>NC_090922.1:43940000-46440000 GCF_040938575.1 Ambystoma mexicanum
GCCTAGCCTACCTAGCCTGTGTTGCCTAGCCTACCTAGCCTGTGCTGCCCATACTTAGCCTGCATTGCCTACACTTAGCCTTGTGCTGCCTATATCTTACCTCACGGCTGTAATAGTGGTATCATGTTAGAAACTACGAGCTCAACAACCTATTAGTGACCTTCCTAGACATTACTGCGCCCCCCCCCACCAGATACAGACAACTATCCCTAGGATAGAATGATCTTCACCCTCATCCTCCTGACCACCCTCTGGTCCACAATGACAACAGCAAACCACCCACCACAATCTATGTCTAATGTGACATTGAATTCTGATGAGCGCCAAGCCACAATCCCCCCAGACACCAACCCACAGCCTATAAAGTCACCTATCATCCGCCACCCTCTAACGAACATCACATGCGACACCTCAAGCAGAAACGGAAAACTACGGTCAAGATTACCTAAAATCTATGAACCTCTAACCAGACTAGTCACCAAACCTAGTAATAGAAGACACTCCCAACGTAATGCCCCCAAACTAAACACCTCCCCCACCAAAAGTGACTCCCACATTAACAGCCCCACCAACAATCACCAGAAATCAAACGATAAACCTACCAAAAAGAAAAGTCGCGCCACTCCTGCGACACCTAAACCAAACACACCTCTGAAGGGTGCCCTTATTAATGGCAGGTCATTAATAGCACATGCCACCGAAATTGCCGAGCTCATCCAAACAGATGACTATGACCTCCTAGCCATAACAGAAACTTGGCTGCACCAAGCAGCAGGACCCACTCTGATGCTTGCCCTGCCCCCTAACTACAACATTCTCAGAGAAGATAGAACCAACTCTCGAGGAGGCGGCTTAGCCATCATCGCTAAAAATAATCTCACCATAAAAATAGAAACGCCTGCAAATACCAAATCCTGCGAATCCCTAACTGCTAAACTCTTAACATCATCCTCTCAATCCATCAATATACACCTCATCTATAGACCACCAGGTCCCATTGGAACCTTTGAGGAGGACATCTGTATGATCCTCTCAAATAATCTAAAAAACTCATCGCAAGCCATCCTTCTGGGAGACGTGAACTTAGGCTTCAATGACCACAAAGACTTACAAGCGATTAACATCGCCAATGCCATTACAGAACTTGGATTTACCCAAAGAATACGACAACCTACCCACGAAAAAGGTCGAACACTCAACTGGGCAGCCAACCACAACTGTAATGTAACAATTACCGATGTCTGCCCACAAATCTGGACAGATCATGCACTAATAATCTTCCTCATAAATGAACACACTACCTAACCTAAGGAAAATATACTGGCTCCCCCTTTGCCAACCAGAAATAAAAAAAACATAACCACGGCCAAACTACTACCACTTATCCTCCCAACCCTAAATTCCCTACCTGATTCACTAAATCCATCAGCTCTAGTAAACAAATTCAACTCAACCATGGCCAAAGCCTTGGACACTATCGCCCCTTTGAAAATGAGAAAAAGTAAGCCCAGAGCACACCTAAACAATTGGTTCACCCCTCATCTCAAATCCCTAAGGATTGAAAAACGCAAATGTGAATCCGCCTGGCGACTAACTCCATCTGAGACTAATAAAGCAGCTCTCATCAATGCCTCTAAGATTTACAAAAATGAAATAAGGAAAGCAAAAAAAGAGAACTTTAACAATAGAATACTACAGGCTAAATCTGGAACCAAAGAGCTATTCATTATACTAAAGGAACTGGAAAACCCTATCCCTATTCCGGACAACTGCGACAAAAATAAAACGTGGTGCTCTTAACATCCAAAAAGCTCTAAACGACAAAATCACCACACTGCAAACCAAAATTGAGAATACGAAACAACATATTCCTCCCTCAATCAACCAAAATGGTAAACCATCTACCTCTACCAAACCAGAACATGAATTCAACTTCAACAAAGTAACCACCCTAGAGATTGAAAAAATAATACTCTCGCTCAAACCAACCAACTGTCGAGGGGACATATGCCCAGCACAACTGATAAAAGACACGGCCAGAGACCTATCCCCATTTATTTCCAAACTTATCAATGCTTCCTTTACATCAGGCACAATACCAGACAACCTCAAACAATCATGGGTCCTTCCCCTCCTTAAAAAGCAAACCATGGACCCGTCCACCCCGACCAACTACAGGCCAATCACCACAGTACCATTCCTGCTAAAAATATTAGACAGAGTGGCTTATCTACAGATCCAAAAATACCTGGAGCTGCATCAACTATTAGGTACCAGACAATCAGGCTTCAGGCCTCAACATGTCACCGAAACTGCGCTCATCGATCTCAAAACCCAGGTCGATGAGCTGAGAGATCTTGGAAAAACTGCCCTACTCCTCCTAGTGGATCTCTCAGCTGCATTTGACCTGGTGGACCACGATGTGCTCTGTACCCACCTGGAATCTGCAGCCCATTTCTCCACACATGCCATTGCATGGATCAAGTCGTTCTTAAGTGGCAGAAACATGAGGGTTTTCTCTACCTCTGCATCAGCTGACCTAGTACCAATCACATGTGGCATTCCCCAGGGATCCTGTGTCTCTCCGACCATGTATAACATCTTCACGAACCCCCTGTTTGATGATCTGGACCTTCTGGGTGTCACCTACACAAAATATGCAGATGACACTCAGATTCTCATCCCACTTTCGGGGGATTACAAACAGGATTTGGCCTTGGTGAACAGGATATATCTCATCATCCAGGCATGGATGGCCCGTCATGGTCTATGCCTGAATGATGACAAAACAGAACTCATCATACTGGGGAACACACAAAACATCAAAAAACTGAAAAATGACTATTCATCATTTGTTAAAGATGGCAACACTATCAAAGTAGCAAAAGAGGTAAAAACACTAGGTTTTTACCTCGACTCCTGCCTCTCCCTAACAAAACAGGTGAATGCGATGGCCTCTAGCACCGCATACACCTGTAAGCTGATTAGAGCAGCCAAACTATACTTGTCCACCACCAGCTGCCTCACCCTATCAAGAGCTCTGGTACTATCCATATTGGACCATTGCAACGCACTATACTTAGGGCCTAATAAATACACGCTGTAAAAAATCCAAACCTTGCAGAACAATGCCCTTAGAGCCACACTAGGAATCCCAAGAAGAGAGCATATTTCGGACATCAGAAGACAATCTAACTGGCTCTCTACAGCTGACAAAATTAAACTTAAAACAGTATCACTAACGTTCAAAACTATCAATGGCTCAGCCCCCAAATACCTAAAAGAAAGATTAAAAAAAATAACTTCCAATAGACCCACCCGAGAAGCATATACCAACCAGCTAGTTGTGCCCCCATTTAAATTGAGCACAGCCGGAGGCAACAGCTTCCCTGTCAAAGCAGCCCAGTTGTGCAACTCCCTCCCATCCTCCTTAAAATCTGACCAATCCTACCCGCACTTCAGACTCAACTGTATTAAATCGCTCAAAGAAAATGACCTATAACTGACTGACACTAGGACTACTCACGCCTGACCCACCTGTTAACCTGCAACTAAACGTACACGGACATGCTCTTTTAACTCTCAACGTATACTGTGTATACACCTCTGTGTACAAACACCTGTTCATATAACCATGCATATTGCCATCCTTTTACTGTCAATGCATCATGTAACTTAGAATGTGTAACTGTGTGTAACTGTATATAACCATGAATACTGTCATCCTTTTGCTATCAATGTATCTTGTAATTACTTGGAATGTGTATCTGTGTGTAACTGTAACCTGTAAGCTTAAAGTATTCTTGAACACACGCCCGGATACCTCCGGGTCTGGCGCGCGATATAAATAAATAAACAAACAAACAAACAGAGATGAGCCAGTGAAACACTTTCAAGGTGTGTTGGATCTGCTGGATTTGAAGGTTAGAAAAGAGGGAAGGCTCAAGAGCGCAATGGCTGCAACCAATGCCAATGAGTCTTCAGGGTTGGACAGAACAAAGGCGTGGCTGTTCCTGGAAAGGTCCACCTCCAACACAAGTGCAAAACATTCTACTCTCTGTTTGGCTCAGAAACTCATTTCACTGTAACTTCTTCTTCCCACTCAAGATCAGAAGAGGTTGGGAAAAAGTACCCCGACAACTCAAGGAGCGGGGTTGGCAAACACCATTGGAGGTACTGTGGTAGCATGTGGGGAGTTAGCAAAGGTGCCTGAATGTAACAGTGCGTTTCTGCATTGGCCTATTGGGAGGGAATGTAATCTAGTGTGGCTAAATTGTTGCCTGTGAATGGGTCTACCAGCAACCTCTGCACTTTATTACAATGTGAGATCAATAGCGAATGAATTACAGGCTCATTGCAAGCGTGCTGGTCTGGAAAAAATGCCAATAATTCCAGCTCTGGCTAGTTTCCCGGTGGGGGCCACAGATCTCCCGGCAGGCCTGACCTGCTGATAGATCAGGTCCATACTGGTAAAGAAATGCATTTACCGGCACCGGTAATACCAGTGTTGGTAATTGCAGCAATCTCATCCCATGAAGCCCTGTTGGACTCCATGGGAATGGGAAGTTACCAGCACTCCGCTGCCTGTAATATCCCGGGAATAACGGGATATCAGACGGTGGAGGCAGTAAGAATTACTGGCGGGTTACCGGGAAACTCTTAATGAGGCCCTTAATCTCCATGGCTTACATATGGGTTAAATGCAGGTATAAGGAGTTTATAAAAGCCGAATACCATATCAGCATGTGGTGGGCTAAATAACAATGCCATAATACATGCTTATGAGTGGTTCTCAGGTCCATGAGAGTTTGAAGTGACCGAGGGCCATGTACATGGAACATAATTTTCTGAAGACTTATGTAATTTCATGTATTTAAAGGGCAGAGTTTCATAAAAGGTACTGTGGGGAAGGCACGGTAGGAAGCAGTAGACACAAACACAATGGATACAAGCTTTGAAAACCTTTATTTATGAATTTGATTGGGATGGTAGAATCCCTAACTGGCCCTAGCTCTAAAATGGGAGTAATCCCGACCATTAAATAATAACAAATACGTCCAAGTCAGGCTGGTCAAAATAAAAAGGCCTATACTAAGAAAACCTAACCTTGCCCTCCTTCTCAAGATAACAAATGTGTTAAGGGAATACAAAAAAGGAAAATAGTGTGTCCAAAAGAAATGTCAGAATGCCTTCAGTACCAACTCCCTTCCCTAGGTTCAACCCCACGGGGTATAGTCTCTTAATAAACAAAGGATTGGTGGATGGTACAGTTCTGTCAGTCTTGCACACTTTGGCTTGCTGGCACAGTTCAACAGTTCAATCTTAGGCTTTCAACTTCTAGTAGTTCAATCATTTCCTTAGGCTTCACCCACCTTGCCATCAATACTCAGTTCATATGCTCTCAATTTCTCACAGTTCTGCACAGGCTTCCCTCTGCCAGGCTTGAGCCTGTCTTGTTTCACTTCATCACACAATTTCTTACAGTTCTCCACAAGCTTCCCTCTGCCAAACTCATGCCAGTCATGTTCTTCGTGGGGGGTCCCTTCCCCACGTTTTATCTAAGATATCATTCACTGTCAAAGACTTTCAAAAATGCAAGGAATTTCAATAGACCTCTGCATGACCACTTCGACCTCTCTTACAATATTCCTTCAATTCACAATCTTCTCCAATGCCTCTTGGTACTTGTAGTTCTTATTCGCTTTCACTTGCCTTCTTGGCCTTTTCCAAAGTTCTCATATTTTACTTTTGCTCTCTTGGCATAGTTCACAATTCACATATTAAATTTGCCTCTTATTCAACTTTCTTTCCTTTGATCTCCGCTTGTAATATCTTTCAAACGTTCATAACATTTCACAGAGAATGTGCGACTTCCTATCGCAGGGTTTCTCTGCTACTTTGTATTCTTTTCTTTTAACAATCGTTCTCTTCATTCACGTTTTATCGTTACACCCACAACCTTCAACTTTCAAATCACAGTCACTTTCCCTTTAACATCAACCAGACTTTTGTTGCCCTTGATAACTCACTATAACTCACCGGTTGTGTTAAATTCATTTCTCATCTTTTTCCTGCAGCTCAAGGCTGTTACCAATGCATCCTCTGCTCCGACCCTACTCGGCCATTCACCCGGGATGTTCGCGGGCCATTTCCTGGTACCTTGAATGTTTCTTTCCTCAGCTCGCTCGGCTCTGGTTTTCGAACACTCACGGCTTCTGAAAGCTTGGAAATCTTGCCTGGCTTTCTTTCAATCTGCTCAATGGTTGATCAGCCCGTTGGCCTTCCAACTCCCACAGCCTGGTTAGCATCAACGTCGGAAGAGCTGTTCCTTCTCGTACCCAGCCTTGCTCAAAGTGTGCCTGTGCGCCACTTTTTATTTTCACACAGAGTCTTAATAAGTGACTGGTGTACATTATTAGAGCTACGTGCCTGACTCTGCCTGGCCTCTTTACAGGAACAGGGCCAAAGGTCCTTCTGACCTCATTGCTCATTTTCCTCAGTGCAGTACTTTTGTCAAGACAAAGTGGGGAGGAAATATGGGAGTTGTAGTTTCCCATAAAATAAACAAGGATAGGGTCTAGATGGGTTGTGGAAAAAGGGGGATCCAATGTCTTACTACTCCCCGAGGACCCCCTAATCAGGTGATCCTCCCTCGCTTGCCCACCCCCAGGGTCGGCATCCAAAAGCAATGGCCTTTCCCTGGCCACCTGAGAATGGGATCCCCTGGGACTAGGTTGTGAAACACCCTCTGGTTTTTCACAGTGCCAAGAGGAATGAATGAGCACCACGGAAGCACTAACACACTCACTATGGGGCTTCTCCATGTACACATTCCATCTGGAATTCTCACCAGCGTGCGGTTACCAGTCATTTGGTCGAAAACCAAATGATCGAATGCCATTTGATCGAGAGTCAAATGGTTGAAAAAATTGTTGATTTTTTTTTTATGGGGGGGGGGTTCCTCCCCCAACCCCCCTTTTTCTATATTAATTTTTTTTTTTACCAAACAAAACTACAAAAATATATAAATAAATAAATAAAAAAATTCGACCATTTTTTTTTTGACCATTTGACTTTCGATCAAATGGTCATTCTATCTTTTTTTTCGACCATTTGACCGGACACCTCTTAAGACAAGGCAGGTGTTGTGAAGACTCGGTCTTGAAGCCCACATTGATCCCATTGCCCCCATTGCCACTAACAAGAACAGCGAGTCTACATGAGTTGTTTGAAAGCTGAGTGAGCATGGCAACTCCCTCGAACCCTTCAGTCTGAGAGAAAGTGAGGTGCTAATCCCCGAACAACATTTATAAGTGGGAGCCCAGCCAGTATCTTGCAGGAAGAGGGGGCAAGCTGACCATTTGATGTCATTGCCACAGTTAAGTACTTATCTCTTAATGAGGCTGAGGGTCTCCAGCTACGTTCCATATTTCTGCACACTCAGATGCACCAGACAATAATTCAAACCATGCATGCAGCTTCCAGGATGATTCCATGAAGGAGGACTCAACCTCTCATTATTCAGCGGTCCACTTACGGACCAAGAAGCAGTAACCTTCTATACTAACTTCCCCAGTAGGCACCACATGACCTGGCAAAGGTGATATGAGCCTCCTTAAGAGCTAAAATGTCTTTTGGATATTTGTCCAAAAATGCTATATGTTCTTGTTCAAGGGCAGACAACTGGTGACTGAAACCTTTACACCCTCTAGAGAACTCTTTCAAAATCGAGTAAATGCTAAATTAGATTGTGTGACCTAAACTGTGATCAGCTCTCTGAATGTTCAGCACTGATTTCATTCTGCATATGTTATAGAGCCGTTATGCCTGACCTTTTATGTGTCATTATCTCTATGACGCATTTTGAAAATTCATTTTTGACTAAAAACATTCCCATGAAACAAATAAGACAAAAAAGTCAAATGAAAATGGAAAATAAATAAAGAGTGTTGGGTGAGAGGGGTAGGAAAAGAGTTATCCAAAGAGGAAAACAAACAGATGGTAAAAGAACAAGGAAACAAAGGACAATCGCAACATGGGAGTAAAAAGTGGCACTAAATATGATATCTGACCCGGGTGTGAGGTGCTGCGCAAGCAAGTGCGGAACAGACAGACGCTGACACTTTTATCATAGTGGGAACTGCCATTCGCTGGTTTTTCCCACACCTTTATTCGTTTATCCACGTGACGTGGGTTGCGTGGACATCACATCCTTTTCCAACTTTAGATAAACAGAGCAGAAAAACAAACACAACAACAATATTTTCATTTCTTGGTAATGTTCACCACTCTTAGGGGGTCTTCCTTGGACACAGGTGTAGATGCCATTCAGGATGTATCCTTGAAGTCGGGTGGATAGTGCTAGTCTTCTCCAGAGCAAATGTCGTTCACTTCGCTCTCTGTGTGGAGTGAGTGTTTTGGGTGAGCTCTTTCCTTCTCTCTTGGTGTCAGGTGTTCTTGGTGTGGGTTGTCCTCCAGTTGGTGGGGATTGTCCTCTTGTCCTCTTTTGCATGGTGCTCTTCCTGTTGATGAAGGGCGAGTTTCTGCCGGCTCTTGGTTTTCTGCAGATTCTTCCCATAGGGCTGGAGGGGTCAGTTGGAAGTGAGATACATTTCTGGTCACTGTTTCAAGCCGTCATGTGTCAGTGGCGAGTCCATGTTCTCTGTGAGTGATGGTCCCGGGGAGTGACTCATAAGGGAGGGTCATCTTGCCCTTTTTGTGATCGGTTCCTCACAAGTACTGTGTCTCCTACTTGGAGGTCACTTGGTGTCGTTTACAGGCTTTATCTTCTTTGTCGTTAAGTTCCTGTCTTCGGCGTTCCACTAGTTCTTGGTCCACTGGTGGGGGCTTCCACGAGTGGTGTAGAGGTAGGCTTGCCTGTATGGCTACCCCAAACATCAGAGCTGCAGGGCTCACTTGGATCGTCGAATGCGGTGTCTGTCGGTATGACCGGAGGAACTTGTAAAGTTCAGGTAGCAGGGCGTCCCTTGTCTTTTGCAATCCTCACTGACTTGTTGATGGAGGCCATGAACCTCTCGGCATCCCCATTTGCTTGGGGCCAGTACAGGGTGATGTGGTGGTGCCGGATTCCCATGCTGTCAAAAAATCGCTTGAAGTCCTTGCTTGTAAAGGGTGAGCGTTGTCACTTTTTATGGATTGCAAACATCTTCTCCAGCGCAGTAGTCACTGATGCATCTTTTGAGTGTGGTAGCTCCACTTCGGGGTATTGGGTGTACTCATCAAGGGCCGCTAAGCAGTGCCGGTGTTCGGTGGTGCCCAACACCGGCACTGTTTTTTCAGCACCGGAACATCATGATGAGGCCCTGGGGGCCGGTTCCTGAAGCCCACCCAGGCGTGGGCTTCAGGAACCAGCCCCCAGGGACTCGCCGGATGCAGACGCGGGACACCTAATTTGAAAAGGATCTGTAACTAACAGATCCTTTGTGGCCCCGCCGGCACCTGCCTGCTGCATTCATCAAAAAAAGATAACACTGAAGTGTTACCTTTCTTTGATGAATGCGGCAGGCCACGACACCATAGCACCAGTCCAGCAGTCAGTGTTACAAAACACTGGGAGGGAGCGGCAGGGCTGGGTGGGGCTGCCTCAGCCCGGCCTGCTCCCTCCCAGTGATTTGTATTACAGACTACTGCATTCACACTGGTCCTGCTCTGCGCCCTCTGCTTGGCCAGCGGCTTCAGTTCTGAGCATGCAGTACCTCCAGGACATCCGGCTACTCTATTAGCCGACACTGCCAGGCTAATCTCTGTAATTAGCGATGGGCTGTACGTGCTCACAGTGCAGGTGGAGGCCGGCTCACAGCCCTTCACCCCAGCGCCTGCTCATCCCGGATCACATTAAGAAGACCAAGGACATGCTGCGGCGGGCACGCTTAGTGGATTGGAGCAGGATGTTTGTTTGCATGTATGAGGTAGTGCCCACATAGTATGGGATGTCCTGTGAGTGCGCAGGTACATTCGCACATCACCTTTCTCTGCTGCAAATAATTCTCTTTTATAATGTTGAGGTCCCTCACCTCGTTCCTTAACTTGCCGCTACTTACTTTTCCGGCCATCCACTAGCCTGCTCGCTGACCTTGTTGTCCTGGTTCGATCATATGTTGTTTCTTGTCTTTTTGTTGGCACTCTGATGGCTGCGGGCTGCAACGCCCTATATTAATAAATAAATAAGTACAACGGCAGGGCCTTTGTTAACCATGAAGCCATTGCGCCGCCGTTTAACGTCTGTGTCCTGTTGTGTGTGTTCGGCCACAGCTTGTTGATCAGCCAGGTCACGTCAACGTAGCCCAAAATGTCAGGGAGGTGTGTGGGGGTGGGCGGGTGCTGAAGCCCGGTCAGCTCAATGGTGTTACGCCACTGCCCCCAGACCATGAGCTGCACGCCGCTAAATAAACTCGCCATCACACGGCTCTTATCACAGAGAAAGTTACAACATAGGGGGCTTTGCTTTCGTTCTCTCCGCACTATCTGGCAACTGATAAAAGCTGTCAAGCTCAGAATTACACTGGCAACGCCATCAACCCTGGTGCTAACTCCGGGTGCCCCTTTACAAATAGTTTTTACTGGATCCAGTTACTGGCATATGGGCTTTTGGATATTACAGACCTGTGTTCCAATGTTTCTGGGATGCATTGGCCGGGCTGTGGTGTGCAGAGAGGTGTAGTTTACTTGTTTGATGTCTGCTGGGAGGAATATTACATTACTGTGTGCGAGTGAATTCCTGAGTCTGTGTGTAGTGTGAATGAGCACAGAATTTGACACTGTTAGCATGGAGTGGTTAGCGGAGGGCACGACGGGCAATTTAGTGTCCCTCCTAAGTGTTGCTGCTTTCCCTATTTTGCCAACCTCTGAAGCCTGAAAGTAGATGCATGCAGGCTTGGCATACGCCAACTTTGTACCAGACCTGCAGATTAACTTAACTGGTCTGCTGTTAAATCTCAGTTAGTAGTTTAATGGTATCCACTACAGAATAATTACTCATTTTACTATAGCCGATATGATAGCTCAGTCAGTTGAGCACTCGCTGCTGCGATGTGTGTGTGATCTGCAGGTTGTAGCTTCAAATCTCCAGCAAGGCCATCTCAGCCTTTCATCCTTCGGTGGTCGATAAAGGAGTACCAACACATGCACTCACACTATTACCCAGCTATTGCCATTTTATGGCCAGGTACCACCATTATGGGAGTACCTGGCAAATGTCTATCCCACTGAACTGACCCGGGCTGCCCGCGCTGTGGGTGTTGCCCACTGCTCCAGGGCCAGCATTATGGGGCCAAGATATTTTGGGCACTGACGCTAAGAGGTATGTCTCATTGGTGATAGTGCAAAAATCGATGCTTCTGGCGTCCCAGCGGCGTTCGCTTCTCGGGGGCCAGGCAATGGGTTCAGGGGGTCCTGACCTTCATGTCGCTAGGCATGCTGTGCGGATTTCAAATAGCTGCATGACCTTCTTTTGTATGTTTGGCATACATACACGAGACTTGAGGAATGCTTGTGTTTTTACCACTCCTTGGTGGCCTTCATGAGCCAGTTTGCTCACGAGAACGTGGAGAGTGGTGGGCATTATTATGTGATGTCCTTTGAGGATGAGGCCTTCAAGCGACACAGACAGTTCATGGTGTATCCCGAACAATTTGTGTATCATTTCTTGCACCTGGGGCGTCTTCTGGGTGACCGCTGTGAGGAACATTTTACACTCTCCCGTCAGGATTGCTTTCTTTGTTAGTTGGAGGCAGGGATCTTTATCGGTCTCCGCTGTGATTTCTTCGATTTTCATGGTTTTGGGTTTGGCACATGCTATAACTTGGCACGCATGTTCTTCGGTCTCCTTGGCTCCTTCTCATTCTGTGGCAGTAGCAGGTCGGGGGTGTCGCGACAGGAAGTCTGCTCGGTTGTCGGCTCCAGCCCGATACTCTACCTCAAGATCAAATTGTTGCAACTGGAGCATCCAGCGCTCAATCCTAGCTGGGGTATGTGGAGCTGATCCTTTGAATATGGGGACCAATATCTTGTGGTCCGTCAGCATCTTCCCTGGATGTCCCAGGATGTACATGTGGAAGTGCTTTCATCTCCATATGATTGCTAGTGCCTCTTTTTCAACGTGAGCATAATTCTGTTCGGTCGAGGTGAGCGCTGTGCTTGCAAATGCGATGGGAATGACTGTTCTGTCCCTGTCTGTTTGGGTGAGGACTGCTCCGAGCCCTACCGGGCTGGCATCCACGAGTAGTTCTGATGTACGCATTGTGTCGAAAAATGCTATAGTGGCATCACTGGAGAGAGAGAGTCTTTGATTTTCTGGAAGGCATTTTATTGTGTTTCTCCCCACTCCCATGTTGTCTTTGTTTTTGTGAGCTCTCGTAGGGGAGTGGCGATGGTGGCCAGGTCGGTAATGAATCGCCCACAATATGTCACCATCCCTAGAAAACTCCTGACCTCGGTTGCTGTGGTCAGGGCTTGCGTGTTCTTGATGTCTTGAACTTTCCCTGGGTTGGGTGACACACCTTTCTCGTTAAAGACATAGCTGAAAAAGCTCAGGGTAGACCTCCCAAATTCACACTTTTCTTTATGTAGCTTCAGACCTGACTCTTCTAGGGTGGTGGCTAGTCAGTTGTTGTGTTCTTTTTCGTTTTTTGCCGTAGACCAATATGTCATCGCTGACATTCGTGACTCCTGGAAGATCCTGGAGTACCTTGCGTATCTCGTGTTGGAAAACTTTGGCAGCAGATGATATGCCGAAGTTAAGACAGCGGTACCTTTGTAGCCCTAGATGTGAAGAAAATGTCGTAATGTAGCGTGATTCTTTTGCCAGGTGAATTTGATGGTAGCCTGACCATAGGTCGAGCTTGCTGAAGACGGTAGCGCCAGTCAGATCCACAATCAGCTCATCTATTGTCAGCGTTATGTGTCTTTCTCTCCCTATCCCTGCATTCGGCAGGTGCATGTCGATACATATGCGCTCCGCCTGGGGCTGTTTGGGTTTTGCTGTTACTACCATGGGTGATACCCAGGGGGTTTGTCCGGTGCTCTTTTCAATAATCCGGAGGTGTAATTCCACTTTGACCGCTGCCCTCATGTGGAAGGGTACTCTCTGATGCCGTACTGCTTGTGGCTCTATTGTGGGGTCAATGTGGAGTTTTACTGACCTTCCTTTGAGGCATCCGATGCCCTTGAACAGTTTCCTATGCTTTGCTAACAGGTGATAAATCTCCATGGACTGGATGGCATAGTTGAATTGTATGAGTTCCAGTTGTTCTGCTGTCAGGCAGCTGAGCATGATCTCTGTTCCGGCATCCTCGACATGAATGCAAGTTTTGCAGTGCTTCCCATGGTGTGTGAGAACTGTTTTGAAATACCCTACTATGGGGAGTGGCTTTTTGCAGCCGTAGGCATATAGCAGTACTGATCTCCGCCGAAGGGGGGTCTGGGATCAAGCTTGTCATACCTGGTGGTTGGCATGACATTTACTGTGGCCCCTGTGTTGATCATCATCCTCGCAGGGATGTCTCCTACTGTCACGATGCAGCTGCAATGAGATTTCCCGCCTTGTGTCTCGGTGTCTGTTCACATAGTTTGGGGACTGTTCTCTGCTTGACTGTCGTCGCTGTTGTCACTGTCGGTGTCTTCTGCTTCTATTGCTCTGCCTCAACCTTTTCTGGTTTCTCGGGTCTTGACTGATTTTCTCCACTGTTGGCGGTCATGCCGCTTTTGTTGGCCTGGTGGTGTGTTGCTGGGTCTTGCGTCATTCGTCCAGTCATGGGCACTCCTCTGATCTTTGGACCTCTGGGAGCTCCTACACACCGAAGTGTAGTGGTTATCTTACCGCATTTGTAGCAGATTGTGCCGTATGCCGGGTAAGGTTCTCCTGTATGTGGCTGTCTCCCACACCACAGGCAGCTTTTTAGTAGGGTTTCTGGTGGCCTTTGTTGGGGTTTGTGCTGCTGCAGGGCGTTAACAGTTGTCATGCTGTTGCGGAGCGTTTCGGAGTCCACTGGCAAACAACTATTTATTTGCTCCATCTCAGACACGTGTTTTTTTCTGTTCTTTCCCTTAGTCGTCCCATGGATAGGATCTTGTCCAGCGGAAGGTTGGTCTTCGATAGGATAGATCTTCTGAGCTTTTTTGAAGATAGGCCATGTAGTACCTGTTTCCTCACAGTGAATTATTAGTTCAGAAAATCACAGCTGATGGCCATTTCTCGTAGTCTTCTGTGGAAGTCGTCGATGCCTTCCTGCAGGCGTTGCCTAGCCTGACTCATTTTGAACCTCTCAAAATCAGGACTGATCTTAGGTTTGAACTTCCTGGTGAGAATGACTTTCACCGTCTCGCAGTCATCCTCCGTATCTCTGTTTGGGAGCGCATTGAACATTCGGATGGCCATGTTTCCTAAATTGAGCATGAGGAAGGTTCTTTTCTTTTCATCACTGGTGAAGTCGCGTGCTTTGATGCTTAGCTCGAACTGCTGGATCCAGAGTTCCCAGCAGAGTCCTGTTTGGGGTCCAAAAGGTTGAAAAGGATGCATGAAAGTCCCTTGCGTGGTGTCTAGCCATGTGCTGTTATTGGGGTTCTGGGCTTGTTGCCTCTGGGCCATTGCTGTAGTGTCATCTCGCATGTCGTGAGGTGAACCGTGAGTGCTTGCTGTTTGTCTTTGTTTTGCACCAGTGACAAGTTCACTCTCTCCTAGCACTGTTAGCGGAACCCACTTGCATGAGAGTGACTGTGTGTGACGCAGATGGTCATACAAGAAAAATAAAATCAATCTTTTCCAGTGGGACATATGCTAGAGCTTGTGTTCCTTGCTGTGTGTTGGCCACCTGCTATGGGTGCATTTGTGGCGGTGGCCACTTCTCAGAGCTCTCTGGTAGCTCTAGATGACGTGAAAAGTGTCTCTGCGTGGTCCCTCGAGCTCAGGGAGTATTTCAGTTTATTTTAGTCACAGGCGTGGCAGCCTGCAAAGCGACCACATTACTGTTATTGGGCTCCACGTGTGAGTTGGGCCAGTGGCAGTCTGGTGCAGGGAGCCGCATGCACCCTATATAAAACATTGGGCCTCATTAGGACCCTGGCGGAGTGGGTTTCCGCCAGCGCTAATCGCGGCGGACCCGTCCGCCGTACTACGAGTTCCCTTAGCGCCATGGCGCCGTTCTCCGCCTGGTTTTACCAGGCGGAGAAAACCATGGCGCTACGGGACCTCGTTGTTAATTACGCCACCGTATTTTACGGTGGCGTAATTAACTCCTTCCCCACTCCCATTATACCCTATGGGGCAAGAATGGGAATGGGGAAGGGCAGAATGGGGATTGGGGATTTACCGCTCCGCCAAGGTCGGAATGGGGCGGTAAATCCGCCAACCCCCATGGCGCTATCGACGGCTTTCCGCCGTGCTTCGCGGTGCATTTAGCACCGCGAAATCCGCCAGGGTCCTAATGAGGCCCATTATATTTTTTCTCTTTTGCCGCGCGGTGTGGGTTGCGCACTTACTTTTTGTGAGGTGTTTTGTTTTTCCTTCCTGCTCTCCCAACACTCAGGCACCCAGATGTGACAGCGCAATAAATATCTGCGAGCCCTGGGGGTGCTTGGTGCGCGGAAGCTGAGTGAGGCGTTGCCGTTGGCCAGGCACTGTGAGGGGGTGGGCGTGACACAAGTCAGCGGGCCCTGTCGTGCCTGGAGCACGGTATGAGGCAGGCATGGCCTGTTGTTGTCAGGCTGTGCTGGTGCTGGTGGGTAGTCTACTTCCACCTCATCGC
Organism: Ambystoma mexicanum; assembly: GCF_040938575.1. Lineage (NCBI taxonomy): Eukaryota > Metazoa > Chordata > Amphibia > Caudata > Ambystomatidae > Ambystoma > Ambystoma mexicanum. The sequence continues at coordinate 43,955,762 of NC_090922.1, forward strand.
CATTGTGATATCTGACCCAGCTTGGGGGTCGGGCCTGTCAGGTGGGTGAGGCGCTGCGCATGCAAGTGCGCTACAGACAGACACTGACACGTTAGCTCTGGTGTCAGAACGGGAACTGCCCTTTGCAGGCTTTTCCCACACCTTAATTCGTTTGTCCACGCGATGCGGGCCGCGTGGACATCACACTAAAAGGCATCTTAGAAATGGCAAAAGAAATTAGGTGTAAGAGCCATGTCCCATAAAAAAATGGAGAAAAAAAGAAGACCTGCCAATTGCAAATAGAAACAAAAATGAAGCATAAATAAATCGGTTTATAGGGATACAGTAGACAAACCCAGGCATACAAGTTACACAAAAAGATCCATGAAGATGACATAGAACTGTATGCATATATTAAATATTGTGAAATCAAGTATATAGTATAATAAAATAAAATGGTAAATATCACAGCTTCCCAAACAGTGGCAGTGTTTCCTAGAAGGGCTGCAATACTTTTCCAGCACTTTGCAGAAGTCTGCCCAATTTCAATATCAGTTCCCAGTATAACTACCTCCCTAAATAGATTTCATGTCATGGTGTCGTGTCATCGAAGATTCGCCGGAGCCTGTAATTTTTCTCTGATGTCCTTTATCAGTGGTTTAGTTGTTTGTGCGTCTTGATGTTCTTCAAGATGGCACCTATTTAATCCCAAAGTAAGACCGGGTCCGGCTCTTCGCATCATCTTGTTGCAGTTATGCAGTGTTCTTCTTTCTGCCTCCCCGCTGCAGCTCAGTTCCATCTCTCGTCTCTCAGCCTGTTCCCCCTTGAATCCTGCTCTCGCCCCTCTCCTCCTTCCTTGTCCTTTGTAAATCCTCCCTCTGTTCTACCAATTCTGCTTTCGCTTTGCTTCCTGAGTCTGCACTTCCTGCCTTCTATGTCTTCTCCGGATCTGGCCCCTTACCTTACCTGGACTTCCCTCCGGATAATTTTGTGAGTGCTTCAGCCCTCCTTGCTGCCTATGGATACCTGTACCTTGAAGTTACATCAAATTGGATATATTTCCATAGGAGGTTTTGTTACCCACAAGGGATTCCTCCAGCTCTGCACCCTACGATGGGGATGGGCCTGCCTGGTACCCAGGTTATATATATCAAGTACCAGGCTGGCCGCCTATAGGGACAGACCCTTTCTCTTCCCTCCACTACATCGTGATAGAAACCGGGTAAGACAATCTTCTAAAACAACAGTAGAAGATAGCACCGTAAGTGACAGTTTGCGACAGCCGCCTCAGGTTTAGACGACCATGGAACCCATGCAAGCTTTGATGGAAGCAGCCCAAAAACAGACAATGGAGGTGTAGGAGCTGCAGTTAGAAAATGCTACTTTACGTCAGGTGGTAACAGTTAGGGAAAACCTGCACCATGACGTACATGGAAGCACCGTCACTGGACAGAAATATGACGATCGACAAAGTAATTAAGGGAATTCATCCACCATTGTATTATACAGTACATCTCCCACCCCCACCAATTCCTGTCTGAATGTTCTAAGGTGGATTACATGGTCATGACCATGCCCAGTAATGCTCTGGTTTGGGTGATACCCCTGGTTACAGCCAGTAGTGTGATCATGGACAGCGATCCTGCATTAATGACATCCTTAAGAGCAATGTTTGGCTGTCCTGACACTGCCTATATTGCCTAGGAGAATCAACTAGATTTTAACCAAGACAGTTTTGCCACCTTGACGTACGCAACCAAATTCCGCCAGATTCCCTTTATTCAGAAGAGGGTTGTCTGATGAATTAAAAGATGAATTGGCTCTGGTCCCTCAATCTGCTTCATTCCTGGATCTAGTGACCATGGTTATCCAATTGGACTACAGACTTCAAGAGAAAGAAAGTCAGAGCATAGAACATATCATGTCCAGAGGGGATTTCCAGACAACGTACTGCCTCTGCCAAACCAGAAAAGGATGCATCAGAACCTATGCAGATAGGGATGGCACGAGGCCCCCTCACTGAGCAAGAGAGAAGAAGAAGAATACTGGGTCTCTGCGTTTATTGCAGAGGTAAAGGATATCTAGTCAAAGAGTGTCCCTTAGCTTCCGAACAGAGGTCTGGAAATGCTCTCTTCTGTTCGTGAATGGGACATTTGCTTGGCAGAACAAGGAGGGTCCCGTTTTACCCAAATCAGCTGACAAACCCGATACCTCTCTTCTAGTGTTACAAGTCCTGTTGGACATCAGGTACCATGAGATCATTGAACTACTGGCTTTGGTAGACTGTAACAGCAGGACTATTTATGGATCTATATTGGGCCGCTCAGAAACAGATTTAGAAGAAACCTAAGAGATATGCACAGACCGTCAAAGGGGTGGACAAGCAATCCTTAAATTCTGGGCCAGTAACTGACCAGATGACCATGTCTGTGATTATTAGACAACACTTCGAAGGACTTAAATTCAATCTCATCAGGACCGTACACCTTCCTCTAATTCTAGGCATCCTGTGGTTTATAATCCCTTTATTGACTGGAGAGCTGGTACTTTCTCATTATAGTCAGAATTTGAACTAAGAAATGCCTTAGAATCATGCCTGTTGTCGAACACGAACCAGCAGAAACAAAGGAGTCTCTTAGCATTGCCAACATTATGTCTGTTCCACTAGATTACAAGTATTATATGGATGTCTTCATGGAATCTCAGAAGGCTGAGTTATCACCACATTAGTCTGCCGATTATATCATAGACCTCTTACTTGAGACCAACTTACCCTTTGATGCTTGTATATATTTTCGGAATCAGAAAGGCAAATGTGGAGAGAATGCCTCAATAACAATCTGAAGAATGGTCTGATAATGCCATCCAATGCCGCAGGAGGGGCATCTCTATTCTTCATCCACAAGAAAGATACCATTGAGTTGAGACCTTGCCTTGGCTATGAGGAGAGATGCCTACATAAAATCTGGTCAAAGAAAAAGGCCCCCTTGACTCTGATCTCGGATATCCTTGAAGCAGTCCGAGCGTCTACTTTCTTTTCTAGGCTGGATCTTTGGGGTGCTTACAATCTTTGGCGTGATCAGAGCAGGGAATGAATGGAAGACGGCTTTCAGAACCACATTTGGGTTATGTGAATACTGTGTTATACCATTTGGTTTGGCTAATTCTCCTGCATTGTTTCAGCATTTTGTCGACAGGGTTTTTTCTGATCTGCTTTACTGTTCCCTTATCGTTTACCTAGACAATATCCTTGCCTTTTCTAAGTCTCCCACAGAACACATCAACCATGTCACAGAAGTACCCCAACACTTGACAGTTCATTGTTTAGAGGAGTGCATGTTCCATGTGAAGACTGTACCTTAATTGGGTTTTATTCCTTCTCCAGAAGTCGTTGAAATGGACCCTGGAAAGATTACTGCCATTACTCAGTGGCAGATACCTGCTACGGAACATCAGGCCCAACAATTCCTAGGCCTGGCAAACGTCTATAGAAAGTTCATCTGTAACTTTTCTGCCCAGGTCCAGCCTACAACTCAATTGCTGACTAAGGAGCACGTGGGGAGATTCTCATGGACTAAGACGGCCGATCGGGCCTTTCATTGGCTTAAAGAGGTCTTACCCAGGCACCTGTCTTGAAACAACCTGATACTACGAAGCTCTTCATGATCGGGGCTGATACATCTGATACTGCAGTTGGGGCAGCTCTTTTTCAGCGCCATAACGATCGGTTGGATCATCCAATTGCTTATTTTTCATGGACACTGAAGTCCAGTGAAATATACCATTCTGTGTTGGAAAAAGACCTACTTGCGTTGAAGGCAACCTGCCAAGAGTGGCAACATCTGCTCCTAGGGACCCAACACCTTGTAGAAGTCAGGACTGATCACAAGAATCTTCTAGCCCTGCAGCGAATCGACTATAAGAACAGTATGCAGTCTAGGTGTGCCTACCTCTTTGCTCAATTTGATTTCTATCTCACTTATATTCCAGGATCGAAAAACATAATAGCTGATGCCCTGTTTAGAAAGGGCAAGCACGCTTCTCAGACCCTCATGGATACTGATTTACTGGAATGTTTGTTAACAGGCAAGCAATTTGTTTTGTCCATCCAACCCTTCTTCCAAGAAGTTCTACAAGCCACCCAAGAGCTTTACGATCAAGGAATGCCTTCTGACAGTAAAGGTAAACCCTTGCAAGACCATCAGTGCTACCTTTTTAGGGAAAAGTGATTGTTTCTACCTACAGAATCTCTATGCTAAAAAGCACTTTGGTTATGTCATGATTACCCGGCAATCAGAAATCATGGTAGAGAGGCAACAGGTAACATTCTGACTCGATATTTCTCACGGCCAAAATAGCACAAGGATGCAAGCGATTATGTTCTTTTCTGTCCTGTTTGCACTTAGTGTAAATACTCCACCAAACCCATTTTATGTAAACTAGAAACCAACCCTGTTCCTTAGAGCCCCTGGGAAGCCATTTCAATCGATTTAATTATGGATATACCATTGCATGAAGGCATGACAACCATAGTGGACAGGTTCACCAAGATGGTTCATTTTGATGCGTTGCGAAAAATTTGGACAGCTTTTGAGATGGCAAGGGTATTCTTATAAGGCATATTCTGCCTCCATAGTCCACTTAGATCCATTGTTTCTGACCGTGGATCACAGTACACGTCCAGATTTTGGAAACACTTCTGCTCTATCCTGCATATTGAATGCAATCTTGTGTCAGGATACCCTCCACATTACAATGGTGTGATGGAAAGAGTCAACTAATTCTTGAGACCAGTATCTGCGTTGTTTTACTACTGCTGTGGCGGACAACTGGTACTTGCACCTCCTTATCACAGAATTTTCCTTGATTACCTTAGCCCAAGCAGGCCCAACACCTGAGGAATGAGTGCATGTTTTCTACGTAAAGCAAGTTTATTGTACAATTATCTGGGGAGCAGTTAAATGGAGCTGTAGAACCAAACTAACCCAAGTCTCAACAAACCACATCAGTTGATATGATATGGCATTTATAACGCACCTATAGACAAGTGTTTCACCTTATATAGATTTTTGCAACAGTTAAAACACTCCCAGATACTTTTTTTACAATCTACCCGCCACATGTGATTGGACAAAAACATTTTCAAAGAAATCAATTCCTATATTCTCATTGGTAGCCGTTACCTTAACTACCATCTTCAGTTCATACGTAGTACACACCTCTTCTTAGGCTTCATTCGTGGTAGGTCATGACATCAGCACATGGTTAAAAATGTGTATGGAAACATAAATCATTACAAGCAATAACTTGCCTAAGCCCTTTAAACCTTAACTCTTAATTGCATATGGTTCGCATACATTTTTCAAGCAATATAAAGAAGGCTGGGTAAACATGTTCTCTTTGAATTAGTGATAACCATCTCATTCCCCAGGTCACTGGTTCATTTAGACCATTCTAATCTAAATAACTGCCACTTCATTGCACACGACACATCTGAAAATACAATTGAAACTCCTGGGTTTCAATTACTTGAACCTCGGGCATTGGCTCACTCCATGTTTTACTGCTGGCCAAAACAAATAGTGAAACCCCTCTGTCAAGCTCCCCTGCATTCAGAAGATTACATCTGCTGTTTGCAATACTTATCAGATCATAAACCCTATGGCCGTCTCCTTCAGCTGAGCTGATGGCGAATGTTGAAGTTATTTATTTACCTGTCCTCTGCCCTCTGAAATCCTACAGAACAGTTTCTCAAAAGTCAAAGTTCACTTGGCAAACAGCCCTGAATTTCATGTTCTAATCCATTTATTAAATGCCCACTACATTTGGATTTATGAATTCCTTATGTATTTGTATCAGTGTGCATGCATGTTTAATAACTGTCACAGTGGGTTCTCCATGAACAGTCCGCTTCCTTGCATGTGCATTGAATCCCTTCCCCATCTCTCAGTTTCCACGTACTTCAGAGCACCCAATTGGTGAATTGTGTTTATGTTTCATTTGGTGCTTTTAACATTTTATCTTTCTGCGTGTGTTTAAGCTAATATCTATCAGTTCAAAACAAACAGTAACACTAAAAGGTAGCATATCCCATCCACAATTAACTACACTGGATACATATGACGTTTTCACACCACACTCAGTTCCCTGCACCCCCAGTCATCAATGTGGCACGTGCAACATAAACCCCCTTTGCCCGCGGGGACCTTTCCTGACCCTCCTAACATTCCTGCCTTCAGTTAATACTTTAACTAAGAAATCATAATCATCTTCTTGGGGAACAACCCTGCAACCATCTCTCAGACTGGTCCCAATATGGGCATACTCCTCTGCTGAACAACCCTAACTCGTCACCCCACCATGTCCACAATCTACCCCCTGCTCCACTCAATCACCCTAACTTGGTGGAGGACACAAAACAGCTTCAGTCTTAGTACCGATATGGGATGAAGTGGTAGTTATTCTAGCCTTGGACAGGGTCACAGCCATCGTGGCAGCAGCTGTCGGTACCTGGGCAGAGCAACATCGTAAGAGCAATTGACAGGAACAGAAAAGGATAAGATAAAAGACAAAAATAGGTAACAATCTTTACAGCGAAGGGCTCAACCAAGAAGGTACCCAAGAAAGCAAAGAGTCGAACCATGATCGTTGGTAACTCCGGCCTCATTTTCCATGATCACTTTAAGCCTATGCAAGGCAGCGATAGTCTGGTTCAGCGTACCATTCTTGGTGTCGTTGGGAGGCACAAATGGCCGGCAGGTGCTTCCAATTATTGCACATACTCCGCCCTCCATTGCTGCAAAGTCATTAGCCTTAGTGCCCACAACCCTTCCCCAATGGCACTGAACGCTGATTCAGATGCGTTGACAAATAGCAAACGTTTGTACCTGGTCACCTGGAGCCATTTGGCATTTGCCGCTTCTTGGATGCCAGGTGCCATGAGAGAGGCAAAAAAGGTCTTGGTGTGGCTGAAACAGCTGATATCAATCGGCAATGCCTGCTAAAGCCCTTGATGATGCTGTTGAAAGGTAATTGGATTGTCTGCTACGTTGCAATTGTTCCTGATTTTCACCGCCAAACATTGTTTTTGGCTTGTCCATATAAGATGATGAAAGGGACGCAAGGGGCACAGGAGTAACTTCAGGCATTGATCAGGCCAAAACTGAATATTCCTCAGGGATGATGAGAATGGGCATGTTAAGGATAGAGAAACTGCACACACCTTGCCAGGCTGAAGCAACTGTCTGTATGCGTTTTGTCCACAGGTCTAGAAGTTCTCCAGAAGTGCAGCCATACCTCCAGCCAAATCAGTGATGTGAAGCGTGTGACTGCAGTTCCCATTTTTGCCAAGGGGCACCATGCCATCGCCCTTAACCCACACAGAAAAAGGATAAGTGTCTGTATCTAGTAAGTCATTTCTCCACACTGTGCCACATTCTTGATTCTTTCATGCCACCTCTTTTTCTGAGACTCCCCTCATTACTCCAGCTCTGCAACTCTTCACTCCTTGCTCCCATCGATTTTTACAAAAAATAGACCCTTCCAAAGTCAAATGGGCCATTTGAAAACACCACATATTTTTCTGCCTTTTGCGATCAGCAACTGAAAAGTCTGCATCGATTGGTAAAACTGAAACCGTATTTGACAGCCCTTTAAAATGCCCTCAGACCCTGCACAGGGCTGGGTGCACTACACATCGCGCATCTGCCACCTCTACCTCACTCGGGATAAACAGCATAGGGATGCCAGAAGGATGAGGGATGAGAGAGCAGATGTAGCAATATCCTACACTTCTCTCTTTCCCACCTTCCTCATATGGCTATACCATCTGATCTACTGCAAAACCATGTGTATTTGTTTTGGAATCTAGTACATCATCCCCAATATAAAAAAATCACTATTCACATTTATTTTTTCTCTTGACATTATCTCTTCGAATTCCACAAAACTAGACACATTTAAACTTTCTGTATTTACACTGGTTGCCATCTTCAGGCATGATGACACAAAGACCATACAAACTATGAAAACATTCATTTTCACACAATTTACAAATTTAGACGTCTCTTTTCCTACACAAAATATTAAAGTTCTGGATCTTTAAACACACCCCCTTTGCACTAGACTGAACGGTGAGTTCTTAGTGCATATTTAACTTTGTTCCTACTGCTGCTCCCTTCGAGTATCACTGAGATGTATCCAATTATTGCTGCCCACCACCTTCACAGTAGTCAGAGCTCCACGGATCTTGCAGTGAGACCCATGGAAATGCTGTTCATTTCAGCGACGCACAAAGGTCTGAACACAGATATGGGGCCTCATTACGACTTTGGAGGTAGCCATGCCCTTATTAAGGTCATGGCTGCCTCCAAAATCGGGTCCGGGTCTGGGTTCCCTGAATGGGGAATTACTGGGCCATTCCGAGTTTGGAGGGCCCGGTAATTCCTCCTTCAGGGAACCCAGGCCCAGACCTTCCCCATTCCCATTGAGCCCACACAGGGCTCAATGGGAATTGGTGCGGGAGCTAACAACAGGCTGATTACGACCAGCCCACTGTTAACTCCCTGGTCCCCTCGTGGGACCCGCTCTGGACATCTGGTAAAACCAGACGTCCACAGAGGGTCCCGCGAGGGAACCTTGTAATGTTGCGGAATGGGTTTAACGGCGCCGCCACCATTAGCGGCGCCCGTTAACCCATTCTGCAATTGTTGTAATGAGGCCCATGGTCTCCCAGGAGCAGCTGTGTCTTGCAGTGATCATTGGCAGTCTCACCGTTTTCTCCTGGTGTCTGCCAGTGAGAAGACACAGCCTGTGAAGATATAATCTTAATACTCTTCATTGAAGCCTTAAGGTCCTCTCTAAATGGCTTTCCTAGGGATGCTGTGGTCTTGTGTGTGTCTGATGCCGTGCTTGCAAGTGAGAGAGGTGTGTGTGTAACCTTTGCCCGTCATGAGGGCTTAAAGGGTGGTCCTTCCCTGGCTGGTTTCTCAAATAAAACAATGCTAGCGGAAGCAAATAATGCCAGTATTCTTTTAGTTCATTACATAACTTGGCTAAATGGGGCTTAAGGACCCCATTGAGCCGCTCCACAATCCTGTTGGCCTGCGGGTGGTAAACCGAGCACAACCTGTGTTTCTTTTATTAATGAGTTTTTATAAATGTTTCAACAAGTCTGACATAGTACATGTTTACTTCACAGTACAAGTCAATTATGACATGTATGAGGCGATTGTGTGAAGAAAAAACTTTCCCAATTGAAACTTGTTGTTTAAGATCCTTCAATCTCTGATTCCACCCCAAACAAGACCAGCACTGGTGTGAGTACTCTGGATATTCCCTCAATGGCCTGAATCCACCCTAGGACCTCTTTCCAGTAAATTTCCACCTCACAGCAATCCCACCACTGATGCAAATAGTCACACCTTTCACCACAACCCCTCCAACAGTGGGGAGACGTGCCTGGAAACATTCTAGACAGTCGCAAGGGAGTGTAGTGCCACCTTACCAGTAGGCGTGCGTTGTGCATTTTGTATTGGACAGATATGGACGATGCCCACACCGCTCTATGTATAGCCTTCCAGACTTCTGGTTGATCTGTCAGTCCCAGATCTGCATCTCATTTGAAAGAGCTTGAAGAGGTGTCGTTGATGGAGACTTTGGCTTGAGCCGTACGATACAGTGCTCCAGCTCCCTGAGCCCATGCAGCCCCCAGCCCGACCCATTTCAGCACCGCCCATAGAAAAGGCCACTCAACACGGTCGAACACCTACTCAGCGTCTACTGACAGCAACAGAGGGCTGTTGCCAGCTTCTCATACAGTTGCCGTGAGATCAAGGGTTTTCCTAATGGTGTCCGCTCCTTGCCTACCTCTCACATACCCCACCTGATCTATGTGGACTTGCTGAGGGAGGACTAGTGCTAGGCGGGAAGCCAATATGCTGGAGTAAATCTTTGCATCTACATTGATGAGCGAGATCGGGGGATAGGATGAGCATTCTAGGGGGTCTTTGCCTTCTTTAGGGATAACAATAATTATAGATTCAGTGAATGACTTGGGGGCTCGCCCTGATTCTAGGATTGAATTGAAGAGTTTGGTGAGGAAGGGAGTAAGGGTGTTACAATTGAATTTGTAGAAGGCTGGTTTGTAGCCGTACTGTCCTGGCGCTGAGCTCGTCTTCAGATTGGTGATGGCTCCCTGCAATTCTAGGGTGGTGATCGGGGCTTTTAACATGTCTAGATGTTCACGGATTATTGGTGGGCGAGGGGGGGGTGGCCAGGTACTCCTCAATTGCCAAAGGGGCACTTTCACCATCCGCTGTGTACAATTTCGAGTAGAACTTTGAAAAGCGTCTGACAATCTCAAGCGGATTAGTAAGAGGTGTACCAGACTCATTGTTGACCCTATATACTGCTCTGTCTGCTCTTTGTTTCCGCAACCTATTGGCCAACATTGTGTGGGCCTTGTCACCTTTTTAGAAACATTTTTGCTTAAGGTATTTGAGTTGCGCAAGCGCTTTGCCATTCCATATGTCTCTTAGCTCTCCTCTCAGCGCTTTCACTTGATTCGCCAAGTTCTCGCTTTGGGCGGGATGGCATCTAAGAGCCTGTTCTAAGCGGGAAATGTTGGCTCTTAATTCCCCTTCCCTAAATTGTCTGAGTCTTTTTTTGGCCGCCCCTTCGGCTATCAGGACTCCCCTTGTTGTGGCCTTTCCTGCTTCCCAAACCGTATTCAGCGGCATCCCATCAACATCATTCATCTCAACATAACTTGTGATGGCTTCAGAGAGTGATTCCTTGAAAATCGGGTCTCTACACAAGAAATCATTGCAAACCCACCTTAGCTCAGGTTTAGGCAAGGGGCTCAGATCAAGATCTAGTGTGCATAGGTCATGGTCGGACCAGGCCACCACCTCTATGGATGATCCAAGGATGTCCTTCTTGCTCTCTGCTCCCACTAAAAGGTAATCTATTCTCGAAAAAGTTTGATGCACAGGGGATAAGAAAGTGAATGCGCTCTCTGTATGGTGTGTTATTCACCATGTGTCGATTAAATGGTGTTCTTTTAGTAGGCTTAAGAATCTATTCCCTTGTAGGTTACTTGGTGGATGGGCATTTTGCTGTAATGGGTGCCAGTCCACCTCCCGCTCTGCAACTACATTGAAGTTACCCCCGCAGACTAATGCTCCTTCCCTCCAACCCTCCAGAAATTCAAACAAAGGTTCGAAGAAGTTTGACTGTCCCTGGTTGGGGGCGTAGACAGCACAAAGTGTAACAGTGCGAGCTCTCAACTTACCCTTCAGCACCACATATCTACCTTGGCAGTCTTTATGTACTTGTCCTATCTGGTGTCCCAAGGATTTTTTATACAAAATGCCAACCCTGCCCCTTTTATGGGGGCCTTTAAGCCCATACCATTTCTCCAAACTCCCTTCCAACAATCCCTCGCTCTTTCCCATGGGTGTACTCTGTTTCTTGCACAAACAAAACATCCAATTTGGACTGCTTAAACTGCCGAGCTAGCATAGATCTTTTTTGTGGTGCATTGAGGCCTTTCACATTAAGGGATCCAAAGACTATAACGTCAGACCAAACCATTCTTGTAAGTGAGAATTGCTAGTGGTGCCCCATCGCCTCATAACTTGCTTGGCAGGCTACTCCCTCTCTTCACGAGGAAACGAGAAACATGCTGCGAAGGTGCTGCATGTGTGTGTAGATTAGTGCTGTGAGTTTAACCCGCCTGTTCCTCTTGATGAGTGTCCCTTCCCGCCCCCCGCCCCTTCTCTTCCCCAGGAGATGCTGCTGGGCGCATTCTCATTCATAATAGTGGAGATGCCCTAAAATAAGAAGGGCCACACTAGTGGGTCCCATCTCCAGGTGGTGAATAAAGTTATTAACAGTCATACAGTAAGGAAACAGTATGCTCAAGGGGTAATGCCAGATGTCATTGGAGTTTAAAACGCCACGTGTTGTATCCGTCTGTGTAGTCCTATGTCTTGCCAGTGCATCGTTCCAGTTGTACCAGCTACTTTTGCCCTGCTTCAACCTTTTCCCTTGACTTTCTGGACCTTATCTGATCCGCTCCCTCTTGTTTACCTCTTTCTTTCCGTTAGGGATTTCCGCTTCGGTTAGGTAATTTTTCGTTCTACTCTGTTTCTTTCATTTCCACCTTCTCCACGGTTAGCTGCCTTTCCTCTGTTCTTCAACAGAGCTCCCGTCAACCTACCCCCTTCCGTTATTTTTCCCTTTCCTATCTTTTCACCGTATCATTGTACAGGATTCTTACTACTAGAGCTTCAGTCGCCGCCTCTCAGTGTGCTCAGTCTGTGTCCTTTTTCCTACCTTTCTACCGCTGTTCTCTGGGTGGATGTATTTTACTTCTATCTTTCTCCCTTCCGCTCTTCAGACTGTCGACTGTATTCCTACTTTTCGGGTGTCTTATTTTCGGCTCCTTTTGGCTCTCTCTCGCTTCTATTTACTTTTCTGGTTTACGTCTTCTTCCGGGCGTATTCCTGTCTGCTTACTGCCATTAGTTATTCCGTCTTCCTTCTTCCTGTCGGGGTCTCTCCCGTATTCTCGCAAGGGGTTAAACTTTGGTTAACCACAGAGGTGTAGCCACGACTGTCTAACAAGTGGGGCCTGTAGCTAATGTAGTTGGGCCACCGCAGTGATATTTGCATCTGTAAATGCCCACAGAGCACTACTGAGCAGGCATTTACAGATTTTGGGTGGGTCTTGCCCGCTCAGGCCCTACCCTGTCTACACCTCTGGTTAAGCTCGAAGCCTTGTGGAATTGTTGGCTTCTTATTTTGGTGAATCCATCTTGTTACTTTCTGACCATCTACATCAGGAGGACTCTAGCTACCTTCCAACAAGGGATAAGGAGACTTAATCTATCGAACAAGTTCTACTTACCTTTGCTACTATCTGCCATACCAGAACAAGAGGCTCTAGCTACATTTCTACGGTCACGTTCAGCCATACTTCTCTACAGGGGTTTTTCTGCCTTCAAGGCTTTTACCCGGGACTTTTTGGGAGCTTGCTCCTCGGGGTTCCCCCTGGCCTAGATTTCTTGACGGGTCACAGTGGCCTTCGAGGGCGCTCCCCCTTTTTACACCAGAAGAAGGAGAAGAAGCTCAAAGAATTCAAGAAGACTAGGAGAAAGAAGGACTCTGAGATCTGTGAAAGCTCCATTGAAGATTCAGGTGAGGAGGGGGAACGGGAAGGACCTACAAGTCTTGACAACAGGATAGATGGCCGTGTTACATGGGGACACAGAAGGTTGTATTATGCCCTACTTCAGCAACACCATAATGGTCTTGTAAATCCCTTCATCCGCCTCCATAGACATTGGGTACTGTTATACCCATGGTAATGTCGCACCAGGTTTCAATTTTATTCACACTGCTCCAACACTCTTTAGCAGCCCCACATCAGGAGGAATGCTGGTCCATAAATGGTCTGACACATTGCCCAACTTCTCCTTGCAATATGGTGATGCATTTTTAACGATGCACATTGTCTGTGCTTTATCGCTATCTGACAAGTCACCCCAATTTCAAAGACCATCTCTCCTGTGTCTTCAGTGTCCACAAACAATTGCTCGTTGGACACATCGCTTAGCGATAAGGTTGGATCGATGCACAGAACCACCCTGTTCTTCTTGATCACTACAGCCTCTATGAGAATCTGAGCAATGGTAGCTGGTGTTACTTCAACACACACACAGCACATCAGGCCGAAACAAAAACTTAATTGGTACCCGCCAAATCTTACTTCTGATCCCCGGGACCCAACTCAACAAAACCAGCCAACTGTAAAAAAAAAAATGCTGAATGTATGGTAACCCCTCTAAATGCGCTGTTGCTACAATTGGCCTGAAAAATGCACTGCTTCCCTTACCGGATACAAACCCGGAGTCGAGCATACAATACCTTCCTCCATGAAAGCAATCGACATCTGTAGCTTACGCAGGTGGTCCCTTCCCAAAAGATTTTCTGGGGTGACTGTACGTTACAAGAAAGGGCAGTTACATTTTTAATACAAAGGTCTTCAGTATATGGAGCTGACAGGATAGCCTCATAGAATCCCTGTGTGTCCATCGTTTTACCTGACAAGGGGAACTGACCTTCTTTAATGCAAGATTTTGAAGACCCTGTGTTGAGAATGTTTGCTCACCTACCTGCACATCTTCCCGGGGTTCCTTTTCTGGATTGTGGTAACAGACAGGACTGGACACATCAGAGACCCCTGTGGGCTGTCCTGCTCTTGTTACACATTAGCACGGGAAGCGAAAAAAGACTCACTCCAAAAATACTTGCTGCAGTGCAGCATGTAACTGTACCTTGGCGTAAAGAATTCTTCTCCCATGTCTGCATGGATGCTTGTGCTGGCATGGTCTTTGGGATCCCAAAGATTTGTACAGTCCGAGTTGCTGGGTTCTTCTCAACCTGTGCCTGCTGCGATTGCACAGAGCCCGGGGCATATGGCAGGGTCGGGATTGCATCTACTGAGCTCACATGTTAAAATACTATGGCCTGCCGCGACAATCTTGTGACACGTGTCGCAGCCTTCCACATGACCAACACTGAATCCCATAGAATCCTCCATAACTATTTCCCATTGGTCTGTGGAACCGGGGACCCATTCCTCCGAACCTGCCAAATGACCCACTTCCCTGTGGAAATTTTCCCCTGCCACTCAGAAACCCTCTCATTTGCCATGTACGGGGAGAATACCGGTCCATCCACCCCTGTGCCATGCCAGATTCAACCTGTCCCTGTTGTCCCAATTACCCCTGCTGTCCTACCATAGAGTTAGTAATTACTGCCCCTTCCAAACAAATCTTCACCAATTTCTTCTGAACAAGCTTAGCCTATTGTTTGCACCTGTTCTATACCCCCTTTTTTTCTTGCTTCCTTTTTACAAAAGTGCACAATGCGTGCTTGAATTTCCAGCCAACTCTTGGCCTCCATCCCTAACACTTCATCTAAATCATGCAGTACTTCCCTGGGTAGCCCCTTCTTTAGCATGTGGTAATAAATCACCACATTCTTGTCCCATACTTCTCCTGTCTCTGCCCTCCACATCTCCTGAATTAACTGGATGTGTTTGTCAGGATTATCATCAAATTTCATAGTTTTCTCTAGAATCGAATTTATATCAGGCGTATCGGGATATATAATCTGCAAGGTCCCCCATACCTGTGTTCTGAAATTATTAAAAGCTGCTCCATCGTGGTCATTTGTATCCAACTGATCTCCCGGATATACCGGTCTGCTCCAAGGCTCATCTGAATGCTCCCCATTAGGGCTCTGAATAAGCTCTTCATGACCCTTATGGCCAACATGACACCAGCAGTATGTTTCTTTAATGCATAAATCCACTTCCCCGCCCCTGCAGTGAGGGAAGGGAGTATCTTCATTAAGTTATTCTGGTACATATGTGACCATTGGACATAATACGCCTTTCCTCGACTCTTCTGGAGCAACGGAATCTGAGTTATACCCGCTTTTACTGGGGCTTCTCCCATCTCTCCCCTGCTACATGCTACAGCCATGCAAGTATCCTGGTGAGCACCCTGCTCTCCCTGCTCGACATCCGATTCCCATCCCTCTTCATCTTCTACTCCGCTTACCTCAAGCCCTGACCCTTCTACAGTTACGGAAGCATAATCAGCACTACTATAGGGTGCCATCTCCCATCCTTCCTGCTCAGCCCCTGTTCCTGTGGCAGCATCCCTGTTCTCTATATCCACCTCAACTGCTCTGATAACCGATTTGTCCAACCTAACAAGAACCTGCCCTTGTATCTACCTTCCTTATTCTACATCCCTTACCCATCTTCTCACTTCCTCCCGTTCTTCATCTATTTGCCACCATACCAGCACTACCTCTTCCTCCACTAGCCTTATTGCTTCTTTAATTTTTCCCCCACTCGTGTGTCTCTAGCACTTCCCGGAAGCTATCCTCTATCCTAGCAGGAAAAGGCCTGATCTCCCACTTCTCCCTCGTTCTCGATCCTTCACCGGCGCTACCAGCGGCCTTACTCTCCCTTCTTCATCCACCCTTAATTTGTCTGCTAATCTAGCAGTTGGGGGAGTTGTTCCCTTTCCGCTCTCCATTCGCGACATTTTTGCAGTCCTAACTATTGAAGGATTTACACTTCCACTTCCCTCGAGATCCCACTTCATAGGCCTCGCAGCTGATGGAGACATCGCCTGTGTCTGTCTCGCAACCACTTGACTGGCCACTTGGAAAAATGGAGGTTCCAGCTCAGGGGCTGTGTACCCCTCTGCAGGCATTAAAGGAAAGTGCCCATATGGGGGCAGTGCTGAAGGAATTCCTGCACCCTCCTTTTTTGGCCATCCCTCCACGAATTTCAACATTATGGCCCTTCCTGTCTTTTTCATACATCCTCCATAACTCTAAGATATTTAACTGCTTCTCTAGTTTTGAACCCTTGTGACTGGTAGTCAAGAAAGTGTGCAAGTTCTTTAATGCCCCGCCCCGTGCCATAAGCCCTCTCGGTAAGACAAGAATTTATCATTTTCCCCTTAGTTTCCCGCAGACACTCTCTATGGTATTTGAAAATGTTTGCCTAATAGTCAGGAAGTACCTGACACATATGATTCAATGGAGCCCTCATACTCCACCCCAATTTATCAAAAATAATTCCACATAAAAAATGTCGAGCCAAACCTGTGGCACAAAAATGATCCCCCAAAGAACCCCCTTTTTACCCATACCCAATGTCTTAGTCGTTCCCCACAATCACTCACCATACTTGTTTATACCGCAATTACCTCACGCAGCTACTTGCTTCAATTCAATTTCTCACTCTTACACAAAAGACAGCATCTTATTAAAAACACTTGCTGGCCAATATCTTCGAGATATTCTCACTACTCAACCACAGGAGGAGTATAATGATTTCCACTACAGCACCACAGCTCTCGCTCTCTCTTCTTTTACTAGTACGGCCTTCTCTACTACAAAACCATCTTTTCCTGATTATAGGAAGGTTCCCCTTCACTTCTTCCAATAACCTAGAAAATTGAGGCGAGGGCATGGCTAATATAAAAGAATGTCAAGGGTATACTTCAGAAAGGTACCTACGGTTGGACTTACCATAAATGCCACCCCACCTTCAGGTGAGGGCTCCAGACAAGCAAATTAAAGGTTATCAGGACAAACCTCACACTGGGCGTGCTGTAGGATACCACCTCAGACCTCTAAAATAACAAACTAGGTAAATAATATATACAACAGCCTTATAATGCAAGACAGTTCACTCACTCTCAAGCATCCACTCTTCCATTCCCTACAATCTCGATTAACTTAGTATCCCCAATTCTACCCGTATCAACCCCTTTAAATCAAAAAAGAAACTAACCGCTTTTGCTCCTTGCTTTACCTCCAAAAGCACACTTACCTGAACCCGAGGTGCTCCAATGTGGTGCTCCGTCAAGTCATCCTGCACCGCTGGGCGATGGTACCACTCCTCTGGGGAACAGAAGGACTTTCTATAACCAGTATGGCATCCCTAGACCTCTCTTTCACCGTGCACGGAAGACTGGTCTCCGCACTGAGGTGCCTCAGCTGAGTGGTGCGGACAGAAGACCCCCAAAATCTCGGAAATACTGCCCTTCTACCTGGCTCACCAGATTTGTGGGGGTGGGCCCCTTAATCACCTTAACCCAAGCGAGCCCACCACCTGAGAAACAAGTGCACTTTTTGTATGTAACGCAAGTTATTGTACAATTATCCAGGAGCAGTTACATGGTGCTGTAGAAGCAAACTAACCCAAGTCTCAACAAAATACCTCAGTTGACATCTTATCACCCATAATAATACTTTACATTCCGCCACCAGAACCTCACCATTTTTTGCCTCATATGGTTACCTTCCTTGCATATTTCCCAGGGATCCAGTACATACTTCTTTGATATCATCTGTGGATATTCTGAGCAAAGACATACAGGATGGTCACAGGACAGTAACTTCCCATTTGCTCTCTGCTCTAGAAACCATGAAAAGAGTCCCGGGGGGCATGTGGGGGTGGAGAGCAGGTCTTGTTGTTGGCCGTTAAATTCCTTCCATGACATCTTACAACCTCTAAGCTATCTCCATGCTATTTTGTCCCATTCCTGATCCAGCAGGAGATAAACCGTGTGCCCTTTCGCCTATGCATTCCTTCATCCTTGTCTGGGATCCATCCTGTTTTCCACTGCTCTCTTCTTTGGGGATGCTTTTCCAACGTTTTGCTCAGAAACCTTAGAGACATCCCTCTACGGTAATTACAGATGGGATACCAGAATTCGACTTTGCTGTAATCTGTAATTCTAGGTACTGCAGAGGTACTTTACAGTACTTTGTGGATTGGAAAGGATATTCCCCCGGTGATCACTCATGGAAGCTGGCCAGTCACGTTCATGCCCCTGTCCTGATCCACAAATTCCAATGCTTGCATCCTGGCAACACTGGGGGCCCTTTTTTTCTCACCTGTAGGTGCATAAGAGAGATTGGTATAGCCCACTGCAGACTGTAGAGAAAAGGCCCCATAAAAGGGCGGGGTGGAAGGAACTGTAATTTACTTATTTGCCTTATTTGTTTTGTGTGTCTCATTATTAGGGACGTCCTCCTCTTCCTCAAACATTTTCCACAATTCCAATATTCTTTGTCTACTCTTCATTTTTTTCTCTTTGTGTGTTGACAATATATATATATATATATATATATATATATATATATATATATATATATATATATATATATATATATATATTAGAATTGCTTTGTACCTCAGTATAAAGCTATTGGAGTGCACTCCAGAAAACAGACCCACGTGAAAATTCCACACTGGACCCAGAGTTTCAAAAAGACCAACAAAGCTCCAAGCATCCAAAATATTCTTTAATCAATTTGATGCCATGGACAAGAGAAAAGTGGACGAAAAATGACGTGTTTCGCGGCAAAGCTGACAGCTTGATCACGTTTAGGGTACAGAAACAAAAGAAGGGCATTTAAACCTGCGTGCTCTCTATGGTATGCATGGATAGAGTAACGTGCACAGTAGTAAACATGCATTTGCACATAATCCGCCATGTTTAAACATGTTATAAACCCAAGTGGGTCGTGTAAAATACACTAAAATACATGTAAACACATTAGTTGAAGGCACAAAATAGTGTAGCAATGTTTCTCTTATCTCAACATAGGTAACATACACAATAAGCATTATTATGTTCACAGGATGCGCGTACTGCGCATTTTTTGGTAGTTTCATGTTGGGATTCCCATGTGATGAGCCCTCTCTTAATATAGAGATGGTCATTGACCATGTGTATTAATGCGGACATATTGAACTATATCCGTGTTGGTTTGTGCATCAACACGTGTATGAGCTGCGTAGTAGGCGCGCAAACAAATGGCCAGTTAATTTTAAAATAAGTGTTTGTCGTAAGCCAGGTTAATTGGCAAGGTAACAATAGTTATTCCTAGAAATTCAAATACAAGATTCTAAGAGCAATATCACAACGTATGTCGTGTGGTGTATTGGGGTATTTGTCCAAACAATTACTTATAATCTAGGCCTTACCTGTTTAAAGTGCAAATGCCTTTAGACTGCCTGTGCAAATAAGCCAAAGTCAGTCTGTTGCTAATAAAGTACAAAGTGCATGAAAAAAGCAGCTTTTTGGATATACCACATAAAAAATGCGTAAAGTGCAAGTGCCTATGTGCAAAATTGCAATAACTTACCCAGGTGGGTAAAGTGCAAATAGCAATATAGCAGCCGATGAAGTGTCCTTTTTAAAGGTATATAAAGTGCTTAGTGCTTGCAATGCCTAAATATTTAATCGAAAAAAAACACACTATCACATGAAGAGCAGTTAAAATCCGTGGCTATGACAATAGGTAAAACCTTAGTGGTAAAAACACAAAAAAATATTATATACCGCCCATATGTGCATAGGAGAAAAGACATATTAAGTACACTCTATTAAAATGCAACTGCAGGTTTAACTAATGTTCCTAAATAACACAGCAATAGAATTGCTTACCCTATGTAAGAAAAAAGAAGAAAAGTTTAAAATTAGATAGCTAGAGGTAGAGAGAATCTAAAATACATTCAATTACTGTCATAAAAATATTGAATTGATAGACTGTATATCCTACACGCTAATGTGAGAAACTGAGGTATTGTTAACAAAGTATAGCATAGAAACCTTTATAAAATATCAATAGGTAACAAGATATAATCCCCTTGCTGTGAGACTAACTGATGGATCTACAAATTGTGTTAAAATTATAGCAGAAGGTCATAGAGAGTAGAAGTAAGGGAGTACCAAGTGAAACACATGAATCTAAATACAGTGTATGTTCATCATAGAGTATGGCATAAACATGGGCTATTTGTTCAGGTGCCCAAGAAGGTGTAAAGTTCCTCATCCAGGTTGTGTCCCTTCGGTTTCTTGGTTTCCAAGTCCAAAATATATTTTGTCTCAGATTGTCTAAGGAGCAGCTCCCGGTTGCCTCCTCTCGGTGCCTTCAGAATTGTATGTATCCCAAAATAGGCATATATATGTGCTTTAAAATATCTTTTGCATGCATGCCCTGTGCAGGTGTAACGCTCACCTGATTCCCGTGGAGGCGCCGGTCTTGACTGGGCGTATACCGTATCTTCAAAGGTGATGTGTAACACACGGCTGGCTCTTTGGGCTGGACCTCTGTGCACTGTATGTCTGACTTGAAGGGTAAGATGTCTGCAGATAGAAAATATGGCATTAAGGAACTGGGTTATTGAATGTCTCTCTCTTCTTCCCTTTCTCTTCTCCTGTAGAACCCCAAAGGTTAACGCTCTCACCTTAGGTAAGTGAACGCCGTGCTCTCCATCTGCCTCGAGGCAGGGTGCTGTAACCAGTTTCTTCACTGGATAAGGGGAGCAGGCCTCTTGACTTCAGAGGACTGCTGTCCGTCGTTTACTGCACGAACGGTAAGTTTCGAGTAATTCTAATGTCTTTAAAGTCTTTAGTAATGATGTTTCTTGTTTTGCAGGGTTCCGGCGATGGCGGATGACGGGCTGAAGTGAGTTGAAGATGGAGCCCGTGTGATGAATAGAAGCGCCTGGAAGCACGTAAGTAAGCGCTTGTTGCCTGCTTCACGATGCGCTCTAACTGTCTTTTTATTTTGCAGGTACAAGTTCGGAGCGGCTGCAGGGTGCCGGAATACCCACTGGGTTAGATGTGGAAAGGAGTAATGGCACGTGAGTATTAAAGTTCCCCAATGTCTTTAAACGCACCTTGTTTTGTCTTTCAGATGCGGGATGCAGCGCCGAAGGCCTCCGGAGCGTGCGAAGAGTTGGTAAGCTTTTGTCTTTCAGATGCCGGAATGCATTGTGAAGACCTCCGGAGCGCACGAAGAGTAGGTAAGCCTTTGTCTTTCAGATGCCGGAATGCAGCGCGAGGCGTTGGTGACAGCCGATGGACCAGGTAAATGAAGAGCTGTCACTGAAGCCCGTAATGCTAACCTGTTCTTTCTTGTCTTTATAGGTGTTGCTGAAGACTGGATTCAGGATGGTAAGCCTTTTTCCTTAGGCCCAGGATCAGATGCAGAAGACACGATGAGCGTTCTGCTGCAGAGGATGCAGAATAACACAAAGCAAGATTCATCCATCGGGTGTGGTTTAAATAGCCTCCTGTAGTGCTTAGGTCCCTCCTTCCACAGCCACGCCTAGGTAAGAAAAGAGTTCCTGCTTTCCAGAAGAGTTCCAGTGTTCTGAACCTAGGGAGTGGCTCCTGCCCCACCCAACAGGAAAAGTAGTTCCAAACAGAAGAGGATCAGAGGCTCAACTGGCAGGCAAGTAAGCAGCATGGTCTGCTGCAGGTAAGTCCACCCAAGCATTATGAGCCCGGCGCTTCCAGCGCTGGGACTGGGCATATTTATGAGCCTGGTGCCACTGGCGCCAGGACTGGGTCCAAAAGGTCCCAATTGGGACTGGTTGGCACTCGGAACCTGGGTTATGGATCTGCTTCCAAGGGAGTTGGGAAAACCCTGACCTTTTGGAAGCAGAGATCATGACAGCAGGCCATTGTTTAAAATGTTTCCTCCAGTCCCATGTACCCACTCTGCATGGTACTTTCATATTTTATCCCTATACTGTGATAGTGCCTTATACATGTGTTCTATTGGAGTGTCCATAATGTCAGTAAACACTACCCCTCCCTAGCCGTTACTCCCTACTCCCCAACCTCTAGGCCACAATAAAAACCCAATTTACAGAAAATCCAACTCCTCCCAACAATGATTCATCCCAATGAAAACCAATTTGCAAAAATTTCAATTTGTCATACCTCATCACTTTAATAAACCAATTTGCAAAAAGTCCAATTATCCACATTTTTTTTAAAGGCGCCTTCACTCAGACATCAACATCTACTCTCACACATTTCTCAAACCAACGAAATATTCCACATCTCAACACAAAAAATTACTTCTAAATACACCACTATAATAAAATTAACCAATTATATTTACAACAATACATTCATCTCGCCCCTCCAACAGAGGGACAGAGGAATCCCTTCATACTTCTACACAGCACTGTCGTTCCCCTTATGAGAGGACATCCTACATCAATTTACAACTCTATTCTACTCATAATGTCATCTTTCCCCCCAATTGAGGAGTTCCCATTCAATATATCATTAAAACCGCATGCAATACTACACAGCGCCATTTTTCCCGCAATGGAGCAGTTCCCCTTCAACTTAATCTACTAATCAATTTAACAACAAATTAAAACAACAACACATTTTTTTTTACAGTACTGCGTTTTCATGCAAGAGTACACTCACGTGATATGGGAACTCAAAGACCCCTCGATGCGGAGTCTCCTCTCTCAACTGCCTGCACTACCCGAATTGGTGGCCCGCCTAAGGGATCAGGCAGACCTTCGGGAACTTTGGTGTCTGCTCACCTCCTTGGTTCATGTGCACAAGAACTGGTCTCTGAGGGCTGGGGCCACACCCCTGAGGTGTATGGTGGGAGACCCAGCTCTTCGCAGGTACTGGAGATCTCGCTAAGGCCTCCAAATGTAAAGGCATGTAAAGTACCCCAAAATAATGCAATAGTAATCAAATATAGTGTGCACAAATTGCAACAAAAATCAGCTTTTTATTTCCAAAATATGGCCAGGAGAATCAGACAGCTTCCTTGGAAGTGAACTGAGGACAATCTCGACATGCCCATTCATGCTACAATATTTAAAGTGAGAAACCGCTAAATGAACATTTTCTACAAATGCAGCATTGATTCTAACATTTCCACTGGCTATTCATCATTGAGCCCCTAAAGAACACTATACTGTAAAAAATATAACTGGAAGTTTCCTTTCCCGTGATCATCAAAATACTACCCCTTGAACATGACATCATTTCATAGTCAGGACAAAATACAACGTTTTAATTGGTTGGCATTTTCATGGTGTCCAATCATAAAGTGAGTGGAAATTAGCAAGGTCAAACTTTGTTGCAACCCATGGAACACCACAAGCCATTCCCCCTAATTGGCCCTATTGGCTTCCCGCCCATTGCACCTGCTCACTCTGCAAATCCAACCTTGATACATGTTGGCAACTCTGGACGCAACCTTCTAGTTACCTTCTCACAATTAATATCTGCGTGAGAAAATCTGTGGCACTTGACCACTGGACTGAGTGCCTTAAATTTCAGTGTGGGCGCTGTGCTCACATCTTAGTTCTTAATTTTGGCAATGCCGCTGTCTGGGCCTTCTCACGTATCTCACTGTGTCCTTCACAACCATTATGTATTCATTTGTCTATCGTCATTTCAGGCACCTGAGAACTTTCTACCTTACAAAAATTAGCTGAACACTGTTCTGTATCCCTTTCCACACTGACCATGGCTGCTTGGAGACATCCGCCCAACAGAAGAAATACAATTCAATTAAATGACCATAGCTCAGAAATGCGGCCTAGCACACTAAATGGCACAATATGCAGTCTATAACAATGGCTAATTCTAACATGGCAGACCTCTTGCTTATTACCACAACTAAAAACTACGCTTTATAAAGCTCAATCTGCATACTCAAAATAAATGCACACGGCCTAACTCCATCTAATAATATAGGTTTAGTTAAATGAACTAAAAGAAATACTTTGCTACATGTGTGTTTCACTTTGCAGCAGACAGCCTACAAACTCCCTGACGTGTGGTAAAACTGTGTGTACTCTCGATACAATGTCACACCACGGAAAGCATGTGACCACCACATCACCACCATGTGCCTAATACCATGCTAAAGGAGCTTTCTTAACTTAAACGTGTGCACATGTTGAGGACGTTGGACTTGCATCTTCACACTGGCAAAACTGTTAGTGTACACTAAGGTGAGGGGACATGCTGTCACGGCACCCCGTTATTAGAGATTTGCTGTAGCCCGTTACATTCTTTGATGTTCTTTATCAGCAGCCTAATTGTTCACGCATATTGACATTCTTCAAATGACGCCTATTTAATCTCCAAGTAAGACTGGATCTGACGCGTCTCAATGTCCTGTTGCAGGAATGCTGTTTGCTTCTTTCTTCCTTCCCCACTCGAGCCCAATTTCAGCTCCTGTCTCTCAGCCTGTTCCTCCTTGAATCCTGCTCTTGCCCCTCTTCTCCTTCCTTGTCCTACTCATTAAGCTCCTGCTTCTGTTCTGGAGTCTGCACTTCCTGCCGTCTATACCCTCTACAAATCTACCCCATTACCTTACCTGGACTTCTCTCCAGATCATTTTTTGAGTGCCTTCTCCCTGCCCTAACTTGAAGGTACATTAAATTGGATACGGAGGGATTCCTCCAGCTTCTGACCCTACCTGACCCTACCGTGGGGGTGGGCCTACCTGGTACCCAGGTTATATATATATATCAAGTACAGGGACAGGCCCTTTCTCTTCCCTCCATGACATCATGATAGAAGCCGGGTAAGAACATCTTCTTCTAAAAGAACAGTTGAAGGAAGCACCGTCGGTGACATTTAGTCAGATTTGGGACAAGTAGTCATATTAGAGACACACCACACACTGATGGTATGGAACATCTGATTTGTCACCCATTAAGTGCTTTGATATTTTCAAACTCTTAAACCCAAGAAGATTTATAACTTTCTTGTGAAACAAATTTGGCTGTTTTTTAACCACAAAGCAAAAATCATTTGAAAGCAAAGATGGTTTCTCATACCAACAAAATCTCGGATGAAGAGATACAGGTCTTTCTCCCGCAAGGCCAATTTTCTTTTGTCAATGATGTTGACAAAAGGAGGAGGTCGGTAGAGAGGACTTGTTGGGTTTCTCCAGCCAGACAGCTCCCAGTCTGGGTGTTTTCCTTTGAGAAAACAAAACACAGGACAGATATTCAGAGATGGAGGCAATGGTTCCAAAATGAAATAGAACACATTGAGATACTAACTTTGTGAGGACGTACAACTCTACCTTATGGTTGAATGCATAGATGATGTACACCACTTAAGAATCTGCGTCTTTGTCATTCAGGTTGGATGTCAAGCACTTGTTTGAAATTGAACCCCTCAAAGACAAAACCTCTCTAAATAAGCCATCACTTTTATGACTGGCTGCAATGAAAATAGGTGGATTTGCACCACCCTTCAGGTCACATATTGAATCCCTTAGGTTCATTCATCAATTAATTCATTTTGTCATTTGTTATAGCACTTTGCACTGTAATTATGATCCCAGCAGGCTTTTGGTTGAATGCCCTCGGAGGGACCGGGGTTCCAAAAATGTGGGAGAATTTTGGAGTTGCTATTACGCGTGTGTGCATTTCAGCCATTAAAGTTAAGCAAGTGGGGCCAAGACTTTGCTAGTCATCCATGTCTAAATGGAGTGTGGAATTGCACAGGTATACTTTGGACTAAAGGAGGGGACTGTGTTTAAGGAGATAGAGAGTTATGTGGCAAGCTACAGTTTGAATATTTGTTGTTAAAAGTAGCTTCCCATAATCAATAGAGATGTTTCATGCAAGATACTCATCACGATGGAAACCCAGACCGCTTCGTATCAGCCGCTCCACAAAATCAAACACTTCATCCTAACGCCAGATTTCAGAGGAGCCATCCAAGTATTGGTTCTCTTCCAGGTGAACGTAGTCATGTGCGTCTCATCTGCACTCTAGCTCCCCTAAAAGCTGCCAAACGCTCAGCAACCCATCTCATCACAGGGCAAAAGCAATTCCACCATTCTACGTACACCTTGAAAGTGCCCCAATGACTTCCCAAATACCATGTAAGACAGTCTGCATCACTTACTACAAGGTCATGCCGATCAACCCCCTCATCCTATGGGGAAGACAAATGCATCATATCTGAAGGTCGATGCACCACAAGAACCATATGGTATATCCAGATTTGAAACCAAGAATAGCAACAAGGGAAAAAAGGGGAAAACTAGCATTCTCTGGTTATTCTTACGACCATGAAACAGTACACACAATCACATCAAGCAGTTTTCCTGAAACACCACCTGAGAGATCATGAGCAAAGGACATCCTTGTTAAATTAACCCCTCCTAATACACCCTTCAGATGTATCTAGGTGCTCTGATGAGATCAAATGTGGGAGGTTAGGGGTTAGGTGTTGGGAGACCCAGGGGGCTGGTTATCTTCAGCTGCTTTTTGATGCTGCCCCGCCCAATGCCCTAGCTTGGTCTGTAAAATGATTGATCAGGCCCCCGAGATCCACACTCGGGCCCAAGAAGTCTAACATGGATGTTGGTCCCTCAACCACCAGCATCTGCAAGCAGACTAATAATAACAAGAAGTCATATGTGCCTAGTTTGTGTCAGACATCGGGACCATGTGGTCTGTTTGGGGGAAATTAGATATAACTTGTGGATACTTCACCAACAAACTGCAGAAGTACTATCATGGAATCGGGTGGCCAGGTAGGAAGTGCCCCATGATTCCAAGATTGCAGATGTGAGTTCTGAAAACTCAATGTGTGGATTGTGGGTCCAATCACTAGACAAGCCAGCCTGGCTGGGCTCTTGTAATTTAAGCAAGCCTATAGAAGTCACTGAGACTGCTCAATACCCTCACGCACCACCACACATGTTTACTCTTTCCAGGCCAATTACGGTGGGGAATTTGCTGTGAATAAAGTTTGTAATGGAGTGTTAATGAGTTGGATTTGGGAGTTTTTGTGTAGGAGCAGCAGTGACCTGGGTGTGGCAGATGTTTGCAGATAGTGAGGCAGGTAGTTTTGGTGACAATATTGAGTGTTGGGTGTAAGAAATGTCTATGCAATACTGATATTGTGGAGAGGGAAAAGGTTGCGGTTGAGATACCGAGAGTTGGGGTGCAATATATTTTTAGATTGGGGCAACGTATAAGTATGGGTGAAGGGCCTAAGGTTGTGCGCTATGTCCACAAAAATATATGAAGGGGGCTGAACAGCGTCACCAATGTCACAAAATAGGTGCACCCATTAGCACCTACAAACAGTGAAATGTATACTTATTGTGTAACAGGTGTGTCACGCTCGTGCCCTGATATCAAATGCAAAAAATCACAAAATTCAAAGCCCATAAACTATTCTATATTAAGATATATCATTATTCATGCATGATGTCAGCCGACAGGTGTTTCGACGTTCTTCGTTATCAAGGCAGTCGTCATCGGTGCAAGGCCAATTCTAGGAATAATTCTTGCTTGCCAGTCGGATGTGCTGAGGAATGCAATGTCCTATTGTTGAAATCCAGCAGTAAATTAGGTGCCATTTCGCAGTTAGGCAGTTAAACTCTTCAAGGTCTGATCAAAGGGTTCAATCCCTGCAAGTCTGCGACCATCTCTCCTCAGCGCATCCGACTGGCGCAACCATATGTATATGGATTTCCATACCCTAATTAAACTCTCTGCAGTAGGCAAGATAAGCAAGAATTATTCCTAGAATTGGCCTTGCACCGATGACGACTGCCTTGATAATGACGAATGTCGAAACACTCGTTGGCTGACATCCTGCATGAATAAAGATATTGATGATACATCTTAATATAGAATAGTTTATGGACTTTGAATTTTGTGATTTTTTGCATTTGATATCAGGGTACGAGCGTGACGCGCCTGTTACACAATAAGTATATATTTTTAGATTGGGCTGCCCAGTGTGTTTTTTGTGGTGCTATTATTATTTTTGGCGCAGACATGCTATGGGTGGTGGCAATGCTGACTAGGGATACTTCTTTCACTAAAGCTTCCAAAAAAACCAATGGTACACATAATCTATATATATTTATACAAGTAAACATTTGTGGCAAAGTGTTTTTCCTTATACATTTCCACACACCGTTTCACCAATCTGCACCACATTTTGCATAGTTACCTGTTAGGACCCTCTGGACATTGCTCACTACATGACATTTGGACATTTGAACAAACCACCGCTTTTTTCCGGATTTCAGCAAAAGTCTTAGTGTTTGTGGCTTGGTGAAGCGTTATTCCTTTTACAATTCCTCATTGTTTCACCAATCTGCACCAAATATTGCATCTTTACCGGTTAGGACCCTCCAGGCATTGCTGGCTACATGACATTTGGACACCCATCCCCGTTCCTCGGATTTCATCACAAGTCAAAATGTGTTTGTGGATTGGTGAAGCATTGTTCCTTTTACAATTCCACACCGTTTCACCAATCTTCACCAAATATTGCTTAGTTACCTGTTAGGACCCTCCGGACATTACTGGTTACATGACATTTTGACACCCCACCCCGTTCCCTGGATTTCAGCACAAGTCCAAATTTGTTTGTGGGTTTGTGGCTTGGTGAAGCGTTGTTCCTTATACAATGCCACACCGTTTCACCAATCTACACCACATTTTGCATAGTTATCTGTTAGGACTCTCCAGACCTTACTACCTACATGACATTTGGACACCCCAACCCATTACCCGGATTTCAGCACCTTCACACATGAGAATGTTTCTGGAAATTGGAGAAACATCAATGTGGTCGTAGAAGGACAGGGACTGACATGAGATGAGGAATAAAACTTGATGTCCAGGTCCTAGGATGCACGGTTTTGAAGATATTTACACTGCAACGAACCGCAGCGAACGCCACCATGCTAGGGTGAGGCGACAGGTGGGCAGAGAGCACAGAAGGTCCCAATATACAGCAGCAAACCAACTCTCTCCTCCCCCACGTCTGCTTCGGGGTATGTCAGACAGCCACATGCTTCCATTCTCAGTGCAGTTTACTTCAGGGAGCTAAGCACATCAAGCAATAAGGGGATCGGAAGAGTGACCTTCAGGATCAGTGTTATCATGTCTGTCTAAAGAACCCGTTCGGAGAACGGGTACTTCTGCTAGTAGCTGATATTTTAGAATGCTCTGTTCTAAATATCCACTATACCAGTGTCGTGCACCAGGCCCTAACCTTCAGGGAACACTTCAGTCATCCTTAATATATTGCAAATAACCACATCACAAATCTCTTGTGGCTCATTAAAAGGGGTTTTGGAAGCGGGCATCATTTGCTTGATTGGGATGAGATCTGGAAAAACAGTATGTGCATTCCGTAAAGATGGAAAAAAGCAATAACTAGGAAGCAGGATTCCACAAATTATTATTTGAAAACTGTATCCTGGGCATACGAACTATCCAATTAGTTTGATGAGCATTTACCAAACCGTGTGAATACTGACCCAGTGACTTGCTCCCTCTCTCTGTATGCCTAGTGGTTTAAGGGTGTCAAGCATCCTGGACATGATGGCATCCCGGCTGTAGGATTCGACCCCCGGTGGCCTTCAGGGTAGCAGTGGTGTGGAGTGTACGACTGCTCCTGAGGTGATGGAAGCTGACGTTTTCATGAGGCAGTGGGTCCTACATTCTGATAGCATTA
This sequence comes from Ambystoma mexicanum, assembly GCF_040938575.1. Taxonomy (NCBI): domain Eukaryota; kingdom Metazoa; phylum Chordata; class Amphibia; order Caudata; family Ambystomatidae; genus Ambystoma; species Ambystoma mexicanum. The sequence goes on from NC_090922.1 coordinate 43,985,655, forward strand.
TGATGGGTGTTTTGTGTTTACAATCGCTATGTCCCAGAGATTCTTCATAGCATTGCTTGCTGTGGCAAAGGAATCACTAGAACACACGACTCCAAAGTCAAAGATCAACCTTTAATAACTCTTCCCGGATGAGTTTGAAAAACGCCGGTGGGCCCCTAGGAAGATATACAAAATGATAACGGTTTCTTTGATATAAGCCACGAGGATGGGTCAGCTCAAAGTGTCTCTTATGGGAATACCGATCTTCCCCTAGGATCGCCTATCCGAAGATCCCAACAGACTTACTTCAAGGTTATAGTGTCTTGTTATCTTCTAGACTTCACAGATTCGCGGATTCAGAACACTACTCATTACTATATAATCTACCACCAGCGAGCATTTCTCCCTCCTTGTTAAAGGTGTATGTGAGGTCTATATATTCTCGCCCGACAAGGGTCACACCCCTGTGCCACAACAATTCATCCAACACACTTCAAGCAGCAAGTATTTCTGGATAATTGTCTGCCTTGGAAATTCTTATCTTCTAGCTGCTGTGTGCACTCCTGGTGCAGGGTTCTTTCTCTTGCTCTGGTCAATGGCAGTGCATGAGGTATAGCTCTCAAAGAGTTCTTCAATCTTTCTCATCGCCCCCCCCCACTACCCCCTCAGGATCTAGGCCTTCCTCTCAGGCTCACTCCCTCCTGCCCCCACAGATATAGGTGGTGGAAAGGCCAGGCCTAAACTTCTGTGGCCAATGTTTCCTCCTCCTTGCTTCTAGATATATACCACACTCCTTCTGCCAGCTTTTTTCCCACTTGGCGCGCACCATTTTGAGCCCTGTGATCTATTATAGTATCCACGATTGTCTCTTATATTTGATAACGGACCTGATTGGTTATTCCCAGACTGTGTTACTTTCCCAAAGAACATTGATTATTTCCCTTTCCCTGTGGATTCATGCCAGATGTTTCCCCCTCCCTCATACACGTTTTCACTTGTGGCCACGTATTGTTCCTCTGTAAACAATTTAGGATGTATGAGCTCTAAGGTGGACCCATTGAGCACTAAGGTGGGCCCATAGTCAGTTAAATGTAGGAGATGTTAGTGATTGTGTCACAGTAAAGTGTTAGGGAAAACTGAATGATGTGTCGTGCTTCTACAGCTGCCGTTTGCTCAGGATGTTAAGCTTTCCCACTTACAGAGTTTGTCGAGTTACACAAGTTTGGTGCAACGATAGGCCTGCACATGCGAAAATGTGCAGCATTACATGGTCGCTCCGACAGACATTTGGTCTCATTAAGTGTTTGGTGATATGGTGAAAAGGTTTTGGTAAATCCGTTACCACCACTTTTTTTTTACAGTAATTCATTTACTGCACTTTGACAACACAAAGTACAGGGGATTCCTCCAGAATATACTTTGAAGTATCTCCTCCATTTTGCCTCCATAAAAACGGCAGGATTTAATTTGATATATCCTCCAAAATCCACATGGAATTATATGGACTTTAAAAATGTAGACTAACACTTAATTACTGTAACTCGCAACCTGTCAGAATCCGCCAGATTGTGAGTGGCAGCAACGGTAACCGAATTTGGGGAAATACCGCCAAACTGGAAATGGGACACTTTAATTTTTCTTAGAATGTTGGTCTGTCCGGAAGGTGCATTATGGGAATTCTAGTTACTGTCAGGATGGTATTTCTCTCTGAGAGGTTGCTCTTTTCTGATTCCCCCATTTCACACATAACTGAACTGTCAGTGCCAGTGGCTCACGTAAACAAAAGAGCACAGATGATCTCGCAAAAACAGCAGCCCACATTTTCAGGCTCAGATCAGTTAGGAGTACAGAATAGCTAAATGGTTATAGGGTACAAAAGAAGTAGATGGATTTTAAATGCAAGTTAGCAGAATTGTGTCACAATACGTGGCATTTGAAGTGAAGACCAGGTTGAAGGACGTTGGTTGAATTTATGCTGTCTGGTCTATTTCCCTGAAAAGGAGAAAAACTCCCTTAACAACGAAATATCATTTTTGTCAGAAAAAAAGGGAGAAAATAAACTGAAGTCAGCAGGGGTGGGTATAGCTGTGAATGGGTTAATGTGGAATAGCATGGGGGTATGTGAACCCTCTCTTAAAGGGAAGAAGCAGAGACAGTTTGGAAGACAATTAATTTAGAAAAGAACAGGACACCATGACTTTGCTACAGAGAATTGAATTACAATGACTCCTACGTGGTAACAACAATGAATGCGTCACAATTGACTATACCTAGTACCGTGAGGACCTCCTGAAGTTGCTGCTCCTCTCCAGGATCCTCCATATTCTCTTTCTTCAGAATTCGAATTTGGAAGATTGTCTGTGCAACTGTCTGCAAGGTAAAAACAGGAGGCTTCAGCCAAGGTGTTCAATGCGTATTCACTTACAATGGATGTAGCAAGCATGCCTCTGACATTTGGGAAACTAGGATGAGAGAAAGAGGTGGGAACAAGTAGATGAGCACATTCAGTGGTTGTGCAGCTAGCAAAGAACAACACGGACAGGATAGGTTCCTGTCCCTCCTACCGTTTCTCCTATTCTCCTGTCAGCTTTCTGAACAATGCTTTGAATGACCGCTAGGGTGGGAGTACATGCCATACAAGTAAACACACTAACACAAGTGAAGGGTTAATGTTCAAGAATGGGTCTCAGTGGGGGTGGCCATTCCTTAGCTGACCATGATATTGAACTTGGCTTTCCATTTTGCCATTTTCGAGCACACATGATGATATTTTAGAGGAATTAGTTCTGACACAGGCAGCATTAGCAAGACTTTTGTGATGTGATATGCTTGAATGGTCTCCTTGCCACTTTCGATGAACCTTGCCACGCAGCTGTTGGTTGTGTGATCTTTCAGTGATGGAATTTCATACTTGGTCTTGAGCCGCAAGGATCTCCAATGCTGGGAAAAGCACTGTTTAACGCTGGGGTGGTGGCTGTTGTCCAAGTGGTTACCACTATCTGAATTTCAAGGTATCAGGAATATTCATCTCGAAACACCAACAGGAATGGCCCAAAGAATTCAGCCTTAATTTACAACGGTTCAAGCTTGGTTTTATGCGTGATGGTCTGGCAGACATGGCACCATTGTGTCAAGAGTGAAAAACCAGACCTTTTGGCTCATGAGTCAGTTTGTACTACTCCACGGTTACCGCCTATGTAATGCCATCAAGGATAGTCAGGAGCACAATAGCTTGCGTCTCAGTAATATACCTTCTTTCGTGATTGATTATATGTTGGGTACCCATTTGAATGACTTCATTTCTTTGACGTTGACTTCAGGACCCACCTGTGATAACTCGGAAGTGGGCTTCCAATGTCCCAATGTCCACTTCACTAGTTCAGTCACCAATTTCAGTGTGTCATCTGACTGACACTGCATTCTAGCTTTTCAGAGGGGTGGCTAATGGTTCTTCTATTCACACTACAAAATGAATGTATTGCTCGTGTAGCACCCTCCCTCAACTCCCTGGCGAGCCACGGATTTGAGTGGCTCCACAGGGACAAGTGATCCAGAGAACCAGGTATTTGTCAGGAGTGGCCTGGCTTGGAGTATAAGCCCCGGGCTGTGTGCCTAGTACAGCCCAGGTGAAAAACCTAGATTTCTGAACTCTGACCTGGTGGGCCAGACTAGTTTCTTGGAACAGGGTAACCTTCTGGAAAAGCCAAACCAATCAAGGTAGCTTTATTATTATTATTTTTTTAATTAAAACTTATTTGTTTTTGGTCCAAAGACCTTTACAAATATAAACAACATATCACATTCGATTCAATCAAGGTAGCATTGGCGGCGGTCAAGAGTCAAGACTAAGTCTAAGGAGGGATGATGGTGATTGAGAGCCCACAATGAGCACACACAGTAAATGACTACTATCAGCAGTAATAACCAAACCAACACCACACCAACTATTAAACATGTACACAGTCACCAATGGCCTAAAGGAATAGCACACAGTATGGGTCCACAACCTGCAAAGAAAGGGAGCATACAGTGCAAATATTGTTTAGGCATTCCTTCACAATTCAATCCCTAACTGAGGGGCAGTCCAGTCCTTAAGATGAGTAAAACCTTGAGCTCAAACGTACTTCTCGCTGCTGGTGCACGCGATCGTGCAGTCAAGTCAAAACGGGGTCTCTTGCAGGGGCTGTAGCTACTCGGGAAGGTGGGTGAGGCAGTGAAGAATAAGTTCGGACTGTTCAAGGAGAGTCTCCCCAAGAGGGCAGGACAGGATCCAAGAGTTGGGAATAGCTCGGTAGCACAGGCTACCTTGATAAAGAAGAGTGGCCCTCAGGGGACACTCGTGCCTACATATGGATGGGTGCACCAGGGGCCACCGGTAAGGGTTGCAAGTACTCACTGACGCTTGGCGCACTCCGGACCAAACTTCGGCAGTCGAATCCATTTCAGTCACAGGTTCAAATCCTGCAGTTGCACGGCTCTGCGGCTTTCAGGGGCTGTGTTCTAGGGATGATTCCGTGGCGGGCAGTGGCGATTTCTCTGCTCCTAATGAAGGGATCAGGCCAATTCCGCTGCAGCGAGTCTGAGGGCACATCAGCAAGACACCCAGGAAGATCTTCACCACAGCTGGGTGACATGGTGACCGCATATGCTTGGATTCAGGCGTAATCTCTTAATTCCAGACCTAGGAATGGAAGGTGTAGGAAGCTTGGCGGGAGAGTGCCTTATAACCAGAACTTACAGTCTGCAAATGCTCAAGTGTCAACTCGAGATGGCAACGGTTCCAGGGCAAAGGTCCCGTACGAGCTGGTCAGTTTACTGGGTGGTCCAGGAACACTTCTGAAAAGGCTCGCTTACAGGTTAAGTTGGAGGTACCGAGAATAGTTAGTCCTACTATTCCAATGGGTTGAAGCGCCTTTGCAGACCTTCTAGGTTCGATCAGAAACAGGAGGTCCAATGAGACGACAGCAGGCTCAGGGTGCCAAACCATCCAGCAGGTCACCAGTGGTTCCTCGGCTCTGCTTCTTGCTTTCAGGATACTTGGCTCCTTTACTAAGTTCAGTGTGAACTCAGAAGATTGACCTGGAATGGGTGTAAGATGCCTTCTCTTATCCAGAATCTCCTTCGCGCCAAAACAAAGAGGACCCAATGAGAGATCTGCTCACATACAGCCATCCCAGAGGTGGACCAATCATGGACCGCGGTGGTGCCAGTCATTCCTAGCACACCAGACATCCTGGCACCCAGGATGTGCATTGGAACTAGACAGTCCAGCTCACATCTTGGGCGTACACACACAAGGCATGCAGAAGCCTGCGAAAGCTTCGGTTTGCGCGGGGGTCTGCATGCCCAAATAAGGAATTTCGCAGGTCTGCTCAACCTGGGGAAGGCAAAGGGATAAGATGGACAAAGGACAGAACACAAGACCCTGTGGCATGGCCATTTTAGGCACTGGCCACTGTCCTGGGCCAAACGCGATATGGACCATATAAAAGGCTTAAAATACATGAAAAGTAACAGCTGCCACCAGCTCTGTCCAAGGCACATTTGGACATTCACTGAAAAATCCTTTGGGGACCCCAGCGCACTGTACTGTGAGGTACTTTGCGCACTGATAAAATGTTGCTAAAGAATAGCAACAAAGCGAAAGACTGTCTTAAGGGCATGTCAGTTTCCCCAGAACAAAATGAGCAAAAGCCCAGTGGCGTGCAGCAGAAGGCTGGGCCCCACTGGAAAAATAAATGGCAATCTTCCCTAACAAGTTTGGAGTCATTTTTGCTGTTTCCGTTAGTTAGAAGACCTTCCTGCTGAGGCAAGCTGAGCTTTTAAATTTCCTGTTTCCATGGAAGCCATCTATGTAGCAGGTTTTAATTTAGGGTGAAGAAAATCCGTGAGCAACTATCAGGCAACTTTTTCTCTGAAATGAAAAAAATCCATTTCACGTGCCTATTAACTTGTCTGTATAACGTACCGGATTAGAGGTTGCCCTTTAAAAAGAATGCTGCATATGGCAATTGTATTATTCCATATGAAATACTATCATAGTGCTGACACCATTGTTGCCTGCCTTGCCAGAACTTTGGCTGTCTCTCAGCCAATCAGGATCCTTGACATTCAGCTAATAATTGTTGCCCGGAATTTTGAGTGTTCTACACTATCTGTCACTTAACTAACTTATGACTTCCTTTCACTGCTCGACTGCCTGCTTTCCTCTTGACCCTTCCATCCCAGTCGGCCATGCTTCCTCGCTTCTCTGCGTAGTGTCTGCAAGTTTGTTTTTAACTAAACATAGAGAGGAGCCCTGTGTCCTGTGACAAAGTCCCCTGTCTGTGCATGTAAATCGTGGATGTGGTGGTCATGGGGGTTGGGGGTGCCACCACCCACTGTGTGATGCTGGGCCAGCAGGTGGAACAAGGGACATACCAGGACCACCACACCTTGCCCCAGGTCTAAGGAACAGGACTGTCACAGGCATTAGATTTCCCATATTCCCAGTACCTTATCACATCCTAGGAATAAGGTGTTTCTGTGATGATCCTCTAAATCCCGTTACGAAAGACATCCAAACGCCTTAATTATGCAGATAGCCCTTGCAGTGACTTGCCAGAGGTACCTTGGGCACTGCATGGCCAGTCGGCTTGGCTGCAGGCTGAATGCGCATATGCCTTTCAAAATGTCGCACAAGCCCAATGAAGGATCCACCCACTTTGCCATGCATCGTAACGCTAATAGATTATATAAAGGTGAGTCAGGTGCCGGATCACTGCTACCCCAAGGGGTATGTCATACTCATTGCTGCCCACGGGTGGAAGCACTTTTACCTTGGACAGCCCCAGAGGAGTGACCACGGCCCAGAAAATGGTGCTACCATTGGTGGAAGTGGGGTGGTGGGGTGCAAGGTGTTGGCGAGCAAGTGCTGGAGGTGGCTGGAGATGCAGAGAGGAAGCAGAAGAGAGTTGGTGTAAGAAGGAAGACAAGAGAGCAGAGGAGGTGGAAAGAAGCATCAGAAAAGTAAGCTAGAGGAGAAGCCAGAACAGGTGGGGAGAACAGCAACAGCAAAGGGGAGGTGGGAAGCAGTGAGAGGAGAGTTATAAAAAGAACATCGGTAAGGTGGGACGGTGGAGAAGGCATTTGGTAGGAGGAAATAAGGCACACCAATCGGAAGTTAGAATGCGACCTAAGTATGAGGTGAAGGAGACATCCAAGAGGAGGGTTGAGAAAGCCCTATTGGGGAATAAGGTGACATAAGGTGGCGGTGGGGTAGAGAAAGAGCGAGGAGGTTGGAGAAGATTTCAAGGAGTTTATTGGAAAGAGAAATAGGAGTTTAGAGAGAGGGACAGAGGAGGTTAGATGAGATATCAAGGAGGAGGATAGAGAGAGAAAGAGAGAGAGAGATCAAAAGAGTGAGAGGGAAGGTGTGGTTTTGGAGGAGAAATCAAGAAGTAGGTTGGAGAGAGAGCGAGAGAGGGAGAAGGAGAGGGAGGAGGTTGAGAGAAAAACTAGGAAGGAAGGCCATCTAAGAATGAATTGAGGCAAATAGAAGCTTAGAGTGATTTAGAGTCAGAAGGAGATGAACCTGATGACAGACAAGGGTGAGCCTGGGAAGGGAAGGACGTACAAGCTTGTGGCAGAGAGTCGAGAAGGTGGCGGAAGAGAGACAAAGCGAGAGGACAGGAGGTTCAGGAGTGGTTCCCTTAGGCCTGAGACTGTTGCGACTCCTTGAGGAGGAAAGCAGGGACAGGCTTGTGGGGGACAAAGCCAGAACCATAGAGGTGCTGCAGAGATAAAGATGGAGCCATTAAGCTAACTCAGTTTGCCAGACCCCTGGTGAACTCTTCCAGGTTTTGCCAGGCCTCCCCCTTCTTCAGGTCTGGCATGCAGGTGCTTGTGGACCGAACACCCAGGAGCCAGTGTGCTTTCCCTGAAATGATGATGAGAAGAAGAGGACCAAAGCTTCTCTAGCAATGAGGAAAGAAGTGCGAGGAACCTCATAATCCCGCGACTGATAGTGACATTAAATTGAGCATCTGCACTGAGAGAAGCCAGGATTGGGATTTGAAAGCAAAGCACTCTAAATTGGCAACCCATGGGCAACCCATGCTGTGTTTGAAAATGTGTGTTGCACATACATATTTTGGCCCAACCCAATCAATATCCCGAATAAAATTCTGTTTAAACATATGTAGCCCAAGGTATATTTTATCTGTGTCCTGCCTGTGATGCCCCTTACGACCAGGCAAAGGTAAACACTCAATAATCACCACCACTTCCCAGACCAGCTGCAAGAGAAAGCCATGGTAGGCCACATACATTACAACGTGTGTGTGTAACATTGTTAGGCTCAGTTGATATATTGTCCCATGGGGAAATCACAATTGGCATCATACAGCCACATATCAACTCATGAATTACCTTTTCACGGTGTAGCAAGCCACAGCATTGATACAGTATCACAGGTGGTCATAATCTGGAAGCTGCCTACCCCACTTCAGACCGCACCCCTAACATAGCGTAGGAGATAGCCCTGTGGGTGTACTGGAATGGGGAATACCAGCCTTGTGGTGAAATTGGCAATCACAGCTACTAACAACCACCTTGCCATGCCCCAGTTGGTACCTCAAAGAGATGACAGTGGGATTACGAGTGGGGGTGTTTAATCTGGCATTTACGCCTTCTGCAATAACTATACACTTTCTTCCACTTCAAAGGAGTCAATTGTTTTTATTACTCTGCCGTCCTTACTGGCCAAAAGGATGTTCATGCTGCTCTCATGTCTGCAGATCCCGGTGCAATGGACCGCCTGGCGTGCTCAATTCCTCCTGCGCACATTGTTCTGGCCACAGTGCAGGCACTACACTTCTCCTGAGCGTCCCTCCCAAACCACACCTTTCCAGCAGGGGATGACACACCACAGATGGGACTAGCCATGTGCTGGGGCACTCGTCCCTCACAGCTCTTCTCCAGGCACCAAGGTCATCAGTGTCCCCAAAGGGCTGCTGCGCCCATTCCCCAACCTCACTCTGATGTTGTGCCCTAGCCGACAACACATGATGGGTGGGGGAGCCTGCCCACATGATGTGAGGAAGGGGAGGAGAAAAGGAAATACAATAGGCACGCGTGCCGGAAGTGGAGCAGTGCGAGTATCAAGGCTCAACACGAGTGTCTGTGTGTTTCTCACAGTGTGGCCGACAGTCCTTTGATCCCCCTCCCATGCCGGTGAGACCGGGCATGGGACATCACACTGGCAATGAGTGAGAGGAACGACCCCTGCCTCACAAAGCTGGCACCGGTTCCAGCCCGCTGTGCGAGGCACCCAGGACACAACGCAGTGCACACTATGCCTGCAGCGGCGTTCTGAGCAGCACACGGATGACGTGTCTGGAAGGCAGAGCCCTGAGGACTCTGACGAGCGTAGGACAGGAAAGCACATCGCTCAGCACCATAGTGAGGCGAGAGCCAATGCGCAGGCCATGACCGAGGCCCGTAGATTGACTGAAGGCCTACAGCGGATGACCTCGCCCACACGCCAGTGAGAGTCACACGACGCGGAGGCGGGCGGTGAGGCCGGGAAGGAAAGCCTGCGAGCAGTGAGACTCACAAAAAGGAATGACCTGAGCCCAAGGTGGCAGGTGGGGCTCCACATAGGTCGACCCAGCCAGCGCACAAATCCACCTCTGGGGAGGCTGATAACATCACCACTGAAAGCAGTTCAAGTCCACAGGCAGTGAAGCGGAAGAGCGCCAAGGACGCGCGTGGGAATGCCACAATTCACAAAACCTCCAGCAGGAAGTAACAGCGAACAGCCCATACAAGTTGATAGAAGAGTTCACAAGAATTTCTGAACACAGTTGAGGGCTGTTGGGGCTGTGGAAGGCCTGGAACGCTTGCGCACGTAAAGATTTCATGCGGAGCCACTCGATCATGCAACCTTCTTTATTGATTACATAGCTGCAACTGCTGCACCCTTAGTCCCGCCCCTCCCACGCCCCAGCGTAGCGTCCTGTATGCACGGACCGCAACAGCTGTCCGCCCACACAACGATGTGGGCTGCTGACATCTCCCACCTTTTTAACGTATGAGTCCACGCTCACTTCTTACCCCATTTCTTCTATGAGGCGTAGCGGTTTCATGCGGCTCCGTTGGGGTCGTCTTGACCGACTTGGGGTTGTCTCCTCGACGGCCTGCATCATGGAATTCCGCTCGCCCTCTGACTCTTCCCCATCGCCCAGATAGGGTTCATCTCGTGTTCTGTCTTCTTCACTGTCCCTGTTCCTTTCCCACTCCGCTCCTTGGTTAGACGTCACACGTTTGAAGTGCGATATGTTTCGGGTCACAGTCGAGCTGTCCTGTCTCTGGGCCGTCACCATCGTGCCTTTCTTGTGCGTTACCAAGAGTGGGGTGGGTGCATAAGTAGCTACTTCCTTGCGGTTCTTTGGTTGTCGGAACCATACCTCATCTACAGGCTGTATGAGGTTTTCACAGGCTCGTGTCTTACGGTCGGTGACTTCTTTAATTTTTGCTTTCCTCTCGTCATCGTTAGCCCTTGCCTCCTGCTCAAGTGCTGTTGGTTCTTGTGGCCGGGGGTCTTCCGGTAGTCTCGTTGCGATTGGTCTCCTGAACATGAGGTCCGCAGGACATATTCCTGTCGTGCTGTGTGGTGTGTGCCTATATTCTCTGAGCAGTTGATTGAGGGCCTGTTTGAATGGCTTGTTTTGGATGCGGGCGATTTGGAGGGTCCTCTTGATGCTGGCCATGAACCTTTCGATCATGCCATTTGCCTGTGGCCATCGTGGGGTTATCTTGCGATGGTGGAAACCCATATACTTGGCAAAGTTCTGGAAGTCATGGCTTACGAATGAGGGACCGTTGTCTGACTTTATGATCTTGGGGATCCCGTATGCCGACAGCATGCGGTCAAGCGCTGGGATAATGCTCGACGTTGAGCTGCTTTCTACTATCTGCGCATCTGGGAACCGTGAGTGTTCATCCATGAGTACTACTACATGTGTGCCATTGCTTAGTGGACCAAATAGGTCTACAGCGAGTTCTTCCCACACTTGTTTTGGTAGCAGTGACGTTTGTAGTGGGTTTGGATGTCGTGGTGGTGATACTTGCGCACAGATGTGACAGCCACCTACTATGTTCTCCACTAGTCTGTCAAGGTGTGGGAACCATACCTTCTGCCTGAGAAAGCACTTCGTTGCGACCACCCCTCGGTGGCCTTCATGCGCCAAATGCACCGCTTTGTCCATGAGCGTTCTCGGAATAATCACTTTGCATCCTTTCAGTAGTATGTGGTCTTCCACCACCGTTAATTCGTCTTGCACTTGATCGAGCCATTTGACATCTTCTTGTGTGGTTTCTGCCTCTGACCTTGCTTGTTGTCTCATGAACGTCTTCTTGTTGTTCTGTAGGCAGTGTCGCGCAATTCGGAGGGCTGGGTCACATTCAGATTGGGTGGTGAGCTCTGTCCACCCCACTGGCAGCAGTTGTAGGTGGTGAACTACGTAATTTATGTACGCATCCGCGATGGAGGGACGTGTCTCGGTGGATTCTGTGGGATGACGAGACAAGTAGTCTGCCGTATTTTCGTCCTTTCTGGGGCGATGTCTCACTGTGAATTTATAGTCCTGTAGGCGTAGACCCCACCTGGCGATTCTTGGCGGCATTCTGGCTTTTTGGTCACCATATATGGTGAGCAGTGCCTGATGGTCTGTGATTATCGTGAACTCCTTGCCAAACAGGAACAGATGAAAGTACTCGCAGGCCCACACCACTGCCAAGCTTTCTTTTTCCACCTGTGAGTATGCCCGTTCAGTGGCCGTTAGACTCCTGCTGGCGTTGGCCACTATATATATGGTGTGTGGGTCTGCCGAGTCCTTTTGGGTGAGTATGGCGCCCAGTCCCACCGGGCTGGCGTCCACGATTACTTCAGTGTCCCGGCGAGCATCAAAATATGCCATGTCTCCCACTTGTCAGATGGCATTGCGGATAGTATCAAAAGCCTTCTGACATTCCGGTGACCATATGAATGGTGTGTCTTTGCACGTGAGCAGGCGTAGAGGGTTGCTCACGGTCGCATAGTCCTTTAGATATCTTGCACAGTAACTGGCTAGCCCTAAGAACGAACGCAGGTCTGTGACGTTTTCAGGTGGTGTGGCCGAGTTGAGTGCCTTGACTTTGTCTGGGTCTGGTCTCATCCCGTTTTCTGAAAAGATGTGACCGAAAAATCTTAGCGAACCTTTTGAGAATTCACATTTCGTTTTATTGAGCATGAGTCCTGCTTCTTGTAGGGCTTGGCACACTCTGTGCAATGCTAGGTCATGCTCCTCTTGGGTTTTACCATATGCCAACACATCATCCGAGTAATTCAGACAGTTTGGAACATGGCGAATTACCTTGTGTCTTTCCTCCTGGAATATTTTGGCGGCGGATGAAATGCCGAAACTGAGTCTTTTGTACTGAAAAAGGCCAAGATGGGTAACAAATGTAGTGATGTAACGAGACTCCGGCGAGATTTCTGTCTGATGATATCCTCTCGTTAAATCTAATTTTGAGAAGATTTTAGCCCCGTGAAGGAGGTAAATCATGTCAGTGATTCTGGGTGCCTGATGTCTTTCCCTCTCAATGGCAACGTTGCCCCTCCGCATGTCGACGCACAGGCGTATGGATCCGTCCGAGGATTTCTTGGGGACGGGAACAATGGGCGACACCCAGGGCATGGGGCCTGAAACTGGTTCAATGACGTTCATATTTAATTTAATATTGATAGGGATGCCTCGATAGTGTTGTGCCACTGGTTTGATGATTGGATTGATGTGGAGGCGAACCTTTCTTCCTTTTAGTTTTCCAAGTCCGTGGAATAGATTTGGGAATGATTGTTCAATGGCATCTGGTTTGGAAACATATTTGTGGGCCATCAGCTTGTATAAGATGTGTACGAGGCCCATGTCCACTGCCGTTGGAAAACTTAGTATGCATCCACTGTTGGCCTCAGTTTTCAAGATATGTAGGGGAATTTTGGCTGTGTGTTCTTTGTGAGTGCACCATGCTGTGATTGTGCCTATGCAGGGCAGTGGTGTCGTGGCGCCGTATGGGTATATGTCCACCGTGGCTGGTTCTATTTTGGGCATCGGTGTGAGCGACTTAAGTTCCTGTTCACTGATAATGTTGACTGTCGCTCCTGTGTCTATCAGGAATTTCATCGGGGTGTTATTGACATGTAGAATGAGGGTGGGGCTGTGCTGAGTGGCTGCGGTGTTGTTGTTGAGGGCCCACACATATCCCTTTTTCCTCTGATCTTCCTCCGACGAGGGAGATTCGCTGCTGGAAGGGGACCGCATTTCGATGTATCTGACGAAACGTCGTCTTTGAGGGTTGTCTGTCTTCGCGCGTGTAAGCGTTTCTCCGGTCTTTTTCCTCCCTCTTGTAGGTTGTGCGGTCATAGTCCGCTCTGGGTCTTGTTGGGCTTTGGCGGGTATATTTGCGCCTTTCTTGAGGTCGATATCTATTTGGGGATGGTCCTGGTGCATTTTTACACATGGCCTTGTAATGGTCCATACCCCCGCATGCGGCGCATTGTTGTCCAAGCGCCGGGCAGTCCCCCGCGTGCGGGTATTCATAGCCGCACTTGTAACACGTGGCGTTGGGGCGCTTATTTCCTTTGGCGGGGTTTGCATATAATTTGTTGATAGTGTCAGCGTTTTCTGTGTGCTGTTGTATGGACACTTTCTCCAGATTATCCAGCTGCAAGTCTACTGCGGCCTCCATGCGGGCCAGCGCCAGGATTTCTTCAAGGGATCTCTGCTTTTGCAGCAATTGTTTCCGAAATGGTTGAGAGAGACAGCCTGCTATGACTTGCGATCTGAGCGCCTCTTCATTCGAGTATTTATGGAATTCACAATGTTTGAGTTTGATGCGAAGACGCCTGACGAAATTGTCGATGGATTCTCCCTTTTCTTGCCTGGTCGTGTGAAAGATTTGGCATTCATAATCGACGTTTGTGTGCGGGGCAAAGTATTCTGACAGTTTGCCGTGGAGTGCTTGGTATGTTGTAGTGTCCACGTTCAACAGTTCACCCGCAATGTCCCTTACTGCTGGCCCCACTGCCATAAAAAGTGTGTTCTTGAGTCTCTCATCGTCAGTTAGACCAATGGCTCCCGCATAGAATTCGAAATCACGAAGCCATGTGGCCCAGCGCGGTCCTAGGTTGGAGGTGTCCCTTACCTCAAATGGGTTGGGCTTGTGCATCACTTGTGATGAGCCACCGGCGGCCTGTGGTTGTTGTTGGTCATTTCTTTGAAGGTTGTCTGCTCCCCCCGAGGATGACGCAGTTGCAAGTGCTGGGTCTGACATGTTTGTGTATCAGAATTTTGTATTTTCAATGTGTGGGGAACAGGAGCCCCTTTAGGGTGTTGTGGCCGTAGGAATGAACGTTGAGTAACTGCTTTGTCTTACTTGTGGGCACGTGTGTCTCACGTGCGTGTGGCTCCCTTGCAAGCGTTTTGTAGGGATTTGCTTCGGTGTGTCTTGATCTGCAGGATTCTGAGTCGGGAGGTTTCTAGCCTTCGGTGTGCTCCTGTTGGTGGTGGTCTGCCAGCTGACTCAGTGAGCCTCCTCAAGCGTGTCCGGACGAAGCTTCTCGCAGGCCCGACACACCCGCGTGTGACAGGAGTCCAGAGTTGTGTAATATGCCTGGGGTGTGCACGCGTATTACTGTGACGTCGCGCTACCCTCCTGGACGCCTCGTAATGAGCGTCGGAGAGATCACGCGGCCCTCTCTGTAAGCAGGCCCGGGTTTCACCCTGGGCCGTGACGAGTGGCAGCGTTTCTTTTTGAATGGGGGTGCGCCGACGCGCTTCACTGCCCGACGGCAGGCCCCGCAATCAGGTGGGTGGAGGGTGTTCCCCTCCTCGCCATTGTTGGGGCTGTGGAAGGCCCGGAACGCTCGCGCGCGTAAAGATTTCACACGGAGCCACTCGATCATGCAACCTTCTTTATTGATTACAGAGCGGCAACTGCCGCACCCTTAGTCCGGCCCCTCCCACGCCCCAGTGTAGCATCCTGTACGCAGGGACCACAACGGCGGTCTGCCCACACAAAGATGTGGGCTGCTGACAAGGGCTTAGCCCAGCACACCAGCAGCATCCATCCAATGTGTGAAAAACCGTGTTGCACTAAAGAGGAAAATGCACGCCCCTAACACCAAGCCACTACCATCTAGGTGGAAGAAAGACATGCAATAAGGATGGACATCCCACAGGCAGGTGCGGCCAAAGGGAGTACCCCCAGTACCCCAAGTGGAGGTACTGCAGAACAAGAGGGGCCCATTCCAGGTTTATATGCAACCCATGGAGCCTTCATGAGGCCATTTGACCCTATGCAATGGGAGCTGCGATGGGAACTGTACCTCGGGCAGTTTGAACTCCATCCACGTAAAAGCTAAGAAGATTACGAATGCAGAAGAGCGATTGACGCTATTAATGCTGAACCTGGGCACACTAGAGCTAAGACTATTTAACACCCTGCCTAACAGAGGGCACGCTGATGACTATGGTGCAGCAAAGGCAGCCCTAAATGTGAAGTTCAAACCAGAATTGAACCCAGATCATGAACGCTTCCAGCTGAGCATTGCCCGGAAAAGACCTGGAGAGAAAATCGATGATTTTCATGCCGCATTAGGGAGATGGCCCTGGGATTTGAGTTCTCAGACTCGGACTTTGCAGGTCATCAGCAAATCTTTCATAGGATATCCTCTGCGAAGTTGCAGAGAGATATCCTATCAGAAAGAAACCTTCCGCTAAAATGAATCTTGGGAATGGGTCGACAAAGAGAACACACTGACGAGCAAGTTGCAGCATTGGAAGCGGCCTTGAGTAGGCTGCCAATCTACAGCCTCGAGGAAGAAGAAAACATAGCAGCCAACAAATTCAGGCCTGAAGGGAGAAGAACTGCCAATGTCCCACCACTCCGACAAAACAGACGTCAGGAAGCCTGCAAATAGTGTGGAAATGCATGGCACAGGGGGAAGCCCTGCCCAGCGCTAGGAGCCACCTCCCAAAATTGAACATGACTCAACCATTTTCCAGCAGTGTGCCTTAACGCACCCCTCAGAAGGAAATGAGTCAATCGAGCACCAACATGGCCAGAAGGCTAGACAAATGGAAGGCG
Source organism: Ambystoma mexicanum (assembly GCF_040938575.1). NCBI lineage: Eukaryota > Metazoa > Chordata > Amphibia > Caudata > Ambystomatidae > Ambystoma > Ambystoma mexicanum. The sequence goes on from NC_090922.1 coordinate 44,001,801, forward strand.
AGAGCCGTAGCAGCGGATCATAGACAATTTAGTGACAGTGAAGATGAAGAAGCATCCAAAGAAGAGTCATCACCCAAAAGGCCGGGCAATCGGCCTAATTTATGCAGCAAGCGAGTACACATGGTCTCAGCCATTAACTAGGTAATAGGACTCAAAACAAGAGGAAAACCATACAACCAACCTGTCTGGTTTAGGCTGACAGAATCCCCATGAAGGTGGTAATAGACACCGGAGCGACAGCAAATGTAATGCCCCTGGTGAAGTTCAAAGAACTAAAACCATGACCTCAGCTCCAGAACAAGAAGGTACAGCTATGTGTCTACGGATGGAAGAACCCTCTGAACGTAGTAGGATCATTCCGATCAGACCTGACCCACAACGGAACCACCTGTAGGACCCACATATATGTAGTCGACGTGGTAATGGAGACCCTCATGAGCTGTAAAACAGATGAAAAACTCTAACTGATACATTTTGCATTCATCATTAATCCACCTGAAATTGATAGACTATTAGAACAACATGCTAAATTGTTCCAAGCGATTGAGTGCCTTAAGGGGTGGATAGTCATGTTAATCATTGACACGACTGTCAAACCCCGGACGGTAAGGCACCGCTGTGTCACTTTCCAGCTATGTGAAGCTGTAAAAGCCGAATTGGAGAAACTATAAAACATGGGTATCATTCGAGAAAATGTATGGCCCCACCCCCTGTGTATACCCCATGGTGGTAACACAAAAACCCAACCAACGAAATGCAGTACACATTTGTATAGACATGTGACTACCAAATGTGGCAATAGGGCGTAAATGCCACATAACACCAACCATTGACGAACTGATTGTAGACCTGACAGGAGCAACAGTGTTCAGAAAACTGGACCTATGTTGTGGGTACCACCAGATACGCCTGGCACGTGAATCAAGATACATCACCACATTCTCGTCCCATCTCGGCCTCCGGAGGTATCGCAGGCTGAATTTTGGAATATCCACGGCAGCCGAGACAGGGCAAGACTAATGTCAGCAATGACATCTTGGTCTATGGGAGGAAGCCACAAGAACACAATGCCTGGTTAGGAGCCGTACTACAATGACTGGAAGAATTAAGTTTAACACTGCATGCCGAGAAGTGCGAATTCGGAAAGAGTGATCTTTCCGTCTTTGGATATGTCTTTAACGCCATAGGAGTGTCACATGACCCTGCCAAAGTCGCAGACATTGAGGGGGCAATAGCCCCTATCTCAGTCTCCGAAGTCAGATGCTTCATCAGCATGGCTACGCACTGTGCCAGGTTCATTCCAGATCTGGCCACGGCTGCAGCCCCGCAGGAAAGAAGTGCCATGGGAATGGGATGAAGAACAAGGAAAGGCTTTTCAGCAAATCAAAGACTCCCTGACCGGAAAAGCGAAGATGGCATTCTTCAACACCGAATGTAGTACTGATCTATTGGTGGACGCCAGCCCTATAGGCCTAGGAGCTGTCTTAACCCAAGTATAAGAAGTCGGCATCATATTCTGCATCAAGTTCGCCAGCAGAGCCCTCACCAAAATGGAGTAAAACTATGAGCATTTTGAGGAGGCCCTAGCAATATTATGGGGGTGCCGGTACTTTCAAGTGTACCTCCTTTGTCAGCTTGCCAAAGTCTTCTCAGGCCACAAACCTTTGATCCCGACATTCAAAGGGTCAGCGCCGCACCCACCAGTATGATTGGAAAAGTGGATGCTACAACTGCAGCCTTTTGACATAGAGGTCAAATACTGTGTGGGAGCAGATAACTCTACAGACTACTTGTCCCGGCACCCACGACTAGCAACATAATAGAAGCGAGAACACGCGCAAAAGACTGAAGAAGACGTGTGCCATGTAGTAGCGTGCCCTTGCCCGAGAGCGATGACCCTGCCAGAAATTGTCAAAGAAACAGAGAAAGACTCATGCCTGCAGAGAGTTGTAGCAGTTTATTACATAGGCACACGCAAGTCAGGGATCTCCTTCCCCTACAATGAATGTGGCGTACAATAAATACGCTTGTATTTATATACTTCAGGTCCTTTTTGAGAAGGTCTACACCCGTCTCGCACACAACCCCAATGAATACCCGGTGCCCCAATGGACCAGGAACCAGGCCGGTGTGTATTAAGAAGATATTTATTAATTTATTATTAATTTAAGTCAAATTAACAAACAGATTGCATCAGTCACCAATGTTGTGGCAACACAAAAATACAATGACTTCTGCAAAGTGAACAGGCTGAGATAAATTGTCAGAAATAATTCCTTTTAACCCACAAGAAAGAAGAACAATTCAACACACAATGATAGCACAATGGTTAAGTGTTCCGCCAGCAACCCTCACCCCCAAACATCAATTTGACTTGATTTCTTTGAATGGAAGGCAGTGGCAGGGAGTGGGGAACACAAGGGAAAATCGGATTTAGGACTTGTGGACCACAGAACCAATACGGAAGACAGAAAGGCAATGGGACAAATTTGTTTTGCTACACCTGATAAGAACACACATGGCTTTGGGACGATGGTCAGAACAGAATTATAACATACGTTTTAAATTACCTAGCACAGTTGTAATGGGAAAGGATAGGAAGAAAGGAGAAATTGGTTTTTCTACATCTACAAAGGACAGAAAGGGCTTCAGGGTTATGGTCAGAACATAACAGGAAAATCGATTCTGGGATGTTTAGCACCAGGGCAATGTGACAAAGAAAATGCACATGGGAATTCGTTTTAGCTCACAATGGGAACATTGGACGGTTTCGTTTTCCACCTTACTATGGGAACACAGGGACACTTTCGTTTTGCACCTTACAATGGGAACACAGAGGCAATTTAGTTTTTCACCTTACACAATGGGAACACAGGGACAAGTTCGTTTAGCACCTTACACAATGGGATTTATTCTTTTGGGCAACTCTTTATGACTATACCGCCTCACAATGCACTGGGAAAAGATGGTTGGTTTTGAATGCCAACAATACTAATCCCATGAAATAAATGGGGAAATTAATTGATTTACTTTGATAAATAAACTAAGGATCTACACAGGCGAATGGGGAATTCTCAAGGGGAAAGAACTAAGGCAATGGCAACTAGGGGATTTTGCAATGGGTAAATATCTAAGGCAATACTGAAAAAATACAGGGCTTATACAATCTATGGCTTGGGGTATTTCTACTTACAGGAGAGGTCTGGACTAGACCTCAGAGAGCGTCATGGCACACCGCTGGGACAGCAAAGGGGGATCAGTCAAAGGCCTCCTCTCCTGGCTCCAAGGGTCCATATCAGTCTATATGTCTCCTGGCTCCATTGCAAGCTAGGCCTCTCACTGCTGGGATGTTCACGCCAGATTTCTGCAGCAGATCACCTAATGGGATTAGTGGGAAACGTCCTGCTCTGAGGCAAGTTAGCTTCGTTATAGCGCAGATGACATCACTAAAGTGTCATGATTCCTGCAGAAGGGATTGGTTGAGTGTCACTAGTCCACTTCCATCTGTGTGCTGATAGGGCCAGGGAATGTGGGAGTGTTTTGGACTGGCTAGGGGAGGAGAGCCTTTCATCATATCCCTTCGACAGGTGGGCTCAGTCATGTTTTTTCACTTAAAATCTCACTACCAGGGGTTGGTCATATGCAAACTCCAGTTCCTCAAGCAAAAACATTACGAGAAAGGCGACAAAGCGGATGCACTCCTGGCAGCTAGACTGCGAGGACAGCGAACAGAGAGGTGGGTTACAGCTGTGGAATGAGGTGGGGAATCCCCAACCGGGGGGGGGAAGACATTCCAGAGATTTTTGCAGATTTCTATGAACAAGATCCGAAATTACACTGGGAAAAGCAGATATAGACCAGTATATGAAGGGGGTAGATATGCCCAAACTATCAATGGACAAGGTGGAAGTTCTAGAATCTCCTACAATGCCAGATGAGGTGGAAAGGACAATTAAGGGGCTCTGAATGGTCAAAGCACGAGGAAATAATGGGTATACGGCAGGGTTCTACAAGACCTTTATCTCGACCCCTCCTGCCTTTTATGGTTGACCTATTTAATTACATTTTCAAATGGGAGTAGCTCATCAGTCCTTCTCACAAGCACTAATTTCCATGATCCCCAAGGAAGTTTAGGGCCCCAAGCAATGTGGATTTTACAGCCCCATCTCCCTCCTTAATATTGACACAAAAATCTACACCCACATACTGGCAGCCAGATTAGAGATCCATATACCCATGTTGATACACTCCGACCAGTTTGGATTCTCTATGGGAAGGCAAGGGGCTGACACGATCCAAAAGACTCTCCACTTAATACATGAATCAAGGAAAATGAATGGCGACCTCTGATGCTGAAAAAGCATTTGACAGGGTGGACTGGGACTTCTTGGACGCGGTATTGGGTGAGGTTGGATTGGGCCCTACATTCAGGAAAGGAGTCAAGGCAGTTTACACGTCGCCCCAGGCATCTGTTATGGTTAACTTGGAGTATTCTAGATTGTTCAATCTGGGGAGAGGTACGAGACAGGACTATCCCCTCTCAGCAATACTGTTCGCTCTCTCCCTCGAGCCGCTCGCCCTAACGCTCAGAGCAGATTGTCAGGTAGAAGGTCTCAAAGTTGATGGAAAAGAATATACATTAGCCCTCTATGCAGATAACGTCTTACTCCATGTGTCTAACCCCATTACATCAGTACCTAGAGCCATACACCTGCTAGAGACCTACGGAACACTCTCTGGTTTTAAAATCAATAGTTCCAAATCTATACTGTTTCTGCTGCAGATGCCCACTCCTGAGAACTCTGTGACATTCTCTCAGCTGGGCCTTGAGCTGGGGGGGGTCCACCTTATGTTACCTGGGGATTAATCTGATGAGAAACATGGATGATATGTATGCAGCAAACTTCTCCCATATCCTCACCTCTTTTCACGCAGATTTGGCAAGATGGCAGAGGCTTACAATCTCCTGGATGGGGAGGCTTTATGCCATCAAAATGATTTGCCTCGCACCATTTCTATGCCCATTCCAAGTGCTCCCTTTGAGGATCCCTGAGACGTTCTTTAGAGAGGTGAAAAGTGCCATCCTGAAATTGTTATGGCAGGGGAAGAAGGCGAGAATATCATACGAAACGCTCAGCATGCCCAAAGGTAAAGGAGGGGTGGGCCTCCCAGACTTAAAGGTATACTACCAAGCTGCACAATTAAGAGTGTTCATTTTTCACCTGAGAGGGAAAAAAGACCTGCAATGGGTTCATCTCGACAATTATATCTTGGCTCCCGTTTTGGAATGGTTTGGGTCCCCAGACCGAGATTCCTTCGAAGACTCCGAGACCACCCCATACTTTGCACAATATGGGACATTTGGAGGGAGGGGGTGGACATGCAGGGCGTCACTATGTGGCCCTCTCCAGTGAGCCACATATGGGCCCCGGGGGTACGTGAGGAGATACCGGAGCATGCACGATACCAATCCTGGTACGAGGCAGGTCTAGAGAGGGAGGAGCAGTTATGGCATGGTGGGGTCTTTCGAACAATCCCAGACCTGGAGGAGGCACTGGGAATTCATCCGATCCCGGTTTTCCTTTATCTGAGAGATAAGGGTGTCTTCTCCAGAGAAAAATGGCAATTGAAAATACAGAGAGGACTCACACCATTTGAAAAACTGCTTGATACGGTGTCGGAAAACAAAGGTACAATCTCGAATATGTATAGAGCCCTGAAAGATGGCGGGAGGGGGACCACTGCCAGACTCAGGCACAGGTAGGATCAAGATCTTGGCAGGGAGCTGGATGACCGTACATGGTCAAAGATGTGTAAGGGATCTGCACAATTGTCAATCGCAGCTCAATATAAATTACATGCTATCAAATTACTACACACGTGGCAATATGACCCGGAAAGGCTGTCAAAAATGTTTCAGGCTGAGAATCCCTTGTGCTGGCGATTAAGTGGAGACAGAGCTAACTACTGGCATATATGGTGGGAGTGTCCCCGGATCCAGCTATATTGGGACGAAGTCCTGGGCTGGATTAAACAGGTAGACGGGATCTCCCGAAAGGCCACGCCCCTCATGATACTGTTTGGTCTAGAGGAGGGTGAAGATGAAGTGTCAAAAGTGAACAGAATTGTGGCCCCCTTACTCCTCTCTGCGTAAGCCTGCCTGGTAATCAAGTGGAAGGCGAGCCAGCTTCCCAGTAAGAGTGAGCGGACTGGAGTGGCCACAAACCTTTTTACAATGATAAGAATCACGGCAGCCCTCCACGGAAAGGCTGCCCAAAATGAGGCACTATGGAATGACTTTGCAATGGTGTACATCCCTGCCCCTGATGGAGTTCAGCGCAGCGGATCCGATGGAGAGACCAATACTTGAAATATACCTTACAGGCTATAAGAGGTGCGGCCCCGGCAATCCATGAGACATATGGTTGCCGTAGTCAAGACTTTTCATTTTGTTGTAGTGAATGGGCAATTTTGGAAGGTGAACCTTGTACAATATAAACATGACAGCACGATAATGTGTAAACTGAAGAGAAAAAACCTTGTCCTGTGGGGTGGAGGGAGCTGAGAGGGGGATTTGAAACTATTGTTGTTGGTTATGACGTACATGGCAGGAGGGAGGAGGGGATTGGAATTCCTTGGTTGTAAGACGACCTGAATGCCAAATGTTTGTTCGAATTTTCTTTGTTTAAAACCAAATAAAACCAAATTTGAAAAAAAAATCTCACTACCTTGCAAGTACCCTTATTCTCCATGTTTTGACAGATATGAATGCATTTTTGACACCTATATTTTACTGCGAGTCAAATGACACTACTCAGGAGTCTGTATGCCATTCCTGTGCAGAGCTACAGTTTTTCTTCATTTACTCCCAAACTGGAAAAATATGCCATTTTAGAGGCGTCATGTGAATTATGATTGGCATGATCTATCAAATTTACACATGCCTGGCAATCACAGGACGGCACAAATCACATTTTCATTCATAACTTCAGTTATGTTCATCTCACCAAAATCGTTTTTATATGGTTAGAAGGGGTTAACTTTCACCTTTAATAAAAGCTTAGAATTACTATTTTGCGATGTACACTGTCCAATTTACACAATAAAATGGATTTATCCCCTTTTACATAATGGACAGCCAAACCACTCCTTGGCTCTGGCCTCCACCCTTGCTCTCTCAGTTTTATTTCTCTTCAAGTATGTGACGTCAAGAGAAGGATCTGTGTTTAGATTAGCCTACCCATTGCAAGAGATAATGACCACTAATGCACTTTTTAATGGGCTTGTGTGACCCGGAGGTCATAAAGGCTAGGGAACAGACCTGTCTTTATCTAGTCCACCCTGTGAATTTGATCTCAAAGCATCTTATTTCTTGTATTTATAAGGGAATGTACTGATGTTTGAAGTTACAGGCCAGGGCTGGGTCTCCAGAACAACCAAGGGATAGAATGCAGTTTCACATCTTGAAAAAGAAATGGCAAGCAGCACACAGCCTTTCAAACTCAGCCGTAAATTGTCTTTTAACTCACATTTAACTTTAAAATGGACTCTTAAAAGGCACACAGTTTCAGCATATACAAGTGTCACTAAATACAAGCATCATAATCACACTTTTAGTGGCTTTGGTGAACATTTTGCTTTGCAGATTGTCACTTTGGAGTAAAAACTAAATTATATTTTATTTAGTTCACACATGAAAGAATCTCCATTTTACTGTAGCTGCCTGAACCCAGTTCAGCATCCCAGTATAGATTCTGTGCACTGTTGTTTAATATGTGATGGGCCTGTAATAGACAGAAACCAGGTTCACATTTTGAAAGTCTTACAAACATGTTGCTGAACATATTATTATTAGTTTAAAGGGAAAAAACGAAATTGCAAGTATGAGTCTATTTCACAGTAAAAAGGCTTAGTTTCACTGCAACGGCTTCAAACACAATCTGGGCATTTTCATTTAAGATTCTGGGCACTGCTGTTTCTGGGAATGTCATTTCAGCTCTCTGAGAATTTGTCAAACATTGCCACGTGTCTTTCCTTTATGCAAGGCAGTTTGCATCTTTAAGCATCTCGACATTTTGAGGCCCAATTTCACTGCTTTTTGCTTTGATTTCATCGGTCTTATGTTGGACATCATCTCTGTACAGGACTAGCAATTTGGTGAGTCCTGATAACTGACTCTGGCCTCTTTATGTCTCGCATCCAGGGGCTATTGCACCCCACAGAGTAAAACTAACTATACAATCAGGAGACTGGAAGAACTTCCTGTCAGCTATAACACACCGCACAGCAGTGGCCCAAGAAAAGCTGCCAGCGCTATTAGGGATTCCAAATGAGTTGACCATATCGGCTGAAGGAGTCATTCTAAAAGGGCATTGCATAGTACTACCTAAAGTGCTGGAAGAACGGGCCCTCATGCTGGCACATGAAGGACACCAAGTGGTAGTGAAGACCGAGGCATACCTAAAATCTTGAATCTGGATGGCCAAGATTCAAAAGAGAGTCTTTGCCCTCATTGAATCCTGTAAAGCCTGTCAATTGTCTCAACGGCAGATGGTCCCAGAACCCTTGCCCAGCACCCCCAGAAGCTGGAAAAGATGGGAGTCGGACAGTGTAGATTTTTGCACGGGATGATCTGATATGGCATTTATAACACGCCTATACACAAGTGTTTCAAGGCACGATGAGGCAAGGGAGGGGAGACGAGGGAAGACTGAGACAACGATCTTACTAGGCCAGGCGACATTGAGATCGCGCAAGTGCAGGGGAGGAGGGAAGTGGAAAAGTGCAAGGGGAAAGGGGGAGGGGAAGTGCAGTACATAGGATAACAGTAAACATATACATTTTAAAAAACAATAAATAGGAACAATAAATAAGAAGTGCGGCCAGCTGGTGGTAGGTTCAAGGGAAAGTGCAGACCTCAGATGTCAAGTGCTGGTAGGGGGCTGTAGGGATACAGAAACAGCCCCAGACTGCAAGGGTCGCCGGGGGGCAGTGCAGGTGTGCAACTCACGTGGAGGGGACCTGTGCCCAAGAACAAAGGGTAGCCAGGTGACCAGTGCAAATTCAGTTTCAGCCAGGAGTTCAGCAGAGGAGAAGAGGAGAGAAAGCAGAAGCAAAGAGGAAGGTCTTGAGGTGCTTCCGGAACAGGAGATGGTTCTCCTCAATTTTCAGAGAGGCAGGGAGGCTTTTCCAGAGGGAGGCCCCAGCCAAAGAAAGAGATCTACCACCAACGCGTTGCTTGGAGAAGCGAATGACCCCGAGAGAGTTGGAGGTGGATGAGCGAAGAGCTCGAGAAGGAAGACATTTAGGAAGAGAGGGTTGAAGGTAATGGGGCCTCAGGCCCCAGAAGGCTTTGTGGGCAATGTAGAGGGTTTTGAACTTAATCCTCACAGCCACTGGGAGCCAGTGCAGAGATTTCAGTCCTGGAGAGATACAGTCCCTGGGCTTGAGGCCAAGGACAAGTCTTGCAGTCCTGTTTTAGATGAGTTGCAGATGCTGGAGAGTAGAGGCAGGCAGATTTAGAAAGACGCTGTGGCAGTAATCCAGTCTAGAGAGAACCAGAGCTCTGGAGACAATGAGCTTCTGGGGGAAGGAGAGGAAAGGAAGAATACCTCTGAGGAGGTGCAGCTGGTAGTGTGACTACTTAGAGACATCAGAGATGTGAGTAGAGAAGGAGAGTGTAGAGTCGAAGATGACCCTTAGGTTTTCAACCTCACATGTGGGAGCAGGAGGAGGACCAAGAGAGGCCGGCCAGAGAGTGACAGGAAAGGAGGGATTAGGTGTGCCGATGAGGAGAATCTTAGTCCTACTGGCATTAAGGCAGAGATCGTTGACGGCACACCACTCCTAGATAGCAGACAGACAGTCAGAGATGAGAGAAGGAGAAGAGGTGGCTGAAGGGAGCCTGAAAATAAGCGGAGTGTCATCCGCATAGCACTGAAAGTTGGGGCAGAGAGCGGCAATGCGGTAGGCAAGAAGTGCCAGGTATTTGTTGACCATCCAGGGAGAGATGTTAGATCCCTGGTGAACACCACAGGTAGAGATAGAGGAGAGGAAGGACCTAAGTTGGACCTGGGAGGGTCGATCGGAAAGAAGTCAGCCAAGTCATCCCTGATCGGTGATACCCAGGTTATCACAGAGATGGTTGAGCAGGATGGCATGGTTGACCATATCAAAGGCAGAGGAGCGATTGAGTAAGATGAGGACACACGGGGTGTTGGAATAAAGGTTAGAGAGCAGGTCTTCACAAATGTTCAGGAGAGCAGTTTCTGCGCTTCTGGCAGCTCTGAAGCCAGACTGATGGTCATGGAGACAACCAACAGATTTGGTGTGTGAAGATTAAGCTGGGAGATGGCCAGCTTTTCCGGGAGTTTGCCCAGGAAAGGAGTGATGGAGATTGGGTGATAGTTAGCCGGGCAGGACGGGTCGTCAGAGGGTTTCTTAAGAAGAGGGTGCACAAGGGAGTGCTTCAGGGAGGAAGGGAAGACTCCAGTGGCAAAGGAGTGGTTGCAGAAGTTAGCCAGAGTAGGAGCCAGGGTGTCAAAGTGGTCCTTGATGGTTTTGGATGAACAGGGGTGAACCTGTTTTGACGAGACTTTCATAGATTGGACTTGTCTAGAAACCTTGTCTGGGGAGAACAGGGGAAAGGCAGGGATGGTGGGAGGAGAGGTGGCCGAAGAGGGGCCAGAGGAAGAACAGGGAGTAGAGGGAGGAGGGGGAGAGGAAGAGAGAGAGGACAGGATGTCCTGAGTTTTAGAGATGAAGTGAGAAGCGAGAGCCGTGCAGAGGGCCTGGAAGGGGACAGGAGAGGTAGAGGCTGCAGCAGGATTGGCCAGTTCCTTGCAGATTTTAAAGAGTTTGGCCGAGTTATTAGATGCCGCAGAGACGCGGGCTTGGTTGTGGGCTCTCTTCGGTAGCAAACAAATGCTATCTACTGGTAGCTGTAGACAAATTCAGCCGGTACCCAGAGGTGTAACCCGTGAAATCTACAGTTGCGTCTTCAGTCATAATAGCCATGGAGAAGATATTTGCAGTGCACGGCCTGCCAAGCAACATAAAGAGTGACAACTGACCCCCATTTGCCAGTCAGGAGCTGCAGAACTTTCTAGAGGACCTTAACATATGTCACCACAAAATCACCCCATACTGGCCACAAGCCAATGGGGATTCTGAGAGATTTATGGGGTCACTGAACAAAGTCAAACAAATCGCCAATGACCAACAGCAGCAGTGGCTTTCAGCAGTATACCATTTCCTATGACCATACCGACAGACCCCTCACACTGCCACTCGAATAAGTCCTATGGCACTGATGTTTGAGGTGCCAATCGAGGCCAATCTCCCACTCCATCCAAATTGGGTGGTGACAGGGGTGGACATAGAACATGTAGAGAGAACCTGGAGGAATCACAATGAGAAGGAAAGCTGTGCCCGCCGGGCACAACACGAGAGCTCCAAACAGGAGACACAGTACTAGTAAAGAATCGATCTCCACCCAAGAAGAGGACAATGTCGTATGAATCACATCCCAGGACTGTTGTGGAGGCTAATCATAACATGGTGATGGCAGCCCGAGGACAAGAGGTTTTCACCAGGAACATACCTCATTTCTGCAAAGTACCGCCAACTATGTGGAAGGAGAGAGTCACAGAAACCCCAAGGAGCAATGAGCCACCAGCCCGTCGAGAGCAAGTTTCAGGAGGAGAAGAAACTATCAACATGGAGGATGCTATGACGACACCTGGTGGCACCCAAGTTGAGGAAGCTGAATCTGACAGCCCTGATAGAGGGCAAGAATCCCACTATGTGCTGAGAGAACGGCCTCAACCATCATCCTGACTGCAAGGGTATGTACTTAATCAGGTGTACTAGCGGGAGGAGGTGCCACAGTGAAGGACATGTCTAAGACCCTGTGCCGTGCATCACCGGACTGTAGAGTGGCCACACTAAGGTTTTGTTAATGTAAGTTTTCGAGGAATGTGGTGTTGTGCCCTTCCATACAACACGTGATGGGTGGAGGAGCCCACCCCACCTGATGTGAGGAAGGGGAGGAGAAAGGGAAATAAAGTATGCACGCAAGCCGGAGACGTGGCTTGCAATTATCAAGGCTAAACATGAGTGTCTGTGTTTTTTCTCACTGTGTGACTGACAGTAAGGCCTTTGATCCCCGATCCCCATCCGTGCCGGTGAGCCCGGGCACGGGAGATCACACCCACCACCAACTTCAATTTGGAGCAGGAGCACTTCACCACGGCACCATCCTGCGTCGCCTTGGGTGTGCGTGGGGTGAACCGTGTGGACATGCACCAAATCAGCTGGTTATCTCCCCGACTGCCTCACTGCAGCAGCGGCCCAGGTTTGAGCTCCCTGTCAGCTCCTCCTAACAGTGCTTGAGCTGCCCACACAGCTAGGGGTCTTTCCAGTGCACCCCCCCACCCCCCGACGCATGAAGTTTATTTCCCAAGTCAGTGGGGAATTTATTTATTTATTTATTTAACATTTATAAAGCGCTCACACAGCACGCAGGCATCGAGGCGCTGTTACAGGGATTGTTTGTTTTTTCTTAGTTGCGTAATTGTTTTTTTTTTTTTTCTCTTAGTTGCGTATTTATAACGCGCTTAAACACCCAGAGGTTTTTAAGCGCGGACCCGGGGATCGAACCTGTTGTTGCTTCGTGTCGTCCTGCTTCCAAGACGCGCACGCTGCCGCTGAGCTATCCTCCCGGGAATCTCGTTGCCTCTGGGAGGCTGGCTGCTACAGAACCCCTGGGTCGCTCCACCAGACTGACGGGGCTCACCATACATTGATGATTGGCTGACTGATGATCTTCCCCCAGGCCGCTCCTTAGATTCCAAGGCAGCTGAGCTGTGTAGCATCCCATGCCCTGAGGTGCTGCCCAAGCCAGCAGCACCCCAGACGAGCATACACCTCCTCACGCGACTTGTACCTTCCTCTGTCCACTTGTTGCAGCATTATTTTTCTTGCCTTCTCTCCACTTTTTTCTGGCAGCACCAGTCAGCCCAATTCCAGGGGAGTTGTAGGTGTATTATTCAGTGTCACTAGCATATCAAGCAGCCCTCATTAATAGGTAGTGAGAATGCAGCCTAGTTACAACACAAGCACATAAAATTACAGGTGCCCTTTGAACGAACACGTGTGTGTGTGTGTGTGTGTGTGTGTGTGTGTACACCTGAATGGGGAATACCCCAGCCACACGGCTGCGTTTGCATGCACATCTCCTAACCTCCGCGCCCCCCCCCAACACCCATTAGGCCCCAGTTGGTACCCCAAAGAGTGGGACTACCAGTGAGGGCTTAATGCCTCTATGGTAAGGTTTGCCCTTACTGATCCCAAGTGTACACCTTTTGTGGGTGCACGCCTAGCTGCAAGCATGTGGGGCTGGCCCTTTCAGCCTTGTGCCTCTGTAATTACGTTTCGGAGGGAGCCAGGCAGTTCAGACAGATCTCACAGCAGGGACTCATGGTAAAGCCTCGTTCGAACACAAATGAAGAAAGTGCCCTTCAAGTAACCAGCATTTGAACAGATTTTACTGAGTGTTTGTGCGTTATCGTTATCTTCTGTGGCCCAATGGCCTGTAACCCCATCATAAGCATGCCCTATTTGGGCCAGTGGGCACACGTTTAGCTATGCCTTGGCATCGTGGGGATCCCAATCGGCTTCATGATAGTCCACTGCTGGATTTTGTACCTGGTGGCCATGTTTTTTGCGGCTTTTTTAGTTAAGGCTTTTTATGTACATGGCTCGAACCCGTGCACAATAATTAACGCCGTTTAAAAAAACGTTTCACCTGATGGAGCAGGCGAGTGCTTATTGTGTTAGGGGGGGGGGGGGTAGGGACGGACACCAATGATAGTCAATTGCCTTAGGCCCTAACAGCTCTCACTTCCCTCAGAACGTTATCTCTGGTTATGGTATTAACGCTATTTAAGAACGCAGGAGCTGTGGCGCACTCTTATGACAGCGCAGCAGTGCATCCCCAATGGGACAGTGCAGAAGCAGCGGAGAGTGGCTTACACTTCTGCAGGGCCAGCTTCCTTCAGAGACCAGTAGCCAGGGGATATGGTGAAGCTTCCCAGGTCTAAATAATCCCAGGTGCGATTTGTACTCCTAGGTAGATTCTTGGGTTTGTAAGCAATTTATATTATCCCCATTTACTTTTCAATACAGGACTGGTTGCATCCATTTTTAAATCCAAAATACTTATTTTATCATGTCGGCTTTGGGTTGCGTGCCATGCCTGGTGGGAATAGCCCTCCATTTGAGTTAAAAGGCCCAGCCTCATAGGTTATTTTTTTGCCCAAAGATGTGCCTGAAGAGAACGCAAGGCTTTTTATTTAGCTAAAAATAATCTGCAACGAAGCTGGGCACAAGGCACACAGGATAGGGCGCTCTCAGATAGGGCGCATATGTGGGAAATTAAGGCAGAGCCAGCAGAGAAAGGGACGCCCTGCTTTTTATTTTAGGGTTAGCCATTCATTCTTTAGGGGATACATTTCAGGAGAGAATATGAATAGGCTGTGTTTTCATATTCATGCAGCATCTCTTATTCATTAATGGCAGGTACTTTCAGGAGGAGCTCTGGAAGTAACCAATACAAAGGAGTGAGTGGGGATGTGCTGGAAAGTATGACTCTACATGGCACTTAAGAAAAGCAATACAAAGCCATAGACTATGGCGTGAATTTCAAAGTTCTCCAGCTGGGTAAGTGGGGTTACCTGCTCCAACTTCTTGAGCAGTTTTTGGCTGGCATGGAGATATCTCAGAGGTATGGCAGTCAGAATAATGTTAGCTGATCGATGCTTGTATAGTCACCCGGGAGAACCACTTACCTTGGCTGGTGGCACAATGAAGAGGCTTTGGAAAAGTGACAACAGCACGGAGACGAGCCAACTGGTGGTTTTCTCTTTGGACAGGGAAAGGCTTATCAGCGCCAGGTAGAATGCGGACATAGCACTGACGGAGAACAGGAAGAACCAGCAGACATATGCAAACCATCTAGGAAGCCGGCTCGAGAGAGACCTGGTCGCTGAATAATCCGTCAGGGGAAACCCAGTCATTAAACTACAGAAAGGAGAAAGGACCATCAGTCATTACACATGGATTACAAGAGAAGGATGAGCAGCATCGGCCAATGGGAGGTATGGAAAAGGGAGAACAGAAACATCTGAGGAGATTGAGTGGACAGACTTAAAAAGAAGAAACCACCCCAAAAGAGGCGTAATCTACATTTACATAGTGCTCTGCAATGTCTGCCTTCACCAAAAGCATCACTCTTATTCCAGCAGCCCCTGCTTCACCCAGCTGTATCCCAGCAGTAATCATTGCTTTCTAGTATTGGTTTATGTGGTTTATATCATGCAACTCCCCCTCATCTCCATCGACCATCATAGGGCATCGCGCCTCTACATTACAACGAAGGGCTAAGTAGCAAAAGCCGACTAATTGTGTTGACTTCATATACCATGTTGTCACTCCCATTTAAATTACTACAGTGAAACTCCCCATAAAGGACCGTACAGACCTTCCAACATCAGCTCAAGACAAGATAGTTCAAAAACCGACCCACGTACACAAAGCAAGAGGCCCTGATATCACTCCCCAAAAACTGTCAGACGACACTCGACTAGATACGGTCATGGTGTAACTGACAAACAGCCACACTTCTAGCCAAAAAGATCTGACCTAAGCCTGCTGCACCGTGATACGTGCAAGTCCCAATGTCAAAAACAACCCGAAGAAAACTTAAAAAGAATGGGGTGGTCCACAAAGACCCCTTAAAACCATTCTACCAGTAAAGCTTCATGCAGAGCAAGCAAACTCAACACCTGAAACATGGATACCACTTCAAGTCGATATTAAAGGCCAGGAACAAAAGCAAGGTTATCTTTTGAGAAGTCAAGCACTATGTCAATAATACCCCAATGTTGTCTTCCTGATTAAGGTCAAGAATCCACCAACATTGATCCCATCTTCGCCCACAACATAACACTTGCCAAAACAACAACCTTTATAAAACCCTCTCATTCAGCTCCCATGTCCTTCTCTGCAATATCCCCACAAACCAACACCTAACCATCAACTCCTTCTGCGACATCCTCAAGCTCCAGAAACCTAACTCAAATGGTAATGAGGGTCTTCCTACCATTCATTCTCTTAAAATCCCTGAAAACTGCAGCTCTCCCCTTTGCTGAATATCATCAACACTGCACTCTCACATGCATCTCAAATACCACAATAATCCTCACCATGACTCAGATGACCTATCCAACTACCACCCTATGACTCAACCTTCATTCCATGGTGCAACATTTTGGAAAAGACAGTGATAATCTAATTTCACAATCTCCTATATCACCACAACATTCTGCAGGACTATCAATCTGGCCTTGGCCAGCTACCGTACAAAAACTGTAAACATTGAAGCTGTCGATGAAGCTCTGATTATCACCAATAAAGTCTATACATGCTTCATGGCTCTCCTAGACCTCTCTGCTGCCTCAGACACTGTCACGCTGTCAACCACTGGGCCATCAATCTATTATTCTGTGTGGCCCTTGTTTGGTTCACCTCCTTTATATATCTTCAGCTGGACATATCCTGATTCCTCCTCCCTGCAGTTTCCCCCATGAGGCCATGCTTCCTCTGATGATAATCCCTTCTAATCTTGAACCTCTGGATTTACATCTGTTTAAGGGGATCATTACCTTTGCCTCATTACGACCCTGGCGGAGTGGGTTTACGCCAGCGTTATTCGCGGCGGACCCGTCCGCCCTACTACGAGTTCCCGTAGCGCCATGGAGCGTTTTCCGCCTGGTTTTTCCGGGCGGAGAAATCCATGGCGCTACGGGACCTTGTTGTTAATTACGCCACCGTATTTTACGGTGGGGTAATTAACGCCTTCCCCACTCCCATTATACCCTATGGGGCAAAAATGGGAATGGGGAAGGGTAAAATGGGGAATGGGGATTTACCGCCCCGCCAAGGTCGGAATGGGGCGGAAAATCCGCCAACCCCCATGGCGCTATCGGCAGCTTTCCGCCGTGCTCCATGGTGCATTTTGCACCGCGATTTCCGCCAGGGTCGTAATGAGGCCCACAGTGTTTTAGCTTCACAGCACGGATAAAGTTGATGAAATATTCTTAGCGTGCAATTTGATGCTTGTATTTGCCCTTACATAGCGCCACAACTTTGGAACAAGCTCCCCTATGCACTAAGAGCAGAAAGTTTGCTCACAGCCTTTAGAAAAAAATTCTCTCTTTAACTAAACCACCACCACCCTCTTCCTAACAACTGTTCACTGTTAATGTACTTTAATCATGTATGTATGCGTTTCTATGTGTAACTAAGTTCTTTATCCTGCTGTAACTAGCGCCACAATGTCCCAGGGCTGTTGTGCGCTTAACAAATACGAATAAATAAATAAATAAATAATTGTTATGTCCGTGATTTATTGGCACAAAGTACTAGAGTTGATGACATTTTTAAGGTTGGCGAGTGTCAGGGTGTTATACCCAGCTCAAGATGTTTGAGGATGTGTAAATGTTGGCTTCCGTGCCACTGTATGTTTTAGATTGTGCCAGATTCGTTTTGCACTTCCAAGTAGGCACTACATTTTATTGTATTCTGCATGCAGAGTGGCACAAAACAAAATGTGTCTATGCTCTGGCGGCAAGGGAAGCACAAAGTGTTGCCCCGCATCTTTACATTTGAAAACTGCATTGTCTGCTTTAAAACAAAAGTGTGAGGTAGAAGTATGCCCGGACTTTTAAAATACGGTTCTAACTTTTGTAATGTTCTGTACAATCTTGACATTGCATGCAACGTGAAGGCCCAATTTGTGAAGATCAGGCACTGTGGGACTCACATTTTTTCCAAAGATCACACCTCTTATGCAGTGGTGTAACCGAGATTATTAATTATAAACAGATTGAAATTTCAATTTCTTAGGGGCCCAGTACCTGTTTGTTACATTGCATTTAATATGTTGACACTGACATTGCAACACGCTGTGCAGTGCGACAGTTGCAATATTGTTGGTGAATATTGTTAGTAAATATTATAAGGCGCTAATGCTCACTGTCTAAAAGATGCTTTATTCTGAATCTATATTTTTCATTGTATTTTTAGTGACATTGTGTACACCAACAGATGGATGGCACAGCCGGCAGAGTTTCTAGATGTGGAATGTGGCAACCAACAACCGGCAGCCGTTGTATTTATGGCCAATGATTCATGTAACGCAGCATGCCTCATCTGGTTTAGGGGCCTGCAAGACCCAAGGATTAGGGGGTCAGCCACAGTTTCAGATTGACCTATGGTGGCACTTTAACACAGGTGAATGGATGGCACAATTCAAAGATGGAGATTGTTTTTTATTTATTTCTCAATGGAATTCGGTAATCGGTGTCGCATGGATGTCTCGGCTTATGGATGCAGGCCCAAGACACCACCACAGATTTCGCTGCTCTGTTGTCACAAGGGGGTATACATTTGGGACAACACCGCAACCAGGGCTCAATCATGGAAAGTTATAGATAGTGGTATTGAACCCCAACTGGCTTTGCTGGGGTGTCAGGTGCCACAATTGTGTTTAAGTGTGATGCAGTGTCCTGTAAGTTTCAACCCACTCACTATTTCACTGCACCACTGCCGTCTCTACCTTTAAATCACCTATGCCACACAGGTATTGTACCTGTCCTAGCTGAGTGTCTGAGAGCTGGTTCTTTTAATCTACATGTTTACTCTTCATTGCATTAAAACCTTTGCTCTCTGCATTGACCTGATTGTGCTCAATCTTTCTTCCTTTCTACATTAAATATGTCCTACTATATAAATAAAATATTTTGTTCGAAAATCATAAAATGGGCTGGCTCTTTATTACGTGTTCCTTTTTACTATGTATAATAACACCCATCGCTGGTTTATTTAAAAAAAAATAAGAAGTTATTTTAACCCTTACTCTGTAATCTCTAGTCACAGTGTAGGATGCAGTTCACAATTTATTATTAGACAACTGACACATTTGGTTTTGTATGATACCAGTGAAAAGTGATTAAATGAGTAGACAAAAAATATAGATTCAGAATAAGTGAGCATTAGCGCCTTACAATATTCACCAACAATATTGCAACTGTTGCACCGCACATCGTGTTGCAATGTCAGCATCAACATATTAAATCCAATGTAACAAACGGGTACAGTGCCCCTAAGAAATTGAAATTTCAATCTGTTTATATAGACGAATCTCGATTATACCACTTCATCAAAAGTGTGATCTTTGGCAAAAATTTGAGACCCAAAGTGCCTGATCTGGCAAAATTGGGCCTTCTCGTTGCACGCATTGTCAAGATTGTACAGAATATTGCAAAAGTTAGAACTGTATTTTAAAAGTCCTGTAACACGTTTACCTCACACTTTTATTTTAAAGCAGACAATGCAGTTTTCAAATGTAAATATGCGGGGCAACACACTGCGCCTTCCCTTGCAGACAGAGCATAGACACATTTTGTTTTGTGTGACTTTCCATGCAGATTAAAATAAAATGTAGCGCCTACTTGAAAGTACAAAACAAATCCGTCACAATCTAAAACATGCACTTGTACAGTCTTTGGACTAGTAAGAAGCCAACTTTTACACATCCCAAACATCACAAGCCCGGTATAACACCCTGGCACTCGCCTCCCTTAAAAATGTCCTCAGCTGTAGTACTTTTTCCCAATAAATCGTGCCTATAACATCTGCACAACATGTGTGATCTTTGGCAAAAACTCAAATACTCAAATATTTCATCAACCTTTTCGGCCCTGTGACGCTAAAACACTGCATTGTGCATGTGCAAATACACCACATCACAAAAAGACAAGTGCCCCAAAAATGCAGTCTGGGTTTATTTAATGTTTAATGTAATGTTTGGAATGGCTATAAGGGCGGGGTCCAGGCTTTAATATTGAAGTGTCTGATTTATTGTGTGAGTGTCTGATTGTGTGAGTGTCTAATTGATTGTGTGAGTGTCTGATTGATTGTATGAGTGTCTGATCGTTTGTGTAGCAGCAATAAAAACACTAAACACTTACAAAACCCTTTACACATTTTCTACTTCTTCCATAGTGTTGTAGTCAAAATCTCAAAAACAACACACACACAGATACACAGAAATAGAATCCGGCGATACCGACATCTGTGCGCTATCCTAGCCAGCATGCATAACCAGAGAGCATTCTAAGTAAACTATACATTTTCAAACACATAATTAAAAGCACCCAGCTGTTTAGTTAAAAAAGCACAGCCTGTCTCAGAAAGCCCCTGTCTCATGGTGTCAGGAATAAGGGCCTGTGGTGCAGGAGGAAGCAGGTACGGCATATCTAAAAACTACAATTCCCAGCAGGCATGGGGAAATGTGTAGTTCCTTGGGCCTGTGGGTACTCAGCTGCCGGCACTTTGCAATTAGGGATTGGGCTCTTAACGGCCGCCCGCCCGTGCTCATGTGCTGTTGATTAATGTTGGAGAGCATGGGCGGCGGCGGCGATGGCGGCAGGAACGAAGCAGGAACGCTGAAGGTGTAAGCGAGTGGCGTGCAGGAGTCACGCCGGTCATGTCGCAAGGCATCTTTATATCCCGGGGTGCGGCGGCACACGCTCCTTAATCTGCTCCAGCGCTACAGGTCCGGGTCAGCCGCAGTAGGCTCTCGGACCATCAGTTAAGTGTTTCTTTGTTTGTTTGCTTGGCCGGTTTACGGCATTAACATGGAGTAAATCAGAAGCTTCAAGTATTTATGTCCGGACGTCTGAGGAAAACGTCCGGACCAAAAGTTAAGTGAAGGCACATAAATCCTTGGTTTTGGGCAAGATAAACGCCAGTCTGGTAGCAGGCACATTGTTGTCTAAGCACCAGGGAAAACTCAACTCTTCTAATCCGCATTTCCAGTTATTACGTTTTTCCTATGTGCAGTGTATTATGTTAAGCCATGTTTTGTTAGGCATATGAACGTCTCAATGTTCTCTGTTCATTATCAGTGTATTATGGTTTTAAGTTATTACCAGTTGTTCGCTTTTCCGCATGGAGAAAAGCGTCTTTCTATGTGCATTATGTTGTGCTAATCCATGTTTGCTCACGAGTTGTGTAGGTGGCGTGTTATGTGTTAACTAATTACTGAAGATAGAGTCAGGTCAGGTTGCAGGAGTATTAAGCTATCTAGTCAGGAATTGTAGGAGTTTTTTGTCGTTTTATGTCTTGTTGTCTTCCCTTCCTTCCCTTTATTTGTCCATCCCCTTTCCCTAACTCCTTCTTCCCCTCCATTGGCTGCCACGTGGCTACCTGTAATTCAAACATCCAGGCGCCCATGCCAACCACGATGGGAGGGGTCGATCCATTCGGCTTCTGTGGTTGGGGAGAGGGGATTGAATTCCTCCTCCCTTAAGTTCAGTTTGTGACGCATGGCATGATACAGAAAGGTTAGAAAAATAGGAAAACAACGCATTAAAGTATTGAAAAACCCCCCCAACCCACCTTTCTGCTGTTGTTGAAATAAAACTCAGAATAAACAGCAGGCCCAGCTTCCAATTAAAAGGATCTGCCGGGGTTTCCCAAGTATCTACAGACCCACATTCAAATCTAGCTGAGATGCAAGGTACCCCACAGAGTTGCAATTAAGTGTCCTAGATCAATTAGCCGGAGTCTGCAGGGGTGCAACAATCCATGGCTCAGACACTGTGGTCGGCAGTAGGCCTGCTGGAGTCAGAGACCCCTTTTAATGGGTGAAAGCTCAATGTTGTTTCATTATCAACAATACACAGATGTATGTATTTCTGATCAGTTTACAGAAAGGGGTTTCTTATCAACAAAATGTAGAAATCTATTTCATGCATACTGCTTTCTATGTTTTATAGCAACATCTAAAAATAACCTCACCCCTGCAGATGCTTCCTAGGGACAATGCTATTTTTCTTATCAACAGAAGCAGAGTATTCTATTTCCTGCATACTCTTCAAGAATTCGCGAGTGTCAACCTAGATTGTGACTAGTTAGCTTCCTGTATTCTTATAGCAACATCTAAAATTAAGTTCAGCCTGCAAATGCTGTGCCAGCCTTCAGGCATGAGTTAAAAATAGCCTTGCTAACTACCATTGGTTTTACTTGGTAAACATGTATTTACATAGGTGGTTTTGTTTATACGGCTGGCACAAACACTCTGTATTGCTGTGAGCCAAATATAAAGCCCATCTGTGCTTTCTGCTGATGTGGATAGAATGCCACTCTGTGCGTCAGCACATTTCTAGGATTCCCCAGGTCTTGTCGTAGATATAACCCACCCCCCCTGCAGTGTTGATTCACAGCTATTTGGTGGGTCACAGAGGGATAGATGTATGCCGCGCACGAGATGCTGTAGACCACTTAGAAACAATAGTTTGACTTTTGTATGGGCTCTGGGAAGCACACTTTACTTATCAAAGCCAATTCATATAAGATTGGTAAAACATTTTTTTGTCAAAATCGATATAACAAATCTTTGATATCAAAATGTTCAGGGAAGTTTATATAAAAATGCAAATCTTTATTTTATATAAAAAAATAATTTATACATACATTTCAATATACAAATATGATTTTAAATGTTTTTTGATACAATTTTATATCCAAAAATATGATTTTTATATTACTTTTTATATAAATGTATGCATCACAAATATTTTTTATATTTGCATATACATTTTTATATAAAAAAGTTATCAAAATGGTTGGATATCATTTTCTGCTTCCTATAAAGTTCATATAAACAGTATTGGGGTTCAATAAAATTGTTATCAGAAACTTTGGGGGGCTTATCAATTTGATATAAAATGTATATCTCGTTCCTGTCACCCCAGGGCCGGAAGCCCTCTGTAACATCAGCAACGTGTCCCTCGGCAAAACCCTAGATTCACAGTCCCCCTCTTCAGAGCTCACTTTGCTCTCAGCACAAGACTGATCAACATCGTCCAGCGTTGCTTCCATCTTTATATAGATTTAGGGCCTCATTACACGGATGGCGGTGAACCATGGCGCTAGTAGCGCCATGGTTCATGCCGGTAAAATACCGGCAGCACCTTGGTGGAAAGGGGAATTACCACCCTATTCCAAGGTTGGGGGGCGGTAATTCCCCCTTCCACGATTGCCCTTCCCCATTCCCATTTTTGCCCCATAGGGCTCTATAGGAATGGGGAAAGCGCTAATTACGGTACCACAAATTGCGGTACCGTAATTAGCTCCCTGGTCCCTTTGCGGGTTGGTTTTTAACGCCTGCAAAAAGCAGGCATTAAATTCCCCAACCCGCAAAGGGACCTCGTAGCAAGGCGGTAAGGATTTACCGGTACCGGTAAAATACCGGTACCGGTAAACCCTTACCGCCATCCGTGTAATGAGGCCCTTAATATACAATTTATATTCACTTATATCAAAACCAATACAAATTAGAAAACACTTCCTATGAAAATATACATTTGATATAAAATCAATTTCAAACAATTTTGATATAATTTTTATACCAAATGTATATTAAGTTTATATAAAAGCATATCAAAAGGGGGCGGGACTAAGACCGGAAACAGGGGGCATGTCCACCTGTCAAAATGTATCATGAGACAAAAGGGGGCTCCTTCTACAGCTGAAGAGGCCTCTTGCCAAGTGATATTTTGGGCCCCCTTTACCTACAACTGGGAAAACTCCCCTGCATATTGCAACAACCCGAATATATTGTTGTTGTGTAGCTTAAGATTTTGAAATGGAATAGGGCAATGATAAACCGCTAAATGTATTTTTGGGGCACAAGCAGTTTTGGTTGGTCCAGTTTGTTATCCCTGGAGCACACATCTGATCACAAATCAGTGTATTACAAGCAAAGGCAGCAGTCTTGGAAAATAATTGGTTAGAAAACTGTTCCGGACATTTTACCATTCATCGTTAATGCTCAAGAAACAGCTATTTCTTGTTAAACGTGTGGTGGCCTAGATCTTCAATCTGCTCACATACACAGATTAAGTTGACCCATGTCAGGTGAGAACATTTCATGGAGGCCTGTATTTATTCTTTGCTGCCTTACTCCGTAGTTTTCATTTTTCTGTAATTAATGTCAGACTACAAATACCAGAATGCAAAGAAAAAAAATGAATGAAGACTGGACAGGGTACCTGACAAGGGCCCGATTGAGATCTCTGTGCTTTTGCCTTGAACCCAGTGCAAAGTCAGATGTAATTATTTCATGGGTGCAAGAGCTATGTGATGTATAGATTAGAATGGAAAACACATGTTTCCTAATGCAATTGTAAAGGATGATTTCCCTGGTTGTATCATTGGGGTTGCATAATATGAGTCACAAAGCTTGTTCACTGCCCCACACCAAAGAACTAATAGCATGGTGAAGGATATATGTAATTATCATAGTGATGTAAATTATCCTCTGGCCAGCAGAACTAAGAAAGGTGGCCAGCAAGGGAGCTGCCCCCTTAATGACCACTTACTAAAAGCTATTAATTCTTCTTTCTGTCAGGCTCACAACCACGTCCCTAGGCCACACGAGTAATTTGCAATTGAAAGGCCTCAATATTGTTTTTGCTGATGTACCTTCTAGTGCCACTGAGGCTGGTAATGTCTTTAGCTTACAGTTTCCTTTGTGAGAACAGAAGAATGGGGAATGTGGCTGTGAAAAGTTGCAGCTCCAGGTGTCCTCCTGTGATTTGGCATCGCAGGCAGATATCCAGGTCAGCCTGCCTAAGGCTGGCCCTCAAGGGTAAATGAGTGAATGGGATGGGAAATAGATGCACAGAAGGGAAGAGGCATTCACAACCGTGACATTACAGCAAAGGAAGGATATTAATGGTTATGTTATGTTAAGTTGACTTGTACCGCAAACCATTATCATTGTATGGTCTCCAAGCACTCACATGGTTCTGTAAGAAGTGGGTTGGGTAGGTTAGTGAGGGAAGAGGGAGTAGGATAGAGGTTGTGCTTTTCTGTTGGTGCTTGTAGAACTAAGAGAAACTGGCGCCTGTGCGAGTCGGCTTTCAAGGTGTATTTGGTTTGTGTGCACTGGGGTTATTGTGTTGGAAGGGCAACATCCAGTGACTGGGATGTTTGTTTGCAACAGTTTGTTTTATGGTGAATGGGTGTGTTGTGTGTTTCTGTGAGGTGAGACAGGTCCGTTAGATCATGTGAGGAATCTGTGGGGTATGCTGGGGAAGCTTAGTGGTTGGTGCAGTGTGTTTGTTTGATTGTTGGTTCCAGCATCCGTGCTATCATTGAATTATCTTAGGTCCCCGAAGATTTTGCTGGCAGCGCCGGTTTTATACTTATCATTGTGAGTTGAATAGCCAATTTACAGTCATTTCTGATGGTGAGGTGGTCTCCTGTCGTTCTTGTGTCCCTCAGGATTGAGTTCCATATATTGGCCCTCATTACGACCCTGGTGGAAGGGGTATTACGCCAGCGTAATGCATGGCGTACCCTTCCGCCTTACTACGAGTTCCCGTAGCGCCATGGCGGTTTTCACGCCTGGTTTTTCCGGGCGGAAAAATCCATGGCGCTACGGGACCTGTTGTTAATTACGCCACCGTAATTTACGGTGGCGTAATTAACGCCTTCCCCACTCCCATTATACCCTATGGGGCAAAAATGGGAATGGGGAAGGGTAAATGGGGATTGGGGACTTACCGCCCCGCCAAGGTCGGAATGGGGTGGTAAGTCCGCCAACCCCCATGGCGGAGTTGGCAGCTCTGCGCCATGGTCCATGGTGCAAATTGCACCATGGACCTCCACCAGGGTCGTAATGAGGGCCATTGGCAATTAGACGTGAGACTGCGGTTCCGCCAAATTTCTTTTTTTCGTATTGTTATATTTCGATTTGGAGCTCATCACTTGATCTTAGGTTTCTTCCTGGTTGGAAGTGGTTGATCTTGGCCTGGAGGAATTCAGCTCCTTGTCCGTGCAGTGATTTTCTGGGTGATACAGAGGGCTTTGAAGTTAATGGCCCTCATTACGACCCAGGCGTTGGACCATGGTGCTAATAGCACCATGGTCCATGCCGGTAACTTACCGACTCCGCCATGGCGGAATGGGGAATTACCGCCCCATTCCGAGGTTGGCAGGGCGGTAATTCCCCATGCCGCCATGGCCCTTCCCCATTCCCATTTTTGCCCCATAGGGCTCAATGGGACTGGGGAAGGCACTAATTACGGCACCGTAAATTACGGTGCCGTAATTAGCTCCTAGGTCCCTTTGCGGGTTGGTTTTTTAACGCCTGCTAAAAGCAGGCGTTAAAGTGCCACCCACAAAGGGACCTCTTAATCAGGTGTTAAGGGTTTAACGGCGCCGCCACCTTTTACGACGCTGTTAACCCCTTAACGCCTGGGTTGTAATGAGGGCCAATGTGTTTTTTTTTTTACTGGGAGCCAGTGTAGGCTTGTCAGGGCTGTGGTGATATGGTCTCTTCAGTTTAGCCTCATGAGCAGGAGAGCTGACTTTTAATTTTCCCGGGGGAGCCGATGGACAGATTTATAGGAAGTTCCATTGAACCTATAGGGACTTTTAGCATGGATGGATTTTCCCCATGGGTGCCCATGCCCAGGAGCACTCGCACCCCCGGTGCCCCTGCTCAAGAGTATCCTTCCTGCCATGTTGTGGAGGATCTACGTGATCCGACTGCAGCTGATTTTACTGCGGTCGGAAAATTTGCATGAAAAATGTGCGAACCACCAAAGGTTCGCACATTTCCCATGCGAACACACGTACATACCCATACCCCCACCCACACCCGCAACACACCCACGACACACCGCTCACCCACACCCTCAACACACCCCCACCCACACCCCCAACATAAACATACCTTACTTACCTTTCTCTTCATGCTGAGTGCCTGCAGCGCCAGTTCCCTTTCACTTCTGAGATCAGGAACCTGCACTGCAGAGTCCTTTTTTTTTTTTTTTTACGGGGGCTGCAGGGGGTTCCCCCGCAACCCCCACTCACTATACTGTAAAGTATTGTGAGCGGGGAGTTGTTTTTTTTTCTTTTCTGGTGTGCTGCGGGGGTGTCCCTCGCAGCACCACCCTCACTATACCACACAGTATAGTGAGCGGGGTGTTGCGGGGGACAGGTGGATGGTGGAGGACATGCATTCACAGCGGGGGACACATTCACAGCAGAAGAAAAACAACAAAGGACTTTTTTATTTGTAGGTTACAGACCGTTTATCATAGACACAAGGCGCATTAGGAGGAATGGGTAAAATCTTTACCTAGTGGTTGGAACCTCATCAAGTAGGGTTTTGCTCTTCAGCTCCTCCAGAAGCTTCTGGAGCTTGCTGCTGATTTGGATAAAGTCGTAAGGCCTTTGCATTCTGGTGAGATTGATGTGTTGGACATCTGCCTGTAGTACCTCTAGCACCTTGTACAGGTAACAGAGGAAGTGATGATGTCGAGCGCTGACCACTGTAAATATAGAGCAAATAAAACCATATTATCATCGTCCTCTTGGAGTTCATACCACAGCACACCTTAAACTATTGCAACTGAGAGGTCAAACACTTAACACTTGCGTGGCGTACTGAGAGACCATACTAGAGCAGACTATTTCCATGTCGAGACTCATCAGCTACTCAACTCCTGACAATCTTATTACCTTCACAACAACCGACTATTAGAACAAGTTATTTTTAGAGACGTCACTGTGCTAGGTGACAGCTCCACCACAAAGACAAACAAGGCCCTCCTTAAGCTCTTGTACCACCTCAAAGTCAGACAGTTCACCACTTACCCAACTCATGACAAAAGGAACACTTTAGGCTTCATTTTTACAGTAATTCACTCAGCCTGCCTACCTCCTATCCCATTAGACCGGACTGATAATGTAGCTTTCCCATTTCATATTGTACATACATCTCCCAGTAATCAAGTACAGCTGAAACCCATCGGGCATTAATATTGCTCCTGTGACTGAAACCCACAGATTTAAATCATCCACTCTTTCTTATAGTAGAGGAGCTAAATTTAGAGAACTCCTCACTGAGTGGGATATGGATTTAATGGTAAGAAATGGCATGAATCTACGAAATACATGGGCAAGAGGTACGTTGCACTCAATGATAGATTATATATTTGTATCCCACAATCTTATCATGCATATGGCTCCCCTAGTAATAGGACAGATTGAGATAGGAGATCACGCTCAACTTTCTACCTTCTGTCAACTGAAATGTCATTCGCTCATGCCAAATATTACCTTGGCAGTGGTCGAAATTGATCGTCCCCTGCATTCCATTAGATGGAAGCAAGGGATCTGCAATTTTGTCGTTAAACAAATTTCCTCGGTGATTGAGAGGATCAGACGTGCAGGGGGAAATTATGAATATATATTGCGCATGCACTATCCTGATATAGTTGCCACAGCACTCGAGCGACTTGGTAAAATACATAGTAATGTGCAACATCCACACTTATATGATCATACATGCAAATTATTAAAAAGGGAGAAGAATAGGGCGTTGAGATCTTTAAAGAGAAACAACTTGGGCATCGAAGACAGCAAGGCAAGGAGGAATAGGATATTATCAGCCTACAAACATAATTTGAAATCTGCTCGTATTACAAGATACAATGACGCAAATTGCACATTAATTCGAGCCATTCTGGCTCATGACACACGAGTAATTTGGCGCACCTTGAAAGCTAATAATAAATGTGTGGCATTGTATTCGCTTAACTGTATTCCTGAGCAGACTTGGCAAACATTCATAAAGACTAAATACCAACTGCCTTGTAGTTTTCGTTTTGTCCCAGATGTTTCTCTTGAATACTCTGAAATCCCAAGGCTGAAGTGGGACTGTATTGATATTATGTGGGCAATCTCCAGGTTGACATACTCAAAAGCTGCAGGACCAGATGGTCTCCCCCCATGTCTTTATAAGGCGGATCCAGTGCTGTGGTCTGGCATTATAAACCATAAGTTCAACTCTATCATTAGGTCTGGGGAAATTCCACCCTCATGGTTAACTGCTAATATTGTACCCATATTTAAAAAGGGTGATCCATCTCTCCCGGAAAATTATCGTCCAATATCTTTAATTGATACTGAGGCTAAGATTTTCTCTATCCTTCTATTAAACGAATTGGAGAAAGTAATTGCGGCGAATGACATGTACTCGAAATATCAAACTGGATTTAGGAAGAGCATGAGTACAACCTTAAATGCTTTTATCATGTCGCATGTCATTTCGGGAGTAAAAGAAAAAAATTCCAATCCTGTTTATATAGCAATGATCGATATGAGTTCAGCTTTTGATACGGTGGTCCGCAATTTATTGTGGAAGAAAATGTTGAAAATAGGGATTCCAACTGTGCTGATGTACTGGATCATTAAGTTGCACATAAATACTTCCTATAGAATAAGAATCTCTCCGGAAGGTGGGACTACTCCCCCGATATGTACAAAAATTGGTGTAAAACAGGGTTGTAATCTGGCGGCCACCTTATTTAACTTATATCTTTCTGATATGGGTGAAAATTGGGAAAAAAGGGAATTTGTTTTCGGTTAAAGTGGGGAGTATTCATCTGAAATGGATTGCATTCGCTGATGATATCATCTTGTTTGACCCTACTCCGGTAGGACTTCAAACTAAACTCTCATTATTTGAGACTTTTGCAAAAGCTAGTAATTTGACACCGAACCCAGCGAAAACTGCCATTATGACCTTTGGAGTTAAATCAAAAGGAGGGAATTTTAGATGGCAAATGTTGAACACACAAATTTGTCGTGTGAACAATGCTCTCTACTTAGGGTATCATTTATCAGCCCTCAACTCCATTAACGCTTGGTCAATTATAATTAGAAACAAAACACGACCACTATTGTCCCAAATGAAAAGGATCTATAGCCAATATTGCAAATTCTCTTTAATCCCGCTAATAGATTTTATGACATTAAAAATTGAGAGTGTTATATTGTATACATTAGATATTTGTCTATGTGACATGGCAAGCACCCTGGACAGCTTACAGGGCTCTCTTTTGAAATCTGCAATGTTTCTCCCTATGTCAATTCCAAATGCCATAATTCGGCATGAATTGGGGCTGGTTGCACTATCATCTCGTTGGAAATGGAGACAGCTGTCCAACTATGTCAAGATTCATTATCCTCCAATTAATTCATTGTACATTGATCTAAACAAAATGTTGGGTTCTCAAACTCCAAAATCTTTTTCTAACTATCATTTGAAAATGCAACAAATCTTGGACAATGCAAATATTACTGTTGAGGATATTCAATATCGTCCTGGTTTTGCTAAGAAAAAACTCTTTGAAATGGATTGGTGTATAACAATTGATTCAATTAAGACCTATGGGCTATATAAAGAATATGGTACACATGTAAAACAGCGCATTCCACGTTACGATCATGTCTTGTTATTCCCTTGTGAAAATATCCGAAAGGCATATATCCGTTTTAGACTAAACCTATACCATACTAGGGAAAGAACTAAGAACTGGGAAATGAATAAATCAAATAATTATGTGGGTTGTCGATTTGCTGAATGTAACGAATCTTATGAAACATTGAAACATCTTATATTGTACTGTCCGCATTTTAAGAACTTTAGGACACTTAAATTGAGGAAATTTGTGGAAATTGAATTCGAGGATTGCCTTGAAGTTTTGTGGTCCAGAATGATGCAGGGATCATATAAACCCCTAATATATGAAGTCGCAAAATTCTGTAAGTACATTGAAAATGAATTAGAGTTATTTTCTAAACTGTATTGATTGATTAAATGATTATCTGTAAGATTTTAAACTTTGTAAAGGTTCTACATGAATTGTCATGAATTTTGAACCAAATGCAAATAAAAAAATAAAAATAAAAATATTGCTCCTTTAAGATTTTCCATGTTAACAATCCCATCATGCTCCCTTTAGTCACATCCTACTTAGCACTACTTTCAATAACCCCCTGGACATATTTAATCACACCTCAAAAGCAAGCATTAACAAAGCCAACCATTCTGGCTTTTGTGTAGGCATAACATCCACACTTTCCAGGCACTGCCATATTGGTAGTACCTGGTCATAAGGTGGCAACAGCTGGCTATGGTATGGCAGTGCATGGCAAATGCTTATCTAATGCCCATACAAGATACAAAAAGGTGGACTTTGCCAATGCATGCTTTTAATATGAATTTGGTGTAAGGAACAGATGCAAGGACACATACACTGCTTCTGATTTAAGTGATTGAAGGCACACTTGCTTAAAACAGTTGTATTACACCAGGAGCTAGTTTAGCTGCAATTAAGCCCTAGCGTTTCAGAAGGCTATTCAGAAATAACTGAGCTAGACTCAAAGAGATCCCACAGCGATGGGTTTTAGGCGGGGAGGGGCAGGTAGTGGGTGGTAAAGGCCATAGGGACTGTCATGGCCATGGTCAATCAGTGGAAGGGTAAATAATAATGATTTGTTATTTAGAACGCCTGTAGACCATGAAAATGTCAGCAGTGCACCGTATAAATCACAATAACATACGAACAATCTTGGTATCAAGATCTAATGACACCCATCGTTCCCTAAAGGTCCTCACCATCAAGGACATTTATCATTTCAAGTAAGGTTGCATCCAAGAGTGGATCTGTGGCCTCTAGTCTGAAGATGAATCCCACCAAGACAGTATTAATTTCATTGCTCAGAAAAGAAAACACGATTGGGTTCATGAATGGCTCTCTGAGCTGCAGCCAGAGCCCCCCACAACAGCAGTCTGTAGTACTGATGTATTCCTGGGTCGCAGTCCCTTTTCCTCCATGCTTGTGGGATTTCATCCTTATTGGAAAGGGCTGGAGCATTTTGCAAAGCAGAAAATAGACATTTGAATAGCCCATGCCCCACCCCTCCCCCAGCACACTGCCTCCACCCTCCACCATTTCCAGTGAGTCCTTTTCCAGCCAACAAAGTACTACCAGATGTCTAGCTAAGTTGAGTGGCTGGGTAGTATTGTGGAAAGTGGAATATAGCCACTACCGTAAATGACCTTTTCAGACCCCTATAACTCACTCCACCTCATCCATATTCATGGAAAGTTACCATGTAAAGCCGAATAAGGAAGAGATTCCAACTCCTTCTAACCAAAATGATTCTTCAGTACTGCCTGGCCAGACTGAGTATCAGCTCGGGTGCTTGAATCAAGAGAGCGATGCCTAGGGAAAGCCAAAGGGTGCAAGTGACTTCTAGAGGAACATGCCTCTGAAATGCCTCTGGAGTTGTTTTTGGTCTGACTGCTTGTCTAATGCCCAGCTGGCAGTCTTGAACGTCATAGCATTTTAGGTTGCATGAATCAATAGATGCTTTTTCTGCCTGTTTGAATGCTGAAGAGCCCTCATACATGGTGAAAAGGCAATCTGCGGACCCCGCCCTCTGCTCTCCTCACCCTTTCTCCCTCTTGGTTTTATTAAAGGTTTGGGTCATTTTAAGGGTTAATGCCTTGTACATTTGTGTATTTAAAAATAGCCTTTTTGGCGAACTTATTACTGGCAACATTTTCACACTTTTCATTCATTGTTTTGAATGACTACATTTTAAAAAAAACAATTTTGTTGCTGGCTACTTTTCACATGACTACATTTGATTTTCCTGGAGACATTTTCACAAAGAACCTTACCTCCTAATCCAGCCTCTACTCTCATCTACCCTCCTGCCTCTCGCTCCAAGTTGCAGTAATAAAAACCTACGAAATACAGGGAGAACATTTTGTTAAAGAGACGTTATGGTTAAGATGCACTAATAAAAACTTATGAAATTCAGTGAAAAAACTTTGTTATAGGGACGTTATAGTTCCAAGTAAAACTGAAAACCCCGCAGAAATTCGCTAGTTATGGTAAAATAAGCAACCATAACTCATGCCACCACTGTGCACTGCTAAGACTAACACCCAGGACATCAAAGATGACATCACAAATGCCATTGATGACCATCACATATCTAGGCCACTGGTTTTAGGTTACTAACATATGTTGTCTTTGTTGACTGACAGTAATCATTTTAACATTGAAAAGGTGCTATAAATGTGGACGTTAACCTTCTTGTATACCTCATGATGAATTGTAATGTTATTGACATTTTCTGGTGATGATTCCTCTTTCCTTACTTTAGTTTCCCGGTATGCGTCTCTGATTGTTAGCTATTTATTCCATGTTCAGCATTATTTAAAACTCTGATATGTTAGCATTTATTATTTTACTAGCCAAAATTACCAGATTAAAAGAAATTCAGTTCTGTGGTGCATGCTGCAGCCATTGCCTATGTGTGTGTATGATTAGGTTCCTGTGTTAACAACAACCCTCCAATATAATGTTTTGTTTAGATGAGTACATTTTTAAATATATTATGTAGTTCATGACAGGTCTCCCGATCACCCCTTACATCTTGTTTCCAACATTATAAACAAAATCCCTTGCACAGACTTATCATCAAAATTCATTTAATATGTGATATCATCAGTGATGTCCTTAATGATATTTGTGATGTCATCTTTGATGTCCTGGTGCTATTCTTAGCAGTGCATGGTGGTGGCATGAGTTATGGTTGCTTAACTTTTCATAACTGCCAAATTTCTGGGGGGTTTCGGTTTAATCACAACGTTGTTTCACTGAATTTCATAGGTTTTTATGGTTCTAAGACTGACACAAAAAAGACAGATTTATGTTTAACCTTTTTTTTGTGTCAGCTTTAAAATGCTACAATATGACATGCTCCCCCCCCCCCACTCCACCAAGGAGTGCCCTTCCCGAACCCCAATCAGCTCGTGACGTTTATGTAAAACGGGGGGTTTCACTGCCTGTAGTGTAGTGTAGACTCCTGGTCTCGCGAGATCTCGTGAGAAAGCGGAAATGCAACTCCTGCACTTCCCAGGGGAGATACGCCTGGAGCGAGGCACGGAGCAGGATCGGCTCCTACTGGCTCCACCACAGGACTGGCCTGCAGGCATGCAAACAAGCCAAAAGACTCATATCCTCTGCACATTAGTTAAAGGGCCTGTTGCCCACCTAGCATTACTCCA
Organism: Ambystoma mexicanum; assembly: GCF_040938575.1. Lineage (NCBI taxonomy): Eukaryota > Metazoa > Chordata > Amphibia > Caudata > Ambystomatidae > Ambystoma > Ambystoma mexicanum. The sequence goes on from NC_090922.1 coordinate 44,035,882, forward strand.
GTTAAGCTGTAGTCCATAGGCTGGTGTTAATGACAAATAAACCAATATCATCTGAAGCCTCACAGCCTCTTGCGCATTATTTCAGTGATTATACTACATAATTGGCGACGAGGATCACCACCAAATCTATGCGGTGCCATGCAAGGGGCAACACCACCACCACCTTTCCTCCAGACTCCAGGTAGGCCAGCCATTCCGTGGCCACAATGGCAACCCTTATTCACCACGTATGTGGAGGCCTTGGGTGGTGCAGGCTACTCGGCGGCGAGACACAGGGCAATGCTACTAAATGCCCTGGGCGTCGAGGGACAGAGGGTGTTCGAAAGTCTCACGCCGGAGCCAGTAGCGGGTGACAATGATGACGTATTTAAGGAAGCCGTGAGAAGAATTGTCAAGCGGTTCGCCAGTAAAGAGAATACAGTCCTACACAGGATACGGTTTTACAGCCGCAAACAAGTAGCATCAGAACCAGTAGACGACTACGTGACAAAGCTACGCGAGTTGGCCGTGCTATGCAGCTTTGGAAACAATGCTGAAAGTTTGATCTGCGACATGCTGGTGGTTCATACCAACAGCAGGAAGGTGCAAGATAAGTTCATACTGGAGAAAGAACTACAAATAGAGAAAGCGGTTGAAATAGCCAGAGCAATGGAGGAGACAGCAGGCAGGAGGAAAGAATACGCAAGCGGGCACAGCCAAGCCGAAGTACAAGCGGTAACCTTCTGCCCAAAGAAAGTGAGGCCGGTCCCCGACTCGAGAGAAGGGAAATGGGTGAGGAAAGAACCGTTGAAATGCCACAGGTGCACCAGCACGAAACACTTAGCGTATGACAAAGAGTGCCCGGCAAGAGAGTGCAAGAAGATTGGACATTTCTCCATAGTGTGCCGTGCCGATGGCGCAAAATAAAAATCACCAGCGTCAATGCCGAACACAATACGGAGAAGGAGTCGTCCTCAGATGAAGAAGGGAGACCTACCGTCATAATGGTAAACAGCCCGCGAGCTAGAAGAGAGAAGCCCCACTGTGCCATCAAAATCAATGGATTGGAAACAAGAGTCATGGCTGACTCTTGTTCGGACCTAACCATAATACAGCTGCGCACGTACAAGGAGATGATGGGCACAGAGACAGTCCAAGTGCTCAGCACGCGGCACAGGCCTACAGTGTTCAGTGGTGCGTCAGTAGACCTGCTTGGCTAGATCAAAGGCAAAGTGGAGTTCAAATGGAGAGAGACCACCACCAAAGTCTACTTCAGTCAAGAAGGCCCGGCAGTGCTAGGTTGGGATGACCAAGAAAAACTAAAAATTAAGCTGGACCTCAGCACAGAGGATCAGGTACTGTCAGTCGGTTATAGGAGAGCGCTGGTAGTGAAGGAAGATTACCCAAAGCTATTTTCGGAAGAGCCAGGACACATCAAGGACTTCGTCCACAAAATACTACTTAAGGCCAACGCAGTCCCGGTCAAACACAGGGTAAGGCCGGTACCAGCAACCGCAAGAGACACTCTCAGAAGCCAACTGAACAATATGAAGAGAGACAGCACTATCGAGGAAATTGAAGCATCTGAGTGGTTGAGCCCAGTCGTATTCATAAAGAAATAGAATTCACAAGAGCTGAGGGTATGCATCGATCTCCGCAGTCTAAACCTGGAAGTAATCGCGGACAGTTACCCATTGCCGAGTATCAATGAATTAATCCTCATGATGAAGGAGGCCAGAGTGTTCTCGAAGTTAGACATGAGGAATGCGTACCATCAAATACAGCTACATAAGGAATCCAAGCCACTTACTGCCTTCATCACTCCGTTTGGTACCTATCAATTCACAAAGATGCCGTTTGGCCTATCATCTGCAGCCTCGGCGTTTCAACGCATGATGGACGTCTTACTACGGAATGTCAAGAACGTGTCCTATTTCTAGGATGACATCCTAGTATACGCTGCAAACGAACAGACACATGACGCCACATTGAAAACAGTTCTCACAAAGCTTCAAGAAGCAGGAGTAAGATTAAGGTACGGAAAATGTGTGTTCAAGTCACAAGAAGTCGAGTATTTGGGGTACAAGATATCAGAGCAAGGAATAAACCCCAAGCAAAACTTACTACAAGCAATAATCAATGCTCCCAAACCCGCCAACAAAGATGAGGTGAGGTCATTCCTCGGGTTGGCAGAGTGTTACGCCAAATTCATCCCCAAATTCACTGAAACCTCAGCGACACTCCTCAAAAAAGGGTAAGAATACACATGGCAAGAAGCACAGAAGAAAGCGGTAGAAAGCATCAAACGACATATAGTGGATGCGCCATGCCTGCAGCCATTTCACCCAGACTGGAGTACAGTCATCACCACGGATGCCAGTGCCTACGGTTTAGAAGCCGTTCTTACCCAGAAAAAGGGGCGACATGGAAAATGTGGTAGCGTTTGCTTCAAAAGCCTTATCGTCAGCCGAACAAAACTACTCCACCATCGAGAAGGAGATGCTGGCGTGTGCATGGGCCGTGGAACATTTCAGGATATATGTGTGGGGTACAAAGTTCAAACTAGTTACCGATCATAAACCCCTCATCCATATGCTCAGCCCAGGCGGCACCAAAGTGTTGATGCCCAGATTAGCACGCATAGCTGCCAAGCTGCAGGAATACACTTTTGAGGTACAACACATCTCGGGGTGGAAGAACTCGCAGGCAGACTGCATGTCGAGATTGCCAGAAGGAAAGGACCATGCCACCACCTTCTTGCAAGAAGAATGCATTGTGGCATCCGTCACAGATCTCAAGGCCCCAGATTACTTAGAGCTGAGTGAGAGATATTGGATGGAAGAGGACGGAAAAGACCCCACCATGGTGAGGATCAGAGAATGGGTCAAGAAAGGATGGCCAGATGAAAGAGCAGTGCCAGAAGGATTGAGACCATATTGGAAAGTGGCAGATGAAATCTCTGAGATTGACGGCATAATTATGAAGACTGATCAAGTAATTCCACTCACAGGCATGAGGAAAACCATCCTGTGCAGGGCTCATGCAGGCCATTTGTGGAATACCATGACACGTCGCAGTGTAAGGGAAGCCTACTGGTGGCCGTCTATGGATCAAGAGATCCGCACCATGATAGAGAGATGCCATGAGTGTCTCAACAGTGACAAGCGCCCATGATTCCCACAGAAACCCCCGAAGCGGTGTGGTCAAAAGTAGGCCTGAACTTTATAGGACCTCTGGAAGCAATGGAACCTGAACATCGCTATGGCATAGTACTAGTAGATTACTTATCGAAGTGGGTCGAAGCCGAATTTGTCCCCAACATCACAACGACCACTGTAATAGAAGTTCTCACCGCCATCTTCCAGAGGGAAGGGCTTCCCAGTGAGTTAGTGACAGACAATGGGGTACAGCTCATATCCAGAGACATGTAACTATTCCTGAAGAAACATAACATTCATCAGAAGAAAGTGGCCCTGTATCATCCCCAAGCCAATGGGCTTGTGGAGAGGGCCAACAGGTTTATCAAAGGAGCCATCCAATTAGCTACTGCGTCAGGAATGGATCCCCTCAAGACGACCAAGGAGGCCATCGCAGCTCACAGACTGACTCCCAACGGGATCACCCACATCTCCCCTTTTCGCATGTTGAGAGGGAAAATGGCAGCGTCCACACTAGTGCCACCATGGTTGGCCAGAGTACGAGAAGACGAGGAAGTGGACATGTCAGAAGTGATGTGGAGGATAGAAAACAGCAAAGCACGCATGAAAAGGTGGAGTGACAGAAGAAGAAGAACAAAGCAAGGGTCAGATGTAAAAGAAGGAGATTGGATCAAAAAATGGTTGCCGGCCAAGGATCAAGTGACGGGTTCAAGGTTCAGCAGACCTGTAAGAGTGATTCACAGAGGAACCAATCATGTCCGCACCGAAGACGGGTGCACATGGAACATGGAGATAGTAGCCATGTTTGAAAAGAGGCAAGGGAGTGAAAAGACCCATGAAAGATCTGAAACCAAGGAGGTAATGGACAATGAAAGAGAGAGAGAACGAGAGCCAGAAACAGACAGAAGAGAAGTTGAAGAAGAAGAAATTGAAGTGAATACACCTGCAGAAGAGCAAGCTGATGACCACGAGCAGGATACCCACAGAGAGAGAAACGACGGGCTGAAAAGGGAATACAGAAGACCAGTGAGATACAATGACTATGTTCTGCAATAACATGTGTTGCATTATCAGAGGGAGGTGTGTAGAGATATCGTGAGAAAGCGGAAATGCGACTTCCGCGCTTCCCAGGGGAGATGCGCCTGGAGCAAGGCATGGAGCAGGATCGGCTCCTACTGGCTCCACCACAGGACTGGCCTGCCCACCTAGCATTACTCCAGTTAAGCTGTAGTCCATAGGCTGTTGTTGATGACAAATAAACCAATATCATCTGAAGCCTCACAGCCTCTTGCGCATTATTCCAGTATTATACTACACTGCCCCCACACACCGTTTCGCCACCCACCACCCCTTCCCAGCACAACACACACCAAGTCCACACACATCCGTACACGCACACACTCACGCAGACAAACACTCACAAAGACACACAGACACTCACCTGTCAGTCCCTGTGTGCACTCATGTGCGGCAGGGGCTGACAGTTCGATTCAGAATGACTACTCTGTGCGGTCACAGAGCGGTCATTCTAAATCAATCTTTTTAGTTTTCGGTCAAGTTAGTAACGTTTTTTATTAGTGCAACTTAACCATAACATCACTTTGACCAAGTTTTTGCACTGAATTTCATAGGTTTTTATAAGTGCACCCTAATTTGCTACAACTTCCTGATATTACACTTACCCCAATATAGCAGCAATTGGAGCCCATCTAGAAAGTTTGAACTTAAAACTGTGCCATTCCCCATCTCCTAGCAACATTTTTAACACTATTATGAACTTTCTGCAACTTTTTACACTGTCTTTTGTTCACAATGTTCATGAACGTCTGACGTTATCGCAGACTTTCCAAACAGGGTAACGTGACCACAAGTCTGTGCTTCACGAACGGGTCAGAGCTTCGCCAACAGTTCAAAACTCAATTTTCAGCTGATCTAGGAAGTTTCAAGCTGAACGTTTACCATTTCACAGCTCCTTCACCTATTTTTACTCATTTTCATCTGCAATCCAGGAGAGAGTAGTGTTAAGTGTGCTCTCGCACATGCTTGGAAGAATATTAGCACAACTGCTATTTAACTTCAAAAATGGCATCTGCCATGGCCATCGCTCATCCCCAGGAGCCACCACCACTACTGCCACCACCAGCTGGCGGGCCTGGACAATGGAAAAAGGGCAATGATACAAAAAATAATCAAGAGGACCAGGAAGATGAGATAGAGGAAATAGCTACCTCCAGCACCCAGAGAGAATCATGGGTATGGCAGTTTTTTACCACTATTGGAGGTGTACCGAAAGCTTCCAAGGTGGAATGTACTGAGTGCTCAGACAACCTAGGCAGTACTCCTACAGGACTACCTCCAAGCACAGCCACACCAAATCCAACAACCGGATGCTCTGAGAGGCTGTTTCTTCCTCAGAAAGTAGTAGGCTGTTTTTCTCTACCTCATCCTGTCAACCAATACTGCCAACACACAGGCTACTCCTGTACAACAAAAGATACCACCAGCTACCTTGCAAGCCATAAAAACTTTGGCCCTTACACACAAAGCCAGGGCCAACCTTGCACCAGCCTACCTCACTAACCAACTTACCGCACATACATCATCAAGACCACTTAGAGCAGCTCAAGCAAACACCATGTCCATACCGAGATTCAAACTCCATAACCCGGGAGGAGCTAGTTTCCCTGTACAAGCATCGAAATTATGGAACACGCTCCCCGCTCTCCTTAGGTCAGAACCCTCCTTTAACCTATTCAAATGCAACACGAAGCGCTGGCTTCACAAAATGGACACAATGACAGCCTAAAGATCCTTGACTTACTAACTACCCACTGTACGTATTGTAAATAGTTTATTATATATTATATTTTATCTGCAGCCTCCATTGCCTACCACACAAACATTGCAACATGTATGTATGTATCTGTAATACTAATGACTGTATTTATCTGTAACCGTAACCATTGTATCCTTTGCCTACCATATTCAAATGTAAATGGAACCAGATTTAAACTTACGCGCCCGTATGCCCCCGGGCCTGGCAGACTAATGTCTGTATTTATCTGTAACCGTAAACATTGTAACCTTTGCCCACTGCATTCAAATGTAACTGTAACCAGATCTAAACTTACGCGCCCGTATGCCCCCGGGCCTGGCTGCGCTTTTTAAATAAATAAACAAACATAAACAAACAAACAAACGTAAAAGAGTCTGTTGATCCATATCTTCCCAAGACAACAGTAATCTGTATATACTGCAACACACCACTCTGCAGGGGGAGCAGTTTCGAAGTGCTTTCGATGCTGCATTCAAGGAGCATGAGAAACACTGCCCCTTACCTTAGATTTAAGGCACACCCAACATCTTTGCTGTCCACCTGCCCCTCCATATCTGTCATTGGTGCCCCTTCCCTAATTTCCTCCCCCACCTTACTTCCTAGCTCTCATACAAAAAATAGAAAATTAAAACATTAAAAAAAAGTTTCCTTTTGGAGCCACCCCTCACAGTTAAAAAATGGAACAAAACACAGACAAAACAAAGGCCATAGTTTTTAAGGGTGCCTGGGGGAAAAGCGTCTGAAACTTCTTTTGAGCCTAAATGCGTCATCGATTGAGCAGGTTAAAAAATATGACTACCTGGGCATAAGAGTGCACGAAAACTTCTCTTGGAACGAGTAAGGCAGAGTTTACTTTGGGCAGGTATGGTGGCTCTATAGACAACTTCGCTAAAGCTAATGGAGGTGGTGCTATTTGTGTGACTCTAGAGGCCTACAAGGCCCAGGCCAGGCAGTTGGCCACCTATGGTGCTGAGCTATGGGATGGACAAATCTTGCATAACTATCTGTGGGAGAGAATGGCTTTCTTAAAAGTGTATTGGGGCTTCCGTCAAGCGCTGCGACTCTCCAGATCCTCCTGGAACTAAATGTTCAGTCTATTAGACAAATATGTAGACCAAAACCACTCCTGTACTGTTTTAGGTGGTGGAAAAACGAGAACCTTCTAAAATACCAGGTGACCTAAAAGATGTAACCGACCAGGTGGGGCGATTATCACTCCCCTGGGTGCAGCATGTAAAGTCTGAGCTGCTCTTATTGAACCTAGAAGAGCTTTTGACTAACCCCACGATTAGCAACGCATCCTCAAAAGCTAACATTTTGCATGCTATTAAGGGGGAAAGAATGAAGGAGACAGCAGAGAGAACAGCCACATCATTGCAGTTTAGTAACTGCAGGGACCTTAAATAGGGTCAGGGTTATGAAGACTATCTCGATGCCATGAGTCCCAAGCTAATGAGTTCTCTCTTTCTCAAAGATCGCTTTGACATCTTACCTTTAAAATCTATTAAAGCGGGATCCAAGACGGCCGCCAGGACAGGGAGACGCGTTTAGGTCTCTCTCCGCCCGGGCCGCGGCAAGAACCTCAATAAAGCAGGACAGAACAGGAAACACCCACGAAGCATACCGGTATAGGTGTGACCAGCGCCCGACTCATCCCGCAGGCGTGAACCGACCATCTAGCACGGCGCTGTGGGAAAGCGGGAACCCGTAGGAGGAGAGACGCGACCGCCCCTCCCCCACTGGAGCACCTCGCGGCCCCCTGCGGTAGAGTGGACCCGTTGGAGGCGTCGGTGGTCGCGGCAGCCCCCCGGCATTAAGGAGCACTCAGGGCTGCGGCGGTGGAGGCGCCACGAAGAGCCAGCCCTCCAGTGAGCCGAGCAACTGAGGGGCGGGGGAGCGGAGGAGAGGAACGCGAGGCGACACGGCAGGGGGAGCGTGCGCTAGGGCCTAAACATCACAATCGCCATCAGTCGCCCGGAGGCACTGGAAGGAATAAGTCCCCGGAGAGCACACAGCCACACTAATTCTCCCCTCGGGGGACCGCACAGCCCATCAGCCGGGCCATGAAGAGAGGGGCGCAGGCGGAAGGGAATTAAAGGAGCGAATTACCTTGGGGCCCCCCATAAAACAAAACCTCTCTGCGGAGCACGAGGGGGTGACTGGCACCAGCCCCCTCCCCCCCAGAACATTTAAAGGAGACCTCACACACGAGGGGGGCACCAAAGAAAGCACCCCCCCTCACCGCAAATCTACTGCCCCCATTAGCCCCCACTCTAACAAGGAGGTGGACCCCGAGGGGCAACAAACAGAAGGAAAGGCCCAGGAGAAACCACAAGGCACCCTCCCCCCATCCCGGAGGTGGCAGAACACCAGGGAGGTCATGTCTAAAACAAAGGGGAAGGGGGCCTCTACTATGTCGAACTCGCAGACATCTAAACAAAATGCAAATCTGGTGCAGATGTGGTCGGTAGAATCCCAGCTTCATACCAGAGGAAGGTCACAGGAAGATCCCCCAGGGGACCGCATCCACCCCAACGTTGGCCAACCGCCTCCATCAAGGCATGATATGCACTCATGGTTCAAGGAACTACAGGACAAGTTTATGACCACGGTCCAGGACCAATTCACTACAATGAGAAATGAAATGAAACAAGTGGTCCAAGAAGTAAAGATGGATGTGGCCAAATTAGAAGAGCGGACAGACACGATGGAGAGAATAGTCCAGAACCTAGAAGATTAAACACGGCAATAGAGGGAGACACAGGAACACCTGGTGCGGCTGACCTATAACCTGGAAAATAGGTCCCGTAGATCTAACATCCGTATAAAGAACCTGGCGGAATCGGTACTCGATAAGGACCTCAAAAGGGCGGTCCAGGAAGTCTTCAGAGACATTCTGGAGGAAGAAGAAGCAGATGCCATAGGGATCGATAGGGTTGACAGAGTGGGGCTGAAAAGAACAGGGGCACTCGGGGAAAGACCAAGAGATGTGCTAGCAGCCCTCTCCTCGTACCCAGAAAAAGAACAAATCTTGGAGAGGGCGCGACAACTGGACCACATCAGGATGAATGGGGCGGAGATCCAACTGTACCAGGATCTGGCCTCTGTGACTTTACAGAAAAGAAGGGATATGGCACCGTTGGTCAAGGAACTAGTGGCGAAGGAAATTTGATACAAATGGACATTCCCGTTCGGCCTCCTATTCAACTGGGAAGGCAAGCAAAGAAGAGTGACCACATGCAACGAAGGCTTACACATAATGGACATACAAGCAGAAGGGGTGGAAGGAAGGGCCAACAATTCAAGCGGAGGGTACCACAAAAGGCTCAGAGGCTGGGAAAAAGCACGACAAAAGAAGAAGCAAACTGGGTAGAGAAATGAACTTACATGAATGTCGCAGAATACACACTTCGGCGGCTCGGCAGGAGACCTTGGATATGAATCTCAGGGAAGACTGAGGAAATGCAGGGTTTATGAACCCCCGCGACGTTTACACCAAGCTTATCGAGGGCCGGGAGCGATAGGCTCAACGCCCTAGCATACATAGGTACCCAGGCCTTCCTCGGGAAATCATTTGTTTTAAAGTTTAAAAGTTGGGGGGAAGTTGGGGAGGAAGCGGGGGAAGAAGGGAGGGAAAACTCCGGAAGAAAGAAGCGATTCACCTTGCAGGGAACCATAAATACTCACAACGGGCCAACACAAAATGGGGAAACTTAAAATCCTAACGTACAATATCAGGGGCCTCAACTCCCCAGTGAAGAGGAAGAAAGTAGAGACCTTGCTGAAGAGGGAAAAGGCGAACATTCTCCTACTTCAAGAAACTCACATAAAAGCTCAAGACAAACAGAAAGTACATTTCAGGGGGTACAAGATTTGGGCACAAGCAAATGCCAAAGACAAAAAGGCAGAGGTGCTGATAGCAATAAAAGAGGGCGCGGATGTAATCTTAACAGACAGGCTAACGGATGGGGAGGGGAGGCTCGCGTTCATCAACATGAAACTTGAGGGATACCGACTAACTCTGGCTACGATTTATGCACCCAACACAGGTCAAGATAGTTTCCTTCAAGACGCGTTGGAGAAACTCGAGGGCTTTGCAAAGGGCGAAGTTATCTTAGGGGGAGACCTAAACATAGCATGACATCCTCAAACAGATAGGAGATTGGGGGGTCCCATAAGCCAGGGTGCACCGTCTAAACATCTCAAGCAAAAAATGGACCAGCTGGCACTCTGTGATGTATGGAGAGAACTAAAGGGCCAACAGAGAGGCTATACTTACTTCTCACACGCATATAATACAATGTCAAAAATAGACTATTTCTGGGTCTCGGTGGGCCTCATGGGCAAAATTCAAGGAATAGAAGTGGGCTCGATATCACTTTCAGAACATGCTCCGCTGTGGCTGGATTTGACGACTCCAGGGAAGGGGGAGGGCTATGGCGATGGAAGCTCCCACAGGACATTCTTATAGACCCGATTCTGGGTGAAGTGATAAGGGACAAGATTATAGAGTATTTCGCACAAAACGAAACAGGGGACATCCCAATGGGCACACTCTGGGAGGCATTCAAAGCCATAGCCCGCGGATAGCACTCAAGGCCACCAAAGATAGCCAGAGACACAGCTGGGAAAGAGAACTTGAAAAAAAATAAAGGATACACAAGAAAAGCTAATGTCCATCCCTCCAGAAACCTCAAGAAGGCCCTAAAACATGTCCAGGGGCAATTGGCAATTGGAAATGCTCTGCATGAAAGAGGCAGAGAAATCCCTCCAGTACCTTAAACAACGATTCTATTTAAAAGCCAACAAAGCAGATAGATATCTGGCGAGACAGCTATGCGAAAAACAAAAAACAACGACCATTACGAGCATTCGAGATTCACACAGAGAAACTCAAACACAAACCCAAGATATAAGGAAAGCCTTTCGAGAATTCTATCAAAAACTATATGCAACAAATCACCCGAACGAAAACGACCAAGACACGTGCCTACAACCCCTCCCCATCCCCAAAATTCCAGATGAAGACAGAAAAGCATTAGAGAACCCGATTAGCGAAGAGGAAGTAAAAAAAGCGATAGCCGGACTTCCAAATAACAAGGCACCAGGCCCGGACGGCTTCACCGCCCCTTTCTATAAAACATATGCAGACCTAATCATTCCCGTATTGAGAGACTCTTAAACTCCTTTAAAGAAAACGGAAATGTGACCCTGTCAATGAATGAAGCAAAAGTGCTGGTATTCCACAAAGTAAGGAAAGACCCATCCCTCCCCAGCTCCTATCGCCCCATAGCACTGATTAATTTGGACGCCAAGATATACACAAAAATTCTGGCAACAAGGCTATCCCCACTACTGCACAGCTTAATAGCCACCGACAAATCAGGTTTTATTCCAGGGAGACAAACACATGATAATTTGAGAAGAATAATACATCTAGTGGAAAAAATAGGGATCACAGATACCCCGGCAGCTCTGCTCACACTCGATGCCGAAAAGGTTTTTGACCGGGTAGAGTGGTCAATATTATTCAAAACACTAAAGTATATGAATTTTGGGGATCAATTTATAAAGATGGTAAAAGCTAACTACAACTCCCCATCAATCAGGATAGCCATAAATGGCGAGGTCACCGACAAAGTAGAGATAACTAGGGGCACCAAACAGGGATGCCCGCTTTCCCCCCTTCTCTATGCTATTTTTCTAGAACCACTCCTAATTAGAATCCGGGAGTCAGCCCGCATAACGGGGATAGAAATGGCAGGCACACAGCACAAAGAAATAGCATATGCAGATGACATGCTGCTGGCCCTAGTGAACCCGAGACGAACATTAACCATAACAATTAGAGAACTGGAGACATTCGGGGCAATCTCGGGCCTCAAAATAAACAGGAAAAAATCAGAGATTTTACACCTGACAGGAGACAGAACGGAGATTGAAGGAGTAGCAGCAACATTAGACCTAAAAATAGCAGAAAAAGGGATTAAATATCTAGGCATAACCCTAACACACAAGATAGATGCACTATACATTGAAAACTACCCCCCCCTCCCATCCTCGAACGGGTAAAGAGGGATCTGGCGCGCTGGAGTCCCCTTATGGTATCATGGTGGGGCAGAATCCAGGCAGTAAAAATGAACATCCTCCCCAGAATACTGTACTTCTTTCAGGCACCCCCAATCAGGATACCCAAATAATTTTTTAAAGCAATTTCAACCTATATATGGAGCAAAAAACCCCCAAGGATCGCCAGAGCGACCCTCATGCTCCGATCAGGGTGGGGGAATGTCCCTACCACACTTCCGTAAGTACTATCAGGCAGCACAATTATGGGCTCTGAGGGAATGGTTGGGAGACAACCAGCAAACAGTTTGGGTGACACAAGATCGGGCGGTAGCTATATCCCCTTGGAAGAAACCCTCTGGAAATTAAAACAACTTAGACACCCTAACCTCCGTATCATGGTAGTCATGAAAACCACCCTAGAGGCCTGGGATGAAGAAACGCGGAGGGGCATCATGACCACGGTAGAAGGCCCGTTCACACCCATTTGCCGAAACCCCCAATTCCCGCCGGGAATGGAACGAGAGCCTATGAAAAATGGGAGGCCGCGGGATGTACAAAAATAGGGGAAATGTATCAAGACGAAACAATTACAACATTTAAAGATTGCAAAACACTACTAAACCTAACAGAAGCAGACAGGTTCAAATATGAACAACTCAGGCATTGGCTGGCGTCTCCAGACATCAAAGCGGCAGCCACAAGAAACCTCACGCCATTTGAAAAGTACCTAATAACCAACTCGGGGTCAAGGAAGCTGGTCTCCTCTTTATACAACTTCATCAACTCCCAAGATGAAGAAGTCAAATGGGCCTACATGGTCAAGTGGGCAAGGACACTGGGGGAGGATATTCACAAACAGCAGTGGGCAGACCTGTGGAACAGTATTCCGAAAATGACCCGATCAATCCAAAAAAGAGAAATGGGGCTAAAAATCGTAACCCAATGGCATTATACACCGGAAAGGCTACACTCCATGTGCCCCCGAACATCTAACACCTGCTGGAGAGGCTGCACAGAGTTGGGCACGTGGAAGCATATCTGGTGGGACTGCCGGGGGGTTAAAGGCTTCTAGTCAGAAGTAAAGACGGAAGTGACAAAGATCTTCCCAGATGTGGAGCATCTAGGGGAAAGAGTTTGGCTATGTGGAATGAAAGATCAGGCGGCCAAGAAATTCAAGAAATCACAATGGAGAAGCTTTATGGGCCTACTCATAGCTGCATGGGCGACAATAGCCCAAAACTGGAAGAACAAGAACCTCCACTCCTGTATGCATGGCTACAGAATGTTTGGTCACAATTAACCATGGAAAAGCTCACACAAACCATTCAGGGATCAAAAGAAACCTTCACAAAGGAATGGGGAGAGGTTCTGGACTACCTGCAATTGGACTACATGGAGCAATGGTGCCCGCACAACATTAGAGTATCAGACATTTTCAAATCATAGACATTCCCTGGAACACAGAGACAACCAGAAGATCTTCTGGGGGTGGGGGGGAAGGCGGGGGGGGATCTGGGGGTTGGCTATTAGTTCCATGTTTGTACCTGAAAATAATAATAAAAATATATTTTAAAAAAAAATCTATTAAAGCGAAATGGAATGCAAATGTGAGCCCAGAGTGTCCTTTTTGTCCAGGGGCCAGGGAAGATCGAATTCACTTCCTGTTCCTTTGTCCTATGTATAAGGATATTCCAAACATGTCATTAAGACATCTTTTTTTTCAACTACATGTCTCAACCGTGACTGGGGCCCTTGCGCTTTGTCTAAGTGCTAAGGTTCCCTTGGCCACGTCCAAGATGGGTTGGTTCTTGATTTAGGCTTGATAAGAAGAACAAAGAGGAGCAATCTTCTCCCGTAAAACCAATATTTGAGCTAAATGGTGTGCCTAAACTATTCATGTTTACCGACGGGCTGAAGAATCATGCCCCGGCCTGGTGCTACAATTATTTCCTTTTTTGGATGTTCTATCGTTTGAGGAATATGTAAAATACATCCACTGCATGCACAGAAGCACTTTGGTCCGACATTGGTTTTAGCTATTTTTATATAGATACTGTCAGCTAGTTCTGGTATGGTTTTGTAATGTACATGTTGACTTTTATGGTAAAGCATGTTAGCGAAATAAAGTGATGATGATGAGAACCAATTCAATCTTATAGATTCCATCTACTTTACATTTTTGAATAAAGTAGTTAGACTTAATAAGATTATCCAACATTTCCATTACCATTTTGTACTGTACTAATGGAAATAATGAACCAATGTATAGTTCAACTTAACCATAAGGTCCCTTTAACAACGTTTATTCTGTGAATTTCATAGGTTTTTACCAGTGCACCCTAATTTGCTATAACTTCCTAATATCATACTTACCCCCAATATAGTTGCAGTTTTGGGCCATCTAGAAAGTTTGAACTTAAAACTTTGCCATTCCCCATGGCCATGCCCACAACCACCACAATAGAATCAAACCATATATTTATTTAATAACTTGCTTTTAACAATTAAAGTTTTGCATATAAATCTCATTAAATCACATACATAGTACAACTGATAAGCTTCTAAAAAGGTTAATACATCACCATTAAAACATCAATATATCATTTGATAGCATTTTTTAAATATCTAAAATCATCGCATAGAATTTCATCATATAAAAAATTAAATTCATGTCATTTCCATCAAGTAATCTTCGCCACATATCTAGCATAATACAATTGTACATATTATTATTATATTTCATCAAATGTTTACTTCTTAGCTCAGCTAGGCGGTCACATTCACATATTAAATGGTATGCTGTTTCGAGGGTATTCACTCCACATAGTCTGCAATATCTAAGTTCTTTTTGAATGCCGAGTTTGGCACCCAGATTTACAAGCACATTACAAATATTAAATTTGTACATCAGGTACCAACGGATCGTGTTACAATCTGGATATGCACACTGATAGGTTGGTTTATTTTCCCTCATAGCTAAATGGCAAAGAAATAGTCCACTATTTACTTTCGATCCAACATGTACTAACACTTGTTCATAGTCCAGATCATATATCAGACTTTTTAGTTTCTGCTTAATCTGTTTGATCGAATACAACAGCCAGCTAGCACTATCATTCTTAATCCACTTGTAATAGACCCCTCGCCATCTATTTAAAGTAACAAAGTCAACCTTGTTTTGTACACTTCCATATTGTTCCATGAGCTTTAACACAAAGGTACCATTAGTAAGTCTAGTCTAACCATAAAAACCATATAACAAGTATGTAGAATACACCTTCAAATAACAAGACTCGCCCTGAACCCCCTGCAATCCAAATGATGTCCGCGGACAATGCGACAACTGCACACCTTTTTCCTCTATAAAAATTGCTCCATGTCAACTTTTTTCCTCTCACCCACCCTTTCCAGAATCTCCTTCGGCCACCAAATAACCGCAAATGTGTTGTCAGACATTTTCTTACTGGGCTGACCGCGGACACTGGCGGCAGTCCATGGATCCAACATGGCGACTGTTTCAAAAATTCGGACGCACTGCACGTTTTTGAGTATCCAAACAGTGGGTGCATATGATGTACTTGAAGGTCACACCACCCCCTGATTTGTCCAGAGTCGTCTGCGGATTCGGAATCAGGAAATAAGTCTGTGGACCGTACCCAGATATTTTTGTACCTACTTTTTGGCCATTTAAAAAAGAATACTGGACGGATTTACACCAAATTTACAAAACCATGCTTTTGGGACCAATCCGCCACTCCTGTCGCACATTTGGTAAAATCCATCCAGCGGTTTGGGCTGTATGGCTGCAAGCAAAAGGATGGACTTGGTGTCTCTCCACCTGCGCTCCATGGTGGTAAAAAACCTGCTGATGGCCGCGGCAACCTCCCTGCTATTACTAGGATACGACCTCACAGAACTCAGAGTCCTCTCAAATCCAACAACCTCTACATTGACTGGAGCTGAACCAGATAACGGCGTCCTTGGTGAGAGCCAGAGGTTGCAACCACCCACTGCTAACGAGACAGCCGAAAGTAGAAATGGAGATAAGGAATCCTTTCATTCCAACACCGACCTGGCAAGACCCAACCCCAAAGGCCTGCAGTTGCAGACAAGTAAACCAAACTTCACTTTCACTATAATCAGGCTGTGGAACTCAATCCCTGTAAAAACGACCAAATTAGAGTTCATGGTCCTGGATGTCGACGGTGCTCAGGTCAGAGCAAGTTACATAGCTAAACAAGAAACTGCCTGACGGGCCCCTCCTGTCTCTTATCTCCTGGAACATACGTGGCTTCTCACACCTAATGAAACCTGGGGAGACTCCATGGACAGAGACAGACTTCATATGCTTACAAGAAGTGTGGCTGGCAACCAAGTCAACATTAGGTGGCTTTGAGAGTTTCCTAAACCTGGCAACTGCAACTGGTCGTGGCCGCCCGACTGTGGGCCTGCTGACATTGATTGGTGCAGGCATAGACTTTGAAGCAACAAAATCTACCAACCACGGCTTCCACGTCCAGCATACCATTCTGAACAAGAGATTACTTTCGGAAAAGGCCCAGCAAGTAGGGTACACCCACCTTTCTCTAATAAATGTCTACTGGAATACGATAAAGATGAGGACAAAGCAGATGCTTGATACCATCAGCACAATTAGTGATGAAGCATATCTACTGGAAAATCCCTCAATTTAATGTGTGTGTGGGGACTTAGATTCCCTGTGTGGGACTGACCTAAGTATATCATGCAGCAGTCCAAGTAAAGGGGCCCCCAAATCCGTCCAGAGAGGCAGCAAATTGTCATCACTAATGAAGTCTCGAGATCTTCACTTCTTAAACGGTAATTTAGAAAAAACAAATTGCGTCTCCCAACGTGGAAGAGTGGTGCGCAACTTTCACTAATAGACTATGTTTTTGTATCACGAGACCTCATTGAGGTTCTAACCGTTTTTGAAATAATACCATCTGTAGCGAGTGACCACAATTAGCTGAAAATGTGCTGTCCGAATTAGAGGGTGAAACCTGCCTACTGCATGCCAACGCAAGTTGAGCCAACAAACAACGGATCTAGCCTGAAGATGTCAAAACTGGATGTGGAAAAACTAATCAAGTCTTTGAGGGAAAATAGTGGGCTTGATATTTCCTCGGAGGATGACCCAATAGTTGACTACGTGCCACTATTGGTTCCTTACCAGGTCCCAAATGGCAACCATCCGTGGCAGAAACTTGACCATCATCATGTATAAGACAGGGAGGTGGCTGAAAAAAAAATAGCCCCAAGGAAAGCAGTGACCATAGCAAAATGAGTACAAGCACTCTCAGTGAGCGAAACTATCATCTCCCTAAAGAAATCCTATAAAAACAGGATAAGAGGACGAAGGAAGGAGATGCTTCTGAGAGATACCCAGACAACCTTGATAGCCTTAAAGGGAAAAAAGCAGATGCCATCTGGTCTATAATAAATTCAACAGGACCAGTTACACACTACATCACGATAAACAGAGTTGCAGAAGGCTCCTGGCCACCTTCTTTTCGTTGCTTATTTTTTAGAAACCCAAAGATGGAAAGAAGCCACCTACACCCAGCCAATTTGGACCCTGGACTATGAGGTTATCAACTTGATCAACCTAATAACTCATTCAAAATCCTCTGCAGTGCCGGGGCCCGATGGCATTTCAAATGTAATGCTTAAGACTAATCCAGAACAATGGGCGCAGATTCTGGATCAAATCTTGAAAGGGATACTCCTCTCACGAACTATACCGAACTCTTGGCGGGAGGCAACTGCAGTCCCGATCTACAAGAGTGGTGATCGAGGCGACCCTAATAACTACCACCCAATTGAATTACTTGATGGGCTGGGGAAACTCTACGCTATGCTTCTTCTCCGTAGGCTGTCTAAGTGGTTGATGGAGAATGGTAGGCAAGATCCTTTTCAAGCTGGGTTTGCTAAAGGCCTAGAGATTTTGCTGCTAATTTTTCTTTTATCCTTGCTGATGTGCAGAGCCCAAGAAAGAAATCAAATGTCCTACATCACTTTTGTTGATCTATGGAGAGCCTTCAACGGAATTAACAGGAGCAGACTATGGAATAAACATCTGGCATGGAGCTGCCCAGTGGACTTGGTCAACCAGATTAAATCTCTGTGTCTATGAGGATTTCCACACATTTTGGGACCCCCCCATAACTTTTCCCCCCATGGCCAACACCGCACCAAACTTCTGAGAGGGGCATATACATTTTTTGCAATGTTTGGTGAGGATTCGTCCAGGGGGGCAAAGTTATCAGCCACTCAAAAAAAAGCTCTTTCTATGAGTTAAGCATCTTAACCATAACCACAGGGCCGGTGCCGCAGGCCCTGTAATATGTATATATATTATACCTTATGCACACTTCAATCCTTTATGCAATGTCAACTCACAAAAGATACAATAACATTTCCTAACGAAAAAACTTGTTCAGTAAATCAAATATCACATTTGTAAAATTCACAACATAAAACATCAAATTAAAATCATTACCGTTTAAAAATTGCACCCACAGTAATTGCACAGCAACAGTTGTTCCATTATTATGGTATTTCCTGAGGTTGTTCCCCCTTATCTTGTCCAAACTTGGACAATCTATTATCAAATCGTGTGTGGATTCCAGTACCCGCTTGACACATAATCGGCAAACTCTATCTCTCCTAGGGATACCCATATGGCCATCCAATACTTCCATTAAGAGCATAGTATTACATTTAATTTCTAGATATTTCCTTACAATGTTAGCATTTGGGTATGCCTTGAGCTATTTCGCTGGGGGGGGGGGCTACAACCTTCAATAAAACTAACAAATTCAGTACTAGTAGATTTAGATGCGAATGTCAAAATGTGTTGATCTCTATCTTGGGAGTACAATAGACCACATAAAACTGTTTTAAAAGTCCCTACTGTTAGAATTAACTCAGTTTCCCACCCCACTGCAAAAGACTAGGGGCCTCATCACGAGTTGGGTGGTATCCCAGCGGTATTACCACCGGGATACTGCCCGTGCTAATAGTGTTAGCGCCAACCAGTCCGGCGCTATTAGCAGCGGGTCAAGGGTTGGCCGGTAATGGGTGTTCCCCATTCCCCATTGGGTCCATTGGAGCCAATGGGGCATTTGCAGTGATAATTGCACCCGAAAATGGACCCGTGATTGGGTGGTAGCCCTTAAATGCAGTGGTAATAGCGTTACCGCTGCATTTAAGGGCTACCGCCCAACTTGTGATGAGGCCCTAGGTGTTTCTCAGCGGACCCTATCTAAGAGGGGCATTCAAAGTGTTAAAGGCAAACCATAGGCGATATATCAATGAATCTCCTTCAGCTGTAACTAGCATCCTATACAACAATATTAACTGTTGTCTATACACTGCTTTACAGCTGGCCAGATTAAGTTCCAGGGTTAGGTATTCCACTGGGAGTGTAGGACTTGTTTTGACCAGTTTCCTTGGGGTGTTTGCCTCTAGTTTGTCTAAGCAGAACATAAACTTCCTGCCCCAAATTTTAACCCCATAGGTCAAAATAGATCCAATTTCTGCTCTATACAGTGTAGCAATTGCTTCCAGGCTGTGGCCACCATGAGTACCTGAAAAAACATTGATTCCTCCCACTATTTTACTTACTTTTAGTTTTACCGATTACCAGTGTATTTCTGATTTTAACTGGTCATCTACAATTACACCAAATTATTTGTAGTGTCTGACCACCTCCACTTCCTTATCCTGGACATACCACTTGTAATTCCTCAATCTTTTATGCCCTCTGTTAAAAACCATTATCTTAGTTTTCACAATGTTAATCCTCAAATCATCTTGTGAGTATTGTTCCAGGGCATGTAATTTTTTTGTAGTCCATGCAAAGTGTAGGGCATGATAATCAAATCATCTGCGTAGCCTAACCAGGAAAGTACCAAGCTCCCAAATTTAACAGAGCACCCATCTACTGAATCAAAGGCAAGCTGAAGATCTGCCAAATACAGATTAATAAACATGGAGCCTGTAGGTGACCCTGCTTAACTACCCTTGTTGCTTTCCCATCCTCTGCCCAGCTTGTGATGAGGCCCTGGTGTTTCTCAGCAGGCCATTCAAATAGTTAAAGGCAAACCAGAGGCGATGTAATTGCCATCAAAGGAAGTTCAGAGGATTTCCGTAACCTCTGGAAGCCAGTCGAGTCGTGTTGCCCAGAAGAGGGGACAGTTTGGTGCCATGCTGCTCGACAACCGGAGCACCAACGCTCCACCTCTGCCTAAGAACATTTAAATGAAGGACTCCCTAGCCATCACCATCGACCGCTTTATCCCACAGGAGAAAGTCGAAGTCGTCAATGACCAAGGAAAATCCACAAAGATGCCGATGAGTGATGATTCGAAAGCCAGCCGTGGTCGAGTCCCGATCGTCGATGCTGACACACAACGCCCACTGCTGGGCCTACGTTCTTCACCGAGTCTGCTTCACGGCAACTAACTTTTTACATCGAGGTGCACCGCACGCCTCGTCTGCGCTCGACATCCATGATCGATCATCGACGAGCACTGTGAAAGTCGAAGCTGCTGTCTCGATGACAGTGTTCACATTTCTTCAAAGAAATCTCGATGACCTGTGGCTCCTGCTTCAAATGGAGTCCACCCTCGAGGGATCCGTCAACAAACAGTCAAAGAAACTCTGCTAAACTCAGCTACATTGGGGTAGTGGAACATTTTTGACCAGGAAACAAGAGTATTTAAACATATAGGGACTGGGCTTGTCAATATTACAGGTGGCCCAGGTGGGGGGATCCTCACTCAAAACTGCCTCTAGCTAGAGGGGGTGACTAAACAATGGACCTAGATATGTATGAGGCTAGAGGGAATACTCTCACAATTTACGAAGAGACGATGATGTCAAAGAATTTATGTAGCGCTAATATGTTCTGATTTAAGAACATAAAAATTGTGTGTAAAAATAAATAAAATATATTTTTCTATTAGAAGAACGTTTTTTGTAAATTGTGAAAGTATTGCCTCTAGCCTCATACATATCTAGGTCCATTGTTTAGTCTCTATATATCTTACCTGGAGGACCTATGATATTTTCAGGTACCCTTATACTGACATCTAGCTAGAGGGGGTCAGCATTCTGCCATTGTTTAACCCAACTTGTCTTCCTTCCTATGATCTATGCTGATACACATTACTGTTTGATTTGTATGCCATTGGAACTGTCAGCAGTTGGTGCATTTTAAAGGAGTCAATAGTCAAGTGTGGTACCACAAAGACATTGTATATATTTGCCATATTAGATTTACCAAAGTGCAAAGTGTGTTATTAATTGTGTATATATATTGAACCTTATTTTGATATAAAGAACTGTGTTAGTACATAACATAGTGTGTGGACATTCCTTTGTGGGGGGGCTTGGGGATTACACTGGTCTTAAGAACCAGCCCGCATCACCTCCTGAGAGCTTAAGCCTTGGTTGCTCGTCTATTGCTATCACATAGAGAACCTTGGCTGGGGTGCCTTTATGCTTCTACTCTGCCATAAAGAGGGCAGGACTACAGATAACCACCCCCTCCAGTTTTTATAGCTTTCATCACTGGTTTGGAGCTGATAGAACTCACCGTTTCATTCCCTTTTGGAAACTGGTGCCATCGTGCATTAACTTTGTAGAGAACCTCTGGTGTTTATGGAGGCTTGAATGTACACAATTTGACCCAAAGATTTAAAGCACATGGTACAGTAATAGTTAGCTTGAAAGCCAAGGTGGAACTCAACAGCCAGGACAGAGTGGAGCAGCAATGTCTTCGAGTATATTCCTGGGGGTCAGATGGGAAGCGGTTAATCAAAACGTGGACCTAAGCTAGGCAAGACGCTAAGAATAAACCAGCAGGCTCACCCTATGAAAAAGGCCATTTCACACCACTGTGCAAAACCACGAGACCCGGTGTAAACTGAGCTGGGCTGTTCACTGTGCTATGCTCCGTCCACTGCAAGCTGGGTGACTCCCCCATACGCCAGGGAGCACGTACAATTCAGAGCTCGGTCTCCCGATCCACAGTCCGGCCCTGACGCCAAACCATAGGCTGTACGGCTGTCATGAGCCTGCCGTGGTCAGAGAGCACCTTTGTAAGTGTGCATCAGCTCGGTCTGCCACCATGCCTCTGGACAGTGTATCCAGACTCTTGGGCCCAGCACTCCTTGGCTCCAACTCAAATTCTGAGGAGGAAGGGCCTGCCACAATACTGCTCCCGGGGCTACCGTGAGCTGTCGCCATCCGGCTGCTGCTGAGACACCACCTGGGAGGGCAGTACTCTGCCCATGGAAGTGAGAGGAGCAGAGCGCTTTCAGGCCACGCCCGCCGATCCACCAACGTACCTTTGCTTTAAATTATTAGTCTTAAACATGCTTGATGGTAACCTCACCTAGGGTTTGATGATCGTGGTCAAAGTATCGTAAAAGACTATAGGGTTCGGAGATACTAAAAACCCAACCAAGACACAAGATAGAAAAGGCAGTAAATCATTATTAAGCATAAAACCCAGACATGGGCAGGCATTACCAGTTAAGTAATATCCCAGGGCCAGAGCTACAGTTCCTTTAAGATGGGCCCTGGTGCCATTACATGATAGGTGATATGGGGATGCGTACCTACAGAGTTTTCTTTTGCTATTAGCATCCCAACATGCTTACCGGGATGTGTAACAGGATTTTTTAAATGTTGAGAAACAGCTCAGTTGCCGTTTCTCAACTTACAAAAAGCTACACAACAAAAATGCCGCCCTGGACGTAGGGAGAAGGAAATTATAGTAGTCACTTTTCCCTTTCCATGGAGGCCATTGCCGTGAGATGAAGGGGTGGTACTGCAGGAGTTTAGTGTGACCAGGGTTGGGATGGCACATCACCTGGGACATGATGGCCTTCCCCTTCTCAGGAAGTTTGGAAGGCAGGTGATAGGTGAGGTAAAGCCAACCTTCCAAGCTCACTGGTTTGCTGGAAGGTTTCATCACAACACCTCACTGGGTGCTAATATAAATTATGTAAATCGAAATCACTAGCAAGTTTGCAACAATTGACTCTCCAATTGTTAGCAGCTACTTTTAACTAGGTAATAGAGTGCCATCCTATAGCATTAAAATCATTAACCTCACTACCGTGAAATAGAAGCATAAAGGGATCATAGTCACTCTCGAGTTGTGGTACATTTTTCTAGCTGGAATAAATCTCCAGCTAGATACACTGAAGGATTTACCTTTGTATAAATCACCATGCTCTGCGATTCGAGTGGGGAATAATTATGTGGTACTGGAGTATGGAACTAGATGACACACAGCGCGTGTCTAACGTGAAGTGGCAATGTGTAGTGTGGTTAAAGAGTGTGGAAGTGGGTGCTGGATGGCCAAGTGTTCTAGCTGAATTGTGTGTAATGGGAACACTGATGGAGGAACTTATTCAAGTGTTGGATGTTTAGACAAGAGTGACACTGGAGTCAGTGGCACATACTGATGTGTGCCCAATATCTCCATTGTACCAGGCAAGCCCATGGGTATTTGCATGATTTGGAATTTCTGTGCGGTGTGCTGTGTGTTTATCTTAATCTAGGAATACAGGTCTTGCGTCACTTAGGGTGGGAATAGTGTTATCCACTGTGCAGGAAGGAGGGTGAGTGTGTAAGTAGACTACAACATGGAATGTGTGTGGAATCGTGGAGGGAAGATTTACTATTCTCATTGATATTAGTTATTTTCCTTGTTCGACACGCATCTGCATTAAAGATCCTATTCAATTTAGCCTCTCGTCTCTCTTGTCGCATGCATGCACCAATTTTAAAATCGGCAGTCAACCTATTCCTTCCCATTGGTTCAAGATCCTCATGCTGACTCAAGCCCATACCATGTCATGGGTTTGAAGGACCAGCATGTTGTGGCCCTTGCCTAGGCACAATTAAAACATGAATGGAAGGAATAGCTGTGAAGGGAAATATAGTTAGATGATTTACAAAAGAAGGAGTGATATCTGCTGCTTCCCTCTACAGACATGCCACTTACCAGATATCATAGTCAAGTACCTACCTTTGACCTGGAAGGCACTCGTCTGCTTCAACCCCCCAGATTCACAAGAGCTGCTGAAGTGGGAATAGATAAGTGAGGACAATGTCTCCATGAGATGGGGGATGTTGTTAGAACTTTCCATGCCTTCCACAGATGCGCCCAACACTTGAATCGCATATACATACAGGAAATGAACCGTCTCACGCAGGTCCTGTGTCCACGGAGAAAAGAGAGATGAGACAAGATTGACCGTGAGCCAAAGGACCAAACAGCATCACATGCAGTACATGCAATCATTATTGGGATTTAGGACAAGAACTAGAAAGAATGTACAGGCAAGCATGTTACACACATGTCCCTGGGCTAACACACAACACCACAGGATCCAGGAGAGGCTGCAAAATATGATCAGCATTTTGGGTTTGGGGGTGCTAATCCCACAAATGGCGGCGAAGGGGCTACTTACAGAGACTATGCGTGGGTTGGTCACATTCTACTTGTAGGGGACCCTCCTCCTGTTCTCCCCAAGGAATGTTTATGGTAGCTGGTGCCACATTATCAGCAAATGGTGCAACCTACACACATTGGGCCAATGATAGGATTTAAAAATAAAATGCACATTAAGTATGGTTGGCTTTGTTAATTGCTAGTTTGTGGTGTATATCAAGCTACCTTTTCAACCAATACCTGGCAACTCTCGCCCACTGCATTGTCACTCATGCTCACATTTCCAGTGCTACGCTGATGACACTCAACTCAGTTTCAGGCTGCCCTCGGCCACCTCCTCTCCCTCTCTCATCTCGGATTGCCTAACTGCCATTCAAGATTGGTGTGCCGCCAATGATCTTTGCCTTAATGCCAGCAAGACTGAGATCCTCCTCATCGGCACACCTTCTCCATCCTTTCCCCTCTCCCTCTGGCCGGCCTTGCTTGGCCCTCCTCCCATCCCCACCTGCGAGGCTAAGAACCTTGGGATCATCTTTGACTCCAAACGTTCCTTCTCCTCGCACATCTCGGAGGTCTCTAAAAAGTCAAACTTCCTACTGCACCTCCTCAGAGGTACTCTTCCTTTCCTCTCCTTCCCCCAGAAGCTCACTGTCTCCCAAGCTCTGGTTCTCTCTAGGCTGGACAATTGTAACAGCCTCTTTCTAAAGTTACCTGCCTCTACTCTTCGCCCTCTTCAACTAATCCAGAACAGGACTGCGAGACTTGTCCTTGGCCTCAAGCCCTCGGATCGTATCTCTCCAGCTCTGAAATCTCTCCATTGGCTCCCAGTGGATGCAAGGATTAAATTTAAAATCCTCTGTATTGTCCACAAGGCTTTCTGGGGCCTTGACCCAAAATACCTTCAGCTATCCCTCCGCAAATACCATCCCCTCTCGAGCCCTTCACTCCTCTATCTCTAACTCCCTCACAGTCAGTCGTTTTTCAAAGAAACAAGCTGGGGGAGATCTCTGTCTTCGGCTGGGGCCTCCCTCTGGAATAGCCTCCCTGCCACTCTAAAACTTGAGGAGAACCATCTCCGGTTCCGGAAGCACCTCAAGACCTTCCTCTTTGCATCTGACTTTGCTGCCACTCTGCCCTGCTGATCCGCTCTCTTGGAACTGTGCACCTGGCCACCCTCTGTCCCCCGGGCCCAGGTACCGGCTCACCCTGCCATGCTTCTGCACTGCCTCCTGGCCACACCCCGCACTGGGGACTGTACCTGCAACCCCCACATTCCCCCATGCCCCATTATTCTTCTTTTATGCACTTATCAGACTTACCCAGTTCTGCTGCCGTAAACACAGCTCTTCCCACTTGCTGACCGCACTACCCCTCTTATTGCTTCATTATCTATTTATTTGTATTTATTATTATTTATCTGTTCTCCTCTGCTCTGCACTTTCCACTCTCCCCCTTCCATGCACTTTTCCCCTTTCCCTTTGCCATGCACTTGCACGTTCTCAATGTCACTGGGCCTAGTAAGATCGTTGTTTTGTTCTCCCCTGTTTCCCCTCCCTTGCCTTGTCGCGCTCTGAAACACTTGTGTACGAGCGCGATACAAATAAAATATCATATCATATCATATACCTTGGATCAGAATTCCGTATAAGACTGGGTGGCACTACAGTGGAGTGTCTTTGGGGGTCAATGGGCAGACAGAATGGAATCCTGGGCAGCAGGCTAGACATTTTGGGCCTCTGAATGTGTGCCATGACATGGTGTTACCTGACGTAGTATCACTTAACCCAACATCACATTATATAGCATAACAAGGCATAACAGCTGGAGAAAGAATGTTTTGAATGGAAGTTGTAAGGGAAACTAACAATGACAGTCACACGAGCTGCAAGTTTTCAAAAACTTTATTTGAATATTTGGATGGGGTTGGAAAAGTCCTATCTAGCCCTATATCTAAAATGGGAGTAGTCTCGACCATCAAATCAAAGAAAACGCAGTCCTAGTCAGTCTTTAATCAAATAAAAGTGGTCTATACTAACCTAATGCCTGCCCTAATTCTAAGATAATAAATGTGAAGAGGGAAATGTAAATGCACAAAAGGAAAAATCAGTGTTCAAATTATATATCAGTGTGACTGAGCAAAGTCTCTTCCCCACATTTGATCTCACAGGCCGACTTAGGCTGTGTGACACACTCTGGCTCTAGACACTGAAGATGCAGTTCAGATCGTAGATCAGTGCCCACTTGGCCTTCCAAGATAAAGTTACTTGGTTTCAGTTCAATTCACCATTCAACACAGGTCTCACTCGGCTCAGACCTCTCAAATTACAGTTCAGGGGGTTCCCTTCCCCAAGCACAAATACAGTCTCAAATCCAAACAGGTCTCGCTCAGTCGGGCACAGACCTTTCAATCACAGTGCCGGTAGGTGGGGGGCTCCCTTCCCCAAGTTTTATTCACATTTCAGGTCGCCCCCAGTCGTGCTTGGACCTTTTTCCTAATGTCAAAGACTTTCGATTGTGCAAGGATTTTTCACAGACATCAACAGGACCACTTTGACTTTCAACTTCATCAAACGTTGCTCTTCTACTCCACTGACTCTTGGGTCTCGTAGTTTCATACACAAAAGATCAACAAATTCCTTTTTCATCTAGATTTCTCTCTGCCGGGCTCGAACCTAGTAATCAAACTGATTTCAAAACGACCGTTTTAAATTTCAGCATTACTTTGCTTTCTTAGCAGTTTTCTCGTACTGCAAGTCCTAGAATGCCGTTTATCTTGGCCACTTCTCTTTTCTGGATTTTTAAATCTTGCTGTTTCCCAAAACTACAAGTTGCACAATGCCGTTCCTCTTTCATTATACATATGCCTACTTCTCCTGTTCCAGCCACACACACACTTACCGGGTTCCCCTATTCCTCTGGTCATGAGACTCACCCGGATAGCGCAGCGCTTGTGGGCAGCTCCCTGGGATTTCTGGGTTGAGGTCGGGGTCTCACCACCTGCCCCTCAAGCACCTGGGCTCCCCTTCACATGCCCAGGTGAAACTAATATTCATGTCTGCCTTCTTTGGCCCTTGGGAGACATGGTTTTTCGGTGTCCAGACATTTGGTCGACCTAAAACTGGTCGAATGACATTTGGTCGACGCAATTTGGTCGAAAACCAAATGGCCGAATTTTTTTTTTTAATTATATATTTATTTTTCTGGTTTTCGTTTTTTACAAAAATGGGTTTTTAGAAAAAAAGGGGGTTGGGGGGGAACCCCCCCCCCCAAAAAAAAAAAAAGGGGTGAAAATAAAAAAATAAAAAATTCAACCATTTGGTTTTCATCCAAATTGGTTCGACCATTTGTCTGGTCGACCAATTTTTTTCGACCAAATGTCTGGTAACCACATTCTCAACTGTGCTGTAGCCTCACACAGGCACTGGGTAAGTGCCTTGCCCTTCCTTTCTCCTCTGGAAACTCTCCAGAGCTTCATCTGCTACTTCCGGCTTCAAGGCTCTCCAGGTCCTCTCTGCAGTTCCAGCTCGCTCAAAATGCTGTTTCTGACTGCTGCCTTTATACTCCCAGCCAGAGTTAAGTGAAGTCAGGTGTGTCTGGTTATCCTTGAATGCCTGACCCTACCTGACTTTATTAGTGGGACAAAATGGAGACTGCCAATAGGAACTCATGGTACATTGGTTCCTGTAGGTAATTTTTCCTCTTCTATGTTGTTTCTTCCTGGTCCCAGTACTTATTCAAGCAAGTGAGAAATAGGGATTGCGGGAGTTGTAGTGTTTTAGAGGGATACTAGGTAAGTCTGGTATATTACTGTCAGGAAAAGAAGGATAGTGTTCCGCAAAGAATGGGGGAGAGCAGGGTGATGATATCGGGAAAAACTAAGAGAATACTGCGTCTCACCCTTGGGCAACCTCTTTCTACTCCCCCAGGATCCCCTACTCAGGTGATCTTCCCTCACTTGTCCACCCCCAGGGTCTGGATCCAAAGGCGATGGCCATGCCCTGACCACCTGAGCTGAGGATCCAAGGGAAGAAAATGTGAGGATGTCCTCAGGCTTCTCACAAAGTGTAGAACTCATTTCGACCAACTGTGGTTTTCCCAAGCTGAACATGCTTATCCTGAGTTGTTATTGGATGGTCTGTTGGGCAAGATATGTTAATAGCTGTTACGCTCACCTGGTATCCACAGGGACGCCACCCAGCCAGGTTACTCGCTGGTATGCTTCTCAGCTTTGCCCTGATGTGGTCTGCGGGGAAGGTTCTGCCTTGTGGTTGAATTAGGCGTGCACTCCGTCCTGCCTTCTTTGCAGGGGCGCGTTGTCTTTCATGGGCGAGTGCGGTCTAGTTACTTCACTGACGCCGGCCCGTTTGATATTGTTCCGGTAGGTCTTATTGCTGTTCTTTAGTTTTGTTGCTATCCTGCATGCCTTTCTTTGTTTAAAATGTCTCTTTTTTCTCCCTTAGGTATGTGGAGCTTCGGCGCGAACTGGCTTGGTTGAGCCCCTCTGGTAAATTATGGCACATTAAGAGCGCTATGATGCGGTTAGTAAGCGCTATCCGCAGCGCTGCAAAGTCTTGCCTTTGCTAACCTGTGTTTTCCTTCCTTGTCGGTTGCAGTGTTCTTCAGCGCGAACGGAATGTCCGGAGTGTTGCCAGCCGAGAGGCGACCAGCCAGGTAAGCCTTTTGAGCAGTTCGTAATTTGTAAATGTCTCTACTGCTTTCTTTAATGTTGCCTCTATCTTCCTCTTTCAGGTCGTTCTGTCTGGGAGGCGTGCAGATTCGAGGAAGCTGTTCTCAGTTGCTGCGAGTGTTTAAAGATGAAGACTGCAGGTAAGATGCTGCTGCTAATGATGTTCCTTTTGTCTCCTTGCAGGTTCTGCTTCTCCGACGTTCGAGGGAATAGCTGGACACGATGAGCGTCACGTTGCAAGCTGCAAAGTAACGCAAAGCGTGTTGTCTTGCTCGGGTGTGGTTTAAATAACCCAACAAAATAGTCCAGGTAAAGTAGTCCGTAGGCTACAACACCCAAAACACTAGACCGCATAGCTTGGTTCTTAGGAACCAAACTATGTGGATGCCTCCATGTTGGCTGACAATACAATGAAGTAGTTACCAAGCACATTGTTTTTCATGGTGTATGAGCCTGGCGCCCTAGGCGCCAGGACTGGCCCCATGAGGGCTTTTGAAGAGGATGCCAGGCTCTAGAGGCCCGAGTCCTGACTCCACCTGGCCAATGGGTTTGCCAGAGGGGGTTTTGGGCGAGGGTCGTGACAATAGCTATCACCTCAAACTCTTCCTACCTCCAACCCTAAATGACAGCACATCTCAAACACAACTCTGGCACA
The DNA here is from genome assembly GCF_040938575.1 of Ambystoma mexicanum. Lineage (NCBI taxonomy): Eukaryota > Metazoa > Chordata > Amphibia > Caudata > Ambystomatidae > Ambystoma > Ambystoma mexicanum. Next base: position 44,065,762 of record NC_090922.1, read on the forward strand.
GAAACTACACAAGTTTCGCAATGGAACATACACCACCCAAAGATAAGTGTCTACACTAAATTTCCCTAGACCAAATTAACTTACAAGAGATACACCAACACCACACTCCTTAAACACCACTCTGACAGACACTACAGACAACCATATAAAAAATGCATGTTAGTAACCTGGAACACACATTAAGCACTGCTCCAAACAATTCATAAAATATCTAAATGTTATGCACTGCAGAGGGCCCTACCTTTTCAGACCTTCACACATCAACTTTGCAACAAAGTTACATTGCCCTGCTTCGTCTGCTCATGCTTTAGTCCTATAATCCAGCTGTTGCTGATACTGTATCTCCAAAAAACAGTGACAAGGGCACAAGGTGTGATATACAAAACTCAATAACATAGCATAACGGGCATAGACACAAGCTTCACTATTTGTCCTTTGGGCCAGTACTCTGGATGACACAAGCAATTTTAGTGCCTGATAGCAACAGGAGAGATAATTAATGTTGGTTCTGCTGTAGTTAGGCCACTATACCAGAATCTCTGGTGCACTGACTGGCTGGTAAGACTACACATCTGCCTGTCAAATCAAGTGTCAAGAAACTGAGAAAGGGGCAGTGCAACAATAAAGCAGTTTACGAGCAGCATGGCTTGATGCTAAAGGGTCCTGTTCTCTAACAAGCCAGAGGCACTGCTGTCTGCTCGTCTGTTCGAAGCCTTTCAGAGCTGTCAGAACCCTCACTGGCTGCGGCTTTACTGGCAGTGCATCACACGGTGTGGCGGACGAGGTCACCTTGTGAGCAGCGGAGAGAGAGTGAGGGGGGGCAGAGGCAAGTCTCGGAGGGAGCCTGGTGGTCGGCTTCACAATCACGGACTCCATGAATCTACCTGTCCTTTCCTGACCTGATCTCCCCCCATGACATGAAGCTGTGTGACCCCCTTCCCATGGATCACAGCCCATGGTAAGGCAACATGTATAAGGTCTGCTACACCACCCAATTGTCTGTCTAGAACTACTATCCTTAGTTATTGAATTAAGACAACACTCCAGCACCCATGCCTATAATTAACCAGTTCATGTGCCTTGTAACTGTCCTAATTGCTAGCTTGCTCGGTGTGTTACAATGTCCAGGCTGTCCTAGGCCAGGCACAGTGGGTCCTGCTTGGCTTTCCACAATTCTTTTATCTGGTCTGCTTCAGCGGAGCGGAGTTGCTTCTGGAGCGGGCTGGTGCCCGTTGTTTCCCTGCAGTGGCCGAGTGAGCAGGCTTGCTGGTGATTGCAAGGGGCAAGCAGGTTTGCTCTCTCCCTCTCCAGTCTGGAGGAGCTGCATGGATTCCAGAGTGGCACCAAAGGTAAGCCACCCCTAGCCCCCCGATAGCCTCTACCTGGGGCATCCTGTGGAATTGAGCATTGCCCTTTGTGGTGCCCGATCCCTGTCTCGTGTGCCTCTATCAGCCTGGGGCCTGTGGCAGGTCGGTTTCTCTCTCTCAGGTGCAAACTATCACATCTTGAGCCATCTAACAATGGTATGCACCTAGAAGGATTTGATCCACATCTCTCAGACTCAGCAAAGTCCTTAGGCTTCATCAGTGATAGCAGCCTGTGCTTTCAGAAATAGCCTGGCTCAGAATCTCTACCCTTCGACAAATGAAACCCTTCATCCCGCCGCAGGACTACCGGACCATAGTGCAGGACCTTGTGGTCTCGCATATCAATGAGGAAATGCTCTACTGACAGGGTTCCCTTCTGCTCACTTGGTTCCCCTTTAGGCAGTCCACCATGCTGCAGCACGTCTTATTACAAGAGCACGGATATTTGACCGAATCACCCTCATCGTACGTGAACTACATTGGCTTCCACTGCAAGCCAGGATACTGTTCAAGACTGCATGTATCATCTACAAAGCAGTCACAAGTAGCACACCAGAGTACCTGGCGGCTAAACCGCTAAACCCCACATATCTGGTGGCACACGCTCCTCATGCAGCAAATCAACCAACCGGCTTGAATCACAACTCACTATTTGGACCCACCCTCTAGAACTCAATCCCGGTGTCGGGTCAGAATGCCCCCACAATTGTCCAATTTCGCAAATCTCTTCAAACATGTCTCTTTCAACAATGCCTGACCAAGGATTAATTCCTATGGACACACATACCGACGCACAGACCTCACAGTACTGTAGTACTGTTAAAGAGGGCAGCTCAAATTCTGGCTACCCACACTCTGTACAGCTGTCCACTGCTTTCAAGCTAGGTCTGCGCTTTAAACAATAAAAATAAAAAAATAAAAATAATCTTGTGCCTAAGAGTTCAGAACCGAGGGAGGCATTGATGGCAGCCTTTTCTGACCTTGTTTTTCAATACCCAACCCTGGCTGCTAAGAGCGGGCTGCAGTGTTGTGCCCCAAAGGTGTTTGGCGGTGCAGAATGTTTGGGGGAAGTGCTGGATGGAGGCCAGGCAGACATTAGGAATTAATATGGTTTTAAACTTTGATAAATATTTGAGGAGCAATAACCTCCTGATGATCCACAGTATGAAGTGTGGTGAAACACATGTAGAGGGCCAGTTATTATAAAGTGACCTTTAAGATTCCAACACACCAATGAGGTTTAACAACACTCAAGAGAATTGAGCGCAGAATCAAAAATCAGAGAACATTCTGACTTGATGGAGAACATTTTATACAGGGAAACCCTCTAGTATCTTTTTGTCCCACTACAAATATATGATACTTAAGGTATTCTTAAGGGTTGTGTGATTAAACAACACATCAAAGTATTCTTTGAAATATTTTTGTTCTAGAAATCCTATCTAAAATAAAAAATATCAAACGAATTTTACCAAAAGGAGTAAGGACATTATTGTATCGATCTGGTGTAAAAACCAACCCCCAAAATTCCCTGAATCACTCATCCAGGTAGGCATTGACTTGAACTTCCTACTGGTGCAGGAATCCCATTGCTGGTGCAGCCATCTTCGTGAAGACCCTCAGGCAGTTTTTAATCGAAAGAGAAGGACTGTGAATTGCAGGAAGACAATGGATTAGAACTCCTTTCCTTGGTCTTCCTTGATACATGAACCAAATTGTTTCTTCAATATCAGGTCTTGTAGACTGAGCAATTAGGCTTCTGCTTTCAGTTTGTTCCTTGACACCTGCTTTACTATCATTCAACAACTTCCCACTGTAATTGAGTTTATCACTGCCATGTGACCAGGAGTTATGTCTTTCTAGAACTGGTTTAAGGTGCCAGGTTTTGATGTCCTCCTCTGACGAAGGAGCCACCTTGTCCTAATTGGCAAGCTACACCTTTATGTTGCCGAGTGTTTTAAAGACCATTGGTTTGGTGGGAAACCTCTTGAGTTGTGCAGGCTTAGCATGTGAAATATTGCAGTATTTAAGGCCCTTAAAGGTTTTCTTTACCATCTAATCCAGCACTGACTCAAAAAGCATATCTCCCTTTAATGGAATATGTAAGGTAACACTCTTTTGGATGACATTTGTCTTCCAATCATGGGTGCTCTTTCTGGACCCTATAGATGCACTGCCTGTTAATGCAGCCACAGGTATGCAGTCCATAGAGGTGTCCGACATAAACTAAAGATTGTTTTCATCATCATTAGAGTTTCGTTGCAAACCTCCTCTTCAGCTTAGAATAAATGGTCTGGAAATCCTGACGGGTAGCCTGTGCTAGTTATGCCATCTACATACCCGAGCTCAACAAAAGGCTAGATCCAGGCAGGATAGGTCTTCTTTACTGTTTTTTCCTACCTTTTTGTCTATGTCTTCTGCTGCCATTGCAACTTTACTGATGAGGGAGGGAATTGTGGTGTCCACTCCAGGGTTGTATTATAGGGTGGTGCTAGCTCCTTTCAATGGATAGCGCTTAGATATTAATTTAAAAAGCAGTTATTTCTTGTAATCTTATCATTTGTGATCAATTGAACTTTGGACTGTCCCTTAAGAAAGGGAGATTCTTTTGCTGGTATTGTGTCCTACCTGCTCAGTGAAATAAGGAGAGCAAACAGATCATCTACGATCTACAAATGGCTAATCAAAACGTAGATTGAGACGGACAATTAAGCCACATACTAAAGATCATAATATAAGTGTCTTTGAGCAAGTGAGTTTAATACAACGTACAAAAATCAACTGTAGGGACCGCCTAACCAGACACAAGCATTCTATAAAAAATAAACAATGACAGCCTATGCTAAGGACTGTCATAACAAAGTACAGAAAGTATTCTGGCACCTTGTTAACACATTTAGGGCTGAGAGCAACAGGAACCGACTCAAATCCATATCTGAGACTGTAGAGTGTAATTATATTAAGGAAAGCTTGGATAAAAGAAGACAACGTGAGGAGCACTGCGATCTGCCCTTGGCTGAAACCTATAAATATCTTGGGTCTGAGGAAGAGATGTGCAATATATTCAAAATATGAAAGGCTTTGCTGGCCCCTGATAGGCTGACAAAAGAGAACCTCAAGAAAGACCCATCATCCTGGGTATGGAAATTACACCCCTTATATGCCAAAATAGCTTCTTTCCAAAGTAGTGGAAAGATTCTCTTATGATACCAGTGTACAAAAAGGAGGACAGGCAGAATCCTGCCAATTATCAGTAACTAACAATGGTAAATGTTTCTAGCAAAATTTTACCTGAAATGCTGTTGCACAAATTTGGATATAAATGGGCAATTGGAACAAAACTGCTACATCCGTTACCAACCCAGTTTCAGTAGTGATTCTTCCATGACACACAACATTCTGACATTACAACTGTTATCTGGACATGTGAAGCAGGGAGATTCCCCTATGCTTCATTCATCGACTATATAGCCACGTTTGACAGAATAGATCGTAAACTGCTATATAGTAAACAATGCAGATGGGGATTCCTCTGGCCTATTGAATATGATCACACAAATATACCGGGACACCAAAGTAAAAATACACCTCGCTAAGAAGGGCACTTTCACTCCAAACAGCATTTGATGTACGGGTTTAAAACAGGGCTGTGTATTGGCCCTGTTGCTTTTTAATTAATATATTGCTGACCTGCCAAACGCATTAACAGCAATCAACAACTTTCTACCTAAGCTTGCAGGGGCGCATGTGGAGGGGATGAGATATGCAGAAGATATTTTTATATTAGATCAGACCCCAGTGGGATTGAGAAGGTCCTTCACTGGCATAATTCAATGCTCAAATGCAAATTACTTCAGAAAAAAACATAGAAAAGATTAAAATTATGTATTTAGGCCCTAAGAAGATGGCTGCTCGAAAACCATGGCAGGTAGATGGAACTTTTCTAGAACAGGTGGACAATTCTAAATATTTAGGAATGTTATTTGCAGCAGTCAAAGCAGTAAAAGCATTGACAAAGGAGCAATGAACACATTATCATTTATTTAAAAGATTTACTGGACAAACTGGGGGATATTTGTTGGAAGACCTGTTGATTGCATATAAACAACATATTGTTCATGTCAATCTGTACGCTTTAGAGACGCTTCTGACACTTGTGAGCGTCCACTTTACCTATGTTGAGAATGGGACTTTGTAACATCTTGTCCATGGCCTCTGGATCAGTTCCCATTCAAACCTCTGATGACGCCTCCATATTAAGCTCAGAAGGCATTTCAGCTTTAGTAATCTTATTGTCTGTCTTGAGTGATTTTGTTTGTGATTCACAGCGAGTTGCTTCTTGACCTTCCCTGAAAGGCACTGTTAGCTTTTCTTACAGGTTGGGCCTGGGCGTAACAGGCCAACTTGCCACAACACGCAATGATACAGCAGGTTCTCCACAATCCTGCAGGTCTTCTCCATCACACTAGGCCCTGCTGTCCATCACATGGGCATCAAGTCTGCTACTCTATATTCTAACACATTTTTATAAACAAATGAAGGCAGGATTCCCAGGAGGTCTGCGTACCCTGCCATGGACTACCTTCTAGGCAGGTTTTTGCAGAACAAATGAAACAGGGGTTCTTTGGGACGGCATAGCTTGATAAGAGTGATTACTATGACAAGTGGACATGGGCCATCATATTGAGGATTACTATCCATAAGCAAGACATTCATTTGAGGCAGAAAAGGGGTTACCAAGCTCCAGAGCTCAACCTACCGGTACTTACTACCCAGGAGATTCTGGGAAGAAGGCAGTTACAGACTCACCTGGTGCAGCCTTTCCATGGCAGAAACTTCTGGAAGAGGATCTGGACGGAAGGAGACGCTGATTTTAGTGGGTGAATACTTGAAGTCCTTCAATTGGACCTGGATCAGGTGGAACATATACACAATTATAAAGTTTGCTGGCACCAGGATGACTGTTGTCTGTATGCTGATTAGGAGTTGAGTCACAGTCAGCACAAGTTCATCTAGAGAGGAGAGAGGCAAGAGCTGATTAGAATGTGTGACTGTGTGCAGCATCCATAAATATACTGTGTCACAGAGACAGGTCAGTGTAGCAACCATGCTAATGATGGCTATGAATGGACCATGCAAGGACAGGTAAGGATCATGGCATAGGTTCCCACAATATGCCAGGTGTATGATAGATTTACAGTTGCCTATTCATGCAGCAAAAAGTGTTGATTTTGGGTACTAAGTGGAACACAGCCTATAAATTCCATCTTCATAGAGTTGGCCTTGAGAGGGAAAAGAAATGTCTTTCTTGGTGCCACCTTCACTGAAACGTTAAGAGAGCTGACTCACATCAGGATGCAGGCTACTGGAATGGCACAGTTGAGTGGAGCAATCTTTTATTGTATTACATCTCTGGGTTGCCAAAAGTTGTTCGTTATAATGCTTCCACCGAGTAAAATCTTGTGCTATTGCTAGGCTTGGGGGAAACCTCTTGGTATGGCAGAATGTTATTTGTTTGCAGATAGTAGAACATATCTTTCTCAAGATTCTTTTGGGACTTGCAGCACGGCTCCAAGGTTTTCTATCAACATTGAGTTTAACCAAGGGTTTATAGGTGATGTGCTATGTACAATACCTGTGACGGCCTGGGTATCCATTTGGAGTCACCCCTGGGCTCTCCTCAGACAGGGATTATTAATAGACATTTGGGCAAGTGATTCTGCTTTGAAGTTGCCCTGGTTAACGTCCATTAAGGAAGGACTTAGTTTAATCAGTTGTGAGAATTTCTTTACAACATTTCTACAAATCACATTGTAAATTAAGTCCCTGCTCAAAATGTTGATTAATGCCAGAGTGAATAATCTGAGAGTGAACAAATAACTCTTTAAGATTTCCAATAGAGAATATTATATGCTGAACACCCATGGCGAGATTGACACATATGTAGTAGGGGCTGCAGATCCCATAGCGGTGAACTGGTATTCTGTGTTACCAGCAATATAGTTGACATTGGACAAGTAGTCTTAAGAGGATAATAGTGTGCACTTGTATCCTTCTTGCCATATCTTGTAAACAACACATTTTCATATTCTTTTATTTTGCCCAAGTTATAAAGCAGTCTGTGGTCCTACTCTTTTACCGGTTTTGAAAGCTTGTGGCTTTAACCAATGTTGACAGGCCCTCAGATTTGTACAAACAGTCCTTCATGTTTTAATGTCGTGGGCTTTGCACATCTATTTTAAGGCTGGTTTTGTTTAAGAAGAAAATTATATAATAGTAATATGCCCCCTTGTATTTCTTTAAATAACGCAATTTAATGTTTCACTTTAAACAACTACTAAATTAAAATGGTTGGATACAAAGGAAACATAAAATAAATTCATTTATTGACTGGTAAGTTTATACAATTTAAAATAGTTTCAGGAGGCTCCTATTATCTGGTGGGAGGGGAGATACCAAAGGACGACATGATGATGCAAGAGCAAAAGCTTTGGTTTCTTACACTGAAGATATCCCTCCCATTCTTCAATCACAAAGTACGCCTTAGATAATACCAAACATATAAGTTATGATGTTGCGCATGTCTTAATAGGGGGGAGTAGTTATAAGTGTTCTTAATTGTTTATGCACAAAAGTCAAGAAATAAGTCCCATCTATGATAGAACTTTCGCAAGTCATTCAGAACTGCTGTTAATACCCCAACCGCCCAGGTCTCCCAGTTTGTTCACTACCATATCGATATGAAAAGGCCTTTAAGATTTTTCCAGCTCGGGGCAATAGTCAGTATAACTGCATTCAACAAATTGACAATCATAGATGACAATTGCCTGGGCAAGCTATCGTTCCCCTCATCTTCAACCCCACTTCCAGCACCAGGTCCAAGGGGTGCAGCAAGAGGGATAGTCCTATTATACCTTTAACCCTGGACAGGATTTCTTTCCAGAAGACTTGAACTCTTGGGCAGGACAACCACGTGTGCTCCAGGGTACCACTATTGCCACATCCTCTCCAACGTAAGGGGAAGCAATTTGGAACAGATCTACTGAGGTGTATAGGAAAGTAATACTACCTTAGCTACATTTTATGAAGACGTTTGCTGTAGTGCACCTAGAACTCTTCTTAGATCTGCACCATACCCGTGACCATGATTAAGGAGGGATTTTAGACTGAGATTTTTCCTCTCATTAGGACATATATTGTTGTTTTTCATCTATATTTGCATTGTCAAACAGACTGTATCCTTTGGCTCTTCTACCTTTGGCAGTGTGTTCGTGCATAATCAGTTCTAGAGAGGTTGCCTGCCTAGTTCCAGCTAAATGAATTATTGGGTTGACTGTGCAATGAGGGAGCTGAAAGTATCTAAACCGCTCCCATTTGGATAAATCGAGTTTGGATTTAGCGTCTGCCAAAGTCAACGGATGTCCTTGTTGGAAGAAATCCCCCAATCTGGATATAGCTCCCAGAACTCAGCAATGTAATGAGCCCTTAATTAGACCAGGGGAAAGCTCAGGATTCTTTAGTACTGGGGTGTAGCAGCCAAGGCCTGTGTCAACAAGTTAAGGTTTTTGGGCTTTATGCCTGTAAAACAAGGAAGCACTTGTCGAAAGAAGCAGCTGTCAGGCAAGTGTTTCTACCCAAAAATGGTAAATCAGCAAAATGTGCCGTGGTCACAGCTTGTTGTGTTTGGACCCATTTCGAATCTCCTGGTGGGTGTAGTAATTCATAAAGGAGTGTTACCTGTCCCACTGAGAGATATTGCAGAATGGAGAGAAGTACCAGGCCTCCCATTGCCAGATGAAATGAAAGATTTTCTTTCGTAGTGTTGGGAGTACGTCAACTGAGATTTAAATTAGGAGACAACAGAATGCGTAAAGGAGCCTATGGGCAATCTTCATTTTTAGCAAGCATATCCTGCCTATCTATGAGACACCTTCAGGGGTCCACCCCTCCAAATTCAATGATAGCTCCTTAAATAGAGGTAGGATGTTGTGGAAGGGAAAGCCTCTGGCAGTTTCTGGAAGGCTGCACCACAAGATAATCTAATGTAGATGAGCTGCCATTCGAAAGGAATTTATCTTTCCTGGTTTGGATAGTCGAGTCGAACTCAGTAATATTGACCCTTTTTGGACTTTAAATAGTTAATGGAAAATCCAGCGGCTTTCTCAAACTCAGTCAGTTCTATAACTGCTCGCAGAGAGGATTCTTTATGTGTCGGGGAAAGAAGTATACCTTCGGCATGCAGTACAGTTTTGTGAGGAACCTTGTCCACTTGAATGCCCTTAATGTGTTCATTAGTTCTAATTTTTGTGGCCACAGGTTCAATGAAGAGGGTAAAAAGTAATGGGAAGATGGCGCTTTCTTGGCGAGTCCCTCATTCTGAATTTGATTTGATGGTTGTAGATGGCAGTTCACTCTAATTATGGAATGCCTTATTCCCACTTAGTGATAATAAAGTAAACGGTCTTTATGGCAGGAGCTTACATATATCAGGTTAATGGCTCTACTGAACTTGTCATATGGGATCCTCCCTAGAATGAACTCTTCTTTGCATGGGTGGACTGGCCTATAGGGAACTCTGGGGTTTTCCCAGTAGGCCTGTTTTGTTTCTTTTGGTTATTATTTCCAGGGCCTCTTTTGGTACACAGTCCATCCCTGCTTCTTTGGTCCAAGTTGATGTGTGTGGGGAGGTTTTTTCCAGTCTGTAGGCCAATATTTTGCCAGACATTTTCACATCTATGTTTAAGAGGGTCATTGGATAGAAACAATTGCAGTCAGTGGCATCTTTTCCAGGTTAATGAAGAAAAGTGGTTATGGATCCTGCAATGGAATGGGGGTAGGGTTTCCAATGAGTGGATGGAGTTCAAGAAAGAGGTTTGAGGGCTAAGAGCTGGGTCTTAACATTTTTTTAAAACAGGGGAGGACATCCAGGTGCATTATTGAGATGGAGACAGAGTGTCAGGAATGTTTCCTGTGTGGAGCGGCTGAAAATTGTGCCTTTCTTCCATTTGGGACAGTCTGTTTTCCCTGCTTACTGCTCTGCAGAGCAGGAGCTACCCTTTAAAAGCTCACTCATGAGCATCAGAGTGTTAGTAGTGTGAGACCGGGACAAGGGGGGCCAGAATCAACCCGCTTTCACTGCCCTTGATCCTTCTAACATGGGCACTGAGTCGGAGCTGAAGAATAGAGCCCCGCTGTGAACAAGACGACAAGCTTGGCTCCTCCTCCTAAACCAACCGTCTCCATCCATGGTGCCGGCTGAATTCTCAAGACAAACTGAAACCGACTCTGAGGCATAGGTAAGAATCTCCCCACCTAATAACACCACCCTTTTCTGTGATATAACATTATCAAAAGAAAGCTTTGTTTTCAAATGGGGGTGGGTGTCTATCGGGGCTGCAGAAGGAGCCATTTTGAATAAAACAAAGAAGAGCAGAGCCGAATCTCTGTGTTATCCGTTTCCCTTGCGCCCATAAGAGTTAGGTCACCACTTGTTGTCATAACAACCTTCCCTCATTCAGACCCGATAATAATTAATGGTAATGCGTTGTTCATTGATCTCCTACAGAGCACAACTGCAGTGCAGCTATAGTCACTCATTTCTACACTAGGGAATACATACTAGCCAGCTCAGACTCAAGTAAGCATCCGCAGCAAATGAAGAGGACCATCACAATCCCTGCGAAGTGTCATCTGGTGAGATGTGTGGCAACCTAGTAGAATTTGGACAGTAGTTCACACCTGTGCGTCAAAGGAATTTTTTTAGTCATATAAAGTATAGCACTTATGAATATTTTAGGTGCGGGGGAGGAACTGGGATCTTGGCACAAAATCCCTACAATAGACAAAAAAGAGAGAAAGAAGATTCAACCTAGGAATCCTCCCGTCCCCTGCACACTTTCAATTGTTTGGACAAAGATCCACTACTTTGGTTAGTAAGGTTGTATAACAATATGTTAAGGACATTCAAATGTAAATAAGTAAGGAACACAATCTTGCAAAAGGATTTTTTTTATAAACAAAGTATATAATTCAAAAAGGTTATTAGTTTACAAAAAAGAAGAAAATGTAGCCTCATAGTTTACAACAAACAATAGGCCAAAGTTCAAATAGAGTCCATTGTATTTGGCGACGCGTTTCGAGGTAAGGTTCCTCTTCTTCAAATGGCCACAAGGACTCTTTAAAAAGAAGAATAAAAAAACACAATGTTGTATAATAGTGTACTCAAAATGAAATAAAAGTGATTCACTTAGTTCATACAGTTTAACATAATCTAGACACCAGTACATCCTGGTAATTCCATCTACTGATAATGGTAACTCATCTGATGAATTGAAAGGTATTTAGCTGAATCAAGGTAAAGGTCTTCAATCCAAAGTTAAATTCAAGTAAAATGATGGAGTTTCATATGTATCAATTAACCCACGTTACTGATGGATCAGTTCATGGGCAGGTATAGAGGCTAGTGTGCCGATATGAGGAAAGTAACTGAATGATAAACAGGAACATTTTCAAACGAGAGATTCTAGCTTGTCTGTTGCTAGACGAGACCTAAACTAATAGTCTAGAGTCCACCTTATAAAAGCGACAGTGTAGGACAGAAAAAATACCATATTTACCAAAGGAAGTGCATAATTGAAGACACATCTGTACCTCCATAAAGTTGAATGTCTAAATCAGACAGTTAGCTCCAGGAAAAGGATAATAGGACCAACAAATGGTCTCGGAAATGCATCCATACATCAACTCCAAGCTGAAGAAATAAGTATGAGTCAGTTAGGAGAATCGATCGCGGATAATTAAATAGCATAAAGCATAATTCTATGCTGAAACCAACCTAAACAATGTCAGAAGAAAAAAGTGTGGAGCGTCCAGGCGGGAAGCCGAGCAGACTTTAAAATCGGAAGATCAAAATCAGCATAAGTAGTCATTAAATCACCAAAGGTTTAAGAAATCAATGCCATCTGGGGGGGGGGAAACGAAATAACTATTAACTGATCGGTAGTGAAGCTTCGGGAAATGATAGTAAAAAACTGACTGGAAGGTACAAACATACCTAAATTGGGAATGCTTAGCGCGATATGTGAAGCTGTAAAAGGCGACGTCCCAAGTGGAGCATCAACTGTGGCTGAGTTAATGGAGCTTGAGTAGTTCCTATTTGCATAGGCTCATCTCTGACGGGGCACGTAGCAGGTGAGGAAGGTAAGGGGTCAGCTTCAGAATAGGATACAGGACTGCAGTTCTTCTTGCTTTCATTCTTTTGTTCTGTGATGCGAAAATCTATTCTCAGAACTGATGTGAGGTCAGAAAAAGTATCCGGGCAAGGAATCCTAGCAAGCTCATCTTTTAATTCTTCTCTCAGACACCTGCGAAAAATGGTGTATTGGGCCTGTTCTTGCCAGCCAGCCTCGGCCGCTAATTTCTTACAGGTTGAAATGTATGTAAGTAGATCTGAATTTCCTTGGCGCACATCCAACAGGTCTTCACTAGCAACAAAAGCACATTCTGTCCTTAGGAATATCTGTTGTAGGAGGGTCTTGAAAGCTGCGAAATCTTGCAAAACTGGGTCGGACTGAGGCACTAAGGGGGTTGCCATGCCAGAGCGTTTCCAGTCATATGAGTAATCATGAAACCCACCTTGGCATGATCTGAAGCCCTTTCTAAAGGCAAAATGAATGTAACAGGCCTCCAAAAATTCCTTTACCTTCCTTTCAGAACCATCAGATTTCCCTGAAACTAGAGATCGGAAGTCTGTTATTCTCTAGCAGCCACTCTTTGCTGTAAAGCTGCATTGTCGGTCTTGAGCGTCTGAACCTCAAGGTTAAGGGTTTGGACCGCTGCCACAAGCTCTTGAATCTGCTGTGGTGTAGCCATAATTTCAGTTAGGCGTTGCAAGCAATCAGATTTGTCAGTAATATCCTCCTCCTCACTCAGGTAATGGAGTACGCCTTCTTCCCGTTCCTCCTCACCTGACGTGGTTGAAGAATAATCCAGCTTCTTTCTTCGGTTTCGCAGATAAACTGCCTTCTTTTTTTTGTGCAGATAAGGCCTGCCTCGGAAGGAAGCCACAGTGATTCAAGTCCTAGGAATCTCCGGTGACCCCTCTCCACAACAGCCGGAAACGTTGTAGGGGAAAAAGCCTCTGGCATAAAAAAAAAACAAAATAGTCACAGTAGATAAACCGGTAGTGGATCTTGATAGGAACAAACGGCAATGGCCGGAATCCTGGCTGCTTTCGTTGGCGAAAGGAAATACTCTGCAGAATGTCCATGTGGAGTTAAAGGGAAGTGTTCTGCGAAATGGAGTATCTGAGCATGGGAAATAGACAGGATAACTCGCAAGAAAACGAGTGGAAAAAACGACTCCTTGACAAAACCGGAGAGGAATCGTAAGGACCAGACAGAACACGGGAAAAAGAAAGGGGAGGCAGGGGACTGAAACAGAAAGACAAAGAAAGAGGCAAAAAAATAAGCACGGAGCGGGAGCGAGGAAAGGTGGAGAGAAAAACTGCAGAAGGTAAGCAGAAGAAAGGGCGGAACACAGCCAAGAGAAGTAATGTGGAGCGCTAGCAACGAGGAGAAATCCAGAGAGTTGCAATGCGCCGAGCCGCTGAGTGAAGGATAGTAAATAGAACTCGGCGGTGGCCATGTTGAAAACCCCTAGACCGCCGCATACGTTAAGAAAAATACATAACGACACGTTTTAATGGAGGCCGAATTTTGACATTCTCCATACGCGCCAGTTACCCCAGTTTGTGACATATGTTCCTCAAGGAAAGATGGAATTGCCACAAAGGTCGTGTTGTATTGCATACACAAACTGGGCATTTACAGGTTCAGTTAATCTGATCTGAACTTGGTTGCAATACCTCATCAGCACACTATGCATTATCGTGATGTATTTAAGTCTTTAAAAAAAGTGTAACAACTTCTTTGCTGGGTATCAGGGTGGAGGCCCCTCCCACAGTGCAACATCTCAGTGTATTCAGGCAAATAAATTACACTTGTCCTGTCTGTTATCACTCTCCCTTTGTTGCCAGCCATCACCTTAGCTAGGTGCTGATTGAGATTTACAAGGTGCTAATGGATAGGGTGTGGATGCCAACCGTGCACCAAAGATGAACTGTAACATGAGTGCTGCAAAGAGCCCACTTTCAGAGAAGTACACATGTCTGTGTTTTTTGTTTTTCAAAATGATTGCCAACATTCAGCGGCAGGGACTAAGGCGAGATTGCAACCTATGTCTGTTTATTCTAATTTGTACAGCTCCTCCTACAACAGTTCTGCACGCACATAATTACCAGAGAAAATATTCTCAATGAAAGCTTTCACACACCAATACATTTATTGTACATTGGGTCAACATACTTTCCATTACTATTACGTTCCTGTTACATCTGGGCACGTGGCCTATCTGTCACCTGCTTTTGTTTTATCTTGGAGACACAGGGCCTCAGTACGAGTAGGGCGGTAAGGGATACCGGGCACCGTTAAGAAGACCGGAGCCGGTAATCCCACAGACTCCATGGAGGTTACCCCGGCCAATAACAACTGCAAATAAAATGTGCCATGGCTTAGAAGCGGCCCAGTATCTGACTGAGATGGCATTTTCCCGGTCTATGTGTGGTACGGTACAAAGTGCAATACAAACAATTAACAAGATAAAGACATGATTTAGCTCTCATACCATGCTGTGCGAAATCTATACTCAGTTGGTTTTAGAATTGTTGCCCTCTCGGGCCATATATCCCTGCTTTCTGAAACCATACACTTATTCACGGACCCTGTGGATGGAGGAGCTCTCTCACTGCATGCCTTGTAGAATCAAGGACTCAGGGGGGCTGCCACACCCAAAATACATTCCACTAAAGTGAGGACCTGCCAATGCCCTCCTCAGACTCCTTCAGCTAACCAGTGCCCATATTATCCACCTGTGAAAGAATGTAAGGCTGAGCCGGCCATGATGGGATTCAGGAACAGTGTCCTGCAGTTTACAGAGCTCAGCGCCCCATTTCCTTTTCCTTTTACTTAGTGTATATTTTTGTACTCTGAGCAGGTCATTACAAATCCAATGTAATGTACAAGGTGAACTGTTACTACCCGTCTCCTGTATCCTGCTGGATAAATACTGATATTTGAGCTAGATAGCAGCAGGGCCCCCTCAAACATATGCTACCACATGCATAACAATCTGACATGGACAGACATGGGTCTGTGAAGGCCAAATTAGAGAATCATAGAATTGATGGGACGATATTAGCACACAGCAGCACAGCAGCTGGTGGCTCCAGTTTCACATCACATTCCACATAATTGCCCTTTTAGACACAGGGAGATGCAGAGATTGGTCCAGAATAACATTGTGCTGATCAGCTACTGAAGATTGAATTTGAATCCAAGTGGCTACATGCTAAGCTTGGTAATGTGGACACTAGGCCACACATCCCGATTCGTCATCACTGGGACTAGGTCCCAAACACCAGAAGTGCTATGCAAATAATAACTTACAACACAACACATGAGGAACCCCCACCCTGCGAGGCCGCCCTGCCATGCAAAGTGCCAGGGCAGCTTGACCCTCTGAATGGCACCCCAGTTCTGATGGCCATGTATCGGTGATGAATGTACGTACCTTCCCCAATTTGATGATCATTCATCCCCTTCACCACAAGCCTCAAGGAAGAGCATCTCAGGGAAGAGCTCCTCAGACTCCTGGCTGGCTGTCCTTCTGCTGTAGGCAGCAAAGTGAAAGTGCTGATTGTGGGGGGGGGGGCAGATAAGCAGTAACAGTAGTGGCAACCGGCTACACCATGCACTGAGGTAGGTCAGATGCTGAGCAGCCACCTCAGGCAAGCTGCTGCAGTGTGCCACTCACACAGGAGGAGGGGAAGCATCTAATCCAAGGCAGGCAGGAATCAAGTTAGAAACCTGGGCCTTCTGCCTCTCAAAGTGTGGGCACTCGTTCTTCTTGGCTCTGAGGCTCGCGTAGTTGCACTCACTCCCATTTGCACCCAAGGCCACACCCAGCAGTCAGGGAAGGCAGCGAGAACCGTGACAAATGATTGTCTAACTGCGGACGTCACAAGCAGCTCCATGCCAATCATCATTACTGTTTTTTAGTTTGGGCTATTAGGTGGCACTTTAGCACCACCTATAAGCCGAAACGATTGCATTACAGTACAGATAGAGAGTAATGGCATATAAGGAGAGACACAAAGCTTGTAGGTGTTGTTTGGTTATGTGCACATCAATTGACTGCCCATGGTCATGCTAATGCTGGAAGTCTATCTGGATACTACACTATCCTTTAACCGTCAAGTGAATGCCATTGCCTCCTCCGCTGCCCACACCATGAAACTGAGTAACGCCTGAAGACCGTTCTTATCTCCTGACAGCTACCTTAACATTGCCCGATACGAGAACGGATCAAGTTAAAAAATCTCTGTATCACACATAGATGCTTTCTAACTCTGCTCCCCCATAAATCATGCAGAAAATCATGAAATTCAGTCAAGACCAACTAGATCTGACTCTGTTCACCGGCTCATCATGCCCAAATTTAAACACGCTAAAGCCGGCGGCTCAAGCTTCTTAGCACTTGCAGCCAAACACTGGAACACTCTTCCACCTGCCCTGCGAGCTGATCAATTTTATTGGGCCTTCCTCAGAGCCCTAAAAACCTGGCTCTATGCGTCAATCTTGACCTGTTTCCAATTTGAGAACAAATGCACGTAACTTGTAATGTAACAGTGCCTCGATGCCCTCTGGTTTAGTGCACTTTATAAATGTTAAAAATAAATAAATAATCCTGATGGCCATTCTCACCCAGTTCCTGCCCTTCCCTGCCCAAAATACCTCCACATGGGAACTCTTTCAGCTTGTTTTAATCAAGCCTTACGATCAAACTGTGCTCCTGAAGCACCTGCCAGTGTTTTCTCAAAGCAGTATTCTGAGATTTACTGACTTAATTGGAGTAATAAAGACACGACTCTAGATTAGATCGGTTAGGTTCCCTTACAGAGAAAATACCTTCACGAATAGGGGTTAAACAAGGCTGTAACCTTGCAGCAATGTTATTCAATCTTTATCTGGCCGGAATCGACGAAATTTGGGACAAGGAGAAATCTTTTCCGATTCGCATAGGAGCACTGACCATATCATGGTTGGCATATGCAGACGATATTCTGCTTTTTGACCGCACACAGGTTGGATTGCAACATAAATTAGAAAACTTTTTGAATTATTGCAGATCTAATAATTTGAGGGTAAATCCCCAAAAATCCAATATAATAGTACTTGCGAATAGGAAAAAAATCTGTCACTTTTCATGGAGATTTGATGATGACTTGATTAAGACAGTTATGGAACTTCCTTATCTTGGCCTCATTTTGACAAAGAATATGTCGTTTCGAAAAATCAAGGAAATACTTACTATAAAGGCGACTACTCTAAAATATCAAATGAAAGTGCTCCGAAATAAGATCTGCAAATTCTCATTAATTCCTCTCTTAGAATTTTATCTAAAAAAAGTAGAGGCAATATTACTCTACGGAGTGGAATTATATCTTAGTGACTTGGGCCCACTTTTTGACCAACTACAGGGGCAGATGTGGAAATACACTCTTGATCTGCCCCCTTCCATGCCGAACGCGATTGTCATACATGAATTAGGTCTAAATTCTCTATCCGCTAAATACAATTGGAGATTACTAGTGAACTTTGCGAAAATGTTATACCCGCCAAAAAATTCACTATATTTAGATCTTCATACTATGATGTTGAACAAGAATCCTCTCTCCATAGTTCAATACAAAAAACGTATGATAGGAATTATGGAAAGGATTAATTTAACAGGTGATGATTTGGAGCTCTTTCAGGAAAAGAGTAAAAAAAAACTGTATCAAACCGATTGGGCGGATATTTGCACAAAAATAGCTAATTACTCCTCCTATTCAGAATACAACAAATTCGTGCATAAACAAACACCTCGCATGACGTATCTAATTCTATGCCCTTGTCCCAAGGTGCGGCAAACTTTTATGTTGTTTAGGTTCGACTTGCTACACACACAGGTTAGACAGAAGCATTGGTTCAAGAAAGATGTAGCTGATATATCTATAATCTGTCGCTTTTGTAAGCAGACGCCCGAATCCCTTAAACATCTGTTTCTGTATTGCACTTACTTCGAAAAGGCACGCTGTAGAATGATAGAATCATTTGTGGAGGCAAACACTATTGAATCGAGGGAATGGATCTGGACTAGTAGTATGTGGGGGCGACAAATGCCTCGATAATTCGAACTACACGCTTAGTAAAGACCATTGAGTTAGAGCTGCTGATGGGTAATTAGTCTTATACTTGATGGACAATTACTGTTGTTGAAGTGTTTATACACCTGGATCAGGATGTTTTAGCTTCGATATAACGGCCCAAGCTACTTAGGGGGCGACAAACGGCAAGACCGTGGATCTTGTCTTTGACAATTTTTTTGTAATTATATCTTTATGCTGAATGTCATGGAGCTATAAATGTAACATGCACTTGTAGCTGTACTTTTTACTTTATATAATATATGAATTTATATGTAAGTTCTTTTTATACTCAGAAATTTAATTAGTCATGATTTGTAAAGGTCTTGATGTTTCTTCTTTTAGTTTACATCTCGACACAAAACAAATAAAACTTTTAATAAAAAAAATAAAAAAAAAAAAAAACACACGACTCTTGTAATAAAAATGTCTTAACCACATCTGTCTTCAGCCATTCGATTCATAAGCACTAGGTGTGTCCTTCACTGAAGGCCTGCTAAAAACAAGCATTGGCAAACCCAACAGTTGTGTCTTGTGTATAAGTATTAGGCTTATGCAAGCACTGCTATTAGACACCGAGGTATTTGAACCATTTGGCACCTGCTACAATCTATAGCCAGTTAATACCATTGCAGCAGTGCCTGGCAAGCGCCTTTTGTGAGAAACCAAAGGGTGTTTCACATACTAGTCCCCGGGGATCTCTCTCTTGGGTGGTCAGGGCATGGCCATTGCCTTTGTATCCTGACCCTGGGGTAGACAAGTGCAAGAGGATCACCTGGGTTGGGGATCTTCGTGGAGTAGGGATGAGGCAACCGATGGTGAGACGCAGTATCACCCCTTTCCCGTGCCCATATCCCATCCTATTTTATAGGATTCCCCCATGTTCCAACCCACACCTATCTACATAAACACTGGGCTGAGGAAGAGGATGACTGAGAGTAAAGAGGCTAACACTTACATATCTCATTGACCATGTTCCGTTAATCAGGTCAGGTAAAGTCAGGCACTTGACCTTAATCACATACATCTGATTACCATTAGCTCCCCCATATGGATAAAAGGCGAAGCATACAGGCACACTCTGATCAAGGTGAGACATGAGAAGGAGCAGATCTTCCGGGGCAAAGGCGAACCCACTGGAGTAGGACGACCGATCGAGGGACCAGAGCGAAGGGCAGGGAAACCCTGAAGATCGCTGCAGTAGGTTGTTGTCTCTGGGAAACTGTGAGGGATACGTGGCAAAAGCCAAATCCCAGACAATGAGAAACCTGCATTGTGTTTCAAGGATGCTAGCGACCCTCACAGGTGAGCAACAGAGTTGTGGAGGCGAGGCCAAGTTTGTTATATCAATCTTGACTTGTGAATCAAAGCCGCAGAGACAACAAAGGAATGCACACAACCGGTAAGTTAGTGAAAGACATGAAAGGCCTGTTTGTGTCAAGGAAAGATTGAAGCTGCAGCAGTGTATCTCACAATTAAAGGCTGCGTGCACGCTGATGAGACGCGAAAGAAAGCAAACCGGTAATGAAATTTTAAGTTACCAATAATGGTGAAGCCACTGATGCAGAGTAGTGGAGTGGTCCGGTGAAAGGAAGTAGCCCACTCGAAAGTCTCAGCGAAATGTTTGGTGTCTTGTTATAAAAACGGCAAAGTGAACACATTCTGAAATGCACAATGCTCAAGATTAACCCCAACGAAAGGGGAAGTTGAAAGGTGATTGCTTTAAGAGGAAGATTTCTTTGAACTTTTCTGATTGTGGTATGGAACTACCAAGACCAAGAGATACTGCAGCAAATAACATAAGGGAAAGCTGAAGTGAAAGTCGAAGTGGTCCTGCATAGGTCTATGGTAAAAGCCTTGCACATTCAAATGTCTTCGACATCAGTGAAAGGTCCGAGCCTGATTGAGGGAGACCAGAAAAATTAAATAAGTTAGGGGAAGGGAACCCCTAACGAATGTGAATAAAACTTGGGAAATGGAATTCCTGCAAGTGCTGTGATTATGAGGTCTGAATCTGGCTGAGGGAGATCTACATTGAATCAAGTACTTTTTGTTGAAAGGTCTGAGGCCGAAAGAGGGAGACCTACGTGAACTGTTGATGCCCTGAGAGGTCCGAGCCTGACAGAGGGAGACCTACGTGAACTTTTGTTGAACTGTGAAAGAATTTTTAGAAAACTGGAATAAGTGACTTTAACATGGAAAGGCAGTCGGGCCTCGACGTTTTGAACTGCCTTTTTTTTTTGATAACCTGAGCCAGAGTGTGTAATCCTGTTTATGGGAGCCACCTTATACCGTGCTTTCCAACGTGGGAAGGAGAGCTGACTCAGCCACCTTCATCCCTTATGTTATAACACTGACTTTCCTTTGCATACACATTCCCCTTTACACATTTGTTTGTATAAGAGATAGGACAGTCATTATATTTTATTGGTATAGGCCATTTTGATTTGATAAAGACTGACTAGGACTATTTTCTTTATTATTTGATGGTAGAGACTACTACCATCATTGCTATAGGGCAAAGTAGGAGTTTTTCCAATCCCCAAGAATGTAATCAAGGTTTTGAAACGTGTAACTTGTGTCAGTGTCATACTTGTGATATCATGCCTCCCTTATGTATGGTGTTAGAAGTGGGATACTACTCAATTGATAAAAGTTGAAAACCCATGTGATTATGGTGAGACCACCTGAAGGGGAGAAAAGAATTGTTGAAATGTAGAGTTCTGACCGAATTTACAGCATTAACGAGGCTCTGTGTTCCCATATCCATATCCCTATCATCCAACAAGATGTATTCTTTCAAGGGCAAGTTTTACTTCCTCTTTCTCACTGCCGCACAGAGCAGTGGGGGTTGAATAATCCTAAAAGTAAGACCATCTCAGGTTTTTATTAGACCTAGTGCGGTGAGCCCCCCTTTTCCAGAACCTTTTTTCTTTAAAGCCGAATGACCCTCTAGGTCAGGCTTGTCAAGTATAAATACTGATGCTCTGAGGTCTCCTTCTCAATCCGAATCCAACCCCAAAAGTTTAGAAAGTTTTGAAACTTCCATGGAAGAAGGTTAGACCATTTCTTTTCAGAATTTGAAGGTATGACAGAGGGAACTCCCCCCACCTTCCCCCCTGAGAATATGGCCTCAATAGACGATGTGCTAGCACAACTGACTGCCCATCAGATACAAGCCAAAAACCTTCTCCAATCAAGTTTAGAACAATAGTGGCTTTATAGACCAAACATCTATTACCCCAGGGGGTATTGCAACCATATCAAGCTGGAGAAGATCTGGGTAATTTCTTTTAGAATTTTGACAGACTAGCAGAGCAAACCGGATGGCATGAACATCTAAAAATGTGTTACCTGGGACCATTATTGAAAGGGGAATTACAACCTACCTACCATTTACTCCATCTTCCATTGGGGGCCAACTTTACCTCGATT
Source organism: Ambystoma mexicanum (assembly GCF_040938575.1). Lineage (NCBI taxonomy): Eukaryota > Metazoa > Chordata > Amphibia > Caudata > Ambystomatidae > Ambystoma > Ambystoma mexicanum. The sequence continues at coordinate 44,087,869 of NC_090922.1, forward strand.
AAAGAGGGACTTCTTAAAAGAGTAGGTCAGACCAGCAACTTTTATAGGCAAAAATTAAGAAGTATCCGACTGAGTCCAGGAGAAACCCCATTTGAATTAGGAGAACTAATGAAAAATACAATATCATTATGGGTGGCTAAAAGGGTAAAAAAAATCTGAATGAACTGATAGAAATGATAACCCTGGAACAATTAGTTAACGTTTTACCTCCATATTTAGAAAAAGGCAATGTTGCAGCTAAATAAACCAAGTCTCACGCTAGCCATTGAAAAGGCCCAATCCCATTTGGAGGCCGTAAAATACTTCCATGCCCTGCATAGAGGATAGAAAAGATCAAAAACCATTGTACCACTATATGCTACACACATCAGAGAAAGGGGTAACCTTTCTAAACAAAATGAATTGATGATGAAAGAAAGGGTAGAACTAAAAAGACTAGAACATAGACTTTGAGAGGAGACCAGAAGAGAGGAGTCAAACAGCGTTAAACCTTCTCCCCCCCTGTCTGTTTCTCATGCAGAGAAAATTGTCATATGGCAAGACACTGTCCAAAACAGCAAAGAGAAGAACCTATGGAGAAAGGATGTCTGTGAGGTGAAGAATGGGAAGATCCGGAAGAAATTACAGAATCATTTAGCATGTGTTTTGTCAATCATCAGCAGAATTCACCTATGAAATGGCTGTGATTAACGGAAACGTGGTAAAAGCCTTAATAGATTCCGGTAGAAAACAAACCTCAGTAAGAGCCGATCTAGTTTCAACAGCAGACCTTGAGATGTCAACCCTAATTAGGGTTACCTGCTTTCATGGGGACAACGTAATCAACAACAAAATACCCATATCAATTAATATTGGAGGGGAGCCAACATTCATTTAATCAGCCGTTATCCGTAGGCTTCCAGAAGAGGTTGTCATAGGCAGGGACTTTGTTAACTTTTCCACCTTCTTTCAAAATCTCACACCTTCACCATGCTAATTCTCACCTCATACCCAATGGCTAACTGATTTTTTGTTCTCACACCTCTCCCACTTGGGACTGGACAGAATAGAACTTCTAAGATGAGATGACCCACTGTGAGTCCACTGTTAACACTGATAGGGAATACTTAAGGAAGCAAACGACTCACTAAAATGTTATGGGATATTCAAGAAATCGTATCATCTGTTCCCGGTGTATACCAGGACCAAAGGAAGAGCAACAGAGTAGTATGCAAAACCCTAGCAAAGGGAAAGTCCAGAAGAGAACAGATAAAGCCACATCCCATAGGGGAAGGGAATGTAAGAAACCAAGGGTTGTCTCACTTACTAGTCCCGGGATCTCTTTCTCAGGTGGTCAGGGCACGGCCATCCCCTTTAGGTTCAGTGCGGGAGGATCACCTGGGTCGGAGATCTTCAGGGAGTGGGGGTGAGGCAACCGATGGTGAGATGCGGTATCCCCCTCTTTCCTGTGCCCATACCGCATCCTATTTTATAGGATTCTCCCATGTTCCAACCCCGCCCCTTTCTACAAAAACACTGGGCCGAGGAAGAGGACAACTGAGGGTAAAGAGGCTAACACTTACATATCTCATTAGAAACATCACATTAATCAGGTCAGGCAAAGTCAGGCACTTGACCGTAATCACATACACCTGATACCCATTAGATCCTGCTTCACAGATAAAAGGCGGAACAAAGAGACACATTCGGAGCAAGGTGAGACACGAGAAGGAGCAGATCTTCGGAGGCTAAGGTGAAACCACTGGAGCAGGATGTCCGATCGAGGGACCAGAGCAAAGGGTAGGGAAACCCTAATGATCCCTGCAGGAGGTCGTTGCCTCCGATAAACTGTGAGGGATACGCAGAGAAAGCCAAATCCCAGACAACAATAAACCTGCATTTTGTTTCACGGATGCCGGCGACCCTCCCGGGTGAACGACAGAGATGGGCAGGCGAGGCCAAGCCTGTGGTATCAACCTTGACTAGTGAATCAAAGCCGCAGAGAGCAGAGACAATAAAGGAATGCACACAACCAGTGAGTTAGTGAAAGACATGAAAGGCCGGTTTGTGTCAAGGAGAGATTGTAGCCGCAACAGTGTATCTCACAATTGAAGGTTGGGTGCATTGATGAGATGCAAAAGAAAGAAAACCAGTAGTGCACTTTTATGTTACCGATAACGGTGAAGCCAGTAATACAGAGTAGCGGAGTGGTCAGGCAAAAGAAAATAGCCCACTCGAAAGTCTCTGCAAAATGTTTGACGTCTTGTTATAAAAGCGGCAACGTGAATGAACTCTGAAATTCTCAATGCTCAAGATTAACCCAGATGAAAGGGGAAGTCAAAAGGTGATTACTTTAAGAGGAAGATTTCTTTGAACTTTTTCGATTGTGGTATGGAACTACTAAGACCAAGAGACACTTGGGCAAATAACCTAAGGGAGAGCTGTAGTGAAAGTCGAAGTGGTCCTGCAGAGGTCTATGGTAAAAGCCTTGCACATTCAAAATTCTTCAACCTCAGTGAAAGGTCTGAGCCTGATTGAGGGAGACCGCAAACATGAAATAAGTTAGGGGAAGGGAACCTCTAACGAATTTGAATGAAGCTTGGGGAAAGAAATCCCTGCAAGTGCTGTGATTATGAAGGCCGAGCCTGGCTGAGGGAGATCTACGTTTAATCAGGTACTTTTTGTTGAAAGGTCTGAGCCCGACAGAGGGAGACCTATGTGAACTGTTGATGCCTTGAGAGGTCCGAGCCTGACAGAGGGCGACCTACGGGAACTTTTGTTGAACTGTGAAATAACTTTTAATAAACTGGAATAAGTGACTTTAATGTGGAAGGCCAAGCGGGCCCCAAACCACGTTTTGAACTGCCTTTTTTTGATCATCTGAGCCAGATAGTGTCATCCTGTTTCCTTTGCAAACACATTCCCCTTTACACATTTCTGTGTATAAGAGATAGGGCAGGCATTCGGTTTTGTTAGTATAGGCCATTCTGATTTGACAAAGACTGACTAGGACTGTGTTTTCTTTATCATTTTATTGTAGAGACTACTCCCATCATGGCTATAGGGCAAAGTAGGAGTTTCTCCAAACCCCAAGACTATACTAAAGGTTTTGAAACTTGTAACTCTTGTGTCAGTGCCATACTTGTGATACCATGCCTCCCTTACGCTTTCCTTTGACTACACAAAATCACAAACTGTTGGCGTTGCCAATGCTTGGTTTTATATCTTCCTAGTATCTGCCTGTCAGCAGTGAGCAGTGAGCAGTACAAATCCAATCAGCGAACTGTTTGGTTGCCATGTGGTGGGGCTTTGCAGTCTGGGGGGGAGTGATGAGTCATCTTATTAATTTGGGCTATTAGGTAGCAGAGCCACCTATAAGCCTAAACTATTGCACTAGAGTACAGATAGGGAGAAATGGCATCTGAGGGGGGACACACATCTTGACTGTGTTATTTAGATATGTGCCCACCTATTGACTGCCCAGGCTTATGCTTATCCCTTTGGCCATTGCCTCACTCCCCACCGAATACACCTCCTCATGGGAACTCTTTCAGCTCCCTTTAAACAAGCCTTACCATGAAACTTTGCTCTCAAAGTACCTGCCAGTGTTTTTTCAAAGCAGTCTTCTGAGAGTTAATGACTTAATTTGATTTATAAACCTGCTACTGGTGTAATAAAAATGTCAACCCAGTCTGCCTTCAGCCACTCGATCTATAAGCACTATGTGTGTGTTTCACTGAAGTCCTGTTTACAACAAGCAGGGGAAAAACCAGCAGCTTTGGCAGGTTCTGCTATTAGATGCCCAGGTACGCGCACCATTTTGCACCTGCTACCATCGGTGTACAGTTAATACCACTACGCAGTGCCTGGCAAGTGCCTCTCCCATGCCTACACAAAAGCCCAAACTGTTGGCATGGCCAATGCTTGTTTTTTTCTCAAATGTGCATTCAGGCATACACGCACAAAGTTGTCTAAATGATGATGTAAATGAGAGAAAGAACACAAAATATTTTCTGGCCTTGTGACTTGGCCACACACCAGGAAGTGCCGCCCACAAGCAGTGCCACCCCACAGACCCCCAAGTTGGGTAACAGGTGGGCCCCATTTGCCCACCCATAAAAACATCTCTGGATACATTGTGGAGCATAGTGAGCAGTGTCAAAGGAGGAGACAGAGAGCGCCCACAAAAAAGACACAACAGTATCAGAAGAGCAGAGCAGATATAAGGTGGAGACAGGCAAGACAAAATGCGGATTGGACATTGAGTTCATGAGAGATGAAAGAATCGTGCAAGGGAGACAATGATGCAGTTAGAGATAGGCCAGAGAAGATGCAGACAGGTGATAGAGAAAATGGAGAGCAGATGCAGGGTGCAGAATGACCACAGAAGCAAAATGAAGCCAGGCAGAAGGAGAGACAGCAGATCAATAGAGAAATAGTCACCAAACTTCACTGGTTACCCGGCACTGAGGCGCCTGAAGACCTGTTCCAGAACATGAGGTTGATGAGCATGCTGCAGATTAGAAGGGTGAGACAGCAGGAGAGCCGCTGAACTCTAGTGAATGGGCTCCAGGGACAGCGGGTCAGCACCGAGAGCCAGAGGTGATCTTTCATCAGCTTTTCCACAGAGTTCGAGAACATTAAGTACCTTAATGGAGAAAACAGCAAACGATTTGTAGCGGTCATACAGAACTTGGGCCTTTAACACAGCAAAGCACTCAGTGGTCTTACAAAGGGACAATTGTAATGTGTAAAATATGAAATATATGTGCCTATGATGGGGAAAAGTCCCCTGCTACATGCGCATAAACATAGCTCAGACAGAAGATTAGATATGGTCCTGTCACAGGCTTAACACTTACTACCCCAGGTTTCAACTTCACTTGCAAGTACTCGGCTGTGAGGTTGTCTACCCTTCACTAATGTATGAGGTTGCCCATCAAAACATAGGTGATACCTAAAGGCACACAGTTTGGCTTGAAGGAAACTACAAATCCAGAGGAGCACTACTTTGTAAGGAGTTAGCCAAGAGAATACCGACAAAAGAATATGCGCTTGGAAAACTTGCTTAAATCAGTGCCTGAAGATAGGTCCTGTTGGATAAATCAGGGATGTTTTGCCCCGAGTGCCTGAAGATAGATCCTGTTGGAAGGCCGGCAGGGGCCCCGTGGAGGAGAGGGGTGGCCTCTCTGTCTCAGCATGTGCACACAAACGCATCATAGCCAGTTTAGGGTTAGTGGGGAACTGTGTCCCCTCTTTATTCCCATCACGTAACGTGACGTAGGCCGGCACATACACGTGTCCGGACGTACGTCACCACATCCCTTATATAATCATCATAAAATCCCCAAAGCACTCTTTCACAAAGAAAAACCAAGTAACATAATCAAACCACCCCTCAGTGTCTCTGGATCCCATTCTTCATACGATACCCCAACCCCTTCTTCACTCACCAGTAGAGTCGAGCAGATACTCTTGCAACCTTGCCAGTATTTGTCTCTGCACTCTGCGGGGATATCGGGGCAGACCTCGACTGCCACTTGTTGCCACTCATGCTGCTAGAGAGCTTTCCCCCAGTACCCCTGGGAGCACTCTGTTGACACCACCATCTGAGAAGTCTAGTGGCAGTTCCAGTTCACCCCCACTTTCTCCTGCATGGTCTCGCTGAGGCTGGTGCATCACTTCATCCCTCGCTGAGGTCTTCTTGAACCAACTGCAGATCTGAGTCACAACTTCCGCTGGCCTCCTGGCCATTACCATGGACCCTTTTCTCCGGCTCATATGGCAGGCACAACTTGTGTGTGGGCTTGCGGTTCCAGATCAACAACATGTCCCCCATTTGTATCAGAGATGTCACCAGACCCCTCCTGACCGATTCCTGCTTGTTCCTCATATGCCAGTCATCCCTTGCCTTGCCGACATCAATGTGACACCACTGCCGTGACTCATGTCTCCTCTGGTGGGGCTACCCCTGTCGCTGTATGTAGGGTCATGTGGTACGTCGGTTGAAAGGTGACAAGTTCTTTCTTCAGCACCAACCCTTGCTCCAGCGCAATCCAAAACACCTTATTGAAAATGCTCATAAAGCGCTTCATCTCCCCATTGGCCCTGTGCCAGCATGGTGTGATGCGGATGTGTTTGATCCCATGCCTTGCCACAAACCCCTAAAAACTGTTATCTTGAAAGGGCAATCGATTGTTCGACATCAGCATCAGTGGCAGGCCGTGTGCTGAAAAGATTTCTGTGGCTGCCTCTGTAACTGCTGTGGCCTTTGCAATCTCCTTTAGAGACAGGTCATTACAAGGTTGGAGGTAGCCATGCCACTATTTGTGGCATGGCTACCCCCATACCGCATACTGGGTCTGGGTTCCCTGAATGGGGAAATACCGGGCCATTCCAACCTTGGAGGCCCCAGTATTTCCCCAATCAGGGAACACATCCCCATTCCCATTCGAGCCCCCATAGGGCTCAATGTGAATGGGGACCATGCTAACAACGGGCCCGTTAATGACGGGCCCGTTGTTAGCATGCTGGTCCTTTAGCGGGTCCCGCTAAGGGCACCTGGTAAAACCAGGCACCCTTAGTGGGACCTGCTAAAGGACCTCGTAATGGGGCGGTAAGGGGTTGACGGCTCCGGCACCTTTACGGGCGCCGTTAACCCCTTACCGCCAACCTTGTAATGACCCCCTATAGACTTGGGCATACACCAATATTTAAGACTCCTTCCTTGGGATGAAAAAGGCCATTATTGCTTCCACAGCAATTGGTGCATTGGCATCTGCAAATGCCTGCTTGGCAGCTGTGTCTCACATCCAGTCAGCATCCACTTCCTGCGGATCACGTGACAAGTACTCAGCTGGGTTACCTGCACCCACCCTGAAATTTAACATCACCCCACAGTTCTGCAATTAGTGCATCCACCTTTCTAGCCTCAGGGCAGGTCGCAGTGCCCATCGCTGCAGGATTGGCAGCAGCGACTTATGATCTGTCACCACCATGACAGGGTGCCCAAAAATATACAAATGGAAGTGCTTAGACTCACACAACACTGCCAGCGCCTCCCTCTCTGAGTACCACTTTGCAACCACTGTCAGTGCATTACTGCCGAAGGTGATGGGCGTCTCCATTCTGTCCTTGTCCAAATGCATCAGCACTGCCCAACTCCCACCGGACTGGCGTTCACCAATATTTCAGATTCCTTCCTTGGGTCGAAAAAGGCCACTGTTGCATCCACAGCAATGACCACCTTGGCATCCGCAAATGCCTTCTGGGCAGCTGTGTCCCACATCCAGGCGTCATCCCTCTTAATGAGTGCACTCAGTGGCTCCGTAATAGTGGATAGGTTGGTTGTGAACCTGCCGCAAAAGTTAATCATCCCCAGAAAGCTGCGTACCTCCGGTGGATTACTGGAAGGGATGAAATCCTATAAAGCTCCCACTTTCTAATGCCTCCTCCTTGGAACACAAACCCAAAGAACTACACTCTGGGTTGCAGGAACTGATACATGTGCTCATGTAGCATTGGTCCCTTCTCCTGCAGACAACAAAACACTGCTTTCATTAGCTCTAGGTATTCCAGTTCAGTTTTTGAGTAGAAAAGCACATCGTCACTGAAATTAATCACTCCCTTGAGGCCGGCAAGGACTCCCCTCACTGTGAGCTAAAACACCTCAAGTGCTGATGACACACCAAAGCGCAACCTTTTGTACCTAAACAACCCTTTATAGGTTGAGAACATGGTGATCACCCTTGAGTCCTCATGGAGGGTAATCTGGTGATACATCGCCCTGAGGTTCATGGTCGAGAAAACAGCAGCACCCTAAAGGGCAGCTAGAATGTCATCCAGTATTAGCGTTGGGCGACGTTCCTTTTTGATGGCCCTATTTGTGAGATGCATGTCCACACAAATGCGCACCTCTTCTGGTATTTTGGGATTCAGCGCTTTGACCATGGGTGACACCCAGGATGTGGGCCCAACTTCCCTCTCGATGATGTCTGCCTCCTCCATGCACCCGAGCTCCTGCTCAACCTTTTTGTCTCAAATGCAAAGAAATTCTGAGATGTCGCAGTGCAACTGGCTGAACCGACTGGTAAATGTGTAGCCATACCACTAGAGCCACCAGACACCCGATTCCCTGGAAGATTCTGATATTCTGCATAAAGCCTTCCTACATCCATCTGATACACGTTGTAGGCAAAGATCACCAGCCCCAAGGATTCAGCCATCTGGCAACTGAGCAGCGTGTCCTTGACCTCAGGTGTGACGTAGAGTGTGGTCGGCGTGGATACCTTGTCATGGAATAACAGGGTGTGAAACGCACCCTCCAGGCGTATGGACTGTTTCCCTCATACGTGTAGATCCGTGGCTTCACCAAGAGCGGGAGAAGTTTCAGTTTTCAGTTTTCTGTACTGTGCCACACAGGCTTCTGTGTCGATCAACACCACGACTTGTGTCACATTCACTGTGACTGTACATCTTGGCTGTCGCCATTTTAACTACATCCCCCCATTCGAATACTGCACCTCCACGCACTTAGTGTTCTCTTCTGTGAGGGCAGCCACCTTCATTCCTCTGCCTCTCTGCAGTGGACTGGGCCTCTGAGTGGGTGAGGGAGGTCACAGCACTCTGCAGGCCTTGGCAAAGTGCCCCATCCTATGAAATTGTCCGCACTCTCTGCTGATCGCCGGGTACTCCTGGACATGTGGCAACGCTCCACACAGAATTTGCATGGGTACTGTATGAGCTCTTGCGAGGAACCTCTCTGCAATGGCCTTCCCCTGCTTTTAGCGTGACTGGTGCACTGAGGTACTGTTTTCACTGCCTGCCCCTCTTCCACCTTCAGGCCTTTCATTGCATCTTCCATAAGCGTAGCCCTTGGCATAGCCAGCTCTTGTGCTCTTCCCAGCACAAGACTGCACAGTAGCGGGATGCTAGGTTCCTTCAGGATCTGTTTTCTGAGCTGGCTAGAGAAAACCTTCTAGATGATCTGTCCCCTAAGTTCACCCTCCTCATCTAGAAAGTCACACACCACTGTGATCTGTCGCAGGCGTGTGTAAGAACCATCTAGTGACTCATTGGGTGCAGATGAAACCTCTCATAGTCTATTACTCTGGAGCTGAAGTAGTTTGTGAACTCCTTCCCCCATGTCGCGGTATGACCCATTACCTCCCTTGGTCAGTTTGTGCACCTTGCTCCCTGCGTAGAAAAGCAACATTTACTTTTTCTTGTCATCATCCTCTCTGTCTGCAGCATTGAAAAACTTCTCCAGCCGCTCCTCCCATAGTAACCACTTTGGTCCCAAGGATGTGGGAGTGCCTGCCATATCAAATTCCTGGACCTCTATGAAACTGGGCCTGTCTCACTGGTCCCTAGCTGTCCTTGTTACTGGCTCCTTAACCCAGTGCCTGTTGTCCACATTGGAGGAGAACACCTCTCCCTCCACCCCCACAGTGGCACAGTCCCACATCGTGCACCCACAGCAAGTGTGGCCATCACCACAAGGCACGGCCACTCTAGTTCTGCACAGCCACCTTTTCAAGGTGCCCCCTCATCAGCGTGGGGCAGTACACCTCTTCAAGCTCCACCTTGTCTCAGGAACGAGTCTACCACAAATTACTGCACCACAGTACAAATGTAGGACGAAACACTGGATGCCTACCACACGAGACTCCGAAAACTAGCACTGTCTTGTGAATTCGAAAATGTCGAAAAGCAAATAAGGCTCCAGATCTTCAATGGCATGTACTTGGAGAAACAGTGCAGAATGGAATTGGGCAAAAAAGGCATCACCCTAGCTAGGTTTCTCGAATATGGACATAATAGCACCGAGGGATGACTACAATGTAACAAACAACTCACTCCGGGGCAACCGAGAATCCGGGGGCCCACCGAGTGCCGAGGGTGCGTGAGCATGTTGCAGCAGGAGAAACTGCGCAACTCATGGAACCACGTGGCTCGCAGACGGCAGCCGCTTGCAGACTAGGAGTGTGCCGGTCTGGTAACAACAGTGCTGGTAGGCTTACCGGCACCGTTGTTACCGGACCAGCACACTTGTAATGAGGCCTACTGTATTGTTGGCTGGTCTCCTCCAGCGTGGCATTGAAACATTAATTTCCTATACATATAAATAAACATATCATTAAAAAAATATATCTTTTTCTTTAACAGCACCTGGCTCCACTGCCTCGTTTGGCCCTTTGCTGGCGAAGTTGAGCCTCTTGGCACCCGGCCGGAAAGATGACTGCCTCACTGCAACTCTGGGCTCTTCGTGCCTTGCCCAACCAGCTCTTCTGAGCACCACTGCTTATCGGCGCATGTGCAGGGCGTAGAGCACGCCCACCATTATCACCAGTTGTTGGAGGGGCTGGCTGGGGCTCCGTAGAGAAGAGTGTAGAGGAGCAGTTAAATGCCTCTGCAGGAAGTCCCGCCCTCCCACCACCTGTATGTTGGAAGCCTGAGATTGTGCCATGCTTGACACCAACAGTTGTGACCATTCCACAGTGAATATTCGAGAAAAGGTATCCACTGATAAAACCCTATCAAATGTATTTTCGAAGAGATGACAAGAATACTCTGCAAGGCCAAGTTCAAAGACAATCTTCATAGCAGAAGGCATGGTTGATGAGAGATGTTGGGCTAATTGGGTGGTGAGGTACAGTCAAGTCCACCTCCTGGCACCTGGGTTTGAGCTTACATGCTCCTAAGTGAACCAAATGTTCCAGACATGGCACAAGCGTGCCAACCAATTGTAGAGGACCATATAACGAAGGAACTTATAGTTTGGGAGCCAATGATATACTGTGTACCTAATAGTGTTGAGGATGACTTGCAGTAGAGGTGGCACAGGTTGTCCACCTGACAGTAGATATCCAATCACAACCCAACCCCTTATAGAAAGTATACTTAGATGTTCCCCTTGAGCCGGTCACAACCCCTTGTAGGTTTTTCTTATTTGCCATGTAGTATGACGTCACGTATGACAAATCTTTACTATATAAATGTGATTTTTTTGTAAAATATGCAGAGAGCTTGTGCAAACATCCGTTGATGTCCGTTGTAACTCCCTGTTTTAGACAATTGATAATAAAACAGAAACCTTTGCCATCTTCCTGGGTTGGTTTGATTATTTGGTGTCGGAGTTATTCTGCATCCCATCCATTGCATGCACGCTATCCAAAGGGCCCTATGCTCAAGAGAGGTGGCCTCTCTGGGAAAGCACGCACAAGTAAACCCGCCATAGCTAGTCTGGGGTTAGTGGGGAAATTGCTTCCCGTACAGAAGCAGTACCCTCTTTATTCCCATCATGTAACGTACACCGGCACGCACACATGTCCGGACTTACTCACTGCTAGATCTGCCTCACGTCCCGCATGCGCAGTGAAGTGAGGCGTAATAAAGGGTCCGCCCTGCCAGAAGGCAGGCAGTTTGGGGCATGAGTGCAAACTGGTGTTACGCATCTTCTGTAGCTCCTGCGCCGTGCTCCAGTGGGCCAGCAATGCGGGCCCCCACATTGCTCTCTCCCTCCGCCGGCAGCACCGGCAGGAGGAATCCAACACTGGCGACGAGATCACAGAATGGAGCACACGTGCAGCAACTGACAGCTAATCAATCACTCTGCACGACCACGATAAGGTCAAATTTTGGGGAAAAATGGTTGGGATACCATCCCCCACACGTGGTAAAAAAAAATTAAAAAGAGGAATACAAAGAACAATGGCTGCCACTAAAAAGGCAATTTGAAGTTTATGGAAGGACACAGGCACTGCTGAATCCACTGTCCTGTGCACACACTCCAGCAATCACAGGTCAGGAGAAGCCTATTGCCAACCACACACACAGGGGAGAACACAGCATCAGAGCAACATGGCAACTGGATTCTCCATGCCAAGACCCAGCACACCGGCAAGGATAGCCGCGTCACTGACACTGCCAGTGCCGCCCCTCGACATCATGGAGGTGCCACAGCTGCACTGGGGCCTTTCTATCCCTACACCAATCCATCGTCAGTGGGGCCCCGCTGGATCTTGTGGATTCAAAAGTTCGAGATGGTGATGCCAGGTTTCTCGAATATGGACTTAATAGCACCGAAGGATGACTACAATGGAACAAACAACTCACTCCGGGGGCAACCGAGAATCCGGTGGTCCACCGAGTGCCGATGGTGTGTGGAGCATGTTGCGACAGGAGAAACTGCGCAGCTCAGGGAACCACGTGTGAAGCATGCGGCCGGAAGGACCACTAAGGACGCATCTGCAGATCCTCAGTGCAGCCTCAACACTCACAACCCGAACCGCAACAGGCCAAATCTTTTCTAAGAAAAAGAAGCAAGCAGATAAGCGTCGTATAGCAGTCAAGGACAACTCGTCAACAGACAAATCCGGAGACGACCATGGAGAAACAGCAGCATATGTGGGGACTGGGAGAATGAGGAGGAGGAGCAAAATCCACTTGATCTCGGCACTCAACCACGGAAACGCTGAACCGAGAAAGAAACAGAAAAGACCCAAATGCCTCGTGAACATACAGGGTCAAGAGACACTCATGACAATAGACACAGGAGCATCAGTAAATGTGATACCAACGACAATGTTCCGGACACTGCGTACTCAACCAGAACTCAAGTCAACACAAACGCTCCTGTTCGCCTATGGCAGCAAAACGTCACTCCCGGTAGAGGGACATTTCAGAATGGAACTAAGCAGAGGCGAGACCGCCATCAGATCAAAGATATACGTCGTTAACACTGGAATCAAATGCCTACTTAGCGGCGATGCATCTGAATACCTGGGACTAATCTGTTTCATTTGTGATGTTGCAGATTCCACTGACGTCACCGACCTTCTAGCAAAGCACCCTGGCATCCTCAAAGGCATTGGATGCCTAAAAGGCAAACTCATAAAATTACACATTGACCCTACGGTACAGCCCGGGCGGTACGCCATAGGAGAACTCCATTTCACATGAGAGACCTGGTGGCAAAGGAGTTACAAGAACTTGAAAAGGGTGGTATCATCGAGCAAGTCACAGGACCAACACCCTGGGCATCACCTATGGGTATGGGGGTCACGAAAAAGCCAAAGCAACCAAGGAAGGTAAGGATTTGCATAAACATGCGCCTACCGACAGCAGCAATCAAAAGGGAGCGAAACATCACCGCCACCTTAGATGAGATAATCACAGACCTCAAAGGGTAGAATTGACCTCAACGCTGGCTACCACTAATTGAAACTACACCGACACTTGAGGTACATTACAATCTTTTCCACCCACCTGGGTCTGTGGTGGTACAAGAGACTAAGCTTCGGCATTTCCTCAGCGGCAGAGGTGTTCCAACAAGCCATCTAGGAGCTGATCCAAGAGATCCCAGGAGTGCTGAATATCAGTGACAACATCCTCATCCATGCCAGCGACAGGCAGGAGCACATGCATTGCCTAGAAATCTGGAGACCGCAGGCCTAACCATCCACCGGGACAAATGAGAATTCCTGAAAGAAGAGATAAGGATCTTCGGGTACATCTTCAACAGCAAGTGGGTATCCGCCGACCCACAAAAGGTGGCAGACATAAAGGAGGCCTCCCCCACGACAACACCCATGGAAGTACACCGTTTTTTGGGGATGGCAACATATTGCTGCAGATTCATTCCTAACCTGGCAACCATGTCCGAGCCGCTTAGGGAGATCACCAGGTCAAAAGCTAAATGGAACTGGAGCTCTGAATGCCAGGAAGCGTTTCAGCGAAGAAAGACATCTCTTTCTTTTGGCCTATTACGACCCAACCCTGATGACAGAACTGCATGTAGATGCGAGACCCGTGCCATTCTGGTCCAACAATCACGGACAGGGGAAACCAAGCCCTCCCAAGCCCTCACACCCACCAAACAGCGTTATTTGCACATCGAGAAGGAGGTCAGAGTGGTACTTTGGGGCTGTTGTCACTTCCATATCTACCTCTATGGACAGAAGTTCAGGGCATACACAGACCACAAGCCACTTATCCCGATCTTCACAGGGTCATCAGTACACCCTCCAGCTAGAATTGGCAAGTGGCTGCTCCACCCTTCAGTAGTATGAGTTCGAATTGGCCTACCAGGCGGGCATGGACTTCCTGTCCAGGCACCCAAGGGCTATGACCCTGAGGGAAGTGAGCGAGGCCCAGGAGACGGAAGAGCATATATGTGAAATAGTACACACCATGAAGCCCATGGCGGTTGGCATCGACCACATCATGGAGGCCACCCAAAACGACCCTTGCTGCAATATAGTCAAGAACACAATCATATCTGGTGATTGGAAATTATTCCTCCACCATGTACACAACCGTACACCAGAGGTTAGAGAGTTCCTCACTAGTATGTTCCCAGTATGACAGGAACTGTCCCTCACCAGCGAAGAGCTGATGCTGAGAGGAACCCGCATAGTCATCCCCAGCAGCCTGCAGGACAGAATCGTGGCGCTTGCACACAAAGGCCACCGGGGAATGGTCAGGACAAAGGCCAGAATAAGACACAGTGTGTGATTCCCTCACATTGACACCAAGGTGGAGCCGATCATCACATCCTGCCATCCCTGCCAAATCAAAGGGGCACCTCCAAGCCCTGAGTCAATTCAGCGGCAGAACACAGGTCATCAAGGTGGGACGCCATCAGCATCGACTGCGCGGTGCAAGAAGGGACATACCTGCTTGTGGCCATTGATGACCACTCACGATACCCGGAAGTGAAGATCATATCCTCGACAGCGGTGGAGACTGTAATACCAGCGCTCGACAAGATGTTTGCAACACATGAACTGTCATGGAGCATCAGGAGCGACAATGGACTGCCATTCCAGGGGACGGAGCTGAAGAAATACATGGACGAACTACACATCAGACATCACCACATCACACCCAAGATGGCCACAGGCAAATGGGAATGTGGAAAGATTCATAAGGACGATCAACAAAGTTTTGTGCATATCCAGTTCCCAAAACAGCCCCTGGAAAGTGGATCTGTACAGATTCTTACAGAACTACTGGGTGATGCCCCACAGCTTCAACAACATACCCGGGCACACCTCATGTATGGGACCATAGTGAACTCAACCATACCACACCACCCCAGCAGAAGGGTCGATCTTTTTGACAGCGACAGCACCCAAAGAAAAACAGTCGCAGCAAACACCCATATGAGCGACATGAGACACTCAAGAATATCAAAGCACAAAGGCAGAGATCATGTACTGGTACGGCGAAACCCCACCAAATCCAAGCTGGAAACAATGACTATGCACCCTGGACAGAGACCCGAATGGAAGGAATGAAGGTGACAGCGGCACATGGACAGCAGAAAATCGCCATTAATGCATCCTGGTTCAAGCTTGTGCCCCAGCAGATGTGGCCATATGAAGAGAGACAATCGCATGAAGACGAGGAGCAGTCACAGCACGCCCAGAGTCACAGATATGACAAAGAAGTGACACAGATCGGAGAGCCAGGGGAGCAGCAAGAAGAATATGAGGAGGCGTATCCAGAAAATGAAGGTGAGCCAGAGTGGGAAATAACCCAGAGACAGCACCCCAGCAGAGGCCCAGTAGGTATAACCTAAGGGCAGCCCCGAAGGCCCCAGATAGAGTAAGAGGTTATGAATGGTGAAAGAAAAGGCAGAGAGCATGTACCTGTGCAGGACTAGATTTGCATAGGAGAGTTTTGATGTTGTTTACTGTTATGGAGTTTGTGTTTACTTTTTGTTTGTTGGGAAAAAGGAGGAATGTTAGATCCGCCTCACGTGTGTACTGCCGGAAGGCAGGCAGTTCGGGGCACGAGTGCAAACTGGTGTGACGCGTTTTCTGTGGCTCCCGCACCGCGCACCAGTGGGCCTGCAATACGCCCCTCCCCCGCCATTGCTCTCTCCCTCCGCCTGCAGCACCGGCAGGAGGAATCCAACCGTCACCACAGATCCTAGCATGTAAAATTTGGAGGCTGGGTGTTTGGTGCAGGACCAAGATGGGTAATCAGAAGCCAAACAGAGATTACTTTTTGCAAATCGAAAAGATTTCCTAAATGCATATGGACTTCAGATTATAGTCAAAGTAACGGAATTCCTACCTGAAAGACGTGATGTCCGCATGGGAAGCAACAGGGAAGACCCTATCATAGTGGCCATCATCGATGTCAGCAGCTAACCAAGAGTCACATAGGAAATACCATTTGTGTTTAGCTTCCAAGTCGATCACTGTTAACCTGTTTACATACCTATAGAAGGGGGTGTGGGAGAGGAAAAACAAACACATGGAAATAAAGTTGACAGATCGTAATAGCTTAGAACCGAAAACCTGCCCAATTTGTAGCGAAAAATGGCAAGCGGTATATCTTAGTTGCTGTGTCATGGTGTCTTTCTGAGCTCTGCAGCCCAGTGGGGGCACGCGCTGGCACTCTGTAAAATCTATGAATGTCCTTTCAAAGCTGGAATGGAGGTATCAATAAGCTGGTAAACGACACCTTACTGACATTTAAGAGTAGCTGTTAAGATATATCCGAGCTATGCTGGGGTGGCGTTCCATTCCAATCCCCTCTGTAAACAGTTTAAAGAAGTACCTTGCTTGTGTTTAGGCAGTTAAAAGGACGTTGTAAACAGAGGCTGTGTATTGGAACGACCACCAAACTAGTCACTGACTTATTTGACTCCTTGTCCCAGGTGGGATTGTTATGCTTCTTCCAGTGGATGCAACCTTGGAAGGGACAGACCAGGTGAGGTAGTATATAATCCGTTCCAAACTGCACAATGAGCTTAGAGATAGGGGCATGGATGCTACAAGAACGGTACACATAGTCAACAGGTGCATTCTCTCCTTCTTTTGTGATGGATACAGAAAAAGACCCTGGATCCATGTATACACTTGGTCCAGAGCACCTACAAACAGAGATCAAAGTCTAGCATGTTCCAATCACTTGACTTGACAGCCCCAAACACACCACAGGCAATCCACCCATATCAGTCTGCAACATGTCAAGATGGGTCATATTCAGTAAAATTACTCCAGAAGGCCTGATCAACGCTCTTACAGCCCTAAAGCTCGCCAACTAGAAAGGGGCAGTGTACTGTAACTGATTGAAGGCCTGACCAACGCTCTTACAGCCCTAAAGCTCGCCAACTAGAAAGGGGCAGTGTACTGTAACGGATTGAAGGCCTGACCAACGCTCTTACAGCCCTAAAGCTCGCCAACTAGAAAGGGGCAGTGTACTGTAACTGATTGAAGGCCTGACCAACGCTCTTACAGCCCTAAAGCTCGCCAACTAGAAAGGGGCAGTGTACTGTAACTGATTGAAGGCCTGACCAACGCTCTTACAGCCCTAAAGCTCGCCAACTAGAAAGGGGCAGTGTACTGTAACTGATTGAAGGCCTGACCAACGCTCTTACAGCCCTAAAGCTCGCCAACTAGAAAGGGGCAGTGTACTGTAACTGATTGAAGGCCTGACCAACGCTCTTACAGCCCTAAAGCTCGCCAACTAGAAAGGGGCAGTGTACTGTAACTGATTGAAGGCCTGACCAACGCTCTTACAGCCCTAAAGCTCGCCAACTAGAAAGGGGCAGTGTACTGTAACTGATTGAAGGCCTGACCAACGCTCTTACAGCCCTAAAGCTCACCAACTAGAAAGGGGCAGTGTACTGTAACTGATTTATGCAGTTGGACCCATTCCATGAAGTGCTTTATAGTTAATGTTTAAGATCATCAGCTATGGGTTCAAGTGCCATGCTGGCTCTTTCTTCCCAGCTCCTCTCTTGGCATAATTTCCAATCCCTGGGTGGGACAACCACACCACAGGCACCACTGCCTACCCATAACTTCAACAAAGTGGCAGGGATATGCATATTTAACCCTCTTGGAGGCTCCAACCCAATCGCCTTACTGCTGAGAACTCAGGACAAGCACTCTCACCAGGGTGTAGAGCACAATGACAGCGCCACTGCATTCCAGAGACCAAAGCGCAGCTCAGTGGGTCAGCTGAGGAATTTTCAAAATACATAAGAGGTCTGCACAATGCCTCATTAATGGCGCTGACACCGGCCTCCCAGCACCGAACAAAGCAATGCATACGCATGACAGCTGTAGGGGACAACATCCAGGTATGTGGAGCGAGAAGTGACACTTACCAGGCAGGGCTGGCTCCTAGATTGTCGTGCCAAAGTCGGATGCTATGCAGCTCACCCAGGAACGAGGTTTTGAGAAGGAAAATATCCACCCCTCCACGCTCGAAGACAGCTTTTCCAGGGTCGGTCAAGTGGTGTGGATCGCTCTGACCTTCTGCACCGTACAGGGTCAGAACAACCTGAAAGGAGGAGAACCACAATGAAAAAAATAATCTTGCTCCAGCCAATCTACAATTCCCAGCAAGTTGTGGAGGTATCAGAGCCTGTTCTATCAGAAGCAGTAAGATGGTGCTCTGTGCAGTGGTGCCGAATTCCTTCTATGAAATATTCAGTCTTTTGAACCCTCAAAGGGGCTTGGTGGAATCAGAGGCGCAGAAGATGAAGCCAGACCCATGAAAGTCCCTTCCTCAATGTTGCTTCACATGTTTCTCACATGCTTTCACCATGTCTCCAGAGTCTAGGACCAGAACTATGGAGCATGCAGCTTCCAGTCATGGACTTGGGGACGCCTTCCAGTTCTGCAAGCCTAGCAAGGCATTGCACTAAAAAAGGCTGTGCAAGGCTTTGGCTACTCGAGGCTGAAGGAAACCTTGATTACTGCAGCCCAGGGTTCTGCAACCTGTTGCTCACCAGATGTTTTGGACTACGACTCCCATGATCGCTTACCATTTACTCTACTGGCTAGGACGAATGGGAGTTGAATTCCAAAACATCTGGCGGGCCAAATGTTTTTGACTAATGCTCTCCGCATGTGTGGAAAAGTGACAATCCAGCGTTGTGGGCAACAAGAGATACCACATGGCAGTAGGCTAGAGAAGGGACATCTGTGTCATGAGCTAATGGATCTATCATTGAGTCATGGGTTGGTTGAGAGAGCCGCTTACAATATTATGAAGATATCAGAGTCACGGTAGGTTGAAGATACGTCAGGTGGTAGAATGCGCAACAGAGAGGAAACTGATTGTGCTCCACCTCTATCGGTTCCCTGTCCCGGCTGCCTACTCCACTCTGTTCTGTGAAATACCTGAGGGTATCTCACATAGCGAACCTCGAGAGACTCTTATTCAGGTGGCCAATGAAGGATGGATCCACTCAGATCTCAACCCTAGGGGTAAAAGAGCGAGAAAGGCTTGCTGGGAGGGAGAAGCCTGAGGGAATAACCCAAGGGAAACGCGGTCTGGCATAAGCTGGGAAGAAGGAGAGAAGAGCAAACTCCCTAAGATCTTTATAGGCTATCACACATCTGCCTTGCTTCTTTCCATTCAATCTCTCCTTCCTGGATCCAATGATCCCTCTGTATCGAACCAGCAACTGTCACATTCAGAAACCGTCTCTCCCAAAATCCCTTTAGTCCCGTGCCGTACCCGCCTACACCCGGTCATTCTTTTTAAAGCCCCTCTGGTCACTATTTCCTGCACTCCCCTTCTGTTCAGACAAAACACTACCATTCCCACAATTCCCCTGTTCACTTCATTCTAATAATCCTGGTCATTCCCGTTTGCCCCACAAAACCTACCAATCCTGTCCCTCTGATTGTCATCTTCCGAACACCCAATTTACTATGACAGAACACTACCGTTTCCACATTGCCCTATGTTCTGTTCTTCATCCCAGTTATTCTCGTACATTTCTCTAACCTTCCCTGTCCCGGCTCATAGGATACCCTGACATTTCAACCTTCCCGGCCCATAGGATACCCTGACATACTACAGCCCAGAATAAGATACAAAGCTGTACATGCCGTAAACCAACAGAAGTCAATTCCACACTTTATGGGACCAGTTGCCATCATCAGAGTGTGAAAAATAACATTCCCATAGGAGAATGCATATCTGAAAGAAGGAACTATAGTGATAATACAGTATTCAAGTAAGAATGCAATCTTCTAACTAAAAGATTGGAAGATAGATGTTACAAGCCCGGGACTCTCTATGGAGTTCAGCACAGAAACCTCTATTGTAATATCGTAATTGGTTATTTATAACATGCTTAATACCCATAGGTTTCTAAGCGTGGACCCGGGGATCGAACCTGCTTTGTTCCGTGTGGTCTTCGTTCCAAGGCGATTCGTGGCCCCTGAGCTATCCTCCCATAGCAGATAGACAAGATTTATTGATTCCTAAAAATAAGGACTTTGGCAAAGACACTGGAATGGTGCGGGTCATCACTAGATACATCAGCAATAGTTATCTAATTCATCAAGTCATAAAGAATCACTGGCACCTGCTTTTAGTGGACAACAATGTCAAACAATACATCAAGGAAAACCCCACTTTTGCTTATACCAAAGCACCAACACTTAAACACTTAAATCTGTTCTCAACCGCTCATTAATGGATAGTAATTTTGAACCTGCAGCCAGAGAGTTGGATAGAATTAGTGCAAAGGGTTTCTTCAAGTGTGGAAATTGTTCAATGTGCCAACATGCCAAAACATACATTTATGCGAACACTGCAATTTTGTCATTTGTGAATTTATGAACTGTAGAACCAGATGTATCATCTACACAATTATTTGTGTTTGAATACGATTTATATTGGAAGTACCATTTGTGAATTACGCCTCAGAATTCATGAACACTTTAATCTGATGAGGAGCCAGGACCTGAGATGTCCACTTGCAACGCCATAGCAAAGATACCATCAACAAGATAACAAGAACAATCTTACATTTATTGGCCTCCAAACTGTCAAGTGCAGGAGAAGAGGTGGAGATATAGAAAGAACACTGAGACAAACAGAAGCAAGATACATTTGCAAATATCGTACAATGATGGAGGGACTGAACACTGAACATAAGATGAATGCTTTTCTCTAATCATGATGAATTAGGTAATAATTTTTTCATATTCTTCTTTCTTATTGGCTCATTTACTTATTAGGATAGACATCGTAGATCACACCTGTCTGGACATTTACACTTCAGATCCCATTGAAGATAACTTTGTGGCGTAACTGTCGAATGATCATACATTTTAATTGGCTGCACATAGTTAATAAGATTCACCTGATTACTCATATATCATCAGCACTTGTTGTCCCAAGCCTGATTTGGAAATCCAAACACACTTTATTCCCATTAGTTCAATTACAATTAATAATATTGCCATCCAAGAATAGTTATTGTATCCCTTTCTGTACCTTGTGAGTGTTTATTTTACCTTAATGTTTTAGATTCAATAATTAGTAATAGGGCAACGGGAGTCAAAAAGAATTGTATGCCTTCCAGATCCTAATATTTCAATTGGAGCTTCATTTACAAGATTAAACCATGAGCAAAATTGCAGGATATATTCCTACGTAATCATATAACTAGCTCATCAGAGTGCTGGCAACCGGAATGCTGTCAACCCAAAAGCTTAACTTAACATTCATCAAAACATTACGAGACCTAGAGGACGTCATATGTGCTATGCATGATGTCATCCTGTGTAGATGAACACATAGAGAGAAAATCGCGTCTCCACCATATACACGCGGAACGCCCACCAACAAGCAGATTGCTGCTTGCAATAAAGGATTTATGTGATCACTGCGACCACACACAATTGCGACGGCCGACAATGCCGATTTTTTAAAAATTTAATTAAACCCCTTCTACACCACATGCAGCCTCCCCCCACATTACTATTATATCCCATACCGCCCCCACATATATATGTGGTGTAAAGGGGGTGTTTAAAAAAATAATAAAGTCGGGCATTTCGGCTGTCGCAATTGTGAGGGCGACATTTTGGGCCATTACCACAATAAATATTCCTAAACAAAGCAATATGGTAAGATATCCATGCAAATTAACCCATATTGTATTCTGATATCTACCCATAGCTTCTTGCAACAATGGTTGTCTTTAATTCTTTCATAGAAATAAATCAGCACGAGATTCAATTGAATCATGATCACATCATTGTTCTGAAACTCTGAACCTTAACTTCAACCCAAGAAAAATGATTTCACTGAGGTAATTACATGCCCAATATATATAACCAATAATACTTTTACTAGGTTGAGCCATATTTCTGACAATTAGAGTTGACCCTTTTATTTGCAGATGCTAACACACATGGGAATACATTGTGAGGAATTCGACCATTCACACGGGGAGTGTGCGCTCACCTGGGCTTTCTTGATTTAAAAAAAAAATGAAAATCAATGGGATATTAACCTCCGAAAATGAGTGGGGCTGATATGATGGTCGAATTCCGCACATGCTCCCCAGCCTCAGCATGTGAACCACCACCATACTGAGGGTCTGGTTTGTCATCAAGGTGAAAGTACCGGCTGAGGCCCTCTGCATTTCCTGGGAGCCTGGCTTGTGCTGGATGTCCATATTTAATCCCTGTAGGGATATGGCCCAAAGCAAAAGCTAAGGGTTCTCCCCTTGCATGGTCATTAACCATCGCAGAGGCTGGTGGTCTGTCTGGATCGCAAAGTGAGACCCAAAGATGTAGGGTTTCAGCTTCTTTATGGCCCACATGATTGCATACTCCCCTTTTTCTACGACAGCCCTTTTTGTCAACCGCCTGCTAATTTAGGCAACAGGTTGTTCTACCCCTTCAGAGTTCAGCTGCGCTAACACTGCTTCAATCCCAAAATCACAGGCGCCTGTCAGGATAATGAATCCTGACCATAGTCTGGCACTTTCAGAACTGAGGCCATGCACAATCCATCGTTCAAATTTTGAAAGGAGGTTTTATAGGTGGGGGTCCAAGTTACCTTCTTCTGCCTCTTCTTGGAAGTTACATCATTCAGGGGCATGGCAATGGTCCCATACCCTCTGATGAACGACCGATAGTACCCGTTCAGACCTAGAAAGGCTATCACCCGTGTCTGGGTGGTGGGGATGTCCCACTCCTTCATAGCCTCTACCTTTACTTCGAGAGGTTGTTTTTTACCCCCACTGACCAGTTGGCTTAGGTAAGTCACAGTACACTGCGGTATCTGGCACTTCGTGGCCTTGATAGTCAGACCTGCATTTTGCAGCGCCTGAAGCACTTGTTTCAGGTGGGATAAGTGATCCTCCCAGGTGTGGCTGATGACAGAAATGTCATATAAATAGGTGACACTGAAGTTCTCCAGACCCGACAAAACCTGGTTAGCGATCCGCTGAAAGTGGCATGGGCATTCTTCAATCCTAAGGGCATCACAGTGAACTGATAATGTCTTTCCGGGGTTGAGAATGCTGAACTATCTCTCGCTCTATCTGTCAAGCCGACCTGCCAATAACCTGCTGTGAGGTCAAAGGTACTCATGTGCTTGCAGTGCCAAGCTTGTCAATGAGCTCATCTGCCTGCGGAATGGGGTGAGCATCTGTCTTTGTAACGGAATTGAGCCCCTGTAGTCCACACAAAAGCCAACTCCAGTCTTCCCACCACTGGTCTTTTTAGGGACCACTGCCACTGGGCTAGCCCAGGGACCATGGGATGGCTCTATCACTCCAAGGGACAGCATCTTAGAAACTTCCTCCTTGATGGTGTCCCTGACTTTATCGGACATCCAGTGAATGCTACTCTTCACGGGTTTACTGTCTCCAGTGTCCACATCATGGGTGCACCAATCTGTACGACCTGGAGTCAGAGAAAACATACCGGCAAACTGTCCCAGTAAATGTTGACAATCTGTCAGTTGCTGTTCTGACAGGTCTGTTGCAAGGTTGACACCTTGAACTGACCCATCTCTGGCTTCAGTGTGCAATAGGTCTGGGAGGGGATCGGTCTCCTCAGTCACTAATGCCATGACTAGTGCTTAATTTGTAAATAAATAAGTGCAAGTGCCCAAAACATCTTGGCCCCATAATTCCAGCCCCGGAGCAGTGGCCAACGCCTGCAGCGTGGGCAGCCCTGGTCAGTTCTGTGGGATAGACATTTGCCAGGTACTGCCATAATGGTGGTACCTGGCCATAAAATGGCAATAGCTGGGTAATGGTGTGAGTACCTGTGTTGGTACTCCTTTATCGACCTCCAAAGGATGAAAGGCTGAAATGGCCTTGCTGGGGATTCGAAGCTGCAACCTGCAGATCACACACACATTGCAGCAGCGAGCGGTCAATTGACTGAGCTATCATATCCGCTATAATAAAATGAGTAATTATTCTGTAGTGGATACCATTAAACTACTAACTGCGATTTAACAGCAGACCAGTTACGTTCATCTGCAGGCCTGGTGCAAAGTTGGCGCATGCCAAGCCTGCATGCATCTACTTTCAGGCTTCAGAGGTTGGCAAAATAGGGAAAGCAGCAACACTTAGGAGGGACAATAAAACGCCTGGGTGGGCTTCAGGAACCGGCCCCCAGGGCCTCGTCATGATGTTCTGGTGCCGAAATAACAGTGCCGGTGTTGGGGACCGCCAAACACCGGCACAAATTAAGCACTGGCCATGACCAAGTCATCCCGGCACTAAAGGGGTTGTAACCAGTTGACGTGAAAGAGCCTGCACATCTGTTTAGGTCCTTTCACGTCAATGTGATAATTCACCTCACTGACCTTTTCCAGCACACAGTAAGGCCCAGTCCACTTGCCCTGAAGGGCACTGGGTTTGACAGGCTCCATAATCCACACCGACTGGCCTGGAGAATAGACTGTCACTTTGGCCTTCTGGTTGTGCCAGTGCTTCATCAGCTCTTGACTGGCCTTTAGGTTCTTTGTTGACTGTTCCTTGTACTTTCCCCTTCTAGACTGAAGGCAGAGTAGATAGTCTACCACATCTCAAGTAGGGGGATGAGGGGTTGCTTTCCCATCCCTCTTTCACTAGACTGAGGGGACCTCATACAGTGTGCTTGGAAGAACACCAGAGGAGAAAAGGGGCTAAACCCTGCTCCGTTCTGTGGCACCTCCCTGTAGGCGAACAGAAAGCATGGCAGGAGAATATCCCATTTTGTCATGGGGCAAGACTCCAGATCCTATGAGCAGGATAATGTTGGGACTGTCTATACACATTTATATGCTTGTGAAATGAAAATGCCAACAAAGGTTAAGAAACTACAGCCTTATAAAAGGCTTCTATGCCCTCATTGCAGGAACAGAGCCTACAAAACTACATCTCCCAAGCACCCCTGGGCCAGGAACTACTTAACTAGGCCCACGATGGGCGAGGCACATGCGCGCATGCACATCAAAGACAAAGCACGGGGCTTGTGCTCTAACACGCGACCAGAGAAGACGTGTTTACCGGAGCTCAGGCATCGGGGATCAGCATGAGGTGCCACACCCCGCCAATCTCCTCCACAGGCCCCTCGCCTGACTAAGATAAGTCGCGCTGCGCAAGGGGAGGCCCGTAGCAACGGGGAATTGCAGAACTTAGTGGCATTACGGAGCGGAGTGCAGAGACCGCTAGAAACAGCAGAGGGGCACGCGCAGGGGGTTCAGCCCGGCAACTTAAATCCTCCTGCTCATTTGAAAGCTAGGTTCACGTCGGACTAAATCTCCGTTGCCACAGATGTTAGCGGGGGTGCCGCGATAGCGCGCAGACTAAAGGACCACCGCCACGAAGCAGTGCATATGCTTACCATAGTTAGCATACCTGATTAGCCACGCGGCGAACACCGCGTTCACCCTTGATTTGTGCGGCTCATAAATCGCGACTAGCCATGTGCGGCAGAAAGCACGAACTGTCGTCTGAGGGGGCGCATCTAACTAAAACCTAGCAATCCATGACATAGGTTCCATGCGGAGCCACGTGCGGCTAGGATCGCACAGCAAGAGCAAAAATCATTGCGTTGCATGCAACTAACACGAAGGCTGGAGACAGAAGGCTAACTCTGAAGGGGGCACTAATCTGGCGCAAGGTCTGTGTGTGTTATGTGTGAATGTGAAGAGACACGTGTAGTAATTCCTGCTCTCTTTGCAGCACTGATACTGCTCCAAAACCGGACCTGAGAGAGCGCAGGCAGGAGGCCAGCACTCACCCCAGAGCTAAGTGCCTTTCTACTTCACACTGTGTTGAGTGCATGTTTGTTTGAAATGTAATGTAACTGCATTTGATTGTGTTTTCCTGTGTCCCCTTGTACTATCCACTTCCCCTCTCCTGCACCTCTTTCCGGTGGCCCTCGCAAGCTGAACCCATCCAACCAGCGATTCCCTAACCCTCTTTCCCCACTGGGGTCTCGGAGGCCTGTGTGAGCTTACGCTTGCAGCCACCCAGACCGCACGGGGGATGCTTGGTTCGTGCCACTCCTGGACCTGGAAGCCAGACCGCTGACACATTTTCTCCTCTGGCGTTCTTCCAAGCCACCTATCATGCCTTCCAGGGTCTTGATGAACCGCTCAACAAGCCCACTGGTTTGTGGATGGAAGGATGTAGAGAACCGGTAGGTGACTACGCACTCTTCCCACATAGCCTTCATATACGATGATATGAAGTTTGATCTCCTGTCAGAAACGACTTCCTTGGGGAATCCAACATGGGAGAATATCCCTATCAGAGCCTTCGCAACCCCAGTGGCTTTGATGCTCCTCAGAAGGACAGCCTCAGGGTATCTTGTGGCATGGTCTACCACCACCAAGAAGTATCTGTTCCATGACCTGGTTTGAGGATCCAAAGGACCCATAATATCCATGCCTATTCTCTCGAAAGGCCATCCAACCATGGGTAGTGGAATTAAGGGGGACTTTTTGGCACCACCTAACTTGCCAGAAGCTTGACAAGTTGGGCAGGACCAGACAAATTCCTTAACCTTTACACCCGAAATGCGGCCAGTAAAAGTGCGCAGACAGCGGGTCTGATGTCTTCGTCATTCCCATGTGATCAGCTACAGGAATTTGGTGAGCCAAATCCAAAAGGAACTTTCTTTGGAATTGGGGAATCACCAACCTTCTGGTGCCCTCACCCTCAGAATATTTTGGCTCACTGTATAGATGTCCATCTTCCCAGTACACTTTGAACAGTCCAGGGGCCTCGCCCTTAGCCTGCTCCTTCACTTGCTTCCACAGACCCGCCACAGTGGGACACTCTTTCTGGACTGTGAAGATGTCAGTCTGACCTGGGCCCCCAGCTGATGCGAACTCATCTAGCTTGGGCAGGCCCTTCAGATCTGCGCCCACCAGGGCCTCCACTTCAGGTTCCTGTGCTGCGCCAGGCAACTCTGAAGTCACTGAGTCACCTGCTACCAAAACAGGGTCCTCAGTGACTACTAGCCCCTCTCCCACAGGAGTAGGCAACTCAATAGTCTGTGGAACTAGACTAGGGGCTACCGGCCATGCAGGTACTTCCAACAAGCCCTCTGGAAGCACTCCAGGCCCCAAGCATCTGAAAGTGTTCAATCTGGCAATCTCTTTAGCCCTCGATTGGGTAACCACTGCGACTATCTCAGGATCAGGAAGATCATTACACAGCAACCATGGGACAGGGATGGAGTCTTTCACTGCTACACGGCGCTGGGTCGTTTCCCCTCGCCAGCTGAGCTCTACCATCACCAAGGGGCACTTACTCTTTCCATCAAACCCATTGACGCGACAATCAGGCCCATCAATATACTGGCCTGGCTGTACCCACAGCCATGTGTCAGCAGTGACGCTAGCCGCAGTGTCTCGGACTGCAGGACTTTTTTGTTAATTTATATACACATGTTCTAGATAGAGTTCACTATTATTGGGAACTGGGATCCCTTCTGGAGACCTGGTACCATTCCCACTCAGTGTAACCAATCTGCACTTGGCCACTCCCTGGCCTAGTGGGAAGTCCTCCTCTAAGAGTCCCACACTAATGATGGCCTCTTCCACAAGTCCAACATTTACTATGTCTTGCTTGGGTAAGCCCTTGCAAGCAGGATCCCCTTTCCTATGGCCCAGCTCCTTACACACAAAACAACTTTTGGGTGGTGAGAACGCAGATGGCCCAGTGTTAGGGGCGCCTGTGCTCTTTTTTTTGGTGTGCACAGCTGAGCTAGAGGTTTTGGATTTCCCTTTGTTTCTTTTGGGGACCGGACTTCAAATAGGATTGGGTTGGACCTTTGTCCTTGCCATCCTTATTTACTTTTTTGTCCGGCGATTTCTCTTTGGGTCTGCTCACCTGAGTCTTTTTCTGGACTCGAGTACTCACAAACCTGTCGGCAGCCTTTGCAAGCTCCCTAGGGTCTGTGATAGTCTTGTCCATAAAATGCTGGCGTGGGTGAGCCTCGCAATTTTTCAATACATGGTGACACGCAATCAAATTGTACATCCCTTTAAATGTGTCAACTTTGTTACCAGTCACCTACCCGCTCAGATATATCAACGAAAAGAGTGTGAACGCTCCAAATGTCCACCCACTTTTCTTTCCGAGCTCTCTGAAGCTATTGAGATACTGTTCTGGGGTTTTCCAGAACTACCTGAGAAGGGCTGCCTTCATGCTCTCATAAACGGGCCTTTCCTCAGGAGTTAACTGAAGAATTGCATCAGTTCCTGGTGTCGGTAAGCGACTCATCTGGGCTGCACCCCACAGTACCTCATCCACCTCCTGTATCTGGAAAGCCAGCTGGAACACTTCAAACCAGTGACAAATATCCTTCCCCACTTCACAAGGCTGCACTAAGTCTTTGGGAATGTGCCGTCAGGCTTATCCTGGGCACTCTGGTTTGAGCCACTACTGCTGCTTCAGCTAGAGGTGGATCTGTTGGCCTCCTTCTGCTCTTCAAGCACCAGCTTACGCAGCTCTAGGGTGACCTTGTCCTGCTGTTTCGGTTTCCCTAGCACTAGTCTCCTCTCCTCGAGCAGGAGCTTTCTAGCCGCTACCTCATTAACAGTCGGAACTATTGCTGGGCCACTTAGAGACTGTGCTGAGACCTGGGAACTGTGGGATGCTGCACTAGCCCCTGTCCTCACTGACATTCTCGAGTGTTGAGAAACCACACTTGCCCCCCCGCGGGATGATTGGTGAGAAACCCTGCTCATGTAGTCGTCCTCATCATTCTCCCCCTCCGGAAGGTCTCGTCCGTTCAGGTACACGGGGCCTAGCCCGTCCCCTGGGGTCTTCTCCCTAACCACCCTCGCTTCTAAACAAGCTTGGAGACTGATCAGCAACTCAGGTTTATTAACCTTAGTGCTGTGGGGAAGACCCCACTATATTTAACTACTGTCTCCATTTATCTGACTGTCTATCGGCCCTCTCATGTTACATCATTGTCATCCTCTACAGCTCCTGCATCTCATGATCCCCGTTTGCTGATAAGAGGTGTGTCACGAAGCACTTCCGCCAGGGTGAATACATACATCTGTGTGGTTTAAACTCTGCCAGTGGATTGTATTCCAACTGGTTGGCAGTGTACCTCTTCATGCTCCAGAGAGACCATCAGGCTCGGTGTCAATGCTAACACTCTGGCATTGCTCTGGGCAAGCCTCCAGACCATTGTTCTTTGCCTGGCAAGCCATTACAATACGGCAAACACCATATGCAAATCAAGCATGGTCCCACCCATATGTGTATACATTCCATTGTACAACTATTCTTTTTCTAATGCAACGAGATTTATTCTAACTTTTAATAAATTCAAAATGACATATATGTATATTTTAGTATGAAACCACAAATATGTTTTCTTAGTATATGTGCATTTCTATCAGCCTTGAGAAAGACCCTGGTGGTCGAAACATGGGTAGGCTGTGTTTTTTACACAACAAATAATATTTTAGCGGTGTTTTTTATCTATACAAATACAATTTAATACTGGAAACAATATTTTTCATTTTTTCTTTCTTAAGAATTGATTGTGTATATGCTCTCTGGTGTTCCAGTAACTTCTTGTTGTATTTGTGCATGCACCAGTTCAGAAAAAACAAGATGGCAGAGCGACCTTTTGGAGGTTTGGACCACGGACGGGGAGACCAGCAGCAATGAATTAGACACAGCTAAATTCGGAAACCAGTTGAGAAGCACACCATTTTTCACAAGATTTACCTCCTTGAGTGAGGCCCTCCCAGGAACAAGAATCCCTGAAAGTATGAAAGGAACTGCAGGTTGGACATCAGTGGAGGGTGGACATCAGAAGCTCACTGTCTCTAGAGCCCTGGTTCTCTCTAAACTGGACTACTGTAACAGCCTCTATCTTAATCTGCCCGCCTCTACTCTCCGCCCTTTGCAACTCATCCAGAACAGGACTGCAAGACTTGTCCTTGGCCTCAAGCCCAGGGACCGTATCTCTCCAGGACTGAAATCACTACACTGGCTCCCAGTGACTGCGAGGATCAAGTTCAAAACCCTCTGCATTGTCCACAAGGCCGTCTGGGGCCTTGGGCCAAAATACCTTCAACTCTCTCTTCCTAAATATCTTCCTTCTCGAGCTCTTCGCTCATCTGCCTCCAACTCCCTCAGGGTCAGCCGCTTCTCCAAACAACGAGTTGGGGGCAGATCTCTTTCCACTGCAGGGGCCTCCCTCTGGAACAGCCTTCCTACCTCCCTGAAACTTGAGGAGAACCACCTCCGGTTCCGGAAGCACCTCAAAACCTTCCTCTTTGCCTCCGCTTTCTCTCCCCCTCTCCCCTGCTAATACTACTGAAACTGCACTGAATCTGCAACTGGGCCATTCACCGTTCTCGGCCCAGCCACTCTCCCCTGCACTGCCTCCACGGCAACCCCTGCACTACGGGACTGTGTCTGTATCCATACAGCCCCCCTTCCCAGCACTTGTCTGCACTTACCTCGCACTTGCCACCAGCTGGCCCTTGTTATTTATCCTGTATGCTGTATGCTTATAACCCTGTACTGCACTTTCCCCTCTCCCTTTCCCCCATGCACTTTTCCCTTCCCCTCTACCCTTGAACTTGCGCGATCTGAATGACTCTTGGCCTAGTAAGATCGTTGTCTGTCTCCCCTTGTTCCCCCCTCCTGCCTCGTCACGCCTTGAAACACTTGTGTATAGGCGCGTTACAAATGCCTTATCATATCATATCATATCAAGATAGGAGAAAAGGAGGTGGGAGACTCAGTGAAGCCAGGACTCAGAAAGTCATTAGGAGAAACAGGTGAACCCAGCACCCAAGTGTGGTGAGTCTAGGATAGAGGCAGGTATCAGAACCTGGTGAGGCGTGGAGGAGGTTACAGGGGCCTTTGCAGGAGGGAGGACATAGAACATGGATTGTGAAAGTTCTCCATAGTAATGAGAACATGTTGCAGCATCATGGAGGAGATGGAGAATGTGGTGGGCTAGTGGGCAGCAGTACAGGACCTTAAGGCAAGGAGAAAGTCAGTGCTTCAACTACCTGTATGACTAGGGCACTAAGAGGTCCTTGCCTGCTGGATGCTGTGGGGCCTAAGACAATGGTTTTGAATAGCTATGTGTGGGAGCCAGCAGTAGGGAGAGGAGCAGCTCGCTTGCTTCATTCTCAAATGACAAGAGACCCACCAAGGAGCCATAGAAAACGACAGTAGGCAGCAGCCTAAGAGACTGTGACTGGCACAGACATTATTTTCATTGCCCAGGAGACATAGTGGTATATCTTTTTGTTTACTTCTCCCCTTTTCCTTGGCCCCGTTCCTTTTAGAGACCCCAAATGAAGGGTTTGAAATGCAACTTTGTTTGTTATACCTCTGTATGTATACCACTGAGCTTTGTGGAAGTTGCTAGCAAACAGTCAATGGTTAGAATTCCCCTTAGGATCCTCATTGCATCACCAGGGTAGAGTGTGGAGTGTGGCATTGGCAGTGAGCCTGTGCTGCCACTGCCTGTGCCCCAGTATGCTTCTCTAGCTTTGCTTCCTCATGCAAATGGGTTGAATCTCCAATGCTTGTGAGAGGTGCTCACGATTTCTATCTCCAGATGGCAAAACCTCTGAGTGGGAGTGCACACTGCTGGCCTGTCTCCCCAACTCCTTGGGACATGGTATCCAGGAAGACCCTAAAGGTAAGAATGTCTACGGAGTCGGAGTAAGCATTCATGGGAGCCTGATGGTGGGACCAGGACATGTGAGGCTGTACCTTAGTCAGGGTGTCTATACCAGGCATAAAATGTACTGAATGGCATGCAATGGCAGTATTGGGGCCTTTGAAGCTGCACTTGCAATATGAGGGCAGCACAAGGACATGTGGGGCTGTATCCTACACATGATTACTATACAAGTGATATAAGGAATTTACTGACATAGAAAGTCATTACTTGATTATTTGAGGCTGCACTTGGCCTATTATGGTAGCACCTGGACATGTGAGGTTGTACCTTACACAGAATTACTATACCTGACATGTGAGGTTATAACTGGAATAGGATGACAGCACTTGGGTATTTGAGGATACACTTGGCCTATAATTGCAGCAACTGAGCATTTGTAGCTGTACCTTACACATGATGACACCTTACATATGTTAACTATTACAGGCATATGAGGCATTAACTGGCATACCATGGCATTACTAGAGACTTTGGATCTGCACTTGGAATATGATGCGTACATTAGGTGTATGCGGTTGCACCTGACTATATATGGCATGTGAGGCTACGAATGACATAAAATGACCACTGTTGTACATTTGAGACTACGCTTGGCATAAGATGAAGGCATCTGAGAATATGAGGCTATAGCTTAATATGATGACACTTTACATATGGTGACCACACAAGGCATAGAATGTACTAACTGGCAAAATATGGCGTTATTAGTGCATTTGAAGTGACACTTGGACTATGATGGCATAACCTGGACTAAATCTGTAATTTACATACAAGGATAATATCTGGGATGGGAGACTATAACTGGCATACAGTGGCAGAGCTTGATCATCTGCACTGGGCACATGATTGCTGCACCTGGCCATGTGTGGCTGCTCTTTATACATGAAGGTACCTTAAATATGATGACTATACCAGGCATATGAGGCGTTCACTTACATGAGATGGTGCACTGAGTCATTTGATGCTACTTTGTTTTTGATGGCCACACCTAGACATATAAACTAGTACCTTACATAGGAATATAGTAAGAATAAATTGGCATAAGATGCCATTACTGATATCTTTAAAGCTGCACTTAACATAAAATGGTAGCACCTGGATGTATAAAGCCTTTTATATGATGCTTCTGTATCTATAATGAATACACCATGCATATGGGGCATTAACTGGCATAATATGGAATTACTGGAACTTTTGCAGTGGTACTTGAATTATGATGGCAGGACCTGGTCTTGTAAGGATGGAAATTGCATATGATGAATATATTGTGCATGTGAAGCTATAACTTGCACACAAAGCAGTACTTGGGCATTTGAGGCTGAATTGGCAAATGGTGGCAGGACCTAGGAAATACCTTACATATGACGACACCCTTCATCATATTATGACTCTACCATACATATGAGACATTAACTGTTATGAGATGTCATCATGCTATGAAGCTTTGCAATACCAATGTCAACATGTCCAAAAGTTGAATTGAGAGAATTGTGTACAGTTCAGAATTATTACACATATATTCACATTAGAAGAAATTATTGACAAAATCAATTTGGTTACTAACAAGGTTTAGAACATTTCAATCAATCAAAACTTTATTCGCCTCCAAGTCATAAAGGCAAAAATCAAAAATACAATACATTATTAAAAAGCAGAGTGTTATTTTCCAAAAGAATTTCAAAATTCCTCATAAAATATTGCTTAAGAGTTATGCAAAATTAATGCATACATTTTAATCGTCATATTTCAGCAAAAAAAAAAAACATTTTACTATATCAGATTACAATCTCATAATCAAAGAACTATAGAATTAAAATTCTATAGAAAAAACACTAAACACACCCAAGGGGAGAGGTAAGTCGCAGCCCCTTGCAGAATTCATTTCCTGCTATGCAATCACTCTTTTGCCACTGGACCCTCCCCTTTCCCCTTAAGCACTCCCTTGTGCACCCCCTTCTGAAAAAGCCTTCTGTCAATCCTTCCTGTCTGGCAACCTAGCACCCAATCTCTATCACTCCTTTCCTGGGCAAACTCCTGGAAAAGCTGAATCTGTTGTTTGTCTCCATGACCATCAGTCTGGCTTCAGAGCAGCCAGAGGCACAGAAACTGCTCTCCTGAATACCCATGAAGATCTGCTCAAAAATCTCGATTCTAGCCTTCCTCCTGTCCTCATCCTCCTTGATCTCTCCTCTGATTTTGACATGGTCAATCATGCCATCCTGATCAACCGCCCTGTGAGAACCTGGGCATCACGAATCAGGCCCTTGCTTGGTTGACCTCCTTCCTCCTAGACCGGCCGTTCCAGGTCCAACTTGGGTCCTTTCTATCCACCACCTCTCTCTCCACATGTGGTGTCCCCCAGGGCTCTAACCTCTCACCCTGGCTCTTCAATGTCTACTTGATGCCCTTGGCCCACCTTATCTCTACCTTCTCCTCTAACTTTAAGTGTTATGTGGATGACACTCGGCTCTCCTTCAGGCTCCCCTCAGCCTCCTCTCCTCTCTCACTCATTTCTGACTGTCTATGCGTGATTCAGGAGTGGTATGCCTCCAACAATCGTTGCCTTAATGCCAGTAAAACCGAGATTCTTCTCAATGTGATCCCTGCTCCCCGCTTTCCCTCTCTCACTCTGGGCGCCCCCTTAGGCCCTCTTCCTATGTCTTCCTGTGAGGCAGAAATCCTTGTTGTCATCTTCAGTTCCACTCTCTCCTTCTCTCCTCACATCGCAGACCTTGCCAAGAAGGCCCACTACCAGCTGCACCTCCTCAGGGGTATTCTTCCTTTTCTCACTTCCCCCGAGAAGCTCACTGTCTCCAGAGCCCTGGTTCTCTCTAGGCTACACTACTGCAATAACTTCTTTCTCAATCTGCCTTCCTCTATTCTCTGCCCTCTGCAACTAATCCAAAATGGGAATGCTAGAATTGTCCTTGGCCTCACGCCCAGGGACCATATCTCCCCAGCCATGAAATCTCTCCACTGCCTCCTGGTGGCTGCAAGGATGAATTTCAAGAACCTCTGCATTGTCCTCAAGGCTTTCTGGGGCCGGGGTTCGCACTATATCCAACTCTCTCTTCCTAAACCCCTTCCTTCTTGTGCCCTTCACTCAGCCACCTCCAACTCTCTGAGGGTCAGAGCTTCTCCAGACAGAGAGTGGGGGGTAGACCTCTCTCCTCTGCAGGTGCCTCCGTCTGGAATGGCCTACCCGACTCCTCTCAAACTTGAGCCGGACCACCTGAATTTCCGGAAGCTGCTCAAGACCTTCCTTTTCGCTTCTGCTTTCTCTCTCTTTCTCTCTCTCCTGCTGAACAACCTGTCTGCTGCTCTGACCGGTTGCCTGGTTACCCTCAAAGATTCACTAGGTACCAGGCTCCTTCATGACCAGTAGCCCCTGCATTGCCTTCGGGCCTTCCGAGCACTTAGGGGCTGTACCTGGAACCCTACAGTCCCCTGCCTCCTTGAACTTACTGATAGCCGTGCTGCCCTGGCTGCACTTACTCAGGACAATGCTGTTCTGATTGTACTTCCCACTTCCCTCGCCCTTGCACTTCCCCTAGCCCCCTGCACTTTGCGTATCACACTTGCACGATCTGAATGACACAGGCCTAGTAAAATAGTGTGTTTTATCCTCCCTCCCTTGTCTTGTTGCACCTAGAAACACTTTTGTACAGGTGCGTTATAAATGACTTATCATATCATATACTAGAGATCTTGCTACATCCATTAAAAAATCTGCTGCTAGGCATTAAACGAAACAAGCTATATATGCCTTAATCAATGTTCTAGCAAAAATAAACACAAGTCGAATGTGGCAAAGTCGACTGTCCTAGCTTGATAATGATGTTGATCTTAACAGCAGTGCCAGATGGATATGCTTTACCACAATAAGGACAATAGTGTGGTTGCTGGAGCTTGTGTACAATGTCAGGGCTGTTTGCAGTATTGCGCACGCCCGTCGCTCTCAAAGGTGGCTTTAAACACTGGGATCTCAGAATACTTAGACTAGGGCACACAAACATGAAATGGGCTACAGTTTCCTCTGTGAGTCGACACAATGGGCAAATACCTGAACCTCCTGCTCCCCAGGTTTTTGTAAATGATACAACCCTCAAGGTTCCCAATCTGACTCTCAAGTATAGGGCTCGTGCATATGGAGGGTTGACTTTGTCAGGAAACTTTCCTACCCCAAACCACCTTTGATAGACAAATAACCAGTCCAAATTTCCGCTTGCGGCTACCCTCCTCACTCTTCATCCTAGAGTGGCAAACAACGGCCCTCTTCACGCTTTTGATGACTGCTCTGTCAACTCGTTCTGGACCTGTCCATAATGTGGACTCATTCAGTAGGATAGGGTATCTTTCACCCCTTGGCCCCTTCATCCAGGGGAAACTGATTCCCCCCCACTAGGCTCTGAACATGGAACAGGGCTTTTTGGTATTTCACAAGCTCTTTGATATGGCAAAGCCTTAGCCAATACATTACCGATTGGAAGATGACCACATCCCCAATAGGAGGTATGCTAGTCTCCATCTGCAAGAGCACGACAGGTGTGCCCTGGGGTAGAAGATTTTTTAGGAAGCTATATTCAAACTTTGAAATTATGTTAGCACTAGGAAATCCCCAGACGTCAGCCCCAAAGAGCACATAGGTACATGCTTGTTTTTTATACAGCTCATACAGGGCAGGTCTGATAGCGCCCCTTCCATGTCTGTCAAAAAACACCCTCACAGCTCCACTGTGCTTTTCCAGTGAAACACAAGCTTTGTTGCCCTGAGTAGTCCAGAGTCTATTCTTGTGGAATCTAATACCTAGATAGTCGTACAAAGAGACCTGCTCAAGCCTGCTATCAGCCACTCTAACCTCTATGGCTTGTTGTTTAGAAAACTTGGGCTTAAAGACCATGGTTTCAGTTTTTTCAGTATTCAGTATTAGTCTTAGGTTCTCACATTTCCTCAAACACAAGGCTAGAGTATCCCTCAGGCCCTTGGGGGAAATTGACAAAAGGACGGCGTCATCAGCAAAACATAACGCTGGATATCTGTCCTGTACCATTTTTAGTGGATCTAAACATCCGGTCATCAGAGCAGATATCACTTCCCCTACATATATGCAAAACCCCTTTAAAAACACTAAATGTCCCGGTAGTCTCCCCTGCCAACCCATAGCAAACCACTGCCCTGTTTCCTCAATATAAAGATCGAGCGATGGCTATCAACTGAGGGGCATTTTCCTTTTATTTAGTACCTGCCAGAGCAGGTCACGAGGGATCACGTCAAATGCCGTTTTAAGGTCCATGAATACAACGTAGAGTTTGTCCTTCATCAGAATTGTATATTTATGAACAAGCAGGTGCAAATGAAAGCTCTGGTCATTCGTAGATTAGCCGGGCTGAAACCCAGCTTGAAGGGTGGGGGTGATCTATTGTCATCTGCCCATGTCTGGATGTGCTTCAAAATAGCTTTAGCCAAAGCTTTCCCCGTGCTATCCAATAAGGAGATCGGGTGATGTTTTGTCAGCGTGTCTCTTCCCCCTTTCTTATGTATGGGCACAATCCCAGCTGAGCACCAATACTCAAGGACCATATTAGTGCTACTACAGGCATTGAGAACCTTCCGGAGTACTGGAGCCCACAGTAATGGTTCGTCTTTGGAAGTATGGATAGCAATAAGTCTACCTGGGTCAGGAGCTTTAAGACTTGTTTGTGTGGTGATGGACTCTATCACTTCTTGTAAACCCAGCTGTAGCCTTTTCTCTTCACTATCAGCCGGAATTAAAGTGTTAGCAGTAGGGCCATCAATTCCGCCCCCGTAGCGCAATGCTGCTCTAAAGGGCCACGCCACCTTGCATTGACATAATAAAAAGGATAAAGGTTTGATATTAGCACTAGAGCAGATTCAAAATAGGCTGTCAATGAATATTTACCCATATGTTGTACTGGAATTAAGGTAAACATTCTTGGATCAGTATCATTTATTTTACCCTGAGTTTCCTGCCATACAACTTCTCATTATATGGTCATAATGATGCCTGCACAATCTTATTCAACAGATGGGTGGAAAACCAGTGCTCAGATTCCAGTCCAGCTGAATGTTGCTCCTGGTACATTTCCATGGTTCTTGATTGCCACCTTTTTTAGTTTTGGTTATGAGGTGGTGCTTTAGCGCCACCTATGGGCCAAATCTGAGGCATCAGAGTACAGCTAAGGAGAGATGGCATATGAGGAGGGACATAATGAGTGTAGGTGTTGTTTGGTTATTTTTATTTTTTTATTTTTTTTATTTGTATTTAATCAAAAGATTTTTACAAAATTTAAGATTTCTGTCTTTTGTCTGTGGTCGTGACGGAAAGAAAAAAAAGAAAAAGGAAGAAAATGAGAACAGCTCTCTAAAAATGTGCCTTTGTCGGCCAGTTTATGGCTTCCAAGATTTTATAGGAAGCTATTTGCCATGATGTTTTGTCGCCTCCAATCAAACGAGACCAACATATTTCTTCGTCTTCTATGATGAAATCTGTGAAGGTTGATTTTAAGTATCGACTTCTTATATGTTGGTTTGAGGCACATTTTAGGAGCAAGTGGCGGATTGTTTCCTTTTCTTGTATCTCACAAAATCGACAACTGTTGTTTCCCGACTGGCCTCTAATTGACAAGATCTCATTTGTCTGCAAGACATTTAAACGGGCTCTCATCAGCGTGTCTCTCCCTTTCCTGGACGGAAACTTCTTTATATATTCCTGGAGTTCATTGAGTTTTTTCGTGTTTGGAGGCAGGTGTAAGGTTAATTTATTTTTTCCTGCTGTCTCCAGGGTGTTTATCCAGTCGAGTTCTTTGATTTTGGTGAAAGTTCTCTTTGGGTACTTTATTAGTTGTTCTTCGTCTGCATTGACCTGTTCTAGCAAGCTGATGTTTTCTTCTTTCCATTTTTTAAGGGATTTGCTTGTGTTCCTTTCTATTTCGAGATTGATGAGAAAGTATATTGATGGTGGCTCAGCCATCCGGCATTTCCTGAACAGTCTTAGAGACGATTGTGAGACTGAACTTCTGAGAGAGGGTAAGCTAAGCTCTCGTCGGATTGAGGCTATTGGGGTCGAGTTTGGGAGTCTGAGGACTTTTCGCCAAAACTTTGCCTCAATTTTTGTCCAAATGGATCATGGTAAGTTCATCATAGCATCTCCCCCATATGTTAATGTCGGCATCACCTTTTTCTTATAATGTTCTAGCACAGGGATCAGTGAGAATCTTCCAAACTTTTTATCTATGGCCCTAGCTTGGGCTGCCAATTTGTTGGCTTTGGACATCAGGACCGATTGCATGGCTTTGTCTTGCGAAGAGGAGTCTAGGGTTACTCCTAAGTATTTGAAGTCGAACACTCGCTCGATCAGTGATCCTTCCAAAGTTAGTTTCAGTTTTTCTGTTTTCCTGGTCGCTTTTTCCAATACTAAGAATTTTGTTTTCTTTACGTTTATTTCCAGTTTGTTTTCTTGCATATACCCTTGAAGCTTTGTCAGTTGGCGCTGCAGACCAATTGGTGTGTGATCCATTAGGACCAAGTCGTCTGCGTAAAGCAATCGTGTTATCGGGATTTTGCAAATTTTTGGAGGAAATGCTCGAATTTTTGAATCCTCATTTTGGATGTCACCAATGAATGCCAGAAACAGGGCCGGGGCCAACGGGCACCCCTGCTTCACTCCTCTCGCTGTTGGGATGGGTGATGATAAAAGGCCATTTTGATCAAGTCGGATGCGTATTGAAGTGTCGGTGTATAGTGCCTTAATCGGGTTTAATATAGACGGTGGACAATCCCAGGTTTCAAGTTTGGACCATAGGCGGGCCCTGTCTATCCGGTCGAATGCTTGTGTCAGATCGATGAACGCCACAAAGATTCTTGTTCCTCCTTCCAGTGCTCTGTTTTTCAGCACGTTTAGCATTAGAATGTTGGCTGTTGTGCCCAGATTTCTTTTGAATCCCGTTTGGAGTGGGTCGTTACAGGGTGATTCCTCCGCCCAGATCTTGAAGCGGTCGAGAAGCATTGAGCCAAACACTTTACCTATGACATCCAGGAGCGCAATTGGTCTGTAATTTATCGGGTCCTTTTTGTCTCCTTTCTTGAATATTGGAACGATTGTTGCTTGTTTCCATGAGGGTGGTATCGTTTTTAAGTTGCAGCATCTGCCAAAGATTTTACTTAGCAGACTTGCCCACTCATTTTCAAGTGTTTTTAGATCGGAGTTTGTGATCCCATCGGGTCCTGGGGCGTGGGAGTTTTTTAAGCCTCTGATTTTCAATCGGATTTCCTGTGGATCATCTATGATTATCCATGGCTCAGGAGACATTTCGCCCTGTAGTTTTAAGTTGGTACTTGGTGCCTGGTACATAGTAGTGTAGTGTTTTGTCCAAGTAGTTTCCCCAATCTCGGTTATGATTGTGTTTTCTTGGGTTTCGTTAACCGCTCTCAAAATTTTCCAAAATTCTTTTATGTTTTTGCCACTTATCGCTTTTAGAATGTTTTCAGCATCTTGTTGATAGAGAGACAGTCTGTGGCCTTTTACCCATGCTTTGTAGAGTTTGGTTTCCGCTTCTGCCGCTCTCACAGCCCCTGGAGATCCTGAAGATTTTGCTTTGCGTTGTATTTTCCGCAGTGCCCGACGTTTCTCCACCAGTGTTAGGTCATACACGTGTCTTGGGGGATTTCCACTGTTTGTTTTTATTTTACGAGTCTTCTTGAACTTCGTCAGGAATGGCGTATAGTCTGTATTATTTTTGCCCAAGTGATTTGGCATTGAGCTGAATCCTTTTTCTATTTCCTCAATGGCATCAGTTGTAAGGTGTAGACGGTTTCCCTTCGTGTTGGCTATGACTTGATGCTCAACGTACTCATTCTGGGGCCTTATTGACATCCAGGTTGTTGACAGGGGGTTGTGGTCACTGGCGGTAACTCTTGTAATTACAAAATCTTTCGTTATTGCCAGTAATGGTTCAGTGACGTAGATGTAGTCTATGGTACCTGTCAATTCATTCCTTTCCCATGATGGCGGGCGATTTAGGTCTGGGAATGCTTCGTGCAAATTGTGAAGGTTTCTTGAATTCATCAATTTGACCCATAGGTTGCCGCGTTGTTTGCCTGTTGAGTTGTGGCCTAGGTCCGCCTCTCTTTCTTCCGAGCTCGTGCACGTAGCGTTCAGGTCTCCGCAAATGAGGAAGTATTTTACCAGGTGTTCCGATAGTGCCTCATCTATCGCGTCCTCCATTTTCTCTATGTAGGCGGTAGGCTCTATGCTTGCGGGGTTCCAGTAGGTGTTTGCTACGATTAAGGTGACTTTCTCGTAGGCGTTTTTAACGGTACTCCAACGGCTCCATGCCGCCTTAACCATCAGAATCATTTGGTTGCTGATCAATGTTTCTTCTAGTTTGATCCCTGAGTCTTTTTTAGACGCAATCAATAAGCCCGACGAAGGTCTTCCTCGACATCCTTGTTTGGCTGGTGCAAGGATGACTTTGAACCCCCCTATTGCAGGGGGTTCAGTCAGCCAGGTCTCTTGGAGGCATAAAAGGTCATATGACCCCAGGTCCATGTCTTTTGGAGACAGTAGATGGATGTATCCTCTCGTGTTCCATGAGCACATTTTTAGTTCGCACTTTAAGGGGGTCGGGCGATGTCTGTCATGTAGAATGTGCTCGTCTCTCGCGAGTTGCTATGTTTGCTTTTTTTCCATCAGAATTTTGGGCAGCCAGGACCATATGCCTTTCGTGGGTTCACATCTTTTTTGGGGAAATTTTTCTGTTGAAAGTTTGGCTGTTATTTCTGGAATTGCCTTGGTTTTATTAAGTTTTTTTGTATCTTTGGTTTTTGTGAAACTTTCATAATTTTTGTTTTCTTTCGAGGCTTGTCGATTTTCCCTCAGTTTCTCTTCAACTTCCCGGGCTCTTGCTCTGTCCTTGTTTTTTTCAGGCGATTTATTGCGGCCGGTTCTTCCTAAGGCACTTTTTGGGTGTCTGTCTACTTGCTTTCTGCTGGGCGTAATGCGCCTTTTGTTTTCAGCCTCCCTTTTATTGTCTTCTTCGCTTTTGGTCGATTGCACTTTGACTTCGTAGCCCATTTCGTCCAGCTCTTCACTACAGTCGAGGATCAGGTTTTTCAACGTTGTTGATGTGACATAGAGTACCGTTTTTGCTTTTGCATTTACGTGGCTTGGCTCTACTACAAGCAGATCTTCTGATTTTATTTGATTCAGCTTTCGAATGTATTTAAACAGTGTTAGCACTGAGTTTCGGTTCAAGATTATTTCGTCTCTGTTTTCTTTCACTTGTGTCAGCTTTATACGCCATTTAGCTTTGTCCACTTTTTTCGGTTTTAGGTTATATTTCTGTGTTCTGGATCTGTACCGAAAGATCATTTCTCCTTTGTCTCGTGGCGGGCTGAGTCGTTTTTCAGTGTTGGTTTTGTTGTGGGCATTCGTGGATTGAGAACGCGGTCTGCCTGGTGTTATGTTTCTAGACGGCTTTCTTTTGTGTTTTTGTTCGTTCCGTCTACCTTCTGATCTCCTTCTTGATTTACCGCGTTCACCCTCTTTCTGTCTGGAGGAGTTATATCTTTGTTCTTTTTTCCAGTTTCCTGAGGTCTGGTTGTCTCTGGGTCTCGATTTCGACCTTTCGTTTTCTTTTTTTGTTTCTTTCTGCATCCTTTTTTGCTTTGTCTGACTATCTGTATCAATTGGACTGGCGCCCTTGTTCTTTATATTCTTCGCGTTTTCCCTAGAATTTTTTGCTGCTTTTTCTCCAATCACTTCTTCGTTTCTTCTTGTGAATTCTGTATTATCCTTTTCTTTATGAGATTGTGAAGTTGATGCTTCACTGGAGCAATGTGCAGCTAGACTCGTAGGCGAGTTTTCTGCCAGGTGTTGGCTCAGATTCATCAATTCTTCGCCTTCGATGCGATCAATTGTTGATGGAGATAGGGTAAAGGTTCTTTTTTCTGGCGTTTCAATTGTTGACGGCGATAGGCGGATGGTTCTTTTTTCTGATGTTTCAGGGTTTTTTGTTTGCCTCGACTCTATTTCTTTGCCTTTCATTTGTGATTTTTCCTTGTGTTTTACTGGTCGTGTGAAAAGTTGAAAAATACCTTCTGCAGTTTGGTTTCCAGTTGAGGGTTGTCTAGGTGGTGGTC
This sequence comes from Ambystoma mexicanum, assembly GCF_040938575.1. Lineage (NCBI taxonomy): Eukaryota > Metazoa > Chordata > Amphibia > Caudata > Ambystomatidae > Ambystoma > Ambystoma mexicanum. The sequence continues at coordinate 44,130,993 of NC_090922.1, forward strand.
TCTTTGTTGATTGGTTCTCAGTTTGTTTTAAATTCGCCTCTTTATTTGCACCCTCTGTTGGTGGATTATTTGTTGTATGGCCTGTAATAGCTATGGTTTGAGTCCCCCTGGTTTTATTCACCGGTCTTTGTTCTTTGTCTTCATACTGCTCTTTTTGTCGTGAAGGCGAACCCTCGTCATTTATTATAACTGTGCTTGATTTTCTGGCTTCCAAAGCCATGACATATGCTTCTAAGAAGATAACTTTGCTGTGGATCATCGCTTGGATGCTTGTGTGGTCTTTCAAGGAGTCAGCGATAGTTTCATAAAGTTTCATGAATGGTGCCAATGCAATGTTCACTGATGACATAATTGACAGTAAGTCCATTTTTTTTTTATTTGAGGAATCCGTCGGGCTGGTCGAATGATGTGGCGAGGTTCTTCTTAAGGGGGATTCAGTTAACATTGTTGTCTGATTTGTCCAGCTGCCTCGAATTGGCCTTGTTGTTTCTAATGAGGCTCTTCCTTTTCGAGTTTTGTCGATGTGGTAACTTCGATTGTCATTTCCCCCCGTGTTCAAGTTTTGGTTGATTAGGGGTCTCGTAAGGTTTTCTTGGTTTAGTTCGACTAAGTCTGCTGTGGATGGCCTTCCTATTGTCATGTTTTCATTTTGGGCTTTGAAGAGCCCCGCTTGGTTGAGTTTTTCTGGCACCGGCGTTTTGTTTGGGGTTTTATGAACTTTGTCTCTGTCTGTTCCTGTGAAGTTGTCAACATTCAAGGCTGTACCCTCTGGGAGTGAGGGTGTTGCCGGATTTAGCTTGCAGGAGCCTTCCTTTATTTCTGTTGTTAAATCCATTGGGCCTTTCGGGTCAACTATAATGAGGCTCTCCTCTTGGATGGTATGGGGGTTTTCTTTGTGCTCGGACATGACAGTCCCCATTTCTGACTCTTTGCCCGGATTTCTCTTCAGTTCCCCCTTCTCTATGACTTTTGTCGGCTTCAGATTTTGCTGGCCTCTTGGTGAGTTCGTGGGAATCTTTTGGGGTAACATCGGGCACGGTGGTTCCCCCTCAGGCCCCACTTTGTCACTCAGCTGTCCTTGTGCCTTATTACTTTCTCCTGAGGACCGTCTTTTACTATGTGACCGGTTATCACTGACGTAGTGCTCAACTCTGCGTAGTTTTGCTACCGGCAAGCAGTCGTTTAAAGCTTCCAGTATTTCAAGATCTGTAAGTTCCCTCTGTGGGTACTCTTTTGTTGCTTTTTGTCTAATGTTTGCGTAAAAGTAATCCTTTATTGAGTTTTTAAGTGCCCCTCCTTCTGCTCTCTGTGGGTCGTTTTCATTTGTTTTGACCATCAATTGGTCAGGTGTTTTTTGTTGCTGTTCGAGCTTCTGGGGCCTTTTTTTCGTTCTGCTGCTGATCTTATTTTTCGTTGTTGTACGGTTCTTGAGTTTCTTGAGAGGCAAGGAACTTGTTCTCTGTCTTTTCTTTTTGTTGGGGTTTGATGGCCCTTGTACATTGATTTTTTCTGAGACCCAACTGGTCTCTGCACTTTCCTCCGCCTCTTTGTGAATGAGAGCCACCACTTTCACTTTCCTTTCCGCTAGTGAACACGTCGGTGATACTCCTGTGGTGTGCAGCTCTCTATCGGGCTCCCCCTGCCCGTTCTCCTCAGGTGGGGTGCCCGCCACCTCCTCCGGTTCGGCCTCTCCTGAGGCAGTCGTACCATCCATCTCTTTTCCCCTCCCTACCTCAGCAACTTCCACGCCCGGCAGCCCTCCTCCGAGAGCTCCCGCCGTGGGGCGGGGAGTGCCCTGCGGTGCTCCGGGGAGGGAGGTATGGGGGGCTGCGCTGGACCGGCGAGCCTAGCTCCCACTTCGAGGCTCGCTCTCCCGGCGGCTCCGACCTCCTTAGCCCTGTCTTCCCTCTCCGTCAGCCCCTCCTCGCTGTCCCACGCGGACCGCGGTCCCCCTTCGAGGGCCGCCTCCGCGGGGTCCCGCTCAACCGCGGCGGCTCGGAGTGGCGACAGGGTGTCTTTCCGGCCAGCCGAGGCCTTGACTGTCTTGATTTCCAGGCTCTTTGCCCATATATCATCAGTTGCTCCTCCAGTTAAGGATGGTCGTTCCTGGGGGTCGTGTTGGTCTGATTTGGGGTCTTCTAAGACTGGAGGCCGGAAGACTTTGCTTTTGGTTGGTTGTACCTTTGTGGTGTTCGCTGGCTCTTGCTGGAACATCGGTTTTGGGGAGCCCATTTGAGGCAATGTCGCTAGGTAATCCTTGGATATTGATGTTTGTTGTTGTTTTTGACTCTGCTGTTTCTGGCATAGTTTGGCGCTCCTCAGGCGTCTACCCTCTTCTTCCATTTCTTCCTCTCTCGGAGGGTCATTCTGCTCTGGGTTCATGACAATTTCCCGCATTTCTCTGTTTGCCCTTGCAGTCCTGGCAGTCATGACTGCAGGACTGCCACTCTCCGTCCACTCCGCGTCCGCTCCGCGGATAGAAGGGGTTTATGTAAGGGTCCTCCCCCACGCTGAAAACAGTAGAAACGGGCAACAGACTCTCCTGCAGGACTGCCACTCTCCGTCCACTCCGCGTCCGCTCCGCGGATAGAAGGGGTTTATGTAAGGGTCCTCCTCCACGCTGAAAACAGTAGAAACGGGCAACAGACTCTCCTGCAGGACTGCCACTCTCCGTCCACTCCGCGTCCGCTCCGCGGATAGAAGGGGTTTATGTAAGGGTCCTCCCCCACGCTGAAAACAGTAGAAACGGGCAACAGACTCTCCTGCAGGACTGCCACTCTCCGTCCACTCCGCGTCCGCTCCGCGGATAGAAGGGGTTTATGTAAGGGTCCTCCCCCACGCTGAAAACAGTAGAAACGGGCAACAGACTCTCCTGCAGGACTGCCACTCTCCGTCCACTCCGCGTCCGCTCCGCGGATAGAAGGGGTTTATGTAAGGGTCCTCCCCCACGCTGAAAACAGTAGAAACGGGCAACAGACTCTCCTGCAGGACTGCCACTCTCCGTCCACTCCGCGCCTGTTTGGTTATTTACTCACCCATTGACTGCCCATGTCCATGCCTATCCCTATGGCCCTCCCCATCCACTTCCTGCCCCTCCTCACCCAAAACAAACCTTCCCGGGATCTCTTGAGCTACCTTTATCAAGCCTCTAAATCAAATTTTGCATTCAATGTGCCTGTCAGGGTTTTTTCAAAGCAGTCTTCCGAAAGCTAATGGTTTAAAATTAGTGTTTTAAACATGCTTCTGGTGTAACAAAAAATTTGTGCTCCTGGTATGGAACCTATTCTACCCAGGAGGGTTAAATCAGAAACAAAATACACCAATGAATAGGTTCAAGGGTACTCATACACATTTTTTCGAACCAATTGTGGGAGCCCTTTGTGTATGAGTACCCTTGAACCTATTCATTGGTGTATTTTGTTTCTGCTACTGGTGTAATAAAAATGTCTTAATCAGGTCTGCCTTCAGCCACTGGATTTATAAGCAATAGGTATGTCCTTCACTGAGGTTAAAAACAAGCATTGGCAAAGCTAACAGTTTCAGCGGTTTTTGCACTGTTTTCCAGCTGCTACCATTAATGGACAGTTAGTATCATTACGGCAATGCCTGACAATTACCTTTTGCATGTCTACACAAAAGCCAAACCTGTTGGCATTGCCAATGCTTGTTTCTCATGACTTGTCCCTGCCTGTTCCTCCCACCTGGCACCCCAAAGTGCACAGCTCTGCCCCCTGCACACATCTCTCACACTCTGCTGGTTTATGCGTTGTACGCTGCCTGACTGGCTTGTCCGTGGGCTGGTTTGGGTCCGCTGGATTCTTCTCCCGCCCCATCACCATCTACCCTGTTTCCCTGTGTCCCCAGCCCCTAGCGCATGTGTACGCCTGCGCCAACCTCCCTGTAATTTAGGTCAACCTTCCCACCGATGCAGGCCCACCGCAGCTTCACTCCAGAGAATGCAATGGATTGTAGGCATCGCAGGTAAGTCCGCTTTCTGCGAAATGAGTGCTCAGAACTTTCTGCTTAATGCACGAGTATAGTTTTTGCAGCATTGTACGAGTCTGCTTTTTCTCCTCAAGGATCTCTAAAAGTCTCAACGGAAATGTGTACGTGAAGTCTTTGATGCCAGAGCAGAGGAGGAACTTTGCTGAAAAGGTTGGGGTGTCGGGGAGCAGTTGACGGAAAGTTGTGAGATAAGTAAAAAGGGGCAGAGTGAAGGAAGGAGGCAGGGCAGAAGAGGGGGCAATCCTGCAGGAAATTTGGGAAGAAAGTGTTTAAGGTAGTATGTTTCTGGTCAAGGTCTTTCTGGTGCTAGTGGATGACCTCCAATGATCAGTGGGTGCAGCGCATGTGATGAGCATGCAGGTGCAGTAATGGCCTGAAACCCCCAACTGAGAGGGGATGTGGCAGTGGTGCACAATGTGAGGTGCTGGCACTGGTGCACTGATAGATGATGTAAGGACCGTCACTGGTGGACAGCATGTGGCACCTGCACTGGCGGACAACGTGAGGAGCTGGCACTGGTGCACTGAGGAGATGATGTAAGGACCGTCACTGGTGGACAGCATGTGGCACCTGCACTGGCGGACAACGTGAGGAGCTGGCACTGGTGCACTGAGGAGATGATGTAAGGATCGTCACTGGTGGACAGCATGTGGCACCTGCACTGGCGGACAACGTGAGGAGCTGGCACTGGTGCACTGAGGAGATGATGTAAGGACCGTCACTGGTGGACAGCATGTGGCACCTGCACTGGCGGACAACGTGAGGAGCTGGCACTGGTGCACTGAGGAGATGATGTAAGGACCGTCACTGGTGGACAGCATGTGGCACCTGCACTGGCGGACAACGTGAGGAGCTGGCACTGGTGCACTGAGGAGATGATGTAAGGACCGTCACTGGTGGACAGCATGTGGCACCTGCACTGGCGGACAACGTGAGGAGCTGGCACTGGTGCACTGAGGAGATGATGTAAGGACCGTCACTGGTGGACAGCATGTGGCACCTGCACTGGCGGACAACGTGAGGAGCTGGCACTGGTGCACTGAGGAGATGATGTAAGGACCGTCACTGGTGGACAGCATGTGGCACCTGCACTGGCGGACAACGTGAGGAGCTGGCACTGGTTCACTGAGGAGATGATGTAAGGACCGTCACTGGTGGACAGCATGTGGCACCTGCACTGGCGGACAACGTGAGGAGCTGGCACTGGTGCACTGAGGAGATGATGTAAGGACCGTCACTGGTGGACAGCATGTGGCACCTGCACTGGCGGACAACGTGAGGAGCTGGCACTGGTGCACTGATAGATGATGTAAGGACCGTCACTGGTGGACAGCATGTGGCACCTGCACTGGCGGACAACGTGAGGAGCTGGCACTGGTGCACTGATAGATGATGTAAGGACCGTCACTGGTGGACAGCATGTGGCACCTGCACTGGCGGACAACGTGAGGAGCTGGCACTGGTGCACTGATAGATGATGTAAGGACCGTCACTGGTGGACAGCATGTGGCACCTGCACTGGCGGACAACGTGAGGAGCTGGCACTGGTGCACTGATAGATGATGTAAGGACCGTCACTGGTGGACAGCATGTGGCACCTGCACTGGCGGACAACGTGAGGAGCTGGCACTGGTGCACTGATAGATGATGTAAGGACCGTCACTGGTGGACAGCATGTGGCACCTGCACCGGCGGACAACGTGAGGAGCTGGCACTGGTGCACTGATAGATGATGTAAGGACCGTCACTGGTGGACAGCATGTGGCACCTGCACCGGTGCACAATGTGAGGAGCTGGCACTGGTGCACTGATAGATGATGTAAGGACCGTCACTGGTGGACAGCATGTGGCACCTGAACTGGCGGACAATGTGAGGAGCTGGCACTGGTGCAAAAGGACCAAGGAGCTGGCACTGGCTGACAATGTGAGGAGCTGGCACTGGTGCACTGATAGATGATGTAAGGACCGTCACTGGTGGACAGCATGTGGCACCTGAACTGGCGGACAATGTGAGGAGCTGGCACTGGTGCAAAAGGACCAAGGAGCTGGCACTGGCTGACAATGTGAGGAGCTGGCACTGGTGCACTGATAGATGATGTAAGGACCGTCAATGTGAGGAACTGGCAGTGGTGGGACATTATGAGGAGCTGGCACTGGATTTTGTATGTCCTAATACAGCACATACAAACAAACCACATTTACATTACAAACAGTTAAAATGATCAAACCACATACACAAAAAATGACTGCAATTTCGTCGCACTCTAAAATTGTAAGAATACTTACTTTTTACAGAAAAAAATGGAAATATCAACTGTCAGAAACACAAGTTAGCACATGGTGCCATGCAGAGATGAGCATGCTTGGCCAGCATGTGGCAAGGGGTCCAGGGACAGCTGATCTGCATCACTCAATCTGCAGCAAAGGGCAAACAGTCTGGGATGCAGCCTGCAATCGCTACTGTCCAGTAGATGGCTGGAATTCCACTCTAATAATTGAGACACGGGCTCCTGGTGGTGACCCTATTCTGCGCAGGAGGGCTATATAATCATTAAATAGAAGTGAGCGGGTCAGTAGAACAAGCATGCCCCCTTATCGCTCATTTTCAGATCACAGAATACATAAGTACCCCACCTGAATTGTTGTAATACTTATTCTTATGATTTGAAGCATATATACATGCTTATTGGTTTTTGTATAATACAGAACACCAGATTGTACAATTAGAGCAACATAAATTGCACGACAGACAATAGCAAGTTAGGTTCACGATAGGGGTCATATCACGTAAACAGTTGCAATGGGTACATATAATGAACAACAGTTAAATACAGTGGAACCATTCGTAGCACTGTGATTCAAGAGTTAATGTCTACACCACAGTGTTTCGGCCTTGTGTAGGGGCTATATTCTGGCCATGTTCTTGTGGGGGCCTTCGTCAGGACAGGGGAGACTGTGACATCTAGGTGTTCAGAGAATGCTTGTGTGGAGGAATTTGGGCCACGGGCGGAAGGGTATGGGTCCACGGACCTGCAGTATCTCTTGGCGTGAAAGAGCTGGACACCTTATTAGAGGTAGCGTGGGTGCGCACAGGATAAAATGCACATAAGGTGGTGCTGTGGTAGCAGGACCTGGTTTGTAGACCTCTGATTAAGTAGTGTAGTACGAATCAATTTGCTGGGGCCCGGTCTAGGAGTGGGCGTGAGCTGGGCGTGATGGCCGGTGCTCACAGTGTGTCCTGCAGTGGTTTAGGACCAACAGAGCACTGACCAAGGCACCAGCGACCTGATCTGCCAGAGCACCTTGGTCAGTGCTCTGCACCAATTAAGCACTGTAGAACCCATGCGACGAGCAGACACAAGAGCACAATCCCTTAAAAAGAGAGCCCAGCCTTTGATACTAACTAAAGGTATTGGCATAGTTGCACAATGGGAACAGGAATGCGGTGTGAGGGTCGGGCTCTGCAATGCTCCACACACACCCAGGAGGTCACTGGAAGCTGGGCAGGGTATCTCTCAGTAGACCAGAAGGTCCCTGTGCGAGTGTTGTACAGGCAGTGAGAAGCTGCATGAAGGGCAACCCTCAGTGTTACGCCAATGAGCAGGCTTGCGCTGCGGCTCCAGGTACCGTGGTGCTGTGGCGAAGCACAATACCAACAAATACTTGCATAAGCAACAGCAAGCTCAGATGCAACTTTATTGGGTGGTATGGGGGCTTGTACTAGGCTTTCATGTTCGATTGGGATATGGTATCATATATATAATATTTGTTTTTTTTATAAGAAAAACTTTCCATTTGGAATTCTTTATTCTCATTGCTGCTCGCTGTTAGTAGTCAAGGAAAGAACGTATAAAAAGAAGCCCTTCGCTCATCCGCCTCCAACTCCTTCAGGGTCAGTTGCTTCTCCAAGCAACGAGTCGGTGGTAGATTTCTTTCTTCGGCTGCCGCCTCCCTCTGGAACAGCCTCCCTGCCTCCCTTAAACATGAGGAGAACCATCTCCGGTTCCAGAAACACCTCAAAACCTTTCTCTTTGCTTCTGCTTTCTCTCCTTTTCTCTCCTGCTGACCTCCTGGCTGTTACCGGACCTGCACTGGATTACCTTGACACCCTCTGGTCTCCGGCCCAGGTCCCTCCCCCGCCAGTCACTCACACCTGCACTGCCTGCTGGCAACCCCCGCACTTGAGGACTTTTTCTGTATCCCTACAGTCCCCCTACCAGCACTTGTCACCTGCTGTCCGCGCTTCCTCGCAATTGCCACTTGCTGGCCGTTACCTTTACCTATTGTTATTTATCTATTCCCCTGTAGTGGACTGTCCTTTCCCCCTTCCCTTGCGCCACCTGAATAACACCTGGCCTAGTATGATCGTTTTCTGTCCTTCCCTCGGTTCCCCCTCCCTTGCCTCGTCGCGCCTTGAAACACTTGTGTATAAGCGCGTTATAAATGCCTTATCATATCATATCATCATATCTGGTCTTGCATATGTATTGACATCACTGTAATGGGCAATACAGAAAATGAAGTGCAATGAGCGCCAGCAATCCTTTAGACTGGTGCATCACGGGGAGTTGCAGTACAAAGCACAAATAACTTTGTGAACTGCATATGACTGGTCACTAATATTATAATGGAGCAACAGTAAAAGTCTATTAAACTGTGATTGAGGCTTTTTCGAAAACTAGATGCTATAAACAGAATCACTTCCATGGACTAACAATTTTGGCAGATACGGCACAGTAAAAAAAATTGTTTGCCCAAGATCACACACTTTAAGTGAAGCAGCTGCCCAGTTTCATTTTAGTCCCATGATTGACCTCATCTTTCTTAGTTATGGTTGAACAAAATATGTAATAAACCAACCTATCAACTATTTGAATTCTTGTTGATATACATTAAGCAAAAAGGGTTTGACTGTAGCTGTATATCCCGCATTCAGCGTTTTATATTTTGCTTGAAAATCCTGTGCCTAAGGTCATGGGTCTGTGATGAATCCAGGGAATTCGTCCCCACTCCCCAAGGGGGAGTCACCTCTTTTGGGTCTAGACAGGTGAGCCTGCTAAACTTAACGCCCCCTAGGGGACAAGGAAAGCAGGATCCCACTTGGGGTGACTCCCCCTCATCCCCTTAGAGGACAGGAAATCCATAAATAGGGATATATATGGGATATTTGTTATCCTCTTTTGTCTCAGAAAACAAATATTTTTGTTGGTTATGTTGGAGTTGAACTGTATAATAACTTTCAACTTCCTACACTGATGGCTGGTATGGTTTCTGACTCTTCTAGGGCACTGTCTATACCACAGAAGATAGAAGATAGAACAAAGAGTGGACCCAGCCCCTAGTTCTGTGGAAGATAAAGACCCAATCAGCATTTCTACATGAGAGAAGATTAGCCCACGGAGCCACAGAGGAAGAGAGACCTCCTCCTGGGAGGTGTGATATGATATATGATATGGCATTTATAGCGCGCCTATACACAAGTGTTTCAAGGTGCGACGAGGCAAGGGAGAAGAAAACAGAGGGAAGACAGACAGCGATCCTACTAGGCCAGGTGGCATTGGGATCGTGCAAGTGCAGGGGGAGGGGGAAGGTGAAAGTGCAGGGGGAAAGGGGACGGGGCAGTGCAGTACATAGCATAACAGTAAAATAAATAAAGACAATAAATAAAAGTGCAGCCAGCTGATGGCAAGTGCAAGAGTAAGTGCAGACATCAGGAGTCAAGTGCTAGTAGGGGCTGTAGGGATACAGAAGCAGTCCCCGAGTGAATGGGTGTCCAAGGGGGCAGTACAGGTGTGCAACTGGCAGGGGGGGGGACCTGGGCCCGAGATCAGAGGGTAGCCGGGTAACCAGGGTGCAGTTTCAGAATGAGCCAGGAGATCAGCAGGGGAGAGGAGGAGAGAAAGCAGAAGCAAAGAGGAAGGTCTTGAGGTGCTTCCGGAACCGGAGATGGTTCTCCTCAAGTTTCAGAGAGGCAGGGAGGTTGTTCCAGAGGGAGGCCCCAGCAGAAGAAAGAGATCTACCACTAACTTGCTACTTGGAGAAGCAACTGACCCTGGGGGAGTTGGAGGCGGATGAGCAAAGAGTTTGAGAAGACAGATATTTTGGAAGAGAGAATTGAAGGTATTGATGCCCCAGGCCGCATAAGGCCTTGTAGACAATGCAGAGGGTTTTGAACTTATTTCTCGCCAACACAGGGAGCCAGTGCAGAGATTTCATTCCTGGAGAGATACGATCCCTGCGCTTGAGGCCAAGGACAAGTCTTTGCACTTCTGGGGTTAGGAGAGGAAAGGAAGAATACCTCTGAGGAGGTGCAGCTGATAGTGTGACTTCTTAGAGATGTCCGAGATGTGAGGAGGGAAGAAAGTGTGGAGTCGAAGATGACTCCAAGGTTTTTAGCCTCACAGGTGGGAGTGGGAAGAAGGCCAAGAGAGGCCAGCCAGAGATCGACAGGAAAGGAGGGAGGGGGTGTGCCGATGAGGAGAATCTCAGTCTTACTGGCATTAAGGCAGAGATCATTGGCGGCGCACCACTCCTGGATGCTGGACAGACAGTCAGAGATGAGAGAAGGAGAAGAGGAGGTGGAAGAGAGCCTGAAAATGAGTTGGGTGTCATCCGCATAGCACTGAAAGTTGGGGCAGAGAGCGGCAAGAGTGGGGCAAGAAGAGGATAGAGCACGCCTGGCATAGCGGGTCGAACTGTGGCCAAGCCCGTTGAACTGACGCCAAAAGACAGCGGGAAGGGAGCATCAGCTCTGTAAGACACAGGACACTGAAAAGAGGCCTGAGGAGGAAACCAGAATTGGCCAACTGGAATGACAGCCCAAAGGAGCACTGCAGGGAGACAGAAGCTACCTGACCGGTTGCTGTGGGGAACCGGGAGGAGGATGGAAAGGCCCAGCCAGACCCCAGGGTGTGGTGAGAGACTGGATACCCCTAGGGAGTGAGTAACAAAACCACAAGGTGTACAGAGAGGCCCGAGACCCCAGGGCGGTGTAAGAGAAACCAAACCCCAAGGTGGGGTAATAGAGAAAGTTCAGACATCCCCACGGCAGGGTAAGAGAAATAAAACCCCAAAGGCGATGTGAGAGAGATATACAAAACCCCAAGGCAGGCTAAGAGAAACCAGACGCCATTGCGGGGCGGGAGAAACCAAACCCCAAGACAGGGTAAGAGAAAACAGACCCCAACACAGGGTAAGAGAACCGAGACCCCTAGGCGGGTTGACAGGAACCTGACCCCAGGGCAGGAAGAGAGAAATCCGACCCCAAAATGGGGTGAAAGAAACCAGGTCCCACAGTGGGCTGAGAGATACCAAATCCCAAGCAGGGTATGAGACCTGGGGTTAAATCCAGGAGAAAAGTCACTGGAGAGAGTACCACAAAGTTCTTTGGTGGGGATAGCAAGAAGAATATCTGGTGTGGAGTTATGAACCAAGTGGTACCTATTGGAGAAGAAAACTAGAGACTCAGAACAGGTGCCTGACCAATCCAAGGAGAGATAGACTAAACTAATACTGACAGGCAATCACAACGAGGGGAAACTTGAAGAGACACTTGTTCTTCTGCTTCGTACCGCGCTATGGGGCAAGGAGCCCCTTTTAAGAACATCTAAGACTGACATGCAATCCCAAGGATGTAAGGATTGAAGAGACGTTTGATCTCCTGATATTAACTGTGCCATGGGGAAAGGAGCCCCTTTGTTTTGATAAAGAAACATCAAGCTGGGGGCGAAAACCAGCCAACATTCATTCCTTTTGGGCAGAGGCCCTTATTCTAATGTTGCGAAAGTTAGGCTTTTTGTGTTCACAGTGGTAGGGACAGTAATCACGTTAGAATAGGTTTTCATGGCCAATATTTACTTTGTAGGACATCCAGACGAGCACTCTTTTAGACTCCTTTCTTTGCTTTAGAAATGGGGCCAAGAAAGTTAGAGACAGCAAAGGTGTTGGGTATTTTAATAAAGAACATTTTGACTCGAAATGTCACTGTGGTCCTCTCCTGATTCTGACTTCCCACAGGTTAGAGATTGGTCCTTTTTGGAAAGGCTTCTCTCCTCTAACATTACTGGGTGCTCATCCACTGTCCCTTCCTCATAGTTATAGCTTCACAGAAAGCCTTACAAATCCCCATATGTGTTTCATATTGGTCTGTCCAAGTGTGACATGCCAACATTCAAAGATAAAAAAATGCGGCCGCTAATGGCCTCCTGCATCATGTCCTCGAGTATGGTTTGAGCCCTATGGATAGAGGCAATTATGCTTAGTTATTTATTAGGGTCCACCAAGTGCAACAAGACAAAAGCAAGTAGCCTCAGAGCACCTGGGAAGGATGCTCAACAAGTGACCACCAACTCAGGCAGGGTTATAAACTATACGGTAATGGTGAAGGCAATCCTGAAAACATTCTGAGAGAAGAAGGTAAGACCTTTCTGGCAGTGATTGGGATCCCATGTAGACCTAGACCTAGGCTTCAGAGCAGCAAGTGGATAGGCCATAGGGTCTAGACTAGCAGGCCTTTAAGAGAGTGGAAAAGAGGAAGTCGTGGAATCAGAACAATGAAACGAGTGGAAGAGATACGTCTTAAGGCATCTCCAGAACTTGAGGTCTAGGTCCAATCTAAGGCTCGGTAGGCGTAGGTTCCAACGTCAGGCACCATGGACCTGAAGTGTGTCCTCATAATATCTTGTATCTGGCCGCACAGAGTGGAGGAGGACTTGGCTGACTGATCTTGGGCATCTTGTGAGTGGAAAAGGATCAAATAACCCAACAGGTATCCTGGAGAAGACTGCAGAGGAACTTTTGGGTCAGACATGAGGTCTCTTCTTGATCAGGAGCCAATGGGGTGCTTTCCATGCTGATGCCATATGCTCATGTCCCTTCAAACCGAAAAGGAGTCTCATAGCAAGTTATCAAACTCTTAGTAGTTTCAATGCCATCTTTACAGAAAGACCAGTATACCAGTCACTAAAGTAAGCAAGGTGAGGGACATGATTGCAAAGACCAGAGAGATTGTGTGAGGTCATTTCAGGAGAGGAAGGATCCCTTTGCGTAATTGGAAATAGAAGTACACATTTTTGAAGACTGAGTTTATTTGGGCAATGTATAAAGTTTATTCCCAAACATAATTTGTAAGTTTCTAGTGTTCATGACGGGTGTGTGGTGCAGCCATGGAATTCAGCCCTGTGAATGGAAAGGAAGTGATGTGCTAGGACCAATGAGCGAAATCCTTGTTTTATCATCATTCAGAGAAAGGTACTTAAATTGCATCCATAAGTGGATTGAGTGCAATAAATGAGTCCCATCATGGTGGTCGCAGGACCCTTATTCCAGCTGGAAGCGCAGCTGGGTGGTGCTCGGAACGTCCATTGGTCGAGTTGCGGATGGGATAGTTGTTCTTAAGGAGAGGATTTTGTCATTGTGATAGGTCTTCAAGTTGTCAGCAAGACTGTTAGTGAAAGCAAGGGCAGTTTCGCACTGGTCAATGTGTGCCAGCTCGCCGTAGATTCCAAACAGTTTTGTGGAGTTGGAAATGAGCACAATATCAATGCCGAACATACCATAAAAAAGTGACTGTGGGGTCCAGTAATAGAGCTATAAAGAGACGCTTTATCATACTTAATTATTTAATTACGTGCCTAATATCACACCTGAGTTTGGTTTCTAAGCACCGACACGGGGTTCGAATCTGTGTTGTTCTGCTTGGTCTTGCTTCCAAGACCAGCGCGTTGCACCTGTGCTATCCTCCGTTCACTACATGCAGAAAGACGGGGTTCACTACAGAATGAGGTCACACCGGGCCCTGATTTCTGAAATGGTGACTTTAATGTAAAGCAGTCAAAGAAAAGAAGAGATGCGCCATTGGGTGCATTTTGGGTAGGTCAGTTAAAAGGAGCGCAGCACTGAGGGTCTAGGAGAGCATGGGGAAGTGCAAATTTGGCGGAGTAAATAGCAGAACCTTGTGGAACAAGTATAAAAGCGGACTCAGCTACTGTAGTACTTTAATTGGTGCTGGCTGTCAAGTAGGCTGCGGTTCTCCACTGACCAGCCTCTGTAACATCTGGTGTACACAGAATGACAGATATGTTCATATGTTGACTCACGTGCCTGTGAACAAAGCCCTCACACCGTGGTAGTCTACACATTATGGCAATTGTATATGTACAAATACAAACTCAAAATAGTATTTTGTCAATTATTTTCTAGATCAGGGTTAAGACGGAGTGAGGCCACAAGGGTTGACCTCTCCTTCCACTTCATGGTTGACCTATCAGACCCTGCAGCAGGGCACGCTTAGTCCTTTCCCCCCATTTAAGCCATTGTGTTCTTCCACCCTCCCTTCTGCCACCCTAGCGGCAGGGCCACTGCTGCACCTGCTCCCCTATCACCACCTGAGATCTATACATCTCCTGTCATGGGAAGCTCAGATAAAGAACTGGGGTTCTGTATAGAAGCTCCTCATGGAACAAGACATATACGTCTTGTTACTAGGCAGACAGGTGCCGCTGTGACATCCTGTTCTGAGACAAGTTATGGGGGCAAGTTAATGTATAAGGTGAGACAGTGATGACAATGGAACAAGATATTTAAAGGGTTTCAACACCAAGACTTTTTTGGGGAATATGAGTTCCTCCCTTTCTGTTTCATTAGGACCCTCATGCTAAAATATTGCATTTAGTAGCTAGAACAATTACTTGAACCCTTAACGTGTTTAAAATAAAATAATTAAAACAATCCCATAACATAAGAACATCCAGTGGCCACTGCTGAGATTCTGATTCAATGCTGGATTTTCCAGTGGCACCATGTCATGTACCTGGGGGTGCCAGTGGCACCATGTCATGTTCGTTGGGGTGCCAGTGGCACCATGTCATGTACCTGGGGGTGCCAGTGGCACCATGTCATGTTCGTTGGGGTGCCAGTGTCCAGAGGACTTCGAATGCGCCATGCGTCAATGCAAATGTTACACGTGAGAAGTGGTATTATCAGTGCAGAGAGAGGGCGCCACAGGGGCAGTAGGCCTACGGGGTGTTTCAGGGTTAAATCTGGTTAAAACGCGTTGTTTGCAAACTCTGACACCCACTACAGGATATGTGATGGGTGATAAGGCTCGAGTCAATGCATACACACATCTCAGAGCTACCTCTGCCTTCCCACATGACAGAGTGAAACACTGCATCTCTGCCTTCCCACATGACAGAGTTAAACACTGTGCATCTCTACCTTCCCCCATGACAGAGTGAAACACTGTGCATCTCTGCTTTCCCACATGACATAGTGAAACACTATGCCGACAGTGACAGATGATGGACCCATGCAAAACCTGCTCTCTGAAGCAGAGGTGTTACTCCTTTTCACATAGGAAAAGTAGCCCAAGTCGAACACCTCTGAGGGTTTTATGTAATTCCAATGAATTAAATTACCTCGATGTAATTTAGTTCGTTACTATCACTTTGAAAATATACTTTGAAATTGTTTATCCCCATGCCCTCCGTCCCCTTCACTACCAATCCCCATCTCAAACCCTTCCCCACCCACCTGTTACGCCTTACCCCACAAATACATATACAATCTGCGCTGCGGTATTTTCAAAGTAGTAGCCACAAAGTAAATTACATCGAAGTAATTTACTTAGTGGAAAACACGGGAGACCCCTCTGAGAGATTTCCTAGGTTTGTGAGGGTCCAACACTATTGGTAAACCCCACTTTGTTGCTAGGGCACAACTAATTCCAAAACATACAGAATGCTACAAGAAGAGACATTAACATCACAAACCTTAGCCGTTGTACCAGCACCCCTGCGGTATCCAGTGAAAACTTTAACCAGGTACCGGGAATGGTAGGCAGCGTCATTGTCAGCAAGCACAGTGACCTTCACCTGCATGGATGTGGGGGGAAAAGCGTGAATGGACTCCAAAGCCAGATGAGCATTAAAATGTGCTTCTTGTCACATTCAATGTCCATACTCAATCTTTACAAGGAATCTTCTATACACATTTTTAGTCAATAACAAGGAGGCACGGACGATACAGGTGGTTACCCCAGACCCATCCTCAGCTTTTGCACTTTAACCATCATACAACCTGTGAATTAACTTCTGCACCCTTGTATTACAAACACCTTTTATTTCTCTAAAACGTAACTGACACATACTATTAAATCTGAATCAGGTACAAAAAATAAACTAGAAAAAACATTACTCTAAATAAGACACTCTTTTCTATTATGGGTAATTATAATTCTAAAACATGCACAAAGATGCCTTCAGTGCTATAGCATATCAACATGGCATGACATGTTTCTGCCCATTCTCATTGATAATGGAACTTTCATCAGGATGATCATAGTCCGGCTAGGCATTTTTCCTGTTACTGTTCATTTATCAGCTGGTTGTTATATATGGTACTTGTCGGTTTTATTTTTTTTAAAGTGCCTAACCAGTTCATATATTTAAAAAAAGGATGTATAATACCTTGGTTTTGAAACACTGTTTGTATTGTACTTCCATAGGGAAACATTCCTCTTCCCCCCAACTCGTATTGGTCTATTTTTGTTTATTCCCAGGAAGGTAAGCTGTATTAGATTGTTGTGGAAGTAGAGAGGGCTATCCCTTACCTGCATACAGGTGCTGCTTAAAGGCTTGACTCCCACAGTATGGCCACTTGCTTTTTGTCTGTGCTTTAAAAATGTTTCCCATGCATCGTGAGTGCTTTTTTTGTGCCAGTGGCAGTCATTCTGCACATCGAGTGGGTGAAATGCCTCTGAATGTTCCTCTTTCTATTACAGAACAACTGTTTTTTTGTGCTGGCAATGCTATGGAAGGCATAAGCCACAGTACACACTTTCCGTGCAATGTGAGGTGATAAACCAGCTCCTATTACCAAAGCATTTCTATCAACAAAAGTCGAAAGTACTTGTGCTGTCCCAAGCAGGGCTAAACAAAAACAGGTACATTTAGAGGCAACATTCCACTTGCTAGCACATTTTTGAGTAATTATCCTAGGGAAAGCCAACTTACTTTTATTCGGTAAAATAAATCTTTACGTTTACAATAAATAAACATTTCATGAGCAAACAAATTAAAAACAAGACATTTACATATTCTAAGCCTTCCTCAAGTTATTAAAACAAGGCAAGCCGTGCTCGCAGCCTTGGCGTATACAGTGTAAAGAGGAATAGAGAAAACGTAATTAATCCTCGTTGCAAGCCTGAAACATCTTTCTCAGCAGCCACGTCCTGTGGCTGTATCGAGCGGTTGCAAGTGTCACAATGCGGGAGCAACATAGCCTGGATAAGCTCTTAGGACTGCTTTTTAGCACAGAAGTCTCAACCTCTTTGACTTTTCGCATAGTAGAGAGAAATGTGACGCTGTTTCTCTTGTGTTTCCACACATAGGACGCTAAGGGGCACCAGCCCCGGGACCACACAGCCACTGGAAAAATACTCAATCTCAAGCGCATATGCAAAGATCTTTCGAATGGGGGCGAGATTTCACCCAGGTACTGCTTGAAGCCTAATTCGCTAATATGGGCACTATAAACACAAGCAAGATTACACTTGGTGGCATCCTTGAGAAGAAATTCCATTGCAATCCGTTTAGCAGAGGTTTTTGCTTAATTCATAGTTGATCGGCAACTCCCCCTTGGATCACTCCGAGGTTCGCTAATACCCCATTTTTGTAACATCTTCTTGATATGGGCAAACCATTTAAGGCTTTTGCCTCCGTTCAAGGATATAAGATGTAGCAACGCCGCCCTACACTTTTCCAGTCCCGGTTGATACCAGACCCTTATCCAAAAGAAGGCAGGATTAAACAAAGGCCCAAAGGAATGATGTCATACTCCAAATGAGTAGGGGCAGATGAAGCACTCCTGGGTAGAAGCAATAGTTGTTTTAAGAATTTCTTTTCTTTTATATTCAATTGGCCAACCTTCAAATGACCCCTGACCCATACAGCACCGCTGGTTGTAATCGCTTGCTATATAGGTCCAGAGCCGGGGACACAGCACCACTGCCATGACTGCAAAAGTACAACCTAGCAGCATCACTTAGTTTTTCCAGGTTGATGACCGCTTTATCAACCTGGGCAACCCAGCCGGGAAACTCTTGAAGCCTCACCCCAAGATAGTCAAAGTGGTCCACTTGTTGAATCAGGCTACCTCCCACTTTAAGTTGGATCACCCTGTGTTTAGTGGGTTGGGAGCTAAACACCATCGATTTGCTTTTGCTGACGTTCAATTTCAGGTGGAGCTCAGAAGACTTGGCCAGAAAAATAGCTAAAGATTTTTCTAGACCCGGTGGAGTGGTTGAGATTAAAACTGCATCATCCGTGTAAAAAAGCACCAGATATTTGCATGAGGCAAGTTTCGGGCATTCCTGGCACCCGCTCAACAATACATCGATTATTTCCTGTATCTGGATGTTAAAAAGGAGCGGGGCCAGGACGCAGCCTTGTCTAACACCCATGGACACTTAAAACTGGTCAGTTGTCTCACCCTCCGGGCTGTAACGAACACAAGGATTTGTTATAGGGTTTCTTATAGGGTGGGACAAATACGAGGTAACAGAGTGAAGGATGCAGCTTTTTCGTATTGGGGAGGGATAATACTTATAAGAAGGACTTGAATGTGGTAGTTTGGGCCACTTACCGGGTCTCCGGACAGCGGGACAAGGGTCTGTTCACTGTGCAGCGACAAGGCTCTCCCCTAGGGACTCAGCAAGGCAACCGTGGTCTGGTCTCAGTGGACAGCGGGGTGCATCTGCTGGGCAAAGCAGGTAGCGGGGCAAAGCAGGTCCGGTCACTGGATAATCCCAAAAAGGGTTCAGCAGCCTTTCCCCCTTTCTCCCTGAATTATTGGGATTTTTGTAGGATTTCATTCTGGATAAGAAGTTCAGCCTGGATAGGAGGTTCTGCCTGGAGGTGCTCCCTCTGGCCTGGCTCTGTAATCTGGAATCTTGCAGGGTGAATGTGGAATGTCTGGATCTCTGGGTGTTGAGTTGGATTTTGGAGTTTTGGATTTTTTGAATGTCCTGACTTTTGAAAGTCCCCTCCTGTATAGGCAGGATGATTTCAGAGGATTTTTACTATGTGGGCAGAACTAAGATAGACATACCACTAAAATCGGATAGGTCAGGCTGAGGATGTCGCTGCCTCCCTGTAAGCAGATTGGTCTGAAGGAAGTGACACAGTTTTAGTGTGTGTGTTTTTATGAGGTGCTTTGTTATACCACAGTTACTTCTGCCAAAATCAGTTATGACACAAAATGCTCATTTTTATAAACATCACTGTTAAAAAATTAGATAGGCAAATACATATTTTACAAGTAACATTTCTGTCCAAATGCCAAGTTTGTGCGATATTGCTTTGTTCTCCTGGCATTCTTTCGCAATTTGTATGGAAACTATTTCATCAAACATCCTACAAATAGATACACATGAGCCTTAGAGTGTTGGGCACATTTGCATTTAAGTTTCAAAACTGTAGCATGTATGCTTTCCCCAGAAATGTCACTTTGATGCCGTTCACATTCCCCACATGCTAGGATAACATACATAGGCCCTGGTTGGTACCGGTATCGTAACGAGTCTGCCAATGTTCACTGGGGAATTACCATCCCATTCCAAGGTTGGCGGGGCGGTAATTGCTCATTGAACATTGGCCCTTCCCCATTCCCAGTTTTGCCCCATAGGGCTCAATGGGACTGGGGAAGGTGCTAAGTACGGTACCGCAAATTGCGGTACCGTACTTAGCACCAAGGTCCCTTTGCGAGTCCCTACTTTAACGGCTGGTCTAGACCAGCCGTTCAGGTCGGGTCCCGCAAAGGGACCTCCTAGTAAGGCGCTAATGGGTTAACGGCGCCGCAGCTTTTTACGGTGCCGTTAACCCATTAGCGCCAGGGTCCTAATGAGGCCCATAGACTCATTTTAATGGCACATAATTTACATTAAAACCATCCGAATTTCCTGTTACTGCATCTTTAGGTTACTGAATTAAATACTTTAATATAAAAAGTCTTTTAAATCAAATGGATGGCATCTGTCACTGGAGAGCAGTCCTTAAGATTTCCCCAGTCATCCTACCCCCACTGTGTCAGTTCTGGGCAACAGGCTTACCATAGCACCCTTTCATTCTGGCAGATGCAGCTGAAGTGAGGTGTCAAAAGGAATTAACACTTGCCTGTGACAAGGCCAGTTCCCCTGATCCATTGTCCATTGCTTGAGAAATGCAAGGAAGTCTGACGAGGTTGCGAATTCCCCCACCTCTGGGCTTTTCATGTGGAAAGGAGCTTATTTTCCCATGGGGCTAGCATATTAAAAGTGCCTGCCTTTGTAAAGACTGGTTTGACAGCAATTTATGGGCCTAGCCATGATGTTGAAGTTCTTTTTGTGGGGAAAAATACACTACACATAGTACAATTTATATTTTGGCAGCTTTTCTTCCCAACATATATAGTTTTGTTCCAGGGCATGTTACAATATTATTTCCATTCAGCTTGTACCATATCCACTCACTGCTTTGCAGAGCAGTGCAACACAGGTTTGTTTTACTTTCCCTGGTCATTTACAAATGCGACTTTCCTTGCATCTTTATTCTGAACATTTCCATACCTCTGGTCAATTTCTAATACACAGGAATCTGTTCAAAACAACGTTCTTGGAAACTGACATCAGCAAGGGAGCGAGAGTGCTTCTTGTGAGGAATTTTGCCTGTGTTACTTTGTTGCAAGAGTAAATGCTTGCTGTATGGCCTGAAACGAATTGTCTCTGCTCTTCATAGATTTTGCTTGACACAACATGCCATTCAGTGAGGAATGCCCCCATTTTCTGGTGTACAACCTGAATATGGATGAACATGGCTATGTTTTACTAACACCCAAGCTGGGTGATGTTCAAAAATGCAGATCACCACTGCAAAGTCGTTTTACATAGCACATTTTCTTTGGCAGTTTGAAGTCTTGAGCTGGCAGCATAGCAGCGCTGTGCCGGGCTGCCTTTGAATCCTGCTTTTTGGTGCACATGAAGAAAATAACTGCAGCCATTCTTGGGGTGTTCTATGTTCCATCTCGCCACATATGCGCTCTGCAGAGCCAGCGCAGCCATTATTTTTGGTAACTGCTAAAAATGCAGTTTTGATGCAAGGGAATAGGTGCTCAGCAGAGCCAGCACAGCCGTTCTGCTTGTAAATGCTGAAAATGCAGTTTGGTGGTGCAGGGGAGTTCTGCTGGGCTGGTAATTGTACCCCACAATGTTCAACATACTTATCAGCTTTCCGTATTTTATTTTACTCACGTCTTTCATCAAACGCTTCAACGTTTGCTCTCTGAGGATACATTGCTGCCACTCATAACCTTATATTAAAAACAGACCAGTCTCTACAGTTCCTCCCGACTCACTGGTGTATTGAAGGTTCGGCTTTGATCCAGGAGCCAAGGACGATACCACGTCAGCTGCTGTTGCTCCCTGACTCAGCCAGTCATGCAGGAGGGCCCGGGTATCTCAGACACACAGAAAAGAATTCTCTTGCTTTGCATTCTACTTTCAAATCCTCAAAAGTATGACGATCACTCATCGAAAGCTCAAGGGCATCTCACACCTTTCTCTCTCTTCTCAACCTGTTGTCTTTCTCCATCTATTCAGCTGTGGCCTGGAAGAAACTGTTCCTTCGTGTGCTCTGCCTCGCACAAAGAGTGCTCTCATGATCCATCTTTTATCTGTGTGGGGAAGTTCAATGGAGATCAGGTGCGAGTCATTGACAGTGATTGCCTGACTCTACCTGACCATAGTAATGGAACATGTCCGGTACATTGTCCGGGGACCAGCGGGTGAGATGACTTCTGGTTTCTCACAGTATTCCTTGAAAACTGAAAGCAGTGGATCTCGGGATATTTGTTCCATACCAAGGGTACAGGAGTACTGTCCTGGCAGCAGAAATAACCAGAGGCGGGCGACTGCTAAGAACTAAAACCAGAGGTGACAGGGTCACCTGGAAGCACTTTAAACCGAAGTGCTGGTGCACTTGTTGTGGAATCCCGGCAATGGCAAAGGGCCACCCGGTGAGTGTTTTAGGCCAAGTACACAGAGCAAGGCTAGGACCGCCCATTATGTTGACTCCAATAAATGTGATCTGTTTTTTTCCAATATAAGATTATGTTCACAATTTATTATGATGTTGACATTTGGTATTTTGTTTTGTGTGGGTGGGGGGCCTTAGTGGGGGGCTAGCCCTGCTATGCATATTACAGCCTTTCCTGCGCTTCTTCTGCTGTCCTGCAGTTACTTGTCCTGTAAAAACAGCGCATCACACAGATATTTAGCCCAACAGGGGTGCAAAGTCATCTCAGTTATTTGTATTTGTAGGTTTACTTTCAACATTAGGGCTCTTTTGTTGGAATGTGTTCCGCTTTACCTGCATTATTTATTTATTTGGATGTTTTGTGGAGAGATTCAATTCATTTGTCCGCTTTGTGGATGGCGGCAAGGTAGACAATTCTGGACTATAAGTCACCCTATTTGTTTTATCGCCTGATGCTTCATTGCAGAGGTGCACAGGAGCAACTGGCAGTTTCCTGCCAATGGTGAGGCCCAGTCACTCGCTAGAGGGATTGAGGGGGTGGGGGCTATTCTTTGGCTGGTCACTCGTGCAGCTGGGCAACTTAAGCTATCTTTAGTTTTTGCCCTTCATGGGGGTGGGCATAAATAAAATGGTGAGTGTTCAGCACTGTAACAATCCTTCCTATGTGAATAGCAAAGGGTCCATCTTGGACTTTGTGTGTGTTTGCATTTTGGTAAGTTTTGCTTTTACATTATAATTGCGAGGCTAGAGGCGGCAGAATGCAGGGAATAGGACATGCTAGTCACCAGTTCTTCAGGGTTGTGTTATCAAAGAATGGTCACCAGCATTTATCAATGCTTGAAACAGGTAGGTAGCTTGTTGGCATGTATTAAGTAATAAAATGTGAAGTGTCACAAAAAATCTAAACTATTTTTGACTGTGGATTAAGCCGATTTCTACAGTTTTAAATGTATTAATTTCACCTTATCTTTCACTAATTCATTCATTCCAGACCGTGGTCGGGATATGGATTTAAAAGTCAGATGGCCCATCCCAGTCAAAACAACAAAGATGCTGATGTTTTCACACAGGTGGGTCAGTAAAGATAACTTGCCCTTAGGATCCATTTTCCATCAGTTGCTCCCTGGTAGCAACCTCTTGACTGGCAGAAAGGCCTTATGTTATTATAGCAGAGAGCGAAAAAGGAACAATGAAAAGGGCAGTTGGAATCACAGCGCAGAGCGTTTATGGAGCCACCCCAGTAATGATCCCTCTAGATTCAACACATGCTCTCTACTGGACAGTGCCCTCATCCTCTGACCCCAGGGAAAACAGAGAGGACGACACAGGGCTGCATATTATCAGTGCACTGCCCGGGAAGACTTGTTAAAAAGGTAACTGCTGCAATGTCTTCATGCTGGTTTTAACACTCTGTGATCAGCAACATTAACAGAAGAAGGGAGGTGTTTTAATGCTCGGGGGCAAGGCAGGGATGTCATTTCGGGGTCGCCAGCGGTCGCAGCCAGGGGGCCGCAGTGGCAACCCCAAATTTTTAACCCCCCCCAAAAACGAATGCACTTATTTGAAAAAGAAAATAACGGAAGCTCCTGGTGTGGTGGGGGTCCCTGTGGTGTGGGGGCCACACCACACCAGGTCTGGTGGGACCCCGTCCCAGTCATCACCCATCAGGGTGAAGGCTGGACCGGGGAGGTGCTCAGTACGTGTTGGGGTTGGAGCACCCCGTGACATGTGGCACATGTCACATGCCACGTTCAGCGCCAACCCCTTCTCCTTCTGCTTCCTTGCAGCTCAGATACAGGAACTAGGAAGCTCTTGCAGCTTCCTGGTTCCTGTTTGTGAGTGGCACGGAGGAGCTGAGGGTGGCCAGGAAGGACGGACCGAAGCTGCAAGAAAAAGGTAAGAAGGCTTTTTTAAAAAATATGATGTGTATTTTGCATGTGTGAAGTGCGTGTCAGATGTATGTATGTGAATGGTGGATGAATGAGAAGTAATGCAATGTCATGTGTGTTTTTGAATGTTCTTGGTGGGTGGGGTTGTTCCTGTGTAGTGAAGGCAATGAGTGGATGTAAGAGAAGGTGTGAGTGAGTGAGTGACTGGTGGGTGAATGAGTATGAATGCGGTAGTGCGTGTTTGAATGTTCTGGGTGGAGGTTGGGTGTGTGCCTGTGTGGTGAACGCAGTGTGAATGAATTTGAGAGGGGATGTATGGGTGAGTGACCAGTGGGTGAAAGGGGATGCACGTGTGCATGTGTGTGTAAAGCCCTGGGAGAAAGGGGATCACTGGTGCATTTTTGCCACATCCTTTATTGACTTTGCATGTTTTATTGGTATTTTCGGGCAGAGCCAAGTTCATGTGTCTCATTACCTGGCTAGACTGGCATTTTGGTGCAGTCAGTCTAGCCATTGCTTACTGTGGTATAACATTTATTACCCAGCATCTTCAGAAAAGCAAGAATGATAAGTAGTGTTACCTCACTAAACTGATGTTTTGGCGTAGCGGCCTGTATATTTATTACTGTAGCATGACTTTTTATTAACTGAGCATCTATGATGAATAAAGCATGATAAGTGATCTTATGGGTCTAGACTGGCTTACACTGGAATCAGTTTGGACAGGTTTTCATATTGTGACACGTCACTTGTGATGACCAAACCAATGGGAGTATGTTCTTACATAGGAGTATTGGCAGAGCCATTTTTGTGCCCAGTGTCAGCAATGATACTGTAAAAAAACATTTTAAAGCAAACATGAGTATGTCTTACATGGGAATACTAGCATATGTTGGTGGAGCCAGCATGGAAATGTATGGGCACAGCCAGCATGAAAATGTTTTTTTATACTGGCATAAATTGCAGGCATCGCCATGATAATGCATTGGGAAATGCCCTGTGCACATTTGGTGACTTGCATCTATTGTAATTTTGTTCGTTGTTTTTCCCCGACACCCTACAAAACCGAGTGTTGGCCTTTTACCCAAATTGTTGGCTTTTTACAACATTTTCACAGAAGGTGTGCTGTGTAATGCACCATTTTAACCCATTCTTCAAAACAGTTTCTGAGGGGCGGGAGAAGAACCCCTCCTGGCCCCCTCACCCATCTAAAACCTAGTCTTATTAGTTTGGGCTCCCTCGCTATGCTTGGTCGCAATCGCATACTTATGGCAAATATTTACACCCTCCAAAAAAACAACTTTTGTGGACCAGGCAACACCCCCTTCTTTCTACACTTCATGAACATTTAAGCTTTGATTAAAAAAACGTATTTACTTGTTTCATCTGGAGTAGTGCATGCCCCTGCGGCGGCATAATCATTATGGACATTGCGCATACGTGGTGGTCTGGGCCAGCCCGAGGTGTGGCGTGCCCTCTGCTTTGTTAAGGAACTTCAGGTGGGGTTCCCACAGCGTGGCTCACGGGGGGGGGGAATTTTGTGCTACGCCATTGGGCACCACTGGGTCTGACAAAGGGCTAGTGTGCAGTGCGCACCTTGAAGTCTGTCAGTGAGTCCCCGGGTGAGAAGCAACTTGTGGGTGTTTTCAATTTAAAATAACTGCGTGGTGGAACTGATTTATGTGTGCAGCAATAATATTACATAAATTGGTGGGGGCTTTTTAAGTCCCCTGGCACCCAGTATTACGCTTAGATAATTAAAACTATAGTGGGTCTTGGGTATATTGAAAGAACCTTTTCCAGTTATTATAATGTTATACAAAGATAACATTATCAGGTGCACTCCCGTGTGTGCAATCAAACCGGTCTAATAGGTTTCTTCTATCGTAGTGGTAGCTGACTCATAGATACATTTATAACCTGGGAATTTTGTTAATACTAAATCCTGGTCAATTATTTAATTTTCAGGCCTTGCTATTGCAGCATTCTGCTGCCGGGTAAAAATCAGTGCCCGCCTCCTCAGGTCAGTGCTTTTTTGGCTTGTTTAACACAGGAATGCCACAGATAACGGGTACTTCTGTGTCCATTGATCTATAGATGTTACATACACTAGCTGTAGCCTGTATTAGAGATTTCGGTTACCCTGTTACAAGTACTGCATTATGTATATTTTACATATAGACCCCATGTCGAATCTGGAAAATGACATTCCCTAAATGTGTGATCGTGGACAAATCACACCTCCCTCTGTGCCTTGGTTCTTACCCATGGCAGAAATGAGAGTGACTTGAAACACGGGTGCTAGACGCATCTGAAAAATCTGAAGGTCGTTTGCCATCCCTTCCCGTGATATCACTTGGGGGCGGGGTTAAATGACATCACTTCCTGTGATGTCATCGGTGGGCCAACAATCCTGTTTTGTCACTTCCACTACCCCAGGCATTTTGGTGAAATGACGTCCCTGGGGCAAGGAGCACCTTTCATAAGTTGTGGGAAGCAGATCACCCATAAACCCATTGGTAGTTGTGCCTATGGACTGACTTTACACTATAATGGGCAGAGTAGCAGCAGACTGTGTTGTTGTTCTTCCCGTACTGCCCACTATATAAGGTGAGTGCCTACAAACGAGTTTATCCATTCGCACCCGCCAAAGCCATGAATCTGCTTCCAATGAGCAGGGATTGGGAACAGTAAACATATAGCAGGGTGCTATAGCGGACCGTGCAATTGTTGGTGCCTAAACAAATACTGCGCAGATAACAATATATACGTGTACTCACATAGAGAGGGCTCCCCTCCTTCCACAGTCCTTTCCCTGCTTGATTCATAACCCTCCTTGCAACATTGGAAAACACAAGATAGGGCTAGGGCGTAGCCGAACTAACATCACATTAACGGATGGTTCAAATTACAGACTTGTGTGGATGTCAGTCTGCCTTCAATTAAGCAAGGACTGTGACGAATTGTGAGGAGGAAGAGTAAGGAGTAATGAAGATTTGCATACGTGATCTGCCATTGTTATCCATGTGCTTCCTAGCTAGGTGGCTGCGACAGAAATACCAATGTATTTGAGCTGGTCAGATAGCACTGCGAGTAGAGCGCTCACTTTGACATCTGTGCAGAGCTTGACGACACAGGTTCAAATCCTGGCAGGGCCAAACTCAGCCTTTCATACTTCCGAGGTCGATAAATGAGCACCACACACAGAGGGTACTAAGCAGCACTCAGATACCTGAGGGTTTGTAGCACTATATAAATGCAAATTATGATTATAATTATTATATATTTGCACACATAGGGCCTCATTACAACCTTGCAGGTCTGGAAACAACATTGCCGGTGCTTCCGTTGTCCCCATTCCCATAGAGTCAGACTATGGGAATGGGGACTTACGATTTGCTGGCTCCTGACTTCCCAGACTGCTGGGGTTGAAATCCCCTGTTGTTACCGGCAAGTCAGGCGGCAGTAAATTATTCTGAATCCGGCTGTAGCACCGGCAGGGTTACCGCTGGACTCGGAATGAGGCCTATAGTCCGTAGAAAGAATATCCCTCAGGAGTGACACTGTTTGGCCACATACTCAGTGAATGTTACCATCCATTATAGGAAGAAAAGGCATTCTTCCTCCACACATGATCCAAATCACCGAGCCAGACATGAACGTTTCTGACACTGTAGCAGAACAAGCCTACTGCAAATATCACAATAATAAGCAAAATGGCTCACCTTCCTCCTGTCCTCTGTATCTTTCCTAAACGCCAAGATTGCAGCGAGGATGTAGACCCCTATGAGGGTAGCCAAGAGAATCAGGGCAACTGGATTATTGGCAGCATTGGCAAACAGCTTGGCAGTGTCTCTGATATCCACCAGTCTGGGCATGACAAGGAAGGTACTGCCAAAAAAGGTCAGGTGGTGGCAGAGGCACTGGGTGCTGGTTTCTGTGGTTTTAGGTCCAACCTGAAAAAATGGTCATAACATATCGATAATTTATCTTATGAGACCAGAAACTGACCCTTCAAGCTCTACAAAAGGGAAATACAAGAAATAGTGTACAGGCAAACTGGGTCCACAATTTCCCTTGCGTTTGTGTTTCAATCCCATTTTTATCACCTTGGGTATGTAGTTTCCTACTTTTCCCCCTTTCCAGCATACTTGGAAATTCTGTCACACGCCACAATAAATATCACTCAACTTTTACCCACCCCTCCAGCCTCCTAATCTCCCCGCACCCCCACACAAAATATCATGCATTCTGCTGTATAGTTTATGCCATGTCTAAAATGTTTGCTAACTTCTTTGAAAGTTTAGGATTTTTTTTTCTGAAACAGGATTTAAAAGAGCATGTTGGCCAGTAAACTGAGCTGTTTCCCAATGCTTTATCGGCCCACTCTGCTGCCACCTGTTAACCTAAGTAGGTAACTACAGCAGAGGGAGGGGATTAGAAAGGGGCGGTGTATATGCAGATAATTCTCAGAGTAGCCCAGCAACTTTCTAAAATGCACCCAGTTATCACAATGCCACAGGAACCCTACAGGCTTGTTGTCTGGCCCAGTGACTACTTGGACAGCAGCCTCAGGACTGTATTCTCGGGAGGGAACCATCACATTAAAGTTACTCAGTTCTCATTGTTGCAGAAACAGAAGCCAAAGGGGCAAGGTATGTAGAGGGAAACAATGCAAAATTACCTTTGTACACAGATGGGACTAGAAAATCCGGAGAAGAAACAAACAGGCATATCATACACACGTCTAGGTATATGCCAAATGGGAAGGATTGTGGGTGGGCATCTATTTGTACTGCAGAATTTTCAGTGATTCCTATGACAATGAACAAATGCATCATGTATGTAAAGGCTCCAGACGTGGTAATGTTCTCAGACTCACTAAGCGCATTAGAGACACCTCCACGCATCCCAAAAGAAGTCACCACGCCAACCAACTCTGCATACCCCCCCATCAAAAGAGCTAACACTGGAGGCATCTGTTTTCCTCATCGAGCACCCAAACTCTGGAATGCCCTTCCCAACGCACTCAGAGCTGAAACCTCCCTCACTACCTTCCGCAAAACCCTCAAAACCACACTGTTCAATTAACACACTGCTGCTCCCCCCTCTACCCTTGCTCTCTTCTCCGTGCTGCCACTCTTACTCTATGTATGCTCCTGCCCATCTATAACTCTGTATATCAGGTAACTAAGTATTTGGGTCCTCTGTAAACAGCAAGTATCTCTGTAACAGCGCCACGATGCCTCAGGGCTGATGCACGCTTTATAAATGCTAATACATAAATAAATAAATAAATAAACAAATAAATAAATTGACATCCTTGAAGGAAGGTAGGGGAGAGAGGCAGGGCATGTAAAATATAATAACATGGTGCAATCTAGGCCTAAAAACGGGGATAAACAGAACAGGCATGAGTACCAAGTCATTCAGGGGTAAGAAGCAATGATAGAGCAGACTCTGCAGCAGGAGAGAGGTTGGAGTGCAAGTAGACTTTAGCATACCACTAAATGAAGGCTACATACAAAGCATGATTAAGAGGGCACTCATGACAAAATGGCAAGATATATGCGCAAGTAGTAGCGGAGGGAGAGACATTTTTGACATACAAAATGAGGTCAGCATTAGAAATAGGGTTACCCGGAAATCAGGAAAGCACAGTGACCAGACTTCCATTGGGTCATACCAAACTGAATGATATGTCATACGAGATGGGCCAGCATGGATGCGGAGACTGTGATCTCTGCGGAGCGGCAGAAACCATTCAGCACCATCTGCTTGAGTGCAGTGAGTGTGGAGGATGATGTGAGGACATTGGGAGAGGGGATGGTCCATCAAGAGACATATTGAGAGAGGACAGGACTGCACAACAGAACAGAAAGGACAGAACATACTATGCCATGTATCTGAAAGAGGGACATTGGGGAAGCTGTAGGAGACATTAGCAGACGGACATAATATGACGATGGGTGCACACTGTCCAATACACTGACGGAGGTTGCCGAGAGAAACCCCTAAGAAGAAGGACGATGCAACACAGAAAATGGTCCAAATGAATAGAGGAACACAGAAGAGATGGCTAGATTATAAAACACATTGCGGATTAGACCCAGATTAGGTCACTCGAGGCTGAGTCAACATTTACATAAAATAGGCAAACATGGAACTGGAGAATATATTCACTGTGCACAAGCAGATACTACATAGCACTATTTTCTGGGAATGTGTAGAGTATACAAAGTAAAGATTAAAGGATATTATATATTTGGGTTACAACAATAGAGGCTATATTAAAAGGAAGCCAAGAGATGAGAAAATAAGAAAAAAACGGATGGCTTTGAATTACCTAAACCATACAGAAAAGTGGGGGAAGTTGTGATGGTTGCGAACAACACCAAGTAGAGGTTGTATAACTTCAATCCATTGGAGGGAAGTTGCCCAGATGAAATACCAGGAAGAAGAAGAAAAAGAACTGCCCGTTCGTTGACGTTTGTGGCTGAGGAGTCCTCTAATGCAGGACGTTTGGTGCAGTGGTTCTAGGTTTGTATTCCCAACGACTCCATTTCGTCTCATCATCACCCTCCATGTTGTGGGACGACCTTTGTGTGGCGAATGAAATATATGACTTTCTGAGGTATTGATCTATGATGGAAGGATACTCAGTGTGTCGCTGGAAATGTGAATTCCCTATTTCCATGGCCACCCAGCATCTAGCGGTCACTACTGGCTCACAAAGACTGCCATCTTGATTCATATCAAAGGTAAGGATAGCACGGGCAAGCCGCGACCACCTACATACTAAGCAAATGGTTGGGTCAGATTTGAGAATCATCTTGATAAGATGGGCTGGCTCTCCAAGGGACCATCCTCTCCATACAGTTCTCTATTGGCCCATTGCCTTGCCCCTGCCTTCTCCATCTCACACTCTCAACTCTTCACATAGCAGTTTTAGATGCCATTAACATCGGCAGCTCCAGAACCTTCCATCTGGTGGAATATGGGGAAGTGATTTTCCTCCCCTCTTGGTATCAGGCTACCATATCCACACACACACACACACACACACCCCTGAGTGTACTTCTTCCACACCACCGGACACACTCTCCGTTCCTCACTTCTGTTTGTATCAGTCTTAGGCCCAAATACACACATACTTAGACAAGCGTTGGTGAAGCCGTGGCGTCAGGCGACCACTGCGTTGTTAGCAGGTTCAGTATCAACGATAATTTATTTACTTATGTACACAGCAGAAGAAGGTCAATGGGACGAATGACCCTTCCCCTCTCATTGCAAGTTATTTGTTTTATGGACTCAGAACTTCAGTTTGGCTCATCCCAATACCCTGCAAGCGATCCAGTGGCAGAAAGGGATAATCTCACTCTTGGTGATTTAAACAGAAATTCATCTCTCATTTCTGAACCAACACATAGGCTAAAAGATCTCAATTAAGTAGCCGATTCATGGAATTAAT
This sequence comes from Ambystoma mexicanum, assembly GCF_040938575.1. NCBI lineage: Eukaryota > Metazoa > Chordata > Amphibia > Caudata > Ambystomatidae > Ambystoma > Ambystoma mexicanum. Next base: position 44,162,426 of record NC_090922.1, read on the forward strand.
GTGCGCCGCGCAAGTGTGAGAAAGCGTGCGAATCGCCGGGCAAGTGTGAAAATCGCGGCGCAAGCGTGCAAAAGCCGCACACATCGATTCATGGAAGTCCGTGCGTGTGTAAATCCTGGGATGTGCGCTAAAATCCTGCATGGCGCACGTGGGCGCACACGTCATCAAACGGCGTGTGCTACGTGCACAGCGAAAGCGCACATAGCGATGCGCACACAACAAAAGTAGGCGGAACACGGGGCGTAACACGCGGAATGGGGAACAACGTGTGAAAATGTGGGCGTTACAGGGGAAGTACAGGAGGCAAATGCGTGGAACGCCCACACGCGCGCCTACAACACGTATTCATGGAATCGAACAGGGGAAACACGTGTGCCAAAAAAGACGCGCTAATCCGGAAACACGTACGCCAGCAGGAAGCAGGCATACGCGGCCCCGCGCAGCATAAAAGTGTGCGCAAACAACAAACAAGCTCAGACGCTACGATGAATATACCATTCCTCGTAGCAGTGGTCGTGGGACACCGCAGGAGGAGGAGGATAGCCAGGCCCAGAATTTTTACACCCAGGACCAGGCTTTTTGGGATGCCTGATGACCAGGTGTATGGGAGGTACAGGTTCCCACCACACATAATACTCGACCTGGTGAGTGAGTGGGAGGATGACCTCACATCACCCACCCTGCGCTCCCAAGCACTGAGCCCCTTGGAAAAGGTGCTCAATGTACTGCACTTCTTGGCCACTGGTTCATTTCAGCAGACAAGTGCCATAGTGGGGGTTGGGGGGTCTCACAGGCCACGCAGTCACGCTGCCTACACCAGGTGTTGGCCATCATGACTGCACACTCTTCAGTCCGCAGGCACATATACATGCCCAGAACACCTGCAGAAAGGCAGACTGCCATCCAGGACTTTAACGGGGTGGCACACTTCCCCAAAGTGCTAGGTGCCATTGATTGCACCCATGTGGCTCTACGTCCTCCCAGGGCAACTGAGCATATCTATAGAAACCACAAGCACTGGCATTCCATCAACGTGCAGGTAGTATGTGATGCCAAGGGAATCATCACCTCAGTATATGCCAACTATCCAGGGTCCGCCCATGACAGTTTCATTTTCAGAATGTCACCCCTAAACTGGGACCTAGAAGCTGGGCGGCATGGCGATACATGGCTGCTTGGTGAGTATAAATGCCTCTGCAAATGCATGCATGTCAGATACTGAGTAATGTCACAGCCCCACTAATGATACCCATCATCACCTCCCCAGGGGACAGTGCCTACCCTCTGAGCACCCCAACACACCACCCAAGTTAAGATACAACACAGCCCATATTGCAACCCGGGGCATAGTGGAGCGCACATTCGGAGTGCTCAAGTCACGCTTTCGCTCCCTTGACCGCTCTGGTGGGCAGCTGCTATATGCGCCCCCAGTAGTGTGCAGGATCATAGTGGCAGCATGTGTTCTGCACAATGTTGCAACATGCAGGGGCCTGCGGGTGGACATGGTGGTGCCCCCACATGCCCAACCACATGCATGGGGAAAGGGGACGTGGTGAGGCAGCCCGTACGCAGCTGGTGGCTAATTACTTCACCTAAAATCACACCCCTGTGGAGTGCACACAGCCCTGGCACATACCAGCTGACAATCAATGATGATGACATAAGGGACAGTCAACTGTCACAACCATACCAGCCTGAGATTGGTCACCTGGAAGTGTTACATTGTGTGCATCCCTACCTACTGAAAGACAACCAATGCTGTGTCACAAAAAGGCACACATTTATGCTGCATGAATGACTACCCCCTTGCAAAATACAACATGAAAATAGTGCCATGTCCCTCAACCCCTCCCCATCTCAGCTACCCAACACACCATGGCATGTCATGCAATGTGAAACCAAACAAATGAATGCACAACACATGACACAAGTGTCACAAAGTGCACTGTCCCAAATCGAAACAGGCCACAGACAATATGCTCCCAGTAATCAATAACAAACAGCACACATGAACAAATACTTACCAGCAACACAATACAGCAACACAGGATGAAACAGGGCCAAAATTTGACAGTACAAAATCAAAGTAGTGCAAGTCTTACAACCTGAATAAGCCAGCACATCAACCCCTTCCAACTGCAGAGGGTTGCTGTCAGGCAAACGTGTCAGCGTAGTGCATACAACATGAACTGCATCTTCAAAGGAGACGGCCTTATGAAGACATGAAGAAGGTACCGGTGAATAAGGAGGAAGACCTGGATGCACCAGCACATATCAATACACCATGCAGTGTTCAATACAACAACAATCCCCACTAGGGATGTCCACACAGCTCATGGGAGCCCAATGTCACTGTGTAAGTCACTGTCACTTGGTCACACCCTTTGCAAGCCCATGGAAAAGGGAAACAGGAGGGGTGTGTGTGTCAGGAACCCAAGCATCTAACCCAAACACAGGACAACCCTGCATGTGCCCAGCTGGAATACACAGTGGATGCCCACAGGAGCCACACAAGGCAACACACTGTAAAAAAAACCAAAAACATCAAGAATGGCCATGTGTGGGCCGGGGGGGGCACCCAGGAGGTTCGAGGACAGGGTGCACACCAACACCCACCTGCGTGGATGTTGCAAAAATAATTACCTCCATGGGCTCATGGCCTGCACGGCTACGCCAATGTGGGAGAACTGCTGTCGCTCTCTTCCCTCTCTGCTGCTACATCAGAAGGTGGCGGTGCTATGGGAGGCAGCCCACGCAAAGCCCTGGTATGGTCCTCCATGGCAGCAAGCATGCGGGTGTGGAAGGTCTCGTTCTGGAGGATGATAGTATGGAGATCCCCATGCAGCACCTCACGGGTTGCCTGCATTTCTGCACGCATGGCCTCGCGTGATGCCCGGATCTCCTCATGAGTTGCCTGCAGCTCAGCTGAGAGTGAACATGTGAGCTGCTCCTGCTGCTGTTCTGCCCTAAAATTTCAGGAAGTCTCAAGTTCAACCAGATTCTCCCTAAGGAAATGAAGTTCTAACCTCAAGGCTTCCCTGTGGCCCTGGGACTCTACAGATATGGCTTCGTGCAGAGTCTCCAGTGCCGCCCGTCGGCCCCTGTTGGACGCCAACATGTCCTCCCTGTGTGATTGGCAAATGGACTCTGTTGCCCGCTGTTGGAGCTCCATCTGCCTTTCAGGGGGGAGAATGGAAGTGGCCACCCTCTCCATTGCCTGAGCCATCATTTCAACTGATGCTCCCTGTTGTGCTGCTATACCGTACATGGAGTTTTCAGATACAGTATTGCCTGGTGGCGCACGGCCACCGCGTCGGCGGGCACCACACCTGTTTGGGGCAAGGCGATCTGCACCTTGCTGTGCTGGCACTGCCTGAGGCTGCAGGACTGCATTCCCCCTCTGATCTGCTGGCCCAGGAACAGGATCAGATGTTGTGGAGTGTGACCCTGCATCCGTAACCGCCAAAGGCAGAGTTACAAACACTGACATCCCCATAGAGGGGTCTACCCCTGGTTGAGGTGGGTTGGACAGAACAGCATCCCTGCCAGAAACACTCACCTGTGACAGTACATAAGTCTCATCATCCGATTCAGCACCTGAATCATTGAGGTCTGGGGAGGTGCACCCAGAGACACCCCTGGACAGTATGGTCTGCAGGAGGATTGGGTTTTCACCCACCACCACACTACGTCCTCCACTGGTGCCCGGTCATGGCTGAGATTCCTCCTGGTTCTGCACCATCTCCTCCACCTCTACAGCATCAAGTGCGTCATCACCTGCAAAAACATGAAAGACAACAAATGGAAACAGGCATGAGCACCATAGCACACACATAGGCCTGACAAGCCAGAGATCCAGTACATGAACAACACATGTCCCACATGACCATAACCTTGGCATGCATGCACTGTCAATGATTTGGAAGGGGAGGCTAAAAGCAGACACTGAGATCTCCAAGATGGAAAATGAACACAGGTGCTGCATGCTGGATAGCACTGTCATCACATATTAGCCTGTGAGTGGCATGGTCAATCCACATACATGGGACATGCCAGCACACAGATGGCACGTAGCATAGCCATGGTACATTTGACAAGTACAGCCATATGTCAGTGAATGAGTACTGTCACCCATCCATGTGAGATGGACATGATGAGATGAAAAATTCAAAATAGTGTGACAAAATATGCATGTGCCACACACTGCAACACATCCAGTGTGCAATAATACATTGATGGCAGGCAGATGGATACATCAATGGTTGGTCACTTCAACATGACAGAACACAACAGTCATGTTCAACATTCAAACAGGGCCCAAAAAGTAATGTGAGCAGGCCCTTACTCAATCAGCCTGAATGGTCAAATCATTCCCATAACAAGGTAATAAATGTGAGCCAATGTGGGTGGTAATCTATGACAGAAGAATGTCACATATGTGGCATTAGGGCAGAAAAATGCGTTGCAAAAATGGGAGGATTGAAACAATCAGGCTGAATGAATACTGAAAAATCAGAACAATGTTGTTGCAAGATGACCGTTAAAGGGCAACTGCAGTAATATGGCGCTAATTGGCTACTGTGGTCAGAAGGGATACTGTCATACCCAAACCCAAGGCTGGTGAATGGTTTGGAGGAAGTACATGGGTGACCCATACCACTGAGGAGTACACACCCTCACCTGCCACTCAATCATTACACATCACCCAAGAAACATATACATGGATTACACACACGTGCATGGGCACTCACCGGACAATGCCTCATAATCTGGTAGGTCTCCCACGCCTTGGATCTGTTCCTCTGTGACGAAGGTTCCAGCAACAGACTCATGTTCAGTGAGTTGGTCGTCCTCTGGTGGAGACCCCCCCGCCAGTCACCAGAGTAGAGGCATGATTGGAAGCCAGCTTGTTCTTTGCTCTGCGTTTCAGGTAATTCCACCACTTGTAGCAATCATCAGCTGTACGCCTCACAAATCCAAGGGCACTAATGTGGTCCGCGATAGTCTGCCAGTGGGCCCTACGTTGAGCAGGCGTAGTCTTACAGCCTGCAGTCACCAACATTTTGCGGCTATATGCCGACACATAGGCCACAAGTGCATCAAGTTCGGCGTCATTGAAGGTAGGCTTCCTTGACGTGCCGGAGTGTGTAGCCGTGTCTGGGGTCTCAGCCTGTAGTGCAAGAGCACCCTTCTTCTTCTTCTTGTAAAATGGTGCGGATCCTGAGTGGCTTACGCCGCTCTGGTCAGTAGGGGCAGAAGCGCAGGTGGACTGGGTACTAGAAGCCTGTAAAGGCACAATGACCATAGGTCTTGGTGCAGGCATTGGCTGCAGGGTGATGTCAGCAGGGCCAACGTCGGTATGATGGACCTGGACCAACACTGTCCTGGCTGGGAGACTCAGAGCTGGGGTGGATTGAGCTACAGCTGCCCCTGCAGCCTACCCACCCTGGCTACTTGGTGCAGCAGATGACATTGCTGCCTCAGATCCACGTGGCCTGGTGACAGCAACTTTCACCGCTTCACGTGGATTAGACTTGCTGACCTGGAAGTCAGCCTGGGAGTCATCCTGTGCCGGTTCAGGTGACAAAATGGGCCGGTCCAACAAGGGCTGAGCTGGGATGGTGTCAGCTACGTTTCCCACAACCATTGGGGGGGGCATAGGTGTCCCCAATTGGTCCTCCACACACGGGGCCCTAGGGGCACCCTGCAAATCCTGGCCACGTCCCCTATTGCGCCCACCACGCCCACCTTTTGGAGGTCGGCCACCTTTGCCTCCCTTACTGCTTGGTCACCTCCCAACCATGGCACTGATGTTGTTGTGCGTATGGGAGTTGCAGTAAAAAATTGTCCTGGGCAATTGGGGTGAAAGGGGTAGGGTACTAGATGGAATTCGTACCCTAGTGCTCTAGCAAGGCTGGATGTGACCCCTGGGGAAAGATGACGGGTCACGCAATGCACAGGCACCTCAAAAACAAAAGTACACATGCACGCAACCCCTGGTAGACCACGTGCGTGGAAAAATGAACCCGCACTACGCTGTGGCACCCAGAAACACAAAAATAAACATACGCGTGTTACACGCAGCCTGGGTTATGCGACACACGGGGGCAACCACAGTTGGAAAATACGTGCGTGACTCAACGTCTGCCTTGAAAAAGAACGTGAAAAAGATGCGCGTGTGCGAGTTGGCAGCACCCCCGCCAAAAGAAGAAAAGAACGCAGTCTGAGGAAACAGGGAGTACGAACTGGAAACGTTGTGAAGTAATCGCGTGTGAACCGACAAGAAGTACAAGAAACACCTGCTCACTCTCCACAAAAAGCACGTACAAGAAAATAGCGTGATACTCGTATCTTTTAAGCCAGCCCACACATGCAACGTCACTTACGCGCTTACGCGCTAAGGCCCTTTCCTCCAATAGCACGGGTGACTTGCAGTTTTCTCACGTGCTGAATCACAATGCATCCGTGTTGTGTGGAACGCCCGTGCGCGTAACGTCAATTACGCGCTGGCGCGCTAAGGGCCTTTCCTCGGATTTCACGTTGACGTGCACATTTTTGAAGTGCCAAATCACTCAGTATCAAGCTGGCCACGCGAAAACACACGGAAGACCACGCACCTGCCCAAAAGGCCATTTTCCTGCCCCCAAAAGCCCCGAGCACGCTCCCACCAGCCATCTGCTGCTGCCTGCCTGCTGCCCACGTGCCCTGCTATTTGGTGCCTGCACGTCAGCCATCTGCAGGGGTCCAGTTGCTGTGTCCACCCCTGCTGGAACAGAAGACTCCCGACTGGGATACCATCGCTCCACAGCCCAGCCCTAGGACCCAGTTGCCCACCCACGCCTGCCTCAGGGGTCACCATGTCAGGGCAAACACCATCTGAGACCACTGGCGACCCCCAGCCAGAGAGGCAGAGGGCCACCAGCTTCAGTGAGAAGGAAGTTGGTGTCCTGGTGGAGCATGTCCTGGGGCATTATGATGCCCTCTTCAAAACATCACGCGCCAACAAGGAAGGACGGGAGAGGATCTGGGAGGACGCAGTGGTTGCCATCAACGCGGAGGGGGTGGCAACCCGCAACATCAAGCACGTCCGGAAGCACTGGGAGGACTTCAGGTCCAGGACCCTCTACAAGGCCCGGCGCCTCGCGTAGGGGGGCCGGGTCAGCATGAGCAACATCCAGATTAGGGTCCTGGAATGCGTAGGCCCAGCGCTCCACGCCCAGATCCTTCAGAGGCAGACCCGTCTGGAGTTGAGCGGTAAGTGGCCAAGCATTGCTGTGTGAGACAGGGCATGTTGCAGGGTGCTGGTAGTCTGATACTTGCCTGTATGTGTGACATAGGCCATGTATGGATGTGTGTGTGCAGGGACATCATGGTCATGCATGTGAGACCAGTAATGTGTGAACCACATGTATGGTGCATGTGTTCCAATGCAACATGGGGAGCTGTATGCGGAATGCACACATGTATGCATGCCTGTCTCTGTTCTTGGACATGGAGGGGGGGGTGAGGGATGGGTGCTGCTCTCATGTACATGTATGGTGCACATGTGTGTGTGTCTCAGAAGTGTGTGTGTGACTTTGAAACGCCATGGATGCATGACACATGCCGTGATGATGTGTAGATTCACTCATGCAGTGCCGTCACCGATGTATCCACTGTGTCTATCCACTGTGTCTGTGGTGTACAAGCCATGATGCATGACACTCCGGTGATGTGTGTGCATGGAATCATTGTGAGCCATGATGCATGTGAGTTTGAAGGCAAATTTTTGGTTAAAAGAGGCCCTTGTACATGGATGCTGATGTTGATTGCAGGCGCCGTGCCTGTTTGTGCATGTGTGTTGAGTGCATTCACCCATGTATTGTGGAGGGACAGGATGGAAGTGACATTTGACAGTGCCACTCATGTCTTATTGTTTCCTGTCTAGGGGAATATTGTACTGTACCCTGATGCTTGTGTTCTATGTCTCCCTCTATGCAGCGTCAAGTGAAAAAGAGGGCGGAGATGACGCTTTGGAGCCAAGCGGTGGGGATGCCTCTATTGGGCGGCGACGCAAGGCCCAGCCACCCTCCCAGGAATTGCCATCATCCGGGAGCGAGGTGACTGGTGCCGTGTCTGCCACTACGGCTGTAGCGGAAGGGCCGGGTAAGCCCCCACAGGGGCTTGCAATGGCGGAAGACGGTGCAGAGACATCCAGGTTGGCGGTCTCCACAGAGGAGGAGGAGCCCGCTACTGAGCCGCACATGGGGCCTGGTGGGGGTAGTACCACTGGTGCAAGTGGTGCAGTCCAGGGCCAGGGTCACGAGGCAGCACAGGTCACCGCGGAGGGGCCTGTGCATGTTGCTGTCCTTTACCCTGTGACTGCACCACCATGCACCAGCAGGGATGCCCCGTCCCAGGCCCATCCGCAGGTAGGGGGGAGTGCCACGTCATCTGCCTCTCCACTACCTGCGGACGAGGGGTCCCAGGACCGTATGGGCTCCGTCCTGGTTGGTGTCGCGTTGCGCACGTGTGACATTTGTGATGACGTGCGTGCTTCCTGGGTGGAGCACGCACGCCATCACGAAGAGCAGCGTCGCGATGTGGCACTGTTGGGAGGGGCCCTGGTCGGTGGGTTCCTACATGTGTCGTGCACTCTGGCGCACCTCTCCTCCTCTGTGGAGACTATGCGCCAGTCATTCTCCCTGCCGTCTTCCGGCCCAGATTCCACCAGGGCCCCCTGTGGACCTGGCCCGACCAACACAGCCAGCTTGGTGGAGATCCCATCCCTGCGACAGTCGGTAGTCGGCGGTCCAGCAGGGGTGGACACACCAACAACTGGAGACCAGCAGATGGAGGATGTGCAGGCACCATCGGACAGGGCACATGGACAGCAGCAACAGCAGCAGGCTCTAGGTTGGAGCAATGATGGCTCGGGGCCATCGACATCAGAGGGGCAGGCATCGGCCAGAGGGCAGGAGAACCTTGGAATGGGTGTGTCTTCTGTGTGGCTGCAGTTGGGCCAGCGTATAGATGCGGAGTGGCGGCGGGCAGATGAGGCATGGCTCACCATGGTCAGGACGGAGTTCTCCATGCGTCAGGCATTGAGGCGGGCAGAGTGCCTCGAGGCAACTCGCAGGGAGTTGGAACAGGCCATGAGTGCATCCCTGCGAGACCTCGGGGCCAGGGCAGAGTCCCGCCTCCGGGACATCGACATGGAGTTCGATGATGCCCTGGCCCGGGACATCACAGAGTGAGCCGCAGGACTTGCCCGCCGCCATTGTATATAGTTAGATAGTGTTAGGTTTCCTTTCTGTAATTATTTATTTTGGGGTGCTTGGACAATGCCCCACGTTTTTGTATATAGTTTTTCATTAGGTAGGGTTTTTTCTAGTTTTCAGCTGAAAGGTTGGGCTCATGGACCCTGGATTTGTACTTTGTAAATAGTTCAACACTGGATTTCACTGGATCAATGGTTTTGTCTTGGTTTATCACTTTGGATTTGATTTGCCGTACAGTCACTTTGGACCCATGTGCATTTGGATTGATTTTGATTCTGCGTTCACTCATTTTCTTTTTATATTTTGGACATGCAGCTTTTTCTTCATCATTTCCATTCTGTGTGTTTCATTTCATTCCCTTGCTTTTGTTTTTAATACATTTTCATTTCCTACTTCTATGTGTGGTATTTTCTCTTTGGTTAGATGCATGTCAGGATGTGTGTTTTCTCAATCTCATGCACGCATTGTGTGGGTGTAATAGAACTGTGTTGATGTGTGTGCATACTTGCCATTTGTGATGTGTCATGTGATCCGGATTACATTGTGGGGTGGATGTGATACCTGGTTGTGTGTTTGGACTGGGGTGGCGTGGGGTGCGATGTGGGTGGCCATAAGGCCCATGATTGAGGATCGTCATGACGTGGGGGCGGGGGGACATGAGTTGTGGCCTGCTGGCAGGTGCCCGTCAATGCTGGGTGGGTGGGGGTGCTGGGGGACATGAGTCAGGGCCTGCTGGCAGGTGCCCCTCACTGCTGGGGGGTGGGGGTGCTGGGGGACATGAGTCGGGGCCTGCTGGCAGGTGCCCGTCAATGCTGGGTGGGTAGGGGTGCTGGGGGATATGAGTCGGGGCCTGCTGGCAGGTGCCCCTCACTGCTGGGGGGTTGGGGTGCTGGGGGACATGAGTCGGGGCCTGCTGGCAGGTGCCCATCAATGCTGGGTGGGTCGGGGTGCTGGGGGACATGAGTCGGGGCCTGCTGGCAGGTGCCCCTCACTGCTGGGGGGTGGGGATGCTGGGGGACATGAGTCAGGGCCTGCTGGCAGGTGCCTGTCAATGCTGGGTGGGTGGGGTTGCTGGGGGACATGAGTCGGGGCCTGCTGGCAGGTGCCCCTCACTGCTGGGGGTTGGGGGTGCTGGGGGACATGAGTCGGGCCTGCTGGCAGGTGCCCGTCAATGCTGGGTGGATGGGGGTGCTGGGGGACATGAGTCGGGGCTTGCTGGCAGGTGCCCGTCAATGCTGGGTGGGTGGGAGTGCTGGGGGACATGAGTTGGTGATCACTAGTGCAAGGTGACATGTGGGCTGGCTGGGGGGCATGCCCATGGTGGATGGGCTGCCTGTCGGGAAATGACCAGGGGTGCAGGGTAGTCCCCTGTGGTGTGGGTTGCCTGCAGGGGCGGTCGAGGGGGTAGAGGGCACACCCCTGGGAGGACCCACACTGCCAATTCACGTGTGGGACTCCCTGCACACCCCACTGGATACACGTACCCTGCTCTGACAGCGAAATCGCTGGGAAACTTCCTACGCACCCCCGAAATACACGTACCCCGCTCGCACAGGGCCAATCGCGTGTGGAACTCCCCGTGCACCCCCGAAATACACGTACCCCGCTCGCACAGGGCCAATCGCGTGTGGAACTCCCTGCGCACCCCAGTAATATACGTACCCTGCTCGCTGAGGCCCAATCGCGTGTGAAACTCCCCGCGCACCCCTGAAATACACGTACCCTGCTCGCACAGGCCCAATCGCATGTGAATCTCCCCGCGCACCCCAGTAATAGACGTACCCTGATCGCACAGGGCCAATCGCATGTGGAACTCCCCGTGCACCCCAGTAATACACGTACACCACTCACACAGGCCCAATCGCGTGTGATTCTCCCCGCGCAGGGGTGTACGTGTATTCGGAGGGGTGCGCGGGGAGTTTTACAGGCGTTTTCGTGGTTGGGGGCCTGTATGCTGGTCTACTGGTCTGTGCGCCGTGTACGGGATTTGTGCGCTGTGCATGGCGCACGGGGAGAGGTTGGGCCTTACTGGCGCTGCTACAGGGTCGCTGCGCCAGTCTGTGCCACGGCTGGTAATGGATGTTAAAATCCATGAATACGCTGTGCGCTGAAAAAGATTTTGGCGCACGCGGCTGGCATAGACTGTCGCACGCGCACATTGTGCGCCAGCCGCGTGCGTCACTTGTTAGCTGAATTCTATGAATTACCCCGTTAATTGGATACATTTTACTAAGCCAGGATTGGAAAGGGGGCAAGGGAGTCTAGGAGCTTTAGGGTGCAAACAAGATACGCCATAAATGTAATGATCGATTAACTACACTTGCAGATACGACATATGATGTTTGTACTCCTTATCGCATCTTGGTTTGTTTGTTATATAAAAAAAAAGTAATAAAAAGAAGTTTTAAGAAAAAAGGATAACTTTTACTAAACCCTTGCCTCTCGGTGAGACTGAGTCATTTCAGTGCGGGAGAAAGCGAGCTACAGGAAGGTGTTTGGGGCGAGCGACTACATCTGGCCCAGAAGGGGGACACGATTTCTAAGTGGCAAACGTGTGCAGCTAAGGCAGGAACGGATGCAGTAGATAAGGCTTCGTTTAGCAGGGAACGTGTGCAGCTGCTTCTCAAATGTACTTGGATTTGCAGTGCAGAAGAGGGCATTGCAAAGTTTGAGGGTAGGCTCTGGGGGACGCAAGCCTTCTGTGGATACAGAATGGCAGAGGGCTCAGCATGAAGCTGGGATCGAGGAGCCCTGGACACTGACCTTTAGGAAATGAATGTGACCCGGAAGTAAATACTATGAGTAGCAGATTATTATTTGCGTCCCAGGTCCGAAAGTGTTCGATGTTTTTTTAATAAATGAACGGGTCTATTAATAAACATCTGGTGGACGGTTTCGCTTTTGGCTTTATGCCTGAGTCCAATAGCGGAGAATCCACGACTAGGAATGGACAATGCAAAATGATGATACTATATGATATTTTATTTGTATCGCGCTCATACACACGTGTTTCAGAGCATGATGAGGCAAGGGCGGGGAACAAGGGAGGGCAAAAACAACGATCTTACTAGGCCCATTGACATTGAGAACGCGCAAAATTGCAGGGGAGAGGGAAGGGGGAAAGTACAAGGGAGAGGGGAGAAGTGGAAAGTGCTGAGCAAGGGATAAAACAACAACTGGTAGTGCAGCCAGCAAGGTGGCAAGTGCAAGGTTTAAAGCGGAGACAAGGAGTGTCTGACAAGTGCAGGTAAGGGGACTGTAGGGTTACAGATACAGACCCAAGTGCAAGAATTGCCAGGAGGCAGTGCGGGTGTATGGGTGGGCAGAGACCTGGGATCAAAATCAGAGGGTAACCAGGTGCAAGATGCCGAAGCAGACAGATCAGCAGGGGAGAGGAAGAGCGGAGGCAGAAGCAAAGAGGAAGGTCTTGAGGTGGTTCCGGAACCGGAGATGGTTCTACTCAAGTTTCAGAGTGGCAGGGAGGCTGTTGCAGAGGGAGGCCCCAGCCGAAGACCCCCAGCTCATTGCTTGGAGAAGCGACTGACCCTGAGGGAGTTGGAGGTGTAGAGCTCGAGTGGGAAGGTATTTACGGAGGGAGAGTTGAAGGTATTTTAATGCCAACTGAAATACACAGAATTCTATGTACACTATGATGACCCTTAAAATCCTTCTTGTATAGCCAATGGGGTTACCTTGCAATGGTGTAAGTGAGTACTGGGCCAACTGCAACTAAAGTCTGGAACACCACCACTAATATAATGGTCTTTATTCATTATGAAACAACGATCACTCAAAGTCTATACACCAAATCAGAATGCAATAGGTTGCCATTGCCTACAAAGGTTCTCTGCTGCTCCCCCGCTTTGCTCCCTTTTGCCTTTTTAAATTTGATGTCTACTAGACACAACTTAGAAAAAGATCTTTGATTGAAAAATATAGTTAGAAGCTATTTCTTACCGAGCATCCTTCATGCTTCCAGAGGCGGAGAGTCGGGTTCCAGAAGACACACTGAGTGGTAAAGGTGGCAATAGAGAAGTTCACATTGGTCTTTCCTCCCAGGATGCTAGTATTAGTCACTTGAACCATTATGTGGTAGTACCCGGTGCCGTTCCCCAGCTGCGCGGGTGATAGCACCCAGGTGTACCCACTGGCTGCGAAGAAACATGAGTAAAAGTCAGACATTTGCGGTAGAAACATGGGCGAATGGGGGCCGGCTCTTGGCATAACAGGGGGACCAGCTTAATGTCTCTCTGCTGTGTTCACTCAATGACTCTGGGACACCGGAGTACTCTTACCGGGCTTTAATTTTACAAAGCATTGTTAGATCCTACCTGATGCATTTTAGCAGTTGTCTTCTCAGTACACATCAATTAAAGTATTGTACACCCACATGAGCCCAATTTTTTTCAAGTTAAGCAAATCGAGTCTCCTACTTCGGAAAGGCCTTTGTTGGGGAAAGGAAATCCGAGTGCCTAAAATACAGTGTCTCGGTTACAAGGACCCAGCCGGTCATTCTAGGCTCCTCACAAACCGCTGGGTAAAGAAACACTAAAACAAAGATACAGCAGCAGAACAATATTACAGATGACTTCTCAGCCACTCTTTGTCTGTCAGGAAGTTCAACCCTGTACCATATGGGATTGTAGAGGTAGGGATTACTAATGAATATTTGTCACTGCATTATAGTTAGCACACCTTTACATTTTAGAATTAGTGCTCATAGGCATTAATATGGCATTTATGCTTGCTCAGCAGGGCGGACATGGCCGGCAAAACCCTGCCAGCCTGAGCTAAGGCAGGTAAGAGCAAAGCAAGGGTCTCAGCTCGGGCTGTGGGCCGTTACTGCCCATGTCCGCCCTCCTGAGTGGGCATGAAAGCCATTCGCACCCCGGGGTTCATCGGAAGTGCGAATGGCTTTCATTGTTCCTCGGGCGATTCGCGTTGATTGCGCAGCCGATCTCCTGAGGAAAAAGAAAAGAATACAAGATGCCCGCCGCCATATTGAAAAGGGACTACGTTCCTTTTCCATGTCAATGGCGGCCAGCAGATGGGAGGAGCACCGGGTCCCAGAGCACAAAGTTCCGGTCCCACAGTTTAGTGTGGATGGAGGGAGGGGTTTGTAAAGGGGATCAGGGTTTTTTATTGTCGGGGGAGAGTGCCTCCCCACATTAACAAAAACAAAAATGACGCTATCCGGGGAAGTGCTTTGGGTGGCAGGTACAGCAGGCGGGGAATGTGTATTCTGGCCCTCTGTTCCCGCCACCTGATTTGCTGAGCGCCAGTGCATTGCTATACATGGGCAAATGGTGAAATGCCATTTTCTTCATCAACAAGCTCTTGCTCTGATTAATTTGTAAAAGATATTAAGAACATGAGACATATGTCAGCAGTTATGTCTTTCTTAAAATGACTAGTGTAAAAACATTTGTAATTCATTTACTTTCAAAATATTTGAATGAATGCAGTAGTATCAAGTTTATTTTGGATTTGTAGAAATTATTCCATAAAACTACAATAGTGCATAGTCATTCATAAAAACCCTTAGTTATAACACATGCTAAAATATGATAAAAGCATACCACAATAATATTGCAGCACCACCCGTATAACCATGACAACAGAAGTACTGAAATATATGCTTTTGAATGATAGATAGCGTTACAACAATAGTTTCCTCCTTTCCATGCATGTTGTAGGTAAAGAATGTATTTATACAAGTTGTAAATAGACGAATTTAACAATTAAATGATAATGCGTAGAGAATGGCTAAGAAAGGGGGCTGCAACCTGTTGCTCTCCAGAAGTTTTGGACTACAACGCCCATGATCCCTCAACATAGACAGTGGTGGTTAAGGCTGGTGAGAGTTGTAGTCCAAAACAGCTGGCGAGACGAAGATTGCAGACCTCTGGGCTAAGACAACTTTTTTTGTAAAGCACTATTTGAAAAATAAAACAATTAATGTATTCATTTAAATATGTAGGGTGTGCTGGTTTTTATCGCAAAATAAATATTCTGTCTCTTGTGCGTTAAGTATTTGGTCGGAGCCCGAATATGGCACATTTTAACAGGTGCCCTCTCTTTCTGCAATGCTTAGCAAGAAAATACATACCAGCCAAATAGCCAATCAGAGACATCTCAATAACACTCGCAGAATGAGGGACGAGTTCAGCATCGTCTTGTTGTGTCCCTAATGCAAGAGGGACTAATATACCTTGAAAGCCCTCAACCAGGAACTGCTTTAGGTTCTCTAAGATACACCCTGGGCCTAACACCTCTACCACCACAGCACTTCATTCCACAGCCATTTGATTCCAGAAATGCATTTGGCATACAAGCGCTAGCAGTGCTGCCCTCTCTCCGCGCGGATACACAACGCTGCTCTCCTTCCTTGCAGCCCACACACCCCTGTCAGGTTAGCCCGTTAAACGGACACAGGCTGAGGAGGTGGAACTGCACTGTTTTTCAAGACTGTGCACACTTCGCATCTTTTGTGACTCTTTCTTGCTGTGCCAGTCTAACGGCCAAGCTTTAAAATTCCCCTTGAGCCACAATGAAGACATCACATTTAAAGTATGCTGCAGCGGACTACATTATACGAAAACTTTCAAGGACAACATCAGTTGTAGGGCTCTATTCCTTCCTGGTGTTACTCTTACTGGCCCGCTCTTTGCTTGTTATCCAACTTAGCCCGGGCTGCCTCCATTTCTCACCTTGGCTTCTTCCTCCTTTGACCTGATTCCAGCTCCTGCCAGGTGGATTCCTCATTTCCCTTCCGGACTGACTCCATTTCTCGCCTTTTCTCCTTCCTCCTTTGTCCTGATTCCAGCTCCTGTAAGGTGGATTCTTCATTTCCCTTCCAGACTGGCTCCATTTCTCGCCTTTTCTCCTTCATCCTTTGTCCTGATTCCAGCTCCTGCAAGGTGGATTCCTCATTTCCCTTCGGGACTGGCTCCATTTCTCACCTTTCTCCTTCTTCCTTTGTCCTGATTCCAGCTCCTGCAAGGTGGATTCCTCATTTCCCTTCCAGACTGGCTCCATTTCTCGCCTTTTCTCCTTCCTTTTTTGTCCTGATTCCAGCTCCTGCAAGGTGGATTCCTCATTTCCCTTCGGGACTGGCTCCATTGCTCACCTTTCTCCTTCCTCCTTTGTCCTGATTCCAGCTCCTGCAAGGTGGATTCCTCATTTCCCTTCCGGACTGGCTCCATTTCTCACCTTTACTCCTTCCTCCTTTGTCCTGATTCCAGCTCCTGCAAGGTGGATTCCTCATTTCCCTTCGGGACTGGCTCCATTTCTCACCTTTATCCTTCCTCCTTTGTCCTGATTCCAGCTCCTGCAAGGCGGATTCCTCATTTCCCTTCCGGACTGGCTCCATTTCTCGCCTTTTCTCCTTCCTCCTTTGTCCTGATTCCAGCTCCTGCAAGGGGGATTCCTCATTTCCCTTCGGGACTGGCTCCATTTCTCACCTTTTTCTTCCTCCTTTGTCCTGATTCCAGCTCCTGCAAGGTGGATTCCTCATTTCCCTTCCGGACTGGCTCCATTTCTCGTCTTTTCTCCTTCCTCCTTTGTCCTGATTCCAGCTCCTGCAAGGTGGATTCCTCATTTCCCTTCGGGACTGGCTCAATTTCTCACCTTTCTCCTTCCTCCTTTGTCCTGATTCCAGCTCCTGCAAGGTGGATTCCTCATTTCCCTTCCGGACTGGCTCCATTTCTCACCTTTACTCCTTCCTCCTTTGTCCTGATTCCAGCTCCTGCAAGGTGGATTCCTCATTTCCCTTCGGGACTGGCTCCATTTCTCGCCTTTCTCCTTCCTCCTTTGTCCTGATTCCAGCTCCTGCAAGGTGGATTCCTCATTTCCCTTCGGGACTGGCTCCATTTCTCGCCTTTTCTCCTTCCTCCTTTGTCCTGATTCCAGCTCCTGCAAGGTGGATTCCTCATTTCCCTTCCGGACTGGCTCCATTTCTCGCATTTTCTCCTTCCTCCTTTGTCCTGATTCCAGCTCCTGCAATGTGGATTCCTCATTTCCCTTCGGGACTGGCTCCATTTCTCGCCTTTCTCCTTCCTCCTTTGTCCTGATTCCAGCTCCTGCAAGGTGGATTCCTCATTTCCCTTCCGGACTGGCTCCATTTCTCGTCTTTTCTCCTTCCTCCTTTGTCCTTATTCCAGCTCCTGCAAGGTGGATTCCTCATTTCCCTTCCAGACTGGCTCAATTTCTCGCCTTTTCTCCTTCCTCCTTTGTCCTGATTCCAGCTCCTGCAAGGTGGATTCCTCATTTCCCTTCGGGACTGGCTCCATTTCTCACCTTTCTCCTTCCTCCTTTGTCCTGATTCCAGCTCCTGCAAGGTGGATTCCTCATTTCCCTTCGGGACTGGCTCCATTTCTCACCTTTCTCCTTCCTCCTTTGTCCTGATTCCAGCTCCTGCAAGGTGGATTCCTCATTTCCCTTCCGGACTGGCTCCATTTCTCGCCTTTTCTCCTTCCTCCTTTGTCCTGATTCCAGCTCCTGCAAGGTGGATTTCTCATTTCCCTTCCAGGCTGGCTCCATTTCTCGTCTTTTCTCCTTCCTCCTTTGTCCTGATTCCAGCTCCTGCAAGGTGGATTCCTCATTTCCCTTCCGGACTGGGTCAATTTCTCGCCTTTTCTCCTTCCTCCTTTGTCCTGATTCCAGCTTCTGCAAGGTGGATTCCTCATTTCCCTTCCGGACTGGGTCAATTTCTCGCCTTTTCTCCTTCCTTCTTTGTCCTGATTCCAGCTGTTGCCAGGAGGATTCCTCTTTTTTTCCTGGATTCTTGCTCCTACAAACAGCAGTTTTTCCCCCATTGGGTTTTTTCCCTTGTAGGACATCTCTTCCGTTGGCCTCCTTGCCTTATGTTGTTCTACTCAGACAGCAAGATGGCTACGGACCAGGGCCAGCCCTACTGATTCACTTCTCTGCGCAAACAGAGAAGCAAGGTAAGGCCACAGTCTGATAGTATTTCAGGTTAGAAAATTCATTACAAACAATACAGATTTTTTTTTGCATAAATTCATTATACATCAGATACAAATTCAGACCGGGCCTTTAAAAAATACATTTTGGCCATAGGATAGACGACAAGGTAATCTTAGGTTTGCAAATGTCAGTTGGCTGGATCTTGAGACATTATTTTTGTAGATTAGGGTGTCCAGGGAGGCACACAAACTCTTTAGACTAGGCTTTGGCTTAATGATTACTTACAAAGGTGTTAAACATCTGGAGACACCAGGGGTTAAACCTTTGGATTTTTAACTTTTTTATAAGCCATAAAATCATAGCACAAATAGCTGAAGAAGACACTTGTCACCTGCTCATCGGACAACTCAATACATCTTAAAGACAATTGCTCATAATCCATCACTGACCATAAGGATGGCTGTTGTGTCTATGTCTCAGCAGGGAGAGTGTGCCATACACAGGAGTAGGGTTTACAATAATCACAGAGAAATTTGTATAGGGTTTATGTCTTCCTAAATTTCGAGAGCCCGAGTTGTAGAGTGTCACAGCTACAAAGCCCCATCAAAGCTCATGACTGGTGATAATTCCATATACCAAGGAGGATTTTTTAAATCTGGTTCTGATCTCTGGGAAGACCTGGGATCCGTATGACGCCTGGATCGTAGTGAGAAGGTGGCTCTGTGGACCAATACTCAAAGGTGAGCTTCATAATGTGTTCCATCGCTAAGAATGGACGATAGAGATTTTACACGTCAATAGTGGCAGATATGATTAAAAAGAAAATAAGGCTCTTCCTTCATGACCACGAGGATATGCATAGAAGAGTTGTGGGGCTTCAATGAAGCTCTCTTGCCATGTTTCAGCGTGTTACCTGACACCTCAGTGGTTCTGAAGAGTGCCCTGACTCTGTCCTCATTCTCATCCACATGAGATGCTGCTGTGACTTTCATTCATCGACAGTTATTTTTTTCCGAGCGTTTCCTGTCGAATTATTTTGCCCGAAAGAAATATTAAACACATGGGGGTGGGGGAAAGGGCATATAAGGGGTAGGGTGGGGAATAGGGAATAAATAATAGGGTAGGGGTGGTTGGGGGGAGGCCCTAATAAAAAACATAAAAAATCGATGTGTTATTGCAGGCAAAACTGTTTGGCAAAAAAAGGTTGCAGGAAAAAACTGAGGCTGAATGAACTTAGAACCGTGATTCTAGGTTCTGTGCTGAGCAGCCTACTGCTAGTTGACGGCCCAGAAGTACCATACTTAACTGTTTTCTAAATTGTGAACCAACAGCTCAGATCTTTTAGCCCCTGCTATGCCATCATTACTCAGTGACACATTGGGCCTCATTACGAGGTTGGAGTTAGCCTTGCTGGTAAAACTGGTAAGGCTACCTCCAAACTCGAATCCGGGTCCGGCACCCGCGAATGGGCAACTACCCGGTAATTGCCCTTTCGCGGGTGCCGGGCCCGGTACATCCCCATTCCCATTTGAGCCCCATACTTGTAATGAGGCCCATTATCGTCAAACCATAGATCGCAATTGATCCAAGAGTAATGCTAAAACGTTTGCTCTCTTAACATCACTATGATAAACAGTCAAGTACAGTTTTTGTGAATAATAAATGCATTTGCTCTATACCTTCGGCTTGCCTTACCAGCATCCGGGAATGAGGCATTCAGGTCAAAGTGCGTGTCATTCGGTGCATACTGGAATCCCAGGTAAAGGACAACTGGAAGCGGAAGCTCGGGTTCTATGTTTACGACCAAGGAATCTTCCTCTGACGTCACATTGACTGCCACCTGCAAGACGTGATCTCGCGGGAAGCTCCTCCACTCAGGCGATGCGCTGGTGTCTTCATTTCTGGGTAATATTATCTGCAACACGTGATCATTTAGGGAGGCAAGTCACATTAGCTGAGTGCGTCACACACTGTTAGTTATGAAAGCAATTTCACAGTGTTACAGCTCTTACAAGAGCACACAAGCGGAGAGCAGGCACAAGACATGGGAGTATGCACACCAGAAAAGCGCTCCGATGAAATTAGTATAGACAAATGAGATGAGGTTGACACATGAGTTGGGAGACAAGACGTGAGATGAAGGCCTTTGAATGATATGACAAACATCATAGAAGATTGTGTGCTTCTTTCTCCCTCTCCCATATCCTCCTTCTGTATGACCACCTCACCCTGACATGGCATTCTCTGCTACCTCCTCCTTGTCTTGTTTTCTATTTCCTTCCTTCTTTTCCTTTTCTTTTTCCCTTTTGCACCATTACTATGCCTCCTTGTATTCCAGTGCTTCTTTCCTCTAGACCCCCCTCTTTCTATCCCATGGCGTAACCAAGGTAATATTCTTACCCCTTATCGAAACCTAGACTTCTTCCTCCAGTATTATCACCCCTGCGTCCTTACTCACTCCTGTTGTCCACTTTGCCCATACAACCACAGTTCTGGGGAGGGTGGTGGGGCTGGCATTTTATTTAATTCTTCTTGCTTTCTTGGACAGTCTCCTGTGAATCACTTCCTTCTCTCCCTCTCCCCTTCCTTCTCCTACCTCATTCCTTGTGAGTGATCTTAGATATTTGATTCCCTCTTTTTTCTTCTCCTCTCTCGCTCTCTCTCTTCTCTATTTCCCATCCTCATCTTCACCAGACTATCAGCTGATGCATCAGCTTCTCACCTTCATTCTTCTTTTCTATCTACTCTTGATGCTCAGTATCCTGCTCGCCCGTTCTCTCCTTCTCGTAAACCTCTGCACCCCTGGCTATCTCCCTCTCCTCTTTCCCATCATTCTTCACTCCATTTAGCTGAATGCTGCCGGAAGGAATCCCAATCCCCAGACCTCCATTCTTGCTATGACATCAATCTACTTATCACAAAACAAAGTATTTCTCTACCATCATTCTATCTCTTTCTCTCCATCCACGCTGTCTTTCTCAGCTACTTAACAGTATTCTCTGCACTCGTCCCCTGGTCCTGATCTTTCTTTTTCATTCTCCATTGCTCTCGACTCTACGTTCATCCTTTTCTCCTAACCCCTCATCCATTAAATGCATCTCTGTGCACCCTATCGACCCTCCTCTCGTTCCCAACTCCTCTCATTTCCTCCCCTTACAGACTTTGACACTTGTCAATTCTTAATCCGTGCCCATCCAACGGGGCCTCTCCTCTCAATCCTATTCCTTCTTCTCTACTGCTGTCTATAGTATAGTATAATTGGTTTCTAAGCGCAGACCCCCTGTGTCGCTCTGTGTCCTCAGCTTCTCCCCTATCTCACCTGCCTTCTGAATCTTTCTCTTTCTTCTTCGTCGTTTCCCTCCTCTTTCAAACACACAATCATAATCCCCACCTTGAAAGAACCCTCACTTCACTCATCCCTCCCATCTAATTTTCACCCTATTTCTTTTCTTCCATGTCTACCTAAACTTTTTGAAAGGGTTGTCTACTCTCCGTTTTCTTCCTATCTCAACCTCCATTCTCTTCTCCCCCCTCTACAATCTCTCGTCCTGTACACTCTATAGAAACAACTCTTCAAGAGGTTTCTAATTCTCTTCTTTCTGCCTGTTATAACAAACTATCCTCCATTCTTATCCTCCTTAATTTATCAGCGGTCTTCAATATGGTTGATCACCCTACTTTTCTCTCTTCTCTCTCCTCCCTTGGTTTACTTGGGTCTGTTTTGTGACCAATTTTAGCTCTCTGATTGGTCCTACTCAGTCTCTTGAGCCGGTCATCAATCCTCTCTTCACCAACTACTCTATGGCTTGTCTCAAGGCTCTGTCTGCATTCCCCTTTCATTCTCTTTAGGCACTATTCCTCTTTCTGCACGTATTCACTCTTTCAATTTTTCCTATAATTTCTATGCTAATGACACTGAAATCTTTCTTTCCTTCTCTTCTTTTTCCAACTCTCTTCGTTCCTCTGTGTCATCCTGTTTGACAACCATCCAATCCTGGATGTCTTATCATTTTTACCACCTTGACCCATCCAAGACAGAAATGTAGTTTTTCCCTTCTTCTTCTCCTCCCCGCTGCCCTTCCTCCACTGGTCACCCTTCCCCTCCTGCTGTTATCCCTTTTTCCTCTTTGGCTTGTTACTCCAGCGCGATCTATAAATCTTCCCTCTCCTTCATCACATATCACCAACACTGCCTTCATTGGTCGCTTTCATCTCTACAATTGCCATTGTGCTCGTCCTTTTCTTTCCTTTCAGGCCGCAAAGCCTCGTATCTTCTGTCATCTTAATTATTGATCTGCTCTCTATACTTGGCCTTCCTCTCATCGTACCCCCTCTTTGATCTGTCTATAGCTCTGCTATCCATCTTCTCCTTTGTCTTCCTCGTTGCTCGTCCATTACCCCTTCTCTGCCTTTGACCTCTTTATACTCATTCCATTCCTGTCTTCTCTCCCACTTTCTTTGCGTTGTTTTCAAGTCTCTATATGACCTTGCACCTACCTACCTTTCCTCTTTGGTCTCCTTGTCCCCTTCCCACTCTCTCTGCTCTCAATCATTGTATCTCTTCTCAGTACCTAAGCCCCCTATGTGCTTCCTTTTTATTTCCGTTCCTTTTCTTTACTTGCCCCCAAACACTGGAACCCATTACCTATCGATATCCACGCTGTCTCGTCTCTTCATGTCTTTCATACTCATTTAAAAGCTCACCTTCTTTCTATCAAAGCGGACTATTAATTTACTCTCTGATTGCTTTGGTCCTTATTTACTTCCATCATAACCTGTATTTATAGTTGTATACGTCGATTTTGTAGAATGCTTTGACAAAAGCACTCAATAAATTCTAATAAATCCCTTTTGAGATTGACAGAGCATGAGAATTGAACTATCCATAGGAAGTAGTGTTCACATGGTAGAGAACCTGTCGCAGGAGAGGGAAAGACTTAACAGTGCACATGTCACATGAAAGTGTACCATTCACAGAGAAGGGGATCAGCCAAGAGATTGCAGATGCAACCCAGAGATGGAGTTGGACAGGACCATCTATCCGAGAAGGGATCATGGAGCAGGTGTGCATGTTATAGGGCCCTACAGGAGTTGGCAGCCACCCTAATTTATTACTCCTGACTTGCCTCAAATGTTTGCAGGTAAATCTCTCGAAAAGCTTGATAAGATTGCAGAGCATCAAACCACCAAAAACTCGGATGGTTCAGTGAATTCCTGAACTTGTTTGCCCAGCTTTAATGGGGCGCTGTCTATGTTCAGTAAAGGAAGTGGGATGCTGGGAGTGTGGCTGCAGTAGATGGCAGACTCTGCATGCAACTTGCTAGAATAGAGCAGTGATGCTATGGGGGAAGTGATAGACAGGAGAGACATTTTCATGCAGAGCTGATAAGAAAGAGGCAAACAATACTCAAGAGACAGAGGAAGGTGTTGCTTATAGTTTTCTGCTTATAGTTTAGAAGAGCCTGCTTAACTTGAAACCAACAGTTACCAGGAGCTACTTTTGGCTCCCCAGGCCAACTAATGCGGAACAAACACAACTATGTAAATGTAACAGTTCATTTGGGACAATCTATAAATAAGCATTAGGACACATCTAAATGAAATTTAAAGCATAAGGGGTCATAGCAAATAAGCAGAAGGTTGCATTTTATTTTGAAGTTTGATTTGCAGAACGCTATGTACTTGCTCCTGGTTCCCTGGTGGTAGCTTCTGCTCACTGGCTAATGCCGGTTACCCAGAAGCTGCTTTTAGCTCCTGCTTATCTAATGTTAATTTCGACCCCTGCTATATGCTCACCCTCAAGCACTCTTTGTTTAAGGAGTCAAAGCTGCTTCGCCTGTCCGCAATCGTCCAATGAAAGCTCAGGGTTTCCATCATGACGAGAGAAGCTCGGAGGAGATCATTGGTCTGGCAAGACCAAAAGACACCTGCTTTAAAAGGTGTCCAAAGGAAAGGATGGGGCCATTCTCAGTCACAGTAAATGAGGCTAAATGGGATAAAACAAGGGAAACGGGGTAACGGGCATGGAAAGCCATGTTCACTCTTCTACTCCACGCCCTCAGATTGGAGATGTTTCCCACCTCAATTGGCTCTGGTATGTTGGTAACTTCAATGTGTTGCTCGTTTGAGGTGAGAGAAATCCTGGCGACGTTCCCAACAATGACCTGCTCATTAAGGTACTTGAAGGGGTTGAAGGTCAAAGCAGCCACCTAAAAGATGAAAAAAGGAAATGAGAGTATATTCCGCTACCTACACCACACCGCTCACACACCCTTGCATGGCACTATAAAAGGTTTGACTGGGAAATGTCGGTCATTAGGACTCCTTTGATCGCCATGTAGGTGAAAGGTGCGTTTACAATTGATTGCATAGTTTTCTGAGACAAAATGAAACTGGGATTCTATTGTACTGGGATTAATGTCTAACTGCCATGTTCGTTTCCTGTTTAGAATAACATGCCTTGCCTAACTTGGACAATGTGAGACTGGCGAAGCACAGTTGAAAATGGAATGACATGTTTGGAGCAACTGCGAAAAGATGACAAACGGCCTCATTACGAGGTAGGAGGTAGCCATGGTGCTATTAGCACCATGGCTACCCCCTTACCGCATACCGTTCCGGGTTCTCGGAATGGGTACATACCGGGTCATTCCAACCTTGGAGGACCCGGTAAATCCCCATTCTGAAAACCATTCCCCATTCCCATGTGAGCCCCCATAGGGCTCTGTGGGAATGGGGAAGTAGCTAATAACGGTACCGCAATTTGCGGTACCTTTATTAGCTCTGAAGTCCCTTAGCAGGTCCCGTCCTTAACACCTAGTCAGACCAGGCGTTAAGGAAGGGACCCACTAAGGGACCTCGGAATATGGAGGTAAGGGATTACCGGCACCGGCACCCTTACCGGTGCCGGTAATCCCTTATCTCCGACCTCGTAATAAGGCTCATGTGCTTAATTTGAAGCAAATTAGAACTGGAATGGCACAATTTTAAATTGGCACAGCTATTAGTGGGATGAAAATTGGAACTGGCATGGAACAATTTCGGGGTGTGTGGCAAATGGAGATAATACAAAACTATGATTGCAATCTTCTGGGGTCAATCTGAAACCTGGATGGCCCTTTCTTTGGAGGCAAATTGAGCCTGCAAGCATAGTGGAGACCAGGACATGGCACAACTATCTGCTTAGCTGAATCCGCCCCTCTTGTTTAGATTCTGACTGTAAGAAAGCACGGCAGGGCCTTTCACTTGAACTAAAATCTGTAAACAAGGAACTACGAAAGGCTGCAATTCTGAGGAAAGAATTTAAGACCTTGACATTCCAGAGGAAACTGGTTGGGATAATGATATCCTGTCGGAAAAAGCAATATGGCTTCAAGGAAAATGTAAATACTGATCATCAATTAGTGAACGTACACCTGTTAGTGGTCAAATCGACTTTTAATTTAAAAAAGAACCACTCTATGCTGCATTCCTGAACCTGAGAATGGCCTTTGATTTTGTTAATCGCCTAAAGTGATGGTCGATTTTAAATCAGTTGGGTATTCCTGCTTATTTTCTGTCTGCATTCATGTATATCCATAAGGGACACAATGCAGTCGCCCTTGCCAATGCTACTGCCTCATTTCCCATAGTTCATGGTATACGCCACGACTGCACTTTTGATCCCCGTGATTTTTAACTTGCCCATTAATGTTCTGTCATCGATATTACAGGACCTAAATGTGCATGTTCTCTCAATTATGGGCAATGGGGTCCCGGTTCTATCATATACAGCCAACTTAATATTTTTAGCCAGGACCTACATGCAGAGAATTAATGGCGTTTACGCAGATACCATGTCAGCTTTAGATCTCGAAGTTAATGTGAAGAAATCTGCAACAAGCTGTTTTTCTCATAATGGGAGGAAAAAGTGCAAAACCTTTTATTCTAACAACATCTCGATACCTGTGGTTCTTTCTTATGACTACCTCGGCATGCAATTTTCCTCAAATCTTAAACCCAAATTCCACATAACTAACTATGCCTCTAAAATGAGGCAAGCAACTGGTACAAATTTTAAATGTGCTCATAATTATTAGGTTCAACCAACTGAACCAATGATTAAAAAAAAAACAAAACCTAAAGCAATTGCGCTCTATGGCAGTGGGATTTTTGGCTTTTGTAACGTGAACAAACTCAAAGGCATTGAAAATGTTTATGAAAGACTTCTAGGCCTCCCTAAATCATGCGCTAATTGCGCAGTGCAGAGAGAATTGAATTTATAATTGTCTTGTGCACCAAGCTTACTATGCTTATCGATTTATAACAATTCAATAGCACTGCTATGCAAACAAATTCTCACAATCGTTTTTACCAGTGATCAGATTTTTGAGACACCCTCGCTAAGCGTGTTTGACAAGGATCTTGCCAAGATCTCCACTTCCATCTTTGATTGTCTTAGGTTATCAGCAGGTAAAGTACAGCGTCAGGTTTGAAAGGTGTGATTTTAAATCAATATATACCTTACAGATTTCGGAAAGTAGCAGTCAAACTCACTAATAGACATATTGAGATGTTATCTGTCACGGTGGGTATGGCCCCTTCATACATGTTTTCTCCATACATACACCACCGTTTCTTAATAATTAAAGCACATTTTAATACTTTAAAGATCTCCAGGGTTTGGTACAATACCAACCTCAGGGATAGTTTTTTTCCATTTTGGCCGATCACTTTTGAAACTGCTTTTCATCTCTTGTTATTTTGTCCAAAACATTCCATACCATATTCTAAAAAATGAAGGATTTCGACAATGTCGCTCGGCCTTCATTTTGTTTATGAAGGCTAATACAGAGGTAACGGCTTGGGTCCTTATGACATTTCTGAAACTGCCCTAAAAAGTAGAGAACTATTTTAAGCTTTGATTCTTTGGTTGCTTAGTTTATGTTTATGCATGTTTATCCATTTTAAACTATGTATACTTATTATATTGAAGTTACGTGTAGTAGTGTTAAATTATTACTTGCAGAATGTGCTGGTTATAGAATTCATTGATGTTAGTGCTCATTATATACACTTTTATATGTATTTCTGTATGGACGTTTATGTGATTTGTTTCCTGAAATAAAGTTTGCTTGGATTGAATTGAGCTGAGGCAATATGAACCTGGCCTGGCTTTCTAGAATCTGGTATGACAATGTTTTGAAGGAAACATGAAACTTGCATGGACACATTATCTGTGAGCAATGATTAAGCGACACAACAAGGTTCTGGGGCAATATGAACTTAGGTAGTCATTTTCTTAGGGAACCGTGAAACTGGCATGGTCCTTTCCTGGGCGCAATGAAGTGGCAGGACACTGTGCTTAATTGTGGCAATAAGCAACTGGCATGCCAATATGGAAATTGACATGACAAGGAGAAAAATGTGATGCTGGTGCAGTCAACTGAACAATGGGATATTTGAGAGCACAAAAAAGGAAAACCGTTTTACACGTAACATTATATATATATTACTGGCGTTCTTTCAACTGCTTGTGAGTGCTATCCTCTTCGGGAGGGATGGAATCACTTTCCCCTTTTTTCAAATATATATATATATATAATCGTTTATTGTTTTAGTTGTAATCACAACTTTTTCAAAAGAAACAGATTCAATCATATTTGAATATAAGATAATAATCACAATTTCTCATTCTGCACAGGTTATTAACAAATTCTGTATTGAAACAAATGTATTCAAATTTAAAATTAATAGCTTCATAATAATAATAAAAGGCTTAAAAAAACTCATAGATCAGCATCATCCATAAAATGATAAAACAAGATTCTCAATTATCATAAATTAAATAGTTAAAGTCGTTAAAATTAGATCATTACCTAGGTTTAGTGCTAATAAGAATTTAACTGTTGAGATATTCCGTGAGACCTTAGATGCATTGAAAATATATAACCACATTTGTTCTTTCGACATAATTCTAAGGTCACTAAGATGTTTAAAATAGGCGTCTTTTCTCAATTGTGTCAGTGTAGTGCACTCAGTTATACGATGTTGCAGGGACTCTTGATGGCTAATCATATTGCAGAATCTACATGTTGTATCTAGGTTTTGGGATTTATTGTAACAAGCGATTTGGGTCTTGGTGGGCCATAGATTTAAGCGAAGCCTTAGAATTGATTGGGCATAGTTGGTGTCAGGGAATAGAGTGGTTTGAGTAGAAAGGCAGCCAAGCGAAATGTCGAATATAAGTTGCAAGTCTCCTAGGTTGTTCGCCAATCCCAGTGCCAGAGTTTCAGTTTTGCCATGTCAGGTGATTCGAGCAATAATTGTATGGTGATGTCAGCATCTTTTAGAATAGTATTACAGTACATTTCCCATGATTGTAGTGGGCTCTTTGTTTTAGTGTTTAAAATCGATTTTAAGGATGGTAGAAGAGTATTACTAGTAGTCGAGCTAGAAATGCACTTTCTGTAGGAGGCCAAGATTTGCCATGCAACCATCGCTGACAGTGAGGTCAGACCTAACTCATATCTGATGACATTAATTGGTGTGCTCAACGGGAGAGATAGAATTTCTTTCCAGTATATACCTTCAAGTAAGTTCCACTTAGGCCAACTAGATGGTGGTTTGGTTTGGGAGCCATAAATAATGACCAGAATGACTTTCTGCTTATAAACATATTTGGATGGTTTATACAAAAATTGCCCATACTTATTCTGAATGGCTTTGCCTTGGACTGTTTGGAATTTCATTTTTGTCTTTAGTTCAAGTTAATATGGTAAGTCAGATACCTGAGTGTTGACATTTAAACCAAGATATGTGTACTGTCCGACTTGAACAAGGGATACTTTGGCTAGAGACCAATTTAATGTATACTTATATTTAGTCATTTTATGATGGAAAATCAAAAATTTGATTTTACAACATTTATGGTTAAGTGATTATCATGAGCATATCTGTATAGTGCTGTGAGTTTCCTTTGTAGGCCTATTGATGTTCTATCCAGTAAAACGAGATCATCGGCATATAAAAGCCATGATATCACTCTTGAACCAAGTTTTGGTGGAAATGAACGCACAGATTCGAGAGATTAACATCTCTTATACAGGAATTAAATAAAATGGGAGCTAAGATGCAACCTTGTTTCAGGCATGAAGTAGTTGGGATTGCACCTATAAGGAGACCACCGTTTTACTTTTATAGAGGTATCTGTATAAAATTGGCGAATTAAATGAAGGATGTACATAGGACAATTTGCAATAAAATGTTTTTCCTATAAAACATCTCTAAGACACAGAATCAAAAGCTTGTTTAAAATCAATGAATGCTAAAAAGACTGGTTGTTGCAACGATATAGCTTGTTTTTTAATAGCAGCAAGGATGGTTACGTTTAAAAAAGTCTGGTGCATTCAACTGAACAATGGGATATTTGAGAGCACAAAAAGGAAAACCGTTTTACACGTAACATTAAATGCACAAAGAAAATGAACATTTTCAAACGTTGTGTATTTAAAGGCATAGCAATGCAAAAGACAAAAGAACGAATGTTTTGCACTATAATTTTACAGATGCTCTTTAAAACGTTGGTGTCTCAAGTTTCATAATCATCTGAGTAAGCAAGCTTAACAATTAATCCTGATTTTAAAATCAATAATAAAAACTACTGTGGCGTGCTTTGGCGAGAGCCTGAATTTTACAACAAAAAGATGTTTGAGTTAAAGGCAACATGTCTTCCTTCAAGTGTCTGACATTTAATTAAAAACTAAAACCAAATTCAAAACCTCTTAAAATTGTATGCTACCTTAACAATGTTTTAAACTTTGTGTAACCTGGCCAAAAGTAAAGCTTGAGAGCTATAGAATACTGCGCTTAGGTACAGAGGCGGTATTAGTTGTTAATCGATCTAGGGTGAAAAGTGAGATGGCTGAATGCTCAGTAACTAGAAAAGGGCATTTTAATAAATCCTAGGCACGAATGGCATGATAGTGGAATAATCAAGATATAAAGGAAATTCAGTAGCCAACTGTAGGCAGGTGGGCAGGGGTGGACTGGGAACCAAAAGAGGCCCTGGAAATAATGTTTGAAAGTGGTCCCATATCAGACATTTTCAGCAAGCCAAACCCTTTTCCTATGGGAACATTTGGAAATAAAATAGGTTACCACACAAAAGAAGTTCAGGGTGCAGAGGCCTACTGGGAAATCTCCAGAGTTGCCAATAGGCCGGTCCACCCCTGCAGGTAGGAGGTAGAGAAGCTGAAGGTAGGCCATCTAAATAATCAGGAGCTGACAGAGGGCAGATTGGAGGTATTGTAGCTGAACTGGCAATGTCTGGAGTCATAAGCAAGACACGCTGAAGGCCTCTTTGCAGCAGAAATCAGGCAGGCTGGAAGTCCATCTGGAGCAGAAGGAGGGGAGCAGAGGCACCGATGGGGGCGGCTGAGGGGGCTATAACCTTGGGTCTTTTGGTTGTGGCCCTGGATAAAAGCTCAGGCGCTACAACTAAAATGGCATGCTAGTCCCGAGTCCCGACAGTCCCAACATTAGCGTAGCCCCAGATATTTTACAAAGTTAGCAACACCCCTGGAGAGGAGACTGACGGTTTCTCTAGACAAAAGGCCAGAAAGGCTAGAGGTAGCCCTGGTACAGGAAGCAGGCAGAGTGAAGGTTCCTCTGGAGAAGCAGTCTTGCAGGCATAATGTAGTTGTGGAGTTGACTGTAAGCACTGTTAGAATCCAATATATCTATGGGCTAGCGCACACCTCTTAGTTAAAGGGATAGTCCAGTAAAAAAATGTATTTAAAAAATAGATAGGTAATATAAAAACATAATACTAGCATTATTTTTTTTTAAACTTCCTATAGAAAATGTTGAGCTATTCAAGCTCAAAATTCGCAAAAGCAAGCACATGGGCGCATCCATTTTGTGAAATGGATGCCCGCCTGTGCTGGCTTTTGCTTTTGCTGCACTAATGAAGGAAAAGCCAGCCAGCTGTAGTAAACAAAAGCTACCGCTGGGTGGCTTTTCCTTCATTGGTGCCGGGACTCGGAGGACGCGGACCGGAGACCAGAGCAGGAAAGCTGCAGCTGAATCTCGGTAAGTGCTATTTATTTTTTTTAAAAAAATAAGCACTAGCTGCGGTTTTTTTTCTAAGTTTTCCAGGCTGGAGGAGCCCGGAAAACTTAGAAATAAAACCGCAGCTTTAAAAATGCTTTATTTATGTTTGCGGTCGCTTTTGAAGCGACCGCAAACATAAATACAATGTTGTGTTTGAAAACGCTGCGGTTTTTCTTTCCAAGTTTCTCAGGCTCCTCCGGCTCCTCACCCAGGGGAGCACCGGAGACCCAAAGTGAAAGCCAAGGCAGGCAGAAACACAACAAGGTTGTGTTTACATGCCGCAGTGTTTCTCCCTACAGCTCATTTCCCATTTGCCTTACAGTCAATTTCTTCGATTTGAAAGGATTATTTCAACCCCAGACACCCGTAAGGATGAGAATCTATGCATGGCAGAAAGGTACAAAGAAAGAGGTTACCCCGAAACCGTCATCAAGAAAGCAGAGGAGAAAACACATAACTTGGAAAGAAAGGATCTTCGTACACCTAAGAATAAATCAAAAGAAATCCCATTTCTCTATGCACTGAGATACTCAGCACAGAGACACCACATAACAAGGATGATTAAAAGAATTGGAGGATAATTAACTTGGATCCTCAATTAAAGAGACTATTTCCAGAACCACCAATTATTGCCTACAAGAGAGGCCGGAACTTTAGGGACAGTCTAGTGAAAGCCGAAAGACCCCAAGCTGAGAGCCAGCGCACACTCACAAAGAAGAAAACAGGCACTTATGCCTGCTTGAGTTGTGGTAACTGTAACAACATAATGAAGGGGATTTATGTGAGACACCCATCCAACGGACAGAAAATCTCCTTAAAGGATTTCGCAACATGTGACACAAAATCTCTTATTTACGGTTTAAGTTGCCCATGTGGCATCTACTATGTCGGACAGACACAAAGGAAAGCCAAGGAGCGCTGGAATGAGCACAAAAGCAACATAAGAACTAATAATACACACTCACCACTAGCCAGACACTTTGCCCAAAAGAAACACAATATTGCCCAACTAAAAGTGGTGATCTTGGAGATTGTAAAGAAATGTCAAAGAGGGGGGAATCATGCCAGGCGCATGAACCAGAGGGAGATCTTCTGGATAGAAAAATTGAACAGCCTAACTCCCAACGGGATTAACGAAGACTATAGTCTAGCTGCATTCTTATAGATAAGAGGCCAGGGTGATATCCAATTAATAATCTTGCACACAAGTCAATAGATTTTAACCCAACTCACAAACTTGGGGTACACAAAGCTTCTGTGATGATAACTCATATAGGGATGTTTTCACCCGTGAGAATTATCTAATAAGGTTCAAGGATAACAGAATGGAGAATGTGAGTATGTTCTGTTTGGAGTAATAAGTACATGGATGGTCAATATCACCCCCTCCATGGGACTCGCACATACACGACGCCAAACGCCTAGCTCTGCTAATTTTAGGCAGCCCAGGTGTGTTTTTTAACACCTACCTCTGGAAATCAATATGATAAAGCACATATTGGGCTTAGTTAGTGATGAGTTGATTTATCAAGTCACGAATGCTTACATTTAACCAGTACGTGCATCAACAGACTTTGTTAACATGCGTAGGCATGACGATTTTCACGTCACACGTTAACGGTGTAAACACAATGAGAGCACCACGCTCGTAGGTGATAACATCACTATTTAAACAGCATCCATTTTAGATTGTTACTCGCGAGGAGCTATGCGAAAAACAGCACCTAATCCTGGAACGTCCATTCGTAGAGTAAGGTAAGACAGATGCCTCGAGCACTCATACTATGTCTATATATGTTAGCAGATAGACACCATGTGAATATTAGTTATTCTATCGACTGACCCATTTAACATGGGATGTGACCGTGCTAGACAACTTAGACCCACTGCTTCCATAGAAGCAGTTGTTTACAATTAATGCCCTTAAGTTTCATAGACCATTTTCTAACTATTATCCATGGTTTAATTTAGGCTCTACATGGCTATACTTTGACCATCTATTACAACACATGTACATGTGTTTTACAGATACATCTTGGAAAATCATCCAACCAAATTACTTCTCCCCCACGGGTATTCCTTGGCGGTCCAACAGTGACACTAACTAACTTACTGTGTGGTACCACAGATGAAGATACGGCAGGTAAATTTTGATGCACATGTTGCATGATAAGAACTTCTTTAACTAGAATTCAGGACTCATTCTCCGATTTTAATTTAGTTTTTCTCTACCGTTTTTCTATTATTTCTACAGGTTGCATACCAACAATGCTCTAAATACAACTTTTTGGTTATTCTTTGGAAAGACCCCCATAATTATCAAGATAGGAGATTTGACATTGAACATCCAGGTGATTATTATTATAGATATGGTCAACAAAAAGAACATGACAGAGACCAATTAAGATGAAAATTGAATGTTGTACTGAATATTGAATTATATATTATAGGTGAAGAACAAAAGGAGGAATAGAAAGAGGGCAAACAACTCTTGAATAAGGGGACAAAACCAACCCCGAAACGCGTTGAGTAATATATGTTAACGCTCTCTATGATTAATAGAAAATGTGTTAAACATACTGTGCGCCCGCGAAGAATATTGCGCCTAAATTGAGTGTGACAGATAAATGTGTATGTCCACGCTTAACAAGTTGAAATTGCATCAGTATAGATGACAAACATTTAATGAATCAATATGCAAATGTGTAGCTTGTATTTGATAGCAACATTAAATTGATGGTTATTTTTTAACATAATCATTGTCTTAAATTATTTTTCACAAACATTTTTCAAAAACAAATTGTTACAATTGTTAAATTATTGATTGTTTTCAGAATTGATTGGGTGTGCAGGGGACGGGAGAGTTCCACAAGAGTGTGGACATCATTTGGTTTTACATATGTAAGCACTGTTAGAGGCAGCTGTGGTGATGGAGGCAGACATGTTGGGGACAACACTACCTATGGATTTGCTCGTACTTCTCAAGAGCAGGTTCAGATGATTGTCAACAGTACAATTAATGGAAAGTTTCCAGTTGACGTTGTTTCTGTAATTATTGAGACAGCCAATCTTGCTCCTGTAATGATTGTTAGTAGAGGTCATCAGGGAAGGTCATTAGGTATGGCAATCTCTTCCTTTCAATGTTTAGCATGATGGGTTTGTCTCCTGGTTTTCATCTTCGGTTTTAGTGAAGAGTGAGGCCAGGATGATCATCTTGGTCTATCATGGTCTATCCTGTTCATCTAATGTGTTGGTTCAGTCCAGTATCTTCACAATGAGTGAACTTGGAGTGATCCAAATGCTTCCAGGGGTGGTCTCCTTCACAGGCTTATTTTATCTGTTGCTTTCAGAGTTGCAAATCAGAATATTCCTTGTTATCCGTGTATCTTGGCATAATATTGGCCCCCGGTTATTTTACAATTGCAGCAGCTTTTTGTGGAACAATTGGAAGGGCTCAGCTATTGTTTACATTACTCCTGGAAGTTTTACCTGAAATGAAAGACTTAACACCTCTGCCAACATGGTTGCAAATACTTATTATTGTTCTCTCATCTATTTGGACCTTGTCTGCCACTGTGCTCATGGTGCCTCATTCTCTGCAGCCACGTTTTAGCATATCTTTGTGCTGGCCTGTCCCTGCTCATCCACACCTCCGCCCATGGGAAGCAGGATTTTTGGTCAGTTTGATTGGGTCCAGGAGAAAGAAGCATTTAACTACATCTTCAGCCAGTGCTTTTAATTTTTCAATTAAAACCACCTAGGAAAAGTCTTCATTGGCACTGCGATTACGTGTGGGTAATGTGCGGAGATTGATGATGTAACTACATTGGCATTTTACCTAAAATGTGTAGATGTTAGGTGACACATTGCCTTGTGAGCTCGATTTGGGGTTCAAGGTACTGAAGCTGAATCTTGTTCTTTCTAGATGCACAGGTGTGAGTTCTCAATTCTTGTTGTGCATATTTTTTTGCAGGGTAGTGCCTGTGGAAATCCCAGCCTCATGCTAAAGACTGAGTTCATGATGCGGCATGAGTTATTGGAGTACTTCTAGTCCTCCAAACATAGCAAAGCCATCCTTATTCTGTAAACCCACCCAGGAGTGGCCATGTCAGCTATGAGCCTGCTTTTAGAAATACAGGAATGTCAGCAAGAGATACATGGCTTTACAGTCTGGTAGAGGGTGGGGGAGAGGGGAAGGCTTAAGGTGGTTTTCTTCTGTTTGTATGGATGGTGTCAAGATGTCATTTTCTCAAGATTACCTCAATTAGTCAGGATGTTGAGAGGCACAGAAGACTAGAATTAAGGCAAATTACCAGTAAGTAATCCCCCAACAGTCCCAGTCAACCTGTTCACAACCATTTCTAGGATTTTGTTCTGGTATAAAATGTGGATCTTGTTGTACTCCTCACAAAGCAGCATACTATAATCTAAAAATGTGCAGATGTACCCATTGTCATATCCAGATATCTCAGAGATGTTGTTCTCCCCCCGCACCCAAACCACCTCCTCAACCCTGATTCCACCTTCAGGGCAACTATTAGGCATTTAATAATATGATTGTTTTGTCTTTCTGTCTGGCTAACGTAAACCATCGATAACTAACAATTCACCCGCGACTTGGCCCCTATACAATCATCTTAACTAGACAAAGGTTCATTTTTCACTTTGCGTTTGTCCTCTTGGTATATTTTTTGAAGACATTGTTGCGTGATTTGGGCGAGACCTGAAGCTTCCAGGTGTCCTATAATTTCAGTCAATTAAGTTTGACGCGTGGTGAAACCATATATACAACATGACATGATTTATAGTTCCAAACATTTCTATTACTTTTATGGATGATTAACTCTTGCTTATCCACAGTATTTGCAACAAATGTTTTATAAGTTACATGCAACCTGCTCCGGCACCTTGGTGGTGGTGGTAGGAGATCATGGCCGCGCCAAGGGAGATATATCAGAAACATTACCATTTTCAGTCTGCAATATGTTTTTTGGTGCCCATTTCGGACAGGCAACATTTTTGCCTCACAGAACACAAATCTTCCGGTTCACGGGTAGCCACATTTCAGCCAATGCCGATGTCCGGCTGTCTTGTCTTCCCGTAACTACATCTATGGCAGAGTTGTGATGCTATTAAGTTCTGAAACTATGCCTCATCCCCTGTTGCCACCTGCACAACCCCAGACTTACCCGAACGTGAATGCTGGAGTAGTGACTGAGCAGGCTTTGTAGAGTCGAGCTGCTTGGGAAGGAGACCTGGCAGCGCGTTGGCTCTGGTGTCCTGTAAGAGCTGAGCTGCAAAGTGGAAGGACTCTCTCTGAAGGAAACAAGTTGCATCATGTCTCAATGGCTAGACCTGTACACCAGCGTGTGCAACAAGGTAAGCTACATCTCATCAGCTGTCTCCCCCACCATCCCTTGACCATCCACTGATACTTCGGCTCTGTACTTTCATTGAATGGACAGATAGAGGCCGCATTCATGCCCGTGCAATAAATAAGGACAACACAGTGTAGCCATGCAAGGTGTATGTGTACTAACGGATAGGACAGTTTGATGTTATGTTATGTTTTATGATGTTATTGGGATTTTTACTGCGCAATGCTGTCATTTGTATAGTCTTCAGGTTTTCTTCAACATTTGAAAAAGGGGGGATTGGTTGGGCTAGATGGAAAATTGGGTACACTCAAGATAGCTTTGCTGTTGTGTTGATATGTGCAGACCGCAAGCTCTGACTGTGGGTCTGTTTCCAGGTGTTATGTGTCTAGAGCACAGAGGTCTTTTGTCTCCCAGGGGTGCTTTGGTGCTAGGTTTCATTCACCAGGAGTGTGTTATGTAAGTTTGTTGAGGTGTAGTGTTGTTGTATTTGAACTGTCTGCAAGCGGCCATCGACCCAAGAGTGCAGCACTTTCACTTTCCATAAGGTTATAGTAAATCATGTGGTCATTCAAACTGAACTGTGACCGCTGGTTTCTGGCCTTTCGGCATCTCTCGCTCTACTTGTGGGCAGGGAGCCAGCATATTGGTAAACATGTGTAGGAAATGGCCAATGTGGTAACGTTCGGGTTCACATTGAAGCCAGGTGGCGGAGCCGGAAGTGTTGAAAACATGATAGTATGGTATTGCCTCAAATGGCCGATTTTTCTAGACGAACAACGATCAGATTAAAATGAGCAGGTTAAAAAAGCCATTGATGGAACATTTTAAAAATGAAGCCTCGATAATATGTCAAAAGCAACTGGAGCTTAAAATGGTTCACTCACAGGTGGTACAATCGGAAAATAATGTTCTTTGAAAATCACAGTACAGCCGTTCACACACTTTAAAGACTGGAACCTTTTTAAATTCAACTGTAAAGTGTGCTTGTTTCTGTTTTGTGAATATTGTTTGTAAGTGGCTTAGTTGAATGATATATATGTATAATTGTTACAATTTAACAATTGTCTTGGTTTCAATCTTTAGAAATTGTCATTGTAGCATGTACTTGTCACTAATTATTGTATTATTATTATTAAATGTTGACATACTCCAGACACTTTTTCATGTTTTCTTACTTGTGACCCTTTTCGTGCACAGAGCAGTTCTTGATGAATTTAAATGAACAAGGACAGAAAACTGTGCTTATTTATTGTGTGGATTCTCCTTCCTTTTGTCCAATAGTGTATACTGCCCCGAATCCACACCGACACCAAGGGGCGACCCTATAGTGTGTGTATCAGTTAGTTGCATGCCAGAGCAGTATGTACCTCTGGGTCACTCCAGGTCAGGTACAGGTGGGACTCTTCCCCAATTGTAAGAGCGGTAGGTAAGGGAGAGGGGGGCACATATTGAAATATGGGTGAAGAGGAAGGGTTGATGAATAAATAATGGAGCACTATGTGCAGGTTGCTTTGTTAAAGGGATGTTTGTGGCTATCGGGGATTGTCTTTCATGCTTTAAGTATAATTACTTTTCTGCAAAGAAAGTGAGGTTTTATGTTGGGGTGCATAAGTGGACATAAGGGTAGGGGGTGGATCGGGAGATGATTTATTTATTTGCCGTTTTAAAGCGCTCACAGCGAGGCGTGTGACAGGAATATTTAGAACGCACTTAATACCCAGAGGTTTCTAAGCAAGGAGCCGAGGATCGAACCTGTGTTGCTTTGTGTCGTCTTGTTTCCAAGGCAAGCACGTTGCCGCTGAGCCATCCCCCGGGACAGATTTGGTGTGAGATTTTAATGATAAATGCTGTAGCATCTTATTTCCAAGGAAAGCAGTGTATTAAATATGCGATGTGAATTTTAATATAGAACACTTTTGTATTTTTCTTAATCTTGCTGAACTGTTTTTCCTCATAAAATGATTCTCTTCAGGAGCTTTTTTTTTCACGGACTATTTTTCCATGTTCCAATGGCGTCACTACTAGACTCTGCTAGAAGGAAGTTGCTTCATCAATGCACATGATGTCTAGTATGTTTGATAAAATTGCCAGTGCTAGTCTTGTTATTTCCCAGTCATCTTTATTAGTATGCTCTGAACTCTGAACATTGTGACTAATTTTGAGCGGACACGTGTTTCGACCAATATGGTCTTTTTCAATGCTCTGTGCTGTTAAGCTGTGTGTAAATTTGGGTCCCACTTGTTACCAGTACGATATTATTAACCAAATGCTATAATGATACTTCATGTCTTTAATGACTTATCCGAGCTGGGAGACGGCTTGTATCAAATGAGTGCTGCATTCTTTTATTCCGTCAGAATAGATCTGTAGTCTTAGAGTATAGTGCACAGCCGCCATTCCAAGAAACATATTGGTCGAAACACGTGTCTGCTCAAAACTAGTCACAATGTTCAGAGCAAACTGATAAGGATGACTGGACAATAAAAAGACTAGCAGTGGCACTTTTATTAGACATACCATACGTCATGCGCATGATTGAATCAACCTGTTTCCAGAATGTGTACATACATGTTTGGGTGATTAGGCCATAGTCACACCGGTTGGACTATTTCTCAGCAAGAGATCAAGCCAGATTCTGCAATGCATGTTCAATGTAGTCTTGTTTACAATAGCAGAGCGTTGCCCATGAGCAAGCCATTGCTTGTCAGGAAAACTGCGTCACATATTCTAAAACTTTGCAGTGATATTCAAATTAAAATGGAGGGAGGGGACCACACTGCCCGAAAGTGCGCACGTTTGCGGTTCTCGCCATTCAAGTAGCACGATGAAAAAACTGAGGGCCGGGGGGTTGAATACAAACAGCTCAGTCACGAACAACGTCCGCGAACAAGGGACTCTTTGACCTTATTCCATCAGGAGGGCAGATGCGCTCGTCACTAAGCAACAACCAGCATCCAGAACAGGCACTGCTTGCTAGATAGAGCCTGCCTGAGTAACATTCGCCCTGTGTTCAAGCTGAAAAGAAAAAAGTCCCGCAGTGAACTTTATCCTCTTTTGTCTGTTATCTTTGACTTTATGTAACAGGTAAGTGATATCCCTTGCAGTGCCCCCTAGTAGCCATCCCTGGAATGCCACCTCCAGTTCAGAACCAGAACCAGAGAACAAAGCACTTTGGTTACAGCCATGAAATGTCATTGACCTATGGGTTGTTGCTATTTCACACATAGTTTTATCAGTACAACTCTCATAGATGCAAAAACCTCAACCGCGTTTCACCTTCTTTGGGGATCAGCAGTTTGGTGTAGTGAGCCTTGCAATTGGAGCATTGCGCCAAGTGTATCAAACACCATCAGTGTTATGGTGGGTTTAAAAAAAAAACAACATCAAAGAAATCTACCTTGTAATGTGGAGCAGACTAGGCCATTTTAGTTAAGAGGCCACACTATCATAGAGCCACCTAGTCACGTGCAATGGAGTGCATGACAAGTGACGAAGGTGAAGGGTAGCTGCTCACCCACAAGAGAATGCAATGCAAGGGGGGGGGGCTGAGAGTGTTCTCTGCGGGATTCCAGGAACCTGTATGTTGAGACAGTCCCACTGTTGGGCATTCTGTGGCGATATTTCTTGCTCAAAAAGTGATAGGAGGAAGAAGGGCTTTCGATAGTATGTACATAGGTACTCTAGGTTTTGACAATGTGTTTTGCTCTTTAAGACAAGCGTGACGTTCTTATGACTACAGTACACACTGGAAGTGATCATTAGAAATAAATATGTAACATTTTAAAAACACCCAGTTAACAATGTTAATACAATTACATAATTTCCTTTTTATTTATTTTTCAATAGCCACCAATATAGTTGATTTCTCGCTGCTTGTGCAGCTGTGAGCAATAGCTGGGGTGGCTCCGGCTAACAAC
This sequence comes from Ambystoma mexicanum, assembly GCF_040938575.1. Lineage (NCBI taxonomy): Eukaryota > Metazoa > Chordata > Amphibia > Caudata > Ambystomatidae > Ambystoma > Ambystoma mexicanum. The sequence goes on from NC_090922.1 coordinate 44,203,001, forward strand.
CACCTGCAACAAGACTACCACCCACACAGAAAGAGAAAGAGATATAGAGGGAAACAGAGAGAGAGGGGGGAAGAGAGAGCTCTAGATTGGCAAATGGTACCTGGGTGCACATTGGGCCTCATTACGAGTATGGAGGTAGCCATGCTGCTTTTAGCGGCGTGGCTACCCCCTTACCGGGTACCGGGTCCAGGTTCCAGGAATGAGGAATTACCGGGCCATTCTGACCTTGGAGGGCCCGGTAATTCCTTTTCCTGGGAACTGGACCCGGTACATCCCCATTTCCATTCGAGCCCCATAGGGCTCAATGGGAATGGTGAGGATGCTAACAACGGGCCCGTTAATGACAGGCCCGTTGTTAGAATCCTGGTCTGCTAGAGGTCCCACTAAGGATGCCTGGTTTTACCAGACATCCTTAGCGGGACCCGCGAGCAGACCTCGTAATGAGGCGGTAGAGGGTTAACAGCGCCAGCAGCTCTACCGGCGCTGTTAACCCTCTACCGCCTTCATTGTAATGAGGCCCATTGTGCTTTATAGGGGTTTGATTTTGAGAAGTTCTCGCTCATCGTTGGTTACCATCCACTCCCCTTCTTATTGAATTCTAGTCCCAGAAGCGGGTCCTGACACCGTTTTGGGCATCAGATACAACCGGCATAAGGTGCACCCCATTGCATTTGCCTATTTTACAAGTCAGTTGACTATGTCACAGGTCTCTAATTTTCAAAAAGGTTTCCCAGGGTTTTAGTCTCTAATCCACTCAATTCCATGGCTGCCAGGATGTGCGCAAGGGAAATCCCTTTAGTGGCAAGCATGAAGGATAAGTACATGGGTCTCTACTAAACTATTCGATGTATGCCAAAATGTTGTGAGGAAGTTGATTATGGGGTGTGATCGCATGGCTGTCGGGCATTCGTTGTGAAAGAAGCGCTGAGAGCTCCTATGGTGAAAGAGGGATCCAAGTGAACAACTCTGTCAGTTTCCACGCTGCTGTATCACTCTCGCCCAACTACCCTAAGTTATCACATCTTCGCCACTATCAGGTATCTCCACCAGTCTAACATTGCTTGGACACTTTCCGACGTAGGGAAGTTCAAGATCGAAGCCTTTCACTAGGCTTCACGTTGCCAAATGAATTCATCACACCCTGTACTAAGTTCCCGAAACGCTACTCAGGAAGGTTCCAGTGGGAGCATCTGTTCCAGATGTAGGGTCTCATTACGAGCTTGGTGCTAAATCTGCTGAAATATCACAACATGGAATTACTGTTGCCGCTTGGTCTGGCGGATTTACAGTGGAGGTGGTGGTAGGGCAGTGTAAGTTTCCCACTCCATGGGGATTTCAGCAGATTTACCACCAGCAGTAATTCCGCTGCAGTAATTCCACCGATTTTTAGAGGTAAGGATGACCTTTTACCTCCAACTTTGCTACCTCCCTACCGCTAAACTCATAGTTCGGCAGTGCAGTAATTTGGCAGTAATGAGCAGGTAACAGAATTCCGACTGCATTACTACTGTTAGATCGCGCCCTAGTAATTGTAGCATAGTGTTCATTACAATCTTTTTTAATCTGCCAGTAATAGATAAGGGCAGCATGTTCCACCTCGCAAGATCACATTTTGGTTTCCCAATTATAAGATGATAATTTATAAACTTTGGAGAAATCATTTGCAATGTGAATTCCTAGATGTTTGATGGGTGATGGTTACAATTTAAAGTGTGAAGATTTGGATTGGGGGGTGCACTCTTTAATTTAAAGTGTCCCGCCACTAGGCTCTGAGGCATGTATTAACTCTGATTTTTCAAGATTGACCTTTATATCCTGAAACTGGGCCATTATCATTTAGAATTCCAAGGATGTCAAACAAAGGTTGGAGAGCAAAGTTGGGGTCTGCAAAGAACATCAAAACAAGCCCTGGTTTATCCTGCATGTGAAAGAAGCTAGGGTGGGCGCCACCCCTTTCATAGTAGAATAATACTTAGGCAATCCTTCACGGGCCTACATACAGTGACCATGGTGATGTCTTGATTGGTGGCAGTGCCCCAAGCACCATCTATCACCCCCCTCTGGAGCTCCCTTGGATTCTATGCAGACATACTAAGTATAGAAAGTCATGAAAAGGTGGACCCCTCGCTTCTTGCTACATTATGGCACGCACAACCCTTGAGCCACCCGGTCTCCACAGAGTATTTTAGATTTGGCGGTGCCCTGGTGGGTCTCAGAGATAATCTTTAAGATGTTTAAGTAATTGTTGCCTCGTGATTGCGTGACCATTGCCTTTTACATTGTAGAAGACTACTGAAAGTGATGCCGCGTGATCAGGCTTTCAAACATCTGGATGCAAAAGGCCCCAGGAAAACCCTTCTACAGAGCACCATTTTAGCAGGCTCCTGATATGCACCTCCGATGACGAAACAAGATCACAGGACCCTGAACCTCCTGATGAGACATAAAAAACCATAGCTCATTCCCTACCCCGCTCATTCACCCATGCCAAGCCATAATCAGAGAACCTTTCTGCAAGAAAAGACCATTGCACCCATTGTTAATAGATTCAATATTTGTGCACTAATGTGATAATGTGAATATTGGCCCTCATTATGAGTTAGCTGGTGCTGAAATAATGCGCCAGTGTTATCGTATACAGCCACGTTTCCGCACCGGCAAATCCCCCCATGGGGTCCAATGGGACTCAATCGATGGGGATTTACCACCATCACTGGCACTCAGAATCTGGAGGCCATTCCACCAAACCGAGTGCCAGTAACGGTATTACCATTTGCTGTTATCCTGACGGAATTACCATATGGGGTCCAATGGGACTCAATCAATGGGGACTTACCACCATCACTGGCACTCAGAATCTGGTGGATATTCCACCAGACCGAGTGCCGGTAACAGTATTACATTTGCTGGTATTCTGGTGGAATTACGGCCGGGATACCAGCAAAGTTGAAATGACGGCCATTGTGCCTACAGTTCAGTTCAATTTATAACAATGCACATCTTTTTTTTTTTAACAACTTTATTTATGATTGCACACATGTTATACACATACATTTATAACAATCTCTTGAGTGTTCATACAACTTACATCGATTGGCTATCTCCTGCAGCGGGGCATTCCCGTTCTATTAGTTCTGACAAGTATTGTTTATACCTCGCCCATATGTTCTTGGGTTTGGAGGGGGGAAGCACTGAGTCAATATACAGTTCCTCATTATCATTAGCCCACAACATGTCCTTGTTCCAGTCCTCTTTAGTCGGCGGTTGGGGATTTTTCCACCTCATCAATATGGCCCTCTTGGCTATCAATAGGCTCAAGTTCAACAATCTACGCCATGTTGGGTTCATTTTGCCCACCGCCCCAAGCAGACATAGTCGCCGGGACCATTCCATTGGCTGATCAGCTATCATATCAAGTGCTCCACAGACCTTGGACCAATATTGTTTCAGTTCTGTACAATCCCATAGCATGTGAAATATGTTAGCATTCTCACTGTGGCATCTAGGGCAGGTGCCGGGCATGGGGGGGACATATTTTCTTAAGTTTTGCCGGGGAGTAATGTGTCCTATGTGTTATCTTGTAATGAATCAGCTTGAATCTCGAGTTGCATGATATCTGTTTAGTTAGTGAGCATATCAGGGGCCAATCCCGATCTTCTATCAGTTGCCCCAAATCTTGCTCCCACCTGCCCTTGGCTGCATGGACCGCCATCGGCCCTGTCTGTATTATAATTTTATACAAAGCAGAGGTTGTTACTTTCTGAGTCCCCCCAGTGTATATGTAGCCTAACGCCATATTGATTTCCGGTTCATTCGGGAATGACGGAAACATGAGGCGCGCCACATTCGCCACTTGGTCATATTGTTGTTTATAAGCTCTCGTGTTTCCCACTACATTTTGAATGTCCCCCCAGGGTATGAAGTTTCCGTCCGGGAATAGTTGTCCCCATTGTGTGACACATCTCGTGGTCCAATGCATTGCCACATCACTTTCAATGTATAGAGGCGTATGTGGGTCGCCCCAAATAGGCATGTTTGGATGGTATAACTTACCAGCATTAAAGATGTCTGCGGTTTTTGACCATGCTGTGATCGTAACCCTGGTGGGGTGTATCGTGTGATAGTGTTTGGGGGCGGGTCTAGTCAGCCTCTGCAATGCCACCACCGTGTCGCGCTCCCCCGGGGAGGGGGGCAGGGGGCCCGGGTTGATGAAGGATGTGGCCCAACCCGCAGCGAAGTGCGCCTGCGCCGCAAGGTAGTATAACTCCATGTCAGGAGCCATCAGCCCCCCCCCCCACTGGGATAGGTGTCGGTCAGGACCCTCCAGCTTAATCGAGGATGTCCACCCCAGATGAAAGCTATGCAGGAACTATTAAATTTGGAGAACATAGCACGGCCCGGCCAAACTGGTACTGTAGTAAACAGGTATAAGAGTTTCGGTAGTATTACCATTTTAACCAGTGTTATTCTCCCCATCAATGATATGGGTAGAGCGCTCCATCGCTTCATCTTGATGCATAATGTTTCAACCAGAGCACTGTAGTTCAAGGAACGAGACAATAGGGCAGTCCTAGCTATGTGAGTGCCTAGATATGTGATATGAACCGGGCTCCATATGAGGCCATGCAGGTTTCTGGGCTGAGTCGTGTTGTCAGTCAGAGGGAATATTTCCGACTTATTGGGGTTCAGGCGTAAGCCAGAGTATTCGCCGAACTTCTCCACTTCTGCCAAGACCTTGCCGAGTGTGTGGTCGGGGTTTTTTAGGTATAATAGGATGTCGTCTGCATACAACGTTATAATATGTGGTTTACCATCAACCCGTATCCCGAATGTACCGTAGCGTGATCTGAGAATGTCCGCGAGTGGCTCTATGACTAAGGCAAAGAGGAGCGGTGACAGCGGGCAGCCCTGTCTAGTGCCCCCCAATAATTCTAATATATCTTTAAACGCTCCATTGACTCTAATCCTAGCTATGGGTCGTGTGTACAAAATTTTTATCCATTTTATAAATTGTGGGCCGAACCCATAATTGCACAACACCCCAAAAAGAAAGGGCCAGGAGACTGTGTCGAATGCTTTCCGCATATCTAGGGAGACCGCTATTCCTTGGGTCTCGGGGGGTATTGTGGCCATGATTTGGTGGCATCGTCTGATATTAGTTGCTGTGGATCTACCCATAATAAACCCTGCTTGATCCTCATGAACCATATATGGCATCAACGGTGTAAGTCTAAGGGCTAGGATCTTCGCTAGGATCTTAGCATCTGTGTTTAGTAAGGATAACGGTTGATATGACCTACAGTCCTCGGGGGGGGGTTTCCTGATTTAAGCAGAAGCGTAATTATCGCCTCCCTGGTGGTTTCTGGGAGCTCCCCCTTTTGTATTGCTTCCCTCCACATTGAGTACAGTCTGGGTGCTAGTAGGTGACTAAATACTTTGTAAAACTCAGCTCCCAGCCCGTCCGTGCCTGGGGATTTCCCGTTGGGGAGTGTCTTTATTGCTTCGCCAATCTCTGCTTCAGTGATGGGTTCTTCTAACATTTCTCTAGTGGCTTCTGCTATAAGGGTTGTGGGCACTCGGGAGAGATAACTTTCTATTTCAGATTCTGCGGCAGCGCTCTGCGGGGAATATAACTTTTCATAAAATGCGTAGAATGTTTCTTTCAATTTCACTTGGTCAGTGGTTACTGTACCATCTGCTGTGAGTATGCAGGGGATGGTCGTAGGGCCCCTTTCACCACGCACCGTTCTGGCCAATAACCTCCCGGGACGTTCCTCCTCCCCGTATCTCTGTGCTGCTGCAGGCCTGTCAAAGTATCTGACCTCCTGATCTGCTGCCTCCATGTATTCCTCTAGTGGCTTCTGCTATAAGGGTTGTGGGCACTCGGGAGAGACAACTTTCTATTTCAGATTCTGCGGCAGCGCTCTGCGGGGAATATAACTTTTCATAAAATTCCTAGAATGTTTCTTTCAATTTCACTTGGTCAGTGGTTACTGTACCATCCACTGTGAGTATGCAGGGGATGGTCATAGGGCCCCTTTCACCACGCACCGTTCTGGCCAATAACCTCCCGGGACGTTCCCCCTCCCTGTATCTCTGTGCTGCCGCAGGCCTGTCAAAGTATCTGACCTCCTGATCTGCTGCCTCCATGTATTCCTCAAGCTTGGTCTTGATTTCCAAGCTAAGCTGGGGTGACGATGTGAGTGCATAATGGGACTGCAGGGCTGCTATTTGTGCCTCCAATCGAGTTAACCTGCCCCTTATGTCTTTCAAGATTCTTCCTTCTATGGATATCGAGTGGCCTCTGACGCATACTTTAAACGCCTGCCATAATATAGCTTGAGTTGAGACCGAGTTTTCGTTTATATCAAAATAGTCATGTATGTATTGTTCTATTGAATTTTTGTAAACCAGGTCTTTTAAGGCTGTATGCTTAAAACACCATGACGGACGGTCATGGGCCCTATCGGGAATTCTCAGTGTTAGTTGTATCGGGGAGTGGTCAGAGTATATCCTAGGGTGAATGCTAGATTCCACGACCCACGCCATGCTCCTCGTGTCTATCAGCCATAGGTCTATTCTGGAATGCATGTCATGAGCCAAGGAATAGTATGTATATTCTCTCATTCCCAGGTGTAATGTTCTCCAAGCATCCCTCAGATTCAGGTCTGACATATGTGTGAGTATTGCCTGCGCCGCTTTTGTTAATGTTCTGAATTGTGCCGAGGTGCGATCAAGTTGTACATTCAAAATGGTGTTAAAGTCCCCCCCAGCAATCACTCGGGCTGATGGAAAGCACACCAATTTCTCAAAGATCAAAGTGTAGAAATCTGGTTGGTCAATATTTGGACCATATACATTAAGGAAGACTATTTCTTTATCATAGAGGTTACCATGAAGCAGCACATTCAACTTTTATAAATTGGAAAGGTAACGTTTTATGCAGCAATATCGCGACACCTCTAGCTCGCCTGGAGTAAGTTGTAAAATATTGAAAAGCCCCCCAATTGGGTATCAATTGTTCGGTCTGACTGGACCCCATATGCGTCTCCTGTAGGAAGATAATCTTAGCAGATTGCCTGTTGAGGTATGCCATAATCTTCCTCTTCTTTATCTTGGAACCAAGGCCTCTTACGTTCCAGCTGAGCAAATTGATATCTTCCCTACCTTTTTTACCCATTATCTATGAGGTAGCTGCTTATGTTTGCACCCCTATATTCACCTGTTGTATGGTGTAGCGCATCCGTGCTTACCTCCTGTGTGCTTTTCCTGTTATCAACCCTTTTTGCATAACAAACCCCAAACAATCCCCATGTCCCCCTCCCCACACCCCTCACAGTTCCCCAAACTTCAACTGTGCATTCAAATGATCATCCCTCCCCTCCCATCTACTTCTTATGCTCATGCTACAGGGGGTGCTGTGGCGTCTCCAGCGCGCACACCGAAATCAAGTCTAAGCGTCATTTCCGGTTCTTTCTCATTCCTCTCGCTCGTTGTGATGTCTAGAAATTGGTAACCACGCATTTGAACATTGCATCACGTTGCTCCCAAACTAAGGATTCTATAGGGAGCCTCTCCCGTTGCTATACATCTTATAACATCAGCTCGTTGGAAGTGATGCAGCCCACTGCTCACTAAATAGCCATCTTCTAGGATTGCCCATTGTTCGGAGGGATATGTGTCTCTACAAAGTTTACAGCCTCTTCCGGGAATGTAAAAAAATATGATTTATTCTGATGCTGGATTTTAAGCATAGCTGGATAGAGCATTGCATACTGCACCTGCCGATCCCGAAGCATCTTCTTGACCCCAGTGAAAAGCTTTGTCTCTTGTTGGACCGCCAATGTAAAGTCTGGGTAAATGCGTATGACATTAGCCTCCCACCTTAACTCCTGTTTCTCTCTGGATTTACGTAGGATCAAATCTCTGTCTCTGTAATTTAATATGCATGCAATGATCAGTCTGGGATATGCCCCGGCTTGGGTTTCGGGGCCAGCGACCTGTGTGCCGTCTCAACCAGGAACATCGGGGACCATCCCGGATCTCCCAGTAGGATGCGTAGAAGGTCCTCAACCGCTTTCTCCATCGTCCCCTTGATTGCGTCTTCTGGGACCCCAATAATGCGAATATTGTTTCTGTGGGACCTCGCCTCTAAATCTTCACATTTAGACTTCACGGTTCCCAGTTCTATGGCCATAGTAGAGACCGTGGTTTTCAGGGTGTCCAAGGAATCTTCTGTTCTGGATATCCTTGTTTCAGCCTCAGTCATGCAGGAAGTAGGCTTGTCGTGTTGCGTCTTTATGGTGGCCGCACTTGCTGTGATTCCATCTAGCTTGTCTGTGAGTGCCGCAAAGCCCTGTTGCATGGCCTCGAAGACCGCCCGGGGGTCCATCATTGTGGTTGGTGGAGTCTGTTGTTCCTGTGTGGACATTTCCCCGCTAGCCACAGGAGCCATGTCCTTCTGCATTGTGGTCGTAAATATGTCCATAGTGCCTCTGCTCTTTTTGTGGCCAAAGTTTTTAGGCATAGTACAGATCAAAGGGGTTCTCTGTAGAAGTTGCTGCAAGTAGCCCCCACCAATTGTAGTTTGGATAGGGTGTCAAGGCTGTCGTGGGACCCAGCCCCTGAGGTTACTGCCTGCCTTGTGACCACCTCAAGGTGTATCCCACGATGTTGTTACACCAGTCAGAGTGTCCAGCCTGTGGCGATGTAGTATAGTAGTGGTCAGTGGCTATGAGTGCCACCCTATAAACTTGTCGTTGCAGCTGACAAAGAGGAGGCTTACAATTTGGATGCCGGCACTCAGATCGGTGATCCTGGCCGCAGTGTCCTTGATGGGGGGAGAGGGGCTTTCAGTGTCACATCCGTACCAGGTCGCCGTTGAACTGCACCCCCTTTCTCTGCCGATGGGGAGGAGCAGTGTGGTAAGGCAACAACTCCCAGGTTGCCCCTGAATGAGTAATGTATATATTGAGGGATAAGCTGCTACCTCGATCACTGCTTAGGTTGCGTAGCTGGGAGTCCCTTATATTCCCAAGGGCTTTTTCCCCAATCCACGGCCCTTTCACCGGCCATAGTCTGCATGTAGGAAGGTGGGGCGGCAGGGGGGGGAATCGTGGTATTAGCCTGTGCAGTTCATATAAATATTTCAGTGTGCCCAGGAGGCACGGCCGGGTCGACCGGGCTATATTGATTTCTTGGCCCGAAGGTCGTGCGAGGAAGGAGGGGCCACGGCCCGAACCGGCCAAGCTTAATTATATATCCCACGATGTTGAGGAGCCGTAGTCCGCGCCCCCTCCGCGGCGCGAGGAGGCCGCGTAACCCGCATGCAGCGCGGTGGAAGAGGGCGCGCGTCGCAGCCGGGAGGGAGAGCCTGCCCTACCTTCCCCACGCCTCTTCTCCGCCTCCCAAGGATTGTCACGGGAGGGTCCGCAGGCGCTCTACGGTGTTCAGAGCACCCGCTGCCCCCCTCCCTGTGATGCCGAATCAGGTGCTCTTCGCCCCACGGCGCTCGCGGCAGCCCAGCGCCGGGCTCCTCCCCACGGATCACGGCCGCCAAACTTCAGTTCGTCCAGGAATCAGCTGGGCTCGTAGCTCAGAAAGCGTCACACACAGAGTCTCCAAATTTCTTGTGGGGCATCTATGGACACTTGTGCGGGTTACACACGATTTTCAAAGAGAACCGGATCATACAGAAGGATTTGTTCCGGCATACGGCCCTGGAAACTGCCGGAGTTCACGCAGGAGCCGCCATTTTCTCCTGTCAACAATGCACATCTTAACAAGCCTATGTCGTCGAAATGGGGTATGTTTGATGGGGCATAGACTCACTATAAGGGGAGAGGCATTGCTCATTGATTGACATCGCCATTGCCAAACTGAAAATCATATAAAACAAAGGGCAGGACACTCAACACAGAGTTAACATCTTGTAGTCTGCTGGATTGTGCAAGGTCCAATAGTCTGCTGGACTGTGTAACATCCAAGGGCTCTTTCTTTGGCAATACTCCACTGTTGCCAGCAGTTTTATCACAAACAGATTTTGTTTGCAATTTTTGTCCCCACATGCCGCTTTTGACATTCTTGCCTGCGTGTCTCCTGGGACGCTTTGTGTTTTTCTTCCAAGGTATCAAAATCGACTGCCCCAGGGTTAGTCCTCATCCTAGATGGTTTAACTCAGAATGTGAAAAACTGAAAACCTCTCTGTTAAGTATTCTGAAGAATCCTATATCCACAAAGTTGTATAATAAGGAGGAAGTAAGGAGAGACATGGGAGGACTGGATTAACTCAGCGGCCTCTAACAATCCCAGACATTTTGGGAGATTCTGAGTATGGGACCATTCTATAAATATAGGACGTCTGGGCAACCTGTGGTGGTCTAAGAACAGTCATTGGTAGTCCATTATTCTTCCCTATTTGGTGGTGATTGTGCAACCATGTATGGGGACAGCTTGTCTGTCCGTGGCATTGAGTTGCCAATTCGCAATCAGATGGCCAGTGTTATTTTTGCAGTGGAGGAGGTTTCACTGGCTATCAAAAACAAAGTAGAAACAAGGCCCCTAGCCCAGACAGTGTGCCAGTAGATCTCTTTATGGCACGGCCGCACATGTGGGCTCCCGTTTTGACACTTGGATTTAATGTTGCCTGTGCCAGAGGACTCATTCCAGCCTCCTGGTCTCGGGTGCTGATCGGCGCCATATATAAAAAGGGCCCAAGGGAGCAGCTGGGTTCCTATAGACCGATATCTCTGCTAGATTCAGCTTTTCATATCCTGCGATGAGCCATTCTAGGGAGACTTGAGTCGTGGATTGAGAATGCAAGTATTCTCTCCCCTATCCAACTGGGCTTTAGGCCGGGTCTAGGCACAGCAGAGCAGGCTCTAAATCTTTACCAGATTGCAGCACATTCACTGTTTGTTATAGAAAACCCAATTTTCTTGGCTTTCATGGATCTGAGCACAGCCTTTGATAAGGTCAATCATGATAGGCTGTGGAGTGTGCGCAGATCCATGAATTGCCCATGGCCCATTGGTGGACCTGATGGATCGATTGCATCTCTCTACAAAGGGCCAAGTGAGGAGTGGAGCTGATGGACAATGCATCCCCTCTTTCCAGGTGGAGTATGGGTGCATCAGGGGTGTGTCGTGGATTCACTCCGCTTCTGTCTTTATACAAACGGCCTATACAAACATTTATTACATTCGGTTTATGATTCTCCCAAATTGGGTAATAGATGCTTGCCAGTACTTGCTTACGCTGATGATGTGGTTTTACTTGCCAGCACCCTCAGATCATTACAGCGTCTGGTGGACGACTATTCTGGATTCATGGCCAATCTCGGACTCAAAATAAATATCTGGAAATTGGCTGTTATAGCCTGCTGTGGAAAGAAATGTCCCCCTAAGTCTTTAGTTGTGTTTTGCAGAGCTGATCCCAAGAGTTCATCATTTTGATTATCTTGGGGTAAGATTCTCTGCAAATTTGAGGCCTGAGGCACATGCTGAAAAGCAGCTACAAAGGTTTAAGCAGGCAGCTGGAGGGTATACAGAGCTCTGGGCTCATTTAAAGCAAAACCACCAGAATTGGCACTACAAGTCTACCATGGTAAAGCCACGTCTGTGGCCAGACATGGTATGGAGTTATGGGGTATTGTCAGGTTGGAGCACATCCAGGTGGCTAAGAATGACTTTCTCAAGACCATTCTGGGGTTGCCGGGGTCTGCTCCAAATTCTGCAGTCCATCAAGAACTTGGCTGTTGGTTCTTGGGCGACTCGGTTGTGGCCCTACTGGTACCCATCCACTTTGCAACCCCTCCAGCTAATCCAGAATAGGGCAGCAAGACTTATCCTTGGCCTTAAGCCCAGGCACTGCATCTCTCCTGCCCTAAAAAAGTCTTCACTGTCTTCTGGTTGCTACACGGATTAAATTAAAATCCCTCTGCATCATCCACAAGGCTGTCTGGTCCCGGGGACCAGACTATCTTCAATTTTATCCTTCTAAATAATCTGCCTCTAGACCAGTTTTGCCCTATGGCACCAACTCTTTGTGTGTAAAGTGTTTTGCTAAACAGAAGGTAGGTGGTTGTTCGCTTTCCTCAGCTGGCTCTCTCCTATGGAACAGCCTCCCCGTCCCTCTGCACCTTGAGCAGGACTTGCTTAAATTCCAGAAGTCCCTTAAGACTTTTCTTTACCTCTTCCTTCCCTGCCTCTCTCCTCTGCTAATCCCACAGTTGCTGTAATTGGTATCCGGGGCTCTTATGCATCATCAGGGCCCCTGACCTCCCACACCCAATCGGCCCAGCTCCTGTCTACCCTCAGCACTTGCATTGGCACACCCTCTGCCCTGGAGGTTCGCACTTACACCTAGGGTGGCTCCAGGTCGCGTAGCAATCAAGAATCCTAGCACTTCATCTGTGGCTCATTGGACTCCCCAGCATTTACCCCATTTGCCTTCATCCTTGCTGCAATTGCATGTTCTGAATACTCATAAGGCATAGTAGGTTCAATCATTTTCCTTTTTTCCTCCCACTGCTCTTAAATCTTGTGTTTTGTAATGTGTTTCATTCCCTTGTTCCCTCCCTTCGCCCTGGGGGTGCTTTCAAACAGTATTTAACTTGCTGTAAAAGCATCTAACAAGCAAACAAAAAATAAATAAAATAAATAAATCACTGGCTCAGAATCTGGAGAAATCACAGAGCTACCCTGACTCAAGAACTAATTAGTTATCTGGTGGCAGAGACCTTCATTCAAAAATTCCTTGGCTCAGGCATGTGAGGACGCTGCTGGCGGATGCAGGGGAAGGCCATTGCTTTTATACATCAGCGCTGTTATCATCCAAGGCTGCAAACTCTGCGAGAGCCGGTGTGCTCCATCTTCTTTTAGCCAGAAGAGCATCCTTAGAGCTTATGAAGCCTGCCAACCGATTACACTCACTGATTGCATCTCCTGGCCTTCAAAAATATCTGATCTGGGCCAAACACCCGTCTCAGCGCTTTCCTGTTTCAAGGGCCTGTTTTAACTGCATACACCTGAGAGCTGTGATGTCAGTCTGGTCCAAAGGGAGAGCGGACCAGTCCTGTCTTTTATGTGGGGCACCTACAGAAGATGTGGCAATTTCTTTTTTATTCTTCCCCAACTTTTCAATAATCACGGAACAAACTTTAAAACCCATTTTGCAGGGACGTGGCCTGCAACGCTACGAGCCTGCATTACATTATTTGTTATGGGTTCACTCTGTCTTTATTAAGGTTTGATTCTCCCTGATTCTGTTTGTAAGTTTATGTAATGATGTTACTTGTTTATTTTTTTTATGGATATTGTGATGTTAATTGGTGTGTGTTTATGGTATGCTATGTCCTACTGAAATAAACATTTTTCATGTGATAAATGACTGCCCCAGTTTGGCTCTTTTGCCCATGTCAGCCATTCTGGCTGCTGCTTCCTGCGTCTCAGGGAAGAATGTATCTCATTGGATGGCATCATTTGGATGCAGGAATTGTCTGGTGTCTTCAGGACACCCAAACCTGTGGCAAATGTCCTTAACCTGAAGTTGAAAGATAGCTGCAAATGTGAGATAATGCCAGAGAGATGAGCCTGAGACTATGTAGAGCACATCATTAAATGCCCTCTGTCTTTTAGAGTCATCTGCCCAGAAGATGGACAATTCATTTTAACGCGCATTGTTACACACATTCTGAGAACTTTTTCTTTGTGTTGGAAGCTCTGGGAATCGATCTTGATGATTCTGGGTCTCTCAGTGTGTTCTCTCCATGGTCAAGGATGCACTTTGTTCTCTTTGAACAGGTTAATCCGGTATACTTGCAAATATTGTCCTTCAGCATTCTCAGGAGCCCCCAACATGCATCTCAAGGAGTTCTCCTGGTCCCCCACCCTAGTACTGAGGTCCTGTAATTATTTGATCGTGGTGTGAAGTGCAGGGGGTAGCGTCTCGTACTTATCTTCCCCTTTCACTATCCCAAAGGGCACCTTGGCTCCAAAGTCCTTCATGGCATGAGGACTACATATTCCTTCACAACCCGGCCTTCCCACACGGCTGCCGTGACTGGTTCTAACATCTGCGGCTGTCCACTAGCCTGCCCGAAGCAGCCTGATTGGTCATTGTGAGGACAAAGACCCGATTGGCCCGGGAGCCAGCAGGCGAGCCTCAGCCCCCACCAAAGGGCCTGCACCTAAGGGCTACTTCCTACTTTGTCTGGCCATGTCCAGACCTGGGAGGGCCCCCTTGCAACATCCCTGAACTCGCCTACAACCGACCTCATCAGTGCAGTACCAGGTAAGCACCCTCATTCACCATTCACCCTTCTCCGTTGCTGCAGCACCTCTTGGCTGCTGTCTCCCACCATTTCCAAGGGTTCACCAGGCCCACTCATACCAGGCGCTGATGGCTCTTTGTACTTTGCATGCATTTCCTTCACTTCACAACCATCCACTGTGCACCGCTGCCCGGCTTCAAATGAGCATCTGTCTTTGCGGCCGTCCCTCACTTGGCATGCCTGAGGACCTGATTGACCTCCTCCTTCTACAGTCTACTTTGATGCGCTTGTGCCACGATCTTCCCATAGTGGATGCTACCCACCCATCTCGCTATGCTGCATTTGACAAACTTTTCTTCTGTTCCCAATTGCTGCTTTCTCTGCTCTTAAGCGCCTCTGCAATTGCATCTTCACTTCTCCACCGCAGCCTTGAGTTCCATCTGTTACACGTGATTTACCGATGCAAACTCTGTTAAAATGCTGCCTTTCTACATGTGTGCTTGGTTTTCAAATCTAGGTTTCTTAAATATTCACTGCCTGGGTTGAATTGCTGCACTTTTCTTGCTTTCTGGAAACACCTTCTGAAGCCCTTTTTTTACCTGTAGTCTCTGCATCGCCTGAAATTTGAATCTTGCTGTGTTTAAAACCTGTGCATTGATTGTTTTCTGCTGCATTTTAGTGCTTTGCTGGAAAGTTGAATCTAGATGTGCCTTTAAACCTGTGCATTGATTGATTCTGCTGCATTTTAGTGCTTTGCTGGAAAGTTGAATCTAGATGTGCCTTTAAACCTGTGCCGCGATTGTTTTTTGCTGCATTTTAGTGCTTTGCTGGAAAGGTCAATCTAGAAGTGCCTTTAAACCTGCACATTGATTGCTTTTTACTGCATTTTAACGCTGGCCCAGTCTGGTACTTAACATTTCTGATACCCTTTGCATATCTTGTTAAAGAACCTCCCTCATCTGTGCCTGCTTGGCTGCTAGGCCGCCTGGTAAGTTTATTTGTATACTGTGCAGCTCCCCTGTATGTCTGTTTCCTTGCCCCCACCCCCGTTACATGGCACTCTCTATTTCCCCTATCTATTCCAACTGCTACTATATCAACTATCATATGCAAACAAAGTGGGGTCTGGGAATCTCTCTACCAGCACGAACACAGCCCAATGACCTGTTCTTGGGTGAATAACCCCTGGGAGAGACTCTACCAAGTCTTTAGCTCACTGTCCTTTTCACAGAGAAGAAATTTCCCCGCATATCAGCCTTTGTCCTGCCCAGGGGCAGTCCAGCGCCGAAATGCTAGGCAATTCTCCTCTGAACAAGAGTACCATCAGTAACCCCATACACGTGTTTCAGCCTTGTTGGGCATCATCAGTGAGGTGAAACTGTTGCCTCTCTAAGAACAGTGAGCAAGGGGTCCACGTCTGGATTGCCCTGTTAACTTAGGGTGAACCCAAAGTTAATGTATGCAAACAAAGGGGGGTCTGGGAATCTCTCTACCAGCACGAACACAGCCCAATGACCTGTTCTTGGGTGAATAACCCCTGGGAGAGACTCTACCTTCACAACCCGGCCTTCCAACACGGCTGCCGTGACTGGTTCTAACATCTGCGGCTGTCCACTAGCCTGCCCGAAGCAGCCTGATTGGTCATTGTGAGGACAAAGACCCGATTGGCCCGGGAGCCAGCAGGCGAGCCTCAGCCCCCACCAAAGGGCCTGCACCTAAGGGCTACTTCCTACTTGGTCTGGCCATGTCCAGACCTGGGAGGGCCCCCTTGCAACATCCCTGAACTCGCCTACAACCGACCTCATCAGTGCAGTACCAGGTAAGCACCCTCATTCACCATTCACACTTCTCCGTTGCTGCAGCACCTTTGGCTGCTGTCTCGCACCATTTCCAAGGGTTCACCAGGCCCACTCATACCAGCGCTGATGGCTCTTTGTACTTTGCATGCATTTCCTTCACTTCACCACCATCCACTGTGCACCGCTGCCCGGCTTCAAATGAGCATCTGTCTTTGCGGCCGTCCCTCACTTGGCATGCCTGCAGGACCTGATTGACCTCCTCCTTCTACAGTCTACTTTGATCCGCTTTTGCCACGATCTTCCCATAGTGGATGCTACCCACCCATCTCGCTATGCTGCATTTGACAAACTTTTCTTCTGTTCCCAATTGCTGCTTTCTCTGCTCTTAAGCGCCTCTGCAATTGCATCTTCACTTCTCCACCGCAGCCTTGAGTTCCATCTGTTACACGTAATTTACCGATGCAAACTCTGTTAAAATGCTGCCTTTCTATATGTGTGCTTGGTTTTCAAATCTAGGTTTCTTAAATATTCACTGCCTGGGTTGAATTGCTGCACTTTTCTTGCTTTCTGGAAACACCTTCTGAAGCCCTTTTTTTACCTGTAGTCTCTGCATCGCCTGAAATTTGAATCTTGCTGTGTTTAAAACCTGTGCATTGATTGTTTTCTGCTGCATTTTAGTGCTTTGCTGGAAAGTTGAATCTAGATGTGCCTTTAAACCTGTGCATTGATTGTTTCTGCTGCATTTTAGTGCTTTGCTGGAAAGTTGAATCTAGATGTGCCTTTAAACCTGTGCAGCGATTGTTTTTTGCTGCATTTTAGTGCTTTGCTGGAAAGGACAATCTAGAAGTGCCTTTAAACCTGCACATTGATTGCTTTTTACTGCATTTTAACGCTGGCCCAGTCTGGTACTTAACATTTCTGATACCCTTTGCATATCTTGTTAAAGAACCTCCCTCATCTGTGCCTGCTTGGCTGCTAGGCCGCCTGGTAAGTTTATTTGTATACTGTGCAGCTCCCCTGTATGTCTGTTTCCTTGCCCCCACCCCCGTTACATGGCACTCTCTATTTCCCCTATCTATTCCAACTGCTACTATATCAACTATCATATGCAAACAAAGTGGGGTCTGGGAATCTCTCTACCAGCACGAACACAGCCCAATGACGTGTTCTTGGGTGAATAACCCCTGGGAGAGACTCTACCAAGTCTTTAGCTCACTGCCCTTTTCACAGAGAAGAAATGTCCCCGCATATCAGCCTTTATCCTGCCCAGGGGCAGTCCAGCGCCGAAATGCTAGGCAATTCTCCTCTGAACAAGAGTACCATCAGTAACCCCATACACGTGTTTCAGCCTTGTTGGGCATCATCAGTGAGGTGAAACTGTTGCCTCTCTAAGAACAGTGAGCAAGGGGTCCACGTCTGGATTGCCCTGTTAATTTAGGGTAAAACCCAAAGTTAATGTATGCAAACAAAGGGGGGTCTGGGAATCTCTCTACCAGCACGAACACAGCCCAATGACCTGTTCTTGGGTGAATAACCCCTGGGAGAGACTCTACCAAGTCTTTAGCTCACTGCCCTTTTCACAGAGAAGAAATTTCCCGGCATATCAGCCTTTGTCCTGCCCAGGGGCAGTCCAGCGCCGAAATGCTAGGCAATTCTCCTCTGAACAAGAGTACCATCAGTAACCCCATACACGTGTTTCAGCTTTGTTGGGCATCATCAGTGAGGTGAAACTGTTGCCTCTCTAAGAACAGTGAGCAAGGGGTCCACGTCTGGATTGCCCTGTTAACTTAGGGTGAAACCCAAAGTTAATGTATGCAAACAAAGGGGGGTCTGGGAATCTCTCTACCAGCACAAACACAGCCCAATGACCTGTTCTTGGGTGAATAACCCCTGGAAGAGACTCTACCAAGTCTTTAGCTCACTGCCCTTTTCACAGAGAAGAAATTTCCCCGCATATCAGCCTTTGTCCTGCCCAGGGGCAGTCCAGCGCCGAAATGCTAGGCAATTCTCCTCTGAACAAGAGTACCATCAGTAACCCCCATACACGTGTTTCAGCCTTGTTGGGCATCATCAGTGAGGTGGAACTTTTGCCTCCCTAAGAACAGTGAGCAAGGGGTCCACGTCTGGATTGCCCTGTTAACTTAGGGTGAAACCCAAAGTTAATGTATGCAAACAAAGGGGGGTCTGGGAATCTCTCTACCAGCACAAACACAGCCCAATGACCTGTTCTTGGGTGAATAACCCCTGGAAGAGACTCTACCAAGTCTTTAGCTCACTGCCCTTTTCACAGAGAAGAAATTTCCCCGCATATCAGCCTTTGTCCTGCCCAGGGGCAGTCCAGCGCCGAAATGCTAGGCAATTCTCCTCTGAACAAGAGTACCATCAGTAACCCCCATACACGTGTTTCAGCCTTGTTGGGCATCATCAGTGAGGTGGAACTTTTGCCTCCCTAAGAACAGTGAGCAAGGGGTCCACGTCTGGATTGCCCTGTTAACTTAGGGTGAAACCCAAAGTTAATGTATGCAAACAAAGGGGGGTCTGGGAATCTCTCTACCAGCACGAACACAGCCCAATGACCTGTTCTTGGGTGAATAACCCCTGGGAGAGACTCTACCAAGTCTTTAGCTCACTGCCCTTTTCACAGAGAAGAAATGTCCCCGCATATCAGCCTTTGTCCTGCCCAGGGGCAGTCCAGCGCCGAAATGCTAGGCAATTCTCCTCTGAACAAGAGTACCATCAGTAACCCCATACACGTGTTTCAGCCTTGTTGGGCATCATCAGTGAGGTGAAACTGTTGCCTCTCTAAGAACAGTGAGCAAGGGGTCCACGTCTGGATTGCCCTGTTAACTTAGGGTGAACCCAAAGTTAATGTATGCAAACAAAGGGGGGTCTGGGAATCTCTCTACCAGCACGAACACAGCCCAATGACCTGTTCTTGGGTGAATAACCCCTGGGAGAGACTCTACCTTCACAACCCGGCCTTCCAACACGGCTGCCGTGACTGGTTCTAACATCTGCGGCTGTCCACTAGCCTGCCCGAAGCAGCCTGATTGGTCATTGTGAGGACAAAGACCCGATTGGCCCGGGAGCCAGCAGGCGAGCCTCAGCCCCCACCAAAGGGCCTGCACCTAAGGGCTACTTCCTACTTTGTCTGGCCATGTCCAGACCTGGGAGGGCCCCCTTGCAACATCCCTGAACTCGCCTACAACGGACCTCATCAGTGCAGTACCAGGTAAGCACCCTCATTCACCATTCACCCTTCTCCGTTGCTGCAGCACCTTTGGCTGCTGTCTCCCACCATTTCCAAGGGTTCACCAGGCCCACTCATACCAGCGCTGATGGCTCTTTGTACTTTGCATGCATTTCCTTCACTTCACCACCATCCACTGTGCACCGCTGCCCGGCTTCAAATGAGCATCTGTCTTTGCGGCCGTCCCTCACTTGGCATGCCTGCAGGACCTGATTGACCTCCTCCTTCTACAGTCTACTTTGATGCGCTTGTGCCACGATCTTCCCATAGTGGATGCTACCCACCCATCTCGCTATGCTGCATTTGACAAACTTTTCTTCTGTTCCCAATTGCTGCTTTCTCTGCTCTTAAGCACCTCTGCAATTGCATCTTCACTTCTCCACCGCAGCCTTGAGTTCCATCTGTTACACGTGATTTACCGATGCAAACTCTGTTAAAATGCTGCCTTTCTACATGTGTGCTTGGTTTTCAAATCTAGGTTTCTTAAATATTCACTGCCCGGGTTGAATTGCTGCACTTTTCTTGCTTTCTGGAAACACCTTCTGAAGCCCTTTTTTTAACTGTAGTCTCTGCATCGCCTGAAATTTGAATCTTGCTGTGTTTAAAACCTGTGCATTGATTGTTTTCTGCTGCATTTTAGTGCTTTGCTGGAAAGTTGAATCTAGATGTGCCTTTAAACCTGTGCAGCAATTGTTTTCTGCTGCATTTTAGTGCTTTGCTGGAAAGTTGAATCTAGATGTGCCTTTAAACCTGTGCATTGATTGTTTCTGCTGCATTTTAGTGCTTTGCTGGAAAGTTGAATCTAGATGTGCCTTTAAACCTGTGCAGCGATTGTTTTTTGCTGCATTTTAGTGCTTTGCTGGAAAGGTCAATCTAGAAGTGCCTTTAAACCTGCACATTGATCGCTTTTTACAGCATTTTAACGCTGGCCCAGTCTGGTACTTAACATTTCTGATACCCTTTGCATATCTTGTTAAAGAACCTCCCTCATCTGTGCCTGCTTGGCTGCTAGGCCGCCTGGTAAGTTTATTTGTATACTGTGCAGCTCCCCTGTATGTCTGTTTCCTTGCCCCCACCCCCGTTACATGGCACTCTCTATTTCCCCTATCTATTCCAACTGCTACTATATCAACTATCATATTTCTGACACAAAGTGTGGAAGAAACACACTTAAAAAAGCTCTCCTGGCCTCCAAACAAAGCCTACCTATTGCTGACACCTACGTCAATGCTACTTCCAGGCAGACTATTAATGACATCCTCTTTTCTGTCTCTTCCCCAGATCTATGGACTCCCCACCTGGTCTCCATTCTCTCCCCTTTCTCCTCTTCAACTATTAATGATGGCACTAGTTGGGAAGTACTCTTGGCATACTTCTCATCCTCTAGGTGCATCATTAATGTCTACCTCAATGGTACTATCATGGCCCAAGGTTCGCAACCTACTCTTCTCCTCCTTGACCGGTGCCTGCACTCTCTCATTAACTTCCTCCCTTCTCCTGCTACCTCTCCTTCCTCCTCTCCTCTAACCCCTCCACTACCACCAACGGGAAACAACACCCCTGTATCCCTCCTTGGAAAACATTCAAGGGTGGTAATCAGCTTCACTTAGCTACTCTAAATGCTTGTTCTGCTGTCAAACACTCTTCTGACATCTGTCTCCTTCTTGAAGACTTTGACCTTGACATCCTCGCCCTTACAGAGACGTGGCTCAATGCCAGCTCTGTCATTGCTCTTGACCCTCTCCTTCCTGAGGGCTACAAAATCGTCTCCAAAGCCAGGCTGAACTGGTCTGGAGGTGGAGTAGCCCTGATTTCCCAGGAGTGGGTCCCTGCCTCTATCATACCTACTCAATCCTACTTTTGAATGCCTTGTCTGTAGACTTGGTTTCTCTAGTACTCTCTCTTTCACTCTCACTACCATCTACAGGCCCTGGCCCTATCTCTTTCTTCCTCTCTGAATGTGCCGACCTGGCCTCCTCCCTCTTATCTTCTTCTTCAAAACTCATCCTCCTCAGTGACCTCAATATCCACCTTAACTCTCCTAAATCAGCCACCTCACAGTTCTGTGACTTCTGCAACTCCCTCTCTCTCACTATTCGTCCTTCCGGTCCACTCAGCCGGACACACTCTGGATGCCTTCATCTATGGAGACATCCCCATCTCTAACCCGGTCACCACCCCCTCTCCTGGTCTGACAACCCTCCCCTCTCCTCCCACTTGGTGCCTCGGCCCTCTATCTGAAACCCCCCCCCCGCACTGCCAGCCTCCTTTCACCGTGATTCGACCAATGAAGCGAGAGTCAGTCAATGATTGTGCCCCCACTTTCATCACTCCTCCCACTTTTGCTTCTGACTCTGCCTCTGACTGCTTTACTAACCTGCACCTCTACATCTATAACACCCTCGACATCCTTGCTCCTTTTATGGGATCCAGCTGAAACCTGCCTCCAAGTGCAATGGCTGGTATGACTCCGATCTAGCATCTCTGAAACGCAGGTTCAGAGTTGCTGAATGGAAGGGGCAGATCTCGGCTTCATCCTCTGACAAATTGGCCTGCCACCTGCTCCAAAGGCAATATCGTTTTTCTATCCGCTCCAAGAAGAGGCCTATATCCAAGCCTGCATCTCAGGAGCCACTAACAATACGGCAAAACTTTTCAAAATCTGCAAGGAACTTGCCAATCCAACTGCAGTCTCCACCTCTCCCCTTCCTTCCCAGGCTCTCTGCACAGCTTTGGCCTCCGATTTCACTTAAAAAACTCAGGATATCCTGTCCTCACTCTCCACCACCCCCATCTCCACTCCTGCTCCTTCTCTCATGCCTCCCTTGGCTGCCCACCCTCCACCCCCCATACCCTCCTGCCTCCTGCCCTTAGCACCTGATGAGGTTATCAAAGTTATCCACTCTATGAAGGTCTCATCCAAACAGGTGCTCCCCAGCTCTTCTAGAACCATTAAGGACAACATCTCCTCTCTTGCGCTGGCTCTTGCCGATTTTTGTAACCACTCCTTCACCACTGGCTCTTTTCCTCTATCCCTCAAGCACTCCCTTGTGCACCCTCTCCTAAAAAAGTAATCTGCGGACCCTTCCTGCCTGTCTAACTATTGCCCTATCTCCACCACCCCCATCCTGGGTAAACTCTTGGAGAAGTTGGTCCTCCCCAACTGATCCTTCATACTGAACTCGCTGGTTGCCTCCATGACCATTAATCCGGATGCCGGGCATCCAGAGGCACGGAAACTGCTCTTCTGAACACCCATGAAGACATGCTCGCAAATCTTGTCTCTAGCTTTTCTCATTCTCCTCGATCTCTCCTCTGCCTTTGACATGGTCGACCATCCCATCCTCATAAAACGGCTCTTTGATACGCTTGGCGTCACAGATCGGGCACTGGATTGGCTAACCTCTTTCCTCACTAACCACCCCTCCCAGATGTAGTGGGCCTTTCTCCTCCACCACTTCACTCTCTATCTGCAGCGTCCCCAAGGCTCTATCCTGTCGCCATGACTATTCAATATATATCTCGCCCCTCATGCTCACCTGATCTCCTCCTTCTCTCCTCATTTCCATTGTAACGCTGATGACACACAGCTTTTTTTCAAACTTCCCTCTACTACCTCTTCTATTTCTTCTCTCATACCTGATTGTCTTTCCGCTATCCAGACATGGTGTGTGGCCAATGACCTCTGTCTTAATGCCAGTAAGACAGAGATCCTTCTAACTGAGACACCTGCTCCCTGTTTCCCTCCTACTCTCTGGCTGCCTTCCTTGGGCCCTCTACCCTCACCATCCTGTCAGGCCAAAAACCTTGGGGTCCTCTACGACTCCTCTCTCTCCTTCACCCCTCAGATCTTGGACCTTACCAAGAAGGCCCACATCCAGCTTCACCTCCCTAGAGGCATTCTCCCTTTCCTCACCTTTCCCCAGAAGCTCAATTTTTCCAGAGCTGTGGCCCTCTCTAGGCTGAACTACTGCAACAGCCTCTTCCTCAATCCCCTGCTTTCCTCACTACACCCACTTCAGATAATCCCGAACAGGGCTGCAAGACTTATCTCTCCAGCCCTAAGATCTTTCCACTGGCTCCCGGTGGCTGTGAGGATGAAATTC
Organism: Ambystoma mexicanum; assembly: GCF_040938575.1. Taxonomy (NCBI): domain Eukaryota; kingdom Metazoa; phylum Chordata; class Amphibia; order Caudata; family Ambystomatidae; genus Ambystoma; species Ambystoma mexicanum. Next base: position 44,226,428 of record NC_090922.1, read on the forward strand.
AAGATGCTCTGCATCATCCACAAGGCTTTCCGGGGCCTGGGAGCATGCTCTTTCCAACTTTCTCTCCCTAAATACTTCCCTGCGAGAGCCCTCCGCTCCTCTAGCTCAAAATCTCTTCTTGTCAAACGTTTCTCCAAGCAGAGAGTGAGTGGCAGGTCTCTCTCTTCAGCTGGTGCCTCTGTTTGGAACAGCCTCCCTTCTCCTCTCAGACTTGAGCCGGACCTCCTTAAGTTCCAGAAATTTCTCAAAACTCTGCTTTCTCTCTTTCCCTTCCGTACTAACCACCCCACTGCCACTGAGACTGGTGGCCCGGACCTTCATGAATCTCACAGGTTACCAGTCCTCTGCCCAGTCGGCAACAGAACCCCCCCCCATCGCTGACCTTGTGGCCCCCCTAACTGACGGCTGTGCATTCCACCCTTGGAATTCCTCCACCCTAGCACTTAGCCAGCTCCCTCCTCCCCTGGATCCCCTCTGCAATTCCTTCCTGGGCTCTCACCAGCACTTGCTAATACATTGCTCTCTCCCTCCCCTATCTCCTGCTCCTCTTTTCACTGCACTTGCACGTCTGAATGTCACAAGCCCAAGTAGGACCACAAATTTATATTTACTGTTTTCTTTTGCCATTATTATTTACTCCCCTGTTCCCTCCCCACTTTATCTTGTGGTGCCTGGAAACACCATTTTGTTGCATAGGCGCCTAACAAATGCTCAATAAATCAAATGAACTCAAATCAAATCTTCAGAGGCACTTATTTGCCATTTGTTGTGCTCCAAGTGGTCATTTTGCTGAGTCATGCATGCGCTGATGTCTTTAATCTCACACACAATGTTTTAAATGATTGGTTTGTTTCTTTATTAATTTTATTGATAGTTTTAATATCCTGCAAAACATCATCCAAGTGGATGGACTGTCCCTGCGGTAATGTATTGGTTGCTTGCCTCCCTTTGGAGGAACAAGAATTTGTTTTTGATATCCAACTTCTTGCGCTGCCCGAGTTAGATTCTTTGGTGGCTGGTGGCATGATGGGTAAGTGTGAGCTGCTGGCACAGAGTAATACTAATTTATGGAGAATTAGGACTCTAATCCATATGTTTCTGATACAAGGCCGGCCTCACGAGTCTTGCTACGTGTCAATCTTGGCAAATCAGGTGGCAACATCAAGTGTTCAGGCCACGATTATAGGATATATTTATTTTTTTTAAATTTGTTTTGGTTTCTGAAAACCTTTACAAAATTCACAAAAAAAGTACTTTATCCTTTCACAGTTTCACAAATTCAAATAATCAGAATCCAAATTGATATTTGTACATGATACATAAACGACCTAAAACACCGCTAAACAAGAAAAAAACAGAAATAAACAATACGAAAGTTGTATACAATATTGAAACTTAAAACAGAGCACAAATATTTCTCAGAAATGTTGCCACCCTGATATTTAAATTGCCTTCACTATTGTGTAGCATTTTGTACCAGATAAATTCTCTATCCACCTCTGCTGTGTTCTGCACATATTGACCAAAGTATAGAAGTCGTTTTTCTCTGAGGGCCGGACAGACCAAGAGTATGTGTTTCAGGTCCTCAACCATCCCTTCTATACGACAATATCTGCACCATGGCCAAGATCCTTGTACAGTCAATCTAATTGAATTAATCTGATTAGTAGGGATTACATTGAATCTAAAACGTTTTCGAATTGTTTTGTTTGGGTACTTAATTAAGTAACTCTCTATAACTGGGAACCATTTGTTTAGAGCACACACTTGTTGATACAGTTTAGTATTAAGAATAGCATTTTTCGTGTGCATCCAATCGAAACCCAGAACACTTTCTTTCACCCTCGAAGGGTTGTTCATAAGAGAAGTGACTGACATACCCAAAAGCTTCAAACTTTTTAAAATCTCATCATTCAATACAGCAATGAAAGGATTTCCTATGTCCCGACCTGCATGAATGTACAGTGAGTTGATCTCTATCGAGTTACATTTCCTCCATAACATCATTCTTTTCCAAGTTACCAATGCCTGAAGGGAATTTAGGCCCAGTTCGTACTTGATCAGATGATAAGGAATACATTTCGGTAAGTGGTGCAGTACTGATTTCTAAATATATCTTTCTATATAAAACCACTCTCCTTCATAATTTGCAGGTTGAAATTCAGCTCCGTATGTTAAGCGGGGAATAACTTTTTTTGTATAATAATCTCTCAGAGGAATCATTGAAAATTTCCCAAATTTCGAATCTAGGGCACGCATTTGACCAATAGCAATGTCAGCCATAAGTTTAAGATGTGTCCTCAGCAGGGGTCTCGAGTTCGCACCCGCTATTACAAAGCCAAGGTATTTAAACTCCGACTGAGCCTTAAGTCGAGTGGTACCAGGAAACCAAGATAACATTTTTGACTTCTTGTTTTTCCTGCCAAGTCAAACTATAACTGTTTTAGCTGGATTGATCTTTAACGCTATCGAATCAATGAACCCCTGAAAGGCTGTAAGCATTCTTTGTAGTCCTACCTTAGTGGTATCTATGAGGAGAAAGTCGTCAGCATATGCTAACCAGGCCAGGCGGGTGTTCAAAAGTTTAGGAGGCACTAGGCCCTTATTTGAGAGAGCCAGGTTCGCACCACTAACGTAGAGGTTGAAGATTGTGGGTGCTTATCTGCAGCCGTGGCGCAGGCCATTATGTATGGTTAATTCATCAGAAAGGGTGCCCTCTGAGTCTAATCTGACTTTCACACCAGTCTGGGAATAAATTGCCCTTACTATGTCTAATAGAATTGCTGGCATGTGCAGTGTTCTTAGTCTTTTCCACAAAATGTTCCTGTCCACCAAGTCGAACGCGGAACTCAGGTCCATTGAAGCCATAAAGACCGAAGTGTCCACCTTCCTCATTGCTTCCGCTCTCAGACAGTATAAGATAAGCCCCCCACATTCGGTCCCCATGTTTTTCCTAAATCCAAATTGTCTCATGTCCAAGATCTGTTTATCATCTATCCATTTCTGGATGTCTCTTAGAACCAAAGATGAGAACAATTTAGATTCAGGATCGGCAATGGCTATTGACCTGTAGCTCATGGGACATACTCGAGAACCCTTTTTAAATATAGGGATAATGATTGATACCCTCCAGGACAACGGTATGGTTTTAGTTGTTAATATGTTGGTAAACAAAACGGAAAGTATTTTTGCCCATAAATCGGGATCACACTTGAGGATTTTATTAGACAAATTATTAGGGCCCGGTGCCGCTGAGTTTTTGGATTTTACTATAACATTTTTTAAGTCCCATGTGGTAAAGTTCAACAGCCATTTCGGTTCATGGTTCCATGTTGCCAATTCCTCCTCTTTATTAACACGGTACAGATTGGCAAAATGGCCCTTCCACATTGATTCATTGATGGGGTTCAAAAGTACCTCTTTCTGAGGTTTGACCCAGTTATTAATTAAAAAACAAAAGTTTCTTGAATTAGCTCCTCTCAGGGCTGTTAGCATAGTTTCCCCGTCTCTCTGGCATCTAATTATACGATGTTGTATGGACCCATTTTTGTAGCTTTGTTTTATTTTTTTAATCCCATTAACCATGTTTAAGAGGGTGAGCCCTGATTTCCTGATTTGTCTGATCTCTTTCCTCATACAGCGCTTTTTATCCCTGACTTCCATGTCAAAAGTATGTGATTTCGACTTCGTAGCCGATTTGGAGGGAGTACTTACAACCCCAAGTTTTGTTAGTGAGCGACTGATGTAGTCAGTGAATTTACTGACCGAGTATGTCATCAGTCTCTGCTGATCTGAAAATGTCTCCAAATCTTCAATCATGGAGGCGGTAAATCAAATGTTTTTTTTCCCTTTCCAAATAGTTCGATTCCCTGAACAAATGACTTTCAAATTATGATTAAATATTATTTTTGGCTCATTTGATACTGTTATGCCTATGTCCAAAGTTAGCATACAATGATCACTAAATATGGTCTCAATAATATCAAATTTACCTGAACGGTTAAACAGATCCATTGAACATATAAAATAGTCAATTATCGAGTGATAACCTCTGGCTTTCCAAGTTGGCAAAATATTTACAAGTATTTCCAAACCCCACACCTCCGAAAAGTGAGCCCAAATTTTCCCCTACACTTCTGATTACCCACTGATTGCGAGGATGCCTCCATATTACTAATCAGTACCTCCCCAATTAAAGGGTCCTCATGAATAACTGCGTTAAGATCACCTGCAATCACAATCTGGCCCCCTGCATTTACAAGCAACCAGTTCTCCAACAGGGACCCCAAGTTACATAGTTCCAACCATAATTGCCTGTCCAAATGTTCAACCGGATTCCAATTTATATTGACCAAAAAAAAGGGTGTAACCCTATTGTTAAACAATAATGTGAAACCCACAACCAAGAAATGATGTGCGAATGCCCATCACCCATGTTTTTGGGATTCAAGTGATTTTTAACAGCAATTAAGAGGCCTCCTTTCGGACGACCTCTCACACCCCCTTGTGCACACAATGAGCATACCGTAAAACCCTCCCAACACAATGGCACCCTTGACCAGGTTTCTTGAATAAAAAGTAAATCATATTGCACCAATTCCTTCATTAAGGTCACATTATGTAGGAGACTGATCGACCCTCTTGAGTTCCAACTTAGAAGTTTGAGGATTCGATTTTCATTCGCTAGAGTGGCTTCCCTAGTTTTTTAAGAGTATCAATCGACGCTCTCAACGTCAGGGCAAGCCATCTCCAATCTTGTTTCTCCCCATTCTCAGGCACCTCGCTACTGACCCCCACCTCCCTATTTACAAATTCATCCCTCTGGGGTCTATTATTGTTTCGAATTGATGCTGATATATGGGGTTGAGAATGAACATAATCAAAAATATCGAAACCTTTACGATGAAATTGCTCCGCGTCTCTCATCATGAGGTTTCTAACCAAAGGTGAAGGGATCACAAGGCGAACATAATCCAACCTCTGCCTATGTATATAGTCAACCAGATGGATATCTGACGATTCAATCAAACTTAAGTTCGGCATCTGTCCCAGAAGAGACAATATGAAGGGTCTGTTGAGGGATGTGTTGGTCTGATCCGTAAATAGTGTTGTCAGGACCAGCCCTGGTAGATCAGGTCTTAGCGGATCTTTTAGATCGAGTATCGGTTGTGAGTGGAGCAGATCCTTCTCTCTAACACCCTTAATCTCATTTACACCTCCATAACCATCCCCACTCGAACCCTTACAGTATTCTTCATATGTAACCTCCTTCGTATTATTCTGACGCTGTTCAATGCCAATTTTAAGTGCCTCCTGAGGATGTTTCTCCCTTAACACTCTTATTATTGATTGATAGAGGGCGTCATCATTTCCTTCGAGTTACCATCTTTGCCTTCTATGATCACTTCGGAAAGGTTATCGTTGGCGTGCCCATTCCTTGTCTTTAGTTCAACCGAATTGCCCGACCCCTTGTTGGACACAGTCCATGGTTGAGAGTCTGTTGGCCTGTGAGGATGACTAAGTTCGTTGTTGGCCCTCATACCCCCGTTGTTCACCCCCACATCAACCTCTTGACCCAAACTAGACCGTCTCATATTGCCCGGGGCCACATTCTGATTAATTTTGGGATCTTTCCCAGGGACGATTTTCCAATCCCTGCTGCCCAGGCCAGTATTAACTGCGATTGGGACCAAGTTCCTGACTGGCCCCCTTTCAGTGACTATTTCATTCATCCCATTTGTCTTCCTTTTTATCATGGGTCCCTCCATTCGGGTAGAGTGAGTCACCTCTTTAACCTTAGCAAGCCTCCCTTTGTCTGCCATATTTTCCTGCGGCACAGCCACATTAAAGATTTCATAAAGGTCATCCCTATGTTTTTTGTTTTTCATTGCTTCCCATAGTTGTTTGTCCCCTTCTATATATGCACTTTGGGTGGATTGATCCATAACCGTAATGGCTCTCCGGGACTCCTTCTCTAATATGGTTTTGTTTTGTTGTTGTTTAATTGCCCTAGGTGAAGATTCCTCAATCTCTTCCACCTCTATGACATCTCTCAAAAACTTTCTAGATGTTTTTGCTATTGCTCCATTTTTGTTGTTATTTTTCTTTTTTTGCTTTGCAATTTTTTTTTCTTGTCTTTTTGACAGTTTAAATTCCGGCACCACATTCTCCAGCCCTTTAGGGGTTGTTTTGGTTGCCTGGGTACTTTGCACAGTAACCTCCCCCACCTCGATAGACTCCTGAGCCTGATCTTGGGAAGCTTCTAGAATAGTTATCTCTTCTATAGGAGATACCTTTGTTAGAGTCTCTGACCCCTGCTCCCCTTTCCTCTCCATATTAGTTTTCAGTGTCTGTGTCAGTGCATCTGACAATTTGTCTGGTAAAGCTTTAAATTCGATGACTAAATTAGCTAGTGAATCAGTTTGCTTATGTAATTCAGACAGAATTAGATGATTAAAGATAGCCATCATTACAGGAAATTCTGAGGCAGAAGGGTCCGAACTGCTCTTAGTGGCTTTCTCCCCTCTGAATGTAGTACCATTAGAGAAATCCAATAATTTGTCATAATTCAAATTACCTTGGGATTCATTCTCATTCACATAAAGGGTGTTATCATATTCTTTATTTGTTTTCAGTACCTTCCCTATTTCCTGCACATTGTTTAATGGATCATCTTCTCCAAACAGCATTTGGGAAGGATCCATATTGTCCTTGCTTTGTTTATCAAGCAAGGAACGTTCTTGTGCATATTTTAAAAATTCGGCCTCTTACGAGGGATCTATGTTATCCTCCATCTGCTTATCAAGTAGTGAACACTGTTGCGCACATTGTAATAATTCGGCCTCATCCTCATCGGCCTCAGGCAGCGGTAGGGCTGCTGCTCGGGCGAGGCTCGCTCTTCTGGCACTTACTGCCATAAAGAAGTCCGCTCTCGCATCTTTGCGGGGCGGATGTTTGGTTTTCCCCATTTAACTGATTATGCAGTTTTGACCCCAAATAGCACCCCAATAGCTCACAGGACAAACCTTTAACAAACTTGTCGCAGGGATCAATAGCTCCTACCCCGTACGCCCTCCGCCAGCCGAACAGCCGAACAGCCACACTTCCGAGCACTTCCGGATGCGCGCGTGGGGGATGCGCGCGCACCAGTGCTTTAGTGGAAGTGGCTGTGGGCGTGTGAGCGGGCGGTAGGCGGGATCAATGGGTGGGGCTGAAACCAAAGAGAGAACAGAGTAAGTAACGCTGGCTTGCAAGCTAGCGAGACCCGCGGTAGACCCGCGGTCAATACCAGGAACAGGAACAATTGAATGCAATATATACCGTCCAGTAGCGAGTCCACAACAGTCCAAAGTAGTGCGCGTTTCGCGCTTTGAAGAAAATGCTGGGCTTCCCCTTGCCGACGACGAGGCTATCCCCGAGTCCTGTCCCAGTAACAAAGAAGCAGAGTGCTCAGCCCAACAGCCACACTTCCGAGCACTTCCAGATGCGCGCGCGGGATGCGCGCGCACCAGTGCTTTAGTGGAAGTGGCTGTGGGCGTGTGAGCAGGTGGTAGGTGGGATCAATGGGCGGGGTGTCCAGTAGCGAGTCCACAACAGTCCAAAGTAGTGCACGTTTCGCGCATTGAAGAAAATGCTGGGCTTCCCCTTGCCGACGACGAGGCTATCCCCGAGTCCTGTCCCAGTACCAAAGAAGCAGAGTGCTCAGCCCAACAGCCACACTTCCGAGCACTTCCGGATGCGCGCGCGATTATAGGATATAAGGCAATCAACACTCAAGTTTTGTTTGTTGCTTTCATGATTTGGTTTGTGCATTACTTATGTATGTTTGGGGTAGGCTCCTGAGTCCTAAATGGCCACCCATTCTTTCATTAACAAACTTGAGATGTTTGGTTTGATTTATTGCTTCATTGAGGTGTTAGTTGTGTGTAAGAGGTGGATTTTCTGTTTTTACGCTACCAGGTAATCATGTGATGGCTATGTTTTGAACTACTGAGTTTTATTTATATGCACACTATACCGTTGCCTGAGTTTGTATTATCTGCCCAGTGTGCTGTAGACCGGTTTAGTAAGGACTATGTATACATTATGTATACAGTGTGTGGGAAGATTTACTTTGGTTTACTAGCACCTGGTGATCTGTGCCATCCATGCTATGTATTGCTGACATTGGATTTAAAGATTAGGTTTGTATTGGCCTTTCAGTGGTTTTTCTGTTATGGATTCGGGAGTTTCTGCTCTTTTTTATATATTTATCATGGACTGCGGTGGGTTGATGAGGCTAGTCTTCTATATCCACTTGTGTCATTGGCAGTGATTCAAGCATTGGTTTGGGGTTTTCTATTCAATTGAAGAATTTGAGGTTCAGAAGGTTTGATATTTGTTATTCACTAGTTGTATTCTTGCCCACAGTTTGAGAGTTTAGCAAGTTATTGCTTGGGTGTATAATAGTTGGTATAGTTTTGCACTCAGTGCATTGCTTGCAGGTGTTGGGGAGTTGAGATCTGGGGTGTTCACCCACTTTGTTGCTAGCTAAGGTCTGAGGAGGTGAAGAGTGTGAGTTGAGCTTTGTATTTGTATTTTTGTAGCGTGTGACGGATCCCACCTTTGGGTTTTGTACAGTTTCGTTTCTGCTATCCAGTGTGTGTGTTTTTTGGAGAAGGCTGGCAATGCTGTTTTTTCTTAGGCACGTACTATTTTCTTGAACTTAAGTTCTGCTGTTAGCATTAGATTATCCTTTCAGCAATTGTTGTGCGGTTGTGTTTATGAGAGTTGCTCAGCATGCAGTGACTAGATGTTGTGTTTATTGTCGGTCACGGATTGTGTCGTTACCTGCTAACGATCGTGCTGGAAACAGAGGCGGACACGTTCAGCGATACAGCTGCAGTGCCATTGTGCCACAGTAAGGAGGTCTGTATATTGGTGAGGGCCTCTAGGGCTGGATCCAGTAGCTGCTCCACCTGCAGAATAGAGCAGAAGCAAATAAAGCGCGTGTCAGCTTGGTACACAGGCTAGCCAGAACACCACATGCGCCCATCTTTCACTTGAGGTTGGGATCCACCCCGAGACCTCCACCCCACCCACTCTTGTATTCCATATCCATACCTATCCCAAAGAGAACAAAGTAAATAGCTGTGTCTGCAAGACTGGCTTGTGAACAGCATGTCATTTCTGGGTTCAGCAAAACAAATAATGGAATACAATATCAGAGCCATTTATCCTTTGGATGTTGCCACTGCAGGGAGTGTTAAGAATGCGGGATGATCGAATCTCGGTGTCGATGTACCTAATTCTGTTAAAACATAGGTTTAAGTCATTTTTGGGGTATGAGAGAGAAACGATATTAGGTCAGTGTAGTAGAGTGGTAGGGATGGGTGGTGAGAGAATTGCCACTTCTGTTAGCGAGACTGGGCCTCATTACAGTTTGTCCGGTCTGGAAAAATTGCCAGTAAATGTGCCTGTAATTCCAGCACCGACAATTTTACCGGACCAGGGAACCACAAGTCCTATGGGACTCCATGGAATGGGGATTTACCAGCGTTTGCGCAACCTGGAATATCCGGTAATACTGGGATATCAGGCGGGGGAAATGGTAGGGTCATAAACTCATAACGACCCCCAATGTCTATTCATCCTGTATTGCGCACTCAAGGTACAACATTGCATAGCATCAAAGGACACAGAGCAAATTAATTCACTGGACCATTAAAATCGGCCTTGAGTAAGCATGCATAGTGTCAGTGTTTCAGAGAACCTAGTAACAGATTCATTGCATTTGTGTTGTTATATCTAGAAGAAAGTTAGAATTCAGGACTTCATCCTCCTCTCAGAGAACACATCCTGTGCTTCCATCCATACATTCGCAACGAAAATAATTAAAGAGCATGTCCCCATCACTTCCTCTCACCTCCCTATTTAATCTACCCTTCTTCATAGTCATTTACCTACGTGCTATAAAATAGCCATAGTAATTGCTATACTTGTGAAACCTGTGACTAATCCTAATAACTTCTCTATCTATAGGCCTTTCCCTCTCTTGCCCTGCCACTCTAACATTCTCAAAAGAGTTGGCTTCAACTACACTGTTAACTACATTGAGATTCAAACACTCTGTGATCCACTGTAGTCTGGTTTTCAGAGTGACCACTTTACTGAGGCGATATGCTCCGAGGTGGTGAGCCAACCCTGTAGGTAACGGCCTGCCACCCAAGTTAAGGGCCCGAGTTCAGCAAGGGCCCTTTAACGAGGGTGGCAGTGCCATTACCGAAACGGTCGGGCTGCCACGGTGGGGCATAACGCATTATCACCCATGTTGTTCCCTAAACATGTGCTAAAGGAGATGTTTTATTTTTTTAATCAACTTACCCTTCTTGCGATGCCCACTGCAGCAGCAGTGCTGCTGACAGGAAGTCCGTTTTTCATGTGGATGAATGTGATGCCATAGACATGGAAATGGATTTCATGAGAGCATCACTGCTGCTGGGCTGAGCTGCGCAGTGAAGGTACGTTTGTTTATTTTATTTTTTTACAAAATAATGTCGCCACTAGCACTCATGTAGGAAACTACACAGGTGCTAATGGGTGAAGGGGGAGTGGGAAAGGGAAGGTGGGGGCCCTGCCCTTCAAGGCTACTTGGAATGCGGTTTTGCACTATAGAATACAGCCTGCATCTCGAGCATCCTGAATGGACAGCACCCCATCCCAGGGTGCTAATGAAACTGCTCTCACCCACGTCTCTAACTCTCTCGCCATTACCCACGACTCTCTCCGCTCCTCCAGACTCATCCCCATCCCAGTTTAACTCTCTGCTGCTTTTGACACAGTTGGTCATCCCTTCCTTTAAACCATCTTCTCCCATGTCCTTACTGACACAGTCCTCGACTGGGTCGCATCCTACTCTCAACTGATCAACTAATCCTTCATCATGGAATTCTAACTCCTTGTCTGCCACACATCTTCCCGTGGGCACCACCGATGGTCAGTCCTTGGCCCACACCTTTTCACCTTTATACTTCATTCTGAGGCAAACTCTTGTCGTTCTTTAACTTTCAACATCGCCTCTTTGCTGATGACACCCAAATCGCTATCTATTTGTCCTCCTTCACACCTGCCATATCAGAAAGGGTCATCAGCTGCCTAGTAGCCATTCGACTCTGGATGGCTGTACCCTGCTTGGTAGCAAACTCATCTAAGTTGGAAGTCATCTTTTTCCCTGCAACCTCTGTCAACCTCAAATGCCCCTCTCTCCCTCCATTCCACTACCCTTTCTCATACTCTAATCGCCACAAAGAAATTAAAGAGGAAACGTACATGGTCTCCCTCAATCTCTCAGCACTCCTCACCTCCCCTGTCTCGACCCATCACCTCACTCCCGAAATCACCTCCTTCCCCCGGGGCTTCACCGTTCCTAAAACCACTCTCCCTCGATTTCTCATCAACTGCAACCGAAACTCCTAACCGCCCACACCCCACCTTCAAATTCCCTGAACCAAACCCGATCATCCTAACACACACAGCTATCCAATCCCGCCCGAAGCCCGCCAATCTATCTGCTCGCCCACTATTCCCATCGAGCAGCACCCCCCCTACCCCACTCCCTCCCCAGTCTCCACTCCCTCCGCCACCACCACCTTCCGCTCCAGCCCCAAGACCAACCTCGCTGGCGGTCGTAAACTGCATCCTATTTAATGCCCGATCCGTAGCGAAAAACAGACACTGCATCTTTAACATCCTCGCCTCAGACAAACCAGACCTGGTCTTTATCACCGAAACATGGTTCTCGGACGACTTCGCCCCGATCGCTAATGAAGCCTTCCCCCCTGACTACTCCCTCATCCCACTGAACCGTCCCTCCAGATTGAGGCGTTCTTCTTCAAGTCCCTCTTCCATGCCTCAATCATCGACAACCAACCTTCCATTCCCTCCTGCGAATCTCTCTTCGTTAGACTAGCCCTCTCCCCGTCGCTCTCACACACCTTCCTAATAATTTACAGGCCCCCTGGCTACGATAGACAATTCGCAAACAACCTCTGTGACTATATTGCCACCCTTCAACTAAACCATCCCAACCTCACCCTTCTTGGAGACTTCAACATGTGGCTCGACATCCCCACCAACCCTATGAAACACTCTCTGGTTGACGGTTTGGACGCAATTAACCTCCAACCCCTCATAAACGGCCCGACTCACTATAAAGGACACACTCTTGATGCCATCTTCAGCTCCAACTCCCTGATTCATTTAAAGCCCCCCACCCCTATCCTCTGGTCCGATCACTTCATTCTCCCGTTCGCCATTCACTCACCTGACCCCCTTCCTGTAATCGAATCTGAACCCCCGAATCTACGTAAATCCTGGAAAAAACGAATAATCGTCCCAGACCTAGCCAACGCACTCCTCCAGTCTCCACCACCTACCTGCCAACTCAACAAACAACTAACCTCCGAAGTCTTCGACGCATGGCTCAACGCACCTCTGATGCGGCTCACACCCCCCTGCAAACCATCAAACCGCCGTGGCCTCTTCCCCAGATGGTTCACTTCTGAGTTGAAGATAACTAAACAACTATATAAATATCTAGAACGCAAATGGCAGAAAGACAAAACCCAGGAGAACAGGACCACCTTGGCCCGACACCTTTATCAGTACAAAGCCGAAATCCGGAAAGCAAAAAAAGCCCACTACAACTCCCGAATCCTAAACTGCAAAAACTCAAGCAAAGAACTCCACAAATCATCTCCGAATTCACCAATCCGACTTGCAACATGAACATCCCGACCCCCTCACAATCACTGTGCAACTCACTCTCACTCCACTTTTACACCACAGCTCTCGAAAGAACAAATACCCTAGCCACAAAACTGGCTCTCTTACACCCCCAAGCAATCCTCCCCCCATACCAGCCGGCCCACCAGCTGCGACCAATATGCAACCAACGTTCGAATCCTTTAGTCCAATTTCACCAGAACAATTTCGCAAACTCCTATCTGCCCGCAAATCATCTGGCTCGCCCCTAGACCCTTGACCAGCAACAATCCTCAAAGAAATGCTTGCTTCCATCTGCGCAGGAGAACATGCAAGATCCATCATAAATACCTCCTTTTCCTCTGGTATCTTTCCCGACGCATTCAAACCGGTTCACGTCAAACCTCTAATTAAAAAACCTTCGCTCGACCCTCTCGAGCCCAAAAACTGCTGCCCCATCTCAAACACCAGATTCCTTGCCAAACTCATTGACCGAACTGTCTACTCCCAACTAAATGCCTGTGTCGAAGCCAACAATCTCCTAGACCCCGCTCAATCAGGTTTCAGAGCCCGTCACGGAACTGAAACCACCCTAACCTCTATTTGGGGTGACCTTAAAATGACTGCTGACTCTGCGGAATGCGCAGCACTAATCCTTCTTGACCTATCCGCCGCCTTTGACACAATCAACCACTCAATCCTCCTAGACCGCCTCCACTCCCTAGGAATTCGTGGAACCGCTCTTAAATGGATAGCCTCATTCCTCAAAGATCGGTACCAAACAATGATACTCTCCACCTATACCTCCCAAGCCCAACCAGTTGACACAGGAGTCCCACAAGGAGCATGCCTATTCGCCCTCCTGTTCAATCTCTACTTGATCACCCTCCCACCAATAATTTGTTCACACAACATCCTGTGGTAGAACTACGCCGATGACACTCAACTAATTCTAAAACTCCTGAACTCAAAACCCAACTCCCGACCTGACCTAGCCTCCTGCCTCGTCGACATAGAGCTCTGGATGACTGAAAGCCACCTCCTGTTAAACCCCTCCTAGACGGAAATCATGGTATGTGGCAACTCTGAACTCCTTCCGCACCCACTACCCTGGCCATCCGCGTTGGGCAACTCACCGACCCCCTCCAACTCAGTGAAAAATCTTGGATGCACCCTAGACTCTGACCTAACACTCTCGCGCCAAATCAACAATGTCTCAAAGTCTTGCCACTACCATCTTAAAACCCTTAGGCGCATCTTTCCATATTTCTCCTTTCCCAACAGACGCTCTGCGGTCCAATCAATCGTTATATCAAGACTGGACTACGCAAACCCCCTATACCTCGGAGTTCACGCGTACCAACTGAATAAACTCCCAAGAGCACAAAACGCGGCAGCCAAATTGCTACTTGCGCATGGCCCAAGGGACCACACCTCCCCAGCCCTTAAGACGCTGCACTGGCTTCCAGTAGCCCAAAAGTGACCTTCAAAACTTTGTGCATCTCCCATCGAGCACTGCATAAAATCGGACCTCAAAATCTTCAAGACAAGCTAAAACCCTACCACCCCCCACGCACCCTAAAATCAAGCTCAGCGGTCTCCTAGTCATACCGAAGACAAACTCAATCAGGTTAGGTGGATCATCATTCACAGCCTTGGCCCCCACGCTATGGAACTCACTCCCACCCCACATCCGCATAACTGAGGATTTAATGTCTTTGCGCAAACTCCTGAAAACCTGGCTCTTCCCCTAAAACCAACCTGTACCAAACTAACCCAAACAGACCAACAGCAACTCAAGGACACCAATCCGTCAAATCACCTGATGTGAGAAACTAACAGCTAACAACCCCTAATATAAAATATACAGAACAGCATAATGCTGTTAATGCGTGTAAAGCACAAGTGCCTAAAGTGGATGAGTGCGGAGAGCAGATGAGTGCCTAGAGGGACGAGTGCGCAGAGGGGATGAGTGCGTAAAATGGGATGAGTGCGTAAAGGAGATGAGTGTGTAGAGGAGATGAGTGTGTAGAGGAGATGACTGTGTAGAGGGGAAAGAATGCGTATAGGGGACGAGTGCATAGAGGGGACGAGTGCGTAGAGGGGACGAGTGCGTAGACAGGACGAGTGTGTAGAGGGAGGAGTGCGTAGAGGGGACGAGTGCGTAGAGGGGATGAGTGCGTAGAAGGGACGAGTGCGTAGAAGGGACGAGTGCGTGGAGGGGACGAGTGCGTAGAGGGGATGAGTGCGCTGAAGGGATGAGTGCGTAGAGGGGACGTGTGCGTAGAGGGGACGAGTGCATAGATAGGATGAGTGTGTAGAGGGGATGAGTGTGTAGAGGGGATGAGTGTGTAGAGGGGATGAGTGTATAGAGGGGATGAGTGTGTAGAGCCGACGAGTGTAGAGGCGATGAGTGTGTAGAGGCGATGAGTGTGTAGAGGTGATGAGTGCGTAGAGGGAATGAGTGTATAGAGATGATGTGTGCCCAGAGGGGATGAGTGCGTATATGGCGAATGAGTATATACGACCGATGAGTGTATATGGCAGATGAGTGTATATGGCGGATGAGTAGATAGAGCGGATGAGTGGATAGTGCGGATGAGTGGATAGAGCGGATGAATGGATAGAGCGGATGAGTGGATAGAACAGATGAATGTATAGACCTGATGAGTGGATAGAGCGGATGAGCTGATTGAGTGGATAGAGCAGATGAGTAGAGAAGTGTACAGAGAGAATGAGTGTACAGAACGGATGAAGGCATAGAACAGATGAGTGTAGAGATGAATATATGGAACAGGATATTGCTGTTGAATGCGTGTAAAGCACAAGTCCTTAAAAACGGATAAGTGCGGGGAGCAGATGAGTGTGTAGAGGGATGAATACGTAGAGGGGTCGAGTGCGTAGAAGGGATGAGTGCGTAGAGAGGATGAGTGCGTAGATGGGATGAGTGCGTAGAGGGAATGAGTGCAATGAGGGGATGAATGCGTAAAACAGGTGAACACATAGTGCGCCCAGTAGCCCCTCTGTGAATTTAGAAGTGTGCCCAACAGCCTTGCTGAATCTAGAAGTGTGCCCACTAGCCGCTCTGTGAATTTAGAAGTATGCCCAATAACCTCTCTGTGAATTAAGTAGTATGCCCAATAGCCTCTCTGTGAAAAGTAGAACTTAAAAGTGCACCCAATAGCCTCTCTGTGAATTTTAGAAGTGTGCCTAACTACCTCTCTGTGAAAGTTGAATTTAGGAGGGTGCTCATTAGCCTCCCTGTGAATTCAGAAGTGTGCCCAATAGTTTCTATATGGAAACAGAACTTAGAAGTGCGCCCAATAGCCTCTCTGTGATTCTAGAAGTGTGCATTTAGAAGCTGAATTTAGAAGTGTGCCCAATAGCCTCTCTGTGAATCTAGAAGTGTGCCCAACAGCCGCTCTGTGAATTTAGAAGTGTGCCCAATAGCCTCTCTATGAATTAAGAAGTATGCCCAATAGCCTCTCTGTGAAATTTGAATATAGAAATGTACCCAATAGCCTCTCTGTGAATATTAGAAGCGTGCCCAATAGCCTCTCTGTGAATTTAGAAATGCCTGAAAGGGCATGTAACCCATCATATCTCACCAACACGCTTACTCTCTCCTTACATCACCACTCAAATAGAACACAGAGATACTAGGACACCATTCGGTATAACTGTTCTCATATCAACATTCGCTGCTCACTCCACATCATTCTAAGTAATCACTGCTGGTAACACGCCCCCCAGCCAGGCGTTCTCCTCAGGCCTAACGCAGCCACTTCCGATCTGGATAAATCCTGCCAGGACGAACACATACCCCTGACCTCTCAACCATCACACCTACCGCTAGAAAGCAGCTATTACACGGATACCACACAAGTTGTACACATACCCGGTGCTCACACGCACCTTTTTGACTCTACTTTCCCTACTGATATGAGCTTCGGTTCCCAAGGGCGTTCAACCTACCAGCGCCTTCATACCATACCAATGGTATATAAGGCGCTATATAAATGCAAAATAACAATAACAATAACAATCTCCACCCTCTTTCACACCTGACCGTTTACCTTTGTCACTGAAGGCTCTTAACCTGGGGATCGTCTTTGACAGTGACCTCAAAATTCTACAGGTCCCTGTGACCACTGCCATTCAGGCCAGAACCAACCAACTCATTATTAGGAAGATTTGCTACCACCTCATCCATTTCCCACACTGCCAAGAATCTAGTTGTCATCTTAGTGCAAAGCAAACACGGTTGTCAACTTTGCCATGCACACCGTTTACAGATACTCCCCCACATCCACTTACTGAAACCTCACTGAATGGTTTTCCATGTTCAACCAGTTTCTCTTCAAATGCATACACCTTGTTTTAAAATCAATAATGATCTTGCTCACCAATATCTTCCCGACTCATCACAGTGTATGTGCCTTCTCTCCAATCCTCCACTTTCCTCAACCTTTCTGTGCCTCACCCCCGAGCATCCTCCTACTTTCAGACCCTCTCTCTACATGCCTCCTTCCAATGGAACCCTCTCCCCCAGCCATTAAAAAACAGCCTATCTGTAGATCTGTTCAAAGGCCAACTCAAACTCTACTTATTAGCTTCTGAGGTAGCATCCGTTTCCCCCGCTCTATCTCTCCATACCTGACCCCAGCCCACCTCACTCACATGTACACTCACAACTGCAATTATGATGATATGTTTGTTTGTTTGTTTGTTTTATTCATTTTCTGTGCGCGCCAGACCCAGGGGTAGCAGGGCGCAGTGGCAAGAAAATGCGAGACTTACAAGGTTACATCATAGCACAGTGTACATTAGAAATTACAGTAGGGTCACAAGGTTGCATCATAGCACAGTGTACATTAGAAACTACAGTAGGGTCACACAAATAATTACAAAATATACAAGTTCAAGTAGGTCAATCAGAATTCCAGTTATATGGAATGAAGGTCTAGTGATAAAAATCAGTAGGAGGTAGGTAACACCAGTCAACTGAGGTCAGTCGAGGTAAGGAATTGAATGACTTTCTTCCTGAAATAAAGGTAGGGCAGGTCCGCTCTAAGGTCTTGTGGTAGTGAGTTCCAGGTTTTAGCCGCCTTAACCGGGAAACTATTTCCTCCAATAGTAGTGAGTCTAAAGTTCGGTATTGTCAAGCAATTGGAGTTGCCAGCTCTAGTTGGTCTAAGAGATGTTCTCCTGTGGAATTTGTCAGACAGGTAACTAGGGGCAGAGTTATTAAGGGCTTTGTGGGTCAGTGATAGCATCTTAAGATTTATTTTGTTCTCTGTGGTCAACCAATTATGATGTCGACTGGTGGAAGAGATATGGGACCTTTTATTAATGCCTAGTGCTGCTCTCAAGGCATTATTTGTAGTGTTTGTAGTCTTTGGGTTATTTTTTTATTAGCTCCAGAGTATAGAGCATTACAATAATCAATTCTGGAGAGAATTAAGGCTCTAGCCAAGATTAGGCAGCTCTTATTGGAAAGGAATGGTTTACCGGCTCTTATCAGTTTGCACGTGTAGGCCGTAGAGGATGCAAGGGATTTTAGCTGTTTATCGAGTGATAGGGTAGAATCAAGATAGAATCCCAAGGTTTTTACATCCTTGGATACTTGGATGATGTTCCCATCTATGTTGAAAGAGGAGAATTCCTGACCTAGTTTTTTGATATTGGCTTGGGTACCCAGGATAATCAACTCTGTCTTATCATCGTTTAGGCAGAGGCCGTGAGTGGCCATCCATGCCTGGATGATAAGGTATACTTTGTTCACCAATTCCATGTCTTTGGCATGATCCCCAGAAAGCGGGAGGAGGATCTGTGTATCATCTGCATAATTAGTGTAGGTGATGCCAAGATGGTCCAGATCATCAAACAAGGGCTTGGTGAAGATATTGTATAGGCTTGGGGATACACAAGAGCCCTGGGGAACACCACATGAGATAGGGATGGGATCTGCCGCTGCTGAGGGGGAGAAGACTCTCATCGTTCTCTCGCTCAGGAATGACTTGATCCATCCAATGGCTTCCGAAGAGAAATGGGCGGCGGAGTTCAGGTGACTACAGAGGACTTTGTGATCCACCAAATCAAAGGCAGCTGAGAGGTCCAGGAGTAGTAAGAGTACTGTTCTCCCTTTGTCACTCAGCTCATCAATTTGAGACTTCAAGTCAATGAGGGCAGTTTCAGTTCCGTGCAGGGGACGGAAGCCCGATTGTCTTTCTCCTAATAAGTTATGTAGTTCTAGGTGCTTTTGAATTTGGTTATATGCGGCTTTGTCCAGAATCTTAAGAAGAAACGGTACCGTAGTAATAGGGCGGTAATTAGTAGGGATGAGGGGATCTAATGTCTGCTTTTTAAGGAGGGGGAGTACCCAGGACTGTTTAAGGTTGGCAGGGATAGTGCCTGAGGCAAAGGAGGCGTTGATCAATTTGGCGATAAAGGGAGATAATTCTCTGGCAGCGTCTTTTATTAACTGTGCTGGGCAAATGTCACCTTTACAATTTGATGGTTTAAGCGACAGGATAACTTTTTCTACTTCCAAGGCGGTCATTTTGGAGAAGTGGAAGATATTACTGTGCGCCAGTAGGATATTGATGTGAGGCATTTTAGTCAAATCCTGAATTTTGAGTACTTCTTTTTTTTTGCTGGATTTTATTTTGGAGAGTGATAATTTTATTTGCTAAGGCTTGCTGGATATCCGTGCACCAAGGTTTGTCCTTGGTACAGGTGTCCTGAATGGCGATAGGAGACTCGAGTTCCTTTAGAATGGCAAAAAGCTCTTTCATGCTAGAGTTAGATTTAGCTATACGGTCATCATATGAGTTACGTTTTGCCTGGCAAACTTCTTTTTTGTAAAGTGAGGAGAGGGTGGATAATTTAGCTTTGTTATTGACTGATGGGCAGAGCCTCCAGGTGGTTTCACTCTTTCTTTTCAGAATGCGTAAATCTCTTAGCTGTGGAGTAAACCATTTATTTAGATGAGCTAGGGTAGTGAGCATGATGGTATTAAATTCTTGCACTCGGATACTAGGGTTTAGATTAGCTGATAGAGCGTTAAGGGTCGGTAATATCGCTGGGATCACTTTCTCTACAGTGATACATTTTTTATTTCTGGTTAAGCAAGGTGGCGCTAGTGGATGGGCCGTCGGGTTAGGTCTGGCGGTAGCTAGGTTAAAGGACACCAGGGAATGGTCTGTCCAAGGTAGGGGCATTATAGATGAAATAGTGGCTGTACAGTTGCAGTCAGCTATCCAGTCTAATGTTCTTCCCTTCAGGTGCGTAGGCTTATCAACTCTTTGAGTTAGGCCAAGTGTGTGAATAGTGTTAGCTACCAATTTGGCAATGGTATCTGTGGTGTCATGGAGACCTAAATTAAAGTCCCCAAGAAGGATAGATTGAGAACAGGGTTTGAGGTTATTTTGTAAGTAGGTTATGGAGATCCTCATCAAAGGTGCCTAGAGGACCAGGGGGTCTGTATAAGAGGTGAATGATAAGTGTTTGATTATTATTTAGTTGGAGTTTGGCAGATAGGGTCTCACAAGATTGAATCGATTGGGTGTGTGCTAATCTGAGTGAAAGGCTTGTTTTAGAGATTATGGCTATGCCGCCACCTCTAGCACCTTCTCGGTCGTGTCTGACTATCGTGTAGCCATCAGGGATAGCTAGCATGAGCAAAGGTCCTGCTGTATTGTGTAGCCAGGTCTCTGTGATAGCGAGAAAGTCAAGGTTGCCTTCTGTAATTATGTCGGCAATGTCTAGGGCATGGGCGACAAGCGATCTTACATTAAGGAGTGCTCCAACAATAATAGGGGTCTTAATGACCTCTATGGCTTGAGGATGTAGAGAAGTGGACATAATGGGTGTTTTTGACTTGTTGTTCTGAGTTGGGCAAGTATAGGAATTAAGTTGTGGAGGTTGTCTAGTATGGCAAGGTTTGCAAACCTGCTTGAGGTTTGTTTGAATGTTGGTAGAAGGCAGAGATCTGCGGAGGGGTTCATGCAGTTTACATAGTCTAGCACGGAGACTGAAGTTTCTGCTAAGTGTATCACATGGGTGAGATATCGCGGTAACTGTCTCAAGGGGCTCATAACTCGGGGGTAAATATTGGTCAGGAGAGTTATCGTTCAGGTGTACTACAGACGTCAATGTTGGCAAGGAGTTAGGTATGTTAACATCTGGCATGATGAGTAGGTGTAGGATAGCCCTCAGTAGAATTGTGTAAATGGCTGGTAGATACATAATTGCAAAGTGGGGCCTATCTAGAATACCACATTAGTGACTGGTACGTGTGCAGGCAGTCAATGACTCAAAGGCAATTGCTCGAATATGGCCAGCTAGGTAAGTACATGTGCGGGCAATCAATGGCTCAGAGGCAATACTCCAATATGGCTGGCTAGGTGGGTACATATGCAGGCAATCAGTGACTCTGAGGCAATGCTCAAATATGGCTGACTAGGTAGGTACATATGCAGGCAATCAATGACTCAGAGGCAATGCTCAAAGGCAATGCTCGAATATGGCTGGCTAGGTAGGTACATATACCGGCAATCAATGACTCAGAGGCAATGCTCAAATATGGCAGACTAGGTAGGTACATATGTGGGCAATCAATGACTCAGAGGCAATGCTCAAATATGGCAGACTAAGTAGGTACATATGCTGGCAATCAAAGACTCAGAGGCAATACTCAAATATGTCTGACTAGGTGGGTACATATGCAGGCAATCAGTGACTCAGGGGCAATAACTCAAAGGCAATGCTTGAATATGGCTGGCTAGGTAGGTACAAATACCGGCAATCAGTGACTCAGAGGCAATGCTCAAATATGGCTGACTAGGTAGGTACATATGCGGGCAATCAATGACTCAGAGGCAATGCTCAAGTATGGCTGACTAGGTAGGTACATATGCAGGCAATCAGTGACTCAGAGGCAATGCTCAAATATGGCTGACTAGGTAGGTACATATGCGGGCAATCAGTGATTCAGAGGCATTGCTCGAATACAGTACAATTGTCACGTAAAGGTTGGGCGGCTGCCGTGAACAAAGTGGAATGGGCCAGTGGTGGTAGGTAAATCAGGTAGGGTGACGGCCAGGTGGTAAGGTTTGGCGCCTGGGGCTGAAGGATAGCCAACTTGGGGATCATTGGGTGCGCATATTATACTGATAGTAGGCTTAACCATTGACCTCAGGCGCTGGAAGGCAGTAGTGATTGGTCCTGAGACAGCGGGTCCTCCATGCTGGTGCTCTCCTGTGTGGTCCAGGGGGACTGGCAGAGGCAGAATCGGCAAGAAACAGGCACAAACAGGTGTTGGCCTTACCTCCCGTGGGCCTTAGAGTGAGTGGGCCGGCTTCGCCTGCCGGCAGCCAGTGGGGGAAGAGATGGGCCCGCTGGCCAATCAGATGGCTGCAGAAGGCTCAGTTAGGCAGAGGGGCTTCGGGCATCAATCGGGCGGCCATCTTGGAATTATCAGGTACCTCGTGTACCTTAATGGTGGCAGGGCCTTCCTGAAGCTTTCTGGTGATCCTCATGGAGAAGTGGGCATTTTCGGTGCAGGTGGAGTATTTCTCCATTGACTACGGCACTAAGTCTTATATGTTTATTCTTTTTAGGTCTGTTCCGCTGTCTATTATGTCCCCGGCCTATGTTTCTTTTTATTCTCCGCCTGATCACTTGCTGTACTCCCAACCCACTAACATTTCATATTGTATAGGCCACCGTCCCCAGGACTGCCTCCGCCATCTGTTTACATAAGCAACATACGTTACAGATGTTCCTTGCCTATAGTGATTGAGCACAGCTGTGGTACTACTCAAGTTCTCTTCTTCCTAGCAACATCAAATCATACATCCAGTGTGACAATGCCAGCACTCAGCTTTCACAGCTGCATGAGATACAGAACCATGCCCAGAAGTAGGCGCAAAACAAACAGCCCAGGTTGGTAATAAGTTACTTTTTGAGGACTTAACTTAGACCACAAATGTGATCATTTCTGAAGGATCTCTTTTCTCTGTTCTGGGCAAGTTGTAGACCTTTGGGGCTTTGGGGAGAAGTATCTTGAAGCTTCTTATTGTGGTTGCTGCATATGTTTGAGTAGATATCGGAACACTCCATTTCTATTCAGGTCTAGGGTTCTTGTCATTTGGACATTTTTGAGCAAACATTCTGGATCCTGGTCTTACCTTTAGTCATAATCGGGTGCTGTTTCTTAGGGCAGGTGATGCAGCTCCCTTAACGCCAGTTGTATGCTAGGTGAGGCTTGTTCTAGGGGAGGGAGCGTACCAGCAGGAAACTACTAAATGAACAACAGTGTCACTGATTTTGGGACAGCTCATCTTAGTGTACACAGTGTTTACATCTTGATTAATAAATCAAAACAAAGTAGCACAGTGTGGAGACCTTTTACTGTAACGGCTCTAAGTATGGCAAACGTTTAAAAACGGGAGACCACTTTGATATTCAATAACATGGATCTAAGATCAGGAGGAGCGTATACCTTGTTTCAAGTATTTTTTACAAAGACACAGTGGAGTAGACCAAACAAGTCACACTAAGCCCTCTCATCGCCCTTGAGGTCATCTGCTATAGAATACTGCCACCACTTCTTCAATGTTACTTTTCATGAAGCTTCCCTGGCCTGCACATCAATGCCACCTTTACATAAAACATCAACCAGTCAGATTTTCATCGCAATGCCACTTTCCCACATTGCAGAAAAGCCCCTTCATTTCACCTTCCAACCTAAATTCACTAGTCTACCCCTTTCTTAATCCCTCCGATAAACTCACCCCACCTTTCAAGCTCATGAGTTGGAAATAAATCATTTGTCTAGTACTGCCTTCATTCTTTTGTAATTTTCCATTTACTTTTTTATTGTGAGTAAATAGGCTCTTCTTTACAATGATGACCTAATTATACCCTGTTAGTTGGATTTTGTATAGACCTATATCCCCTATGTGAATTGGTTGCAGCCTACACCAAGAGATTGATGAAGGGATTGGGAATGAAATATCAAGGTTGTCATAGGTGTTGTTTGTTTGGGGGTCTGGTTATCTCTTTTTGGGCAATGTGGTGGGGCTTCTCACTGCAGGGGGGGTCGGGATTGTTTTGTCTATGATATTCCTGGTTGTCTTTATGAGGGCCCATGGCATCAATCAAGTGGATATCTGTGGGGAAAGTCCAAGAGCTGTTGGCTAGTTGAGGGCCAATTGGAGTTTCTATAGCCTGCTGCAAGATTGAAAGATAGAGCTGTCTGACCGGACGTTTTACAGGGGTGGGTAGGGATTGAACACATGTCTCCAAGGTTAGCAATTTAATGATCCCTTCTAGGGCTTGGGACCTTATCAATGTCCTAACTAGGCCCTCTATTCTACTAGCCATCAGCCACATGAATTTGTTGTGATTTAGCACTACTTATTGAAGTTTGTTGTACAAGCGTTTGCCGTTATGCCCCATCTATTCGAACAAGTCCTTCTTGATGTTAGCACAACTAGTCTAGCCATTAGGATTGACCACTTAATAGGCCAATTATAGTTCTTGCAGCAGAAAATGCCCTAGGTATTAGACTTGTTGTTCACAGGACCAGTCTAGGGTGTTGGTGGCTGTCCTGAAATGTGTGAGAAAGGCAGAGACATCTTCTTCCTAATAGAGCTGTAACAGACAGGGTAGAAAGTGTGGCGTATGGACTCCTACCCAGCTCCTAATTCATCGAAAGACTCTTCAGACGGCTTGCCACCAGCTAGCTCAGGACCATTCCTACGGTGGGTATCTTATCGTCCCACAGAGGATGAAGGTTTGGAGATACACCAGTTCTTCGGTTTGCACCTGGGTTTAGTTCAACCCCTGTATTGTTACAGAGGGCGGGAAGAACATTGCTGAGCTAACCCGTAACCTCCCGAGGTGTGTTTCATGAGGTCCTCAAAACCCACTGTTTGGAAACAGAAAGTGACAGGTGCAGGCTAGAGACTTCTAAACCTCTGCCTATATGAAACAAGCATAAAATGTAAAGTGACATGAAAAGCCAACATAAATATACTTTGAAACACACTTGGCCCATAGTTAGTAGTAGTTATGCAAAACGGACGTATGTAGATGTTTGGAATTCCTAATATGTATAGATGCACTTTTTGAAATGTATGTATATTATAATGTAATAGAATTTAAAGGGTGTCATAATCCCTTTTTCCGATGACAATGCTAAGAATTTGAGCAGTGCCTGAAAATAATTCCTCTCCTATTGAACTACATAGCAGAATGATGCAACACCAGCCACATGGGCCTGCTCTAGGAGGGGGACAGAATGTTTGAGAACAGAAATTCACCTGCAAAATGTTACACTTTAGAATGGGCCTAAGCCATGCTCACGAAGGTTATAGAAAGAGGCACTGCCCTGTAGCTCTCTTGCTGTTTCTTGGCGGCAACTAACCTGAGTTGGGACTTTCCCCTGAGACACCTTCTCATGGAAACGGGCATACCTGGGCCTACCACCCTGGGGCTTGATTACTAAACAACTAAGGGTTCCCAGAAGGAATATGTCTCCCTGGTGCAGGGATATGTCCCTTACTGGAGTAGACAGCAGCTGCCTGGTTGAGGGACCTCAGAGCGGATGAGCACTTCCTTTACGTGCTTTGAAAAGCTATATAGAGTCTTCCAATCTATACCAAGACTTAAGGTGTTTGTGGATTTTTACACAAATGAAAAGTGTGGGACTAGGCTGAAGGATTCCTTAATTATCTATGTGTGGAATGCTCAGAAAGTGGATACATATGTCATCCTGTTGCCTCGCTTTGATGCTGTCCATGAAAGCTCCCTGCTATCTCACCATATTTAAGGTCGTTTTGTGGCATTTATTATCTCATAAACTATATTCCACCTTCTAACTCAATCCAAATGAAGTCAGCCCCATCCATCACCTTGTCACCAATCGTCTATTCTCTACATATACCTCCTTTATACCGGAACATACCCTTTCAGCCCCCCAAACCACCTATACTCTGTGATGATAACACATGGCATGGACCGGATATTGACGTTCTGGGAACAGGGGAAGTTGCATGCTATGGGCAGCAACCTTTGGGTCTCACCACCATCCCATTGTTTTGAATAGAGGGCAGAGATAATACTCCCAAACCCATCCAAAGTCCCATAAACATCTGCCCTATTGCTTGCAATGAACATCCAAATTTGGTTATGAGGTGCAAGGGGCAAAGACCACTCCAGTAGAAGGTTGGGAAGCAGAACCCTTGCAGGAAAGATTCTAAGACATACGATCCACTAGTTCCACAAGGCAGTTGCAGCATTGGAATGTTTGGGAATACATGACCCACAAAGCATTACTCCAGCTGGAGGTTGAAACCCCAGAACCCAACAGGGATTTTCCAAATGGATCACGGGAAGAGAAGAATATGTGGAGAACCTTGTACGCCATGGGAAGCCCCTTTTTGTTAGAAGGCCGATATACAGAAAGGTGAACCCTACTACTGCTCTGAAAAGGGCCACAACACCCACATTGAGATCCACAGTTTCCACAGATTTCACACTCTGCACTCACGTCACTTTGCACACATGTCATGAATTTCAAACCAACTGCTGGATATGTGTGTAATTTTAAATTAACCTCAGGCTTGACAATGACCCACGAGGTCGAAACACGTGTCGGCTGACCACAATTGGCACTATGAGTCCACACTCAAATTGATAAATAAACCTGCACTTGTTAAAGCGCGAGGAGCATGGAGAATCTACTTTTTCAAATTTAAAACGGCGCCATCCACCCAAGAACAGGTCAAGGGGCTGTGTTCGTGCTGGTAGAGAGACTCGCAGACCTCCCTTTGATTTACACTTTTAACATTTCTTCGGTCAGCATGGAGGAGAAGTGAGACTGTTTCTAAAATGTCCTTAAGGATAACATCATGGGTGTGTTAGACTACACTACTGCTGATTACCCAATATTTTAGTGAACATTTAACTATTTAATTATGATCTTTTTATGTATTTTATGATGTGCTGTAAAATCTGCTTTGTTGTCTACTCTGATACATTTTTTTCTGAACAAAATGATTGGTGATGATGATCCTACTATGAGCCTCCACTACTCTGCCTTTCCCTCACTGTATCACACCTTCCAGCTTCATCCAATTGTATACCTCTGCAACCATCGAGCTATCCTCACCAAGCTGTGTCGCAGTCCACCTTTACTGCAAAACTCAACCAGTCACTATATTCAGGCTTCCTGCTAGTCTGACTAAAAACATACAGCCTTCAATAATACCATTTCAATGATATGATAGGTTATTTACAACACGCTTAATACCCAGAGGTTTCTAAGCATGGACCCGGGGATTGAAGCTGCGTTGCTCCGTGTCATCTTGCTTCCAAGGCGAGCATGTTGCCCCTGAGCTATCCTCCGGAGACTATGGACATCCCTTTTCCCTAAAACCTCAATTACTCTTAATTCTTTCCAATTGTAGTTCTTTATAGAGCCTTAACCAATCGTGCATCTAAAATGCTTTCCCACAGAATAATACAAAACAGTATTCTACTTAGTGCCTCCTTTGACAGCCATCGTCTTGAATACTTTAATTGTTCATCTGTTATTTCATGGACCTTGACAGTGCTGACCACATACCATAAGTAGCAGAGAGGGACACATAGGATGAATAAACAAATAAAAGGTGATCCTGTTGCCAAACTCAGTTGGACTTGTTTTAGCTAATCTTATAAGGCGGAATGGGTGAGGGGATCCCACAGGGATTCCAACTTCTGTTCCGGGGGCTGCACAACTATTTTAGCACCAAGGTCTTGGCTTGCTTAACTATCTTCCTGCCTTTATCCCATCTTTATTTGCATTTCGACCAATCTGAGCCAGTCATCATGCACATTCCATTGACCTAATCAAGCTAATTTCTTGACCACCCCCCCGTACCATCTTTCTATACTTTGTCACCCGACCATTGCAGGCATGCCACTTTGAGGCATTCATTTAACAGGTTACCTTGCCTATGCCACATCCTGCCACGCCAACTCCAAGTTTTGAACAAGTCACACAAACTCACATTAACAACACCACCTTCCAAGACAACCTACCCAGTTACGCAAATGATACAAATCACTTACATAGACTGCCTATAAACCACCTACCAGTCAATCTCAGACCTCCCTGAATGCTGCCTTTTTATTAACTCTCACTCTTTCACAACTATGTGAACCTCCCAGCCCACTACAAACATTCACAGCCCTAATACAATCCTCGTAGGCACCCATACCCAAGGCAATCATCTTTGCCACCTGCGAGGAACCTGAGGGCATCCTCCCATCTACTCCCCTTGGGTCTTCCTCTCAGGTGACAAGGAAAGGGCCCTCGCTTTTGTATGCCAACCCTGGGGTGGAAATGTGAGGGAGTATCACCTGGGTGAAGGATCTTTGGGGAGTGGAGGAAAGGTGGCTTTGGGTGAGGTATGTTATCCCCCTTTCCCTTTTCAGAATACACCAACCCCTCCCCCGACCTTTGTAGGTTATTACCAATCTTCCCCACTGTAACAAACACCAACTGTCCCATATTCATATCCCTTTAAGACTGGGATGAGGAAGAGGCAACTAAGAGTAATGCACACTTCACTCTGTGCACACCACTTTGGTACTGGAACGAAGAGAACTGTGAAACACCACTATGAGGGTCAGGCATGTCCCGTTGACAGAACTAATGATGGTCAAGCAAAGGACTTGCACCTGCAGCCAATTGAGCAGCTACAGGTGCATACATGGAAGAGAGAGCCATTTGGAAAGAGAGCTCCGTCTGGAAAGGAGGACACAGCAACCCGATGTGGAGCAGGCTGGAGAGGGGCCAGTGAAAAGGATGCTGACAACTGCAGGAGAGCAAGAAAGACACTGAGGCTGGGACTGGCCTTGAGAGGGTTGAGAGAGCTCTAGAGCCCTGAACTGTGTGTTCCCTGCTGCAGCAGGGGGACATAGAACTCTTCAGTAAGCCACTGAAAGCAGCAGGAAGGTTTAGAAGAGGCAACTGATGCTCGCTGGAGCTCCCGACGAAAGAGAGAGGCGCGAGCAAGAGCCAGAGACCAAAGCAATGGCACCCGGAGGAGCGGCCGTACACCAGTGAGTGGTATAGAGAGATCACTCATGCCAGGGCGCTTCACTGACTTGGTATGGGCAAAGGAAGATGCAAATAATATAAAAGCATGTCATTCATGGGTCTGGAGACCAAATGGACGATAGTCAATACTCAATAAGCTGCAAAGTACGTGAGGAGTTATTGAATACCGAACTAAGGAAAAGATATGCAAAAGATATGAAAATACTGCACGAGTGAAAAGAAAGTGATGTGCATTTGCGAATGAAGTGAACTTGAAGGAAAAGCATTCCTGAAAAATGGGAAAGTACAAAGCCAAGTGAAAAGCAATAATGAGAGCTTGTGAGGCTAGTGAAAAGCAAATGATAAGCACTATTGGATAGTATGAAAGCAGGGTGGTGACAAGGAGAAATATCACATGAGAAAGAGGAACTAGAATAGCTCAAGGGTGAGGAAGGAGCATAAGAAGAGGAAGGAATGGAAGAGTGAAGTAGAGAGATTTTAGAAATGAAGTAGTTAGCAAAGTTAGATGCAGTGAGGGCAGAAGATGAAGACGGGGCGGGTGGAGGAGAGGCAAGGATGCAGTTCAGATTTTGAAAAAGATAAGGATGACAAGCAAGTGAGGAAAAGAGAGAATGGAAATATTTTACTTAGAAGAGAGAAGCAGAGAGTCTTAAGTGGAGTGTATAGAAGATCGAAGAGATAAGTCCATTTCTGTCCCAGACTTGCGCCAACACTGCTCAGCCTGATGGAGGGGGCGGCAAATGGACCGGAGAGATGGTGACATCCAAGGCTGAGAGGGCCTATTAGATGGATTGAGGGCAATCGAAGGATAGAGAACATCAAGTGAATCAGACAGAGTATCAGACAAAAGAGAAGAGGCAGAGTCAGCAGAGAAGAATACATAGAAATTGGAGGGAGAGTTGAATTGACAGCAGAAGAAAAAGCAGAGAGATCAAAGAGTTGAAGATCTCAACGATGAAAAGTAGAGGAGGGCTGATACAAAGTAGGGGAATGAGGGAGAGAAAAAGAGAAACAAGGAATAGAGTGGTCAGGGCAATAGATTGGATAGTGGAAAAAATAAGGCAAGGGGAGGATCCTGATACGTGGGAATGTGGTGTAGGAATTTGTAGAAGTGGATACGAATGAAGAATAGAAAGGAGCAAGTCAGTGGCATGAATATAATAAAGATGGAGATTGAAGTCACCTAGAAGAAACAGAGGTACAGCAGAGGTCAGAAGAGTAGAGAGAAGATCAAGGTCATCACAAAAAGTGGAAACGGGCTGGGGGTTTTAAATAACAATGAAATAGCCTGGCAAGAGAAAGAGCTGTAATGGTATTCGAAAGATAAGAAACGGGGACCGTCCAAATGAAGGTGGTAAGAAGCAGTGGACACAGTAGACAAAATACCAACACCGCCTCCACGTCTGGAGGGGTGGGGTGTGTGGGAAAAGAATGACTGGGCAGGAATAACAGTATTGGACGGAGACAGACAAGTTTCTGTAAAACAGAGAAAACGATAATGAAAACGAGAAAAAGGTCTACAATAGAGCATGCTTTGTTATTGATGGAACGAGAGTTCCAAAGAACAACATTAAAGATTTAGGAAAGACCAGTCAAAGGGGGATTGATATGATTAGAGCTACTGTGGAGAGAGAGAGTTGGTCTGGGACCAGAGTTAAAATGGTGGCATAAGGGAGTGTGAAACGGAGAGGGGACAGACATAAACTGTTGAGGAGTGGTTATAAATACACCAGTAATCACAAACAAAGCAATTATCCCTGATGGCAGTGAGAGGGTGGCCTTTGCAGAGGCGAATGTCTGGAAGATGTGAGGGTACAGACTTGTAGGGGAGGAAAGGGATGAGAACCAGACAAGCAAAGAAATCAGTGGTGGAAATGGAAAAAATGTGGTGGAGGATCCCTCGAGGTCTAGGTGGGGGCGGATTTTGGGGGGGGGCGGTGCCTGATGAGACGTGGGTGGGGGCAGAGCTGGCAGTTGACCTCCAATCAAAGGAAATGTCCAAAATAATAGTTTAAAACAGTGCAATTTCTTTATATATGAATTCCACTTTAAACCACTTCCATGGCACTGGCCATGAGTTACTTCACTGTGCGGATAATAGTTTTAACAAGTGTTGCTGAGTAAATATTATTTAAAATGCACAATTTGCATCCCATTTTATTTTGAAAAAAACTCCCCATTGGGTACTATTCAAACGGGGTGATAGCAGAGCGCCACAACACCACGCATTCTGGCAGAGACAGCACAGGTTTGCCTGGGGCTGCCGCTTTGCCCAGGTGGGATGATATCACTTCCGGAGGTCGTGGATGGGTCAGCACTGGGGCATGAACAGTATCCAAGGGGCGGATGGAGGATGGTAGCAGATGGGGAAGCGCCTGCGTGGGTCCGCCCACGCCTCCAATAATTAAGAAGAAGGGCACAGGGGTACTGGGCCGGGCGCGCAGCATCGATGAAACCCTGGAAGGCACAGGACAGTTCATTTCACTGTCATCTGGTAAAACACGTGACACACAATCCAATAGAAGGTCGGGCTAGCACAACGGCCAGCACAGCGCCACAACACTGTGGTGTAACCAAGATGGGCCCAGTCACTTGTCCGAGGGGAAACCCGAGCCACGTGACGAGGGCGAAATAAAGATTCTGCCGGAAGGGATTCATTCTGGAGCGACCCATGAACTCATAGTATTAATTGCCACGACCCCCTGGAGCATTAGCATACCGCAGGTCGGAAAAGATAACATCACAAACACTATGAACACTAAGCAGTCTGGCAGAGACAGCACAGACTTTGCCAGGACTTTGTCTGGGGCTTTGCCCCAGGCAGGATGATATGACTTCCGGAGGTGGTGGGTGGTTCAGCGGGGGGAGCAGAGGGGGGCATAGCCAGAATACAAGGGGCGGACGGAGGATGGTAAAAGTCTGCAGGGAGCCTGGCCATGCTGCAGCAGTGAAACGCTGGAAGACACAGGACAGGTAACTAAAGCGAAGTGCCCAAGATCACAAAAGAAGCAGGGATTAGAAGTCAAACCATCTTGTTTCCAAAACGGCAGTTTCCCAGCATACTACAGCGCGTCTCTCTTACTCAGTTATTTGTGATTAAGCAAAGCACTTTACATTGGTGTCCACTTTATTTATAAGCACCACCACTTTTGACATTACATCGTGATTTGGCAAATGTCGGCCGATTTTGTTCAAGTGGGGAGCCCAGCTAAAGCCCATAGACCGTCTTATTTCTAAGTTGGAAACTCATCCTCTAGAGTGGACTCTCCTTCTTTCCCCTTCCCTCACCTCCTTTTCCCCTTTCACTCCTTACCCCACTCATTTCTGTCTTCTCCCGCTTCTTTTCTCGCTGCTCCTCACCATTTCCTGTCCACCCAGACACCTGTGACTAAATAGTGTAAATGGGATTGGGTGGTGTAGTGGGAAGGTAAGCATGTACTTGTAGCGGCGTGGATCAAGGATGGGGCTACTTCCACACAGACCTGAAGTTGGGGATTGAACGAGGCATCGCATGTGTGTGGCATGGTTGGATCGTGCTTGTGGCGGTGGTGCTATGCCTATGTGGGGACTGGAATTGATGGATGGCTGGATAGTGCGCAGAGGTGGTCAGGTGGAACTGTTAATGGAAGATGATGTCTCAGTGAGGGTAGGGCTATGTCGGTGAGGATGTGGCTGGGTTTCATGCCAGACCAATACAATGTCTGAGATGTCTGATTTATGATGTGTGATAATCCTTCTGAAATCATTACGGGTAGTCCATTCTGGTGATCTTCATTCATATCACATTCGGTCAATATTGCAAATCACCTGCTAGCTCTCATTATTTCGAATCCCCTGACAGTGGATCATTATAGCAATTCCCGTACCTTCTCATCAGTATTGCTAGCCCAGCCCAATAGTCAAGATTGCTCTCCTTGTCTTTGTTGTCATTATTGCTGATCTTCATCTTGTATCCAGGCTTGCAACATTATGTGTTACTACTGACTTCTGCAATTGTATTCACTCTCCCCTCTTGCTTCTCCATTCTTTTTCACTGCTTACTCTCTGTTCTCTCTTCCTCTCCCTTTCTCCCTTTTCCTAACTCCTCCCCTCCCCCCTTACTTTCCTGCATGCACTTACTCTATCAGACATGTCCCTGGACCTAGTATGATAGCAACCTCCTCTGTCTCCTCCCCCTCTCATTGCTTGTTCCCCCCCAGCACTATCTGAAATGTCGTCAGGCCTAGTATGATAGTTGCTTGCTTTGTTCCTCCCCTCCCTTTCTGCACCCCTCTCCCTAACCTTTTGTTTTCTCCGGCTCTACCAGAAATGTCATCAGGCCTAGTACGGTAGTTGCCTGTCTGTTTCCATTTCCTTCCCACTGTCCCCCTCCCTTCCTTATCTATGCCTTAGCTCTTGCACTATCTGAAATGTCGTCAGGCCGAGTACGATTGTTAATTTCACATCCTTGCTGTTCATGGCATGTAAGAATGTCATTGTATTTTCCCTTCTTCCCTTCCTTGCCTTGAAGCGCTTTGAAACACATTGTGTATAGGCGCTATATAAATAAACTATCTTATCACATCTCTTGCTTGCCAATATTGCATATTTTGCCTGGTGGTCTTTTCCCTAATCACCATGCCGAGAAACTCTTGTGTACAGGCCCGTTATAAATGACTTATCATATCTAATGATCAAGATTGCTAACCCTTCTAGTGTACTTCTTTTTATTGCGTCATGAGCTTGAGTAACATATGTTTAAAATGCAGGGAGAGAAACACTCAAACTGCATTAGAAAAAGGGTTGTACTTAACTGCTCTGTGACCTCACACTTGGTCTTACATTCTGACATATTTTACAGAGAGCCATGGTTTGCAGGAAATGTACTTGTTTGGTGGAAGATTTTGCAAGGCTGACCAGTGGGAAGCACATATGTGATGCATGCAATACCCAACATTGCCCTGGAGTAAACCAAGTGCTTGCGGACCGGGAGCATAGCTAAGGGGTAATGTGTTTGTCTTAGAAGCAAGGCAATGCAGATCAGCACTTGTTCAAATCCCTGGCTTAGCAATTGGTCTCTGTCATTGATCTGGTTATAAAAGAGTATTTAATTCCTATTTCCGGAAATGAAAGGATCAATGCATATATGTAGCCCCCTTGTGCTGTGGAACTCTCAGCTGACTTGTTACTTTAATTTATTAATGGAGTCATATTATTGCGCCCCTTGGGAGATATATGCTGAAACCGACACTTTAAATTCAACGCATTGCTAGGGGTGAACGTCTCTGATATATGCCTGACTCGCACACACATCTAAATGTTCACAAAATCTGTCTTAACGGTCAACTTTGCACAGCTTGGCCTTACTGCCTGGCTATACTTAAAACTACACCCATCAGACAAAAACATATTCTCTCAATGCCTCTTTTCAGTTCTCTTTTGTTCGACTTCTCTTCTGCATTGTCTCTCAAAATTACTAGAAAGAACTGTTCAT
Organism: Ambystoma mexicanum; assembly: GCF_040938575.1. NCBI lineage: Eukaryota > Metazoa > Chordata > Amphibia > Caudata > Ambystomatidae > Ambystoma > Ambystoma mexicanum. Next base: position 44,260,762 of record NC_090922.1, read on the forward strand.
GCTCAGATTTCTGCTTTTCACCAAACCAATACCTTGTTGTCCCCAATACAATGCAGTTTTTGCAAACAGGTCACTTTTCAGTGACTGCGCTTCTTATAATCCCTCACAATCGTCATCATTTGCATCACCCAAAACATTCCTCTGCCTTGGGACCCATGGATATGTTTACTGCTGTTGAGATAACGTTGATCACCTTACTCTCCATCCTCCCATTTTCTTCCTTGAATAGTTCACGAGCAGGATTGAACTGGTTTCCTCTTTGCTTTCTAGAACTGCTCTTTTTGTCTCCTGAATGTGCTCCCCCTTTTTCTCTCTGCCCTGTGGGATGCATCATGGGTCCGTCTTTGGTCCTCGTCTCTTCACTCTTAATATTATGTCTTTGAGTTTGGTGATATCTTCATTTGGCTTTTGTGCATGTTTCCATGCTGACACACTCAGATTTTCTTGCCTTATGTTTAAAATCACTGACTAATACACGCCCACTTATCTGCTTGTTTAGCTGTTTTTCACTCCTGAATGATAATCAGTCTATTAATCCTGCTAAAACATTAAGAATCCCTTTCACCAATCTCTTTGTTTGCTGACCCTTCCTCCATTTCTATGTCTTTGTCTCCAGGCTTGTGTCTTTCTTCTACTGCGTCTCTCCTTAAGCGTTATATGAATGCTCCTCTTTCGTTGCAAGAGCAAATGTTATTGGTTACTTGGCTATGTTGGTTTCATGTGGGCAATATCAAGACAATGAGACCCTATTTACCATTTTTTTCTGCTGACCTGCTTAAACTATCCTTGGTATCCCAACTAATTTTGGTTTTCTTCCAATTCAGTCTTTTTCACACGTTTCTGTTCATGTGTTTTGTTCTTTATTTTTGGCACCTGCTCTTTTGTAAATTTCCTGACACTGATGCTTTCCCACATGCATCCTTGTCAGTTTCACTTTTCTCATTTAAATCCATGTATTCACTTGCTCCCGCTTACCACTCAGAAGTTTATTCACCTCGTAATCTTCGCTCTGCCTCTCTTGGGCCGTTGAATGCCCTCCCAATGGACATCTGATTAGCTGAAACTGCTATTTCTTTTTTTTTTGTTTAACTCAGTTTTGATCCCCATTTTTATTGTTTAAGTTGGTGTTCTCTGACCTTTTACGATTAACGTATTAACATCTAAAAAGGAATTGCAATGAATAGCTTTGTGTTCATTTTACTGTCCTGTGATGTATTTTTTCTTTCATCATTTACCCCAGACCATTCCATTCTACCAGTACCTTTCTTCCTTTGTTCTTCTTTTCTTTCCTTCCTGCCAATCCATTAATTCCTTGTATTTGTCATTGCCCCTTCTATCTTTGGTCACTTCTCTCGCCCTCCTGCATGAGATCCCGCTTTACCCCCTCTTCCATTCCTGCATTAATCCTTCAGCCCTTCTTCTCGTGCTCCCTTCTTTTTTTTTTAATTTGCTTTCACTCTTCCGCATTTACTTTTGGTTTCTCCACCACCTTACGCCTCTTTGCTCTTTTCTTCATATCTTCTCCTCCTTACCTTCTTACTCTGTGTCAGTGCACTTCCCTCTTGCTAATTCATTGACTGTGGGCCAGAATCATGGAATTATTTGCGTGGAAAATAGGGTACTTGCGTGGCATTCTGCACGCAAATCCCAGTTAGTCGATTCATGGAATTGAATGCGCTGTACTTTTGCTGGACTTGCGTGGTGTTCGCGCAGGCTCGACTCCTCTCTGCGTGCCATTGAGGGCCTTGCGCGAGACTCCACGCAGAGCATGGGCATGGCTTGCGCAGAGGGCTGGGAAGGGCCGGAACACCAAAAACAGGGAAGAACTTGCTCAAAAATGGGCGTTCCGAGAGACAGCCAGCAGGCAGTCCCTTGCACGCCCACAATTGCGCGGCACGAGACGTACTCATGGATTCAATCGTGCAACCTCCTGGCCGGGAAATGACCATGCAAGTCCTTTATATTGTACGCCACCCGAAGGCAGGTGTAAGTACACTTGCGCATAGGATTCGCAGCGCGGAGGTGGGTTTGCTTGCCGAATTTCGGAGTGCGTGTACTCAACTGGGGATCCGATCTAACTTAGGGGTGTGCGTATGCAGTTAAGTGGGGTGCAGGAACGGTTTACGGGGGTTCGCAGGCAGATTTCCCAAGTAATTACAGAGTTACGATTTTTTTATACGCATGCTGTCGGGTGCCAGATAAAGTTACGGGGGACCTTGCGCAGAGTCCCCAAATGCAGGCCTGCTTGCGCGGGACCCCATGTACTGTTTGAAGGGTGCGTGTGTTCGCGCCTGGGAGAGCGCACAAAGGTAGCTGTTCTACCTGTTTATGCTTTGTGTGTGGGCATGTCGGGGCGTTCAGGCCGCGGTTTGCAATTACGGTGACTTTGTGAAGTAAATTCCATGAATACGTGGGGCGCGCATTTTTCATTCTGCATGCAGGCTCGCGCAATGTCCTTCTCAGCACGCAGCCCCTGTGGGATTTATCCACACATTTCCATAAATAGGGCCCTAGGCGTGCACTTTTCATTTGTATGAACTCATTGGACCAGTAACAAGTTTGGTGGTGATTCGGTTTAATGTTTGTAATCAGGCAAAATCTGCCTGTTACAAGTGGCAGGATGGCAGTGTTGATCCCCATTTTCGGTGGGCGTACAACTCCATGGGGGCTTTGGAGGAATTATTGAATGCAGTAATTCCTCAATTTGTTGGTGCTAAGGGGGAGAAATTACCTCCAGGCAAATGCTTGCGGTATCTCCTCTGCATTACTGCCCAACTCGTAGTACGGCGGTGTGGTAAAGATGCAGCAATTCACCACCATACACGTAATTAACCCAAATGGTTGGTTGTAGTCTAATTCTAATCAGCACCTCAAATCATCGAGGCTACGTAGGGTGTGGTACACCCTCGCCGGACCTTTCCATATCTCTCACTGCAAGCCTTTCTTGAGCTATACACCAAGGAGAACAGAACCATCTTTTCGTAGGTCATATAGTATTGTATGATAAATTGTAATTGGCAGTTGCACTTCATGGCGTAGGCCTAGCAAAGTAACAATACTGTGTGCACCTCAATTGAACAGCACCTCAGGGCATGCGCATCACCAGAGTAACAGTGATAGAGTTGATCAGATAGAAATACCTCATCCGGATCCCAGATGCTGGAGTTGGAATTCAAACCTCTCATTAGGTTGTCGAAGGAATTAAAAAGGACGGTAGCCGGCGAGGCGGCCTGGTTCAGTAAATCGCTGTTCAGGATCAAGGTCAACATCAGCCGTTCTGATAAGATGAGTAGAGTATGGCTAGCATTGATCTTGGGAACAAACACAAAACAAGGTGGATTATAAAAACAAAAAAAAGCAAAGATCTATCGACATAAAGACAGGAGATGCCAATGCAGGTGTACCAGAGGCCCCAGTGCCCCAGAACACTTCATGTTCCAGCACTGGTCTTCCATTTAATAACCTAAGGCGTTCTCTACATGGTAGACCTTTGCCACTTCTAGTTAGCCAATTCGGCAAAAGTACATGATGACTATGGGTTGTAAACGGAAGGGCCGGCAAAATTGGAGATTGTGGTGTGCTGCAGTGAAATGTGATCCTAATAATTGAATAACGTGTGTCATAACTGGAGGTCACCTCCCTCTCTGGAAGCCAGGGCAGTGTGCAAATAGCTAAGTTCTCACTCCCCGGGATGGATCATCTTTATAAAGTACCAATTACTTCGTCCAGAACATGCACCTGTCTTCTGTAGTGGGGATGTCTCTCACACAGACAAGGATTTCCAATTACCTGGTCCGGACTCTAAGAGTATGTATCCACAAGATCCATTACCTGCACATCCATCCTCACATTCCCAGTACCTACTTCTAAGGTCCCAAACTCCAATCCAATCCAGGAACCCATTCCACCTTTTCTTTATTGCCCATATGCCCCGCCCCTCTCCACCAAGACCATATTACTCCCAGTCACCATCATGCATCAGTGTTGTGTTTCCTGCCATCCTGGGTGGCTCCACTGTCTGCTGCTACACGATCCTATAACTGCTGTACTTTGCGGGGCAACTGTGTGTGGGCTCCATTCCGCCTCCAGCCACTGCTGAGCTCCGGATGTATGGGTGAGGTGGGAGTTCTTCCAGGGCACCTGTGGTGCGGAAGGGTCTGGATGAGGGGTGTATGGGCCGATTTACCGTCTTTTGAGTGGATCCTGGGGGGGGGGGGGGCTTACCAGTTTCCTGCCCAGGATGGGATTCGCTCCACACATGGGCTTAGGTAGGAGGTGGTTGCTGTGTTGTGGCGGCATGGATTTGTGCCTTTGGTTCCCATTGTATTTTGTGTGGCATTTTTTGGAATTTGGCTGCCCGTTTTGTTGTAGTTACTGTTGGCACTGCAATGGGAGTTGGGGTATTGCCTCCCATTGCTGCATGCATTGTGTTGCTGCTTCATGAGTTGGTTCTCGGATGTGCAAATGATTATGAGGCGAGCCTCAGGTGCTCCATGTCTGGAATGTCAGTGGATCTGGACCAGCTTGGCCCATCAGCACTTTTCAGAGGTCCATGATTTCAGAGTTTCGCAACCTGCTCCCGGGTGGTGAAACAGGGAAGCTGGCCCTGCGGTTTCATTTGAAAGAGAATTTTTACTGTTGGTGTCTAGTGAGTTCTTCCATGAGTTCCAGGAATTGGACTGAGAAAAGGATGCACCTACCCTTGGATGAGGCATCCGTGAGCTCCCCCTCTTCTCTCCTGCTAGGACAAGGGCGGTCCAGAGGAAGATGAACAGGCAGATGCCGGTGCTGTCTAAGAAAGTTGGTCCGCATTGGCTGAAAAGCGTTGTCGGTGGAGGCTCAACAGGATACGAAATCCACAGAGGCGCTTCGTCGTCATCCTCTTCCAGTAGGGCCCCTTGTCTGCATCAAAGGTGGACACTGAGGAGGAGGAGGAGCCCAGCGGATCATATCTGGATAAGGAGACGCTATCTGCAGTGCTGGTTCAGGCATTGCACTATATGGGCTTCGAGTTAACGCTGGCTGTTACGGTGGTGGTCTACTGGGCCGGCCTCCACCCAGGCAATTGAAGCATACCCTCAAAGTGGCGTTTCCCTTGCTTCCAGAAATTAAGGAGGAAGTTCTGAAGGACTGCAGGGAGCTTGAGAAAATAAATGTGCCTCGCTTCATGTCTATACTTTGAGCTTCATTACGAGTTGGGTGGTATTCTGACGGTAAATCCCCCGGAATACCACCCAACTGAATAACCATTACCGCTGCTTGGTCCACAGTAATTCTGCCGAATTTCGGCAGAAAGTGGGAGCATTTACCTCCAGCACGATGCTGGAGGTTAATCCTCCAACTCCAGGACCATACACGTAGTATGGCGGTGCGGGAAAAGTGCCAGTAATTCCGTTAGCGCCAATTGTTTCCTGCACCGTCATTATCCCTTGCAACGGGAGGGACGTTTGCTGCCACACTTAGGCCCGTGGGCACGATTGTGTCTAGCCTGGCAGGCCACTCATGCATGGCATCGCAGGAGGCTGCTGTGCAGGATAAGGTGGACAGGAAGGCAGACTTCGCATTAAAACAATAGCTTATATTTCGGGTCAGATGGCCTTCCCTGCTTCCATGTACACATCATATGGGGCCAGACCTGCATTGGGTTGTTTAAGGTAGCTAGCAAAACTCAAGGAGGAAGAGGCGGGCGGTGCGCTAATATTGCAGGATATACAATCCAAGGGGAACTGCTTTCAGACTCAACCTCTCATGGTGTTCATGCTTCTGCAATGCAGCTGTGCCAGGCCGCCCACATTTGCACCTTAGAGACTGGTATGCAGATGTGCATCAGAAGACGGGCTTGGTCAAAAGGGCTTCTCTCTGCCTGTCCTCCTCCTCAGCTTCTAATTGAAAGGGTACTGGTCATGGTCCGAGACTTGGGGTCGCAGTGGATTTTGGTGGTGCGAGTGTGGCTGAGGCAGCCCTGGTATCCTCTGCTGAACGAGCTGGTTGTGGCTCTGGTCTGGTCACTGCCCTCTGGTTCCATGTCATTTCATCGCGGGATGTTTTTTCGCTGGGTTTTTTACCGTGAGTTTTTTAAACGAAAATACCCATAGATTATTTTTTTTTATTATTTTTGGGGGGTCACCCCCAACCCCCATTCCCTTTCAGTTTTTATCTATTCCCAAACACCCACATCCCATATATATAATTTTCTAACCCCCCCAAAAAAGGTTTTTTTTCCGTTAAAAAAATTTCAGTAAAAAACCCAGCGAAAAAACGTCCCGCCATGAAAGGACGTTGTACATTTTGTATCATTTTGAGTTTTTTTCTAGAAATAAATTGGTAACGGGTGTGTGACGCACATCCTGAGTAGTCTGTGTTTTTTTTTCTTGCACTACTACATGGCAGACTTTGGTATTCCATCCTCAGAAGTAAGTACTGGAATGAGGAAGTGGGATGTGGAGGTAATGGGCTGGTTACTTCCGGTAATCTTCATTCCTCTCAAGCCCCCTCTTCCTTTTCACAGTACTTACAACCCGATTTACGGTCACCTGGCGCACTGTGAAACAGACCATGCTGTATTGGGCACATTTAACTGATGCATAATGATGACTGGGAGAGTCATGCTAGTGGGGGCATATGGGCAATAAAGAACAGGTGGACTGGGTTCCTTGCTTGGGAGTTGGTCCATCAGGGGTACTGTGACGAGAAAGAATAGGACTGGAAATGTTAAAGATTACTGGTAAATAATTAGCACAGCCTCTCGTGAGATTAAGATTAAAAATGAGATAAAGTTGAGCTCTTGGTCAGATGCTTGGAATCTTCTAACATATGTTTAAATCTGCTACATTCTGGTGTTTTGACAGTGCACTCTTTCAGTTTATCAACAATATTTCCACGTTGGTCCTGAATTCCCAAAGGAAAACATTGTAGGCTCTGCCCACTCTCGCAGTTAAACCAAACCGCGGATTAAGTGAGAAAGAAAATGTGCCCGTTTTTAATTAACACTGAAAAGTGTAGGTTCTTGCTGGCTCTGATGAATGCAGATGCTTGGTAAACGCAAGGCAATTGAACTTCCAGCATTTTCCCCTGCACATTATGTTTACAGGCCCGACTGCTGAACACCAGGTGCAACGCTATACATTGGGGAGCAGGACGAACACCGGAAATCCCCTCATTTCGATAGGTGGGAAAGTCGTTCACTTTCTCGAAACATGCCATGTTTACCTGCGCCAGCGGTGACATGATGCAGTTCCAGGAAATGCTTGAGAAAATGACGGCAGCCATTGAATATCCTCACTGTGCGTATAGTGCACCCTTTAGATTGCCCCAGTCACTGGATATGTGCGCATTACTCTCAACTCACATGCTTTTGGCGGGTGTCAACCGCCTTGCAATCTGCTGACTTAGACGTCAAGCCCCCTCTACGCTGATTCACTTCAACGGGCTCTCACACAACCACCCAAAAAAAACAATCAGGTGTTTTCACCTGCCTTGGTAACAGAGAAGGTTGAGAGCTAGGTGTGCCGTTAAAAACACTGAAATCCAACCAAACCAGGGTTCACATACTCAGAACCGCAGATCTGCCTCTGTCATTTCCAAAGACGGAACTGAGTCCAACCATTACTGTGATCATAACATGGGCATGAGAATGAGACTGAGACCATAGTGTTTAGTTTTGTTGGCAGATAAACGTGTCACCCTGATGCCACAATCAAGGTAGACACTTGGCCACGTCACCACGGTCTGTGCTATACGAAATATATCACTCACGCACTCATTCACTTACTCAATCACGGCATGGCAAAGCCACCCTTTGCCTATTCCCTTTTATGGCTCAGCCCGAAAACTGGCAGGGCATCAGATTACCTCTCCTAATTGGAAAAGGATACACAGCCATTGCATAAGAAGCACCTGGAGACAGCCCCTGGTTGGTAGCGGTGCACGGTATAAGTAAACATAACATAACAAGGACAGATTCAAAAGGACCTTTACTACATACGCCTTCGTATAATATTATGCAATGTAAAGAAATGCAACAAACTAGTGACTTGCAACCAGGAAGGACCCACAAGGTGTATGAAAGGAACAAGGTTAGGTTTAACCAGTGTTTGATTTGCATATTACTTGCAGAATGTTAAACATGAGAGATGGACATAATGTTTGCTTAAAAGTGAATGTTTGTTGGTTATTAACCATCTACTGCACACCCCTAATTCTCACAATGGTGCCAGGTTCAATGGGTGTCAGACCATTATGCTTTTTTCGCAACTATAGTAGAAAAGGCACTATTTTGATTATGGTATGCAAAGAACACTTAGTTAGGTTGACCAGACATCCCGGTTTTGCCAGGACTGTGCTGGGAATTGGGTGCTCTGTCCCTATTTCTCAAGATTATTTTTCCATTGGAAAATGCAATGGTCCTGGTCTATGGTAGCAGGTCTTCATAGCTGGCAGGCAGAAATGCACAATCTCACAGAGAAGAAATGCAGCATTTTATGAAATAAGATAGTGGTAATGTGTGATAAATTAATTATAATATGTGCTTAGTCCACAAGTAACACTTAAATTCCTTCTCCTCCAACCGCTACTGAGGTGCAGTGCCATGACAGCCACTTTCAAGAGTTAATCCTAATTTTATGTTAGTTGCCCTGTCCCATTTTTTTACTTTTTAAATCTGGTCACCCTACACTTAGTCAATGTACCCTTAAATTTCACATACAAATATTGGCATTCAAGCTGTTTGGCACCTTTCCTACCTGTGCCTCATGGGAGAGGTCTTCGGCAGTGTTGGTTAGATGCAGCAGTATCTCAGCGGCTTGCTGCAGCACTGGGAAGGTCCGCACCTGTTTAGCCAAATCCTTGAAATCTGCAATCCCCAGCTCCTTGGCCTGGAAGTAAATTCATTACAAATCTTAGAGACAATGCAGTTGCAAGAACACATGCAAAAGCGATGGTTTTGTTTCCCAGAACATCCTCGCTTTATTTCACTTTGCTGGCTCTGAATGCCAAGATCTTTTTCTTCAATTTCTGGTATGTTCACTTCAGAAACAAGCATTCATTTTCTTTTCTCGCTCCCTCTCTAATCCTCTCTCAGCACTACTTACTCTTCTCCCCACTCCTTTCTCTCTTTCACTTTCTACACCTTTCGCTCTGCATTTCTCAATCTAACTTTGACTCGATGTCTGTTTCTCACTTTTCCTTTCTCTGGTCCTCCATTTCTTACTCTTACTTTCTCTGGCTCTCCATTTCTCAGTCTACCTTTCTCTGGTTCTCTCCATAAACACCAGTATCAAACATGACCCTTTCAAACAAATGGAGGATCTTTGGGGAGAAAATTAGGCATTTTCTCAATGGAGAAGATACATTTGCCAAAACGGATTCTTTACCAATGGTTATACAACCATTGATCATGCAGCAGTGGGCGTACCCACATATATTCAGATGGGAAGTGGAGTCTCAAGAGATAAAAAGTAAGGGAAGAGCTACACAGTTTAGAGGTGATAACACCCGGTAGATAGGACATCGAACATCCTGGAGTTTTCTGCAAGCTAATTGGGAAAATAACATCACCACCAAAGGACAACCTTTGCTGCATGGCTGACAGCCTTTTTAGTTTTGCCTATTCGGTGGTGCTGAACGTGACCTATTAAAACAAAGCTATTCTCATTAAAATAAGAGCTTTAAAATAAGAGCTTCAAATAGGAGTTGTGAATGAGGGTCTGTAATGCTTTTCAATGGAGATGGCATATGAGGATGGATACATAGGCTATTTGTGTTGTTTGGTTATGTGTCCATGCATTTAACGCCCATCTCTAAGTCGAATCTATATGATTCTCCACACATTCCCACCCATCCCGACACAAAACCGCTCCCCTTTTGCACTCTTTCCCTGCATTTGTGTTGTGTGCTGAATTTGGCAGCCATTTTCACTTCCAAAATGGTGTCCGCTATATGTTAATATTTCTAAAAAGTTAGTTGACTTTTTTGATGCCGTAAAAAAAACATACTCGAGCTTTTAAGTTGTCATTTATTTTTTATAAAAAAATTAAAAAGTTACTGTTATAGGTATGTTTTGTTGCAAAATGTCTCTGAAACTGTGCATGTACTTATCTGTGGGCATTAGTCAAGTGTGTTGTGATGTAAGCAGTGCCTGATTGGATGTGCAGTTTTGTGATGTCAGTATGATGTACTTGGGTCTGCAGTATGTGCTTTTTCCGCATGGTAGCCATTTTCTTTCACTGAATCATGGTGTTACTCGCATACACTTAGGGTGCTCCAAGGCAGTCTCTGGCTGTTGATGATCCTCAGACACCAGACTGTGGGCCTCATTACACAGTAGGTGGTAAGGGTTTACCGGTACCAGTATTTTACCGGTACCGGTAAACCCTTACAGCCTTACTACGAGGTCCCTTTGCAGGTTGGTACATTAACACCTGCTTTTAGCAGGAGTTAAAAAACGAACCCGCAAAGGGACCAGGGTGTTAATTACGGTACCGCAATTTGCGGTACCGTAATTAGCGCCTTCCCCATTCCCATTATGCCCTATGGGGCAAAAATGGGAATGGGGAAGGGCAATGGAGGAAGGAGGAATTACCGCCTTCCCAACCTTGGAATAGGGTGGTAATTCCCCTTTCCTCCAAGGCGGTACCGGTAAATTACTGGCATGAACCATGGCGCTAGTAGCGCCATGGTTTACCGCCTACTGTGTAATGAGGCCCTTTGTCTTGCAGAGCTCAACGCCTTGGACCAGGCTGCTTGAGCGGCTGTCTAGCGAGGGCTCTGCAGGTCATTGCCTGTCGAGGGCTGTACCGAGAAGGGATGTGGTCAGCATTGGAATGCTGGTATTGTTGCTACATAATTGTACTTTCATCTTAAACGTCATTACATGTTCCATTTGGAGCATATGCTGGGTATCATCCTCTGTTATAATTCAGAACAATTTGTTTTTACAGTCTATTTTCAATAGCTAACTGCATGAGCAGTGTAAGCCCACCCTCACCTGCAGTATTTCAAATGTTGCCTGTTGGTGTTAAATTCCATGTGATGAAACAAACCGAGCACGGGCTGCTTGAAAGTGCAATCCAACATGCATTCTTTTTTTTCTACTGATTGCACCATATTGAATGCAGAGAATATCCCCCAGCAGCAAGATGAAGTGCAATGGCAATCCAACAGGGCTCCGGCTTCAAAGGCTGATCTCTGTCAGGCTGTTATTGCAGCTTTTACATTCGGTAAGTTATACTACTTTGTTTTGTTTCTTCTCAAAGGCTATAATCTACTGGGTGCAGTACCACAGGTTGTTAATAGAGGTCTCTGTAGAGTTAGACAGAGCACTGGAGATTTACCATAGTGCAGTAACTCACAACCTTATTACAGGTCCCTGTGAGTCAGAAACAGCACTTGGTGCACCACAGAATCTTCCTAAAGAACCCAGTGGAAACTGAGAAAATGATCTGCTTAAGTTGCGGCTCTTGAAAATGGCTCTTGAAATGGATTTGCCTGCTGTGTATGTGGTTTGTAGGTGGCCAAGCAGCAGCACTAACATGCTTGAATAGGAACACTGTATTTCAGATTGACAAAAAGCCTCTACTATGGACAATTTCGTGTGAGTGCTGTCATTTCATCACAGTCAATTCCTACTTGTGTTGTGGAAATGTAGCTTCTGTTTTAGGAGCTGGGAATCCACAAGTGTAGTGATCTAGCAGGTGGGTGGCCTCAATAAGATTTTTTTTTAAAGTATTTTATTAACATTTTCAAATAAGCAGGCCAACAGCCTGAACAATAAGAATTAAGAAAGACAAAAAAAACAGTTGTGCCTGTCATATTGCTATATGAAGTCCTTTTAGGTAAAGGATCAGCAGAGAAGAAGAAAAGTAAATAGAACTGAGAAAGGAGAGAAAGGGAAAGAGCGGGTACAAAAGAACAAAGGAAAATGAAAACCAACCAATTATACCATTATGATTCTGGTTCTCTCAACCTTCACCAGTATTAGCTCATACTTTGATATAGGTGTAAGTCTCTATGTCCACTTAGTCCGGGTTGCTTTAAGTAAACAAAATAGGAGAGTATACCTTGCCTCAGGTGTATAAAGTTCATGGGGGTTTGTCATCTGAGGGATGTAATGCAGTATTGACCAGGGATTTCCATGCCTCAAAGAGGAGGCCTACTTCGCCACCATGTACATCTATGACCCGGCCCTAAACCGTGGTTTCCGCCAAACACCAGCGCCACATTTCTCTCAGCCACACCTCCCACCTCGGCCCCTTACTAGACTTCCATGTCATGGCAATGCATCTCTTCCCCATGATGCAAGCCAAGTCCATGAACCTGACAGTGTGTTTATGTTGACCAACACTGGGGTACATTCCCAGAACACACTCCTGTGGGGTCCACTGGTACCTCGTACTGCCTGCCTTTACACTGGTGTTTTTGATCTCCCCCAGAACCTTTGTACAACTTCACACTCCCAAAACATATGCATCATGTGTGCCTCCGCTCTACCATACCTGGGGGCAATTAGATGTCGCCTCCTTGTTAAATTTAGCAATCCTAGCGGGGGTTAAGTATGTAGTACATTAACCTGTAGGAGCCGAAACCTAGCATTTTGCAAGACTTTCTCCCCATAGCCAAGCACCCATTGCCATTGTTTGTTTGTAAAGGCCATGCCTAGATCTGTCTCCCACCTAGCTTTTAGCCATGCATGATCTATAAGCGTGCTCTCTATAAGGGCTTTGTACAATCAGGACACAGGTCTCCAGCAGTCTTCCAGCTCATACATGAGTGATAAAAGGGCGTTCGGCTGTGGCTCTGTCGGCCAGTCCAGCTAGGTTAGTTTTGTATACTTGGTAATTTGCATATGTCTCAAGAACTGCCCTTCAGACAACCCCTCCTTTTGAATAAGGTCTGGGAACTCTCTATAGGTACCATTTTCATACAGGTCCCTCCACGTCGCAATGCCCACCTCCTCCCAGCGCCTCATTATCATAATTTCCTCCGTATCTTTGTTCCCGCCACCTGTCAATATGGGCCTATGAGGCGAGTAGGGATGAGGGGTCTTCAAAATGTTCCATGTCCTCTGCCATACCCTCCTACCTACAGCTAATAATAAAGGCTGTGCATATGATATGGTAGGCGGGTGCCAGAGTGTTTTCCTTAACCGCACCGGGTGTGTCAAAGGCACAAGCAAGGTATGCTCTGCATTCTGATCGTCTGCCATTCATTTGGCTAGGAAGCCGATGTGTGCCGCTTAGTAATAAAATTCGAACCTAGGCAGCTGTACCCCGCCATGTGCGAATGGGAGTGACAATATGTTAACAGGTAATTTGTGCCTTGCGGGGCCCCATAAGAAGTCTCTTATTACTGTTTCCAGCTCCCGAAAGAAGGGGGCCTTGATGTAATACGTGATGTTAGTGAAGCTGTATAACAGCCTCGGCAGTAGAATCATTTTTGTAATAGTTACTCTGCCCATCAGCGTGAGGGGGAGTCGGGACCAGAAGGCCATGGAACCTTTCACACCCTCCACTTTCTTCAGCGTGTTCACCTGGTGTGTGTGCTCTCTGCAACCCCAGCTACCTGAAGCAATCGTGTTTCCATTCCAACCCCCGATCTAGTGTAGCAGTCAGTCGCACATCATTTAGCTCTGCGAGAGGGAAGAGGCACGACTTGTGTCTATTGAATGCAATCCCAGACAGGCTGGCAAAGTGATCCAATATTCCCAATATAAGGGGCAAATTGTGCCGCGGCTGACATAGGTAAAGTAACACGTCGTCTGCGTACAATGAGAGTAAGTAAGTTGTACCACCAATACATATCCCAGCTTCTAGATACTCCTGCCTAAAATACTGAGCAATGGGCTCGAGCGCTAGGATGTATAACATCGGCGAGAGGGGGCACCCCTGTCGTGTCCCCCTCTGTATATCCCATATTGCGGATATGTGTCTCCCCGTCTTAACTCTAGCAACAGGAGAGGTGTAAAGAATTTTGACCCATCTTCGAAAATGACCCTCCAAATCCGAAGGCCTTCAATGCTGCTTCCATCCACTCCCAATAAACTGAATCGAAAGCCTTCACTGCATCTAGCGGGGCTACTACATACTGTCCCAGGCTATCATTGGTCTGCTCTATTATGTGCTGCATTCTGCGTAAGTTCAAGGTAGTGCAGCGACCAGTTACGTAGCCTGTTTGGTCTGGGTGTATCAGTACCGCAATGTGCCTTTGGAGACGAGACGCCAGCATCGTTGTCAGCAGTTTAACATCAGTATTCAGCATAGCTAGGGGTCTATATGAGTCGCATGAGCCCGCCTGCTTCCCTGGCTTGAGAATAGGAACCATCCATGTTTCTCGCATAGAGTCCGGAAGCATTCACGTTTCAATGGCTTCTTCAAATTGGTGTCAGCTCCTCCCTATAGGTTTTGTAGAACTCGGCTGGGAGACCATCGCCTCCCGGCTTTGCACGCGGCAGTTGCCACCATTGCTTCCTCCAGGTCCTGCACAGTGAAAGGTTGGTCTAAGAAGTTACGCTGTTCACTGTTCAGAGTGGGGAGCGCGATTTCAGCAAAAGCGTCAGCCAACGTTGCTGCTGGGACATGCACAGTGTGAGTGTAGAGTTTGGTATAGTAAGCAGTGAATATATCGTTAGTAGCAGATTGCGCTCTCCAGGGTGTACCACAATCATCTCTGAGTAGCGTAATCGGGACTTTGGGGTGTTCATTCAAGCATAGCCAAGCCAGGAGCCTCCCGGATCTATCTCCCTCTGCATGTGCTCGCTCAGTCTTTGTGGTGTAATCAAATCTAGACACCCTCTCCCAAGTGGCTTGGCACTCCAGCCATGCCTCTCGGAGTGGTCGCTCAACCATCTGTTCCACTGGCAGCCTAACTTCCAAGCTCTGTATCTTATCTTCAAGTGCATCTAGCTCTCGTTTAAGCTGTCTGCGGACACCCCCTGCTTTATCAATAACCTCCCCCCTAGTGACCACCTTCAATGCCTCCCAGACCATCGCCCACCTGCTCACGCTACCAACATTCTCCTCAAGGTATAGGGGCAGGACCTCTCGGAGCTGCTCCCAGAATGTTACGTCCCGCAGGGCATCTGCAGGCAATCGCCACAATGAGACTGGGGTTCGAGGTGTGCCAAAACTCCATGCCACCACCAGGGGCGAGTGATCCGAGACCGTTCGCCCCATGTACTCTGCCCCCGTAAAAAAGGACAACTGTTCCGCCCCTACAAAAATGTAATCCAATCGGGTGTGGAGTTTATGTAGTGGGGAGTAATAGGAGTATTCTACCTGCTCCGGGTTATCTCCCACCAGACATCTACGGCGGACAGTTTTGCCAGGGCTGCATTAAGTGCCTTTCCCTCTGCATTCTCGCCTATCCTTGGCGGTTTAGATCTATCTCTGATGTTGTCCCGTACACAATTGAAATCACCCCCCCATATGAAAAGGGCGTCCCTGTATAATGCTAGATTAGCTGTTAAACACTGGACATAAGACATTATGGCATGATTTGGGAAATAGGAAGAACAATGGCCACCTGTATCCCCTCAACGTACCCTCTCAGGATCACGTACCGACCATCTGCATCAATGTCACTACTAAGGTACTGAAATGGTAGCGTCCCACTAATCCATGTAAGGACCCTGTGTGCAAATTTGGAATAGGTGGCCCGTACACCGCACCTCCCCAGTGTTTCACTACCACTTCCTGATCCGTGGCCATGAGGTGTGTCACCTGCAATAATGCAACCATGACCTTCTTCCGCTGTAGCTATGATTTGACCCTGTTTCTCCTCATATATGTGCCCAGTCCTCTCACGTTCCATGTGATGATGTTAACCTGTGTCGTATTGTGCGGTGTAAAAAGCTTCACTCTGTTGCTTGCCTCTGCATGCGCGGGACAACTCTGGACATGCAAAGCCCTCCTCTGACCACGCAATCTTCCCCACATCCATGCTACCTAGGCAGCGTTTGACATTATCCCCCGTGTACTGTGTCGTGGTTGAGTAAAAAATCATATTATACAAAACAAATAACCCGGTAACATGGGGTACCAACTTTGCCCAGCAAATATAGACTGCTCGGGCTTGTGGGCACCGACCAAAATGGGCCAGCACTCACCAGGTAACGCAACAGGGACTGCCTGTCGCCCTTCCATTCCGGATAGGGTGGGATCCTAATATACCCATGTGGGCCAGATCGCCAGCCATGGTGTAATAGCCACTGTGATTGCGCAGCCTGGTTCCAGGATCTCCGTTGGTGAAGAAAAGGATAGACACTGGTCTTCTCTGGCCATGTTCGAGTCATGAGGCTGGCCCAGGTGGTCCACAGTACTCAGTGCCTAGCCCTGTTACTTTGCAGGTTCCGCTCCTTGTGGTGCCATGCAATCGTTAGTGTCCAGATTGTTATGTTCTAGCCACATAGTCACTGCTTCAGGACAACTCTCAAAAAATCTTGTCTTGCCACCGTAGATCACCTTAAGCCTTGCGGGATATGTAAGCATATATCGGATGCCCTCTCTGCGGAGTCTGGCTTTAACAGAAATGAATTGGTTCCGCTGCTGCTGCACCTGGGGAGTATAATCCGGATAAATGGAGACCTTTGAGCCTCTGCGTTCAATAAACCCTCCGTCTCTGGAGAACTGTAGCAGCACTTCACGGTCCCGAAAGTTTAGCATTTTTGCAATGATCGGGCGTGGATGCGACACCGGCGGGGGTTTCCTCTGGAGGGACCAATGTGCCCTCTCAACCGAGAAACCTTGCGTCAATTTGCCTGCTCCAATTTCCTGCTGGAACAGAGTTTCAATGTACATCATAGGATCCCTGCCTTCCTCTCCCTTGGGAATGCCTAGGATTCATACGTTGTTCCAGCGAGAGTGTCCCTCTGCCTCCTCCGCTCCAAAAAACGATTCTGGGTTTCTAGAGTCTTTAGTTTGGCAGCCAGATCCGTGGTGACATCCGTTGTCTGCTTGAGTTGCTCTTCTGTAGTCACGACTCTCTCTGCCAGAGATCGCACATCATGTCACAAAAGCTGGACGTCAATCTTGACTTCATCGACCTTATGTTCCAGTAAGGTCCGTAGCGCCGCTATGGCCGCCAAAACCTTATCTTCGCGCTGCTCCAGGGGCATCTCGGCGTTCCCCTGTTCCTCAGCACCTTGCAATTCAGCCGAACCCTGCTGCTTTCCACGCCCAGCGAAGGGGTCCATGATGGTACCTTTCTGCTTATGCTTATTGTTAGGCATCTCACCGGTCGATGAGGTTGGGGAGTGCTGCACCCCCAGGCCTCGCCACGAGCAAAAGCCACAGGCACCCAAAGTAATCCAAGCAGAACCGCCCTCCTTGATCCGCAGCTTACTGCTTGCGGAGGCCGTCTCCACATGCCTCAGAGCCCTTCACAGCACCGCAATCCCCTGGCGACAGTCTAGCACTCCTTGTCGTTCTGAGCTGCCATATGTCAAGTGGGTGCGCCACACAGGGTGGGGCATTGCTGGCGTGTATGTCAACACACAATGGCCCTTCTCTCAACTGCCACTTTCCTTCGCTCCACTTTGGGGACCCCTGCGGGTCACTGCCCCCCAGGCACTGTGTGCTGATTAGTGCAAGCCTGCAGGGGCCCCCGCTGCCGGCCTCCCCCATTCTGACGGTGGCTCTACTCAACGTACCCCAGTCTCTGAAAGAAGGGCAGGAGTTCAGACGCCTGGCTGCCTCCCCCACCCTCAGTCCTCCAGGGGTCCCTGACTCCCTGACACCCCACAGGGGGGTCCAGGTGCGCACCCGCACCTCAGTTGCTGTGCCTAGGTCAGGTGCACCTCTGCAGATTCAGTGTTCCCCTTTGCCTCATGGATGTGCGCCCCACTAGCACTCCTTACCCAACACTCCTACTCCAATCAGCTTATTACTGTCTTTATGGCAGTGTTGTGAGCCATTCGATCAGCCAGGGCCATGCTCAGGGGAAATGCTGCAGTCCACAACGCGGGCCCGGGTGCAAGTCTTTCACCTAAGTAGGGTCCACTCCTCCGCGCCACGCTCTCCGGGTAGCACAACGGCAGTGTCCAACCACCGTTGTCACTTCGAGTACACTATCGTAGGGGGGAGTCTCAGCCCCTTGTGCGCCGTGGCTTCTCCAGACGGTCCCCGTGGGACCGCAAGTCACCTCTCCGAAGGTGTGGCGTCCTCCACGACGGGCCGTGGGCCGGGCGCAATCCCAGCCCCCCGCGCATCCAGCCAGCACCGCCCGCAGCTCTGTTTGTGTTCTCGGCAGGGCCCACCAGCGGGGCGAGGTCGGGCCCCCAGTCAGCCCCCAGGCCCCCTCACGTCAAGTGCGTAGGACTGCCGCCATCTTCGCCCTGTGTGCCACGCAGCTCAGGCCGGAGTCTCTACGCGACTTCTGCAGCACAGGTTCACCAGGCGTGGGCAAAACACCAGCAGCGGTGACCCACCAGCAGCCCTCAAATAATATATTTGTAGTTTGCAAGAGTGCAAGGCTCTGTTTTCAGGATCAATAAACGATTCGCAACACAGCCTCACACCATGAGCTCTAGGCCATGCCGCATGGCCTCAATAAGACATCTGCTTGAAGCAATGCATTACCTGACTTGCTTGCTAGATGGGACAGTGGGCACTGCTGCATAGGATGACATTGTAAATACAGATTGTGAGCTCAGTGGTCAATTTACAGCCCCAGTAGCACAGAGGCAGCCAGCAATATCAGAACAATTCCTCACTGCTGATCACCTTACACAGGGTTTTTGTGGTATAGAGGTGTATTGAGGCACAGACTAGTGACTGGGATTCCTGTGGTAATGCCATAGTGGTTCTCCTACAGGACCTTTGTCATAGCATGGGGTGCAGCTGCCAGCTTATTGCATGTTCGAGGATGGCCAATAAGGTACAGCCCCTCAGATAGAAGGCCATGGATGACATAAGAGGAATGAGAAATGTGTAGGGTCTGCCTGAATAATTTCTCACTATCAGACATGTCAAGGAATGAGAATCTATTCCTTGATATGCACCTTTCCTTCTCCTGCTCCGCATTTCAGCCATTAAGTCAAGAGGGCAGCTGTGACCTGAACCTAATCATCAAGTATACTGCCTCTGTCTTTGAATCTGGAGAGCATGGCTCCAATTAAGCCATTGTGCCTCATTACAAGGTGGGCGGTAAGGGATTACCGGCACCGGTAAGGGCACCGGTGCCGGAAATCCCTTACCGCCCTACTGCGAGTTCCCTTTGCGGGTCCTCCCTTAATGCCTGGTTTTACCAGGCGTTAAGGACGTGACCCGCAAAGGGACTTTGGAGCTAATAACGGTACCGCAATTTGCGGTACCGTTATTAGCGCCTTCCCCATTCCCATTGACCCCTATGGGGGCTCAAATGGAAATGGGGAAGGGCCCTGGTGAATGGGGAATTACCGCCCCCGCAAACCTTGGAATGGGGCGGTAATAGCTCCATTCACCAGGGCGGAGTCGGTAAGGATTTGGAGGCAGCCATGGCGCTAATAGCGCCATGGTTACCTCCAACCTCGTAATGACCCCCATTTTATCTTTCAGAAGACAGCTTTGACAATGGCAGGCACTTCAAGTGCAAAGTTTGATGGTGCGGCTTGATTAAAGTGAGCTCAAAGAGTTCCAACGAGGAAGTGTTTTGGACAGGGAAGGGAGAGGAACTGTGTGGGAACGCATTAGGGATTAGCACTAAAAAGTAGTCTCTTTGCATCACAATTTAATTGATTGATATAGCTTTGAACGAGAACTAAAATGCTTTCTAAAATAGATTGCTGAATCTTAGCTGACCTGTTTTTTATCTGCAGCCATTTTAAATGCATTGCTTGCTATTGTACCAGTCCAGAAAACAAAATGGTATTTGTTAAATGCTATGTTATGTTATGTTAACGGTACTTATATAGCGCACCGTCACCAACGGAATTGGTCCCCAGGCGCTCTGGAGGTTCTGTAAATGAGAAAGGTGGGATGGGTTAGTAAGGTGAAGAGGGCGCAGGATAGTGGGAGGAGTGGTGTACTGTTGGCAGCTTCAACTCGGCAGCTTCAACTCGGTAGACACCGGGTGCTGAGCTTTGGTGCGAGTATTGGATCGGTGTCAGTCCGCCTGTGCTGTTGGTGTGGCTTATGTGTTGTTGCAGTGTGGTGAAGTGCGTGCAGCTGGCTGTGTGAGAGATGGTTGTGTGAGTTTTTTTTTAAGTATGCAGAGAGTTAGAGTTTATATTGGTTAGTGAGTTATGTGACATTTAACATGCAAGCATTCACAATTCTATCTAAGTGTGGCATTTGCTGCCCTACACAATTCAGTCTGAGTGTGGCACTCACCAACCCTAACAATACCATCCAGATACCACACAGGCCAATGTTAATAATTCTATCAAAGTGCGGGACATGCCAACATTCTCAATTCCTTTTAAGTTTAGTGCTTGGCAATCGTCATAATTCTGTCTAGGTGTGGCACTCGCTAACATTCACAATCCTGTCTAGATACGGCGCAGGCTAATGTTCTCAACTTTAAGTGTGGCAGATGCTAACATTCACGATCCTGTCTAGATACGGCGCAGGCTAATGTTCTCAACCTTAAGTATGGCACATGCTAACATTCACAATCCTGTCTAAATACGGCGCAGGCTTATGTTCTCAACTCTAAGTGTGGCATATGCTAACATTCACAATCCTGTCTAGATACTGCGCAGGCCAAAGTAAGGAATTATGTCTGAGAGTGGCACATGGTAGCATTCACAGTTCTATCTAGGTGCGACGCAGGCTAGGTTGAGGATTCCATCTATGTGGGCACATGTTAAGAATTCTCTGTAAGTGTGGTGCATGCTAACAATCTTGATCCCATCTAGATGCGACGCAGGCTAATCTACACAGTTCCCTCCAGGTGTGGTACTAGCAGACATTGGTAAGTAAGTTGGTATGTATTGCAGGGCAACATTTACCGTCCATTTGCAGTGGTCGCAAGTCTTTTTAAGTATGCATTATGTAAGTCTATGGCAGTCTATGCTATGAAAAGGTAAGGTAGAGTGGCAGCGGTTTTCTGGAATAGAGTAATTGCTCTATACCCCACCCATGCAACACTCACAGTTTTTGTTGTTGTTTGCCGATTCCTGGCTTCATTGGCTTCCCCTGCGGACACCTGCAGACACTACTGGAGCCGCCTCTGTTGGAGCCGCCCTTTGCCTTGGGTCTTTAGCCGCAGGGGCTGCACGGGCAGAGGGCTGCCCCGGGAGGGTCACTGCTGACCTTTGGCACTCCAATCAGAATTTGGGTGGAACTGGCAGAGAGCAGGGGTTAGCCAATCAGGGCTGGAGGGAGGCGGGACCAGGCAGTGGGTTTCTGGGCCGCGCTGCACGCGGGGCCTGGGGCTGCTGCACTTATTCAAAAATGGGCTTGGGGGCCTGCTGGGCAAGCGGCTCACTTGTGGTCACAGGGGGAGAGAGTGGGAGCATGCCGATGGCTCCAAGATGTAGTCCGGCAGTAGCCGGAGGATTAGCCAATCAGGGCTGGAGGGAGGCGGGACCAGGAAGTGGGTTTCTGGGCCGCGCTGCACGCGGGGCCTGGGGCTACTGCCCTTATTCAAAAATGGGCTCGGGGGCCTTGCTGGGCAAGCGGCTCACCTGTGGTCGTGGGGGGAGAGAGTGGGAGCACGCTGATGGCTCCAAGATGTAGTCCGGCAGTAGCCGGAGGATTAGACAATCAGGGCTGGAGGGAGGCGGGACCAGGAAGTGGGTTTCTGGCCCGCGCTGCATGCAGGGCCTGGGACTGCTGCCCTTATTCAAAAATGGGCTCGGGGCCTTGCTGGGCAAGCGGCTCACCTGTGGTCGCGGGGGGAGAGAGTGGGAGTACGCCGATGGCTCCAAGATGTTGTCTGGCAGTAGCCGGAGGATTTGCCAATCAGCGCTGGAAGGAGGCGGGACCAGGAAGTGGGTTTCTGGGCCGCGCTGCACGCGGGGCCTGGGACTGCTGCCCTTATTCAAAAATGGGCTCGGGGCCTTGCTGGGCAAGCGGCTCACCTGTGGTCGCGGGGGGAGAGAGTGGGAGTACGCCGATGGCTCCAAGATGTTGTCTGGCAGTAGCCGGAGGATTTGCCAATCAGCGCTGGAAGGAGGCGGGACCAGGAAGTGGGTTTCTGGGCCGCGCTGCACGCATGGCCTGGGGCTGCTGCCCTTATTCAAAAATGGGCTCGGGGCCTTGCTGGGCAAGCGGCTCACCTGTGTTTGTGGGGGGAGAGAGTGGGAGCATGCTGATGGCTCCAAGATGTAGTATGGCAGTAGCCAGAGGATTAGCCAATCAGGGCTGGAAGGAGGCGGGACCAGGAAGTGGGTTTCTGGGCCGCGCTGCACGCGTGGCCTGGGGCTGCTGCCCTTATTCAAAAATGGGCTTGGGGGCCTTGCTGGGCAAGCGGCTCACCTGTGTTTGTGGGGGGAGAGAGTGGGAGCATGCTGATGGCTCCAAGATGTAGTATGGCAGTAGCCGGAGGATTTGCCAATCAGCGCTGGAAGGAGGCGGGACCAGGAAGTGGGTTTCTGGGCCGCGCTGCACGCGTGGCCTGGGGCTGCTGCCCTTATTCAAAAATGGGCTCGGGGCCTTGCTGGGCAAGCGGCTCACCTGTGTTTGTGGGGGGAGAGAGTGGGAGCATGCTGATGGCTCCAAGATGTAGTATGGCAGTAGCCAGAGGATTAGCCAATCAGGGCTGGAAGGAGGCGGGACCAGGAAGTGGGTTTCTGGGCCGCGCTGCACGCGTGGCCTGGGGCTGCTGCCCTTATTCAAAAATGGGCTTGGGGGCCTTGCTGGGCAAGCGGCTCACCTGTGTTTGTGGGGGGAGAGAGTGGGAGCATGCTGATGGCTCCAAGATGTAGTATGGCAGTAGCCAGAGGATTAGCCAATCAGGGCTGGAGGGAGGCGGGACCAGGAAGTTGGTTTCTGGGCCGCGCTGCATGCGGGTCCTGGGACTGTTGCCCTTATTCAAAAATGGGCTCGGGGGCCTTGCTGGGCAAGCGGCTCACATGTGGTCGCGGGGGGAGAGACTATGGGCCTCATTACATGGATGGCGGTAAGGATTTACCGGTACCGGTAAAATACCGGTACCGGTAACTCCTTACCGCCTTACTACGAGGTCCCTTTGCGGGTTGGGGGATTTAACGCCTGCTTTTTGCAGGCGTTAAAAACCAACCCGCAAAGGGACGCAGGGGGCTAATTACGGTACCGCAATTTGCGGTACCGTAATTAGCGCCTTCCCCATCCCCATTATGCCCTATGGGGCAAAAATGGGAATGGGGAAGGGCAATGGTGGAAGGGGGAATCACTGCTCCGCCAACCTTGGAATGGGGCGGTAATTCCCCTTTCTGCCAAGGCGGTGCAGGTATTTTACCGGCATGAACCATGGCGCTAATAGCGTCATGGTTCTCCGCCATCCGTGTAATGAGGCCAACAGTAACACCCAAATATACTTCACAAAATACACTTTTAATATCTCTAAATCAGTGAGTACCCTTTTGGGAGGGGTCACAGACAACTTACACCCTCAGGTGACTTCAATAGCTAGGGTGCTGGGGACATTAATTTATAACTGTTGTATTTAGAATCATTTAGGAGTACGTCAAAGGAAAAGGTTATTAGAACATACAAGAGACCACAGATTCTTAAGCAGGCAAATAATTTCATGTCCCAAATAAGTCATTCAGTGGAACAGGCTAAGCCAAAGTCAATGGGCAAAAGTCTATATGAGCTGAAGCACTTCTTTGCAGGCAAGTAAGAAAAGTCTTTGCACAATGTTTTTGAAGAAAAAGAATCTATGTAGGGCCACAAGCTGTTGTGAGTAGTAGAAGGCGCAAGCAACTATACAGCAAGAAGTTCAGACTTTTACAGTACCATTGTACTGAAGAAAAAGTGCATCAGATGACCTCTATTCCTGTGCAGCTCTGCAGATCTCACTGTTCCTGGGCCTCAGTTGTGGGGACAAGACTGAGGACTCCTGTACTCTTCAAATCTTCAAACAAGTGGCTGTTCAGTGTTTCAGCTCCTCGCGTCTACTGAAAATAGCAACACAGCGGTTCCTGGCTGTCGAGATGGGCTTTCCTTGCTTTTGGGGTCCTGCACTCTGTTGAGGGGGCTCGGGCTCGGTCAGTCCGGTTTTCTGGGAGTCCAGAGGATCTTCCTGGAGCTCCTGGCCAGCTTAAGCAACACACACAATCTGTGTGCCTCTCCCTGGCTATTCGGTTCCAACTGCAGTGGAAACTTAACCAGCTCCAAGAGAATGTCCAGGTGGCTTACTTTGGAGTGGATTGGTCCCACCAACTCAAGGTGAGAAGTCGTCCTTGCAGGGGCTTCTCAGACAATACGAATTTGGAGCTTCAGCACAGCAGCAGGGCTTCACCGGGCAAACCAATGGTCCAGGAGCTGCAGCAGGCGTCCTCTTCAAGTTATTCTTCGGTTCCTTTGTCCAGTGGCCGACTGCCTTCCAAGCCAAAAGCCTTGCCTTTTATTCAGTTCTCTCCCATTCATTCCAGCCTAGCTGTCACTCACCCAGCAGGGTGGCTGTCCTTGCCAGATGTTAAATGTGAATTCTCAAAAATGTGCCAATTGCCTCCACCTTAGAGTCCCCCGGAAACTTTGCTGGATTTTGAGGACTTCATTTTTTAACCCGGAGAGACCGAGACCCTTTTTCCCCCCAATTCATGTGTTTTACTGTGATTCAAACTGTCTTTTGGTTGTGGAGTGTGCATTGTGTCACACGGCACCTTCAGGGCAGTGACAGGGAAGTCTTTCAGATTTTCCAAGGTTTAAATACCTTCTCTGGGATAAAGTACTGTTTCCCAGTGCAGTAAAGTGAAGGAACAAGTTACTTACCTGTAACTGTTGTTCTCCAGCATGGGTCTGGCATGGATTCACATGCTCATGAACATTCCCCGTCGTCAGGCTGGGAATCCTCGGTAAAGAAAAAAACAGTTTCAGTTTCGTTTCTGAACTGTCTTTCCACTAGTAACCAATCACTGGTCTCCGGGCCACACTGCCCCCAGCCAACGACCGCTCTCTACCTAAACCCCTCCTCTGGCAGCCGTCCCCAGACTTGGTAGCAAGTAAAGTGGCAGTAGGACCAAGAGAAGAGCCGCAGAGGGGTTGGAGGGAAGGTTTGCATGTGAAACCATGCCAGACCCATGCTGGAGAACACCAGTTGAAAGAAAAACAGGAGCCTCAGCAATTCTTGGATGCACGCGTGAAGGAGTAAAGTGAAAATGCTCCAATGTCGGTATTTACATTTTTAATCACAACCCAGAGCTGTATACACGCTACTGGTGTGATAAAAATGTCTTGCCAGGTCTTCCTTCAGCCACTCAATTTATAAGCACTATATACCTGTCCTTTATTGAATTCATGTTAAAAACAGCCAACAGTTCTGGCTTGTACATATGTATTAGGCATGTGCCAGCCACTGCCATTAGATACTCACACCATTTTCTCACTTTCTACCATCACTGGCCATTAATACCCTGACGACAGTGCTTGCCAAATGCATTTCCCATACCTCCAAAAAAAGGCCAAACGGTTGGCGTTGCCGACCCATTGACTGCCCATGGCCATGTTAATCCTTATGGCCATTCCCACCCAGTTCCTGCCCCAACGCCTAAAACACTGCCTCATGGGAACTGTATGAGCTCACTATATTCAAGCCTTTCCATCAAACTTTTCACTCGAAGTGCCTGCCAGTGGTTTTTCAAAGCATTCTTCCAAGTGTTAATGACTTTATTGGAGCTGTAAACGCGTGCTATGCGTGGAATTCAAAATGTCTTAACCAGGTCTGCCTTCAGCCACTCGATTTATAATAACTATGCGTGTCCTTCACTGAAGTCCTGTTAAAACTAAGCATTGGCAAAGTCAACAGTTTTTGCCTGTGTATAACTATTAGGCATTTGCCAGGCACTGCTATTAGATGGCCAGGTACTGGCACCATATTGCACCCGCTACCCTCAATGGCCAGTTAATAACACTATGAAAGTGCCTGTTAAGTGTCTTTCACATGCCTACACAAAAACCCAAACTGTTGCCATTGCCAATGTTTGTTATAAGGTTGGGATGATGGCTTTATGTGCAGGTGCACGTACGACATTTTCTTTATTCAAAAGGGGCGTTCACTGTTTTGCAGCATTCTTGTGGGGTATTGTAGAACATTAGAAATAGTTGTGGGCATCTTTATGAATGGAGCATGCCTAGGGGGACCGTTAGTTGGTCTTTTTTTAGTTTTTACTATTTGGTGGCACTGTAAGTGCTGCATATAATTGTTGTGGAAGGAAATACCCCTAACTGTTGGCTTTTCTTGTGCTTGTTTAATTTGATGTCATTGACAGACATCTTTAACAACGTTGTTGGCAGCCGTCTTTAATAACAACACTGACAAATATTCTACATGACGCCATTGACATATGTTGCAATGTCACGCCGCTGGGGTAGTGATGCAGCGGATATGACAAATGAATGAAAAGGACCGCGCCCTTCCACACACAGAATAATTTAAGGCAGCGTGTGTACACCTGTCACTGCATTGATGCACGCAGCATCCTAAAAGCTGCCCCTGAGGCCCTCACCTCCTCCAACAACTGGCAACAAGGGGGTTGTCGCTTTTCCTTGTAGTGCCACCTTGAGCTGCAATGTAGTTGTTGGATCCTATTTCCTTGCTGATGTGTCGGCGGGAAACAGGAGATGAGGGCCTCGGGCTGCAAAGCCCCGCTGCGCAGCTCCAGCGGGAGCAGTTAAGACACGGACACACGTGTGTTGCTGTCCTGCCCTGGAACTGCCCACGCGGAGCGGGCTTTTATTAGGGACGCCTTACATCACCGTAGCGGGACGTAAGGCAGATATAACAGTAGTTTATCCCCAATGTCGCGCCGGCCATGATGGACACGCTGGGTGGAGGTGCCCAAACTCTGGAGCAACTGACGTTGCTGCACTGGCCGTCTGCAGGCACCAGTTCACAGGGCGCATCCACCTCACGGACAGGAAGGCCGATTGATGTACAAAAGAAAACTCAAAAAGAAGAAAAGAATACATTAACACACTAATCCCGGATACGAAGAAGTCACTCACATCAAATAATTTAACAGAAATGTTACTGGCATTGCACCTCCTAGCCCATCAAATGGGAAACAAAGCCAGCTGCCCTGGTCTCAAAGCGGGCTCGTGCAGCTCATTTTCCCACAGTCATACCCTGTGTAGTACAATCTACCAATCCCACGTGCTGAACAACTGTAATCACTGTGTCAGCTCATCATAGATTTTGCAGGAAGGTGGGGTTTCCTGCTCAGCCAATGCTCGGCCCTGTGATAGGAATGCAGCAAGGCACCACATCACCCACCCCATCATTGTCATGCATGCCTGGTGCCGAGTTCGATCTTCATGGATCTCCTGCCACTCTGGGGCCACACTGGTCCCTGTAGTACTAAAGACAGGAAATGTTATCTAAAGCATTTATGGTGGAAAAGAACAAGGCTCGCGCCTTCTCTTTTATGCTGGAAGTGACACAAAGAAACTCCTCAAAACCCTACCCAGAGGGGACTGATCATACAGAGCAACAAATGAGGTGTTAATACTTTACACTTGGAATACATTTCGACTATCAGCACTTCCAACTAAGACAACGAGTCAAGGGCCCAACGAATCACGAGATGCTTTCTATACTCGCCTGAGGACCCTTGCAGGGGCATGCGCCCTACCACAGGAGGAAGGAGAGATAAAGGGACAGGTCATTCAAAAATGTCATTCCTCTCACCTAAGGAAACACATTGTGAAGGAACCAGGTCTCCCCTTGTTGCGTATCTGCGAACTAGGCAGAGCTCGCAAGCTTGCAACTTCCTGCGGAATCCAAATGGAAGAAGCAGTGAGAGAGCTCAATGTAGAAGAAGCACCGGCATTGCAGACATGGCCACAACTGTCTCCGCAAGACAGAGGACAAGGCCACACAAGAGCACAAGATCAGCTTCGATGTCCAACTTCAAACCCATCACATACCCTTCAACGGGAGGTCCCAAAGGCACCATATGTTCTCTGTTGGAGATATCCCACCACATACACAAGGAGCCCCACACCCAGCAAACAGTGTGGTCGCGGTGATTGATCTAGAGGGAACGTAAGAGATCTGCACCATCCAGGGGTGTTGCTAGGTCTGGAAAAGATCCGGGCTACACTAATGTCAGGATTGTCGGGACTCAGGCCTAGCTAGTGTCATGACCCTTGCCCCTGGCCCTCACTGGCAAGTCAGCCTTCCAGTTAGGACTAGGCCAATGGCCTTAAAACCTCATCCAAGACTCTCTTGAAGTCAGTCCTGGCGCCTTTGGCGACAGTCTCCTATCCATCATAAAGACCAACATTAGAATGGGACTATTTACTTGGGACTATTTAACTTGGGGGGGTTCAGCCAACATGGAGGCACACACATAGCTCAGTTACAAGGAACTGAGCTATGCAGTCCAGTCTTTTGGGTGTGGCAGGCCTGGGACTATTTTACCTGGACTACTTTACCTGAGACTATTTAAACCGCACCCAAACAGCAGAAAACGCTTTGTGCTATTTTGCTGTGGGGCAGCGTAACGCTAACCGTGTCCAGTTCTTTGATGCCAGCTTATCTGAAACCAAGGACCTGCAGAGAGAGAAAGAACACTACGAAAATTACCTGGAACAGTAGGCTGTCTTCAATCCATCGCCGACTTCAGTTCCACTCACCTGAAGGTACCAACTCCATCATCCGGCACTGCATGCATCCTGGAATACCATAACCTGGAAAGAGGAGAAAGAAAGACAGCATTAGTAAGCGTTTACTCACGTTTCCTCCCAAATGAAGAAAGCCACACAATTCTTACCTGAGTAGTCATCTCCTGGTCGGTATCATTGCTGGAACATTACGGCGCTCGGCGAGGAACATCGCAACCTGCAAGGAGAGAAAAGACACAGGTTTCAAGGAGTTCCCCCCTTCTCACCTGGGTCCGGTGTTTGCCGGTGTCTTCGATCGCTGCCTTCTTGCGAACGCTCCTGGTCTTGAACATCGCTGCTCGAGTCTCGTCTGGTTCCAGGTTGCGTTTAGTTCCGGGATCGCGGAGTCCAGGAATCCGGGAGACTGAAAAGTCTAGAAATGCCCGGAACCAGGAAAGGGGAAAGGGACAGGAGTGGGTAATAGCACTGGGACAAAGGAAACAATACCGCGAGCTACGAACACGTCTGGGCTACTCTGCAATAGCATTGAGACGCGCGGAGCCACGGAAGGCGTGGTCTATAAATAGATCACGCCGCGCTCAGCGTATGGAGCGAGCAAGGGCTATGGCTCTGAACGGTCATGTTGGAAGTAGTACGGAATGTAAGCCCCATTGAGACAAGGACCAGGAGGTCCAAAAGGGGCGTGATCTGAAGGTCATGACAGCATGCCTCCTCCGAAGGCCTTTCCCTCCAGGTTTGCCCGGGTGTATTAGGTGAAATCTTCTGAGCAACCGAGGAGCCTTGATAGTTGAAATAGGTTCCCAGGTCCTTTCGCTAGGAGGATATCCTTTCCACTCCACTAGGTATTGAAGATGGCCCGCTTATACCTGGAGTCACAAATCCGGGACACCTCATATTCCAGTTGGTTGTCAACCAGTAGAGGAGGTGGTCTACTGGATTTTCGAGAGGATTGGATGTAGGGTTTCAATAAGGATGTGTGAAAAACTGGATGAATTATTTTCCAGGAGTCAGGTAGCTTGATTCGATATGAGACAGGATTAATAATCTCCTTGATGGGAAATGGACCATAGTAGCGGGGAGCCAGCTTGTTTGGTCGTAAGTGTCGGGGAAGTAGTTTTAATGACAACCACACTCGGTCACCGACCGTATAGGAAGGACCTGGTCTTCTCTTGGAATCCGCATACCTCTTGGTCTGTGATCTGGCTTTCTCTAAGTGTTCTTTAGCCTCCCGGTGAATGTTGATAAGGGTTTTGATCCATGAGTCAACAGTAGGTACTGGTATAGGGTAAGGAAGAACCGAGGGTAAGACCAATGGATGGAACCCCTGGCTACAATAAAAGGGGCTGGTCTGTAGTGCTCGGAGTTGTTGTAAGCGAATTCCGCAACGGGTATCAGGAGAGACCAGTCATCCTGGACCTTGGTGGCAAAACATCAGAGATATTGTTCCAGGGTCTGATTTGCACGATCTGTGGTTCCATTGGTTTGGGGGTGATATCCTGAAGAGAGGGCACGTTGTCCTAGTACCCGACAGAGGTGTTTCCAGAATTGTGAAATGTATTGGGGACCCCGGTCAGATATGATCTTGGAAGGAAGCCCATGTAGTCTGAATATGTGTTCCAGAAATATTCCAGCTAGCTCTGAAGAGGAGGGTAGTTTCATCAGTGGCGTAAAATGGGCCATATGGGTAAACAAATCTATGGTGACCATAATGGTAGTATTAACTCGGGAAGGTGGTAACTCCACTATGAAGTCTGTAGCAATGATTTCCCATGGTTTAAAGGGTAGAGTGGGCTGCAGAAGAAGACCCGCCGGTCTTTTGTTATCATGTTTATTTTGGGCACAGGTTATACAAGCCTGGATGTATTGCTGTACGTCAGACTTCATTTTAGGCCACCAGAACTGTCTCTGTATAAGACGGAGGGTGTTGGTGATACCTCGGTCCCCGGAATGGAGTGTGTCATGACAAAGGTTTATTATTTTTTGCTGTAACTTCCGTGTAGGAATGAGTAGTGCATTGTCCTTGAATGAGTAGCCTTCCTTGGCTCTTAATTTCTAGAGATTTCGTGTTGAAATGTCCTTCCATAATTCCGAGGATTGAGGATTGAGTTTGCGATCGGACTTCTTCCAGGAGATCAACTGCTTGGGCTACGAAGATCATGGGAGAGAACATTTTAGGAAATGCCTTATCTTCAGTGGTCACGTAGTCAGGACGGCGAGACAAGGCGTCAGCGATCAGGTTCTGTGATCCAGGGACATGGGTAATGTGGAACTGATACTGGGCAAAAAGGAAGGCCCAACGTGCCTGACGACTGTTCCTGTACTCCAGTGACTGTAGAATCTGAAGGTTTCGATGATCAGTACGGACTTGGACAGGATGTCTGGCTCCCAGAAGTAGGTGTCGCCATTCAGTGAAGGCTTGGCGAATGGCTAAGAGTTCCTTTTCTAGGATGGAGTAGTGCGTTTCACTAGGAGTTAAGGTCCTTGACAGATAAGCAACGGGGTGTTCCAAATCGTCCTCCATCTTCTGCTTCAACACTGCTCCTATAGCGTAATTAGAGGCATCCGTTTTGAACTCAGTTTTGAACTCAGTCTTTAAACGCTGAAATGCAGTTTCTTGTAATGTTGACCAGACAAATGGGGTGTCCTTCTTTAGCAGAGCCACTATGGGTTGTACAATCTCGGAAAAGGTGGCTATGCCCATCCGGTAGAAATTGGCTAGTCCTAGGAAGGATTGGATTTGTTTCACGGACGTGGGAGTAGGCCAGGCGAGAATGGCCTTTACTTTTGAAGGGTCCATACCAATCCCCTCTGGACTAAGGATAAATCCCAGATAGTGCACAGACATGAAACAAAAATTTTTCAGGCTTGGCTAAGAGGTGATGTTCCCGGAGTCTTTGTAGAACTGCCTTAACATGTCCTTCATACTTCAGAGGGTCTTTGGAAAAAATCAATATGTCGTCCAGATAAACAATGATGAAGAGAAACAACATATCAGAGAACATCCTATCCATAAAACGTTGGAATACTGCTGGGGCATTGGCTAGTCCAAAGGGCATGACCAGGTACTCGTAGTGACCAAAGGGTGTTCTAAAGGCGGTCTTCCACTCGTCTCCTTCCCGGATACGGATCAAATGGTAGGCACCCCTGAGATCCAATTTGGTGAATATTACGGCTCCTCTCACAGCTTCCAGGATATCCGAGATCAGGGGCAGTGGGTACCGATCCTTGAGGGTGCATTGATTTAAGCCTCTATAGTCGAGGCAAGGTCTGAGTACCTTGGTATCCTTCTTGGGATCGAAGAACAATGAAGCACCCGCTGGAGATTTCAAGGGTTTTATAGTGCCGTTTTCAAGATTAGTGTCTAGGTATTCCCGAAGGGCCTTTTTCTCTAGTTCAGAAAGAATGAACATTCTGCTGAAAGGAATTACAGCTGAGGGATCGGTATCCATGGCACAGTCTTCAGGCCTGTGAGAGGGTAAGGCCTGGACCATGGCAGTAGAAAATACATCAGCATATCCCTGATAGGCCTCTGGAACTTGTATGACATTGGAAACCATGAGTGGTGTTTCTTGGTCTCTTGGTAGTTCTTTAGGAGTTACCGAGGAGGGATCCAGGGATAGACAGTGGGACATACAGAACTCTGAGCGCAGGAATAATGATCCTGCTGTCCAATTGATATACGGATTGTGCTTTTGTAACCAGAACATACCCAAAACCATTGGGTAATGGGCTGACTTAATGATGTCAAATGTA
This sequence comes from Ambystoma mexicanum, assembly GCF_040938575.1. Classification (NCBI taxonomy): domain Eukaryota; kingdom Metazoa; phylum Chordata; class Amphibia; order Caudata; family Ambystomatidae; genus Ambystoma; species Ambystoma mexicanum. Next base: position 44,293,197 of record NC_090922.1, read on the forward strand.
ATCCGCTCTTGATGATGGTTTATGGAAAGTTGGATCTCTTTAGTCTGCAGGTTTATGGGTCCTGAAGAGAGGGGTCTTCCGTCAATTGCTTCCACCGGCTGCATGGTGTTTCGTGTCTCGTACGGAATATGATGACTAACAACCCAGTCTTGATCAATGAAAATTCCCATAGCTCTGCAGTCCACCAAGGCCAGAATGGGATAGGTCTTGTCTTTGGAGGGCGACAGGAAGGCCTGTAGTATCACCAAACTGTTTTGTCCAGGAGAGTTCAAGGATGGAATTGATGTGGAGCAAACATCTCTCTCCCGAATCTCTGCTCCATTTAAGATCGGGAGCTGGCGTTTCCCGAACGCCGAGGAGGTGCCAGAGGACATTCCCTGACCAAATGTTTGTCTGAAGCACAATACATACACAAACCCATATGGATCCTTCTCAGTCTTTCTTGAGGTGATCCAATTTGCATGGGTTCAGGTTCTGGGACTGGACTTGGGTTTACGTCCATTCTGGCTGTGCTCTCAAAGGACTTCTTGGGTGGGTTTCCCTTGGATTTCTTCCTTTCAGCCTTCCTTTCCTGGATGCGAAAGTCTATTTGCAAGGCCAGGTCCATTAGTGCTTAGAATTAATTTGGTCTGGCCACCCTGGCCAGTTCATCCTTGATCTCATTGTTTAGGCCTCTCCTGAACATGGTAAAACTAGCCTCAGAGGACCAGTCTGCTTCCTTAGCCAATTGTTTAAATCTGGTCACATAAGTGAGCATATCTTGGGAGCCCTGTTGAAAATCCAGCAAGCGTTCTTGGGCAGTATAGACCTTTAAGGGCCTGTATGAACCCATCGTAGTCGTCTAGGAGGGCATCGCCGGAGTTAACAAGGGGTGTTGCCCAAGTTAAGGCGTTGCCGGAAAGGTGGGATATGATGAAACCCACCTTAGCCCTATGAGTCGAGAAATAATAGGGCTTAATAATGTCACTGGTGGATGTTTTGCCACTGTCCAAACATATTTGATTATTCGCCTGGCAGACATCTTGTGCAATGCCACTTCAGGTCATGTTTAGTACCAGCAATGGGAGATGTCTTCAAGGACAACATAGACACAGGCTTACATATTCGTTAACACAAAAAACACAAGCAGATGTCCTCTTGCCACTGTCAAACATACTCGATGATGCCACTTCAGCCATCTTTAATAAAATCAATATACCTTACTATTAGAGTCACTAGCATCTTAAACAGAGCATTTGGCGCAGATTTAGTAATAGTGTGATAGGTTACCTGTGATTTTACCGAAAACCTTTTGTTCAATGGATATTTACAAAACAAATTCATTCGAAAAACACCAATTTTGTTATTTTTTTTATTTGGGTGGTCCCCCCAAGCCTCCTGATTCTCTATGTTTTAACCCCACCCTAACCACTCCTCACACGTTTTAACCATCCCCTTCAATATATATATGTATTTTTAAAAAATCTGTATTTTCGCGATAGATTTTCATTGGCAAAAAACCAATCACATTTTTTTCCTCTGAAAAATCACTGTATACAGTTTAATAATGGCACTCACAGACTTCTTTGAGGATGCAAATAGCAAGCATCGTTAATGATTTCACTCTCAGACAACTGCAAGAGAGCTACCAGGAGACATCAGGCCGGCAGTGATATATCTTTTGACAGCAGACTCTGTTTTGACAGCCTTGGCCCTACTATCGTTTTGAAAAGAGCCATGCACCAAAGAAAGGGGTTGCTCATGTAATTGGCCCAAGAGATTAGGAGTATTGCTCCCAATTAATTGGGAGTATTTTGCAGTTATCTTGCCCCTTTTGTAATAAATATTCCCCTATCTTTAAACCTGATGAATTGTTAAGTATGCGTCCTATTGGATCGAAGCTGGGTTGGTATTTATGACCTTTCTTGTTCGTTATGTGACCTTATCCACTTTTATAGAGAGCTGTGTTTTGATTGGTCTTTTTATATTTGGAAAGTTGTATTTTATACGTAATCGTGAGCAATAATTCTATTTTATCATGTATTGTGTCATTGTATTTTGTATGTGTTTGATGTATTATTTAATCCGAATAAACATATTGACTGAAATATTAAATTACCCCACTGGCCAGACATTTTAAATGATGCCACTGGACTACAGCATATATGATGCGAGTGGCTATCACTTTTAGCACAGAGTAAGTTGCGGGAAACTTGCGGGATATACAGACTGGATTGTATATATCACCCGGTCACCCCATGCCGTCATCCTCATAATAGCATTTTTTCAAGAATACAGTATGATGATTGCACCACATGTGGCAAATGTTTACCATTAAGCCTCTGGGGGGTGACACCCTCGCTTAGTGTACTAAGGTTGGATCATGGTACTTCTTAATAGAAGCATGACAATTATAGCAAAGGTTACAAGGTACAGAATGGACGGATACATGCCAACTGCCATACACCCCAATCGGTCCTGGGTTGCTGATAAATGCAAGACAATACTGGCTCGACAGACTAGCTAGGAAAGGTGGGTGGATACACGAGTGCTGCGGTTACACGAGAAGCAGTTGGAGGTAGGGGGTGCTCTAGTGACATATGTAGGAAATGCAAATCAGTGAGGATGTAAACATATAGCATGACTGTTGGCATTAATATGAAAGCTGAAGTGAGAACTAACCACAGGACTTCTAAGGCTTTTAAAAATGCTCAATGGTACCAGACAAGGGTACCCACTGTCCCTGCCACCCTTTGCATTTGGAACAAACCACTGCCAAGGTCTAGTTCAGATATGGCACCCGACAAAGTCAATGGTGAGACCAGAGCAGAATCCAGCATATGTGAGGATGGAAGGTAAAATGAGACAATTCTGAGATGATCCTGAGGGCAACTCGATATAGAGGACGTGCCCGTCTGCCTATTAATCTGGGCACATGATGGGACAATGATACTTAGCCCTGCCCATCACACTACAGGCTAAGTCGCATCATGACAAGAAAGTCAAGGGGTTAGAGACCCTTGAAGGAAAACCAAAGAGATGGTTTAAAATACTTCTCTCAATGATGGGAAGAATTGCTTCAGTCAAGATGGCGATGCTGCCCATGTGTGTAGACATACTTGCCAATACGCCATAGGGGTCATTCTCTAGTCCACTGGAGTGCTACGATCGGTGTAAAAGTGCTACCAAGGGTCTTACACACGTTTTATCACGCTGGGGGATTTGACGTTTTTGGTAAGTAGAACCGAGACAAGGAGCAGAGTCACCATTTTTATTCCCCACCCACCCCCGCCACCAAAAATGAATGCATTTACGATCGAATATTAGTTTCACGCTGGTGTAAACGCACAGGATTCCTATGGAATCAGACAGCTTTTAAAGCTGGAGGATTCCACAGGAATCCATGTTAAATGTTTTGCTCCATGCTTATTTGGCAGGAGGCATTTACTTTTCTTTGCATTACGAAGTGCAAACAATGGAAATACACTCAGAGCACCTAGATTTGCATTAATGTATTGTATTAAGGGCACATATTGGAAGTCCCCTTTTCGTGCAAATGAAACATTTGGAATAAGAAAAAAATTCCCCCTTTGAGCAACACTGGACATGATGGCCAGGAGACAGCTTGCCTGCAATGAACATGCCATTTTATTAAGGAGCTGATCATCTTGAGTGAATTTTCATATGTGATAAGTGTACGCTAGCCATTCTGGGAGACATAAAAGAAGTGTTTTATTTTTATTTTATCAGCACCTTTGGGAGAGATGGTCATTGTAATGAAAATGTTGCCTTTGAAACTCTGATCCTCAGCTAAAAGGAAGAGTTCCTATGCTCAAGAGAAGGTGACACATCCTCCCAGTAGGATCAAAAAGAGGGATTTCCGTGATTTCCCAGCTCTGACCTATAAACCCCAGATGGCCCGGAGAATCCTGGCCAATGGAGGGGCCCCGCAGGAAACGGAGTAGGGGGAGCGACCTTGGGCGGCCAACCACCACAGGGAGGGAGGGAGAGTAATATGACATGTTGTTCTTCAGATGCATAATTTGGCTAGTTGACATTTTTGTACTGCTACCATCCTGTCTTGCTAAAAAATAAACACATTTTTTAAAAAAAGAGAGGGATTTCCTGGTTTCGCATGGTTGCTTTGGGAGGGTCCAGCCCAGACAAACTGAAAATACACCAAGCCCTGTCATGAATGAGTAATCATACCAAGCTGATACTAAATGACATAAATTGCTTTTGGCTGCATAATTGTGTGATCCCAGTAGCCACCATGCCAAAACCAGACATGGTCTAAATATATTTATTAATCAACTGCCACCAGACTGTCTGGGGCACACAATTATGATATTTGGAATAAGAAGTGCTTGCGGTTAACATACCACTCATGTTTGCTTTCAGAGGTAGATTATCTGCTTCATTGTAATGCTAAAAATCCTACCACTCCCTCACCAGTTGCCATTCTGTGACAGTGATCCCTAATGGCCAGCCACAATGACATAATGAAGGCTCACTGGACTACCATTTAGAGGAGAATTGGGGCCTCAAGGGCCCTTGATTTCAGTGCGGTACAAAGATAGGACTTTCCCCCCCGTTGAGACACCTGGTGGCATCAATATATCCTAAGTAAATTAAGCTGCTTTGTGTGGTCACCTACTATAGATGGACCCATAGAGCAAACCAAAAGTGAGATAATTAAAAATCCATAATGCATAAACAGGCCTACGGGCATCCCTCTGATGTGGCCACCATCACGTCTTCAGGGACAGTTCTTTCTCCAAAGTAGACACTCTAAATGTTACAACAAGGGGCTGTTGTAGCCTTTTTCAAATCAAAACCAAATTGTAGTGTCTTTGTTGTGTAAGCGTAGTTATCTCTGTGTCAAGGATTTTGGGTGTGAGTCTGATTCAGTGTGTCCTACACTTGCAAGGGGGACAGCCAGGACAGGGATGGGTTGAGAGTGGCCTTCCTGACTCCCTCCACAATGTATCAATAATAGGAATGTGATCTAAGAATATGGTATGCATTGAGGGATCTGAGAGTACATAAGGTGGGCCCTGTGGGCGGAGAACAAGATCGTCCACAAGGGGAAAGCATTGGGCGAAGGGAACTGAGATGTGGTCACGTCAGGGTGCACTGGCACTGCTAATTGGTGCAGTAGGCCGGTCCCCCCAAACTCCAGGTAGGAGCATTCGCGTGACCTTCTCTTTGCCCCGATTGGCCTACAGTGATGGCAGCTAATACTCTGACTCCCACAGAAGAGAAGACTGCAGACACCATTGTAGCAACATAAATGGCAGGGAGAGGCCTTTCTGAGGAAAGGGAGAAGGGCATGGCCAGCATGGGAGGCCAGGACAAAGGACTTCCTCAGCGTGGGTGAGGGCAGCGGATCCCCCAAATGACCAGGAGGGGAACAGATCATGGAGTGCTCCTCAGGATGGCCCCAGTGCAGGATACCAAGAGGCCGCAGGCTTGTAGGGTCAAAGAGAGTGCAGTCCCAAGTCAGTAGCTAAACAGGACTTTGTTACAACATTTTGGGAAGAGTGGGTTTGAGAGGGACATTGGGGAAGAATGGTCATGGTTTTGGTGAGGTATTGGGCAGAAAAGTAATAGCATAAATGGGAGTGGAATGAGGAGATGGAGTGGTCAAATGCATGGATGCATCCATTAGATAAGGAGATCAATGGAATAAAAGGAGAAAAAAGGAATGGTTGATTGACACAGACAAGGTGGTGGGGAAAATGGGGTAGGGGAAGAAAATATTACATGGATGAAAGGAGTTGGCAGGCCAATAGGGAGTGCCACCTGTAAGGAGGAGAAGTTGTCGAATGTGATGCAGACGACAAATGCGAAGTGGCCGCGGTCAAATGCAGGTGAGCCGAGAGTGCACCCCTGTAGAGCGAGAGTAGTAATAGTGCGGAGAAGTTGCCTTCAAAGTATTGCAAGCTGCCCTATATGGGAATGGCTAAACCACTTGGGTCTCATTTGATGAAAGTGATGAACGAAAGGATTTGTTTGGGTGAGTTTGTGGCTGTTTTGAAGTTATTGCACCAGGAAGTGAGGGAACTGGTGAGACATCATAGGGTTTCTGGTTTATGCCAGTGTTTACTTTGAGAAGTTTATGGAGTGGGGCCTTTCATTATCTAAACATATTGTTGTTATTTGGAAGTTGGAAGTGGATTTTAGGGGTTTTGGTTTGGCTGAGATATGACAAAGAGTTTTGGTCTAAATTAGTGGATGACCAGTCGGAAGAATGGAGAATGATGGACCTTGAGCTGTTGCGGCAGTGGATGGCATCAATGCGGCCTATGGCTCACCTGCATATGGCAAGTGGCCTGCCAATCCTCTATGCATCTTTTCAAGGATGCCCCAAACAGAGAGTGGTGGGTCAAGTGGGGTGCTTCGAAGGAGGGAGTGGCGGAGTATGTTGGATGATAACACGGGTCAGTGAATGCGGGTGCCTTGTAGGTATCAACACAAATGCACAAAAAGCAGTGACCGGCATCTAGTGACACAGTTCTACAGGCTGAGAACGATTATAGAAGGAAAGTGGGACAAGTGATAGGGGAATGCTGGCAAAGGACATATACTCTTATTAAGGTGGACAGGTTAGTAGAGTGGCTGGACCACTACCCGGACAGAGAGGCAGCTACTTTGTTGAAGGAAGGGTTTACATATGGTTTTCTGATCGCTTACGGAGGCCCAGAAAGGATGCGCGGGTGGGTCATTTAAAGTCGTTATGAGATCAAAGGGAGTTGGTGCAAAAGAAACTGCTGAACGAGGATGTCAGGCCCCTTCAGTGAGGTTCCCATCCCTGACCCGATTATATTGCTTTTTGGGATAGTTCTGAAGTAGTGGGTGGATACTGGTTCAGTGGAAAGACAATTGTAGGGACCTATTAGACTTGCTGGGCTCGAGCATAGAACTACTACTGACTAACCACGGCAAAGTTAAAGGAAACATCTGGGCCCAGGATTGGATACAAACCTTAGAGGACAAAAACTCCCGTAGGTGGAATTGGGCTTTGAGCAATGAAATCAAGGCATTTGTCGAAAGGTCCCGATATCTTAGGCTCTGCCCGTCCCCGAGGTATAGAAGCCAGCTCATGAGATTGACATTTTACCTGCTTCCCACTAAAGAAGTCCAGAAACGATATGGCAGCTCTAATGTAGACTTATGTAGATTTTGCCAAGTGGAAGAACGGGTGGAGACATTGTGGCACATCCTAGTGGGTTGCAGGGGTCTGACTGAGCTCAGAACCAAGTTCTTGGGGGAGTGTTTAAAATCAAAGCACTGCGAAGAAGTGGAACACTTCTGGTAACGTCTCCTGGGGGGAGAAGATTTTTGTTGAATTTTTGCATAAATACAGTTTCGGAAGGAAGTACTACAGGTGTAAAAAGGGATGGACGTACTCCTAAAAGAGTGTGTGTGATGATTTGTCTTGTTATTTAATTTTGATGTTATGATGTTATGACGACGAGTTTTAAAGGAATTGATAAAAGTTTGTAAGAAACTTTGTAATCAATAAAAAAAAGAAAAAAGAAATAACATTGTTTATCTTGTGTCTCGGTTAATGACTACATTGACCCAGATGTGCATGTGGTGCGATATTCCTGCGGGGAGGAGGTTGTAGCACTGATGATCAGCTGAGGGCAGGGCGCTGAGATGGCCATGTGTAACTGAAAGTCACTGTTCCTCCTGTTTCCGGTTAACCCAGATGATTTTCAGTTGTTGGGCAAACATTTTGGGAGACATTATTTTGTGGGTAAGACGTTGCCCATGGTTTGGTTGCATGCATGTGGTTTGACTGCACTAACACATTTCTACCGTGGACATTTCTGAAGATGACAGATTTGGGCCAGATGGCCCAATATTTGGATGATTTCCGGGTGGTGGGTAAGAATGCAGTGGCAGGTGAGCGTGCAGAGCTGCTGGCAGCTTTTCAGGTCCTGGGAGAGGACCTCGGAATCCCCCTGGCACCGGAGAAGACAGACGGCCCGGCAGTGGTGTTGACCTTTCTAGGTATTAAATTGGACTGCTTCGATATGGAGTTCCAGCTGCCAAGAACAAGCTGAGGTGAGCCTGAGAAATGAACTGCTGGGACACATTAACTTTGCGTTCAGTGTGGTAGCATTGGGGACAGTATTTTATAGGCAGTTGGTGTTGGCGTCTCTCTGCGAGCGGTGACAAGCCACACCATAGGAATGGATTTATGACACAGATTTGTATATATAACTGTATATATTGAATATAACTGTGTGTCAGTGTGGAGCCTGAGGTTTCTCCTTCCTGAACAGTGGAGACGTTTTCTGATGCTGCAGGGTCAGTTGAGCTGGGATTCATTGGTACGCTTAGTGCTGCGTGCAAATGTACCAGAACACAGGTGTGCGCAGCAACATAGCACCCCCTTTCGGGATTATTTCCCGGGGTTGGTGAAGCGGTGCATGTGGGGTGTGAAATAGGTAACAAGAAATCTGATAATGGGAGCGTTGTGACCATTATTTTATCAATCAAAGTAACTTTATTCGTCCGTCAGGCCATCAAAGAACATCCTAACACAGCAAAACAATCAAAATAAAGGACAGTTTAGAATTGGTTTTGGCCCCCAAGTCCTAGTGGTCACAATCGGGTGTATTAATTCAGAGCAGGAAAAATCCCCTCTAATTCTTTACAAAACAGTTCTAGACCCCTCAAGACTGGAGCCACAGCGACTGCCATTTGCCCTTTTCCACAGTGGTTACGTGTTGGCACCAGACAGAACAGGAATATTTGTGATGCTTCTAGGAGAGTGGATGGTACTAGAATGGGCATAGGGCTGATTACGATCTTACTGTTTGTTATCCTACCATAGCTCTTCATTCTATCCAAAACGCCATAGGCCACTCTCTGGTCCCAAAATTCCAACTGAACAGAGTCGCAGAAACTGTCACCCTTGTTACTCACTCTAAAGCAGCTCGCTATGGTATCCCTAGTCACAGAAGCACAATCCCTCGTAGTACGGAGCCAGTACAAGCACTTTTCTGAAGGTGCATCCTTTGGCTCTCGTTGATTAAGAGGTCATTTAGGAACCCCATGAAGTAATACTGTGACCCTCCTATGCTCCCCATGGGTTTTGTGACTGGACCTGCATTCCCTAATGTGAGGTCTGCGTACTCTGTATTCGGCTGCACTAAGTCCATGGATTCTAATTGACTTTGTATCCCTGTCTTCACATGTTTCATACTTAGTGATGACATTGGAAGCCTTCATGACATCCCTGAATATGGACTGATGGACAACTTGCGCATTGGGTTCACAGTGAGTAGTAGCCTGTGGTTGTTTAGTGGTGATGTGCTGGGGGGAATCATCCTGATCTTCAGTAATCAAGGGACAATTTGTATCTAGAACCTCGGGTGGCTCCTTGGGTGGTTTATAGGACCACATTTCATCCAAAGAGACAGTATGATGCACTCCCACAGGACCCCCTCCTCCGCTCCCTTGAGCATCTATCAAGATCATTAACAGCTTTTTATATCTGCAAGTTCAGAGAGCACTTGCTTGCAGTTACAACCTTGGGTTTGTTTGGTTTATTATTTGTAATGCGCGAGCATACCCAACGGTAACAGGGCGCAGCCTTTACAAGAATTTGCAAAGCTTAGTTACAACACCAATAATATATACATAGCACAGTGAAGGTACACATGATAATATACATATATACAAGTAGGCACATGTGGTTACAGTGTGTGCCAGTGGCACGAATGGGACAGACTTGGCACCTGAGTGTGTTTGAAAGCCTACGTTTTCAGCCATAAAACTACCTTGGATCAGAAATTTTGATTGGGCAGATCCATTCTGAGTGTTGGCGGTGAGGAGTTCCACAGTTTCGCTGCTTTCACAGGGAAGCTGTTACCCCCTATTGTAGAAGGTTTGAAGTTTGGGACAGAAAGGCAGTCTTTGTAGGCTGTTCTAGTGGGTCTCAAGGAGGACTGTCTATGAAATCTGTCGATCAGGTAGATCAGGGCAGCGTTGTTGAGGGATTTATAAGTGAGTGACGCCATTTTTAGGAAAATGTTGTCTTTGATGGAAAGCCAATTGTTCTGTTGGCTATGTCCTGTGATATGCTCTCTTCTGGATATGCCCAACGCCGTTCTAAGAGCGTTGTTCTGAAGAGTTTGTAATTTTCTAGTGGTGGCTTTAGGAGATCCTAGGTAGAGGGTGTATAGTGCAGGTGGGACAGTATGAGGGCTCTAGCGAGGGTAAGGCAGCTGGTGTCGGACAAAAATGGTTTGGCTGCACGGATCAATTTGCATGTGTATGCTGTAGAGGATGCCAGGGAGCTCACCTGTCTGTTGAAGGAGAATTTGGAGTCCAGGTAAAAGCCAAATGTTTTGACCTCTTGTCCCACTTTAATATTGTTGCCGTCAATCACAAAAGAGCAGTAGGCAGGGCCTAGATTCTTTAAGCTGGTGGTCATGCCTAGGATGATGAGTTCAGTTTTATCCTCATTCAGGCATAGTCCATGTGTGGCCATCCATGCCTGGATGATGATGTACACTCTATTGAGCAAGGCCAAATCCTTCCCATAATCTCCAGAAAGCGGAAGGAGGATCTGGGTATCATCTGCATAGTTGGTGTAGGTGATACCGAGATGATCCAGATCATCGAAAAGGGGCTTGGTAAATATATTGTACAGTGTGGGGGGAGACACAGGAGCCCTGTGGCATGCCACAAGTGATGGGTATAGGGTCTGCTGCCGCTGTAGGTGAGAAGACCCTCATGGTTCTGCCATTAAGTAAAGATCTAATCCAAGGGATGGCCTCAGCAGAGAAGTGGGCTGAGGTGTGGTGGTGTGTGTATAGGACGGAGTGATCGACCAGGTCGAACGCTGCAGAGAGGTCAAGGAGGAGAAGTAGGGCGGCTTGGCCATTGTCTCTGAGCATATCGATCTGTGCTTTCAAGTCAATGAGAGCAGTTTCAGTCCCGTGTTGGGGACGAAAGCCTGATTGTCTAGATCCCAAAAGGTGGTGTTCTTCCAGGTACTTCTGTATTTGTACGTAGGCAACCTAGTCCAGGATTTTTAGGAGGAATGGTACGGTCGTTATGGGTCTGTAATTTGTGGGTGTGGCTGGGTCTAGTGTGTTTTTTTTTAGTAATGGGAGTACCCAAGATTGTTTTAAGTTGGTAGGGATAGAACCAGTGGAGAAGGAGGCATTGATTAGTTTCGTGATGAATGGGGAGAGGTCGCGGGCTGCATCTTTGATGAGCTGAGCTGGGCATAGATCACCCTGACAATTGGAGGATTTCAATGACAGGATGATTTTTTCTACTTCAAGTGTGGTGACATTGGAGAAATTGAAACGAGTGATTTCTCTAAGAGTAGGTTTCTCTGGTAGATTTGAAGGGGGAGGATCGTTTAAGGAGGCTTTTTTACGAGAGATTTTGTTTTGTAAGGTATCAATCTTATTAGCTAGGGCGTTTTGGATTTCTGAGCACCAATTTTTATCTTTGGTGCAGGTATTTGGTGGTACTATAGGAGTTTCTACTTCTTTAAGGATGGAGAATAGTTCCTTCATGTTTGATTTCGCTTGGGATATGCGGGAGTCAAAGAAGGTTCGTTTAGCCAAGTAGATTTCTTTTTTGTAGAGGGTGGCTAGTTTGGAGGGTTTGAGTTGGTTGACTACTGAAGGGAATTTTTTCCAGGTGGCCTCGCAGTTTCTTTTTTGCTGCCTTAAGTTTTTAAGCAATGGTGTGTACCATTTGTTTAGATGCATTTTGGGTTTGCTTGGTCTAAGTTTGAGGGGGGCAATTAGGTCCAGCGAGGTGGCCATGATTTTATTAAATTCTTCAACCAAGGTCTCTGGATCCAAGTTATCAGGAAGTGTGTTAAGTGTGGGGAGTAAGTTAGGGATGAGTCTCTCGACTGTGATACTCTTCTTGTTTCTTGTGAGTATGGGGGGAGCCCTGATGATTGGCGGGGGTGGGGGTCGGATGGTGGAGAGCATGAACGATACCAGATGGTGGTCAGTTCAGGCTAATGGAGCGATGTTGGTGATGTCTGCTAGACAGTTATAGTTGGCCACCCAATCAAGTATGCTGCCTTTAGCATGTGTAGGTGCCATGCTTCTTTGTGCAAAACCTAATTCGGTGAGGGTATTTACTATGGTACTGGCAGTTTGGTCTTCCGGGTCATTGTAACCCATGTTAAAGTCTCCCAGGGTGAGTACTTGGGTGGAGCTTTTAAGGTTGCTAGATAAAATAGTGTTAATATCCTCATCAAAGGTGCCTATTGGGCCTGGTGGGTGGTAGATCAGGTGGATATTAAGCGTTTGGGCATTGGTGAGAGGGACTTTGACTGAGAGTGTTTAGCAGGAGAGGACATTGATAGTTGTTGCTAATCTCATGTTGAGGCTACAATTGTGAATAATAGTGACACCCCCTCCTCTGAGGTTAGGTCGATCTTGTCTCAGGATAGAGTAATTGTCTGGGACTGCAAGCATAAGCATAGGACCTGCTCCCGGTTGAAGCCAGGTCTTAGTGATGGCTAAGAAGTCAAGGTCTTCTTTGAGGATCAGATCGGCAATTTCTGTTGCATGGGCTACTAATGGTCTGGCATTGATCAAGGCTCCCTTAATTTGGGGGCTGGCTGTAGTTTTCGTGGTAGTGGTCTGGCAGTAGTCCTGTGTTAATTCAGGAGTGCTCTGATTAGAGGGACTAAGTGGAAGTATAGAGTTGGCATTCTGGGGTGAGTTGGATTTTCTTGTAGATAAGCTAGATCGAACCAGCAGAGTCTTAGGTTTCTGTATAGTGGGCAATGAACGGGCAGGGGGTTCATACATTTTAGCTAATCTGGCTCTTCGTCCTAGGTTCCTATCAGTAATAGAGCGAGGGAGGCTAGTAAGTAGCAGTGGCTGAAGGTCATTTATATCTAGGTGTGAGTTAATAGATGACGTGGTGTTTAGCATAGTTGAATACATCGTGATAGGTGGGTGCGGAGCCATCGTAAGCCATGCTGCAGTATTCAAGAGGAGCAGGACATAGGCGAGCAGACTGGAGATCAAAGGACACATGCTAGGTGGTAGTGGCAGGTGTGTTAGGTAAATGGGAGGTTGGCCTGGTGCTTGGAGGGTATTAAGGTACGGCTACCATACAATTGGGCACTCTTATACAGAATACAGCAGGGTAGGTATCGGAAGTGGGTACAAATTGGCTAATATGCACTGAGGTATCACCGTTAAGTAGAGTGCAATGGATAGCGCCTAAATTCGAAGTCACACAAAATGGCAACAATGCACTGAGGTAACACAGTTGAGTAGAGTGCAATGGGTAGCACCTAGATTCGAAATTGCACAAATGGGTGAAATGCAGTGGTACAGCATCTAGAAACAATGGGACACATTAAATGGAATGCATATCACAATAGTGCAGAGTAACTGGGTACATTAAGGCACATTAAGGCAAGTGCTCAACACAATTTGGCTAAGAGATAATGAAGCAACGCCTAGGTTCATGTGACGCAATTAGAAAAGGTGCTAAGGTGCTATAGGCAATAGCAAGAATAGATGTGAGACCAATGGGCCAGAATGCAATGGGCGAGGCGTACACAGGTTACAGTTCTGCGGTTATACGGTTATTACGGTTATAAGCAAAACACAAATATTAAGGCGCAGCAGGCTAGATGCATATCTCAAATGTTAAGGCGTGGTAGGCTAGTTGTACAACTCATTGTTAAGGCACAGTAGGCTGGATGCGCAGCTCAGATGTTAGGGTACAGTAGGCTGGATGCAAAGCTCAAGTGAGGGCACAGTAGGTTAGGTGCAAAACTCAAATGAAGGCAGATAGAGCTAGATACACAGTTTCAATATTAGGGTGCAATAGGCTAGATGCAAACTCAAATGGGGCACATTATGCTGGACACACAACTCAGGTGTAGGGTGCAGTAGGCTAGAAGCAGGTCTCGGGGCACAATCAGATAGTGTGGGACTCAAGTCTCGTGTAGTAGGCTGCAATAGGTTGTATACCTAAGTCAGCTAGTAATGTAGCACAAAAAGGTAGCCGTAGAAATTCAGATGAAACGACACATTGGGCTAGATGTCATTATAGGCAAAGAGTAGGTAACATGTTGAGAAAAATGTACGTGATCAGTGGCTATAACATAAGCTGCAACTCGGGTTATAACATAGGTTAGGTGTTAGTCTGACATCAGGTCAGAAGCTATAGTAGTCACTATGGCAAGGAATACAGTCAAAGGATTGTTTATATGATGATATTCATAGCATAGGCTACTGAAGCTGCTCCGACAACAGCAGTAAGGCGGCAGAGATGGAGGGGAGTCTGGCACACAGTCGGTATTGTAGGGCATTGGGCAACGCTGTGGTGAAGGCTGCACGTGTTAATTACAGAGATGTTCTCGATAATGTCATGAAATGATTCTCGTAATACGTATAGGATCGGTGTGCAGCTTACCCAGATTAAGTGATCTGATAGTACAGGAGACCCTTGAGGAAGTCCACAGGGCAATGGAGCAGCATTTCTGGCCCAGGCTCCAACGGCTCACGACAGGCTCAGACACGAGTGCCGGCTTCCGCCTACCGGTGGAGAGTTGGGAGGGATATGGGCGAGTGCCACCAATCAGCAGCAGCTTGGTGTCAGGGCTTTTCTGCACCAAGAGGGACACGGCGCCATCATGGAAAAGAAAACGTGCAAGGGTGATACCTGCCTCCTTGTTAAACTGATCAACATTGGGCATAGAACATTGGACCGTTTGCTTAGGGCCCCTTAGTGGGGTAAAGCGGAGAAAGGAGCTATTCCCTGAGCCCAAGTTCTCCATGTCCCCGCTCCAAACACTACTAGAGAGGGAAGGCCTGTCTTCAAGTACATCATCAGCCTCCGAGGCCGTTCGTGCCGAAAGTTCCAGGGGGCTGAGATTCTCGACTGATGTAGACAAGGTATCAACCACTTGAATTGGGTTAGACACAGGCAGAGTCTCAGGGACCAGGCAAATGGTCCTATATACGTTCTTAGTTGGGGTATCCTCCTCTGGTAACCGAGAGGGGTGACAGCTTGTGAGCAGGGCTGAAGTGGCATATCCCACCCCTACTGCTGGTCGTGGACCACCTCATGGCTAATCAGCTCTGATGTAGGATAGAAAGTGGATACATTGAGTAAAGTCAGGGAAGGTGGCAGGGGGTTTATAGGGCAAAAGAGCTTCAGGCAAAGTTGTCAGGTTGGAGGAATTTCCACTGCCCTTATCTTTGCCCATACCTTTATCACTGCAGGTAAGGGGTCCCAGGGTAATCATCAGGCCCTCATTCTCTGAAGGGTCGGCATGAATTCTGGCAATTGGATTTTCTGCAGAACAAGCACCATTCAAACCCCCCGGGGTGCTGGTGGTCACTCGACCGAGATGGGCTCCTATTTCGTTTGCCATCCCTCCTCCCCCATGACATTCTGATTAGACCCAAGAACTGGTGGATTTCTTTCATCAAGAAATAAGCCTCTCCCAAGAGTCTAGTAGGGCTGCAATCTTTCACTGCAAAAGATGCATCAGTCTCACCAACCACACCTTGTCGAGGGAGGTGTTCCCCGTTTTCGACTCACAGTCAGTATCTTGCGTTTAGGCTCCGGGCATTCTTCAATACTTAGATAAGAAATAGGAAGTATATGGTAAATGTTTGCTGGGGGACTGCAGACAACTTGGGGTGGCGAGGGGGACTTGCCAAGTGGACCACACGCTGGTATTAAACCAACAGTCACAACAGTCTGTATCACCTTTGGTCTCGGGCCAACCCCTCTCCACTCTCACCTTGTGATGTGCCTCCAGTTGGATTCTTCAATGGCCATGCAGTATTTATGGCCAAGTACTTGGGACTCAGATGTAAGATGAGATGTAACGTCACGCCCTTGGTAGGGCACCGCTCACCCTGCTGCGAGAGCGCAACACCCGTGCCCTTGATCCCAGGGGGCTTCGACCCTGGCGGGTGATGGTGGGGTCTAAATGCAGGAAAGGGAGGGGCTAGCCCCCTGATGAAATATGGTGACCCTCCTGGACAAAAAACGGCACAAATGTGGGACGTAATCCCGCGCCCTTTGTCCCATTATTAAAAAGTCCAGAACAGACAAATGGGTGCTACAGTTGTTGAGGAGGATGGTCCTGTTGTGAATGAAATGGATTATTGTGTTTCCTGCCAAACATGTGGTGAGAGTGAGTCACTGTATTGCTGATGCTTTGTCCTGTTCACAGTGGATGAGATTCCGTGAACTCATTGTTGCCAGTGTCGGTACTGGGGGTTCTGTGGGACCTGGGTGTGGGACAGTGCTGGAATTGGTGGACCCCTGGCCGAATGCATACAGGACACAAAGAGTGGAATTTCAGAAGCGTAGGGCAAGGATTGGAATGGAGACGGAGGTCTGGGGGTAGCAGAGAATGGACGTAGTGTGTTACATGATGTCACTGCTTGCGAGAGCTCTGTCCTTGGTAATGATAACAGAAAGGTTGGAGGGGATATCGTTCTAAGGTAAGTGTTTTTGACACTGTGAGACTATGATGGAGGAATGGGGAGGAGGCTGTTGGAGGGCTGGGCCAGACGCAGGAGCACATGTAGGAACACGTGTAGCCCTATATCTATTGGGAGGCTGGGACGATTGGTGGAAAAGATGCATGTGGTGTACGTGTCAGCCTTCGAAGGTAGTCATTTTCGGTCTCTGCTGCCAGCGCTCTTCTTCAGGGAGATTCGTGTGTCTGAAATGGTGGGTGGCAGGGCAATACCCAGCCGTTGGATGGACGGTGACAAGTGGTGGGTGGAAGGAGTGCCCTTGGGAGTTAGAAAGAGAAAAAGACTAAAGGGGGAAGGGTACTAGGGTCTTATTGGGCTGCTTGGGAGAAATGCAGTCTTGCCTGGTGAAGGCATTAAGTGAATTCTGGAGGATGAGTTGAGGGATGGGGAGTAGGTCGTTTTTCATACAGTAGGATGTCAAGGCAATGGTGGGAAGACAAGTGTAGCCAGTCTTGAGGACGTGTTTGGTTGCAGGGGGACAGGACCCATCCCAAGTTGGGACACACTCCTTCCGAATAGGGCCAGCACTGGAGGAGGTCAGGAATGACATTTTAGAGCACGAATAAAAGACGCTGGGCAGGTGGCGATCATCCAGAAATCAGTGATATGCGAGTGAGGTGGTGGATATGTTGTGGTATGATGGTAAAGTAAATTAGTTTCTTTTTGAAACGACACCGCAAAACATGATCTGGATATGCGGACATCCGTTTGTGAAATTATCTGGGAAGAAGGTCTTAAAGAGAACCTATGGGAAGCAACTGGGTAACTTGTATAGTGATTAAGAATTGGTCCGCGATCGGGGGCATGAGATGCGGACAACTGTTGCCTATGATTTTTAGATGATGCCGTGGTGGCGCAGGGGTATGCTTGCTGATTATTCACCTCGGGGAGAATGACCTTGGTCTTATCAGTTATTTGGGCTGGATCTCCAGGTGTGGTGGAGGGTCTGGAGGGGTGTGCAGGAGCTGGCAGGCATTTTCAGGGCTAGAAGGGAGGGCAATAGGGAGGTGTCAGGGTTCTGCGGGAGTTTGGGGGTAGTGTTTCATGCGAATATCACCTTTGAGAAGGTGGCCTATTTCCACCAGGATGGGGTGCGACTTTCTGAGGATGGAGGTTTACCTGATGGGGTTGATGGATGTGTTGAAGGGACTCACAAAGTAGGTCACAAAGTAGGTCAATGGGAGGCAGCATAAACACCATGGCCCTCATTACGACCCTGGCGGAAAGTGACTGACCTGACCGCCATAGCGTAAATAGCGTTTCCGCCATTGCACGACGGAGCAAAGTGCGGCTAATTCCGACCCATCGGGCACGAGCACCACGCCATGGCGGAAGTGCAAAGTCCGCGATGGCGGAAATGTCCCCAAAACGGCCCTCACCGCCGCCGTACGGCGCCCTAGGTGCAATTCCGCCACCCATCTTAGCGGTCACCGCAATGAGCGGCAATCGGAAAGTACGGTGACCGTAAATATACGGAAACGGAAGTAAAAACATGGTCCCGGAACGGGAAACAGCACGCCGTACACCTATAAAAACACAATTTCCACACAACCATTAAAAATACTACCCTGAGACTCATCCCAACCCGTCATCCACCCTAGTGAAACCAATAAAAATGGGAAAAGTAGCGAAAAAAGCGTGCGACCGCAAGCGGCAGGTCCACTTCTCCCGTGAGGAACTCACCGTGCTCACAGAGACCCTCCAGGAGAATGCTGCCGTCGTCTTCTCGACGCAAATGACCAGGACGGCACTTGCGGACAAGAAGGCCATATGGGCCCTGGTGGCACAGCGGGTAAGTGCGGTGGGGACCGCACCCCGCAACCCACAGCAATGCAGAAAGCGATGGGACGACTTGCGGATACGCGTACGGAGCATACTATCCGCCAACCGTAACATTGCCACAGCTACCGGGGGAGGATCGGAATCACCCATCAAGTTGACCCCCTGGGAAGAAATCTGTGCCTCCACCATTGGAATGGAGAGTATAGAGGGAGTCGGAGGGATGGAGAAAGGAGTGCAGACATCCGAAGAATCAGGTAGGTGGGCCAAATAAAACAATGCTAAATCCACAATGTCCAATCATGTGAAGTACCATGTGTCCACATAGTGCAACAGTAACACATGTCCAGGAAAACGTCCACATACATAGGCCTGATAGCACACTTTAAAAGTCACATTAAATACATAAATAATTAAAAATCCTAAAAACACCCTCTACACATGCAGCAGGCACACCCTAACTGCAGGCTGCAAAACAACTGCATCCTCAATCCACACAAAAATGAAACCACCTCCAAGGCCCCAACCCAAATCACCCTCAGGTACCACCCCAATGCATGTGATACATTGCCATTCCAATTTCCACAGACCCATTAATAACGCTCGCCCTCCTTTACTCCACCACAGGGTCCGATTCAAACGACGAGCTCCAGGACACCCCTACCAGCACACCTGCAAAGAGGGCCAAGACCAACGGCCAAAGACCCTCCACCTCAGCTGCACGCATCAAGACACGGCAGCAGCACAAATCAAGTGGCAGCACACAGGAGGGAACTTCAACAGGCACCCCAGCAGCCAGCATGCCCACAACAGCACCACCACAGGTCCCCCCAATGGATGCCACAGAAGGCACTGCTTCTGGTGGCAGCAGCACCATAGGTGACACTGCATTAATGGCAGCATGCTCCGACACAGTCAAAGTAAGATCCATCCATGACCTGTCTCAATCCCCCTGTCTGTTCCATCCCGTACACCATGAGGATACCACGCAGGGGCACCCACAAGACGACGACTGGCCATCCCCCACAAGCCCTGTGGCAAGGCAACATGAGGTGACCAGCCCCTCTGTGACACCACCGCAAATGGCCATGGCACAGCAGAGGCAACAGTCCCTCGACCAGGTGATCGTGCAACAGCAGCAACTGGCCACGCTCCTCAAGGACCATGCTGATGAATGTGGGGGTACTAAGGCAGCCATAGAAACATCAACTGAGACACTTAGGGCAGAAATGGAGAGAAGTACAGAGACACTAAGGGCACAAATGGAGAGAAGCACCGAGAGCCTGAGAGTACAAATGGAGAGAAGCACCGAGAGCCTGGGAGTACAAATGGAGAGAAGCACCGAGAGCCTGAGGGGGGAACTGCATGCGACGTCCAAAGACGTATGTGCTTAACTTGCCGCTGTGCGCCGTGTGCTCACTGAGCTCTCACAAACCCTTAGGGACATGCATGGACGTGAGCAGGCAGAGACATCATCCGTTGCAAGTTCCGTCCAGGGCAGCCCCCAACGTAGATCTGGGAGGAACCTGCGCTCCACAGGCAGGGGTGCCCCTGATACCCGGAGAGGGGGCTTGCAATAGCGACTGCCCACTGACAATGAGCATCTTTGGACACTGGTGTTCGGGGGGGAGGTAGGAGGGTGGAGGGGGTGTGTTGGGCTCACTTGGGTGGCGGGTCGATGGGGTGTGTAACATAATTTCACATATGCCATAAACAATGCACGATCATCCAATGAGATGTGTGGACATTGATCTTTGTGTACGAGGCCATTATAGGCGTACAGTCCATATTGTGCATGTTCCAGACACACACAGTGCCACAAGTCCCGTGTCCATGTATCAGCCACCAGGCGTGAGTGCTAGAAGCATGCATCTATGATATGCTGATGAATGTCACGGCCCTCCTGTGCCTCGCAGACTCCTTGAGGTGCTGCCACATCCCCACCCTCATCATGACCATCTTCAGGTGCTTGCAGTTCTGCGTCAGGGGGCATGGGCACATTTCTACGTACGCACATGTTGTGTAGCATGACACATGCCATGACCATCTTTGCAACCTTCTCATGGCGGTACAGGAGTGCCCCGCCAGACCTGCTGAGGCAGCGGAAACGAGTCTTCAGTAGGCCGAATGCCTGTTCTATGACTACACGGGTACGTGAGTGGGCATGGTTGTAGTCCTCCTCATGCTGGTCCTGTGGGTTCCGGAGTGGTGTAAGGAGCCATCTCTTCAGTGGATACCCGGCATCACCTGTATGTGGACAATAAAGGATGTTTGTGGAATGACATTGCTACGTACGCACCCCCCCCCTTCCTGCCAGGTCATTGCCGCATCACATACCCCACATTATCATGCTTGAAATGAGACTCACCGAGTAGCCAGGATCTGTTCCCTACGTGTCGCTCCATGTAGCGTGGTATTGTAGAGTTCCTCAAGACCATAGAATCATGGGTTGATCCAGGAAATCGGGCACAACAATGTGTAATGATCCTGTTGGAGTCACACACCATTTGTACATTCAGAGAATGAAATTGTTTTCGGTTGCGGTACTGGGCCTCCATGGCATGTGGGACGACCAATTCCACATGGGTGCAGTCGATGGCACCAATGCAACCCGGTATGCCGCCAAGTGCATGGAATCCCACTTTTGTGTTCGTAATTTCCTGCTCCGAGCGTGGTAGAGAGATGTAGTCATCTGCGTGCCTCAGGAGGGCATCGAGCACTTGCAATAGTGTCCGTGAGAACACTGGCTGTGAAATGCCATGCAACTGTCCGACTGTGTGCTGGTAGGTGCCTGTGGCCAGGAAGTGGAGTACAGACACCACCTTCAGTAGGGGTGGGATGGCGGTTGGGCTATCTATCATGCTGACAAGGTCAGCCTGTGTCATGTCCACAATGGCGGTTATGGTGTCCCGGTCCAAACGGTAGAGGGTGTGGATCTGCTCATCAGTGAGGTTGAACGGATGTGCTCGGAGGCGTGGGATTGCGGGCTGCCTGCGTGGTGGTAGTGGCTGTGCTGGCGGCCCTTGCTGGCCCTGCGTTGCCCTCCTCCTCCTCCTGCGTCTCCTCCGTGCGGCCGGTTGTTGTAGTAGTTAGTGTTCGTCTTCTTCTTGAAGTTGGAGTACTTGCAGTGCTATCAGGTCCCCCAGGGCCAACATCGCTAGTCCTGCCGGTAGCATTTCGGAGTGGGTGTGGTTGTGGGAGGGGGTTGGGTGTGCAATTTATGTGTTTTCAGGCTGTATAGCCTCCACCTGTGGTGATTCATTCCACCTGTGCAAGCTGCAATCCCCTTTGGGCGAGCACGTCCCGCACACAACGCTGCAATTCGACGAATGGCATCTTGCTATTACAATCATGTATTTGTTCCCGATGGCAGTGTAATATTGGTTCATATGTTCATTCTGCTATGGTCCCATTGTTTCACATACTATCTTTGCAGTCGCGAACAGACTTGTGAAGGGTCAGTGGAATGTAGTACTCGATTAACGGTGGACCCTCATGCAACACTGTACCGAGGTTCACCGACGGGCGGGGCGTCCCATTTGTGAGTGAAGCCAGTTGCCATTTTCACACACTGCCGCACTAGATGGATGAATTTGTGATTTCAAGCGGTCACAGATGCCTTTTCGACGTGATGTTGCAAATGAGGAATTCGAAGGACGGCGCTTTCGGTTTTCAGCTAGCGGCGAGGAGATGCCCACAGGTCTGACTGCAAATATAACGTTCTATTGTTCAATGTCCTTGGGACAGGGGCCATGGCGAGAATGCAATGATTGATATGAATAGTATGGGATGCGCAATAGCGTAGTGGACGATGAGGCCGGACGTTCCCAAATACATGTTACTTCACAACACTGGAATTACGGGCTGGAGCACAGTGGATTTTGCAGACTGCATAACGCACAGACTCAATGGAAATTTCACATGTTATGTGAGTATAAAATCAGGCGTTTTCATTACGGGATGAGGGAATGATGTATGGATGCATGGACAGATGATTTAATACAGAGTTTGCCATGTACAGGGCTTTTTGGAATCTATCCACCTCCCCTGCGCTATGTGATGCAGAGCTGCCATAGTGGGACCATCGTCTATCTGCCCTTGTTGAACCCTCCCTGTCTCGACGCGCCTTCAAACACTTGTGTCTATGCACGTTACTAATCCCATCTAATGGATTCTGTTTTAACAGACGCATGCACAAAAACACTCGTTTGTAATAGTGTTTTCACCTCGATATATATAGTTATGATTCGCAAGTGGTTTTTGGGTGGAAATAATCCTTTGGAGTGGGCTAGCATGCATATGGCTGTGGATTTAGTGTGATCATTGAAGTGAGTAATTCAAATGAAGTTCGGATGCCCATACTATTCTTTTTCATTTCATTTGGGTGACAGGTATCTCCTCCCCTTTTGCCACTGCCATCTGTATGCCACTCCTGCAGATGGATTTTACTCCCGACACCTGCTGCTTCGTGTTAATCAGTGGAGCACCATTACGATCTTATGGGACGATCGCCAATGGGCCACATGCCCTTACGCAGTACTAGTGGCTAGGAGCAACATTTCGGCCTTTCAGCTGGACTAGTGCCTACCTAATGGGACGGCCCTGCGGTTCTAGGCGCTTCCATGTTGCCTTTTTGAACGTGAATGTAGCCCCTGTGTACCATGAAGGAACAGGGCGTCACACAAGAAGAAGCTGGTCATTTATTGCGGATGCAGCCCACAATGATGAAATATATTTTGGAGTTCATGACCTAATGGCTGTATGGGCTTGGTGATTTTGTTGTGCATTAAATTTCTATTCTGATATGAACCGTGTAGCGTTCTTCTTTGCAAGTGATGTAGCATATTCCTATTTGTGGAGCGATGTATTGTGAGGAGATCTGCATTGGGTTCCAGCTTCGGAGTATAGTTGCGTGGTACTGTACTGGGCGCGTTTGCCTACGAAGCCCAGTGAGGTCAGGGATAGGGGCTGCCATTATGACTGTTTTAATGATGTCATGCTCAGGGGCGGGGGATTAGCTTTTGTGTAACAGATGCCGGTCAGCCAGGTGGATTGGTGGAATGATGTGATTATCAGAATATGGCTGGTCACAGGTGCCTGTGTTTGCGTGCGTTTCTTGGAGGGAGACTGAGGTCATGTCCATTTTAATGGCTTCTGTATTCGTGCCATCTGTGCCCTGCAGCTCCCATTGGCCCCTCTTGAGATGAGCCTGGCTGCTCAGTCACTCTGCCAACTTGTGTGGTACATGCTTATGCTGATGGTTGGTTTGTTTACTGGCAGGAGTACAGGGCTGGTGCAGTCTCACTCAGGATACTGCTTTGAATGTTGCCTTACACTGGTGTCAGTCGATGGGGGGGCCTGTTTTTGTTTGTCTCATTTTTCTGTTCATGTTGCTGGACTTGACCCTTCACATGCCTGTGCTGCATCAGTGCGGCAATGGTGCCATGGCAAATATGGATGGCCACTCACAAGGCACTTGGAGCCCCTAGATTCATTTGTTCGTTGGCAGGCATGGATGACTTGTACATTTCACTGGTTGCATTGTGTGACTTCATTGCACCTACGAGGAGTTGTGCAATGTGGCCAGGGAGTGGTGTACAGGCACTCAGTAGGGCCGTTTACGGTTGGTTCGCGATGCCGTACTTCTCACCATGGCGGAATGGTACTTTCCGCCATGCTTGATGGCGTTAGGTGCATGTCCGCTAGGGTCAGAATTCGCGTACCGTTGCGCCATGGTGGTAATTACGGTTTGGCATGGCGCGCGTGCGCGTACTTGGTGCAGTTAGCGTTGGCGTTCACTACGGTGTCGCTAATGGCATCGTACTTTACGGTGACGGGTCATGATCGCACCGAGCGCTATTCGATGGCGGTATTGCATTTCCGCCATCGTTTTTCGATTTCCGCCAGGGTCGTAATGAGGGCCCATCTGGGGAAGGTTATGCTGAGTGGCGGAAAAAAACACTAAGAACAGGCTTGTGGAAGAAAATGTTCTAATGTTAAAAGTTAAAAGGACAGTATTGATTTAAGAAGGTTAGGTAAAACAGGGAAGAAAACAGGAGTCCTGGTCCTAGAGCAGGTAGGCACGCCTGTAAAGAGAAGAGAAAAGAAAGCAGTTCCGTAGAGAGAGGACTAGGGTGGAAGGGGACAGCAGAGAAAGAGGGAGATGCAAGGGGGTGGGAGTTATTGCGGTGGAAGGAAGGGAGAAGAACGGGTTTACATATGGGAATTTGAAGGAGCAAATATCACATGAAAGTTATACAGTATCAGACCTGCATGTTATAAAGTGATATTTCTACAAATAAGAAGTGTCACAGAGTATTCTTTAAGCCACGCCTCCCAAACTATGCCCAGCAGGGACAGCATGAGAAGAGTGAAGACCATATGGCCAGTTGCTATGAGCCCCAGGTGCACCCCTTAGCGCTATCATCCAATCAATGCATGTAAAATAGGACTTCGGCTTCAAATGCTTACTCGTGGATGTGCTCATTGTCTTCATCCCATGTTCTCCCGCTCAGTTTCTATGGCCTGACACTCTTTCTGTCTACTGCCTCACAATCTGCCACTCGGTCCGACCTCCCTGTGGCCTACATCTGCCCCCTCCTTCTTTTCCTCTGGCTGTATCTCAATCCTTCCTTCTTCTGGCTTCCTTCCCTCGCCTGGCGCAGCCTTCCCTTTATGCCTTCCCTCCTTCCATCTCTTACACTTACTTTCTCCCTTCTTCCATCTGCCCCCTCCTTCTTTTCCTCTGGCTGTATCTCAATCCTTCCTTCTTCTGGCTTCCTTCCCTCTCCTGGCGCAGCCTTCCCTTTATGCCTTCCCTCCTTCCATCTCTTACACTTACTTTCTCCCTTCTTCCATCTGCCCCCTCCTTCTTTTCCTCTGGCTGTATCTCAATCCTTCCTTCTTCTGGCTTCCTTCCCTCGCCTGGCGCAGCCTTCCCTTTATGCCTTCCCTCCTTCCATCTCTTACACTTACTTTCTCCCTTCTTCCATCTGCCCCCTCCTTCTTTTCCTCTGGCTGTATCTCAATCCTTCCTTCTTCTGGCTTCCTTCCCTCGCCTGGCGCAGCCTTCCCTTTATGCCTTCCCTCCTTCCATCTCTTACACTTACTTTCTCCCTTCTTCCATCTGCCCCCTCCTTCTTTTCCTCTGGCTGTATCTCAATCCTTCCTTCTTCTGGCTTCCTTCCCTCACCTGGCGCAGCCTTCCCTTTATGCCTTCCCTCCTTCCATCTCTTACACTTACTTTCTCCCTTATTCCATCTGCCCCCTCCTTCTTTTCCTCTGGCTGTATCTCAATCCTTCATTCTTCTGGCTTCCTTCCCTCACCTGGTGCAGCCTTCCCTTTATGCCTTCTGTTATGAAGATGGGGCGGACGCAGGTAAGTCAAATAAGTGGATTTATTTAGGATAATAAATCGGAAAAGAAGACCCCACATCTCATGGGCTCCCTCCCCTTCAACTCTCTCCTCCAACTGCCCAACTTAGAACCAAACAAGAAACATGCACTAACATTCCATGACATCATAATGTATGCTCTATTCACTAGAGAGATCTCCTCCCCAAAGGAGATGCACTACAACACATCCCCCCCCTTTTTTTTTTATATATATATCATCTGATCGCCTTCTCCTTTTCAGCATGTTACAATAAATACGTCGCATTTCGTACAATTGATCTAAAACAAAGATGTTACACTAACTAATTCACAATTCAAAAACTGATCTAAAACAAAGCGCCATGTGCGGCTCAGTTGCCATTTCCTTACTTCTTTCTCCTGGGCATCTTCCCGCATATGGCTTTCACACATTGCCTCTCCTCACAGAGGCAACTCTCTCTTTATTCCACACTTGCCCTCCAGCAACTCGCACAGCCCCTTTCATGACTGCCACAACTCTGAAAGGATCCGAATAAAGAGACTCCCCCTTCCTCCTTATCACTGCTCTCTTTATCCTAATCCAGTCACCACACTCCACACGCAACTCCTTCTTTCCTCTCCTCAAGTTTTCACGCTTGACCCAATCTGACTTCTTCCTCACCAATGATCTTCTCACTTCATCCACAACAAGATCGGTCTCCCTACACCTTCCCAGCCATGGCGGACAAGCTATGGAATATGGCTTCCTTCCCCTCATGAGTTCAAACGGGCATAGACCGGTCGTAGAATGCGGCGCCATCCTCAGAGCCCACATTCTATTTTGTATTAGAGCTAGCTTGTCTAAACCACACTCCTCTCCCATACGTACACTCTCCATCACACACCTATTCATTCTCTCAACCACACCATTTGACTCGGGATGGTACAATGAAGTTCTTTTGTGACCAACTCCACACTTCCTCAAATAGTTAGAAAATCTTTCTCCCATAAACTGGGGACCATTATCGGTCAATATGGTCTCAGGCAAACCCTCACTTGCAAAGATTTCCTGCAGAACCTTTATCATACTTTCACTCGTGATATCCCTCACGACCTTAAAATCCACCCATCTGGAAAACAAATCCACCACCAAAACAATATACTTTGCCCGGGCATAACCAAGTTCCACAGGACCAAGTATGTCCATGGCTATATCACACCATATCCTAGACGGAAGACCGACATCCACCAAAGGTTGTTTCCTGGCCGCTATTCCCTTTCCACTCTTAACACAAAACTGACAATTTGCCAAACGATCTTCCACCTCCTTGTCAAAACCCGGCCACCAATAATCTTCTCTTAACACTCCTTTGGTCTTGGTATTCCCAATATGACCGCTATGTGCTAAATCTACCACTTTCTTTCTTAAACCCATCGGGACCACTGCTCTACCCCATCTGAACAAAATATTATCATTTACGGATAATTCATCCTTCACCTCCCAAAATGGCTTCACTTCTTCCGCCAATTCCACCTTATTTGGCCATACCGTAGATTCAACATATGTGATTACCCTCCTTATGATGTCATCTCTCTCCATTTCGTCCAACCACTCCTGCTTGGATACAATACAATCAGTGTTGACAAACACTAGTTCCATTTCCTCACTTTCCATACTTTCAGGTGCTGCCACCCTTATCCTTGATAGACTGTCGGCTAAAACATTTTCCTTCTCGGGAATGACCTCCATCCTAAAACAATGTGTCTGCATCCTGGTAACCCACCCTTCCACTCTCCGAGATACTTTGTCAAGGCCCTTATTCTCAAAGATGGCTTTTAAGGGTTTATGATCCGTTCGCAACACAAACTCTACTCCCCACACAAACTTTCTGAAGCGTTCCACAGCCTAAAAACATGCCAAAGCCTCCTTCTCTAGTACCAAATACCTTAACTCTGCTCCCTTGAGACCCCTTGAGGCATGGGCGATTACCTCTTCAGAACCATCTTCCTGCTTTTGTGATAACACAGCTCCCAGTCCACTCTCACTAGCGTCAACTGTGATCATAGTTAGCTTCCTCGTGTCAAAACACCCTAATGGACCGGCCATATTTATTTCTTCCTTTATCCTGTTAAACTCCCTGTCACACTGGCTATTCCATACAAAATCAGCGCCCTTCTTAAGAATCTTTCTCATCTCCTGTACTTTGTCAGCATAATTTATCACAAATTTGTGATAAAATTCCGTCATTCCTAGAAAAGAGCGCAGCTCATTCTTGCTTTTCGGTTTCTCAACACTCTTAATGGTATTAATCATATCTTCCTTGGGCTTAACTCCATCCCCTGACACTTCATGTCCTAGGTAGTCCACTTTCGTCACTGCAAACACACATTTCTCACCTCTCAAAGTAATACCTCTCTCCTCAAATAACCTCAAAACCTTGCGTAAATTCCTGTCATGTTCTTCCATCGTTACACCACTCACCAACACATCATCCTGAAAACAGAACACTCCCTTAAATCCATTCAACAAACGATCCATGATCTTCTGAAATACTGATGAAGCGGACGCCAGCCCAAATGGCATTCTCCTAAATTGAAAAACACCTTCATGCGTTACAAAAGCCGTAACGTTCCTACACGCCTCCACCAATTCGACCTGATGATAAGCTGACGTCATATCTAACTTAGAGAAAAATCTTCCTCCACCCACCATGGTCAACAGTTCACCCATGTTGGGCAGAGGATGTCTGTCCACCAACACACATTTATTTAACTCACGCATGTCAACACATAACCTTATGTCACCTGAACTTTTCTTCACAATCACCACTGGGGATACCCATTCAACCCCCCCAGCTCTCTCAATCACACCTGACTCCAACAGCTTCTGTAATTCCTTTTGCACTTTCTCCCTCAAAGCTAGAGGCACCGGCCTGAGTTTCGCCACAATAGGCACACTATTCTTTTTCAATGTTATCTGGTGCTGAAACCCTCTCACCTTTCCCAACTTCTCATTAAACACTTTCCCAAACTCCGACATGTATCTATCATGACTCGCAGACACTTCGGAAATTTGCAGCACTTGCTCTGGGTGATTGGGATCGAGTCTGATCCCTAAATTCTTTTGTTCTCTCCACCCTAATAAAGATTGACCCTTCTTGGTGACATACACTTTGCCATCACAACTGCGTCCCTTGAATTCAAATCTACTCCATACATAACCCAGTAAATCAATAGGATCTTGGTTGTAACCTCCTGGATTTATGTCGGGCTCTGATAACTCAGATACTACCCCTTTCATTTCGCACTCAAAGGCAACCCTGGATATTAAAGTTATTTTCGACCCTGAGTCAGCCATCATTGACACCTTACACCCATTCACCGTTACCACAGCATAAGGCCTTTCACAATCCTCAAGGTCCCCACCATTTGTAACAACATTCACCGTATTCACGATAACATTTTGTAATGGCACCACAACTTCGTCTTCTGATGACCTTCCATCTTCTTCCTCATTTACATACAAGACCCTCCGTTGGCCTGTCTGTCCAAATTGGTAGTTCTTGCAGCACGATGCTAAATGTCCTCTCCTTTTGCATTTTGAGCACGTACTTTTCCGCCCTAGACACACAAAGGAGGATGCAAAGTGCGTTGCACTAGCACACCGATAACATAGCCTTTCGTCCTTCCTATCCTCTTTCTTCTCAAATCTCTGCATACAATCTTGACCCTTCCATTCTTCCGGATTGTTCTTCCCTGACTGTCTGTTTCTTCCTTTCCTTTTGTTCTTTCCCTCGGCCACGGACAACACCTCCGGTTTACTTTCTTTGGGCTCCCCTCCTTCAGTTTTGGAAAGTTTGGCCACACATGCCATGGAATGCTCCACACGTTTCGCCAAGTCCAATACTTCATCTAAACTTGGCTCATCCTTTAGCCACAACTCCTCTCGTATCTTGTTGGATCGACAATGTGTCATGAATTGATCACGAATATGTTCGTCGAAACTTCCTTGAAATTTGCATGTAAGAGCCAGATGTCGCAATGCAGTCACATAATCCTCAACAGATTCATTTTGGGCTTGTGTGCGCATCCGGAAATTGTACCTTTCAAAAATTGTGCTCCTTTTTGGGTTAAAATGCCTATCTAGCTTCACTAATGCGGATTCGAACTAATTTAATTCATCCCCGCTTCCGTCACTCACAAGTTGTGGTAGAGTTTCAAAAATTCTTTGGCCCTCAAAACCCAAAAAATGTAACAACAATGCCAACTTCCTCTCGCTGGAATAGGCTGTCCCGCCGGCTGCTTTCATGTAGTGCAGAAAACACTTGCGCCATTGGGGCCACATAATTCTTGCCGCGCCTGGGGCAGGCATAAAAATGGGGGGCCCCGATATCCCTGGCAAAGCTGCCATATCATCTGATTGCAAAACGTCACTTAGGTGTGCTTTTATGTTCTCCCTGCGCTGGAACTACTATTGCACAGTTGAATTGCCACGCTTCAGGTGTCTCCTAAAATGTTCCTCTGTAAGCTCGCTTGTCCATACAGTAAGGACTGACACTGCAAAACCACACTACGCAATATCTTGTTTATGGTTGATGTCTACCTTCTTGAGAGCTGTGCAAATGCAGCAGTGTCCCGCTCATCTTCCTAAATAATAACTAATATTGCTTTTCCCTAACACTTCAGTTATCTCCTTGTTGCTTTGATACAACAAATGACATATGAGGGAATAAGACTCCTCACAAAATGGGAAATGCCCCTCTATTATATAGTCCACGGTAGTCCTCTGCTCACATGTCCCTGTGTTAGGGGAAATACGGTACTCTGGTTCAGAGTCCGCTCCCCACGCCTTCCCTCAGCCGTCTGTGCCGGGCAACACAGCTAACGCTGCGCCGGGGCTAATTAACAAGTTCAGGCACTTACTTTTCGTTGGAGAGGTGTGTTGGGGAGGTGCGTACACGCAGGCCTGCGCACGGTGGCCACTCAACGCTACAGGGGAGCGGAGCAGCCAACTCGAAGACCTCCGCACAGTGGCCGCTCAACGCTACGGGGAAGCGGAGCGGCCCTCCCAGACGTGTTCTTCTGACGCCGGCGAACTTCTTCTTAGCGACAGCCCCTGCCCAGTTGAAACGTTGGCGTGGCAAGCTGATCTCCGCAGCTCTGATCTCCGCAGCTGATCGCGTCAGCCGGTCACACGGGACCGAGCGAGCAGCCACGAACGACGAGGTGCAGTCCTCTCAGCGACCGTCGTGTGGGCAGGGTTCCACTTCAAAGGCCGCACACGGGAGGCCAAACGGGTTGGTCTTTTCGCGCCGTGCCGGCACATGTAGGAAGGACTTGGAGGGTACGGCTGGCAGCGGGAGCGGGGCCCAGTTCACAGGACGTCTCTCTCAAAACTGAGCTCGCTGGAGCGGCATATCTCAGCTGGGGTCTTCTCTTCACCTGCGTTCCATGGCAACTCATCCCATCCTCGTCGCCATTGTTATGAAGATGGGGCGGACGCAGGTAAGTCAGATAAGTGGATTTATTTAGGATAATAAATCGGAAAAGAAGACCCCACATCTCATGGGCTCCCTCCCCTTCAACTCTCTCCTCCAACTGCCCAACTTAGAACCAAACAAGAAACATGCACTAACATTCCATGACATCATAATGTATGCTCTATTCACTAGAGAGATCTCCTCCCCAAAGGAGATGCACTACAACACCTTCCCTCCTTCCATCTCTTACACTTACTTTCTCCCTTCTTCCATCTGCCCCCTCCTTCTTTTCCTCTGGCTGTATCTCAATCCTTCCTTCTTCTGGCTTCCTTCCGTCGCCTGGCGCAGCCTTCCCTTTATGCCTTCCCTCTTTCCATCTCTTACACTTACTTTCTCCCTTCTTCCATCTGCCCCCTCCTTCTTTTCCTCTGGCTGTATCTCAATCCTTCCTTCTTCTGGCTTCCTTCCCTCGCCTGGCGCAGCCTTCCCTTTATGCCTTCCCTCCTTCCATCTCTTACACTTACTTTCTCCCTTCTTCCATCTGCCCCCTCCTTCTTTTCCTCTGGCTGTATCTCAATCCTTCCTTCTTCTGGCTTCCTTCCCTCGCCTGGCGCAGCCTTCCCTTTATGCCTTCCCTCCTTCCATCTCTTACACTTACTTTCTCCCTTCTTCCATCTGCCTCCTCCTTCTTTTCCTCTGGCTGTATCTCAATCCTTCCTTCTTCTGGCTTCCTTCCCTCGCCTGGCGCAGCCTTCCCTTTATGCCTTCCCTCCTTCCATCTCTTACACTTACTTTCTCCCTTCTTCCATCTGCCCCCTCCTTCTTTTCCTCTGGCTGTATCTCAATCCTTCCTTCTTCTGGCTTCCTTCCCTCGCCTGGCGCAGCCTTCCCTTTATGCCTTCCCTCCTTCCATCTCTTACACTTACTTTCTCCCTTCTTCCATCTGCCCCCTCCTTCTTTTCCTCTGGCTGTATCTCAATCCTTCCTTCTTCTGGCTTCCTTCCCTCGCCTGGCGCAGCCTTCCCTTTATGCCTTCCCTCCTTCCATCTCTTACACTTACTTTCTCCCTTCTTCCATCTGCCCCCTCCTTCTTTTCCTCTGGCTGTATCTCAATCCTTCCTTCTTCTGGCTTCCTTCCCTCGCCTGGCGCAGCCTTCCCTTTATGCCTTCCCTCCTTCCATCTCTTACACTTACTTTCTCCCTTCTTCCATCTGCCCCCTCCTTCTTTTCCTCTGGCTGTATCTCAATCCTTCCTTCTTCTGGCTTCCTTCCCTCGCCTGGCGCAGCCTTCCCTTTATGCCTTCCCTCCTTCCATCTCTTACACTTACTTTCTCCCTTCTTCCATCTGCCCCCTCCTTCTTTTCCTCTGGCTGTATCTCAATCCTTCCTTCTTCTGGCTTCCTTCCCTCGCCTGGCGCAGCCTTCCCTTTATGCCTTCCCTCCTTCCATCTCTTACACTTACTTTCTCCCTTCTTCCATCTGCCCCCTCCTTCTTTTCCTCTGGCTGTATCTCAATCCTTCCTTCTTCTGGCTTCCTTCCCTCGCCTGGCACAGCCTTCCCTTTATGCCTTCCCTCCTTCCATCTCTTACACTTACTTTCTCCCTTCTTCCATCTGCCCCCTCCTTCTTTTCCTCTGGCTGTATCTCAATCCTTCCTTCTTCTGGCTTCCTTCCCTCGCCTGGCGCAGCCTTCCCTTTATGCCTTCCCTCCTTCCATCTCTTACACTTACTTTCTCCCTTCTTCCATCTGCCCCCTCCTTCTTTTCCTCTGGCTGTATCTCAATCCTTCCTTCTTCTGGCTTCCTTCCCTCGCCTGGCGCAGCCTTCCCTTTATGCCTTCCCTCCTTCCATCTCTTACACTTACTTTCTCCCTTCTTCCATCTGCTGTCCTCTTTTCTTCCCTCCGCTGCTCCCATTTGTCGTCATTGCATTATCTTCTTTATCTACACTACAATGTCTGTTTCTTTTCATTCTCTCATGGTACTGCTTTGACTCTGCTTTTTTATATCACGATAACATGCTTCCTACCAAGTGCTTTCAATTGCCAGAAAAAGGAAAGGTACTGACCGTGCTCTCTTTGCGGGGGTGTTTGCCAGGGCTCAGCCCTGCCACTTATTTTTGAGCCACAACACTTGATGTCTCAGACTCACTTTAATTATGAAGTGGTGATAGTCAGTGCATTTATCATCCACAATGAGCAGTGTGAGCTGTAGTGTAACCCCAAATCTGTCAACACTGTGGGGAGTAACTATGGGTAGTGGCAGCATTGGTGCCCACCTGCAGTGTCACAGGAGTGCTAGAAAATATTCGCTCACTGGCCCATATTTTTTTTTACAAATTAAGCACTGGGTTCAGTCAACAGAAAAAACAGAAAAAAACATCAATGCACCACATTGACTGGTCCTAGGCCCTTTGAGGGGTACGCTCAGAAGCCTCAAAGCCCCTGAATGCCCTTATTTGCCCTGTTAAATAGTTGGGATACCAGGTTGCCCTGCCGATACTATGAAGTGCAAATGGCACAGCTGACAAGTTGCCCCATGTCATGTGTGCACCTCGAGTCAGTTCTGTTTTTTCCATTGCATGCTGGGACTTGTACGCTCGTTTTTGCAATTGTAAGTGTATGCCACCAAGTCCCAGCATGCAAAGTTAAAAGCCAAGACTGGCTCGAGGTGTGATACATGACATGGGGATACTTGACAGTTATGCAACAGACTTCAATTTGTAATTTGTCAGATGAGTGCCATGCCTTGTTGTAATGTTCTGTTGCTCATAAACTCTCAAGTAAGTTGCTGGTAAATTGTTTAAATTCAGTTTAGCAATGCAGGTTACAGCAACTATGTATATGGACCGAGTGGTGTCCAAGGCCCATGTAACTGATCCCAACTGTCTTGGGTAGAACACTCAAGGGATACATTCCATGCGACCGCACAAACGCTGTGACAACACTACAGTCAGGCACGCATGCACAGGAACATAGACAGGTAACTAGGATGCCACACAAGTGCCTTCTCTCCTAGCAGTCCCACATCCTTTTTCATTTCCTTTTGTGGTCTCACAGGGCTGCACAGTGACCCACTTGGTAAGTCATAGTTCTGCTTGTACTGTAGCCCTTGCAAGCCATACCACATTGCTCATGATGTCCTCTCAGCAGCACTGTACATGATACTCCTACCTTACTATCATTTTTCAATGGTCCATTGGGAAGTATGGCATGAAATTGGTTCAGGCCGGGATCGAAGACCGGTGGTGGTTGAGATTGACATTTCCATTTCGGACATGGTTGCTTGTTTGGATTCGAGATAGGCTAGAATAAGACAAAGAGAACAATTTATGATAAACATGATAAGGTTGGAAACTGCAGACGCGAATCTTGGTGCAAAGTGTCAAAGGGTACTTCTGCTCTTGGCCAGCCTGTTGGCAGAGGATCTATCCTTCGACCACATCAGAACAAGGTGGAATGAGGGCTTGTAGGTACACACACGCTTATCTGGGACATTCCCTCCTCCTGAATGTATGAGGAAATACTCCACAGGCATGCAAGACTTTGGCAGGCACCACCCCCACTGAGTAATTCCTTCAAAGTGACTGTAAACTATAGATCATGAATACATTGTTAAATATCCAATTCATATCTTCTACTCTCCATTATTTTCTGGTCTGTCCATTCATCAGAATCATACTTACCTGTTGGAGGGTTCTCCATCCTTGGAGATAGGCAACCCCTTTTCAAAATCACATGGATATGTAATCAAATAATCCACTCCTAACCTTGGCTCTCCATTTTAATTTCTAAATATTACATCTCCATGCAGATTGAAATTACCAAAAAATAACTATCTGATGAAGCCATAATACAGATTCCAAAGGGTAGTGGGGTGTTTTTGTGGCCCCTCAAACTCTCATCTGAAAGAACTCTGCTCACACTGATGGGTATTTTCCCATCTGCAGACATGGCGCAAGATGCACTTCTGCTTGCTTTCCTTGGTATCACATTTGCTTTATTCAATTGAATCTAGATGCCCATTTGTTTACTGTGTTCAGATTCCACCTTGCAGGAGTACAAGGATGAGTAGGGGTAAAATGGGCCACTCTGCCCTCACACTTCTACAAACCAAAACACAACGTAATCATAAAGGTAAAACAGGGACAATCAAGAGCTACACCTCCTTTTCCTTTTCTATTTATCTGGGCAGAGGGAAGGCTATACTCTCAGGAGGGGGGTGAAGGGGAGCCAGTAGTGACCTAATCAACACAGTATCACAGTGAACATAAGCTCAGTAACATGTTATGCAAAGGATGGGATGCAGAGTAACTCTGACACCAGAAAATCAGACCGACTCAGGAAGTTAGCAAAGTCCAAATTGACTATTTTAATATCAATTGTCTAAAACAGGGAGTTAAACGGACATTGGCAGACGTTCGCTCGAGCTGTCAGCGTAAATCACATAAAGATATATTTATATAGCATAAATTCATCATACATGAGGTCATACTACGTGGCAAATAAGAAAAACATATGAGGGATTGTGGTTTGCTCAAGGGGAACATCTAAGTATACTTTCTATAAGGGATTGGTTTGTGGTTGGGTCTCTACGGTCAGGTGGACAACTTAAACCTGCCTCTACTGCAAGTCATCCTCAACACTTATTAAGTTCAACACAATACTATTGGCTCTTAAACTATATGGCCCTTAATTATATGGCCCTCTACAATTGGTTGGCACAATTGTGCCATGTCTGAAACATTTGGCTCCTTGGCAGCACTTAAGTTCATACCTAGGTGCCAGGAGGTGGACATGACTTTGCTTCCCACCCAATTAGCCCAACATCTCTCATCGCCCATGCCTTCTGCCATGCAGACTGTCTTTGAACTTGGCCTTACAGTAGATTCTCTTATCCTGGGAATATAAGGGAGTACGGGCACACGCTTACCACAGTTCTGGTTGTGTATGCCCAAATCCTATTTCCTTCCTTAGCTCACGTGACAGGAGACAGCAATTTGGCCCATTTTGCAGGATTTAATTCTCTTGAATTAATAAACTTGGCACTCACAGTGTTGTTTCTTTGCACTTTAACAAGGGATGATTCAGCGTCTCACGGTTTCTGTTCTTCATGGATAGATAATCAGCCTTGACTTGCTTTAGCTTTGATACCAGGCCAAACATCTTCACCCTTCAAGTTCGCGATCACCAGCTAATTCTTTGCTGCGACACACAGCTCTCGAGCCGTCTTTCTCCGTGGGTTTGAACGTACTAAAATTTGTTACACTGATGTCCAAACACTATTTAATGGAGGCTTCACCTGCAGTCTATTTACTATGTATAAAGAGGTCTGTAAAAACACTGTCCTTAAACACACTCTTACCACAAGTAAAGGATACACCAATATGCAGTATTCTTCAGATACGTCCGGATATGCCAAATAACCAGGAAGCTGGGAATGAATATAGTAATTCCCCTAGATCTCCCCTCCCCTTCTAGGGCAGAAAAATCCAGAAGGAGTGAAAAGCTACAGGGAAACCCTCTGGGGAATAAAACCCTGATGTGTTCGGATGGACGTCTTGCCAGATGTGGTGTCAAGAGTGGCTCGATCTCAGAAGAGATTCCAAAGGTAATGTCTAATAGAGGAGCAAGATAGAAGAGGATGAGTAATTGAGGAAAGGTTAAATACAACAAGAAAGAAAAAGAGCTAAGTATAGTGTTTACCCTTTGAAGGAATCGAACTCTACTGCGGTGTAATTATTCCGGACCTTTGGTCTTGATAAGCATTACTGTAGTAGCAATATACAGTTAGAAAATAGAAGAGAAGAAGGGATACAATGATAAACGTTAAGGTTTGGGTCCTAACATGTACCTGGTGGAGAGAGCGAAAACTGCTTGAACAGCTGGGAATGAGATTGGGAAGCCGTGGGAGTCGCCGAGGACTATCGGAAGCTGTGACTGTTTATGGCGTGCTTAGGTAAACAAGAGAGCTCGTAGAGTTAGTAAGCTGCTTAGGTTTTGAATCGGTCCGCTATTCTAACTATATATTACGCACCAGATTTCTTGGAAGCTAAAAGAGAAGGGAGCAAGTTGTCGGAACTCGGAAAGAACTTCTGTGTGTGTGGATGGAAGCGGACCCGCTCCGCAGGTAAGCAGAGGGGCCGGGGAAGTCCGGACTGCAGGTTGAACACGTCTAAGATGAGAAATGGAAGGTAAGTAGAGTGAAAGATTAACCTGAATGACAGAAAAGAAGAGTAAGCCTAGATTTCGTACTTACGCAGCCTTGATGCAAAAGAGTAGCAACGCTTCAGCGCCTTGTGTAGAAGGCTTGAAATACAGAGCTCTGCAGAAGGGGTGGAGTTTCCCTATCCTCCAAGTTGCAAAAGACTGGAGCGTTGCTGCTGGAACGGTCCACCATCTTGGGAGTAAAAATGGAAGACACATGCACCCGAGACCAACGGTGCCAGAGGGACTAACGTCTCCTGAGGGATGTGACAAGGTCTGGGAAACCCTCTACTGGTACGATCACAGCCCATTGACCTGTTCTTGGGTGGATGGCCCCCGGGAGGGTCTCAACCACGCTTTAGCTCACTATGTTTTTCACAGAGGAGACATTTCCAGACCATATCAGTCTTTGTCCCACCCATAGCTAGTCCAGCATCGAAATGGTAGGCAATTCTCCTGTGAACAAGAGTACCACCAGCAATCCCAAACACGTGTTTCAGCCCAGTTGGGCCTCATCAGTGAGGTGGAGCTGTGCCTCTCTAAGCACAGTGAGCAAGGTGTCCACATCTGGGTTGCCCTGGTAACTTAGGGTGAGAACCAAAGGTACCCAAAATGTGCATAAAGAGGTCTGGGTAACCCTCTACTAGTACAAACACAGCCCATTGACCTGTTCTTGGGTGGATGACCCCCGGGAGGGTCTCAACCACGCTTTAGCGCACTATGTTTTTCACAGAGGAGAAATTTCCAGACACATATCAATCTTTGTCTCACCCATATGGGATGTTAATGCTGTGTTGAGTCTGTTTCAGTCCTGGACAGATAATGATGATCTTACTGTCCACCAACCTTACGCCAAACTTTCAATGTTGTTATGTCTGATTTCCATAAAAGATGTGAACACATTGGCAATGGATAATAAGGTGTTATCACTGGAATGTGTAACCTCTTTAATTACTCTTAGAACAAAACATGTGTCTACCTCAGTTGTCGATCCTTCGTTTCATGCAAATAGGAAACTTTGTGTAGGAGATTATTTTTGTTGTTATGAGTTTAAGAGTGTGACCATAAGGCCTCCCACTATCTCTCAGCTGCCTATTTCCTTCTGTAAGCCCCATCAGCCGGTCTCTTCTTCCACTTTAGTAAGAAGGGTTTGGTGGATTATGTATGAAGCAGGGTGCATAGTTACTCCTTTGGAGCTCATCCCACTAGATGGGCTTGGGTATCCAAGTACACACTTTAAGAAGGCAGCTTGGAATTCATCCTAAAAGCAGCAGATTGGTCAAGGGAGTCAACATTGAAAATGTTTTATCATAAACACATTGGACATTTGGATTACCTGCTTTGCAAGGGCATTAAACTCCCATAATAGGAAGCCTCCAGTCTCAACACAGAGTGGCTAATCCTTTTCACTAACATGAGTATGTGCTTAGATTCTATCAAGAGACACACAAGTGAGTATTATCCCTCCCACCTGCCCTTGTATTTCTATTTTCTGCATTTCTCAGATAATGGCAGGGAGAGGAATCTTATTGGGAGTGAGGGGGTAATGTGATCCTAAAGATGTTCTCCTGTCATTCAATTTTTGGTTGGATTGTTCTCCGGGTGTGGATCTTATTGTGGGTTCCAGAGGGAATGCTGTAGCTTCGCAAGAGAATGAAACATTGAGAAATGACTATTCTATACATGTTCCTTGTCTCCCATTGGTAGTTAAAAGGAGGTTCCTCAGCCTCCATGTTGAATTTAGAAATGTTTTTCTCCTAGTTAAACTTGTTGTTAAACTTAGGTTATCTCTTTTGCTGCTAGTGATTTCTGAAAATGTATTTATTTATTTTCATTCTTGTTACGCACCACATGCCCGTGGGCCTCAGGGCGCACAGAAAAACGAAAATAAGACAAGCAAAACATTAAAAGACTGAAGCAGAGGAAGTGTGGAAAAGTCATAAGATTACTCTATGTTAAAAAGGTGAGTCTTTAAAGCTCTTTTAAAAAGAGGGTAGTTTTGAACCTGGAGTATTGCAGGTGGAAGTACATTCCATAGGAGAGGACCCTGGAAATCGAGAGTGGTAGCTCCAAATTTAGCGATATTGAATCTGGGGGAAGCAAGTACTGTAGCAGTAGAGGAACAAATATTCCTGCCGGTTGTCTTGACTTTGATGCGTTCTGATAAATATGAGGGACTGCTTAAGGACACACACTTGTGTGTCATTGTTAACACTTTATGGGCCTCATAACGAGTTTGGAGGTAGCCATGCCGCCATTACCGGCATGGGTACCTCCAAACTCGTGTCCAGATCTGGGTCCCGAAAAAAGGGAATTACCGGGCCATTCTGACTTTTGCGGGCCCGGTAATTCCCATTTTCGGGACCCGGTATGTTCTCATTCCCATTGAGCCCACATAGGGCTCAATGGGAATGGGGAGGATGCTAACAACGGACCCGTTATTGACGGGTCCGTTGTTAGCATCCTGGTCAGCTTGCGTGTGCCGGTATGCACGTCTGGCCAGACCAGGCATGCATACCGCCACCCGCGAGCAAAACCCGTAATGTGGCGGCCCGGTATGAACGGTGCCGGTACCTCACCGGCACCGTTCATACCACAGCCGACAGTGTCGTAATGAGGCCCTATGTATTATTCTGTGTTTTACCAGAAGCCAATGTAGCTTCTTTCTGTAGGTGGAAATGTGAGTGCAGAGCGATTGGTTAAAGATGGTGCACACAGCATTATTCTGCGCCACCTGCAAAGACTATATGTTGGCAACGGTGGTGCCGGACAGTGGGCTGTTACAATAATCTAATCTAGAATTTATCAACCCGGTGGAAAGAAGTGCACAGTTTTTAGTTGTTATGAATGGGCGAATATAGTGTATTCGCTTATTAATCAGTCCACAGCTAGATCGAATGCTGGAGACATGGGGCTTCATGGATAGTTCGTCATCTATAACGACACCTAATGTTTTTACTTTCCTTTGGACCATGATGACATTGTCCGCGATAGTGAAGTTGGCATAGTCTGTGGCTAGCTTGTTTCGGGTGTTCTTAGAGGATACTATCATGAGCTCTGTTTTATTGTTATTCAGGGACAAGGAGTTGTAGGCCATCCAATCCTGGATGGCTTTATAGATGGTATTGATAGTTTCAGCATCATTTTTATAGTGACCGCTCAGCTGGATGACAATCTGAGTGTCATCCACGTAGTTTGTATATTGGACACCTAATTCATTTAGGAGACAGGCATGAGTCCTGTGGAACACCGCAGTTTTGAGAGATGGGGATGGAGTGATTATTACTATGCGAGGGCCCAAGAAGGAAGCTATCCTTTTGGATGCCAATCTGGAGCAATTCACAACCTCTACGAGCCTTGTCACTAGAAAGCTATGATCAACAAGATCGAAGGCTGCAGAGAGGTCGAACAGCATCAACAATGCAGCTTGATTTTTATCCGCTATGCCAGCTAGAGTAGACTTTAAGTCGAGCATGGAGGTTTCTGTTCCATGACGAGCCCTGTAGCCTGACTGTTGAGTGCCTAAGATGTTGTGTTCTTCGACATGGACCTGAAGTTGGATGTATGCACGTTTGTCCAAAATCTTCAATATGAAGGGTACATTAGTTATTGGTCTGTAATTGTCTTTATTGGTGGGATCTAATTTCTCTTTGTTCAAAAAGGGGGTTATCCAGGTGGATTTAAGTTCAACCGGTACTGTGCCTTCATCGAAAGAAAAGTTTATTAATTTAGTAATCAAAGGGACCAGTAGATCTGTTGATTCCTTGAAAATATTGGTGGTCGTTTCTGGGGCATGAGGTGGCTTTTAAATCCTGTATCACTTTGAGCACGTCCTTTTCCGAGTAATGAGAGAAGGAGAATTGGGATATATTGCTCTGAGCATTGGTGGGATGTGTTATAGTTTTTGTGGTAGCGACGGGGCCACTTGTTAAGGGATTTCTTAATGTTTTTCTTATGGGAATTGATTTTAGACAGAAAACCATCATGGATGTCTTGGCACCATTCTGAATCCTTTGTTATGTTGTTAGATGGTGGAGGCTGGTCTTGAAATTCTGCCAGAATCTTAAACAGTTCTCCAACATTAGATTGGCCGTTAATGATTCTTTTGTTATAGTGTGTCGTTTTAGCGTTGGTGATGAGTTTTTTAAATTCTTGTATGGATTATTTGTAGGCAGATAAAGTATTAGCATTGGGGTTCTTCCTCCAAGTTCTTTCTAGGGCCCTTTTGGATTGTCTAGGGGCGACAATTTCTTCAGAGAACCAGGTGTTTTTAATGGCTTCCGATTTAATTACTTTCATCTTCAAAGGGGCTAATTTGTTTACAACTTGCTTGATAGCAAGAGTCAAATGATCAGCTAGAGCGGAAGAGTCAGCAAAGTTGACTAGAAGCTGCAGTTTGGATGATAGCAGAGTTGAGAACTTGGGGGAAATTATGTTTTTCAGGTTACGCGTTAATTTGCATAGGCGTCGGTAGGAGTTGAGTTTCGTTGGAGGACTGGGCAGGAGGATTTTCACCTAGATGAGAGCATGATCTGACCAGATACATGGTGTTAGTGTAAATGCATAATACTTGCTAACATGTCTCTTAAGAGAATCTAAACCAGCACTCACGTTAGTATGGGAGGTTAACCATTGTACAGCACTTTGAATAAAAGTGCTGTATAAACCACTACTTTTACTCTTTGCCCTCTGACTGATTGAGTTCTATGACCCTGTTTTTCTCTAACTGTTATGATTTTCAGCAATTACGTGGATCAGTATATTTCATCAAAGACATTTTTATATGTTATGCATATGTATTTCAGCTGATCTTATGAACCAGACAAATGAGGTGCAAAATAATAATACAACACTCTTCAGGACTTGCCTGTGCTCTGGAGTCCTTACTGTCCGCTCGGATCTGTCGGTGGGGTTTCATAATCTCTGAAAAAAGACATGGTTAAAGTGAATACCTAGAGAAAAAGTGTAGTGTCACATGAAAGTGTTTGCTCCCTTTACATCTGTGCTCTAAAGTGTCTGAAACTCTCAGGATCTGATGACAATTCATTCTGCTTGAATGAGAGCAGTTGTTGAATACCCTTCACTGCAGTGGGACGAGTTGTGAGGGACAGCAAAGACATTCTGGCCTTAAAATAGATTTCAAATACTACTTTACAGGGACCTTCAATCGGCACAACACTTTTTTAGTCGACTTCCTTTCCTCATCTTACTCCCTCACTGCTGTTATGTTTAAAGCCCACACATTCTTTTGGCCCTCAACAGCATCCGTTGGAGCGGCGGGCTGCAGAGCTACTGGTGGAATTATATTGTGGACTGCGAAATAAAGGCTCATGGTCGAACAAGTGAAGGAGAAGGCACTCAGACCAATCA
The DNA here is from genome assembly GCF_040938575.1 of Ambystoma mexicanum. NCBI lineage: Eukaryota > Metazoa > Chordata > Amphibia > Caudata > Ambystomatidae > Ambystoma > Ambystoma mexicanum. The sequence continues at coordinate 44,335,898 of NC_090922.1, forward strand.
CACCTGTGCCCTGTTTCTCTGCATTGTTGTGCATTACAAAGCGTTGCATCTAACATTGAGGTAATAGCTCACACAAACTCTTAGGGACCTTGAACCCTACCTTGCTCCAATCTATTTTCCCTCTTTAACCACTCCCTCTCCAATGATTTCTTCCCAGCTGGCTTTAAATTACCCACTGTTCTATCTATCCTTAGGGCTGCCCTGAACATCCCTAAACGTGAGCACATCTCAGCTGCAGGAAGGAGCGCGCACTGGCTACCAATTCGAGAGCGCATCCCCTTCAAAACATTAGCCATCACGCACAAATGCCTTTCAAATTAGGCACTAGTTTACCTATCGCAGAAGTTCAAAAAAGTGCAGACCACATGGCTTGCCCACACCACTAACATGCACCATCTCATCACCCCAAAGTTCAGGCGCCAGAGATCTGGGGGATTAAGATTCCGGGTCATTGCTTCAAAAAATTGGAATGCTCTACCATTAATGCTGAGATCCGAACAATCCCACTGGACCTTCTGCAAGCACCTCAAGACTGTGCTGGTCACACAAGAGGTAACCAGAGGACCCTCTTTCCCCAAGACAGCATCTCCATTCTCACCTGCGTACTGTAACCACTGACCCTTGAGCTGGCCGGCGGGCTCTTTTTTCTCCCCAGCTCCTGCTCATTTGGCACAGACTCTCTCAAGTCTCCACTGCTAGAGATCGTTCGTACCTATTGGTGTACTCTAAATACTTTGATTACTTGAATGCCTGCAACCGGCGCCTCGATGCCTGCAGGCTCAGTGCATTACACAAACGTAATAATAAAGAAATAATACATAAATAAAAACCACTAGTCTGACCCCAGTCCTAAAACCTACTGCCATGCTTCTCTTCTTCCACACTCTTCCAAAATTCTCAAGGGTGTAGTTTTCAACAGGATCACCAAGTACTTTGACTTTAACAGGCTCTGCCACCCCCTGTACATTCACTCCATGCAAATGGCACTGGCATACACCTCCTCCTTTCTGACCAACCTGCAGCCTTTAACATTGTCCATCACCCTTCACACCAACCCAGACTCCACAACCTCAGACTCCAGGACACTACGTTCTCCTGTCTGGCATACTACCGCTCTCATTGATCAATTTCCTTTCCTTGGAACATGGTGATCTCCTCTTCTTCCCTCCTCCCCAGAGGCGGATTGTCCACAATGGGCGAGGGGCCAGCGACCCGCTACCCATAATGGACAGGCCAAAGCCAGTGTGGTGAAAACACTGTGTGCTCCCTAAGCTGCAGCGAGCATCTGAGGGAGTGCTCCTTTGCTGGCTGTAACTGTCAAAGGGACAAGTGGTTTCCCTTTAACACTTTCAGTTCCCCAGTGTGCATGCCCAAAGGACCATGTAGAGCCAGGGGTGTTTTGCTTCCCCAGCCTTTCACGGCTCACTGGGTATGCAGGCTGGGAAAGAGCAGACCTAAACGTGCATAGAGGGTAACCCTGCGCCTCCCTGCACATTTAGATCTCCCTCGGTGGTGTGATGGAGGTACTCCAGCTACACTGTGCCTGTGCAGGAAACGGGAAACTCTCTCTGCTTTCTGCTGCATGCTTCATTGGAGCGTCAGGGCCCTTGTTGCAGGTGGCATTCGAAGTCCGGATCAGGACTGCAGGTAAGAAAAATAATATACATGGATGTATGTGATAATGGCCCTCATTACGACCCTGGCGGAAAGTGACTGACCTGACCGCCATAGCGTAAATAGCGTTTCCGCCATTGCACGACGGAGCAAAGTGCGTCTAATTCCGACCCATCGGGCACGAGCACTACGCCATGGCGGAAGTGCAAAGTCCGCGATGGCGGAAATGTCCCCAAAACGGCCCTCACCGCTGCCGTACGGCGCCCTAGGTGCAATTCCGCCACCCATCTTAGCGGTCACCGCAATGAGCGGCAATCGGAAAGTACGGTGACCGTAAATATACGGAAACGGAAGTAAAAACATGGTCCCGGAACGGGAAACAGCACGCCGTACACCTATAAAATCACAATTTCCACACAACCATTAAAAATACTACCCTGAGACTCATCCCAACCCGTCATCCACCCTAGTGAAACCAATAAAAATGGGAAAAGTAGCGAAAAAAGCGTGCGACCGCAAGCGGCAGGTCCACTTCTCCCGTGAGGAACTCACCGTGCTCACAGAGACCCTCCAGGAGAATGCTGCCGTCGTCTTCTCGACGCAAATGACCAGGACGGCACTTGCGGACAAGAAGGCCATATGGGCCCTGGTGGCACAGCGGGTAAGTGCGGTGGGGACCGCACCCCGCAACCCACAGCAATGCAGAAAGCGATGGGACGACTTGCGGATACGCGTACGGAGCATACTATCCGCCAACCGTAACATTGCCACAGCTACCGGGGGAGGATCGGAATCACCCATCAAGTTGACCCCCAGGGAAGAAATCTGTGCCTCCACCATTGGAATGGAGAGTATAGAGGGAGTCGGAGGGATGGAGAAAGGAGTGCAGACATCCGAAGAATCAGGTAGGTGGGCCAAATAAAACAATGCTAAATCCACAATGTCCAATCATGTGAAGCACCACGTGTCCACATAGTGCAACAGAAACACATGTCCAGGAGAACGTCCACATACATAGGCCTGATAGCACACTTTAAAAGTCACATTAAATACATAAATAATTAAAAATCCTAAAAACACCCTCTACACGTGCAGCAGGCACACCCTAACTGCAGGCTGCAAAACAACTGCATCCTCAATCCACACAAAAATGAAACCACCTCCAAGGCCCCGACCCAAATCACCCTCAGGTACCACCCCAATGCATGTGATACATTGCCATTCCAATTTCCACAGACCCATTAATAACGCTCGCCCTCCTTTACTCCACCACAGGGTCCGATTCAAACGACGAGCTCCAGGACACCCCTACCAGCACACCTGCAAAGAGGGCCAAGACCAACGGCCAAAGACCCTCCACCTCAGCTGCACGGATCAAGACACGGCAGCAGCACAAATCAAGTGGCAGCACACAGGAGGGAACTTCAACAGGCACCCCAGCAGCCAGCATGCCCACAACAGCACCACCACAGGTCCCCCCAATGGATGCCACAGAAGGCACTGCTTCTGGTGGCAGCAGCACCATAGGTGACACTGCATTAATGGCAGCATGCTCCGACACAGAAAACGGGGATGTCGAAGTAAGATCCATCCATGACCTGTCTCAATCCCCCTGTTTGTTCCATCCCGTACACCATGAGGATACCACGCAGGGGCACCCACAAGACGACGACTGGCCATCCCCCACAAGCCCTGTGGCAAGGCAACATGAGGTGACCAGCCCCTCTGTGACACCACTGCAAATGGCCATGGCACAGCAGAGGCAACAGTCCCTCGACCAGGTGATCGTGCAACAGCAGCAACTGGCCACGCTCCTCAAGGACCATGCTGATGTATGTGGGGGTACTAAGGCAGCCATAGAAACATCAACTGAGACACTTAGGGCAGAAATGGAGAGAAGTACAGAGACACTAAGGGCACAAATGGAGAGAAGCACCGAGAGCCTGAGGGGGGAACTGCATGCGACGTCCAAAGACGTATGTGCTGAACTTGCCGCTGTGCGCCGTGTGCTCACTGAGCTCTCACAAACCCTTAGGGACATGCATGGACGTGAGCAGGCAGAGACATCATCCGTTGCAAGTTCCGTCCAGGGCAGCTCCCAACGTAGATCTGGGAGGAACCTGCGCTCCACAGGCAGGGGTGCCCCTGATACCCGGAGAGGGGGCTTGCAATAGCGTCTGCCCACTGACAATGAGCATCTTTGGACACTGGTGTTCGGGGGGGAGGTAGGAGGGTGGAGGGGGTGTGTTGGGCTTACTTGGGTGGCGGGTCGATGGGGTGTGTAACATAATTTCACATATGCTATAAACATTTCACAATCATCCAATGAGATGTGTGGACATTGATCTTTGTGTACGAGGCCTTTATAGGCGTACAGTCCATATTGTGCATGTTCCAGACACACACAGTGCCACAAGTCCCGTGTCCATGTATCAGCCACCAGGCGTGAGTGCTAGAAGCATGCATCTATGATATGCTGACGAATTTCACGGCCCTCCTGTGCCTTGCGGACTCCTTGAGGTGCTGCCACATCCCCACCCTCATCATGACCATCTTCAGGTGCTTGCAGTTCTGCGTCAGGGGGCATGGGCACATTTCTACGTACGCACATGTTGTGTAGCATGACACATGCCATGAGCATCTTTGCAACCTTCTCATGGCGGTACAGGAGTGCCCCGCCAGACCTTCTGAGGCAGCGGAAACGAGTCTTCAGTAGGCCGAATGCCTGTTCTATGACTACACGGGTACGTGAGTGGGCATGGTTGTAGTCCTCCTCATGCTGGTTCTGTGGGTTCCGGAGTGGTGTAAGGAGCCATCTCTTCAGTGGATACCCGGCATCACCTGTATGTGGACAATAAAGGATGTTTGTGGAATGACATTGCTACGTACGCACCCCCCCCCCTTCCTGCCAGGTCATTGCCGCATCACATACCCCACATTATTATGCATGAAATGAGACACACCGAGTAGCCAGGATCTGTTCCCTGCGTGTCGCTCCATGTAGCGTGGTATTGTAGAGTTCCTCAAGACCATAGAATCATGGGTTGATCCAGGAAATCGGGCACAACAATGTGTAATGATCCTGTTGGAGTCACACACCATTTGTACATTAAGAGAATGAAATTGTTTTTGGTTCCGGTACTGGGCCTCCATGGCATGTGGGACGACCAATTCCACATGGGTGCAGTCGATGGCACCAATGCAACCCGGTATGCCGGCAAGTGCATGGAATCCCACTTTTGTGTTCGTAATTTCCTGCTCCGAGCGTGGTAGAGAGATGTAGTCGTCTGCGTGCTTCAGGAGGGCATCGAGCACTTGCAATAGTGTCAGTGAGAACACTGGCTGTGAAATGCCATGCAACTGTCCGACTGTGTGCTGGTAGGTGCCTGTGGCCAGGAAGTGGAGCACAGACACCACCTTCAGTAGGGGTGGGATGGCGGTTGGGCTATCTATCATGCTGACAAGGTCAGCCTGTGTCATGTCCACAATGGCGGTTATGGTGTCCCGGTCCAAACGGTAGAGGGTGTGGATCTGCTCAGCAGTGAGGTTGAACGGATGTGCTTGGAGGCGTGGGATTGCGGGCTGCCTGCGTGGTGGTAGTGGCTGTGCTGGCGGCCCTTGCTGGCCCTGCCTTGCCCTCCTCCTCCTCCTGCGTCTCCTCTGTGCGGCCGGTTGTTGTAGTAGTTGGTGTTCGTCTTCTTCTTGAAGTTGGAGTACTTGCAGTGCTATCAGGTCCCCCAGGGCCAACATCGCTAGTCCTGCCGGTAGCATTTTGGAGTGGGTGTGGTTGTGGGAGGGGGTTGGGTGTGCAATTTATGTGTTTTCAGGCTGTATAGCCTCCACCTGTGGTGATTCATTCCACCTGTGCAAGCTGCAATCCCCTTTGGGCGAGCACGTCCCGCACACAACGCTGCAATTCGACGAATGGCATCTTGCTATTACAATCATGTATTTGTTCCTGATGGCAGTGAAATATTGGTTCATATGTTCATTCTGCTATGGTCCCATTGTTTCACATACTATCTTTGCAGTCGCGAACAAACTTGTGAAGGGTCAGTGGAATGTAGTACTCGATTAACGGTGGACCCTCATGCAGCACTGTACCGAGGTTCACCGACGGGCGGGGCGTCCCATTTGTGAGTGAAGCCAGTTGCCATTTTCACACACTGCCGCACTACATGGATGAATTTGTGATTTCAAGCGGTCACAGATGCCTTTTCGACGTGATGTTGCAAATGAGGAATTCGAAGGACGGCGCTTTCGGTTTTCAGCTAGCGGCGAGGAGATGCCCACAGGTCTGACTGCAAATATAACGTTCTATTGTTCAATGTCCTTGGGACAGGGGCCATGGCGAGAATGCAATGATTGATATGAATAGTATGGGATGCGCAATAGCGTAGTGGACGATGAGGCCGGACGTTCCCAAATACATGTCACTTCACAACACTGGAATTACGGGCTGGAGCACAGTGGATTTTGCAGACTGCATAACGCACAGACTCAATGGAAATTTCACATGTTATGTGAGTATAAAATCAGGCGTTTTCATACCGGGATGAGGGAATGATGTATGGATGCATGGACAGGTGATTTAATAGAGAGTTTGCCATGTACAGGGCTTTTTGGAATCTATCCACCTCCCCTGCGCTATGTGATGCAGAGCTGCCATAGTGGAACCATCGTCTATCTGCCCTTGTTGAACCCTCCCTGTCTCGACGCGCCTTCAAACACTTGTGTCTATGCACGTTACTAATCCCATCTAATGGATTCTGTTTTAACAGACGCATGCACACAAACACTCGTTTGTAATAGTGTTTTCACCTCGATTTATATAGTTATGATTCGCAAGTGGTTTTTGGGTGGAAATAATCCTTTGGAGTGGGCTAGCATGCATATGGCTGTGGATTTAGTGTGATCATTGAAGTGAGTAATTCAAATGAAGTTCTGATGCCCATACTATTCTTTTTCATTTCATTTGGGTGACAGGTATCTCCTCCCCTTTTGCCGCTGCCATCTGTATGCCACTCCTGCAGATGGCTTTTACTCCCGACACCTGCTGCTTCGTGTTAATCAGTGGAGCACCATTACGATCTTATGGGACGATCGCCAATGGGCCACATGCCCTTACGCAGTACTAGTGGCTAGGAGCAACATATCGACCTTTCAGCTGGACTAGTGCCTACCTAATGGGACGGCCCTGCGGTTCTAGGCGCTTCCATGTTGCCTTTTTGAACGTGAATGTAGCCCCTGTGTACCATGAAGGAACAGGGCGTCACACAAGAAGAAGCTGGTCATTTATTGCGGATGCAGCCCACAATAATGAAATATATTTTGGAGTTCATGACCTAATGGCTGTATGGGCTTGGTGATTTTGTTGTGCATTAAATTTCTATTCTGATATTAACTGTGTAGCGTTCTTCTTTGCAAGTGATGTAGCATATTCCTATTTGTGGAGCGATGTATTGTGAGGAGATCTGCATTGGGTTCCAGCTTCGGAGTATAGTTGCGTGGTACTGTACTGGGCGCGTTTGCCTACGAAGCCCAGTGAGGTCAGGGATAGGGGCTGCCATTATGACTGTTTTAATGATGTCATGCTCAGGGGCGGGGGATTAGCTTTTGTGTAACAGATGCCGGTCAGCCAGGTGGATTGGTGGAATGATGTGATTATCAGAATATGGCTGGTCACAGGTGCCTGTGTTTGCGTGCGTTTCTTGGAGGGAGACTGAGGTCATGTCCATTTGAATAGCTTCTGTATTCGTGCCATCTGTGCCCTGCAGCTCCCATTGGCCCCTCTTGAGATGAGCCTGGCTGCTCAGTCACTCTGCCAACTTGTGTGGTACATGCTTATGCTGATGGTTGGTTTGTTTACTGGCAGGAGTACAGGGCTGGTGCAGTCTCACTCAGGATACTGCTTTGAATGTTGCCTTACACTGGTGTCAGTCGATGGGGGGGCCTGTTTTTGTTTGTCTCATTTTTCTGTTCATGTTGCTGGACTTGACCCTTCACATGCTTGTGCTGCATCAGTGCGGCAATGGTGCCATGGCAAATATGGATGGCCACTCACAAGGCACTTGGAGCCCCTAGATTCATTTGTTCGTTGCCATGCATGGGTGACTTGTACATTTCACTGGTTGCATTGTGTGACTTCATTGCACCTACGAGGAGTTGTGCAATGTGGCCAGGGAGTGGTGTACAGGCACTCAGTAGGGCCGTTTACGGTTGGTTCGCGATGCCGTACTTCTCACCATGGCGGAATGGTACTTTCCGCCATGCTTGATGGCGTTAGGTACATGTCCGCTAGGGTCAGAATTCGCGTACCGTTGCGCCATGGTGGTAATTACGGTTTGGCATGGCGCGCGTGCGCGTACTTGGTGCAGTTAGCGTTGGCGTTCACTACGGTGTCGCTAATGGCATCGTACTTTACGGTGACGGGTCATAATCGCACCGAGCGCTATTCGATGGCGGTATTGCATTTCCGCCATCGTTTTTCGATTTCCGCCAGGGTCGTAATGAGGGCCAATGTGTGTATGCGTGCATATAAGGGTTTGTGTATGTAGGTGAGCGTGTGAATGAGTCTATGTTTATGTGTGCATGTAAATGAGAGTGTGTATGCTGCATGAATGCTGTTTGAATGCATGTGTGCTGGGGAACGGGCCGCTGATTGTTGGGGGAGGGGGGTGAAGCATGGAGAATGGGGTGAATATGTGCACTCGCAGTCAGGACATGGTTTCTTACTGTGGCATGGTATTTTTACCAGGTATGAATGGTCATACAACATGATGAGTGTTCTTACGTGGCCATACTGGCCTACATTCGTGGCACCAGTTTGGGCATATATTCCTACTGTTGCATAACATTTTTTACTGAGCACCAAGGGTGAAGCCAGCATGATGAATGCTCTAAGGTGGCCATGCCTACCTACAATGTGGTATAGCATTTTCTACTGGGCAGCAATGGGAAAGCCAGTATGGTGAGTGTTATTAAGTGTGCATATTGACATACATTGGTAACGCCAGTCTTGACATATATTTTTGCGGTGGCCTGGCATTTTCTACAGGGGATCAAGGGGAAAGCCAGAATGAGTGTTCTTATCTGGCTGTAGTGGCATAGATTGATAGAGCCAGTCTGCATAAGTTTTCTTACTACGGCATGACATTTTTTTACTAGCATCAATGGTAAAGCAAACGTAAGAATTATTGTGTGGTTAGACTGGTCTACATTGGTACAGCCAGTCTGTCTATATATTTTCTTACTGTGGCATGGCATGTTTTACTGGGAATCAAAGATAAAGCAAACATGATGAGTGTTCTTAAATGGTAATATTGGCATATATTGGTGTAGCCTTTCTGGACATATATGGGAACAGTCAGCATGAAAAAGCCTTTCATATTGGCATATGTTGTGGGCAAAGGGATCATGAAAATGCTTTGGAAAAGTCTTTTGTTCTCCTTTCATGACTTGCATCTGTTGGATGTTTTCTGCATTACCAATTTCAAACTGTGGGTTTTTACCCTATTTTTCACAGAAAGTGTGATGCAAAAAGGATCACTTTTAACCAATTAATTTTCAAAGGTTCTCGTTGGGAGAACCTCCATGACTTCCACTTGCTTGGTTCAGACAACCTCAAATTCTTGGGAATAATTTACCAGTCAACACTGCCATTCAGTGTGTTTGTTTGAATTTTGATGTTTGTGTGCCAGGCACAGTTGAATAAATTGAAGTGAATTGAATTGAATGTTTGTTTGATTGTTTATTTGTATAGAGCCTATACACAAAGTGTTTCAAAGCGCTTCAAGTAGGGAGGGAACATGGGAGAATACAGTTACATTCTTACAGTCCTTGAAAACAATTCATAATGAGAAAATAACTATCATAATCTGCCTGACGACATTTCAGATAGTGCAAGTGCAAGGAAACAGTAAGGGAGAAAGAGGGGGAGGGAGAAGGAGACAAACTAGCAGTAACATTACTATGCCTGGCGTCAATTGATGCAGTGCATGAGTATACAGAAGGAGAGGGGATAGGGTGGTGTGGGGTTGACGGGGAAGGAGAGGTACAAAACAAGCAGCTAAACAGAAGGTCAGACGACAATTCAGAATAGTGCAAGGAGGAGAGCGGAGTGTGCTGCTCTTTAACATCTGATGTTTGAGTGGTAGGCCCATCTGGCAGATATTGATTTGAGTTGCACAACATTCCCAGGGATGTTGATTTGAATATACAAGTGCCTATGAATATCTTCTTTTATTGGATGCTTTATCCTCCACGGCACAACACCATCACAAGTGGCTGTACCTTCATGGCCAGAGGCAGCATTTTAAGCTTTACAGAGTTTTGGCATTTTAAGGCACCTCTGTGAACCTACCTGGCACCGGTGTTGCATCTGGCGTGGTCTTTGTGGTGCGCTACTGTCTACACAGTCATCTGTGTCACTTGTGGATGTGTTGTCTCCTGCGCCTGATGTGGATTATCTAGGAATAGCTAACATTCTGAGATGCTGTGTATCTTTGGGGAGTCTTTTAGGGTCCAAAGAGGTGTCCTCCTCCTTCTCTTTCCCTGTCGATGTTGTAGCCACATAGTGCCTCCTCTGAGATGCTGGTAGCATGGCTTGCAGTCTTCAGCAAGGATTGTGGGTGTCTCCACTCCTGCATGCCATGCTCTTGATTGGCAGTTCAATGAGGACATCGAGTGGCATTGAGATGAGTGTGAGGAGTGTATCCACAGAGAGATGCAGAGCTCTGGTGCACGAAGGGGGAGTATGCATGGATTCCTCGCCTGGATGCAGCTGCATACACTGTGTTGCTATACGTGCCGCTTTTGTATCAGATGTGAGAGTGTATTGTGGATGCAGCATAGGCACACTGTTAATGTTGTCTTCATCCTGCTTGTGTGCGTGGCGTGCCCTTCTGCGGGCGCAATGTGTTTGCAGTTCTGGTATGTATTCCTAACCTTCAGATGGCGGAGTCGGCACCTGGCTGTGCAACATGCCCATTGCTTTTGGGCACGAGGCCTTTCGTTGTCCTTTGGCACTGAACAGCTTGACTGCCAATGTGTGCTTCAGACCTTCCAATGGCAGGTTGCACCCTGCATAGATAAGCGTGTGGAGAGCACTGAGGTTCTCATGAAAGCTTGCGCCACGCGTTGCACTTCTTGTTGTAGTTCTGTCCATGTTGTAGTCGTTTGGCTGGTGCAAGGCGTCATGTTGCGGTGCCATTGACAGTTTATGGGGTTTTGTGGAGGGGCATTTCCTTTTATGATGCATTTGTGGAGGCGCAATGGTAAGTGCGCCGAAATGACGTGATCATCTTGGTGTCACATGTCCGCTGGGTGTTTGTGGGCTGCCTTTTGCGGCATTTTTTAAATTATTGTAGGCATCAGTTTCATGTTTTTTCCGAGGGCTGTTCACGTCTTCATAGTCACACATGACTCAATTTTGGTATTACATGTGTTTGTGTGCACGCATGGGTATCTGAATAGATGTGTGTGTGAGCGTGTGAATAAGCATGTCCATGCGTGTGTGTGAGTCTGTCCATGCTTTTATTCGTCTTGACAAGAGAATTTAAATGAGTGTGCGTGTGTGTCTGTGCAGGCATGTATGTGCGTGCATGTGTGTGTGCGTTTGGCATGGAAAGCGGTCTTCTGGTGCGTACACTAATCCCCCAGGGGCTCGGTCACAGGACAGAGGTGTTTATTGAGGGAACTGGCCGCATGGATATGTGTTTTATAGTGGCATGCTGACCTATATCGGGTACAGGCAGCATGAACATGTTTTAGAGTGGCAATAGTGCCATATCTTGGACAATGTCAGCATGGATGTGTTCTATCAGTGGCATGCTGACAAATATCGGGTACAACCATCATGAAGTGGGTTCCTACAGTGGCATTATGGCATATTTTGGGTAAAGCCAGCATGAAAAATGTCTTATTACAGTGGCATGTGGGTGTCTGTATGCCACTTTCAAAAGCGTGTTCTTACAGTGGCATGCTGGAGTACATTTGCCACTTTGAAAGGTGTGTTCTTACAGTGGCATGCTGGTGTGTGTATGCCACTTTGAAAGGTGTGTTCTTACTGTGACACAGTGGTGTGTGCGTTTAGGTTGATAGCACAGGACTGTACTTGAAAGGGTATAGAACAGCATGTGGCAAATGATGACTTTAAGAGAGCAATTTAACATGCAAGCCGAGACATATAAACTCCGGGAAGAGAACAGGTGTTTGACAGTTTGACCCTTTTAATGTCTTGTGTGAAAGTGGCAGGGTTGGTTATCGGAGAAAGCCGGCTGATACAGCAAGGCGCTGTTGGGGGGCGATTCCTTGGTCATGGCCGACCCTGTATGGATTGGTGGGTTACAGCATGCAAGCGGGGTCTTCTTCTTCCGGTGCCTGTCACAGCACGTATGCCTCTGCTCCTGCAAAGATGACTGTTCTGGGGTGATGGCCAGAGCTTGTGCAGAGTGAAGCTTTGTACTGGCGATCGCCATTACAATCCTCTACCCTTCACCACCATAGACTGCTCCCGAAATTACCGGGCTCAGCAAACCCGATGCGGTGAAGTCACATTGGCCAACACCCCTTTGTTAGGACCGAGGTGACTGTGGGGACCGGGCAGGCCTGCCACTCAGTAGGTGGTACACAGGGCATTTGCCAAAGCACCTCCACGTGTCCCGGATCATCATGTTATCCAATGCCAGAGAGGGAGACAGGGACATCAGAATGATTGTCCCAACCCTATGGTCCTGTAGCCTTGGATCAAACATGCTCTCCACATGCATATATTATCCAGAGACTGAGTCGACTGGCAGACGCCCCCAATTCCACCAGCCTGCAAAGATCTGTTCAACACCACAGAAACCGTCCAGGGAACTCCAGTCAGGAGCGGAGCAGGTTTATGTACATGCTTTGCATCCCGTTTGCAGAGGCAGTACACTCGCTGAAGGACTTGCAGGGAGAGAGATGCTGGGGAACACCGGCTTAAGCATTTGCCTAGGAGTCCACTGATGGCTCTGCATCGGGAGTAGACCGGAAGTCCAGGTTCGCAAAGCTGCATGGCCACAATAACACTTCTGACTAACTTCAAAATGGTGGCTAGTGGTTCTAAACCCTTGGCTGCCTCCAGGCCAGAGGCAATCTATCATAAATGCAAAGGAGGGGGCAATCATTGTAATCAGTGGAAACAATGAAACACCGGGGAAGTCATACATAGGTACGGGACACAGCCAATCAAGGCACAGTGGGGAGGGAGTTATGAAAGGGCTAATCTGAAGGGTTATTCTGTTGATTAGCCTAGTAGTTTTTTTTAAAGGCTCAGTTTGCTGCGGCTTGTGCTATAGACCAGACCGTAGTAGCAAGAGAAAGAGAGAAGAAGCCACAGGGACGAGCCAGTGCCCTAGAGAGAAAGTTGGAAGCCACTGAGCGCTGCATCTTAGGTACTGGCTCAGACCTGGTCCAGACATAGAGGGAATGATGAAAGCACATTGAGGGCTGCATATCAGACACTGGCGGAGACCAGATCAAGGGGGAAAGAAAGTCGAAAGCCTGTTTATGGCTATATCTCGGGTACTAGTGGAGACAAGGTCCAGAGAAGGATAAGAGTTTGAAAGCCTGATGAGTGCTGTAGCTCCAACCCTTCCGGAGATCAGACACAGCGATAGAGAAAGGAATCTGAAACACTGCGGGAGCCTCATCCTCAGACAGCTGCAAAGACCACATCCAGATAAGGAGAAGAAGTAGAAAGCCTGCTGATGGCTATGCCTCACACCCTCACAATGCCTCACACCCTGGCTAAACCCAGAGTGAGAAGAGCCATTTAAAAACGCAGTGGACAGTGGAAAAGGAGGACAATCCGGTCACTGGTGGGCGAAAATATTATACCTTGGAAAAAAAACATCCGCAATACGGAGGAATGACTTTCTGGTAGAGGTGTGTGAATGCCATCATCAGCATTTCAGGACGGTGACCTGGGAATAGAGGGCGAGAACATCTATGCCAAAGCCATGCCCTAAACAAGGGCAGAGAAGAACTTGCTGGCAGGTAAAGTGAAGAGCTATCTCCCTGAGACTGAGAACTCAAGAAGTGTGATGCGCGCTATATCCCTGAGACTGAGAACTCAAGAAGTGTGATACGCCTTTATCCCTGAGACTGAGAACTCAAGAAGTGTGATGCACGCTATATACCTGAGACCATGCAGTAAATTAGGGAATCCAGAGAGGAACGGTGGCCCCCCAGATAGGCCTTTGCACTATTTCGAGTAGAGCCATCCTGACACCTTTAGTATAATGGTTCTTCTTGTGTTTGAGTTTGAAACCCTTCAGCCCTGTAGGCATTCATCTGGAAGCTTCCTGTTACTGGCAGATAAAGGGTCTGAAAGATACATTTCCGACTCGTGTGTTCGGCCGGCCGCGTGCCACACCAATCCCAATCAGAGGAATAGTACCACTGGCGAGGGCGCCATAATGGTTGGCATTACCCCATGCTCTGGCAACGTGTGATTGAAGTATACCTCCATTCCTGTGGTGCCGCTGCATGCTGCGGTGTATGGGCGCATAAGCTGCGGCAGCGGGAGATATTTGCACTGACATCGTTCAGTAACTCCTGTCAGAATTAGCCGGCGAGTAATTAGGGAAGTGGTCTGTGTGCCTGAATTATGTCGATATCGCTCTTTGATAAACACACAACATTCTGCTATTCTGGGCTCCGGCTCTATTATGCGGTGAAACTGTAAACCACAAACATTCTTGGATCAACAGTTTCTGAATTACCGAGCCACAGTTGAATTTAAGGTGAGAAAAAGGAATCGTCCTTAGGCAGGATCTGCCCGGTCAAGTTTAAGGCATCTAGAGTCTTTCCACGAAAGTGGGCCCCGCGGTCCACATGTGCGGTCTCCTGGCACACAAGGGTTGCCAGTTACTTTCTATAGAAGAGCTGGATGTGCCTACAATTCCCAGAGTGCAGTGGCCTGAAGACCCTCCCATGATTTGGTGAGAGAAAACCATGACAAACTGATCACCCTGGGTGGCCATTTTACAGCAACTTTACCACAGGTTCACTCACCTGTTCCAGGTTCAGATGCTGGAGTTGGTGTCGGAATGGCGTCCTCCTCAGAGGAGGCAGCAATGGCCTTGCCATCAGGATCTGCAGAACATGGGAAAGACACATTATATATTATGGTGAACTTGACAGGCACACATATGAGAAGGAGCACTGATCCAGGTTACACTTATTTGGGTGTGCTATACTTTTCTATCAATCATGCATTATCAATGCATTATCCTGCCGCAGATTACATCTATGGTGAAATGCATTAAGGGAATAAATGCAGTTGAATTCGTGTTGAAATTGCATGCCATTAATTTTCTATAGCTCAGTCAATTCAACTCAATTCGTACACTTTGGGGCTCATTTTCCATGAGCCGTAAGGTAAATGCACAGACTAAAAGCCTTGCGTAAGACTTTTACGCCACGCATTAACGCCACGGCTCATTTTCATTCAATTTGTATGGCGGAGATGAGGGGCGGAAAATGTATCCCACCTTTTGCCCTGCACTTTTGCACTCCGCCATGCAAATGACGTAAACACTGCCTGCCATGTACACGTCAGGCAGCATTCACAATGGATCACTATGGAGTCTGCCTGCTTTATGCTGGTGCAAAAAGCTGGCATACCCCATAAGGATTCCCAGCTGTCCGCCCGCATGCATATCACGCGAGTGCAAATGCTTGGCGGAGAGGAAGGGAGCAGCAGAAACGCAAGTTGCATTCCGGCCATCCTCTCCACCATACAAACCCGCAAATATGGGGCGTGGCATGAATGAAAGGCGTAAAAGCCTTACCCAAGACTATTACACCTTCCATTTACTTTACGGCCCTGACCAATATGTCCGAGTACACAAAACATGTGTATGTGCAAATATTTCATAGACTGCACATAGCATTGAAGACAGATATGAGAATCGCAGAATATCCAGATAGAAATTGATACCAGCTAAATTATTCATCAGTAATAAAATATCACACCTTGAATAGCTAAGACGAAGATACAGGCCCAATATTACGTAGGCATTCGCTTCCTTCTGTTATCACCAATACCTAAGGAAATTAGAAAGAACATTTGCTCCACAAAACAGGTGCGTACATCAGATAATAAACGTGTAAGAGAGCTGGGCTACACTGTCGGAATCCTCTAGGGAACACACAAAAGTTTATCACATAAAGGACAAAACTAAAAAGATATCTATCATAGAATCCAATTCTCCTGACTTGCAGGGTCAGCGCATTTCAAATGCGCCCTTCTCGGGCCTTCCACTCACAGTGCTTTGGGGAAGAGCTGGGTGCAGGACTCTCGCCTCCAGCAGGCCTGCGTATTCAGCACCGTTTATGCCCAGTGGAGTAGTGGCGTCTACTGCGCCTGCTCACTTGAATGGATTCCTGACTGGGCACGTCTTGCAAGAACATCTTCCATTGGCTAACGCAGGGGGAGATACTGGGACTGTCGAGCAAACGTGTACATTTGAAATAAATGACACTTTTGATACGCAGCTGCATGTACGGGCAAATAAATGCCAAAAAAGGTAGGCGCGTTCAGACAGAATGTGGCAACTCAAGGTTTCTGCCACAGGATCCATAGACAGTAAATTCTGATCTATGTGGGCCCAGCTGCATAATATGTATTTGAACTCTTTCAAGCAGGTACCAATAAAGCGGTCCCTTTTACCTGGAAATCCCAGAGACTGTCCACCAATGGTTCTCCTTGAGGCTTCTGAATGGAGACTATGGACAAGATGGAGGCCCCAGGCCACTCATAATCAGTGGCGCCGCCAGGAATCAAATTTAGGAGGGGGCACAGAGTGGGCCAAAGATAAAAGTAAGGGGGGGGGGGTCACAGACAGAAGTAGGGGGTCGCCTATGAAAGGTAATGTGTGACGTCACAAGCACTCCTGCAGAGAGGCTTTTGTGCACACCAACTACCCACACCCCACTGCACCTCCCCTCCCATCAGAATGCAAGCAGAAACCATTCAGCGACTAATGGCCCATCATTAGCAGTTTTGTGTACTACATTCCGATGGGAGGGGCTGCTCTTAGCTGCAGAGGGAACTGAACTCTTTTGATTGTTGTGCTTATGAGTCAAGCCGAGTGCTTATGAAGACTTATGACCGCCTCTGTTCACTATTTCTGCACAACGGTACGTACGCTATCCAGTGGCATAAGACAAGATGTGGGGGCTCCCCTGCGAGCCATGCTGAGGGGGCCCCCCAACTCAGCAACAAATCAAGGGTCGCGCCACACTCTGGGCCAGCCTAGATTATTACACTTGCGCAATACGCACAAACGTGCTGCTGAACGGATATGCCACACACTGCACTAGGAGAAAGATACACATATGTGTTTTAATATAACATACAGCACACTGTCTGAGAAAAATTGGCTAAAAAAAGCCAGAGTGTTTGCAATTGTTTTGTAGGGTAACACCAATCCATTAAAGCTTTGCTATTAAAAATGCCATGCCACAATGAAAACATGTCCAACTGGCTGTACCAGGGAGACCAGTGTCGACATGTAATAACAATATAGTTAAGCTTGCCAGGCCACATTTAGACATATCTAGAATGGTTGCACCAAAATGGCAGTCGAAGCAATAACACTCATGAAGAATAGAACACACATTCAAGCCTGTGTCTCTGTGGCCACGGTCAAACTCTTTAAAATCTGAAAAGAACTGGTCAATCTTGTTGAGGTCTTTACATCTCCTGTTCCCTCCCAGGCCCTCTGTATGGCTCTGTCATCTAACTTCTATGTTAAAACTCAGGACATCCTGTCCTCCATCTCCTCTTCCTCTCCCTCTTCCTCTCTCGCCCCCCCCTTGGCCATCTCTACCTCTCTTCCTCCTTTCTCCTCTTTCTCTCTGACAACACCTGACAAGGTTTCTAGACAAGTCCGATCTATGAAAGTGTCATCCAAACAGGTGCTTTCCTGCTCCACCAGAACCATCAAGAACCATATTGACACCCTCGCTCCAGCCTTGACCGATTTCTGTAATCACTCTTTCCCCTCTCCCGTTAAGCACTCCCTTATGCACCCACTCCTCAAGAAGCTTTCTGCCGACCTGCCTGCCCGGCAAACTATCGCCCAATCTCCATCACCCCTTTCCTGGGCAAACTGTTGAAAGAGCTGGCCATCTCCCAGCTTACTCTCCACACGGAATCTGTTGGTTGTCTCCATGACCATCAGTCTGGCTTCAGTGCCAGAGACACAGAAACTACTGTTCTGAACACCTGTGAAGTTCTGCTCTCTAACCTTGATTCCAGCATTCCTTCTGTCCTCATCCTCCTTGATCTTTCCTGTGCTTTCGACACCGTCAACCATGCCATCCTGATCAATCCTGATCAATCGACTCCATGAGAACCTGGGCATCACGGATCAGGCCCTTGAGTGGCTGACCTCCTTCCTCTTGGACTGCCCCTCCCAGGTCCAGCATGGTCCCTTTCTCCCTGCTCCATCCTCTCACTCTGGTTTTTCAACCTCCATGTGGCACCTTTGACCCACCTGATCTCTACATTCTGCTCTAACGTTCAATGTTATGCGGATGACACTCCGCTTTCCTTCAGGCTCCCCTCAGACTCCTCTCATCTCTCACTCATTCCCGACTGTCTATCCGCGATTCAGAATTGGTGTGCCGCCAAATATCTCTGCCTTAATGTCAGTAAGATGGAGATCCTTCTCATTTGGACTCCTGCCCCTGCTTTCCCTCTCTCACTCTGGCCGCCCGCCTTGGGCCCTCTTCCTTCGCCTTCCTGTGAGGTAAACAACACTGGTGTCATCTTTGACTCCACTCGCTTTCTCTCCTCACATCTCAGACGTTGCCAAGAAGTCCCACTACCAGCTGCTCCTCCTCAAAGGGACTCTTCCCTTTCTCACTTTCCCCCAGAAGCTCACTGTCTGCAGAGCCCTGGTTCTCTCTAGGCTGGACGACTGCAACAGCCTCTTTCTCAATCTGCCTTTCTCTACTATCCAACCCCTGCAACTAATCCAGAAAAGGACTGCAAGATTTATCCTTGGCCTCAAGCATAGGGATCGTATATCTCCAGCCATGAAATCTCTCCACTGGCTCCCAGTTGCTGCAAGTATCAAGTTCAAGACCTTTTGCATTGTCCACAAGGCTTTCTGGGCCCGGGGCCCGCACTACATCCAACTCTCTCTTCCAAAATATCTTCCTTCTCAAGCCATTCGCTCAGCTACCTACAACTCTCTAAGGGTTAGACGCTTTTCCAGGAAGAGAGTGGGGGGTAGATCTCTCTCCTCTACAGGTGCCTCCCTCTGTAATAGCCTCCCTGCCCCTCTCAAGCTTTAGCAGACCACCTGAAGTTCTGGAAGCAGCTTTCCTCTTCTCCTCTGCTTTATCTCTCTCCCTCCTCTGCTGGCCTACCTGACCTACCTGTCTGCTGTACTGACTGGTTGCTTGGCTACCCTCAGAGTCTCACTGAGTCGAGACTCTTTCTTGATCAGTTACCCTTGCACTGCCTCTGGTCCTACCATGCACTTAGGGGCTGTAACTGTAACCCTACAGTCCCTTGTTCTCCTTGCACTACCCAGAGCTGTGCTTGCCTGACAGCACTTAGTCAGAGCATTGCTGCCCTGTTTTTCCCCTCCCCTCTCCCTTGCACTTCCCCTGTCCCTTTCCCCTTGCGCTTCTCGTTATCGCACTTGCACGATCTGAATGACACAAGGCCTAGTAAGATCGTTTGTCTTGTCCTCCCTCTATCTTCCATCCCTTGTCATGTCACGCCTAGAAACACTTGTGTGCATGTGCGTTATAAATGACTTGTATCATATCATTTGATCACAGATGCCCAGAAAAATATACAATGCTGCAGTAAAAAACGGCTGACTGGCAGCACCCAAATGGCAGTCTAGCCAGGTAATTCACTTAGCAGGACTGCTTTATCATAAATGCCCCATTAAGAAAAAGTCATACCAAACTGAGGAATGACTAGACTGGCTGCACCAAAATGCCTCTCTAGCCACTAATACCACATATCATGCCTGCTTAGCCTGGACATGGACAGCCATTATAATATGTCGTATAATCCTGCCCCCCACCCCACACATCCCCTCTCTCTCCCACCCCAACCTCCAAAATCAGCTCCTTGGCCCAGAATTACCTCCACTTCCCTCTTCCTTGCCCCAGAGCTTACGGTTGAGGCTCCTTGCCTCATAGGTAAGTACTGGGATGAGGAAGAGTGGGACTAGGAGTAATGAAGATTACAGGTAGCTAAATCAAGCATTACTTCCATGTACCTCTACCTCATCCCAGTACTTGTGTATGAGGCAGAGCGCCTTATACACAAGTACTGTCTCATACACACTGGGACGAGGAAGAATAAGGCTAGGAGTAATGAAGATTACCAATAAGTAAACCAGCATTAAACACAAGTATTGGCGCAACACCATTGAGTTGACTGGGATTCAGCACCCCCCCCTGAAATGTTGGGCTATGATGACCAGACCTGGCTGACCTTCAGAGCAGTTGCCGGACAGAAAAGGACACAAATGTTAAACGGCACCTGGGTTTCTCTGTTAACAAGAACCCACCAATTACTAACATAAAGCAATTCACTGTTAGTACCTGCATTCAAATGCCAAATGTTTTAGGCAATTGAAATCGTGATGTGGGTTTAATACTTGCATGCCAGGGGAGTGATTGGAAGGGTAGAGAGGGAACAGGAGACCACTCATTCTCACAGCAGCCCATAAGTGGGTGCTTTAAACCTTAAAGGAGAGAGTTAACTGCTTGTTACATTGAAGCTGCACTAGAATAGTCTCATAAAAATGCATAAAGAAATTAGATGACCCAAACAAAAAGTTTGCCCCTCCCCCACCACCCATGAAGTTGGCACCCCTCCCAACACTTGAAAGGTTAGCCCCCGAAATGTAGGTTTTGTTGCGCCCCTGAACGCAAGCACACACACCATTCACCATCTACACACACGCACACCCAGCCATCCACACATTTAAGTGTGCATTCTTTCACCATACTGGCACACCCAGGCAGCCACCCATAAAATTACGTGTGCACCCTTTCACCATACAGGTACACACACCCAGGCGCCCACCCATAAGTGTGCACCCTTTCAACATACACTCACACACGCACACATCATGGGGTTGAGGGGAGCCCTAACACTTAAAAAAGAAATTGGGCCTCATTACAACTATGCCGGACTGTAAACAACAGTGCTGGTAAGCTCACCGGCACTGTTGTTTCCGGGCCAGCATATTACAGCTATGCGGGCGGTTGCCGTCCTGCCCGGCAGGTCAGACCTGCCGGGCAGAATGGCACCCACCCGCATAGTTTTCACGGAAGCACCGGCACCGTTATTCGCAGTGCCGGTGCTTCTATGGTCCCCATTCCCATAGAGTCCGATAGGACTTTATGGAAATGGGGACTTACCATTTGCCGGCGCCTGACTTCCCAGACTGCTGGGGTTGTAATCCCCCGGTGTTACTGGGAAGTCGGGCGCCGGTAAATCATTACGGGTCTGGCGGCAACCTGCTGGTAGCAATGGTACAGTTGCCGCCAAACCCGTAATGAGGCCCAACGTTTCTTTTTGAAGTCACTCTGACTTCATGAAGAAATTATTTCTGTTACAGAAATAATTTCTTTATAAATGCAGAGGGAATTCAAAAAGAAAAAAAAAATTTTATGCAAAAAAAAATATTTTTTTTTCTACAAGTGGGGGCCCCTCCCAGGAGATGTGCTGGCGGGCCCCCCCCCCCGCACCGCGGGGGTTGCATGGGCCCCTGTTACGCCAGTGACGCTATCCTGTTGTTCAGCTCCTGCGTTGCGTTGACAGTGTAGAGAGAGCAGCTCAGCTGAGGTGGCGGGGCTCATGGGCGGTCCCAAGATTTCAGAAGGGGACCAAGGCCCCCCCCCAGGCCTCTCCTAGCGATGAGTAGAATATGCCAGCTAGATTCATCAGTGCATCCTTGCACGCTCACACACACACCCACACACACACCCACACAATCCCACACAATCCCGAATAATGCACTGTCCCCAATAAGGCATAGATCAACAGAGAACAAATAGCGCCTATGTGGGTACGAAGAGTTTTGACTCAGACCACACAAGTTACAATAGGACCCTTTCCGCTTTTCATTTTATCCCTCTTTATCTGCATGGGCGTAGCTCACACATTCTGCTCATTAAAAACACGGCAGACGGACCACACATTAAGATTTTTAACCATGGAAAATTCATTCTCAGGCACCAGAACAGATGATTATTATTATTATTATTATTATTATTATTATTATTATTATTATTATTATTATTATTATTATTATTATTTTATTTATTTAATGTGTCTGGTTAATATGTCTAGCCTTTTGCATATAAAAAGAAGATAAAAGAGACAATCAAAACATACATTTTTGGAGTGGATCTTGATAGTAGTTGCATAGAACATGATCACATCACCAAAGACCCGGTTTTGGCGTAACGGTGTAGTTTCAGCACGTCTTCATCAAGGGGCCAATTATACTCTACAAAAAAGTATACAACTACTATCAAGATCCACTCCAAAAAAGACAACATACATATAATTTGTTGAACATTGTGTATTAATTGATGTTGCCAGTAAATGTCACCCTTGAGATGAGTGAAAGTATGATTGGAGAAGCATGGCTGTTGAATGAATGAGTGAGGATTGTCATGTGGGAATGATTGATGTCATTCACACTTTTATAGATGTGATTTTACCTGCAATTTAATTGTTGTCCTTGTCCTTGATGTATTCATGATTTATTTTCATTAATCATTTTTGTATCATTCTAAATATTTTTGATACAGATTTATAAAATGATATCCTCTGGATACAGGGAATAGCCATTATAGAAGGTGGTGAATCTAACATCTTTTCCCCTATTTTCCAATGACATTGCAATGATAATTTTCAGATAGGCACTCTTTGGTTTGCTCCACCTCCTTAGCACTATTTGCAAAAAATATGTCCACAACTCTGGCTGGTATACGTTTTATGGCCAGCTGCTCATTTGACATTTTGGAACACAGCCCGAAGATGGCATCGACAGTTACCACAACAATATTTAAGCTCGGATTGAAGCTTGCTTGATGCTGGTCAGAGGAGTCTTCTGTGGTACAAGTACTATTGTCAATGGTGGAGAGCGCAGATTCATCCAAAACAGTTTGGGCAATATCTACCAGGTCGGGATTGGATGATAGGTTTGTGCTTGGAATTAATGCTGGGATGGCTACTAGCTGGGCCTGTAATACAGGCACGGCTGCCACCGGTATCATTTTTTTTCCGGTGCCCAGGAATGGGCAATTACCGGGTCATTACGGCCTTGCCAGACCCGGTAATCGCCCATTCCTGGGCACCGGAAAATATTCTTTCCATTCCCATTGAGCCCTATGCCGGATGCACCGGCACCATTTGTGAATGGTGCCGGTGCATCCGACATGCTCTGCTCGCGGGTGCTGGTACGGCCGCCAGGTCACACTTGGCAGCAGAAAAGGTACCCGCGAGCGGAACTCGCAGCCTGCCGGTCGGGTAACTACAGTACCGGCAAGCCTGCCGGTACCGTAGTTACTGGACCGACAGGATTGTAATGAGGCCCATTGGCCTCTAGTCCACCTATCAATGCAAATCTAGACACATATTTAGCAGGGAGTTATTATTGTCTATGTTTTCTAATGAAATAGGTGAACTTGCAAGTACTGGTAGGCATGGAGGCGGAGCCAATGTTGCTATCAGAATTTTTTTTGTAATCTTTGCGCTTTGTGTAAGTGACATTTTGCTGATCTGTTTCCTTTTAATTACGTTGGTCCTTTCACCAACTGTCCTAATTGAGTCATTCACCCTTAGGGTCTGCGCCCCCTCATGTAGTGCCTTGATGTCGTTTAGATGCAAGTTCTCTGCATCAGATGGGGGTGGATTAACATCATCCGAGTCTTCGCCACCCAGGGGCGTTGCTAGGGGGGGGGCTGAGGGGGCTATAGCCCCTGATCTCTTGGTTGTAGCCCCGGATAGAATCTCAGGAGCTACAGCCAAAGGACTAGCTAGCCCCCAGTCCCAACAGTTCCGACATCAGTTTAGCCCCGGGTCTTTTCCAGACCTAGCAACTCCCCTGTCGCCACCATACTCCGGGTTTCAGCCATAGCCACTGATCTGCCCGTTGGTTTTTTTCTAGGGATAAACGGCTGTCGCTTACCCCGGCTTACCCCGGCTGCCCAAATCATACGCTCGGGCAGCAGCGGTTTTATATTCCTTCATTTATATGCTGCGCCCTCCAGTCTGAACATATCAGTGCACACAGATATAAAATATGCAAACTGGAAAATATGTGAGGCAGAGAAAAAGTCAGGGACCCAGTACACACTCTATGGAGGAGGGAAACTAGTAAAGAGAACACGTTTATGGAGCGTTTATAGTAGAAACAATTAAATGGTCCACTTACTAGACACAGTAGACAACTCCACACCACTTTTGCACTGCGCTTCACTTTTTGAGTGTCTGGTCTTTTTAAAGTCGTTGCGGATAGGAAATTCAACAAAGTTCTGCCTCCGTATTACAACCAGAGAAAATACTATAAAAGTCTGTGCTAGCCCACAGCAGACCACTCCATACAACTCTCGCGCCGCGCTTACCGTGTGTCTGGTCTTTTTAAAGTTGTCGCTGATAGTAAATTCAACGAAGTTCTGCCTCTGTATTAGAACCAGAGGAAAGGCTGTCAAAGTCTGTGCTAGTCCACAGCAGACCACTCCACACAACTATCGCATCAGCTTCCCGTGTGTCCAGAGAAAAGACTCCCAAAGTCCATGATAGCCCACAGTAGACCACTCCACATCACTCTTGTGCGCCAACAACAGAATATTATGCTTTAATGTGGGGACATAGATATCCCTGAGTACATGTTCGATATGGTCGGTACAGCGTACAGATTTACAAACTTATCAAAAACTCAGCTCCGTTCAAGTGTTCGAGCTGTCAACATTTCTCTTTTGTGTTTTGTGGTGACAGGTGGCTCTTAATAATCAAGCCCACTTGGCTTCCTGTAGGAATAGGTAGATGATATGTTTTTTGGTGGATATTACTAGGATAGCCTCAAAATATACCTATTGCTTAGGCTAGGTGGGTTGACCTCATTTGTGCCATCTCTGACCTGCCAAATATTCTGGTGATTGTGAGTTCAATTAACTTTGCGAGTTTTCAGCAGTTCAGCTGAAACATTTGTGTGGGAATTGTCACACTCGAGGGATCAACAGTTAGGGCTTAAAGAACGGGGTAAAATGCATAGCTCAAGCAGGCCCAGGACTCTGGTTGGGCTTTGTAAATGAATGAGGGGTTTTCAAACAAATTAAAAGGGAGCAATTCCAGTTCGCTTAAGGATAGTTGTCTGTCAGTCTCTTCCTCACTTCCCTTGGGCTCTGCCTCTTGGCGATCAAACCAAAAGTCCTGCACAGTCAATGAAGTTTCAAGTGTCCCCTGAACTTCTTTCTTCAGTTGGCTGATGCTTTTCATTGTTGTGGTCTTGGCCAGGATGATGACGTCTTAGGTGAAGCCATCCTCTTGCCAGGTATGTGGGCCTGGCTCTTCTAGGTCACATGAGGCCTGGGGAGCTTAGGGTATGGGGCTCGGAGTACTGACAATCGACTCTGTCAGAATTGCAGCCACAATTGCATCGTCAAGTGCCCTTTCTGAAGGATATCTCAGTATCCACTGACACCATGCCAGTTTACTCTACTTTCATCTGGGTGTCCTCTCTCCCCCTCCATGACACCCTGCAATCAGAGGGCCCTTTGTGCCTCCCTTCTTATCTCTATTTCTCTTCCCACTCCTGTCATCACCTCCTCCTTTCTTGAGGTCTCTGGTAGCTTGGCTGTCTCCATCTGTTTCTTAGTGGGTGGTTCTGCTCTTTCATCCTTTTGTCATTTTGCTATTTCCATCTCTCCTGGCTCCTTTCTTGTTCTCACCCCCTTATATTCCTTTTCCTCTTTCTTAATCTATCCTTTGTCCATGTAATTTGCTCCCTACTCTCCTCTTCATGTCTTGCTATTCGTTTCCACCTCGTCCACCTTCTACTCTACTTTCAATCATTTTTTTTGTTTTCTGCCACCTCTACATTCTACTCCCCTCTCCATCTCTAATTCATCTTCTCCACCTCCTTCAATCTCTACTACCATCTCAATGTATCTCTGATCTTCTACACCTCCTCCATTCCCTTCTCTTTACAGATCTCTTAGTTCTCCACCTCCCACATTCTTTTCTCCTGTCTCCACTTCTTTCTTCTGTCCTCTCCCTCTTTCCAGAGTCTTCTTCCCTGCTCTCCTCTGTACCACAGTTCGGCCTTCGTTTTCCAGCTCTCTTCCCCTTTTGTCGATTCCCCCTTCCTGTTAGTCTGTTATCAGCAAGAGTATCTACCTTGCAATGCCCTCTCTAGGTTAGAATGTGGCCAGTCCATTAAGTAGAGTGGGCCTGCCTCCCCGGTCTGAGAAATGTGAACTGTGCTCATCTGTGGTACAGGGACTGCGTGGCACATCCCTTCGGAGCGAGTTACAAGAGGGATAGCCACCATCTTGCCTCTCATGCTGCTCTAGTAACTGCTGCTGTTTATTTCCTTTTCTGTGGCTGCTGCACAGTGATTACAATGCCTCATCTGTTCTACGAGTGGTCGTCCTGGAACCTCATGGTCTGTCAAATTGAAGCGCTTTCCTACGGTGACCACCAATCAGCTTTTTTATGAACCATGCAGAAAGTTGGCGCCCTGTCTGTTGTTTGTATAACCATCTTTAACTGACACTACTTTTTTGTAATCTCATTTTAGGGAGTGCTTACACAAAGAACAGAGCAGCAATTTGGAAGCAGAAAAGCAAGAACTGCAGTAGAGGTATCGCAGAATACATAATATCAAAGAACTTGGCACTTATATACATTCTGATCATGTTTGAAACAAATCATTAATTCTGTTTTTAATCTTGAAGCACATGTTACATTTTGGCAGCGATTGTGCACGTTTTGACACGATTCTATGGCTGAAGTGTTCACAAAATGTGTTATTATTATTATTTATTAGTATAATACAGCCACATTCTGGCTTTTTATACACGTCATCAATAAACAAATGTACACATATCAAACGTTCATTCAATATACATATCATACTATATAATAAAAGGCCAGATGTATGTTTGTCCGAAGCCATCATGCGCCCACTTCGCCTGTAACCACCGCTAGAGGGAGCTGTTGCCTTTGGCATACAAAAAAAGACTTCAAGTTGCACAGTAGAGACTGCCCACTTCGCGTGTTATAACCGTCAGAGGGAGCTCTTGCCTTACCCATACAATAATAAGACTTCAAGTTCATCTTCCAGGAGAACGAAATGTGCATCATATGTTAACATACGTTAACACTCTGAGAATGTCTACCTTTAGAGACTTTAGCCCGTGTACACAAGGCTTTCATGCTAGTAAGAGAATAAAATAGAATTACACATATATTCATATCTACAATTAATTAATCAAAATCTCAATATCATACCATAAGCTGGTCATTTGGTATATTAAATTGAAACCATTGTCCTGCATTTATAAATTCCATATAAGATTGCTTTCCTTGGTAGCGTGGGAGGGTTCTCAAATCTATCAGATAAGCCATAGACCCTTAGATGTTTGCCATGCTGAGTCACACATCTCTTACAAAGGGAAAGAAGATGCCTCACGCTTTCCAGCTATTGGCTCTCAATGAATCTACATACTCTTTGTGCTCTGTCTATCTTATTTCAGGCCCCCTGATTTTCACCAGACGTCACTAAGTTAAACTTGACTCAGGTATAGTCACGTCAGGCACAAATCCCAAATTATGAACAAATGGCATGTATTCATAGTACTTCATCTTCGTAGCTAGATTAATCAAATGTTGTTCATGGTTGATTTCATGCATATGTTTTTGATGCTTATCTTTATGTCAGGTCACTACTGGCCTCTTCATCAATATTAAGGTTGGTTTACTACTTTTTCCTTCTTTTACAATATAATCTAGGATAGAAACCCTGAAACAAGTAGACCGGTCGTGGTATCCCCTAGCTATGTAATGGATTAGTACTTTAGGAATGGCTTTCTCATATTTTCTCTATATATCTAATCTACCCAAGATGTTATCAGCTCGCCATTGATACAAAATGTAGTTCAGTGCAAAGATATTCCACTGGTAAACTACACAGTAATCCAGCTAGACCTCTTAGACAGTGAGCCTCAATTTTCTCTATCCCCCAAATCTCTGCACCACATGTTACGGCAGACCTGATATTTTGCACATAAATATTTCCTAATGATTTAACGGAGTACACAGAATGTAGTATTGCACACTTCTTTATACTTCTTTAATGTCGTCAAGCAGTGTGGCAGGCCTTTACAATTTGTACATTCCAATTAAGACTATGGTCCACTGGCACCCACAGGTATTGATAATGGGCCCGTATCTCAACAATGTGTTCATTGAGCTACCATTTACAGTGCCTGTTAGTATGGGTTCTGGCCACGAGAATCATA
Organism: Ambystoma mexicanum; assembly: GCF_040938575.1. NCBI lineage: Eukaryota > Metazoa > Chordata > Amphibia > Caudata > Ambystomatidae > Ambystoma > Ambystoma mexicanum. The sequence continues at coordinate 44,364,074 of NC_090922.1, forward strand.
ATTTTGGACCTATTGATGTTTATCGTCATGCTATTCTTCCTCACATAAGAGTCGGGGAGCATGAGCTGTCTTTGCAGACCGAAGGGAGTAGTGTCTAGCAAGAAGAAATCAGCAGCCTAACCTAACCATTGGATCTTATCATGCCCCAGTCTAGGTGGATACACTACCTCCATAGCTGATTTTGTAGGCAGATCTGCAAGATAAAGATTAAATAGGTTGGTGCCAAGACACAGCCCTGTTTCAGGCCATTGTAGGTATTGATGGTGTTAGCTAAGCAGCCGTCATGATTAATTCTAACATTCGCAGTGGTATTAACATGTAAAATAAAGATAATTGTAAAATCTCTGAGGGAATACCCTAATTATCCAACTTTTTCCTCAGCAAAATCAATATAGGCAGCATACACATTTTTGTTGTATATCCGTGAAGACTGTTCAATAATCGAAGTGAGGGCAGCCAGCGGGAGAGAGGAAAAGCGGGAGCAAGGGTCCCAATGAGAAGAATCTTTGTCTTACTGGCATTAAAGCAGAGGTCGGAAGAGGTGCACCATTCCTGAATTATGGATAGACAGTCAGGAATGAGCGAGGAGGGAGAGACGGCTGAGGGTAGCCCGAAGGAGAGCTGAGAGTCATCCGCATAACACTGAAAGTTAGAGGAGAAAGTAGAGATCAGGTGGGCCAGGATGGCCAGATAGACATTGAAGAGCCAGGGTGAGACAATAGATCCCTGGGGAACACCACACATGGAAAGAGAGGTGGGGGAGAGAATGGACCCAAGTTGGACCGGGGAGGGCCGGTCCAAGAGCAAGGAGGCCAGCCACGCCGGGGCCTAAACAGTGATGCCAAGGTTCACACTGAGATGGGTGATCAGGGTGGCGTGATTGATCATGTCAAAGGCAGAGGAGAGGTCAGGCAGGATGAGGACAGAGTGAGAGCTGGAGTCAAGGTTGAAGAGCAGATCTTCACGGGAGATCAAGAGAGCAGTTTACATGCCTCTGGTCAATCTAAAGCCAGACTGATGGTCATGGAGATAACCAGCAGATTTAGTGTGGAGGTTTAGCTGAGAGATGGCCAGTTTCTCAAGGAGTTTGGCCAGGAAAGGAGTGATAGAGATTGAGCAATACTTGGCTGACCAGGAAGGATCAGCAGAAGGCTTTTTTGGGACAGGGTGCATAAAGGAGTGCTTGAGAAGAGAGGGCAAAGATCCAGTGGCAAATGAATCATTGCAGAAATTGGCCAATGTTGGAGCGAGGGAAACAATGTTGTTCTTAATGGTTCTGGAGGAGCAGGGGAGCACAAGTTTGGATGAAACTTTCATAGACCGGACTTGTCTAGATACCTCATCAGGTGTCATAGGAGAGAGAGCGAGAGGAGAGAAGGAGAGGAGAGGGAAGGGTGGCCGGAGAGGGCCTGAGAGAGGTAGAGGGAAAGAGATGGGGTGAGGAGGATAGAGTGGACAGGATGTCCTGAATTTTAGTGGTGAAATGGGAGGCCAGGGCCGTGAAGAGGGCCTGGGAAGGAACAGGAGAGGTGGAGACTGCAGTTGAATTGGCCAGCTACTTCCAGATTTTAAAAGGTTTGGCCGTACTGTTTGAGGCCGCAGAGTGTGGGCCATATTCTTCAAGAAAACGGACAGTCTGCATTGTCTTTGGAGCAGGCGGCAGGCCAGTTTGTCAGAGGATGAGCCCGAAGCCATCCACTTTCAGCTCGCTGCTCTGCACTTTAATTTCAGAGTGGCCTGATCAGAGTCATACCAAGAAATGCAATTGGAGGCTGACTTCAGATGGATCCTTATGACAGGGGCAAGGATATCGAGAGCATTGGAGACAAAGAGATGGAGGTTGGAGAGGGCTTTGTCAGAGTGGGAGTCAGCCGCCGGGGTAGATGAGGAGAGAAAGTAGAGGCAAAAGCGGCAACTAACACCTGCTTCATAGCTAGAATGACCGTGACGTAAGGTGGCAGTTCTGGGGTAGGTTTTGCCAAGGGGATAGGCAGTTTCAGGTGAGAGGAAAGCAGAAAGTTATCAGTCCAGGAATGTGGGGAAGTGAGGTGGTTAATGAGGGGGATGTCTGAGGAGACGAGACCATCTCAGGTGTGTCTGGCTGAGTGTGTCGGACCAGAGGGAAAAATAGTGAGGGAGAGAGAGTCTCAAAGGTTGCAGAAAAGCCCAGAGTGGTCAGAAGAGTCCAAGTGGATGTTTAAATCCCTGAGGAGGAGAAGCTTAAGGGTAGAGGCAAGGTGAGAGGAGGAAAGATCAGCCCATTTGGAGAGGAAGAGGGTGACCTGGCCAAATGGCCTGTAAGTGGTGGACAGAGTCAGAGAGAGGCCAGGAGAGACAGAGAGTCTGCAGACCAGGCATTCAAAGGAGGAGTAAGCCTGGGTCAAACATTATATAAATATACATAACTTTTATTTTGAGTAGCAAGTCCCAAATTTTGTATGCGCCAAAAGCTCATGCTACCCATAATTTCCATGTTCGAGGTAACAGACATGCTAACGTGCATGAATTGAATTGCCTTCATAGACGTGTTGCCTATCACTTAACATGAAAGGAGCACAAAGAAAGGCGCACAGAGCAAATCAGTCATCACTTATGGCTCAATCAAACACATGCACAAATGCACAGGTCTCCTGAGGGTTTGGCTCCTAAGATATAGAAGATTGAAAGATATCCTTAGTTCCATTTGGAGGCAATGAGGGCTTTCTGGCAGCAATCGCCTCAGACTGACAGATTCATGTCTACACAGTCTTCATTGCTTCCAGTGAGCCTTGCAAAAGTTAACTCTGTCTAAGTCTCTCTGCACGTAGCAGGTCATTGTCTTGATGCATGGCAGCTGTGAGGATGGAGATCTTGCACAGTCATTTCTCATCTTGACAGCCTGTCTCGATCCTGCAGAGACCCCATCTCATCGATTGCAAAAGTTTGGTCCTTGGAGTCTGGTTTTACTATGACTTCCTGCCAAGCTTCCAATGCTTCGTCCCTGGGCTTTTTTTGGCACCGATTCTTCCTCTGTCACCTGATCCCTGTTGTGCCATCTGTCTGTGATTTCATTTGCTGGGCAATCGACCTTCGTCGGCCTGAGTCTGATGAATGTCTGTTTGTCTTTCCACAGCTCCACTGGCCTCCACCATGCGACTGCCCCTGACAATCTTCCCCGTCCTGCAAAACTAGATGCTCGCTTGAGGGAAGACACTGCTCTTGCTCAGCCCTGAATGGTCAGGGGTGGACTGGCCTATAGGGAACTCTGGAGATTTCCCACTAGGTGCTGCACCCTGGGCCTCTTTCAAACAATCGTCCCCTTTTCCCAAAGCTAGACGCTCACTCGAGGGTAGACGCTGCTCTTGCCCAGCCCCTAATGGTCCCAGCTCTTTCAACTTTGTGACATGTCTGGCTATCTCTGGGAGCGCTTGGAAGGTGAGAGGGTCAGTACCACTATTTCCTGTGTGCAGTGGAAGCGTGAAACTTTCAGTTCATCCATGAAAATGTCTTGTGCTTCTTTCTGAGTGATTTTGTACCAGTTTTAGTTGCTTAATAAGTTTCTCCGGAAGCCCTGAGCAAGTTTTTTTACTACAGTCAAAGTGTAATAGCACTTTGGCTCTGACAAGATCTACCTTCGCTCGCATCGACCAAGGTGAAACTCGAGATGTGCAAACCTAGTTATTGATGATCTGCCACCAGATCATACACACAGTTCCATTCAGCTGGAGAATGTTCTCTGGATTGCTGCCCTGATATGAACAACAACAATCCTTGAACAAACAGGTCGCAGGATGGGATATGGCAGTACTCATGTGCAGGAGTCCATGCGACCAGCGGGTCATACACACTCTTTCTCAACCTGCCCTCTTCTACCCTCCGTCCTCTTCAACTCATCCAGAACAGAACCGAAAGACTTATCCTTGGCCTCAAGCCCAGGAACCACATCTCTCTGTTGCTGAAATCCATTCACTGGCTCCCCGTGGCTGCAAGGATTAAGTTCAATACCCTTTGCATTGACCCCAAGGCTTTCTGGGGCCTTTGCCCGCTCTATCTGCAATGCTCTCTTCCCAAATACTTGCCTTCCTGAGCCCTCCGCTCGTCTTCCTCCAGCTCTCTGCCGGTGAGCCGCTTCTCAAAGCAGAGACTTTTGGGGAAATCTTTATCCTCTGCAGGTGCCTCCCTCTGGAACAGCCTCCCTGCCTCTCTCTGTCTTGATCCGGATCTCCTTAAATTCCTGAAACTCCTGAAGACTTTCCTCTTAACCTTCTCCTTCTTTCTCCCCCTCCCCTGCTAACCACCTCTTTCTGCTCTCTCGCTCTCTCTCATCTACTTCTGCTCAGTTTTACTGACTGGCTTCCTTGTGTACCTTCAGAGCCTCACAGGTCCCAAACTTTCCTTGCCAGTCTCCTGCACTTGCCTCCGGGCCTTGCACTTGCCGCAGCACTACTGCACTTCGGTTACGACCCATGAGAGTGGTATCTCTCTGCACTTAACCCATGCCCTGACGGGACTGGGTACACTTGTCCCTATTGCACCTCCACCCCCAAATGCACTTGCTTCTCTGTTCGCCTGCATAATCTGAATGTACCATACCTAGTAAGAATGTTTGTCTTTTTTCCCTATGTTTTCCGTTCCCAGGCATGGTTGCGCTTTGAAACACTTGTGTGTAATAAATAAACAATCAATCAATCAATGGTTCACGGGAACAAGGATGACGTGTACACTATTTGCTCCACGACACTAAAACGCCTGTGGTTGAGGAATGGCAGGCAACATCCTCCTGGAACACTGCTGGCGATGGATGTTGTCAAAGTGCCAATGCTTAATGTGATTTGTCATCACTGGTCTGATCTAAACGTACCACCTCTTGCCGTGCCCTCTTGCCGTGCATGCCTCAGCCGCTGACGCAGTCCCCCGCAAGTCAAAATAATCCTACACTCACAAAAAGGTCCTTGGTGCAGACAGTGATTGGGTTATGCACCTCCCTTGCTGAGAGCAGCCCAAGCAGTCAGTTGCCACTATGTAGGACAGGTGCATAGTGGGTGCAGACATCTACGTTTGGATGGGCATCCATTGATGTAAGGCCAGTGGCGACTGTGCATTATCATGTTCATTATTTTCAGCATCCGCGTAAACATAACCAGACTCGACTGTAATGTACTCCGGCAGCCTTCTAAACACAGTTACTAGATTGATTCTGCCTTGAAGATGTGTGATCCTATCTCAGCGGAATTTACGCTTCTTGGACAGCTTCCCATTGAGTACTGCATCACCCCAAAAGTATTATCCAATACCCTTCGAGGAATGTCAAGGAAAAGGCCAAACAACATAACTTCCCATCGCCTTCCACACCGCCTGGCAAGGAAACTAAGGTCTGCGGTCAATAACCGCCTGGTAGTCCCAAAAAGCAGGTGATTACTTCAGGGGGGGAGAGGTGAACCTTTGGGTGGAAAGCCCCCGGGCTCTGGATCAAGAGGCGTAAAGTGTTCATGAAGAAATCAAAAATGCTCTAAAGCCCACCTCTTTCAAATGTCCTCCCAGAAACTTCCCAACCTGGTGTCCCTTTCTCTAGTCCTAGAGAGCTCCCAGAAGAGGGGGGTTTCTCCCTCGTAGAGTGTGTATGCATGAACCCTGCAGACAATTAGATTAGACTATAAATGCACCTGCCCCCCACCTAGACTATAGGGCCTCATTACGAGTATGCTGGTCCAAAAAAAGGTCTGGTAACAACGTGTACCGGCACTTTTTTCGTACCGGCATACCATGAGTATGCCGGTAACGGCAGGGAACTACTGGCAAGCCTGACCTGCCGGTAGTTCAGGCACCTACCGGCAGATAATTCACTGAAGCACCGGCACTGTTAACAACGGTGCCGGTGCTTCAGGGGTTCCCACCCCATGGAGTCCTGCGGGACTCCATGGAATGGGAATTTACCGTTAGTCCACCGCCCGTAATAAAATGGTCATATTGAGACAGCGAGTGGCAGAAACGTTAAGCCGAGATTGCCGGGAAGCCACTGGTAGTACTGGAGGTTTACCAGCAATCTCGTACTGACCCCCAATGACTGTGAAATCCTTTACTACTACTACAAACAATAAGACATTTAGCATGTGCTTGTTCCACTTAGAGCATAGTAGGATGATGTATTGTGCTGATGACAAAACAGGGATTCTTGCTACTTGTTAAACGGAATGATTGTTTATCTGTACACCTGTTTCCCTGTAAGGCAGCACTGCTTTTTGCCTTCCATCTAAGACGCTTTGTAACAATCTCACTATACAAAAAAAAAAAAAAAAAAAATCTATATTTGATGCCAGATTGCAAATCCATCCCGGTTATTAATAACAAATATTAATTTCAGTCCTGCAGAGTACACCTCTCCTGCTGTCGAAATATGACTGCGAACAACATGAATTAATTTCCAAAGCAATAGAAACCAATGATATCAGCAGCAGACTATCACTTACCAATTTGGCAGACGAAAAAGTACTTTTGGGAACAGATGTCAAAATTGCGAATGATGGTGGAGGACCTCTGGAAGATGTGGTTACAGCGCACGTGGCTCGGATGCGCAGAGTGACCAAACCAATGGCTCGTCCCTGAAGGAAAAAGAGAACATCACAGTTACACTCCAACATGACAGCAAAAAACACAGATAGTAACTCTCACACAGAGTTTCAGTTACAGGATTTATAATTAAGAGGAATTAGACATCTCGGGGATGCCAGGATCCTAATTCCTATTCTGTTAGGCATAGCGATCATTAAGGTTCTGCGAATCTCTTACCTTTTTTGGAGATCATGGCATTGTTGAAGGGCAAAATCGGAATGGCGTCTTCAGTAGCAGTACAAAATACAGAATGACAAATTTAGAATGGTAAAAAAAACAAATACTGAAAAGTAATAAGGTGGCTGTCTGAGTGTCTCTGTCACCGAGAGGGCGGGAAAACATGTTTTGGCTCTTTCCTAGCACCCTAAATCGCATGGGGTTGGAGTGATATGATATGATATGGCATTTATAACACGCCTGTATACAAGTGTTTCTAGGCGTGGCAGGACAAGGGGGGAAACAGAGGGAGGACAAAACAACGATCTTACTAGGCCCTGTGTCATTCAGATCGCGCAAGTGCGGGGAGAGGATGGGGAGAAGTGCCAAAGGGAGGGTGGAGAAGTGCAGGTAATCAAAAAGTGCAGCCAGCTAGTGGCTCAGTGCATGTAAAGGAAAGTGCAGCCAAGGGGTGGCTCTTAAGTGCAGAGAGAAGGGACTCTAGGGTTACAGATACAGACCACAAGTGCTGTGGGAGCCAGGCGGTAGTGCAAAGTAGGTGCAGAATGGACACGCAAGGACCTGGGCCCAAGTTCAGAGGGTGGGCAGGTGACCAGTGCGTTGACCAGATGGGTCAATAGCATGGGAGAGGAAGAGAGAAAGCGGGAGCAAAGAGGAAGGTCTTGAGTTGCTTCCGGAACCATAGGTGGTTCTGCTGAGGAAGGCTGTTCCAGTGGGAGGCCCCAGCTGAAGAAAGAGATCTGCCCCCAACTCTCTGCTTGGAAAAGCGACGGACCCTCAGAGAGTTGGAGGTGGATGGGCGGAGAGCTTGAGAAGGGAGGTGTTTAGGAAGAGAGAATTGGTGGTAGTGCGGTCCTAGGCCCCAGAAAGCCTTGTGGACGATGCAAAGGGTCTTGAACTTAATCCTTGCCACCACTGGGAGCCAGTGAAGAGATTTCAGTGCTGGAGAGATATGATCCCTGGGCTTGAGGCCAAGGACACGTCTCGCAGTCCTGTTCTGGATAGGTTGTAGAGGACGGAGAGTAGAGGCAGGAAGATTTAGAAAGAAGCTGTTGCAGTAGTCCAGCCTAGAGAGGACCAGAGTTCTGGAGACAGTTCGCTTCTGGGGGAAAGTGAGGCAAGGAAGATGCCTCTGTGGAGGTGCAGCTGATAGTTTGACTTCTTAAAGACATCAGAGATGTCAGAAGAGAATGAGAGGGTGGAATTGAAGATGACCCCAAGGTTCTTAGCCTCACAGCTGGGAGAAGAAAGAGGACCCAGAGTGGGCGGCCAGAGAGAGAGAGAGAAAGAGGAAAGCAGGGAATTGGTGTTTCAATGAGGAGGATCTCAGTCTTATTATCATTAAGGCAGAGATCATTGGTGGCACACCACTCCTGGATTGTGGACAGGCAGGAATGAGAGAAGATGTAAATGTGGCTGAGGGGAGCCTGAAAGAGAGCTGGGTGTCATCCACATAACACTGAAAGTTGGAGCAGAGAGAGAGATGCAGTGGGCAAGAGAAGCCAGGTATTGGTTTAACAGCCGGGGAGAAAGGTTAGACCCCTGGGGTACACCACAAGTAGAGAGGGAGATAGAAGGGAGGAAGGACCCCAGCTGGACCTTGGAGGGTCTATCAGTGAGAAAAGCGGTCAGCCAGGCCGGAGCCTGATCGGTGATACCAGGTTTTCACGGAAGCAGTTAAGCAGGATGGCAGGTTGACCATATCAAAAGCAGAAGAAAGATCGAGAAAAATGAGGAGAGAAGGAAGGTTAGAATCAAGGTTAGAGAGCAGGTCTTCACGGATGTTGAGGGGAGCAGTTTCTGTGCTTCTGGCTGCTCTGACTGGGTATCATCCTGAGCCTTGCGGCCACAGCTGGGCGAAATGTGCAGCTCCAACAGAGCCGGCGTCCCGAGGATCGGACGCAATGGAGGGTGACTGGCATGGTGGGAAGATGGTGGCCCCCCGGGTTGGGACCGGACCTGAAGGGGGAGGTGGGCTTGTTCGGCGGATCCGACTGGTGACCTGTGTCAGAGCCGCATCCAGTGTGCCCTGTGGGCTGTGTCTGCCGCCCCCATCCGTGGAGGTGCTACTACTCTGGAGGTGCGCCGGAGATGAGAGCTGACGGGCACAATGCCAACGCAGCACCCATCCTGCAAGGACAATTAGAGCTCGCAGCGAGCATGAAACTGCGGGCGTGGAGCTCCGCGATAGAGTGAGTGGTGACACTGTCAGTCTGCAATCCATATCTGAAGCCGGCCCAGACCTAGCTGGCGGCGACCTTGTGGCAGCAAGAATAATAACGGTGAGTCGGAAGTGGGCTGAGGTCCCTGCCGACTGGAAATAGTGCTTTCTTGGTGAGCACCGCCCTGGAGGCACCCTCCTGGCCCCTGCGAGTGTAGATAGTGCAGCGCAGGTGCTAATGTCCACTTGCTGACTCCTAGGTCTGGCATGGCTAAAACTCCTAAGACGGTGAAGCAGGGGGATATATCCACAATGCTGCAACCCACAGACAAGAGTAAGCGCTCTGAGGTGGTGGCTGCCGAGGTGCATGGGGTCGACACTCTCCCTGCCATGCTTAATCAGATGTCTACCAAGTCTGATCTGAAGGACCTGTTGGCCGAAATTTGCAATGAAATTCATAAAAGCATGGAGGAACACTCCCACAAGAGGCTGCCATTGGACAAAAGAGTCTCGGAGACCGAGAACAGAGTATCTGAGGTGGGGGATACCCTGTGTGAGCAGTCCTATGAAGTGGGTGAGCGCTCCAATCGTCTGCGGGCCTTGGAAGCCTGCTGTGAGGCCCTGCAAGAAAAGCAGGAAGATGAGAAAAATCGGTCCCGCAGAAATAATATCAGGATCTGGGGCATCTCCTCAGTGGTGTGAGACGAAGATCTATCCAACTTTGTGGCTGATCTCTTTCATTTCATTCTTGAACTGCCTGAGGACCAGGAGATTGAAATTAACAGGATCCACCACGTGTGCTCCTTCGACCCAGGATAGGCTGCTGCCAGACCCTTGCCTTCCATCTCCTTTCACAACATGTCACTCTCCTTGTATCAAGACTTGAAATCGACGACCCTGGCAAAGTGAAAGGCACTGCGCCCATTGACTGAGTGGTTACATGCAAGGGAGGTGCCGTATAGATGGGGTTTTCCTATGGCACTCTACTTCACACATATGGGTCGATGCTAGGTGGTCTGAACACTGAGGGAGGCGGAGGGCTTGCTGAGCCCAGGGGTGGGGGGACGGGCGAAGGAGGCTCGACGGGTGAGCAGGATTCGAGTCAGGGGGTTGATGCGGTCCCCTCAGAGGGATGGCGCAAGGTGGGCAGGGGGACCTGAAGTGCTAACTCATTTGCTGGTCTGGGTTCTCCTTTAGAGCGGTGCCAGTTGGTGCATACCTGGGGCTTGTGTCGCAATGGGGTGTGGGGGTGGATGTTGACCTGCAGGTGTTGAGATGGGAGGCAAAGTGTCTTGGCGTTACGGCTTTTTCCGCCCTCCAGTTCGGGTTCCTGGCGAAATTACCAGATGGCTGGAAAATGCTCATGTTTGAGCAGGTTTGGGGGTTGGGGTGAGGGGGATGGGGAGTTAAATTATAAATGTTTGCTGTTAGTTAGGCCTTTACTCGTTGAAACGAATGCCTGGGCAGCCTGAGCTTCGGTGATGGGGGTAATGGGCCTTGGTCCTTGTGGAAATGTTACCGGATATGGCGATTGAGATGGAGGGGGAAGACTTGATGGTGATGGGGACATGGAGCGTGCAGCGATTGAATTCCCCAGTGAAAAGGAAATCAGCATTGGGCAAATGGAGGGCTATGTCTCTCACCATTGTGTTCCTGCAGGCGACCCAGCTGCTTGTGCAAGTTGAGAAACACATGAAAAATAGAGCATTCCCGCACCAGTTCTTCACCTCTGGAGGCAAGAAAAAAGGAGGGGTGGCCATACTGGTGGGTGAGCAGATCCCGATCTTGAAAAGCAAGGTCCTTCGGGACCCACTGGGGCATTATATGTGTGTTAAGGGCCTGTTGTGGGATCGAATGTTCACTTTGCTGTCCCTGTATGACCCAAATGTTGGCCAAGACGCATTTCTTGAAAATGTCCTGCCCAGGGTGCTACCGTTTGCTGAGGGACAGATTATCTTGGGTGGGGATTTCAATCTGGTACCTAACCCCCCAGTAGACAAGACCATGCCCCCTACCAAGTTAGACTTCAAACATTTAACAGCTTTTGGCCTGTTCCTCTGTGAATTGGGAGTTGTTGGTACATGGAGATTAGCTTACAGGGAAGGCAAGGATTTCTCTTTCTACTCACATGTTTATGGAGGTTTCTCTAGGCTGGATCTTATTCTCGTTCCTAGTGCACTATTACCGCGCATCCAATGGGTGGAAATAGGTACACACACCCTGTCCGACCATGAGCCAGTGTCTGTATCCTTGGCAGTGCTGGACAGGCCTGAGAGACCCAGACACCCATGGAGGTTATACGACCCAGTGCTTAGAGACCCCTTGCTGACTAGTGAGTGGGGGGTTGTTACGAAGGGTATACATAGATGGTCCCTGTGGTATTGTTGGCGGCATTGGCCATCGGTTCGTTTTCCCTCTCGCAAGATGGCGCCCGTAGTTCCCATTGTCGGTCTAGTCGTGCAGTCTGAAATGGGCTTGGCTCCTCCCCTACTCCAGGAAGCAGTACATCCGTACACCGAACAGATGCCGCGGTGCATTGCTACTGTGCTTAGTGGCCGCGCTTCGTAAGTTTCCATTCGTTCTGTACTTACTACTACTCCTTGCTTCAACTCTTAACCCCCTCTCTGACTCTTGATTTTTCTCCTATCCTCTCAGGAAATCCTTCCTCCAGCGCGGCACATTTTCTTGCTCCGAAAAGGATTAGAATATCGGAGCCTTAGCTAATCGGGATCACAGACGAGTAGGTCCTCCCTCTCAGTTTAGCCAGTGTCAGAGAATTAGATATAGGGCTAACAATATCTTTTCTCTCAGAAGGTACGCGTTACGAATGTATCTCAGACTTCAACACCCAGCATACCCTTCAATTCATTCGCGAGAACCTCTGCGACTGCGACCGGAAGGCATTTGAAGAAAAATCTTCCCTGCTACATTAGAATTCCGAAAACCCCACTAACGTCTTCTTTCGATTCTACTGTCCTCTCAAATCTTTGTTTCTATTTTCTTCCTCCAGGCTCCTACCGGGAACTATTTCTTCAAAGCGCAGCCTCCTATCTCCTTAACCAGACTACAGTCACTGAAAGGAGAGTTACGTTGCTTATCCATCTACTTAGAGGTTCTATTATCAGTAGCGGGTAATAACCTCTCTCTTCATATATCATTTAGAACCATTACCGTGAGTCAGATGACAACTTAACCTTCCATTCCACGCTTCCAAGGGAACCGGAATACCATCGCCAGCTACCCTCCAGCTTACAGTAACCTACGTTCTCCAGCATCACAGGGTTTCTTTCCCCACAAGGGTTTCCCTGGCGCATTCTCTTCTTGCCAATCTAGTTGGCTTGGAAAGAGTGTACCAGGTGAACTTCTCTCTTTTTTCAAGCCGCTTCCGAAGACCAGGTCAATGACTCTTATCTTTGTGCCTATTTGTTGTACAGTGGAGTGATAACCTTCCTAGAGCACTCTCTCATTGAGAGAGAGGAGATAACAGTATAACAGGGGTGGTCATCTCCAATTATTTTAAGGAAAATTAAAATTCTTGCACTTTTTAAGGGAATTATATGGGATGCCCTGAAGGCTGTGATAAGGGGGGAGCTCATTAGTAAGACCTCAGCTTACACCAGGGTGAAGCAGCTGGTCAGACTGGGTTAGAGGTGGAGGTGGCTCGGGCTGCACAGGCACACAAGAGATTGGGGTCTTGTAAGGCGCTATGCAAACTCAGGGTGGAATGGAAAAAACTAGAGGCACATTTGGCTGACAGGACAGCCCAGGTGATGCTAAAAACCAAAAAGATCAACCATGCCAACGGGAATCGAGTCAATCATCTCCTGGTGGCCAAACTGCATAAACTCCAAAACCGCATCTCTGTATTAGCCTTGCAGGATGAGCAGGGGGTGGTGCAGCGGAGGGAGACCAATAAATTGGGTATCCTGGAGGCTCACTTTATGGAGGTATTCAGGGGTGAGCTTCCATTGGCGGAGGCTCAAACCCAATTCCTGAGAGACACGCACCTCCCCAGTCTATCTGTTGAGGACCAGGAAACCTGGAGGCACCAATCGCATTAGGGGAGGTGGAATGGGCAATCAAGTTCCTGAAGAATAAGGCTCCTGGTCCTGATGGTTTCACGGCTCCCTTTTATAAGAAATTTCATGAGCTCCTCCTTCTCGCCCTGGTGGGCCTCTTGAACTCCTTTCTGTCTTCTGGAGGGGTTGCACCTTCCATGGGAATCTCTACAACTATGCTGATCCCCAAACCGGGCAAGGATTCGCTATGTTGCGACTCATATTGCCCCATTACTCTCACTAACATAGACTCAATCTTTTTTCCAAAATCCTAACCCGTCGCATGATTGAGGTTCACCCTGGACTTATACACAGCGATCAGACAGACTTTATTGCGGGCCGCAGCACACATGACAATGTGCGGCAAGTCCTCAGCTTATTGGAAGTGGGAAGACGATTTGACATAGACCTAGGCATCATTGCGCTAGATGCCCAAAAGACCTTTGACAGGGTGGACTGGAGCTATCTCTGTGGGGTCTTGGAGTGGTTTTGGTTTGGGCCGGGGTTTACCAGCTGGGTAATGGTGATCTATCAACACCAATCCACTTGCCTTAGGGTTAACGGTGCTCTGTCGTCCAGACTGTCAATTATCAGGGGCACGAGGCAGGGCTGCCCACTATCCCCGTTGATTTTTGCTCTTTGGATGGAGCCGCTTGCCAGCTGACTGAGGACTAAGGGGCGATTGAGGGAGTCCGGGTTGGTGAGACGATCCACAAGGTGTCCCTTTACGCAGATGATATTTTGCTTACCCTGAGTAACACCCGCTCATCATTAGCTGAGCTGTTGCAGGAGCTGGATGGGTTTGGCTGGGTCTCTGGGTTCAAACTATACTAAATCACATAGGCCCTCATTACGACCCAGGCGGTAAGGGGTTTACGCCGGCGTAAACTTCGCCGACCCTTACCGCCTGAGTATGAGTTCCCGTAGTGCCATGGTGATTTTAACGCCTGCTTTTTGCAGGCGTTAAAATCCATGGCGCTAAGGGACCTTGTTTTAACGCCTTCCCCACTCCCATTATGCCCTATGGGGCAAAAATGGGAATGGGGAAGGGTAAATGGGGATTGGGGACTTACCGCCCGCCAAGGTCGGAATGGGGCGGTAAGTCCGCCAACCACCATGGCGGAGTTGGCAACTTAGCGCCATGGACCATGGTGCTAATAGCACCATGGTTCTCCGCCAAGGTCGTAATGAGCGCCATAGACTTGATGTATCCTTGGGGCCCCAAGAGAGGAGTGCGATCACGGTTGTTGCTCCAATATCATGGACCCGGGAGTCTATTCCTTACCTGGGGCTTTATTCCCAGTAAGATATCTGAGGTCTACTGGGCTAATTTCCCAGCACTTTTCCAGGAACTGGGTGAAGACTTGCTCAGGTGGGGACGCCAGGTGATATCTTGGTTTGGTTGCATTACAGCTGTCAAAATGAACTTGATTCTACGCCTGCTTTACTTATGCTCAGCATTGCCAGTCAGAATCCTCGACTCGGATCCCCGCACACTCCAGGGCCGGAGCTTCAAATTTATTTGGTGGAATAAACACGCCAGAATATCTAGGAGGGTACTGCTGAGGTCAGTGGGTGCAGGTGGGCTGGGGGTCCCCGATGTCTTTTGCTATAACCTTGCTGCGCAGCTATCCCACGTATTTACCTCGGGAGAACCCACCCTGCAACCAAAATGGAAGCTAATCGAGCAGGCCCATTCAGCGCTGGATCTAGTGCATCCGCCCTACATAGACAAAGGATATTTGGGGCAGGAGTGGGGGTTTTCTCTACTAGCGACAACCAAGTGTACACTTTACTACATGGGGAGTGCTCTGAGTAGATGGGGAGTATCAATGGGGATGGGCCGCCCCATACCCATGTGGGACAACCTGAGCTTTCAATCTGGCCGTGATCGGGTGGGATTTGGGAAGTAAGTAGTGGGGCGCTTGTTGTACATACACCAGCTCTATAAAGAAAATCGCCCAATGACGTTTGATGAATGTAAACGTGCCTTTACCCTGCCGCAGACAGAATGGTTTCGCTATGCACAGCTGCAGCACTGGGCTTCTCACCCACTCACAAACAATGGGGCTAACAGATCAGTGGCTGCGCTGGAACTATCATTACAAAGGGTTCTATTATGGGGTCCGATCTCACAAGTGTATAAATTGCTGGACACAGGGGACGCGGTTGTGCATCTGCCGTACATGGCTAAGTGGGAAGCTGACCTAGGTGGGCCTATTGAGGATGAGGTAAGGCTGAAGATATGGGGGAGGATGATTAAGTTCTCCAAATGTGTCACAGACAAGGAATGTTCCTATACATTGTGCTACAGGTGGTATCTCACCCCAGAAAGGCTACCCCACATTATTGAAGATTATCCTGCTACTTGTTGGCAGGTTTGTGATGCTGCTGGCTCTTATTTCCATATGGTGTGGTAGTGTCTTAAAGTGGGTCTCTTCTGGAAGGAGGTGCTATCCAAAATAAAGGACATTACAGGGCTGCCACTGCCTCTGGACCCACAGGGGGTAATTTCGGGTGATGCAGGTGATGGACAGTTCCCTCTGACTGGTCCAATGGCCTTACTAATTGGTCACTCTCTCCTGGCTTCAAAACGGACCATAACTCGGAACTGGAAGTCTGTTGATGGCCCGGTGGTCCAGATAGGGTGGGTCAAGATCTGGGGCACTCTGGTTGCTGACAAAATCACGGCAATGTGCGAAGGACGATATACAAAGTATGTCACAGCCTGGACCCCATGTATTGACTATGCAGTAACTTACCCTGTGATTGTGGTTAAACCCCCCTTATTACAGCACTTTTCATCACTGTAAGCAGTTTGGTCGCGGGGGAGGCTGATATGGGATGCGGGGGTGCAGGGGAAGCCGGGCCTTGTTTCATGTCGTACTCTAACTTTCCTCACATGCTCCTCTGTCACCAGAATGGCCTGGATTGTGCCTGTTATTTATGATCTTTTCTGTACCCACAATATGTTGTTTGAAATTAAAAGTTTGGGGGGAAAAAATAAAAGTAAAAACTGGAATTTCAAAAGGCATGATAAACAAGAAAACCATATTTTAAAATAGAAAGGAACCGAATGAGGTGGCAGGTTTGTGTTCGGGTGTGGTGGTTAGGCAAGATAATATTGCTGGGTAAGGATTGCTGGAGAGACTTTATGGTGTGATAAACCCCGGTTTAAAAAGAAGTGGAGTAAAAAAAGAAATTCAGAAAGGTAGAGTTGAGGGTCAGGCGAATCGCTATGAGTGTAAAAATCAATTGTCTTGCACTTATAAGCAACACATAGCAGCTCCATCATTTGAGTTTCGATTTTTTTCTTTCAAAACTTTCACTAGTGTTTTTTTTATTCAAAACGACCCAGAGAACCGTTGCTTTGCACCTTTTAAAAACCCACCTATTTTGGCTTATGCAACAGACAGGGTGGTCGGTTGTGGGCTGTATGTGCGTCATTATCCTCTCAGGAACCCTCAAATTAGGACCTCTCATTGGATGAGGAATTGATTTAAAAATTCCCGGCTCACACGTATCTCAAAAGCAGGAACTAGTTAGTACAGATCAGTGGCGTGATTACCTGTTATTCATTCAATGAATATCCCTATGAACGCCAAGGTGATTAGAACAATGAGTGGTTTGCAACATCATTATGGTAAGCAAGATGGGGTTTTGTCTTTGGGACCACTGATAGGGCCTATACACAGATGGTGAACAGCGCAGTCCCATAGGTTTTAGAACGCCGGTTTAACACCCGTGACGGGTGGTTGACCCGGTTGTAGGGGAAGTTGTGTCCCTTGGTTTAGCCACCGTTACCCCAACTGTGTACATTCAATTTGAGCTCGGATGTACATGACTTTCTGCTTTTGCCTTAGCTCGTATATAAGCTTAGTAACTGGCGGGGGGGTGGGGGGGGGGTTCCCAATTGGAAATCTGCAAGGACGCAATGCTCACAAAAGCAGATTTGGAATGGAGGATTTTTGGTAAGGTACATAATGACTTTGAGACTCCTATTGGGCTTCAGCTCGATTGGTCCCAAACTAAAAATCGAATTATGCATGAAATCAAAAAGAAGGTCCACTTGAAAGATTGGGAGGCGAATGGTTGTTTGATGGCGATTAGCAATTAGTATATTACATTTTTACCTTATTATTCACTAAGGTAATTTTATGTGAAAAACTTCCCTCACAGCAAAGAGGAAGACTTTTTGGGCTCTTTTGCATACATCACGTACAAAGGGGCGCTGAGGGAGGCAGAGCATACACTTGTAGCTGGGCAGCTATTAACAATATAGTGCATTTCAAAGACAAAATCAAAGGTGAGGTGTGTCCTTTTCCTGTTCGCGTGAATCTATGTATTGTTAACCTCATCACCATAGATGTTTTTTTCCAGGTATTTCAGATGGCTTTACCTTGGTTGCTTCTCATGTATGTGCAAAGGGTGTTTTGACGCCAATGGAAATAGCCCAGCAGTGCTACAGGGCTTCAATTTAAGTGATTTATAGAATCTACTCAAGACAGGGTCGGCATCAAGCCTGTAGAGGAAAGATTTGCTCTATAGGAAAATTGGAAAAAAGATTAACATTTTCAGCTTCTGTCTAAAACTTGGGGCAATCAGCATTGGTCCTGAGGTCTTTATGGGGAACACTATAATAGCAAAAAATACAGGCGAGAGATAATGTCATCAAATGAGCATATAGCTGATGGAACTAGTAACCTGTAAAGACCAGAGGTTGGCTGTTAATGGGGAAAGGCATATGTCACCACTGTTTTTATACCCTCTGTCCAGAATTATTTCCTATCCCCACTGTAAGAAAATATGTGGCAAAATAGTTCGCTCCTGCAGTGAAAGCTGCTTAACTAAACAAGAAACAACTAGGGAGAAAGTGGAGGCTTTCTTATAAATTCGAAGGGAAGGCTGCTTTTATAGCCTTCCTACCCTCTTATGAAAAGGTGATTTAGCAAGAAAAGCAACACCATTACTCCAATCCCATCAGTGAGGCTACTAAATTGAAATAAGAACTCTTCAAGGTCTTTAACATATTTAGGTCACCATAAGCATTATCTTCTCGTATTCTGCCATTACAAGAATTATGCTATTAACTTGTGACCTTTTTATCCCACAAAATACAAACAATGTATTTCAGCATTTCAATTTCTCCAAGGTATAACAGCTTTCTACAGCATATCAACTGAAGCTCACTTGCCTGTGAGTACCTCCCTTACCGGTCTCCAAGATTATCAACTTTATATCCATAAAGCTGAAATATGATGTTATGATCTAAATCCGATGCAACATCCCCTTTTAGCCAGACTCCATATCCCTAGACAGGGAGGGCCGTTGGATGAAAGACTTTGACCGAATAGCACGCAAAGATTATTTATTGGTGTTCATATGCGGTCCAAAGATGAACAAGCCAGCTTTTTTCTCTGCCATTCTTGAACAAGTGAAACAACATATCATTGCTCAAAAAACCATAGGGAGAGATTGGAATTGAGCCCTAGATCCGACGCTGGATACATCAGAACCCCAAAATGGTTTACTTCAACAGATGTAAAGGCCTTTCAAAATATGATGCATTTGTCCTCCTTACTTGATGCTAGAAGAACATTACACTCAGGCTCTAAAGATTACACTAATCCATCAATCTGACTGATATCACACTTTTTCTTGGCTGGATGCTATCATGATCTCTAAAGGAGTTGTACATAATCACTTAGATGCCTGAATCTTAACTCTGTCCATCTCAGAATGCACACCAATCATAATGGTATTCTCGAACACACAGCCTTTAACCACAAAGCCAGAATAGAAATACAACCTCACACTATACAAATCTGTAGTATTGCATATTACATCTAATGCTGATGTAGTAAGGATTCTGGAAGGAGAATGGAGGAGATGGAATGAAAAACAGAGGAGCTGGAGGTTGGAGTAGCTGAAGGACTCGCCTCATGCCGCTCCGTTCATATACCCTATATATGTTAATATCTTATGTATGTATTAGTAATCTAATAAAGCAATCTGTTTAATAATACACCCTTGGCAGTGGTCCCAATACTTCACATGGCGACGAGGCTATCAGCGTTCACAATCAGGCCGAAGATCTAATCGGATCGAGAGACAGAGCGGAAGAGGAGAAATAGCAACCAGCACAGTGTGATTGCGTGTGACCAGTATGGATACGGCGAGAAGATACAGAGGTAAAAAATAATATAATGAATGAAAGGAATTAATGTAAAGGAAAGTGAACTTACAGTTTGCGAGCTACACGCACGCATCATATGAAAGCTCAGCACGAGCTGAGTTAGAGTAAAGGACCTTGTATTGACGTCACGTAGGTCAATTGCGTGCCGCCATTTTGATGCACTGTAACATTGCCGTGACTACAATAACTAGCGAGAAACCAACGTATATGAATGTACACGGCACGTTACGCTACGCTACTTGAAATCTGGCAAATAAGTTAATATATTCACCCCCACATTCCAAGCTACAGTCACGTGTCCACGAATGCGGAAACTGGGTGCGGACAAGAAAAATAAAGATTACCATATCATGATCTGCTCCTCTTTGTCACAGTAAAAACAAAAAAAACAAAAAATAAGAAGAAGAACCGAGTCATTTATTTATTTTACTCTACAACAACAACATTAAAACATAACCAAATTATATTGACTGTGTATATAAGATACAGTGCAAAGTAAACAAAAGAAGCCATTCTCCTTCCAGAATCCTTACTACAACATCATTAGATGTAATATGCAATACTACACATCCCTCTTCTTCCACAAGACCTTCCTCATTCACTAAAGTCCATCAAGTGACTGTGTCTTCGATAGTTCCTTCCAAACCTCGAACTTGAAGGTTGTACTGTAACTGGTATATGTGTTGATTTTAATGGAAAGGATAAACCATGACTCATCAAATTCTTATCTACATCCACTCCTTCCACATCCTTAACATTACCACCATTTGACATCACCATGACTCGACCATTGTTCCATACTCTCCCATCATTCGTACTCACTGTGTGTTTGAATACTTCAATTACTTTAATGGGATTCGACCACTTGCTTCCTTTTGTCCTCAATGTCTCACATAACCTCCTATATAGGGCCCCTTATTAACCCTAAATCTCCTGTCATCATGCCATACCTTGTTAATACTTTGTCTCTTCCTGATTTTAGCTTTAACATCATTGGTCGACACTTTCATACCTAGCACATCACACATCCACCCTGGAACTAACTTGGTGGTTGCTTTCCTGCCCCTACGCAACTCGAAGGGTGACACGCCTGTCGTACTATGTGGAGTAAATCTGTGTGCTACAACAGTCATTGTAACTACTTCTTTCCAATCCTTTCCATTCGACCACCTAATCGCATCTTTTAGTATCCTATTATATCTTTCCACAACACCATTCGTCTGGGGGTGGTAAATGGCACTGGTAATATGGGTAATGGACTTTCCCTTTAAATACTCTTCCATTTCCTTGGATATAAATTGGGAACCATTATCAGACAACATAATTTCGGGATACCCTTCCCGACCGCATACTTCTTCTAGAAACTCAATGATATTTCTAGTCGTAACACTTGATGACAACAACTTTACTTCTGCCCACCTAGTCAGCATATCAATCACCACAATACAAAATGTTTGACACCCATCACTCCATACCGGACCTAAAATGTCTATACCCACTTTCTTCCATGGTCTATCCGGTATATCATTCATTACCATAGGATATTTTTAACTCACACAACTTTTGTCAGAATTATTGCATAGGAAACAGTTTCTAACATTCCTTTCGATTTCTGCATCAGAGCCCGGACACCAATATGTATTTCTTATCCTATTCTTCCTTTTGGAGATTCCTTGATGCCCTTCATGTCCCAATTCTATTATCTTCTCTCTGATTCTGTCAGGTGGAATCAATCTGTCTCCCCTCAGCAGATATTCGTTCTGGATACTTAATTCATCCTAACACTCCAAAATCCTTGAACTTCAGCTTCTTGAACTTTATTAATGGGAACAGTTCCTCTGTTAATATTTTCCATCACAAACTTAATTTTATCATCTTTGATCATCCCTTCCAACCATTTGTCCCTGGATATGGCTGTATCTTGAAGCGCACAAATCATCTCTTGTTGTTCTTCTACTCCTTCACTCTCCTCCTGAAAATTCATCAACCTGGTCAGACAATCTGCAGCATAGTTCTTCACACCAGGAATATATTTTGTTACAACATCGAACTCTTGCATTCTGGACACCCATCGCCTTATTCTCCCTGATACCATATCCAATCCTTTAGTCATGAACACTTTAACTAGTGGCTTGTGGTCAGTATGTAACTCAAAACGTGTTGCCCACGCAAAACTTCTAAATGTATTCACCGCCCATACAATAGCCAATGCTTCCTTTTCTATAGTTGTGTATGCTTTCTCTGCTCCTTTCAGTAATCTCGAAGCAAATGCTATTATTTTTTCTTCTCCTTCATTTACTTGTGTTAGCACTGCCCACAGCCCAACGTTGCTGGCATCTGTTGTAATAATTGTATGTTGTCCTCGTACATAGTTTTTCAAGGCTGGTGCTGTTCCCAAAGCATTCTTAATATATTTAAATTCTTATTCATACTCTTCACTCCATTCAAATTTCTTGTTGATTTTCGTAAGGTCTCTCAACAGAGCTGTGTGATCAGCAAATTTCCTCACATACTTTGAATAATATTCGGCCATGCCTAAGAATGTCCTTAACTGCTCTTTATTACTTGGAATGGCCATCTTTTCTATTGCTGACATCAAATCTGGTTTGGGCGCAATCCCTTCTTTTGATATGACATGACCTAAATATTCAATTTCTTTTCTATCAATCTTCGATTTTTCCTTGCTAAGAGTCATGCCAACTTTGTGTAACTTCCTTAATACTTTCTCTAGTCTTCTATCATGTTCTTGCTGATTATTTGCATGTATGAGAATATCATCCTGAAAATAAATTATACCTTCATCACCATCATATATATGATGCATAATTTTTTGAAATACAGAGGCTGCCCAAATGAGACCGAACGGCATACTCCAATACTGATACAATCCTTCCGCGTTATAAATGCAGTTAGATGTCTTGAGTCTTTGTGAAACAGGGCTTGATGGTATGCAGGCGTGAGATCTAGCATTGAAAATACTTTAGCTGATCCCATAGTTGATAATAGTTCTTGAATATTTGGCAATGGGTATCTTTCTGGAATAATACATTTGTTTAATTCTCTCAGGTCAATGCACAGCCTGACTTTTCCTGAGATTTTTCTCACAATTACTAGCGGTGACACCCATTCTGCAGCATCAATTCTTTCAATTATCCCTTGCTCTTCTAACCTTTTCAATTCCTTCTTTACTTCTTCTCTCATGCCCAACGGAACACTCCTTAATTTTTGGGCAACTGGTTTGCGTTTTTCCTTGAGTTGTATGCGGTGCGTGACACCCTTTACATATCCTATTCCATCTCTGAATACTTCATCTTTTATTCTTTCTGTAGTCATTTTGTTTGATTCTAGACTTCTCCAGTTGTTGTCCTGTCTTAAACGCCAATGTGGCTTTGAACCTCCTATAATGTCGATTTTTATTCCTCCATAAGCACTGGGATTGATGATGGTTCATTTTACCACTTCGGAACTATCTTTTTCCATATCGTTTCTAGTAATAATGTATATTTTGCTCCAGAATCCATCATCATTTTGATTGGAATGCCATTTATCATAATAATGGTCTTTGGACTTTCTAATTCCACTTCATTATCATTGTCACTGATGGCGAAAACACATTCCTCTTCTTCATTCTCTCCTTCATCACCGTTCCAATTTATATTGCCTTTATCTATCCTGCAACACTTGGCTTAGTAACTGTTAGGAATCGCACTCATAAAAGATACAGGGTTAAAATAACTGGTAATAACATTATATCGACCCGGCTATCCTCCAAGAAAAAATCATCGCTTCCTGGTTCCACGCCATTTAGTAAACACATTACACTTAAATACAGAGCCCCGTTTCTTGCTCGCTACCTGTTGTCTCTCCACACACAGACACGCTAGCGTGAAGCCATCATGTGGCTACAATCGTGTAACGTGAGAGGAATGAAGCTGGCCCCCAAACGGATGTTTGTTGCTTCTGATTGAAGTGTCTTGGACCTTTGTTCTTGCTTCCTGGATCTACGTTGTTGGACCCGTTTTTGTGCTTTCTGAATTCCTCGTCTCAGCCGTTCTCATCAGTGCCTCTTCCCCCTCCCCTCTCTCTCTCTCCAGCTCCTCGTACTTGCTTCCACCTCTCCCGTTGCCAGCACCTTTATATTGTACTACCAGAACTCGTGTGCCTAGCGATTCTGTACTACTCTCCCTGTGGTTGTCGACTTCGCTTCTGCTAACGGACTGGCCTGCCTGCTGTTTATACACCTTTTCTGCCCGCATGTTATCAAGCCTGTTTTTCTGACTGGATTTCGTCTGCCTACTTACAATTCTGTGCAGCCTGACCACATCCTTAAGACCCTGTGGTAGTCTCTTCTTACCATTTCTTCTGAGCCTCTGGAACCAATTCTTCTGAGCCTCTGGAATTGCGTCACTCAAGGATATTTCTACAAAATACCACTAATTAGAAATAGAGACTTGAGACTTTCTACAATTCCTAGGCGTCCTAGTCCCGTCGGGGTAGGCCTGTGGATTGTGTGACTTACTTAAAGAACTCTTAGGCGTCCTTGTGCAGTCGGGGCAGGTCCTTGGATTGTGGACCTAGGAGTAAAGACAATCTACGAACAAGGATAAACACCTAATGGTAAGAACACTGACCTTTCCTAATGTAGTATTTCCGTGAAATCTGGTTCCTACGGTTTGTTCAAAGGGGTTTTTGTTTTGTTCTTGTATTTGACTGTTCAGGTATTTGCCTGCCCCAAATTGAGGATATCTTACACCAACACCCTGTGAAGACAGCTCTGATTGCTGCCATTAGGTTTGGTGGAGCTTAGTGTTTTGATTCTGCAAAGTGAAAACCTACAGCAGTAGTACTGATATTGGTTTTCTCTCTGTTTGTCCTAGTTCACGTCCACGGGTGTGTGTGTCTCCTCTTCCGACTATTGGATCCTTCTATCTGTATTTATTACACAGCAGAGGGTTACAATTGTAGGAAGAATACTTTAGCGATTCAGGGTTCTGCAATCAGTGCTTCTTCCGCATCATTACTACGGCGGTGAGTCCTAACATAATCAGAAGCCTTATAGTATGGAGACCACTGACGCCCTTGAAAATCTTTTCCGCCTTGTCTCAGAATTATGAGCAGACATGACCGCTGCACATGACGCCACACATCGGCGGATTGATGCCTTGCAATCTGCGGCACAAACCGGTGGAGCTGGTGCAACCGCTCCTCAGGTGGTTTCAGGGTCAGGTCTTCCGTTACCGCACCAAGAACCTGTTCCTGTGCTTGTGTCCACTCAATTCCCTCTGGCTGCACCTGAAAGATTTCATGGGGATCCTAAGCAATATAGGACCTTCATAAATCAATGCCATTTTCACTTTTTGTGCCAGCCCGCTTCATTTCCCGATTCCACCACCAAGGCCGCGTTTGTGTTGTCCTATCTGGGAGGGACAGCGCCAGCATGGGCCAATCCACTTCTGGAAAAAAACAGTTACATGTTATATAACTGTGACGCTTTGATTAATGCCATGGCCCGTTTCCTTGATACACGTTATAAAACTCAAGCAACTGACTTGGGGCCACTGAATCTCCTACAAGGTGATACCCCCTACTCTCCTATCTGGCTATGTTCAACCAACTGGTGGCAGAGACTAGTTGGCCAGGTGACAAGAAGGCAGCGGTATTCTACAAAGGACTGTCAGAATCTTTAAAAGATACTCTTGCTTCTGTTCCAGTAGTTCCCACTGCTTTCCCTGAGCTATTAGATCTAGTACTACAGATTAATGCCAGAAGGTCAGAAAGGAGAGGAGAAAAGAGACCATTACCTCCTGTACCTACCCGTCCTGAGTTACCCGTTCACAATGAGTCTGAACCCATGTAGATCGGGGTGGTTACAGGTCCATTAACTCCAATGGAGAGAGAGAACAGGTGGCAAAACCACCTATGTTCCAACTGTGGGTCTCCCGACCATTTTATACGGTCATGTCCCAAGAAACTAGCAAAGAAGGCGGGAAACGCCAGGACTTGACAGTAGATGGGGTCCGCCTGCCGAGTTTTCCACGTCTGGACCTCAATGTGTGCACTGGTTTATCCCCATTTGCTCTCAGGGTTACCTTTGCCTTTCCTGAAGGGAAACCATGGTCTACTTTAGCCATCATTGATTCAGATGCAACAGGCAACTACATTGACATACAGTATGCTCGGGATACCGGGATACCAGTCACCACCAAAGAAAAACCAGAGCTCGTTAATGCCGTAGACGGCACCTCTCTTGTTTCTGGACTGGTTACAGAAAGTACTGTGGAACTACATATGGTCACGAAAGATGGGCATATGGAGACGATCGTCTTTGATTTGATAGCTGCTCCTCAATATAAAGTTATATTGGGGCTTCCCTGGTTATCTGTGCACAACCATTGTGTGGACTGGCAAATACGAGATGTGTGTTTTCCGTCTGATTATTGCAAACTTCATTGTTTCGATGGTTATGGCAGTAAAACCTATGGCCCGTGTCGGCCACTTTCTGATGCCACCATAGTGGTGGGTTCTGTCACCAACCAAGCCATACCCGCAGAATACATGGTTTTTATGGATGTGTTTGATAAAGCCAAAGATGAGAAACTACCCCCTCATAGGCCATATGATTGTCCGATAGACCTAGTTCCGGGGGCTAGTATACCCAATGGATGAATCTATTCACTCACCTATAAAGAGAACCTTATCCTTAAGGAATACATTGACAATGCATTACGCACAGGGTTTATCCGACGCTCTCGCTCTCCTGCGGCTTCTCCCTTGTTCTTTGTCCCCAAAAAAGAAGGGGACCTGAGACCCTTTATTGATTACAGAACCCTAAATGCTATCACCATTAGGAACCAGTACCCATGCCATTGATAAACACGCTCCTGGATCAGTTAGGATCCTCAGTATTGTTCACGAAACTTGATTTACGGGGTGCCTACAATCTGGTTCGAATCCGCAAGGGGGACGAGTGGAAGACGGCGTTCAAGACACGGTATGGTTTATACGAGTACTGTGTCATGCCTTTCGGCTTGTGCAACGCACCAGCCACTTTCCAGAATTTTATAAACGATGTGTTTAGAGATATGATTGACCATTTCGTACTGGTTTATCTCGACGACATATTATATATTCCTCTTCCCGTCTACAACACATTGATCATGTGACCGCCGTCCTCCAACGTCTCAGAGAGAACTGTCTATACGCCAAAGCCAATAAATGTGTATTCCATGCCACCGAAGTGGAATTCCTGGGATATGACTTGACCAACAAAGGGGTGAGGATGAACCAAGCTAAGGTCAGGGCTGTTTTGCAATGGCCTTTAACTGCCAACGTGAAAGCTTTGCAGTCCTTCCTTGGATTTGCAAACTTTTACCTGTGTTTTGTTCGCTCTATCTCTGAGTTAGTGGCTCCTTTGACGGCACTCACTGGCAACAAACGGCCGTACCTTTGGTCTTCAGAACAGCAACAAGCCTTTGATGCCATTAAAGCGGATTTCACGTCTACCCCAGTCATGCAACACCCCAACCCTGCGTTACCATTCCATGTAGAGGCAGATGCATCTGGCATAGCTGTTGGTGCAATTTTATCTCAGCGATGCACTGATACCAGACTCCTGCACCCGGTTGCCTTCTTTTCTCGGAAGCTTACACCCTATGAGCGGAACTATACCACTACGGAATGAGAACTCTTGGCCATGCGTGGCGCCTTCAAAGAATGGAGACATCACTTACTGGGGGCTTCTCATCCTGTTCAGGTCTTTACTGATCATAGAAATCTGCTTGATATGAAGTCAGTAAAATGTTCCACTTCACGACATGCTAGATGGCATGAATTCCTTTCAATGTTTGACTTTCTGATTACCTATCGCCCAGGCCATCTTCACTCAAAAGCTGATGCTCTGTCACGTATGCATGATCCAGGTCAAGGGGAGGAGAAAGTCGATTCTCTATTATTACACATGCAAGTTGTGTGTGATTGCACACCCCAACCGTCATTGAAAGTTTCACTTGCCGAGTGGGTATCTACCCAACCTGATGAGATACCAGGATACAACTTGGATGTAATAAATTCTATGCCTTACATCCAAGGACGTCTGTGTCTCGCCAATGACAAAACTCATCAGATTGCCTTACAATGGTGCCATGACTCTATGTTTTCTGCACATCCCGGCAGGAGGAAGACTTTAGATCTATTATAAAGATGGTGTTGGTGGCCTACCATGCGGCGGGACGTACAAGACTACATTGAGTCATGTGCCATATGCACGGAGTGAAAACTACTCTGAGTAAACCTATGGGTTTGCTTCAGCCCTTACCTGTACCACAACGTCCATGGACCATGTTATCGATGGATTTCATAGTCGAATTACCTTTGGTACACGACTTTAACACGATCTGGGTAGTAGTGGATTTTTTCACTAAAATGGCTATTTTTGTACCTTGCCGTGGGTTACCTTCAGCCCCAGTTCTAGCGGATCTGTTTATGAAGAACGTTTTTCGTTACTTTGGCCTTCTTTCTATCATTGTGTCTGATTGTGGAACTCAGTTTACATTGCATTTTTGGCGAGAATTGACGGGGTATTTTGGTATTGAGGATCGTTTTTCTAGTGCCTACCATCCTCAAATGGACAGCCAAACCGAGAGACTCAATGCCATACTAGAACAGTATCTACTTTTTTGATACTTCAACACCAGGATTCTTGGTTGTCTGTGTTAGTAGCAGCTGAGTTTGCATATAACAACCCGCGGTGTCCGCTCATTTGGTCGAAAAAAAAAGATCGAATGACCATTTGGTCGAAACCAAATGGTGGAGAAAAAAAATGGTCGAAATTTTTTTTTCATTTATTTATGTTTTTTTTTGTTTTGTTTGGTTAAAAAAAATTAATATATACAAAGGGGAGTTGGGGGGGAACCCTCCCCCCCAAAAAAAAAAAATGTAAAAAAAAAAAAAAAAACCATTCGACCATTTGGATTTCGACCATTTGGTGTCTTGGTTGTCGACCAAATGACTGGTAGCCACAACTCGCTACATACCTCAACAGGCACCTCTCCATTCTTTGCTCTATACGGTCAGCAATCGTGTGCTTTACCCCCCAATCCGGTTTTGTCTCTGAACAACCCGGCTGCCTCCGATTGTGTGAGAGAATTGGCGAAGGTACATAAGACCATAACATGTTGCCTACGGGAATCACAAATCAGCGCTAAAGTCTTTGCAGATGCGCACCGTTCACCAGCTCCCGTTTATCAAACTGGCATGAGGATATGGCTATCGACCAGGCATCTGCGGATTCCAGGTCGATGAACTCTGTTACCTCATTTTGTACGTCCTTATGAGATTACTCATGTAATCAATACTGTGGTTATCAGATTGTCTCTGCCCTCCTCTTGGAGGATACATCCTGTTTTTCATGTTTCCTTAGTCAAGTCGTTTCATTCAGGTATGCATTTGGGTAACCATCCTCCTTCTGTTCTGGTACAAGGATCAGAGGAATTTGAGGTCAAGGCCATATTGGACACCCGTGTGCAGAAGGGGGTCTGTATGTATCTCATCGACTGGTTGGGATATGGCCCGGAGGACCGTACCTGGAAACCCTTGGAGAACATCCATGCCCCTCGCCTTCTTGCTCGCTTCCATGCCTCCAGGGATTTGAATATTGCATCGGGGGAGGATGCTGTTAGGAATCACGGTCATAAAAGATACAGGGTTAAAATACCTGGTAATAACATCATATCGACCCGGCTATCCTCCAAGAAAAAATCATCGCTTCCTGGTTCCACACCATTTAGTAAACACATTACACTTAAATACAGAGCCCCGTTTCTTGCTCGCTACCTGTTGTCGTGGCAACGAGGTAGACTCTCCACACGCAGACACGCTAGCGGGAAGCCATCACATGGCTACAATCTTGTACCGTGAGAGGAATAAAGCCGGCCCCCAAATGGGTTTTTGTTGCTTCTGATTGAAGTGTCTTGGACCTTCGTTCTTGCTTCCTGGATCTACGTTGTTGGACCCCTTTTTGTGCTTTCTGAATTCCTCGGCTCAGCCCTCCTCGTCAGTGCCTCTTCCCCCTCCCCTCTCTCTCTCCAGCTCCTCGTATTTGCTGCCAGCTCTCCCGTTGCCAGGACCTTTATATTGTACTACTAGAACTCTTGTGCCTAGCGATTCTGTACTACTCACCCTGCGGTTGTCGACTTCCCTTCTGCTAACGGACTGGCCTGCCTGCTGTTTATATGCTTTTATCAAACCTGTTTTTCTGACTGGATTTCATCTGCCTACTTACAATTCTGTGCAGCCTGACCACATCCTTAAGACCCCATGGTAGTCCCTTCTTACCATTTCTTCTGAGCCTCTGGAACTGAATCACTTAAGGATATTTCTACAAAATACCACCAATAGAGACTTGAGACTTTCTACACTTCCTAGGTGTCCTCGTGCCATCGGGGTAGACCTGTGGGTTGTGGGACTTACTTAAAGAACTCTTAGGCGTCCTTGTGCCGTCGGCGCAGGACCTTGGATTATGGACTTAGGAGTAAAGACAATCTACGAACAAGGATAAACACCTGATGGTAAGAACACTGACCTTTCCTAATGTAGTATTTCCTTGCAACCTGGTTCCTACGGTTTGTTCAAAGGGGTTTTTGTTTTGTTCTTGTATTTGACTGTTCAGGTATTCGCCTGTCCCAAATTGAGGATATCTTACATCAACATCCTGTGAAGACAGCGCTGATTGCTGCCATTAAGGTTGGTAGAGCTTAGTGTTTTGATTCTGCCAACTGAAAACCTACAGCAGTAGTACTGATATTGGTTTTCTCTCTGTTTGTCGTAGTTGGCGTCCACGGGTATGTATGTCTCCTTTTCCGACTATTGGATCCTTCTGTCTGTATTTATTACACAGCAGGGGGTTACAATTGTAGGAAGAATTCTTCAGTGACTCAGGGTTCTGCAATCAGTGCTTCTGCCACATCATTACTATGGCGGTTAGTCCTAACAGTGACCTCTTCCATTGCAGTTCCTGCAAATTATATGATTAGCAGGACATTCAGGGCTATTGGCCTATTGTGTGGGCTGTTGCATCTGAAGCACGTTCTGCCCCTTCCTCTACCTCTTTGACCAACTTGGGGTCGGCTAGTAGCTGTGAAACATCCTCGGTTGTATCCACTGTATCCACGTCCAAATCCTCGACTTCTCACATCCCCACTGTACCTAAACGAGACTTGCGTTTTGAATTCTTCTTTTCTCCTCATAGATGAATTTTGATTGTTTCCTTTGTCAGGTTGTGCAGTTTGAATAGCGTTGATAGTGGGTTCTGTTTTCACTGAGGTGCTTTTTACTCTATCCTCCAATGTCTTTACACAATTTTCCATGTGTTCTACTTCTTTGGCAATGCGTAACACTACTTCAAGGACTGGATCGTCTTTCGCCCACAATCTCTCTCTGATTTTAGTACTGGTACATTCCAGCATAAATTGATCTCTCAATCTCTCTTCCAATTGGTGTCCGAATTTACAATTCTTGGCAAGTTTCCTCAGAACTGTTATATATTGTTCAACACTTTCTCCTGTTTCTTGTGACCTTTTGCCAAATTTGTACCTTTCCAGTACAGTACTTAACTTCTTTTCATAATGTTTGTTCAGCTTTGCAATGTATTTTTCGTACTCGTTCATATCCCCTTCATCTTGTAAGTCTGGTAAATCTTCATACTTTTCCTGGCCTTCTGGCCCTAAGCAATGGAAGAGCAATGATTGTTTTCTCTCTACACTGTAGTTCGTGCCACACACTACAGTAGCATAATGTTCAAATGACTTTAGCCATCTTTTCCACTGTAAATTTGTTTCCCCAACTTCTGGCAAGAACATGGCTGGTGGCAGAACACTATGCATGGACATTTTTCTGTTATGGAGATGATCTCCAGCTCCACTCCAATCGATATTTCTGGTGACTATATACTCTTCAATTCTTCTCTATGGTTAATGGCTTCTTTTGTTTATTTTGCAATGTATTTTATATAGACAGTCAATATAATTTGCTTATGTTTTAATGTTGTTGTTGTAGAGTAAAATAAATAAATGACTCGGCTCTTCTTATTATTTTATTTTTATTTTTACTGTGATGAAGAGGAGCAGATCATGATATGGTCATCTTTAATTTTCGTGTCCGCACCCAGTTTCCACATTCGTGGACATGTGACTGTAGCTTGGAATGTGGGGGTGAATATATTAACTTATTTGCCGGATTTCAAGTAGCGTAGCGTAACTTGGCGCGTACATTAATCTACGCTGGTTTCTCGCTAGTTATCATAGTCATGGCAACGTTAGAGTATATTAAAATGGCGACATGCAATTGACGTACGTGACGTCAATACAAGGTCCTTTACTCTAACTCAGCTCCTGCTGAGCTTTCATTTGATGCGGGCGCGTGGCTCGCAAACTGTAAGTTCACTTTCCTTTACATTAATTCCTTTCATTCATTATATATTTTTTTACCTCTGTATCTTCTCGCCGTATCTGTACTGGTCACATGCAATCACACTGTGCTGTTTGCTATTTCTCCTCTTCCGCAATGTCACTCGATCCGATTAGATCTTCAGCCTGATTGTGAACGCTGATAGCCTCGTCGCCATGTGAAGTATTGGGACCACTACCAAGGGTGTATTATTAAACAGATTGCTTTATTAGATTACTAATACATACATAAGATATTAAAATATATAGGGGATATGAACGGAGCGGCATGAGGCGAGTCCTTCAGCTACTCCAACCTCCAGCTCCTCTGTTCTTCACTCCATCTCCTGCATTCTCCTTCAAGAATCCTTATTACATCATCGTTAGATGTAATATGCAATACTCTGTCCATCTCAGACTGTACACCAATCATAATGGTATTCTCGAACACACAGCCTTTAACCACTCAGCCAGAACAGAAATACAACCTCACACTATACGAATCCCAGGAAGACAGAGAACATCTTCTGGCACAAAGCTAGGACTTTTTTCACCTCAATAAGCACGGAGAAACCTCTGCTCAAACTCTTTGAGATGCTGTGAAAGCCACTTGGAGAAGAATTTTAATTGGACTAGGGTACTGCATCAAAAAGCAAAGTAAAGCTCAGCTTGATGCCCAGTCTAGAGCTTAACATAAAACCTTTACAAAGCCTTACAGAAGATTGCCCTTAATCATAGCCCTAAATAGTCTTTGAAAAGCCAAACACAATCATAACTTGGTCTACACAAAAAAGCGTGAGCCCTCTATTAAAAAAGCAGGCTGCAAGTTCCATGAGCAAGCAACAAAGCAGGAAGACTCATAGCACACCTGATAAAGAAAAGGCAGCTTTCTAAACTCATTCCAGTGGTTAAGAGCGACACAGAATCGGAAGTAACAGACCGGGAGGAAATTAGTAAGGAATGTAATGATTTCTGTGCTGCTTTGTATTCATCTAACCAGACTACAGACCAACATACATTTGCACATTTGCACATTTTGTTCTCATTAAAATCTCCTTCTGTAAACTGTCCATAAAACAAGCATAATGCATGATTAGACATATCACGAAGGAGGATGACGTTTTAGCCGAGCTTTATAAAGCTGATAAAGTTGCCCTTATTTCCGCACATTTACAACAACTTTCTGGAAGAAAAAGTGCTCCGAGATTTCATGTATCGGGTCTTAATCTCCCTCATCCTAAAGGAAGGAAAAGATCCCCAAGAAAAAGGAAGTTCCAGACCAATATCCCCTCTTATTAAAGACCTGAAGATACTAACAAAAATCATAGCAGATAGGGTACAACTCTCAATCAGGCAAATTATAAACACTGAACAAGTTGGATGTATAGCACAGAGATAATCCTTGGACCTTCTCAGAAGGTTAGCCTATATAACAGATGTAGCACTTGTGAGAGAAAATACAGCACATATAGTTTTCTTCAAGTAAATTGACAACAGAAAGTGGTTCTGAAATAGTGAGAAAGGCAATGTTCAAAAGAGTTTGCACTTTGGATTTTGCCTCTTGCTTACTGCCATGATGGAAGGGGTGCCACGGTGAAATGTGAAAAGTAGTGCGCACCTGAGAACCTTTTCAACAAAGTAAAAGAGAACCTTATGAACTGCAACCATCCCTTAGACCTTATTTCATGCTTTAAATACACAGAGAGCACATGTGTATTCAACTATTGCCTCATTTATAGGTAAAGAAAATTCACATGGGATTGGAACTGTGCCACATGTAAAAAAGAGTGTGTTTTGAAACCAAAACCAAAAGAATTCAGCAGGCTGCAATCCATTAATTGAAGAATATAACACATATAAAATTCAGGGATTTAATCACAGTAATGTCCAGGGCCCCAAGCACACAGAAAAGAAATTGCATTTATGTATTATCAGAACCACTTTTTTTCAATGACTGTATCTGCTATTATTTTTAACCAAAATAAAAGTGAAATTTAGAACCAACGTCTCGTTTATAGTACCATTGTCTATTGTCATGTTTTCACTCCACTTTTAATAATGTTGTAATTTATTTAATTCAAAATGGACCTGCTCGAACATATTGCTGGAAGTAACTTGAAGGAACTTAAAATTCATCCTCCGAAAGCCCAACCTGTTCAGGAATTCACATCCCAAGACAAAGGACACAGAGAACTGTTGGATTCATTGTGTTCAAACTGGTTCTGAAGATCAGGCAAATAAGCCATTGACAGATGGATAGCCCAAAAAACAGCTTCAATGAGACCTCTCACAAATATAAAACTTCAGACCCCTCATCATAACCATTGGCTGCAGGCATGCAACACCTTATCTGAAGCCTGTGAAGAAGCAAAATAAACCTTGTCTTGACATGTATTCATATCACCAAGAATAATGTACAGGGGATGTACCAACAGTGATCCCTGTGGGTCAAAGTCCGTATTTCTTCATTTACAAACTGAATAGGAAAGTCACTGCACTGAAACTGCTTTGCTAGACCTTAAAATGGGATTGGACACACTGGGATGCAGGGAATCTTGCCATATGCCTCCTCCTCCTCCTCCACCATCTTTCCGCTGATTTTGACTTGGTTGACCATAATACGCTCTGCCAACACCTGGGTTCTCACTTCCTTTTTTCCACTAACACCATTGCCTGGGTGAATTCCTTCTTTGGAGAACGCATTTCAAGAATTTGCAGTGGAAATTCGGCAGACATCCCCATCCCAGCTCCAATGGGTGTTCCCCAAGGCTCTTGCCTGTATCCCACCCTCTACAATACCTATACCAAGCAACTCTTTGGCATCCTGGACTCTCTTGATATCACATACGCCAACTTTGCTGATGATACACAAATACTCATCCCCATCACTGCAAACCACTCTGAGGACACCCTCATCATCAACAAGATCTTTGCCATCCTCCAAAACTGGATGGCCACTCACATTCTTTGTCTAAATGATGATAAGACTGAACTTCTCAGTGTGGGTTCCCCTTTTTGCTTCAGCAAGCCTTCCTCTGCCTTCTCTTCTATCTCTATTGATGGTGCCTCCATCCCAATTCTCAAACAAGTTACTTGCATACAGAACTCTACATGTTGAAGCACATCAATGCCTTGGTTTCATCCACTGCATACACTGCAAAGCTAATTTCCCTGAACAGACAATTCCTTTCCCCTCCCAACTTTCTCACGCTTGCAAAAGCTCTTATCATTAGCAAACGTGACTTTTACAATGTCCTCCTCATGGGCACCTCTTCAACAAACCTATCTAAGCTGCAACTCCTCTAGAACAAAGCCCTTTGGGCAGCCTTGAGCCTGTGCCATACCGATCACATCACGGCCTCCAGGCATGAAGCCCATTAGCTACACATTGAAGCTCGCATCAAGCTGAAAACTCAGACACTGGCACATCACTGCATTTACAATGTGGCCCCCCTCTACTTGAACAAGAGCCTCTCGCTGAAACACCATACATGTACTCGCCACTTCTTTCGTAGTACATTGCTTGAAGATTCAAAAAAAGATACGTTTATGAGGATTTCCCCCCCTCCCTTCTGTGTCATGGGACTGGTGTAAGCCACACCTCAATCACAATATCAGGGGAGGATTCAAAGATATAAAATAGCATGCACACAGAATTGAGAGAATATTATTGGGAGATTCAAGGATATGTCTGGATACAACTCAAAGGGGGTGACTGGAGAATAAATCTGACTCCATCTAGATGCATGATTCATTGGGAGACTGGAGAAAGGAGCCATTTTCAGAGATGAGCGAGGGAGACTGTCAGACAGAAAGATGAAAAGAACCTTGGTGAATGCAATATTTTCTGAGTGAGGGTCCTAGCTGATTCTCCCAAAAAGAAAAACTGAGAACACATATTTATAAATGTCACTATAGAAATCCAATGTAACTACAAATTGTCCCTGTAGACTGCCCTTGGTAAATCCGGCGAATTGAGAGCTGGGAATCAAGGGGAAAAATAATTTGACAAGATGCACGCGCAGTGTTAAATATGGTGCTGTGTGTCTCTCATTTATATTGAGTTTAAAGTGAGATGTTGTTTCCATAAAGTCCAATGCAGTTTGTATGGAGAGGAACAATTTAAACCAACAGTATTTTGTGCACTGAAATGCAGAGCGCTCTTGTAAAAAGAAGCACCATTAAATGGAATCCTTGGCTTATACTGGCATGGAATCGTGCAGGCCATAGTGTTTTCATGACACACTATTGTCTAATATGAACCATGCAAATACGTGACCACTGTGGGGGGGAGGGTGCTAGTCATAAGTTAAATGTTTGTGCAATAGGGATTAACATAGAGAATTCATTCTGTTCATAAACATCTGTACACCATGCTACTCAGTGTTACTCATCTGCAAAGTGAAAGGGCAGGGGTGTCTTAACTACTGTTACTGGAGAATAGTACATATTCAGCCCAAAAACATATGTAGACTGAAAGCTACACACATACACATATGCTGAAAACTACACACAAATAGATCGAAAGTTAAACACACATGTAGACTGGACACCATGCAAGCATATATATATATATATATATATATATATATATATATATATATATATATATATATATATATATATATATATATATATATATATATATATATATATATATATATATATATATATATATTGAAAGCTGCATACACATGTTCAGAAAATCTTGCATACACATAAGAATCCCCTGCACATGTTGAAATGCTAATAATCTATATATATGGGGAGAGAGAATTGATTATGGAAATGAATGCTTGTGTGAAAACCAGCAGTGAAATACAAAAAGGCAGGTGAAATTTGTTTTACTGACATACTTTTCTTGTATCTATAACGTTGTAGTGATTTCCTTGGTATAAAGGTGGAGACTACTTTAGTTTGAAACAAGTTATGAGTTTTGAGCAAATACTGTCTGTTTATTGCCCAGAATGGTGGGCTGGGATCGTACATTGGGAATATTAGACTCATTGGGTCTCTCTAGCGGAATTGATAAATTAATCCATAAATATTTCTACACACAAAAGAATAGAAAACACACCAGTGTCAATATCTATCTAAGCAAAAAGGGCTTTTGATAGAGGGGAGTAGCCCTTTATTCAGGGAACTCAAAGAATGTGGGTTCCAATAAATCTTTATATCATGGGTCAAGACCTTGTATAAAGAACCGACAGTTTACATCAAAACTGGTGAAACTAGAGGGTGTGGTCAAGATGCCCTTGACTGTCTGCATCTACCGGCCTGAAATATGTCAGTGATCCTGCGGTCAGACGACATCAGGAGCGGAGGGGCTGACCCGGGATCATCAGATTCGGCAGAGAGCAGCCTCAGCGAGACTGAGATCAAGATGGCGCGTGCAGCGGTTACACACTGGGGAATAGGTGCTTTGCTGTTGGGGGAGACTCACCCTGCTGGCAGCTCAGCGCTCTTGGGGCAGAGAGGGATTTAAGTCTTCAGTGGTGGGTGAAGCAGATCCTGCTGCCTCTTTGGTGCCCCAGCATCCTGATAGGAAGTGGTAAGCAACCATACTGGGTGCTTACCTGTGGCTCCGCTCTGCACACTGAAGCCTAGGGAGCATTACAGAGGGTATGAGGTGCCACAGGCCCTGGCACCATCACTCTGGCACGCAGGATATTCAAGACTCAGGGGGGCACCCACAGCTGAGAGGGGGCCTGGGAAGGGGCCTTCCCATCCATCCATGAGCAGCGTGGAGATGCCCAAATCCGGCAAAAAAGGTAAGAATACCGATATTCAATTGTACCTGGCGCAGTTGATTAAGAAGCCACTACAAGCAGGCAGCATGGAGCAAGACACTGAGCTGACCCCACAGCCAATATCGGATACACTGCTACTTATGCCAGATTTCCTGACCCACTCACTCTGAAAATGGTGGACCATCGCAAGGATGTAGCTCACTCTGCTTGTGAGCTCAGGAAGGAGATTGGGTGCTTGGAACACAACAAACGATCAATAGCTGATATGGCTGCTGAGTTAAGTGAGATGCGGGGTGTTGTGGCTGACCTTAAAGAAGACACTGAAGCACTGAGAGTTTAGTTTGATGATTTGGAGAATAGAGCAAGGAGGGAGAACCTGCACATCAAATTCCTCAAAGAAGGGGCGGAAGGCGATGAGATTGAGGTGATTTCATGCAATTATTTATGCAGCTTTTGACAGTAGGTACCTGGTCCTGATTAAGATTGACATAGCTCGGAGGATTTAACGATCCATTGGACCCAATTCCTAAATGACCTGTCAAAGGACAACGATTTACGACTGCCGTGAAGAGGCACAAGTAGAGGTGGGTGGGTGGGGGGGGGTAAGGATGAATGGGGAAGACATGAACTAGAGAACTGGCAGTGGACGCGCCCAAACCTCAAGGAAACCATAGACGATGTAGGATTGCATGCTGTGACCGATGGAGGGAATAGAAGCCTGGAGGGCTAACCCGGACACTGGAAGGTGGGGAGGGGGTATTTGTAGTCAATTTGTTGATACTGTTAAATTAAAGTTATTAAACGTGTTGGGGGAAAGGGTATTGGGAGTTAGGGGGGTGAAGGAGGGGGGGCGGAGGGGAGATGAGTTGCGGTTCTTGGGTTGTTATTATAAAATGCCAATAAAGAGTGGCGGCGAGTGGCAGTCCTGCAGGTTATTGTGCAAGCAGAGTCTGTCCTCCCTGCCTCTCATTGTTGGAGGAGGAGCCTCACCTAAACCTACCTACAAGAACCCCCGCGGGACGCGGAGCGGACGCGGAGTGGCGGCGAGTGGCAGTCCTGCAGGTTATTGTGCAAGCAGAGTCTGTCCTCCCTGCCTCTCATTGTTGGAGGAGGAGCCTCACCTAAACCTACCTACAAGAACCCCCGCGGGACGCGGAGCGGACGCGGAGTGGCGGCGAGTGGCAGTCCTGCAGTCATGGCAGCCGAGGCTGCGGGAGCTGCTTTCGCCGTCAACTCCCCCCCAACTGAGGAGAAGCGCAGGCTGCGCAGTACACGTCCCAACTGGGACTCTGACGAACCGCTGCCTAAAGACTCGTCAGCCACCAAAAGAACTGTAGGCGCAAAAAGCCCAAAAGGGAAACGAGGAAGACCCCTTAAGCATGACATGCTTAAACCCTCAAATGGTTTTTTCCCAATTGAACCTCACCTAAATTCTCCATCAACAACGGCCATGCCCTTGGCCGAGACCGAAAACGAGCTAAGGAAGAGCCCCGAATCTCCTTCGAGAACAACAACAAACTCGTGCATCCCAACAACGGAGACGCCAACATCAATCATCACGAACTTGGGAAACCCCCACACATTGCCCCGCTTACCAGACACTCCCGGAGGGGGGTCCAAGTCGGCGTGGCCTGGTGGTGTGGTTCCCGGTTTAGCTGGTCCGCGGGAAACCTCAGGAAGTGCCATGCTTGCAACATTGGACACTGACGCAGGGGACGAAGGGGCTCGGCCGTTGGAGGGAGATATAGTGGAAGTAGGGGAGGGGCGGGAGGACCCGTCCCCCCCGATCGCCGTTCAGGCACAGATCCATGGCCACACGGGAGTCGAGCAGATGGAGCCGCTGGAGGTACGCCTGGCCTCAGCTATGAAAGGAAAGGAGTCGGGCCAGTCGAGAGAGATAGGCCAAGGAGTCGGCGTGGACGCTGGACTCCCGAAAACACCGACTACAATCGAAACTGGCCCGGCGGTTGCACGTAACGCAAAAAAAAGACCAAGAGCATCTGGCCTCTCTATACAGAACGGAGTTAACATCTTTCGAGGAAAAAAGTACCGCCTAAGGCCGGGACGCCCAGCGACAAACTATACCCCCAAAGAAAGCACCGGCAGAGAGACCGAAGATATGAACATGAAAAAGGGGAAAGAGAACGAAAACCCACCCTCCCAGCCGACTTTAATGAGCTTCTTTAAAGGCATTAGTATTGGCCGCATCCCTTCCAACACTGAAATAACTGATCTGGAAATATTAGAAGCCATTAAAGATTACCCACCCCTGTCAAAATATAGGAGGATGGAACGACAAGCGGCATTTGATCCCCCATCAACTTCCCAAAGCTCGCTAGCACCGGATCCTCTGCAAAAAGAGCCAATTAACGTGGGGTCAAAAGAGCAGCAGATCCCTTCGGTGGTGTGCCTAAACCCGAAGGAACTGCAGGATAGAGGGAAAACAGTCCCGCCCACACAAGAACAGGAAAGTGAAACCTCGCCCGTAGTGGTAGAAAAAGCTCAAAACAGGGAACATATTTGTGAACCCCAAAAAAAAACCAAAACGCTAACGACTAGCTCAAAACACGAGAGAGACGGGAGACAAACTGGGGAGGATGTCCCCTTGGCATCGACAACGAAACCACCTCCAGAACCTGCCCTCAAAATATCTGACCCCAGTTTTACAGCTGGACAAGCATCCAATAGTTCCCTACCGACCAGACCACCCAGCAGGAGACGGGACCCATCAAATCTGCTGGATAGGGGGACGGCAGGCGCAACTGCAGGAGAGACTACTGAGCCCCTTTCCACTTCTGGCTCCCTATCCATAATGATGCCAGCCTCTAACCACTCTGGGCACATAAGATGTGAAGGCCGAGAAGAAGGACCGGACGTCAGACACCAGCGACATCTGCATAGAGGCCTTTCACTCGATACCTCTTGGAACAATTTGCAACAAAAACCGCCGAGTACGACAAACTCTTTCGTTCTTACACCAAGGAAGACCCCCACCCAGGGATCACTCGCAGTAAAGGAGACCCCGACAAAAAAACCCGACATGACAACTATCATGTCAGCCATCACAATTGCGCTAGCTCCCTTTATAAAACTCTACGAGTCCATGAACGATACCTTAAAAGACCATACGTCACTTCAGGCCACGATACTCACAAAACTGACGTATCTAGAAGGATACGTAACGGCCCAAACAGACCGGGAAAAACAGCTGGAAGAAATCCTGAACAGCAACTTATCCACTCGTTCTTCAGCAGCCCTACCATCTCTGTTAAACGATGGCTGTCCGGCAAACAAACTAGTAAAGGATAAACCTCATGAAAAATCAACGCAAATTGATCTGACAACTCCAAGCCATCTAACTTCAGATTGCAAATCAAGGACTACACTAGCAGCAAAAAAATGTGTAACGGCAGCAGAAAACTGCAGAAGCACGGAAGTTCTTCTTATTATAGACGAAAACAACACTTCGCAACCTGCCATTACGACCGAGCCATTTAAAATCTTTACAAAAAAGGCTCCTGACCCAGCAAAAGTACTAGCAATAGAGAGAAATTGCTCAGGAGAAAAAAAGATGCAAGAACCCACTAATGGAACTAAGAAGAAACTATCTGACCCTCAACCATTAAGACCGGGATTGCAAGAAAGCCATTGTTCCAAGCTGCTCCTAAACAAAGTCCAAGACCAAGTCACACACTCACCGAAGACGGTGGTTGATTTCATGGAAAACGAAAGCCTAATGAACCTATCTCAGCACCTAGAAGACTCCGGACAACCGTCCTTAGGCGACCCTGATCTATCACCAGTTCGAAAAGTGACTTTTGAAGTTTATCCTGACAGCCCAAAAGCGACGTCCTCCACCAAGAACAGAACCCAAAGTCCCGAAGCTTTCTTGACAATCGAAGAACGTCGCAAAAAAATTCTAAGAACAAAGACGATAGAAAGCGTAGGAGCTAGAACGGAGTATAAGCCTCGAAAAGTCCAACAGTCCGTAGGGAAAAGACAACGATCGCCTATGCTAGAAAGCCCAGCAAAGAAAGTCCGATGGTCAAATAATAGCACAGACTCACCCAGTCATTCATCAAAACAACAAAAAAAAACAAGAAACTCGTCACCCAATTCCCACTCAAAAAAACCCTATTCTTCAGACCAGCGATATCATTCGCAGACAGACAAATATCATAAAGATCAAAAACTAAAAATAAAATGGCGATGGCAAATAAAGCTGAAGCAAATTAAAGAAAACTTTGACGACATAACTCTGAACAGGAGATCAGTGCTAACTCTGCTCCACCATGTGCGCAATCTGAGAACAATAACAACTGACGACCTGAAGATTGTGGAACCTAGCCATATAAAGGGCAGAGCACAAACTTATCTTTACATCACCTCAGAAACCATAAAAAATCTCCTGATTAACGAAGCTGAAGAGCTGCTCCGGCTTGGATACGATCTCACCATCCCGAAAGAAGGCAGAAAACTGTCCAAATCAGAGAGCGTGGAACGACAGACCTCTGAGATCCTACGACCCCGGCATAGTTACTATGATCAACCAACATCTTTAAAGAGCCGCACGATAAAAGGGGAAAAATCTGGTTTAAGAACAAACAACACAAACACACAACGATTGGTGGAAACAAAGCCACTCTCCTCTGGTTTGGGGAAAATCATTAGAGAAGAAAGGCAACCTGACGCCAGGGATGAAAAGTTGAAACCTAAATCTACGCCTATTTCGAGGTTCTGGGCATGGCTGCCAAAAGCCCTCACAGAAAAGAAATCCTCATAGCAACAAAGACCCCCTTCTGAGGGCGACGAGGAACGGCTGCAACCAACAGTAACAAATATAAGACTTGGATCATGGAATACTAGAGGCTTTAGCCATCTAACTGTTTCAGGAGATGTAAACTTGGGCGATTTTGATATCCTGTGCCTACAAGAAACCTGGCTCACCAAACCACCGAGACTTGATGGCTATGAAATAACATTAGCCCCGGCGAAAAAGAGTATTAAGGGCCGCCCATCATCTGGTCTATTGACAGCAATCCGCATTGGCCATGGATTAAAGATGGACAAAACACTAACAGCAAACCAGTCTCTACTGACGGTACTCCTAACATGGACACACAAGTCAGTCACCGGTAACGAAACGCACTCATCGCCGGTGGCAATCGTAAACACCTATTGGAACCCGGATAAAATAGAAGCTGGAACATACATGAAGGAAATGGAAATGGCCATTGACGATATCCTGGCTACTTACCAAATCTCTTATCTACTAATCTGTGGAGACTTAAATTCAACTACTCCCTCGCAAAAACTTAAAAGAAATTACACCCCTGCGGATCAGAGAGGAATGCTATGGCAGAACTTAATGAACTCTAGAAAATTGCATAACCTTGAGCTGGTCTTCCCTAACTTGGACCGCACTGCAACATGGACAAATGGAGCAACGAGCTCAACAATTGATCACATATTCACCTCGAGAGCCTTTCTGGATCTGATCTCAACCTTTGAGGTAATTAAAACGAAACACAGTGACCATAATTTGCTATCAGTTACCTGGGAAACCTCTACCGAACCTGTGGAGATCTTGGGCTATCAACTGGAAACGAACAGACAAGGAAACAGACTCCGTCTTTCAGCAGAAAACATCAAGGAGCTGACGGATAACTACAAAACTTTCAAATTTAGGAAACGCCCCAATAAGACCGATTACGGTCCCCTACTTACACTATACGAGAAGCCCAGTACCAAGACCCAGTTGACACCAAAGTTAAAAAATCACAAATACGACACCCAAGTAGTCGAAAAGCGAAGGATCTATCGGAAAATTGTGAGAAACGCATCAAAACAAAACTCCGTGGAAGCCGAAAGTCTAAAACGTGCCGCAAAAATCACTTATCGCTCATGGCTTCGAACCCATAGACTGAACATGCATCAACAAGACGCTGAGGCAATCATCAAATCTATATGTTCAAAGAACTCCAAAGAATTCTGGTCCCTGTTAAACGCTACAACATCGATGCCTTCTAGAAAGATCCAAAACACAATAGGAGAAAGTGCGTGGAGAATCCATATAGAAAAAACCTTTAAATCACTATCGGACAGACAATCTACCACTTCCACAGAAAATGTGTATAGGTGGGCCAGACTGGACGACAAAGATGAAATTTGTAAATTAATAATGTTGCTAAAAAACTCAAGAGCTCCGGGACCAGAGGGCATCACCAACATTGATCTGAAAGCTCACCCGGTGGCCTGGACAACATTCCTCAGCGAAGTCTTTGCAAGATGCTCGGATTCTAGAACGATTCCCGCTTCATGGACGTCGGCCATCATAGTCCCCATCTACAAAAAAGGAGATCCAAACAATCCTGCAAAC
The DNA here is from genome assembly GCF_040938575.1 of Ambystoma mexicanum. Lineage (NCBI taxonomy): Eukaryota > Metazoa > Chordata > Amphibia > Caudata > Ambystomatidae > Ambystoma > Ambystoma mexicanum. The sequence goes on from NC_090922.1 coordinate 44,407,823, forward strand.
TATCGGCCAATAGCCCTATTAGACCCTATTGGAAAGGTCTATGGCTCCCTGCTTCTGAAACGTTTCCAAACCTGGGCCAACGAAGCCCCATGCAACGACCATTTCCAATCTGGATTCAAGAAGAACACGGGAGCAACCGTTAACATCTTGTCACTGAGCCTTCTCAAAAGTAGAATGATGGAAGGAGGTTCCAGGCTATACTTGGCGTTCATTGACTTTACTCAAGCTTTCGACAGGGTCGATAGACTACTCTTATGGGAAAAACTTGAAGCTTGGGCATGCCCAAAAGAAATCTTGGATCCCATCAAAGCCCTCCATACGAACACACAGGTTAGAATTCGCTTAAACTGTAAAGGATCTCTCACTACAGCTATCGCGACAAACAGAGGAGTTAAACAAGGATGCCCCCTGGCACCTGCAATCTTTCTGGCTTACATTGGAGATTTTCAGCTAACCGAACCTATGGTAAGATCCTTCCCACCAAAACTGGGGGCGCAAAAAATAAGCAGACTCCTTTATGCGGATGATTTAATCTTGATAGATCAGACTCCAGTGGGCTTGCAACGTCAGCTGGATAATCTTGACTCCTACGTGACAACAAATAACTTAGAGGTAAACAAGGAAAAGACAAAAATCCTTGTTTTTGAAAGAACAGTGAAGAAATTTGACAGCAATAAATGGTACTACAACTCGTGCCCGATTGAAAAAGTTCAGAGCTTTAAATATCTAGGTGTGATTCTGGATAGTACAAAAAACGACCTAGCTATGCAGGAAGCGCTCCTTTCAAAAATAAGAAAACTAGCAACAAAAGGCAAAGCAATCGATAGGAAATTTGGACGATTCTCGATGATTCCAGCTTTGAACTTCTATAAATCCAAAGTTGTGCCCTCTATTACATACGGAGTGGAGGCTATGTTACAGCTTCCGATTACTATCTGGCACAAACTCGAAGCCTACTACTGGAGAACCGTCCTGGGACTGCCCTCCTCTACGCCTGTTGCCTCGATTCGTAGGGAACTGAGCTTACTGTCCCTGTTAGGGTCAGTGGAATGTAGCTCTCTAAGACTATACAGAAAATGTCTGATGCCAACGAGCCCCTTCTTGTTTAAGTTAATAAAGAGGGAGCTGGACCAGGGCACCAACAAACCGCTCCAGCGCTGGAAAAAAAGGATGCTGACACTACTGGAATCAATCGAGAGTAATGAAGAGGAACTGCGGTCTAACCCATCAAGGATCCTAAGAAAATTGAAAGATCTTGATTGGATTCGGACATTGGACAAAGCCTCAGAAAACAAACTAACGCTCCATCTGCCTCCAAACATAAAAAAATTGAACGACCTCCAGGGCTACGTAAAAAAATTTCCGAACAAGCAAGCAAGAAACTATCTTTTGCGAGCCAGGCTAAACCTGCTTCCAACGAACGAGATCAATTTTATTAGAGGCTTAACAGCTACTAATGACTGCAGACTTTGCAAAATACCAAACGAAAAAGAAACAGTAAGGCATCTTCTTCTTAACTGCACAGAAACTGGCAAAGTCAGGTCCAGTTACATGCAACATTTCACATCAGACCTAACGCTGGAGTCCGAACCATGTTGGTGGTCAAGGATGATTAGTGGAGACAGATCAACCTGGCAAATCGCGACTACTAAAATACTGCAGTTCGCTCTGAACAAAATAGAAACTAACTCAACATAAGACGTCAAACTCAAAGGGCCACGAGTTGGCTGAAATTCCCAGTGAACCCATAAAACTTCGACACATCGACAAACGGAGAAGTATTTGTAAAAATCATTTGTTTGATTAAAACAAAAAAAAAAAAAAATAAAACAAAAAAAATAAAGAGTGTTTAAAAAAAATAAAAGATTGACATAGAGGTCAGAAATGTGAGGCAGCAAACCTTTGCAATTTTCAAAATACGCTGTCTTATTAAATCATAAATGTTATCAAATGCCTCACTATCCCTACTCTAAAGGAAACACTCTAACACAGAATATCCGTCCCTCACATGCCACACCATCAAATGCATAAAGAAATACATATCAGTTCATAATAACATCAACAATTATATCACAGTCTCTCTTGCTAACCTCTTAGTAACCTGGGTGAATTCCCCTTCTCCAGCTTTCAAGATAAACTCAGCTTCAATGTTCAACAGAAAGAAACAAGGAGGTCCATGTATAGCCTACAATCTCAATTCAGTTATAGATTTCTTCAGTGTCAAAGTAAAGTTTTGTTAACCAAAGTTCCAGTAACAGAAAAGCTGCTCTTCTTGGTAAGATACTTTCCACTTCATGAAAATAGCATGAATGTCATTCCCAGTCACGATGATTTGCCACAACTTGTAGTTGTCCAAGAAGAAATAACAACGTTCTTCGTTAGATCAAAGTAAATATAACTTCTGTAAATGTTAATGAAACACAGTTCTTGGTTAACACTTTTTACACCTTTCCTTATAAGATTAGGAGTCATGGTAGGTATCTTTGTCAGGATGACTTTACAGAACTTCTACTTGAATTTCAACAACTTTCAGTTCTGAGCTACTTATACAAAAGATCACCATTAGGGCCTACTCCTCTGCCTCATTGTATTCCACCATTATTTGTGCTACTGAAGTTTCATATCTACTGACAAACAAATACACCACCACAGCTTCAGTTCTTTGTGACTCTAAACAGTTTTTAGCTATGACAAGATTCACTTTCGGGTACTTCAACAACTTCAAGCAGACAAGGCACTCTTCCTCTGAATATTTCTTTTTCAAAGGGACAGCCTCTTTGCCTCTCTTGTCTGTCTGCTACCAACAACAACCTAGAATTGCCTTTTGGACACACTTCTCGATTCCTCCTATTGTCTTTGGCAATGTAGGTTGTATCAAATCCAAAGAATAATTATAACTAGCAAATTTCCCTTCCCCAACCTTGCTTTTATCCCTCGGTCTACAGTTAGCCAGAATATTTACCCAGAAGCTTTTTTGCCACTCTCTTGGCTTCAGGTAATGCTTGTACACTCTAGTCTTGGGCAATGTTGATATTTCTTTTTGCTCACAGTAACATTTCAACTGTGCTTTGTCACTGGTAAAGGCTAGTTTTACGCTTAATTGGGGAAAATACCTTGTTTGTTCTTGGCTTGGGCAAAGCTTGCTTTCTCCTTCTTGTAATAATGTTTAAACACTTAACGTCTCTTGTTATAAATTGTTAACTGTTTTAATACAGATTCAGAGGTCACTCTTCATCTGAGAACCTTTTATTAGGCACACACAAACACTTTTTTGTGTTCTTTGCAAGGTTTTAACTTCAACAATGCAATTTCACTGGCCCTCATTACGACCCTGGCGGAGGTCCATGGTGCAATTTGCACCATGGACCATGGCGCAGAGCTGCCAACTCCGCCATGGGGGTTGGCGGACTTACCACCCCATTCCGACCTTGGAGGGGCGGTAAGTCCCCAATCCCCATTTACCCTTCCCCATTCCCATTTTTGCCCCATAGGGTATAATGGGAGTGGGGAAGGCGTTAATTACGCCACCGTAAATTACGGTGGCGTAATTAACAACAGGTCCCGTAGCGCCATGGATTTTTCTGCCCGGAAAAACCAGGCGTGAAAACCGCCATGGCGCTACGGGAACTCGTAGTATGGCGGAAGGGTACGCCATGCATTACGCTGGCGTAATACCCCTTCCGCCAGGGTCGTAATGAGGGCCACTGTGTTTTCTATTCACACGAGTGAAAGGGAGAGCGCTTGGTCACACGCGAGTGCTACAATTCAAGTGTTCCATCATCAAATAATTAACATTCAACTTCGAATCACTTCTACTCACACGAAGGTGGTTATTTAGCTGTATGCTGTTACCGGCACTGTGTTCACGGAAGGAATAAGAACGCTTGGTTCCACTCACCGTGGCCTCTGTGTTCCTTTCTCCATGTGATGTATTACTTCTAAGACTTCTGGCTTCACTTGTGACACACTCCCACACCCTTCCTCACTGAAGGCATATCCGGTCCGGCCACTCAATGACAGAGCCCCTCTCGGTCTTGAGCCTCATGGCTTCACTGCAACTTCTCGCCACAGTCTCGATATGTTTCCTGTTGCGCAATCTCTGCAATTAGGCTCACATAGGGAAAGGCAGCCTTTCTGTATGCCTTCCGCTGCACAGCCTCTGCACATCAGAGTGTGGGGTAACAGGACAAGCAGGTGAAACCTGCTGCATAAGAGTGCCAGCGTCTCTTTGATTCTCCCACTTCTGCCTGGATTGCCAACACTGTGCCTTCTTGCTTCTGCTACCGCTGCATACACTCAGCCTGATCACCAACTTTATTAGCATTAGTGCCCACCCAACCAGCGGTATTACCGCCAGATCACAATTGGGCGCTAACCACTGTAAATCCCCATTCGCCCTTGGGCCCAATGGGGAATTTTCGGTGCAATTACCATGCAGTAATACCGTTGGTGGAAATTGTGCCAAAAATGTGCCTTTTCTCTGTGTGTTTACCGCAGCTCTGAGCTGGGGGTAAACACACCAGACTCGTGACAGGGCCTGCCCTTAAATGCAGCAGTAACACCATTGCCGCCGCATTTAAGGGCTAACGCTCAACTTGTGTTCAGGCCAACTCCAGCCACAGTTCCAGAACCTTCTAATTGCTTGCACCTGAGGGGGGCTTTTAAGCCTCTGAGCTTCCCTCAGGTGTGGGTTATCAGGCTTAATTTCTTGACTATTAATGCAACATGACTCTTTCTTGTCCCAGTACTTATGTAATTATGGGACTTTTAGTCCCTACTGACAAAATTTGACTTTCAGACTTCTTCTGTTTGGCAAACAGCCAATTAAAATTGTGGGGTTATGGGTAAAGTTAAACAGGGGGTTTCTCAGTCTTCCTGGCCTGCTCCCCGCCATGTGATCCTCCCGCAGAACACCACCCCTAGGGTCAGGATCAGGAAGCATCTGCCCTTCCCTAGCCACGTGAGAAGGGTCCCAGGCCAGGTTTCTGGGAGCAATCATTACTAATTCATCACAAGAGACACAGCAGATTCTTCCTGCCAGGGAAATAGTCATAAACTGTCATGACTAAAGGATCAAAGAAGCAATCTTTGCCCCGGGTGAGAGTCCAGGGAGGATAGTGTAAATACCAAATTCATGTAATTGCCATGTTTCTTTGCCTCAGCAAGACTTAAACCCATTGCCCATGTTATAGCATTATGTCCATGTTAAACCAACTGCGTTTGTGTCCGCACACGAGCACACGAGGCCCAGGGTTTTCGCCTTGAACATATATTACTCATAGGTTCAGGAATGTTCCCTCTGCACTCCTTTCCTGTAAAGGCTACATAAATAATGTCTGTTAACGCTCTTGCACTTCCCGTCCTGTCTAAAGCTGCCGTGCGAGTCAGCATGCATTCACTGACCCTGGGGTCTCCTCTATGAATGATGATTGCTAGCATCCGCACCCTTTCCCGAAACATAAGCATAAAGCGTATCTATATTCGGAGTTGTTATTCTCTGGGATATGTGGGAAGGGGAACTTGTGTCAGACGCTCGTGCGACATTCTGTAAAAGATATGTCCTGCTATTGTCCAGCAGCCCATGAATGGATATTATTATCACTACCGCGGCAAGATATGTGTAGTTTTCAAATTCCCCACTGTGTCAAATGTGATGAATTAGCTTGTTTTTACGACCACACATGTTAAAGATTACACGTGCATCCTGAAGGATATTTTGACTTGCTTAGATAAGCTATATGAGTAATGACCATTTGCAATGTCTGGCCTTTGTAAAATGTCACCGCAAGGGCTGGAATAACAGCCAAAAGTGTTTGGCAGGAAACTGTATGTCAGGAAGTGCCTGGGCTTTGCACCAGTCATAAGACTCAATGTAAACGTTTTCCTATAAAGAGCATGGTCACTGTAATGTTAGTAGCTCACTTTAGATAGCATCCCTATGGTGTATCTTGCAGTCAGTCCTTCCGCGGAAGCTTTGTATTGCAATAAATGATTGTTAAACTCACTTACTAGTGTGTTTATTGATGGAGACCTCCGCCTGGTGAATTTTAGCATTGACTGATTGGCGTCCCTGACTGGTGGGCCTTGCAGATGCAGTCCATCGCTTTGATGCGTGCCTTCCATTGAGCTACCGTCTCCGGTGGACGATTTAACTGGGCCCAAACACTATCGCACCTTTGAATGCAAAAAACAGCGCGGTCCTCCCTTGAGACGGAGATCAAGAAGAAGGAGAGAACGACTGCTCTGCCAAGGACCAGACGAACCAGACAGAGGGGAGGTCTCCTTGGTGCGGTGAGTGCATTTTGTGTCTGCAGACAGTATTGGTGGATGGTAAGCCACATTGGTATCAGTTTTATGGTGAAAGACGCAGCCCCATCAGCTTTGGAAGGAGAAGGCCACGCCATCAAACCAGGGGACTACGTCCTCGTGAAGAGTTTTGATCGCACCAATTGCCTGCAGGCCCGCTGGAAGGGGCCATTTTTGGTCCTACTGGCGACGCAAACTGCTGTGAAGGTTGCTGGCCACAAAACGTGGATCCATGCCAACCATCTTAAAAAGGCACCACCTCAGATAGTCCACCCCTGACCAAGGACACAGACCACTTCGCAGCCGAACCTATGGACGACACTCCCAGGTATCATCTACGCCCTAGGAAGCAACATTGATTGCCTATGTTTGAACTCTGACATCTGGCTGAGAAAGGACTTGGTAAAGGGTCGGAACAAACAAAGGACAACCGAGACACAGATGAAGTGGCCTCAGCAGCCCCTCCTGGGTATGAAGCAGCCCCACCGAGACACAGATGAAACGGCCTCAGCGTCCCCTCAAGGGTAGGAAGTAGCCTCAACGAGACGTGTCAAGGTAAGGTGCCAGAAGCGGTGACTGCAGGACGGGTTATACTGTGCAACCCTTGCGATCTAGCGCATAAACGGACGGCACCGTTAGGGTAATTGTTAGGGACTTTTGAACATTTTTGTGTAAATATATAATATATATAACGTGTGACATTTGACGGCCAAGTTCCGGAACTCAGCCATTTGGGATTAGCCCTGTGCGAGGGAACAAAACAGGTTGTTACAATGAATGACGAGGACGCAGGGCAGAGGCGTCCACGAGTTGACAGATATGCATGCACCCCAAAGGAAAAGGTCTTCTTATCCCTTGTCTGTATTGTTATAACAGTAGGGTCCTCAATATTCCTCTGGTACCTTGAGCACCATGATATTTATGCTGCCCATAATTTGCTGCCTCCCACGCCTCAGCCTCCAACACCAGAACTAGTAACTATTCCCCATATAGATCAGGAGTATCGGAAAAAGCACCCTAGGAATAGCATCCTCACATGGATGAATGAAACAAACCAGATACTAAATAAAACCAACTGTTACATATGTACATATGTTCCCCATAGCCATGAAAGCGGACCCGAATGGTACGCGACTCCTGCTACAAGTGATACATGCGTGCCTTGGCGAGATTATCTTTTGCGTGCCTCCCGAAACTATACCGAAAATGTGACACTCACATTTGTGAACAGTAAAAATGAGACAAGCACTCAGACTAGAATACAGGGAGGAATTTATATTCCTCTAACACCCAATGTAACTAGGTATCTTAATAGATCCATTTCCTGCCCATCTAAAGAAATAGAAATGATTCCTCTAACCGACTATATGAGAGACAACAAAGCAGTACTACCACACCCAATCCCTGTACAAAATATAGCTCGTAGGGCCTCCGTTTGCTACCAGCGAAACAAAACACATGCTCAGGCTGTTTTCATGGGTAGACACAACTGCCAGAATATAGTAGATTTGAATAGTATATCCGCACCTTTCAGTCCCCCTAAGGGGGCAATGTTTATTTGCGGGGAAGAAGCATACCTCTGGTTACCCCGCTATTGGAAAGGTAGATGTACCGTTGGATACGTAATGTTAGGTTTGCATTACAAATCTGTGGAGGAAGTGAACTTAAAACCCAAGGCAAAGAGAATACAAATGGGTACACTGGATTACCAGCGAAGGAAAAGAGGTGTTATTACTAAAGAAGACACCACTTGGGATGAATTCTTTGATTTACTAAAGGGCATAGTGATGCCCATGGGAATAGTTATGAATTCCAGAAGCATTAGGCACTTGGCTAGATTAGTAGAAAAGGAACTAAATGTGACCGGTGACATACTGGCAAACCTCACTAAAGAAGTACAAGCAGTCCGGGTGGTCGCATTACAAAATCGACCAGTATTAGACACAATGCTGGCAGAGGTAGGAGGGGCTTGTAAAATAATTGGCACTTCCTGCTGCACTTTTATACCTGATTATAGCACCGATATCTTTAAAGGGATCGATGAAATGCATAAAATGACAGCTCAAATACATTCTGAATTTGGGCCTGAGGATGGGACATCCTGGTTCTGGGATCTATTACGGAGCTGGGGATGGAAGCTCCTCACCCCTCTTCTTGTCATAGGAGGATTAATAGCTGCTTGCTGCTGTTGCATTCAGTGCTTTCCCTTGTGTATGTCCGTCATAGGAGATTGCTGCAGGAAAATGATGGGAGCACTGGCACCCAAACCCATTAATGCCATGGCCACCAACGAGATGATAACGTTAGAGGAGGCAATCGAGGGGTTACAAAAGATTGATGTGTCGGACAACGACAATGGCAGAATGAATGAATACAAACTAAACCATGTGTATTACTGATAAAGTCTTACTGACGCAAAAGGGTCGTTTGTAAATACCAAATTCATGTAATTGCCATGTTTCTTTGCCTTAGCAAGACTTAAACCCATTGCCCATGTTACAGCATTATGTCCATGTTAAACCAACTGCTTTTGTGTCCGCACACGAGGCCCAGGGTTTTCGCCTTGAACATATATTACTCATAGGTTCAGGAATGTTCCCTCTGCACTCCTTTCCTGTAAAGGCTACATAAATAATGTCTGTTAACACTCTTGCACTTCCCGTCCTGTCTAAAGCTGCTGTGCGAATCAGCATGCATTCACTGACCCTGGGGTCTCCTCTATGAATGATGATTGCTAGCATCCGCACTCTTTCCCGAAACATAAGCATAAAGCGTATCTATATTCGGAGTTGTTATTCTCTGGGATATATGGGAAGGGGAACTTGTGTCAGAAGCTCGTGCGTCATTCTGTAAAAGATATGTTCTGCTATTGTCCAGCAGCCCATGAATGGATATTATTATCACTACCGCGGCAAGATATGTGTAGTTTTCAAATTCCCCACTGTGTCAAATGTGATGAATTAGCTTGTTTTTACGACCACGCATGTTAAAGATAACACGTGCATCCTGAAGGATATTTTGACTTGCTTAGATAAGCTATATGAGTAATGACCATTTGCAATGTCCGGCCTTTGTAAAATGTCACCGCAAGGGCTGGAATAAAAGCCAAAAGTGTTTTGGCAGGAAACTGTATGTCAGGAAGTGCCTGGGCTTTGCGCCAGTCATAAGACTCAATGTAAACGTTTTCCTATAAAGAGCATGGTCACTGTAATGTTAGTAGCTCACTCTAGATAGCATCCCTATGGTGTATCTTGCAGTCAGCCCTTCCGCGGAAGCTTTGTATTGCAATAAATGATTGTTAAACTCACTTACTAGTGTGTTTATTGATGGAAACCTCCGCCTGGTGAATTTTAGCATTGACTATAGCTCAGCGGCAACGTGCGCTTTTTGGAATCTTGACGACACGAAGCAATACAGGTTCGATTCCCGGGTCCTCGCTTAGAAACCTCTGGGTGTTTAAGCGCGTTATAAATACGTAACTAAGACCAAAAAAAAACAATTACGCAACTAAGAAAACAAATAATTCCTGTAACAGTGCCTCGAGGCCCGCAGGCTTTGTGAGCGCTTTAAAAATGTAAAATAAATAAATCTTGGGAGATGGGAGAAAAGCTAACCGGATCCATTTCCACAACTCCGTAATCCAGGTATTTTAGGATGTATCCCAACCTAGGCTGCTGAAGAGAAAAAAGATGAAACCGGTTACAGAAGATTTGAGACGCTGGGACGTGAGGTACAAGTGGACCTACCCCTTCGGCCTGCAATTTAAATTGATGGACAAGATGAGCATGGTTATTGAACTTTCAGGTCCCAGAGGTGGACCGGTCCAAGCCAGCACCTGAGAGAGAGAAAGAGAGAGAGAGAGAGAGTGAGAGTGAGAGCGAGAGTGAGAGAGAGGTCCTAACGGAAGATATGGAGTATGGCCTAACGCGGTAAGAAGCAAGCTTACCAGTGACATTGACTTCTCTGTTGCTAGGAGTTCATGAGGGTCCGCTGGAGGCGAGGTCGGGAGAAGGATGGGCCCGACTCTACCTCCAATGACAGGGGCAAAGCTCTCAACGGGGTCTCTATGAGCGTTTGGGAGGTTTCACTGTTTGTTGCTGCTAAAGTAATAATGGGTAACATTATCTCCAATGCAACAGCAATTAAGCACTTAAGGGTACAGGAAGTACAGCAGCTTTTACAGGAGGTGAAGGAGGCAAATGAGGTATATAGTGAAGCTCCAATCAGAAGGAATTTCAAAACGCTCACCATGACAAAGAGCCAACAAAGACTTCTTAGGACACAAAGGCAGGGTGCACCTTACACTGCCTGCAACATCGGTAATAGGAGCAAGGCAATGTACCAGGGAGGCCTGTGGCTCAGCTCATCAGACAACAGACTAATCACTCATTTATACAAACTCTGGCCAAAACCCGGGGCAGGGAATAGGGGGAGAAGAAGCAAAAAAAAAAGGGAACTGTTCCATGAGTTTTATAGTACACCTCACGGTAGCCCTATTATAAGGACCAAATCTCTTATCTGAACGAGGTCGACCTGAAACAAATTTCACAATCAGACAGAGACCTCCTAGATGCCCTGATGTACCCCTTAGAAGTGATCCAGGCTATAAAATCTCTGAAGACAAACAAGGCCCCTGGCCCAGAAGGTTGTACCGCCTCCTTTTATAAATCATGTAATCAGCTATTGGCTAAGCTATTGGTGGATGTCTTCAATGCTATATGAGAGGAGGCAGGCCTTCCAGAGTCCATGAAAGAGGTACAAGTGGTTCTTATAGCCACACCAGGGAAAGACCCCAAACAGTGCTCTTCTGACATGCCAATAGGCTTTTTAAACTTAGATTCTAAAATATTTACTAAAAATACTTACGAACAGGCTCAAAATGTTAATGCCTCCTCTCATAACACAGATCAGTTGGGATTTATCTGGGGAAGGAGCACAGCGGACAACCTTAGAAGAGTCTTACATGTTTGCATCTAGGCATCATCTTCGATTCCACTCTCTCCTTCTCTCCACACACCACAAACCTTGCCGTGATGTATGGAGGTACCCTACCTTTTCTCACCTTCCCCCAGAAACTCCTGGCTCATGGTGGCCATGAGGATCAAGTTCAAGACCATATGCATCATCCACAATGCTTTTTGAGGCCATGGTTCTCTCTATATCCAACACTCTCTTCCTAAATACCTTCCTTCAAGAGCCCTCCGCTCAGCTACCTCAAACTCTCTGCAGGTCGGACGTTTCTCCAAACAGAAGGTGGGGGGTAGATCTCCCAGTTACATCCCTCTGGAATGGCCTTCCTACGCCTCTCAGACTTGAGCTGGATCAACTGAATTTCCAGAAGCTGCTCAAGACCTTGTTCTTCTCTTCTGCCTTCTCTCGCCATCTCCTCTGCTAATCTGCCTGTCTGTACGTCCTGACTGGTGGTGTGGTTACCCTGAGATTCACACATTATGCCACACCCTCCCCCCTTTGACCATCTACGTTCTGGCCTACCCAGCACTTCCGGTTTGGGACTGCACCCGTGTAGTCCTCTGATGTCCTCGCACTCACTCAGAGCCCTTCCCTGACTGCACTTCCCCTTACCCCTTCCCTGCACTTTTCCCCTCACCCTCTCCTCTGCACTTTCTCGTTGCACTTGCCCAATCTGAATATCACAAGGCCTAGTAAGATTATTTGTCTTGCCATCCCTCTGTCTCGCCTCTTTTGTCCTGTAGCACCTAGAAACATTTGTGTAAAGCAGCGTTATAAATTCCAAATCATATCATATCTAGTAGACAAATCGGGCGGAAACCAGGCACACTCACTCCTGCTGGCGATTGATGCCGGAAATCTTTTGACAGGGTAGCGTGGGGATTTTTACAGGAGGGGTTAGTGAAATTCAATATAGGCCCTGACATGCACCACATGATAATATCCAATTACATTGACCTAACAGCACGCCTGCTGGTCAACGGGGCTCTCACCTCTCTGATTTGCTTAGGTAGTGGCAGGAGGCAAGGTTGACACCTATTGCCCCTGCTTTTGTGATGGTCATTGAACCCCTTTCAGAGCTTAGAAGGGCTAATGTTCACAGCGGGCATAACATGTGGATGGTCTCAACATAAGATGAATCTGTTTGCAGACAATGTCATTCTGTTTCTTACTAACCCTCTGCGCTCCTCGACGCATGTTGAGGATGAACTCCGTCGATATGGCTGAGTTTTAGGGTTTAAAGTAAATTGCTTCAAGTCCTAAATACTAGGACTCAATATCTCCCCAAGGCTGAAGTGGAGCAGAAATTCCCATATGCCCCGGCAAGAATAACATTGAGATATTTGGGGATCAACATACTGGGGAACTTGACCCACTTATATAGATCTAACTATCACTACTCAAGACTGTATAAATATACAATAAGCTCTTGCTAAAAAAATCACTGATGCTTATACTAGGATTGCTTCAGAATCAGTCTCTACTGTGCAACCCGAGAGAGATACGGTTAGAGCAAATCAAAGCCATCCAGACTTTAGTTTTGTGCCCACCTCAGTACAAAACCTGGAGGAAATAGTGAAGAAGATGCGCCTACGTCTTGTCCAGGGGATACCATCGCTACTAAAATGATACTGAACAATGTTGGTAGCTTCACACCCTTTTTGACACGGTTTATCAATGCCACTTTCTCCCACCAAAGTATTCCAGACAGCATTAAGAGGGTTGTGATCACACCACTCTTAAAGAAAGCAGGCTTTGATTTAAAAGATGCTGATCATTTCCAACCTATCATTAACATCCCGTTTCTCCTACAAATAGTAGATAAGGTTGCTACTCTTCAACTACAGAAACATCTGGATGATGCAAGCATTTTGCACCGCAGACAGTCCAGATTCAGGCCCAATTCTGGAACTGAAAGTGCGCTACTTGATCTCCAGACCCAGATGTTGGACATTGTTGATAGGAGCAGCTCAGGGCTATCGATGCTTCTTGATTTGTCAGCGGATTTTGATCTCCTTGATCATAAGAAGCTATTGGCCACTCTATCATCCGTAGGGCAATGTTCAGCAATTACTGTTAAGTGGTTTGAGTCTTTTCTTTCGGATAGGCTGTCTAGAGTTTGCTGCGGACAGGCTTTGTCACTAGATTAAATATCTACTTGTGCCGTGCCTCCGGGCACATGTATCTCTCCGGCACTCGTCAACATCTATTTGCATCCCTTGTGCGACATCCTTGATGAAGAGGGGGCCAGATTTCTGAATTACGCTGACTATACTCAGCTGTTGATTGAGTTAAGTGGAGGTCATGCCCAGGACACAAGGAAGATTCAAAAAATGTACAAGGTATTAAAGACTGAATGACAACCAATTGACTCTACCTGTATGGCGCTAAGACCGAGATCTTGATCTTTGGATTCCCTCAGGTGAGAAGGAAGCTGGACCCTTGCTTTTTGAATTTTTCTATTGATGAACATTGCATCAAGACACAGGATAGAGTTAAAACCCAGGTGTTGTACTGGATACCTCACTAGGAGCAGATGCACAGGTGGACAGTATCATTAAAAAATCTAAATACAAACTTAGACTACTCAGGTTGGTAAAACCCTATGTCACAAGTAGAAATTGTGAAATATTAGTGCGGGCCACTATCTTACCTAGGCTAGATTATTGTAATGCGCTCCTTGGGGGAGCCAGTAAATATTGTTTAAACACATTACAAAACCTTCAAAACAACGCTGTGCCTATCATTACGAGCCTCCCCAAGAGGAATCACATCTCTTCTACGAGAAAAGCGCTTCACTGGCTGCCAGTTGAATCTAGAATCCTTTTCAAGTTCAACACCCTGATACATAAATGCTTGCGTGGATTGGGCCCTGGTTATCTCAAAGAGCATCTCACCTTGCAACCGCAGTGAAGAATGATCAAAGCTAACGACACCCTACAGTTGAAATGCCCTAAGGTTAAGAGAACAAAAGGAAAGGACGTTCTTTCCCTGTCCAGGCTATATATGCCTGGAATAGGCTGCCAGTTGATCTTCGCAGAGAAAAGTGTCTTGTTGTCTTTCGTAAACGTCTTAAGACTATCTTGTTTAACTGATCTCTCCCTTTAATAAAGCCTACTGGCTACATTTGTTTGTCCTGTCGTTAGTTGCTTGGTGTGTGACCTGATGCCTGTGGGTTGCAGCGCTTTAAAAGCAATAAATAAAAATAATTCTCCCAAAATTTCTATATCTCTTTCTGTCTGTCCACATTCCTGACCCTAGAAATATGTTGGGGAGTTGGGATGTAATGTTATTACAATTTATGTGGAGGGGGGCTCACCTAGGGTACATAAGCACTCTTCCTGTCTTTCCCCAGACTTTGGAATTACTATTAGGGAGCACAGGTCAGACCATTAATCTAATGGGTGCAAAGGGACTCGGGGAAGATATGGGTGTCTATGGAGCAGGCGGTGGCGGAACGCCCCTTGTGGACCCAGCCGTGGCCGGCAGGATAGCTCAGGGGTAACACGTTTGTCTTGCAAGCAACACAATGCATAGCAACACAGGTTTCGAATTCCAGGCTTGCGCTTAGAAACGTTATAAAGCGTGTTATAAAAGAGCAATTATATAATTAGATGTACCAAGACAGGTGAGAGCGCAGGACTGTTCATTAACCCCATCACTAAGGCCTCGCTTGAGGTATGGACTCACGTGAGTACATTTGCACTCCACTAATCCGCAACAATGACTTTACCCCAAGCAAAACTGGCAAGGGTTTAACGCAATGGCTTGACAAAGGTTTGAGCAAGGTGAAAGATCTCTTTATGAATGGGAAGATTAGATCATTTGAGGATAACAAGACCGCGATGCGGCTTGCAGAGACTGATCGCTTTCGATATCTACAAGCCAGGCACTGGGTCCTTCACCTCACCATCATGGGGTTGGCAGTTATGGAGTTTACTTCCCTAGAGTTGGTCTTCCAGGAATCAGCTGAGTCCAAATGGCTGATCTTTAGAGTATAAAAAGCCATTAATTCACTCTCAGTGTCTCATTGTAGGTCCTTCTGTGCTGGATGGGAGAGGGAGTTGGGAGAGACGATACCCCCGGAAGACTCAGACAGGATATACAGGGGGCTTTTTCTACATTCTACCCGCGACTGGAGGATACCCAGGCACATATATTGATGAGGTGGTAATGAATCCCCTATGGCCTCCATCATTCTCACCCTAAAAATTCTAAGATGTGTTGGAGGGGATGTGGAGGCCACTTTACTACACACTCTCTGGGGATGTCCAGAAATACAAGACTTCTGGCTTGAGGTCAGATCCAAACTGAAGGAAATAATTGGGGTAGAGATCCCAGGGGAACCCATGCTCTGCATCTTGGGCTTCAATGCCCTTCTGAAACAGCTTGGTACGACAACTAAGCTTAAGCTGCTGATACACTTAATATGGCGGCCAAACTGTCAATTTGTCATGCATCAGGCATGGAAGCATTGGAACCGATGGCGACTCTCCTAATATGGCTGCTAGAAGTCCATCTTAATGGTCTATGCCTTTCCAATATGGCCGCTTGTCTATAAGTAGGTCCTTTTTTCTAATGCCGGCGCGTTGTATCGTCTTTGATTCTAGCGCCGGTAGTCTCTGAGTACTTCCCAGTGACTTTTGCCTTCCAGCGTGTTTTTCCCCTTACCCGTTTTCTTTTTGTTCCAAGGTTTTTTCTGTGATCTTTTCTGTCCCACCATATTTGGGTTCATCTCTTATAAGGTACGTTTGGCGTCCTTTGATCTATCTCTTTTCACGACCTGGACTGTTCCTTTTATCTTTCTTGGTGTCTAGCCCCCGTACTTTTTCTACTTCCTTTCTTCTATTTGCTTCTCATTATTTTTC
Organism: Ambystoma mexicanum; assembly: GCF_040938575.1. NCBI lineage: Eukaryota > Metazoa > Chordata > Amphibia > Caudata > Ambystomatidae > Ambystoma > Ambystoma mexicanum. The sequence goes on from NC_090922.1 coordinate 44,423,968, forward strand.
TCACTCTCTTTTGTGCTATTTGTTACTTACTTCTAATTCTTTTAACCCCGCTCTGATTCTGACCGAACACTTGACTCTACCCGCCCCGCTCGGCTTGTTCGAGTCACTTCTGTTTTACATCTCGATCTGTTTATTTCGCTATTATTACCTTGTCTCTGCCTTCCTTGCGGCCACCTTTACTTACCCTGATTGCTCCCCGCCTTCTAGCTCTGTCATAATTTCCCTTCACGCTGTAGTAGTAGTCTGCAGCCTCCTCCTGTCCTCGTTCAGCCTTCCGTTTTGGAGTCCTGTCTCAATTCCAATTAAGCTCCAGTTCCATATCAAGAACCCTTCCACTACTAATTTACGTAGTTATTGAAATTCGTACGACTTCATCTACTCTGTCAAACACTCCAGAGAGAACTGTACTCACTTTATAAATCTTCAGCCATTCGAAGTTGCCCTCCTGAAGTCCTCTTACAACCGTGGACTATCAAGGAATCTCCAGGTGCCTTCTTCGTGCCAAGACTTGAAATCCAGGGTTTTTTCTGCTACGGCTTTTTCCCTGATCTAGGGGCTTGCTCCTTGGCCTTCCCCTGAACCAGGATTTCTTCCTGGTTAAGGTGGCGGCTGAGGGAGCTCGCCCTTATCTACACCATAAAAAGGAAAGAAAGGAAAGGCCGATTAAGTCTACCAGACTTAGGAAGAAGTCAGAAAAGCAGCAGAGTTCCAGGGAAGACACAGGTGAGGAGGAGTGGGGTGAAAGTTCGTCCAGTCTTGACAGTATACAACGCCAACCAGAACAAATGGCCTCTTTGGAACAATTCCAGGAACTTTATAATGCCATCCAAGGGCTACAGACGGACATGCAGACCCTCCAAGCCCAGAACCAGTCCCTTAAGCAACAGGTAGACAACCGTGAAGAAGGTCGAGGAGACCTGTCTCCAATGCCACTTGCTACCGGGAAATTTGATGGAAAACCAAGATTGCTAAAATAATTTTTGGATGCTTGTGCAGTTTACTTTTCCTTTAGACCAAAGGCATTGGAGACGGACAGGTCCCGAGAAGGCTTCACCATATTAGATATGGTGGGAAGCGCCCTAGCCTGGGCTACTCCTTTGGTAACCAACCAGGATCCTGTGGTAAATGACTACGAGCAATTTGTTCAGGCTCTCAAGGCCCGTTTTGATCGACCAGAGGTGGAGTATCACACTTTTGAAGAATTGTTGGACGTAAAGCAGGGGAACCAAAGTGTCCAATCTTACATTGCACAGTTTCAGAGGCTGGCTTCAACTGCTGGATGGCCTAACACAGCTCAACAGACTATATTCAGAAGGGGGTTGCAGGAGGATATACAAGATGAGCTAGCCCGAATCGCTAGACCAAATTCCTTCCAAGAACTTGTCTCTCTGGTACTGCAGATAGAATTTCGACTACAGGAGAGACGTCAGGAATGAAGGAAGGTACGTTCTCCCTCTGCTTGGCCTTTAGTTCCTCTTCAGGTAAAGGAGAAGGTTTCTACAGAAGAACCGATGCAGGTAGGAGCCACAAGGGGTCCGTTGACACCTGAAGAAAGGAAGAGAAGACGTGAGTCTTATCTATGCATGTATTGTGGGTCCTCCAAACATTTACTGCGAAATTGTCCTGACGTTCCCCCTCGGCGTTCGGGAAATGCTCAACCCTGTATCTATGCAATGAAGATATCGGGGGAAGCAGCCTCAACCCTTGCAACTGTACCCAAGCAAGAAATGAAAGATTAGAAGACAATTGTCTGATGGTGTTTCAACTTGAGGTAAAGATTCAATCCCGACCACCTCTATCCGTATTGACCATGTTGGACTGCGGAGTGGCAGGACATTTTGTGGATGTAACCTGGCCCACTGAACATCAGATTCCCCTCCAGGTCAAGGAGAAGGCTGTACCTGTCGAAGGGGTGGATGGTCATCCTTTGACATCAGGTTTGATCACTAAAGAGACTATACCACTGCAGGTTTCTATGAGCCATCATATCGAATCCCTTACTTTCGATGTCATACGAGCCGCTCACTTCACCATCATATTAGGGATCTCGTGGCTGAGGCGCCATAATCCTCGGATTGACTGATCCTTTAACAGACTATACTTTGAATCAGCATTATGTAGCAACAACTGCTTTGAGGAAGAGCCACTGGAGATACAGGCTAAGGTCTCTAAGGTCCAACTGTGTAACACAGTTTCTACAATACCTCAACAGTATAGTGCCTACGCTGAAGTTTTTGAAGATGTCGTACCTCGCCTCCTCCCACCTCACCGTCCTGAGGACTGCTGTATTGAACTCAAAGAAGAAGTTTCTCTCCCTTTTGGAAGGATGTACCCGCTGTCTTAATCTGAGAGGCAGGCGCTAAAGGAATATCTTGAGGCTAACCTCAAGAATGGACTTATCAGAGAATCAAGGTCCTCAGATGGAGCTTCATTGTTTTTTGTTTCTAAGAAGAATTCCCATCAGCTACGTCCCTGTATTGACTATAGAGGCTTAAATAGTATAACCATTAAGGATCGATACCCCATGCCCTTAAAACGAGACGTTCTTGAAGCTGTAAGGAATGCTCAGTTCTTCACCAAGTTGGATCTCCGCAGAGCTTACCATCTCTTGAGAATAAGAAGCAGAGATGAGTGGAAGACAGCTTTCAGGACACCCATGGGTTTGTTTGAATACTGCATCAAGCCGTTTGGTTTGGTTAACGCCCCGGCAAACTTTCAAAGATTTATAGACAAACATTTTGCCGACATGCTTTATGTGTCCGTAGTTGTCTACTTGGACGACATCCTTGTCTTCTCCATAAATCTTGAAGACCACAGACTGCACGTGTCAGAAGTATTGAACAGACTCCGGATAAATCATCTGTATGCTAAGCCTGGAAAATGCATATTTGAAGCTGAAGAAGTACCTTACTTGGGATTCATCCTCTCATCCCAGGGGGTTCGGATGGATCCGGACAAGGTGAAGGCTATTACCCGGTGGACAGAGCCATCCTCTGTAAAGGAGGTGCAAAGTTTTATGCGGCTGGCAAATTTTTATCGCTGTTTTATCCCAAATTTTTCAGAATTGGTGTTACCCATAACATCCTTGTTGAAGAAGGGTGTTCCTTTTGTTTGGCAACCTGAAGCACACAAGGCTTTGCAGTCTCTTAAGAAGGCCTTTACATCAGCTCCAGTCCTCATTCAAGCTGATCAAACAAAACCGTTTGTACTTGAAACAGATGCCCCTGGGGGTGCGCTGGGGGCCGTTTTGCTACAAGAAGACCAGGATGGACAAGAACATCCCATAGATTATTATTCACGAACACTGTCCCCTAGTGAGAGGAATTACTCTGTACTCCAATGTGAACTTCTGGCTATGCGTATGGCCAGTGAAGAATGGCGTCACTTGTTGCAAGGCCCATCCTACCCTTTTGTGATTCGAACTGACCACCGCAACCTCAAGGTCTTCCAACAGATGGAGTGTAGAAATGCCAGATACGCACGCTGGGTTTACTATTTTTCCAATTTCGACTTTAACATAACTTACATACCCTGTACCCAAAACAGCGTTCCAGACGCATTGTCCAGGAGTTGGCTGAAGGAAAACCAGGGCATATCTTCAGTTGAAAAGATTCTACCTGAACACAGATTCGTTATGGAGGTGAACACGTTTCTTCATAGGGTTCGGTCTGAAGTAAGTCAGTACCCCCCTAGAGAGCTGAGGTCTTACCGTCTGCAGAAGAGAGAAGGCTTATGGTTTCGGAGTAATGCTCTTTTTCTGCCTTCAGATACTTTACAAAGAATGGCTCTCCAATCCTGTCATGACGCTCCCTTGGCAGAACATAAGGGACAGAAGGCCACTTATGAATTGTTAATGCAAAGTTTTTGGTGGCCTACCATCCGTGAAGACGTGAAATCCTATGTATCCTCATGCCCTACATGTGCTGCTTGTAAGGTTTCCAGACAGAGACCTTTGGGTCTTTTACAGCAGGCCAAATTACCCTCTCAGCCGTGGGAAGTCATATTGATGGATTTTGTAGTCGATCTTCCAGCTTCTCGAGGACTAACTGCTATTATGGTAATCATAGACTCTTACACAAAATTGGCCCATTTCTCAGCCATGAACGGGGTACCTACTGCCTCAAAGACTGCTGGCATATTCCTTCGGGAGGTCGCAAGACTACATAGCATTCCACAGCCAGAAATTTCCGACAGAGGTACTTAGTTCACTTCGAAATTTTGGGTATCCCTCTGTGCTAGGTTGGGTATTCAAAGGGCACTTTCTTCGGGCTACCATCCCCAATCTAACGGACAGACTGAGCGACTGAACACCAACTTAGAACAGTATCTCAGATGTTTTTGCAATAAGAAACAGAATGACTGGTCCAATTTCCTCCCAATGGCAGAATTTGCCTATAATAATACTTACCACACAGCTATCCAGATGAGTCCTTTTAAATGTACCTATGGCTACCACCCTCGGCACATGCCAGTTCTAAGTTCCTTTGATACTAGATCACTAGCAGTGGAAGGAATGGTATCTGAACTAAAGAGAGTCCACAAAGAAGCCTTGCAATCCCTGGAAGATAGTCGGAAGACTTACAAGAAATATGCTGATCGCAAAAGAACCTCTAACCCTCTATGGAATCCTGGTATGGAAATATGGCTATCCACTAAATACCTACCACGATGGGTACATTTGGGCAGGTTCACTCCCCGGTATGTTGGACCTTTCCAAATACTGTCCAAGATTAACCCACTACCCTTTAACCTCTTAAGTGCCATTGAGGTTCCCCCCCAGTGCCAATGGGTTTATTTTAAAATCGCGGTATTCACCGTCCAAACCCGCCAGCATTTCCCCCCTCATTAACCCCTTAAGTGCCACCGACGAGCCGGCTCGTCGGTGGCAACCTGGAGCGGTTTTTACCGACGAGCCGGCTCGTCGCTGGCATTTAAAGGGTTAAGTTAAAGCTGCCTCTAGCCTGAGACGTGTCCATCCAGTATTTCATACCTCACTACTGAATAAAATATATAAGGAAGACCCTTTCAAAAGACAACAAAAGAAGGTTATGACATCGGCTCCTACAGAACCAGAAGAGTATGAGGTGTCCAGATTGGTGGACTCCCGTTACAAGCAAGGTATCCTACAGTATCTGGTCCATTGGAAGGGGTTTCCTAGGTCGGAAAGGACTTGGGAACCTCAATGGCATATAGATGCTCCCAGACTGATTCAGAGATTTCACAGACTCTACCCGGGAAAGCCCGGGGAGGGTAGGCACCGAAAGAGGCATACTGTCATGCATCAGGCATGGAAGCATTGGAACTGATGGCGACTCTCCTAATATGGCTGATAGAAGTCCATCTTAACGGTCTATGCCTTTCCAATATGGCCGCTTGCCTATAAGTAGGTCCTTTTCTCTAATGCCGGCGCATTGTATCATCTTTGATTCTAGCGCCGGTAGTCTCTGAGTACTTCCCAGTGACTTTTGCCTTCCAGCGTGTTTTTCCCTTGCCCATTTTCTTTTTGTTCCAAGGTTTTTTCCAAGATCTTTTCTGTCCCACCATATTCGGATTAATCTCTTATAAGGTACGTTTGGCGTCCTTCGATCTATCTCTTTTCACAACCTGGACTGTTCCTTTTATCTTTCTTGGTGTCTAGCCCCTGTACCTTTTCTATTTCCTTTCTTCTATTTGCTTCTCATTATTTTTCTCACTCTCTTTTGTGCTATTTGTTACTTACTTCTAATTCCTTTAACCCCACTCTGATTCTGTCCGAACACTTGACCCTACCCGCCCCGCTCAGCTTGTTCAAGTCACTTCTGTTTTACATCTAGATCTGTTTATTCCGCTATTCTTACCTTGTCTCCGCCTTCCTTGCGGCTCCACCTTTGCTTACCTTGATTGCTCCCAGCCTTCTATCTCTGTCATAATTTCCCTTCATGCTGTAGTAGTAGTCTGCAGCCTCCTCCTGTCCTCGTTCAGCCTTCCGTTTTGGAGTCACGTCTCAATTCCAATTAAGCTCCAGTTCCATATCAAGAACCCTTCCACTACTAATCTACATAGTTATTGAAATTCGTACTACTTCATCTACTCTGTCAAACACTCCAGAGAGAACTGTATTCACTATATAAATCTTCAGCCATTCGAAGTTGACCTCCTGAAGTCCTCTTCCAACCGTGGACTATCAAGGAATCTCCAGGTGCCTTCTTCGTGCCAAGACGTGAAATCCAGGGTTTTTTCTTCTATGGCTTTTTCCCTGATCTAGGGGCTTGCTCCTTGGCCTTCCCCTGAACCATAAGAAGGAAAGAGAGGAAAGACCGATTAAGTCTACCAGACTAAAGAAGAAGTCAGAAAAGCAGGAGAGTTCCTGGGAAGACACAGGTGAGGAGGAGTGGGGTGAAAGTTCATCCAGTCTTGACACAATTCTTCATCTCTGTAGGAGCACTGAACCACTCTCTAGAAATGTATGGCTGGACAAAGTATGGAATATTCTTGGAATGGAGAAACGTATTGCTACCATGAGAGACTCTCTCCTATCCTTCACAGCTACTTGGTGCCGTTCCTGAAGTACGTGCAAAAAGACTTGAGAGCCAATAATCTGGTGAAACTACACTAGAATGTACTGCTTACTGTTTTAATTGTATGTGCATTCTCAATAACTTGTTAGAACATTATTTTTTGATACCTGAATGTACTCCTGGAGAAGAGGGGGTGAGGGGGCGATAGGGGATTGAAGTTATGACAGGAAATACCTTACTATTGAGTGCCGGGATCCTCTGGACTTTGTAAAGAACATCAGAAAATCAGTAAAATTGTACATTTAAAAAAACAAAAACTGGTGAAACTAGAGCTTTCCCATTCCAATTAGCCAGAGGCACTAGACAAGGTTGCTCCACCCCTTCTATTTGCCATAGCTTTAGAACCCTTGGTGTTTTACATTAGAGCTCATCCACACATCAAAGGTATTCAATTAGGCAAGAGAGAGAGAGTAAACTACTACTTTATGCAGACGACATACCATTGACCTTATCTCACCCAGGACTATTTCAACCTCATCTGGTAGCCATAATTGGAGGAATACGGAAGAACTTTAGGCTATAAAATCAATTGGAAAAAGACAGAAGTACTCCAGCTCAGCAGTGCTTTGCCTGGCTTAGAGTTGGTGATGACCCTTAGGATACAAGCAACAAATATAGGTATGAGGTTAAATGGACCCTAGATTATATTGTAAAAGTAGATATGAACACGGTTTTAGAAGAGATAGATATAGATCTGAAGCACTGGTCCAAGCTCCCCCTGTCACTTAAGGTAGGATCAAAATAGTGTTGCTACCTTTACTGCCAGAGTCGGACTGGGCCATAAAATTGTCTTGGGCACCAATGAAAAATTGGCCCACAGTTGCTAATGGGAATTCATTCCATTTGTGACACTGTTTGATTAGTACCCAAGGGGGAGTTTTTGGATAAAGTGTGATGCAAATTGTGCATTTTAAAGAATATTTATTCAGCAGCAAAGGTCAAAACTATTAGCCGCAGAGTGAATTAACTTATCAAACTGGCCCAAATTGGCCAAAGAAGTGGCCCACTTTGACCAAATGCATTTTTTTTATTTTGGTTCGGCCCTGAGCCTATTGTCCTATAGGCCAGTCCGAGCCTGTCGACTGCTGAACATCTTCTCCATGATCCCAGTGATTATGCTTCAAATATGCTTCAAACAACTACACAAAAGCTTGCCTGAACTTCTATGGACAAAGAGCCAAATGTAAATCGCGCTTATTGACTCGTCGGAAACCCCAAGGCCGGTTCAACCTTCCAGATTCCTGAATATACCATTGGGCAACGAAACTAACCCAGCTGGCCAGGACCAAAATAATACTCAACAACCTACATGGGTGAAATAGGAAACATGCCCATTTCACCCGTTCAGCACAATGAACTGTCTACACCAACACAAACAACCCATGACTTAAAGTGCTATTTTGGAACACACTAAAATAATTTGGACAATAATCTACAAAAGAATAAAATTAGACCATAGTCTTACTGAATCGAGCCTGCTCTGGCGTAATAACCAAATGGATAGGAAACCTTTTATTCCCTGACAGACTTCGAGATATCTCGGTCAATGTTTTACTGAGGGCTCCCAGACTCATTTCACATTCCCACGCAGAAGTATGGCTTCCCTCAACAAGACTTTTTGAAAAATCTGCAGGTACGCCAATGACTATCTGAGTGACTGGGGTGCCTCAGAAATAGCCCCATGCCCGCTACCCATACACAACTATATATGTTGGAGCAAGAAAAGCGGTATCAGTAGGCTATGCAATACTACATAAAAGCAATGCCGACATTAAAGCATAACTTAAAGAGAACTAGCAGGCAGAGCTGAATATCACATGTGACAACTGGGAATGGCCAGATTTTGTAGAAAAGTGCTCTGTGGGTCAAAGAGATGCTAACACAAGGTTGATGTCCTATAGGATCCTTCATAGAACCTACTGGTATCCGGCCTATGCTCATAAAGTCAACGCCTCAACATCTGCACAGTAGTGGAGGGGTTGTGCCAAAAATAGCACACCCCTTACACATGCTATGTGAGTGTCCCTGGGTGTCAAGATTCTGGAAGAAGGTGGTAGACGTAATCTCTTTGGTTTTGCAAATACCACATGACGATTTACAATTGTTCGAATTAACAATTGACCGATTTTAAAGGGTCACAATTGACCTTTTCACAATTGACCACATATATACATATATATCTATATATATGCAAACAACATATGGGGATGCATTGAAGCATAGAAATGCACCAATAGCGGTAGATAAATGCATTAGGCATTAGGAATTTAATGCTGGTATTAATAACCAACATATGACTGCGTTGGTACTATGACTCTTGCACTATGCACTTTATTGTGATCGATGCACTTTATTACGTAATAGCACTGGATATTTCACAGCATTTCGTCTGGCAGGTCAAAAGGACTAGGCGACTGACAACAGATGCCCATATTGAACAGACGTGTGAACCCCCTCCCCCCCTTGTTTTGGCAGCGCAGCTATTGCACTATGCACTTGATTGACAGTTATGCACTTTAGGATCTCTTGCAACTTTACACCTAATGACTATGCTGCTAATAGTGTATGATGTTGATCATTGTTATTTGTATGCACAATGCACTTTATGCAATTTGTTTACTTCAAGAAAAGGATCTTAAACCTAAATAGCAGTCTTAGCATTATGCTGTTGATTGCCTTCCAATGTACTGCATAGCAAGCTATAACTCCATGATATAACGGGAGGCAGCACGATTTGATCATTCCCAAATATAATAGCAATGGTGAAATGACCATGCCCACGTTGCATATTACGCATTATGGGATTGCTATGAGATGCTACAATATGAGCACATTTTCAGCGAAATGCAAAGTAAATGCTGTACTAAGAACTACAAAATGCTTTCAAAGACACATCAGGTATTGAGGGGCTCCACGGAGGGCACACTCGGAAACAGCAAAGGCCAAAATGATGATTTTTGTGGCATACATATTTATGAAGCCATGAAATATTGAGCAATTGCACTGATTATCAACATTGGTCGCTGATAGGGACTGTCTGTGTAGCCTACACAGAACAGTAGCACTCAATTTACCCATACAACATCAGCGCTCCAAATGTGCAAAGATAGCCACCATGCTTTTGCTGCGTAAAGAGTGTTCCAACCAAGGAGTCCTTCTTCTATTTCGGTGAAAATATTCACCAAATGCTCTACACCATTGTTATAAACTCACTGGTTGAATGGGGATTCGTGGTTGTGATCAAGCGGCGAGTTGTGCCGCGAAACGCGTTAACGTCCCCAACGCGCACCTTTACTATGCACTTTGGGAGAGCACATACTGATGGCTTTTTAAACTTTTTTGCCAAGTTGTAAGGCATTAATAAAGAAGGTAACATTTTTTTACCAAATCATCAAAGGGTTTCCGGATTCGTTTATTTCCATGGATGTGGAGAGTGCTACTCGCCTAGCCTGATGTTTATCAGTCCCCCGAAGACATATATATATATATATATATATATATATATATATATATATATATATATATATATATTTTCACTAAAAAAAACTTTGTGAAGGGTAAGGGGATGTTATGGTTAAGTTGCACTACTAAAAACCTATGAAATTCACTAAAAAAACCTTTGCTAACGGAACCTTATGGTTCAAAGTAAAACCGAAAAACCCCTGAAATTCACCAGTTATAGTAAGCTAAACAACCATAACTCGCGCCACCACCGTGCATTGCTAAGACTAACACCCAGGACATCAAAGATGACATCACAAATGTCATTGATGACATTACTGATGACATCACATGTGCATTTACTTTTCATGAAAAGTCTGTACAAGGGATTCTTATTATAATGTTGACAAAAAAGTGTCAAGGATCATTGGAATAAATCTCATGAGCTACTTAGTGCATAAAGCAATGCATTCATATAAATAGCATTCTATTATGAAGTTCTTTACAGTATAGTAAGCTATTCATGTATAAACATAAGCATTTTGTGCAGCATACATGATGGAAGTGCAATAATCATAATCTTGCCATGTTGAACAGTGAAATAATAAATGCTTTCTTATTACAGTTTAGCGCACTGTGCAACATGTAATAAGTAACTAATAAAACCTACTTACTACATAATTTCATTATTACATACAAAACACAAAGACAAAACAACCCATCCAAATATCAGTATATAAAGGGAAAGTGAAGTACGCAAAAAAGCAGCAGTAGAACCAGAAAGTGTTCATAACCTAACTGATTATCTTTATGTACAGAAATGATTGCTCTGCTTCAAACCTACTACTTCGCTATGTACAACTATCACATGATGTGACTGCACCCTAAAGAAAGTAATGCGCATACAAATATGAGCCTATCTAGATAAAGTATAGTAACAAAAAAAGAGCAAAACAAAAAGAAAGTGTTGATAACCTTACTGATTGTCTTCATACACAGAAAGCATTACTGTATTTCAAGTGTGTATTTTCCTTATGTATATGTTTCATATGCTGTGAGTGGACCCTAAGTGAACTATTGTAAGAAAATATTTGAAGTATAAGTCTACAAATATAGTACTTTTTGAATGTTTTTTTCCTAACTGTGACTGGCCAAGATGTATCACTAAAAGAAAAGAGAGCGATTCAGACATGTGATGTCATCAGTGATGTCATCAATGACATTTGTGATGTCATCTTTGATGTCCTGGGTGTTAGTCTTAGCAATGCACGGTGGTGGTGCGAGTTATGGTTGCTTAGCTTACCATAACTGACGAATTTCAGGGGTTTTTCGGTTTTACTTTGAACCATAAGGTTCCGTTAGCAAAGTTTTTTTGTGTGAATTTCATAGGTTTTTAGTAGTGCAACTTAACCATAAGGTCCCCTTAACAACATTTTTTTAGTGAATTTTACGGGTTTTTAGTAGGGCAACTTAACCATAAAGTCCCTTTAATACAGTTTTTTTTACTAAATTTCAGAGGTTTCCAGTAGAGAAACTTAACCATACCACCCCTTTAACAAAGGTTTTTTGCTAGAGATCATCGCTTTATAGTAGTGGCACGCAACCATAATGTAAAGTAACTTCTGACTTATTTACACACCTTGCGGAGAATACCACATGACAATATGCTGGTGTACAGCACAGTGACGTGTCCGAGAATCCGTAAACATTTAACAGTAAGATGTATGCCTCGTGGACAGTGTGGAAACAGATTTTATATTGATGTAGGAACGTCCACCTGCAATATTTCCCTTGCACAGCGCCAACACGTTTTGGTAGTCAGCCATTTACAATGTAGTACACATTACATACTTTTAGCAAAAGGTCTAGTTATCTGAAAATGACATCTGCCCTCCTCCCCAAGAAACAGCAGCACTGCTGTAATGAAGGAGCATGACAAACACTGCCCCTACCTCACAAATAACAAACGCACAATATTTTTGTGCCGTCCACCTACCCCCCCCATTACTGTTTGGTGCCTCTTTCCTCATTTCCGTTCGCAAATTGCCTTATTAGCTGTCCTGCTAAAAAAGAAAGCCATCCGTTAACAAAGTAAATGTTCCGTTAAGAACCACCTTTCACAGTGTAAGTATATTAAAAAAAAATTGCATACACTCCATGTACTTTATATTTCTCAGTAAAGTACATAGACGCAATATGATTTGCCAGTAGTAGTATAGATTTGCAAAGCAATAACGTGTGCTACTGAAAAATAAGATTTCTGGTTATAATCTGGCCCGCCAGTGGCGGCCCGGATTACAAAACAAAATCCTTTTTCAAGATGGCCACCATAGAAAGGGAAGGTGGTTGTTCCATACATGGCCCCTCTTCGCTTTCCATGGCAGCCTACAAAAAGCAAAGGTATGTGTCGTGACGCAGAACCTGTAAATAAACATACAGAGACATACAACGTGGTACCTTACATTGTGAAATGATACACTGGATTTTAAAAGAAAACGTTAACATTTTAGAATTTGTAAAGTAGTTTTATTTAACAAAAAACTGTCAGAGACCATCGGACTAATCCCATTTTCAATTAAATTGTAACAATGGTTTTAAAGGCATCACTGAAAATGTTCATGGTGAGGCACACATAGTTATTTTCCCATACACAAAGTATGCGTTTTTGTTAAAGGACCCGCTTTGTTTGCACAGTGATTTCCAAGACGACGCTATGACCTTTGCCCTACACCACCATAATTGATGTTATGTTACTCCAAATGGCTAGTTCAGCGTAGGGACATAGGGGGCCTGGCCGGTCATCCCACAACACTGTAATGGACAGGCAGCCGGTCACGAGCAGTTGCATCTGGCGTCCAAAAAAGTCGTCACTCGGCATCTGAAAACCATGGCACGCACAGTACAGCAAGATGTAGCTAGGCAAAAAACATAAGAGAAAATAAGTGTCAATACCCAACCTTTAGCAAAAAATTTCAAAAAAGACACAAAGATTGTGGAAAGTACTACACAAATCGAAGTGGTCAAACATGACATTTTAAGGAAATATTAGCGTTGACCATGGGTAAATATAGTGACAGCCTACAAACGCCGAGAATCAGCACTCGCCGTAAGGTGTAAAAACAGGGCAACTACACAGTGAGATGGTAATTCAGTTATGAAGCCAAAATGAATGGACAAGCAAGAAAAAATGACATCTCTTGATTTTAAAGAAGACCAAAAGAACGTGCAAAGTGATACATAAAGCTATGCGGGCAAGCATCACATTTCACAGAAGAAATATTAACGGTCAACAAGGGTGACTCTAGTCATAGCCTGCAAACGCACAGAATATGCACTCTCCATCATTGGAGGAAAATTACAAGTGCGCAGAAAGATAAAACTTCAGTTATATTGTCACAATTAGTGTTTCGGTAATATAAAATTAAAACGCGGTTCGGTGTAGAGTTGTCAAAATTAAACTTACATGATGTTTACTGCCTCCATTATTTTTGACCAAGTCAGACAGCAATGTATTCGCACCAAAGAATCTTCGTTAACTGATATTTCATGTTCCTTACAAACGTTTTTAAAACATAACCTTATCAAATGGTATTTTTTACAAGCTTTCATTTCTCGCATTTCTTTTGTAGTTTCCCTTTCGCTCAAGGTCAAAAAACAATTGCCCCTTATGTATTCACTGGGATGCGTGGGCCTACTGAGCTCGCAACCAAAAAAGCAAATCAAGTGTCCTTCACTCAGAAGGCAAATACATTCTCACTTTGCAACAACATATGAGAATCCAATCATGAGAACCGCTACTCCCATACGCCTCCAGAGGCGCTGTTTCCATTAAACAGTCCAGGTGGCGGCCTCAGATTTCAAAAAGTAGGACACCTATCTGACTACAATATTAATCTAAATACATTGTAACACAGATGCAGTAATTGGTCGCCGTACATTGAGCACCAACTTCCACTTTACTGTATAACTTTGGTGACAAGAAAACACCACTTTTTGAGTTTGTGCTGCCACATCCCATCCCAGCCTAATTAAAGCTCACGTTCGGAAACAGTATTTCATAAGTATAACAAGTGCATTGGTGTCTTGTTTTGTATGTGTTACCAGCGATGTACGCAAACACCAAAACACGAACAAAAGATGGCGGGGGCAGCGAAGAAATCTGACACACTTCACGCTGTTCCACAACCAATCATTGAAAACGTCACATGTCCGCAGACATGACGCTACGTATTAGCCAATCAATTTCTTGTCCGCGGAGCGAACAGGGAAGTGTGACCGTGGAGCGGACATAGATATCACTAATTTTTTAGACATACTTTTTGGTCTTTTTAAAGGAAACTACTGGACGGATTGTCACCAAATTGACAAAAGCACGCTTTTGGGGCCAAGCTCCTACCCCTGCCGCATATTCAGTGAAAATCTGTTCAGCGGTTTGGCCTGTAGGCGTGCGCAAAGTTTTTCCCCCATTCAGTCTATGGGAAAAAAAGATGTTTTGGGACCCACCCTATAACTTTTCCCCCCCCTGGACCAAACATCACCAAACTTTGCAAACAAATTCAGAGTGGCCCATATACTTTTTCTGCAAAGTTTGGTGTGGATTCGTCCAGGGGGAGCAGAGTTATAAGCCGCCCAAAAAGTGTTCTTCCTATGGAAACGGTAACTTAACCATAACTACACGGCCACTACCGTATTTCTTTATATATAAGGGGTTTTGTTTTTTTTTGCATTGGCTGGGGGGCTGCGGGGGGTTTCCCCCGCATATATGTTACAATTGACCTTCACAATTCGGTCAATTGTGAACAGGTCAATTGTAATTCGAACAATTGTAAAACGAACAATTCGTATACAACCGATTCAGACAGCGGGACATCCAACACTTCACATCACCCTAGGACATCAAAATGAAAATGGCACCTATTAGCGCTGGTCAATGCAAGAATAATAATAATAAGACACTGGAAAGTAAAGGCCGGGAGGGAAGCTGAGGAAGCAAGGAACGCATAGAAACACAGGTTTGATTCCCGGGCTGGCACTTAGCAACTGATCCCCGGCATTAAGCGCGTTATAAAAGAACAATTATAATTGTAATAAAAACAAAGAATAATTAATTACATAGCACCAAACTCTTCAGCGATTGGTTAATTCTTATGCTACAGGTGGCAGTGTTTGAAGGAATCATTTTATAGGCCACCAAATGAAGTATAAAAGGGTTTAACAATCTGGAACAGATTCCTAGAGGTTCCTTAACCCAGTATAAAGACTCTGGAACAGAAAGATTATTGGACAAATTGCAAATTTCACTTAGTTTAGCCATGTTATACAATTTCCTGTACTTGGACACCATTGTTGAATTTGTATAGGTACCCTCATTTATTCTTCTTACACAAGTTTAATTATAGTGCATGGCTCTTTTCTTTTTCATGTTTGTTCAAATATTCAATAATCATAATAAACTTTCTTTCAAATATTAACAGCTCATTGATTCAGTTCTATGTTTCCACCTGCTTACAACAAGCTCTGATTATGCCCTTGTTGGAAAAACTTAATGGGGCTCTTAAAGAGTTCCCCAACTTTCATCCTGTTACTAACCTGGGCATATCTGGCCAAACAACGACTAAAAGAGCCATGTGTTTCCAATTTCAGAAGAACATAGAATCTAATGTCATGTTGGATCCCTTTCAGGAAGGCTTCCAGCTGGCACGAAGAACAAACTCTGTCCTTCCGGTGGCACTGGACGATCTCTGCTCTCAATCTAACATTGTTAACAATTCAGCCCTCATCCTGTTGGATCCGAACGCAGCTTTCAATATGGTGAACCATGCCATTCTCTTTAGGAAGATCGAACTGTTAGGCATGATGAGCCTGGCTCTGAAAAAGATCCATTATTTTCTATCAGATCGTGCCACCCCAGTTTAAATCAGAGTTCAAACCCATAACCGGTGGGTACCACAGGGACTAGCCCTATTCCCTCTTATTTACAGTTGCATTTCCCCCTTGGTGGGTCTCACTAGACTGCATTGGCAAGTCTTCTGCCGTAGTGCTGATGGAAAGCTATTCTTTTTAATATTCTGGAACCCATGGCCATTCCTCCCAGTTAATTCAGTGTCTAGTACCCATCAATTCTTGGATGAGTCATAATTGTTTGAATTCAATCCTCCCACATCTGAGATTCCCGGATCGGTCCTCATCCACAGCTCGGGCAATCATCTTTTTGCCCCATAGAGCTGGGGTAATGCCTACTGCCTACTTTCCGAGTGAGCTTAGAGATCTTTTTTGACAGGGTTCTCTCTTTGACTCCACAGGAAAACCTTGTACCACATAATTAATAACGCATATAACCCCACGCAGTCAAAGCGTAATTGAGAGAACTTGTAAAAACAATTAATTTGAAATTCATACCAGGAGATCAAACACCCTTAAATGACCTGTAACCCCATCAAAACCTCAGAAAAACACACAATTTGATGTGCGCAGTTCAGTTAGTCACCTTCTAGCACAAACTGGTTTGCAGCCCCTTACACGATGTGTTTTTTCTTCTCAATCATATCCAGAGGACCTCAAATGCAGTGGCGTTACTAGGGGGTCCTGGGGGCCCAGTGCCCCCCCTCTGACATGCTGTGCCCCCCTACCTAAGAGGAGCAGTGACTGTGTTCTCTGTTCCTGGTGTTATTATGACACTCAATGAGGCAAATGTCTCCTTTTGTTTCAAAGCAAGTAGTGAGGGAGCAGCTCGCAGCCCCTCCCATCGGAATGTAGCACAGGAAACTGCTAATGCTGGGCCATTAGTCAGTGAATGGTTTCTGCCTGCATTCTGATGGAACAGGTGGTACAGTGGGGTGTGGGTAATTGGTGTGCACAAAAGCCTCTGCAGGAGTGCTTGTGTGACATCGCACATTACCTTTCATAGGTCACCCCCCCACACACTTTTGACTGTGCCACGCCACCCCTACTTTTGTAGAATCTCGGACAGGTGGGAGATCCTTCAGATTTACAGCCCCATGCCTAGGGGATCAATTCCCCTCGACTCTTCCGGAAACATACTTTGCCGTCCAGTGCTTCAGTGTAATCTAATCCTTGTAACAGTTTACTAAATCTGAGAACTCACCTCATCAGCAGGTCTCGCCAGGGGGCCAACCATGGTGTGTGCGCGCTGTACAGGTAAGCATACGTAATATAACATAAGATATGTTTCCAGCAAGGCGTGTAGGGGTATCCAATGGATGGAAACACGGCTCTGGGTGCCTCAAAAAAATATGATGACAGAATGCTGTTCTGGGCTCCTGCTTCAAGCAAAAACAAACAAAAATACAAACCACAATGGTCTTACTGGCTGTTGGAGTTTGTTTAAGTGCAAACGCGTATCCACGAGGGTCCCGTTCGGTGGGTGTGATGCATGCAACCAGAACCTGAAGTGTGTGCAACAGCGGCTCCAAGCAAAGCGTGTGGGTAGCTGGGCATGAGGTGGGAACACCTACTATTACGGGCATGCTTATTTCTGGCCTGTTTTGGCTTCCTGAAGCGGACTGTGACGGAAGGGTTAATAGATAGTGAATGCATATAATCTACTCGCCCGGAGAAACTGGAATTCTGTCTTTTGTATGAGGCAATCCCCCAAAAAACGAAAAGTGTTGGTCGAAGTTTCCAAATTCTTTGATACGATATGATAGGTTATTTATAACAATTTCTAAGCGCGGACCCGGGGATCGAACCTGCGTTGCTGAGTGTCGTTTTGGTACCCAGGCGAGCCCGTTGCCCCTGAGTTATCCTACTGAGACAAATTAGCACCTTTGCAACTTTTTAAACAAGAATAGATGGGTGTTGGGTTGGGATATTAAAAAAAGATGGGGGCTGCAGGAGGTCTCCACCGCATGAAAAAAGTGCACAAAAAACCCCCAGAAAATATTTTCGAAATTCGACCAAAACAAATTCGTTGTTTTGGTCCTCATTGTTTTTTTTCCAGCATTTCAACGTACAACCTTGTGGTACGCTAACTATTCGTAGAGGAACAGCAAGGCCCTGACGGAGAGGAACGTTATAGTTTTGAGTCGGAGTTTTCCATATAGAGGATGTGATGGCAAATGCTAACATCTCGTACGTGCAAAAAGATGGAAAACGGCGGCGGTTCTCAAGAGATGGCATCTGTGAAGTGCCGGAGCACTTTCAACCACCGGGACAGCAGCCTGAAGCCGAGTATGCTGCCAGGACCCCGGGGTGAAGTGGGCCTTACTGCAGCGGGTCACCAATGCAGAATGGGATGTAGTGGCAAATAACGCAACGTTATCTTTCGGCCTTCTAAATGCCATTATCCTCAATGGTGTGTGAACGCTGAATACATTGTCAATATGTAAGAACTGTTTCTGGGGATTATTAAATGTAAATTATTAAACTGAGTGAATGTAAATGTAGACTTCGCCAGCTGGGTCTAATGTACCAACAAAAAAACATTTTCAGCATAAAGGCAAAACTGTTGTCTCTGTAATTGCTTGTTTTCTACGTGTGCAGTTTTTGCACAGTAACGTGCACACACACGCACACACCGAACACCTCATATACCATAAGATCTACTTAAGTGCAACCTTCTAAGTCTTTGAAACTTAATTTGCTCTCCCCCATTACCATCCCATATTCCCATATTCCCAACTCCTGGACCCTTTGCCTAAAACGTGAAGTGCGCAACGACATACTGGGTACAAATATTGCGCCTGATTTATGGAATGCACTGCCAACCAACACCCTGAAAGTCACTGCACTGCAAACATACCCTTTGCATGCACTTTGCATGGCTCTGTAAATTAGGGTGTTTGTTGGCAGTATAAAGTCACTTTGCACCGTGCTAAAAATTCCATAAATCAGGCCCAGTGCCTTTACCCTGCTGACGCAAAGATTTTGTTCTGACTTCAGGTTAACAGCATAAGGTGGCCAGGTGACGGCACCATAACACCTGCTTTCCCGCCATCGGCTTTCATTTAAGATAATCGGTGCGTTCTAAGAGGTGTGGTCTTGTGTTGGCTTCATTGGGACGCCCATGCCAGTGAACAGTTTTTTTAAACATTTTTTTAAAGAAACGCAGGTTTGTATGAGTGGCGTTCCTATTCCCTCTCCTCCTGCTCACTCGAAAGCAGCCAACACACAGGAAAATGAGCCTGGGAAAATAAAATGATGCACATGTCTGCCTTCCTCATACATTACGACTTCCTTTGCTCCATCCCTCCTGTCCTGTACCCATGCTCCCTAACCACCTCCCCCGCTTTGCCATCTCTGGCCCCTCTGCTTCAGCCACTAGCAAAAACCAAAAGCCAGAAGACTTAACATCTCCCTAACATCGTCCTGCGCACCTCGCCCCCTCTCTCCCTCTCGCGCTCTGGCTGTCTGCCCTTCTCTTTTATTCATTTTATAGCCGCTATTTACCCGT
Organism: Ambystoma mexicanum; assembly: GCF_040938575.1. Classification (NCBI taxonomy): domain Eukaryota; kingdom Metazoa; phylum Chordata; class Amphibia; order Caudata; family Ambystomatidae; genus Ambystoma; species Ambystoma mexicanum. Next base: position 44,443,378 of record NC_090922.1, read on the forward strand.
TTCTATCCCCCCTCTTGCACCCATTCCTTTTTAGCCCCCCCCCCCCCCCGCCATATAATAAATTCCGCCAGTGCCGTGTTTTATGGGGCAGTGTGTAGGAATTTAGTTTCACGGCGGAAGGGCAGTCCTAGGGGGGGTGTTAACCAGATCACGTGACTGAGCATAGCAGTGAAGGCGTTGGCAGCTCTTTAGGGCGCAGGGGTATTGGGCCTACTCACCGCCGTCCAGTTTATAGGCAGGTGCGACGGATAGTCATTTTCTGATCGATAGTACCAACGGATAGACATTGCAAACAGCAAGACGTGCCACGTTCGCAGACACCTCCACGCTGCCTAGCCTCTCACACGTCTAAAACGGCATTTCATTCGCAATGTATTTATACGAATACCTCCTGTTCTTATTTGCAGGTTTACCTGTATCTTGAACTCAAAGAAAACAATCAGTAAGTGTTCTTTACTTTAGACATTGTTTCATGTTTTGTATTTTTTCAAAGTGGGTGTTCGAGGGTTCACCCCCGATCTGTTTGAAACATCGTGGACCATATTTGGAGAATTTTTCATGCCCGGCTGCAGCCACTGAACCTAATTTTCGAAGGCCCTTCGTTTTTCGACCTATTCCACAAATCAACCGCTAGGTGGCGAGCCCTAATCACATTTCTACGGAAGTCTCTTAGGTGGAAAGGTTTACACTGGTGATCCGTTTCTATAGAGCAGTTGATATGTGTATGCAGGCGGTCCGCCCTGTGCAATGTTGGGACACCATTAATATGGCGCGCACCAAGTTTTGAAGGCTTGAATCTCCTTTTGAAGTTAGATTTGCTGCACACCACATGTACTTCTGCATCCTTTTTCTCCAGGCGTGGTTCCTGCTCTCTGAAAGAGGTCCTACCCCCAAGGACTCCTTTTATTTAGCCTATGATGATTATTATTAATATATATATTTTTTTATCTGGCCGATTTAAGCATTATACATCTCATTCAATGTGTACGTAAAATTGCCGCCATAAAACCAATTACTAAAAAACTCAGATACAATTAATTCTCCTCCTGAAACAGAAAGTAATAACTCGGATTTAAAAAGGTGCCACATGGGCCATATTCCATCAAAGACAAGTAATAATAAGTAATCACAATAAGGATAATGTTGGAAAGCTCTACCTGTCCACCAGCAATAGGAGGGACGAAGATCACTGGTCCATAATCTGATTATGACACCCCTTCCTCCCTAAGCCTCTGATTTTCCCTGTATTGTGTTTTTATGGATTGTCTTCTCAGGAAGGCGGTGATGTTGACACACTTGTTGAGCTGTTTTGCACATCAAACGGCAGGTTATTCCCTAGAAGGGGTATTAATACTTTATAGACTGTGTTTCTGCCCAGCAACTTTATATGGCCTCGAGGCACTGACCATGAAAGATCTAAGATGGTTGAGCCACGTAGAGGGTGTGTTTTGGAGAAAGCTTTTAAAACTCAGACCTTCAGTCCCCATGGAAACTCTGCGACTGGAGCTGGGTCTAATATCATTGACTTCCCAGGTGGACAGGAAAAGGGGTGAGTTATATCTTAAGGCTAAGAAGTTGCCTCTTTGTCCGATCCTACGCATTTTTTTTATGCTAATTGTGGACGAAGAAAGCAGGCTAAATATAACTGATACAAAGATTTGGTAATTAACACCTTTTTAATTACCAATTGGTATCCAAACTGACAAAATAGGGGTTGGGGGGAGGTACTTGCCTTTGAAATCCTCATTTAAAATCAAATCTGAGCTTGTTGACTGGAACAGAAATTACAAGCATATCTCTACACTAAAAAGTCTAAAATGCCTAGCTGGGGTTTCACATAGGTATAAAAACCGCCAGCAGTATATTACACTGAGTCCCAGAGCAGAAGTGCATAGAATGATGTTATACTTAACTATTAACCGCTTGCCAATATTATCAGTTCTGGGTGCTCGGATGAATCTAGCAGTAGACCAGCGAGTGTGTCGCTTCGCAGGTGTAATGGCATGCTGGAAACATCTAAACATCTATTCACTGACTGTTCCAGTTTGAGCACTTTGTACATGTGCTCTTATGAAAATATGGTTTACGACTATGATTCGATTAAGTAGAATTAGTTTTGGATATATTGCCTAAACTCCTCCACACACTCAGTCCACTTGGCACTGTTTAGGGGTTCTGGAATGTGCTTGCTAAGCACCGTTCTATTGTGGTTAAATCATACTGATGTTAGAACTTTTGATGTTGAGATTTCAAATTGAATGGCACCTGCTATAGTCAATCATGTAAGTGATGTAACCTGAGCCTGTACTCTCAACGTAATTGCACACATGCATTTAGTTTATTGTAATTCCTCACTATGAGGTTTTAATGTATATGTTTCACCAGTATGCATTTGAATTCTGTCTATCTCCTCATAGGGCATTAGTGTAAATGTCTATGTAAGTTCTGCCAGTTGTTTGGTGAAGATCAGCTTGTTCTGTTATACATTGTTTGTATATGTGTATATCTTAGTTATCAACATTTTATTACAACACAGTGTATTTGGTGTTATTACAACTAATGAAATGTGTAGTGTTATTGATATTTGTAAAAAGTAATTTGACTAATTACAATAACACACATGAAAATAAATAATGGTAGATAAATCAATAGTAAAAGAAAATACAAGTCCAAATAATGTACTACTACAATCACCCTAACTTTCAGAAATTCCTGTCTATCGGCCCCTAATTATGAATATATAGTTTGGGGAAAGGAGGGTGCGTGCACCTAGGTGTTAGAGAGGAGTCATTTCTTGAAGAGGAGGGGTTTCAGCCCCTTCCTGAAATGTAGAAGCTATGGTCGAGTCTGGTGTTGACGGGGCGGAGGTTCCAGTGTCTTGGAGAGTAGACAGAGAACGCCTGTCTTCTGCTTCTTATCTTCCTGCAGTGGTGCAGTTCAGATCTGCAATGTCCTTACTTATGGTGGTTGGTAACTGTTTATTTAAATCCCTGGTTACTTTTCAGAATTGTGCTTTCAATAAAGTGTATAATGCATGTAGAGTCTTTCCTATAACCAATTTGGCATGATGTTATTTTGGTTCATGATAATGTGTTTGATACAGTCATGCAGAGAGTTACTTCTTAATGCTGGAATTTGCAGGCTTACATTGAGCCAACCTTCCATCTCAAGTTATGTCTGAGTGAACTGTTACAAGTGCAATGTACCCACTAAAATTAACTTTTGTGAACATAGAGGACATGGAAATCGAGGCATGAAATGCAGGTATAATATTATGTACTAACTTACAATTCTCACAATCTGCCTTGGAAACTCAATCTAATCATCACAGTACTTTAGAGCATAGTCAGCAAATGATGAGGCAGACGTGTTAACCTAACAGGACTCACTTGCACCCAGGCTGACTGCAGTGATGCATATTTTTCTTACTGCGAAGGTCGTTTTCTCATGCATGACACCAAGAGGAGTTTGGGTCCATGGTGCTGTAATTTGCCCAAAGCCAGAGGTCAGAAGGTGTGCTATAAACAGAATTATGCGTGAGTTTATACAGACTGCTGGCACGTTCCCCACCCACTATGAGATCATGAGGTTGCAAAATACGCCGTGTTTCCATAGAAATGGCATTTATCTGAGCATCATTGGCAATGCCATTTTCTTTTACACTGTGCAAGAAGCATTGACCAGAATATGGTAAAAATGTGACCAGAGGCAAACAGAAACGCATATAAAGAGAAAATACAAAAAAAAGTTGCTGGCACACAGGTCACAAAAAAAAAGACCTTTGTACATCTACGATGGAAGACTGAATCCCCTACCCAGTTTGATATTGTTTACCCCTCCGCACTATCTTGACAAGGTTGTGCATTACGAGTTACTTTCAGGATTACAAGTGCCACATCCAGGGTGGCTACGTGGATGTATGCAGATGGATAAATCGTGCATACTTTCATTGAACTTTGTGGTGGACGTGCTTTGGAATGGCACGACATTTGTACTGTAAATGTGTAACGGTACATTTCAAGTGTTGTACAGGAGTGACAGTGTTGGATGATGGTGGTTTCGATGCGACTGGTCGATGTGTGTGTGCCTATTTACACGTAACCCAATGAAGTAGAGCTGCAGAGAAGATAGTGCAAAGGAAAGAAGGACTGTTCCAGCTTTACGGGGGTGCGGCCCTCGCGCTACTTTGGGAGGCACACGTGCCAAAATCTGCCCTTTACACCACCTTGCCCAATTGCCATGGCAGTGTGGGGATTAGCCAATCCGGTAGTGTGGTTTGGTTAACAGGAAGGGGAGGTGTAACTGTTGTACATTATATTTTGCATTGTGTTGACTCTAGGTGGTCCCTTTGTCATAGATCTGCACAACTATGCCCTGGAAAGACACTTTGAAGGAAATTTTGGTTTGGAAGGAGTGGACGTATCATGGAACACTGTGTATGAGTGCAATTTCGACGATATGCATGCACTTTGCAAAGACCTTGCCACTTTTCCAGTAGTAGATGTCATCGTCATCCCTTACGGTGGCATGCATATGGGTTACCTGCCTTGCTTAGATTTGTTCCGTAGACTGAGGAGATTGCTGAATGTCGTGAGGATGCTTTTTCCCACCGCCAAGGTGCTTTTCTCATCCATGATAACACGAAGAGTATAGCCTGCTGCTCATGGATGTTGTTTCGAGCCAGACGCAGGAAGGTGTCTCATCAACAGAAGCATGTATACTTTTTTGTCCACTCGTGAAATGTTCTTCTGCAACAATTACCTCATTAGCTGTGGAAATGCAGTGTTTCCAAGAAAATGGCATTTTGTTCTCACCCATTGGCAATGCAGTTTTGTTTGCTCGTCTACAGGCTTAGGGTGTGCGCCAATAGGAAGAGGGACTCCTACTTCACTCGGGCCCGGCCCTGGACATACTTGGGCACCCGCACGTGCCACTTTCGGCGCTTCTCACCATGCTGGCCCTTGGAAATGGGACTGCAGCGATTTTCCTATCAGGTGGTGCTCAGGGTGTGCATCACAGGAAAGCACACCAATAGGAAGAATGACTCCTCCTGTTGTACTGGGGTGCGGCCCGCGCGGTACTTGGAAAAAGGCACGTGCCAAATTCTGCACTTCTCAGCATGCTGGCCAATGGAAATGGGACTATGGCCTTTGGCCAATCAGGTGCTCAGGGTGTGCGTCACAGGAAAGAGCTCCAATAGGGAGAAGAAGTCCTCCTGCCTCACCAGAGCACGACCCTCTGGCTCATTGGGGAAAGGCATGTGGCACATTTTGCACTTCTCACCATGGTGGCCAATGGAAATGGGAGTATGGATTTTGGCCAATCAGGTGCTCTGGGTGTGCGTCACAGGAAAGGGCGGCATTCAGTTTCCCCATTATTTTGTGTACTGCGGCTGGCAAACATGGCAAGATACACAGTTTTCGTCGTGGCTTTGTGGAAGATCTGTGCAAGTATGCCCTCCAAGAAGACTTGTCTGGCAATTTCGGTTTGGAGGGAGTGGACGCTTTGTGGTGTAGTGCCGAATCGTGCTGTTTCGGCGGACTGCTTGTAGAATGTCACTTCATGGCCTCTTCGGCAACTGTACATTTTGTGATTGTGCACTTTAGAGCCTTCTTTTTGAGTTACATGCCTTGTTCCCTTGTGTTTAGTCAACTGAAGATTATGATGAAAGCAGTGCAGCACATTTTTCCTACTGCCAAGGTGCTTTTCTCATGTATACCCCCAAGAATAGTGTGGAAGTATTCCAATGATTCCTGTCACCATCCAGATGTCGGAATGCTTCTCATCAACAGAAGCATGTGTGACTTCTTGAGTGCTGCTGGGATGTTCTCTTGTCAGAATGAGAACATTGGTTCCCGATACATACACCTTTTATAAGGTAAATGGCAGCATGTCTTTGTCGCACAGTGGCAATGAAATGTTTCACAATCTACACTCTGCAGTGAAGACCCTATTATAAGAATGTGAGCTGACATTGAAAACACACATTTACGTATGAAGACCGCAAAAAAAAGTGTTTCTACGGAAGCACCTTTACAAAAACAAAAAAAACAAAGGTTCTTTTAAGAGCCACTACACACCAGCAGGAAAAGTATGTGAATATCGGGATAGTTGCAGGGTGGCACGTGTTACATATACCTCTTTTGCAGATGGCGGCCATAGAAATGGGCCTCCAGAGGCTACGGGATTAGGCAATAAAGTTTGTGGGTGTGGTATGTACGGACAGACTGTGGTACATGGTGTATTTGTCAACAGAAATGCAGAGGGTGCAGTTAGGGCTGTGTGATTCACGAGGCACAGCATGCAGGTTTTAGGGGATTCCGACATACGTTGAGTGAAAGTGAATGGAAAACACTGTGCAGTGGCTACTCATTTTGTAATCTATCATTTGCATGTGTAGTGCCATGGAGTAGCTACAAGGAAGTGCCAGATTTTGGTTTCTCTGTGTGACACTTTGGTGACACGCAATCATGCTGATATTATTGTTGTTCATTGTGCAGGGAAAATGGTGCAGCATGTTACACAACCTCAAGTGCCATTTGCGATGAAGAAGGCACTTGCCCAGTTCTTGCGTTTGTTTTAGATCTCTTGCATACATTTCTATTGCATTATGCAGCCACTGATGTGGCAGTGTCATTTTCTATTAGGTCCGTGAATGCAGACAGCGCGGTACATTGCAAAGTAGAGTATTTGTGCCTTTGTTCAACATGTGCCAATGGCATCCTTCGCCCATGGGACTATGACGTTTCACAGCACAAATACTTTTTTCCAGCTATAACATTTATCTTACTATGCCAGCCATCTGGATTTTTGCACACCCCTTCTAAATTGGCTTGGTGCCCTTCTTGAAAGTAATGAACTTTTTTTGTACTTAGTGTTGCGCTGTGACTCTCTTGAAAACCCTCTGCAACACCTAAAAAACCTCTTTGTACAGTGGCCCCCTTTGTAACCGATTGAACTACAGTGTTTACCAAACTGGCACCCCCCGCCCTGCATGAGTGCATTAGCAATTCTGTTGTTGATCTGTGAAATGTGCTTTCTTTATTTACCTTTTTCTCTTTCACAGTTCATTTTCATTTATTATGATGTTCTCACACATGCCACAGAAGGAACGGCAGGAAAGGTCCGGTACAGAAGGGGCAGCACCTGCCTGGATACTATAGGGGACGTTCCGGGAGACGGAATTATTGGGTGGTCCTCACCTACATAGGCACCAGTCATTGTAATGCTCCCGTAAGGACCGTTCCCACGCCCTTCAAAGTACCTTCCCTCTGTACAGTAGCGCGTTGCAGTACATGCACAATACAATGCCTTTTGCTGGGTAAGGGTCTGTAGCGCGCCATATGGTTTGCAAAGGTTATTTTACAGCTCTGCTGCCATACAGGAGTGGCACTCTAGTTGCCCGCAGCAGATGTGCAAAATGTTGTACATGAAAGTACCCTACGTAATTGCTGGAAGGGCGGTAGCCTGCCCACTGGTCCCTTGTGCTTTAATTTCAGTTGTCATCACATGCAGTACAAACACTTTATGCTACGCCATTAGTGTTAGGGGTAACATTCACGGATATACATACATTGTGGGATACAAGAATGTTTACAAGGACGGGAAACACAGATTCATTACGTGCAGCAGGAAGCCATTTATTCTGAGTGATACATGCAGCTACAGTGCTTTTCAAACCACCACTAAGGTTGTTTGCGCTCTGCATATTTTGCTGTTTCCCTACTTGTCTTTACATGCATTAGTATGTGCGTGAGGAAGGTACAGCAGCTTTGCCATTTTGCAGGCTTAGTACACACTGTCCCACCTGCAGTTACTTGTTTTCTTCAAATGTACGACCAGCAGGCGACCTCTTGATACTTTCCATCACACTGCTGAGTGCAGACACAATGTATTTGTTTCACGGGTCATTGAAAGGCAAGCAGCAGATAAATGAAAGTAGTGCGACATTTAACATGGCCACGTGAAAATACAGTTAGGAGTACGTTAGCCACACACTGGTAGGTTTGCAGAGCCACCCACAAAGTCGGCAGCAGTACTTTAAATGCGGTAGCCTACTGCATGAATCAATAGGGCTGGTGACAGGGGCGGTGTTACCAGCATATAGTGGATTACCTATGCATGGGTCTAGGGGTGGAACGGAAACAGGTGCGCTTCCACAACTACTTAAAAGTGCATTCGAAGATGCGGCCATGCAGCCACTAATGGAGTCCTACGGATACTTGCAGTGTGATTGCACATACGCCAACCAGATACAGTGGACCAAGGAAACTTCCATATTGCTCATTTGTAGTCATCTCGGCAAGTACTGTTTGGCACAGATTTATCATGCCCTGTTAACACAAAAACAGAGCCTACTGCCACACTAAACATTTACTATTTACATCTATAATTGGTACGAGACACCAACAATATTCGGAAAAGTAAGTGGTAGCGCAAATGGATACATACACCAGACAATTTGCCCTTTCCACACGTTTATCATCAGAGCAGCCAAGAAATTAGTAACAAACCATTGTTAACGGGACATTATGGTTATGTTGCCGTATGAAATACCCATCCTCTTTACAGAAAATTCTATGCTAAAGCAGCATTCTGCCTACAGTGCCCTACTAAAAATCTATGAAAACATGGTTAAAGGGACGTTATGGTTAAATTGCACTAGCAAAAACCTACGAAATTCAATGGAAAAATGTTGTTTCGACAGTTATGGTACACTAAGCAACCATAACTCGTGCCACCACCACACTGCTAAGACTAACACCCATAACATCAAAGATGACATCACAAATGTCATTGATGACATCACATGTGAAATTAATAAAGTAAAGTCCCTAGAAGGGGTTGTGTTTATAATATTGGTAACATAATGTCAGGGGGGATTGTATAATGTTACAGATGTAATTAATAGCTAACAATTCAACAACTTTTTTCATTGAATTTCATAGGTTTTATTAGTGCAACGTAACCATAACGTCCCTTTAACAACATTTTTTCATTGAATTTCATAGGTTTTTATTAGTCCAACTTAACCATAACGTCCCTTTAACAGCGTTTTTTTCAGTGAATTTCATGGGTTTTTACCAGTGCAAGCAATCTTCCTACAACTTACTAATATCATACATACCAAATATAACAATATTTGTGTCCAATTTACAAAGTGTCACCTTAAAACTCTGCCATTTCCCACCTTCTAGAATCTTTTTTAACGCTTCTATACACTTTTTGCAACTATTTCAACTAGTTTTGCATCCGTAGACGTCTACAAACATCTGACTTCATTGCGGACCTTCCGGACAGTGCCACATGACCATACATTGGCGCGTGGCATGATGACGTGTCCGAGAACCCGTGCGCACTTCACAATAAGATCTGTCCTTCGCAAACAGTTTGGAACTGCATTTTCACTGATCTAGGAACTTTCAACTTCAAAATTTCCCTTGCACACCTCCTACACCTTTTCATACTCATTATCCATTATCAATCTAGTACACAGTGCATACTTGGAAGAATTTTATCAAAACTGCAATTTATCTTCAAAATGGCATCAGATATTGCCATCCCTCCTCCCCAAGAGCAACCACCACCACCAGCTGGAGGACCTTCACAACGAAAAAAGTGCAGTACTTTCAAAGACAATGAAGAGGACCAAGAAGATGAGGTAGAGGAATTGTCTGCTTCCAGCACCAAGATCGAATCATGGGTGTGCCAGTTCTTTGCTACAGTTGGGAGTGTACCAAAGGCTAAAGCTACCAAAGTGAAATGCACTGAGTGCAATTGTGTACTCAGTCGCAGACTACCTGGACAGTACTCCTACGGGACCAAATCCAATGACAGCAATGCTCTCAGAAAGGTTGTTCCTTTCTCAGCAAGTAGTAAGCTGTCTTCCTCCACCTCATCTTCCTCAACAAATACTGTAACTACACAGCCTGATGTCTGCGGGCATTGGTGCGTTATAAATAAATAAATACAGAGGGCTACAGACCATTGTCATCCATTGCAGCCCCTCAAATGGGGGATAAAGGCCATTAGCACCCCTGGTTCCCAAAGTGGGAACCCAGGGTGCTAAAACATGGATTTTTCTTCCTATAGCAGGACGCCTGTGGCGTCCTGCTGTAAGAAGGAAGGATTTTCCAAGACAGCCAACATGGAAAGAGAAGGCGGGGCTCTGTACACAGCCCCTCTTCCCTTACCATGGCAGCCTGCAAAATCCTATGAACATATTACCCCAAGCACTTTTTTCCCTTTCAAACCTATCCTACCTTCGAATAACTTTACCACATTGAAGGTCCCAGGTAGATATAGCCACTTTAACCCAATTTTTCATCCTAGCAGTCATGGCCAGTAGCCAGATTGTCCGCGTCATGACCTTATGGCATGACCCAGACAATCTGGCTACTGCCCACGGCCACAGGCTATACCTCAGTCACCAAAGGTATATGACTATTTTTTTGTACCTACATTATTACACTTGTCAAAAAATAAAACACGGGCACATTTGCAAAACCATGCTTTAGTGTCCTTGCCAATGCTCCTTACGAGTTTACTCGAAATCCGCCCATGTTTTATTTTTTAAAAATGTCAAAATGTATGTATAAACAATAGTCATATAACTTAGTCCCCACTTGACAAAATCCATTCAGTCTTTAGACAAACATTGAAGGTTGGCTCTATAATCTTTCTCAAAACTTTTGTCCACATTCGTAAAATAGCAACAAAGTTAAAAGCCATCGAAAAATGTTAAGACCCCCCTCTAATTTGACCCCCTCTTGAGAAAATCCCACCAAACTTTAGAAAACCATTTATATCTAGATCCAAAATCGTTTTTCCAAATGTTGTGCAGATTCGTCAAATGACACCACATTTATATGCCTTTACAATATTTTGGGATCCCACCTCTAATTTTGCCCCCTCTTGCCAGAATCCCACAAAATTTTGCAAAACCATTCAGTATTAGTTCTACAATAAAAATGCATAACTACATGCAGTTTTATTGAGTGGCGCAAAAGTTATAAGCCATTCAAAAACTGCTTTTCCCCAACCCTGTAATGCAGAAATAGGTACAGATGTCCTAGGACTTCTGAAGTGTCCGACGAACACCACAGGACTGCCCCAGGACATCTGGAGTGTTCGCAGACTTTTGGGGGGTGAAACAACCTGTTTTCTGGCTTCTTATGGTCATATCCACTCAAATCCTCATCCTCCCCACATCCCCAGAGATTGTTTGTTGAGTTTGACAAGTGAAATGCTGCTTTTTTAAAATGTTTTCACCCCGCTGTCCGCGGACACCAAAACAGTCCGCGAATCCAAGATGGCGGGCGCCTTAGGAAAACCGACGCATTTCACGTTTTCTCACCAGCCAATCAGCAGGCGCGTCCCGATGTCCGCGGACCCCTCAAAAGTCAGTGAATTTTCTGGCCAATCGGAGGCCAGTCCGCGGACCGAACAGGGAAGTGAGTCCACGGAGCGGACATAGATATCACTAAACTTTTTGCCTCATGTTTTGGTCATTTAACAAAAAAATACTGGATGGATTTACACCAAATTAACAAAAGCACGCTTTCGGGACCAAGCTACCGCTTCTGCTGCAAATTTGGTGAAAATCCGTCCAACGGTTTGGGCTGTAGGCGTGAGCAAAGTTTTTTCCCATTATGTCTATGGGAAAAAAATAAATTTTGGGACCCCCCCTATAACTTTGCTCCCCCTGGACCAAACCGTGCAAAAAAATTCAGAGTGGGCTATAGACTTTTTTTTTTGCAAAGTTTGGTGAGGATTCGTCCATGGGGAGCGAAGTTATAAACCGACCAAAAAGTGCTCTTCCTATGGGATGAGCAACTTAACCATAACTACATGGCCGCTAGCGCAGGCAATGTAATATATATATATATATATATATATATATATATACACACACACACACACAACATATGAGTGCACTCCTAAAATAACACAATAATTCCCCCATCATCTTTCCGAAACCATGGCGAGGTAAACACCTTTTCTTACCGCCCCTTTAGGACATCGGTGGCTTGGCCCTTCTTCTGTGCATCACTGATTTACAGATTAACGCCACTTTTATAAAACATTTTTAATCCGTCATAAGGTGCCGCCTACTGTAACTCTAGCATAGCCCTAGCTACAGGTTATCTCCTCCTTCCTATAATACAACACATACAATGCTTGTCTCTCCCTTTTGTTTGTTAAATTTGAGTTCCCCCATACTTATATCCGTGGGTCAGCTGACGCCCTGGGAAATCGCTCCCCCTTTGCCGCTCTGCCTCCTGGTTTGCGGGGCATCCCGCAGGGAGTGGGTAGTAATCTCACGTGTGATCAGTTATCCGGTCCCCACGGGTCATTTATTGCTGAACCCGTTTTGCTTTGCATCCTTACTTGTATTCTAATTTCTCTGTCGTGCACCAATCATGGCGGCTTCAGAAATCAGCCACGCCTCATTTGCATACATTTGCATCCCTGCTGCACGGATTAGGCACTGCTGCTTGCTTCCTGTAAACCATGTTATATTTTCACATAGGATGGATTGCATAAAGTAGGGTGGAGAGTTTTGAGTTGATAGTGTTGTCAAAATAAACATCTTCACAGAAATACATTTTACACACCCGCACCCTCACACTTGCACACACTTGCACTTGTTGTACAATAGAGCACTATGTTGAATACAATACCCAGAGTAGAAATAGAACAACATGCTCAAGCTATGCCTTAACCTCTCACCCCCTTACCAGCAACCTTGTACAAGTTCATGGAAACGATGATACCAGGCCTGCACAAGTGAGCGTGTTCCAGTTCTAAGAGCAAAGGGTGCAGAGCCTGCCACCTGCGGTGGGAACGTCTAGCTGCCAGAGAACATACCTACAATGCTCCCCCAGACCAATGCAGCATCAGTAAGGGTGCACAACTATTTCAGACATTGATGAGTTTTAATTGTCAGCTTGATTTATTGTCAGTTTCGCCGTGTGGTCTTCTTTTATAGTGGCTATTTGGGGGTGTGTTCTAATTAATATATCATTGTAGTATGGAAGAAGTGGCCACAAGGCACCAGCTCACAATTTTATACATCTAGGTACTTTTTTTGTCATCTGAAATATTTCCTAACACACAATGCACCCTTTGCTCGAATGCAAGGCCACTTGTCTTTGTGACTGACCTCGGTTGTGTGGCCAGTGACTGTGCAAGCTGTTGCCTGGTCCAAAGATTTGTGTTGCTTTTGTGAAAGTGTAAACAGGAATGTGGTGTCAGCCATTAGGCCTGACACACTAATTGATGACAAGACACCAAGGATGACCAGACACTAGGCAGTGTGGGTGGAAAATAACTTTTTGCCACCTCCGTTTTCCCAGATCCCTTCTGGTCACATGACCATCTTGTCCTTCACGTAATTCCTCCCCGTGGCATGTGATATGACACTACAACCTCCCCAGAGCAAAATAAGGTCTCACCCTATCTCTTCAATCCATCTCGTGGGAAGTCTTATGGTCCTGTGGGGCCTCTCCCCAGCTGCTGGTACTTTCTCGATAGCTTGACACTAATTTGGTTCCCAGTCTTCACCAGCCGACGCCTCTTCATCACCTGGGCAACCCAGACCCTGCCCGTGCCCGGGGTTCCTCGTCGCGGTCTTGTCTGTATGAGCCACAATGGTTATTGACCTCTTTCTTTGAGTTACTGCCAGTCAGAGTGGGTCGAATGGGGGCGTCACTTTGTATGACGTAGGTTGTCGTACCAGTACCTGTTCTCCTAAACACATCAAAGGGACAGTCCCTGCGGTGACGGTGCACATACTCCTTCATCGTTTCCTTTGCCTTTGTGTCTTTTTCCCCTCACATCCTGCTCACTGTCATCTGATCTTCTCTGACATGGGGTGTGTGTCTTGTGCACACTGAGCGCCCAAACATGAGCTCTGCTGGACAAGCCCCTGTGGAGCTATGCTATGTTCCTGTAATCACGCAGCAGCTGGTAAAGAGTCGGTTCTAACGGCTTATGGGTGATGTTGGAAATGCCCACTGAGCGCTACAGGTTGGCCGTGAAACGCTCCATCACCCCGTTTGCCTGCAGCTATAACAGGGTCACTCATAGGTGCACAAACCCCATGTAATTAACAAACTTCGTGGAGTTGTTTCCGCTGAACAGGGGCCCGTTATCCGACTTCACTATTTTCAGGATTCCATATATGCAGAAGATGCGATCCAGTGCAGGAATGACTGCTGTGGCAGCTGTCGAATTCAGTAGCCCCACGTTCGGGTATCATGAATGTTCATCTAGAGCTGCCAGGATTTATGTGCCGGAGTGGCGTGGTCCGAAAAAGCCAATCACCACCTCCTCCCACACATGTTCGGGTAGTGGTGACATCTGCAATGGTTCGGGGAAAGTGTACAGCTGGAAGCTGATGCAGATGTGGGAAGATTTGAGAGTGTTTTCTAGTAGGTTGTGCATACCATGGAACCATGCCTTGTGCCGGAGTAATCTCTTTGTAGAGCCACTCTGTATGTGCCCTTCGTGCGCCACATCGATGCCGTGCTGCTGTAGCTGGGACAGTATCACAATCCTGTTTCCTTTCAGGATGACATCGGAAGTGTCAAAGGATAGTTCATGCCATAGACCAAACAAAGTCTTCCACAGCCATGTGTCCATGGCCGAGGTGCCGGCCGCCACACTGTCTGCAGCGCGCCAACCCCTGCTCCTGATGCAGTCCGACACCAGGGAAATGGTTGGGTACTCCCTTTTCCACTTACTGAGCTCTTCCAGCGAGAGCATAGGCGGGGGGCATGATGTTTGATGTAGTTAATGTATCCCTCAGCACGGTAACTGGGATGTGCCTGCTGCTGCCGGGGTGACAGGAAAGGAAATCTGCCGGATTTGCCTCTTTTCCAGGCCTATGGACAATATTGAATTTATACTCCTGTAATGTCAAACCCCATTGGGCAATGCACGGGAGCATCTGTGCCGATGGTTTGCCATACATGGTAACCAGTGCCTGGTGGTCTGTGATGACTGTGAAGGGCTTCCCATATAGGAACAAGTGAAAATGTTTGCACGTATACACATGAATGCGAGGCTCTCTTTTCAGCCTGCGAGTAGCGTTGTTCTGCTTCGGATATGCTTTTGCTGACATACAACACTATCCTCCTCAGTGTGTGGTGACTACCAGAATGCTTTGCGAGTATCGCTCTGAGCCTCACGGGGACTGGCGTCCACTGTGAGCTCGGTCAACAGGTTGTGCTCAAAGTAGGACGTACACACAGCTTTCTCTTCTAATGCTGTTGAACGCCGTTTAGCACGACACGTCCCATTCGAACTTCTGGTCTTTCGATGAGCATGCAGAGTGGGTTGCTGATGGATGCAAATTCAGGCTGGTATCGTGTACAGTAGCTCGCGAACCCTAGAAACAAGTGGACTTGATCCACATTTGTCGGGCCAGGGGCATCCGTGAATGCCTTTATTGTTCCTGGGTCAGTCTCAATTATTTTGGCCGAAAATATGTGCATGAAGAATTTCAGCGTGGCCTTGTTGAACGTTCATTTGTCCTTGTTTAGGGTCAGATTGGCGTCCTCCAGAACTCTGCAGACCCTCAGCACTGTGGCATCATGGGACCCCTGTTACTTGCTAAATATTAGTACATCATCACTATAGTATATACAGTTCAGGATGTGGCATATCACTTTTGTTATTTCCTCCTGGAATATCTTGGCAGCTGAGGAAATTTGGAAGCTCAATCTTTTATAACGGAACAGTCACAGGTGAATGGTGAAAGTCATTATGTATCAGAATTCCTAACTGATCTCAATCTGGTGATATTCTTTATTTATAGCCAGCCGACAGAAAAGAGTCTCCCCAATCAATGGATGCATCATATCCATGAAGCACAGCGTCTGGTGCCGCTCTTGCAGGATTGCTTGGTTGGGCATCCACCTGTCAATGCACAATCAGATCTGTCCTTCCAGGCCCTCTTTTGGAACGGGGAACACTGGTGATATCTATGGTGTGGGTCCCGCAGCTGGCTCAATTATGTCCTCCCATATGAGTGCTTAAAGTTCTTTTTCCACCTTTGGCTGAATGTTCAGAGGTATTCCCCAATAGTGCTGTGCCACCGGCTTGATTGAGAGGTCGATGTGCAGCTGTATTTGACGTCCTTTGAGTTTTCCGATGCCCTTGAACAGGGATGGGAAAGTCGCCTCTATTTTTGCTGTTGGCGTGATGTACTTGCTAGCCATTATCCGGAACAAGATGTGGATGAGCCCCATTTCGATGACTAACCAGAAACTCCATATGCAACCACTCATGGCCTCTGCGTCCATCACATGGATCGAGATGCGATCAGACTTGTCCTTGTAATGGTAGTTCATGGAAAATGTTCCTTTACCGGGCAGCAGTTCTTTGGTGCCATAGGCATATATGTCTATCTGGGCCTTCTACAGGCGCGGGGGTTATTTTAGTCTCTTGAATTCGGCTTCCGTCATTACGTTGATGGTCGCTCCCGAATCTATGAGGAAGTTGTGTGTCTCTCTTTGTATCATGAGCGACAGTGTTGAGCTGTGGGCAGTTGCTGTTGGATTTCCCAGGGCATATAGGGTTCCCTTATATCTTTCCATGCTGGACTGTGTGTCAGACTCACTTGTTGATGGCATCGTTGTATGTAGGTGGTGAATTCACCTCTTTCCTCTCTTGCGTGCCTCAAGCAAATATCTCGCCTTGGTACTGCGCCACTCACAGGATACATGTCTCTTGTGCAGAGCACTTCTGTCTCTACTCTCTGTGTTATTGTGCTGGTGACTTGTATCGATATGAGCCACGCTCCTTTTGGTGTGAGCTGGATGCTTTTGTTCAGCGACACATGGGCTTGAAATGGTTGTCACCCTCACGTGCTGAGCATTCCTGTCCCACTGCCGGACATGAGCCTTCATGGGGAAACTCGTACCCACAGCAGTTTTTTGTCCTTCCTGTCATCTTCCATTGTCGTGGTGTGTAACGCCAGCTTGTTCACCGCCTCCTCCTTTGTGGTCGCCAACGGTGTGAGTTGCAATTTGTTCAGTGTTGACACTTGGTGTTCCAGCACAGTGGTAGTTCTGTCTAGCAGTAGAATTTTTCACCACGGTGTGCGTCTTTTGCAGTAGTTTTTTTTCTTAAAAGTGATAGAGGTGCAACCTGCAATAATCTGAGACCTGATCGCCTCCTCATTTGAATAGCGATGGAAATCACTGATTTTAGTTCCTGACTTTTGATCTTAGCCTGGTCACAAACGTGCCGCTCATAGTCTACATTCTTGTGCATTGCAAAATGTTCATTCCAAATGCGCTTAAGCGCTGGGTAGGTGTAGTCAACATCTTCAGGGAGCTCAAAAATGTTCCAGCCCTGCTGTGAGAGGAAGGAGCTCTTGTATTCTCTTATCCTCCTGAGGACCCAGGCCATCCAGGTATACATCACATTCACAGATCCATCTCGACCATCTGGGCCCCAGATTGGTCGTGGCTGACATGTTACACGGCAGCCATGTTGCAAGGGGAATGTGATCCCAACCTGTTGCTCACGCTGCTGAACTAGCACTCCTGGCACTGGGCCTGGGTTTGCCTGGCACTGATCCTGGACTTCCACCCTGTGTCTGTGGGTCAGTTGTTGATTCTACTTCCCTTGTTTGCACCACAAAATATCCTGGTTCACACAATGGCCTGAGGGGGCACCATGTTTAACAGCAGCCCCTTGACTGAGTGTGCACACCTTGGGTACGTTTCTTGCTCTTTTCACACTCACCCGCCAGTTCCCAGGGGGAGCTTAATTGTTGGGGCCTGCGATGAGTTTGAGGCGGCATACCTTTTTTATTTTTTTTTATTCTTTACTCCTTTACAGTTCGCTGCTCCTCTGTGGTCTCCCTCGGTGTCTGCATGAACTCACTCCCTTGTAGGGTCGGGAGACGTGCTAAAGCTCGCCCCCGGAGCGTTCATAGTAAGCGGCAAAATAAGCGCTGCCCAGCGTGGACCTCCAGCAGGCTCTGCGGGATGGATGTAGCCGGCGGCTTATCACGGCGTGCTCCCGACCACTCTCGGCTTGCAAAATGTTAGCATTACCTGGTATATAGTATATGAACAAATCAGGTATCGGGGCATCCAATGGCAATATCTGGCAGATGGTGAGAGTACCTGCACACATGATGACAATAAAAGGCAAGTGGGGTGAGTACCCCAGCACGGGATGGCAACAGCTGGCAAACTGTACAAGCCCTTGGATATGTGATGAAATAACGGGCATATGGTGTACCTGGGGTTAAGATGGCAATCCTGTAGCTGGCATATGTGATTAGTTGCATGTAATGTCAATCTGGGTACACGACTCAAGTACCTAAGCATATCAAGGCAAAACCTGCTAAACAACTGAAGTACCTAAGCATATCAAGGCAAAACCTGCTAAACAACTGAAGTACCTAAGCATATCAAGGCAAAACCTGCTAAACAACTGAAGTACCTAAGCATATCAAGGCAAAACCTGCTAAACAACTGAAGTACCTAAGCATATCAAGGCAAAACCTGCTAAACAACTGAAGTACCTATGCATATCATGGCAAAGCCTGGTGCATAGTGTGCACACCTTCATATTTGATAGCAAAGCGTGCAATATATTTGGAGCACCCACACATATCAAGGCAATACCTGCCAATGAGGTGAGTATCTTGGCGTAAGATGGCAATACGTGGTGCATGTTGGCATTAGCTGCCAAGTGATGGGGGTACCTAATCATATCATGGCAATATCTAGCAACTTGAGATCGTACACAGGGGCGCGCTGCTACTAGCTTGCAAATGGTGTGAGCGCCTGACTATGTGATGGCAATACCTTGCAAAACAGAAACATTGTAATCATACAAAGCCAATAATGTGTTATGCTTCTGGACACGCCCCTCCCATGGCAGGCTCCACGGGGAAGTGTAAACTCGTTGATTCAAAGGAACCCTTTGACATGCCCTTCACTGCCTTCCACCAATAGATCTAAAAGCAGCTCGCCAATTCCCATACATAATGGCACGTGCTATCCTGGTCAGGACAGATTCACAGGACACTGAAATCCCCTGCTTGCTAAAAACACAGACAGGTGTGCAGCGGTGGACTGGGAACCAAAAGAGGCCCAGGAAATCATTTTCAAAGCAGGGCCATCCCTTTTCCTATGAGACATTTAGAAATAAAATCTCCAGAGTTCCCCTATCGGCTAGTCCACCCCATGTAGGGTTACATAAATACATGGGAAGGTATTGTAGCATGAATGCAACGTCCCGTCTCTGTACTAAGGAACGCTGCTGATCAAATATCGTTTTCTGCTGAAGGCACCGCTCCTACCTTGGTCTCGTTTGCTCCCATGATGCGTCTTTGAGTTCTGCGTGGGCCGGATCCACCACTTTTCCTCTTCTCCCAGGTGTCTCTTGAGAGATTCCCGCGTCACCAGATTCCGCAGGTGAGCCAGGTTTCCCTGTTGCCGGGCACACCATGTCTGGGCTTGCATGAAGTCCAGCTTCAACCTCACAAACTCATAACATGCCTTTCCCACATGCTTCTGTTGATCTGGACACCCAAGTGCATCGCCATCTTGGATGAAAAGCTGGCTGATATAGAAGAAAAGCAATGTCCCCGCGCCGAGCGTCATCTTTCCAACAGTCTGCGGGTTCGTTATTTGAAATCTCCTCTCTGTGTCTGGTGGAGCCATGTGCTGGCAAGCGTGTCCCAGGGAACTGCCGACGAAACCCAGGTGCCGGGTGTGTGCCCACCAGCAGCTGGGCAGAAAACAAAAGAAGCTCTGAAGAATGGGTGCGGGCCCAACCTTTGGTGAGCAGCGCGTGTCCAGTGTTTGTTCTCTATTCAGGCGGGAATCCCATCCTTGTTTGTACAACCATTCAGGGATAATAATTATTTTTGTAAACTGCTGAACAGTAGTACAATACCTTAAATATCAAAGGAACATCGTCCACCTCCATTCCATCTTCTCTCTGGTAGCTAACTAAGGGGGGGTGGCTTTAGAGGGGGTGGCCTTTTCGACTTCAAATGGATCCGCAAAAGCAAGATGTAGTGATTTTACCACTCCATTTAATGCCGTGCCATATTTTGCAGGCCCTTCGAGGAGGTGTAAACCCGATGGATTTCAATGGGAAACGCCTTGCAAAGGCGCCTGCTCAGTAGCAGCCAGATTCCATTGGCGTCCATTTGTAAACGCCCCCTGCCATGCATGCCTTGCAGGCAGTGTTTCATTTCCCTCAAAGCGGAGAGTAAAGGTGATTGCACCTTGCTTTACTCTTTACCATTACACCTCAATTTGCGGGTGATGACAAAGGGCATTCAGGGGTGGCACATGCATGCAAGAGAAAATGTTAGCAGTGCCCCCTGCATGCAATTGCCGATGCCTGTCTCAATGTTCCCCCACACAGGTGGATTCTGCAGCAGGTGCTTTCTAAAGAGTAGGGAAGCATCCGCAGCAAACCATGACCGTAGTCTGACAATGGGTCGTGCACATATAACCATCACTGACACACACAGAGCATGCAGCATGGCCTGGCTTTCTTTATCAGCACCCACGATTGACGGACTTTCATTTGCTTGATATCTCCCACTTCAACTCCATGTCCCCCTGGATAGCTGTTCTGAACCATACACAAAACAGACATACATTATAACTCAGACAGGCATGCACACTAAGCCACGGGTCCAAAAGCACAACAGGCATATTTACAGGTCCATACATACACACAGATGCATGCATAGACATCACAGGTTTGCCAAAAAAGCCAAAGATGTCCCAACACAAATGTGAAACTAAAGGTCCTCTGAAATGGGGTGCAAGATGGATTGACTGGTCCAAAGGAAGGCGTGATAGATATTCAGCCTGCTGGTCTCATGAAGGGGGAAGGGTCGACAGTGCAGTTGGTTAATGCCTCTAGTGTAGCTATTTATGTGTAACCTGCAAGCAACCCATCTAGTTCTTGGTAACACACACTGATACAAGTTTGCTGTGTATGCTGTGAACTGCGGTAACCTCACAACACCTTGAGAAGGTGCCCGGTCCGATTCCCCGCACAAGTAACCTATCCACTTCTTTTTTCATCTCAATTTCTTTAGGACAGTTGGGAGCGGACAGACAGATAAGTAAGGTTTTCGAGGCCAGATTGCACGATGCAAAGGCACAACTGATAGTGGGCTAGCAGGCCCTTAGATGGGTGTTGGCTGATCACTGATGGCCCAACTCAGGACCCACTTTTTAAAACTGTCCTGCAGACCCCCAGCATTTTGGGGCAGGCTCCACTCTCGCATGAGGGAATGAAAATTCAGCCATAAAATAGAAATGGCTACACAATCGCAGAAACAAAAGACACACATACATACAGTTACCACTGAGACATCATATGTACATAGATATAACGTCTGTCCATTACTCACATCAAGACCCAAATAGAGGCACAAACACACACACCTATAAGAATACAGATAGATAATAAACTGTAGCACAGAAAACAAAGACACACCCTTCGGAAAATACACAAAACAATAAGAACAGGTTCATGTTAAGCTGTATTTCTTAACAAAGGAATTTGCTGCACCCTTACATGTTATCTTGACAAGCCAATACACTTCTTCTGAGGAAGGAAACAGAAAGATGAACATAAACCCTGACAACATTGAAGATACAACTCTGACACAAACTCATGATTTACGCACATCACAGTGGCAAAAACGGTGCATGTACAGCCAAGAGGTACGACGTCCTTTCATCGCAGGAGGTTTTTTCACTGGGCTTTTTACCGCAAATTTTGTTTTTAAAAAACACATCGAATTTTTTAGGGGGGGGGTTAGTAAATTATATATATGGGGTGTGGGTGTTTGGGAATAATTACAAATTAAAGAAAATGGGGGCTTTGTGGGGAAACTCTCCCAAATAGAATTTTTTAAAAAATGTGATGGTTTTTTTCGTTAAAAAAATCGCGGTAAAAACCCTGCGAAAAACATCCCGCGATGAAATGACATGGAACCCAGAAAGCATACTTACCAAAACCCGACAGACACATGCATGATGTAGGCATACAAAGCTAAGACATATACTTTCAACTATTCACATAGAGAACCAATAGACACTCGGAGGCTGTATGCATACACCCAACACAACACCTCACTTGCACACGTTACTTGCCACAGTCCTTGTTAGAGGAAGGCCCCCTGCATTTCCAGTTAGAAACCAAAGAAGTTGCAAACATTTCCAGAACTATCCCTTACTCCACAAGGGGAGTATACGTACCGGCCATTCCTGATCCTCTGACTGGACTTTTCTTTCTCCTGTAGAGGCCAGAGAAGAGGCGGGGACCAGGCGGTTGCCAGTTCCATGCGCATGCTTAAGAAGGTAAAAGGTGCTCAGGGGAGGTTGTACAGTGTGAAACCTCAGACCCCATGCTTCTGACCTCCTCGCCTTCCCTTGACCCCTGGCCTTGCTGTTTCAGGCTTGAGGGACTTCCTATCCCCTAATCCCGATATAGACCCCACTGTTGGGGGGTGTACAAGTGACAAATACTAAAGTTCATAATATAAGCGGTCCGACAATTACAGACGTTACCATGTGAGCATTGCTGCCCCTCAGAGTCATGCTGTTGCAGGTGCTAGGTGGGTCGCAAATTACACATACATGCTTGTGACCCAAGGCCACACCACACAATCAGCTGATCCTGGGAGGATGGAAATCCGGCGTTAAATCATGCGATTCCTGGTGGCAAGTTGACCACAGGAATAATACAAAAAATAAAGCCAAAGCCGAGGGTGTAAGGGTTGCCCACCCCACAGCGTGTTTGGGCATTTACTACTTGTTTAAAAATGAAATGGGCTCTAAATACATTTCCTGTAGGTTCTGGCTGCAGTCCCAGAATGGTGCACAGACCTTACAAACTGACCTAACTTGTGAATGCGACCAGCAGGTCCTATAAAGGAAAAGGGGTAGTCCACTTCTAATGTGCAAGCATACCCTGCACTTAAGGCCACATTACACGGAATGCGGTAAGGGTTTACCGTTACCGGGAAGGGTACCGGTAAACCCTTACCGCCTTACTACGAGGTCCCTTTGCAGGACCCGACCTCAATGGCTGGCTTTACCAGCTGTTAAGGAACGGGCCCGCAAAGGGACCTTGGAGGCAATTACGGTACCGCAATTTGCGGTACCGTAATTGCCGCCTTCCCCATTCCCATTGAGCCCTATGGGGGCTCAAATGGGAATGGGGAAGTGCCATGGTGAATGGGGAATTACGGCACCCACACACGTTGGAATGTGGCAGTAATTCCGCCATTCACCATGGCGGACTCGGTACGGTACCGGCGGCAACCATGGCGCTAGTTGCGCCATGGTTACCGCCTACCGTGTAATGAGGCCCTTAGTGTCTTGCGCTGTCGATAGACACAGTGCTTCTCTTTGTTAACAATCCAGGCACTAACAGGGACAGGTGGATGCTTTGCCAGGCTAAATGATTTGCAGCTGTGACCTCGCAGGGAGTTGGTCCTACAGCAAGACCTTTTTCCATTAATAAAGCCTAGAAACATCAATGAACTGATAAGAATTGTTTCTCTTTGCAGCCAGCAAGCACCTTGTCTCAGGTTAAGCATATCCATCTCATTATCGCGGTAGAGAAATGATGGGATAACACTGCTATGCTTAATACATGTGTTTCTGTATTGCATGGACCATAGCTTGCTTACAATGCAAATGCGGCTGCAGGTTAAGCGAATGGCCTCCACCTGGTCAGTCACTGGGATGTGCAGGTGCTTCCAATTGATAAGGTTCCTGCTGATTATGCTAATAGCGGGGTAGGCCTCCCTTAGAAGTGAAATGCTAGGCCACATAACTGTGAGAGCGCGGTGTACCTTATGTAGCAAGAACTTCCGCTGATAGCTTGCCAAAACAAAGACTGTGTGGGTTGCTCACTACTTTTATGTTTTAGCAAAGCCAGTGACTGATGGATTTTTCCAAGACTGTTCCCTAATGTAATTGTTTTTGTAGTGGAGCGAGCACCATTAGAACCGTTGTCTAGGCAACCAGGACACAAGAGAACATAAAAGCTCAAGAAGCATTACACTGGACCTCCATAGGTAAGGTGAAGTGGTCCAGCCCCAAATTAAAAAAAAGAAGCATGATGTTGAGTAAATATGCCATGTTTCTGTTCTACATGCCTTTAAAAACGGGATTTCCTGCTTCCAATTCATGACATTAAGATGGGTTAAACATTCATTCCATGACATGTCAGTAACTTTGCTTTTATTGACCCAAAACATGCATATAAAGAGGCTCTTTGCCCATGTGCTCAGTTGCCTGGTTATAGCATGGGTGTAGATTTGAGGATGTGCCCCTGCCCTTGTTTCAGGGTTCTAGCAAATAACGTTATACTTGGTTTTTCAGCACCATGATTTTGGCAGTCAAGCGCAAGCGGTTCCAATTGCACCAAGGCTTGGCCGCACCAGCTGAACATGTCAGAAGCTGCCTGAATGGAGTGAGCTAAGCAGACACAGTCTTGACTAGTACTTGAATGGGAGAGTGCCTGAAAGAGTAAGCTTCTTGCATACTGGGTGATCCCCCCTGCCAACTTTCTTTCCAGCTGAGCGTGCCTTGGATCTCAGGCCACTCTCTTACAATGGGCCTCATTACGAATCAGGCGTTAAGGGGTTAACGGCGCCGTAAACGGCGCCGACCCTTAACGCCTGATTCCGAGGTCCCTTTGCGCCATGGTGAGTTTAACGCCTGCTTTATGCAGGCGTTAAAATCAATGGCGCAAAGGGACCAGGGTGCTAATTACGCCATCGTAATTTACGGTGGCGTAATTAGCACCTTCCCCACTCCCATTATGCCCTATGGGGCAAAAATGGGAATGGGGAAGGGTAAAATGGGAAATGGGGATTTACCGCCCCACTCACCTTGGAATGGGGCGGTAAATCCGCCATCCACCATGGTGTAAACATAGTTTACACCATGGTGGTAAGGGTACGACCCAGGCGGTAACTTACCGCCTGGGTCGTAATGAGGCCCAATATCTCTACCAGCATGAGGAACCTGAAGGCTGCCCCTGCCTCATTCATCAGGTAAGCCCAGCTGGGATTCTCTTTAACTCTGGGCCAGTGTTTACTATTCAGTAATGGCTGCCGCCATTCCCATCAACATATTTCTTTATGTGTGTGCATGGATGCCCAGCCTACCAATTTCCGATTGGCTGCTGCTTCTGTGTTAAGGCCAATACAGAGAGCCGTCAGGCGTAGCCGGCTCCCTGTTCTAAGGCCTACATTTTAAGGCCCTGCACAACCTGGCTGTCCTTCTTTCCTGCTGAGCGTGCCTTGGATTGCAGGTTGCTCTCCTACAGTATCTCTGCCAGCACAAGGAACCTGAATGCTGCCCCTGCCTCGTTCATCAGGTAAACCCAGTTGGGCTTCTCTTTAACTCTGGGCCAGCGTTTACTATTCTGTAATGGCCGGCCATCACCATTCCCAGCAACATATTTCTTTGTGTGTGTGCCTGGATGCCCATCCTACTAATTTCCGATTGGCTGCTGCTTCTGTGTTAAGGCCAATCCAGGTAGACGGCAGGCAAAGCCAGTCCGATGTTATAAGGCCCACGTTTTAAGGCCCTGCACACCCTGGCTGGCCTTCTTTCCTGCTGAGTGTGCCTTGGATCTCAGGTCACTCTCCTACAATATCTCTGCCAGCATGAGGAACCTGAATGCTGCCCCTGCCTTGTTCATCAGGTAAGCCCATCTCACCTCTCTACTCTAATTGCTACTCTATCCCCTCTCCTACCTCTCTCTCAAAGTCTGGAAGGAAAATATTTAAGAAAGCACTCCTGGTCTTCAACCAAACTGCCAATTGCTGACACCTACGTCAATGCTTCTTTACTGTCCCCTCTCCTGACCTATGGATTCTGAAATATGGTCTCTATCTTCTCCCCCTTTTCTTCGTCCCCCATTAATGGTGGAACCAGATGGGAAGTTCTCTTGGCATATCATCCAGGTGCATCATTAATGTCTATCAGAATGGCACTATCATGGCACTATCATGGCACAGGGCTCTCAGGCCAACCTTCAACTTCTTGACAGGCATCTTTCGCCACACCTTAACTTCCTCCCCTCTCTTGCCACTCCTCCACCTGCCACCCTTTTGGCCTCTTCACACCCACCGACGGGTGTACCTCATCCCTGTACCCCACCTCGGAAGACCTTTAAAGGTGGCAACCAGCTTCACGTTGCTACCCTAAATTCTCACTCTGCTGTCAAACACTCCTCTGACATCTGTCACCTCCTTGAAAACCTTGATGTCCTCAATTTCACTGAAACGTGGTTCAATGCCTGCTCCGTCTCTACTTTTGACACTCACCTTCCTGATGGCTACAAGATCCTCTCCAAGCCCAGGTCTAACTGGTCTGGAGGCAGAGTTGCTCTTGTCTTCCCTGAATGGGTCCACGCATCCATCATATCCACTCAATCTGTCTCTTCCTTTGAATGTCTTGTCTGCAAGCTTTGCGTCTCTCCAACCCTCTCGCTCACGCCTGCAACCATCTACAGGACCCCTGGGCCAATCTCCCTCTTCCTTTTAGAGTGGGCCACCTTCGTCTCTTCCCTTCTGACCTCCACCTCTAAGCTTCTGCTCCTCAGAGACTTCAATATTCATCTTGACACTGCTGAAATGGCCACTCTACTCTTCCACAACCTCTGTGACTCTCTTTTTCTCACCATTCTTCCCTCTGGCCCAACCCACTCTGCTGGGCACACCTTGGAAGCACTCCTTTCAGCTGACATCTCCTTCTCTAACCCTCTCACTACTCCTCTCTCCTGATCTGACCACGCTCTCATCTCCTCCAACTTTGAGCTCCTGGACTCCCTGGCTACACCTCTGCCCACACTTCCAGTGTCCTTCTCTGTCATTCGGCCGAGGAATCAAGTGTCAATAGCTGCTTTTGCCGCCTCCTTTACTCCCCCCACTCCTGCTATTGCCACTCACACTGACTCCGCCGTAGCTAACTTTTACCTCTACATGACCAATAGCCTTGACATCCTTGCCCCTGCTATGAGGATCCACATAAAGTCTGCTTCCGGGTGCAATAGTTGGTATGATTCCGACCTAGCCTCTCTGAAACGCAAATGCAGAGTTGGCTTCTAGCACATCCTTTGACAAACTGGCCTGTTGCCTGCTCCAAAGGCAATACAGACTTTCCATCCGCTCTAAGAAGCGGGCCCACATTCATGCCCGCATCTCTGGAGCCTCAAAAAACACGGCTGAAATGTTCAAACTCTTTAAGGAACTTGGAAATCCTTCTGTCTCCACTTCTCCTCTTCCTTCTCAGGCCCTCTGCATGGCTTTGGTCTCCCACTTCACAAGCAAAACTCAGGACATCCTGTCCTCTCTCTCCTCTAGAGTACTCCCTCTGCTGACTGCTCGCAGCCCTCCCTTGGCCCCCTCTCTCCCTCCCCCTACTCTCCTCCTTCTCACCCATAGCACCGGATGAGGTCACAAAGACAGTCTGCTCTATGAAAGTCTCCTCCAAGCAGGTGTATTCCTGCTCCTCTAGAACCATCAAGGACAACATTGCCTCTCTCGCTCCCTCCTTGGCTGAGTTCTGTTATGCCTCTTTTGCCACTGGCTCCTTTCCTTCACCCCTCAAGCACTTCCTTGTGCACCCCCTCCTAAAAAAGCCATATGCGGACCCTTCCTGCATGGCTAACTACCGCCTTATCTCCATTTCCCCCTTCTTGGGTAAAATCTTGGAGAAGTTGGTCATCACCCAACTAATTCATCATACTGAAACTGTTGGCTGTCTCCACGACCACCAGGCTGGCTTCAGAGCAGCCAGAGGCACGGAAACTGCTCTTCTGGACAGCCGTGATGTCTTGCTCTCAAATCTCGACTCCAACTCTCCTTCAGTTTTCATCCTCCTCGATCTTTCCTCTGCCTTTGACACGGTTGACCATTCAACCCTCATAAATCGCCTCTGTGATACCTTGGGCATCACGGACTGGGCACTGGATTGGTTGACCTCCTACCTAACGAATCGGCCCTCCCAAGTGTAAATGGGCCCTTTTATCTCCTCTACCTCTGTCTATAGCTACTGCATCCCTCAGAGCTCTATCCTTTCACAGTGGCTTTTCAACATTTACTTTGCCCCTCTTGCCCACTTGATCTCCACCTTCTTGCCTCATTTCCAGTGTTATGCTGAAGACACACAGCTGTCCTTTAAGAATCCCTCCTCTACCTCCTCTCCTTCCTCTCTCTTTCCTGATTGTCTGACTGCTATTCAGCATGGTGTGCGGCTAATGAGCTCTGCCTTAATGCCGGGAAAACTGATATCCTTCTCAATGGGACTCCTGCCCACTCCTTCCCTGCTACCAGGGGAGTTGCTAGGTCTGGAAAAGACCCGGGGCTAAGCTGATGTCGGAACTGTTGGGACTGGGGGCTAGCTAGTCTTTTGGCTGTAGCTGCTGAGATTCTATCCGGGGCTCCAACCAAAAGATCAGGGGCTATAGTCCCCTTAGCCCCCCCCCCCTAGCAACGGCCCTGCCTGCTACTCTCTGGCAGCCTTCCTTGGGCCCCCTCCCCTCACCCTCTTGTGAGGTAAAAAACGTGTGTGTCATCTTCTGACTCCTCTCTCTCCTTCTCACCTCATATCGCTGACCTTGCCAAGAACGCCCACTTTCAGCTTCACCGCCTCAGAGGTATTCTCCCTTTCCTCACCTTCCCCAGAAACTCAATGTATCCAGAGCTCTGTTTCTCTTCAGGCTGGATTACTGAAACAGTCTCTTCCTCAATCTGCTTCTTTCCTCCCTCCACCCTCTTCAACTAATCCAGAAAGGGACTGCAAGGGTTATCCTTGGCCTCAAGCCCAGGGACCGCATCTCTCCAGCCCTAAAGTCTCTCCATTGGCTCCCGGTGCCTGCAAGGATCAAATTCAAGACCTGCTGCATTATCCACAAGGCTTTCTGAGGGCTGAGACCTCGCTACATCCAACTTTCTCCCCCTAAATACCTCCCTGCTAGAGTCCTCCGGTCCTCTAGCTCCAACTCTCTGCAGATCAGAGGTTTCTCCAAGCAGAGAGTGGGGGTAGATCTTTATTTTCTGCAGATGCCTCCCTCTGGATTGGCCTCCCTGCCCCTCTCCGAATTGAGCTGGACCTTCTTAAATTCCGGAAGCTTCTCAAGACCTTCCTTTTCTCCTCCTCCTTCCCTCTCCCCCTTCCTTTCTACCTCCACCTACCACTGTGACTGGTTCCTGTGTCCCTTATGGGTTTTACTATGGCCAGGCCCTCGTTCAGCCAGTCTGCCCCTGCACCCCTTTACCAGCACTTGCGTCCAGCACCCTTCCCTGTCTAGGCTACTGAGTCTGGTCCATCCCCTTCCTCACACTTGTTGACCGCTACCCATGATTTCCCTGGCACTTTCCCTCCTGGGCTCCCCTTAGCACTTAACCAGTCCCTGGGCCCTCTCCTGCCTGCACTTCTCCCTCTCACCCTCTCTGTATTACCTGATCTCCCCCTTCCCCCTGCACCTCTTATTACAGTACTTGCAGGATCCGAATGTCACAAGGCCTAGTAGGACCTTTATTGTTGATGTATCCTGTGCCCCACCCCCACCTTTGTTGTCTTGTGGTGCCTGGAAACACTTTTGCTGTATAGGCGCTATACAAATGTTCAGTAAATAAATAAATAAAACCACAATTAATAGAGGTAAATACACAATGTCATAGTGTACTTAAGCGCCCCCAGGCATGGGCTTCTGCCAAATACTAATGACTTACACCTTAATGTGTAAAACCTTTTTTTTCCTTCTGGTGCTGACGTTTTGTCTTTATATGTACTATAGTCAGCACATGGAGGGTGTCCAGTCAAACGATCGAAAAAAAAGGATCGAACGACCTTTGCTCGAATGCAAAAGGATCGAAAAAAAGGGTCGATTTTATTTATTTATTTAGTTATTTATATATTTTTTTTGTTTGGGTTGGTAAAAAAAATGTTTTTAATAATGAAAATGGGGGGTTGGGGAGGACCCCCCATAAAAAAAAAAAGAAATTCGACACTTTTCTTCGATCCTTTCACTGTCGAACAAAAGGCATTCAATGCTTTCGATACTATCACTGGTAACCCACATGGAGATATGTATGTATGTATGTATGTATGTATGTATGTATTTATTTATTTATTTATATATTTATATTTATATTTATATTTATATTTATATTTATATTTATATTTATATTTTTATAGCGCGCAAACAGCCCAAGGGCATTGAGACGCTGTTACTTGCAAGAGCTTAGTTACAAGGACACAGGAAAAGTAGGATTCAATGGCACATTATGAATACTGCAGGCATAATACTGATATTATAACTGGTACAATTATGCAGTGGGTCATATGATAGGTATTCAACTGATGCAAAGCACCTTATGTGAAGAGGATGGTTTTCATAGTTTTGCAAAAGGTGGATTGTTGGAGGTAGGGCGTTCCAGTGAGTGGGTGCGAGATATGGAAGCTGGAACCGCCTGCTCTGGCTCTTTTTACTAGTGGCACAGATACATATGTTCCTTATAAATAATCTCTCCTTTGAATTTCAGCTCGAAAATCCTTCATCCCGTGGATAAAGAATGAGTTACCTTCCTTGGCCAGTGGTTTTCCTGATCATGCAGAAATCCTTCCATAAAATGAGCAATTCCCTGGGCTATGCAATGTGTGGCTGTTCGTCCTAGAAGAGATGCTCAGAGTGGGACAAATTAAGGTCCCAAGTATACATACTTTTATGCCGCAGGTGTGCTCTCTACGATCTGTACTAGGTAAATATATTCTCCAGGTATATATGTTTTGCCTCGCCAAATCAGGGTTTGCCATGCAGTACAGATGGAGGAAACTTACTACAGTGCTGTGCTCTATTGGATCAGAAGCTGGAACATCAACATGGTGTTTGTTAGTGACGGTGCTAGAGCGCGACCAAGAGGGCCGCTCTGGTGTGAGCTCCGACAGCGCACCTTATAAATCCTGCTAAAAATCGCGGATCCGGGGGTCATCTGAACCCCCCCAGCGGTGGGATAGACGTCCCAACTCAAGATGCACCTGCCGTCACCCCCCCGACGCCAGGGGAAACTCCTGTGACTACCGGCTGGAGTGGAGGAGTGGAGTGAGGAGGCCCCGGTCAGCTGCGGCCCGCGGCGGCACCAGCATCACACGCGGTCTGGAGATATAACCCCGGAGGGCAGCCATAAGACCCACGGCCCCTCCCAGGGCCACCCGCGAGAGCCTAGAACCACGGAGCGACGGCCTGCGATGACCGCACTCGAGGGAAGATCCGGCGAGCTCCGAACTGCACAGTGACCCGCTGGGGCGGCCCGTCCCTGCGGCCCCCTTGGCAGAGACAAAAGTCGGCAGAAACAGCACCGTCCTCGGCGACCCGACCCCCCCCCCCAACGTGTATCCAGCTGATTCGGGGCCATCCAGCCCCCCCGGAGGTGAGACAGGCCTGCGGCGACTTGGTGGGCGGCGGCACAGGGAGAGGGAGGCCTGCTCCAGCTGCATTCCGCGACCTCCCCGAAGTGGGGAGAAACCACGCAAAACACAGCGCAGCGGGGCCAGCGGCCTTCCAGACCAGACCACGAGGGCACCATACTACACTCAGCGGGTCCCGGGGAAGCGAGACGGCGGGCCAACTCGGTCGACCACTAAGCAGCCAGAGAGCCCCCACCTCGCTGCAGTAGAACGGACAGGCGCGACTACCTGCATCCCAGGCAGGCCCCCCCTCGCACCCTGACGATTTAGGGGACGGGCAGCCCCATTAGCACAAAGCAACAACAGCGTGCTGACCAAAGCCTACAGATCACCAAGCACACATCCGGGAGGGCCACAATATAAAGAGAGAACATTTACGATCACCCACAACATATTCGGCCTAAGCACAACGACACCACTGCGATGGGGAAATCAGACAAATCTCAGCGGAAACTAACATTCGAGGCTGGAACCATAGTTAAAACCCAAAAAGCACACGAGCGTCAAGAGAACCCGGAAGAGGCCATGCCCCAGGACGATGTACCCGCTCACGACACGGACATTAAAGAAATCCTTCTCGAATTAAAAGCGGGGATTGGCAACATAGACAGCAAGCTTGACTCCCTGTCCACGAAAGTCGACCAGCTACAACATCGTCTGGACAAACATGGGGACAGGCTCGACACTGCTGAACAACGAATTTCCAACGTAGAGGATAATGTGTCCTCCACGGCCACCAGGGTATCAACATTGGAAACACAAATGAAAGCTGTCATGGCCAAAAAACGAGAAACCTCGAAGGGCGATCACTCCGGAACAACATCAGGGTACTTGGGGTAAGACAGCAGCAAACCACAAGGAAAATGGAAGACTTTATCGAAAACCTATGCAAGGAGATATTTGGAGGCCCAGCGCTGTCCAACCTATTCGTGGTAGAGCGGGCTCACAGAGTACCAACCAGCCCACCCATTCCTGGAGTTGCCCCCCGCCCAATAATAGCAAAACTGCTCAATTATAAACACCGAGATACAATTCTCCGCCTAGCAAGGGAGAAAGGAAACATACAGTATGACGGAGACGACATCCAATTTTTTCCCGATTTCTCCCCCTTGGTCCAAGCACTGCGCAGAAAATTCACCAGTGTGAAACGCCATCTATAGGACAATAAAATGTTGTATTCCATGCTCTACCCAGCCAAACTTTGAATTCAACACGACGGCAAGTCACAATTTTTCAACACTTCCGAGGAGGCAAATCTGTTTCTTGATAGGCTGGGGTGCAAACAAAACTTCGGCAATCCAAAACCACAAAGGAGAGAACAAGCAAATGGAGACCCACAGTGAAGCCCATGTATACCCAGAAATTAGCTGCCTTGCGCCGCTCGAAATACCCCCCCGGATTCAAGAAGTCACATTAGAGTTTAAGGTGCGCTGGACCTTGGAAGTTCCCTAGCGCCCCAAGCGCAGCTAAGTTATGTGTGGGGAAGTTGGGAGGGGAAAGCTGATGGGCGAGTTGGGGGTTGCCCATGGTTGGGAGGGCAACTGTTTAATGTTATGGGGAAGCATGCTTGCCAGAGTTCCACACCCCCCCCCGCCGCCTCCTGGAGACACCCAGCAGAAGCACCAAAACCGGCCCACATCTCGGAAAATGAGAACTCATAAACCACATTTCCGGGGCATCACTCGACAAAAAAATCCGACATCCCGGCCAATAACCGATCAAAATTCAACTATCCACAACATTCAAACTAGCCACGTGGAACATTAAAGGGGGCAATAACCCGACCAAAACCAGGAAAATGACACAATAGCTCCGGAGACACAAAGTAGATATCGCCCTGGTTCAAGAAACTCACCTCCTCCCCGGAACGGAGAACCGATGGGCCTGTGACTGGAGTTGCCACAGGTATTTTGCGTCCTACTCCACATACGCCAGGAGAGTGGCAATCCTAATAAACAGAACTCTGAAATTCAAACTGCTCGCAACCAAAAGCGATGAAGAGGGGAGATCACTTCTGGTCCATGGGACTCTGGAAAACACAGCATTTAACATTATAAACTCCTACAGACCGAATATAGACGGATACAATAACTTTGATTGGGTAATGACACACCTGGGAGATACAAGATCAGCAACAATCGTATGGGCAGGGGACATGAACACCACTCTCGACCCTAAGAAGGACAGATCACACCCAACATCCACAACCATCCCCAAAGCAGCTCTCCAGGTTCTCAAGATCTGCAAGGCATATGACCTTGTGGACATTTGGAGGCGCCAACATGGTGAGTCCCGAGACTATTCTTTCCACTCCTGGGTCCACCAAACTAGCTCACGCCTGGACTACATCCTTGTGTCCGCACACAGCCAAGATCAATGGTCATACAGCCAAATACTGCCCAGATCCATGTCCGACCATTCAGCCGTCACGGTCGAATACACCCCACGAGACCCATCGGGAGGGAGGAGGCACTGGAGGTTTAACCCGGGTCCCTGCAAGATCAGGTCTTTGCCGATGAACTCCGTACAGAAATCAACCAGGGCTCAGTGACATCCGTCGGGACCCTGTGGGAATCCCTGAAATGCTACATCAGGGGGGTATGTCTCTCCAAAGAACAAGGTATCTTGAAACTCCTTAGACGAGAACTGTCACTGAGCGAGATCAGACTGAAAGAGCTCGAGCAAATGCAATTAAACTCACCAGAACCACACGTTCTAGCTTCTGTATAAACCGAGCTTGACAAGTTCAGAGTGGCTGCTGAAAGAGAACTAAAATTCCTATCACACGGCCACCGAGTCCGCCAATACGGAGAACGTCAGAAACCGGGCGCCCTTCTTGCGAGGCTGATAGGAGCAGACCGTAAACCCACGCAGATATAGCAGATCCGAAACCTCCAGGGCACCCTAGTGTATACCGAACAAGAAATAGCAGAAACGTTCCGCATTTTCTACCAAAACCTATTTGGAACCAACTTCATTGCCACCCGGGAGGAGCTGTCCCACTATTTAGCAGATATAGAATTATACTGGGTAGACGCCATGCTGCGGGAACCCCTAAACGCACCAGTTACGACAGAAGAAATCCTCCAGGCCATTAAAGACCTACCAAGCACCATGGCTCCTGGCCCTGACGGGCTGATAGGCGAGTTCTACAAAATGTTCGCACCCATTCTCGCCCCGTTATTACAACAGGTCTATGAGGAGGCACTCGAAGCCGGATCACTACCCCCGACCCTCCGAGAGGCGAACATGACATTACTACACAAAGCCGATAAACCCCCAGAGGAATGTGGCTCATACAGGCCAATATCTCTGATCAAATTAGATAACAAAATATTAGCCAAGATCCTGACTTCCAAACTCGTTCCCCTGATGCCAGCATTGGTACTGGCTGACCAAGCCGGTTTTGTGCCAGGCCGCAATACCACGTTTGGCATAAGACGCATGTTTGGGGTCATGGAGGCACTAGACCCCTCGCACCAAGCGGTGGCGGTCCTCTTAGAGGCCGAAAAGGCGTTTGACTCCATCGAATGGCCATTTCTCTTTGAAATCCTTCAGAGAATGGGCCTCGGTAAGGGGTTCCTCCAACTGACTTCCCTGCTGTACAATCAACCCCGCTCCCACATCATCCTAGGGAAAACCAGATCAATGGCAATCAACCTCCAGAGAGGAACAAGGCAGGGTTGCCCACTTTCCACCCTGCTCTTCGCACTGGTGATGGAGCTCCTCGCCTCTGATCTTCGAGCTAAGCACTTACAAAGAGGTCTGTCCTTCAGTCCCCATAAACTAATAATATCACTATACGCTGATGACATTGCCCTTTATATACGCGACCCGACAACAAACCTAAACCCAGTAATTTGCGATATAATAAAATTCGGCAATTTCTCCGGCTTAAAGATCAATCACAGTAAGTCAGTTATATTTCCACTCACTCCAGAGACCCATGAATTCCAAGACGATTATGGCTTCAAATGGGAACGCATGAATGTACGCTAGGCATTCACTTAGCCAGAGACCATCAGACCCTGTTCCAAGACAATTACGATAAAGTAATCCAGTCACTACAGGGGAAAGTAGACAGGTGGAAATCCCTGCCGCTCACCCTATGGGCCGAGCATCGCTGGTAAAAATGTATACTCCCCAAACTTCTTTACTTATTCGTAAACCGCCCTATATTAGTACTCAAAAAACACTTCCAACAGTGGAGGAGCATAATCCTGGAACTACTCTGGGTGGGCAAACCAGCCAGAATATCTTACGAGACACTAATTCAACCAGTAAAAAAACGTGGAATGGCACTCCCCGACCCGGAACGCTATTACTGGGCGGCACAAGCCCAATTCCTAGGGCACTGGTACGCCACGCAATTAATTCGTCCCCATGTCCAACTAGAGCGAGCCTTGGTATCCCCAAATCTGCTTAGAGCAGCTATTTTAGGCATGTCGCAAACCCCGCACCAATCCCTAAACCCGGTACTCTCCACCATAGCAATATGGAAATAAATTGCGCTGAAATGCAACATTCAGACCAGGTTCTCCCCCTTACTCCTGGTAAAATTCAGCCCCAGAGTCCCTCTAACCGCAGAGAAAGTCTACCTTAATTGGGTAGACAAGTGAAAATTTGAAAACATAGGCAACCTCTTCATCGATGGGTACTTCCTCTCCCCCAACAGGCCAAAACTCGCAGAGCCTCCACCGCCCTAGATACGTTCATCTACTTCTGCCTCAGAGGCACCCTACAAACCATTCTACCCTGGTTTCCCCAACAACCCGCGAATTGGCAGCTACTCCACTGGGTCATCCAATCACGAGGAGAGGGTAGGCTTGTCTTAATGCTATATAAATCCCTCATAACAGACACAGCCCTGAACCCGACAACATCAAAAGTGAGATGGGAAAGAGCCCTCCAGACCTTGATTCCAGAGGAAGATTGGGATTATATTTTAGCACAAACGCAGAAGGTATCACTGAACACAAGATACAAACTAATCCACCTAAAATTCATCCATCAGGCATACCATACCTCCGCCAGAATTCATCGCTTCCACCCCTCGAACTCACCACAATGCTGCCGCTGTGGTGCACCATCGGCGGACTTCCTCCATCTCGTATGGGCCTGCCCAGCAATACAACATTTCTGGACATCGATATTGGAAAAGACGGCCGCAATAGTAGACACACCCATTGATCCTGACCCCAAGATCACTCTATTGGGTCTCACCAAACACCTTCCCCTACAACGCGTAAACTAGGAGGGCTGCTACTACTTTTGGCATGCAGAAGAATTTGCAATGTCTTGGGGAAAGGGTCCCACACCGACCACGCAGCAGTGGCTGAAAGACATATCATACTGCCAGGACACGGAAACGAACTTCATCAAGTTATTTCCCCTGCACGCTCGACCACCTGACATCTGCGGCCAGTATATCGCATACTTGCTGTCCACCGAAGTCAGTGACTCCTCCAGAAATGCAACCCCAGAATCCCAAAGGAGTCCCAAGGACCCATGTCCCAACACGACCAATGCAATCGCCTGCGAACTATTACTAACTCAGGCTCGGGTGTGATCCAGCGGGGGGTGGGGGCGGGGGGAAAGGGAGCCAGGACTAGAAGCACAGTTACTTCCATGTATGTTATGTTATGTTTTTTGCAAATATCAAAAATAAAGTTTTTAAAAAACATGATGTTTGTTATGAATGAGAAATATACCATTTCAGTAATAAGAATGGGTCAGGTGGCTCCTTCTTAGTGATGCATTTTTTAACAGGGTGATGTCACCTGTCTAAAACATATTCCCCTGATGCTGATCCATCTCCAGTCCCATCTTCTGCTAATCTATTGGTCAGTCGCATATCGTTCATCCTCCTGAGCTTGGTAAAGTTAACAACAGGCCTGGGTAGACAACACTGATGGATTCTCGTTTGGTCGAGACTGAATGTCAGTTCTTGGAGACAAATCGGTTGGCAAAGTGCACATGCTCCTGGTATTCTTGGGTATCATCTAAGGTGAAATATGACAGATCCCAAACAGGACTCCCCAAATAGTATCACTCCTTTGTGGTATCCAAAGCAGTTTCCCAATGTGGATGGTAATGGTTGCTGTTCCCTGGTTTGTATCCCAGACAATAGATGAGGGCACTCTCACTCCAGTCGATTTTCCAGTCTGTATAAATATTGCAGAGTTCATTTTTGAGTAGTGGCTGCCTTCTGTCAGACCTCACAGCATGGCATATGTTTTTTTCTACTCATATGTTGTGTTGTGTTGCTGTGCTTTTGTGCGGCTCGGATTCACCACCTTGGTGGGCTAGAGCACTGAATCCTTGTCCAAACAAGGCTTTCTGGTATGTGCTCCCATTACTGTGTACCAGGTTCTCAAGCTGAGTGTGGCTTGTTCACCTTCACGATAGGTTGCATGCATTTTGTTACATTTAGCCCTCAAGTATTGGCAGGCTAAAAATGGCTTAGGATGGACATTCTGTCCCCTTGTATAGTACCGATTCAGGGAGACAGAGTTGCCATACTGGCTTTTGTTGATTCAAGGAACAGTCATGCTGCAAAACTCAGAATGTCCCAAGTTCAGTACCTTCCATGTTGTTTCTAGGCCAGTTTTAGGACCAGTCGGATTATCTACATGCATGCGAATTCTACTGTCTGCCGCAGTTTCACCGTCTTCCTGTTAACCCTGGTGACATTTCTCTCTTCTTACACTAAATGGCTTCTGCTACTCATTATACAGAACATTGTGGGTCATCTAGGAGTGGCTAATGTATAATATCCATTCTTATATATTTTTTCCGTCTGCCTTGTTAATAATATTCAGTCAGAATCACAAATGATAGGTTGTTCCAAATGCATTGTTTGATTATCCATGGCTACCCTTCAAGCGCGTATGCATGTGTTAAGTCTTTGTCAACTATCAGGGGTAACCACTGACTTCATATTTGGTCTCAGAACATCAGTTACTCTGGGCCATGGGGTGGTCAATCCAGGGTAGCTGTTGCTTCAGTGAGCTATGGATATCATTGAATGGTTTGCCATACCTTACTTATCACTGGTGAAACAGCTGATGGGTGAATAAATGTCAACTGTTCCTGAGGGCTTAGGATATTTTTTTGTCTATCAATGTGATTTTCTACCCAGGATAGCTACCTTGAAAGGTGCATGTTTCTTCAGCCTGTCTATGTTGTTATTCCTAAATGACATTGATGGAATGAATATATCTTTGTCATTAAAGTGAGTTAGGTTGGCGGCAATCCCCTCTTCAGACTCTCTTGCCACAGGTAGCGCTACAGGCTGGGCAATGTTAAATGCAGAAGTTCAAATACATCGATCAGTATGCATGGGAAGTTCTACGTATATTCATACAATTGTAGAACTATAATTTGCAGACTCCCTCTCAAATGCTAGGACCTCTCCTTCATCGTGCAGACCATCAATATGGCTTTTCCTCATACTTTGCTTCCTCTAGCACTTCCCTAGAGCAACACCTCCATCACCTCATGCTCTGTCCCCTCAAAAAACCAAAACTGGGCCTGCAATTCCGACCAATTACGGGCCTATCTCTGACCGAATAAATCACTAATACATATCAATATTGTTTACAGAATCTCAGAGAGCTGTGTAATGAGATGCATTTCCATAATCCTACAACTGAACAATTTTTGGGAGATACACAAAAAAATACAGTTTAAAAATTGTGTTTGGATAAAGTTTGTAAAAACCACATACCTGAATTGCTGATTCAAAGAAACTTTGGTCTAAAGTATTTCTGTTGAAAATGTTTGTCTAAAATGTTGATTGCTCCTGAAGAAGAGAGGTTCACTCTCGAAACGCGTAGAGCTCCTGATTAGTTTAAATTGATATTATTGAGTGGATTGAACTCCTATCCTTATTTTTAGTTTCATTTACAAGATTAAAAACATTTCTGATTGAATGTATTCTCGAGTATGTTTAGAAAATCACTAACTACTGCCACAATTCGAATTGTGACACAAAATATTATTGTCTTGAAATAGTTGCTACAATAGAAATCTTTTATCTTGAGACATGTTATGATTTAACCACTTAAAATTGTCAAAATATTGTTTGGAATTTCTATTTCCAATACCATATGGTGTGCAGGGGACGGGAGTTTCTATTAATCAATAGGAACTTTGTTCTTTTCTATGATATATTTGACTTCTTGATACCAGAGTCATTTTCTTTCTCCCCGGCACCTTGGAAGAGTGATAAGATTGTATGAGCCATAGGAGCTCTAAATCTCATAAATCCAACAAAATGTTTTTTTACTAAACAATAGGGTGTGCAGTCTCTTTTTTGTATGGCCTATCACCGAGCTGGCCACGTCCAAATCCAGCAACCCCTTGAGCAAAACCATATCCTCAGTCCCTGACAATCTGGCTTCCACCCCAGACATGGTACTGAATCTGCACTACTCGACCTCAAGAACCGGCTCAACAACTCCACAGATGCCGGTAACATCTCCCTCCTCAAGCTCCTTGACCTATCTGCCGCATTCGACCTAGTCCACCATGCCATCTTTTTCCACCACCTCACTGCCTCTGCCGGGTTCTCACAAGACACTACCAAATGGATTGCATTCATCCCTCTCACTGGCGACCACCTTTTGGACTCCCTGAAAATCAACACCATCTATGAAAACATCCAAACGTGGATTGCCACCCATCTCTTATGCATAAACGACGATAAAACAGAACTTCTTCTCGTAGGCAACCCCTCCCTCCTTTCCAAATTAAGTCCAGACTACAAGCATTCACCATCGAGAATCATATCATTCATATCTCGCCATCCGTTAAGAAACTGGGCGTCTACCTTGACTCCACCCTGAGCATGTCTCACCATATCAATGCCATTGCCTCATCAACAGTTTACACTACAAAACATATCAACACCTGCCGACCTTTCATATCAACAGATAACATTGCTCTCTCCCTAGTCGGCTCTAAGCTTGACTATTGCAATGCTCTTCTGGGAGTAACATCTGAAAAAAACCTCTCTAAATTACAAACTATACAAAACAATGCCCTCTGAGCCGCACTCTGCCTCAACAGACATGACCACATTACTGATGCCAGAAGAAAGGCACACTGGCTCCCCGTTAGAGAGAAAATAAAATAAAAATTCCTATCCTTCTAACATCGCTGCCTCAACAACACCGCCCCCATTTACCTGGCCAACAGGATTTCAAAGCCCTCCTCCAACAGATCTACATGCGGCGCCTACTCCAACTAACTTGTCGATCTAGAAAAAGTAGACACCCCTCGATCATAAGGCTATGTACTATGTTGGCCGAGACCAACCGTCTCATGCATTTAGTATTAGAAATATATAGCCATAAACTTGACTAAGGTGCAGCCATTTTAAAGTGACTGAAATCACCATTTTGTTTTCTCTAAGATTTGATTTTTGCCTTCTGTTAAACTGCTTTGCTGAAATATTATTTTGCTTCACTGGTGCACAATGCAAGGCCGTGAGAGGCATGTTGAAACATAACGCAGTAACCCAGACAGAAATGCCCGGTCTCCTCCCTCACATATCTTTGGAGAGTGAGCAGCAAGGCATTCTAATCAGTACAACAGGTGCCAGCTAGTCTCGGTAGCACAGTAAAAATACTAGGAGCGAACATTAGATGACTTGAATTATGTTCTTCTTTGCAGCCCCCCTTTCCTGAGCCCGGTAGAGCCCTGGAGAGCAACTTGACCCCCAGCACACAAATAGAAACTAGGAGATAGCAAGGCCTGGAATGTGTCTCTCCCTATGCACAGCTTGCTTGCAGGAACAGAAGCATCGTGTTCTTTAAAACAAAGACTTATGTCTGTGGGCTTACAAAATTAATTGCAAACTGTTAATAAATGTATGTTTGAAGGTGTCATACTCGTCACCATTGGCAATCATCGTGCCTAGTTCAAAGGAAATGCAATGGGGGCGGTATAAGTTATGACACTACTGATTACTAGATGCTTGTTTTGTATATATGTAACTGTTGTACGAATTTCTCTCTCTTGCGTCCCCCGAGGTCTGGTAGAGACACGTCGCAGGGCGTGGGACCAGTTGGCCAACTGAGACTATTTGCTTTGCAATAAACCCTAGATTTTGGGAGTGCAACCTCGTGTCTGGCATATCAGTTCGTGTGTGGTGATTGTGCCTTGTTTCCACAAACGAGTGTCCCTCAGGGGCCCCTTCAAACTTACCATACCAAGGTACAAAAGAGCTAAAGTAGGTGGTGCCAGCTTTCCTGTTTCTGCCCCTATTCTTTGGAACTCGCTTCCTTCCGCCTTGAGCGATGAACCATCCTTCTTCAGAATCTGGCAACAATTACACACAGCTTGCTCTCTGGCTTATTTCCCCCCTCGCTTTCTTTCTGCCTGTAACTAGCCCCTAGACGCCCATCGTTTGAGCGTGCGCCTATAAATGTCAAATAAATAAATAAATAAAATCACTCAAAGATGCCTTTATTAACATCAACATATACAATAAATTAAAACCATGATTAATGACACGTAGGTAAAACTGTAAAATAGAAAAATCGTCAAAGTCGTGAAATCTAAAAGATTCGAGCATTAAACCATTTGAACTTCATGGAGCAGTTCTAGGGGGAAGTTCATGGTCATTAAAATGAGAGCAGTAAGATGTCCATTGAGCACAGTGAAATGTTCTGGACTATGAATATACTTGGCGACCAAATTGACCTGTGCTACGTCATCAGGTTTTTTTACATTGATGAAGAGCGTCCATCGTGCTACAGCTGTTCCTCTTGGCATACATTGGTCTTAAGTATAATCTCCTAAATTGTATGTAAAAATGGTACTGTAATAAAAGTGAGTGACTGTTTTCCTAACGGATTCACAAAAAGGGCACGTATCAGATAAGGAGGAATCACAAGTATTAAGTAGGCTAAAGAAATGTAGAATATGGAACATGAATTTGAAATACAATGAGCGTGCAAAGGGTGGTGTTATATGGTCTAAATATCATTCGAAACCCCAGCTATTTTTAGAATCCCAAGAAAGTGTACAGGAAGTGAAATTGGCAATGATGGAAAGTATTCGGTCTTCTTTACTCTCCCTGAAAGAAGTTGACATTGAAGGTCTAGTTCCAACTGCAGAGTTAGAGGGGATAGGGGGGGGGTGGGTGCTCTTTGGTACGTTTCAAGCCTGTTTTAAAAATCTGTTCTCAGTTAAGGAAAAGGTAGTTTACTGTCGAAACCTCCCGAATTCTGCCCCATGAACA
Organism: Ambystoma mexicanum; assembly: GCF_040938575.1. Taxonomy (NCBI): domain Eukaryota; kingdom Metazoa; phylum Chordata; class Amphibia; order Caudata; family Ambystomatidae; genus Ambystoma; species Ambystoma mexicanum. The sequence continues at coordinate 44,486,140 of NC_090922.1, forward strand.
GCCGTTGGCCTGTCTTGCAATCCGTATACTTTAAGGGCTTGCCGTAACATGTTTTAAAAAGGATGTGTAACTGTAGTGTATCTATTTAGCACTAAATTAGCTTTTTCTAAATTGGCACTCCAGTTACCAGAGGCAGTGACTGCAAGGCCCACATAAGCATAAATGGTTACCTGTTCCCTCTAGATCTAGGCTATGGCTGCCGTTTTTTTCGCTGGAGGTGAAATAACCATTGCCTGAGTTTTATTTGTATTGATTTTATTGATTTTCAGACCCCTCTTTAGACAAAACTGATTGAAAGCTTTGATCCCTTTTCTAGGTCCAGATGCAGTCAGTGAGACTAAAATGGCATCGTCTGCATACAGGGGAAGGGGACATTTGTCAGACCCAAGTGTTGTGGCATCCGTCATAATTCGCATCAGTTTATCCATCTCCCCATTGATGTAAATACAGAAAAGCAAAAGGTGTGGACACACCCCTGTCGGTCACCTTTTTGTACCTCAAAAAGAGTGGTTGTCTTACCTCCCATACCCATCTGACAACTGCCTCATTATTAAAATGTAGGGATCTGATTGCCAGCGGGAGGGCCATAGGTAATCCAAGGTTACACAAAGTGTCCCAAAGCAAGATCTCGGGAACGCATCAAATGCGGTTTGGAGGTTCACAAAGATGAAATACAACCTCATCCTCCTGATGGTTGAATTTCTGAGCTGTGGCCCCCTTGGCCTGGTCTGTTTCCTAAGCCAGTGAATGTTATTAGGGACTTGGGAGTTATGATCACGGCCACTCTTTCTGTGGATGTCAAGGTCAGCCTGTGTCATACAGGGAGGCTTTTTCAAGCTTAAAATCCTTAGAAAGGTCCTCCCCTTCCTGCCCACTGGCCTCTGGGCCTCAGTGGGGGTGGCCTCTGTCTTTAGATCCCTAGATTACTGTAACGCTCTCTTTCTCTCCCAGCGCGCTTACATACTGCAGCCAGAGTGTTTACTGCTGCCTCTATGCGGGACCATATTTCCCCCACCTTGAGCGGCCTTCACTGGCTCCATGTCAATTGTTGAACTCAATTCAAATCACTTTGTATTGTTCACAGGGCTTTCTACCATTTGGGTGCTGAGTTCCTGCAGCAGATGTTTTGTTGATGCAATCGCCTCAACCGTTGCGCTCTGCTTCTGACCTTCTGATCCGTGTCCCCAGATTTCGTTGAAGCAGGTTTGATGGCTGTGCCTTCTCGGTGTCGGCTGTGGTTCTGTCGAATAAGCTCCTGTTTTCACTCCACGCTATTGACAATCATCTTTCGTTTCGCCACCAACTCAAAACCTTTTTGTTCGAGGCCCTCTATTTCTTTCCTGTCCTTGCTGTATGTCTCTCTCCCACTAGGGCCATGATGCCCTTGGGTGACAGTGCGCTCGACAAGAAAAACTAACAGAACATAACATAACATAACAGGGTTACATACTTCTCAATGATCAAGTTTAACCTAAAGCAATGATCAATTGTGCTTATCTTCCATCCGAAACCCACCTGGAGGTGGTTGATAATCTCCTGTTCATCCAGCCATTCCTCCAGTTGTGCACATAAAATCCTTAGATAAATCTTTCTGGAAATATCTAGCAGGTCTATCGGGCAGTAGTTATTTGGCCAGGATTCGGGGACCGAAAAAGATGTCCAGGATTCGGGGACCGAAAAAGATGCAGCATCTGCATTGAGAGTATGGTGCCCAAATGGTTGACTTTTTAAAAAAAAAGTTATGTGGGCAGCTTATCTAGGCTGGGCCTTATTTGTTTTTGAGTGGTAAATGACCTTTATTTTCTGAGGAAAAAAAACGATGCGATTTACAATAAATTATGAGGTACGCTTATGAAATAGGACAACAGTCTGCAAGGTAAGCCTCTCTCACATCTGCAGGCAACCCTTTGGGAGACACACTTCAACTCGATATCATGAAATGTGAATGGAAGCCATTCTATTTTTGAGGAAATCAAAGTACGCCAGGTGCAAACCGTCGAACGTGCGTGACTTTCACGACAGGGTAAATGGATGTCAGCAGTTGGAAGAGGCGGCAGGCAGGCCGGATGCTGCATGCGTCATTCCAATGTGGCAACACACTGGCTGACGGTGCAGCCAATCCAGGCTCATGGCTGAGGGAAAGGAGGGGAGATATCCATAGCTACACACTGTAGTGCAAATCAGGTGCCGTGTGGACGTTTTTGAATGTCTTCCTCCCTTTTTGGAAGCTTTTTTTTTAAAGGGGTTTCAGGCCTTTTCTCCCCGCCCTATCTTTCAAAAACGTCTTTTTTTCATAACTGGCACATAGAGAGGCCCATTTTCACTTATGCAATGCAAAGGGTGTGTGTCCCACATAATAATCTTCGTTCGGAATCGCAGAGCGCGCGCTCCTCCCATGGACTCGAGTTTGCATGCACCTTAGCGTGCAATGACGCAGACCGGAGTTTGCATGCACCGTGTGCGTGACTGCGTTGTCAGTTCTGTGTTTGCATTCAGATGTTTAGAGTGGTAGATTTCTGTTTGCTGTGGCAAACACACATTGCACGAGTCCATCTCTGCGTACATGCAAGCGGTCTGATTGTGTACGTAGGCACCTGAGGTTGGGGAGGCTGGCTTTGTCCGCAACCAAGCGTCACTTGGTTTAGTGGGTATACACGCAGGTCTCTCTCATTCTCATGTCCCCTTCACTCTGCAGTTCTCTCCCTCCCTCCCTTCCCATCGTCTCTCTACAAGCATTCCTCTGGCACGCTTTCAACCATTCCCCGCATTTTATTTACCCTCTCACCAGTGTTCCTCTCTCTTTGTGTTTCTCTCGCATTTTCTGGTCTCTCATGCGGCCCTAACTCTGCTTGCCCAATCCTTCCTATATCCCCTGCTTTTCTTCTCCCAAGATCCCCCTGTGTATAGCCCCTACCCGCTCTTGTGTTATTTCATTTATCCATTCATGCCCTTTCCTCTCTGCTTTCCTTTTGCTCCAGCCTGCCTCTATGTGCTTCCTCTTTACCTTTTCTATCCCACTCTTATGATTCCGTATCGTTTTCCCAGTTTTCTTCTTTCATGCTTTGTCTTTCCACCCTGTCTCGCCGTCCTATTCCTAGTCCCGAGGTCCCCCAGCCCTTAAGGTTCTGTATCTGTAACCCTACAGTCCCTTCTCTCTGCACTTATGAGCCACCCCCTGGCAGCACTTCATGAGATACAAGCACTTATCCCTTCCCCTCCCCCTGGCACTTCTCCCATCGCTCTTCAACGCGCTTGAGCGATCTAAATGACCTAAGGCCTAGTAAGATCGTTGTTTCCCCCTCCTTGTGTTGTCGCGCCTAGAAACACTTGTGTACAGGCGCGTTAGATATCATATATCCTTTGTGCTGTTACTCTCTCACTTTTCTCACTCATTAGCACAATGTTCCCTTTCTCGCCCTCTGCTCACCTCTGCCTCCCCTAGCCTTACTCCATACTGTGCACTCTCTCTGGGTTCCCTTCGCTCCTCTCGCTCTCTCACGCTCCCTCCTCTGTTTGGCTTCTTGTAGCCTCTCTTGCTCTTTCTTTTACCTGTTCTCCTACTTTCTCTGGCTGCAACCACTTCCTCTCAGCTACCAGCTCTCTCTCTCTGCAGAGACGTAGCTTGAAAGAAAAGATGGATGCTGTCCTAAGCCTTCAACATAAGCAGTCATTAAGTCGTGTCCAGGCCGCTAGCATATGGGTCATCAATTGGGACCTCGTATTATTGCTTTAAGCACCCCACGGACAACCCCCAGGATGCTAATAGTGTTTATTTTTAATTTGTGAAAGTTTGGGGTAGCTGTTTCACAAGTAGTATAAAAAAAGTATTTAAAAAGTGGCCTCCAGGTAAAAAAAAAAAAAAAGAAGAAGAAGCGGACCTCCTGTTTCTTCTCCATTTATCTGGCGGCCATGTTATGAGGTAGGGTGTGATGGTAATCAGCAAAGGGATACAGGAAACTTCTTTGGGAGAAAGTGGGGAGCTGTGGGGTGTCGATTAGACCTTAGGCAACGGTCAAGCAGGGAAACATCCAGAGCCCGGGGGTGGCCCTCTCAGCTTAACATTGAACCCATGCTCGTCTCCATTTTTTTCAAAACACTCCCTTTCCTTGTTTTCAACATTCATTTTAAACAACCCTTATTCCCAAAATCAAGAAGTCCATAAAACAATGACAGCACCCTAATACATGACATTTTCTAACCTGCACAAGACAACCAGACATCAGTGTATTGCCCAACTTGTGCTCACATCCCAGAATTGTTTCACACAAGCATCTTCTAAATAAAATGGGCAAGTTTGTATGCATTGTTACCTCACTGCTCTCATGTCAACTTAGACACATCATAGACGAGCTAGAAAAAACGGGCTTATGTGGTGCAGACATTTACTCTGGCATATACACAGAATGAGGTGCTTTGGGGAGATAGTGGCCCCTTCCCAGTGAATGGTCAGGGAACTGGGTCATCAGCACTCTCCATTTCACACTTGTGTCTGCCCTAGCCCAGTAATAAAAGACAAGACTTAAAAGAAATATGCAACAAAAAAAAAAACCTTTCTCAGGATTTCACAGAGGCAAACCTCTGCGTTTTGCATTTTCCTTGTTTTCCGGAACGAGGATGCGACTACAGAGCAGTTTAAGTGCCAGCACCGGGTACCAGAGCCAGGGAACCAGACAATCGTGGGCGTGTGCGATGAGCACTCAGCTCACTCTGAACGCGGGTTGGGATCATTAGATTTAGTCCGTGTTTCGAGGGAGTGATGGTGTTGCTGGGCCTGGAAAAGTTCCAGGTCTACACTAATGTAGGGACTCGCGGCTAGCAAGCCTTTTGGTTGTAGCCCTTGAGCTTCTATCTGGGGCTACAAACAATAGACCCAGGGATATAGCCCCCTCCGCCACCCTCTAGCAACGCTGCTGGATGGGTCCACGCACCCACCACAGGTCCACATTTTCCATATATTCTCTCCTGCCCTGTCACATGCAATTCCCTATCCATGAGTCTGTTGCATTTAATGGCGCTTCCCTTATTCGCATTAGTTTCCTCTCTCCTATAACATGTCAACCTCTTTTCACTCAATGTAACGAGAAGCCACACAAGTTGAAGAATTTAGTGTTAAACCCTAAAAATTACCATAGTTGAAAATAACAAACAAAAGTGGACGACTCTCGAGTGAGATGAATGAGTGGAAACAGACTATTCAAAAACCTGGAAAACTCAAATCTGATGTGTGCATGTACAGGCAGAAAGAGGTAAATGGTGGGGGCGAAATAGAGGCATGGCTCATTTTGGACAGGCAGTTTCTGAGACTTGTTATGGTTGATGAACCAATGTAGAGGGACGAACAATGTCCATAGGGTGTAGACATTTAAATCGACAGAATGAAACACTGATTATTGATTAACAAATGGCTAACAAATCAGTTCCAAGAAATGTTATGTCGCAAGAAACAAAACATAGATTGATGTGTGGTTAGCCAGAGCAATGGATTGCTATGCAATCGATGCAGGGTTAGTTGGAAGGGAAGCTACTTTCATGGTAGAGTTTGTCGATTCGTGAGGAGTAGAAGATGTCTGGATATCTCGAAGAGGAGCTTTGCGGATTATACCGTGCTTGCATCAATGGAGCTTGAGAGGTGGACATAAGATTGCTGGATATTTCAAAGAGCTGATACATTGATGATACAGCTAACGGATTGGAGGTGGAAAAGTAGCCGGAATTTGTGGGTGGCCAATGCCCGCAGTTAGAAAATCAGATACGTGGAGGATGGGTGGACAGATGCTGTGTAGATATTTGCTAGAGTAAAAACATCAATGATGCCGTGCACAAATTGGTGATGGAAAGGTTGGTAGCAGGCTGGATGAACAGGCGAGGATAGCGAGAACAACACAAATATTGACGATACCGTGAACTGATAAGTCGTGGTTAGGTTGGTTCACATGTGGATTGGAATGATGATGCATTAACTGTGGGAGAAGACATTGCTAATCAACACATGCTTTGACTGGCTCTCGGGCTCTTGGTAGTAGAGATAGGACCACACCGGAGGTTAACGAGATTCCTTCTCCTCGCGGAGAAAAGTCTGTGTGGCTATCATCTAACAATCGTCATACTCTAGATGTACAGTTACAATCCCAATCTTCATGGCGTGCTGAGCTGCGGGGTTTCCAGGGAGAACTGACTACAGTACCGACTCTCCTTCATCTGTGTTGTCGTTCAGATCTGAAAGATTAAGAAAACAGTAAATCAATCAAAAAGCCATTTAATGAAAAACGTGCATTGAGCTGCTGTGACACATGAATTCTATGTTTTGTGAGTATCCTTAAACAGTTGTTGAATTATACATGTTAATGACCACTTTTCACAGGAGTTATAGACCGTTTTCTTGCAATCAAGTCCTACCGCATCTTAAAGCCCGTCCATAGTCAGGGAGAATCCATCACTGGAGCGAGGCGCCTAATGTTCTAAGGGAAACTCCCCATCATGTGTTTTTAACTTGATCCCTTCCCACTGATCTCTACAAACAAGCAGTGGTCGCTGGATTTATTAAGTGAAGCGTGTAACGAAGAAGGACTCGGGTGCAGAACGACTCAGGCCACTGATGGCAAGGTACAGGTAGAGAAATTAAATATGAAAAGGGACACAAAGCTTGTAGGTGTTTTTTGGTATTTGTCCAGCTATGAACAGCCCATGGACATTCTAATCCCTATGGCCATTCCCACTCACTTCCTGCCCAAAACCCAACCACTTTGAGCTAGGTTTATCAAGCCTTAGCATCACACGTTGTGCTGGTGTTTTTTCAAAGCAGTCTTCCGAGACGTAATAACTTAATTGGGGCTGTAATCACGCTACTGGTGTAATAAAAATGTCAACCAGGTCTGCCTTCAGCCACTTGATTTATGAGCACTGTGCATGCCCTTCACTGAACTCCTGTTGAAAACAAGCATTGACAAAGCCAACCTATTTAGCTTGTGTTTAAGTATTAGGCATTTTGTGGGCATTATTATGTAATTTGGCAGCTTCTACCATCGATGGCCAGTTAATTCTACAACGGCAGTGCCTGGCAAATGCCTTTCTCATGCCTACACAAAAGCCATAACTGTTGGCATTGCCAATGCGTGTTATTTTTGCCTCTGTTTTTCTCCATATCATTCTGGTAGCATTGGATTTTCTCGACGTCGCTAGGGTTGTATTGGTAGGGTGGTTTGCTTGTGCTCTTCCTTGGTCAGCCGGTCTTGCCTTGCAGGATCCTATTCCATCTACTGGAGTCCATCCCTCCATGTTTTCCTTGTGCCGATGAATGTCCCTCCCCTGAGCAGACGGAAAGGGAGTAAGTGATCATTCTGGGATGACAATATTACAAGTATGATGCGGGATCATAGAAGGTCTGCATATACGTACAATGATGAGCATCACATGATGACAGTGAACCATGATTCCATTATCATTTTCTTTCATGGCCTTTTGTTTTGTCTTCTCTTCGTTCTACCCCACCACTCCCTTCTTGCATTACAGAACCGGGTACGGCCACAAAGAGGCGTTGCTGGGGGGCGGGGGGGGCTGAGGGGGACATAGCCCCGGGTCATTTGGTTGTAGCCCCAGATAGAAACACAGGGACTGCAACCAAAAGGCTATAGCTAGCCCCAAATCCCACCAGTCCCGACATTAGCTTAGCCCCTGATCATTTGCAGACCTAGCAACACCCCTGCGGGCACAGTTTATTGGAGATATTAGCGGCAAATAAGTATCGGCCTTGCTAAAGGTGAACCACGGGCATGCGCACAGGTGTCGGCTAGCATATTGCGCAACTTCTACATTTGGACCAACTGATCCATTCATAAGCATTTTCTAGGCTGGGAATGTCTAGTCTTTTGCAACAGTATATCCAATATCTAATTTGATGATTTATTTAACTGAAAGGTATTGAGAAAAATATTCAAAATTTGATGTATTTTCTCTGCGCCCTATGGGCATCTTTCCTTAGTGTTACTCTGGGTTATTAGGTGTCAAGTAACCGCCCCGAAAGGTGCGTACAGCAAAGATAGTGCATAAATACGTATACTCTCCCAAAAAATAGTAACCATTCCCCCCCACCCCATCTCACCATTTCCGCGAACCCATTTTAATGGCGCCCGCATCCAACACTACATGGCAGCATTGTCAAAGTAAAACAATGTTATGGTCCCTGTACCCAGAACATGGTGCCAGTTTTGCTACTTCAAACCCATGTTTTCCAGGAACGTGTCCCTCACAAACGAAGGCTCCCAGTCCCACCAATATGACAGTGGTGATAGCTCCAAGATAATCAAATGTTACAGTGAACGTTTCTTTCGAAAGCTCGGCGCCTGTGTAGCGTCCACAGCAGAGTCACCCCTCACAGCTTCTCAGTCACCTTCCACAGGGCTCTGAATGCAGCCTCATACTCACTGGGGCCGATGGAGAACTAGTCGCGGTCCTTATCAGGGGCAGCGTTGGAGGGTAATGCCCCCCCTCTAGGGGTAGCATGGGAGCCACCTCTGTCTAGAAACGAGCACAGTGGTTGATGTGCAGGAAGGGACTATCTAGGAGCTATCCTTTCTCAGTGGAAGTTAACCATTCCTTGTCTTGAGGAATGGTTGAAGATAACTCTCGAGGGAAGGGAACTGATTTCTGCGATGTCATTAGCATAAAAAATATATGACTGACAGTTATCAATGAAAAAATATGTACGCTGCATTGATTACTGCCCTCACCCTATATTTAAGTAGAACATTGGATAAAACACCAGGGGCCATATCAAATAATGGGCATTAACAATAAATAGGGCTGTAACTGTCAATAATGACACGATTACATTTCCATTCCACCCAGGGCAGGGAGAGCAACCAATCAGCTTGCTCGGACCGCGGGCTGAATGCCCCGATTCAAGTCCGCGTTCCAAGCAACCTGATGGCTGCTTCCCCCACCCCGCCATCTTCCCTCCACCCTCCCTTCCCCTTTGTTTACCGTCCCTCCCGCCCCTAGCCCTACTTACCTGCATCCTTCAGCAGCAGTGACGCCCGTGCCGCCGCTGCCGCTGCTACCACTCCTTCTTCCCTCTGTCTTCCAGCTCAGTGGCAGCCATCCTGAGTCCATTTTTTTTAATGAACGGGACGCGGCGATACTGCTGTCAGCAACCCGGGGCTATAATGGCAATAACAGCCGATTCGGCGGGCCAGATCAGGTGGTAAAGGGACCAGGGCACATCATCCCGTTAACACCCAATCTGTGGTATTACTGCACATTTTAAAAACAATGTTTTTATTGTGGTACAGCCACATAACGACTTTTCACAGTAAAAAAATGCATAAGAATTATCCAACACATTTTTGATCATGCATACCCAACCAGAATCTCCAGAAATCTCTTAATCAAATGATTTGAAAGCACGAGGCCACAAGCCTGCAAAACCTGGACAACATGTATGGTCAATGAAGTCTCTTGCCCAGCTATTTCCCTGTCCCAAAACTTATCCAAATGGCAATCTGTCTTCACTTTCCACAAACTGCCGGAAGTACCTCACCCTCACCTCCTAGGTACCCCTACATTCCATCAAGACGTGTCTAAGAGACTGCAGGCGAGCAACCTCACTGTGGGGCCAACATTGCTTTTCTCCACCACTCCGGCCCCAGCAAGACAGCACTTCACCTGTATGGATCAGATTCAGCCAAACTCTTAAGAATGCCTGCCTCATCTTCCAGCTGGGAAATAACCTCACATATTTAGGAAGAAGGCCACGCTTTTTATCATAAGGGGACAGTGATTTAGCTAAGGACAGCTTATGCATACTTCCAACCATGTGAATCCAATCTGTTCGGACGATAGCTTTCTTAATCCACACAGGATCAAACAAGAGGGTGTCCAAGCTACTGTCGCATTATGCTAATACCCCGCAGACGAGCAACTTCAATTTGGACAGAAATGGGGGATGAACGTTGCTCTGAATGCATATTAATGTCCTCACAGAGTGAATTAGCCTGAGGTACTCTAACCAAACGATATAGTGATATGAGCTTCCATTCTGCAAAAGACCTAAGAGATCTTAGGCCCAACTCATATCTTAGTCTTGCCATTGGCAGGCTCTGACGCAAGCCGAGAGCCTTCTTCCATATCCGGCCCTCCAGTCTTGGCCAATTCATGTCCCAGGCCAGTGATTTCATCTCTAGGCCATAGAGAATAACAGGTACCGCCATGGCAATATAAAAATTGATAAGAGGCGATATGGATAATTTACAAAATGCCATCTGGACTTCCATCATTTGTGCTGTTAATTGGAAAACCTTCCCGTTAAAGTCCATGTTCGCTCGGATTACTCTTGGGGAGGGTTATAATGTCAGATATAACACCTCTTTTACTACAGGAATCATACGATCTCCCAGAGTCCACTTATAATCTGTTACACATCCATCTGGTTGTTTGAATACCATTACTTTTCGTTTCTCTGGGTTTATCAATAAGTCATTCTCTTTTTCGTAGATCCCCAAAGAGTTCAGAAGGCGCTGCAGGCCAACAGCTGTATTATCGAGGAGGACAACGTTGTCGGCATAAGCCATCTGCCTGACCGGCTGAAAACCTATCTTCGGGCTAGCCAATGCCGACGCATCAACAACAACCCCGAAGTCCGCGAAATAGAGATTCAAAAGCGGGGTCCACCATACACCCCTGTCTCACTCCCCTCTCAAGTACTACCTGATAGGATAGGCTGCCCTGGGCGTCCAGTCTAATCCCCACTGTGATGTTTTCATATAGACTCGCAAGCATAGCCAAAAGAGATTTTGGGGCCTCCAAGAATCAATTTTTTTGTCACAGAGGTGATCCCTGTGTGCCATGTCAAAAGCTTTCGAGGGGACGATCCATGCGCCATAAAGCCTGTGTCCCCCTCAACCCAGATTTTTCACTAAGAATTGCCAACACTGTCCCGTTCAATGCCGTAGAGAGTCCTCCACGGAAACCTGCCTGAAACCTCGATAAGATCTTATTTTCTCTGGACCATTCATCCAACTCTCTCAACAGTAATCCCGCAAATATTTTACTCTCCACGTCAAGGAGGGCGATTGGGCGGTAACTCGCCGGATAAGTCCAATCGCCCCCCAGCCCCTTGAATATAGGGATAATAATTGATGTTTTCCAGGATGGGGGAACCATTTTCTCTCCAAGATCTCCTTAAAGAGCCGGGCCAAAAGCACTGACCATAGGTCTATGCTTCCCATAAGGACCTGGTAGGTCAGGCCATTAGGTTCTGTCGCCCTGGAAGCAGAGGACCCACCAATCAATTTGGCTATTAAACTCCCTGATTGATTTAACGCCTAGAGTGTATTCAGGATCTTAAATCAGGACTTTGTGGGCACCCTTTTATACAAAAGATTAAAATGGTTACATCACCTTGCTTCTGCAACCACGTTGCCTTGTAGACTGATTTGAGGGGCTCCTGGTTGGTTCCAGAGTGCCCAGAAATGTTGTGAGTTATTATTATTCAATGCCCGAGCATCGACTCTCTGTCTTTTTGGAAATGAGGGGTCTCCGGCCCCGGGACCAATTTCTGTAATACCTCATGAGATGATCCACTTTCGCTTTATAGTCCTCTGGCTACAGTCCCCCCCCCCGCCCCCCAAGTCCCTCACTGCCTTACGTAGAGACCTCTTCACCTCTTCCTGTGCCATGTCTCCTCATCAAAGGCATGATTGCGCCCTGAGAGCTTATGACACTTTATCTCTGGAGAGGATCTACAGACCACAGAAACTCCTGGAAGCACATGGGACTGCACCTACTTGTCAAAACAGCATTGGGCATCCACTCGCACACCCTTTGAAGGCTGTCATTTAGTCGTATGCCACCCCTTCTGTACTTCAGCAGCCTATTCCTGCCATTATCAACAATTACTAGTTGGTGTTGGCTCTGCCTAAGCCTGCAAAATTCCCAACTCACACTGGCTTCAAGGCGACCATGGTCACTACTACCCCCGTCCTTGACCTGGAGATTGTCACAGATCTCAAACAGTCAAGGGAAAAGAAAAACATAGTCAATAGTTGAACTGGTACTTCCCCGTCTCCAGGTTGTGGCGGGGGCGGGGGGGAACGGTCCCATTTGCCATTACCAAATTCCAGTCTGAAAGGAACTCGACCCATCTCCTACCTACAGCCATAACTCTCCTTGACACTGGTCTGTCCCAGGTGATTGGAGTAGCAATACATTGTGCATTGAGATCTCCATCCAGAAGTATATTTACTCCTGGATACTCCAAATTCACCCTGGAATCCAAGGCTCGTATCCCCATTTTCACAGCCAATATTCCTTTTGTTTTAGAGGGGATGACCTCCATCTCTGTCATTATGGAATTACAAATAGCTATGGCAAGATCACCAGAAGTCCCCCTCCCTCCTACCCCCACCCCCCTGATGCGATGCCAGCTGGAGTAATGTGGTAAAACCCTCCAACTGGAAGGTTGTTGACATAGATAGCCTCTTTCATACACCGAGCTTTAAAGGAGTTGGGGCCCTGCATGTTCCAACTCACAAAGCGCCACTCAGATCGACTAAAGAGAGGTCCCACCCACCCCCAGTTTCTGTAGAACTTGAGACAGGATTTCCAGGAGTAGGGCCCCTGCCTTCATTTGTGGGTCACTCTGCTGACCTAATGGCCCTTTTATAGCCATTGTGTCTTTTAACTGCGCAGCATTTCTGACCCCTTTCACTCCCTCTGGCCTCCCCAAACTGGCTTGCAATTCCCTATCTGGGAGAGCTGTATAGACGTCCAGGCCATGTTTCTCGAGTTCTTTAGAAGTTGTCAAAATGGCCTTCGCCCCCAACTTAGACTTATGGCCCAATTCAGCTAGCATAACGGTATCCTCCAAAGGAAAGCGAACAAACTCAATATCCTGAGAGGAGAATAGATACAAGTCCGGATTTTTCTTCAAGAAAGACAAAATTACTCCACGATCCAGGGATTTATGTTCCATAGCCTTTAAGGTGCACTTTAGCCAGAGTCTGTGGATGGCGAAAAGAGCTATCGCCTCTTCCTGGGGGGTCAACCCCTCATCCACAGCTTGCTTTGCCACCCTACACCTTTCGTGATTTGAGGAGCTAGTCTCCTCTCCTGGACATTCAATGAATTAAGAATTGGTCTTTCCATTAACCCTGTACTTCCACTTTCCTGGGTTCCCAACAGTGTTCCGCCCACCGCTGGTTCCCGTGGATCACTCGCCTTAGCCTGCTTACGTGATGTTTTACTGTGAAGAAAAATGGGAGCCCATTTCACCGGTTTAAGGTTCATCGTTACGGACATCCTACTTGAATTTCCATCAGGCTCAGAGGGCCTTTCTTTCCCTTGTAGAAAAATGGGAGCCCATTTTATTGGTTTGGGTGCAGTTGTGCCAGTTATGGAACCGTCAATGGCCTGTTGGTTAATGAGGCCCTCAGTCCCTTTCGCCTCTGTCTGGACCCCAATCGTTGCCCTGGTCACCTGCACGCCAACTTCCCTTTGGTTTTTAGATTTCCTTGCTGATTGTTTACCACGAGGAGCAGGGATCTGACCTTTGACTATGACATGATCATTCTCCTGGGCCTACCTCCCCACTGTAACTGCAAGTTCCGCAGATCTTTCTGGTTGTATCTGATTAGCTTGGCCGGGGTCTGGCAGGGCATTGATGTAACTAGCAGTGCCCTTGTTCTTTGATTTCTTTCCTCTTTGATTCTTAGTTTTTTTCCGCCCCTCCACGGGTGAGTACTCCGATCTCCTGTTTATGTTCTTCCTTCTCCTCTCTTTGCTCTTCTTTTGCTGTTCTCTTTGTGTACCTCCGGGCACTTTTACACTCCAGGGCTACTTCTTTGCCCAGGAGTTCAACGCATACATCGTCAGCTACATGCACCATGCGTTTAAACTCCAATATTGACTTTGAAAGGGAAGTATAATAGAAAGTCATGCCCATCCTGCCACTGAATGCCACCTCTTCTTCCTCTATCAGGCCACTCATTTTTCCAATGGGATTGAACTGTTTGGTCACCCCTCTCTGAAGCTCAGCTCTTTCCATCTTTGCTTCACTTAAGGCCCCCTGAATCAGGCTAGTCTCGAGACTCGCCCCTGAGGCCTCTTCCTTCAAATCCTGTAGAACTTGCAAACGGAGGTATTCAAAACGTTACTAAGGCCCGCCATTGAAGACTCGCACCGGTCCACTTCCTTCGTAAATTCCATCAGAATTCTAGAGTGAGTCTGCACTTCTCCTTTAAGCAATTCAACTATGTTAACTAATGAATTTACTACAAGGTGCAGAGCTGGAAGGGTTGCCTCATTCATTGGTGGTTACAAGTAAAGTCTCTCCTGGGTTATGCCATCTTGTTGAGTCCTATGCACCCTGTGCCAACCCTGGTGTAGAGATGCAAAGTTGTGCCATTCTTGAAGTCCTGTGTAAAGGTCTATTTGAAGTACTTGCGGTTACTACATGCGGGCTCTTCTGAGGGATGACCTCTCCCAAGAGAGAGCCACCTTCTGGGTCAATATCCATCTGAGAGGAACTGGGATCCCCACCTGTTAGTTTAATGTGATCTATATCACCCAGACTTGCACCTCCTCTTTGTGAAAATGACCCTCATTTTCTTATTAGTATACGTGGCTGTGAGGGTATGTTCAAGATTCAATGCCAGTAACTGTCCTGGGTCCAATATACCAGTGGATTTCCTTCCACCGCCCTCCACTTCCAAATTGTGTTCATAGGCGTGGACTTGTGCACTCACCATGACCTCCTGCCCGGTCTTTGGGGGGCAGGGAGATCACAAAGTTTGGGGATTCCCCCAAAACCTTAGCTTCGTACTCCATTACTGAGCAGTCCCACGCTGGCGCTCTTAGGTTGTCTGTCAAAACTGCACCAAGTAGATAGTAACCTCAATGACATATTTTGCTGCACCCTTGTTCCGTCACTGCAAGGAGGAACCGTCTGCCGACAACTGTCTGCTGTCCAAGTAGTTTGCTATATATTTACACACGGTAACGATAATGGACCTCTTGCGTCTTCAGTTTTTCCTTTAACTGTCTGTGGACTTGGAAATGTTTCAATTTGCCACAGTTGTAGAGCCGGCCACATTCAATATTAATTACTAGTGTCCACTGAAGCCCCAGTCCTTTCAACTTAGCCACAAACCAAACTTGACCCCCACCCCCCAACCGCTGGCAGTCTGCAGAGGTATTTCAAAGGCAGTTCTAGAGTGCTCACTTTCCCTTGTGGATTTCAAATGACTGTTTTCAGTGAGTTAATGACAAATTGTACTGCCCGGATTCACTCACCACAGAGCAGCTTAATTGTTATTTATACAACGTCCCCTCTGGAGCCGCTGAAGCCACTGCTACCAGCAGGAAATCTCTGCAAGCCTCAGAGGAGGGAGATGTGTCCGTTGCCCTGAGCCACGTATTACCGTTCAAAGTCTCCTGGCCACGGTACACGGTTCACCGGAACACCGAAACACTCTGAGCACGCTCCGTGAGTAGACAGGGGTTTTGTGGATTACACTCTTCCTGGTCAACTGATCTCCGCTGTAGAAACGGCAAAAGGACTTGACTCCACTCCACAGGGAAAAAACACAATGAGCACACTCTGCGCTCGCTCCACGAGTAGACAGGGGTTTTGTGGCTTCCGCTCTTCCTGGTCACCTGATCTCCGCTATAGAAACAGCAAAAGGACTTGACTCCACTCCACACCAAAACACTTTGAGAACACTCTGCGCCAAATTATATTAGGGGAATATATTGTATGGCAATAAAATCTATTCTGCCGGGTTGCGCGCTGTGGTAAAGGCCAGCGTGGGTAAAAAAAATAGAGCTGTCAAAATTGTATTACAATCAGCCTTTTCTATTATGGTACAAAGTACAGCTAGGTTTTCGCTGTTTTTAGTGTGCAAAATAAAACCGGCTTTTAGCACCCATAACTAACTGCTACTGTATGCAGCCCCTAAAATCTAAATTTCTGACCGCCAGTATTTTTACCACCCTGGGTAATTCCCCTTGGATGTATTTATCCCAAAGGTAATTTTGTAGCTGCTGAAAAAGCATCAACATGTGTTTCACTGGTTGTAGTTTTTAAAAAAAACAATGGCAGTATTTTCCTACAACAATATTTATCCCAGCAGGAATGTCCCACCTCAGGTGTTATGGTGCAATGTAAATACTGTCAGTAGAATTGCCTGGCAGAGCTGTAACCGCAGCAGATCTGCAAATAACAAGGGGGTCCTGGGAGTCCCTCTGCCAGACATTAGTCCTGGTTACGAGAGCCGTACCCAGAGTCTTTAGCTCACTATCCTTCTCAGAGGAGAAATATCCAAAACATATCAGTCTTTGTCCTGCCGGGGGGCAGTCCATCACCGAAATGCTAGGCAATTCTCCTCTGAACAAGAGTACCATCAGCAACCCCAGACACGTGTTTCGGTCTGGTTGGACCTCATCAGTAGGGTGGAGCTGTGCCTCTCTAAGAATAGTGAGCAAGGGGTCCACGTCTGGATTCCCCTAGTAACTTAGGGTGAGACCCAAAGTTACTTGCATATGCAGATTAACAAGGGGGGTCCTGGGAGTCCCTCTGCCAGACATTAGTCCTGGTTGCGAGAGACTTACCCAGAGTCTTTAGCTCACTATCTTTCACAGAGAAGAAATATCCTAAACATATCAGTCTTTGTCCTGCCCTGGGGCAGTCCAGCACCGAAATGCTAGGCAATTCTCCTCTGAACAAGAGTACCAACAGCATCCCCAGACACGTGTTTCGGTCTGGTTGAACCTCATCAGTAGGGAGGAGCTGTGTCTCTCTAAGAATAGTGAGCAAGGGGTCCACGTCTGGATTCCCCTAGTAACTTAGGGTGAGACCCAAAGTTACTTGCATATGCAGATTAACAAGGGGGGTCCTGGGAGTCCCTCTGCCAGACATTAGTCCTGGTTGCGAGAGACTTACCCAGAGTCTTTAGCTCACTATCTTTCACAGAGAAGAAATATCCTAAACATATCAGTCTTTGTCCTGCCCTGGGGCAGTCCTGCACCGAAATGCTAGGCAATTCTCCTCTAAACAAGAGTACCAACAGCAACTCCAGACACGTGTTTCGGTCTGGTTGGACCTCATCAGTAGGGTGGAGCTGTGCCTCTCTAAGAATAGTGAGCAAGGGGTCCACGTCTGGATTCCCCTAGTAACTTAGGGTGACCTAAAGTTACTTAAATTATGCAAATTAACAAGGGGAGTCCTGGAAGTCCCTCTGCCAGACATTAGTTCTGGTTATGGGAGCCTTACCAGATTATTAAGCTCACTATCTTTCACAGAGGAGAAATATCCAAAACATATCAGTCTTTGTCCTGCCGGGGGGCAGTCCTGCACCGAAATGCTAGGCAATTCTCCTCTGAACAAGAGTACCAACAGCAACTCCAGACACGTGTTTCGGTCTGGTTGGACCTCATCAGTAGGGTGGATCTGTGCCTCTCTAAGAATAGTGAGCAAATGGTCCACGTCTGGATTCCCCTAGTAACTTGCGGTGAGACCCAAAGTTACTTAAATATGCAAAAAACAAGAGGGACTCCCTCTGCCAGACATTAGTCCTGGTTACAAGAGCCTTACCCAGAGTCTTTAGCTCAATTTCTTTCGCAGCAGATCTGTAATTTACTGCTGGCATCTTTTTTATGTAAAAAGGCTGCTGATCTACTGTTTATATAATAGAGGCAGAGTTCTACATCTTTTTTGATAAATGAAATTCAGATAATTGTTAGAAATAAAAAGGTTGAACATGTGTCCAAGCAGTGAGACCACTCAGCAATAGAAATTAAACTGAGGGAGTCGTGAGAGTGAGATGTAGAAAGAGATGGAGGAAAAGGGGGAGAGGTTGCAAAAGTACAGCCAACTGCATGGCATTCAAACCGGATTATAGAACAAAATACACCCAGGCCTTGGCTGCATATACTGCGCAAAATAAGCTCAGCTTTTACTAGGCCTTAAAATGTTAGCACACTGTGACGGCTTGAAGTCGGAGGAAGGGGCAGTGAGGAAGGAGGAGGTGGACAAGATGGCGGATTCCACTTTGGAAAAGGAGTGTCTGGCCATCAAATGGGCCATTGAAACCCTAAGATACTATCTATTAGGAATGTCCTTCACGGTTTTCACTGACCACGCTCCTCTACAATGGCTGGCCACTCATAAAGATTCTAATCAAAGAGTCCTCCGATGGTTCCTCACACTACAGCTTTCTCATTTAAGACAGTACATAAGCCTTCCTCATTTCAGATTGTACCTGACTATCTGTCCCGGAGCATGGATTGGCCCGAGCGGCTCGATTCCTCGGGGGGTGTATGTGACGGCTTGAAGTTGGAGGAAGGGGCCGTGAGGAAGGAGGAGGTGGACTCCGAGGTGGAGACGTGGTGGGGTGCCGACTGCGGCCGGCTCGCTTCCCAGTTCGAACCAAAGCTGGCTGCGGGTGACTGCACAGTTGGTTGCGCACAGAGGAGGGAGGTGATTGGAATCAAGAGCGCGGCTGTGGTCAGGACCCAGGCGAACAAGGAGGGAGACGGGCAGAGCCTGGCCTGTGCTCCGCGACAAGAGAGAGACCCGCGTTTCGTGATGTCGGCATGCAGCCCCTGTGGGGATTATATCCACCGGCTCTGCACGCGGCAGAGAAGGGAAGGTCTGGGTGCTATCAAGACGGTACGCCGACACACAACCATGGCTCGGGAAAGGGCGGAGAACCCATATGAATTGCCACAAAGACAATTAAAAGTCAAGTATAACACTCCCAAAACAAGGAACAACGAAGCCCCAATACACACCAGAATCCTTACCTCATGGCACGCGGGTGGAGTGCATCATGGCGAACAGCCTCAAGGAAGGAAGGGGGCGGGGCTTGGGGGTTTTATCAAGACTTAGCTGGGTAAAGGACTCTGATTGGACCAGAAGTATCCAGCCCCTATATAAACCAGAGAGAGATGTAGGACTAATGGTGAATTCTCCACTTCTTTGCAGAACCAACTAGAAAGCGAAGCAGCAGGAGCCTCTTACCATTGGGCTTACGAGGACTAAGCCCAGATATAGTCCATATTCCAGAAGGAAGCTTACAAGGACTGCCTCCCAGGCACTAAGAAGGAATACTTGGAAGCCTGACTGAAAAGATTAATTTCTTTATTTTTTTTTTCTTCTTCTTTTACCTACTATAACTTGAAGCTGTTCAAAAGTCAATAAAGACTAGCATTTTGGTTGTATCAGCTGCCTTGTCGGAGTGATCCTTTACAAATTTTGGTGGCAGCGGTGGGATCGGAGAACGCCATGGAGGCAATCATAAAAGCCCTCACAGATGGACAGCAACAGCTCCAACAATTAATGCAAGTTCAGTCACATCAAGCACAGACTGACAGACAGACTCTACAGCAGGCATTGCAACTACAGGCCGCAACCCAAGATGCCATCAAACAGATAACGGAAACGATGGCAGCAACCAGGGGTACTTCCATAGCCCCTGCCAATGTGTTACAAAAATTCCAGCAAGGAGAAGACCCAGGGTACTTTTTTACAAAATTCGAAAGGGTGGCGAGAAATTCACAATGGCCAGTGGACAAATGGGGCCATTTAATCGCTCCCCTACTAACAGGCCCCATGCAAGAGGCGTATCAGGCTGCTAACCCTGCAGGTGATGCTACATATGCGGAAATAAAGAAAACCATTCTAGAAAGGATGGGGGTTGACGAAGAAGCCTAAAGAACCAGGTTACGGGAATCCAGACTACGCAGTGGCGAAACGCCCAGACAATTATATTATAGAATCCATGATCTTAGTGACAAATGGTTAAAGCCAGCCTCAAGTTCAGTGCAAGAAATCATGGACAAAATCAAACTTGAACAGTTTGTAGAGGCCCTGCCAACGGCAATGCAACGCTGGGTAAGGCAACACCACCGTCCAACACTCGCTGAAGCCATTGACATTGCTTCCGCTTTTCAAAAAGCCGGACCAATCCGCCTGACACTCACAGACTTTCAAAAACCGATAACCCGTGGTTCTGTACCCACAGAGAACAAGAGTGGTCGCACTGAAGCAAAAAGCCCAACATGGCCCACCGCTAACAGGCAGCCTCAATGTTTCGACTGCAGAGAATGGGGGCACATAGCCCAATTTTGCCCGAGGAAGCCAAATGTTGAACTGATGGAAATCGGATGTGTCCGGTCCAGAGACTTCAGACGGAGAAGAGATCCCTATCTTGTAGACGTACGAGTAGATGGAACACCCAGACAAGGTCTTCTTGATTCCGGAAGTGAACAGACCGCCATAAGACCCGAAGCAAGTGATCTTAAAGAGGCAGGGAAATATCCTATACAAATTAAGTGTGTACATGGGGACCCAAAAATGTATCCATCAAGGGAAGTAGATCTGGAGGTCAAGGGGGTTAACACCAGAATGAGGGTCGCCATAATGCCACACTTGCCATCCCAGGTGTTGTTGGGGACAGATTTACCTTCGTTTGGGGAGTGTGTTAATGAAGCAGAATGGTTAAAAGGTGCCCTTATGCACAGAGCGAGATTGACCCCTGTACCAGTAACCACTTAAAGAAAACAAGAAGGGAAGTGAGAGTGGCAAAGAAACTATGGGGAGAAAGAAGCCAGTTACAAGGGGTAATTGATTGGTTACCGGAAGATGGCATGAAAACATTTCGGAGTGAACTATTGAGTGATCCTTCATTGAAAATCGCCAGAGAGCAAGCCAAGCCCGATAGAGACACAGGACCCGCATACTCCTGGTTCAAATAAAAAAAAGGGCTCATTTATAGAATAACAATGGAACCGAATAGAGGGGAAATAGAACAATTACTAGTGCCACTGAGTTACAGGACAACAGTGTTAAGATTGGCCCATGATGATGTAGTGGGGGGCCACCTGGGTAAAGAAAAAACTCAACAGAAGTTGTTAAAAAGGTTCTTCTGGCCAGGAGTGTACAGGGAAGTGGCCAAATACTGTGAGGAGTGCCCGGTCTGTCAGAAAACCAACCCCCATAAACCACAAAAAGCTCCGTTATGTCCAATGCCCCTAATAAAATAACCTTTCTCCAGAATTGGTATGGACCTGGTTGGCCCTTTGGAACAGAATAGTCACAGACATAAATACATACTGGATGTGGTTGATTATGCCACTAGGTATCCGGAGGCATTCCCTATGAGAGGAATAAGTGCCCAACAGGTGTGTCAACAATTGGTTCCATTTTATTCCGGTGTTGGCTTGCCTAATGAAATAGTGACAGACCAAGGTCGCAATTTTGTATCAGGAATAATGCAGAAGGTATGCCAACAGTTACATATTAAACACCCACGAACTTCCGTCTACCACCCACAGACATGGACTAGTGGAGAGGTATAATAAAACAATCAAAGCCATGCTCAAAAAAATAACAGCCCCTTCAGGAAAAGATTGGGACCGTGTACTTCTGTGGGTCTTAATGGTCCTGAGGGACACACCCCAGTCGTCCACAGGGTTTTCTCCATTTGAACTGTTGTTCGGACATAAACCCAAAACAATACTGGACATTGCAAAAACGGAGTGGGAAGAACAAGAGGAAGAAACCAATCTAACAGATTACGTAATCAAAATGAAAGAACACCTCTCAAGGTTGAGAGACTTGGCCAGAGAGAACTTAGGGAGAGCCCAGTTATCCCAAGAAAAGTATTACAATCAGAACGCTAGAGTGAGATCCTTCAAAGTTGGTGATAAAGTCCTGGTTTTATTACCTGACTCATCCAACAAAATGCTGGCTCAGTGGAGGGGGCCATATACCATCACAGCTATAGTCGGTCCAGTGAACTACCAGGTGGAACAACCAGAAAGGAAGGAGAAACAACAAATCTATCATATCAACCATCTAAAAAAATGGAGAGAAGCCGACTCGGACAAGCGGGGGATGAATCACATACAGGTTACAAGTACAGATACAGCCTTCCAGGCTGTCAACTGGGGATCTCAACTCAGCCAAGAAGAAAGACAAGAGTTGAGAAAAGTCCTAGAGCCCCTGGCCCATGTGTTCTCATTCTGTCCAGGGAAGACGACTCTTGTGGAACACAAGATCAACACAGAGCCAAACCAAACAGTAAGAATAAGACCTTACAGACTTCCAGAGTAAAAAAGAACAGCCATACAAGCCGAAGTCGAAGAGATGCTGCATCTAGGGGTGATTGAACCATCCAACAGTCACTGGTCCTCACCAATAGTGTTAGTCCCTAAACCTGATGGGTCCACCAGGTTCTGTATGGATTACAGAAAACTCAACACCATATCCACCTTTCAAGCATACCACATGCCAAGGATTGATGAGCTAATAGAACAACTCAGCACAGCACAATACATCAGTACAATAGATTTAACGAAGGGCTACTGGCAGATTCCGTTGCGTGAAGAAGATAAATTAAAAACAGCGTTTTCCACGCCAACTGGTTTATACCAGATCACAGTATTGCCTTTTGGTCTACATGGTGCCCCAGCAACCTTTCAGGCGTTGATGAACAAAGTATTGGCTCCACACCCACAATACAGTTCGGCATATCTGGACGACATTATTGTATTCAGCAGAACATGGGAGGAGCACCTTGAACATTTAGTGAAAGTAATCACCTCCTTAAGTACAGCAGGGTTTCACATTAACCCAAAGAAAATCATCCTCGCAGCCAGAGAAACTAAATATCTGGGATACATGGTTGGAGGTGGAGTCATCAAACCTCAAGTAGACAAGGTGGAGGCCATTATGCGGTTGCCTATGCCCAGCAACAGGAAACAAATAAGAGCGTTCTTGGGGTTCGTAGGATACTACAGAAGATTCATTCCTATGTTTTCTACCATTGCGGGACCCTTTACTGAGGCCCTAAAATCCAGTCATAAGGGTAACGTGGTACAAGCCATTTCGGCCATAGAGGCCTTCAAAACTCTGAAAACCCTAATATCCACACTACCGGTGTTAAGGTGTCCAGACTTCGAAAAACAATTTTTTGCACGAACGATGCATCTGGAACAGGAGTAGGCACTGTACTATCTCAAGGAACAGAAGAGGACTTAGTTCCAGTATCCTTTATTAGTAGAAAACTTCTACCACACAAGATGGCGGATTCCACTTTGGAAAAGGAGTGTCTGGCCATCAAATGGGCCATTGAAACCCTAAGATACTATCTATTAGGAATGTCCTTCACGGTTTTCACTGACCACGCTCCTCTACAATGGCTGGCCACTCATAAAGATTCTAATCAAAGAGTCCTCCGATGGTTCCTCACACTACAGCTTTCTCATTTAAGACAGTACATAAGCCTTCCTCATTTCAGATTGTACCTGACTATCTGTCCCGGAGCATGGATTGGCCCGAGCGGCTCGATTCCTCGGGGGGTGTATGTGACGGCTTGAAGTTGGAGGAAGGGGCCGTGAGGAAGGAGGAGGTGGACTCCGAGGTGGAGACGTGGTGGGGTGCCGACTGCGGCCGGCTCGCTTCCCAGTTCGAACCAAAGCCGGCTGCGGGTGACTGCACAGTTGGTTGCGCACAGAGGAGGGAGGTGATTGGAATCAAGAGCGCGGCTGTGGTCAGGACCCAGGCGATCAAGGAGGGAGATGGCCAGAGCCTGGCCTGTGCTCCGCACAAGAGAGATACCCGCGTTTCGTGATGTCGGCATGCAGCCCCTGTGGGGAATATGACCACCGGCTCTGCACGCGGCAGAGAAAGGAAAGTCTGGGTGCTATCAAGGCGGCACGCCGACACACAACCATGGCTCGGGAAAGGGCGGAGAACCCATATGAATTGCCACAAAGACAATTAAAAGTCAAGTATAACACTCCCCAAAACAAGGAACAACGAAGCCCCAATACACACCAGTATCCTTACCTCATGGCACGCGGGTGGAGTGCATCATGGCGAACGGCCTCAAGGAAGGAAGGGGGCGGGGCTTGGGGGGGTTTATCAAGACTTAGCTGGGTAAAGGACTCTGATTGGACCAGAAGAATCCAGCCCCTATATAAACCAGAGAGAGATGTAGGACTAATGGTGAATTCTCCACTACTTTGCAGAACCAACTGGAAAGCGAAGCAGCAGGAGCCTCTTACCGTTGGGCTTACGAGGACTAAGCCCAGATATAGTCCATATTCCAGAAGGAAGCTTACAAGGACTGCCTCCCAGGCACTAAGAAGGAATACTTGGAAGCCTGACTGAAAAGATTAATTTCTTTATTTTTTTTTTTCTTCTTCTTTTACCTGCTATAACTTGAAGCTGTTCAAAAGTCAATAAAGACTTGAATTTTGGTTGTATCAGCTGCCTTGTCGGAGTGATCCCTTACACACACATTACTAGCTGCTGCTGTGCGCAGCCCCTGAAAGATATGGAAGTATCTGACCGGCTATTTCATTTATTGCTGTGGCGGAAAACCCATGTTGGTATTTACTCACCACAGTAATTGTGTAGCGACTGGAAAAGCATCACAGTATGTGTTCCACTGGGTTTATTTTTTTTTTTTTATTTTTTTTTTTTTTTTTTTAATTGTATCACAATTTTTACAAAAATATAGGATGAGTAGTCTTCATATGTCATATTTTGTTTTAACAATGGCAGTGTCCACCTACAGTGGTATTTACCCCAGCATTAATGTAATACTGCAAGCAGTCATTCGTAACTTAAATACCGCCGATGGTATTGCTGCTGTCAGAACTCTAATCGCTTAAACATGTAATAAATCAGCGAGAACACGTTATCAATAAAAAAAATACCTAAGTGAATCGTGAGATAAGGAGGGTGAAAAGGAATAGAGGGAGGTATTTCTGATCTGCTGCAAGGTGATTTAGCATTCCTCTACTTAAAATAAAGACAATAAGATTTCTGTTCTAACCTTATTTCCGTCCCCAAGGTCACAGGAAACTTCCACCTTGTGTAGGATTTCATAAAGTGTACAGTTATGTCAGGACAATGCACTTCACACGCGGAGAGCACATTCTGTCGCCATGAATGCAAGTTTGGGGGTAGAGGTAAAACATGCAGGATTCGAAAATACTGCACACTTTACTGCTCCGCCAAATTCTGAGTTTCATACCTGAAACTCTCCAATGCCACCTGATCTTGTGTGGCGGCTATTAATGCCACACAAAAGCACTACTGCATGTGATAATTGCCACATGTGGTAATCCTATGGGACTCCCAAAAGGCAAATAACGGAAGCGTTTGCAGGACTTGGAATCATGCCTACCCTACAAGTTACTGGGTGCTTAGCACATGCACTTGCAGTCATTCTATTTGGCAGATACCATAGGTAATACTGGCAAACCTTTAATGACCCCCTAGATGGGTTCTGACCTCAATAGTGCCAGGGGTGCCCATTGGCATGCCCCAAAACACCATAGTCATCAGCGGCTGCTCAAGTAGACTGCAGATCCAAAACCTGCAATGCAGGGAGCTTGTGTTTGATTTGTGCTCAGAACTGCACTGATTTAATAAAAACTTGCCTCCATTTGATGTCAGCACTTCCTGATACATTTGTTTTGATCTATTTCTGGATATCTGGCTGTCTGCATGCGGCATCTCCTCTCCAATATTGGAGGACTCTTTCTGGAAGTACATGGGTGGATTTTAAATTGGAAGAATTGGGGGCCATCTACAGATAAACAGACCAGCAAAGATCCAGCCTCTCCCGTCATTATTTCTGGTCATGAATGTTTGCCCCAACTGCCCAATTGTTTCACTGCAGGGGGACATAGTGGCTTGTGCTCTTGTTGTGCTTCCCACAGCCAAGTTGAGTCAAAGCTTCCACTTACATTATCTACTTCAGCTCCCTAGATCCAGCCCTAGGGCTGTACCATGCGTTATGGGCCCTGAAGATGGAGTTAAAGGCCTGAGCACAGCAATGGCATTTAAGAGGACTGACTGTCCGGGACCCCTTGTTGTGGCCTCAGGACGGAGTATATAATTGGAGTATATACATCTATTATAAACGGTGTTGCCCTTTAATGTCAAAGAAAAAGGGCATACATGGTGGATGCAAGTAATGCCTTTATATGCCTATGTAATATGCTGGTTAGTGTCCTCTACTTCCTGGGGGTAATGCCCAATACAATTTTGCTATTTCCATTAACATGGTTAATCAGATGTTAGTTGATAGTATTTGAATCCACTTGGGCAATCGTGTAGAATTGGCTGGGAGAATGTTTGGATGGGCCTGTTGATAGTACAAAATCACCTTATTATTCACAGGGAATTGTCTGTGGGTATACTTTGTGCTGCCAGTTGGCTTCGGATGTGTCACTCTGAAAATTCTGCAGGCTATACCAGTTCATACAGACCCGCAGATTGTCCAATGAGAAGGCTTTATCAACATTTCAACAGTTATGGGAGATTTGAGGGCGGTCATGGCCGGTAAGAGCCCACTAGCCTGAGAGGCCCAAGTGCAGTGAGGGCCGTTCCGAGTGCTTAGTGCCGTTATCAGCCATGTCCACCTTCACTCCTGGCGATTGCGCTATTGGCACTTTGGCACAAAAAACGTGGTGCTAATAGCCTTTTTTTCTATGGGATAATGGCTTTGGACAAGCACGCACATCAAAGTCTCATCGAAAAAAAAATACAAACACAGATGGAAACCAGGGGGAAAAATTAGCTTGGCTAGAGTCCCTTTTCTTTTTCTACAGTGGCTGTGGGAGCGGAGGGGAGGAGCGGCACGGTGTGGAAGCAGGTGTAACAGCAAACGGTGAGTGGGTTGGGGTCATGGTGGGAGGCATAAATTGGGTCTGGGTGCTGGTGGGAAGAACATAGAGGGGCAGCTGAGGGGAGGGAGTAAGCTGGACAGGAGCATCTGTCGGCTTGCTCAGAACCTGGGCTTACACTGGTGATTCCAGCGTGTGTATTGAGCAGCATGATTGGCTGCCGTGCAAGTGCTGTGTGCTGATACAGCAATAATAGCCCCCGCTGTGTGCTTCACGGCCCGGTAGCAGCCAATGGCCCAAGTTATAGGCCCCTGCTCAGTTACCAGTGAATGAAGCCTACAGTGGGGGTTGTGTTTGCTATTAGCACGCCGGGGGAGCCAAAACCAATCAATGAGGATTTTGGGGTTTTCCCCCCGAAATATTGTTTTTAAAATAATGGGTTAAAAGTTGCATTTTAGAGTGCACTTTCTTTTTAGAACAATTGGATAAAAAGCAAAACAGTTTGTAATTGGTTTCATAAGGTAACTCATGAAAAATCCAATAGATGCAAGTCACCGACAGTCACCGACAGTACACATGAGCATTTCTCCAACACATGGTCATGATGCTTTTACCTTTGCCCACAATATGTGCCAGTATAAAACGTTTTCACACTTGCTGTGCCCACAAATTTCCATGCTGGCTGCAACAATATATGCTACTATTCCCACATAAGAACATACACATGTTTGCTTTGCGCACAATTCCAGTTATGAGGACTATAAGTAAACATGCCCATGCTTGTTCTGTCAATATATGGCAGTATCCCCACTTAAGAACACGCTCCAGTTGGCTTTACCATTAAAAATGCATGCCACAGTGTGGACAAATGTCCAAACTAGTTGCTCCAAAATGCCAGTCTAGCTTCATAATAAGATGTATCATGCTTGCTTTTTCAAAGATGCCCAATACAAAATGTCATGACATAGTATGAAATGGTTAGACTGGCTGCATGGAAATGCCAGTCTAGCTACATATTAACACTTAGCATGCTTGCTTACGCATACATGCCCAGTAGAAAATGCGTTTCCTGCCATCTGCTGTGCCAGCGCCTCGCACTCCGACATAATCACATTCATTAAGAATGTGATTATGTCGGGGTGCGAGGTACTGGGGGCACAGGTGGCAGATGTATGTGAGGCTCTGGGATCTCAGGGGAAAGCCATGGCATTTTTATTGGGCACAGATACCCATTATAAACTGCCATGCCCGCCCACTGGGGCTCCCAGCACCTCGCAGGCACACACTCAATTGAGTGCGTGCGAGGTGCTGGGGGACCCAGGCAAGGCATCTTTTACATGGGCATAGATGCCCATTAATAAATGGCATGCCTACCCCCTGGACCCTCAAGCGCCTCGCATGCACAGCTCATCAATTATGTGTGCATGCGAGGCACTTGGTGGGCTTAGGGGTCAGGCATGATATTGCATGTGAGGCGCTAGGAATCTCAGGCGACTGACCTGGCATTATTTACTGGACAGACACAGTAAAAAAATGCCATGCCTGCCCCCTGGTCCCCAGTGCCTCTCACGCACACAATCATTGTGATTGTGGGTATGCGAGTTGCTGGGGGGGGGCAGGGGTTGGGCAGGGTATTTTTGACTGGACATCTACGATAGATGCCCAGGAAACAACCAACGTGCCTGGCCCCTGGATTCCCCAGTACCTCACAGACGCACACAATCAATGGGATTATGGGTGAATGCCAGGCGCTGGGGACCCAGGGACAGGCATGTCAGTGTTTTACTGGAACACCTATTATAGATGTCCAGTAGGAAAATACCATCCCTGTCCCCTGGGCCCTCCAGAACCACAGAAGGGGGGCTGATTTTGGCCGGTGGAAAAGGGGGTTGTGAAACAAAGGCATCTTTAAAATGCTGTTATACAACCTTCCTCTCCCCTTCCCCCCACAACCCCACTTGCCAAAATCAGCTCCCTGGCTCAGCACAAAGACACAGTACACAACATTAATTTCAGACGCAGCATGCGCTCGCTCATTCACACAAGCACCCATCATCGTACACTCACTCATAACACAAGCATAAACGCATTCCATACACATATTCAAATAATTGACATAAACGTACCTTCTGCTGAAGTTTGTTTTCTTGCACAAGCTGGACTCAGCTTCATGGCTCGTGCACCTGCGTGCAGGAGCCGGAGCATTGGTAAAGAAGTGCCCCTCTTTGTCTGTATGTGTGAGGAGACGCAGGAGCGCCCCCTCAGAAATTCAGACATGCAGTTCCCC
Source organism: Ambystoma mexicanum (assembly GCF_040938575.1). NCBI lineage: Eukaryota > Metazoa > Chordata > Amphibia > Caudata > Ambystomatidae > Ambystoma > Ambystoma mexicanum. Next base: position 44,515,067 of record NC_090922.1, read on the forward strand.
AGCCAGCATTTCCATCGGGCTATGCAAGGCTGGGGAAGCAAAACGCCCCCAGCCTTGCATGGCTCATTGAGCATATACGGCTGGGGAACAGAACTGTCAAAGGGAAACCACATTTCCCTTTAAAAATTCAGCCAGCCCAGGAGCACTCCCTCAGCTGCAAAAATACCCTGCAGAAGCACTCAGTGTTTACACTGGGCTGGCTCCTCGGCTCCTCCATAATGGGTAAGGGAGCCAGTGAGTCGATGCCCCCCTAGCCTATTATGGACGAGCTGCCCCTGAAGGGGAGTTGGGAGGAAGATGGTGGGGTGGGTGCAAGCAGCTTACAGCTTGCTAGGAACGCAGGCTTGTATTGTGAGAATAAGCCAGCAATGAGAGCAATCTAAGCAATCTGAGTGGCTGCGCTAACGGCCCAGGTTAGTAATGTCTATGTAGAACCTGAGTTCTTTGGATCTCACCCTGACCCTCATATCAAAATGGAGTCTCTCTCAATAAAATAAGTGGCTAGTTCTTGACAATTTATGAAGTTGTTTGGATCTACTGCCCCAATCTCTACTCGTCTTGATAACGGACACCAGCCTGTGTACATTTTTGGGCTGAGTTGCAGAGGGGAGCCACTAGACCTCACTATCATCTTTCATAGCGTAAGACCCTTTTATCTTCAACTACTGGACCCTGTTTTTGGTGCAGCCAAACCCTTTGTAGGCTCTCAGGTAGACTTCAACATTTTAAGCTATCCATGTTCATCGACTACATTGGTCAGCTAATAATCACCTGCTTTCTCCTGAAGCTGCATACTTTCAGGGAAGAGAAAGAGTTCAGGCAAACTGGAACTTTTGGAGCAGACGTCTCATATGGGTGATCTCCCTTATGTGGAACTCTTTGACTCCAAACAAAACTCTGCGCTGCAGGCACACTGCCCCGTGGCCCGGCATCATCTAGCCTGGTGTCTGAGTGCAGTACACATGTCTTGCCTAAAGGCACTTTTCTTTTCCTCCATTTCCACGGATTCCCACAGTTTAAATAAATACGACGAGGGCTATCAGTGATAGAAACAGAACCTTGACAAACAAGAATGTCGTGCATTTCTGTATTTCATAGGCTACCGATTAAAGCAGAAAGTATGTTTCTATTATGGCATCCGCCGGCAGAGACGCCGTAATGGGAAGGTAAAAGGGGCATATGCCCCAGGCCCCCAACCTGGGAGGGACACCCACCTGGCTTTTAATGCAATGAATACAGTGCATGTTTTTGACAAAACAAAAAAAAAACAATATCCAGTGACAATATTGGAGGAAATAATAAAGAATGAATTTATAAAGAAATAACAGAGTGGGTAAAAAAAAATACCGAAAAGCAGAAAACATCGAAATGAAGAAAATGTAATGATAGGGGTGGGTTTTAAGTGTAAACAAAACAGATTTAGGTTAAAATTGGGATAAAGGGGAGGGAGACAAGGAGAGTTTAGGAGTAGGAGAGGTAAGGGGGGATCAGGGGGTCCACTTGCCAAAAATAGGTATTTTTAAGATGTGTACTGTAAAAGGTATTTCAATATTTTTCATGCAATATTTATTACACTTTGTAATAGTACTTCACTGCTATTTCCGCAATAAAATTACAATGAACCAAAAAAACATCATGATGTTGTATAGTGTGCGGCTGAGGCTCCACACCTGCTGCTGGCTGTTGTTGACAACTAAGTTCGGATCTGATCAATTCATCCTGTACACAATCTGTGTTCACTGTAGTATGTACAGGTAAGGTAAATGTTCCTGTGTAACACACATCTGCCAACAATTTTTGTCTTGTTACATATGGATCTGCAAGAATAAAAAATGGGGGCGTGGGGGCGGTGTTGTTAGTGTGGTAGTCAGAAGCAGAAAAGTTGCAGTGTGGATGAGTGCAGATCAGAACTACATGTTACCTGTGTGCTGGTATGGGTTCTACTGTGTTCAGGTGGGGGAGCTACTGAGGGGCATTTTAGCGATAAGGGCGCACCCAGGATTATGTGCCTAGCTGTGGATGCATTGGAGGAGAAATGGAGTGCTGATAGGAAAATGATAGGGTAGGTGGGATCTAGGTCCGGACGTTGCTTGTAAAAAGGTGACATTCCAGAAGGCCACCTGTTAAATGCTGCACCCCGCAAGCTCATGCTTTCACTATCTTCCTTTCCCTTGTCACCCTTGTACTCCACAGCCCTTATCCCCCCGCCCCTCTTCCCCTACATTCACCCAACCCCACATTTACCCCCAGTGGGCCCTAGTCTATCTTGATTGCATTCTGCAGCCTGCTGGCCCAAAGCACAACACACTGTGCGTTGGCCGATGTGTGGCGGTCTTTTGTGTGTCACGCTTTGGGGCCGCGGTTTTCAGACCGCATTCGGGGTAGGAGTCTATCTTTAAAGTTCTAGACCTTGTGAGTCATCTGATGGGATGTGGGTGTGTGGATGTGGTGTACACCGTTGAAATATCCTGGCAGTGAGCAATTAGGGAGGGAGGGAGCAGTGTGTGGGAAGGAGGAATGCGGTGAGTGATCACTGATTTCTTCAGGTGTGTTTGTAGCAAGCTTGCCTTCTTTAGGAGATATTGGTCTGATGTAGATCTAAAAGAGAAGTGATATGCATCTGAGCACGGTAACCCTGGTTGGGGATTTAGTTTCCCTAAGCTAGTGCTACAGCAGACTAGTCTACTTTGTCAAGAATTAGGTTGTTTGAGCATTTAAGGATATATACGCTTCATGAGTTAATTTAGTTTAGTCTAGGTTTGTTGTTTTATATCCAATTCGCTTAGTTAAAGAGCTGTGTTTGGAGTTGTTTCCTAAACATCTGGTGGTTCGCGTCTATGCAAATATGTTTAGGTAGGGAGTCCCAAAGCTTGGTAGTCAATATGGAGAAAGAGGAATCTCCTTGTCTTTTTCTTGCGAATTTGGGAACAAGTACTAAAACAGTGTTAATCTACATTAGTGTCCTGGAGGAGCCGTTGGGAGCCCTTCTAGCCACACACAACATCAACATCCACCAAAATGCAGACGACACACAGCTATACATTAAGATTGACTCCAGCAGGGACATCCATAGGCTCAAAACCCACTGCATGCACAAATCACTTTCAAGTCTTGCTGCATCATCTTTAAAGCAGACACCCTGAAGTCACCCGGCTACCTTGCAGAGAAACTCAGCATCTCTGGCGGACAGCACACCACCAGAAGCCTGGACATGTACAGACTTGAACTCTGCTGCTGCTAAAAGGAAAGGACCAGAAAACAAGCCTTCTCTGCCTAGGCCCCAAGACTATGCACCAGACTCGCCCCCATGCTCCTACAATTCAGAAAATAACTCAAGACTCACCTCTTGAAGAAGTCTCTCCTCCTAAACACCTAAGCCATCACGTTGCCCCTTGCACCACCCCTCATGTGTACCCGTCTGTATCCTACCCGCCGATGTATATTTGTTCTGTTGTTACCCCTGAGAAGCGCTCTGTTATGCATCTATAATGTTGTATACTGCTGTAAAGCATTCTGTTGCTTCTCAAAGCTAGGAATGTGCTTGATAAATACAATATTAATAATAATAATAATAAAAATAATAATAATAATAATAATTATGAGATCTGTTCTCGACGGGTTGAGTTTGTCAGTGTTGTCATCCATGCCTCTGTATGTGCGTAACATCTCTTTAGGTCTGCCAAGTTAGCTAACCGGTCATTTGCATTTTTGTTGATCATTGTCATATGATCTGCATTGTTTTAGCTGGTGAGGTCTGATAGCCTATGTGTTCCAGTAGGGCGGTCATGCAAATATTGATGAGGACAGGTGACAGTGTGGAACCTCGGGGTACTCCACAGTTCAGATCTGTAAGTAGCCAGAATAGTGGTTTTGTTCCTATTGGTGAGGTCCTGGTAGGCAAGCTGAGGGCCGCTCCTCTTATTCCAATGTCTCCCTCTCTCTTTATAAGAAACTTGTGGTAACAGTATCAAGCGGCTGAGATGCTCAGAAGGATAAAAGCACTCTTGTAGTTGTCATCTGCACTCTCTTTAGCATGCCCCATATTGAGCATAAGGCTAATTCTGTGACCATTGTTGGTCTATAGCCATGTTGTGCCTTGTGAAGCAGTCACTTGTTTCAATCAATTCATAGATTTGTAAATACATTGATTTGTTTAGTATTTTGCAGATGTCAAGAGTATTTGAGAATGGACAATAGTTTCAGGGTCCTTTAGGTCTGCTGTCTGTTCTTTGAGGCGTGGCCATATGTAGGCTGATTTCAACAGTAGAGAGACGGTCTGAAGGTGGTTAACTTATTGAGGAGTGATACAAATGCAGGTAGTAGTTCCAGATGTTTCATGATGGTTTAAAACAAGTTGAGGGCAAGGATCTTCCAGAGACCCTACAGAGTCAATGGTAGGGAGAAGGTCCTGCAGGAAGAAGAGGTGGAAGGAGGTTAGCAAAGGGGAGGTTGAATTCAGAGGTGAAGTCATCTTGGTGGGATAGGGAAATGTTGGTCCTTTTTTATCCAGGTATTCCTGGATGAGTAGAATCTTTTTGGTAAAGTACATTGGAATTTGACTGCATAGTTCTTAGGTTGGGATTGGGATTGTGTTGCAGACTGCCAGGATTTCAAATTGTTTATCTTTAACATTTGCTGTTCGCTGTCTTGTGCTGATTTAATAGATCTGGAGTAGTGCACTTGCTTATCTTTTCCTTTTCTGTAGGAACGTAGTTGTTGTAGGTAGGCAAATCTGCCTGGTTACAAGTTGGGTGTCTTCTACATTTTCGGTTCTCTTTTTTCATGCAGTGTAACTTTGGTGTGTAATATTTTGCAGAATTGTTGTTCTTTATGAATTTGATGTGTATCCTTTCACAGAATTCCTATGCTATGATTGTGTAACAGGATTTGTTTTCAGAGTGATCTCATCTAAAGCAGAGTTAGACCAGCTAAGAAGGTTGTGTTGTTCATCTGGGTTTTTGTTGGTGAGTCCAATGTGATGGTTGGTTTGTCTGATTTCAGCATTTCTAATAACATGTTGTTTTGCACTTGTTTCCTGGGTCTGGACATGGTCAAAGGGTCCAATGATGGTTCTGTGGGCGGTGGAGCTTCTTTGGAGACGTGAATGGAGTGGATAAGTGGTCTCCCCAGGGGAGGTGAACTAGGGAGTAGACTTTGACTTTGTTCTCATTACAGAAAATGCCATCAACCATGTGGCCAGCTATGTGGGCAGGTCCCCATACCATTGATTTGAGATGTAGTGCATTGAGGTTAACTGTGAGGTATTTTGTGATGGAATTGTCTTATTTTTCCAGGCAGATGTTCAAATTGTCGTCTATTATTGGACGTTGATGGTTCACGGATTGGTTGGTGGTTGCAACCCGCAAGTTTATCTGCTAAAGTTGGCTGGTAGGAATGCAGTATTTCCATGAGAAGGAAGCTTAGTGAAGGGATGTGAGAGATCAAGTGTGAGTGACTCATAAACCAGGATGTTGTTGAAAGAGGGAGTTGAGACACTGATAGAGTCTCTATCGACTAGTGCAATCCCCCCACCTCTTTTGTTAGGGTTATTAGCATATTTTATCTTGTATCTTGCTGGAATACTTGCATGGGTAACTGGCCATCGATCAGTGAAAATCCAAGTTTCCATGATGTAAAATAGGTAAATTTGGTCCTCAGAGTGGAGGTCAAGTGTATCGGACGAGTCTTTAGCAATTGATCATGTTTTGATTGGAAAAATGTAGTGTCTACAATTTTATGATGGGCATTGGTGATGAGGGTAGCGTCTGCGGTAGGATCATTGTTGTTTTCATTTGCTTCCTAGTATTATTGAATAAGGCTTTCAGAGTTAAAGGGCTGAGTAGTTACTTCATGAGGTCAGAGTCCTCATCCTTGAGTCCTTGGTAGTTGAGCAAGTTATAGATTGACTTGTGATGAAAGGTGTGTTGCAAGAGAATTCTTTCAATTGAGCTTTTATAGATGGTTGGTAGCTTATTCGATTTGGTGAGAGAACGGTTGTCAGGACAAAGTGTTTTCCTTTTTCTCCTTTAGTAATTTCTGTCTGTTGACCAGTGAGTTCCACATTGACACTACACTCAAGTGGATGTTTCAGGTGGTATCTGTATGTGAAGGTCATATAGTTAGTACATTTTCTGTAGGCCAACCTTTGCTTTGGTGAATGTATTGATCATGTGCAACACCTGAGGTTGAAATGCGCATTGATGTGTTTCACTGGCTCAATGATTAAGACACCTCAGCCTGTTAAGCACTTTTTGCAAACATCTGTTTTCATGTGTCTGATTAAAGTGCCATAACTCTGAGCCCCTTTCATCCACATGAGCCGAGCTCTCTGCTTGATCCTCCTGGTGCTCATGCAGCATGCTGTCGGATCTATGTGAATTTACGAAAACATTTTTAACTAAATGAAAATACTGAATAAATACCACTTGTTTAATGTATTTTATTTTGGGTCCCCCCGGAGCCCCTGTTTCTCTTTGATTATAACCCAACCCCAACCCCCTACCGACCCGTTTCATTCCATTACCCCACCCCCATATATTTTTTAAATAATAAAAATCAGTGTTTTATCAGTATTTTCTATCCGTTAAAAATGTTATTTGTTAAAATGTATTTGTTATTATCACTGGATACCCATGCTGCCTCCTATTTGAGTTCCCAAAGGCCTGGACATTTTCCGGTTGTATAACCCATTCTCTGGATGTTTGACAGCCAATAAACCTATCTGTCCACATTGATCGAATCAGGTAAAAGTGATACATCGTTTTGTGAATTTTGGGGCTGGTAAGACTGGTTTAAGAACTTTGAGTTCCTCCCTCAGTAAGTGAATTAAGAAGGTGATCTCTGGGGGTTTACGTACTGGTACCGAATGAGCTGCCCATTGAAGTACACTGGATTCCTTGGCTGAGGTCCAGGTTGTGTTACTGATGGACATTTGTAGGGTACATAAATGTAATCCACTCTTTCCATCCTCTATTGTAGATGGATGGTGAAGGGACCCACATCATGAGATTATGTAAAAGGTTTGTGTTCTGTTTTTAATGACAGATAATGGTATAATTGGATTGGTTTATAATTTTACTGGTGCTGCATTCCATATCTTCTGCATGGTGTTTGCTGTTCAGTTGAAGTCAGCATTACTGCTTGGTTATACCATAGCCTTCCTGGTGTCTAGTAAGCATGGGAATGAGAAGAAGCAACAAGAATGTAATACCTCAATAATTTACTAGTGCTCTATTCCTCTCTACAGAGTTTACGACTCTCAGTCCTTCTTATAAGATGACTTGACTTTAATCTTCCAGATGATCTGCTTTGGTAGTAGCTCAGGAAGCATTCTGGACAGGAAGCCCTTTGCTAACCTGACCTTTGAGAGAGCAACAGAGCAGTTATAAATGTTATGTTCAAATATGTGTGTATGGGAGCTCGCAAAAGAATGTTTACCTGAGGAAGTCTGTACTCCCCTCGTTTAGTAAGGGGTGTGATAAGGAAGAGGGGACACATCATAATGTAGATTGCAGGCAAGAAATCAGAGCATGAACAGACTTCCCTTAAAAGATCAATGTAAGGGCTAATCTCCACATGAACACATCCACTACAACATACAATTCTAACATTGAGATTATGTTGTTACAGTGTGACTTCTATCCCGATTATCTTTGCTCAGTAACCATGGCAATGTCCGGTTTATGTCCAGTTTTAGGATTGTTAAACTCAATTATAAAATGATAAATATAGCTTAGTATGAACATCTAATCACTGCTCAGATAAATGTTGCCCGGGTCACTCACTGATAGCGGGACTGCCCAAGGTCCGGAGAAAGTTTCCTGCTACCATCAAATGCCAAGGATAGCCTTCCAAAAGTGAAAGTATAACCTTCAGAAATTACAGTACTGGTAGCCATGAAGGTCACGCAGAAAACTAGTAGAGAGGAGATGTTTCAATCTGAAAGTATGCTTTTTGGTTACTTGCTGAAAATAACCAAGAAGGTGTGAAACCAGCATTCACAAGAGTTACCAATCAATTTTCCAAAAAGCTACAATTGAAGAACATTCATCATATAAACAAACCTAAAGGAAAGTAACTGGCTATATAGTGCCAGAGTAGTAATCAGTAGAAATAACATGTCTTTGTTTGTGAAGAGAGAAGGAAGCTCTAATCATCTTTGCTTCGCTTGGGCCGGTGATTCACAAATATTCTGAGAAGAATTGATGAATTTCATCAACTTTTATGATTCATGGGGGATTAAAAAACCTTATAAAATACAAAGTACTCATACAGGTATGCTAAAACCTCCAACCAGTACTTAATACACCCGTAGTGATGCCCAATAATAGTAAAAGAAAATGAGTGAGCAAGTGATATACAACTGGCTATGCTGAATGAGGGATGTGTTATTAGATCACACAGTACATTTGATACTTTGGATTAGCTATCAGTATTTTAGAATTAAAATCTCTATTTATTGAAAAATGTGAAGCGAAATTATAATAACGTAGATTCAAACAGATGTACAATTGATTCTAAAGTATCTAAACCAATATTTGATTCTAAAGTATATAACACTGCTCTTTTTGTATCTTCTCTTTTTCTCCTATCTTGAACATTTGAATGTCTGTTTGATTGGGGATCAATTGTTGGATTTCTAAAGTATGTAATGGCCCGAAGAAGCACTCAATGGATGTGTTATCAAGAAGATAGAAACACATTGTGTGAAACATGTGGAAACAGAGTTGTCTTGGTCTTTTGAGTTGTATAGAAAGAAAAGTATTTTTCCTTGGCTAGTAGAACAAAACATGTTCCACCCTATCTGTACAATATTTGTTGAAACTTCCATGAAATTAAAACCGCAGAGAAGCTGCGAATGATTGTGCTTTTGGTATATTGTTTTTGGTTACGTTTGTTTAGGCACTAGCAGGTACGTGTTTTGGCACTTCTTTCTTCTTTGCAGCTCATTGTAGATTTAATTAACATTATACTGTCAACAAAATGAATACACAAATACAGCAAACCAACTTGATATATTATTACCTGTATATCATATTTGACATCCTTTTCCAGTCACCCCAACGGATCCCCTTTTTCGTAACCCTGCATGGCCTACCACTGACTCTGATGCTTCTCCACAGACATTGCATAACAGTAACACCTCATCTTCTTGACCACCACCTCCTTGACTCTGTTGCCATTCCCGGTCACCCCCATCCCTTTATTGTGAATTGCAATTAGTTTGTTAACGGATGATAACAGCATAATAATAACAGAAAAACGTTTACAATGGAATTTCGATACACTAGCTATGATTTTATGTAATAGTTTATAGCATGCAATAAATGTGCTGTGAATGACTTGTGATGACTCCTAATAGACTCATTGGCAGCCTGAGGGAGAGTAAAATAAGTGCTAAACTCAGACCAACCTTTAAGTGCAGCATCAATCTCAGGCTCCTCCTCTTCATCCACCTTCTTCAGGACAAGTGCGAAGAAAATTGCAAAACCCACAACCTAAGGAGTGGTGAGGAAAGAGCGAGAGGTAGAGTTGAGAGACAGTGTGACTGAGGAAGAGGCAATTGAAAAATATAATAAGATCATTGTTGACGATGCCAGCGTGGTGTATACCTTGAGAGGCTGAAGGACGAAGATGCTCTGGAAGAGGGAAATGGCCATGGAGATGATCCAGCGGATAGAGCTCTCCTTGCCATATTTGAAGCCGTACATCATGGTGAAGTAAGTGGAGACTCCACTCATGGAGAGCAACAGGAACCAGCCCACAAAAATGAACCACCAAGGCAAGGGCTTCTTCTGAGCCCTGGCCGCCCGCTTACCAGAGGAACCATTGCTGGAACAAGAAAAGCTGATTCAATAGAGAATTTCCAAAGGTGGCCTTGATTAGGCACAAGTCAACCAGCAAAACATTGCAAATTATGTATTTCATTAAACAATCTTTCAATCAAGACCCCTGAGGAGACGTGGCAGCATGGCACAAACATGTATTATTCAAACAATATCATAAAACATTAAGAAACAAAAAGCTCATCAACAGAACTGTCTGGCAGTGTTCTTGCAAAGTAAAACAAGCACATTCATTTATACACGGGAATGTCTTTAGATTCTTTCTGAATCCCAGAAATCTGTCATCTTGCTGGATTTCGATTACCAGAATATTTTACATTTTTGGTGGGTGACCAGTAACAGCCTTGGAGTCTAATTACTGTTTTATTTATTTATTTAAAGATTGATGATAACAGGTGGCACTGTACCATCATTTTATAGTCCGGTTTTCACTTTCAAAGCTTGCTTCTGAAACTTTACAATGTATTCAAGAAGAAGCACTGAATCCTGAATTCAGACACTACAGGGACCCTCAAAATTGTCGGGAACAACAAGAAATTTAGGCTGGGTATAGTTGCCCAAAATCCTGCTGTGGATATTGAAATTGGCAGGACATCTAATTTTTAATATCTGCTTTTGAGTTTCATTAATATATAGAAACTTGCCTGTTGTGTGCAAATTCCACTGTGCAGGTGAAGATTGTCAGGTAGTCAGTGGGTTGGAATGTCACAAATGCCTTGATTGGCTGAAATCCTGCCAATTGGGACTGAGGGGACTGAAATTGTAGAACATGAGCAGGGTAGAATTGCCTGTGAGTAGGGGGATTTCAAATTCGGCAAGTGTGTGTTTTGCCCACCCACCAATGAGGATTTTGCCTTCTTTGCCATCTGAAGGAAAAATCCTCATTGAGGTGGTTAGAATAAAATTGGTGAAATCAGTGTATTCCGCCTCCATGTCAGAAATGTCACTCTGCCTAGCCAGGTAGCAGGAACTGGATCCCTGCATTGAGGCAAAGGAGGGTGCAGGGACCGCCATTCCAATTTTGGTTCGTCCCGTTGCACACGCAGGACTGGACTTCATTCACTAAGATGCCATCACTTAGCTGCCCATGTTGAATGTACCTGCACATGCTGCGCGTTCCTCCTGGTTGCTGAGTACTCAGGCATACAGAAGCCGATAAAACCTACTGAACCCAAGTACACTGCTCAACAATGGTTAGTCTTTCCATTTTGTATGCTGTTTGTCCCTGTATCCTGTACTGTTGTATAGGCGGTGTGTGCTTTGCCCAAGCCTCAGATTGTTCCCTTGCTTCAGGCTTTCCTAACTACTTCAGTTGTATCCATCTTGGCTGAATGACTTCACAGTACCTACCTTTGCAGTGTTTTATGGGTATTGCACCAGCCTGAGCCTCATGTTGGTTTCTCAGGCATTCTTGCTCCTGCTTGATGACAGCCATTTTGGACTGTATTGTGGATCTCTCCTGCCTGAGCCCCCTTGGTTTGTTGTTAGCCCTTTATTCTGATTTAGGTCTATTGGCATTGGATTGTTTACTGGAATCGTGCTGCCTAATTCTTGGATTGTTCGCACTCTGAAACACTTGTGTACGAGCGGGATAGAAATAAAATATCAATATCAATATCAATTGTTTGCCCAGTCTTTCCCCTGGATTGCTTCTTGGGCATTCCCTGCTGTCAGAGCCCCACAGGGGGGGGTCATTGCTGCTTTGATCTCCTTGGAACTACCCTGCGGTATTCCCATAGTTGTGCCTTTGTTCCACCCAGGTAGACCCCCACGCCCTTTTGTTTTTTCCTGCGTTGTCCTTCCACCCGGGGCTCTTTTCCTGGTCTCTTGACTTCATCTTTCTAGAATAGCAAGGTAACTGTGGGAAGTCATTCTGTTCTATGGAAGTCACTGACCTAACCGATGACCATTGGCTTTTCGAAGTGAACGGGGGCACCGTCAGGTGTCCATTCTTCCCTGTACACCTTTGTTCTACACCCGAGCAGTGCTCTGAGCGTGCAGGTTTGTGGGGCACTCTGCAGGATGTGCACTCCCAGACCCTGAAACCAGGGCTATATAGACTGGATATGCAAAATGGAGTTACCTTGAAGAAGAAAGCTTAAGTGGAGGGACGGATTTCTCCAGACTGCGTAAAAATGACTGCAGCTTGTCCATTGCCTGGTCATACTGGGCACGGTCAGGAAATCCCTCCGGGCCCAGCCTCTGAAGGTCGTTGGAAATCTTCAGCAGCTTCCGGTATGTGAAGTGTCCACAAAAAATGGCGTGCAGCTCTTCCTCCGATGCGGACCGCTCATGACTCTCTGCACAAACACAGCAATTGGTATCAGTGGTAATACAATAATGCGTAGAATTACTATTGATAACAGTTTTCCTTCAAAAAGGTATTAAAGCTTTACAGGTTTATTGGGTACATAACATGGTGCCTTACCAGCAACTGACATACAATCAAGACAAACCTGGTAGCATACATGTGGACAATGACTGACATTTGGAGAGCAGGACAATCAAACCAATTCCTCATAATGCTTTCCATAACTCCTGGCATGGATGAGGACTTCAGAGTCTGCCTCAGAGCTCAGCTCATTCCAATCACTGACAATGAGCCTCATTACAAGCATGGCGGTCCGGGAACTACGGTACCGGTAAGCATGTCGGTACCGTAGATCCCGGACCGCCACACTAAGAGCAGTGCTCGCGGGCGCCTGTTAGCCCGCCACGTCTGACCTGGCGAGCAGAACAGCACCCGCAAGCACAGCACGTCGGATGCACCGGCACCATTCTGAATGTGTGCAGGAACTGCGGAGGAGCAGGAAGAAGCAGTGTACCAGGTGGGAGGGTGTAGCAGGACTGGCAATCTCATGATAGCGTTATTGGCCTTCGACCCACTAAATACTGAGGCATTACAGTGGCACCCCAGACTAATGGACCCACGCTGATGCTTAGAGAGCGTAATGAGGGAAAGGGCCAATCAGAGCAGTTTCTAGTCCATTCGGTGCCCAGGGTGAATCATTTGAATGACCCCCGCACCCCAGGCACACAGTGCACCACTCCAACACTACACTATGGCTTACCTACATATTGTTCACGAATAATGTCTCAGCCCTGCTTATGCCGTGAATAGATGATGATCTAATTATTAAACAGAACACATCTGTTCAGTTGTTTTTGATATATTAGTCATCAACACTCAAATACAGACTTCCATGGTCGCTGCAGAAGTTAAGAATGTCTTGCAGGGAATTGTGTGGTGTAAAAGTTTGGATTTGCATGAGGGTGGCCAAGTTATGTTATAGATTTATAAAGCACGGTACATTCACCCAAAGTGGCACAGATGTTTTTTTCTGCCGAAGAGTGCAGCAATCTAAATGATTCAAGGTTAGTTCGAGCAGGTGAACATTTTAGTGGAGGAACAGTAATATTTGCCCAAAATTATCATGAGGAACCAAGCTTAGGGTGGAGGCCCTAAGTTATAGGTTCCCTCCCAAGAGGGTTTTTAAACAAATGGATTGAAATGGTGCATTTTGCAGCACATTTCTGTGAAAAATGTGATGAAAAGCCATACCATTTATTACCGCTTCAGTGGCATATCACATGAAAAAATAAATAGGTGTCAGGTCAACAGCAGTACACATGAACATTTGACAACATTTTCATGTCATGCTGCCTGTGCCCCCAATATATTCTAGTACGGCTAGGCAAAAATGTGAAATTCCATTCCGACGGTCACGGAAGCGAGATCTGAAAGATTTCGATCCGTTTTGCTGAAATCCATCGTTCCGGCACCCCTGTGTATTGAAAAGAGCAGTGCAAAGTTTCTTGTGTCATCTCACGACCAACAACGAGTCGCGTTAAGCATCTCGTGCCACTGTGTGAAACCAGCACAAATCGAAAAGAGCAGTACAATGTTTCTTGTGCCGTTGCACGAACCTAGCATGAATTGGAAAGAGCAGCACAATGTTTCTCGTGCCACTGTTCGAACCTAGTACGAATTGAATAAAAAGCGGTGTAAAATTCTTCATGCCACTGTGCGAATCTAGCGCAAATCGAAAATAGTGGCACAAAGTTTCTGGTACCGCTCTGTGAACCTAGAATGGTTAAAAATAACTAGCACGAAACAAGCACGGATCATGGAAAAATTTGTGAAGATTCTTGTGCCACTGCACGAAACTAGTATGGATCAAAAATGGACCCACGCAAAGCTTCTCGTGTCACGAACCTAGCACAGATCGGTAAAAGACCTGCACAAAGTTTCTCTCTTGTTGTCATCATAAGCCTGTGTCAATCGTTTCCTTGAACAAGCTATGTCCTTTGTCCTGGCAGATCCCTTAGTCTGTTAATATACGTGTTGTGTGAGGTGCAAAAGTCATCCGCCTGTTGTTCCAACTCCTCTGAGCCACCTCTCCCTGGGTATTTGCTCTGAGCTCCCATGACACCCTTTTGTCTGTCCCCATTCCCGTAGACTGTGATTGGTATTTGTCCTCGTTTCCAGAACCCATGTCCATGTTGCTACAAAAATCATCTGCAAAACGCAGCCTCCTCAATGTCAAGTCTGTGTTGGGCTTCATGCTGAGATTGATGTCTCTCAACTCGCCCCTGCTTCTTCCTGCCCAGGCCCCGAGGCCTGCTCCACCTCCCTCATTTACGTTCCTGCCAGAGGGTTTGTGCTGTCTGGTTCTGTCCGCCTGTCCTCCTCAAATCTATTCCTTTCCCCATACAGTATTACCTGCGTCTTCACGGCCCTTATTGCCCGCTCGCCCTCCTCCCTGTGTGCTCGTTCCCTTGCCAGTCTGCCCAACTGCAACCTGTGACGTTCCCTCTCAGCTAACTTGCGTTTTTCTTGCTCTGCTATCACTCTCCATCTCTCTGCATTTTCCAGCTCCCTTTCCCTTTTCTCTCTCATCTCCCTTTCCGCTCTATTCCTTTCTTTGAGATCTCTCTCAATTCTTTCTTCCCGCTATCTTTCCAAGTGTTCCTTCTCTTCCTCCCCTCTTCGTTCCCTGTCTTCCCGCTCCAGCTTCTCTTCCCTCCTTCTTTCTCTGTCCTCACGCTCTAATCTCACTGCCATGTCCTTCTCCCTACTATCCTCCTCATACATTAGTTCTGCCCACTCCATCGTATCGCTGTTCCTCTTCAGACTTTCTATCACTTCAGTAGCCCCTTCTGCCTGTCCATTTGTCTTCGCTTGAAGCTTCAAAGGTACCTGCACTGCTATCCATTCGTTGCCTCGTATGCCCTCGAGCTCCTCCTTCATGCTTTGCTGCGCCTCCCTGCTTGCCCCTAAATCACTAGCTGGCTACCCTGTGCTTTTTGGCTTCTCCTTCTTTGTATATGGTGGTGGCTTACATGTCGGATTTGAATACCCCTCTGGTGCCTTAGTTCCCTCATTGGATACATTCCATGTTGCTCATCTGTATCATTGAATACTACACTTGGAGGAGCAGGGGTAGGGGCGGAGGGATGGGTCCCTTTATCCTTCACCTCATGCTGGCTTTGCATCCACTGATACCTCGTGGCATGCCCCTCGTCCTCCTGGAACATGCACCACAACTCAAGTATGGACATGCTTTTCGTCAATTTCTACCCCTTGTAGGTATCCTGTATGTGTGTCAATATTGATTGCTGCATGTCTTGGAAGAAACTTCCACAAGGTGGCTATGGTTTGGTTAATTTACCCTCAGTACCTTTGGACCATTCTATGCTTTATTTACAGATCTTTCCCTTATAAGGTGGAAGTGTCTTACACAGGTGTGGAAGGGGTGTATCCCCCACTCTTGCCTTGATCCATCTCAATACTCCTTTCCTGATCTAAAGTCGACGGTTTCGATAGTCTGCTGTTTAGGGGAAAAAAGCACAATGCAAGGATAATACTTTCCAGTTCTCTCTGGCTCTACAACTTATCAGGCATGCTCCGCGCATCGCCCCTCCATCACAACTCCTGTCTCCTCAGGCACGGCCACCATCTTGCGCATGCGGCTTCCGTGCACCGCCGTTGGTTCACCTTGTCTGCCAATTCCACGTTTCCAAAGCTAGCTCCTCACCATCTCAAGCTCTGTGTGTCCTATGTGCAAACCTAAGGGGGATGTAACCAAACTGCCAGAACAGCAAAGGTAAATCAAATATCGCACGCACACTGTAATAGCCCATTACTCCCAAACCACACAAACCCCACAGCTGTCTTCCTGCACTCCAGGTAGAGTATACCAATATTGTGATCAAACTCACCTGCTGCGTCGCCTAGCGTGCAAAACCTCTCACTCCAGGAGACTTAACCAGTCGACTCACCTTCTGCAATCTAGGCCAGCTCCCATGCTAAACTTTACAGGGATACCGTCATTAATGACCCAAACTAAAACGCTCAACCCACAGGAATACCTCTATTTTACATAACTTTTGTCATCCAAGCCCTTGAGTCAATAGTCTAGGTTATTCACCAGAACCTTTTACCTATAAGACCGAATGTGCCCTAAACATAGAAAAAGGATTTCTACCTGCGCTCCTGTCCCTGTTCACTTTTGACAATACTAGACAATACTTAAACAATACTCTACAATACTAACTAATAATCCACAATACTCAATACCCGCCCTCACACCCACAGTTGCCGTTAGACTGGATCAATACTTATGCTCCGTGGTGTGCTAGCACTGCTGAGATGCCGGCTCCCCATCAAGGTGCTCGCCTCCCCATCTTGGTCTGCCTGGACAACTCGTTGACTTTGGGTAGGATGATTCACAAGGCTCTCCTGACGACCTGTAAACGGGCACACATTTTCCGTCTTCTCGAAATATGCAAGTGGCCTGCAGCCTCTCAGGTTCGGCGGCGAAGGAAACGACCTGGTGCCGGACTGGTGCAGGCAACCATACCTCTGCTACCAATTTATTGGGACAAACTCCCAGGTATGCCAGAGGGCCATTAGGAGTTCACAGACTCTTGCAGGGCCCAACACCTTTCACAGGACAAACGGAGGACTCAGTCAACGGCAAGTTCAAACTGTGGTTTATTACAAACAAAACTAACTGGGTTCTGGAAAGGGACAGATGAAATCCATGGACATCTCAACTGCTCCTGTCTCGCAGGCCAGTTTTGTACCTTAATGACGTCAGAATGATGTTAAGACCTGGGCCCTTCTCTAGAAATCCTATTGGACTATTGGATTGGACCTCAGGAGCCTAATAACCTATATGGTTGTCAACATGTGTTATTCTACTGGCTCTCCCATGTCAGGTGGCTGGCCTGGTCCATCCCCAAATCACTATCTATAACAATGTTGCAGTGTGGGGGTCTAGCCATTGGTTCTTGCCCATTGCTACCCACCCCTGTGATGCTAAACTGTGATTGGCTAGAGCGGTGATGCCCTCAGGCCTGGGATCTGCAAAAGGTTCTCAGCTCTTGGTTTACCTTTTCAAGGTAATAAGAATGACTATGCGTCTGCTTTATAACTTGTGTGTACCACCTTAGGCTATGAGAGTGCTAATTCACTCCGTGCAACACTTGTCTCACATGTAACATCTGTCTGGTAGCGTGAGATCGGCTCTCTTTCCCAGTGCCAGTCACTGTCCATTGTCTGCGTCGGCCGGGTCACGTGTTCGGAGACCATGATTTGGAGCTATGCAGCTCTGAATTATGAGGAATTATTCACATTTATTGCAGCTGATGCTACTGTCATTCGGGGAATGGAATGTCATCCGTATCTTGTGGCCTTGGCAGTGGGCCCTGTCCCCCACGTCTTGATCTCTGTTCAGCCCAAATTCAGCTCAGCTCAGCCCTCATTAAGCGGCCTGTGGCCTGCTGTAGTTTTCCTAAACCATAATGGGGCATCTACAGTGTTCGTGCTGTTCTATATTCTCCAAAGGTTAGTCACACTTGGTTCTGTCAGGTCCCATAGATGCTCCTGCAGTTACATAGGGTGTTTCGCATGTAAGCATCTGCAAGCTTTAGTCAGGATCTCTTGCTTCTTGCGGTTTATGCGTTGCTGCGTTTAGCTAATGATAAAATAATAAAAGCAGTGACAGTATGTATATGTATCTGTCCTCTAGCTATTGAACTGTACGCTTATGTTCTTCGTCTGTTCAGGTGCGTGTCTGTGTCCCGAAGTGCAGATGGCACGTGTGCTTCATGTCCAAAGCTGCTAAGTCGTGGTGTCTCTAACAACATCAGCAATCATGGCTTCTTAGTGCTTTAATCAATACTGTCGATTGAGGTTTCTGGTTGCAGCTTGGGGCTCCTCATCCACCCTGGGGTAGATTTGTACTGCGTCTGGTCTGTAGGACTGGCTGAGGGGGCACCTCTCGACGTATTTGTCTACCATAGGTCCATTGGGAATTCATCTGAAATAGAATCGGTGATTGCGATGTTTCCTGGTCTTCTTCTGTGTCACGTATTTGATAGGAGGGGGAGGAGGGGGCAGACTTCCCCATTCCTCTTCAATGATTATGAAAGCTAGCATGATGTTTTAGGCTTCATCTATTATGAGTGCTTTCATACATTTTAATATTTTGGTAACTTCCTCAGCTGCTTTAGCATGCAATTTACTGATTTCTAATGTTTCATTGAAGGCACTGTTACTGCACATTCTAATGGATTATCAAATGCTTCTTATATGAGTATGGTAATTACTTTGATTGGGTAACTTTTGCCTGTACCTGCTTGAACACTGAGGTACAGGAGTGTTGGTTTATAATCCGTACTCTCACACATTTTGGCATCATGTACCTATTCATGGTCAATATTGCTTCTCAATGCATTGAACATGCTTTGTTCAATAGTTAATTCACTAATCTTTTCATCTAGTTTATTAACTGTATTTGGTTTTTATATCATGGCTGCGACAACATTGTGCTTGACCAGTTTTGTCTCATTTCTTAGCATGGGTACCATAGTGGAGTGGATTTCCTCAAGTGGATTGTGCATCATTTTGTACTTCTTTTTCTTGCCCATTTTTTTTCATGGAGCATTTTTTAATAGCTTTTGGATTCTGGGCATTGTGTTTGGCCCTTATGTTGATTGGAGGACTCTTGATGATCATTATGTATCCTTAATAATTCCTCTTTGTTGTGTTATGGCAAGAAATGTTGGAGGAGACAGTAAAAGTATGATTGTTTACATTCATTTGTACTGGTAGTCAGTTTCAGATGATTGATAAGGCTTGGTTTTGTCATGTCGTACTAGACAACTACTTCTGTTTTTGATTCTGTATTGACCACACTCTTTGTTTCGATGTGTGTTGCATATTTCAACAAATTATCTAGAAGCCAGAGTGACAGGAATTATTACCCGCATTTTAATCTTGATTTGATTGTTTTGTTGAAATGGTAATTAGTAAGCTTTTTTGTCTTCTGGTCTTAGGCAAAGGTTTATCCTCTAGCAAATTGCAGTTTACGCTAGACTAAGGGGCTGCATGTGCTTTTGTTCCTTACATGCCTGCATTTCATTGTGATTAGGACTGTTCCAGCTGTGTAGGAATGCACATACTATTTTATTATGCTTTGCATGACTTTCTGAGCTCTACAGAAAAAAACATAACAGTAACAAGTAACTATTTTTTATTCTCTCTGGGCAGTAGGGCAACAGGTCGATCTGACATACATTGAACCTACGTGCCCATCAGCTGTAACTTCATAATCTGCTACTCCTTGTATCGCTATGGAGTGACATACGTTATTAATATATACCAAGAGAATTGCTTATTCTAGCATTGAGCTACATAAAATGAACATAAGGGCTTTGAACATTTCACCACAAGCCTACATTGAAGTAGCAACCAACTGCTAAAAAATAAGTTTCTGAACAACTAAACCGAGGCCATTACATTTGACTGGCTACCGGAATACGTTCTTTCCTTGATGGCAAAAAACTATTAAAATTCATCCAATGATCTCTGATTGAAACATTACAGACGGCCTCTATGAATTTGTACAATAACTGACGAATCAGAATCAACTTTTACATTTCATACAATCACTGATAAAAACATCAAATTACTAGTTGCTAACATGAACACCAATTAATGCACAGGGAACCCCCAACCAATCCCCATACTAAAGAATTGTCTGTCTCTTTTAGCTCTTCTTATTACTTCAGTTGTAAATAACTCGCTTACACAGGATTTGGTAACTTCTAAACAAAAAAAAATACTGGATTATGCCTATGCTTAAAAAGACCACATTAAACCCAGATGAGCCAGTAAACTACAGTACAATTGCTAATGAACCATCTTTAGTAAAGATAATGGAAATAGTGGTGACTCTTCAGTTACAAGCATATGTGGACGCATATATCTGCCTTGGTGATAGACCGCCCGACATTTGACTGCGAACAGCTCTTCTGAATGTTCGTGAAGACTTGTGAAATACGAAGGAGCACAGCTATTCCCTACTTATAATGCTGGAACTCTACGCAGCACTGGACACCCTTTACCATGAATAATTCTACAAAGATTGTGTTCAGTTGTTGTGATGATTGAGGGTGCTTTGAAAAGGGTTGAATAATTTTGGAAGATTGAGCAAACTGTGTTAGTCTATCAGGGTTGAAGAATAAACCCAGATTGATAAAATGTGGGGTCCCACAAGAGTTTGCTCTCTTCCCCGCGTTTGTTTAATATATATACACACACAAAGCCTTTCCTTGATCTCTTATATATCCTAAATGTTACTTTCCACTGTTATGCAGATGAGTTACAGTTATTTTTTTCATTTTTTTATTACGAGTATATAATCACCAAAGTGATTTTTACAAGAAGATGAAAGAAAAACTTCAGTTTCTTAAAACTTTACAAAATATTACACAGTGTAGCGTTGAAGTTAAAATCGTATCGAAAAAAAAAGAAGCAGCAGAACGAAGGGAAAAATCAATAGTTTCAACACTCTGCTTATTAGCAAAAGGAAGAAAAAACAGGAACTAAGGAAAAAATGAGATTGCACTTAACCCATGCCCGTCGAATCCACCACACAACAAGCGGTGTCACCCCCGTTGCTAATATCCAGTGGGTCCACTCTGTCGAGACTCCGAAGCAGTATGTTCGAAGATTAGATCCAGGATTGTGGTGGCTGCTATTGTCCATGATGGGTTAAGGTCCCCTATTAAGCGGTCCCACCAAAGTGCTTCATCCCACCAAAGTGCTTCATCAGTCAGATAAGCTTTCTCTAAATGGTGTAGCAGGTACGGCAATATATGCTTAGCTGTTCCTGGACACAGTAAAAGAAGGTGAAGTAATGTTTCGCTTTGTTAAGTGTCATTACAGAAGCGGCAGATATTGGTTGCAGGGAGTCCTCTTATGTGTAAGATTTCATTCGTAGGTAATAAGTTCAACCTAGCACGCAGTAGAGTATTCTGAGTTTTTCTGTTTGGATGTTTAATAAAAACCGGTTGGACTGCATTTAGTTTTCTACATGTCGGAGGTAGATGACTAGTCAGTTTGTACGCAGAAGCTTTTTCGAGTGTACTTATCCAGTCCATTTCCTCTATGCGAGTTTTGTTTTTTGTTGGATTACCTAACAGCTCTTCCATGGAGCTGCCGCACGTTTCAAGCTGTAGTGTGGACATTGACTCCCATTTGGTTAGCAGTTTGCTTTTACCTGAATTCATCTCATCCTGTACCATGGAAAAGATTGTCGGGGAAGAGGGATCTTTAATCTCCCGGTATAGCATAACAGAGGCCCTCATTACTATTGACTCTAGAGATGAAAGAGAGAGTTCACGTCTTATCAAGACAAGATGGGTGGAACTCGGTAGATTCAAAATTGAACGCCGGAAAAGACTCTCTAGTCTGGACCACCGAGAGTTGGGAAGAGATGGCATTGCGTCTGCTCCGTAAGTGATAGTTGGAATAACTTTGCCCCGATAGAATTTAAGTAGGGGCATCAGAGAGAAGCGGCCATATTTTCTGTCCAGAATTTTTGCTTGTGAAATGAGAGTTGTCATTTTTGCGCAAAGATGTTGTTGCATTGCTGAATCTTTAGCTCAATAAGGACCCCAAGATATTTAAATTCTGCCACTTGTTCAATTTTTTTTCCAGCCAGGAACCATGAGTTGATGTTCTTCTTTTTGAGGCTTTATTCAAACACCATGATCTTTGTTTTTTGTTTATTCACTTCCAGATCCTTGGCAGCTGTGTATTCTGTCAGTAAAATCAGCTGGCGTTGTAGGCCAATTGGAGTTTGATGAAGTTGGATAAGATCGTCCGCATACAAGAGTCTTGGGATCTTCTCCTTGCCCAATTCTGGGGGGAAAGATCGTGTCAAGGTTGTCATTTCTTTATAATCCCCAAAGTATGAAAGAAAAAGGGCAAGAGGACAACCCTGTTTGACCTCTCGGTTGGTTGGTATCACTGCCGAAAGAAGACCACTTGAATTCAGTCGCACCTGGACCATAGTGGAAGCATGTAGAGCTTTAATTGGGTTCAAGATCTCCAGTGGGCAATCCCAGTTGGTGAGTTTTCCCCAGAGTTTCCTTCGATTGACTAAATCAAAAGCCTGGGTAAGATCTATAAACGCCAGATATAGATTCCGATTTGCTTCCCGGGCTTTTGCTTTAGAATACTGAGAATGAAGATGTTGATGCTGGTTTCAACTCCTTTTTTGAACCCAGATTGAAAAGGGTCATTACAGGGTGCATTTTTTGCCCATGAGTTGACGTGTTCCAACAGTAGGGATCCGTAGACCTTCCCTATGACATCAAGCAGTGCCACTGGGAGGAAATTCCTAGGGTCGTCTTTTCTTCCTTTTTTGAATATGGGGATGATTACCGCTGAAGTCCAAGAGGGCGGTATTGTGCTGTTAGTCGTGCATTTTTGGAAAATCAAGCTCATCAAGTTTGTCCAGTCTTCAGGCGTGGATTTTAAGTTTTCGTTAGAGAGGCCGTCGGGCCCGGGAGCCCTCGATTTCTTTAGCTTGGATATTATGCGCAAAATTTCTGTTTTATCACAAAGGTCGACCCAAGGTTCAATTGCCGGCGGTAGAGGAGGCACAACAGAAGAATCTGGAGATCTGAACAGTGTTGAATAGAACCCAATCCATGTTGCTTCCGGGATACTGTTTAGCATCGTAGAGTCTGCCTCTTTAGCCCGTGGATTGATTAATCTCCAAAACTCTCTAGAATTGCTTTTCTGAATTTGTTCTAGCATAGCTTCAGAGTCTTTTATGGTATAATGTTAGATGATGAGAACATAGCCAGCTTTTGTAGAATCTCGTTGCCTCGATTGCGTAGGTTCTGTTGGAAGCCGTATTATTTCTTGCAGCGGTTCTTTTTGCTCTACAAAGTGTATTTCGCTGTGCCACCAGGAGGGCATCGAAATTATGTACGTGGTATGATGGCTCTGGATTTTGTAGCTGTAAGCATTTCATCGTAGATCTGTCTGTAAGGTTCCAAAAGTGGTCTGTAGTCAACCTCCAAATCAGACACACTGCTTCCATATGAAGTTGTGATCACTCGAATGTTTTCACAGGTGACCCTCATCCGGTTGCCTTTACCTTCCGGTTCAATTCTTCCCTGATAGTGGGCTGATAGTGGTTTTGTAGAAGCCCATTTGATAGCCAGAAGATTGTGATCACTTTGGGTTGACTGATGAACACTGAAGTCTGTCAGCGAGCTAAAAGAAATTCTGAGGCAAAAATATAGTCTATAGTTGACTGAGTCGAGCCCCGCTTCCATGTTGGTAGGTTGTTGGAATCAGGAAGTATGGTTGCTGTATTAAAAAGTTGTCTTGCGCTCATCAGTTTGAGCCAAGCTGTTCCTTGTTTGCAGGATTTGTTCTGTGAGGAATCCGTAGATTCAGACCCAGCCATCAGACATTTGATGTTCAGATCTCCGCAAACAATGACTTCACAGGCCCCTTGGTCAAGGTATACCGAGTCCAGTGTAGATGATACTATGTCAAACAGTGAGGACTTTTGGATTGCTTTATGATTCCAATAAATGGACATCACCAACAAGTAGGTGTGCGTGTAGTGCTCTTCCCCGGTCTCTTTTCGCACCCAAGAGATCAGTGCCGCTAGGACGAAAGGGGACTTCAGGATGATCTTGACTATTTCTAGACCCGTACCCATCCGGACCGCAATCATTAGTCCTGAAGAGGGCCTCCCTTTATTTCCTGCTAGCGCTTCTGAGAAAGCAATCTCATATCCATCCAGTGTTGATTTAGATTTTAGCAAAACCTCTTGAAGGCATATAATGTCATGTTCCCCTAAATTAATGTCGCCAGGGATTGTTAAATGTAGGAATGCAGTTATTTTTCACATTCATAAAGAGATATCACACATGAACACAAAAGCATGAAAAAGAATGTTAATGCTACAGAAATGAGGATCCAGTAAAACTGGCTAAGCATAAAAGTAGTAAGGAGGTCCTTTAATTCGAACCGAACATGAAAAATGTAATCTAAGAGGAAAGGATCCGATCCAGACCATCGATTCTAACACTGCCTCTATTCTGCTGCATGTAAAACCAATGGGTTTGAATTTTGATTCAAAGCAATAACAGTGTAAGCCAACCATTTTTTAGTAGCACTAGCTATTACACCTGTCTCCTCAAACAAGTACACCCATGCCTTGACAGATGAAAATCTAGGTGCTAACGCCAAAGCTATTGTTGGTGCAAAGCTGGCTTATGGCAAATCTCTTGCTATCAGAACTACAAAACCTCTTATTCACAAAATATAAATCTTACAATACAATGTGGCCCAGATAGTTACTAGCACACCTTACAGCTCACATGTTAAGCTAATTCGGTGCCACCGTCAGTGGCTTCCTTTTTAAGCGAGGGCCAGTTTCAAATTGGCAACACTTGTTCATTGTTTCATTTATGGACCAGCACCCAATTATCGCTGAAAGAGATTTAAGCTATATAAACCTAACAATTTCATATTCTCATCAGATTTAATATTAATTCGGCTGGTTGCAAGGGTATATCATTTCAGGGTGAAAAGCTCTACAATGTCCTCCTTGATGATTTGAAATTGTTTTCCAACTGCACAGGTTTCAAGATGCTTTTAAAACTCTGTTTTGCTCACATTTGGAGTCATGATTGTGTTCTACTCTGTATCAGCGCCTCATTACAGCTACTATCTACCGTCTTCCTTGCACTCCAATGCCCAACGGTCTTGAGCACTTTAGAAACACAACATAGCGCTGTAAGTGACATTTTGTTGAATTTCATAGAAACAGGTTGTCTGATCATGATAATCAATCATTATATCTTTAGGTTCTATGTCTTTACATCTGTGCATTTACATCTTTGAATACTGTTTGAATACGGAGACCCAGAGTGTCCATTTAGCCCTGTATAGACTCTGTGTGATTATTTAAAAAAACTTCTTAAATTGGAGTAGGTTGCAAAATGGGTAGGTTCCCTCCCAGTAAATCCTCCCTCTGTGTGAGTAGGTGGCGGGACACCTGGCCTTCGTATACAAAGAGGACCTTTAAATTGTCTACTCTTAACTGTATTTTAGACATATTGTTGACTTTTCTGTAAGAGTTCTTACAAGAACTGTGTTTTTAAGTGCTGATATAATTGTATTGTACATGATTTTGTAAAAATTGTTTTAATTGTGTTTTTATGTAGAACTAAACAAATAAATAAATATTTTACATCTTTATGCATTTGCCTCAGCGTAGTTGCTCTGCGCACCTGCATCTTGTTTTGTAAATGGGCTAAGCCACCTACCCCCCTTATGTTTTCAATACCCTTTACCCTTTTTTACATCTGTTTTCCTAGATCCCCGCAAAAAGAACAAACCCAATGTAAATGTGCAGATGAAAATGTACTGATGCAAATGCATCAATGTAATGAAATGACACCATTTCTTACAATATCAATACTGTTATGAGTCAATGTGCGCTAACATTCCATGTGATGAAATGATTTTGGGGCTCGTTTACAGTTTTCAGGGAATAGGCTTAACCCACTTTGTGTCCACACTCTTGGCATTTAAGATTGTTTCTATTATTTGATCTGCTTTGCTCTAGTGAATAGACCTAGTGAGAAGGGTCGAGTTACTAGAACACTCCCCAGTCACCTAACCTTAGATGACTGGGGAATGATCATGGATTTTAGGACCTGAGTATTTTACATTAAATATGGTGCTTAGGTGCTGAGAAGTGGCCAGTGATTGTAGTGTAAAGGTGTTCTCTATTGAAGAAGACAACATATGATTGTTTGTAGTACAGCTGCTTGTTTTTTAAGGTTATTTTACAATATGGTGCACAACTGTGCGTTTGGTATCAAGTGACTTTATTGTGTAAGTGTGTACTGGTATTTTCATTTGGCATTTCACATATCATGTATTTTTCAAGGAACCGAGTCATCCCTGCAACACTATCTTTGCCAAATTGGGAGAGTCCTTGTGCCAGAGTAGCAAATGGATGTGTGGTGCCTCTCTGGTTTGATGCACTTTTCACCAGAAATAGTGTGCATATTAACCCCCTGCCTCTTTATCCTCTATCTGGCTGATCTAAATGAATCCCTGGCCCCTTATGCTCTGGGAATCCCAAAGATTGGGAAGCAAACAGTTAGTTGTATTGCCTATGCAGATGATATAGTCCTAGTGGACCACACCTCTGATAAGTCTCCAGAGACTGCTGAATGTCTTGGGAAAGTAATCAGTAAGCAAGGATCTGCTAATCAATACAGCTAAATCAAAAAACATCTGTTTTTGTAAACCAACAAAAAGGATTCCTGCCTTTAAATGGACTCTAGATGGTTAAACTGTCCCGGTCACAAAAAAGGTAATATATTTGAGTTTCAGAATTAGATACCTCCCAAATAAAGCCCTGGTAGAATCAGTATTAGAGCGAAAAAGTGATACGTTTTCCTGCCTTATGAAAAAGCTTCCCAGCAGATATTGTAGATGTTCCATTATGCCACTGATTAATGACTACAAGGGTAATATAATACCAACGGGGTTGTACGGTATGAATGTAGACCCACAAGCCTGGACTTTGGACTGGAACAGGATAGAAGGCAGGCTGGAGAAAAAAAAACGTACATTTACCATGGTCCCTGCCGATGGCGAGCCTGCGATTTGAACTAGGCTTACATTCGGTCTGGTATAATTGGGATTGGAAATTGTCAGCACTATTCAGATTAATATTACTACTGCAAAAGCATTCCTTATATGAAGATATCAGACTTCAGCTAGAAGCCGGAACTAGTCTACCTCTACGTAGATTAAGGGAAACTGTTGCCATGATCCTGGAAAAGTGCCATCTAATGGAGGGAGATCTAGTCATTAGCCCCAATGGGGTAAAATTGGCAATCATGAGATGTTCTAGGGCTAGTACAATAGACCAAATGTGTAGCTAATCTTTAGCAAATCTTTTTCTACACATGATAAGCAAAGAGGATGGTTACCCTCTGTAGGGGAGGCATGGTATCACAGGTATGACACTGACACAATAGGTACAATTTGTAACCTTTATTGAAGTTTCTGGGGTTGGAAAAACTCCTACTTTGCCCTATGACTTAGATGGGAGTAGTCTCGACCATCAAACAATAAACAAAACAGTCCTAGTGGAGTCTGTCAAATCAAAATGGCTTTTGCTAACAAAACTTAATGCCTGCCCTATCTCTTGTACAAAAAACATATAAAGGAGAAATGTATGTAGAGGACAAATCAGTGTTCAGAAGAATAAATGTAGCTGAATCAGCTCTCCTCCCCACGTTACAACCACATGGAGTAAGGTGGTCCCTGTAGGCAGGGTGACACACTCTGATTCGGGTTTTCAACACAATAAACAGTTCGAAAACGTGGATTGAGGCACGTCTCGCCTTCCACATTAAAGTCTCTCTTTTCAAACTTCCAAATAATGTTTCAACAAAATGTTCACGTAGGCCCCTCTCTGTCGGGCTCAGACTTCTTCAAAACACAGTTCACATGGGTCCATCTCTGTCGGGCTCAGACCTTTCACAAGAAAGTTCACATAGGGACCCCTCTGTCAGGCTCAGTCCTTTTCAGAACAAAGTTCAACTAATCTTGCAAGGGGGCTCCCTTCCTCAAGCTTATTACACTTCGGGTCTCCCTCAGTCGGGCTCCGACCGCTTTCGTATGTTGAAGACTTTTCAATGTGCGTGCCATTCGTTATAGACCTCTGCAGAACCACTTTGACTAAAAGTTCAAGGTTCAACTTTCACTCGCCCCTTCTCTAGGAGTTAATTTTGCTTACTTCGCTTTTGAGTTAATTCGCTTTATCGTTACAAACACCGAACCTCTCATAGAGACTTTCGAGTGGGCTACTTCCTTTCACAGGACCACTCCGTTACCCAGTATTGCTGATTTCACAGCTGTCCTTACTTCAAAGTTCATTCACAGGTGTGCCTTTCTTCGTGTCTCAGCCACACACATGCAGCCTTCACTTGCAATATAATGTAGCCACCTCAAACTTTCTTTACCACACACCATTCCCTCAGGTTACTTGCCAACTCACAGGTTGTGTGCTTTTGTTTCTTGGTTTTATGATTTCAAATTCACGAGTCAAGGTTAGTACCACATGCTTGGCCTCTGCTCCCCAACTCTGCCATTCACCTGGGAGGGCTGCTGACATCCTTAAAACACAATATAGCCTTCTAATGTGGAACCTGGCCTTCTCCATGTGTCTTTCACGGTCTGTCGAAGGCAACACCCTCCAGTAGGAAACTCTTGGGGTTTTTGACCAGCTGCTCTCGTCCCTTGGTCCATCGCTCTGCTCCAGTAGGTTTGCCTTCACCCCAGAAGTTCTTCTCGTACTCGTGTTCCGGCTTGCTCAGAGTGGGTCTCTAGGCTCTGCCTTTTATACATGTGAGGAGAGCTAATTGGTATCAGGTGTATGCACTTAAAATCAAGTGCCTGACTTTGCCCGACCTGATTAACGGGACATGTGCAGTACGATGTACGAGAGTTAATCTTGTTACTCTCAGTCACCCTCTTCCTCGGTCCAGTGTTTGTGTAAAAAGGGGGCGGAGTTGGGGCACCAGAGAATCCTAAAAAATTGGATGGGTTAGATCAGAGGTCTTCAAGCTGGGGGGGCGCGTGATGCCTTGCCGAAGAAGGAAAAAAGTAACGCTTTTTTTTTCTTTCTTTTCTGCTGCACTGAACTGAGCATGTGCAATGGGGAGCTACTGGCTCCCATGCAGATGCTCAGCCAGTGTGATGTGGTGGGGGCGTGGCTATGAAACAGGAAATAAACGCAGCCTGGATGACCGCTTTCCTGCATTTGGATCGCGCGTCCAGGCTGCGTTGTGGTGTCCTGTGTTGCCTGCTGCTGCTGCTGTCGCAGACGCATGTGAGAGGTAACTCACCCCTTCCCCTTTATTTTTAACGCAGCTCCCCTGTGGCAATCTGCCATGGGCAGCCGCGTTATTAATGCAGCACCGGTCCTCCCTGAGCCCCTCTCCCCCTGTATCCCCCACATTAGGGGGGCATGGAGGAGAGGAGGCGAGCGGGGGACCAAAACTGCTCTGCCGGTGTTTTATACAACGCGGCTCCCCCATGGCAGATTGCTGGAGCCCAGCAATCTGCCATGGGGGAGCTGCGTTATTAATACAGCACCGGCAGAAAAGTTTCGGTCCCCCGCTCGCCTCCTCTCCTCAGGGAGAGGGGCGCAGGGGGGACCGGTGCTGCATTATCTAAACCAACACTCTTGCGTTGCATGCATGTTTGCTAACATATTTCTGTTGCTGCTTTCTAAAACGTTATCTTTGGAGTCAACCTTTTGTACTAACATTGAAGAAGTCATGTTTCTGTAGCATGTCCGTGTGTTTAATGTATGTGCAACTGGGTGGCCACCTCCATTTCATGTCTGGAATGTAAAGTTCTGGTTTGGTCTAAATTGGGAATCAGTAGTATTTGTTCGATGTTCCCATAATTCTAAGGCATAGATTCTGACCGATCTGTCGCCACGACCAGCAGGAAATAATTGCAGAATGCATGTTTCCTCTAAATGTTTTCCCCAGATTCCTAACACGAGTCCCTTTAGTTTGGTACACATGACATAGTTCTTTGGAGTCAGCCATTTCATGAAAAGAGTAATTTAGAGGAATTGTGTATTCTTCATTTTCTGCTGGCTGGACATCCCCTTCTTCAAACTGTGCATCTGACTCTTTCGCAATTTCTTCCTCTACATTTACGAAGCAGGACGTATTGGCATGGCCGGTTCAGCGCGGCTCGATTCGGCACCGACGTTTTGCCGGAGGAGCCGGTTTGGCGCATCCAGTTCGGCGCAGGGACGTCACAACACCAATATGTTTTGACGCAGAGACTGCCGTTATATTTTTTTTCATAACGGTATTGCGCCAAAACATACTGACATATGTTACTGGGGGATCAGCGTGAGGTACTCAGGAGCACTCAGGCATCTACAAATGTGTTTGACAGTGGATTTCCCCTCTTGGACACGTTCCAGCGTCTGTCTGGAAGGTGTCCCAGTCCTGCCCACCCCCATCTTTGTTCCCATTTTAAGCCCTTGTTCAAATAGCTAGATGCTTTCTCACTGACAGGCCGATTCATGGAATAAATGTGCGCCGAAAATCCCGGCGCAGAGGGGCCAATACGTGCGCCGCGCCGAAAATAAGCGAAAAGCACAGGGAAACCAGCGCACGTCGATTCATGGAAGTCCGTGCGCAAGAAAAGCAGAGGACGTGCGCTGAAAAAGCGTGCGGCGCAGGCCGGCGCACAGGTCAACCAACGTCGTGCGCCACGGCCACTGCGCTATCACTCCGAGCGCAGCGCACAGCTCTAAAGTAGGCGGAACACAGGGCGGGACACTCGGAATGGGGAATAAAATGGGGCACAACACTCGGAATGGGGAAGAATGTGGGCGGCACGGGGAAAGTATAGGAGGCAAGTGCGCGGAACGCCCACACGCTCGCATACAACACGTATTCATGGAATAGAATAGGGCAAAAAAGCGCACGCTCAAAGCAGCGCACAGGCACAAACAGGCACAAACACGACCGCCACAAGAAAGCAGGCGGTAGCGTCTCTGCGCCTGCAAGAAATGTGCGCTAAAAGGTGCGCCAACAAATAGCACCTATATACAGACATGATCAATGTCCAATACTGTGGCCCTCCAGGACAAATGACGTACAAAGGGGTACCCACAAACACAGACACGCGCTGAGAGAAAAAATAAACGTGTGCGTGCATACCGGGGTGCGCGGGAAGTTGCACACGCGATATGGCCGGGTACGTGGATTACAGGGGTGCGCGGGAAGTTCCACACGCGATTAGTCAGGGTACGTGGATTGCAGGGGTGCGCGGGAAGTTCCACACGCGATATGGCCGGGTACGTGGATTTCAGGGGTGCGCGGGAAGTTCCACACGCGATATGGCCGGGTACGTGGATTTCAGGGGTGCGCGGGAAGTTCCACACGCGATATGGCCGGGTACGTGGATTTCAGGGGTGCGCGGGAAGTTCCACACGCGATATGGCCGGGTACGTGG
The DNA here is from genome assembly GCF_040938575.1 of Ambystoma mexicanum. Classification (NCBI taxonomy): domain Eukaryota; kingdom Metazoa; phylum Chordata; class Amphibia; order Caudata; family Ambystomatidae; genus Ambystoma; species Ambystoma mexicanum. The sequence goes on from NC_090922.1 coordinate 44,546,321, forward strand.
ATTGCAGGGGTGCGCGGGAAGTTCCACACGCGATTAGTCAGGGTACGTGGATTTCAGGGGTGCGCGGGAAGTACCCCACGCGATATGGCAGGGTACGTGGATTGCAGGGGTGCGCGGGAAGTTCCACACGCGATATGGCAGGGTACGTGGATTTCAGGGGTGCGCGGGAAGTACCACACGCGATATGGCAGGGTACGTGGATTGCAGGGGTGCGCGGGAAGTTCCACACGCGATATGGCAGGGTACGTGGATTGCAGGGGTGCGCGGGAAGTTCCACACGCGATATGGCCGGGTACGTGGATTTCAGGGGTGCGCGGGAAGTACCACACGCGATATGGCCGGGTACGTGGATTTCAGGGGTGCGCGGGAAGTTCCACACGCGATATGGCCGGGTACGTGGATTGCAGGGGTGCGCGGGAAGTTCCACACGCGATATGGCCGGGTACGTTGATTTCAGGGGTGCGCGGGAAGTTCCACACGCGATATGGCCGGGTACGTGGATTTCAGGGGTGCGCGGGAAGTTCCACACGCGATATGGCCGGGTACGTGGATTGCAGGGGTGCGCGGGAAGTTCCACACGCGATTAGTCAGGGTACGTGGATTTCAGGGGTGCGCGGGAAGTCCCACACGCGATATGGCCGGGTACGTGGATTTCAGGGGTGCGCGGGAAGTTCCACACGCGATATGGCCGGGTACGTGGATTGCAGGGGTGCGCGGGAAGTTCCACACGCGATATGGCCGGGTACGTTGATTTCAGGGGTGCGCGGGAAGTTCCACACGCGATATGGCCGGGTACGTGGATTTCAGGGGTGCGCGGGAAGTTCCACACGCGATATGGCCGGGTACGTGGATTGCAGGGGTGCGCGGGAAGTTCCACACGCGATTAGTCAGGGTACGTGGATTTCAGGGGTGCGCGGGAAGTCCCACACGCGATATGGCCGGGTACGTGGATTTCAGGGGTGCGCGGGAAGTTCCACACGCGATATGGCCGTGTTTGTGGATTTCAGGGGTGCGCGGGAAGTCCCACACGCGATATGGCAGGGTACGTGGATTTCAGGGGTGCGCGGGAAGTCCCACACGCGATATGGCCGGGTACGTGGATTTCAGGGGTGCGCGGGAAGTTCCACACGCGATATGGCCGTGTACGTGGATTTCAGGGGTGCGCGGGAAGTTCCACACGCGATATGGCCGGGTACGTGGATTGCAGGGGTGCGCGGGAAGTTCCACACGCGATATGGCCGTGTACGTGGATTTCAGGGGTGCGCGGGAAGTTCCACACGCGATATGGCCGTGTACGTGGATTTCAGGGGTGCGCGGGAAGTCCCACACGTGATATGGCAGGGTACGTGGATTTCAGGGGTGCGCGGGAAGTCCCACACGCGATATGGCCGGGTACGTGGATTTCAGGGGTGCGCGGGAAGTTCCACACGCGATATGGCCGTGTACGTGGATTTCAGGGGTGCGCGGGAAGTTCCACACGCGATGTGGCCGGGTACGTGGATTGCAGGGGTGCGCGGGAAGTTCCACACGCGACATGGCCGTGTACGTGGATTTCAGGGGTGCGCGGGAAGTTCCACACGCGATATGGCCGTGTACGTGGATTTCAGGGGTGCGCGGGAAGTCCCACACGCGATATGGCAGGGTACGTGGATTTCAGGGGTGCGCGGGAAGTCCCACACGCGATATGGCCGGGTACGTGGATTTCAGGGGTGCGCGGGAAGTTCCACACGCGATATGGCTGTGTGCTCCCAGGCATTACCTGTACACCCTCCACGGCCCCTGCAGGCAGCACACACCACAGGGAACTACCCTGCACACCTGCTCATGTCTCCCACCACCCCCACCCCCCATCCACCAGGGACACCCTCCACCAGGCCCCCACCCATGTCTCCCACCACCCCCACCCCCCATCCACAAGGGACACCCTCCACCAGGCCCCCACCCATGTCTCCCACCACCCCCAGCACTGTGGGGAACCTGCCAGCAGGCCCCCACCCATGTCCAACCCATGTCTCCCACCACCCCCACCCCCAGCACTGTGGGGAACCTGCCAGCAGGCCCCCACCCATGTCCAACCCATGTCTCCCACCACCCCCACCCCCAGCACTGTGGGGAACCTGCCAGCAGGCCCCCACCCATGTCCAACCCATGTCTCCCACCACCCCCACCCCCAGCACTGTGGGGAACCTGCCAGCAGGCCCCCACCCATGTCCAACCCATGTCTCCCACCACCCCCACCCCCCATCCACCAGGGACACCCTCCACCAGGCCCCCACCCATGTCTCCCACCACCCCCAGCACTGTGGGGAACCTGCCAGCAGGCCCCCACCCATGTCCAACCCATGTCTCCCACCACCCCCACCCCCCATCCACCAGGGACACCCTCCACCAGGCCCCCACCCATGTCTCCCACCACCCCCAGCACTGTGGGGAACCTGCCAGTAGGCCCCCACCCATGTCCAACCCATGTCTCCCACCACCCCCACCCCCCATCCACCAGGGACACCCTCCACCAGGCCCCCACCCATGTCTCCCACCACCCCCAGCACTGTGGGGAACCTGCCAGCAGGCCCCCACCCATGTCCCCCTGGCCCCAGGTCCTGACGATACACAATCATGGCAGTAATGGCCAGCATACCCAGCACAAACACCCAGGCAAGGATTGCATGCACCCACATAGTGAATGCAATCACATGACACAACCCCAAAGGCAAGTATGCAAAAGAACACATGTCTGTCACACACACATACACAATGGGTGCAAGTGAATGTCAAAACCCATATCATGACATGTAAGAAACCAAAGAGAAAATAACACAAGTGTAAGATAATATAAAAATGTATTAAAAACACAAATCAAGTAAACCAATAAAACATACAACTATGTGGCAAAGTAAATAAAAGGTCCATGTCCGAGAACAAAAATGATAAACCAAAAAACAAAGGATTAAAAAATCAATATAATTTGTCCAAAGCAAAACCATGTAGTAGGAAATCAAAGAAAAACCATTACGTCATGGTGTAAACAATAAAAAAATTAAAAAATGTATCTCCCAAAATATAACAATATATACAGGAATGTTCCAGGGTCCATGAGCCCAACAGCACAAATGAAACCTAATACTAACTAATAAAATAAATATGTACAAAAAAGTGGCCATTGTCCGAGCGGTCCAAAATAATAAAAATAAATAAAGGAAACCTAGCACTAACTAACTAAAAAACTATATACAAAGGCAGCGGGCTAGTCCTGCGGCTCACTTGGTGATGCTGGCCAGGGCATCCTCGAACTCCATGTCAATGTCCTGGAGGCGGGACTCTGTCCTGGCCCCGAGGTCTCGCAGGGACAACCCCATGTGCTCACCAAAATCCCTGCGAGCCTCCTCGAGGCACTCAGCCCGCCTCAATGCCCGATGCATGGAGATCTCCGCCCTGGCCATGGCGAGCCGCTCCTCTTCCGCCCGCTGCCGCTCCGCACCTATCCGCTGGCCAAACTCCTCCCACACGGAACACACCGCCATGCCAGGGTTGCCCTGCCCTCCGGCCGATGCCTGCCCCTCTGATCTTGATGGCCCTGAGCCATGATGCCTCCCACGTCGAGCCCGCTGCTGCCTCCGACGCCACTGCCTCTGCCAGCACGACGGCATCCAGGCTGATGGTAACCACCGACGCCGTCGTACACGTGCCCTGCCCGATGATGCCGGCACATCTTCCATCTGCTGGGGTCCACTTGCTGTGTCGTCCACCCCTGCTGGACCTCCGACTCCCAACTGTGGCAGGGATGGGATCCCCACCGAGCTGGCTGCATTGGTCGGGGCAGGTCCACAGGGGGCCATGGTGGCATCTGGGCCGGAAGACGGCAAGGAGAACGACCGTTGGATAGCCTGCACAGAGGAGGAGAGGGCCGTCAGATTGGCCAACACATGCAGGAACCCCCCGAACATGGCCGATCCCAATTGGGCCACGTCGGCACGGTGCACTTCGTGATGACGTGCGTGCTCCTCCCGGGAAGCACGCACGTCATCGCGAATCACAGCCGTGCGCATCGCGACCCCAATCAGGACCTGCTCCACGCGGCCAGGGGTTCCCACGGCCGCAGGTGGAGGGGAGTCAGTTGACATGGACATCCCCACTACCTGCGGACGGGCCTGGGATGGGGCATCCCTGCTGGTGCATGGTGGTGCACTCACAGGGTCAGGGACAGCGACATGCACAGGCACCTCCACGGTGACCTGTGCTGCCTCCTGCCCCTGGCCCTGGACTGCACCACTTGCACCAGCAGGGATGCTCCCACCAGGCCCCATGTGTGCACCAGTGTCGGCCTCCTCCTCCTCTGTGCAAACCACCAACCTGGATGGCTCCTCACCGTCTCCCGCCGTAGTAGGCCCCTGTGGGGGCTCACCCACCCCTTCCGCTGCAGCCGTGGGGGCATCCCCGCCGCCTTGCTCCACAGCGCCGTCTCCGCCCTCTTCTTCACTAGCCGCTGCGTAGAGGGAGACAAAGGACACAAGCATCAGGCTACTGTAAAATGGTCCCCTAGACAGGAAGCAATAGCAGATGAGCACCCCTGTCAAAGTACACTTCCATCATGTCCCTCCACAACACATGGGTCAGTCCAGGCAAAACACACACAGTAACAGGCATGGTGCATGCCATGCACATTTCCATGCATGTCCAATTGACTCTTGAAACATTCAATGATATGTGACTCACATGCATCATGGCTCATGCATATCACATGCACACACTTCACCTCAGTCACATCCATCTGGCCCCAAACACAACGAACACAGGCGAAACAAGGGTTAGTTGGGTGCGTCACAGAATCTGTGCATTGTCACACACATGTGTCATGCATCCATGGCATGCACAAGTCACAGACACGCAGGTCAGGCACACAGACATGGCTACCATATATGTACCTGGCATCAGCACCCATCCTTCACCCCCATCCATGTCCAGGTACAGAGACTGGCATGCTCTCATGTCCTAAATCTGCATAGGGCTCCCCATGCCACATTTCAACACATGCAACAACCATGTGGGTCACACATCACTGGTCGCACATGCATTACCATGATGTCCCTGCACACATACATGCATACATGGCCCATGGCACACATACAGGCAAGTATCATAGAACCAGCACACCGCAACATGCCCTGTCTCACACAGTAATGCTTGCACACTTACCGCTCAACTCCAGACGGGCCTCCCTCTCAAGGACCTGGGCGTGGAGCGCTGGGCGTACGCGTTCCAGGACCCTCTTCTGGATGGAACTCATGCGGCCCCGGCCCCCCTCCACGAGGCGCCGGGCCTTCACAAGGGTCCTGGACCTCAAGTCCTCCCAGCGCTTCTTGATCTTCTGGACGTTGCGGGTTGCCACCCCCTCCGCGTTGATGGCAACCACACAGTCGGCCCAGATCCTCTCCCATCCTTCCTTGCTGGCGCGGGACGATCCAAAGAGGGCATCATACTGCCCCAGGACATGCTCCACCAGGACACCAACTTCGGTGGCAGTGAAGCTGGTGCCCCTCTGCCCCTCTGGCCTGGGGTTGCCACTGGTGCCAGATGTCGAAGTGCCCGACATGGCAACCCCAGAGGCAGGTGTGGGTGGGCAACTGGGTCCTGGGGCTGGGCTGTGGAGCGATGTAATCCCAGTTGGGAGTCTTCAGTTCCAGCAGGGGTGGACACAGCAACTGGACCCCTGCAGATGGCTGATGTGCAGGCACCAAATGGCAGGGCACGGTGGCAGCAGGCAGGCAGGCAGGCAGGCAGCAGCAGATAGCACGTGGGAGGCTGCTCAGGGCACTGGGGGGGCAGTAACTCGGCCTTCTGGGCAGGAGCGTGGTGTTCCGTGTGTTTTCGGGTGGCCAGCTTGATACGGAGTGATTTGGCACGTGAAATTCCTGCACGTCAGCGTGAAATCCGAGGAAAGGGCCTTAGCGCGTAAGTGCATCAGCACGCATACGCGATTCTATTGGACCAGAGTCCCTCACCGCGTAAGCGCGTCTGACGTGATCCGCACGGGCGTTCCCCACTCAGCACGTGATGACGGAGCACACGTGGAAATACTGCACGTCAGAGTGTCATCGCGCGTAATTGGCCAAAAGTGCGCGTACACGCGATTGGCCAATGTACGTGTATTACATCGCGTGTAATTGGCCAAAAGTGCGCGTACACGCGATTGGCCAATGTACGTGTATTACATCGCGTGTAATTGGCCAAAAGTGCGCGTACACGCGATTGGCCTATGTACGTGTATTACAGGGGTGCGCGGGCACTTACACACGCAAGTACGTCAGCGCACCTGTATGCCTGCTGCGTGGGAATTTCCACACGCTATTGGAGTGGGAACTAGATTCCAGGGGTGCGAGGGTCACACGCTCGCCTAGAACACGCGCAAGGCATTAATTTGCGCACTTATCAATAAACAAGCCAGATGCCAGGATGAACATACCGTTCCTAGCAGCAGTGGCAGTGGGCTACCAAAGGAGGAGGAGGAGGAGAGTCAGGGCCAGAATATTCACACCCAGAACCAGCCTATTCGGGATGCCTGTATGGGAGGTACAGGTTTCCAGCACACATCATACTGGACCTGGTCAGTGAGTGGGAGGATGACCTCACATCACCCACCCTGTGCTCCCAAGCACTCAGCCCCCTGCAGAAGGTCCTGAATGTACTGCACTTCTTGGCCACTGGATCCTTTCAGCGGACAAGTGCCATAGTGGGTGGTGTGTCACAGGCCACGCAGTCACGCTGCCTACACCAGGTCTTGAACATCATCACTGCACGGCCATCAGTCCGCAGGCACATATATCTCCCCAGGACTCATGCAGGAAGGCGGACGTGCATCCAGGAATTCTATGGTGTGGCTCAATTCCCCAAAGTGCTTGGTGCAATTGACTGCACACATGTGGCTCTACGTCCACCCAGGGCAACAGAGCACATCTATAGAAACCGCAAGCACTGGCATTCCATCAACGTGCAAGTTGTATGCAATGCCAAGGGAATAATCACATCAGTATATGCCAACTATCCCGGGTCCACCCACGACAGCTTCATCTACAGAATGTCTACACTATGCCGGGACCTGGAGGCTGGCCAGCATGGAGATACATGGCTGCTTGGTGAGCATGAATGCCACTGCACATGCATGCATGTCAGATACTGGGTCATGACACAACACCACTAATGATACCCATCACCACCTCCGCAGGGGACAGTGCCTACCCTATCAGCCCCCACATGATGACCCCAATCCGGAACCCCACCACGCCACCCGAGGTAAGGTACAACACAGCCCACATTGCAACACGGGGCATAGTGGAGCGCACATTCGGAGTGCTGAAGTCACGCTTTCGCTCCCTTGACCGTTCTGGCGGGCAGCTGTTATATGCTCCCCGAATAGTGTGCAGGATCATAGTGGCAGCATGTGTCCTGCACAACGTTGCAACACGCCGGGGCCTGCCCGTGGACATGGTGGTGCCCCCACATCCACAACCACATGCACGCCCGCTGCGCATGGGAGGGGAAAGGGCACGGGGGGTGGCAGCCCGTACGCAACTGGTGGCCAACTTCTTCACCTAGGAATCACAGTGCTGGCTAGTGCACACTGCTCTGGCACATACCATCTGACAATCAATGATGACACTACCTGACAATGTCACAAAATTACTCGACAATAAACTGTCAGATACACATCAGCCTGAGATTGTTAACATGGAAGTGTCACTATGTGTGCACCCCTACCTACACATACACCAGCAATGCATCACAACGAGAAGACACAACTCCATCAATCAAATATGCATTGCCACAGGCGATTCACTACATGACAACATTGCCATGTCACCCATTCCCTTCACAGTCCCGCCACTGAGGACACCATGTCATGGTATGTGAGAGCAAACAAACTGGCCATCACAACATGACACCGGTGTCACAAATAGCAGTGCCCCAAATGGAACATAGCCGCACTTGAACAGCTAACCGCGCTGGAGCCACTACTACACACCTGTGTAAGAGTAATTTCAATCAAATTACACACCAACCCACCCTGAAGCCCACCCAAACAAGACACAATGCATGTAATCAATGGTAGTCTCATTACCTGATTCAGCTGGTATGTCCTCACCGTCCAGATGTACAGTGATGGCGCCACGCAAAAGTGTCAGTGCACATCTACCGACATGTAGTCTGACTCCAGAGAGTATGCCCGTGTGAAGAACTGTGTGAAATACCTGCAAAACATGAGCAACATATGTAAGTAGAGGCACATATCAAACCATCATGCATAGTTAGGTGCAACAACAATGTACACTATGAATGTCTACACAGTATTGACTATGGACTGGCCAACAGCTCATGGGAGTCCAATGTCACCGTGTAATTTGCTGTCACTTGGGCACACCCTTTGCAAGCCCATGGAAACGGAAGCAGGAGGGGTGTGGATGTCTGCTACCCAAGCATCTAAACCAAACTCAGGACAAGCCTGCATGTGCCCAGCCACAATACAGTGTATGCCCAGGTACCCACACAAGGCAACACTCTTGGAAAAGAAAAAAGAAAATTGAGAAAAAATGGCCATGAAAGGGCCGGCGGGGGGGGGGGGGGGGGCACCTATGAGGTCCGAGGACAGGATGCACGCCACAATCCACCTGTGTGGATCATGGGAAACTAAAACACCCCATAGGCTCGTGGCCCACACGGCTACTCTGTTGTGGGAGATGAGTCGCTATCGCTCTGGCCAGACCCTGCAGCTGACTCAGGAGGTGGGGGAGCTGCCTCAGAAGATGGTGTGACAATGGGAGGCAGCCCACGCAAAGCACGAGTTTGCTCCTCCATGGCTGCAAGCAGGCGGGTCTGGTAGTTCTGGTTCTGGGTTATAATCATGCGGAGGTCCCCATGCAGTAACTCCCGGGATGACCTGACCTCCGCACGAGTTGCCTGCATCTCGGCCGAGAGCGTCCGTGTCAGACGCTCCAGCTGCTCCTCTGTCCTTCTATGGGATGAAGCCTCAAGCTCTAACAGGGTCGACCTGAGGTGACGGAATTCTTCCCTCAGGCCTTCCCTGTGGCGCTGGGACTCCATGGAAAGCGATTCCCGCAGAGTCGCCAGTGCCGCCCGCCTGTCCTTGTTGGACGCCAACATATCCTCCCTGTGTGCCTGGCTGATGGACTCTGTAGCCTGCTCCAGTCGCTCCATCAGCCTTTCTGGGGGGACAATGGAAGTGGCCACCCTATCCATGGCCTGTGCAATCATCTCGGATGATGCTGCCTGTTGGTTGGCCATACCGTAGATGGATTGCTCCCAAGCGGTATTGCCAGGTGGCATACGGCCACCACGTTGACGGGCACCACACCTGCCTGGGGCAAGGCGGACTGCGCCTTGCTGTGCCGGCAAGGCCTCAGGCTGCAGGACTGCATTCCCTCTCTGATCTGCAGCCCCAGGAACAGGATCAGAGATTGTGTGGTGTGGCCCTGCATCCGTAACCACCGGAGGCTGAGCTGCCGACACTGACATCCCCATTGAGGGCAATGGCCCGGCTGCAGGTGGGTCGGACAGAGGAGATTCTCTCCCAAGAACACTCACCTGCGACTGCACATAGGTGTCATCCTCCGAGTCTACACCTGAATACTGCTCGGGGGAGGAACCCCCAGAGACACCCCTCGACAGCACGACCTGCAGCACTTGTGGGTTTTCACCCACAAACACACCACGTCCCTCACTTGTGGAAGGTCGGCCCGGGTTGCCCTCCTGGGACGGCTCAACCACCACATCCCCAGCATCAACAAGTGCTTCGTCCCCTGCAAAGACATGAAAGAGAAAAATGGAAACAGGCATTAGCACCATGGCATGCAACAAGGGCTGATGAACAACAGAGGCAGTAGTTCTACGACACATGTCCCACATGACTGGGAGACCTCCTATGCATTCACCATCACTGGGTCTGTAGGGGAGGCTCAGGGCATACAATGTACAGATTGGAGAGCAACGCCTGCTCACCATGCTGCCTAGCACTGCCATCACACATTGGCCGGTGATTGCCATGTCAAAGGCACATGCCATCACACACATGGCATGTGACATAGCCACCAAGTGAAGAGGGAGAGGAGGGCAACTTTTTTGGATTTCTACCACTCTGGTCCTGACATTGCATCATCACATCAATAAGTTGACATGTTGTACATGGATCTGCTAGTCCAAATTGGCCATGATGCACAGTGCCTTGTCTACATCAACAAAATGCAGTAAACAATGAGATTCCACCTCCCCATCACCTGTAAAGGAATCATATAGCATTCGTGAAGCACCGGTCCAGAAATGTATGAAGGTACAGCGGAGCACTGAGGGGTGGTGGGGCAGTAGGGGATGCCAGTCAACAATCCTACTGGTGCTGGTGTCATTCATGTCACGCAAGTGCAGGGGTGGGTGGCACAATGATGTGCAAGGGGAAGTGGCGGCTGGAAGTGCTGTACAAGGTAAGTAGGACTTAACGTCAAGGGCAGATGGTGTTAGGCGCAGACAAGTGCTGGGGGGGTGGCCTATAGGGGTACAGAGACAATCATGCAGTGCTGTGGGCTCGGAGGGGACAGGGTAGGTACACACTGCATCTGGCTCGGCAAGGTCCTTGCAGATTTCTATCTGTCCTGCAGAGTTGTCACATGCCGCAGATATGTGCCCTTGGATTGGGGATCTCATCTTGGTGAAAAGGGTGAGGCGCTATTGCCTTTGGAGCATGTGGCAGGCCAGTTTGCCAGAGGATGAGCATGATGCAGGACATTCCCTCTCTGCCACCCGGCACCTGTGGTCTGGGTTCACATGATCCGAGTCATGCCAGGACTCTGCATTGGCATGGGGCTTCAGACAGGTGGTCATGACCGTGGCAAAGACATCCAGTGTACCTGACATAGAGTGGAGCATGGAGTGGGCCCTGTCAGGATGGGAGTGAGCCTAAGGGGGAGCTGGATGGGGGGGAGATTTTGGCAGCATGAGCCTCGACTGACACACACTTCATGGGTTGGAATACCAAGAAGGTGTGTGACAGTGGTGAGGGTGGCTTTGCCTGTGGTGTGGTGAGGGTGAGCTGGGAGGAGAGGAGAATGTGATCACTCCAGGAGAGAGGAGTGCAGAGATGGACGGAGAGGGGAAAGTCAGATGAGATCAGAGCATCAAGAGTGTGCCCTGCAGAATGAGTAGGGACAGACGGGAGTCTAGAGGGTGAGAGGGAGTTGCTGAGGTCACAGAAAGGTCACGTGGGGGGGTCAACAAGCATGCAGGTGGATGCGTACAGCAACAAGGAAGAGGATTTCTGTGTCTGGGGACATGAGTGAGGAGGAGAGGTGAGGACACTCAGAAAGGAAGTAGTACATTTGACCAGTTTTCCCAGACACAGTACGCACAGTTTGTGAATGTCAAGGTGTGGTAGAGAGAGACGTCACACAAGCCATTCCAGAGTGGAGTAGGTCTAAGTAGGAGTGACAGTGGCAGGAATACCCTCAGGGAAGCCAAGGGCACACCCCCCCTGCACAGTAGTGGCGGGCAAAGGAGAGGGTCTCCTGAACATCAGGTAGGAGTGTGTGAAGGATGCAGACAGAGCTGGCCGTCAGACATGTTTCCATGAGACCAAGGATGTCAAGGTGCATAACCTCATGTAAGTGACAGATATCGGAGGAATGCCTGATGCAGCCGCAGTGAAAGGAGTGTAATTGTGGAGGAGGTTGACAGCCTTGGAGGACTTACGGGGAGTGCTAGAGATCAGAGGTGCAGCATGTGTAGGAGTTGGAGTGGGAGGCGGAGAAGGATCATGGGAGGGTGCAGGGAGGCAGTGCAGGATTGATGAGGAGAGAGGAGGGGGGACAGCAGGAGAGGTAAGGAAGTTGATGAGATGTGGCTAGCATTTCTCAAGGAGAATGAGGTTGGCCTAAGGGCCTTGGACTGAGATGCTCCCATTACCATGCACATCAATTGTGGCCTCTGAGGGTTGGAAGGAGGCCAGGAGTACACCCCAACGGGTCCCACCATTGATGGTGGAAGAGGAGCAAGGAGAGAGGACAGGGACCATGTGAAGGGTCTATGGGACAGGCAAAGGCATGTATGAGCAGATGTCAGTGAGAGTTGGCTTTGAGTAGGCTCAGATGCACTTGTCAGCAATAGGGTGGGTCGCATTGGAGGGCAGGGTGCCCTCATTTGACTGTTAGCAAGCAGGTGTCGTGAGTAGGGCACGATGGTCTGAACTGTAGAAGTCAGGGAAGATAGACCATGAAGAGCAGCATGGAGTGTGAGGGAATGGGGCTCGAAACCAGACGGTACCAAAGCACACAGGTAGGAGGTGGATGTCAAGGCAACATCCACAGTATGACAGCATGTTGGTTGGCATTTATATACAGAGGACGCATTAGCATGTGGTATCATTGCATGTCAGGCATGTGAAGATGAAACTTGATTGGCTGGGGGAAAGTATAGGAATGGTATGTAAGACATCAGATGAATAGACAGGGGAGTATGAGCAACAATGTAGTGACAAAATGACAATTCAAGGGCAACTTCCATGGTGTAGGGCCATATGTGCACTGTTGCCAGTTGGGATAGTGCTGTGGGCAGATGGTGTTGCACTGAACATACTGGATGAGGCACATGGGTGCCACTATCTACTCTGCCACACACCCCCTTGACAGGCACCCAACATGAATGCTTCACACACACACCATGCACATGGATAATACACACATGCATGTGCACTCACCGGATGATGCCTCGTAATCAGGGAGATCTCCCACACCTTGGAGTTGTCCCTCGGTGACGTAGGATCCAGCTACGGACTCGTGTGGTGTGAGTTCTATTTCCTGTGCTGGGGACCCACCTCCAGTCACCAAGGTTGCGGCATGACTTGAGGCCAGCTTATCCTTTGCCCTGCGCTTAAGGTCATTCCAGCGCTTCTGGCAATCACTAGCTGTGCGCCTCACTACTCCAAGGGCACTTATTCTGTCAGCAATGGTCTGCCAGTGTGCCTGGCGTCTGGCATGTGTGGTCTTGGACCCTGCAACGATGACCATTTCCCTATCATGATCTGACACATACTGAACAAGTGCATTCAGTTCGGCGTCTGTGAAGCTTGGCTTCCTTGATGGGCCGGACTGTGCAGCCGTGCCTGGGGAATCAGCCTGTGCCGGACGTGCACTCTTCCTCTTGCGCTTGGAAGGGGGTGGGGATCCAGAGTGTCCTACGCCGCTGTGGACACTAGGGGCAGGAGCCGTGGTGGACTCAGTACTGGGTGTGTGGGATTGCACACTCAGCATGGGAGTAGGTGCAGGCATTGGGGGTAGTGGGATGGGGTCAGGCCTGATCTGAGGTGCATGAACTAGGACCGACACAGTCTTGGCAGGGTGTATGAGAGGTGGGGTGGATGGAGCCACACCCTGGCTACGGGGGCCAGCAGACGACCTATCTGGCATAGATGCGCGTGCCCTGATGACACCAATGTGCACCGGTGCACGTGCAGTGGACCTGCTGACCTGGATGTCAGCGATGGGATCACCCTCGGACAGGTCTGCTGCCACAATGGGCTGGTCCAACAAGGGCTGATCAGGGTTGGTATCAGCCACATGACCCTCAACTGGGGGGGGGGGGGCATGGGTGTCCCTGACTGGTCCTCCAGACTGGGGGGGACAGGGGCACCCTGCAAGTCACAACCACGTCCCCTAGTGGATCCTCCACGGCCACCACGTGTGGCTCGGCCACCTTTGCCACCCTTACGGCTTGCACGCCTCCCAACCATGGCACTGATGTTATTGTGCGTATGGGAGTCGGTGTGCACAATTGTCCTGGGCAATTGGGTGTCAAAGGGGTTGGGTACCAGATGGTATTCGTACCCTAGTGCAGTGGCAAGGCTATATGACACCCCTGGGGAAAGATGACGGGTCACGCAACGCAATGGCACCCCAGAAAAGTTAAGGAACGTGCACAATACCCCTCCTAGACCACGTGTGCTGATGGAAAACCCTGCACTACGCTGTGGCATCCAGTAACACAATGAACGTATGCGTGTCACACGCAGCCTAGAATGACCTCTGAAGGGGTAGGCTACACACGGGGCAAGCACAGAAGTTAGATACGTGCGTGACTCACCGTCTGCCAGGTAAAAGAGCGTGAAAAATGAGCGCGTTTGGTTGGCAACACCCCCGCCAAAAGAAGATGTGTACGCTGTCTGAGGAGACAGGACAACAGTAGAAGGGGACACTGTTTGAGGGAACAGGCCCAGGTAAACCAGTACAAGAGGAAAAAGAGAAAAAGCTGTCAGAGGTAACAGGGAGTACGAACTGGAAACGCCGTGAAGTAAATCGCGTGTGAAACGACAAGAAGTACAGAATTCACCCACTCGCTCTCCACGAAAAGCACGTACAAGGAAATGGTGTTCGACACTACCTTATATACAGGCCCACACGTACAGCGTCACTTACGGCGTGTACGTGCTTGGCCCATGTTCACCAATCACACGCTTTGTCACTTCTGCGTGTGGATCCTTTTTCACCAATCACAAGCTTTGACACTCCTGCGTGTAGCTCAGTTTTCACCAATCACACGCTTTGTCACTCCTGCGTGTAGATCCATTTTCACCAATCACACGCTTTGTCACTCCTGCGTGTAGATCCATTTTCACCAATCACACGCTTTGACACTGCACGTGCAGGTAACTATAGACGCACATATGCTGGTGACGGGTTTTCGCGCGATTCGCTGAGTGTGGGGTTTTCACGTGCAAAATCACTCCCTATCAGGCTGTCCACGCGTTCAAACACGAAAGACCACGCTCCTGGCCAGGAGGCAAAATTACAGTCCCCCAGAGCCCTGAGCACGCTCCCACCTGCCATCTGCTGCTGCCTGACTGCCTGCTAGCCACGTGCCCCACAGTGCTGGTGGGGGGGGGGTGGGAGACATGGGTGGGGGCCTGGTGGAGGGTGCCCCTGGTGGATGGGGGGTGGGGGTGGTGGGAGACATGGGTGGGGGCCTGGTGGAGGGTGCCCCTGGTGGATGGGGGTGCAGGGGGACATGATCAGGTGTGCAGGGTAGTCCCCTGTTTTGTGGGCTGCCTGCAGGGGCCGTGGAGGGTGTACAGGGTACACCTGTGAGGGCCCACCCAGCCTAATCGCGTGTGTAACTTCCCACGCACCCCTGTAATACACGTACCAAGCCAATTCGCGTGTGAGAATTCCCACGCACCCCTGAAATACACGTACCCTGCTGAAGTCGCGTGTAAAACTTCCCGCGCACCCCTGTAATACACGCGCCCAGCCTATTCGCGTGTGGAAATTCCCGCGCACCCCTGAAATACACGCGCACAGGCTATTCGCGTGTGATAATTCCCGCGCACCCCTGAAATACACGCGCCCAGGCTATTCGCGTGTGGAAATTCCCGCGCACCCCTGAAATACACGCGCCCAGGCTATTCGCGTGTGGAACTTCCCGCGCACCCCTGAAATACAAGTACCCTGCTGTAATCGCGTGTGGGACTTCCCGCGCACCCCTGAAATACACGCGGACAGGCTATTCGCGTGTGGAACTTCCCGCGCACCCCTGAAATACACGTACCCTGCTGTAATCGCGTGTGGGACTTCCCGCGCACCCCTGAAATACACGCGCCCAGGCTATTCGCGTGTGGGACTTCCCACGCACCCCTGAAATACACGCGGCCAGGCTATTCGCGTGTGGAACTTCCCGCGCACCCCTGAAATACACGTACCCTGCTGTAATCGCGTGTGGGACTTCCCGCGCACCCCTGAAATACACGCGGACAGGCTATTCGCGTGTGGAACTTCCCGCGCACCCCTGAAATACAAGTACCCTGCTGTAATCGCGTGTGGGACTTCCCGCGCACCCCTGAAATACACGCGGACAGGCTATTCGCGTGTGGAACTTCCCGCGCACCCCTGAAATACACGTACCCTGCTGTAATCGCGTGTGGGACTTCCCGCGCACCCCTGAAATACACGCGCCCAGGCTATTCGCGTGTGGGACTTCCCGCGCACCCCTGCAATTCCCGTAGCCTAGCTTTTCGCGTGTGAAACTTCCCGCGCACCCCTGAAATGGACGTAGCCTGGGATTTGACGTGTGAAACTTCCCGCGCATCCTTGAAAATCGCATGGGCCGCTTGCCGTGATGGTCCAGTGTTAGCGCAGCCCCTTGCGCTGGTTTGTGATTTTTATGAGATTTCCCAGCGCAAGGGGCGTTCCTGGGGGCGTAACTGGCGCTGCAGCGAGTCGCTGCGCCACTGTGCGCCACGGCTGCCTGGGGAAGCTAAAATCCATGAATACGCTGTGCGCCGGATTCGGTTTTGGCGCACGCGGCTGGCGCAGACTATCGCAGGCGCACGCTGTGCGCCAGCCGCGTGCGCTACTTGTGCGCTGGATTCTATGAATTACCCTGTGAGTCTATACTGTGCCAACAGGACAGCTCAGTCTGATAAGGCACATTTTAGCTGCAAAAGAGCTCTCGGCATGGTGATGCCTCTGCTGTAGAGCGCGCGCTCTATGTAATCTGTAGACCACAGGTTCAAATCACAAATAAATAGCACAGCGGGCTAATGTGTCTGCTGCCTGGTTTTGCGTGTATATTGCAGGCCGCCAATTCGAATCCAGGTAAGATAGCTCCGTGGGTGTAGCCCTTCGACTAAGATGCACGTGTAACCTGCAGGTCACATGTTGTTCCCAATGCACTAAAGTAGTCCAATGAGGAAATGTGCCAGCCCAGAGTTTCGTCTAAAGCTTGTGGGCTTTAGGCTTCAGTTACAGTAAGCCAATAGCTATGACTAACCTGCAGTAGGTCTCACAAACCTTGTGAAGTCAGATAGCTCAGCAGGTACATGTGCCTGCATCCGAGTTCTGTATAGAACTCAAGGGAAAGAGTTGATTCCTGGCAGTCTTGATGTCATTTTACAAAGTTGCAAAGCACACTGAGTTGGGTAATACCACCTATTATCTAATGCGGCAAGAGTCAGTGCAGTGGGCTCTGCGCACTGTCTGCGGTTTACTCTAGCCCAGTAAACCGCCTCTGCCTGTGGGCCCCGTGCTCGATGAGGCGCCTACTGACTAAGCTCACCTGTGTTTGTATTTCCGTGGGTATATGTTTGTGTTTCTGGGTGTGCGACCTACTCGTGTGTCTCAGTTGTGTGCATTTTACCTGGGTGCTTGTATGGTGTCATGTGGGAGGTGGACACATGCCCTGCCTATTCCAGCATTGCGATTGGCTAACCTGGGGCTCCGAGGATGCACCTCAATTCTGACCTGCTGACACTGCCTAGGATATTCCAGTTGCGGTACCCACATTTATTCGAAGCACCTCGCTCCTAAGGCGCTCCACACCTGGCTCTTTCAACACTAGGACCTGCACAGAGCTCAATTGATGCACCCCAGCCCAGCCGTATCACTCCACACCCCTTCCCTGTCAGAAGCATCGCGGCCGAGCCTGCCTTCTGCGCCTTCCTCAAAGCGCCAGAGGCAGGGTGTCTCCCCTACGCACAGGGCTCTAACTATGTACCTCGCCCGTGACTTTCTCCAGCCCTGTCTATTAAACACCTGTGACCCGCACAGGGATCCATTCACCATCCATGTCATAGCACAGACTTCTCTATTCCAACACTGCAACTGGCACATGGCTCCACTAACGCACCTCACCCGTGACCTAAGTCAGTCCCGTCTACTCCAAAGATGGGACCCGCACATGGCTGCACTGACGCAGCTCACCCATGACCTAAATCAGTCCTGTCTACTCCAACGATGGGACCCGCGCATGTCTCCACGGATGTCCATGACACATCCAGCCCTACCTATTCAAACTTTGGGACATGCCAAATCCAACAGGGTTGGGACTGCCATTGAACATATCGCAAGTAATGTTAGAAAATGGGACGCGAAAAATATAGAAAGAGAAAACCCAGGGAGACGATGGGAAAAAGATAAAGGGGGACAACAAAGTGAAAAACCAACCCACACCCAAAATTATTTTCTAATGCAACACGTTAACAGGCACAGTACCTGTCAACGTGCTGCTTTTGAAAAGAATTATGCTTTTTAATTTGGCATGAGGGAGTTCAAACGTGGCTGCAATGTCAGCCACATCCAAGCGTCGCTCGCGCCAAACCGCCCGTGCCAGAAAGGGTCCTGCGCCAAAATGGGCGCACCAAATCGGCCGCTGCAGCGAACTGGCCCGCAGTGAAATGGTGGTGCCAGAAGAGGGTGCATATGTCAGTGATCAAAGTGTACGGGAGTGGTTGGGTGTGGTGCTTCTCCACTTTTTTTATTGAGTTTTACTGTTCCCATACTTTTAATTTTTAAAAAAACCGTTCCGGAATGGTTTCGTTTTAAAATAAAAAAGTGTATGACGAAGTTGAAACTTGCATTTCAGTGCACTGCAGTGAACGTTCCCTTAAACAGCAGGCGCATGTGCTTAGGGGTTTGTGTGGAGAACAGGAGGAGGTGTGGCGAGGGGGTTTCTGGAGAGCGGGAACAGGCCAGCAGGGAACCCAGTTCCACTGCTTCTTTTCATTCACTTCAAGGAGTGGCAAATGTGCTTCCAGGTGTATGTCAGTGCAGTTGTCATTATCTTGTTTCACCTATGTTAATGGCTCATGGACTTTGCTCAAGTCTACCAGCTCTAGACATTTTGTATTTTACTTTTCGTTGAGGATCAAATTCCAATGGCCCTGATTCACAGTGTGTTTTCTGTTGCTGTTTTGCCATTATATCACGCACCTGTGAATTAGGCCTAATGTGTTTGCAAAGCAACAACACACATGTACGGTTTGGATGTTGTCATGCATGTTTAGTGCTAAGCAGACAACACTGCCTTCCAGGGCTTTGACTAACCATTTAATGGTCTTATTCCAGGCTTTGTTTTGAGTCATACCATTGTTTTGGTAGGGCGAGCTACTAGGTAATGATATTCCTAAATAAATCAAGGATTGATAATTGTGGTGGCATGAGCTCTGCCTTCATGTTATTTATCAAGGATTGATAATTGTGTCAAGGATTGATAATGGTGGTGGCATGAGCTCTGCCTTCGTGTTATTTATCAAGGATTGATAATTGTGGTGGCATGAGCTCTGCCTTCATGTTATTTATCAAGGATTGATAATTGTGGTGACCTGAGCTCTGCCTTCGTGTTATTTATCAAGGATTGATAATTGTGGTGGCATGAGCTCTGCCTTCGTGTTATTTATCAAGGATTGATAATTGTGGTGGCATGAGCTCTGCCTTCGTGTTATTTATCAAGGATTGATAATTGTGGTGGCATGAGCTCTGCCTTCGTGTTATTTATCAAGGATTGATAATTGTGGTGGCATGAGCTCTGCCTTCGTGTTATTTATCAAGGATTGATAATTGTGGTGGCCTGAGCTCTGCCTTCGTGTTATTTATCAAGGATTGATAATTGTGGTGGCATGAGCTCTGCCTTCGTGTTATTTATCAAGGATTGATAATTGTGGTGGCCTGAGCTCTGCCTTCATGTTATTTGCCATTCAGCGCGGTTGTAATTATCTTTGGTCTAATTTTGTACAACAGTGCAGACATATTTCTAACTAATCATCTCCTGGTCTGCTCTCTTCAAGGAATAAATACACCATAAGCCAGGCCTCATATTGTGGTGTAGGGGTCAACAGTCTTTTTATCTAGATTGATGTTTTTAGTTTGCAAAATGTGCATTAACAATATGTGTGGGGAGTGCCATTCAGTTACAAAATTATATTCTGTAATGTGTTTTATGTATATTGAGTTAACCAGTATTGTTATATATTTGTATAGCGCACACCTAGCTCAGTAGCATCGATACGCTGTGCAGGTCACAGAACAAAACATTGGTAATGCCAATTTAACAGGGCATCATATATGGTTGGTGGTGTGAAAGAGATAGCTGGCATCTAGGTTACACCAAGGTGTTGTTGGAAAAGTAAGGTATTCTGTTCTCTTGTAAACTGGAGGAGACTTGGAGCAGTCTGGATTGCTACTGGGTAGGAGTTCCAGAGGACGTGAGTGTAGCATGAGAAGGGCTGTTTCCTATTTTTCCCATTGCAAACCGGTCTAATTTCCAGTATGATGATGGTCTTAACGCACGGTGACCATGTGCCGCCTGGTGTTTTTAGTTTGGCCCTCAGGTAGGCCAATGTACCAGCAGTGGTTGCTTCATAGGCGAGGCATGCATTTTCAGCCGGGATGAGGAGCCTTCGTAATTGGGACAGGGTGGGGATGGTGGTCAAATTTCCTAGAACTAGTGATGAGGCGAGCCGCAGTGTTGTGAGCTGCTTTGGGGGAGGCCTGGTGAGCAGCCAGGACCCTTAAAAGGAGGGCATTACCCCTGTCGATATTTCAGATCATTAGGACCTGCACTACCATTTCAGAAGTCCTGGGGCTTCATCCTGTGGAGTAAAGATATCTGATAGCAACCTGTTTGAGCCTTTTCATGATAATCGAAGGATAGATTGCTATCCAAAATTAGGCCACAGGATTTGCTGAGCGGTTGAGATTAGAACCCATCCAAGCACATTTTGTCCAGCTTCATTTAAGTAGGTAGCTACTTAAAGGGCAGCCCAGGAGTATAATATTGATCTTGGTAGGGTTACGTTTTAAGTAGGCACTTGTCATCCATATTTCCATGTTCGCAAGGCATGAGCGATATCATGTGTCCCCTTGACCTTTAAGTTCAGCTGCCTATCAACTGCATACTGGTGTATCACAATTTTCGGGGCATCTACGATTGAGCCCAGTGGTTCCATATAGAGGATGAAAAATGGACCAAGGGGGACACCACAGGTGACATGGTGGTATTGGTACCCGAGGGAGCAAAACTAGACAGGTGGCTATCTGCCAGATAGGTAAGAAGTGAACTACCTCAGGACGATGCCAGAGAATCCCATCCTACGTGCAAGGAGGATCAGTAGTATGTGTGGGACGACAGTGTCAAACATAGCCTTGGGATCCCAGAAGGCTATCAGGCACGAGTCCCCTTTACTGGTTTACTTTAATGGTTACATGTTTAGATGCTGTGTGTGTTTTCAGTTGGAACCTGTTCTTCTCTTTCATCCACCAATGGAACAGTGCTGTATGTCTATAATTTAAAACATTCATTCATTCTGTACCTTGTCACAAATTAATTCTTGTACCAACTCTGTTTTTTCTTATTTTTAGCATTGTGCAATGTTCCTGCTAAAGAATGGATTAATGCGTTATGCGGCACTAACCTTTTAATGTTGTGGAATAAACTAATGCATTGTTCATTAGAACTGCAGAGATTGTGAGGTTACATTATTTTTTTATATTCTTGCATGGGTTAAGGATCAATAGTTTGCAAAATGTTGATTGTACTCTAGTTTCCACCTCTAAAGTATTTGTAAAAAAAATATTTGACATTTGTTAGTGTGTTCTTCGATATAACACATCTTTACATAAGGTGATTTCTTAGCAATGTTGGTATTATCTTCTGTGTCCTGGATAACCTCTACTGTTTCCTGTCTAACCTTCTCAGTTTGATTTTCATTTTCGGTAGGTGTCGACTTTGTGGGTTTTGAATGAGTTGGTGCATTTCTCCATCTTTCAATTGTAAAGCATTGCCTTCTATAGTGAAGGTGTGTGCTATATTGTTATCAATTTTCGTCTGCAAAGTATCACCAAGTGGATGAAGTGTGTATCCCTTTTTCTCCAATATTTTGGTTTTAAATTCCATTGTATGCATATGCACACATTTCTAAATTGTGGTTTAATAATCATAATAATCTTTATTGAGTTTTAGCTCAAAGAGCTTTACACAAGTAAACACATAAGACAAATACAAGCAATGCACAATCAAACATAAGTTATACGAACAATTTACAAAATAACAAAACAATTCTTCAACAGATAAATAATTAGTGGCCAAAGGGTCAATTAATAAAAGAAACAGTAACATTACAAATTAAATCGTAGACTCATTAACATCACATCAAGGTACAAAGTGCAAATTGTGGTTGAACTTTTCTTAAAAGTGCAGTCACATCTTTCAGTGATTGAACAGTGTGCTACTATAGTTTTTGGAGCCTGAAATGCTCTGTCGACTATGACTAGCATATATTTTTTCTATTTCATGTACCTTTAAGTCACTTGTCGGGCATTTCATGTGTTCATTAGATTTCATATTCTTTGGTATAAAGCTATGACATGTAAATGTATACATGTATTGCATTTAGTGTGCAAAAATGCATACTTGTATTTGTTGTGCATTGCTCTTTCACGTGTTTGGACTCTGAGGGTTGTTGGTCATTTGTGTAATTTTCTTTTTTGGTAAAGTTATTATTTTGTTTAATTGGGGTGTTTGAATCTGTAGAATTTGATTCAATTGTTTCTTTGTGCATGTTATTATAGTTTGAGGTACAAACTAGATCTCACTCTGCAACAAGAACTGCATGAAACATGTTTGACATGGGGTGTATTTTATTGCACACAAGGCACTTGCTTATAGATGGAGGTTGTTAAGTTTGAACTTCAGTTTGTAACACCTTAAGGGGGTGATTCATGGAATTTGGGTGCCGAAAAACAGGGATCTGTGTGCCATATTGCCCGCAAATCCCCATTTGTTAAACAGGGATTTGCAGGCAGAATGGCGCATAAATCCCCATTTTTCGGCGCACAAATTCCATGAATCAGCCCCTATATCTTATGCACCAGCTAAATATGTATTGTTTTTTAATTCCACTCTCATGTATTACACATTTCGTAAAGTTGTTATTTTATGAATTCCCTTTGCTTCGTTTGTGAAATTAAAAGGTTATTTAATTGTATATATGTTATATTTAGTTACAAATATTAATTTGATATTTGAATAGATTACCAAAACATATGCAGGTGCATGTCTTTATTTGGAGAGAAAGTTTCCTAAAATGTTGCTGCAGATTCAGCAGAACCAGGTGCAACAGGGTCAATTAACCTTAGTGTTTGTAATTGCCAACAGAAAGAGGTCGAATGTATGTTTGTGCTACTAGGCTTGACTAACAATGTTTTGTGTTCCCGTGTTTTCAAAAGGAGTGGATGTGTTTGCAGGGTTCTTTGGCTTCTTCCCAAAGCGTATGAAACCAAAGATGAAACTGTGATGTAATGATGTGTTGCTTGTCTGCTATTTGCAGGTTTTCAAATATTACACATTGTTACTGTATATTAGCAATATGAAGTTTTGTTGGTGGTCTGATTTTGCATGTGTAGTACAGGTTTGTACCGTGTGCACAGTTTCATTTATTCCACCGGGTATTGGTTGTATTTTGCGATGGTGTTGTGTTTGAGTTTTATGCTTTAGCTTAGGCTCCATATTATTCCATGTTTTTTTCGGTTGGCTTTGAATGTTTCACAGTATATATTCCTTTTCATTTGATACTGTATTCAGAGGGTTGTTTATAGGGAAATATTTTCTTGTATTCTATTGGAGTGTTGCTTATGGGGACATACATTTGTCGGTTCTATTTGTGGCAACATGGTTTTATCAAATAGTTTTGTATGTTGTGTAATTTCTTTCATGAAGTACCAAATGGGAGTGTGCCACATCTCCGATGAATCGCTGCAACACAAGTGCAGTAAGGGTATGCATGGCACTGTTATGTCTTAAGTGCATGTATTTGTTTCTTTAGCAAAGAAATGTCATGTTGTTTGGATCCTGTGGTGGTCTTTGCTGTGTGCTGTAAGATGTATGATTTGTAATTGCGCAGGTTATTTCAGGTTTCATTTGTGTGAGTGCTTTACTTTAGCTTGGCATGTAGTGGTATCGTGCAGTTGTGTTTTAGTTACACTGAATACACCTTCCTTGCATGCTGTGATGATGTGTGGTTATGTGACTGTTGCTGATTGCTTGTGTTACTCAACAGTATATTCCTCATTTCGTTTTTGTTGATTGGATGGTAGTGTTCATGCCCAAATAGGGGGAGTATGTGTACGTGTGGAATTTGGGGGTTTCAGTTAACATACATTTCATTATCTTTCGCAGCATATACAAAGTCTGATTGGCCCTCCCAAGGTTCAGTGTCCTACACTGCACATGACTGCACTTGGTTGTCAGATGTTTTTGGCTCTTTGCTGGTTGATATTAGTTATGTTTGATCTGCTGGACCTGATGCATATGTACATAAATATGCATGTGCTTGGTCTTAAAAAGTAAATATATTGATTTTGGCTGATGCAATTTTTGGAATATCGGCCGTATTACTTCAGCTTGAAAACTAGTTGTGTGCCGAAAATCACAAATGATATGGTTTGCTCAATAGTGCAATTTTCAGCATCCATGCAAAGCTTGATGGAAAAACAGTTTTTACTGAGCAATCATTTCAGGCATGAAAATCTGAAAAAAATGTTGCCAAATTTGGCACAACTGTTTATTTGGCCAGTCCCTTGCATGCCAAATTTGCTGAACTTTCATGGATGAGAATAAAGGTTACAGAGGAAACCATTTTTGTATTTTCTAATGTAAAGTTCGATCTAACCTTAATTCTGTAATGCATTAAATCCATCACACTACACACTTCTACTTCACAAGACTCACTGTAGAATGAATGTGTGATACCTAATATTTAAAGCAAGTGTTGCCAAGTAGTGTAGTGGGAGTTAATGATACATTTGTAATATGATGACCTTTGTTTGTATTAGAGAATTCGTGTATTTGGAGTGAGTGTTGGGATTTCTAACAGCCAAAATGGAAAAAAAGTTATTTCAAAATAATAAATGTTGCTTGTCTGTGATTGGAGATGAGCTAGTGTGAACATAGGTCACTCTGAATACCTTTCTCAAAGAAGATATCCTGCCCAGGAAGTCCTCTGCTCTCTCTGAGAGCAATGATCTCACTTCATCCCTATGCAAAGAGGATGTGTCACAAATGTCCTTGATAATTCACAGACTCGCAAGGAGGTTTCAAGGCTTTTAATTGAAGTACAGCATAATGTAATTTCACTGTTCAATTAATATTCTTTAGGATAGAGACAGGCAGGTGGTTCATGACAAGGCACCGCTTGGAGAAAGGGTTTGTGAAGTGCGCAGCTTGGGTCGTCCCTGTCTCTCGTGTCTCCCATAGGATCTCCTACATAATCCAGGCATGCATTACTCCCGGTTAGTGCTTCTGATGGGATACCCCTACTATCTGGTGTCTAGGTGTTTTCCCTAAATGCATGCTCACTGACTCCCTAAGGAACTTCCTAGATTTACCTACTCTCACCGCAGATTTGTGTTCTAATGGTAATGGATGTGTGCCTTGGAGTTGCTCTGTAAGATTTACCTGGTTTCACTCAAAAGCACCCTTGCCTTGCTCTTCTACTCTACCTGTCTCCTCTTCTCGACTCGTCCCCACCAACCTTCTAGCCCTTTGATTTTTCACTTACCGTTCTCCTGCCTCCATCCTCTGATGTTATTTCTTCTCCATCTTCCCACAATCTACTGCTCCTCCTTCCACACTACTGCTCCTCCACCCATGCAACAACTACTACTCCTCCTACTATACTTCTCCTGCTCCTGCGACACTACTACTCTTCCTACCACCACTACTCTCCTCCTGCCACTAATACATTCTTCCCGCTTCACTACACAAACACCCTCCTTTCAAACAGTACAGTTCAATTCACGTTCACTCCTTACACTAACTTCTATTCACCTTCCACACAAACATGCACACCCACACGACAGTAAACTTGCACTGACTAAGCGAGTAGCTCACATTTCTGCAGTAACTGCCTTTGCACTCCACCACTTCTTGCTTTCTCCTGCTGGTCTCTTCATCCACCACATCCACCAAACTACCCACACTTCCCTGTTTTCTGCCTCCCTTTTTTTATACGTAACACGCGGAAGCATAGAACATGTTGATTAGGGTCTATTCCTAGACATGTGTGGTACCCTGACTCCCTGGTCTTTAAGACAGACTAGGACCATGTTCCCTACCTTGTCCAAAGTCATTTAAGTATTTATTTACTTTTTCTATTTTTCCCTGAACTATTTGGCTCTCATTGATATCTCACCTACAGTCTATTTCCCATGTTACCTCCCTGCCTACAAGCATATATTTATCCAGTATGACTGTGTGTTTTACCTTGAAAGGGTCGGTAGTTAGTGTGTTTAGTAATTCAATGTTTTCAATTAAGAAGATATTCTTTAGAGTCTTTCCTGGACATTCCTTTTATTTGGCACTTACCATATGTTGTTATTTGGAAGCTTTTACTGTTGAGCCACATCTAGGGAGAATGTAGCCTGCCCCCCACCTAGTTTACTCATGTAGTAAAGGTGGTATACTTTCTACTTGTATCTTTTCAGCTTTATGACTGAAATACCTCAACTGCTGGTACAACTTTGGGTATACCGCATAGAAGCCTTTGCACACCATTGTACTTCTTCATCCAGAATAAGATCTACTTCCAAGGATGTTCCACAGGGGATGTGGGAAGCCTGTGCCCTTCACACAGCCTCAGAAGATGGCATTTACGCTGAGCTAATGGATAAATGTCTCTTTGATCTTCTGGATGGCAGTAATTGTGTTGTTGCGATGGGGAAGAAGGAGGAGCATGAGGCATGGGGGGTTACTGCCTAGGGGTTTGGTCTGCTAAGTTCACTGATGTCAGCAAAGCACTCTTTCGATTCAGTAGTCACACATTCAACAAGCAATAGAGAGTGCGGGTTGAGGGCAGGGATGATATCAATGAGTGTTTTCAGCTGCAAGCAATTGAGGATAAACTCTTCCGGTGCTGTCAGCAGGCTATGCGCTGAAATACATTCTCCACGCATTTGTTTCCCTTAACCTCCATACCCTCTTTCAACACACAGTCCTTCACACAATTTCTCTCATTGTATCTCTCTTTTGACCTCTTTTGAGAATTCAGCATCCTGTCGTGCAACACCCCCACATGCACTTCCTACCGAGCACTAACACATTTCTTCATCCAACCCAGATGCAACCGGGAGTTCGGTACCCATTGCAATCCTAATCACTTCCATCAGCGTACTATTCAACCTCTCCACAGTGGCATTTCCATTGGGGTTGTACAAAGCTGTCGTGTCCATATCCTCCAAAAATGCTTCCATCTCCATCTCTACAAACTGAGGGCCATTGTCTGACAATTCCTTCCTGGGAAACCCTTCTCTCCAGAACACAGATTCCCAAATTTGTATAATTCTGCGAGAACTAATGTCCCTCACAATGCACACCTCTGGCCACTTAGATAACATGTCTACCATCACAATCAGATAGGCATTCTGGGTTCCCCAAACAGATATGGGACCTAAAATATCCATGGCCACAATGCCCCAGACTGAACTAGGAGGCTCCATGATCCCCATAGAAGACACTCTGGTGCTTAACCCCTTATCACTGTCCTTAAAAGCCTCACATTTCTTCAAAAACATCTCAATATCATGGTCCATACACGGCCACCAAAACTCTTGACGCAATAGACCCTTCGTCTTGCTAACACCGAAATGTCCCTAATGGGCAATCCTAAGCACAACGTTTCTCATACCCTCAGACACAATCATCCACTAAGCCTGCTACAGTATTCCTTTTTCAGCATTCAGTTCCTGCCTCACCTTCTTGTAACCCTTTAGTTCTTCATAACCTCATCCTTTGGCCACCCTTCCTGGACGTACTCTGTCACCACCTTGTAGATTGAATCTTTCTCACATTCCTGCCTCCAGTCGCTTTCCTTGGCAACCTTACAGTTAACATCACCTACGACATTTAACTCATCCTTCACACGCCTCACTTCCATGTCCAAACCCTGCATAGAGGAAATTCACCTGACAATCCTCCTTGAAATTCCATCCAACCCCTTCCTGTTAAAGATGCCCACCAATGGCTTGTGATCCATCACCACAACAAATTTCCTACCCCAAAAGAATTGGCGGAACTTCTCAATCCCCCACAAACAAGCCAGGGCTTCCCTCTTGACAATTGAGTAGCGTCTCTCAGCTTCCTTTAGGATGCGTGATGCAAAGGCCACCGAGTGTAATATGTTCCCTCTCCAATGCATCAATACAAACCCTAGACCATTCTCGCTTGCATCAGTGTACAACTGTACCTCCGAATCAGCCTTAAATCCCTTGAAGATGGGCGCATTCATTGAACAATCTCTTATGTCTTCAAACTCTGCTCCACACTTCTCACACCAATCAAATCTCACACCTTTCTTAGCTAAGGTTCTCATTGTTTTTGTCCGCTTGGCCACATTTTTTATGAACTTCCCATACGATTCGACCAAGCCTAGATATGAGGCGAGCTCCTTTTTATCCTTCGGGACCTTCATCTTTTTGATAGCTCCTAGGGTTGCATATTTTGGTTCCACATCTTCAGCAGACAATTCATGCCCCGAATATTGAACTTTCTCCAGTCTAAATTTACAATTGTCAACAGATATAGTCAGACCCGCTTCTGCTATCCTCCTTAACACTTCTTTCAGTTGCTCATCATGGTCTTCCACATTCTCACCCCACACCAGTATGTCATCCTTATAACAACACGTGCCCGTAAGCCCTTTGAGGAACTTGGTCATGACCCTTTGAAATACACTGGGCGCAGAAACATTCCAAACGGCATCCTTTTACATAAGTATAACTGAAATGGTGCTATAAATACAGTTAGATCCATGGAATCAGGATGCAGCTTAACCTGATGGTAAGCAGCCTTTAGGTCGAGGGTTGAAAAAATCATAGCTCCTCCAACTTTTACCAACAAGTCATACATTTCGGGGAGTGAAAATCATTGTGACATCACCTTTCTGTTATGTCCTCTGAGTATAATGTATAATCTCAAACTACAATTCGATTTACGTACAGTCACAATTAGACTTATCTATTCATCCGCATCTGCCTCCTCAATTATGCCTTCATTCATCATATGCTTCAGTTCATTTTCCACATCCACACGCAAAGCGAGCGGTATGGTGCAAGCTCTCGATCTTACTGGCACAGCCCCTGGCTTTAACCTAATTAGGTGGACAAACCCTCTTAGGCATCCCATCTTTATAGCGAAAACCTCTGGGATCAACTTAACAACTCCAGTTTCATTTACCTGAAGAGCCTCCACCCTTCCTGAGGCCTTGTGTATAACCTCCACCTGTGAAGGATGATCAGGGTCGAGTCTGAGTCCAGGATCAACCTGGGTATCCCAAGATAGTAGGTTCCGACCTTTTGAAGTCACCCTCACCATGCCTTGAGCACTACTCCCGTCCTATTTGAATTGTGCCCAAAACTCTCCCACAATATTGATGGGAACCTCCCCATAAGCATGCGCACATACACACTTGCTTCCTCTACATCACAGGAATTGAACTTCTCTCTCCACGTCTCCACGCTCACCAGGGTATAGTTTGCTCCACTCTATCAATAGTTTCACAGGCACTGCATTCACCATTATTTCTGCATATGGCTTAACTCGTTTGGGCATGGCGTTGACAGCATTTACCACACAAACCTCCTCTCCACTACTCCCATCATCCTACCAAAATGTCATGCTATTCTGGACCATCTTAACACTTCCAGGCTTGTTGCTGTGCCTGCAACAGTGAGATATGTGCCCCTTTCCTCCACAGTCCCTGCATGTCACATGATGCACAAAACAGTTTATCGCTAGCAATATGATCAGGGTTTCCACATCTGAAGCATCTTTTGACAAAGGTTTTCCCGCACACCTTTTGCTTGAAGTCCACCTCTTCTTATTCATCGGTTTTGCTTCTTCCTTATATCCCTGCTGCTTACGTGCTTTGACCTGCCCAACAGTGTTTATACTAACTGGGACAGGTTTGTCAACTTCCATCTCCAAAGCTGTGATGCACTTTTCCATCTGCTTTCAATGGCCCTTTCCAGGGAAGAATCCACGCCACTGGCTCCCTCTCGCCACAGAGCTTCCGTGACTTTGTGATCTGCATATCTTATCATCAACTGATCCCTAATATGCTCATCCCTGCAGTGGCTACAGTCACACTTAGAAGCCAAACCGCGAATAATGGTAATACATTCTTCAATTGATTCTGATTCTTTGGTCCTTGATGGTGAAGGGGTCTCTGGCCTAAAATGTGTTCTCCTTGAAATTGAAGTGTATGTCCAACTTCAACAAACTGATCAAAAATAGATAAACCCTCCGCTTCCTGGGAATGCGAGTCTGGCAACTTCTTAAAAATCGTCTGGCCTTCTTGGCCAAAACAATGATAAAGAAGGGAGTCTGTTCGGTCTGTGGCAAAGTTATTGCCATAGACCCCATGCAGGTATCTCATGAAGCCCTCTTTCCAGTCCGCCCACTTGACAACAGGTTCATCTGGATGGGCTAAAACAATTCAGGCCCTGGGATATTAATTCCACCAAATTGACTCCCGATGGGCACCAATGAAATCCCCTGATGCAATAAATTCAGCTTGCACAACCTTCAAAGCAAACTGTGCATGCACACTCCCAAATGCGTATTGCCAGCTCCTGACAAGCTTACTTCCCCTTTACAGTATGGGCCCAGCACTCCAGATGTCTGCATTCATATCCTGCAGGCTGGTATGCATACGAAACTGCAGCTCCGTTAAGTCACCTGACTTTGTAATGGCGGCCCGCACTCCAGCAACGTGATCCGTCCAAGCCCTCGACTGACCAATAAATGGCAGAAGCGAGGTCCCGCAAGACTTCGCTCGTTACTAGGACTGCCGCGGACCATGTAGGGGGCTGGAATCGGTTTATCTTCTGTGCAACCCTTGCTTCCTAGGTCCCAAAGCCACGGCCTGTTACTCGCTGCAGAGTCATAGAGTCAGATGCTTTTTTGCTTCGCTTAAGTAGTCCAAATCATGAAAACAAAGGCAACTTCAGTACCGGGCCGAGGCTGCTATTCGTGCGCTCGATCTCATCCTCATCGCCAGTAATATGTTGAAAGGATCACTCATGCACAGGTAAGTCTCCTGTCATTACTTTCTTTATTTTGTAGTGTTACAGTAGCCCCAACCTTCTCCAGGACTGCATAATCACTCTCCCTTCAGAAACAAACATTTGACTCAGAACTGCCTGATGCAACATGACCTTTAACTCTATCCTAGAATGCTCATGCGTCCTCATTCATTGTGAGCCTGACCGTGCAATAACAATGTTAAACTATGTAAAATCCCCGCATAATATGTAGATACCCACTCCCGATATATAATTGCTGGTTCATACTATTGATGGTCCAATCTAAAGCAGGGAGCTATTGAAGACATGAGGTATACTTAAATACTTACAACAAAAGCCAAGGAAGGCTTCGCTTCAGAACTTCTGACACCAGCCCCCAATCAATTTCTATATGGAGTCCCATCTTCCTCGACTAATGCTGTTTAACTATAAATCAGACAGCAGTCTATTGTCCAAATGCTGCCTCCTTATTGGCTGACATTTGTTCTTTGACTTCCAAGGAAACCGTAGAAAATCGGAAAGCAGCATCAACTATCAAACTTCCCATCGCAGAAGAAAAAGCAGAAGGCAGTAAATACAAAATACGCTGCTTTGAGAAAAAGATTAGACTGCCATGATGGCATCTGAGTTCCTGATGCAGTAATCACACACATTCCGCACAGTGTGGCACATTTCAGCCTTCTGGAGCTACATCAAGAAATGGCCGAAGGAGAAAAAAACAAAAGTCATTTGAACACAATGACTTTTTCGATTTTCTCTCCCCTGCACATTTTTCTGGTAACCCCCGCCGCCACCCCCTTACTTACCTTTCGGCGGCACACTTCGCTGTGTGCCACCGACTCCTCCATCCCTCTGCAACGGCGGTTCCCTTCACTTACGTACATGGGAACAGGCACTGAAAGGCCCTTTATTTTCTTTTTTTCTTCTTTGAGAAACTTTCTTGTTTTGCAAGCGTGGACACCCCCACAATACCCAATGCCAGTATAGCTATAATGGTCACGAATAGTAGAATTGTTTGAAATTGTTGGCTGTACGAAATTTTGGTGCAGCCGAAATTCGATCAATTCTACCATTCGTTTTTTTTTTAACATTCTTTTAAACGGATACAACATCAATAAACAAATTGACAAGCAATCCCATTTCATCTGACTTCCAGATCCACAAGGAGGTTAGGAAAAACATTTTCAACATCCAAATTAGCACTCCCCAGCCACCTACACTATAAATATTTGCTTTAAGGTTCTTAAACGGAAAAAATGCAGATCTCACACCACAACATGGGAAGACAAGAAAAATGAATGAGTGACTGTTGCAAGGTCATAGGAATTGAAACCAAACGTTCATAGGGTTCACACTAGCAAAATGATCCATAAGAGAGAGCATTCACTGGCAGTTATAGGTTGTGGTAGAATGGGGCTCTCTCTTAGAGGTAGACAGTCTGTGGCTTACCAGATGTTTTGGCTTATGTCTCCCATTAACCTTCACCCTTGAATATTCTGTATGGGGATGACAGCTGAGGAGAGCAGAAGGTCAAAACCTCAGGAGAGCCACAGGCTGCCTTCCTCTAAGCTAGTTTATAATCAAAACAGCTAAGTGAGCAGGAAAATGAATAAACAGTGAACTATCAGCCAATGGCCATGTGCTACTCACTGTCGACTTCGCCCTGGTTCTGAAACATCTGTTTCACCAGCTGCAGGAGGCTCGTTACATCACCAGATGCTTCAAGTTTCTTTTCCAACTCCGGAAAATGGTTCCTGTTAGCCTTGTTTAGAGACTGGACCAACCGTTCCATGTTCTATTGTTGGAACAATAGGAAAGAGGGGGAACAGGATGTTAAAACATATGGCTAACCAACCAGCCAGTAGACACATATCACATCCCTGTCGTATGAGGTACTCAGACTCGTCTGAGAGCAACAATAGTCCTAAGTTAGGAAAGGACTGTTTATCTTGGCAAAATGTGTCTTTTCTTAGATATGGTACTTCAGCCACCAACACTTGAGCACGTAGCTCAGTCGCGATTTGACTATCAACACGTTCTAGGTCAAGGAGATCTCTCACAACACCTGGCCGAACATCTCCCACACTGAGAGTGTGTCCACCTGCAAAACCTTTCCAAAATGCCCCCCCAGAGAGATACAATAGACATAAAGATGGATGGAACGCATTTAAACGTCGTTTATGCACCGATTTTTACGGCAACGTGGGTTTTAAAATGATGACCATGTCAGCAGCTGGAAAGTTTCTCATAATTGATAATTACATTGATGATACAAGAGACAGGGGGAATATAGTAGCCATTGGGGCTCATTGTGCTCCATGGCATAACGTGAATGAAAGGCAAAACAGCCTTGCAGGAAGGTGTTGGGTTATGTGCTAAATTCACATGCACTGTTCTCAATATTTAAAATATGCGTAGGCAGTATTTCTGTGCGTATCCCTACCCAGCAAAGTCAATGGCAAGTGTTTAGGCCGTTTTCACACCACCCTCTGTTGAGGATGCTTCAACCACTAACCCTGGGGGGGAAGGCTAACACATCTGACAAGAAAAAGAAGGCAAACATCTCTTAGTATAGGTTTGGTGGCCAAAGCGACAAGGCTTAACTCTCAGGTATGGGTAGCAGGCCAACACAGAGGTACAATTAGTACAATTAGTTCACACACAACTCTAGATAATACACTAGATAATACACTACTCTGATATACTGAAAAATAAAGCCTTGGGTAAAGGAACACAACGAAATATCAGTTCAAATAAGTACTTTGGGTATTAATACACAGTATCAAAAAGAGACCAGCATATTACAAAAACAGTAATGCTTCTACAAGAACTTTCCTAACACCAATGTCTACATGAGAGTCGGGGAGTACCAGGGAACTGACGGTAAGTGTCTCGAATAAGTGCCCACTCCTGGACGCCAAGGTAAATACTCACATTGGTGGCTTTGACAAAAATGTCTCCAGGAACCCAAAAACAACCCAGTGAGTAAACTGCTCTTATCCACTGGTGTGGTTTTCAGGATTACGTTCTCCATTGCTTCCTCCCGGAGCCAATGAAGATCCCAGCAACCAAGGAAGGTAACAAGGGCTCTACACAGGACATCTACCTTTAACACAGGAGTGAAGAATCTATGGAGGAAGACTTCAGGAAGAAGAGAGAAGCAGGGAAGATGTCTCCCAGAAGCTCAAGGCACAAAAGACGGCAGCAACAAACAGTGCCAGGACAGAGAAAATGACTGGTGGCGCCCTCAAACGTCCTAAGCTGAAGGTGCAGTGGGCAATTAAGGTGTCAGTCATCTCCTGGATATCCGCAGTGACCCACATCCACTCGGCAGATGCAGGGATAAAACGGCCCAGAAAATGGTCCTGGCAGGGAGAACCCAACAGATGAAGGAAGGCAGGAGGGTTGGACCTTCAAAAGGCAAAACAGCCAAACCAGGATATGGCTATTTATTTATTTAATTTATTTAAATGTATATAGCGCGCAAGCAGCCCACGGGCATTGAGGCCACTGTACTTAGCCAGTATGGCCAAGACAAGTTTTAAACTGACATACACAGCGGAAATCAGAGCACACATCTCGTCAAGGAAGTCACCATACATGTTTCCTCATTATTATGGAACAGGGGAGTGCTACAGGGGTACGACAACACCTAAATACCCTTGCATAAAGGACTGTCCAAAGGCCAGCCAGCAATTACTAAGAGGGGCTTCGGTCAGATGACTAACCATACTGGTTGGTCAGTAGGACTGCTACTCAGCCTTGGCCATCTCCACAGGAAGTGAGAGGGATAGTGCAGTGACTGACCTATACTGGCCTAAACCATTAAGGACTAATATAGAGGCTGCCATTGTGTGCTCACAAAGAGTCCAGGTGGTAAGAACAGCCATTTGAGGCCATCTCGTTGTCACGTAGAACAAAGGAAGCCCTTTAACACAAATTAGCAGAGGTTAGGATTTTGAAAACTCAATAATAATTGTAATTGTTCATTTATAATTGTTCATTCATAAAGCGCTTAATACCAACAAGTGATTTCTAAGGGCGGGATTGGGATTCGAACCTGTGTTGCGATTGCGTTGTCTTGCTTCCAAGACAAACGCATTGCCCCTGAGCTATCCTTCCTCCCCCAATGGCTTCCAAAAAGGTGCACTGAGCTACCAATGCGGTAAAATGGCTTGCACCCTTACTGAAGTCATACTTAAAGTATAGCTTCCACCAACCTACTCCCTAAACCTGTGTAGTGTGATAAAATCACCTAAGGACAAAAATGGGGAGCCTGAGAGGCGCCCCTGGGACTGAACGCCTTAGGGGCGACCCAATACTATATATCTTCTATAAGGTCAATAGGGACGTAGGGCAGGGGGACTTCAGGAGAAGTCTCACTCGCCACCAAACAAGAAGCCAATAACACAAACATGAGGGGGGAAAAGCAAAAAGTTGAGGGGCACGAAAGAGTGTCCCTAGAATCCCCAAAATAGGAATTGTGGCTTGACAGCAAGTGGTAAGTGTTAAGTGTAGTCCAAACCCTTTGGAGAGCCAAAGGTTGCAGAACCTTGCATGAAAGCGACATCACAGATATGTATTCTAACTATGATGACAGTCTCTGAGGAGAAGCCAAATAACTTACATGCGCCCAGTCGAATTTGATTTATTGCGCTCCGTTGATCCTCCAAGGAGGGACATAACAGCAGCTAGTGTCGCAATGAACTTGAAGTCACACTGCTCGAAATCAGTTACCTTTACCAGCAACTAATCCTCTCCCAAAATTCCCAAAATTGTGGTTCCTTCAGGCTGGTTAGTCATCAGTTTGTGTGACGAAAAATGACTTCTCGCTCCAATTAAGGAGTCACACATCTCTCATGTACTTCGTCATCTGGACTATTGTAAGTGGGATAGTACATCTCCCCCTTTTTACGCACTGTTTATACGTTCTCCCACACACCTGAGTGAATTGCCATCGATTGCTGAAGGTGTGCTCGATTGCCTCTTCTCCCCATCTCTTCTTGTGGTGGGAGCTACCAGTGGCCCCTTTCCTTGTATCTTAAGGCTTCTGGAACAAGCGATGTTTCTGCAGGTCAGTGTGCTGTTTCTGATCCCCCTGGGATTCCATTACGCAAGCAGTGCCTGGCCTGAGTGTTTTTAAAGGATTTGGATGTCCTCAAAGTACCCCCTATTCATAGGATCTTTTTACATTGCATTCTTAGGGGATGGAATTAGGGTCTATATGAGAATGACCCCAAATGAGTAACGGTCGCAAAATTGCTGTAGCTTTTTTTACGAGTCTACTCACGAATTCTGGATTTCGAGACATGAAGTGTAGAAAGTGGGTGCTTCCACACTATTCCCCTTCATGGGCACATTCTACTAAACAATTCCACGCCGCCACCGGTTTCAGAGGTCGTCTCCTTCCTTTAATCCTGATGGGGTGGGTTCATCATGGTTAGTGTCTGAGTTCAAAGTTCATGGTTTGTTCGACAGGAGACATTGGGGCCTGCCGTGGTGCCAAGATGTGGACTATGTGGTCCCCTGTAGTGGCGCAGGCCTTGCAAGATTCAGCAGTCATCTCCAGTATGTGTTGTTTCAGGTCTTGCTTTGCTGCTCATGGCTTGATATGGCAATGTTATGTAAAGAAGGTGACATGTTGGTATGACAAAAAGCCATGTGGTGCAGAATTCTATATTTTGTATATTGGCCCTTATCAGGACCCTGGCGTTAAGGGGTTAACGGCGCCGTAAAAGGCTACGGCATGGTTAACCCCTTAACGCCTTACTACGAGGTCCCTTTTTGCGGCTCCCGACCTGGACGGCTGGTCTGGACCAGCCGTTAAAGTAGGGACCTTGATGGCAATTACGGTACCGCAATTTGCGGTACCGTAATTGCCGTCTTCCCCATTCCCATTGAGCCCTATGGGGCAAAAATGGGAATGGGGAAGGGCCATGGAGAAAGGGGGAATTACTGCCCCGCCAACCTTGAATTGGGGTGGTAATTCCCCCTTTCTCCATTGCGGACTCCGGCATGGATCATGGTGCAAATAGCACCATGGTTTAGCGCCGGAGTCCTAATGAGAGCCATTGTCTTTCATGACTGGAGTGTGCTATGTATTTTGTTTCCTCAGTAACATTAGGGGCAGACCTTGCTGTCCTCCCCACTGTTAAAAGGAGTCAGAGTCTGCCTTCTGTGCTTTATTCTCCGACTGCCCCCCATCTCCTAACATAATATGGAGAAGGGACTTAGAGTATGAGGCCTTGGAGGAGCATTAGAGCATAGAACTGATGTATGAAGGGCTGGCCACCATAGAAAACACAGCACAATGCAGCGAAATGTCCACCGCAGTGAGTTGTGCCAGATCCATGAGTAAGGAGTTCATGGTTTCCACCTGCCTCAAGTCCCTCTGTAGGTAGGTTCTGAATGATAGGCCAGACGGTTTGCTACTTCCTACTTGTTTTTGGGTTGAGTGCTTAATCTGGTAAGGATGTGAGCCAGCGGTCAGGTAGTCAGTCTCCCTCATGTATTCTGTAGCATTCTAGTTAACTCAGTTGCTTGAACTGTACATCTGTGAATGCTGTGGAATTGATCCTAGAGTCTATTTTAGGTGCCTGGGCCATCGTGCAATTCAGACTTACATTGGAAGTTGTCATGCACAGCCCTTATGTTGTAGGTTTTTGCCTGGTGGCAAGCATTTAGGAAGATTTTAGGCAATCCATTATGTGACCCATTTCCCTTGAGTGAAAATCCTGAAAGGGCGGGGGTTGTGATCTCAAAATATCCTCAGCAAGTACAAATAATTCAATGTTGTTATGTTGAAAATATGTTCCGACTCTAGCAAGGACAATTACAGAAGAGCCATGTTGGCTGCTCGAGGTCTAGTGTGTTGGTGGACGCTTTTTGCTTGGGTGGCAGGGCTCATGAGAAGAGCTCCACACGCGCACTGAGAAGTATATGCGCCATTGTGGGTGGATGGTGCTTGTGAGCCGGGACCTTGTTCATTACTGGAAGTGTCTGCTGGAGCTCCTCTTTTCGTGGGAGTTTCTAGATCTTGAGTACTCATTTGCTGAAAGACGCAAAGGTACTTCTCTGGTCTCTAGGTTAAATTAGTGGTATTGGCAGAAGGGATTTTAGTTGAGTCACAGGGAGAATTCCGCTCCGAGTTGGACACGAGAGAGCAAATGTGTATCTCCTGGTGTAAAAATATTATTATTTGTGCAAAGCACCAATTTATTTGGCTTTTATGAACCTCTCAACTGCATTTGATATGGTCAATAGGGCCAGGCACTGGCCGGTCCTAGAAGGATTAAAAAAAACCCACATCTATTAGCAGTAATAAAGCTTTTACACTTTGATACCCAGGCAGCTATCTTGTTTTGGACACACCGGCGAGTGTACGGAGTACGGCAACATAGGTAGGGGTGTGTTTTGGTACCACTCGTGTTTAACCTCTGCACTAATGTTCAAGGCTATGCTTGTCGACGTTCCCACGATTGGTGGCGCACACATTCCAGTACTGAGTTACGCAGGCAATGCCGTCTCAGTTGATAGGATGTCTAGTGCATTGCAGGCTCTTATTAACAAATATTCATAATTTATTTTATTTACTTACTTTATTTGTTGGTCATTTATATAGCGCCTACACACTTAACAAGTGTTTCAAAGCACTCCAACGCAGGGAGGGTGAGTAGTTAAGCAAGAGTTGACATTCTTAATAGGCATTGGAACATTCAGAATGGGCAAGTGCTATGCATTTAGAGGTTCAGCATAGAACAAGGAGGAATACAAACTGTTTACAACATATGACATAATTATTGTACGTGCTTGATGGTCATTTCAATAACGCAAGACCTATACATAAAGAAAAGGAGAGAGGGTAGGGGGGGTGGGTAAGACGAACAGTGCAATGAGACACTCTTACATGCCTGACAGACTGGTAGTGATAAGTGCATGAGATGTGCAGTGGTAGAGGGGGTGAGAGAGGGGTGACAGGCAGATGCACACTAGACACACAGAAACGAAAATGACTGCAGATGTAAAGTCACCTAAATTCGATTGTTTAGCAAGGGCACACTAGACACACAGAAGCGGTAGTGACTGCAGATGTAAAATCATGAGAAAACAAATTAGGTGAGCTGCCAACTCTCAACTAAATCTGCAGGGGTGCATGAAGTTCTGGTGGGCCAAGATAGAGGGGTCACAGTCTGCCTCCAAGTCCAGGAGCCTACATCATGACATGCTGCAGGGGTGAAGGAGGAGGGGTCACCCGCTCCAGCCAGGCCCGGACAGGCTCAGACATGGGCTTTGGTTTGTACCTTTGTGGGGGCCGTCTCCAGGACAGTACCCACCCGCGGAGTTGTAATATGCCGGTCCGGAAACAACAGTGCTGGTAAACTCACCAGCACCATTGTTTCCGGACCCGCATAGTGATAATGAGGACCTATGTGTTTAATCTTTACTAAAAGTGAACACCTCTTTACGAATACGGGCAACATCTCCAAAAAAACAATGCTGGCTGGTCAGTGGGAAACTAAAACTGCTATGGGATACAGAGAGGAGGGAGAAAGAACTTCTCAAACAGTCCAATAGGATGCAAGCAAATATCTCCATCCCAGGCCAAAGGATGGAATATTTGGACCAGATTGTTTCCCGCATTGATAGGTCATTTTATAATGTGTTTAGGTTCTGGCTTTCTGCAAAGTGGTTAGGTATATAATAGGAGAACACACTCCTCTCTCCAAAGGTCTACCTGCTTACACTGCCCTCCAGTAGAGGAGGACACTAAGCACTTTATGCTGCTCTGTAAGTCATGCACGAAGATTAGACAGAAGACCATTTTTCCCCTGTTTAAGCGTACAGGTATTAGAAACATTACGCCGGCTTTGAAATACTTATTAGCTGCTGCCGAGCCGACAGTTTTAGCAGCTCCACAAAGCTACATTTGTATTGCATTAAGGGCGAGAAATCGATACATAGACGAGTCACCGCCCCCCCCCTCCCCAAGTATGTGGATCTATTTTTTAACATTACGTGCTGTGTTCTGCCGATAATTGTTCAATGTATTTTATCTATATATTTATATTAAAGTTGTTCTTTTAGAAGTGATGTACTTTTAAGGATTGTGCCAAATAAAGTTTTATGACTGACTGCCTCTCTAGTCTTGGAAAGCCCAGGGGGTTACTTGGCTGAGGGCTTCAGGTCACCCAGAGGTGACGATCTGATTTTCCTGATGCCAATTTAAGTCCAAGGATATTTTCTGATGCCAAAAAACGAACTATCTTGTTCTAATATTTGTGGACATTTCATTTTGCAGAAAGAGTCTAGGTGCCAACATTGCTGTGTAGTGCACTTCCAGACAAGGGAACACATCTGGTGGAAGTATCTGCCCACCCTGTGGTGAGACCTTTCAGACTGTATGAGCCTTAGCTTTGGCAGTTTTACAGGACACTGTCTGATATGTTTTCATAAAGTATGGACAGTGACATGAAAGAGCAACAACACAGTAATATTGTGATTGCTTAAACATAATATGCACCTACTTACACATAATCTTCATTAGCAACATGGGCTGAAATCAACTGTGGTCTATAACTCTGACTAAAGACTACATTCTGAGCATTCAGAGACTCCCACCAGTGCCTACCTCGGTTTACCTTTTCTGTCGCATTTCGACATCCCTGCACTTATTTTTTTCACTCCGATGGGCAATATCACTCGATCCTGCTCATCAACACTGCTGCCACCTGTCTACATTGACCACCTCCCTCCAATTACTGCAACACAGGAAACATTTGACTTATGCATCTCAGCTGCAGAGGATCATTTGCTCAGTGGCCATCTTGGAATAGGACCCTTTCTTAAATGTGCCCATCATTATTCCCCATTACATGGAGTGTGGGAAGGAGAAAACTGAATGCCAAAAAAAGGTGTCAATAGCACTATGCAGCTGAATGGGGTTCATTATCAAGGCATAACACTCTCCCCCAACATATTGACCAAAGAATTCCCTTGGGCAATCCCCTGTCAGGGATGGCCATAGGTATCACCAGTAGCAGTGGTGCAGGAGGCGGCAGGTTTCTTACAGAATGGGGCTGACTGGGTAGGTTGGGAGGCTGGGTGTGACAACAGAGCACAGAAGATCTCAGTTGCCGTGTAGACACAGCAGACTGCTGTCTCAGCACCCAGTGCACAGATAATAAAGAATCAATACATTAACTTTCCCCTTATTGTTATGAGTAAATATTGATTTTATTTTAATGTTATTGTGCACTAGCTGGGGTACCTGGCGTTGCCTGTGTCCTGATCGAGTGGTGTCTCATGTGTCCTGGAGGATGTTACTTTTGTCCTCTTGTCGGCAAGTCTTGCTGCAGTTTGCTTTGGTGTCTCATGTGTCCTGGAGGATGTTGCTCTTGTCCTCATGTCAGCAAGTCTTGCTTCAGTTTTCTCTGGCATCTCATTTGCCCTGGAGAATGTTGCTCTTGTCCTCTGGTCAGCAAGTCGTGCTGCTGTTTGTTGTTGT
Organism: Ambystoma mexicanum; assembly: GCF_040938575.1. NCBI lineage: Eukaryota > Metazoa > Chordata > Amphibia > Caudata > Ambystomatidae > Ambystoma > Ambystoma mexicanum. The sequence continues at coordinate 44,587,718 of NC_090922.1, forward strand.
GTTTCAGAAGCTCTCGATATTGATTTTCGCTTTGCACTTGGAGCTTTTCCAAGTGATGTTCGTTTTTTGTGCGCCATGTTTCAGTCACTTAAGGGCTTCAGCACATATGAGAACATTTCCAAGAAAGATTAATTGTGCTCTCTTGTTGTGAATGAACTTAAGTAAACTGTAACCTTGCCATTTCCCATATTTGGAGTGGCGTGATAAAAACCTTTTTTAAATTGTTTAATTCCCTTAGAAATGCTTTTATAAACACTTTTGAACTGTATACAGAAGTAATACATTTCAAAGGAATAACCAACACATCGAACATTTTGCTTCAGACACGTTTCCAAATTGTGCCTCCTTCTAGTACTTCCTGTAGTGAATCGGGATGAGCAGCAGTACATTTGGGTGTCTACGGAGTGAATTTTTTGCACCCAAACATAGACTAAAATCTTGCCCCTGACAAATGAGAAGGAATCCATGCAAAATGTGCTAGCAGTGGGTTCAACAGTGTGGATTTGTGTAGCCCGACAAACATACAAACACACACACACACTTTTTTTTGCATATAAGATTTTTGCATCCAAACATAGACTACAACATTGTCCCAGACAAAAGAGGAACACATGCAAAATTTGGTAGACATGGGTTCAACGGTGTGAATTTGTATTGCTGGACAAACCTACACACATGCATACATTCAGCTTTATATATAAAGATTTGTTAAGCGCTTACATACAGTAAGTCAATTCTGTTTCAAAGCGCCCACAGGGCAACATGGAGGGAACATGGGATAAAAAAAAAAACAATGAACTCACACAGTGTTTCTGTTGCCTTGTGTTCAGACTTAATGAGTGGAGGTACTACCATTTTCCATATATATGTTAGTGTTTTGACACACTCACTAGATCCCTACACACTTTTTATATGACCTTTAGTCAACTTCACTTGTCTGGAAAAGTAACATATATAACGCATGTTGAGAAGAAAGCAGACATCCGGAACATGATACTTTCTTTGCTATGATTCACTCTATTTATCAAGAAGAGACTTTCAATTATTAGAGTTCACGTGATCATCATGTGCGTCGGCGGTGGTTTATTTCATTTCAAACAGGCTGTGCTCCATAATTCAACATGTGTTTCATGCCATACTTAGTTTCTCAGCTTTAAGAATGTAACACAGAGATAAAGAAAAGCGGAGGTACGCTCAGCTGCCTTTTCTGAGTATAAATATTCCCTACATGCAACATTCAAAAGAGCAAAAATAGGAATAGGAGAACCAATTGTACACATTATTTTTATTTAACGTAACACTAGTTACTATACTGGATTGCTTCCCTCATACCATTTTCCTTAGTGACATTAGCTTAGCACATGTATTTTTGTCTTCCAGGACCCGTCCTAAATGTTGGTTCAGGAACAAAGAGGCAAATACTGAGCATACCATAACATTATAGATAAGGCCTTGTAAATCAGAAACACTTTCTAAGACACTTACCTCATTGTTTGGTCTTTATCTCTATATAATGCCCTGCACACTGAGTCCTAATGAAGTGCCAATGGCACGAAACATGTGTTGACTTATGGAGCATTAAACACATGATGGTTGTGTGAACTCTGTTAATGAACGTTGCTTCTTGAAATACAGACTAAATTCTATCAAAGAAAGAATCTTGGACAGGCTACCCGCCTTCCTCTCAACGCTCATCTACTAAAGTACCTGGCAGAGAGAGGATTGATGAATGGATGGCACACACAAAAACAAAATCCTTTTCTCTCTGAGAAGGTTGCAACGCATAGGCTTTCCTATCTCAGTCTTCCACAAAAGTGTCAAAGTTACATTTCCAAGGTGGGGGAAACCCCATGAGTGTACTTGAAATGCTTGATATGTTACCGGTATTGGCTAACTCACACCTGACTCAGAGTGATGTCTAGTATTAGTTTAAACAGTTCATTTCCAGAGCTTTCTAATCATGCACAGCTGCTTTTAGGGTGATAGCCCCTGAATACCAGTACAATCGGATTCCCTGATCTTTTCCTGACCAGGAAAATATCGAAAAATAACGCAGAGCGCAAGTTCTTTTTCATCACCCTCATATACTGTAGTTGAATTGTAAACTACAAAGACTAAATTTGATTTGAATACATTGGAATCCATTGTCAATAGCATAAGGGTTTTAAAAGGGCCTCATTACAAGTATGGTGGTGCAGTAGAAACTGCAGTAAAGTGGCTTTACTACCACTTTACCACTACATTAACGCACTGCCGAACTATGAGGTTTGGAGGTAAAGTGGATAATGTACAGCCAGTATTTTGCTTAAGGCAAATCGCTGTTTACCTCTAAATCCCCACGGATTTACCACATGGTAATACTGTTTGTGATAAATACACTAGAAATCCTCATGGAGTCCGATGTAATGCAAAAATGGGAATTTACTCCGCCTTACCACCACTTGTGATCTGCAATAATGGCACAGGACTGAGTAGCGGTACTAACTCAGTTTGGCAGTAATGCCACTGATTTACTGGCAGATTACCGCAAACTCATGATGAGGCCCTGTTATATCTGGGTCTGCAAAGGAGATGCTGAATTTGAGCTGATTGCATTGGACTAGCCTGCACACAGTATTCAAGGAATCTGGCTTAAATATTGTAAGAACATTGTATACAAAACCATTGACAAATATATGACAACACGGTTGTGGGAATGACTTCTTTGTCTTTGTTCTGACTGAGGCAGCTTGCCCATGAGAAACATTCTTCTACCTGTCCAGACTAAAACCTTACTGGTAAGGTAGGGAGGTGTCCTTGCATTTACCTGTAGCATATCTTGCCCTTCTTTCTGACCCGTCGCAGAAAGCACTAACAAGAGCCTTTTCGTGAATGGCTGCCTCCTCTTTGCACAATATGCATATAAGGGTCCGCTCCGGCTTCTAGACCTGCCTAGTTCACTCTGTCCTAATTGGGTGCAGTTACAGTATGTTTGCACAGGTGGCATATTTCCCTGAACTCCCCCGGCCCGTCCTCTCATTTTGACTGTGCTCTTTATGCTATGCAATGTTTGCTTTTCTTTCACTTTTTTCCAAGTGACAAGCCAACTAACATTTACCCCGATTGCTCCCTTCTTTCCCTTTTCCTGGACTTCACCTTTCCTTGGGGTGCCTGACATTTGGCTTCTTCTTCTTTCTGTGACAGTCCCTTTTCACTGTGCTGTTTGTGTGCTTTTTTAATGTTTCCCAATGCTTCCATCCTTCCCTTTTGCCCCTATCTTCCCTATACCCAGACATTCCCTCACCTTTGTGCAGCTTTTTACTTCCTCACCTGGCTCCTCCCACCGCCAATGCGTTCTGCCCTTTCCCATCTAGCTCATTTCCCTTCTTATTAAACACAAAGGACCAAATATTCAAAGGTTTCTCCTTTTAGCCAGCGGTCTCCCACTTAAGGGTGGTATAGTGAAGGGGGAAGACCACTGACCTGCCTCTTTGCCTGTTCACCTCTGAGCCTTTGTGTGTGCCTTCATACCTGCTGCAATTGTGAGCACCCCTGGCTTGCTAATTACTGTGCTGTCTCTCCACACTGCAGTACTCACCTAAAATACATTTGCTCCTGTTTCTCCTGCTGCTCCTCCTACTCACCTCTCCCTATGCGTTGTCCAATCATAACACAACGTCCTCCCTTCCTAGCCCTATCATAACACTCACATCTCAAAACTCTCAATACTCCATCTCTCTTTCACCTAATTCCGGCAATCAAAGCCGCAAGCTAATCATACCTCCCCTAACACCTATCCACCTCGCGCTTTTGTTCTTTCCTTTAAACTTTCTTTATTAGCATACTTACAGTACATAAAATACCAGCAGACATATCGAGGACAAAACAAATAAAGAAAACATATAGACGGTAGGCGGTAAGGGTTTACCGGTAAGGGCACCGGTACCGGTAAACCCTTACCTCCTTACTACGAGGTCCCTTTGCGGGACCCGACCTTAACGGCTGGCTTTACCAGCCGTTAAGAAACGGGCCCGCTAAGGGACCTTGGTGCTAATTACGGTACCGCAATTTGCGGTACCGTAATTAGTGCCTTCCCCATTCCCATTGAGCCCTATGGGGGCAAAAATGGGAATGGGGAAGTACCTTGGTGAATGGGGAATTACCGCCCCCGCTCACCTCGGAGTAGGGCGGTAATTCCGCCATCCACCAAGGCGGACACAGTAAAATACCGGCGGCAACCATGGCGCTTATAGCGCCATGGTTACCGCCTACCGTGTAATGAGGCCCTTAGAGTCAAAGGGAACTGCCTCTGAGGGGACATAGTACAACACACCCAGTGGATCCATACAATAACATGTCAGTTTGTCTGAGAGGCAACAGGGGAATCCTGTGGGGATGGTGTATGCAGCAGATATGCTTTGGGTGGGTCCCACATGTACTATGGGCGAGCCATAACTGGTTGCATCGAGGACCACTGCTCTTCCATGTCATTAGCCCAGACGACTGAACTTAGCTATTGGTCCCTTGTAGGGGCTCCAGTCCTCGTCCATCGCAACAGAATGAAATGCTTCGCAAGCAGAAGACATAGTCCCACAAATGTACTCATTTGCTTCAGTCAGGGTTCAAACACATGCAATGGGCATTGCATGTGGGTGGGTCTATATCCATACCCGTCATCTCGGATAGCAATGTGTATACATCCCTCCAGAAGGGCACCAATAGCAGAGATTCCCATTTAATGTAGTTAGTATCCTCATTGCCCCACCTACAGCATCCACCTGTCCTCCCCTGTGGGAACCTCTGTAGCCTAGTCGGTGTATAGTGTTTTGCTGCAACACCTTCAATTGTATCAATTTGAATCTGGAATTATAGGAAACATTACGAGTGTGCATGCACATGTCCGCCCACACGTCATCCGTGATATCTAGCTGCATGTTCCCAGGCCCCTTGAACGAGCTTTGGTGTGCGGTTCCCCCATCCAGCCCTGAACTTGGTGAAACATGGACGATACAAAGCCTCAGCACCCGTCCGCAGTCGGGATATACCCAGGAACGTATCACTCAAAGCGTCCACTGGAAACTCCCTCCACTGTTAACTGCATGCCCTACGCAAACCCATATATTCATACCAGATAGAGGATTTATATTGCTGTAGCATAGGTATGTCACAAGCGGTCGCAAACTTCCCATCCGAGTACAGTACACCCATCGTGGAGAACCCATGCTGTGCCCAGGTGCGTCGGGAAGCCATGTCTGCCTGAGGTTGGGAGGGAATATCCCTGTAATACGGAGAAGCTACCCCCAACCACAACCATGTTTTGCAGCTTGCTAGCACTGTAACACTAGCAGGATCAAACTCGCAGTCATCAGCAAAACGGGGAGAAAAAATCAGCAACCTCAGGACCTGGTCTCCAGCAGTGCGCCTCTCCAGCTTAACATGAGGGGGAGACGCACCCTCCAAAAACCAAGCAACTGCAAACTGTTCCTGTGCTGCAAATCAGTACAAACGAAAATCCAGGGCAGCAAACCCACCCCCTTTCATATGGTTGTGTCATTTCAGCCCCACCGCCCCCGAATGCCATACAAATTGGAGGGGGAACCCACCTCCCCAGCACGAGATTGATCTTGCAAGGTGGTCTGTGTCTTAGTCAGGGCAGGGAATTATCTATGGAGGAACTGGTTTTGAAGCTAAAAAAGGAGGATTCTTGCCTCTGAGGAAAAATAATGGTGTGCCGTAGAGAGACCCGAATCAGAGGGAGAAAGGCCTACGGTAAATTGTAAAGTGAGAAGGGAGTCTGAACCCGGCCAAAGGGGACTCAAAGTGGAAGTAAAAGACTTGTGTTGTTCAAAACGTAATCTCCTGAGAAAAGGAACTTTGAACAATCTTTGTTGAACTTTCATCTTGCAAGGGAGAAGCCTTCATTGATTGAGCAAGAGACTTTTGGTTAGGGAGAGCTGATATCTGAACTGGAACAATGGCCTTGTGCTTAGTCGAGCAGAAGTGTGTTCCAAGGCCAGGTGTGCCACCTTGTCCTGTGGTAAAAAAGTGGGAACGGGGAGCCAACTATCCGGTTATCCTGACATATTGTTTCATGCCACACTTTTTGTTATCTACATTATTTCCCACACTGTTTATTGTTTAGAAGTAGGGATTGGCAATATTTCTTTTTTAGTATAGGCCCTTTTATTTTGACGAAGACACTACTAGAGCTGTGTTATCTTTATTATGATGGTTGTAGCTTACCTATATCCTTAGATTTAGGTTTAGAGATGCATTTTTTCAACCCCCCTTGAGTTCAATAAACACCCTTGAACTGTGATCACTTGTGTCTGTCTTACTGGTTGATACCATGCCTTCCTTACAGCACCCACCACCTACCTCCTGCCATATCATGCAAACCAGCAACCTGCCCGGCCTCTCTCCTTCTCCGTAGCGCCTGGCAGTTTGCAGAGTGTCAGGGAATTGCTCAGCATTGTCCGTAAAATCATCTATTTATTGGACATTTTTGGACATCTACTGCCTCCTTTACTTGTGCAAGCGTGGCCGTGAGTGGTGTAGCAGCATGCTGCTGTTCCAGCACCCGGAGACTCTCCTCACATCTCGCTATATCGTGCCGGATCACCCTAAGTGCACTAGACTCCACTGCCATGGCGAGCGAATCCCCTGTGTGTAAACTTTAAAGGTTTCCCAAAGCATTTGGAATGTGTTGTTTCGGTGCCTGGGCAAGTTAGCCAGTGTCAGGGAGACAGGGACAGGGGAATGATCGGAGTAGTAGCCGGGGAGCATACAGGTCTCCGTAATTCGCCCAAGTAGCATATCAGAGACAGCTTCATGTCAGTGTGGGAGAAGGAGTCATGGGCCGAGGAGTAAAAAAAGTAACCCTGGTCACGACCGTGGAGCACCCCTCAAGCATCCACAATCCTCAGGGATGCCATACCATCACTAATGACCCGTGCTGCTCTTGCAAGGGACCTATGGGCATGGGTGGACCTATCTGATTGGCGCTCGAGGATTGTGTTAAAGTGGCCACCCCAGAGGGAGGATGGGTATTAATGGGTAAAGGGCCAACATATTAATAATATCAGAGCAAAATTGAGGGTCATCAACACTGGGACTGTACACGTTCAAATGTAATATTTCCCTCCTGACCAATAGACCTTAGACAAGTACATATCACCCTAGGGGTCAGTCACCACTCTCTTGTGTTGGAATGGGATTGACCTATGCACTAAGATCATTACCCCTCTGTATTGTGTGGAATATGTAGTATAGAACCTATTCTTGCCCCAGCTTTTAGCAAAACCTTTGCAGCTCTCAGCCCGGACATGTGTCCCTTGCTGATACAGTAGCTTCACCCGTTTCTCTCCACATATAGCAATAGTGTCTGCCTCTTAATCAGGGCTCTCAGGCCTCTAACATTCCAGCTAAGGGCTATCACCTTCCCCATCCCAGTGGCTGAATAACCACACCATCATCAAGCATTTTAAGCCCTTCCAGCCAGCCCGTCAATAATTTGCTTGCCAAGTGCTTTTTCATGAACCCCAACCTCCCACCACCCTCTCCCTCTCCCTCATCCCGCTCAAAACTGGGACGATGCAGACCCCACAAGAACAACTCCAACTTTAATGCAACCTTGCATTGGGAGGCTTATGTGCGGACCATCCAACGGACGTAGAAGCAAAAAAATAACAAGTATTCACACACCTCCTAACGTAGCATATATCAACAGGGTTCTAACCCTTTAACAATGTTCATTGCTGCCCAGCGTGAGGGCCATCTCAGCTGAAATTAAGTCACAAATCAACAGTCAAGCCAAGTGATTTGTCCACATGTCGAACTCTGGTCTGCGCCTCTGGTAATCAAGGTGCAGGCACATTTTCATGCAGAAACTTCATAGCGTCACTGGGCAGAGTAAAGAAATAGGTCTTGGCATTCGTTTCAATCCGCAATTCGGCTGGATATAACATTGCTTACTTGAGTGCCTTTTCACACAGATGCCTCTTCCCCGCTTTGAATGTCTTCTGCTCTTGTTGCACAGCCGCCGGAAAATCGGGGTAGCTGTGCACTTTGCTGGAGCTCAACATAAGGTCCCTTTGTTCACGGGCTGCACGGAGGATGGCATCCCGATCACGGTAGTTGAGGATGCAGGCAATTATTGGCCGTTGTGGGGGCCCTGGTTTGGGTTTGGGAGCCAACGACCTATGGTTGCGCTCTACTGCGAACTGAGGAAAAAGCTTGGGTTGCCCAGCAAAGCAAGAAGAGTGTCCGCTACGAATGTTTCCAGCGATGTTTCAGTATTGCTCTCCGGCACCCGCTGCGGGATCGCAAATCAAGTTCGTCATTTTTCTTGGTGACCGCCTGAACTTGTTTAGGTAGTGCCGCCATCTCGGTCTTCAGAGTTGTTAGATCATCTTCCACTGTGCCCACTCTCTCTTTGGCCTCCATCAGCCACTGATCCGTCTTCTCCAGCCGTGCCTTTATAGATGCAACACTGCTTGTGATGTCATGTAATTTGCTGTGGACTGCTGAGAACCCCTACTGCATGCAGGCCATCCTGCGCTGGGTCTCAGTGAGCTCCATTGTCGCAGTAGCAGTGTTTGTGTTCTCAGTACCCGTACCAGTATCCATCTGCTTCGGGGGGCGGAGGGTGTTGGCGTATTGACTCATGGAAACTGTGCTTCTTCGTGCCTCCCTTCATCATCTCGGTGGAACACAGCACTGTGTGCCAGGTATGTAAAGCTCAACCCCAGCGAATGGCACACAAAGGAAGGATACAGAGTATGAAAGAATAGAGTTATGTAGGACTCACCACATGATGCCAGAATCAAGCAGCCTAGTGGATGGTATGGTCGCTGAACTGCGAGCACAGGATCAATCCTGGGTAACCACCCCGATGCCAGGAGATGAGTACCCCATGTCTCTCCTGTCAGTGGGCACTCAGCAGGCTAGGCTGAGGCGATACGGTTCATATATAGTTGTGCCGGCAAAGAACTGACCAACCCCGTGATGGAGCCGGCAGCCGCCCCACTGCTCCTACAGGCTTACACTTCTGTGCAGCTACAAGTCATGACCTCCTCAGTGGGCAATCAGGAGTCCTCACTTTCACCACCACACAGCCAAATCGCCGGGTAAACTGTGCTGGGTGCCAGGAAAATGTCCAGAATGTTTTTTTCTGTAAATAGGATCTCAAGAAAGCTTTGCGGGCTAAATAGAAGCAGCAATGAGCTGTACAAATAATCTTCTAAAGAATGATGGAGTCGATAGCAGCGCCAGTGGATGGAGCAGAAGACTGATGTGACCTGATGGCGTGTACAGGTGCCTGAGATCAGTTGTGCTGCCCCACTCTGGATTAGCTGGAAGTGCTGGGTCTGTAGGAGGGGTAAATATATTAAAGAGAATTGCGTCCCTTGGCCAGTAGAAAATGGCATACTTCCTGCAGCACTACCATCACACCAGCACTTGATTAAGGCCCAGCCACCTCTCACAGTCACAGTCCAGTATGAAACGCAGTAGGAAATGAACTCTTAATTACTGCCTTTGGTATTTTGTAGGTTGTGGTGGTGCGCTGATAATGGCAATGCTGTGCAAAGAAAGAACTCACTGGAAAGCAAGCGCTCTCGAGCCCTCTTACATGCAGTGTGTTGCCGGTGATTTCCAGATGATTTCCAAGTTATTTTCCCCTAAGGGTCAGGACCGGAGGGAGCAAGCACAATGAAGGTCCGGCTTAGTCCTTGATGTTACTTCCAGCAGGTGTGGCCCGCAACGTAAAACGGAGGAAGCCTGACAGAGCAGTATGCAGATGGTGACTGCCAGGCCCCAGTACCTCACAGAGAGCCGCCACGGTGGATGACACTCAACAGCGGCCCGCTTCTTTGTTCTGAGACTCATCTTCTCTACTCTTCCTTACTGCATCAACTGAACATGGCACTCTGGAATGCTCATTCTGTATGCAACAAAACATAATTTATCACTGACTACTTTCGTGCCAACTCTCTTCTCCTAGACCTTCATGCTATCACCAAAACCTGGATTACTACATCTGACACTGCCACTCCAGCGGCCCTGCACAACTCCAATCTATCTTTCATTCCCTCACCACTTCAGACTGGCAGAGGTGGAGGCGTTGGATCCCTACTCTCTTCCAGCCCCAATGCCTCACAGATCTCCAATGCCACGTCCTGTCCTACCTCTTTTTAATTCACCATCTCTACTATTGCTCTGCCTAACAATGTTCACATGATCTACATGTATCGCCCTCCTGGTACCAGTTGACCATTCTTTGATTAACTCAGACAACTACATGATTCTCTTACCACTAAACATCACCTCATTCTCTAACCTTCCCTCTCCAACCACATCTCAGAAATCTGTACAGTCTTTTCTTAGTGACCTCGCTCTCCATTCTATCCATAACCTAACTACCCACACTGGGGGTAACTCTTTGGATCTCTCACTCAAACCACCTCTCTCTCAGCAACTAATAGTACTGTCACTTTGTCCCTATCTGATCACTCCATTGTTTCCACCACTATCTCCTTCCCACCCTCTGATCCCTCCTCACCACTTGCCTCAACTATTATAAAAGGACATTTAAATCTTCTGCCATTTTTCCTGTTCACTCTGCCCTACAGTTCTCATTCTCCTCTTTCACTCCTGATGCCACTTCCACTAACACTGCCTTTGCCAGCTTCCAATCTCTACTATATGAATCTTTCTCCTCTCACTTCCCACTGTTAACTTTCTCCCTTAAGTCTCAGCATCCTCAACCATGTGTCACCCCATTCGGACGCTCTCTCCGCACATACATGCATCGGCTGCTGCACAAATGGAGGCATACCCACTTTCATAAGGACCTGTGTCAAGTAATTGCAGGACACCGTCTGTGATTATATTTGTTTATTCTAAGTAATGCTGCAACAAGCAGCAGGCGCGGCTGCATAAACTAAGTCGTAGGTTCAACTGCATAACATTTTGAATCTCAACATTCTCAGGTGTTCACATTCTGAACTACGTGTTTCAGAATGTGAACACCTCATTTAGAACAGCGAGCTACACAGGTAATGAACAGATTAACATACCCAAACGTAACACACCTTCCCTTTCACATATATCATAAAAAACTTAGTTCAAACTACTCAAGACAAAAGTCTTTGAACTTGGCTGGCATCCTTATCACTCTTTTGCTTTGTCCCTCTGTCCCAGGTTCCGCATTGTCCACATGAACTTTATCTACATGTCCAGACATTCCTAGATCATTCTCATCAGATTGCAATGTCACTTGTGATTCATTCACCCTCTGGTCCGCACTCGTACCTCCATCTTCATGACTCTCTAAATTGTTTTCATCATAATAGTTGAAAGTGCTCTTAACCAGTCTAGATTTAGACTAGCATTCCCCACCTTCAAGCATGGCTACACTCCCTCGAATAGCCATAACTCTTTTAGGACCCAGGAACTTGCTCTCTGTGCATTTTGCCCCAAAACGTGGATTTTTAATTAGCACAAAATCCCCTTCAGCCAACATAACATCTTTGACACAGAAAGTGGTATTAAACCATTGTCCATACTCATCTTGAGAACTGGTTATAAAGTCCATAATTTTCTGTCTATTCACCTCTACACACTCAGCCAATTCTAACCATCCTGGGCATAGTCTGGAGGCAGGCTGTCTCCCTTTCAATGAAACAAATGGTGATATTTTGGTAGTGGAATGTGGTGTGATACAATAGCTCCACACCATATCCCTTAACACTTTTGACCATTCAATCCCAGAGTTAAGAGCCAATTGAATGCCACCCTTGATAAACCTGTTGGCCCTTTCAACTAGGCCATTAGCCCTGGGATGGTAAAGAGCAGTTCTCACATGTTTAATCCTATAGCACACTAAAAACTCCTCCATCTTCTGAGAACAGAATTGCACCCCGTTATCAGTGATTATCTCTGTGGGAAATCCCTCCCTGTAAAATATCTCCTTAAAGAATGTGATTAGCTCAATCATAGTGGCTTCTCTTAGTGCCTTATATTCTAACCACTTGGTGTGGTAATCTACCAATACCACCAAAAACCTGAAGCCATCACCCAAACCCTGGACAGGACCAACAATATCCACTGCAAGTTTCTTCCATGGTTCACTGGGGACTTGAACGGGCTTCAGGGGAACTTCCCTGACAATTTTGTCTTTATCTGCGCTTTCACACTCGAAACAGCCTCTTACTTTCTTCTCCACCATACTGTCCATTCCAGGCCACCAATATGACTGTCTCAGAAATCTCTTTGTGCCATTTATCCCTAAATGACCTTGATGGGCCAGGCCAACTAGACAGGATCTAACACCTTCAGGGGGAACTATCTTGGATCCCCTCCTGAGAAACTCACCATTTCCAGAAAAATTCAAATATAACCTGACCTCATAGAAACAATCAAACCCTCTATCTAAGGTGTCTCTGCTGGGCCATCCACACCTTGTCCATTCCTTCACCCTGGCAAGACATGAGTTCCTTGTGTCAGCCTCACTCCACTCTTCCTTTCCCACAGCGCAACCTGCTACCTCCAAGATACTCATTTCTTCCTCATTCATTAAACCAGGGACACATTCCACTTGTTCTGAGGGCAACCTAGATAGACAATCAGCCACTACATTGTCTTTGCCTGGTATGTAGCTTAGTGTAAAATTGAAACCTTGCAGTCCAACCATCCACCTTGCGATTCTAGGAGAACCTTTTGCCCAATCACAACTACCTATTAGTTGCATCAGTGGTTTATGATCTGACTTAATCAGAAACTCCTGCCCCCACAGAAAATATTAAAGTCCAATATAGTCCAGTATACTGCTAAGGCTTCTCTTACGGTCACCGAATAATTACATTCAGCTCCTCTTAATGGCCTGGAAGCAAAAGCAATAGTGTGAACTTCCTTTCCGGAATCTATTTGGCGCAGTGAAGCTCCTAACGCGGACAGACTGGCATCAACCATGAGCACTATCTTCCTACCATTCACGAAACACCCTAGTGAGGGAGCTTTTGATATGCTGTCCTTTATGGCAACAAATGCTTCCTGACGCTCAACTGACCATTTGAAACGTACCCCTTTTTTTTAGTAGATTTCTCAGAGGTGAAGATGTGGTGGCAAGCCTCTCCAGAAAATTTTGGTAGTACTCTGCCATACCCATAAAGGACCTAAATTGATCCTTATCAGTAGGGACAGGTACTCCACAAATATTCTTTACCAATTTATCTTTTGGAGATACTCCTTGACCCAAAACCTTATGGCCCAAATATTCAACCTCCCTGAGAGCAATACAGCACTTCTCTCTCTGCACTGTGAGACCAGCAACTTTCAGTCTTTGCAACACACTCCCCAACACACAATCGTGTTCACTTTCAGACCCAGCATAGACAAAATATCGTCCTGAAACACTGCAACGTTCTTGAGCCCTTTCAGTACTTCTTCCATTACTCTTTGGAAGACTGAGGCAGCAGATGCCATTCCAAAGGCATCCGCAAGTATTTGAAAGTGCCCTCAGGTGTAATAAATGCAGTAACATGTTGGCAACCATCCGATAAAGGGACCTGATGATAGACCGCAGATAAATCTATCACTGAAGACCAACTTGGTTCTCCCAAGGTAGCAACAGTCCCTGAAATGATAGGCAATGGATGCCTTTCAACATAAATGTTTTTGTTGAGGTCTCTAAGATCTACGCAGAGTCTCAATCTTCCATTGCTCTTCACGACCAGAACGACAGGAGAAAGCCATTCAGTTCCTTCAACCCGTTCGATCACGCCTTTCCAGGTCAAGTTCTCAAGTTCCTCACAAAGTTGCTGGCGTAGTCTTAGTGGAACAGGTCTCACCTTGTGTACCACTGGTTTAGCATTAGGCTTCAACTTGATGTTTTGTTCGAAATTGGTCAACTTCCCCAGATTTGCAGTGAACACTTTAGGAAACTCCTTTGACCACTTGTCTTCAACTTCGGCAATTGTTACTGGTTCCATAGCATTGGCTTCAATACGGACACCCAATTCTCTCTGTTCATCCCATCCCAACAATGATGCTCCTTTCTTGGCTACCAGTATTTTGGCGGAGCATTCTCTCCGTCTATAGAACACTCTTGTATGGAATTCACCCACAAGGTCAATGGACGATTCACCATAGCCACACGGTTGGACACCAGCTTGGGCCAATATACTTGGATCCTTTCTCAACACATTCTTGAAGGTATCTAATGAAATTATGGACCATTTAATTTCAATATTGCATCCGTCAATGGTAAATTGATCAATTGGACCTTTAAAGTCGCCAGAAACAGCATAGATGTGGAAAATATGACGGGCACTATTCTCTTGAACAGGCATTTCATCCAGCTTCCTACTCGATGGTTGACATGTGGTACAGGTTTCGGGGTCTCTTTGCTCAATCACATTAATGGAGCCTTCCTTGCACAAGTTTGCAAAATGACCTCTCTTCTTACATTTGTAACACGCTGCAAATCTCACCGGACACGTGGGATAATTAGCCGAATGTCTGGAGCTGCCACATCTGGCGCATCTCTGGTTCCACCATTTCTTCCTGTTAGGTGCCCTTTTCTTCGGTAATACTGCACAAACACCCTGCGCCACACTTTGAGTTGAATGTTTGTCAAGATTCATAGCCCTTATGTACTGGGATGTTTGCTCAATGCTGCGTGTCAATTCCACAGCTTGCTCCAATGAGACATCCTTGGCTAGAAGTTTCTCCTGCACCCTGGAGCTGTTTGTTCAGCGCACTAATTAATCTCTGATCAGAGAATCGGTGAGATCCCCAAACTCGCACGTATGACTTAGGGTTCTCAATGACGCCACGTAGGACTCAACGAACTCAGTGCTGTCCTGAGCACGCTGAAAAAATATATGCCTCTCAAAGGTCACATTCTTTCTTGGTTCAAAATGTTCCTCAATCCTCTTGACCGCTACTAGGTACTCATCCACATCACCAGTGCCTTCCTCAGTACCCTGAGTGAGGCCATCAAACACAATGCGCCCTTCGGTTCCCAGGTTGTGAAAAAGTAGTGCATTTTTCCTTGCAGAGCTATATCTGTCACCACTGATGGCCACTATGTAGTTCTCAAAAGTTTTAATCCATCCGTCCCATCTCACAGGTGGCTGGCCAGGCTCAGAACTAAATGGCGCAGGTGGTGGAATTGCCTCTGCCATGCTGTCAGGATCCAACACAAAATCCTGGGTATACAGAGTGTGATAGGGCCCAGAAGTGACAAGGGGGAGGGTATGCACCAAAAGGTTCTATTTATGCAATGCAGAGGAATGCAGGCTGGGGTTCTAGTCAGTGTGCAGACCCTTGAAATGCTGTGGATGTTACAATGAAGAGGTACTTTTCCTCAACAATGGATCTGTGGAACAGAAGAACACTTGCTTCCTGGCAAGATGTGGAACGTTCAATTAGTCTTTCACTGTGATGTCACAATCACCTCCTTCAACTTTGTGGAAGCAGTGTGGATATATGGTTGCAATGCAACAAAGTAGCAAACCAAAAGCAAACAACAGGCAAGGCCCGCCCCAGTTGAGCAATCCAGGGAGGAGCAGGACCTCCAAAGTACTCCAAATCGTTCTATGCTGTGACAGCAGTCAAAGCGCATGTGCGCATGCCCCACGATGAACAGCTGCCAACATAATCACAGCCCAACCCCTTTCTGACCTTACAGATGAGACCGAAAGGAAACGCCTGCTGCTTGAATGCGGTCGGCAGCGGGGCTGTGTTGCGAAGGGCGTGCCGCTGACAACTCCCATGGAAGGGAGGGGCGGCGCCTCCCAGGATCAGCAGGCCAGCGCCGCGCTGCTTCACAGCTGCAGGGCTTCCCAGACGAGCGTGGCGTGTCTCCGACAGTGCGCGAGGGTCGGAGGGGAGAGCGCAGGCAGTCCTCGTCGCCAATGTTAAGTAATTGCAGGACACCGACTGCGATTATATTTGTTTATTCTAAGAAATGCCACAACAAGCAGCAGGCGCGGCTGCATAAACAAAGTCGTAGGTTCAACTGCATAACATTTTGAATCTCAACATTCTCAGGTGTTCACATTCTGAACTACGTGTTTCAGAATGTGAACACCCCATTTAGAACAGCGAGCTACAGAGGTAATTAACAGATTAACATACCCAAACGTAACAACCTGCAAATCTATCTCTCTGTCCTGAACTCTCTCAAGTCCTCTCTTGATAGAGTGAAAAGGGAATTCTACCTCACCCTCATTGACTCTCACTCCAACCATCCTCACTAGCTACAGGGCACCCTAAACTCACTCCTAACTCCTAAACCTGCATGTCCATGAATTAATCTAATCGGAAATGTCTGAAGGAGAAAAAAACGAACAATATGTGAACAAAAATAACTTTTGTTTAGGTCTCCTGCGGACATTTCCGACAACCTGCTCCCCACCACCCCATTACTCACCTTCTGGTGGCACACAGTGAAGTGTGCCGCCTCCGCCAACTCTCTGCGACAACAGTTCCCTACATGCACTTGGGGGAGGGGGGACCCATGCCATGGGGGGGCCTTTTATTTATTTTGTTCTTTTCCTTTTTAATGGAAGCGAGGGACACCCCCACAAACCACTCTCCCCTTGTTCGACATTTTTGGGAATGGTTTTTTTTTTCAATGACGTATTTGGCATTATCTTCTTTTTTTGGGGAGGGGGGGTTTATATACTGACCCCTAAACCTGTGACTATCAACTCCACACTCACAGCTAATGACCTAGCTCAATACTTTTCTGAAAACATTTCCGAAATGAGACACTCTCTCCTGACCTTCCTCACACTCCATCCTCCTACATTCTACACTTCACCTATTCTACCATCATCCTCTGCCTCTAGCTCCCACTTTTGTCAAACTAATATTGATGATGGCTAACTCCTCTTGTGCCCGATCAGACCCTCTAACTCCCAGGCTAGTCAAGCCTATTGCCCCTTTAGTGGTCTCTCAACTCACTGAACTCTTCAACCTGCCCTTTGACTGTGCTTTCTTTCCCTATATCTACAAAACAGCCACGGTCATCTCTCTTGTAAAAAAGCAAAGGGCTGTCCCGAACCTACTGGCTAACTTTTACCCTGTGCCTCTTATTGTGCACTATTCTAAAGTGCTTGAAAATGTTTGTGTTCAACCGTCCTACCAATTTATTAGACATCCACAACCTTCGAGATCCCCTACAAGCAGGTTTCCACTCTTGTCACTCCACGGAAACTGCTCTCATGAATGTCTCCAACTTCATCGCCTCTTCTAAGCACTCCAGCCTATCCTATATCCTAATTATCCTTGACCTGTCCGCTGCCTTTGACACTGTATATCACTCTGATGTCCTTAATAGTCTCTTAATTCATGGGATTCACCATCAAGGTCATGCCTGGATTGAATCCCACATAGCACCTTGCCAATTCTCTGTCTCCTGGAGCAACAACACCACAACTCACTCCTCTAACTGTTGGTGTTCCACAAGGCACTGGGCCTCATTACAAGTTTGAAGGTAGCCATGCCGTCATTACCGGCATGGCTACCTCCAAACTCGGGTCCGTGTCCCGCAAAAGGAGACTTACCGGGTCATTCTGACCTTGGAGGGCCCCGTAATTCCCTTTCACGGGACCCGGACCCGGTACATCCCCATTCCCATTTGAGCCCCCATAGGGCTCAATGGGAATGGGGAGGATGCTAACAATGGACCTGTTAATGACAGGTCCGTTGTTAGCAACCTGGTCTACTAGTGGGTCCCGCTCTGCATGTCTGGTCTGGCCAGGCGTACAGAGCGGGACACACTGCAGAACTTGTAATGTGGCGGCCCAAAATGAACGATGCCGGTCCCTTACCGGCACCGTTCATTCCGTGGCTGCCACAGTAGTAATGAGGCCCTCTGTCTTGGTTCCTCTCCTCTTTGCACTCCACACCTCTGCTCATGGGGCAGTAATCTCCTCTTTTGGGTTCTCGTACCAAAGCTTTGTGGATGACACCCAAATCTTCTCTTTTCCCGATCCCTCCTCTGATCTCTCTATCAAAATGTTCAACTGTCTCTCTGCCATTAAATATTGGATGGCGTTGTACTCTCTGATGTTAAACTCTACCAAAACAGAGGTGCTCTTTTTGCCTGACAAATACTCTCTCATCTCTTCCCCTGTCTATTGAGTTCCTATCTGACACTCTCCTCTACTCTTCTTCAGCTCGAAACCTTGGCATCATCCATGACTCTTCTCATAGCCTTTCTACTTTCATCTCCAAAACTGCAATGGCAGCTCGCCTCAATCTCCTGAATATGAGGAAATTCAGGCACCTCTTTCCTTTCAATGCTACCAAGCATCTCTTAATCCTCCGGTCTTCTATCTCCAACTCTCTGCAGATCAGACATTTCTCCAAGCAGAGAGTGGGGGGTAAATCTCTTTCTCTGGCAGGAGCCTTCCTCTAGAACGGCCTTCCGGCCCCTCTCAGACTTCAGCCGGACCTCCTTAAATTCCAGAAACTTCTCAATACATTCCTTTTCTCCTCCGCCTTCCCTCTCCCGCGCTAATGTAGACCTCCCGCTGTGACTGGTGCCTGATCCCTTATGTGTCTCATACAGTGTACTTCAGCAACTCTTAACCAGCACTTGCCCTTCTGGCACCCTTCCCTGACTAGCCTGTATCTGGTCCATGCTGTCGTCGCACTAGCTGACCCTTACCCCTGGTTCCCTTGGTACTTACCCTCCTATACTCCCCTCAGCACTTGCCCAGCCCCTGGGGCACCAGCATTCCTGCACTTCTCCCCTACCCCCTTCCCTAATCCCAGACCCTCCGCCCTGACCTGCCCCCTCTCCCTGCACGCATTGTCACTGCACTTGCATGGTTCGAATGTCACAAGGCCTAGTAGGACCATTTATTGTTGTTGTTTCTCCTCTGCGTCCCGCCCCTTTTGTCTCGTGGCACCTGGAAACACTTGTGTATAGGCTCCTTACAAATGGCCAATAAATACATAAAATAAATAACCCACTCTTGTTTGCTCTAAACTGGACTACTCTGCCAGCATCCTTGTTGGTCTCCCCAACTACACTTTCTGTCCTCTCAAAGAGATGATTAACTTCACCACCAGGACTTCATTTGAACTCCCTCACTTCACACATACTTCCTCATACCGTCACCATGCTGGATGGCTGATGATGCAAAACAGGGCCCGATGTATGTATTTTCCTGGTTCACAAGCACATCCATGGTAAGGCACCACTGTGTCTATCCGCCTCTAGCCAACTCTACAAGCCTACTCGTAATCTCTGCTCTGGCTCCTCGACTGCCCTGTGGCACCTCACCCTCTACGTGTTTCCTCTTGCTTTCCACTCTTTCACTTTTCTTGCTCCACTTGCATGAAATACTCTTCCCCCGGACATCCAAGAAGCAGTCCACGTGCACTTGTTTGAAACCAAACTAAAAGCCTACCTCCTTGCCTCTGCATTACCCTTTTAACCTACCTCACATCTACCTTCTAGCTAGCATGCTTCCCTTGCCTTTAACCTTCCTATGCCCCTCCCTTTTTCTGCATCCACTCTAGCACTTCATCTGTCAAGGTCACATCCCTAACACAGTTGCCCGTACCGCCTACCTGCACTATAAAATGTCTAATGTTGGTTGTCTTTAATCTAGGCATGTTCACCCATGTATTGTCCCAGATGACTGTTCCATTTTCACCCCTCCATAACCTGGTCAGAATGTCACTCAAGCTTATCCCATTGTAAGAAGCTCACTGCTTCCTGTCAACTCTGATTTCTTATCTATTGTGCGTTCTTTTGTGATCAAAAGAGTATTGTTCATTCCTGTATATAAATCACTAAATACATCCTCACTTGTGCCAAAAGAGTAGCAGCCCAATTCACAAAAGGCATCTGAATGAGTATATTTTAGCATCTTGCACAAATAAGGGGGTGTTTTTTGAAATTTTAAAGCAGATCCCGAATTCACAAACGAGATGCGCTTTAAAATGCTCAGAAACTAAGGTCAACCCCTTGCGCCTTTTGAAACAGGGGGAGGCCCGAATAACGACAGAGTCATTTCTGACCATGTCATGATTTTGTATTGAAGTGTGATAGCCCCGGTTTAAACCTCAGCTGTTACTCTTGCTTTTCCGTTCCCCAAATAGGGATGGATATACTTTTTTATGAGCATCTCACGAGACAGGCCCTTTAACAGCCCATCTCAGTGAAATGCACACCCAATAATCACGTGGGTGCTGGGAGTCTGTCATACTCCAGACATTAATGTATGCAAGGGGGCTGGACAGCGCATCCTTGCACCACTGTCTAGCCCCCCCCCCCTGAAATGATCAGATCAACTTTGAGAATAAGGTGACCTGAACATTTGTGAAAGTAGTCCAAATGAAACCAATGCATTCTGTGCACTCTTTTCATTCGCACTACTTGCTGAGAATCTGGCCCAAGGGTCCTTGCTCATTCTGGTAGAGAAAAGAGCAATCACAGAGAGAGAGGATTACGTGCTAGAGGCAGAGATAATCATGTTCCGTTTGAACCAGTTGTTTACAGTGACGGTAAATGATCTGCAATATTCCAAATCTTTCTGTTGCTTTGTCAGCGACATCATAATGTACCCTTAATGGCCGCTTTCATTTCCGTTATGGATCTTGTATCCTCCAATAGCCACTTACAAGGGAACATACCAGCTGCCCCTAGTTCAGGATAAATGCTGCACAAGGCCACGTAGATTATATTGTTTTGGGATTTGCTGTGTTTGAAGAATGCGGTTGAGATGTCAGTTTCTTTCAGTTTCTTTCGGATTTGACATAATCCATAAAACATTGCAGCAAGAAAATTCCCAAATCATGCTATTAAAACCATAAGAAGATAAACGATGAAAATTGCCTGCTCTCCCTGCGCAATAATAAAACAATAAAACCATTTGAATACAGCCACTAGAACCCACTATTGTATTTAGCAAGCATTTAAGATCTCGATAGATAATAAAACGTTTTAGGGCAAAGAGTGATGTTCTTTTTTTTCTAGGCGGTTTGCAAGTAACAGGCAAGCCCAAAAACTGTCTTACCATCTGGTACAGGCAATAGAATCATAAACGCAGGTTTCCATTGTCTTAAGCCAGATCCTCCAAGAAAACCCAATAGCTATTTATTTCGTACATCACCATACATGGGACATAACAATGTGATCGGGAGGATAGCTCAGGGGCAACGTGCTCGCCTTGGACAGGATCGATCCCCGCGTCTGCGCTTAGAAACCTCTGGGTATTAAGCGCGTTATAAATAACCTATCATATGAAATGTGGCAAAATTGAATTTTCCCTTCGTAGGCATATATTCACTGTGTAGACATCGGGCATCATCTGTATGCAGAGCACCCATCCATTTACAAGTCATCGGAACTCATGCAATGAAGGCCATGTAGACAGGAGACCCCGTAAGGAGAACGTGCTTTGCAAGGCTGGACTAGGGCAATGAAGGCCATGTAGACAGGAGACCCCGTAAGGAGAACGTGCTTTGCAAGGCTGGACTCAGGCAATGAAGGCCATGAAGACAGGAGTCCCCGTAAGGAGAACGTGCTTTGCAAGGCTGGCCTCGGGCATTGAAGGCCATGTATACAGGAGACCCCGTAAGGAGAACGTGCTTTGCAAGGCTGGACTCGGGCAATGAAGGCCATGTAGACAGGAGACCCCGTAAGGAGAACGTGCTTTGAAAGGCTGGACTCGGGCAATGCAGGCCATGTAGACAGGAGACCCCGTAAGGAGAACGTGCTTTGCAAAGCTGGACTCGGGCAATGAAGGCCATGCACACAGGAGACCCCGCAAGGAGAACGTGCTTTGCAAGGCTGGACTCGGGCAATGAAGGCCATGTAGACAGGAGACCCCGTAAGGAGAACGTGCTTTGCAAGGCTGGACTCGGGCAATGAAGGCCATGTATACAGGATACCCCGTAAGGAGAACGTGCTTTGCAAAGCTGGACTCGGCCAATGAAGGCCATGCACACAGGAGACCCCGTAAGGAGAACGTGCTTTGCAAGGATCAGGTATAGGTTTATACACTGATTTGCAGTCCCGTTTGCAGTGCCCGTACCTGGCCTAAAACCCAACTGGGTGTCAGACAAAATATTGTGCTCCATCGCCCATTCATCCAGTCTCTTCATAAGAATGCCCGCAAAGAGCTTGGATGTGCCATCAAGCAGAGTAATTGGGTGATAGAGATGTATTGCCTTTTTTAATAAATTGGCACAGCAATGCTGGTTTCCCAGCTCACTGGGATATAGTTAGAAAACGGAAATGCATTAAACACCTTTGTCACAAAGGGAGCCCATAATTCAATACAACAAGGAAATAGGTCGCTCGGCACCCCATCTGACTCTTGAGCCTTGAGTCGTCTCTGCCGCCCTATTGCCAGTTCCAGATCCCTAATCGTAAACAGCCCTAGAGTCCTAAGATCTGAGGAAGCAGGGGTTGTACATCTACTGTCTTCCTGGTTGCTGTTAGTGCAAGGGCTATAGAGCCTACACACATGCTCACTCCAGCCTTGCTCATACGCATGTACTTCAGGGACCTCTGAAGAACCAAGATGTGGCCCGTTCGAGTTCCTGGCTACGATCGGCCAGAAAGATATGTTATCATAAGAGGTAGCGTCTGCGCATAACGAGTCCCAGTAACCACGAGCAATCTCTGCCCTTCTTTTTACTATTTCTGTTTTTAAAGTCCCTGCATCTCTGTCAGATGTCATTTTTATCAGGAGAGCCAGCCTTGAGAGCAGAGAGATAACAGCTAGCCGATAACCAGTCTGTATGTCTTGCTACACTTCATCATTCTAAAAATGTTGCCACAGTTCGTAACAAAGGTGACAGAGGCATTGATCAG
The DNA here is from genome assembly GCF_040938575.1 of Ambystoma mexicanum. Taxonomy (NCBI): domain Eukaryota; kingdom Metazoa; phylum Chordata; class Amphibia; order Caudata; family Ambystomatidae; genus Ambystoma; species Ambystoma mexicanum. Next base: position 44,610,549 of record NC_090922.1, read on the forward strand.
CTTCGATGGAGTTGTGTTTGGGCAGAGGCAAGTCATCAACATGTCCTTATTTAGTCCAACCACTTTGCTCATTGTATAGTATGCCCTAATGAAGAAACGTCACCTTCAATATCATTTAGCAAATGGTGTTCCCGCTGTTATTTGTTATGTTATGTTATCGGTACTTGTATGGCGCACCGTCACCAACGGAATTGGTCCCCAGGCGCTCTGGCGGATCTGTAAACAGGAAGGGTGGGGGTAGGGTTAGTCGGGAGGAGGGGAGAAGGAGAGTGGGAGATGTGGTGTGCTGTTGGCAGCTTCAGCTCGGTTGACACCGAGTGCTGGGCTTTGGTGCTAGTATCGGATCGGATGAAGGCCTCGAGTGCTGTGGGTGAAGTTTATGTGTTGTTGATGCGGTGTGGTAAAGTGCGTGCGGATTGCTGGGAGAGAGATGGTTGTGTGGTTTTCTGTGGGTTTAAGTAAGCAGAAGATTGAGGGTTGGGTTAGTGGGGTCTGTATCCAGGTTCAGGTACTTACGATTCCGTTAGAGTTGTATACCTGTGGGTTCAGATGTTGCTGTGGGTTCAGATGTTGCTGGTTCCTGGTGGCCGACTCGATTTGGTGGTGTTGCGCTGGTCCAACTGTATCCTATTGAGTATAGTATGGATTGGTGGGTGCGTCTGAACCTAATCTTCAGGTGTGGGACTGTGTGGGTGATATCTATTCTTAGGTGATCTAGTGTGACCCTGGTCGGTTAAGGCTTTGAGTGGTTCAGGGTTGCGGTCATGTTGAAGTGTTGTCCTAGTGGATCCATCTTGGTGAGCGTGTGTATTCAGACGTTCGTATCCTTCGGTTGTGACTGATTCTTTGATTTCCGTGGGGTGAACATCCTTGAGACTGTTATTCCCATTTCTAAATATAATGTTGAGTATATAAAATCGGGATAATTGAAAGAACATTCAAGGCCATCAAAACTCTCCTGCCTGCTGCAGACAGTTATAAGGCACTTTCACTTAGCTAATTTGTACAAATAATTATACTTTGCATATAATCCTGAAGACTGGATACTGAAAATGTGTGCAATTTGCAGAGTCATAATCCAACAGGAAATGAGAGCTAAATCTCTTCAGCCAGTTAATTAGCCCGGGAACCATCTTACTGGGATTGAAGGCAACCTGCCGGTTACACACACGTCTCTCTGGAAAAGGTGGATATTCCCAAGGGTTATCTCGTTTGCATTAAACCTGTGACCTGTAGTTTACATACAGATTCTTCAGCAGGTGGATCACCCCCGCCCCATCTGCCTTATTGGAATTAGATACTTTGACTTGCAGGATACGCACATCTCTGCCACAAGTGCTCAACAGGTATCTGGTCAAGCTATAATGGGCCACTCCATGGTTGCACAGGCCACACTGCTGAGTTATGCTTTTTAGAGTGCACCTCCAAGTATGTATTCTTTTGTAAGGCTATAGCCCCCCCCCCTGTTTTTCATCCCACTTAATGCAATGATGGCAGCACACCTTCCCAACAATGGGTGCCATCTTATCAACTGATATTCTCTGAACGCAAAGTCGGCAAACTTGAAGCTTAAACATATTTATCAGGAGATAGTACGTGAAAAGAGGAAGAGGGTGGGGTTCAACAAGCAGGAAATAAGCTCACGTTATAATTTTAGATAAAAGTAATTTAGTGGAGCGTAGCGAATCTCAATTCTCTGAACGTGATTTTTGGTGCTGGTGTTCTCATTTAGGAATTCACACAAAATCCGTAGAAATTTCAAAGTGATTTGGAATTTTGGCAAGATTTTTAAGCTTGCACATCCAACAGTAGTCAACAAATATCGCTAATAATATTTAGTTTGACTACACACCTGACAGAATAACAGACTAGTGCTCACCTTCATAATTGCGTCCAAGCTCACAGAGCCGGTAATAAGACTTGGCCTACACAACTGCTGCTTGGTGTTTGCATTGCCTTTGCGCTTCCAGAACTTCATATTTTTCTGATTGGCTCCAGGATTTTGACCGGTCTTGGCGGGTCTTGGGTTAGTGTTGCGGAAGATGTAAATGATTAACAGGTTCACTGGAAACATCAGAAGCGCACTCTCAAACCCAATCATGATATCCTTCCAAGTAATGGTGAAACTGCCTGAAAGAAACCACATAGTGAAAGACACAAAGCGGGCGAAGTAAGACAAGACCACCATCCCAGAAATAGACATTGTGTTACGGTCAGGGGCACTGACAATAATGGACCTTTATTTTTGGGAATCAGTTGCTCATGGAGTGATCTCAACGCTGATGGGTGTACAAATGGCTAAACGACAGTATAGCCGGGCATCTGAACAGAAGAGACGAAGAGGCCTGGTGCGATATACAGGAGAGTCGAATACATAGATCGAATCTTGAAATGTTGCCTTGTCAAGGCTAGTTAGTATAGATCCATTTCATCTGTGAGATAAACATACAGAGGAAGGCATTGTTTGAACTTTTACTCCGACTTATTAGGAAGGAATTGATGATGGGGAGTAATGATATGAATACTTAATAATATGGAGCAATCGAGCTATAAGGCCAATAAAGAGCTGTGAATTTACATAAAAAGTTAGGACTTTGAATTGGTCTTTCAACAGAGTTGATCAAAATAGTAGCACCTATCTAACCTTTCATGGGTTCCCTTAGTCAGACAGAGGCCATTTTCACTCAGGGCTTGACGACCAATCATCACATCCACAGAATGTATCCACAAGGTGAAAACCGCAGTCATTTAATCCTTATTTGGGTATGGGGTTATGCCCATGAGCCTACTTGTTACGTATACTACATTCACTGCTGATTGCTAATCAGGACGGGGCTTGAAATAGACTGAGCATTATCTTTTTAAGTAGACCAACAGGGTGACAATGGACAATGGTGGACGCTGAACCACCTTAGCAGTGCTGATGATAACCACCTGCTGCATCACCGCTAAGGTCACAGTCAGTCATTCTGGTGTGTTTTCCACCATTGCTGATGGGGACTAAATCCAAATCATGGAAAGCAGTGACAGCATCGTAGAGTGTGCAAGGATTCCTTACCAAAGCTGAAGAGGACTGGGTACGAGATCTGTGGAAGCTCCCAGAACATGAGGTTGATGACCACGGTGCAGAGCAGTAGGCACATACAGCAGGAGACACGCTGCACTCGCGTGAATGAGCTTCGGGTCGGGTGGGCGACAATGGAGATCCAGATGTTCTCATCCTGGAGGCCTTTTTTGGTCTTGCTCATGAATATATTCCTGCAGGGCATAAATGTGGGAGAGGAAGTCTAAGGTGTGGAAAAGGAAACCAAGAAGAAAGACCTTTTTTATGGAGTGACTTTTTGGATTGGCCGCTGCTTGTTGGGTTGGCTTCCAATCATCGGATGTGGTCAGGTTGAGAACTGGCAATTAGAACAGAATGAAAATGCCCTGTGAATATTTACACAGGCACACACAAATTCAAAGTCTGAGGCTATACAGGGATAAGAGATACTGTGGGCCTCATTCCCAGATCAGCGGTAACCTGCCGTTGCCACTGACCCGGAAACACCAAATCTGCAGCCTGACTTACCGGTGCCACTGAGACATTACAATTCCCAGCGGAGCGGGAAGTTAAGCGGCAGATTCGGTAACTTCCCATTCCTGTGGAGTCCCATGGAACTCCATGGGAGTGGGGAGACGGAAGCACCAGCACCATTGCTAAAGGTGCAGGTGCTTCCGTCAATACTCTGCCTACCGGGGCCGATGCGCCGAGAAAGGTCAGACCTGCTGGGCGCTAGGGCCCCTGCCGGCAGACTCGTAGTGTGGTGGTCCGGGATCAAAGGTGCCAATAAGCTTACTGGCACCCTTGTTTCCGGACCGCTGCACTCGGAATGAGGCCCACAGCCCCTGTAAAGTAAATTATACTGAATACCTTTACCATGGATTCTACTTTCAGAGCTCCATTTATATTAACAATTATATCTTTAAAGTCATATATTTGGATGGATGTGTGTGACAGTTCTAAGTTGATGCCAGGCCATTGGATGAGAGAGGACTTAAAGCTCTCAACACACAACATTCAACAACAACTTACTGAAACCACTATGCTTCCCAGTATCACCCTGAACACTAACTCTCCAACCACTTTCCTTAACCTCACACTCCACCCAAACACCACTAAGCTACTACATCAAAAAACCCTATTTAGTGGCAATCGTGCCTCATAGCTACGTAGATTACTCTGCTGATTCCTACGGAGAGATTTGTATTTCAATGTATCAAGGGTTTTATTTATTTATGTATTGTTTAAATGAATGTGGTTATAATGTTCTGCTATGTTTTACGGGTGGAAACAAATATCTGAAATAAACGGATAAACAGTTTTTAAAAAACGGACCTATTTCACACTGTCACTCCATCCCATGTATCTGTCCATCGCCACTTATTCCACTCTCGGTACCGTCATGTTCCATATACAAAACTCCTGATTTAGAGTCACAGTAACAATCTCTAGTTTCCGCCATGTTCCTCCACCAATCTACCCCCTGAGAAAAGTAGATGGTGATCCCAAAGGACAGTAGCGAGAACTACATCAGGGCATGCACTAGATGGTAGGTGCACCCCAACCTGTGGTGTCCAATGACCAAAATAAGTGGGTGATACAGATCACTGAGAGTAAAGTCAGAGATAAAAGGTGTCCAAATGATATGATATGATATATGATATGATATGATACGTTATGTATAACACGCTTAAAGGCATGGTCTAATAAAAAAATGTATTTAAAAAATAGATAGGCAACATAAAAAAAAAATACTAGCATTCTCTTTTTTAAAACTTCCTATGTAAAATTTTGAGCTATTCAAGCTCAAAATTCGCAAAAGCAAGCACATGGGCGCATCCATTTTGTGAAATGGATGCCCTCCTGTGCTGGCTTTTGCTTTTGCGGCACTAATGAAGGAAAAGCCAGCCAGCTGTATTAAACAAAAGCTACCGCTGGGTGGCTTTCCCTTCATTAGTGCTGTACGCGGAGGACGGGGACCGGAGACCAGAGCAGGAAAGCTGCAGCTGAATCTCGGTAACTGCTATTTATTTAAAACAAAAATAAGCACTAGCAGCGTTTTTTTTTTTCTAAGTTTTCCGGGCTGGAGGAGCCCGGAAAACTTAGAAATAAAACCACAGCTTTAAAAACATTGTATTTATGTTTGCGGTCGCTTTTGAAGCGACCGCAAACATAAAACGTTATTGTGTTGGAAAACGCTGCGGTTTTTCTTTCTAAGTTTCTCAGGCTCCTCCGGTTCGGAGGAGCCTGAGAAACTCAGAAAGAAAAACCGCAGCATTTTCCAACACAACCGCGTTGTGTTTCTGCCTGCTGTGGCTATCACTTTGGGTCTCCGAGACCCAAAGTGAAAGCCACAGCAGGCAGAAACACAACGCGGTTATGTTTACATGCCGCGTAGTGTTTCTACCTACAGCTGATTTCCCATTTGGGGCTCTCGGGCTCCCCGTGGGGAGCCCGAGAGACCCAAATGGGAAATGCTAAATGCTGCGTTGTTTCTGCCTAAATCTGCTTTCCCATTTGGGTCTCTCGGCCTCCCCCTGGGGAGCCCGAGAACCCCAAATGGGAAAGCAGATTCAGGCAGAAACAACGCGGTTGTTTTCCGCAATGCCGCGTTGTTTCTGCCTGAATCTGCTTTCCCATTTGGGGCTCTCGGGCTCCCCACTGGGAGCCCGAGAGCCCCAAATGGGAAAGCAGATTCAGGCAGAAACACAACGTGGTTGTGTTGGAAAACGCTGCAGTTTTTCTTTCCGAGTTTCTCAGGCTCCTCTGACCCGGAGGAGCCTGAGAAACTTGGAAAGAAAAACCGCAGCGTTTTCCAACACAATAACATTGTATTTATGATTGCGGTCGCTTCAAAAGCGACCGCAAACATAAATACGTTTTTAAAGCTGCGGTTTTATTTCTAAGTTTTCCGGGCTCCTCCAGCCCGGAAAACTTAGAAAAAAAAACGCAGCTAGTGCTTATTTTTTAAAAAAAATAAATAGCACTTACCGAGATTCAGCTGCAGCTTTCCTGCTCTGGTCTCCGGTCCCCGTCTTCCGCGTACAGCTCTAATGAAGGGAAAGCCACCCAGCGGTAGCTTTTGTTTACTACAGCTGGCTGGCTTTTCCTTCATTAGTGCCACAAAAGCAAAAGCCAGCACAGGAGGGCATCCATTTCACAAAATGGATGCGCCCATGTGCTTGCTTTTGAGAATTTTGAGCTTGAATAGCTCAAAATTGTACATAGGAAGTTTTAAAACAGAGAATGCTAGTATTTCTTTTTTATGTTGCCTATCTATTTTTTAAATAAAATATTTTACTAGACCATGCCTTTAATACCCAGAGGTTCCTAAGCGCGGACCCGGGGATCGAACCTGTGTTGCTCCGTGTTGTCTTGCTTGCAAGGTGAGCATGTTGCCGCTGAGCTATCCTTCAGAGAAAGACTGCTGAGTGTGGGAAGCTAAGCAAATAACCCGCCTCTTAGGTCTTGGCTGAAAATACAGCTACCCTTGCCTCGTCCCTGCAGATTTCAGTGGGGCTGGAGGCCCACTTTACATACCTGAAGCTTGTTAGCTCCTGCTTGTCTGCTGCTGGGAAGGACCTGCTGAGGGACATGCCTTTAGGCTGTTCTGCCAGCCATGTATTACACAGGAAGTGCCAGCGCTGCCGTTGTTCCAGGTCCTGTACCTGGAGGAGTCCGGAAAACTTAGAAATAAAACTGCAGCTTTAAAAACGTTGTATTTATGTTTGCGGTCACTTTTGAAGTGACCGCAAACATAAATACAACGTTATTGTGTTGGAAAACGCTGCGGTTTTTCTTTCCAAGTTTCTCAGGCTCCTCCGGCTCGGTTATGTTTACATGCCGCATAGTGTTTCTACCTACAGCTGATTTCCCATTTGGGGCTCTCGGGCTCCCTGTGGGGAGCCCGAGAGACCCAAATGGAAAATGCTAAATGCTGTCATGATGCCTGCCCCTGGAGGACCAGACCAGGCCCAGCAGCCCCAGAAACAGGCATCATGCCACTTGGAGCATGCCCAAAAGCCCCAGTTAGGGGCTGTTTGGGTGCAGTCCTGGCGCCTATGGCGCCAGGCTCATAAAGATAAAGTCAGTCCTGGCGCCATGGGCACCAGGCTCATTATTGATAACTTACCTGAAGCAGACCATGCTGCATACTCACCTGAGGCAGACCATGCTGCATGAAGACTCAAGCCAAATGAGGCTTAGGAGGGACTATTTTACTGTTACTTGTTACTTGGTTGGGGCTGTGGAAGAATACTTACCTGGATCTTCTTCCAAGGCTATTTAAACCACGCCCGGACAGCCACACGTGCTTCGCGTTATTCTGCTTGCTGCAGCGTAACGCTCACCGTGTTTTCAGCAGCTCCAGTCTTCAGCCACGCCCGCTTCAGTCCTGGGACTCCTGAAACAAGAAGAAAAGAAGGATAAAGGTAAGAACAGGAGTTTTAACTTTAATCCTTACCTGAATCCTGATCCATTTCGCCACGGAACTGAATGACTGAAGTCTTTGAAGCATCGCTTCGCATTCCTACAGCGCCGCGCTGAACTCACCTGCTTGGCGGTACTTCAGCATTCCATCACGCTCTCTCCATCTCGCGGCCGCCCTCCGACACCTAAGGAGACAAAGACAGCAAGGTGAGCAAGGGGACTCTCTAAGGCTATACAAGATACCCCCAAGGACTTACCTGATTTGCCACGGGAGGTACTCACCTCATCTCGGGTCGGCGCAGTCAACTCTGCTTCATCGCCGTACCCCGGCCCCTAAGGGGAGAAAGCAAAGACAATACCAGGTCCCCCCGCAAAACTTACCTGATTTACCACGGGGGTCTCACCTCATCTCGGGTCGGCACAGTCAACTCTGCTTCATCACCGTACCCCGGCCCCTAAGGGGAAAACCACAATAGACTTACCTGAATCTCACCAAGTGCCATTTGGAAATCTTCGATTGGATTAATCGGCAACCTGCAAGGAATCGGACAGAGTGAAGATCAGACATTTGAACTCTTATGAACAGTTGGACTTTAGAGTCAATATTGGAACTCACCAATTACTCTACGCCAGTGAAGTAACTGGTCATCAACGCGCCCCTGCGGTCGACGCAGAATGGAGAGCTAATCCTTCCAAACCATCAGGTGAGACTAAGGAGGGGACATCAAGAGTGATCTGTGGGAATACAACGGGAGTGGGGAAGGTGGGTTGACACTCAATTCCACGGGTGGTTAATTCCTCTTCTCCTTTGCAGAAGAATATTCTTGTGAGCCAGACAAACTAGGCTGAAAGGGCCAGTCCAGTCAGTCATCTCGGCGCTACACGTCACGCTGGTGGAAACAACAGCGGCCCAGTTCTGGTCGACGCCCCCGTGGGAACCAGGTGAGCGTAACCGAACGCAAAGCCTACCCACAAATACCCACCTGGGCGTCATGGAGACCTCAGAAACTGATCAGTTGGCCCAATTATTAGAGGAATTAAGGGCCGAAGTGCATTCCGCCCGCCAAGAAACCAATGCCCTCAGGAGGGAACTGATAGTGTCAAAAGAACGAACTGATGAGTTGGCCAGACAACTATTACAGAGCTAGGCTGGACAAACACCTCTACCAGGACTTGGGGCAAGTCCAGCTCCTGTACCATCGAGTAACCCGGTGCAGATAAATTTACCTGAAGCCGTTCCTTTGGCTCCGCCTGAATGCTTTGCCGGAGACCCAAAGGGTTTGCAACATTCATGAATCAATGCCGCTTGCACTTTTTATGTAGACCTAGAGCTTTCCCAAACGATCAGGCCAAGGTAGCCTTCGTACTGTCATATCTCAGCGGCAGTGCGGCGGATTGGTCCATTCCACTAGTTAACCAGGATGACCCGATTCTTCAAGATTTCCAGGGTTTTCGAACAAGCATGGAAAGACTATTTGCCCGACACTCCCGAGGACAAGCTTTGGACAATGAACTTTTATCCCTACGTCAAGGTAACCAGGATCTTTTATCTTACATTGCAACTTTCAATAGATTAGTAGTGGAAACCGAATGGCCTGAAGCCAAGCGAATCACATTATTCCATCGAGGACTTCGGTGAGAACTCAAAGATGTTTTGGCCCAAATCGTGAACCCGCCTCAAGACTGTGCTGAATATATAGATCTAGTGGTCCAGCTTGATCACAGACTTCAAACCAGGAAGGCTGACCGAACCAAGTTTGAGAACAGGGTGTTGGTTAAAACCCACGTAAGCTCCAAGTGAGTAGATGTCTCAGAACCTATGCAAATCGGGGGGGTTAAAGGACCCTTAACCCAAAAGGAGAGAGATAGAAGACGGCAACTGCAATTATGTTTATATTGCGGAACTACTGGTCATTTTCTTCGGAACTGCCCTGTAAAACCACCCAAGAAAGTTATAGGAGCAGCAGACGAAAACCATGTGAAATCTGACTCGGGAAACGACCACGCCCGGCAAGCGTAGAGGTCCGCTTGCCGAGCTTAAAGAAGGACACTCTGACCTCGCATTTCACCATACCCATGGTCCTTGTAGATCCAGAGCAGCCATCACGCATGCACGCGGTAAAGGCGTACGTAGACAGTGGAGCCATAGGAAATTACTTGGACTGGGAATTGGCTACCAGGATGAATCTATCTCTCACCCGCAAGACCACGGCCGATGTTGTCACCACTGTAGATGGAACGGAAATTGCCTCTGGACCCGTAACTCATTCCACTGCAGAGATGACATTGCTGAGTCAAGATGGGCATCGAGAGGCTATGATGTTTGACTTAATCAAGGCCCCACAGTTTCAGCTGATACTGGGGATACCTTGGTTGGAAAAACATAATCCCTGTATTGATTGGCGAGAGAAGAGACTAACCTTCCCAGAATGTGCTCACACCTGCTACCCAAGGAAAACTCAAAACTCAGTCCTGGCCCCAGTAATTCCAGTAGCCATACAATTACCTGTTGAATACCAAGACTTTCAGGATGTCTTCCAAAAGGAACAGGCAAACACCTTACCACCTCACAGATCGTATGATTGTCAAATAGATCTTGTACCTGGAGCACAACCACCTTGCAGCAGAATCTATGCCCTTACGGAACCTGAAAATCTCCATTTGCGCCAGTACCTAGACCAGTACCTTGCTAATGGCTTCATTCGCCCGTCCAAGTCCCCTGCATCTTCAGTTTTGTTCTTCATACCGAAAAAGGAAGGCGACCTTAGAACATGTATAGACTACCGCGCACTGAATCAGATAACCATCAAGAATCGATACCCACTGCCTTTGATCCCAGAACTACTAGACCAGGTGAAGGACGCTTGTATATACACGAAACTAGACCTTCGGGGGGCATATCATCTGGTACGTGTCAAAGAGGGTGACGAATGGAAGACTGCTTTTCGCACCAAGTACGGACTATTTGAGTACCAGGTGATGCCCTTAAGACTATGCAATGCACCAGCAGCCTTCCAGTTCTTCATGAACGATGTCCTCCGAGAGCTTATCGACGTTTGTGTGGTCGTTTACATCGACGACATCTTAGTATACTCTTTATCAGAAGCTGAGCATGTAAAACACGGCCGAGCAGTCCTAGAGAAGTTACGCCAGCATAAATGATATGCTAAACTGGAAAAGTGCATCTTCCACACTACGGAAGTGGAATTCCTTGGATTTATTCTGACCCCGAGAGGAATCCGGATGGATACACGAAAAGTGGATGCCATTCTTAATTGGCCTTCGCCAAGTTCAATCAAAGGAGTTCAAAGCATGCTTGGCTTTGCCAATTTCTACCGCAGGTTTATCCCGGACTTCTCGCACATTGTACATCCCATTACAACGCTATTGCGAAAAAACAAACGCTTTGTGTGGACAGAGGAAGCCGAGAACGCCTTCCAAGAGTTAAAAGCTAAATTCACATCTGCTCCCATATTAAGACACCCGCGCCCGACTACATAGTGGAAACAGATGCGTCCAGTTCAGCCATGGGAGAAGTCCTTTCCCAAAAGGATCCCGAAACTAACCAGCTTCACCCAGTGGCGTTTTGATCAAGAACATGTTCAGCCCCCGAATTAAACTATGCCATAACCGACAAGGAGCTGCTGGCCATCAATTCCGCCTTCAAGGCTTGGCGGCACTATCTACTGGGTGCCAGACATACCATCACGGTCATCACCGCAACATACAATACCTAAAGACAGCCAAAGCCCAATCTTCGCGCCAACTCCGTTGGGCATTGTTCTTCGCCGAGTTTGATTTTGTAATAACCTATCGACCAGGTTGTAAGAATGATAAAGCAGACGCCTTGTCCCGGATTGGAATGGGAGAAGCAGAAATAACTTTAGAACCCGTACCCATAATTTCGGAACAGAGAATCCTTGGCCTGACATCCATACAGACACTGGAGGATATTCAAAACAAGATCCACCAACTCTTTGATTCCGTTGCCCTACAGGACTGGGCAAAGAAAGGTCCAGAGTACTCTGTCATCGATGATTTACCTTATTACCAAGGCCGGCTATTTTTACCGCAAAAGGAACTACAGGAACTTGTCATTTCCCATTACCATGACACCTTAATAGAAGGGCATCCGGGTATTGCAAAAACCGAAGCTAAAATTAGGAAGCAATTTTGGTGGCCCACCTGGCGAAAGGATGTCAAGTTATTTGTCATGTCTTGTGGCATTTGCGCACAAAATAAAGGGCAAAAGAAAAAACCTGCTAGATTATTGTAACCATTAGACATACCACCTACCCCTTGGCATACCTTGTCATTAGACTTCATCACGGATTTACCCCCATACCAAGGTTACAATACCATTCTAGTTATTGTAGATCTTTTTTTCTAAAATGGCCCACTTCATTCCTTTAAAAGGGATACCTTCAGCTTCAATCCTGGCCAAGGAATTCCTTGAAAATGTTGTCCGCCTGCATGGCTTTCCTTCAGTGTTAATTTCAGATCGGGCAGTCAATTCATTTCACATTTTTGGAGGAAATGCTTCCAACTGGCACAAATTGATTTTAGGCTTTCGACCAGTCACCACCCTCAGACCGACGGTCAAACGGAGAGGACCAACCAGATTCTTGAACAGTACCTCCGTTGTATGCTACATCAGTCTGAGGGGAATTGGAAAGACATTCTGTGGATCGCAGAGTATGCGTACAATAATTCTGTACACTCAGGAACTGGACAAATTCCGCCCGCCAAGAAACCAATGCCCTCAGGAGGGAACTGATAGTGTCAAAAGAACGAACTGATGAGTTGGCCAGACAACTATTACAGAGCTAGGCTGGACAAACACCTCTACCAGGACTTTGGGCAAGTCCAGCTCCTGTACCATCGAGTAACCCGGTGCAGATAAATTTACCTGAAGCCGTTCCTTTGGCTCCGCCTGAATGCTTTGCCGGAGACCCAAAGGGTTTGCAACATTCATGAATCAATGCCGCTTGTACTTTTTATGTAGACCTAGAGCTTTCCCAAACGATCAGGCCAAGGTAGCCTTCGTACTGTCATATCTCAGCGGCAGTGCGGCGGATTGGTCCATTCCACTAGTTAACCAGGATGACCCGATTCTTCGAGATTTCCAGGGTTTTCGAACAAGCATGGAAAGACTATTTGCCCGACACTCCCGAGGACAAGCTTTGGACAATGAACTTTTATCCCTACGTCAAGGTAACCAGGAGCTTTTATCTTACATTGCAACTTTCAATAGATTAGTAGTGGAAACCGAATGGCCTGAAGCCAAGCGAATCACATTATTCCATCGAGGACTTCGGTGAGAACTCAAAGATGTTTTGGCCCAAATCGTGAACCCGCCTCAAGACTGTGCTGAATATATAGATCTAGTGGTCCAGCTTGATCACAGACTTCAAACCAGGAAGGCTGACCGAACCAAGTTTGAGAACAGGGTGTTGGTTAAAACCCACGTAAGCTCCAAGTGAGTAGATGTCTCAGAACCTATGCAAATCGGGGGGGTTAAAGGACCCTTAACCCAAAAGGAGAGAGATAGAAGACGGCAACTGCAATTATGTTTATATTGCGGAACTACTGGTCATTTTCTTCGGAACTGCCCTGTAAAACTACCCAAGAAAGTTATAGGAGCAGCAGACGAAAACCATGTGAAATCTGACTCGGGAAACGACCACGCCCGGCAAGCGTAGAGGTCTGCTTGCCGAGCTTAAAGAAGGACACTCTGACCTCGCATTTCACCATACCCATGGTCCTTGTAGATCCAGAGCAGCCATCACGCATGCACGCGGTAAAGGCGTACGTAGACAGTGGAGCCATAGGAAATTACTTGGACTGGGAATTGGCTACCGGGATGAATCTATCTCTCACCCGCAAGACCACGGCCGATGTTGTCACCACTGTAGATGGAACGGAAATTGCCTCTGGACCCGTAACTCATTCCACTGCAGAGATGACATTGCTGAGTCAAGATGGGCATCGAGAGGCTATGATGTTTGACTTAATCAAGGCCCCACAGTTTCAGCTGATACTGGGGATACCTTGGTTGGAAAAACATAATCCCTGTATTGATTGGCGAGAGAAGAGACTAACCTTCCCAGAATGTGCTCACACCTGCTACCCAAGGAAAACTCAAAACTCAGTCCTGGCCCCAGTAATTCCAGTAGCCATACAATTACCTGTTGAATACCAAGACTTTCAGGATGTCTTCCAAAAGGAACAGGCAAACACCTTACCACCTCACAGATCGTATGATTGTCAAATAGATCTTGTACCTGGAGCACAACCACCTTGCAGCAGAATCTATGCCCTTACGGAACCTGAAAATCTCCATTTGCGCCAGTACCTAGACCAGTACCTTGCTAATGGCTTCATTCGCCCGTCCAAGTCCCCTGCATCTTCAGTTTTGTTCTTCATACCGAAAAAGGAAGGCGACCTTAGAACATGTATAGACTACCGCGCACTGAATCAGATAACGATCAAGAATCGATACACACTGCCTTTGATCCCAGAACTACTAGACAAGGTGAAGGACGCTTGTATATACACGAAACTAGACCTTCGGGGGGCATATCATCTGGTACGTGTCAAAGAGGGTGACGAATGGAAGACTGCTTTTCGCACCAAGTACGGACTATTTGAGTACCAGGTGATGCCCTTAAGACTATGCAATACACCAGCAGCCTTCCAGTTCTTCATGAACGATGTCCTCCGAGAGCTTATCGACGTTTGTGTGGTCGTTTACATCGACGACATCTTAGTATACTCTTTATCAGAAGCTGAGCATGTAAAACACGGCCGAGCAGTCCTAGAGAAGTTACGCCAGCATAAATGATATGCTAAACTGGAAAAGTGCATCTTCCACACTACGGAAGTGGAATTCCTTGGATTTATTCTGACCCCGAGAGGAATCCGGATGGATACACGAAAAGTGGATGCCATTCTTAATTGGCCTTCGCCAAGTTCAATCAAAGGAGTTCAAAGCATGCTTGGCTTTGCCAATTTCTACCGCAGGTTTATCCCGGACTTCTCGCACATTGTACATCCCATTACAACGCTATTGCGAAAAAACAAACGCTTTGTGTGGACAGAGGAAGCCGAGAACGCCTTCCAAGAGTTAAAAGCTAAATTCACATCTGCTCCCATATTAAGACACCCGCGCCCGACTACATAGTGGAAACAGATGCGTCCAGTTCAGCCATGGGAGAAGTCCTTTCCCAAAAGGATCCCGAAACTAACCAGCTTCACCCAGTGGCGTTTTGATCAAGAACATGTTCAGCCCCCGAATTAAACTATGCCATAACCGACAAGGAGCTGCTGGCCATCAATTCCGCCTTCAAGGCTTGGCGGCACTATCTACTGGGTGCCAGACATACCATCACGGTCATCACCGCAACATACAATACCTAAAGACAGCCAAAGCCCAATCTTCGCGCCAACTCCGTTGGGCATTGTTCTTCGCCGAGTTTGATTTTGTAATAACCTATCGACCAGGTTGTAAGAATGATAAAGCAGACGCCTTGTCCCGGATTGGAATGGGAGAAGCAGAAATAACTTTAGAACCCGTACCCATAATTTCGGAACAGAGAATCCTTGGCCTGACATCCATACAGACACTGGAGGATATTCAAAACAAGATCCACCAACTCTTTGATTCCGTTGCCCTACAGGACTGGGCAAAGAAAGGTCCAGAGTACTCTGTCATCGATGATTTACCTTATTACCAAGGCCGGCTATTTTTACCGCAAAAGGAACTACAGGAACTTGTCATTTCCCATTACCATGACACCTTAATAGAAGGGCATCCGGGTATTGCAAAAACCGAAGCTAAAATTAGGAAGCAATTTTGGTGGCCCACCTGGCGAAAGGATGTCAAGTTATTTGTCATGTCTTGTGGCATTTGCGCACAAAATAAAGGGCAAAAGAAAAAACCTGCTAGATTATTGCAACCATTAGACATACCACCTACCCCTTGGCATACCTTGTCATTAGACTTCATCACGGATTTACCCCCATACCAAGGTTACAATACCATTCTAGTTATTGTAGATCTTTTTTTCTAAAATGGCCCACTTCATTCCTTTAAAAGGGATACCTTCAGCTTCAATCCTGGCCAAGGAATTCCTTGAAAATGTTGTCCGCCTGCATGGCTTTCCTTCAGTGTTAATTTCAGATCGGGCAGTCAATTCATTTCACATTTTTGGAGGAAATGCTTCCAACTGGCACAAATTGATTTTAGGCTTTCGACCAGTCACCACCCTCAGACCGACGGTCAAACGGAGAGGACCAACCAGATTCTTGAACAGTACCTCCGTTGTATGCTACATCAGTCTGAGGGGAATTGGAAAGACATTCTGTGGATCGCAGAGTATGCGTACAATAATTCTGTACACTCAGGAACTGGACAAATTCCGCCCGCCAAGAAACCAATGCCCTCAGGAGGGAACTGATAGTGTCAAAAGAACGAACTGATGAGTTGGCCAGACAACTATTACAGAGCTAGGCTGGACAAACACCTCTACCAGGACTTGGGGCAAGTCCAGCTCCTGTACCATCGAGTAACCCGGTGCAGATAAATTTACCTGAAGCCGTTCCTTTGGCTCCGCCTGAATGCTTTGCCGGAGACCCAAAGGGTTTGCAACATTCATGAATCAATGCCGCTTGCACTTTTTATGTAGACCTAGAGCTTTCCCAAACGATCAGGCCAAGGTAGCCTTCGTACTGTCATATCTCAGCGGCAGTGCGGCGGATTGGTCCATTCCACTAGTTAACCAGGATGACCCGATTCTTCGAGATTTCCAGGGTTTTCGAACAAGCATGGAAAGACTATTTGCCCGACACTCCCGAGGACAAGCTTTGGACAATGAACTTTTATCCCTACGTCAAGGTAACCAGGATCTTTTATCTTACATTGCAACTTTCAATAGATTAGTAGTGGAAACCGAATGGCCTGAAGCCAAGCGAATCACATTATTCCATCGAGGACTTCGGTGAGAACTCAAAGATGTTTTGGCCCAAATCGTGAACCCGCCTCAAGACTGTGCTGAATATATAGATCTAGTGGTCCAGCTTGATCACAGACTTCAAACCAGGAAGGCTGACCGAACCAAGTTTGAGAACAGGGTGTTGGTTAAAACCCACGTAAGCTCCAAGTGAGTAGATGTCTCAGAACCTATGCAAATCGGGGGGGTTAAAGGACCCTTAACCCAAAAGGAGAGAGATAGAAGACGGCAACTGCAATTATGTTTATATTGCGGAACTACTGGTCATTTTCTTCGGAACTGCCCTGTAAAACCACCCAAGAAAGTTATAGGAGCAGAAGACGAAAACCATGTGAAATCTGACTCGGGAAACGACCCCGCCCGGCAAGCGTAGAGGTCCGCTTGCCGAGCTTAAAGAAGGACACTCTGACCTCGCATTTCACCATACCCATGGTCCTTGTAGATCCAGAGCAGCCATCACGCATGCACGCGGTAAAGGCGTACGTAGACAGTGGAGCCATAGGAAATTACTTGGACTGGGAATTGGCTACCAGGATGAATCTATCTCTCACCCGCAAGACCACGGCCGATGTTGTCACCACTGTAGATGGAACGGAAATTGCCTCTGGACCCGTAACTCATTCCACTGCAGAGATGACATTGCTGAGTCAAGATGGGCATCGAGAGGCTATGATGTTTGACTTAATCAAGGCCCCACAGTTTCAGCTGATACTGGGGATACCTTGGTTGGAAAAACATAATCCCTGTATTGATTGGCGAGAGAAGAGACTAACCTTCCCAGAATGTGCTCACACCTGCTACCCAAGGAAAACTCAAAACTCAGTCCTGGCCCCAGTAATTCCAGTAGCCATACAATTACCTGTTGAATACCAAGACTTTCAGGATGTCTTCCAAAAGGAACAGGCAAACACCTTACCACCTCACAGATCGTATGATTGTCAAATAGATCTTGTACCTGGAGCACAACCACCTTGCAGCAGAATCTATGCCCTTACGGAACCTGAAAATCTCCATTTGCGCCAGTACCTAGACCAGTACCTTGCTAATGGCTTCATTCGCCCGTCCAAGTCCCCTGCATCTTCAGTTTTGTTCTTCATACCGAAAAAGGAAGGCGACCTTAGAACATGTATAGACTACCGCGCACTGAATCAGATAACCATCAAGAATCGATACCCACTGCCTTTGATCCCAGAACTACTAGACCAGGTGAAGGACGCTTGTATATACACGAAACTAGACCTTCGGGGGGCATATCATCTGGTACGTGTCAAAGAGGGTGACGAATGGAAGACTGCTTTTCGCACCAAGTACGGACTATTTGAGTACCAGGTGATGCCCTTAAGACTATGCAATGCACCAGCAGCCTTCCAGTTCTTCATGAACGATGTCCTCCGAGAGCTTATCAACGTTTGTGTGGTCGTTTACATCGACGACATCTTAGTATACTCTTTATCAGAAGCTGAGCATGTAAAACACGGCCGAGCAGTCCTAGAGAAGTTACGCCAGCATAAATGATATGCTAAACTGGAAAAGTGCATCTTCCACACTACGGAAGTGGAATTCCTTGGATTTATTCTGACCCCGAGAGGAATCCGGATGGATACACGAAAAGTGGATGCCATTCTTAATTGGCCTTCGCCAAGTTCAATCAAAGGAGTTCAAAGCATGCTTGGCTTTGCCAATTTCTACCGCAGGTTTATCCCAGACTTCTCGCACATTGTACATCCCATTACAACGCTATTGCGAAAAAACAAACGCTTTGTGTGGACAGAGGAAGCCGAGAACGCCTTCCAAGAGTTAAAAGCTAAATTCACATCTGCTCCCATATTAAGACACCCGCGCCCGACTACATAGTGGAAACAGATGCGTCCAGTTCAGCCATGGGAGAAGTCCTTTCCCAAAAGGATCCCGAAACTAACCAGCTTCACCCAGTGGCGTTTTGATCAAGAAAATTTTCAGCCCCCGAATTAAACTATGCCATAACCGACAAGGAGCTGCTGGCCATCAATTCCGCCTTCAAGGCTTGGCGGCACTATCTACTGGGTGCCAGACATACCATCACGGTCATCACCGCAACATACAATACCTAAAGACAGCCAAAGCCCAATCTTCGCGCCAACTCCGTTGGGCATTGTTCTTCGCCGAGTTTGATTTTGTAATAACCTATCGACCAGGTTGTAAGAATGATAAAGCAGACGCCTTGTCCCGGATTGGAATGGGAGAAGCAGAAATAACTTTAGAACCCGTACCCATAATTTCGGAACAGAGAATCCTTGGCCTGACATCCATACAGACACTGGAGGATATTCAAAACAAGATCCACCAACTCTTTGATTCCGTTGCGCTACAGGACTGGGCAAAGAAAGGTCCAGAGTACTCTGTCATCGATGATTTACCTTATTACCAAGGCCGGCTATTTTTACCGCAAAAGGAACTACAGGAACTTGTCATTTCCCATTACCATGACACCTTAATAGAAGGGCATCCGGGTATTGCAAAAACCGAAGCTAAAATTAGGAAGCAATTTTGGTGGCCCACCTGGCGAAAGGATGTCAAGTTATTTGTCATGTCTTGTGGCATTTGCGCACAAAATAAAGGGCAAAAGAAAAAACCTGCTAGATTATTGCAACCATTAGACATACCACCTACCCCTTGGCATACCTTGTCATTAGACTTCATCACGGATTTACCCCCATACCAAGGTTACAATACCATTCTAGTTATTGTAGATCTTTTTTTCTAAAATGGCCCACTTCATTCCTTTAAAAGGGATACCTTCAGCTTCAATCCTGGCCAAGGAATTCCTTGAAAATGTTGTCCGCCTGCATGGCTTTCCTTCAGTGTTAATTTCAGATCGGGCAGTCAATTCATTTCACATTTTTGGAGGAAATGCTTCCAACTGGCACAAATTGATTTTAGGCTTTCGACCAGTCACCACCCTCAGACCGACGGTCAAACGGAGAGGACCAACCAGATTCTTGAACAGTACCTCCGTTGTATGCTACATCAGTCTGAGGGGAATTGGAAAGACATTCTGTGGATCGCAGAGTATGCGTACAATAATTCTGTACACTCAGGAACTGGACAAAGTCCTTTTTTTACCATTTATGGGCACCATCCTCGAACCTAGGATTTGGACTCACCCCAGCATTTAGAGATGCCCGCAGTGGACCATCTCCACGCTGTTATTACACAAGCCTTTAAAGAAGCAACCATCCATTTGCAAAAGGCTAAGGAAAAATACAAAAAGGATGCGGATCAACACAGAAGTGAAGCTCCTCACTACCAAATAGGGGACCAAGTATGGTTAGCCACTAAGCACTTACCACTCACTCAAGGGGACTCAGACCTTTAACCCAAGGTATTTGGGACCTTTTTCTGTCAAGGCAATTATTAACCCAGTGGCCATCAAGTTGGACCTACCTGCTCATATGCAAATCCATCCCGTCTTCCACGTGTCTCTTTTGAAGCCAGTGCAACCAGGAACTAGGCTAACCACTCCACCTGAACCTATCCTCATACACGGGGAGCCCGAGTTCGAAGTCAAGAATATTTTGGACTCAAAAAGAGTGAGATCAAAACTCTTTTACCTAATTGACTGGAAAGGTTATGGTCCGCAGGAAAGGTCTTGGGAACCTAGTGACCACGTGCATGCACCTCGTTTAGTGAAGAGGTTCCATTGGGAATTTCCAGACAAACCACGGCCAAGGGGGAGAACGACTTTAGGAGGGGCCTTGAGGGGGAGTGCTGTCATGATGCCTGCACCCGGAGGACCAGACCAGGCCCAGCAGCCCCGGAAGCAGGCATCATGCCACTTGGAGCATGCCCAAAAGCCCCAGTTAGGGGCTGTTTGGGTGCAGTCCTGGCGCCTATGGCACCAGGCTCATAAATATAAAGTCAGTCCTGGCGCCATGGGCGCCAGGCTAATTATTGATAACTTACCTGAAGCAGACCATGCTGCATACTCGCCTGAGGCAGACAATGCTGCATGAAGACTCAAGCCAAATGAGGCTTAGGAGGGACTATTTTACTGAAGGGACTATTTTGTTACTTGGGTGGGGCTGTGGAAGAATACTTACCTGGATCTTCTTCCAAGGCTACTTAAACCACGCCCGGACAGCCACACGTGCTTCGCGTTATTCTGCTTGCTGCAGCGTAACGCTCACCGTGATTTCAGCAGCTCCAGTCTTCAGCCACGCCCGCTTCAGTCCTGGGACTCCTGAAACAAGAAAAAAAGAAGGATAAAGGTTAGAACAGGAGTTTTAACTTTAATCCTTACCTGAATCCTGATCCATTTCGCCACGGAACTGAAAGACAGAAGTCTTTGAAGCATCGCTTCGCATTCCTACGGCGCCGCGCTGAACTCACCTGCTTGGCGGTACTTCAGCATTCCATCACGCTCTCTCCATCTCGCGGCCGCCCTCCGACACCTAAGGAGACAAAGACAGCAAGGTGAGCAAGGGGAATCTCTAAGGCTATACAAGATAACCCGAGGAATTACCTGATTTGCCACGGGAGGTACTCACCTCATCTCGGGTCGGCGCAGTCAACTCTGCTTCATCGCCGTACCCCGGCCCCTAAGGGGAGAAAGCAAAGACAATAACAGTTACCCCCCGCAAAACTTACCTGATTTACCACGGGGGTCTCACCTCATCTCGGGTCGGCACAGTCAACGCTGCTTCATCGCCGTACCCCGGCCCCTAAGGGGAAAACCACAATAGACTTACCTGAATCTTACCAAGTGCCATTTGGAAATCTTCGATTGGATTAATCGGCAACCTGCAAGGAATCGGACAGAGTGAAGATCAGACATTTGAACTCTTATGAACAATTGGACTTTAGAGTCAATACTGGAACTCACCAATTCCTCTACGCCAGTGAAGTAACTGGTCATCAACGCGCCCCTGCGGTCGACGCAGAATGGAGAGCTAATCCTTCCAAACCATCAGGTGAGACTAAGGAGGGGACATCAAGAGTGATCTGTGGGAAGACAACGGGAGTGGGGAAGGTGGGTTGACACTCAATTCCACGGGTGGTTAATTCCTCTTCTCCTTTGCAGAAGAATATTCTTGCGAGCCAGACAAACTAGGCTGAGCGGGCCAGTCCAGTCAGTCATCTCGGCGCTACACGTCACGCTGGTGGAAACAACAGCGGCCCAGTTCTGGTCGACGCCCCCGTGGGAACCAGGTAAGCGTAACAATGCTGCGTTGTTTCTGCCTAAATCTGCTTTCCCATTTGGGGCTCTCGGGCTCCCCCTGGGGAGCCCGAGTCCCTGTCCTCCGCGTACAGCACTAATGAAGGGAAAGCCACCCACCGGTAGCTTTTGTTTACTACAGCTGGCTGGCTTTTCCTTCATTAGTGCTGCAAAAGCAAAAGCCAGCACAGGAGAGCATGCATTTCACAAAATGGATGCGCCCATGTGCTTGCTTTTGCGAATTTTGAGCTTGAATAGCTCAAAAGTTTACATAGGAAGTTTTAAAAAAGAGAATGCTAGTATTTTTTTTTATGTTGCCTATCTATTTTTTAAATAAAATGTTTTACTAGACCATGTCTTTAATACCCAGAGGTTCCTAAGCGTGGACCCAGGGATCGAACCTGTGTTGCTCCGTGTTTTCTTGCTTGCAAGGTGAGCATGTTGCCCCTGAGCTATCCTTCAGAGAAAGACTGCCGAGTGTGGGAAGCTAAGCAAATAACCCGCCTCTTAGGTCTTGCCTGAAAACCCAGCTACCCTTGCCTCGTCCCTGCAGATTTCAGTGGGGCTGGAGGCCCACTTTACATACCTGAAGCTTGTTAGCTCCTGCTTGTCTGCTGCTGGGAAGGACATGCTGAGGGACATGCCTTTAGGCTGTTCTGCCAGCCATGTATTACACAGGAAGTGCCAGCGCTGCCGTTGTTCCAGGTCCTGTACCGTCACTTGCAAAACATACCTATGAGCACAGAGGGGAGAATGAAATAAGGAGTCAATTAATAGGATCTCATCTGGTCTTTACTGCAGAAAATAAGAATTAATTTGTACTAGCAGTGCCAAGACCTGAAATCTAAGCTCACACCCCTCAGACTTGTACGTTTCTAATCAATTACCCCCACATGCTTTATTGGCCCCCACCATCTTCATATTCGGATCATAGAGGTTTATCATGTAATGAAATCAGTCAAATATCTATGTTGGCCCACAGAGACCTTTATTCAGATAAAGTATTGTATTGTAGTCGTCATTTATATAGAGCCTTTTACCATTAGTATAGTCGCGATGCGCTAGTGGTGGTAACTAGGTTTAGAATGCGTGTGCTCATTTGGCCATTGTAAGGCATAGGAGGGCTGGCCAGGCTCCGATAAAAACCATACCGTGAGGTCAGGCATCTAAATGGAATACAGTGATTATAACAAATAAATAAATAGCTCTTTATAACGAAAAATAAATAATGAAAAAAATGTCACATTTCTGGTTGAAAGTATGTATGGGGCGTGGGTAAGGGATTAAAAAGGGTGGGGTGATTGTGGGGATAATAAAGCTAGGGAAACGGGGAGGGGTTGTGGGGGAGCCCCCCAAAATAAAAAAGAGAAAACAATTCTTTCATTATTTATCATTCACTGAAAACGTTTTTGTTATTTATTTATTTGTTATAAACACATGGAACCATGTGAATGGGTGCTGAGAGAGGTTGAGAGAGCTCAGGAGAAAGCGTGATTGCAAGAGACTCGTTATGTGTCCAGCTGGCCTGAATTTGTCATACGTCTTCGTTGCATACTAATGGCGGAGGTGTTGAGGCATAGTCTGGTGTAGATAGGTGGAAAAGTTATGTGACCAGCGAGACCGAATCTGTCGTAGTCATTGCGGTATTCTGAAGTGTGTGGTAGCCATACATGCCGCCAGTGTCCACCGGAGTGGTGCGTTTATACGTACCTAGAAACTGAAATGGGATTTGTTGTAGATGCTGTTTGTTCAGGTAATGTCATCCTCTGTCGATTCTTGCAACTGTCACAAATAGTTAGCGACAAAGGCTAGCCTACACAAATTACCACTAGTACCATGGCCGGGTGCAGTGGCAATCTATCCTGACAGATCTTTAAGCACTGAAGGGGGCATCCTAATACATCTTCTAGGTGCAATAAACAGTCTATCCTCAAAGGACTTCAAGGCGCATTGGCCGGTCCTCCCTATGATCTTCAGAGTGCTGGGGATAGGTCGTCATCATAAGCATCTGCGTAATTGGACAGGCTAATCAAAAGAGTACAACATCATTCCTACCCTTCTCCCCTGAAAATCCATTTAGGTGCAATACACTTCCCACCCCAACAATCCCTCTAAGTGCATAACATTTCCTACCCCCAAAAATCCCTCTAATTGCAGCTCATTTCCTACTCAGAACACTCCATCCAAGTGTGTCACCTTTCCTATCCACAGCAATTCATCTAAGTGCAACTCATTCCCTACCCCCAGGAATCCATCTAAGGATGCCACATTTCCAACCTCCAAAAATCCCTCTAAGTGCATCACATTTCTGATCCCCAAAAATCTCTCCAAGAGCAATTAATTTCCTACGCCAACAATCCATCTACGTGCGTCACATTTATTACTCCCTGCAATCCATCTAAGTGCAACTCATTTCCTACCCCAGCAATCCGTCTAACTACAACTCATTTCCTACTCCCAACACTCCATCCAAGTGCATCACATTTCCTGCCCCCAAAAGTCCCTCTAAGTTCAACTAATTTCCTATCCCCAACAATCTATCTAAGTGCATCACATTTCCTATCCCTGCAATCCATCTACGTGCAATGCCTTTCATACCCCCAAAAATCCCTCTAAGTGCATCACATTTCCTACCCCCAGCAATCTAAGTTCAACTCATTTCTTACAACCAGCAATCCATCTTAGTGTGTCACATCTCCTAACCACAAAATTCCACCTAAGTGCATCACATTCCCTCCCCCCAGCAATCCATCTAAGTGCAACTAATTTCCTACCTCCAACAATCCATCTACGTGCAACTAATTTCCTGTCTCCAGCAATCGAACTAAGTGCAACTCATTTCTTACCCTCAGCAATCCGTCTAAATGTGTCACATTTCCTACCCCCAGTAATCCATCTAAGTTCAACACATGTCCTACTCCCCGCCATTCATCCAAGTGCATCACATTTCCTGCCCCCAAACGTCCCTCTAAGTGTAAAAAGAGAAAAGGTTGCAGCCAACAAAGCTCTCCCTTGGCGCCAGCTCTTATTAGTTTTGGTTGAATCTGTAGCTAGATCAGTATAAGGAAAGAAAATATATATACTGCTTATTTTAGAAAAGCGTGGTTGTCAGCATGAGTAATTCCCAAAAAATGGTGTGGCTGCTACACATACAAAATGCAAAGATATAAGGAAATGAGAAAAGGCTACTCAAATTCGCCAACTCAATTTTTAGAAGTATTTGTTGGTGAGTCAAATGAACATCCAGTAAATAATGTTAGTTTGAGTCTGTATTCATAAAAAGGAAAACTCGATTCAATGTTGATGATGCTCTCAAAATTCTTTAATTTTGTTATTAATTGAAAAAACAAATTGTGTCTATCATGGTGTTAACATCACACCTTGTACTTTCCAAATTGGTTCTCACTCTCAAATCTTGAAATAAACTAAGTTTTCTGTTCTTAAGTAGAGTGTTAAATGCTTTCAAAAACATATATTCCACTTTATAAAATTCTCCTTAGTTGTATTCTCGACACATGTTTCCTCATTGATAATTTCAATGGTCATCAGGGGAAGGAATGGTTTCTGACAGATAAAGATGGAAAAAAAAGAAGATAAAGAACTATAGAGTTATTATAGTTAAAAAGATGTTTTTTTAAGTGTAGTGATCATGTTTGTATCTAAACAAATTATATGTATACAAGAGAGACTTTGACTCACCCTGATTTGGTTGTAATTCAGATGAAATGCCTTTGATTATGTCCAATTAGTTTTCTTTGTAACTTCAAAATTGCCAAATATTTGTTGTTCTAATGTCCTAAATAAGGACAGCTGCAGGGCAGAGAGAGTTGTATGGCCTCCATTTAGATATGGAAAAATTAAGTGCTTGGAGAAAAGCATAAGTTTTTGCAAGGCTTCTAAATCAAATAAATTCAAGTTAGCTTACCTAGTATATCAAAAATGCCCTGGATAGAGGTGAACCCGTCCTTCCCGCCATGGTAAGCAATGCAGTAACTTGAGGGGCTAGTTATGCGCACTTGTGTTAGGATACGCGCTATTTATAGTGCAAACGATGCATAGTGCACTTCATCACGCCGTGCACAACGTTATCTTATGTGACGTAGTGACGTCACTGCGTTTCCAACACTTGTGGTGGCCGTTTTGGAGCAAGCAGCTCGTAGTTGTGTGTTCATAGTAAAAGGTATCAGCATGGGATATTTGAACATAAGTTTAGTATTCTAGTTCCAAATAATTAAATTCTATTGAGTTAAATTTAGAGGTCAGTTGCTGAATGAATTTTGTATTTTTATTTCAGATGTTTTAGTCTAGTTAAGTTAGGTTTAGAGATCGGTTGCTAGGTTGCTTAGAGGGGTTCCATAAATAGTAATAGATAGATAGCGAGAAAAGTAAAATGAAGAATGAAATTCTTTTTTCAATATAGGCATACAAATATCATTAAATTGATCCTGATAATAAACAAGAAAAAGAAATTCTATACAAGCTAAATCATTTCATTATGTGTTCTTCTGAACAGACATTTAAATTCAAAGGATTAATTGTACTTAAGACTGGTTACACATTTCTATGTCACAAAGAGAGAAATGTCTACAGCCAATTATACATTTCTGTGTCACAATTCAGACCTGATACGCGAGTGCCCATGATACAAATCCATTTACATTCCTGTTTGTGTAACAGTTCCTCCTTGTTGCCCCCTCTGGGGGGTAAAAGTACTTTCTCCAAGCCAAAGATCTTAAGGTTTGAAATTTCAAAGGTTGGGTGGTCTGTGATTATGAGGTCCTTATTTCAGATAGCTCTTATATGTCCAAAGATTCTCACCTTTAATTTTCTTATGCTGCTACCAATATAGAGTCTACCACAAATACATTCAATTCCGTACACAACATATGTTGAATTACAATTTATTAGTTGATTGATTTGTTTTATTTTTCAATTTGGAAGGTGAATTTCCTTTTTTCCCTAATATAGGAATGGGCATAACTTGCAGTGCCCATATTTGTAAGTGCCCTTAATGGAGGTCTGAAAAAAGGTCTTTCTTACACTTGGAATTGGGCTGAGAAAACTTGGGCTGATCAGATTTTTGATGGTCGGTGCTCTCCGAAAACAAATACTTGGAGAGTTGTCTAGGTATTTCTGTAAACTTGAGTCTGTGAGGCGAATATTCCAATGTTCGCATAATGTCCGCTGTGTGTGTAACTCATTTCCTACCCCCAACAAAACATCTAAGTGCGTCACATTTCCTACCCCCAAAAATCCATCTAAGTGCATCACAATACCTACCACCAGCAATCCATCTAAATCCAACTCATTTCCTACCCCCAGCAATCCATTTAAGTATGTGTGTCACATTTTCCACTCCCAAAATCCCTCTAGGTGCAACTCATTTCCTACCCCATCAATCCATCTAAGTGTGTCACATTTCCTACCCCCAAACATCCATCTAAGTGCATCACATTTCCTATCCATTGCAATCCATCTAAGTGCAACTCATTTTCTACCCACAGCAATCCATCTGAGTGCAACACATTTCCTACTCCCAGAATAAAGCTAAGTGCAACTAATTTCCTACCCCCAACAATCCATCAAAGTGTGTCACAATTCCTACTCCCAAAAATCCCTCTAAACACATCACATCTCCTACCTCCAGCAATCCATCTAAGTGCAACTCATGTCCTACCCCCAAAAATCCAACTAAGAGCATAACATTTCCTACCCCCAAAAATCCATCTAAGTGCATCACATTTCCTATCCATTGCAATCCATCTAAGTGCAACTCATTTTCTACCCACAGCAATCCATATGAGTGCAACACTTTCCTACTCCCAGAATAAAGCTAAGTGCAACTAATTTCCTACCCCCAACAATCCATCAAAGTGTGTCACAATTCCTACTCCCAAAAATCCCTCTAAACACATCACATCTCCTACCTCCAGCAATCCATCTAAGTGCAACTCATGTCCTACCCCCAACAATCCAACTAAGAGCATAACATTTCCTACCCCCAGAAATCCATCTAAGTGCATCACATTTCCTATCCATTGCAATCCATCTAAGTGCAACTCATTTTCTACCCACAGCAATTCATCTGAGTGCAACACATTTCCTACTCCCAGAATAAAGCTAAGTGCAACTCATTTCCTACCCCCAACAATCCATCAAAGTGTGTCAGAATTCCTACCCCCAACAATCCCTCTAAACGCATCACATCTCCTACCTCCAGCAATCCATCTAAGTGCAACTCATTTCCTACCCCCAACAATCCATCAAAGTGTGTCACAATTCCTACCCCCCAAAATCCCTCTAAACGCATTACATGTCCTACCTCCAGCAATCCATCTAAGTGCAACTTATTTCCTACACTCAACAATCCATCTAAGAACTGACTATCTGCGGGCTGCTGCAGGTAATATACACAGTCTTATAATATGATGGGGCCAATGTAGAAGTATCAGGATTTTAATTGAGCCCAGTAATGGCTGTGCTCATGGCCAATGCCAACCTTACCTTAGTTGTTGCTGCAGGATGCTCTGTCTGGCGTCCATGGGCGAACAGGGGCAAAAAGGGAGGTGAGCTGCCCACAGATACTGCCCTTTGCCTTGTAGCTCTAAGCCGATGGCTGCCCGGGCAAGGCTGCCATGGAGTCCTCTGAAACGAAGGCAGCTTTCCCAGGAAAAGCACCAATCATGGGCAGAGGAGACGAAAGCGGCACGGGAAGAGGGCAGGCGACGGGTCGCAGAGTGAAACAGGTGGCGGAGCCCGACCAGGGTTGCAATAAAACAGCAAAAAGGCAGCAATTAAACCAAAATGGAGGCAGGGGCACAGAGGGGAAAAAGAGGGGCACTCACCTTACCAACGTCAGGACAGCTGCACAGAACCCACTCTCATGGGCCTATTGCTGTTAAGACCGACCTGGTCTCGAAATTGGAAGGAGGTTCGGCTTCCTGAAAGAAGCAGCCAATCACGGGCATGGGTGGCGGGCAGACAAAGGGAAGTGGAGGGTTCTCAGAGGGAAACAGGTGCCGGAGCTGACCAGGGGTACAACAAAATAGCATAGAAACCAAAATGGAGGAAGGGACATAGAGGGAACAGAGAGGGACACTCACCTCACCAAGGGCAGGACAGCTGCCCAAAACCCTTTTCCCCACTTCTCCCTTCTTTTACTCTGGTAATGGGAGTCATTTGTGTGTCTCTCTATGCTTTATTTTTGGAGTCATGCTTTTCTCCAACTTTTTAGGCTCTGTAATATACTTTTTCACCAACAGGCACACCCTGGGATGGCCTTCCAGCGAATACGCATACATGCGCACTCACTTTACCATCAACCCTCAGGGCGCTGCTGTGGAACAAAATCAGAACACACAATTCTGTTTGGATAATGTATAGGCCTCACATATATTTACAAGCATGTCAGCACGAGACAATTGGCAGGCCATCTGCCTAGCCACAGACCACTCCATTTGTTCCATTTCCGGCAACCCCTTTTGTTTAATTTAGCTGTAAACAAATTATGTCTATTATCCAGGTTCTGCTCCCCCAACCTTCCTGCCCTTTTTATCAGGATAAATTGGGTGACCACTGGTGTGGGCTGGGTGGGGCGTTGTTTGTTCTCGCCAGTCAGAGCTGAAAGCTATGGGGGTGCACACGTCCATGACCTTCCCACACCTCGCTGTGTCAGGCTTCCCAGGGGGCTGATAGCTTATATGGTAATTTCCTTTTTTTAAATACCACTTTTCCTCTGCTCGATGGTCTCTGTGACCGCTAACCTGCGACAAGACATAATACCAGATAATTAAGAAAAAGGAATTTTGCTGTTAGGAAGTGGTGGTTCTGTGGAGATCACCCACAAAAGAGTATGTCCACAGCTCATTCAGGCTTTTTAAGCCCTTGAAACCTTGGTGACATCTTTGATGTCATGGCCAGGTCATACCCCCATCTTTCTCCACCAATCAAAGATCCCTTTCTTCACAGGCTTTCAGCTTCTAGCCTTTGTGTGCCCTCCTCGGGGCACCCCATGACCCTTAACCTGGATATTGGGCATGGGGCTGCATTGCCCCTCTGTCATGTTAACTTCCATAGCTCTTTAACGCCACTGTGATGCTGCACCTCCTCAGCCGTGGCTGCAGCAGAAGGAGGCGATCTGGCTCTGTGCTGGAAGACTCTCACTCTGATTGCTCTCTGTCTTCACTTTCGCTGTCAGCCCTCCCTTTGTTTCTTTTCTACTGATCTTTCATTGCTTCTCTGTCCTGGTTCTTCCTCAGTGTGGAATTCAGGCATACTGTGCCAAAATGTGTGAGGTGAACGGTTTTTCGGCACGTCACCCCTTGATCTGGGCAATGTTTCCCATTTGTGCTAGGTGCCGCAGCACCACTTGCATGTGCCCGGTCGTTTTGGCATCAGGTTACCCTAGCCTCTGCCTCAGCCTCTTGTCTCAATGGTGGGCACTATTGCCTCTGGTGCTACGGCATCTAATGGAAGATGACTCATAGTGGCCTCCATCACTGCTACTTGTACTTCTGTACATTGTCTTTGGCGGTCCATTTCTAGGATGCGGTCTAGTGCTAGGTTCCATTCTGAGAGAATGGCTCTGTAGAGCTTCTCCAAAGACAGTCCATGTATTACTTGCTGTCTGACTGAGAACTCCTCATGCAGGAACTCACACACGGCTGCTGTTTCTCTGAGTCTGGCATGGAAGTTGTTGTTTCTTTCTTTCGTTCTTTGTTGAGCTAGTCCCACCTGGAACTGTTCATAGTCTTGTTTCAGATGTGGTTTGAATTTGTTATTTAATTCCGCCTTTGCCACTGTATAGTGGCGCTCTGGGATGTGGTTTGGTAGCGAATTAAACAGACGTAGCGCTAAAGTGCCGAGGTTTAACATGAGGAATAATCTATTGTTTGTCTTGGTCTGCCATGATCTTCCTTGATCTTTTTTTTTTTTTAATCTATCGTCTTGGTCTGCCATGATCTTCCTTGATCTTAGATATAGTTCAGGTTGCTTCAGCCACAGATCCCATCTCAGGGCTGCTCCTGGCACATATTGTTCAAATAGTCTCATGAACGTTCCTTAGGATGAGGTTGAGTCTAGCCATGTGGCCATGTCTGGGGCTAGCCCTTCACCTCCAGCATCAACCCCTGCTGGTCTGTGTGATATATCTCTTGCAAGTGGAGCCTGCTGTTCATCAGCTATTTGGATGTCTGTGATTTACACTTGCTGGTCCTGTGTTGGAGCATGAGACAACAGAGAACAGGTCAGGCAGATACTGGGAGTTGCGGAGGGAGCTTTTAGTATTTCTAGGTGGTTGTTGGTGTTCAAACACATCCCTTGATTTGTCAAACTGGCTGCTTGCATTGCACATGCTTTCTGTTTTAATCTCGCGATAATGCACTTAACAAAGGGCAAGAATTGAGTACGCCCATTGCGTGTTTTCCAGGTTCATTTTATTTTTCTCAACACGCGGTCGAGCGCTCCCCGGATAACCTGGCAGGAGTTGGCTCTGTAAGGAACTCATGGTGGCAATAGCAAAGACAGAAACAAGTGATCACAGTTAAAGGGTGTTTATTAAACTATATAAATGGGTTGGAAAAATGCCTAATTTAAACCCAAATCTAAGATGGGAGCAAGCTACAACCATCAAATAATAATAAGGCAGTATTAGTGGCGTCTTGTCAAAATAACAGGGCCTATATTAAAACAAAAATGTTGCCAATCCTTACAACTAAATACAGAAAAGTGTGGGATAAGGTTTCTTGAGAAAGAAAGAAGTGTTCACAAAAATTAAGTCAGGATGAAATAGCCGGGGATCTCCCTTCTCCATATTTTTCGCACAGGACAAGGTGGCACTTCGGACCACACACTCAAGCTTTTCTCAGCACAAGCCTACAGTTCCTTTCTCAGGTAACAGGACCTCTAGTGGTTAAGTCTCTTTTTCTACAAAAAAGTCTCATGCCGCTGAGGACCTGCTGCCTTTAAAATAATTTTAAAAAATTCCTTTTAGTCTGTATGTTGGGTGAGACTTTTCACAGCTGGATCCCCTCTTCCGGGCTCAGATCCACAAAAGGTTTCTACGCAATATCAGGACCTTCGGTGGTAAAGTATCTTGCTTCCGAGGGCCTGATGTATTAAAAGATAATTAACAAAAGTTCCTTTCAGATTGCACTGGGGTGATGATTCTTCACCCCGAGGTCCCCCTCTCCCGGGCCCCGACCCTGCTTGATTGGTTGCCTTTCTTTGGGTGATGCTTCTTTACCCCTGGGTGCCCCTGCTCCGTGGTCAGCCCCCTCTAGAATATTAGCCTCTCTCTGCCAGGTTCACTATGGCTTGTATTCCAAAGGATTTTTAAACAATCTTCTGCACTATATTCACAATTCTTAATGTCCTTTTAAACAGTTCACAGTGAACCTCCCTTTCTGGGATTCACTCTTGTCAGCATAAATGTTCATTGAGGCATCAGGCGTTGCCCCCTTTTTATCAGCATCCCTCCATCGGGTTCACTCTTGCCAATCTTTTCTTTCACCATGCAGGAATCATTTCCCTTAGCTTTTCATTACTTGCTGATCAAAGATTTCGACTGTACAGTGGATTTTATAAGACCTCTGTATGACCACTTTGACACTCTTCTCACGGCCCTTGATGGCCTTCTGGTACTGGTAGTTTTCAACAAAAATGGGGAACCAACTAGAGTCTCTCGCCGTACACCCAACTCGTGTCGGACCCTTTCAGCTGGCTTTCCCCTACGACCTTCACAGTACTTTGAACTTTCTTTTAACTTGCGCTTTTCATTCAACACAGTTCGGTTTCTTGTCGGTTTGCCCCACAACTCACCGGCTGTGATGAACTGCTTGGTTTTCCTTGCATCTGGAGTCAAGACGGTACCACGGTAGCAAGCTCCTTCTGCTCTGTAGCTTTTCAGCATAGGTGCACTACGTGTACTATTGGCATCTGCTGCAGCACACGTTAGCTTTTGTTCACAGGCTTACGATTTCTTCTTCAGAGGAATCATGGGTTTGGGTCGGAAAGGACAAGGTTGCTTCTCTCCTTGTGACCCTCTCGGTTCTCGCCGCCTTTCTCATCTTCTTAAACTGCCGCCCTGGGTTCGCTCTCTTGTCGTGCTGTCAGCCTTGCTCGTAGTGTGCTCTTGTGCTCCACCTTTTATCCCTGTGGGGAGGGGAAAGGGCCGTCAAGTGTGGGCGATTCTGTCAATTGTAAGAAACAAGGGGGTAGGGAGGACACTGCTATTATTTGATTATTGTCAATCACTGTAGATGTATGTAGTTAGTTAAATTAATGGCAGAGAGGACTTTGATGGGAGCACACCCTGTAGCCTTGGCACAAGATTATTATCAATATCCAAAAATTAGGAACAGATCACCTTCCGTTCCTGAGTGTGCTCACTCGTAACTCCCCTTCCGGAGTTGCTCTATTATTCAATTCCTGTGCATTATTTTACATAAGTGTAATTTCACTTCAATCACAAAATGAGAGAGTTAAGTCGTTGTTTTGTTGCTCAAACTTCGCATGTTATTTATTCATTGCCTGACTCATCAGTGCACAATTATAATTTGCCAATGCATTTCGGATATCCGTCCATCGTCAGGGCTCTCAGGGACTGTGTAATAATTATCTATCACCAACATTAAATTCCACACAGGTATGATAATGAACCGTTTCCATATCATTAAACATTATTAGAGTAGTGCCCCAGACACCATATCAAACATTTAGGTCACAATGGCCCTCATTACGACCCTGGCGGAAAGGGGTTTACGCCGGCGTAAACCATGGCGCCCCTTTCCGCCTGAGTACGAGTTCCCGTAGCGCCATGGAGATTTTTACGCCTGCTTTTTGCAGGCGGTAAAATCCATGGCGCTAAGGGACCTTGTTGTTAATTACGCCACCGTAATTTACGGTGGCGTAATTAACGCCTTCCCCACTCCCATTATACCCTATGGGGCAAAAATGGGAATGGGGAAGGGTAAATGGGGATTGGGGACTTACCGCCCCGCCAAGGTCGGAATGGGGCGGTAACTCCGCCAACCACCATGGCGGAGTTGGCAGCTTAGCGCCATGGACCATGGTGCAAATAGCACCATGGATCTCCGCCAGGGTCGTAATGAGGGCCAATGAATTCAAAATGCAGCACAATTAGCAAAAATATGTGGTTGACACATACCAGATGGTAGTTGTAATCCATATATAAGGTTAAAAGGATGAAAGAAAACAGAAATCAGTTTAAAGCAATATCAGCGAATACATGTTACTTAAGGTTTATGTAGTGTTGTGCCAGTTCCTGTATTCTGGTCAATTGCCTGACTTTGCCTGACCTTTTTATTGGGGTATGTCAGGTAAAGGGCCCTAATGTTAATCTGTTGGCTCTCGTGGTGTGCGAAAGTGTTCGTGCAGGAAAAAGGGGGGGGATAAAGAGGTTGAGTATCCTATGTTGTAGGATAGGGAAGAGGGGTTATTAGAAGGGGAATACCGCGTCTCACCCGTCGGTTCTGCCGCTCCACTCCCCGTGGACCCCACATCCAGGTGACCCCACCTGCACTGGTCCGCCCCCAGGAACTGGATCCAATAGCGATGGCTGTGTCCTGGCCACCTGGATGACAGATCCCCAGGGACTAGTTAGGGAGACACCTTCAGGTTTCTCACAGCTTGTGGCCACCGACTATAGAGGAGGGCAGGGGGTGTGGCACGCACACGTTCAGGCACGTCCTGTTCCCCGGATGGGTGACGGCTACGCACCGACATATGCTGCTGCAGGGACTTGTTGCTGAAAGTGTCTTATAGCACTGTTCGAGCTCTGCTCCTGAAATTGGGATGAGACGAAGCGAGCGCTCTCGTGAGCTATGTGAGCATCATCATTCCGTCAAATTTGGCAAGAAGCTGTGAAACCAACACAGGGTAAAATGAGTAGCATGGGATTTCTGGGAGAGGGAGGAAGGCAGCCAGGGAACGTGGATCAGGAGGAGCAAGCATAAGGTGCAACAGATGTTATGCCAGTAGGATGTAATCTCCCCTCAAATCAGTCTTGCAGCACATGGGCATTAATAATGACAGAGGAACCAGAATCGCCTGCAAGTGGACTATGGGTCCTCCTCAAGTTGGTACATCCCTTGCTTTCCCTGGCTTATAGCAGGGGTTGTGATGTTGACGATGTAGTAACCGTGAAAACGCCATGCACACAATGCACACTGGTTGGAAACGCTGCGCCTTTTGCCTCACTCATACAACCAAATAAACCACTGACCTGCATCATTAAAGGTTAGTGTCTAGTTTCGGTTTATAATGAGAACGTAGCCTCAGCAGAACTGAAGGCTGTTGTCTGGGGGAGCTGGAAAGTCATGGGCCAGTCGTTATGTAATGACCTAAATGTTCTGATGACTCCCAGGGGCATCGCTGAGAGCTGTGACCCTAGCTCCTCTACGATGTGTCCCAGAGGCTGAAGTGCTCAAGCCGTTGGAATGTACCAAAACAGGGAACGATGTGGTCGAGGGATAGTAAACCGAATAGGTGGGCTTCTGGTACAGGCACTTGATGTACTTTCCAGATTCTTGCAGGCGACGGATCACCCACGCCAAGGCGCGGAACCAGCGAGGTGTCTCCTTCCAGGTTTGTAAAGTTCAAAGCATGCGGATGGAAATGCCAGTTTCTAACTACCAGAGCCTAACAGGTCTTCTTCCTTCTACTGGTCTACAAGAACTGGGCAGTATATGGGAGTTCAAGGATGTAGGAGGGTGGAGCCTTTTAAAGGCTCGCTCTGCCCTTCCTGAAGCAACATTTGTGAGATCTCGGCATCTCGCGGGATTTCACCGAGATGTCTGCATCGCGCAAGATTTTGCTGGGTCTTCCTGCTCCTCTTGTTCTTGCCCATGGTGAAAACGGTGGTTGACTGTCAGATAAGGCAACAGAATCCCTCCTAACATGGGTGTTTTGTTATGTGACGGGTTTTTATAAAGTGCACGTTCGCTAAAAGCATCTTAGCACTGGGGGGACATCAGGTAGTTGAAGGGTTTAGAACAGGAAGGTTTTTAGGAGCCTGCGGAAGGCTCTGAAAAACCTTCCTGTTCTAAACCCTTCTGTTTACTGATTTCCCTCCAGCGCCATGATGCTTTCTGTTTCTTGGTGTGTCGGTGGTATGGCTGTTTGGCCTTCAGTGGTGCCCCTGTTATGGTATGGTAAAGGTGTAACCTGCAGCTCCAGTCAACCCAAAACCTCCTCTAGAGGTGACACTGGCCATTTGCACCTCTGATGTGTGTAATGGTGTTGTCTGCCTAGTGGGTATGCTGGTGAGATGCTGGGGTATGCGACCAAGGGTGGCAAGCTTCATGGCACCCTACACTATGATTATTAAAATGAGCCTCTGCCACCATACACACAAACATCCGTAAATAGTCACCATCAGCCCAGGGTGCCATATGCACCACTATCCACAAATACTCACCATTAGCCTGCGCCACCATACACATTACCATCTACACATACACTCACACCATCATATGCACCCTACACCACCATCCACACACCCACACTGCCACGATCTGCACCCTATGCCAATATCCACACAGAGAGACTACGTACCCCATTCTACTCAAAACCCTTCAGCACCATATGCATCTATGCCACCATAAGCATCAACAGACAATGTGACCCACCGCATCCTGTGCCACCATTCACACAGAGGCACCATATAGCCATCGAGGACCAGGCCTGGACTGGCCCACTGGGACACCGGGAGTTTCCCCGGTAGGCCTTGGTCATAGGGCCTCTTTGCTTGCTTGTTGTGACGGTCCGGGTCTTGGGGGAAGGATAAATAAATATGTGCCATTGACAAACAAACACACAGGCCAGCCTGGGTAGTTTGCTTGGCTCTGGCTGATGCTTTTCTTTTCTTCTGTCCTGTCTGGGCACGCAGCGCACCTGCGCATTAATGATGGGCAACGCCAGGGGAACGAACCGCACGTGGCTCTGCAAGAAAGTGACATAACATGATGTGCATCGTTTGTGCAGGTGCAGCAGAAATCAGCCAGTGACCTGTGCTGACTGACTCGGGAACAGCATGCTCAGGCCAGCAGCGGTGCAGGCACTGTCTGGCAGCCATTTGATTTTCAGGTGAGGTGCGCGAGTGAATCTGTGCGAATTGTGATTGCTAAATATATGATTTATTTTTATTTTGAACTGTGCAGTCATGAGTTCCCGTCCCATTTTCCCCCATCGCAACTTCCAGTCCAGCACCCACTGATAGCGCAGGGGTTCCCACGTGGGCCGTCAAATGAAGCACACCACTGGGTTTCATCGAGTACATTTTGAGGGGGAGTGTCTTTCCTCCTGACAATTGTTTTTAAAGCAAAATCAACGTGCCGCGCCTGGCCCAGGATCTCCACACACAGTTGCGCGTCGTTCGGTAATGAGGTATGCTGATGCTTCTCAGTATGTAGGGTTAATGGGCCGACCCAGGAACGTTTGTTTATATAACACTGTGGCATTATGGGGACTTGCTTCTTCAGAGACTAATGCATCAGGATCTCCACACACAGAAGTTGAGCGCCTTGACATGATGTATTTTAGGATTAGCTCCACACTACTTGACAGCTAAAGCCATTAAACACGCACCTGCCAGGAATAGCAAAACCAGCTACCACCGACCCGCTTCTGCCTTTCGCACCCGCTATTTTAGCATCTAAAGGTGAGAGAAGCGCCGATTTCCAGGCATCCAAAGAATGCAACCACTTGACCTGCATATGCCAACATCTGTGCTGTGTTTCTAAAGCCAACTGCAGGACTACCTTTTCCAAACATCCGCCCAGCGGTTGTGTCTACGGTTCCTCATAAGATGGCAGTGCATCGCCATATGAGGTTACACCTAGTATCTGATGGCAGCACTTTTAGGTCTTTGGGATTGTGCTGTTGACTTTGATATTGAAGATTGTTCTTCGGGCATGCCATCCCCTTGAAAAAAACGAATACCACTGACCATTCTTAAACTGACAACAACAAATGAATGAATGGATCCTTCTCCCTTAAATACATTACGTTAACACTTAAATGATGTGTCTATATTGCAAAAGTCAAAGGCAAATATTGTTGCTCGCATTTGCAGAATGACATGATGACAGAGCACTCCAGCCGAGCAGCGGGGTAGCCTGCAGGTTGCTGGAAAGGTAGAAAGGGAGCCTCTGATGGAGAAATGAACGTTCGGCATGCACAGCAAAAAGGTACTGCAGGCAGTTCCTGTTAGTTTAGTAGGCAGGCCCTAATTCTCATTATCCTGTTATCCCTTTCCCTCTTTCCTATTCTCTCTCCCTCACACTCTGTTTTGATCTTCCACCTGCTCTCTTTCCTCTCTCTAGCATTCTCTTACTCCACTTATGCTCACTCCTCTCTCTAAACATCTATCGATTGCCCCCTCCTACTCCCTGACAATGTTTTACTCTGCTCTCTGATTTTATCTCTCCAATGTACCATTCTATCATTATACTTCTCCTCTCTGCTAGAATCTTGTCTCATCCCCCTTGATCCCCTTTGTCACACTTTCTCCTCTTTTTTGTTCCTTTGTGTGTTTGGGCTCTCTCCCCCATATATTTTGAATGTTGTCACTGTTTATTTCCCTACCTCCATTTTGAAAAATCCCATCACCAAAGCAGGGAAGGGTGGTGCTGGCCAGGAATTTCCATAAGTAAATCTTCAAATGTAGACCTCCCAGCCACTCATGGAGTCAGCAATCTGGGCAAAAGCGATGGGATCATGGAGGAAGGGGAGCTGCAGAGAGTAATGCTACAGATATTTGTTATTGTGATTTACTTTGTGGATTGCATGGTTGCCCATTGTATACATCTACAGATGTGCAGTGTATGGACCATAGCATCTCTCGTATATTTCACATTACTTTACTCACCTCTAAGTTTTATTCAAAGATCTTGTCTGACCGATCTTCTCGCCCCACAACATCAACTCCCTGAATCCTACTATCCACTTCCTGACCATATGTGCCTTTTGGTACACCACGCTTGTAGATGTTGGTTATTGACCCACCCATTGGCTGCCCATGGCCATGCTAATCCCTATGGCCATTTCCACCCTCCCCTCCCAAAACACGCCCTCTTGGGAGGTTTTTTGAGCTAGCATTTTCGAGTCTTACCATCAAACTTTGCACTTAAAGTTCCTGCCAGTTTTTTCTCAAAGCAGTCTTCTGAGAGTTAATAACTTGATTGGAACTGTAAAAGCGCTACTGTTGACATAAAAATGTCAACCAGGTATGACTTCAGCCACTCTATTTATAAGCACTATACCTGTCCTTCACTGAAGTCCTGTTAAAAACAAGCATTGGCAAATCCAACAGTTTAATCAATATTAGGCATTCAGCAGGCACTGCTATTGTATACCCCTGTACTCTGAACACTTTGCAGCTACCACTATGGCAGTGCCCGGCAAAATGCCTTTCCCATGCCTACACAAAAGCCAAACATGTCGGCATTGACAATGCTCATTTAAGAATGCTTTTTATCTGTGTGCCCTTCCCAGCATGGGAATAGGATGAAATGGTTTAGGGAATGGATTAGAGATGCAGGTTTTCTGGGCATCTTTAATACCGGATGCATTTGGTTTTCTCATCTGCAAGATGTGTAATGGCACAGGTCCCTCTATCATTGAATCCATATATGTTTTAAACATGCTTTAAATGCACTCATGTTGACTAATTTGATCAACAATTTCTGGGGGTATAATCCCAATCACCTCATAGAAGGGTTGGACTCACGCACTGTGTTCGTTCGGCGAACTATGAGGCCACTTTCAAAAACATTTCCTGGGCCTCTTTTGGTTCCCAGTCCCGGCCCTGTCGAGGACAGCACCTCTGCCACCATCTACAGGCACCATCCATAACGTGATCCTCTGCAAGCATATGCGCTACCATTCACACATACGCACCTATAGGCAACGCCAACATATGCAACACCATCCATACGTACTCACTATCCGCATAAGCCACTGTTTGCAACAACACCTACACAGAACCACCATCATCCTATGCCACCATATGCACAATCCACACAAACTCGACACCATCATAGGCCGCCATTTATACCTGATCCCACCATCCACATATGAATTACGCAGCATACTCAGTGTCTGAGTATTCATGATGTGCAATATAAAATATAAACAGAGGAAAATACAATTATGTAACGTGAAATACAAACATGCAAATGCACCTGAAAACTCATCTAAAAATAGCATATTTTGTCACAGCACAAACTAATTCACATAACTGCTTCTGTAGTGTGTGTGTATAGATAACGTGTAATGTGAACCTAAAACATAGAATATTAATAATGAAGGCTCCTTTGATATCTGGGACTGGGGAAGGAACAGTCACATGCCAGGAGCCTGCTGAGTGACTACTCATCCCAGCCAAACCGGCCTTGCATTGGACTCTTCAGATTAATGTGTAGGATTATCATACACGCATTCTCTGATACCATCCAGAACCAGGGCCATTATACACAACAACAGACATACATACCCACCACCAGTTTATGCCATCCTGTGCACCCTACGCCACCACCAACAGACACACTCCCCCACCACCCTTACCATATGCCACCATTCACAAAGAGACACAAGATGCCCCATTTCACTCAACACCCATCGCCACATTGTCTGCCACCATCCATGCATGCATCAACACCCACGACCTTCCACATCCTACGCCACCATTCTCATAGAGCTACGTGTCCCATTCTACTCAACACCTTTCGCCACCATTTGCACCCTCTGCCACCATCCACAGCCTGCACTCACACCATATGCACCAGCATTCACACACAACCCTCATCTTCCTACACCACCTTAAGCAACATCCTTAAACATTCAATCTCCCACACCAACATCTGCACACCCTCTACCACTTTCCCTACATTACACCACTGAATATCCGGAAATTGACATTGATATTTTATTTCTATCGCACTAATACACAAGTGTTTCAGAGCGCGACAAGGCAAGGGAGGGGAACAGGGGAGAACAAAACAGCGATCTTACTAGGCCCAGTGACATTGAGAACGCGCATGTGCATGGGAAAGGGGGAGGGGAAAAGTGCAAGGAAGGGGGAGAAGTGGAAAGTGCGAAGCAGAGGAGAAACAGATAAATAATAATAAATAAATAATAAAGGCAACAAACAGTGGTAGGATCCACAACAGATCCACAACATGCCCCATTGCAGTCAAGACCCTTTGTCACCACATGCAGTCTGTGTCACTATCAACACTATCAGGCTTCGGCACCATACGCATCATCATCCACGCACAGGGGTGCTGCTAGGTCTGGAAAAGATCCGGGACTATGCTAATGTCGGGACTGTCGGGACTCGGGGCTAGCTAGCTTTTTGGTTGTAACCCCTGAGCTTCTATCCGGGGCTACAACCAAAAGACCTGGGGCTATAGCCCCCTTAATCCCCCCCCTAGCAACACCTCTGTCCCCGCATTTGTACCATCCTCCTATGTCATTATGTGCACCACATAGAAACATACCCACCAGCAGCCTATGCCACCATAGGCACTCTATTGCAGCATCCACACACCTCATGACACACGCCACCCTTTGTCACAATCCACACCTCTTCACAACATCAGTACCTTTACCACAATCGGCATCCTACACCAACATTCACAACCATCTACAAGACCAATATCGTTTTCCACACAATACCAATCGCCACAACCCAGTAAGACTCATCTACTCTGAAACCTAAAAAAAGAAATTGATTTTTTTGTTATAGTTAAGGTTACTATCTATTAAAGTAAAGCCACAAACCTTTGGAATACCAATGTTAAAGTTACTGTAAATACTCCATTAAATATTCACACACAAGTCTCTTACACTGCAAATTAAATCTTGGCTCACACTATTTTTTCACCCATTTTAAATATAAGGGAGTAAACATCAAAAGTCAAAATTGGTGCTTTGACGCAGTATTGTGACTACTTCACAACAAAACAATATATATATATATTGTGAGAGTCACTGTGCTATAGTTAAGGTGAAACCTAAATCCATTCACTCTGTGAAAATTATATTGCTAATAACCTTTGATTTGTTTGACCTAGCAGAATAACATTTTCCAAAGATATTTTCTGGCCCATCTAGATTTAAAATCGTGGTGTAAATTCATGCAACTGTTCGATATATATAAAGTGTTGAAAAAAAGGGATGCTTTTTACCATGCCCCCCAGGCAGTGTGGCCAGTGGCCGCGGACCCAGTATATGGGTAAAGTGGCCAATTGGCCTGACCACAGCCCCGCCCTGTGGCATCTTTGGGGGGCTTGAAACTGCCTCGGGCAATGTGGCAACAGGCGAGGGCTATCATCAATGTGCTCTAGTTTCCAGTGATGTCATTGATGATGTAATAAGTGATGTGATGAACATCATCGGTATGGTCATGGGCTACACATGGGGGA
The DNA here is from genome assembly GCF_040938575.1 of Ambystoma mexicanum. Taxonomy (NCBI): domain Eukaryota; kingdom Metazoa; phylum Chordata; class Amphibia; order Caudata; family Ambystomatidae; genus Ambystoma; species Ambystoma mexicanum. The sequence continues at coordinate 44,652,672 of NC_090922.1, forward strand.
CTCAGAGTTAAGGTGGCGTAGCTTCCAACACTTGCTAAATTTCAAGTGTTTTGTTGCGTTAAGCCATCACTTTAACGTACCTTCAACTAAAGTTTTTTCATTGAATATATAATTTTCTGATGATTGATCATTGACTCCTGGGAGAAATAGTTTGATCTATATGTGAAGCAGGAAGCCCTATTAGCTTACTTACCAAGATTTATGAGATCCCGAAGCATCCTGCCATAATGTGATGCTCTTGAGCTCCCCCAGGGGGAATGGGGTAGTCAGCAAGAAGACATCGATGTTGCCCTTTTTGAAGGCCACCTTCTTTGGGTCTGAGAGGTGATGCGTGTCACTCTGTCCAGCTGAGCCAGTAAGTGTAATGAAAACCTGCCAAACAATATTGAGAAATGAAGTCCCGCAATGCAAACCCCTTTTGGCCAAGGAATGGTTCTGTGCAGACTTATTAAGAGACATGTGTAAAATGTACAGTTCGAAGGAAGAAAATGCAAATGAAATCCATTCTATGAAAGACAGGAGAGTACAAGCTATGTGTACTTCTCTCTAGGGCAAAGGGGCCAGTTCTATCTATAGTACAAAAGGGACAATGCTATTGGGCACACTGCAAATAGGCAAACCAACGTCAATACATGTGTGCTGCACTGACGCTCTAGAGTGTACCTACATTTCTCCATCATGGTATCTTCATTAATAACATATACATTGAATACCTTCGCCTGTGTCCAAGATTTCAGAACACTTTAATAGAGAGAAAACTCTGTTTCTACTTTAGCCAAATGTACTATTTTCCAATTCCTATCTGGTTTGTATTCTCCAATTACAATGTAAAATGTACCTAGGAAAAGCACACTAAAGTTGCTTTAAAACAACCTATTACCCTTCATATAACCCTAGAAAAAAGGACAAACAGAAAGATAGATAGTCTGCCATGTAAAAATTAAAGTAGCCCTCTCTGGCTTCCCAGGATGCATCACGTTGGCAGCTGGAGCACAGTTCATTGCTCCGACTGTGAAGTGAGAATCTACGAATGCGTCAACAAGCTTTTCAGTTTGGGTTCACCGCAAAAACATTGTTTTTCTTGGAGCTTTTTTCACCCACTCTAGTTTTTTTGTGACCTTTAACTTCTTAAAACAATATTTGTGGAAATAACGAATTATTTACATTTTTGCTTGCCTCCAGAGTTTCTGGCCTGTTCCTGAATCCATGCCAAATCTCTTTTGCATGTACTTCTTTTGTGGGGATAAAAAGTCTTAGAAAGATGACTATAAAGTCTATGTTGCTTGCATTGCAGCCGCTCCTCCACAGGACATTGTGCCATTTGCCAAAAGAGAGGCTTCTCCCTAGTTAAGTGTCCCAAGGTCCTGAGCGAAGGTGACGATTGTCAATGTATTTGAACTTAATGAAGATACCCAAGAAAAAGAAGTAGAATTATCATACGTAGCGTGTCCTTACATTGCAGAAGAGTGAACACAGGCTGATGTACCCACACTGCCACAAGCAGAAAAGATTGCTGCCATACCTAGACCATATCACGTAGCACAGACACCTGCCTTATCCATCCCACAACCATTTCATGAACTGCCAAGCCTTTGGTAATCTCTCCAGTGGTTTTTGCTACACTCTGCCATGGATGTCCAGACATCGGGCTCTGCTTGCCCCTCCTAATTATCATGTATGGAATGAGTTGAAGCCTGTTCTTGATCTCCACACGTCACTGCTCTCCTAACCTTATCTCTACCACTGAAGCACAGCACCAACCACTGTTCAGTCTATTCTCACAGAATTCTTTGAGATCTGCACCTCACAATCTTTTATACTGACCCGGCAAGGGCTCACAGAGTTCCTTTAACCCGTTGCCTGATGCGCCAATAACTGACAGCCCTGGGCAGCCTTCTCTCCTAGCCTAGATGCTTTAATTAGAATGACCTACTAGTTCCCTAGACGTACGCCTGAGTTTCTGCCTACTTCTTACCCAACTGACTACTGAGCAGGACTCTGGTAGCATTGGCCCTCAGATTCCAAATTCCACTACCATTCTAACATTCTTTGGCCGAGGCAACACTCGTGGGTGCCTCACATTATCCTCCTCTCATTATAGTGCAATGAAAAGAGGGACCTCACTCTTGATAATCCTCACTCCATCCACCTCTGTTCTCATTTTACGATTACAGCCATGTCTCGCTTTCTACCCTGAAACCCTCTATCTCAGTGCCCCGTCTTCTTCCTTCCCAAACTAGGGCTTCTGCTCTCACTCTTGGGTCTCTCCTCTGCCCGCATGAACTTCTTAAACTTCCCCACTTGCCGCCTTCGGTCTGATCCTTAAATGTATCGGCACAGAATACTCACTTTGGAAGTTGTGGTAGCTCCTCTGCGGTTCCCGGTGCAGACGGTCACCAGGTAACGGTACAAGGCACAGGGATCATTATCTGGAAGGAGCACAACTCTGACCTGGTAAGGGAGATGAAGCCCATTAGTAAGGACAAAACTCAAAGTTTCCCTTCTGAACACCTGAGGCAGTAATCAATAGCACATGTTCATATTACAATGTTGTAACACATTCCTTCTACCCCTTCCAGGCCATCAATTCCTACTCTACAGTTGCTCTCTCTATTTTCCTACTCTACCTCACTCGCTCCTCTCACCATTAACATCCAACTGCCTCGGTGCCCCATTGCAGTAGCTTACCATCCTATCCTTCAATCGTTCACCAATGTCTACCGCACTCCTCTCTGCTGCCTTTTTCTCTTCTGCCCCTTTCCCACCTATTGCACTGTGATTGCCCTCTTTTTTCCTCTTTGTCGAATGCCTTCATTTTAGTTCGATCCTCAAAATATTGGGTGTTCACAAGCACATTACAAGTGTATTTTGGTGAGTTAGAGGCACTCCAGATCCTCTGCTATGAGGGGAGCGGCATGTCACAAGACGCTGGAAAGGTTGGCCGCTACCCATGTGCCTCGCAGAGGGTGGTTGGAGCAGGACTCTCTGGGCTTGTTACCCTCTCTAAGATGCACTATTATGTTTTCCTCATTGAGGATACCTGAACAATGAATGTCGCAGCAGGACTAAAGGTCCCAGGTGAAACTGTCACTGATTGGGACTGTTCACAAAGCTATAGCAGTCACTAACTGCAAGCAGTTTACAAAATTAACATCCCAGTTTACCAAAGGGCAGTTTACCACCATGCACTGCACGGTCAGGTGGGAATGCTACACCCAGGTGCCCCATGAACATAGACAGCCTCGAAGCACCACAGAACCGTAAACACAGCCACAAAGAATTTCAAAATGGCGGTGAGGACCTAGCACATATTGGAAGCCATGGAACTGGCAGTTGAGAATAATCAAGGCACTTTACCATTTACAAAATACGGAAAGCCTAATAACAATTACCTAACGACCTAATTAGGGAACCAGTGTAAAAGGGGCCAGCCAGAATACATGAGACAGGTTGCCCAAAAGATAATCCAATCCAGGACTGGCATCCAATCCACTTACTGTATAAAAGTAGCTGGAGAAAGCCAGTAAAGGGAGATTGCTACCTGGGCTGAGGTATCTTACCTGATAGCAAGTATCCAGCAGAGGTTCTGTCAAACCCTTGGCTGAAACCTAAAAATTGAGAGACTTTGGAGAGGCCTGAATAAGAAAGAGAAGGACTGTGGAGAGATCTCAAGAATGTGCTGAGTTAGCAGAACATCCCATCCTTTCATGCAGGCGAGACAAACCACCAGGGAGTGACATGTTCAGCTGCTACCTAAAGTGCCTATCAGAGGCTGGATGAGGTAGTATTCTGCCAGTTTGTTTTCTCCCTGGAGATGTGGTCAAACCCTACTGTGTTTCCTACTGTGGAATGCATGTCTGGGAAATTGCATCACACAGGGTGACTTGTAAAACCATATGAAACCCCAAGACCCGGAGAAGCTTGCCAGTGTGCACCATGATCTGTGTTGGTGTGAACCCAGAGATCACAAGCGCCAAAGAAAACAGCAGAAAGCTTACCATTGGTCGAGCAGATAAACACTGCCTCCCAAACCCGGTCCACTGAAGTGCCCGAAGTGTGCAGAACACCAGCAGAGCAGAGAAGGTGGAGAGCAATGCAGAGCAACTTCCCGCACTGGAGAGAAATCGATGAAGGCGCCACACACTGCAGGTACCATTAAACCCCTGGTGGGTATTTTCCCTCACCACTGAAAAACCTTGATTTAGGTTATCGTAGTAGTACTATAGTGTTAAGCCCTGGTGGCCTACACAGCGATAATAAAAGCACATTATATGCTTTTTTCCTAAATAGACATTGAAAAGGCCATCCGAGAGTCCTGGCAACTACTAATTGCAGTGATGCCCGCCCGCACAAAACCTCTGCAGGTAATCCACTACCTACCCAGGTTCATAATAGCTGAACTGTAGAGGCAGAATAAGAACAAGAGCAACTATTGCCGACATTATTCATTTCTGTTTTATATCTGACAGATCAAGACTCTTTGCTAGAAAAACTACGCATCAACTGGTACAAACACCCCATCGAATCACATTTATCCACACCTCTGGGCAATAAAACTCCTGATGAATGTTCTACATTTATGTACTTAATGAACTGAAACATGTTGAGACTATTATCTGTGACTGACGACACAGTGTAAAAAGATCTAGATTAGCATTAAGCTCACGTAAGCTTTCTGGGTCTTAGATATAGTTGTCAACCCTGAGTATAATCCTGTTAAGGAATTGGGTTGCCTTCATGTACATCGTGCTACCCAGGGAACTCAGGTGGAAATTGTAATGAGAGGAGTATTATATAGTACTTTGTGTTTGTGTTTTAAAGATTACATTGTTTTGATTTTCTATATTGTGTATGAATTTTTGTATTGATGATTAAATTGTTTTTTTTTTTAAATAATCCACACTGAAAAATTATTAGGTGTAATTTTTTCAGTGCCTTGACCTGACAGACCAGTCTCTATCTCACAAGTGTTAACCATTAAACCCTTTCCAGTCTATGCTAGCGCCCCTAACAAATTCAAAAGGATAAACGAATAGAGAGGCACCCTTAATAGTCAAATAACAAGGGATAATAGAGCCTCTACTGCGACCATGCAATCAACTCTCAGAGTTCAAACCTCAGAACAGAACAGTAATCAGGGGCACGCATACAAGCCAAGCGCCTCGATGCGGGGAGCGGAATCGCATTGAAGTTGACTCCTGGAGGAGGCAGACATGTCTAACTGAGGTCCCCTTAGATACAAGGGCAGGTTCTGGAAGACTAGATCAAGTGGAACGAGACTAGGTGGAGGAAGATGAAGACATCCTTGGGCAAGCAAGAGGCCCAGGAGAAAGCTCTCTAGGCCTTGCACAAACAGACTTAAAGTTAAAGGAAGGACCAATGGTAGGATGGCTGAGGAATTTCGGCTGCCTGCAAATGACCTGAGTCAGGGGTCAGTGGACAGGGAACAGGGGACTAGATGAGCAAGGGCTGTGAAGCTGAGGTCCTTGAGGGACTAGTGGTGAAGTCAAGATCCATAAAATGACAGAGGTATCCCTTATTATGTGTAGGTTATTCCTCTAGTTCCTGTAGGCCTTGTGCCAGCCCGCCCCTTGACTTACCTATACTTACTAAAAACTCTTTAAATCACAAACGCGTTCTCCCTTGCAGAATTGCTTGACCTTCCTACACTCCTACATTGTTTTCCGTATTGAAAAAGATCAAATACATATGAACCGCTGAACATATAAGTGGCTGTGTAGCCCTCCACGGAAACTGAAAGGAAGAATGGTGTTGAGGGACAGTGGTGAATTCTTCACATTCTGCCTGTCTCTCTATCTGTGACGCATTTATTGCTTGAAGCTTTGCTATGTAAACGTGCCGTTCACTATAAGGCCAGCCTTCCATAGACCCCTGGGACATGATACTGATTTTGTGAAAGAACTGATCTGGGAGCATTTAAACAATGTTTTTTTAAATCGGCTTTGGCAATTTAATTTGCCCATTCTTTATGCCCAAGTGCCTCTCGTGGTGCTGCTTGGAATGCATTAACATAACAGTCCACGTGTTGCATCACACACATGATCAAGGTCACACGCTGGTGCCGATTCATCTTAATGCAGCACCCTTTTTGCGGGCTACTTTACCACAGAATGTAAAAAAAGGGTGAGGAGCGGGATCTCATTTGTAAAGAGGAAATCAGTCAAACCAAAAGAATCAGGGGAGCACGCGTGCTGGGACAGCATAGGTAGGGGGGGGGGGGGGATTCCACGAAAAACATGCCACAGTGGGAAGGACGGCCCTAATCAAGAACACAAAATCAAGTCTTTTTTTTTTAAGTACCACAGTTTGGATAAACTGACTTTCAAACCCATAGAATTTCCATAACATCCTATTTTTGAATTCATTGTTAAGCCTTTGGATGGCAACCTGAGGAGGGCATATGGATCGAAGAAATGTGTGAGTTTCCGATGATGGAAAGGATTATTTACAGACATCTGGGAAAAAAAAACGGTTTGAGAATATCTGGGGAAGATTCTAGGAATTGTATTAGACTCTGGACTCTGTGACACTGTGGAAGAAAAAGGGGGCGGGTCGTGGTTGGGTGGGCTTTTTTGACAACTGTTCTGTAATTTTCATAAATATGTAAAAAAACAAAAAAAAACAAACGTTAAGTCTTTGGATTATACTTTGCCCATCAAGGTTTTGACCCACATAGTCCCATAAGGAGACTTTTTGAAGATTAGAAGTCCATGGTTTATGCAATTATCTGTCTGACATGCTAATGTTTTATTGCGTCTCTCTCTCTCCCACCCAACTCTATCAAAAAGCCTGCATAGCACCACTAAAAACTACCGAACACAGTATCACCTTACGTGAAACAAGTACCCACAAAAACCAGGGTAGCTGTATACTTTTAAAAAAACCTGAAAGATGGGTGACTCGAAAAAAAGTGGTGCAAAAGAAGATATTGAGTATAAAACACGGCTTGTATATTACATCTTAAAATGCAACACTACTGCACTAAGAATGCATAGCAATGTACTCCCCTATAACAAAACATTGGCAGGCCTACAAAACATTTCTTCAAAGCATTGAAAGCACTCTGCCTCACACACGCCTTATGTCACTGATGGCAAACCAATATGATCCTAATCACCCAATAGAATCACATGCTACAATAACCACATAGAACATTGGCAATGTGACAAAAACACAACCACGTTACCCAGATCTTACCAAACAACTAGGTCCACACATCAAAAGGCACAGACCACCTCTAGGACATCTCCCACTGGTATACAAATATTTCAAGCAATGCAGTTAGCCCTGCCATTTCTACACTTCTGTCCACCCCATCTGTTTAACCACAGGTGCACCCAAAACACTACACAAGCTTTATCCATAGTGTGCAAGACAACGACTATGTATTTCCTCAAACAATGCCATCACTCCCCCAACTAACTTATCCTCTCACATCGAACATTCTAGAAAAACACTTTCACTATCAACCTATTCCTCCTTTGCACACCACGCCTACCTTGCTCAAGGAAAATCTGGCACCACTTCACTTGAATCCTCCAGTGTCATGTGTCAAATATGGCACACAATAAGTTCTCAGTCTTTGGGATGGTTCAAGGGTTTTTATTTGTATTTTCTGGGCCCTAGGGCTGTCACTCTCCCTCGTCTCCCATGGGATTTCCTCCCAACCCAGAACTCTGTAATGCCTGGTTGGTGTGCCAAGAGGTATGTGAGAAACCAGAAGGTTTCTCACCTGCTAGTCCCTGTGGATCTCTCTCTCATGTGGCCAGGGCACAGCCATCACCTTTGGATCCAGACCCTGGGGGTGGACGAGTGGGGAAGGATCACCTGGGTGAGGGGCCTTTCGGGGAATGGTAGTAGGACACCCGATGGCGAGACACGGTATCCCTTTCTTGTAATACCTTTACCCCATCGTACCAGGTAGGATACGTGGGAACTTTAACTCTCCTCCTTTCCCTTCACAAACACTTCCACACAGACAGCTTGTAGAAGACTTACAAAGAAATCCTTGTCATCTGTATTATTCTACCTGAAAGAACACGCTTTGTGCACTTTATCTCCATCAAGGTACACAAGGTACCAAACCCCTTCCAAGATGGCTGACCGATTTTTGCCTGCAGCCCTCTTTGTCTAACCAGGCCCCCAGCTGCAGACCCTGCCTTCTGCCGATTGGCTACCAAGCCTACTACCATTCCCATTGGACACCGGCAGGCGAAGCCGGCCCACTCCCTCCAAGGCCCAAGGGAAACAAGGCCATCGCCTGTCTCATGCCTGTTTATGCCGTGACTGCCGTCTGCCAGACCCCCTGGCCCTTACACCCTGGCTCCTCCTAAAGGTAACATCTTTATCCCACCTCAGCTGCTGCACTGCACTGGATGACCGCATACTTTTCATGTGTTATTAAGGATACTTGACTCATATGCTTAAACTATTGAACCGGTTATATACCGGTGACCGATTGTCACCTGAAATTGTATTCTTTGCTGTTTTGATTGCTCTCACTTAGCTTCCAGTCTCCAGGCATGCGTTCCACTTCCCCTACCATGGCCACACAATGAGTCCCTATTCACTGTCACACGTGCACGCACAGCCCTTCCTCCTATCACTTCTAGTGTTCACTATACTTCCAAGTGTACCCTGCAACCTGCTGATAACGCTACATGCCTTATCACTTCCTGCCACTACCTACCAAGGAAGATTAATCCGCCTCCCGCGCACCATCTATTAGCCATATCCCTCCCAATTGCTTTCAAGCTGTTAGCCACTAAGTAGCCCACTCCTCTGTACCGCTGCTCCCACCGCCTGCTAATGCGATACCGACCTACCCATAATAACAAAGTTGATCTCAACACGCAAAACTCATCTCAGGTACTCGCTTGCATTGCCCATTGCAGCAAAACTGCACTTAGATTGTGTGAGAAACTGTCTCTGTAACCTACCTGATTGCCCAACAGTTTGCCTCTGCAAATCTTCTCTGACCACAGTAGCAAAGTCGCATCTAGATTGTCTGAAAACATGTTTTAGCAACCAGCCAATGCCAAACCATTTGCACCCAGAGTAGCAAAGTCGCATCTAGATTGTTTGAGAACTTGTTTTAGCAACTAGCCACTGCCAATCCATTTGTGCCTACAGTAGCAAAGTCGCATCTAGATTGTTTGAGAACTTGTTTTAGCAACTAACCACTGCCAATCCATTTGTGCCTACAGTAGCAAAGTCGCATCTAGATTGTTTGGTAACTTGTTTTAGCAACTAGCCAATGTCAATCCATTTTTGCCCTTAGTAGCAAAGTCGCATTTGGACTGTCCGACAATTTGCTTCAGTCACTAGCCACTGCTAATCTACTCCTGCCTATAATAGTAGCAAAGCCTGTTGAAAACTGTTAAGGCTCATATACTTGGTACCCATTTTCATAGCTTGCTCTGACTGTCATGTTTAGCTTTGCCTAGCCTTACCTCTTAGCACTCAAATCACTCATATGAATACACTATGCATCTGCCACTACTCTACGCTGCTCTACTCAGAACCATCCTCTACTTGATAACCTTACCGGACCCCAACATGTCTCAATCCCAGAATCAATTGTCACATGTTCGTGCACTTCCTAAGCATGTTGGCATGGCCACCAAACCCTGCAGCCTCCAACAGAGAAACCACAAACTTCGTGCCAGACTCCCAAGAATCCATGATCCCCGAACTAATGGCCAACCTAATTTAATCGCCCAAGGGACAGTCAGACTACACCCAATAACTCGCCATACAAAGTTACCAATGGCCAACACCCACTTCAGCTTAACTGTCGACTCTTCAGAGATCCCACTTCCCTCTCAAACTGCCCACACAAAGCTCAGCCACTATCTGTCCAACCTACCCAAATTGGCATAAAAGGCACACTAATAAATGCCCGCTCTATGGTAGCCCATGCCACAGACATAGCAGACTTAATCCACAATGAAAACATTGACCTCCTTGCCATCAACGGATCCTGCCTTCACCCTGCAGCAGGCCCCGCAGCATGCTAGCCACCCCGGACAACTATACTCTTATAAGATTAGAACGCACCACCTCCAGAGGTGTGGGTCTTGCTGTAATTGTTAAGAACAATCTAACACTAAGACTTTCCACATCCCATACTACCAACTCTTGTGAATCCCTCACTGCCAAACTTACCATTTCCAACAATCAAACTATCACCATCCACCTGGTATACCGACCACCAGGCCCTCTAGGTTCCTTTGAGGAAGACCTCATGAATTTACTATCTGACAACTTAAAAACTCATCACAATATCTTATCTTAGGAGACTTCAACCTTGGATTCAGTGACCTGCTAGACCCTAACGCTTCACAAATTAAAAACTCCCTGGAGGAACTAGGATTCACCCAAAAGATTACAGAACCCACTCATATCAAAGTAAGGACCCTCGACTGGGTTGCTGAACATAATTGCCCTACTACTATCACTTCCATAATGCATCAGCCCTGGTCCAACCACTATCTGATTTCCTTCACGCTAGAAGTCACACCTCCCATAAATACTAGCAGCATAGCACCTGCTGTTCCTACCAGAAACAAAAGAAATATTACTCCTGAAAATCTTATCCCCCTCATCCTTCCTACACTGAATTCTATCCCAGATCAGACTGACCCATCCAATTTGGTAGAAATGTACAACAAAGCGATGCTCGCATCCTTAGATGTCATTGCACCTTTGAAGGTCAGAAAGAACAAACAGCGCCAACACCTAAACACTTGGTTTACACCTCATCTGAAAGCAATCAGACTAGAGAAACGTCTAAGTGAAAAAATCTGGAGATCAGACCCATCTGACCTCAACAAAAATAATTTGGACAAACCTGCCACCCTCTACAAAAAAGAAATTATCTTAGCTAAACAAACCTCGTATAACTCCCGAATCTCCCAAGCCAAATCAAACACCAAAGAATTGTTTGCCATCCTTAAAGAGGTAGAATCCCCCATCCAAGTTCCCGATTCCTACCATAAGGACAAAAATGTGTGCACTAGTATACAAAATGCCCTGGCCAACGAGATAACAACTCTCCAGGTGAAGATTAACAATAAAAAAGAAACCCTTATGGCCTCTAAGACTGGTATCAATGCCACCACTCCTAAGAATGTCACAACATTATACCACCACCCCAGACCACTCGGACCCCCCACGTACCTCTGACTCATAGCTTCTATTTTTACAAAGTTTCTGTCAAAGAAGTCGAAAAAGTAATCCTCACCTTGAAACCATCTAATTCTGATGGTGACTTATGTCCAGCCCAAATAATAAAAGACGCTGCCAGTGAACTCTCCCCATTCATCACCAAACTTATAAATGCCTCATTCACATCAGGCATCAGCCCTAGCAACACCAAACACTCCTGGGTCCTCCCCATCCTTAAAAAACAAACCTGCGACCCTTCTGTCCCCACTAACTACCACCCCATAACCACAGTGCCATTCCTATTGAAAATCTTGGATAAAGTAACTTATCTATAAATCCAGCATCATCTAGAACAACACCACCTCCTAGGAGTGCGCCAGTCTGAATTCATACCTCAGCATGGTACTGAGACCGCACTCATAGACCTCAAGGCACAAATATACACACTGAGAGACAAAGGCAAGACAGCACTTTTGCTACTCCTTGATCTCTCAGCCGCGTTTGATTTGGTAGATCACTCTATACTCTGCAACCACCTGGTCTCTGCGCCCGCTTCTCTCAGGAGGCAGTCGCCTGGATCCAGTCTTTCCTTGATAACAGGACAATGCGAGTCTTCTCTCCTCTAGCAGCTGCGGACCCTGTACCCATATCATGCGGTGTACCTCAAGGCTCTTGCGTATCTCCTACCCTGTACATCTTCACAAAGCCCCTTTTCGATGATCTAGATGGTCTAGGTATCACCTACACGAATTATGCCGATGATACACAGAACCTCATTCCATTGACGGGAGATTATGACAACGATTTGGCCTTTGTGAAGAGAGTTTACCTCATCGTCCAGGCATGGATGGCCTCTCATGGTCTATGCTTGAATGATGACAAAACGGAACTCCTCATTCTAGGTACCCCATCCAACATCAAAAAACTAGGTCCCAATTACGCATCCTTCATAATTGACAACATTAACATTACTGTGGCTAAGGTAGTTAAAACTCTTGGCTTCTACATAGGAGGTCATTACGACCCAGGCGGTAAGTACACCAACTTTACCACCATGGTGTAAACTATGTTTACACCATGGTGGATGGCGGATTTACCGCCCCATTCCAAGGTGAGTGGGGCGGTAAATCCCCATTTCCCATTTACCCTTCCCCATTCCCATTTTTGCCCCATAGGGCATAATGGGAGTGGGGAAGGCGCTAATTAGGGCACCGTAAATTACGGTGCTGTAATTAGCACCAAGGCGGTTTAGCGCCATGGATTTTAACGCCTGCTAAAAGCAGCCGTTAAAATTGGAATCAGGCGTTAAGGGTTAACGACGGCGTTAACCCTTAACGCCTGGGTTAACTCACCTTTGGTAAACAAGTGAATGCTATGGCCTCAGCTACATCCTATACCTGCAAGTTGATCATGGCAGCTAAGCCTTTCCTCTCCCCTAACAACTGCATTCTAGAACAAAACCACCTCCTAAGAGTGCGCCAGTCTGAATTCAGACCTCAGCATGGCACTGAGACCGCACTCATAGACCTCAAGGCACAAATATACACACTGAGAGACAAAGGCAAGAAAGCACTTTTGCTACTGCTTGATCTCTCAGCCGCGTTTGATTTGGTAGATCACTCTATACTCTGCAACCACCTGGTCTCCGCGGCCCGCTTCTCTCAGGAGGCAGTCGCCTGGATCCAGTCTTTCCTTGATAACAGGACAATGCGAGTCTTCTCTCCTCTAGCAGCTGCGGACCCCGTACCTATATCATGCGGTGTACCTCAAGGCTCTTGCGTATCTCCTACCCTGTACATCTTCACAAAGCCCCTTTTCTATGATCTAGATGGTCTAGGTATCACCTACACGAATTATGCCGATGATAAACAGAACCTCATTCCATTGACGGGAGATTATGACAACGATTTGGCCTTTGTGAAGAGAGTTTACCTCATCGTCCAGGCATGGATGGCCTCTCATGGTCTATGCTTGAATGATGACAAAACGGAACTCCTCATTCTAGGTACCCCATCCAACATCAAAAAACTAGGTCCCAATTACGCATCCTTCATAATTGACAACATTAACATTACTGTGGCTAAGGTAGTTAAAACTCTTGGCTTCTACATAGGAGGTCATTACGACCCAGGCGGTAAGTACACCAACTTTACCACCATGGTGTAAACTATGTTTACACCATGGTGGATGGCGGATTTACCGCCCCATTCCAAGGTGAGTGGGGCGGTAAATCCCCATTTCCCATTTACCCTTCCCCATTCCCATTTTTGCCCCATAGGGCATAATGGGAGTGGGGAAGGCGCTAATTAGGGCACCGTAAATTACGGTGCTGTAATTAGCACCAAGGCGGTTTAGCGCCATGGATTTTAACGCCTGCTAAAAGCAGCCGTTAAAATTGGAATCAGGCGTTAAGGGTTAACGACGGCGTTAACCCTTAACGCCTGGGTTAACTCACCTTTGGTAAACAAGTGAATGCTATGGCCTCAGCTACATCCTATACCTGCAAGTTGATCATGGCAGCTAAGCCTTTCCTCTCCCCTAACAACTGCATTCTAGAACAAAACCACCTCCTAAGAGTGCGCCAGTCTGAATTCAGACCTCAGCATGGCACTGAGACCGCACTCATAGACCTCAAGGCACAAATATACACACTGAGAGACAAAGGCAAGAAAGCACTTTTGCTACTGCTTGATCTCTCAGCCGCGTTTGATTTGGTAGATCACTCTATACTCTGCAACCACCTGGTCTCCGCGGCCCGCTTCTCTCAGGAGGCAGTCGCCTGGATCCAGTCTTTCCTTGATAACAGGACAATGCGAGTCTTCTCTCCTCTAGCAGCTGCGGACCCCGTACCTATATCATGCGGTGTACCTCAAGGCTCTTGCGTATCTCCTACCCTGTACATCTTCACAAAGCCCCTTTTCTATGATCTAGATGGTCTAGGTATCACCTACACGAATTATGCCGATGATAAACAGAACCTCATTCCATTGACGGGAGATTATGACAACGATTTGGCCTTTGTGAACAGAGTTTACCTCATCGTCCAGGCATGGATGGCCTCTCATGGTCTATGCTTGAATGATGACAAAACGGAACTCCTCATTCTAGGTACCCCATCCAACATCAAAAAACTAGGTCCCAATTACGCATCCTTCATAATTGACAACATTAACATTACTGTGGCTAAGGTAGTTAAAACTCTTGGCTTCTACATAGACTCTACGCTCACCTTTGGGAAACAAGTGAATGCTATGGCCTCAACTACATCCTATACCTGCAAGTTGATCAGGGCAGCTAAGCCTTTCCTCTCACCTAACAACTGCATTGTCTAGCGAGAGCCCTAATCTTATCCAAGTTGAATTACTGTAATGCCCTATATATAGGCAGTAACAAATACACTACATCCAAAATTCTGACCCTCCAAAATAATGCCCTGAGAGCTGCCCTAAGTCTCCCCAAAAATTCCCATATTTCTGACCTCAGGAGATCCGTCAACTGGCTCTCTATGAAAGATAAAATCCTCCTCAAAACTGCATCTTTGACTCATAAATGTCTCAACCAAGCAGCCCCACAATACCTCACAGCCAGATTCACCAGACAAACAGCCTCTTGTCCCCTAAGAAAAACTAACTCTAACCCACTATTAGCATCCCGATTTAAGCTTACCAAATCCGGAGGGAGTAGCTTCCCTGTCAAAGCAGCACAATATTGGAATTCCCTCCCCCCTGCCTTAAGGGAAGATTTACCTTACTCACAATTCAGATCTAGTCTCATTCACTGGCTAAAGGAACATGACGTCTGACCCTACCTTACGTGCAATCTTCCTAGTACTTATTGTATACATGTGTCTTACTGTTTTTCATTATATGTATATGTATACACCTCACACTTATTCTTGGTTTTTACTGTTTACATTTGCCTGTTGTTCATGCTTACAGCATTGTAACCCTAGCTGTACTAATTTCTGTGCTCTATATAACTTAAGTTTAACAACCCTCTTTATGCCTTCGCGCCCAAATACCTCCGGGTCAGGTGCGCAATACAAATAATAAAAACAAACAAACAAACAGCCCTCTCTGGGAGAAAACAGACTCACATGTGAGCAGTGTACCTGACATGTCCCGTTACTATGGTCAGGTGAAGTCAGTCAATTATTGACAATCACTCACACCTGACTTCCATTAAACGTCCCCACATGGATAAAATGCGGAGCACGAGAGCTTACTCTGAGCGAGGCAAAGCACACAAAGGAATAGCAGTTTCGAGTCGGCAGCTGAACGAGGGAAGAAAGATAGCAAATTAAGAAGGGTGTGCAAGGAGGGACATACCCTTGACTTTTCGTCAAGAAACCATTAATTTCAAGAAACCTTTGAGTCAGAAAGCATAAGGCCAGGAAACCAAACTGAAGAAACATGCATTGAGTGTCGGAGATAGCGGAGGCCCTCGCGTAACCGACCGGTCACTGGGGTATCATCCTTGGCTTCAAGAACCAAGAAGTGCCAGAGAGATCAACACAGCCGCTGAGTTGGGGAAACCGATGCAAGACCGGTCTGTGTTGAAGTCAAGGTTGCAAGCGGCAACATTATATAACGAGCGCTGCAACAAACATTGTTAGACGTGTGTGATGAAAGATGCGAGCAAAGCCAGATGACTGATGAATGTTTTAACTTGAGAAGGAAAGATTCAATACCCTTGACAGAATGGTCCGGCACCGTGAATGTGCTCAATCAAAGGTATCTGTAAGGTATCCCGCAAAGAAGTGGTAGAAACGAAAGTAGAAGATTGATCAGAGCATTGTGCAAAGTGAATCAAAGTGGTCCTGCAATGTTATAAGCAAAACCAATCGCACATTCAAAAAGTCTTCAATTTTGATATCAAGAGGATACCGTAGAAAGTGAGATTACAAGGTCCGAGCACGAACGAGAGAGACCAAATATGAATATTGTGGAAAAGGGATCCGAGCCCGTATGAGGTAGATCCATAACCCGAACAGTGGAGATCCATGATCCAAGCCCAAATGAGGGAGATCCATGGTCCGAGCCCGAACGAGGGAGACCAAGTGTAAACATTGTGGTAAAAGGGGGTCCAAGCCTGAACAGGGGGGAAACCCATGATGAACACTGGAAATGAGAACTTGTGCATGTGAAGATCATGATAAGAGTGGAACTTTGATATTTGTTTGTTACGACAGGCCCTCTGCAGTAAGAGATTTTTATTGGAAAAGAGGCTTTGGCAGAAGGCCCTGATATCTATGCTTTGAACTGTATCCTCGTGGTACAGGAGCCAGAGTGTGTGCGAAGTTTGAATGTGCCACCTTGACCCGTGCTGAAAATGCGGGCGAAGGGAAGCCAACTGCTCAACCGTCCTGACAAATTGTTTCTAAAAACGTTTCATTTTGCATACACAATTGTCCCACACCCTTTTGTATTTAGAAGTAAGTATTGGCAATGCGTTTATTAGTATAGGCCCTTTTATTTTAACAGAGACTCTACTAGGACTGCATTATTATTATTTGATGGTTGTAGCTTGCTCCCATCCTTAGATTTAGGTTAGATAGGCATTCAAACAACACATTGAAGTTCAATAAACACCCTTGAACTATGATCAGTTGTGTCTGTCTTCACTGTTTCATACCATGTCTTCCTTACAGGTACCCCTACTATCAAATTCCTGGCTTCTACTAATGGGGGCTCCCAAAATGCAGGTTATCTAAACTCCGTCAGGGACCTCCTAGCTTTCCCTTCCCTAACCAAGGTTAGTGATCTAATGGGAGTTTGACTATTGCCTTGCACTTGCTCTGTTGTATTCATACTACTTAAGTCACACCCACTCTCACTTTCTCCTATATACTCACTATGAAAACATCAGGCGTGCTCCTGCCTCCACTCCTCCCTTCCCTCCTTCAATATTTCACTCCTCCTACTCTTGCATTGCCCCTTTAATGTTATCACTACTCCTAGTCCACTTTACGATTCCCCTCTCATCCACTGCTACTCTCCTCCACTACCGTTCTCCTCCCCCCACTACTATTCTTCTTCTCCCACTACTACAGTCCTCCGGCCAACTACTAAAACACCCTCTTTTCACTCATTATCATTCAATTCACATTCACTCCTTATACTACTCACCTGCCGCCATCCCCACAGAAACACACACCCACTCACACTGCAGAACTCCCTCCTGCTGGTCTCTTGGTCCACTGCCAGCCCCACTGCTGACCTCACCCAGAACACCTACACCTCCTTCGTCCCATTTCCTGTTGAAATCTCATTCCCTCTGTCGTGATTGGACAGCTTTCTCTAGCCAATACTGTTCTGTCCCCCCCACCCGGGTTGTGCGTGCATGGGGAAGTCTTCAAAAGGGGAGCTAATTAATGCTCACGATCTCTGTGTTTGGGGCTTCCTTACTGGTTGTTGTCCCTGTAAATTCGGGGGGAATGATGTTTATTCTCCCTTTTCCAGTGGATTATTTGGTTTGCGATCATAGGTGAGAGCCCTCCTTAGCGTGTTGTCACCCTTGCAGTTGGACAGTCTTGCTGGGGCCACGCTGACCGACAGCGGCCCTCTCGTGCTGCCGGGAGTAAAATGCCGGCTCTCTGTGCTAGGACTTCACACGGTTTCCGTGGATCTTCTTCTCTCTCCTGCTGGTGCATGCCGGCAGTCAAGTCTTCGCGGGGCTAAATCGGCTCCGGGCATTTTCTCTTCATTAGTTGATGTGTGCGGTACTGCTGCTAATTCTCTCACTTGGTTTTCTCTGCTGTTTTCTGTTCCTCGTCAGAATTTTCCTGGAAAAAAGGAGAACTTGCATGTATATGGACCAGGAGGAACAGCTGAAGATATGGGTCTGCAAACTACCATACTGAAATGCGGGGGTCAGGGGGTTGGTGCAGGACTTGGGATCCTTGCAGATATACCGGATCCCAGAACTAGGGCTGACCCTGGCTCCCCCCTCCTTCCTTTGATAAGGCCAGGTCTCTTGCTTTGTCACATGTGAGCAACATTCCTCACACTTTTACGACTACTTCCGCCCCCCCTCATCATCACCTAAAACCTTGAAGCAACATAAACCCTTCTCATCGCATTTAGTCACATTTGAAAACTTTAAGCTCCGATCAAAGACTGTCTTATTGGGGTTCCCAGCATGGTGGAATATCTGGCATGAAGCCGAGTGTGGTGATTGATTGTAAAAATCCATCTCCAATACGCCATTGCTCCATTCAGTACCCCACACTCGCCAGACGCCAGCCTGATGCTCCCCTGACAGCCGGCTCACTCAATAAGACTCTTACAGGTAGGTATTAAGGTTTATAAATGCAAATTAACCAAATTTAACATATCATCGCCAACAAGGTCAAATCAGACTTCTTCGCTGGCATAGTTCCTGCCAGCAAAGATAACAGGAAGGAATGTTTCTTGATCACTGATACTTTACTCATGCACCACAATTTTTTGAGTCTCCCACAATTTGGCGGTGTGTAGCTGTTATGTGTGCACCTTCACGTACACGGGTAGAATATTTTCATCATTTGCATGGCTGACTGCAAAAAGGCAGCATACCCACCTGTATCCCACCTTTTAGCACTCCACTGTGCAAATCAAGTAAACACTGGCTGTCGTGTACGCACTAAACACAGATCTCGCGTCCGCCAACTGTACTGTCAAATTCTCCTCTTGCTTCTTGTTTGGACCACACACTGTGAGATACATCCTCCTCATTTGAAAGAGCACGTACACACATGGCCCAATATTGACCCAATGCTGCCATGATACTATTGATAATGGTTGCTGAGATCCTTCCTACCGTTATTATGCACTGCCATTTCAATAATCCACAGTTACACCTCATCTAAAAAAATATTAGAACTTTGAATCCACACCTCGTGCAACTTTACTCTCTATTGACATCTACCCTGGTAGCGAAAGGGAAGTCGAGGAGTGTAGGGTTCTCTTGAACGGGCAGCACCCACTCTTATAAGATCTCCCCTTTCATGGTTCTTTCTGAAACGAAGGTCCCACATTCCACACGGTGGAGTGGGTAGTGGCAAACATATGGCACTTCATCCTTCTGGGTATTGGGCAAACAGAGGCCACCAACAACTGGGGGTGAATTAGCTGCTGGGTGCAGCTGCCTCAGCCCATACTTGTGGCTTCTCCGGAGCATGAAGTTAGTGACTAGTCCACAGCGGCACAAGGATGCCAATGCAGCCAAAAGAAAATGACGATATTTTACGGGGTACAGGAACGGATATTGTAGTAAAGACACAAGCCCATTCTAGTTTATACGTTTGAAAATAATGTTTTTAACTTATTGACAGTTCCATTCATGTGAACACACATGTGTTTAGTGCATGGGCGGTCATCAGAGCTTTGCAAAAGATGCACTGTGGTGTAGTGGGAATGGTTTGTTATGGCAAGGCAGAAAATAGAAGAGAGGATCATTGCATGTTGTACTATAACTGCGTGTGAGATTCCACTGGTGTGCCTCTGTCAGTCTGGCGGCCATCTTTGCCAGAAGAGAACAGTTCTAAAATATGCAAGTGTCTTTCTTCGATTGTCCCTTTCTCACAGGTGCCCGTCGGCACATGCAGTTCCCAAACCAATGCACCAAATTGCCACCACCGTAAGGAACCAAAACAGCTGAAAATCCCTCTAAATAATCCCATTCCCTAGTTTCTGCTTTGTCTCTCAGGGAATTATATGCATGCATAAGCATTGCATCTTTGAAACTCAAACAACTTTTGGGCCTATTGCGTTATTTGAAAGTTGTGTCTGCTCCCAACCTCAGCCATACGTCAACTCCCATCCGGAGAAACGTTACGTGAGATGTTCAGCGGCAGGGGAGCATAAGCCATTTCCAGATTACAGTGGCAACAGGAAGAGAGCGGCAGATAGATCTGCGTCATCAGCAAATAAAATATCACCTTCGTTTTATCCGACGTGTCCATCTTTCGCACCCAAATCACTGATATAATGTAGCAGGCATAGAAGCAGGCCAGCAGGATCACGATGACCGGGTTCTCGGAGATCTTCGAGAAGTATTCTGCAGTCTTTGTGAGATCCAGCTGTGCAGGCAGCACAAAGAAGGAGCTGCCGAAGAAGGAGAGGTGATTGCAGAGGCATTGCACCTGCGATAGGTCCGTCTGCGGCCCAACCTGGAAACAGAAACATGATTGTATTACTGACATGGGTTAGACTGTGGCCATCTTTAACTGGGGCTGGTCGGGGGATCCCCTGAATTGTAACATCTACTTGGATTTTGAGACTCATCAAAAGATCAAGCAACCGATGTGAATGGCATTCATTATATGTACATTGTCCTCATACATAGACACTAGAGAACTGTTTTGGAATGCACCTATAAGTGGTGAGTTGACAACCTCATAAATCTCTCAGCTTGCTAAGATCTATTTCACTCCTAGATATCGTTATCATCATTAGAATATTTATTGAGCGCTGACCTTGCTTCCCACAAACATAGATAGGCACAAGCATTCCCCTCTCTCCAATCTCCCTCCTTATCTCTCCAGCCGGCGTGATGACGCTTTGCGATCCTTCACCACATGCGCAGTAACCGCGCATGTAGTGTTCCCCGGCGGCGGCGATGTTTGGGTAAGGCAATATGGGGTGGGGAGGAGGTCAATAGTTGGTGGGGTAATAGGTGGGCGAGGGTGCTCCCTGTGCATTTTGCAGTGAACAAGTTGGCAGAAAAATGCCCTAAAATATTCTGAACAATTTATGGATAAAACCTGAAGGCTCTCCCAGTAAGGCGGTATGTTATAATGATCAAATAATCAGAGGTTTTCTCTATGCAACAAGTAGTCCCATCTTCCCCGGCGAGCCCTAGACATAGTGACGTGTGTCAGCCCCAAGACAGACCTCTGCTTGTAGGCGGTAGTAAAAAACAATTCTTACCCTACACCCTACCTTCACAGAGGAGGCTATAAAGAGATACTCCACCCCTTACTCCCGCTTGTTTTTGTCTGTTCCACTAGAACAGGGCTTCAGGTAAGCAACTCTCCTGCCATGTGGGAGCTGAGAAAGCTGCCAGCATGGATACATGATACGCTAGTTGGTGGAACTGCTGCTGCAATTCTCTGTCCTTAATGAGAGAGCAAGCTATTGAGATGGACCATGACCAAGTTGTAGCAGAATGACACAGGGACATTGCCATAATTAAGGTAGGAGATATCAAAAAATATATGCCTGTCTTGGGTTGATTATGCTATGTATAAAGTAGCACTGCCTTCTTAGACAAAGACAATTTCCTGGCGAAAAAGGTTGCCATTTGGGCTAATTTGCATACCCACAATGCCTTGCTGTTGTGGCTCAGAACTGGAGGTCAACTTCCAGTGATGGCTACTAGGTGGCATTGTGAAATGTGTGGCTTGGCTCAAATGAACTTTCCTATATATATATATATATATATATATATATATATATATATATGTATATATATTATGGTGTGTTTTGGTATTTATGTCCCATTGCCCTGCCTACCCAGAGTATCTACCGGTACACGCAGGCGCATACTGGGCTGTTTAGAGACTCAACCGAGAAGGCAGCCTGCTGCAGGCCGTATGATAGGCAGAAGTAATGGAGGATCCAGATGTGCATATTCTGAAAATAATGCTGTTTTCTTGTCCTACAAGGCATTACAGAGGGCATGGCAAGTCCAGGGCCAATGTATAAGCAGCCGCTGGTTTCCCACAATAAGCAGCTTTAAAAGCAACTTAAGATCGGGTGAGGGTTGGAAGGTTCTTTTGAGTGATTCAGATGAAAAAAGGTTTATTCTTGCATAGCTCCCTGCAAAGCAACTGCTCCCCTCAAAAAGACTACTCCCCTCAAAGAGACTGACTGGTCACACAGAGAGATCATGTTCTCAACTGTGAAAAGGTCCGTAATATGACCTTATCAAGAGGGAATGGGAATCACTCTCAGTCAGGGGTTGGAGGCCTAGCAGGGTGATAGCCAAAGACAAGCCTACTCCAGGTGGAATTCAAAGGGGGACCAGTTTCTGTCTTCCCCCCACGTGGCTGCATGTACTTGTATATGAACAGTACAACTATGATTACCCCCATACTTCTTCAACCAAGTGTTTGCCAGTTTCTTACTTTTAATTTCAGGCAGCAACAGACAGAGCAGAAAAACTGGGGGAGGCCACCTACAGGTTTACAGCCCAGCAGAGCCTACAGTTAGACTGCTCCAGTCATCAGATCGCTCCAACCAGCGGGAAGAGGGAGAGCTGAAAAGTGGCTCAGCAGAGGATCTGCACGGCCGCAAGGAGCGCTGCGCGCTGCCAGGGGACATCAGCGCACGCCACTCCAGCAGCTGTACCAGAGTTCCACATCAGGAACTATTACAAACTTGCAGCAGAGCAGCTTCCTTCCCAATACTTACGAGTGGTGTGGCTGCAGTGTGTCCCCTGACACTAAGTAGAACACTTACAACCTGGGATGCCATCTTCCTGACGCGGCGGACCCGTACAGCAAAAAGAGATGGCGCCTAGCTCCCATTTTATGTATTCTGTAAATTGTAACACCTCTAAGCCGGGAATGTCAGGGTGAGATTGGCTACAGGAAGAGGACCAATGGGAGAAGGGTGAAGAGTATAAGAAGGGGGACAGAAAGCAGGAAGGTGCTGGCTGTTCGGGTGAGGTCAAAGGAGGAGGAGGTGGTAGGCCAAGTGGCCAAAAGGTGGTATGGTAATTTTATGGAGTGTGGAGGCCTTTGGAGAGAAGGGGAGGCACTGGTTGGTGAGAGCAGTTGTTACTTTGTTGTGAGTGTGCATGCAAGGTGGATGAGTGACAGTGTTAGTGAAAGAGTAGAGGGTGAGTGGAAAAATGACTGAGAGAGTGTAAGGAGGGTGACGGGGTAGAAGGAGGATATTGGTGTGTAGTAGTGGAGTGGAGGAGGGAGAGTAGTCGTGAAATGGAGAGGAGAGAATAGTGAGAAAGAGAGTAAGAGGGAGTAACATCGTAAGGTGGAGGTAGAGCATAGAGAGAGAGAGAGAGACATTGGAGGGTCAGTGGAGGAAGACAGAGGAGGAGAGAGAGAGTGAGTGGGTGGAATTGAATGGGCGACAATAGCACGGGAGGGTAGAACAGCACTGAGAGCTGGGGAGAGGAACATCAAGGAGCTAGAGTAGGGCTAGAGTGTCTGGAAGGCACAAAACACCCCCTCCTAACTAACTCAACAGTAGTGCAGGTCCTGGCAAGTAAGCCCCAGAGAGAGGTTAGAAAAATAAGGCAAAGGCTTTTAGGCAGTGGTCGAAGTGAGCGGGAGCGGTTGGGAGCGGTTGGGAGCGGTGCTCCTATACTTTTTTTAATTGCGATTTACAGCTCCTATACTTTTATTTGAAAAAGAAACCGTTCCGGAATGGTTTCGTTTTAAAATATAAGTGTAAGAATAAGGTGAAAGGTGCACTTTCAGTGCACTGCACTGGACATTCCCTTAAACAGCAGGCGCATGTGTTTGGGGGTTTGTATTGTGCGTGGGAGGGGTTTTTAAGGAGCAGGGACAGGCCAGCAGGGAACATAGTTCCACTACTTCTTTTCGTACACTTCGATCACTGCTTTTAGGCCCTCACAGACAGCGAGGAAGAACTTAGATAGTAGGGGTTAACAAGCTCTAGTTACTGACCTGGGAAATAGGTATTCCTTGGAGGGCGCTGTTTCTTCTAGACGAGAAAGTGAAGGACGACCCTTAGAGCACTTTCAACAATTTCTAATAAAACCCTTGAACCATCAAGTTGTTAGTGGACATTGTTGGTAACTTTTTAGAGGCAGCTCCTCTTGCTGATGGGTTGACTATCTGTGCAAGGAGGCATGTCTGGCTGTGGTTTCTCAGTGTGGATGCTTCTCAGAGGGCATCATTGTTGAGGCTCCTCTTCCTGGGACAGAAACTGTTTGGGTTGATAATGGGCGAGCTTGATTTATTAACACTTTGAATGTGGTAAAATGCCATAAAGGCTAGTGCACACTATTAAAACATCAGTACTTCACAAAATCCCAATGATGAAAGAATAACAACACAGAGCTAACAATAACATCTATCTTAAATAAAGTGCAGTTCAACATGAACATACAACATTATTAAAAATGTATTTAATCAATTTCCCTAGTTCTTAATGCCGTTTTTAAAAATCATTTGTAAGCCCACACCACTGCATGGTAAGGTATTAATTTGAGGTGTAGAAGCACCATGTGGCACAATCTGTAACTTTGAAACCTCGGCGGGGGAAGGAGTACCAAAGCCCAAATGTATGCATATTTTGGGCATACGGTATTACCCAAATGGACCTTTTACAATTGACCTTTTGTACAATTGGCCTAATTATAGTGGTCCAAATTGACCTTCTGCACAATTGACCTTTATATTATTTAAGTTATTTTATATATGTATTGGGTTGGTTTTGGATTATAAATAATATAAGGGGTGGGGGTTGCATGGGGTTTTGGATTGGGTGGAGGATTGCGGGGGTTCCCCCCCCGCATATATGTCCTAATTGACCTTCTAAATTAGGTCAACTCTCACGAGGTCAATTGTGAAAAGGTCAATTAGTATACAACTGGGCATACAACTTAAAAATGAGCTCGGCAGACTGGGCAAATAGGCTTTACATCAAAGCATAAAAAAGATATTGCATGGCTCTAGCTTGCAAGAGAAAGAGAGAGGGAGAGAGATCCAGAGAGAGATCCAACCAACATGACTGGTTTAAACTGTGTCCTGTCCTAGTTGAACTAAAAAGTGTTTATATTTCCAGAGAAGCTCCAGAAAAGCTGGCAAATGTCATACATTAAATGTATCCTTTAGACACACATCAATCTCTGCTTTGGCATTTTTAACTATATCATCCATTACCTATTCAGGAATTAGGAAAGCCCACTTAATTGATTTCCCTTTAATGCTGACCACATTGCCAATCGGATCGTCGAGCACCATAGACAAAGGTGCGTACGTCAATGAGGAGTTAGTAAAAGAAACAGGGCTGTGACCAGTCTCAGTACGTCCACTTACAGACAGATCAATATAGAAGCAGACCGACTATTATGGAAAGTAGCTTTACCCACAACATCCGAAATCATCTTGCCAATGAGCGCACAAACCCCTATTACATCAGAAAGGTGTATAAGCAGAGGCCTACTGTGTCTCAATGGAGATGAATGGTGATGGCTGCCAGCCAGTAGGCCCTATACAAAATCCTTATCGGAAGCAAACAAATATTCTGCAGACCCAGTTCCTAACTTACGGTTAAAGTCGCCACCCACAAGCAGGCAATCATACTGCAGATTATTGTCTTTGTCAGAAGAAATCAGTACACAGAAGGAATTTAAGCTCCCTTCATTGGAGATAATCACTCATTTTTGGAGATAGAATTATAAAAACAAAATGCACAAAGAAAATGGAAAAACTGTTTGGGTCCTGCAGCCTAAGAGGAAGGATGTGTGGCCAATCCATGTCAATCACTTTAACTGAAAGTCCACTGGAGACTGAACTCCACACACACAATCCCCATCAAGTCGTGGCAATTGATGTTTTCATAGCTGGTTTGAAACAGGCAACAAACCCCTTTAGGGTTATCGACGAATGTGGCCGTCTCTCCGGCAAATATACATCATCATGTTTCTCAATAAATGACACTAAATATTTATCATCAAGCTATGTTGCAAGTCAGCATGATATACACAACCCAGGAGGGAATCACGGCACCATTGGGCTCATCTTCATCAGAGTAGTCATGCTTTCGCCCACTTGACGGCCCTGTTGAGCAAGTCAGTCCACATCGTCTGATGTTGTCAAGAGGTCTTAGTTGTTGGAAGTGCTGACAGCATATACTCCTGGTGCTACACTCTTCCTCTTCACATTGATAACTAGATATTGTTGCACATGCCCTTCCCCTTTCAACAGTAAAGCTGTTGTTCCTCTCCACAGAAGATCCACCAATGTCTTTCCGAGATCCAACCCTGCCCTGTAACTTTGCAGATCCACCGGCCAAAAGCTTCAACCTGTCAAGGAGGTGTCGGGATCTGAGAGAACGGGAGGGAGCATGTGGTTGGAGGCGCACTGTGAGATACTGGGGTGCCGTGTTCATCACACATGTGTGTGTTACGGTTAGAATGTTATGCCTAATTCTAAGTTTAACAGGTAGCCAGTGTAAACCCTGCCTGGCCGCAATAACATGAGTTCACCTGGCAAGACCCGAGACTGCCCGCACTGCATGATTCTGCAAAACCTGGAGGGCAGCTATAATGGAGTGCGAGCAACCGCTGAGCAGACTGTTACAATAGTCACGTATTAATGAGGACTGAGTCCAGGGTGGCTAAATTCTCATAAGAAGGAAAAGGGTGGATGTTGCATAAAAGCTTGGTGATCAACCCATAGGAGGATCTAATGAGGGCTGCATGAGGAATCATGTACAATTTGGCATTCAAGTCCACCCCTAGGGTTTTAACCTTCTTAGCCACCGGGATCAACGTGTAATGGTCATGATTTGTTCTCATTTCTACCATTAAGGGGAACCCATTGGGGCCTTCCCTTTTTTATGCTTTGCTTCTGAAGTTTATGGAACTTGGGTGTGCTGATGTTTGGAGGTCTTTGATTACATATCGTGATCCTCTTCCACTCTGGATCTAGGTCTGGATTGTGGCAATTCGCATGTGTTTTATACTCAAAGGACTACATTTCCCAGCATACATTTTACACAGCTTTGTCTCCCCAATGCAGGCCAAAGATGGGTGAAAGAAGCAGAACACAGATGTCTGGCAGGTGCTACCACTGATCACACATGTGGTATGTGATCATTAGTCTGCCTCTCAATCCTTAGTTTCCTTTACTCCGTATCCTGTCATTTGTGGACACAAATTCCTTCGAAGTAATTTACTTAAAAGGAATTCTGCTGAAAAAACTACTCGAATTATATATGGGGCTGGGGCTAAGAGGTTAAAAGGGATGGGGAGGGGATTGGGGTAGGGGTACTAGTATAGGGAAAGGGGTAGCTTGGGGAGAACCCTTTAGTCGATTGATGGTCATTGATGCACAATTCCTGTTGTGCTTGGCCCTCATGGTTCCTTCACTAGTTCGTGGTACTATTTCCTGATTTTTTTCTGTTTTTGGATTCCTAGTGTGCTGTGCTCCACACTGTTTTCCTGTGTGCTGGAGTCTCTATTTAGCGCCCTCTGTTGCTCCTGTGCCGGCACTATTTCAGAGTGCCCATGCATAGATTTGAGGTGTACTCTAGTGTTGGTTTTTCCATGCTCCTTTCTTTATCTGTGCTAGAAGTGGACGTTGTTGTGGTTGTTCCTTTTTTCCCTAATTTACTTGTTGGTTTTGGGGGTGGTGTGCATGCGTGCAGCTGTATGGTTGCCTCTGTTTGAACCACTATTTCTACCTGCTTCCTGTCTAGTGCTGCCACATGTGAAGTTTTCCACCCTTTGCTGTTGCAGTAATTTCAGGTTCCTGTTTGATCAAGGTATCCCTTGCTATCCCAGGTGCTGTGTACTTGTCCTTGTGAGTGTTACCTTTGAGTTGCCTTATGTAATATCACTGAACGCGTCAGTTCATATGCCCTATCATCGCTTGCACTATAGTAATCATTTTCAAAGCTTTATTCGGTTAGACCTTTAGCTAAACATGACCATAATCAATTCGAATTATCCATTCCAAATTAATAAGTACGGTTAAAACACGCACGTACTATGTAAGTTATACAAAAGGAAGCAATCTGGTTATACAAAAGGACACAAATTAATATAAAAAGCTCCTGGAAGCAGGATATCCTCCAAAAAAAACTCAGAGAGGAGAGCAAGCTTGCAGCCTCTTGGAAGTGACACTTACATAATCATGTAATGCCCAACAATCTACTTCTTAAGAGGCAAGCACAGTGCAGGTATCTGGCTTTAGAACAAATAACCTTCACTCCAAGGAACAGGTTAAACATTGCATGGCATCACATGTATTTCTTATACTCAACTCCAGCAAGATAGGCCTCACATACCTACGTATCGTGAGGAGGCAGGACAAATTAGCATCATGTGCAATAGGGTTTCATCAAATGCTCGACATAGAGATCAAACACCCGTATTAGAGGCAGACCATAGGCGAGTGTAGTAAGCAGTATATATAACCCCTAATCTAAAGTGTACATAAAGTGAGCGCTCTTAGGGTGGGTTCGAATCCCGTCCCAGATATGCTTACAGTTTAATAGGTAGGAATTCTGTGCCATTCATCAAGGCACTGCCTAAAGACTTTAAATGGTTCCTGGCAATAAATGTAACCTTTAATTTCACGTGAAATATGGAGTCTTGCCAGCATTCTGAGGGGACAGTCCAGAAGGGCTCTGCATTCAACCCTATTAGCATAGATTTCACGTGTCTCACCCACCCACAGTTGGCTGCAGCATCCAGTTTAAGAAAGTCTCTGAGCGCAGCTCTGTAGGGGAGCAAGCCCGGGGTGGACCAGATTCTTACCCAGTACAGCACTTGCTTTAGGGCAATGTGTGCAGCTATGGGCGATGTCTGCAGGTCCAAATGGATCAATGAGGTTGGGCCATTTTTAGGTAGTAACAGCAATTTCTTAAGGAAGGTGTTTTCAGTTATGAATAGGCCTTTTGTGGGTTCATAGCCCCATATCTCGGCGCCATATAATGCCAATTACCTTTGTTTTGGTCATATTTCATTCTAGCCCAAGTTCCTTGCATTTCCCCAAGAAGATGTCAAGTGCTACTTTAAGCCCCTTCAGGATTGTTGCAAGTGTTGCCGCGTCATCAGCGAAAAATAAGGTGGGCCACCTCGCAGATGCAATTCTAGCCGCATCCCATATACCCTGTTCCAAGGCATCCACTATTTCCTGAATATAAAGCAGAAAAAGAAGCTGAGCCAGGTCGCAACCTTGGCGCACCCCCCGGTTTACCTGAAATGGTTTAGTTTGTTCCCCTCCTGTACCATAGCGAACTGACGCTGAGGTTTTCTCCTGCAGCAATTTAATTGCTTCTATTAGGGTTAAAGGGAACATTTCTATTCTTCAAGACCTGCCAAAAGGTTTCTCTCGCCACTGAGTCGAATGCTGTTTTCAGGTCGAGAAAAATAACATATAACTTAATTTTGAGTAACCTGGTGTACTTTTAGAATAAGGAGGAATGATAGAAAACAATGGTCAACAGTTCACCTACCCACGCTCAACCCCGCCTGCGCATTGCTAATTATACCGGAGTCATCCACCCTCCCCTAAAAACTGGTTTGCAAACCTTTGCCAAAGGTCTTCCCGATGCAGTCCAGCAGGAATATAGGACGGTAGTGTTCGGGCCACTGCTTACCTCCCTTCTTATATACTGTGACTATTATGGCCTCCTTCCAAGTACTCAGGACTATTTTTGCAAAATGTCTAGACAACACCGGGATCCAAATTGATGGTTCATCCCGGGAGAAGTCCAGCGAAATCAAATCAGGCCCTGAAGCTGTGCCCAGTTTCTGGGGGCATAGAGCCACCCCCAGCTCCTTATTAGAAATAACCAATGACCCCTTTGGTGAGAGAGGCCGGCAGGTCATTACTGCCATCCCACTCTAGCGAATATCCCACATCTGTATATAAATTCGAACAGTGGGCCTGCCGATATATGGCATTGCAACGGCCGCTCTCCACCAAGGGCACAGGGGTAACCAATTTCCAGAATCTGGACATATCTTTTTGGACCGTTGCCTCAAACAAGCCTTCCCAGGACCCTTTTGCATATGCTCTTTTCTTTGCGGAAAGAAGCTCTTTATACTTTAATCTTTGGTCTTATAGCATACCTTTGTCTATCGGGATAGGAGACCTAACATGGAGAACAATCTCTCTTTTTACCACTACGCATTCCTCATCGTACCAGGGTTTTTCTTTTAATCTAACCTCGATTTGACCTTGCCTCAGTAGATGGGCAGGAATGGTATTAGAGACTTTGACAGGGTTTCAAATTCTGCAACCATTGCCCCATCACACAGATTACCAGCACAGATAGTTCCCAGGTTGTCTACAGTGGACGCATAAGCCTCCTTTTTACCATTCCTCCCGATCCACTCTACCCATTTTAAAGTTTTTCTGGCATGCCCCTCCACATTTATATTTTGGCTAGGCCTCCATAATGGCTCCCCACGAGGCCCACTACTATCTAGATCGCAACTAAGGGATAGGGGCATGTGGTCGCTATCACTCCGATGAATTACGACCAGAACCCTGGTCCTAAACCAGTTACTGTCCAAAATAAAAAAAAGTTGTTTTGGCTGGCTGGTCACCTACCAATCTGCCATTGCAAGCTCTAAGGTTCAGACTGACAATGATACATGCAGACTCCACTGCTGTTTTGTGAACTCTCTTGATAGGTGTAGACAACAGGGGTGGAATAGACCAGGCAGAGGCCTGGTCTTCCTAAAGGTACTCCGTGGCCAGCAGAGGTTCCAGTTGCAGGTTCATATTACCCGCAACCAAAACATACCAGCTTCCTACTATTTGGGGCAGATATGAGTTACATAATTCCTCGAGCTTCAATATAGTTTCTAGCCCTGAGCCCCTCTTAGGTCTATTATAAAGATTGAACAGCTGGAATCTCTCCACTAGTTCGGAGGCCACCACCAGCAGTTGTAAATCAGGTGTACCTGTTTCTATGGATTCCACCCCCAACCCAACTTTATATCCACCCAAATCTGTAGACCCACATCACGGTCTGCCTCTAGGCTCCTTGGTAGCAGGGACCATAAAGGTTGTGAAACCTTGAAGTGGTATAGGCTCCGTCACCCATGATTCCTGCAGGAAGATGACTTGGTGGTCTTTAACAAAATCACACCATAGCGGGTCCGAGTAAACATGCCTTAGCCCTGCTATGTTTCATGATATGATTTTCACAATACCAATGACTCCCCCCTTTGTAGGTTCATGCAGTCAATCTACCTGATCCAAATCTGTGTTAGATCGCCCGCTAAGGCTCCCGGCACAAATTGTATATCCCCTGGGCACATCATCCACCACGTTAGCTACCACCTGATTCAATATCCTATTTTGGCTATGTTCCTGGCCGAAATTGAGGTTGAAGTATTGCTGGGAACGTACCAGAATCTTAACTCCCTTGGGTGGGTTTGCCCACAAATCAATACTTAAAATTCCCTCCACTAGATCCCAGAATTCAAGTTAATCTTAATATAATCTAGGCTGCAGTTCGGTGGCCGGCCTCTAACGCAGTGCACAAAGTCTTTCCCAATTACCAAAAGGCACCCCCTCACCTCTGTGAACCGATGTATGCACTTATTCCTTAATCCCTCAGCGTCCACAAAAGTGCCTCTTGGCAACCGGTAACATTCATCAGGTTAATCAATGGAATGCCTGATCTACTGGTCCCAGGCCACTGGGCTTGCTGCTGGACCCCAGGGGCTGTAGGTTTGAACCGGATAACACAGTTCCAGCCCCCCCTTGACACCAGGGGATAGGACCTACCGGGGGATTTGGGTAGCTAGGCTCTTGGAGCTTGGTATGGGGTTCATGCACCCATGAGCGCCAGGTGCCCATGTCACCCTGGGGTATCGTTCTTATTGCATCCTCATTTCCATTGCCCCTCATCTCTTGTCCAGTTTTGGAGCGGATCCTTTCACAGGTGCGCTCTGTGTGTCCACCGCATCCTGTGGGGTTACAGTAATACCTCGAGGCATCCCTTCACAACCCTTGGAGGGACAGACTAGGGAATTAGGAGCTCCCACCTTGGTTACCTGGGGGAATCCCTAACTTTTTTATTTAATATTTCAATCAACCCCTTAAGAACCTTTAGTTGATCCAGTAGGGATCCATATATAAATCCAAAGTGGCAGTGATTTCCTCCTTCAAGGAAGAAACACTCATACTAACCACGCTGGCTACCTCCCTCTCTTCGTTGATGGCGGCTTCTAGGTCAACCCTGGATAAGTCAGTCTAAGCACCCATTTCTCGAGGCCTCAAGGTCAACCTAATCAGCGATTCTACTCATCCGCACACCCTCTCCCTCCTTCCCTGCAGCTCTCTGGCCGGCCTCTCTTGGCCCTCTTCCTGCTCCCACCTGCAAGGCTAGAAACCTTGGGGTAATCTTCGACTCCACACTCTCCTTCTCTCCTCACATCTCTGACGTCTCTAAGAAGTCACACTACCAGCTGCACCTTCCTCAGAGGTATTCTTCCTCCAGAAGCTCACCAACTCCAGAGCCCTGGTTCTCTCTAAGCTGGGCTATTGCAACAGCCTCTATCTAAACCTGCCTGCCTCTACTCTTCGCCCTCTGCAACTTATCCAAAACAGGACTGCGAGACTTGTCCTTGGCCTCAAGCCCAGGGATAGTATCTCTCCAGGACTGAAATCTCTGCACTGGCTCCCAGTGGCTGCAAGGATTAACTTCAAAACCCTCTGCATTATCCACAAGGCCTTCTGAGGCCTGGGGCCGCATTGCCTTCAACTCTCTCTTCCTAAATACCTTCCTTCTCAGGCTCTTTGCTCATCTGCCTCCAACTCCCTCAGGGTCAGCCGCTTCTCCAAGCAACGAGTTGGTGGTAGATCTCTCTCTTCGGCAGGGGCCTCCCTCTGGAACAGCCTTCCTGCCTCCCTGAAACTTGAGGAGAACCATCTCCGGTTCTGGAAACACCTCAAAACCTTCCTCTTTGCTTCTGTTTTCTCTGCCTCTTTCCCCTGCTGAACTCCCTGGCCGATTCTGCACTGCTTACCTGGCCACCCTTCTGACCTTGGGGCCAGGTCCCACCCTTTGCACTTCTGCCCTGCCTCCCTGGAAACCCCCACACTTAGGGACTGTTTTCTGTATCCCTACAGTCCCCCCACCAGCACTTGTCTGCTCTACCTTGCATTTGCCACCATCAGGCCGCTTTACC
This sequence comes from Ambystoma mexicanum, assembly GCF_040938575.1. NCBI lineage: Eukaryota > Metazoa > Chordata > Amphibia > Caudata > Ambystomatidae > Ambystoma > Ambystoma mexicanum. The sequence continues at coordinate 44,685,723 of NC_090922.1, forward strand.
TATCGTATTTATTCCTCTATCCCATGTACTGCACTCCCCCTCTCCCTTCCCCCAGGCTCTTTTCCCTTTCTCCCTACCCTTGCACTTGCGCGATCTGAATGACACATGGCCTAGTAGGATCGTTTGTCTGTCTTTCCACTGTTCTCCCTCCCCTGCCTCGTCGCGCCTTGAAACACTTGTGTATATGTGGGTTATAAATACCATATCATATCATATATCATAACCCCTCAATTCCCTTCATCTTTATCTGCTTACCACCTGGAGTAGCCCCCGACTGTTTAACTTTTTTTCCACAAGATACTGTCTTCTGTGGAGCCCTTAACTTGCTACCCCCGTCACCAGGTACATGCTCTGTAGTAAGCCCCCCCATCGGGCCAAGGGGGTCAAACTGATTGGATAACGTTACCTGTGGGGTCTCTCTAGATGAGGAAGGAGCTCACTCCCCACACTGATGGGGTCAGCCTCCTCCTCCCCTTCACCTAGCCCCAACTTGCTTGCTATGCTGGGGGACAATGTGTCTCTGTGATGTCTGAAAAAAACAAGGGGGGGTCCTGGGTCATCTATATCTCATAGGAATCCTTTAATTTCTGAGATCAGATGCTTAACCTCATGTATGGGTTTGGGGTTTGAATAGTCTAGAAATGTTACTCTGCCCCCCTCCTCCTGGCATTGCACACTCAGCTTTCCTTTTACCCATACCGATTTAATTAGAGGTTGGTTTACTCTATAAAACAAAGGGTTAGCCACAGCTAAGCTACCTTGGTCACGCCTGTACTACCACACAGACAAACTAAGCAAGAAAAAGTAATAAGGGGCTGGATGGGAAAAAGAAGAAGGAAGAGCAACACTTAACTCGGTTCACCGCGCTTTAGTAAATATAAGGTAGATAAAGTATACAAGAGTATCCCTACGGTGAACCAGCACAATCATAAAACAGCTATAAAACCAGATAATACACCTTTTAAATTAGTGCCTGATTAAAACCTAAACAGGAAAGAAAGAAAAATGTTAAATCTAAAAACAACACACTTACAATCTGACATATGGAGTCAGTGCTGGAGCGAGGCACGTCCGATAGCTAAGAGGGCTGCCAGAGTCCGTCTCCCCCTCCTCGCCCCCAACACGGCAACAGCTCAATCAATGCTTCAAACACTGCCGGTAGTTAACAAAAGTTTATAAAATTGCTGGCTTGTTGGTATTTTGTGCCACGACTTGGGGCAATATCCAAAAAAAGCTGAAGCCAATGAAGTTGAAGGATCCTGCACTCCCCTGTGCAAACTGCAAGGCGGTGACCAATAGCCAATAACCAATGGCCAGTATCTAATGGCCAGAACCAGCTGGATAATAGTTAGTAGTCAGCAAATGTCTGGCAGAGCTGGTGCTGGAGTGTGGAATGTGGGCTTAAATTACAGGTCCTTATGGGTGGCGTGTGCAAGAGCAGAAGCTGTTTTATGTGTCACCAGGGAGAACCAAGAGGAAACTTTGCAAACTGGTGAGGGTGCCCAGTGGAAGCACACAGGGTAGTCCGGGATTATGTTTTTGAGCCTGGTCCATATTTGAAGTATAGCATTTGGCGGTTGGCACTTAGGAATGTTTTAACTTCATGGATAACGAAAATATCTCTCTGCCTTCACTGGCACCAGCTGCTTCCACCAAGTTTTTCCACCTCCGAACAACGCCAAATGACTAACACCCCCTTTAGCACAATTGGTAGCGGAGTGGCAAAGCACGAAGCCGTAGGGACACTTGTCTGCCGCCTGCAGGAGTGTAGTGGTTGAGCAAGATAAGATTAAAATGTTGCATCAATGGAGACCCCAAAAAAAAGACTGTTATCAGGCGCCAATGCTTGTGGGTGGTTAGTACAACGAGAAATCAGCACAGTCTTGTTATAAGGAACACAGGAACCGGTCAAACATGCTACAGGTGCCTTTAAAAACTTTAACTTTCACTTTATAACTCACAGGTATCCGGCAATACTCGCACAGTCCTGAAAAGTCTTCTCGCCTAAACACGGTGTGGGGTACACCATCAATGAACAGTAACAAACAGCTCCGAGGACTTTGCCATGCAGGGCTTGCACTATATGTGGACTTAATGCAGACAGTGGGCCTCATTAGGACCCTGGCGGAGTGGGTTTCCGCCAGCGCTAATCGCGGCGGACCCGTCCGCCGTACTACGAGTTCCCTTAGCGCCATGGAGGTTTTCTCCGCCTGGTTTTACCGGGCGGAGAAAACCATGGCGCTAAGGGACCTCGTTGTTAATTACGCCGCCGTACTTTACGGCGGCGTAATTAACTCCTTCCCCACTCCCATTATACCCTATGGGGCAAGAATGGGAATGGGGAAGGGTAAAATGGGGATTGGTGATTTACCGCTCCGCCAAGGTCGGCATGGGGTGGTAAATCCGCGAACCCCCATGGCGCTATCGGCGGCTTTCCGCCATGCTCCGCGGTGCATTTAGCACTGCGGATTCCGCCAGGGTCGTAATGAGGGCCAGTAACTTTAACAGAGATAGAGAGGAGCTTGCTGAGCTTCAATGTACTCATAAGGAGCTACTGGGGACAACCCACATACCTTTCTTTTATTGTGTCTATAATACCATTCCTCTCTTGTACAACCTAGCTGTTAGTTTGAATATCTTTGAATAACTTTAGAAACGGCCAGTAAAGACTGGCATGAATGACATTCCAGCCCAAATATCATTGGCTACTTTATTAGAATATCTGCACATACAGATTTTTAGAGGCATGGTACAAAATCTAGAGTTGGACCCTCCTGAAGGGTATTTTAGAATGAGATTTCAAAATTAGGGCAATTTCCTTCGAGATCTGTGTCATTAGTAGATCTTGGCTTGATTGGAATAGCCTATGGGGACCTGTAGGATTTTGCACTAGCACTATATTGGTTATTTTGCGCAGGGCCTTAGTACTCCTTGGAAGCACTTGCACTTTTTTTAAAAATCTGCACTAGCAATTTTGTCTATTATGATATTTTATACCAGGGATCGGTGACACATGTTTTTGCTGCTATTGGAAGTCTGCTCCTCAAAACTCTCATTGAGCTATGTAGGGCCCATCTCGTATTATACAAGTTGAGCTCTAAGTTTTTAATATGTTTTGCATATCTGTGCACTAATAAAGCGTAATAGAATTTGTAATTAATGAGTTACAACGGCATATACAGTGAGCTGTGAATTACACGGCTTGACAGTACGGACATATCATGATCAATTGATCCAAACACATGGTGGGAACACTATGGTCCCCATGTTATATGACAGAACTTTGATGTTGCACTAGTCATTTTTCTATGATGAGAAATCCACTAAATATGTATCGTGGGGACACAATGTTTTTATATTGAATGCTTGCACATTACTCAGAGTATACTTGCCTGACGACGCCCCACTTGGGTAGAAAGTGTGGCAGCTTTTGTGCTCATTGAGAGCCTTTTTCTTGCACCATGGCTCTATGATTCGTGAACGAGAAATCGAATAAAATTCCTGAATCGAGAAGTCGGTTGAGTGCTGTGACTTATTTCTCCTTTATGAAGTATGTGGAAGTTACTTTCCCGATGCATGTCAGAATGACTTGGTTTACATAAATATATGTTCGGTGAAAGAAACGTTGTTAAAGGGATGTTATGGTTAAGTTGCCCTACTAAAAACCTTTGAAATTCAGTAAAAAAACTTTGTTAAAGGGATTTTATGGTTCCAATTAAAACCGAAAAACCCTTGAAATTCGCCAGTTATGGTAAGTTAAGCAATCATAACTCGCGCCACCACCGTGAACTGCTAAGACTAACACCCAGGACATCAAAGATGACATCACAAATGTCATTGATGACAAGGAGCACAAGAAGGACTGCCCACTACCTGAATAAGCCCCACCCTACATCTTCCTCTCTCCACCTGCCCTTTCTTATCCCCGTGGTTGGTGTCCCTTCCTTACCCTCCTTTCACCTCCTTTCCTTGTTTGTCGTGTTTAAAACCCCCCCCAAAAAAAACAACCCTCCCCCCCAAAAAAAGGCTCCTTCCACAGTTTAAACATAGAAGTGACGAATAAATAGTGCAGGGCTCTGTGCATTTTGTTAGAAGTCCGCGAACAGTCTGCAGACTTTTAAGATTTTTTTGGGTGCTGCCCTATCAGAACCATTGTACTTTTCTCTGGGAGGAAGTGGTGGCTCTGAAAAGAGCCTTTTTGTGGTGTTTTTTTGTGTGTTGACCATTTAAAAACTTCAAATGGCCAACACCTACTGCAAAATGAAGTGCTATAATTCCAAAAAGGGTCGCAATGCATTTTGTACATTTTGCAGAAGAATCTGATTGCCAGCATAAGTAAGATGTACTCCATCTCTGTGAAAAATGTGTGTGCTACGAAACATAATATTTTAATTGTGAAAGAAAACATGCCAACATCTCACAAACAGCCTTATTGACATTGTGCCTCGCTTTCTCCATTTGTGGACCAAATGAAGAAGAACGCAAGCACATTTGTCTTCTTTCATTGCAAATTGTAAAGAAATTCCAGACACATGTCCTAAACTGTTCCCTCCACAATGAATAATAATAATGTCTGGATGACACTGTGTCACCAAAGTAGCACAAAGAGGTACCAAATCGAGCCACTTCATTCCACACACTCCATGCCAGTGCACTTCCACATGAGAGAATCCAAGATGTGCAACCACTCCACAGCGATCTGCATGCACCTCCAACTAATTTATCCACAAATCTCCAAAAATCCAAACAATCTGCTTTCTGAAACACACAGCCATAGCTATCTGCTCTTCTCTTGGGAAAAAGACTTTCTGACAAACTCTCTCCTTTCACAACACACCCAGTAAACCTTATTGACCAATCCCTTGCTCTGCTCAGTCTCATTTGCATGCCTCTCAACTCCAAAATCCATGTATGTAATACGCTGTGTCCGACAACATCCGCGGTGTCCACTGACAAATTGAAAAATCTGAGTGTGGGGAATGAAAATTTAAATAGTGTGCCCCATTTCCCCTTTGAGGTTGGCTCTGAAAAGAGCCTTTTTTGCAGATGCTTCAGAAACACCTTTTATTTTGTTTTTCTTTCTTATTTTCCTTCAAAAATCTTCACATTAGCTTCTCCAAAGCAACCCTTATGTTCCAAAACAGCATGGCATTTCCCATAAAAGATAAATACATGCCATCTTATTTAAAATAAACAGCATTACCAGAATCAATGTTCTCATTATTACAAAATAACATACCAGCTCTAGGCATGAAAGCAAACATGCCTCGGTTGATTGCACACCAAGCAATATTTTGCTGAGGACAAAAAACAGAACTATTGTCCTATATTGCCTCTGATACTAAACCAGAAAAAATAACCTTTGCATTTGGAAGTATTTTCATTGCTTCCTGAACCAAGTGTTCCAAATCTGCCAACAAAGAAGGGGCACTGACATAGCCCAAATGCAAAGCACCACAGTGCAAAACAACTACATGTGGACTGTTCACCCTGCCCATATCTCCACAAACTTGTACAATTCCCTGCACATTGAAACCAGGCACAGTGCTCCACACCACCTCCACTCCTTTAACATCAAAATTGTTTGCCACATTCCTGCATTTAGCATACTGCTCCAAACCATGCACAAACATATCTCCAACCACCAACACCTTGACTTTCTCCACCTCTGCCATCTTCACTACACACAGCCTCTTTCAACACAAACCACAACCTCAACATCTGATTGGTTGATCCCTACAGTCCTATTTCCATGCCAGATATGTTAAGAAGTCCCGTATCTGACACGCCCTGTCTGCGGACAGCCGCGGTGTCCGCGGAGCACGTAACTCTGGGGCAGCCCTTCTACCCTTTCCACTTCACTCTCTGCACCATTTCCTCATTGGCTACTGTTAAGCAGTGACACAATCATCCACCAATCACATCCAAGAACTCTACATCTAAATCCATCATCACAGATCAGCACTTTAGATGTACTATTGATCACTCTCAGTACAATTGGGATGTGACTGCAAAGGACCTACAACAACAACTACTATAAAACTCCCCAAGATTTCTACTTGCAGATTCATGCACATCCACATGCATGAAACCACACTACAGGTATGAATATCTTCTACACAGTAGATGTACAGCTCTTCTAGGAATACATGTAAACAGAGTACTTGCCACTTACCCTGTATAAACTGTAAAATGACCTTACTGTAATTTCTCCCATTTGCTATGATGATGTGTCAATTGCACACCTGTCTGCTCTCCAAATTGTTGTGTACACACACAGCTATCTAAAAAAAGTTATTTCATATTAAAAGATTGGAGAAATATCAGTATAATTATGAAAAAGGCTGTCCAGTGTGTTATAAAATTACACAATGCCAGGATGAGTTCATGCATCTTCATCCAAGCACACACACAGACAATATCATTAGAAAGGCTCCCAGCTGAAACAACACCACTGCCTCAGTATGAAATCCTTCTGCTTTATTTCCCACACCTTCACAGATGCATACATTGCATGCTTTTCTGTACAATCCCTGTCATTTACCTTGTAAAAATAGCAAAAAATGCATATGATTATTTCTTCTATCTCTTAACATCCAATAACATAACATTAAAAAACAAGTGTGCTCTATACGTTTAGTATTATACTCATTTGTAAAACATATTCAACTAACAGATTCTAAATAAAATATACAGGCAAAGGAAAGTGCATGTGCATATCATGCTCAGTTATAAGAAAACACCACTACTACAAAAACAAAAAAACAATGTCTACATTAACAAAAGTGTTTTAAACACACATATTCACTAACTTCCAAACACACTAACATTTTAGTATTGTAGAACAAACAAGTGTATTAACCCTCTACCATTAGATGTAGTATTAGTGCTTTCCCTTACCAGCTGCATACTTTATATTGTCATCTGAAGCCCAGTATAGTAACACACAAATACAAGAATAGCCTTCCCAACTTGATGTAGCTGCCCATTGCACAATCACACACCTCCACAATCATCCTTACCATCATAATCAGACACTCATGCACAAAGCACGCATACACTACACAACAGCACAACCCACACTTTCTTTTTTTCTCCAACAGACCCCAAAGAATGCCTACCAAAAAGCAACTGCGTAGAAAGCAACGCAGAAGTAGAGCAAATCCAAATAAAAGTGTTCAAAAATAAGCATCCATCTCTAGCAGATTGTGTACAGAAAGTTCAAACAAAACAGCTAATACAGTCATTAAGCGAAACAAAACAAGCTTCCAGTACAGAAACTTTGCCTCCTCTAACAAAATGTAAAACGAAACAGAAGGTGATTAACAAGACTTCAGCTACCACTACTGCTAACGCTGCACCTATAACTCTTGATGTAATGGCAAGTAACCATACCAAAAAAAATATTTGACAAAAAATGTTCCGCCACAGAGTCCTTCAGAACCTCATAAAAACAGGAGAGAAATCATGCACAAACCTTAAAACCTACCGTAGAAAATTAATCCTAGAAGCTCTCATAGGCAGTGCTATCCTTCTCAAAAGGAAGTTATTTAATTTAGTTTTAAACAGAATGAAACCACTAACAAAACTAACTACTAAACTACAAAAAAGACTTCTCAATAAATGGAATATCAACAAAAATAGCTTCTTAAACATCTGTGGAGATGAATGGAGTCACACCACGAGCACAGAACCATATTTTAATGAAGAAGCATACAAACAAAAGCAAACAAACCCAATTGCCATACATAGCAGTGGATGAGGATATAAACAAATTAATAACATCATTATGGAATAAGAAACTCTGCTCACAAAAATATCCCCAGAAAACTCAGTATCACCTCTCCATTCTACTGAACCAAAACGTCCAGTCTACAAATGACAGTGCACATCAATGTGTAACATTGGCAAAACATCTTTCAAATCTTTACGCCAGTTCCTCAATCAGTATGTAAAAAGCAAAGACAAATTCAAAATGAAACTACTACAAAATATGGATGCCTGTCCAGTGCGCAAATACACAGGACTACAAGGACATTCATTAGCCTGCATTTCAGGACCTATTTGCAAAAGCACCTTCCATCATATCAAAATGATATGAAGACATTATTCAACTATAAGAAATCTGGTCCATAAACTCTACTATGCTAAATGTCCTGCTTTAGCACTAGCCAATTTAAATAACAATCTTCTACATGGTACAGTCAAACAACTACTCGAAGAAATAGAGCATATTCAGAGAAAATATTTTGGAAGTGAAAGCCACTTACAAAATGCAATAGCTTTACAACAAACTAGCAACTATTTTACAAATAGCAACCTTTTATTAAACACATACAAAAAAGAAATACTAAAGTTTAAAAGTACCTCCACTGAAGTACCAAACCATGTGTGTGTACTGTAGACATAACGTACAAAATAGAAGACAATGAAGATTCCAAATGGTTCCAATTAGCTCTCTACCTTATACCAGAAAACAAATACGAAATTACTGACCCCTTAATACTTTGCAATTAATGCACTGCAAAACTTGACAACAACCAAACACCTTCACGTGCTATCACAAATAACTTGGAATAATTCACACTACCAAAACCCCTGCAACAACTAAATTTATATGAGAGCATCATAATTCAAACAGTGCACCCATTTTAAGCAATAATACGCCTTCAACCAAAAACAGCAAAATTACCTATATCTGAATTAGTGAAAGGCATTTGTGGCAAAGTCGTTTTTTTACCATTAGATCTCAAAGAAAATATATACAATCTAGGAGTGCAACGGCAAATAGATTGATCTTTAATTGTCTTAGTAAATGGCGTACCTATAAAAGACAAAATAATTTGCCAACAACTCGTGGTCTAACATAAAGGTAGACAAGCCCTGCAATATCTAAAAAAACAACAATGAATACTACAAAGAAATAAATATTGAAGAACACCTGATAGAAACCATTGAAATAATTCAAGACTCACCAGAAACTGGTCAATTTCAACTTCTAAATCCTGCTACAGAATCCAATATTTTAGGCCATTATACAATTCATCCTTTACACTCTAAAGACACTATAGATGATGCACTGGAAACATATCAAATGCGACAAGTCAAAGGATCTCCAATCAGCATATGGGAAAAAGTATAGAAGCACAGGCCTTTCCTCTACTCTTTCCTACTGGAAAAGGAGGAAGGTACGATGATAGACCCACACAGATAACAGCATCAGAATATCGCTCTTTACGAATGTATTCTGACGACCCCAGATTCAGACAAAACGTGTAATACATATTCCACCTTCTCTTTGAAAGTGAACTAGCAACTCTATGCTACAGAGTTGCAGACACATTAAAATCAGGTACCCATTTTCAAAATATGTCAGCTATGCAATTATCACAAAAAGTGAAAAAAAAGAAAAAGCTGAGGTTTTACAGTCAAGTATTACAAATCTTTTAGCAAACATGTGTGGTACAAAAGAATACTGGTTCCGATGTCACGGAGATGTACGCTGTATGATAAGAAACCTTGGCCCACCCACTTGGTTTGTTACATTAAGTTGTGCAGAATATGCATGGGAAGATTTACACGATTTCCTACACATAGCAAACAAAACAAACATAGATATAAAAACACCAGGAGAACTCTGCTCTGTAGGTCCTGTAAATGTTTCAAGATATTTCCATCATCGCTTCATTGCTATGCTACACTTTATTGTAATACTCTTCCTCCCCTTGGAGAAATTCAACACTTCTTTTGGAGAAAAGAATGCCATGCCAGAGGAGCACCACACATCTACATGCTATTATGGATTGAAAATGCTCCTAAATTTGGTCAGAACAGTGATGCCACTGTTTTGCAGTTCATCCAAAAATATGTCACTTGTGAAATCCCTTCACAAACAACACATAGTGACCTTCATGCACAAATTTTACAATTTCAAAGACACACATGTGGGAAATATTGTCGTCGCAAATTTAAAAAAAGGGAAATACTACACCAAATGCCGCTTTGGTTTCCCTAGACCAGTTTCAGCAACAGGTCAAGGAAACAACTTCATGTCTTCAGTCAGACATAGGCCCTCTTTACAAGTCAGGCGGTGGACCATGGTGCTATTAGCACCATGGTCCATGCCGGATTCCGCCATGGTGGATGGCGGATTAACCGCACCATTCGAACGTGAGTGGAGCGGTAATTCCCCATTCACCATTTGCCCTTCCCCATTCCCATTTTTGCCCCATAGGGCATAATGGGGATGGGGAAGGCGCTAATTACAGCACCGTAAATTACGGTGCCGTAATTAGCACCAAGGTCGCTTAGCGCCTTGGACTTTAACGCCTGCAAAAAGCAGGCGTTAAAGTGTGAATCAAGCGCGTTAAGGGTTAACGGCGCCGATTGTGCTGTTAAACCCTTAACGCCTGACTTGTAATGAGGGCCATAGTGTCAAATGAAAAATACCTAAGAAGAACACATATTACATAAAAAGAACAGAAGAATCAAAATACATCAATGATTACAATGCAATCATTGCCCTCTATGGAATGCAAAGATAGATTTGCAGTACATTGCAGACAATTCTACTGCAGTTGCACAATATTTGACAGCCTACTTAACCAAAGCATAGAAAACAGAGCTTCAGGACCTCTGGGTTGACATATCAACTGACAAAACACTATCACAGAAATTGTACAGCCTTGGCATAAAAATGCTCTCTCATAGAGAATATGGCTGCTATGAAGCTGTAGACCGTTTAACTGGTACTGCCTTGTATAGAAAATCTGACAATATAGTATGGCTAAGTCTTGGCCCTGCTAAATCTAAAAAAAGAGTTCTCAAATCATATGAGGACATAGAAACAATAGCCAAAAATGATCCCAACTGCCAAGACATTTTGAAAAACAATTTACTAGACACATACTACACTAACAGGAGTACCACTTTGGAAACCACATGTCTCTACCACGTGGCCCACAACTTCACACACATAAATAATATTAAACCAAATGAAAAGAAAGGTAGATACAGAGTTGTAAATTGTGAAGGCAGCTTAGTGACACTTACCAAACACAGCTTAATTAATCATATCAAATTGTCATTAAAAACTCCTCAACATAAAGAACTGTATTACATGTCCCTGCTACAAATTTTCAAATCACGGAGAAAAGAAGAAGAGTTACTGGATACATATGACTCCTATGAAAAAGCTTTCAAAGTAAATGACAGTAAACTTTACACAGTACCAAACAATGTTGCACAATGAACAGCAACACGAAGAAGAACTCCAGGCACAACTAGAAGTGGACACTCCTGACAACCTTCTGTAACAGGAAGCCAAGAGCCACTAATAGCAAATGAGGCAGAATTAGCAATGACAGAAGTAGAAAACACCATGTGTCAGTATGAACAAGCTACAGAAGACTTCGCTGTACTGAAATCACAACTGAACAATGAGCAGCGTAGCATTTTTCTGAGAAATAACAAAACAAATTGAACATGGTGTGCAACATGAACATAAAAACTGTACCTGCCAAGACTACAAACCTATACACAACATTCTTAATCAAAATCATCAGCATGTTCCTCCAACAATTTACAAACAACAAACTGTCAGCTGTTGTATCTGCCCCCACAGGTTTAGCTGCCTACAACATAGACGGTGTCACTTTACACCAATTACTACTCCTTTCAGTAGAACACCAAAACAAATTAGACTATTACAAACTTTCCACAGAAGCTGCAATGGAACTACGCAGAGTTTTCAAACAAATGAAAATGCTGCTAATAGATGAGGTGTGCATGGTCTCCAACCTAATGTTGGCTTTGATTCACCTCAGATTACAAGAGGTAAGAGATTACAAGAGGTACTCAAAACAGACTACGAAGAGCTCTTTTGAGGAAAACACATTATTGTTTTCTGAGATCTTCTTCAATTGACACCGGTGAAAGGTGAACCTATTTTTAAAACCTTAGGGCACAAAACTGTGCTGTAAAACTCTTGGCAGCATAGGAAATATACAGTGAATTAACAGAAAACAATGCGCCAGTCTGCAGACCTCACATACGCCAACATTTTAAAAAGTAAATGCACTCTATGGCCATATCTCATGTGCTACTGACGTCATGGAACAATTAGCACACAAAAATGTCATTTGTATGTCCTTGATGCCAAATCTTGCAAGCTGTTCAAAATTCAATGAAACAATGTTGAAAAAAGAAATGCAAACAATAATTGAAATTTGCTCCACAGATAAATTGGATGTATATGGTATGACACTACCCATGTGTCAACAAGCCACAACAAGATTAAATACCTTAGAAAACTCTATCTCCAACATAGCTGGTTTGGAGAAAATATTAAAATTATCTTTAAACTGTAGAGTAATGCTTAAAGTAACCTTGACGTGGCGCAAGGACTAGTTAATGGAGCACTTGGTACAGTTGTTGGCTTTCAGACATACCCACGTGACAACAAAATTCAGTTTGTCAATATTCTCTTTGACAAACTATCAGAAGTTAAAAGGATAGGATACTCAACAGCTTGCTTCCTTCTTTCAAAGACATGTATGTACACAGAGAACAATTTTCACTAAGTCTAGCATACACAATTACCATTCAGAAATCACAAGGTCTTACCCTAGATAAAGCATTGACAGTTATTTGTAGCACAGTCTTTAAAGAAGGCATGAGCTATGTAGCACTATCACACTTACATACACTTTACGGGCTATTTCTAATTAACTTTGATGCAAGCAAAGTAAATTCTGATATTCCTTTCATTCGAGAATACAATAGAATGTGTTCACTCTACACCCCATCTAAAAACCTATCCTGTTCCCAAAAAGCAAAACGTTGTAAAAGAAAACTACTTCAAACTGAAATGATGCAGGATCTCACTACAATTCCTCCAAAGAAAGTAAAATAAGCTAATACTTCATCAAGCACAACCAAAGAGGAATCTACTGGTCAAAGTAACTCAACTACTTCTTACAAAGAAGCAACACACACTCCAAACAAATGACTTCAACACAGAACGGTCAGGTTCATTCAAATTTTCAAATACAACTGGTGTAAGTTGCTATGCAAATATAGCAATAAATATTCTATTCCAATTGCCACCAATTATTGACAACATTTACTTACACAGTACAGACCAATTGTGTTTGCAAATGTTAGTCCTTCATAGAAATGCAACGAACAATCCTGACAAAACTTACAGTGTTCATGGAATAAGACAAGAATTGGACTACTGTGTGTCAAGCTGAGAGGTCCTGTGTCCGCGGAAGCTGCTGAACCCCCGACAATCCCCCTGAAATGTAATTCCCAGAACTAGATTTCAATTCAGCTCTGCAAACTACACCCCTAAGGGAAAGGGGGAAGTGGATAACAAAACAACACCAGGCTGACTCCGTCAAGGCTAACCAAAGCTGAACCTGCAGAGGATATAAGAAAAGCAGATACAAATCCTTTTATTACTTACTTAACCTTAAGAGTGGGAAAGACTTTAAATCCTTAACTAATAATTAAGAATCATACCTGGTTCTTCTCTTGAAATTTCTTAGAGAAGCTTGTAAAGAAGCTGAAAATCTCTCTTACTTGAGACTCTTGAAATTCACAGCAACTTCTTAATTTGGGCAAATCTGGAAAGTTTTGTTCTTTGCCTTTTTTCCAAAATTCACTAGTTGTCCAGTTAAATTGTCTTTATTTTTTCTTTCTTTTTCTTTCAAACTTTTCTTTTGTTTTCAAACTTTTTACAATTCAATAAAGTTTGTGAATTCTTGAAGAAACACGTGCTAAACACACATGCGGATTATTTCAATACGGAAGATTTGCACGTTGAAAACTTCCTGCGTTGAAGAACACGCGCACTGTAAGAAAAGTCCACGCGCAGAAAACACACGCGCTTGCAAAAACACGCCAAGCAGAATTCACGCGCAAACGAGACCACGCGCAGAAAACACACACGCTAGTAAATTCCCGTGCTGATGAATTTCCGCGCCTATTCACACGCGCCTTATAACCCACGCGCAAAAGAGTTCACACGCGATCGAGTACACGCGTTAAAAAGGACACGCGCAGGTAACCACACGCGCAGTTGAGTTCTCGCGCTGAAGCTCACGCGCTTGAAAACACACGCGCAATAGAGTTCTCACGCGGCAAACAGATTATCGCGCCAGGAAGCATACGCGCTGCAAACACACACGCTTTAGAGTTCTCACGCGACGAACGATTCTCGCGTTAAGAAGCACCCGCGCTGGAAAACACATGCGCTATTGAGTTCTCGCGCGGCGAGCCGATTCTCGCGCTAGGAATCACACGCGCTGGAAAACACACGCGCTATAGAGTTCTCACGCGACAAATAGATTCTCGTGCTAGGAAGCACACGCGCTGGAAAACACACGCACAGTTGAATACTCTCGCACGCGCAAAGGTTCAACGATTAGTTTCAGATTACACGTAATACGCGTTTTACAAATAGCGTTCAAGCGCACTCAGAGAGTTCAATAATATAAATTCAAAGGTAACATTTTACGATTTCTCAAGTAAATGTCATTAAGATAAACAGAGCTGCAGTTAAAACAAAGTCACTTATCTCCAGAACGATTTCTTAAAGATCTTCAGAGTTTCCTGTCTTCACAACGAATTCCTGACAGCTAATAGCTTCTCCTGAAACCCCCAAGAAAGTAGCCGCTCAACTGCTAACGTCTGAAGGATAAAATCCACCAGGCCCAAGTCTAAAGCAGGAGCAGCCACTAAACACGTCCTCTCAGCTGGGGTTTAGATGATGAAAGGCAAAGAGTGACAGTTTAGAATGTTCATTGTTGTTCAGCAGTGTTTTCTAACCAATCAGAGCTGTCACTGTGAAACTCCATTTTGCCTTGGGTCAGAACCAGGATTCTGAATCAGCAAGTTAAGGCCAAACCAACTACAATAGAAACCTTCCCACCCACACAAGGCTAATCTAAAAAGGATAATAAAAGAGAAATAATGGGAAATAAACTTGAATAAGGGAAAATAGCCTGAATAGGGGAAGGAAACCTGACAGTACCCCCTCCTATTGCCCAGTCTCTGGGCCGACCTTATGTGGATTTTTAGCATGAAACTTAGCAACTAAACGGGGGGCATGTACATCAACTGAATCTTCCCATGATCGTTCTTCAGGTCCATATCCCTCCCAATCAATTAAATACTGCAACCTTCCCCTCACTTTCCTGGAATCCAAAATTTGTTTAACCACAAATCCCTCAGATGAATCCTCCAAAATCACAGGGGAAGGTGGTGTTCTAAATCTAGTTCCTGAACAAACTTGTTTTAAAAGGCTAACATGGAAAGTAGGATGTACCTTCAAATGCTTGGGTAATTTCAATCGTACTGCCACAGGGTTGATGATTCTTTCTACCTCGAATGGCCCTACAAATCATGGACTGAATTTATTCTTCCCCTTAATTTTTAGGTACTGGGTAGAAAGCCAAACTAAGTCTCCCACCTTATATTCAGGACCAGCCTTCCTTCTCAAATCAGCACACCTTTTATATTTCAACTTGTTTTCTCCCAGCACCTTTTTTGCTCTATCCAAGTTATTCTTCATTACCAACAAACAATCTTCCACTCTAGGATTCCTGGAATCCTCCAACACCTCAAAACTCAGAAAGCAAGGATGAAACCCACGACCCAAAAAGAAAGGGGACATAGAAGTAGCATCTTTACCACAATTGTTGTAAGAGAATTCTGCCACCATACCAAATCCACCCATTCCTCTCCAGCTTGTAAATAACACCTTAAAAACTTCTCCAATTCCTGATTTACTCTCTCCACTTGTCCATTACTCTCCGGATGATACCCAGAAGTCAAACTAACGTCTACCCCAAGTTTCCTACAGAAGGCCCTCCAAAATTTTGAAATAAATTGAGATTCCCTATCAGAGATAACTTGACTTGGGAGTCCATGTAGTCGAACTACA
Source organism: Ambystoma mexicanum (assembly GCF_040938575.1). Taxonomy (NCBI): domain Eukaryota; kingdom Metazoa; phylum Chordata; class Amphibia; order Caudata; family Ambystomatidae; genus Ambystoma; species Ambystoma mexicanum. Next base: position 44,701,672 of record NC_090922.1, read on the forward strand.
CCTTGCAAAAAACTATCAGCCAGTTTTTCCGCTGTAACCTCTCCCTCCATTGGTAAAAAATGTGCTTCTTTAGTAAGAAGATCCACCACAACAAGAATGGTAGTACAACCCTTATCTTGAGGGAGATCAACAATGAAATCCATAGAAATAGTGTGCCAAGGATGAGGAGGAACAGGTAACGGCTCTGATAAACCATGCGGCTTCCCAACTTGACTTTTTGCTTGTGCACAGACTACACAAGTTTTAACAAAGTTCAATGTGTCTTGGCGAATTTTTTCCCACCAAAAATTCCTTCGAACCAATTCCAGAGTTTTTCTGAAACCAGGATGTCCTGATAAAATGGATTCATGACAATTTCTCAAAACCTTTTCTCTTAACTCTTCAGTAGGTACATAAAGCTTGTTATCAAAAAATAGAAGATCGTCTTTCAAACTTCTGGCTGGATCCAGTCTCACCCACTCCTCCATCTTCTGCAAGAACATATTCTGGCGAACTTCATTCAAAAAATCCATTTCTTTAATGGCTCCGGCTAACAAAAAACGTTCTGGAGCAATTAGAGGTTCTGGCTCCAGAATCTCTCTCCTCACTACCAGGAAATTGGCGGGATAAGGCATCAGCTTTTTTGTTCTTACTTCCGGGTTTAAAAGTCACAATGAAATCATAATCGACAAAGAATAAAGACCAACGAAGTTGTCGTGGAGACAACGTTCTTGCAGATTTTAAAAACAATAAATTTCGATGATCAGTAAGAACCGTTACCGTATGTCTTGCCCCTTTCAGAAAATGTCTCCATTCTTCAAAAGCGGACTTTATTGCTAATAGTTCACGATCTGCAATTGTATAGTTCACTTCAGCAGCAGAAAACTTCCTAGAAAAGAATGCAACTGGATGTAGTTGACCAGTAGTTTCATTCCTTTGAGAAAGCACCGCCCCCAACGCTAAATTTGAAGCGTCCGCCTCCACAAAAAAAGGTTTAGAGAGATCAGGATGAATTAGAATCGGACTAGAAGTACATTTTTGTTTTAACTCTTGAAAAGCTTTTTCTGCTTCAAGGTCCCAGTCAAATTTCCCTCCTTTTTTCAAAAGTCTCATTATAGGAGCAACCAGCCGAGAAAAACCTTCGATAAATCTCCTATAAAAATTGGAAAACCCTAAGAAACTTTGTATTTCCTTAACCTTAGTAGGAGAGGGCCATTCAAGAACTGCTTGAACTTTTTTAGGATTCATTTCTTAACCCTTAGGTGAAATTATAAAACCTAAAAACTCCACAGAATCTGTATGGAATTGACTTTTTTCCAATTTGGCAAACAAATGGTTTTCTCGCAGCTTTTGTAAGACTAAGCGCACATGTTTCTGATGTTGATCCAGGTCAGAAGAGAAAATCAAAATATCATCGATATACACGACAACAAAAATATCCAGGTATTCTCTAAAAACCTCATCAATAAAAAATTGGAAAGCCGCTGGAGCATTACATAAACCGAATGGCATAACTTGGTATTCAAACAGCCCAAACCTGGTCTTAAACGCTGTCTTCCATTCGTCTCCTTCCTGCACACGCACAAGATGGTAAGCTCCTCTCAAATCTAATTTAGAGAAAATATTTGCTCCTTGTATTTGATTAAGCATTTCCGAGATGAGAGGAAGAGGATACCGGTTCTTAACAGTGACTTTGTTAACTGCTCGATAATCTATGCAAGTTCGAAGCGTTCCATCCGGTTTTGGTACAAAAAATAAAGGAGTGGTCGCCGGTGACTTAGTGTGACGAATAAACCCTTTGGCCAAGTTTTCTGTCAAATATTCTTTTAAATAATCATTCTCTTTCTCTGTAAGAGCATATACTCTACTACTAGGCAAAATTGTTCCTGGCTCCAGCTCAATTTTACAATCAAAGGGCCTATGGGGTGGTAATTCTCCTGCCACTTTCTCATCAAATACGTCCCAAAAATCTTTGTAACACTGGGGAAGTTGACCCACTACAGCTCCCACATCATGACATCCAATTCCAGTCTCAGCCAGAAAACTAGACACTGAATTACTTTGTTTGACATCTTCCTCAAAGAGACTTCCTGAAAAGCAATTCTCTTTACAAAAATCTGACTGCATGTCAATTGTCCTAGCACTCCAATCAATCAGAGGATTATGGAGAGTAAGCCAAGGCATACCCAAAATAATCTTTAACAAAGGAGCATCAATTAACTCAAACGAAATTATCTCTCCGTGACCTCCTGATAACTCCAAAGTTAAAGAACCAGTCCTGTGAGTAATAGGACCAGAAGATAGAGACGTACCATCAACAGCCCTAGCCTGCTCTACAACCTCCTTATGAAGAATTGGAATTCCCAAAGATTTTGCCAGACCCCAATCCATGAAATTCCTGGTGGCACCTGAGTCAAGAATAACGGGACCATTTCCCTTACACTCCAACTCAAAGAACAAGGATACATTTACGGTTATATGGGGAACCGCTGTCTGCACAGTATTGGCGATCTGTTGTACCTTGACCGCTGAAGTAGAAGTCTTCTTGGGAGTGTAAGGACAGTTCCCTAAAAAGTGCCCACCTCTTCCACAATATAAACACAGATTGTTATCTCTCCTCCTAGCCTTTTCTTCCACAGTTAAAGGACCTCGGACCCTGGGAGGTGGATTATTCCCTTTGGATCTACTCTCTACTTTAGATTTATCCACTCTAACTAGAGACTTTACGTCACTCTGACAATGACGCCTCTCTGCCTTCCTTTCACTCAAACGAAAGTCCAATTGAATAACCAAATCAATCAGACCGTCACAAGTAGAAGGGTGTTCAACCACTCCAGACAATGCATCCTTTAACTCATCTCTAAGGCCCCGATAAAACAACGAGGACTGTTTATCCTCAGGCCACTTGCTTTCTAACACAAGGGACTTAAATTGTGTTATATAAGCAATCAAGTCTCTATTACCTTGTTTGAGTTCTAAAAGTTCACCATCCACTTCCAGAGATAACTGTCTTCTATCAAACATCTTTCGGAATATCTCTAAAAAACTGGTGTAATTTCCTAACTGACTCACCAACAACCCAGCCCAAGCAGATGCCTCCCCAGAAAGATAGGACAACATAAAAGGTATCTTAGATGCATCCGAGGGAAATAATTCTGGTCTACTCATAAAATGTAATTCACACTGCGTCAAAAACACCCTAAACCTCTTGGGATCCCCATGATAACGTTCTGGAGGCGCCAAAGGAACTGGCATAATTAAACTCCTTACCCCTCCTTCCACTGGAGGCGCCCGTTGTATTTGTGGTAATTGATCTCCACCTTCCCTTTCTAACTCAGGTGGAGAACCAGCGCCCCCTGAAACCTCATCCTCTCTCCTTTCCCCCCTCTGTTGAATTTGTGTTACTTTAACACTCAAGTCATCCACCTTTTGACTAAGTAAGGCATTTTCATCCCGAGATATTTTCAACTCCTCCCGTAACTCCCTGATCAAAGATCCTAACGCCTTCATGGATTCGTTGGGGTTCATGACAGCTCGGGCGGACAAAATTATTGGCCTTTCATTCTGTCAAGCTGAGAGGTCCTGTGTCCGCGGAAGCTGCTGAACCCTCAACAATCCCCCTGGAATGTAATTCCCTGAACTAGATTTCAATTCAGCTCTGCAAACTACACCCCAAAGGGAAAGGGGGAAGTGGATAACAAAACAACACCAGGCTGACTGCGTCAAGGCTAACCAAAGCTGAACCTGCAGAGGATATAAGAAAAGCAGATACAAATCCTTTTATTACTTACTTAACCTTAAGAGTGGGAAAGACTTTAAATCCTTAACTAATAATTAAGAATCATACCTGGTTCTTCTCTTGAAATTTCTTAGAGAAGCTTGTAAAGAAGCTGAAAATCTCTCTTACTTGAGACTCTTGAAATTCACAGCAACTTCTTAATTTGGGCAAATCTGGAAAGTTTTGTTCTTTGCCTTTTTCCCAAAATTCACTAGTTGTCCAGTTAAATTGTCTTTATTTTTTCTTTCTTTTTCTTTCAAACTTTTCTTTTGTTTTCAAACTTTTTACAATTCAATAAAGTTTGTGAATTATTGAAGAAACACGTGCTAAACACACACGCGGATTATTTCAATACAGAAGATTTGCACGTTGAAAACTTCCTGCGTTGAAGAACACGCGCACTGTAAGAAAAGTCCACGTGCAGAAAACACACGCGCTTGCAAAAACACGCCAAGCAGAATTCACGCGCAAACGAGATCACGCGCAGAAAACACACGCGCTTGTAAATTCTCGCGCTGATGAATTTCCGCGCCTATTCACACGCGCCTTATAACCCGCAAAAGAGTCCACATGCGATCGAGTACACGCGTTAAAAAGGACACGCGCAGGTAACCACACACGCAGTTGAGTTCTCGCGCTGAAGCACACGCGCTTGAAAACACACGTGCAATAGAGTTCTCACGGGGCAAACAGATTATCGCGCCAGGAAGCACACGTGCTGGAAACACACACGCTTTAGAGTTCTCACGCGACAAACAATTCTCGCGCTAAGAAGCACCCGTGCTGGTAAACACACGCGCTATAGAGTTCTCACGCAGCGAGCCGATTCTCGCGCTAGGAATCACACGCGCTGGAAAACACACGCGCTATAGAGTTCTCACGCGACAAACAGATTCTCGCGCTGAAAAACACACGCGCAGTTGAATACTCTCGCACGCGCAAAGGTTCAACGATTAGTTTCAGATTACACGTAATACGCGTTTTACAAATAGCGTTCAAGCGCACTCAGAGAGTTCAATAATATAAATTCAAAGGTAACATTTTACGATTTCTCAAGTAAATGTCATTAAGATAAACAGAGCTGCAGTTAAAACAAAGTCACTTATCTCCAGAACGATTTCTTAAAGCTCTTCAGAGTTTCCTGTCTTCACAACGAATTCCTGACAGCTAATAGCTTCTCCTGAAACCCCCAAGAAAGTAGCCGCTCAACTGCTAACGTCTGAAGGATAAAATCCACCAGGCCCAAGTCTAAAGCAGGAGCAGCCACTAAACACGTCCTCTCAGCTGGGGTTTAGATGATGAAAGGCAAAGAGTGACAGTTTAGAATGTTCATTGTTGTTCAGCTGTGTTTTCTAACCAATCAGAGCTGTCACTGTGAAACTCCATTTTGCCTTGGGTCAGAACCAGGATTCTGAATCAGCAAGTTAAGGCCAAACCAACTACAATAGAAAACTTCCCACCCACACAAGGCTAATCTAAAAAGGATAATAAAAGAGAAATAATGGGAAAGAAACTTGAATAAGGGAAAATAGCCTGAATAGGGGAAGGAAACCTGACACTGTGCTGGAATGGTCAAATTCACTATAAACTCACAAGAAGATCCACAAGAATTTCCAATGTACTTACTACAGGTACTGGAAAACAAAAATACCTATAAATGAAATCTTCCAGATTTCATACATGTGGAAACATACATGCACTCTCTGCAGCCATGTGGCACAGGAACAAGTCCCTAATGAACGCTTTGTGTATGTATCCATACTACCTGCAATGCAGATAATCACTCCCCCTTACAAATACAGACAAATAGTAAATATGTAATACTAATGCTTTTACGTTACAATGCAAATGGTACCAGAAACAACTGTAAACTGACTGGATTCACACATGGTAAGCATCACTTGGTAAGAAAACCTTCACAACAATAGGTATAATCTACCACGCAGGAGCCACAACCAATGCAGGTCACTACACTGCACATATAAAAAAGAATTGTGGATGATTCGAATGTAATGATAGTACCATTACTCTAAAGCAGAGATTACCAGCAAATCTTGTAAATGCTTACTTAATATTCTTAAAACCAAAATGTAATACATAATCTGTGTATGAAAATAAGCAAAACTTCAACTTCAAAACTATGCACAGATAGAATACGCCAACATGTTTCTAACTGCCCAAAGATTCTGCAACAAGCAAACAGATAAATAAATACCACTAAAATCAAACAAGAAATATACAGTTAGAATGCGCCAACAGGTATCTAACTGCCCCAAAAAATCTGCAACAACCCAACAGATAGATGAATAGCATAAAAGTAGAAATAAACAATTAGAATACTCCAACAAGTATCTAACTACCCCAAAATCTGCAACAAGCCAACAGATAGAAGGTTAGCAAGAAACAAGGTATAAACAGTAAAATAATGAAAGAAATTTATTGTACCACAAAATAGAAGGTTTTTTTAATTTTTAATCCAGCATGGATTTTTTTTCCCACAGACCAAATGATTTAGAAATAAAAACACAGAAACTGAGCAAATTGCACAGTACACTGGTTTGAACTATAGTAAAGTACTAAATATGAGGGTAAAGAAAATACAAAAATGTCTATTATGCAATGCAATAATTCATGATGAACTACCTACACTAACATATGATCTTTTCTTTTATCACAGAGTTCGAAAAAGAATGTCTAGTCCAATTACCCATGTCATGAAAAAAACTGCATAAAACCACAAAAAACTCAACCAGTAAGTATGGGTATCTTATGCCGCAGTCCTTGTTACAAACACTAAAATCTTAACTTTCGCCCATGCACCCAAGGCTCTAGGCCCTGGCCACAACCACCGCAGCATAACACACCTATGCTAACAAACATTTTGCCTGTGGTATGTGGGCTGCTTATAGGGGATATTAATTACAATCAATGTTCTACTAACAACCCAAAACCAACATCATACTAAAGTAATATAGCTAGTAGTGCATTTCCTATGTCCGCGGACAGCCGTGATGACCGCGGACATGGCAAACACATCAGGGGCACCTGCCACCTAAACAAATATAGTATTTGACCCATCTCTTACTCCCCAACCCTCCCCAAGCACCTCCTGCACAACAACACACTCCGTAAAATTGCATTTTGCCTCTGTTCACCACGCCGCTGTCCGCGAATGTCCATGGATCCAAGATGGCGGGCGCATCAAAACAATGTGACGCACCTCACACCTCACTTCAGCCAATCAGCAAAGATGTTGCGTGTCCTCTGACCTGACGCAAGCCGATTAACCAATTGGTGTCCTGTCCGCGGACGAACAGGGAAATGTGTCCACGGAGCGGACATAGATATCACTAATTTTTTTGCCTTATGTTTTGGTCATTTAAAGAAAATTACTGGACGGATTAGCAACTTAACCATAACTACATGACCGCTCCCGCAGGCCATGTAATATATATATATATATAAATATATATATATATATACATATATATATATATATATATCAAAAACGAAGAAAAAAAGCTAATTGTAGCTTAACTCCCCTTCATGTATAAAATATCAGCCAGACAAAAAAAGTATCTCAATCATTAGTCCTTTAATTTTTCCAAAAGGTGGACAGGTGGACAGAGAAAAACAAACAATAACGCGTTTCACCCTTACGTGCTTCGTCGGATTATATATATGTTGGAAACTTTGTACTGCAGTACAAAGAAGTCGGAATGCACTCCAAGAGCAGCCCAGTAGGAAAAATGATCTCCAAACACCGAGTCAAGTCACCAGAGATATACCAGGCAATAAATATTCCTTTATTTTATGAGTATGCCATGGAAAAAGAAAAGCACTACGAAAACGACGTTTTTCGTGGTACACTCGCCGCTTGATCATGTTCCATATATACTAGCCAACAGGCTCTGAAGACAGACATGATAACACTTATTAATAGTTGAAAATGAACGCTCCTGTAGGTCGTTGTTCTGCCTTACCCTGGTATGTTCGTTGCAGTGCATTGCAGTGCAAATATCTTGGAAATTTTGCATCCTATGGCCTTGAAACGTGAAACGTAGTTTTCAAAGTCCCATAGGGACCTCGAGTTGTATCCCTCATGTCAGCACTGGTTGAGAAAAAAATCTGTTCTTTCCCTTCCCGATGAACATGGTTTACTGCTTATTCGGCAGACACCATCTCGGCAAAAATCCTCTGTAAAAGTAATTTCACCTGATACGGCAAAACATGCTTGTTTGGAAACAACATTTTTGGTTTTCCTTCCTGGTGAACATGGTTTACGGCTTTGCCGGCAGGCACCATCTCGCAAAAATCCTCTGGCAAAGTAATTTTACCTCATGCAGTAAAAATGTGGAAACATCTGGAATGTTAGCTCCCTTCAACTTTGTTCTCAAGTCCCTTCACCTCCCATACATTTGTTGTTTCCCTTCCCGATTAACATGGTTTACATGCTTCGTCGGCAGGCCACAAACAAATTTTGACTTTTGCTGAAATCCAGGGAAAGGGATGGTGTGTCCAAATATCATGTAGCCAGTAATGTCTGGAGGGTCTTAATGGGCAACTATGTAAAATTTGGTGCAGATTGGTTAAATGGTGTGGAATTGTATAAGGAACAACACTTCGATCCACAAACCCACACACAACGTTTGACTTTTTCTATATAGATATATAGTGTACGAACTACAAGATTACAACAAACCGAGGTGAAAGTTGTTGTGGTTGAAATAACCATGTAATATGAGTGTTGGTGCTTTATATCATGCTGTTGATGAATGTTAACTTTCTGTGTGATCCAGTGAACACATCGCTTGGCAATATTTCCTGCGTGGAGCCTTCCTTAACAATTATTACTCACTAGATGATAGTGGTGCCCGGGATTTCATTTTCTTATCAGTACTATTTGTTAGAAATACCTTAAGGTAGCTTTACGCTTTTTGGAAAGGCTCCATAAGAAAGGTGAAAAGAAAAATTCACTACATTTATTGATTATTTCTCATTTTAAAAATCTTTTCTCATAAACACTACACAACACAATTTATTGTTCTTCTTAAAAAGTCATTGTGAAACGTATAACTGTACGTGAGAACAACATGGAGACTTTTGAGCAGCATGATGGGTGGCATGATGCCAATGGTGCCAACAACTATGGACATAAAGTTCAATATTACTAAACTGCATGTTCATTGTAAGGCTTGTTTATAAACAACATTTTTTGTTTCCCTTCCTGGTGGACACTGTTGCTTCAATTACATTGGCCAGAAATGTTGTATGCATTGCCTCATGCCATTACACAGCCTAGGTGGGTCGGGATTGCGAAGCAGCATGATGGGTGACGCAACTTTCAGTCAAAGGTGATGTGGTGGCATTCCCGGGGGGTCGAGGAATTCTGTTGCATAGTTTACGGCTTTGTCGGCATCCACCACCATATTGATTGGGTTGTACTCATTAACTGCACCCGTAAGCATATCCTGAATCTGATCCTAGGACATGGACCTTTGCTCCTAATGTCGGGACTGATCCTTCTATGACCACATTGATGTTTTGCTGATTTCAGGCAACGTCTCATGTGCAAAGTTGCTGAAATCCAGGGAAAGGGGCGGGGAGTACAAATGTCATGTAGCTAGTAATATCTGGACGGTCCTAACAGGTAATTATGCAACATTTGGTGCAGATTGGTAAAACAGTGTGGAATTGTATAAGGAACAATGCTTCGCCAAGCCACAAACCCAGAAACCCACAAACAAATGTTGACCTTTGCTGAAATCCAGAGAACGGGTGGGGTGTCCAAATGTCATGCAGCCAGTAATGTCCGGAGGGTCCTAGGAGGTAACTATGTAAGATTTGGTGTAGATTGGTGAAACAGTGTTGAATTGTATGAGGAACAATGCTTTGCCACAAACCCACAAACAAATTTGGACTTTTGCTGAAAATCAGAGAAAGGGGTGGGTGTCCAAATGACATGTAGCCAGTAAAGTTCAAACATTCCCTGGATTCTCAATACCCATTATAATTTCAGGATAAACATTTACTCTTCAGACACCCAAGAAACACAAGAAAATCATTATCTCACCATGTAGACAGCAGACCAAGAGTGACTTCACAGAACTCAATAAGGGGGGGAGGATTACTGTACACCTACAACAACTGTAACATGTGAAGGCACCCGCTTAATGCCACCCAAACCACATAATAAGGGGTGACTTACCTTATCCCCATCAGGTTTACCAGGACATGGACTGACAAGCCTGATATCCATCTTAAAGCCAAGCTATGGGGAAATTCACTATGTCACCACTACAACCCCATATTCAAAATGGGATCCATTAAACAAACCCACGGAGGGATGCCTCTACCTTGCAACCATTTGAACTCCATGATTTTCCACTTTCATTCCAATAGGCACACTCAGTAATGAAGGAGAAGATGCTGAAGGTCAAATTATTAGTTCCAGAATAATTTGTAGGTTTTAGGTGGAACTGGCAAGACATGTTCAAGTTCTTTCTCAATGCTGGAGGGACAATCCAGGTATATGTGTCTGTAAAAGGAGGGGGAAATAGAGAAAATTAGCAGAGGCAAACCATGGACCACTGTCACAGTGTCATGTGCAACTTATCCTTTCTACAAACATGATCCACCTCAGTAACATAGTCCACCTTCCCCACTCTAAATGTACGACCCATGACATATAGGAATGTATTCACAGCATTGAAAATCACTAATAAGGTTCCTGAGAAACATCCTTTGCAAACACATATTCTTTAATAGAAAACAAATTGCTTGGTGAAGATCAACGCCAATGACAGCCATCATCTGAATGTTGGCTGAAAAATACACAGCCACAAAACTAAATGTCAGTCTCCTAAAGACTAGAAGTGACTAGATGACTCAGATGACTCCATGTGATAGAGGACAGTTTCTAATCCTGGACTTTTATGTTCCATACTCATTAACGGGGATGAGGGGGATGAAGGGAGGTATTTCACAAAGAAATGCGTTAAATCTTCAACTGTGAGTACAAGGTTGTTAAAGTACGTATGGACAAACAAATGCACAATAGCATTACATGCATTGCGATGAAACAAACACATTACATAGTCAACACACCATCTTAAAACTGCAGACAATGATGACAAGGAGAGACAATCAACTAAGCATACAATGGACTGTGAAAAAAACATGGAATAAGTAGAAGATAACATAACAACCATTTAATGTGAAAACCCAACAGCACTTACAGTACATTGGCCATGACTCTATAACACATGTTTGAACATAAACCAGGAACAGAATTGGGTATACTCTAGTTTATGTGACCAAACAAAGCACGGAAAATGACGTATTTAAGAACAAACCCGCAATCTGGTTCCCGGTATTGACGGCTATGTTCAACTCAATACTCTCTAAAGCAAATTCACCCAGTTCCTGGAAAATTAGTGAGATCAGGGTGAGATCAGGGTGGCAAAAACGTTCCTGCAAATTACCAACCCACATCCCTATTGGACAGTTTAGGAAAAACATACGTAAAAACCCTTGAAACCAAGTTAACTGTTTGGGTCACATCTTATGGAGTATTAAGCATGCGCAGGCTGGCTTCTGACAAGAATAGGAACTATCGAGCAAGCATTTAGGCTAGAACTAGCCACACAAAACTACATAATGCAAAAGCTTTTTCCACTCTATTTACTATTTGTCAACCTTAAAGCAGCAGTTGACAATGTAAATCGCGATTTGCGGTTGTCAACCTTAGTCAGCCAGGGCATCTTGACTGAGCCTTTACAAGATAGCATGCCTTTTTATACAGTCAATGAGGTGGAAGAAAAATAGGGACCGGAGGGCCAAAAAATACAAACCTTCCCGTTAATTAAAGCAATGTGTCAAGGCTGCAATTTGGATCTTGCATTGTTTTCTCCTTTCAGCAATGGTATTGAACTACCTTTTTTGAAATCATCAGTGGATACACCAATTACAAACAGGGAAAAGATAAGTATCCCTCATTTTGCAGACAACGCAGTCCTCCGATAAACCGCTCCATTTGGCTTGAGGAAAGCGCTTAATATATTTATAAACGTATGTAATGCAAAAGAGTTGATAATTAACGATAACAAAACCAAAGGTATGACCTGCCACTGGAAAGCACCACCACCAATTAGATTAAAATTTAACAGCATTTTGATTTAGTAAGTTTCACACTTTGACTACTTGGGAGTTTGCTTTAATAGCAAAGGAAACTGGAGCAACCAAATAGGTAAATTAGATCTCATACTAAAGAGATGCACTGGAGCCACAACTTTCCGAAAAAGGTTTGGGGGTAAAGTGGTTGACCCCACAGTTGAGTAAATAGGGCCCAGGCTCTACCATCGGCCCACTCGAGTATAGATAGCTTGGTTAAAAGCAAAAACATTTTTTTTTTAAAGAAACTGCTATTTTTAACCCAGGGTACCCCCAAAACCTCCTAGAAACTTGAATGAGGAGTACTGGGATTTGAATGTCTATTAAGGTTAAACCACTATTGCTCTGGTACAAATTGTGGTCTAATAAAGAGCTATCTGCCTTTAAGGGAGCTATGCTTGATGTATTAAAGGGTAAAGGGGAACAATATTAATCCCTGGTCATGGCTTACCCATGACAGAAATACGTTGAGAAGGATCAGGATGGGTCACCTTTCGGACAGCTTTGGGGAAATCTGAGTCAAAATGCACACTCTGATGAAAGCTTATTGGGATTGGGGAACTGAGGGACTTATTCGAAAAGGCTTATGAGGAGAAACCATTGGTTGTTGCTTACTATCTAAAATGCTCTCTTCCCAAATACTCTCCTTCTTGAACCCTCCACTCAGCCTCCTCCAACTCTCTAAGGAGGAGCCATTTCTCCAAACAGGGATTTGGGGGTGGATCCTTATCCTCTGCAGGTGCCTCCCTCGGGAACAGCCTACCTACCCCTCTCTGTCTTGAGCCAGACCCCCCTAAGTTCCAGAAACTCCTCAAGACCTTCCTCTTCTCTTCCTCTTTCTCTCTCCCTCTCCCCTGCTAACCTCCTTTCTCTTTGCTTCTTTCCCTCCTTCTTTCTCTTCCCCAACCTGCTCAATTAGCTGACTGGTCACCTTGTGCACCTCCAGAGCCCCACAGGACCCAGGCTCCCCTGCCAGTCTTGCACTTGCCTCCGGGCCTCTGCACTCTGCTTGGCACTACTGCAATATGCTCCATGAGAGGGGCAACCACTCTGCACTTAATCCAGGCCCCTGCTGGACTGGGCGCACGTGTCCCCATTCACATCCCTCACACTCCCTGTTCTACACACTTCGACGACCTTGAATTTACTAGGCCTAGCAAGTCTGTCTGTCTGGTCCTCCATCTGTCTCCCCTCCCTAGCTTTGTCGTGCTTGAAATACTCATGCATAGGCGCATTGGATGACCAACCACCAAGCAATCGGAAAGGTCGCCAGGCCAGTTCTGTAGTTTATTGATCTGTATGTTTCTTTCCCCTCACCCCGCGCCTTCTCCCCTCACTCTTTGTTACGCACTTCTTTATTAGATATGCCTCTGGCCTAGTGTGCTAGTATTGTTGTTAGATCATTCGGAATCTTCAAGGCCTAAGAATGACGACTGTATTCCCTTGTTCCCCTCCCGCCTTGAAGCGCTCACTTTTGCATAATCGCTTTACAGATAAACAATTACAATAACAATTGTGCAATATATGAGATCTAAAACTTGTTTACGCTATGACCATTATCTCACCTGACTTACTGCTTCGGCAGAAAGGACTTTATACAGCAAATTCCGATTGGGTATTTTGCCTTTAATGAGTTTCACTTGTAACTGGAAAAATGCAAACTTTACCCTGTGCCCGATGTGCCACCCTTCCCCATAGGATGTATATCCCTCCCACCATCAGGAAGGAACCCTCCTACCCTGCATTCGCAAACAAGTGAAAACCGCACTTTTTAACAACTATGCACGTTTACCTTTGTAACTACTGTTGGCTTGCCTGTACTGTAACTACCTATGCTTTAGTGTATGTAATCTAGCGCCGTGAAACCTCTGGGTCCTGTGTGCGTATAACAAATGAAATCAATAAATAAAATTAAAAACATGAATATAAGACTTTCTATCTTGGTGTTCCCGGCTTAATGACCTCCGTCGTAAATGGCTTCTTCCTATGTTTACACTGTTTGATGTAAGGAGCATAATCGATGCCCTAGATTTGTGCAAAGTTGCACATAGAGAATTGTGTGTATTTGTAGTTTCTGGTGCCATTAACGAAGCATGGAATAGGCGGAGAACATTTCTGTCATATGCATTTTTAAAATGTGTACAAATAGTGTTTTCTGCATCTGTTGATGACGGAAATGCAATTTGTATTTTGTTACTTTTATGCGTTTAGATGTAGCAACTGTTTTAATAATTTAATTGTATTTTATGTACTGTTTTATGGAACTATTTCTGAAATAAACATTGTCAAGAACAACATAAAACAGCAAGTAACCCACGATGCATAAGGGTGAGGAGCATGGGCACAGCACACGAGTGTCAGCAGCAGACCCCTGAGAAGGCACTCAGCGCACACAGCAGAGTGCAAGGTCCAGTGAAAAGAGCATGCACACCCCAAATATGCTTGCCTGGCTAGTTCATGGCACCTGCAACACTATATGGTGTTGTGTAACCCTAAAAGAGGCAACATGGGCAGCGGCCTGCAATAGAAAAAGGTTATACCCAACAACATGCACAGTACAAATGTGCCCACAACAAATCGCATTGAGCACATAATCCGTCACTAATGGCATGCAGCTCCAAACATCTGAAATGCACACATCCAGCTGCACACCCCCGAAGTGATAGTCACACTGTGGGGACCCCCGAATCCATCATGCTCAGCATGGGCATCTGCACATGGAAACAGATACCCTTTCGTTGTGGTGCTACACCCCTTTTTAGTCTTCAATAACATTGAAGACTTTTTGTCGGCATTGGAGTTTGACATAAAATCAATGTCCTTCTTTAATGAAACAGACATTGAAGCATGGCTGTAATTTGCTCCCTTAACCATACAGGAAGAGAACAGAACAAGAAAAGGCATTTGGGTGCGAAGAGAGAGGCAGTGGGCTTCAGGGAGGCCACCCCTGATCAGAAATAAAAACAATGGTGCAATGCAACGCAAACACACAAGACCAACGGGAGTCCTGATGCATCCGAAGGAAGTGGCAGCAGTTGCAGACCAACGTTAGAGATTTCTCGAGGGGCAGTGGGCAGATAATCGCGTAAAGGGGGAGAGAATGATTTACCGTAAAGGGGGAGAGAATGATTTACCGTAAAGGGGGAGAGAATGATTTACACAAGGTGAGTGGAGAAGAGTAAGGGCAGAAAATGTACCTATGGGACATGTGATATTGACAGAATGAAGAAGTCCAAGTAAAGTACATTGAGTATTTTCTGTCCCACAAGTCTAAAACTCAGGAGAGTGTGCCCATGGGTGTGCCTCTCCCAGGCATCATTGCCTCTCCTCGTCCTCTCCCAATCGCCCCACTTCCTTTGCCTCACCTTTCTCTCTTCACCTCCTCTATCTTCACTCTTGCATAACTGTCCACCCGCACTCCTACCTCCATCTCGCTTCCCACTCCTCCTCGTTCACCCTCTCTTCTGTTTCTCCTCTACCTTAGACACTCAGTTTGTTTTGCATTACCTCTTTCAATTCAAGTTTCCAATTATCTGGGTTTTTGTCCTGTACACCTATTTTCTGTCTCTTTCTTTATCTGGTATATTCTCTCAGGCTTTCCCCCTGAGAATATCACCTAAATCATGTTACTCTTACTTTAGAGCAGGAGTGTGAACTGTAAGGCTTGTGGGCCCAAACAGGCCCCTGAAGCCCCTTCTTCCGGCTCACCAGCCTGTGTATACTGCAGAGCAATGGGTTCTGTCTGGGATCAACAGGGCTCCTGGCTGCAGAGGAGTGGGTTTCATGTGTGGGAAAGACCCTCTCACCAGCAGGCGATTCCCTGCTGACTCTGCATGACTGTGGAGGATCTGCAGCGAGACTGTAAAACACCACCGCAATGAAAGCAAAACAGCCTAAATGAATAGGCAATCAAAGCAAGACCAAAAAGGCAACGAGGACCCCCAAATGTAAGCAAACGAAACAGTCCCCTTCCCATTCAGCAGTTATATTGTTATAAGCAAAATCTCCCCAAAAGAAATCTGAAACCCCAGGAGCGACTTTGGCTCCATACATAAAGCAATAATGCATTTATTCAGAGCTCCTCTCAAAATTCCCTATACGACAACAGTTGCCACTGGAGCACGCTATTGCCAGGAAGGAAGGCACACTTAATGAATATTACACTCCCAGCTCACATTCCTTCAGAAGTCTCACTCTGTCACTGTGCACCCTGCTTCGAAAAATATTTCATTACAAAGTTCCCTTGCAAGAAAACGTCCTATCTAAGGCTGCACCATAACAATAAATTAAAGTTGCCGTCTGAAATACCTCACTCACGCAATACATCACTTACGGGCTCATCCACTTGCTCGCTCACTCATCAAATCGCTCACTCAGCCCCTCTCTCATTCCACTGCTCCTTCACTAATTCACACCCTCAAGCTTTCACTATGTCTCCAACTCATGTAAACACCCACCCACAGAGTAATTCACGTATTCATCGACTCCCCAAATCCCACATTCATTAATTTACTCATTAACCCACTGATTCCCTCATTCAACCTGTTACCCCACTTACTCACCCAATCACTTGCTCACTCATTCGCTCACTTACAAACTTTGCCATTCACTCCATCACTTCCTTTCTTTCACATGGCCACTCACTGAAAAAACACATGCTCGCCAACCAAATACCCACTCGCTCTTTCACTCACTCACCTAAAATAATCCACTCGCTCTTCTACTCATTCACCCAGATATTCACTTCCTGATTCATCTGATCATGCAAAGCTGACCACAATAGTCCACACGCTCTCTTTCTCCTAAATTTGGTTGCATTTGCGCCAGAGTCAATACCTGTATTAGTAGAATTCCTGCTTCCCGCTATTACAGTAGAGAGGTTATTGAACCAGAGGGACAGCTCCAGGGAGACAATTTCATTCGCCTGGGCTATTATTACCAGTGTGCTTCCCGGTGATGTAACTTCGAGGGTGAGCAGCACCAAGTTCCCTCCGGGTGCCTTGATAACGGATGGTGTTGTCTGTGCAGCAGCCGGCCTGGGTAGAAAAATCTGTGATGTGGAGAAAAAGCAACATAATTAGTTCAATCAATATCCTTGGAAATGGCAGAGGGGCTCCAAACTTAGAACCACCTGCTGAAGGAGCAAGTGCAAAACTCTGAATTGTGCTAATCTATGACACGCCCTAGATGGATTTATATGAATTCATAATGCACTATCAGCAATATTAGTTAAACAATCGATTACAAAGATGAGTAAAAGTAAACATATTTGAAGACATAAAGTCCTTAGTCATCCTAGGCTATTTTGAAACCTATCCTAAGCCAATACATCATCATATTGTTTACATATCAGTTATTATTTCACATTATCAAGTATTGATACAAAGTCAATTTACAGTGGCACGTTGCCCATATTGCAAAGAAACCTCTATAATTACTTGGAGGTATGTTCTTTTTAAGGTCCTTGTTCCACAGAGGGTGCCCCAGTATTGATTATTTTCTTAAGGTTATCTTCTTATTAGGAAGAGTATCATTCCAGGGTCTAGCTCTGTTTTTAGAATAAAACATCTGTGTTCATTTCTTATATGTGTGGCCAGTTTAGGCTTTTTTATAGCTTCTTTCAGGATGGCAGCGCTCTGCGTATGATAATCTATTACCAACAGAAGTATATTCATACTAATTGGAGTAGCATCAGAACAACCTATGGTTCTTAACACTTTGGATTGTGAATTAACAATATAAGGCTGGATTGATGATTCATGGAATATTATGTACAGTGGAACTAACTAAGGTTATATCAGATAACCTCATGAGATATTATTAACCGGTACTTTCAAAACAGGTTACTTTGTTTTAAACTGTTAGAAATTTGCTACACCTTGACAAAGCCCGGTCATTTGGATGATGTTGGCTTAGCATAGGTTCCAAAATAGCCTAGGATGACTTAGGACTGTAATTAAGTATCTATGGACTCTAGTTTTTGCAACTAATAAATCTATTTTTTATACACACACACTTGTATTGAGTTTAATTAGCACTGGCGCAGTACACTACCTAACTACTCTGTTTTGATATCATTTTTTGACTAAGTGAACATCAGTCACAGTTAGTCACCTGCAGCCAGGAACCCCAGTAACATACTTTCTGGACCTATTATATTGGACTACTCACACAAACACATTAGTCACTGAAACTTCAACCAAAGTACAAACGTAAGCAAATTGTGAGAGAGAGAGAACGTAAATTTGTCTTACGTGAAGAGTGGAAAGTAGCGTGTTTGATTGAGTGTGATAAACCAGTGAGGGCATTCCAGAGCTTGGGGGCAAGAAGCGAAGAAGAACGAAAACAAGATTAAGCACATGCGGACGACGAACAGCTAAAAGATGATAAGAAGAGGAGTAAAGAGAACTGGATGGATTGTAGGAAGAAAAAAGAAAAGGTCGGTAGGGAGGCCGTCCATGAACAAAGTTAAATTAATACATAGAGGAAACATGAAGAGGAGAAGGGAAACCAGTGAAGAAAAGCAAAAGAAGGAGAGATGTGAGAATGATGAGCCAGATGAAATAGTAGACAAAGAGCAGAACTGAAAATGGAGTCTAAGGGAGAATAGGCAGTAGCTGGGAGACCAAGCAAAATAGAGTAACCCTAATCACGATGAGGAAATATCAAGATCCAAATAAGAATGCTGACAGCTAGAAAGGTTAGGAATGTTGTGGACCTGAAATCGACAGGTATGAGCCAAGGAAAAATGGGAGGAAAGGGGCAAAGAAGGACCATTATTACAAGCAGAAGAATGGATGGCAGCAAGGCAGGGGAAAAGAGAATATGTGTGGGTGGAAAACAAGCATAGGCTGAAGGGGCAGGGAGGAACAAGATTCCCTTTTTTGAATGAATTAAGATGAAGACAGTGAGAATGCACCCAATGTCTAGTCACACAGATACAGTTAGAGGTTATTGCATGAAGATGATCAGAAAATGAAGGTAAAGAAAAAGAAATGTGATACTCTTCTGCACAGTAGTGACAATTTAAGCATGTGCAATAACAGAAGAAATAACAATAATGTCAAGAGAAACTAGTAAAGGAGCTAAACACTGGGATGTATTGAGCGTGTTATAAAAGATAGATTAATTCATTAATTTAAATGTTTACATCACATCAGCATGGTGGTCCAGGGAGAAGAAGCCATATTCGAAATTAACAATGTATTTATGTCCCAGGAGTTGAAATGACAATCCTGTTAAAATAAGTCTTACTCCCACCCTCTTACTCCGGAAAGAGATGAAGACCCCACTCTTTCCTTATTCAAAAGACCTGGTCACCCTAGAATTAGCAAAAAAATCACTGAACCACCTGGTACTAGTAATGTTCTTACTTCTATTCCTACTCTTCCTTGTCACAATATGTACTTTAGAGATAGCCCATCACACAGACAGGGACTCTTAAAGCATAATTTATACATTATAACTTGATTTTATTTTTAAAACCTCACCCCTTCTCCCTGCAAAGGCCATACACATATTAACAATTAACCTCAATCCTTACAACAACAAAAAATCCAAGAAACCATGTGTTGATCATCTTCCAAATCATAGGTGGGAGAGGCTGCTGTAAGTACTGAGATGAGTAATGGTAGGATTAGTAGCAATGAAGATTACTGATAAGTACTCCAAGCGTTACCTCCACGTGCTTCTTGCTTGTCCGAGGGCTTACATTTGTGGTGTACCAAATATCACATGAGGAGCCCTAGTAAAATAATACAACCAGACCAAATTGCTGCTAACACACATGTAATGAATATTATTAACACTAGTATTAATACAATAAAATTAAAGTTGAACATACCCGAATAACTCCTCTGTCAAAAGACTGTTAACCATTGTAGATTGTCGATCCATTGCCATTCAGTTCAAATGTAAGCGGGTAGCCCAATTTGCCCCCCTACTGGCACACCCTGAAACTCAGTGCAGGAGAAGGTAAAACTGGCGTGCATTCCTTCATATGCCTACTGATCCAACAATGTGTAAAACAAAAGAATGTCACCGCATACCCATCTGGCCAGGGAATCCGAGGGAGGCTTTCTGCCTTTCCCAGATGCCCCAGAAATTAAAAGACCGAGACTTTCTTAAAGTGTATGTCCTTTGAGGATAATGCTCAAGTACTTTCTGTTTACCTAACATATGCCATATCTCCTACACAACCGGTCAGGGAGATGTAAAAAAGGAAGGATACAATCCTTGCTCGGATGAAAGCTGGAGAATATGTTGGGCTTGAATGCAGGAATACAGCATAAAACCACTGAATTAGGATGAAACACCAGAAAGGTGGCTGTACACAAGGTCCCTAATTCCCCCAATCTCCTTTTCGAGGTGATGGAAATAAGGAACAACATCTTCATCATTAGAAATGTGATGTTGGAAGATTCAAGAGGTTCAAATGAATGACCTTGACATGCTCTTTATAATAGTGGTGACTCCAGAGAGATAACTATTCTTCTATCCAGGTAATAATCAATGGTAAAACAGCTAAGAATTCTACCCACTAAAGCATCCCAGTCTGAACCACCTACTCAGAGTTCCTGAACTGCTATGGCAGTTGTTCACCGTGATCAAAGGGATGAAGGGGGTGAACACCCAGAGAACCCATTTTGAAGAAGTTGAAAATAGAAGGGGTTTCTCAGCATAGTGCTGAAATATACCTTGCAGAATACCAAGCTTTGGAAGACTTACAACTCCTCAAGCAGGTGAAAGAATGGAAGGGTTGACGGGCAGATGCATTGATCTGGCAATCTTGCCCCTCCACCTCATTACCTCCTGTTGACCTGAGGTGGGAGAGCACATGCACATTGTACTTACCTCACCACTTGCATGTCTGTTGTCCCAGTTTGGTAGTTGCCTCCATTCCTGCCTACAATTCAAGGCTCTGCTCCCAGAGCACAGCCTTGAATTGGAGGCAGGAATGGAGGCAACATCCAAACTGGGACAACAGACATGCAAGTGGTGGAGTAAGTACTATTTCCTTGGTCAGAATGGGATCCTCATAAACTGTTTAGCCAGTGATTGTTTAATATTTGAAGGGCATTGGCAATTAATTGAAAAGGGCAGAAGCCAAATAATAACTAGTAGCCAATGGATGATCAGTCCCACTGATCCTAATGACTTCTGGGATGAGAATGTGGGGCAATAGAAAGGTAGATCAAAATTGGTTGGAGAGGCAAAGATATCCGTCACAGGTGTGCCTTCACTTAACATTAGACATATATGGAGAATAACCGCCAGATTCATGGGCATCTCCTGCTCAGTTTGTTTGCCTGAATATTGTATGTGCCTCTGATGTGTACCCCTGATAAAGATGCTGCTCTGCCCAAGGACTGACAGACAATAGTAGGCCCTCCAATGATCAAAACATGGTCCCTGTTATATCCAATGGATCAACGGAAAACTAGAAGCCACGGTCTCAAGATTCAAAGGTCTTTATAAAATAATACAAAGTGTATAGAAATATATAAACATAGTGTATAATGAGAAACTCAAAGAGCATATAAAATCTGGCTTTATGGCGGTCTGTAGACTGTCAGTCCTCCACTCTTGCTCTTATATGCAGTCAAATAGTCACTTAGAGTCTTTTGGGCTTAAGTTTAACTTTTTTCTTGGCTATTGTGGTGGATCACTTGTCAAGATGTCGTACTCCTTGAGATGTAAGGTGGGCACACCACCCATGCTATTGGGAGTTATCTGCATGTGGGCCAACCCTCAGGCTCTGATCGATCTTTCCCAAGATTGCAATGTGCCAGGAAATCACCCATCATAACCTGGTTGGTGCTGATCACAGACCCTGCCACAGTCTCTCATAGCATTTACTACTTAACCACGCTAATAGACTCTGACCCTTTGACTTGGCACCTTCTCCTCCTGCTTAACTGTCTCACCTGCTTTGTTTCCTCTGTTGTCCTCGCCTTCTTCAAGCTGGAACTCTTTTTTCTATTCCTCAATGACTAGCAACACTATGCTCCCCATCTCCTCTTTCAGCTTACTTTCTCCCCACCTTTCAGCGGGACTAGTTCTCCTTTTTTCCTCCTTTTCAGAGGGGGGATAGCTCCGGGGCAACGCATTTGTCTTGGAAGCAAGACAACGCAGCGCAGCACAGGTTTGAATCCTGATCCTACACTAAGAAACCAATCTCTGGTATTAGGAGCGTTATAAAAGAACAATTATAATAATATAATAATAATTATGGCAACTACATTTCTGCTGCTTTCATTCACCTTGTTCACCAGCTTAGTTATCTCCACCTCCTCTCTCTTCTCTTCCTCTGTCACCTTAGTTTATCTTTCCTCCATAGAGGCTTCCTCATTTTCCATGAGCAAATGGATATGTGGTACTATTTGTTTTGTTTACACATTGTATGAGCATTGGAGCATCGGCCCGCATTAGACTACTCCGGGGCTCATCTGGATTCATAAGCCTGCACCCCCTACTTTGCACAGCCCGCAGGCACAAGAAGCACATTTGCATCCATGCTTGTCGTGCTCACCAATAGCACCCTAAAATGGCCGGGGCAGAAACGGCAGGCCCTGTGTTTACTTCTGTTGCCTAGCAACAGGCACCCTCATCAGCCAATCCATGCCGCCAGCAGGTGAAAGCCAGCCCAAGCAAAAACCTGTGAAAAATGCCATGTCTGTCCCTGTCCGTGCAGGAAGTGCAGCAGGGCGGTTAGAACTCATGCCTCTCCTCTGATCTCTGTTCCCGACCATCTCACCAGCTCATTACTCATTACTCTCCCTATGGAACAGCTGGACCAGCACCTACAACACACCGATTCGTTCGTACATGAGTCTCTCGCCCATCCTAGGGTAAGTCGCCATAATGCAGTTAAACTGCTACCCCTACTACTGCATGGAACTAACAGCACTTGAGAGCCATACCATCTGAAATGTCAACTTGACCACATTGATATTCACTCCCTCCTTACTATCTCCTACATGTGCATAACTACCTGCTCCCCTGAGACACTAGCCTGATCTCTCCATTTTTTTCTACGCTCTCAAAACCGTGTGCAATGTTTCAATATAATGTATGGGTGATCCCATGTGATTGCACCCTCTACCTACCTAACTAAATTACTACGTACCAGACCGTATACAACTCCTTGTTGTTCATCCTTCTACTTTGCTCATCTCTCTCATTTCCAATTGTAAACTCATATGCAGACCTAGCCACTCTGGAAACATGAGGACAGGCTTTCCCTTTACACGTACTTGGACCTTCACAAAATGTAACCACATGTAATGTTGTAGCCGCCTTCGCAACATGAGGGACGGCTTTCCCTTTACATGTACTTGTACCTTTCAAATTGTAACCACATCTAATGCTGTAACCGCCTTCGCAACATGAGGGTCAGCTTTCCCTTTACATGTACTTTGACCTTTCAAAATGTAGCCACATGTGATGATGTAGCCGCCTTTGCAACATGATGGCAGGCTTTCCCTTTACATGTACTTGGACCTTTCAAAATGTAGCCACATGTGATGATGTAGTTGTCTTCGCAACATGAGGGCAGGCTTTCCCATTCTATGTTTTGAGCAACTAAGCACTTCTCATCAATGTTCCCTCTAAGCTGTGCGCATGTGCGCTTGCCCAGCTTCCTTCTGGGTGCTGCTCAGAAGATTTGTAGCAGCGCATACAGACAATTCTCACCTATTCAAAAAGATTTAATAAGGCACAAGCCACAGCAATTACCTGACATTTTCTTTCTCTTAAAATAAGCAACTAGTCTTAATATTCTGCTAATTTGCATTACACTACTATGCACCTAAAATCCCTAACAGCAAAATGCAACACAAGAGGTTAAAAACTAATATCAAAACAGGCTCCATGAACAGAAGAATCTAACCAAGATATGCTTGCACACATTAACCGAAAATGTTCACTCTCCACCCATGACTCCTAAACCTGACTCTACAACACTTTTACCTTATGACTCTAACTTCTGCCCCAGAGTACATTAAGATACCACCAGACAACCTTGACTCTTCCTCTCTTGGCTCTGCAAAAGGTTAGCAGACGTGTACCTACATCCACGTTTTAGGTTTGTTATAACATGAATAACATTCACACGCCAGAATTTATGTTACTCATTGTGCCTTACCAAAAGCGTCACCCACACTATATAATCGAACTACCAGCTCAAATATCGGGTACTGACTGTAAGTAAGCAGGCTTTTCGGATGTGTAGCCAAATCCCATACTTCCTCTTCTTTGTACATATGTCACACAAGTGCTTTGAAACGGCCCCCTTGTAAGTTAATGCATTATAAAACTCAAATACTAATTTGCCCTCTAAAGATGTTGGAAAGACAAATGTGATGCTCATTGTCTCCTACTTTAGCATTACTAACATTACCCTATAAGTAAACAGCAACATTGCAATATCATATACTTAGCCTACAAGGGATAATGGGTATGGACTATGCCTGGGATTACTGGTCCATAGTATCAGGGCATCAGATATTCAGACAGGAGAATGCTTTTCACACAATCTGCATCGTTTCCAAGTGTTCAGCGTTCCTTTGGGCATAGACCATCACATATTATATGGTAACTCGCTTCTATACAAAAACAGTTTCATTGAGCACTTGTGTAATCCTACACAATGATATAAGGATGGGGTATGTTGCAAACAATCTTGTATGCACTGAAAAAGAATTGTGCACATGCAGAGTCATGACATTCTCAAAATGCACATCACAATGTTGAGGCATTT
Source organism: Ambystoma mexicanum (assembly GCF_040938575.1). Lineage (NCBI taxonomy): Eukaryota > Metazoa > Chordata > Amphibia > Caudata > Ambystomatidae > Ambystoma > Ambystoma mexicanum. The sequence continues at coordinate 44,726,361 of NC_090922.1, forward strand.
AAATATGCCTTGCTTGCAAAGTATTGTGGGTCTGCAAATATCCCAGTGAGTGTTTACTGCTACAATCCCTCACTTTTTACAGTGCTCTTTCAACTAGTATTGGAGGCAAGCAACGGGGCTGGGGAAGGGTATGGGTGGAAGCATCACTTCTTGCGGGTGATGAACAAAGCAGCACATTTCAAAGACTAAGTTAGACGTTTCGGCAGTACACTGAAGGAAATGTGTTGCCTGTTTGCTAAAGGATAGGAATTTGTAGTATACATCTAGACAGCAGAACCTTCTTTTTCTTTCTATGCCCAACTGCTGGGGGTACAAGCAGGGCTCTAATCAGATTTTGCTCTCTACTTGGAGGCAAATGATTTTTCAGGGAGTAAAAAAGTAATTAGATTTGGCAATAAGGATTCCTTCTGCTTATTAAAAGATGTTCTTTCCCCTTCAAATTCCCTTTGAGATCGGGCATTAATATTATTAAAGTTGCTTCCTATGCCACTCCTCTACTTGTCACTAATTCGAAAAAATATCAGTGGAGCTTTGTGGGTTGAAGCAATGATATGTTCATTGTTTCTCGTTTTTGTTAGGCACATTTTCCTTTTTTTAGGGAGTAAAAATGCATAGTGCATATGTCTCTTGGCTCTAAGGCTGGTGTTATCACTACCCACAGAAGAACGTAATGGGGATAGAAAGCAGAGGCACAGGAATTTTTGATCATCGTATTCTAAGGTGCAGTTATTCTGATGCAATTATCCTTACACAAATTATTAGAAGCATGTTCTCCTGGCCCTTGAATTACTTCACTAAAGTGGAACTTGAACTCCTTTCAGCATGTTTTTGACACATTGCTTTTAATTGCCATTAATCCATCGGCAATTGTATTCTGTTGCGTTTCCTGACAGCCACATCAGTTATGGCAAGAGATATTTGTGTTTTGTAATACAAATGAGTGATTTTCCAGTGGCATAAAACATACAAGTCCTCATTACGACTTGGGGCGGTATCCCGGCGTAAATACGCAAGAATACCGCCCAAACGAATTACTGTTACCACCCCTTGGTCCGGAGGAATTTCTGCCGGATTACAACTGGTGGAGGTGGTGTAATTCCCCATTCATATTGAGTCCATTGGACTCAATGTGGCTTTTTGAGCGGAATGACTGCAGCGGAAATTCAGACAATTTCGGCGTTGAGTTGGAGGATTTACCTATAGGATTTTCCTGGAGCCAAATCCTCCACTCCAGGCCCCAAATCGTAATTTCGCCTAGTGGTAAAGTTTGTGGTAATGGAATTACAGCCAACTTTACCACTTACCACCAAACTCGTAATGAGGCTGACATTTCTCTCTGTGCAGAAGTACGTTTGGAAGGTACTGTGGCAGATATTGAAGTCTTGGACTGGTTGATGAGTTTTCTGTATAATCACATATGACATATTTTATTTTAGCCTATGTGTTTGGAAAAAGTGTTGTAAGATTTTTAAAGAATTGCAGTGGCTGGGAAGAGGAAATTCCAAACTCTCTTCTGCGACGGTAGCTCACAAAGTGCCTTACCTAATTAGTTGCGCACATAGAAAATAATGTGCGCACAACAGCCAACCAGTTCCGCAAATAGAGAAAACTAGTTAGAGGGAACATTGCTTCTCATTGTATCAAATGTAACCAAGAAAGTATTCTTGTAACAGCGCCACGATGCTCGAGGGCTGTTTGTGCGCTTTATAAATGTAAAAAATAAATAAATAAAATTGTTGGGCAAGCAAAAGTCTGTTGGAAGTCAAGTCAGCTTATCGTCTTCTATTTTACCTCCACTACACTCCTCCTTCACCATTTCCTTCTTCTCCTCCCCCTCCTTCCACACTTCGCACCACCTCCTTCTCCTTCTCCACCTCCTCTGCATGTCTCAACAACTCCTTCTCCTCTTTCACCTTCACACTTCTAGCATCCTCTGAGCACCGCCACACACTCTCCAGCTCACTATGCCTCCAACTTCCAGCTTTCACTCTTTTACTAACCTCATGTGTATATTTCTAAATCAACGGGTTGCCAATTGACACCATCATTGGTTGATGCCTCCCTTCAGCTGTGCCTTTGCTCTGTGAAAGCACTGTGATTGGATGGCATGTGCTTGGGCTGAGAATCTGCCAGCTTATTTCCATGTTAGTGAATGCAGAAATGCAGCCCCACGACCCGTGGTCTCAAATCTGGGGGTTGCATTGTGCTTTCACTTGCTCGGTATTTCCAATCCTATATGCTTTGTTGGTTTCATCGTTCTCCTTCCAGGGTAAGCCTGTACAATCCTGCGTCCATGCCTTTCTGCAGTGATTGGTGAGCCTGAGCTAGGACCCATGGCGTGGGGAAGCACATTGTATGTGGGCTTTCTTGGTCATATCAGGTGCTTTTGATTTTCAAGCTCACGGTCCCCCACGTCAGCACTCTTGCAAATGAAAAGTGTCTGGATCTGGGGGTTGTTGTTTTGAACAAAAGTACTTGTCTCACTGTCAGTGTCAATCACTGTTTGTGACATAGCATCAGTTTTTTTCAGGGGGTCTCATTTAGCATCACAAGCAGCTCATTTCCCTAAATGGCCACTGGGGTTCCCTTTCGTAAAGTGGCACTACAACCACATTAACCTAATAACATGTGTTCTCCAGGGTTTGGTTATACGTCTCCCAATGCCTTTCCCCAGTGTTGGGGGCGACAATGCTGTTACGCGTTTCTAGTTCTAGTATGTGCATTAATTAGGGATTTGAGGCCCTTGTAAGTTGGCATGGTTTTGGGTTTGCCAAACTTAGGGTTACTATGTACTCCGACCAAAGCTATTCTGAGGCTGGGGATGGACTTGGAGATCCTCTGTGTATCTCCTCCAGGGATAAATAGGAGCAAGGGTGGGTGCTTAGAAGCTGAATTACCTGCGCTTACTCAATGTTCAAGTGGACCAGTGCTTATGAAACGGCAGTGAAAGGCTGCTGCAGGTGACAGTGGGTGGGTGAGTACCGGTGCCCAGTCGTACTCAAAAAGTAAACACTATTAATAGAAACACTGTCTCAAACGCTGTCTTCAAAGTGGTTTATTAATTACTAATAGATGGTTCGGGTAAAAAAGTGCCCATAAACAATATTGAGAGTCACACAGCCAACAGGTGTTTTGACCCTCTAGGTCTTTTTCTAGCCAAGGATATGCAAATAAATCCAAGTTCTGAAGGGGGCGAGGGGGCATGCAAGGTGCAAGAGCCTCCTCAAAGTGAGTCTATAAGCTTGTATATTAACACGTTCCAAATACCGGATTGATCAAAGTAGAAGAGACTGAGTTCAGAAGCAACCACTTGTTTGCGCGTGGAAAGCCAGTTGTAGCTAACCGGAAATAGCCCTAGATTCCTTCCCGCACTGCCAGTGTCTAATTGCATCACGGCTTAACAGTCCCATAAGAACGTTGTTGATTCTGAAATCAGACTCCCAGTCTCTCCTAATCTTATGGTTTATCTTCCTTGGAGAAGTAATTGGTTGTGTAAACTCCTACCATGTCTGGGCCCATTTGTTTCTGCTCAAAGGGGATTAACTCAGTAAAATAGTGTTAGGATGGCAGTATAACCAAAATAGGTGTCCCCTTGTAGTTTTTTACAGAACCAACTTTTCTAGTCCAATTTGCTTAATGTCCAAAACCATGCTTTCCTAGCATTAAGTAGAACCTAGGGTCTTGTGTCCTAATGTCCCTTTCTGAAGTAGTCCCTTTTTGTGCGTCGCTTTCTCCTTTGCTACTTCTGCTCTTAAAATGTTTCTTGCACCCTCCAAATTCCCTCAACCCCCAGCTACTTCTGCTTAATTTTAAACTGCTTTCCCTGATCAAAGGGTTTCAATAATAGCCTGGATAAATTTGTCAGCATTTCTTTCTTCCACCTTTCTCCCATGTGTATTCCTTCCTATCATTATTAACCCCATGTGTTTTGGCTCAGCTTTATTACCAGTGGTGACTTGATTGGTCATCAACTCAGGCCGAGGGCTTCAGATCTCTTTCTGCCATCTTGGGGTCAGGTGGAGCTGCCATGGTGACAGCTTGGATCCACAGCTTGGCTGCCTGTGTGAACGATGAACAGTTGTCTCCAAATGCTGTGTGTCTGCCCTATTCGCGGTCTCCTATCCTCCCATGTGTATTATTTCCGGTGAGCAGCACCCTTTGTCCATAAGCCGACTCCCTAGGGCTGCGACATGCAAACTTCTGGCATGAGTCCTCGACCTCCATACACTGCCTGCTTGGAGAACCATTTGCAGGGGGTTGGAGAGGGAAGGCAAACACATGGAGAGAGAGGGGAGATCATCCATATAACCGTTCCATAGGTCGTATTGTAAAGTCTGCAGCTTCCCCTCTCCCCTTAGAGTCTCCTGTCCCCCCAACCAAGTTCAAACAGGTTATTTCATCACACCATATTTTTTCTGTGCATTCTAATGATGCCTACGTATGAAATTGCTCACTCTGTAGTTTCTTACTCTCTGCAGCCTTGTTTCATTATATTACCAACTTCCATCTTAACCCGTCTTTCCTAGCACCTCACTGTATGTAGACATACTATATTTCTGAAAGAGGTTTTAATTTGCTTTTGAATTAAAAAAAGAATACATATATAAATGACAACAAAGGACTGTCAAAAGCAAATCCAAGGCGTAGAACATGTGGCCTTGCTAAGCAATTTACTGCTGCTAGGCGTAAAGCCTTTGCCACCAAGTTAAAAATGTGAAATACGTTTCTTGTTGACTTTTGCACAGTCCATTTTATTGTTGTTTTTGGTTTCACAAAAAGTTAAATATTATTTAAACAATATTCATAAATAAGTTAATCTCCCCTACTTGTGCTCATTGTGTTTCGGCCTACACCCTCTTCGGGAGCAGTAGTCATCTAGACAAAGATTTCAGTAAAAAGTACTCTCACTCTTCCCTGTCAAATTATTTGAAAATTCACTGATTACCAAGCCCATTTACTGGGGAGATTAAAGAAGCAGTGCAACATTAGCATCAACAGGACTGGCAAGAAAACATCCCTGCTTCAAGGATACTTTTCAATCAGTTGCATCACATGATCATAGACATGGAAATAAGCTTCCGAAATCGGCAATATCAAAGAAATTGAAAAATTGCAGCAAAAAAGAATTGACATAAAAAGAACTCAAATAATTATTCAACTACTTTACAATTATAACAGGAAAGAGCCCAACAAATATTTTTAAAGAAAATGAAATAAAAGATTTTAAATAAAAGATTGAAGGAGAGGAACAGTTATGCCCCATAAACATGACATACATGCAATCTTTAAGCATCATCTTATCTTCTTACAAAATTAATGAGGTGGCGGTTGACCCAAGTTGGGTCCTGCCTTGATGAAAACTATCACCACATGATGGGAGTCAACAATGGTAGAAGCCCCGAAAACCCCCAAAGGGTACATAAAGATGTAAATAAGTGATTCTGGAGTGCTTCAAAGTCACTTTGAGGCTTAGGAAAATCCCATAACGTTTCCAGTATTAATAGGTAGAACGTTCCTGAGTCCCAAAGACCTTTAGATGAAACTTATTATTTTTTATAAGGGCCAATGTTTGCAACCGGTCTATCTAGTAAAAGTAAACGTTGAATGTCCTATCAATGGTGTGGTGATTTGACAGTTTGTAAAATCTGAAACTGCATCTATGTCACATTGTGTTGTACTTCCACGGAACGGCATGCTACTGAAAATTTGTCTAGATCTGATTTCTGTCTTATGTTCATTTCATCAAACTCTTGCCTCTCTGGTTATCCTGCCTATGCACAACAGTTCACAGGGACACTTAATGTGGCATAGTTCTTCAATTTATTTTTCTCTCCATTGTGAGAACAGATGATTCTATCACCTGATTGGGTCTTGATCTTGCAGGCTCTCATAACATTTTATACAAAAAATTGATCATGACTAATTTGTACAGAACAGAAAACAGAAACTTTCAGATTTGTGTTTGAAACTCCTCAAGCATTGAGAGTCAACCATTTAATTTATTTCACCAGTTCATTTATTCATTTCAATTCAATTTTAAGTTAGCATTTTACAACACTGTATAAAAATATTGACAAAACATGTATATATAAAATGTTTTTGTTTTTCCCCTTTAATTCATTCGACTGAATCCATACATATCACACATTCCTACACATTCATTACAACCAGACCAACTGCCCTATCTTATCCACTTCTCTACGTGCTAGCATTCACCTAAGTTTATCAATGTTTAACAAATAGTAGAAGTGAAGAACTGACAACGCTTTCACAGGTTTGGTCAATTATACACAAAGTGTCCCAATAATAACATTGTTAAAATCCCAAACAACGTGTGTGTCATCCTGCATCAATCCAAAAACATGTTCCAAAATAGGTAGAATATAAATAAATATTAGGGGTACAAACATATTCAGGTTTAAATTAGCCAGTCTCAACCTTCCTCTACCATTTACACTATGCAGTGTTTGGTTTTTGCCAGTATTCACCAGCTCTCTTCCTGCTTCATTCTGAAAATGTCTACTGTAAACTTTCATTTTCTGAACCTCCTTCCAATATGGTAAATGTGCTATAGCCTTATAGACCAAGGGAGGAGTCATTATCACGGGATAATCACCCAGCACCAAATCTTGAATGGTCATTATCCCAAGTGATAATTACCTCTCCCAAGCTCTATAAGAATATAAGCACATGGTGGTAAGAGCGATACATGTTGGGAAGTTTTTGTGGTGAAGTAAAAACGTTACTTCAATAATGAGTAAATTGACAAACTGAGTTCGTAAATTGTTGTCTTTCATAAGTTAAGTATTTAAATTGCAAACTTGATTATATCGGAGCGGGTTTAACATGAGCATGTATTAGGATTCATGTAAAAGTAAACGCTTTTTATATAAGAAAGTGAAAACATTTTCCAATGGTTTAGCTTTTTCTTTGTTTTTTAAATAAGGTGTTGCAACAAAAAGAAATTCCTCCCAGAGACGAAGTGTATGGTTGAAATAATCTTGCCGGGAAATTACATTGTTGTTTCCGTTTGCTTTTGAAGAGAGAATGTTCAAAATCCAGTCAATAACAATAGTTGAAAGCAAATCGTGGAAGCCTGAAGATCTTGACCACATCGACATCCTGACAATTATTAAAAAGGTCAGCAGTTCGAGAGCCCCGGGACCGGATGGCATGAGCAACAGCATGCTGAAACAGGCCCCGGATGAATGGTCGACTTATTTGTGTAAGCTATTCAAACACATTTTCACCTCAAAAAAGGTCCCGGACACCTGGAAAAGATGAAAAATCATCCCCATCTACAAAAAAGGGGTGCGGGAGACCCAAGCAATTATCGGCCCATTGAACTAATGGACGTATCGGGGAAGATTTTTGCAACCTTGATTTTGAAAAAACAGGTGAAATGGTCAGAGAACAGCGGGCTTCGAGATCTATGGATAGCCGGTTTTGTGAAGGGTGTTGGCACATCCCTTAACCCCTTCAATATTAACATTCTTAAGGCCCGAACACACAGGAAGAAGGGGCTGAAATTATACATAGCCTTCATAGACCTTACCCAAGCATTTCACACAATCAAATGCCCAATCTTGTGAAACAAACTGTCAAAATTGGGATGTCCCACCGACATCCTTGATCATATCATTATTCTCTACTCTGACACGACCATCAGAATACATTAGAATGGTGCAGGTCTATTATCAAGAGATATCCCAACAAATAAGTGGCTTAAACAAGGCAACCCCTTAGCACCTGCACTTTTCAATCTGTTTATTTCGGACGTTGAAGAAGCCTTTACATCTACACACTTCTTCCCTCCGAAAATTGTTGAAATCAAAGTGGGGCGCTTATTGTATGCGGACGATGTGGTTCTCATGGACTAGACACAAACAGGCCTACAAAGACAACTAGACGCAATACAAACGTGTATCAAAACAAACGGTCTGATGATAAATCCTAGCAAATCAAGGGTCATGGTCTTTGGGGAACAGCAGAAAGGTGGGCAGAAAAGATCTAAGGCACTATAACTGGCAGGAGAGAAAATACCTGTGGTTTCTTCTTTCACTTATCTGGGGGTCTGTTTGAATACGTCTAAAACTGAGGCCCTGAGACTAGACTCTCTAAAAAGAAAAGTCCACAACCTGTCGGGAGTAGGCAAGAATCCTGCTGAAAAGATATTGCGGATTCTCGCTTATGCCACTGATAACCTTTTATCGGATGAAGGTGCAACCAATCCTCACTTTTGGAGTGCAGTCTGTTTTCTCCTTCGATAGTACGAATTGGTCCAAACTTGAGGGTGCTTTTTGGAAGAAGGCCCTACGCCTCCCCATGGCAACAGCCATACAAGCTATCCGGATGGAGCTGGGCTTCACATCACTTAGCGCGGTTGCTGCATGGAAAACGTTGGCCTTATACCGAAAATGCATTGAAGATCCAACAAAGGCCGGATTAATGGCACTGAAGAGAGCATTAACCAATAATCTGTTGCGATTTTGGAAGATCTGGGCCTAAATGAGAAAACCCTGCTGGAGAATCCAGACAAAGTGAAAAAGAAACTGTTCATGAAAGACTGGACCACCACACAGGAAAAGAGACAATACTACTATATGTATGGAAAACCACTCATGGAAGCAAGAAAATTGATCTGCCCACCAACATACCTCAGGTTGATCCCCTACTGGTTTATCAGGGATCAATTCCTGAGGCTGTGTTGAAATCTGCTCCTTTAAATCTGCTCCCCACAAGAGAAATTTTAAGACCCCGTTCGGAATCAGAGGAAGTTTCGTGTAGACTGTGCAAAGATCCAAAATCACTGGAGTCCACCAAGCACTTGATAATGTTCTGTACAGCCACAATGGAACTAAGAACAAGATTTCTGGGGGGACACATTAAGGACCACTCAAGAAGATCTGAAGAAAATTGGTGGTATAGATTGTTGAAGGGAGAAAGTATTCGGCTGACTGTATCTGTAACACAATTGGTGATAGAGGTTTTCAAAAGGCTTACTGCTGTGAATGAAGGAACAAGATCAAAGATGCCAGTAACCGACGCCCTGAAACCAGGAGAAGGTTGAAAGATGAATATTCCTCCTCTTTCTTTTCACATTCCTCTTCTCTCCTTTCTTCCACTTTCTTTTTAAACTTTTTGTTCTTAACTGGAATTTTGGCTAAAAGATTTTTCTCTCATGTTTAACCATTGTATGCCAAATAAAAAATAAAAATAAAATAAAAAAATTGTTATTGACTGCACTCTGAGCATTCTGATTGGCTGAGAGGTCAATAAGGAAAATATCCAATAATTCTTCTGTTGCATGCACATACCCCAAGTAAAAAAAGTATTAGTGCAGCCTGCAGAAAATATTTATATTATCACTTCAACTTGGGTGCAGAGTATGTGGGGCTATCCCATAATAAATCTTCTTCTGATTTGAGGGTGCTCATGTCAATTAAAGGTTCAATTTTTTAATTAAAATCTTCCACCAGAACAACCATTACATTCTTTCCAATCATATTTAACCAATTCTGAATTCAAGTCTCAAAACACAACATTTTTTCCATAGCATTTGGGGCATGCGGCTGTTCATGAATATTAATCAACAAAATATTGTTTTTAGATAGCAATTCTAAATACAAGCATGGTCAATTCTGTGAGATCGATTTTTAGATTAGATACTCATATACTGAGCTCTGCGTAAACCCAAATGCATAGGCCCCTTCTTTGTCGACCTCTTGTTCCTTGGTTTTGGATGGCCAAAATGGCAAAGTTGGGTACAACCTTCTAAAGTGGTTGGAGTACATGACCATGTCTTGTGAAAACAGATCACATCAAACTCCCGAATGAAACTGATCCATTCAGAATCATCCAAATTTTTGGTGACATCAGCAATGTTCCCGGTTGGAACCGTAAATTGGTCAATATAATCCCCGGCCTCCAATTTATCAGAAATAGTAAAGTTGTCAAGTAGCATATGGGGTGCAAGATGTTACTTCACCATTTCTTTGTCAGGAGGCTGTCTTGCCTGTTCAATGAGGTAGAGCTTGGCAGTTTTTTGTATCGTCAGATCAGTATTAACATCATCTTTATCAGTCACCTCCTTGGCCAATCTAAACTGAGTTTCAATATTTTTGGCTTCTGAACATGGGAATCTCCCTCTAAATTCAATCTTCATTCCCACAGAGTAATTAATTGAAAGTAAACTTGTTTCAATAAAACTTTCTAAAAAGGAGACTTACATATACTCACTGTTTTGAGACTCTGAGGTTTGGTAGCAGGTGATATTTTCAATGTCCTCTTTAATCACTGAGCAACATTCCTTTTGATACCCAATCCAATGGATTAAACGTATACAGAAGAAAATCTCTCCCTTAATTTTTTCATCTGGGAACATTTAACATATAGACTACTCCTTCCTTTTGCATTTCCAATCCTTTTATAATTTTAACATACCTATTGGGGACAAATGGATTAATGGTCCTTCCGTAGTCCCTATTGGTAAGTGTAGTAATCAATGGATGATATGTCCTTGGCTTCTTTAGATCATTAGATCTCTCCCTACCCTCCTTAAGTGGCCCCTAGGTGCAGGATGTTTCTTAGCATAATTTCCAAACACTTCATTGATGGCCTTCATAGGGGGGGACAACCCCTTTCATTTCAGCTTTATGTTGTTGAATTTCCTTAGTCCTTGTAACTTCCATCGTAACAGTCTAATTAATTTTAAATTATCAACCATTGGATGGAAAAATGTAATTTCTGTAACCAAAATAGAACATGGGTTAAGTAAGTATCTAATTGTCCAACTCCTGATTGTTGTAGATTATTCTCTATGGAGCTCCAATAATAGTATCTGTTTTAGTGACTTTAACAGAGTCCTTAAATATAAAGCCCCAGCTATTTTATCAAGCTCTACATAGAATACTACCGAGTTAATGGTGGATATACTAGATAATTAATTTCCTCATGTAATTTCCACTAAAGGTTCAGCTATACCTGATGAATCTTGAATTTTGTCTACACAATTCGTGTTCTCAACATTCATTTCTATAGATGATCTACCCGTTGAGTTAAACTTGTGTGACTGTGCTGGAAGGCACATCCTCCTTCCTGGTTGGAATTTCTGGGTATAATTACAGGTGGGCAATCATAGAACTTACCAGGGGTTTAATGTTATCAGTCTTTTTCATGTAGGATAATTTTGATGGAAAGGTACCAATCTTAGCCACTGGTCTAGTTGAAGTTACTGTGGGAGATGCTGATGGAATAATTAGGTGTGACAAATCCCAGGAGTGTGTCACCTCTCCCCAAGGGGGAGTCACCCCTTTGGGACTATAGAAGTGAGCCTGATACTAATAATACCCCCTAGGGGGCAGGGTATGGAGGATCCCTCTGGAGGTTCCCCTCCCTGGGGAAAGGAAAAACACCAGAGGGGGGCACAAGTCACCATCCCTTCCCCCCAGATACCAGCACCTTTATGGGATATGTGAGAACTAAAGATTATGAGAACTCTACAATGCACTCTGTAGAGGCTGATTCAGCTTCTGGCTTCAACCCTCCCAGTCCTGCTGGAAAACAGCTCAGAGGTGGATAGTTAGGCCCCCTACAGCAGCGTCATGGAGAAAACTAATCAGAACAGGAGCTTGGCAAATTGTGCAGAGTTTAATAATGCTAGAAGGTGCAGTGGAGCTGTGGGCGGTCGGAGAGAGAGGATGCCGGACATGGCATCCCGAACCACGGTTCATGCTGCGGGAGTGCAGCGGGACACAGCGGGAGAGCAACCGGAAGAGCAAGGTTTAAGGACGCGAAGGGGGGCTTTGGAGTGCAGATATCCATTGAAGAGCTGCAGCCACATCCCTGCCTGATGCAAGCGGGAAAGAAAAGCCAGGATCAGACTGTTGTGTCAATCTCATCCTCGTCGCCAGTATGAAGCCAACAGACCACACTTCAAGAAAGTAAAAAAATAGAGGGGGGCCCGATTTTATAAAAGGGGGTATCCTTGGTATCTGGACGGTAAAAACTAACATGTCTTGTCTGACCAGGCGTTCAGAGCGGCACCGCAGGCAAACTCGTAATGTTGCGGCATGGCACAACGGCGCCGGTAGCACTACCAGACAAGATTAAAGCAGTTCTGAGTTTCTCGCCCATGGCAATCAAACTGAAGAAGGAAATCCTAAAACCATGGCCTATTCTCAATGTTGGTGAGACAACATTGGACACACCAAGATTTGCTATGAAAAGGAGAAGAAATCTACGAGACACACTAATCAAAAACTACAAGGAACCCAATGAATGTCCTCAAACCACTTTGTGGAATCAGCTTCCACCGTCGGGACATACTCCATGTGGCCAGTGCATCGCCTTTCCTAATACGACCAGAACGACAACCATTGAAATTGGGTGGCATTATCCATGGACACAAAAAACACTGACCAATTGCAATAGTAGCAATGTCCTACATTTGATTACATGTCCATGTGGCCTACGGTATGTGTGGATGACCACATGACCCATCAAGACTCGCCTAGCGGAGCATAGATCATGCATCCGCACGAAGAAACTGACTGCCCCTATGGTAGAACATTTCATATCCATGAAACACGGCCTCACTGAATTCTCGTGGACCATCATAGAGAAATTGAATGTACCATTGAGAGGTAGCAACATACACAATTTAATTTACTGTATAGACGTGAGCAATTGTGGATCTTTTCCTTACGAACAGACCAAGTAGGCCTGAATGAACAGACAAATTGGCAGACACTAGCTACACTGTGACAGTCTTGTGCCTCAGTTTTATATATAACACGTTTTTATATATAGCATGCATATGAAAGAGAGTGGACTCTAGTATGATCATTAGTAGACCACTAGAATATCAGCTAGTCTACAGCATACCACACTCCTTGGGCATCTTGTCATCATTCTTTGTCATTTTTTGTCACAACTTGTGTCCAAATGTGCTTTTTCACCATTTATGCAACATCATGAACAATCGTTACCACGACTCCAAGCAACATGGCGCTGCTATATATCATATGTGACGAGTTGGCAATTTAATATCACTACATCTCGCACCATGGGCCAACCTTAATCAAATAAGACCTATTTCGAGACAGGCCCAGTAGGAGACTACAGAGATGACCACATCTCTCCAAGATGGCGCCTGCCCGAGACCCAGAACCACGGGCTGAGTCCATCTTCTATTGCCAGCGTTAGACGTGGAACGTGTCTGTGGTGCGCAGGCGATTGCGTGAGTATGACACACACGGAAGATAAACAACCCTATTAGCAGAGCTGAGTAGAGCGATCGGAATGCCTATCAGCTACCAGCAGAGACAAGGAAGTATCCCGCTATCAACTCGTGACTGGATACCACAGGCATGAAGCGCTAGCCCAGTTGTGGTCCGTTTACACCATTTGACAAACCCATTACAGTTTGCATTCTAAGAAGCGCGCCCTAGCCATCTGGGACAGGTGCACTAGATAGCCACCCAAAACAATATTTTTAAAATATAAATAATTATGTATACACATCCTGTACGTGCATGATTGATCCCTCCCCCATTACTACCTGATACATTTCCTAATGACCCACAGGTTTCGACTGCATGCAGTAAACTCAAGTTGCAGCCGATGAAAAGCCAAATCATTGTCCCGCATGGAGGAAACCTTTTGAAAACATAAGGGTAAGCCACATGACTTGTTAGGCTTCACTGTCATTAAAGACATTGAATATATATTAAAACCCTTTCCTTATATACCAACCCTCGCCCCTCCCACCTTTTGTCTCATCTGCAGGTGAGGCGTTTATGTGTGCAGAGATACAATCTCCTTTGCCTGACAGCAGGGCAATAGATGCTGTGGCCCTGAAGAAAGAGGATAATTCATTTCAAAACCGCTGAAACCGGTAGGCCAACAGTGTCCCCCAAACAAGAAGTCGGGATCACTTTATCTCGGAAGAAAGTATAGTCGCTTCCGTGGATTCTTTTGCACATTCTTGCCACCAATTAGGGTTTCAAGAGTTGTTTCGTGAACAATACACACTATATCCTCAAAAGAGGGAGATATTAGGTGTGTTGCTATGATCACAATTAAATAACGGTGATCATTTTTTTAAGAATTAGACCAGAGCAATTTACCATCAGCTCCGCATCATTTTAGAAGTGTGAAGACGCAGAGTAAAGAAGAACATTAAAGCTGAAGATTTTCATTTGCAAAGCCAATTACACACAGTTTCAAAGAAAACTTTACCTGGTATGAAAGAAATGGTTGGTGATTAATATATAGATTAGGGCAAATTTCTCTCTTCTTTACCCTAACCCTATATAAGCGGATCCCCAGCGCTGACTAGGGATAGAACACTCATCAGGGTTTAGTTAGAATGTTGGAGGGCAATATAGACTTAGGCTACACATTTGGTAAAACATGTTTATAAATAACTTACTAATTGTTAACCTCGGATACTTATTTTGTGTGACAACTTAAATATATGTAACAGACTAGAATAGCAAAGGCTACAGAATGATGGGTAATCAGTTATTTTTCGATTTGGTATATCTTTTATGGGATTGCCAGATTACGGCAAAGCATATTTGGTCGAAGGAAAATGTGTTGCAGTATTGTTGGCAAATATCTCTGCATATGTATATGTGTGGTGTGGGTTTAAGGAAATCATTATTGTGGGGCGATTAAGGGGGGTGTTTCCCCCCAAGCACATACATGCAGCAAAATCAACCAGTAAAAAAAAAACTATGATGAATTCTCCTTTGACCAAATGTATTCAATCAAATCACCCTAAACTCTTTGGCCACATTCAGGATACTGTTACCTTCATCACAACTATTTTAGGGACATATTTAATAGTTTAAACCCTTTGAGGGAGATTTGGAGTCTCCTTCGGCAGAATTCTGGATTGCACGTATGATGAAAACATCTAATACAGACAGTACTGGCGAAATGGAAGTACCTCTTTTGAATCTGTCCTTCATTTTACTCCCCTTCAAAGTTCCCTCTGTATCATGCAGTTTCCGTTATCCCAGGGGGTCTTAAAAAAATTTGACTCTCCAGATGTTTTTGACTGCAACTCCCATCAGCCCTAAACATTATATAGTAAGTCGTGAGGGATTGTGGGAGTCGTAATCCAAAAACATCTTCGCAGCCACATTTTATAGACCTCACATAGGTATGTAACATTACAAGATTAAGAACATTTAAGGTAAGAATTTGTATGAGATATAGAGAATTTATTGTGGTTCCGGACTGAGGACCTACTGTATGAATTGTGATGCATATAGTCATTGTTCCCTTTAGATCGACTGTATCCAAGATGCATGGCGGAAGGTGACGAATTGGGGAACTTGTGTTAACCAGAGGCTACCAATAGTACCATCACAATACAATTTTAAACCAGAGCCATTTCCCAAGTAATAGGACTGGACTGTGGAAATGATGGAGGCCACTGCATTGGTGGCTGCCAGACGGTTGTTTACTTCACATTCAATATAAAACTACATATTTCATGTATTTATTTATGTGTGCTATAGTTAACAAAAAGCTTTCCACACAACACGTCACCAACATCATTACATCATAAAACCAGTGAAAATCTCCTAGCAAGATCCAGCCAACCTTATTTGTCATTTCAAGTTAAAATCCTTCTTAAATAATTAATAACAGTTATACATGAGGTCTCTGAACAGTTTGAAATTCTTAGCCAGAAATCGTCAAAGGAAAGTGATTCGCCACTGTGGGCAAATTTCCCAAAAATGTCACCATGTAAGTTACTTAGCAGAATACAGTCCACCAGGAGATGGTTCAGATTTTTCCACAGACTACAATGGCCAAACAGACGCTCTATTTTTTCAATAGCTTTCCTTGCTCCCATCACATCGTTAGTAGTGTACAGATTTAACTTAAATATTAAATTCGAGTTCTTAAAAGCCCTATAGGGATATTTATATAAATATGTGGAAATTACATTAATTACATTAAAAGGTTTCATAACAGATCCAAAACTTGTAAAATTACAATACGTTCGCAATCGCTCTCTAGTATTAATACAATCCAATTCTAAAGGTTTTTTTTTTTTTTAGTGCATCCCGGCGCCAACACAACTCCTCCTCCATGGTGCCAACCTTTACTACTTATTTTCCTTTCATATATTGATGCTTCACTTTAAACCCAGACTATTATTTTTGCATCCGACCAAGGGAACAGGGTTTTCTACCTGTAACAATATGTACAATTAGACCAAGCAACTACAGAAAAGTGAATGCTGTAAAATAGGTACAGCAAAGTGGTGTTTGTTCTCATAGGGCCTTATCATGATTGTGGTGGTAACAGTGGAACATGTGCCATTTTAAATACCTCCTTATTTTAAAATACCACCTAAGCATGTGTTGAGATTCAATAGAATAATTGCTGAATGGGATAAATAGAAAGTTATGCCCGGGCTAAATATGGGTTCTTTACTCTATGAGTACTCTCTATGCACCCCCTGCCATACATATCCCATACAATCCCAACTCAGAATTAGATGCTGTTTTAAAAATAGGAGGAATTTAAAGGACCCCATGGCTTTACCTTTACCGCATATTTATGATGCCCCTACAATGAATTTTTCCAAAGGTTTATAGATTTATTTCTTAGATTTGTACAGTACTATACATATTCTATAAAATAAAATAAATAGTACACATCGTTTTTCAATTAATTCCTTCTGATAAAAATGAATGCACTCACTATGTGGCACAGCATCATTAATCTTGAAGTCTGACTAACTGCTGTCTCCTAAATGCCCCCTTAACAGCTGAGGTTTAATCAAGTCGATGGAAAAAGGACAAGCACACTATTGGTGAAATAGGGGCATATGCAGTCACTGAATTCACCAGAGCCCGGTGATTGGATTCAACAACCCACTTTTGTTAATTATTAACTTAATTGATTAAACGCAGAGGAATCTGTCTGTGTTAGGCAAAGTTTGTATGCAGTGCCCTCTGGGACCACTACACACAACTAGGACTACAGGTGTAAGCAAAACCAACCTTTGGTATAAGTCTGTACAACACAGTTTTTGGTAGAAAGCTGAGCAGCCAGGCTTATCTCAAGAGGGAATGTGAGTTTGTAAGGGTGTTACACAATGGTTTACCATAACAAGTATTCAGATATACACTAATACTCAAGGTTTCTTGTCAAAAACACGTATTAATGTATTACACAATCATTTAGAAAGCATTCACGAACGGAGGCAACCAATATCACAACACAAAAAAATTACACTACAATACTGATTACTAAGCAGTTGAGCTCCCTTGAAGTCGGAGCAAAATAGCATTGAAGTAGGAGCAAAAAGGCATAAGTTGATAAAACGAATATTACAGTTACTGTAAAACAGTGCAAATAGTTTGAGTTCACCAGAGAAGTTGATTCAATGCAATAGGTAGGCCAAAGTCAATGGGCTAATGTCTTGTATAAGTAAAAACGGTTCTGGTATTTAAAACGGAAAGTTCTTTGCCACAGTTCTTAGAAGTAGTTCACGGAAGAAAGGTTTGTATGTTGGGTCACAAGCTGATTAGGCCTGCAAGTTGCCAAAGTTCCACAAACTTTTGCGGTGAGAGATAAGTTCTCTCGGTCGGGTTTTCACAGTACCTTATATTGAAGAAAAAGATGCAGCTGAAGACTTCTGTTCCTGGCAGTTCCTGCAGATCTCGCTGTTCCTAAGCCTCAGTTGTGGGGACAAGAGGGAGGACATCGGGGGACTCCTGCAATGCGCGAGGACGGGTCAAAAAGCTGGCAAATTGGCAAATCTTCGATTCTGGTTGCCGTTCTTCAAGAACACAAGCTGGTGTTCTTCTCCCTGGTTAATCCTAACCAGATTCGAGAATCATATCTAAGTGGCTTATGAGTTGATTGGTCCCACCAACTCAAAGGAAGAAGTCATCCTTGAAGGGGCTTCTCTGTCGAGGTGACCTTGGCGATTCAGACCTGCAGCAGGGCTCCACCGGGCAAATCAACGGTCCAGTAGTTGCAGCAGCCGTCCTCTTCCAGCTCGTCTTCTGTTCTTTCGTTCCAAAGGTGGACTCTGCCTTTCAGTCCAAGAGACTTGCCTTTTGAACAGTTTTCACCCATTCATTCCAGCCTAGCTGCCACTCACTCAGCAGGGTGGCTGTCCTTGTCGGACAGTCAGCCAGCCAATCACGGCAGAGTGCATTTGGGTCTCCTAG
Organism: Ambystoma mexicanum; assembly: GCF_040938575.1. Lineage (NCBI taxonomy): Eukaryota > Metazoa > Chordata > Amphibia > Caudata > Ambystomatidae > Ambystoma > Ambystoma mexicanum. The sequence goes on from NC_090922.1 coordinate 44,744,573, forward strand.
AGCACAAAGAGTTTCGGGCACCTCCCTCACCTCCTGTCCACCCCAGACACTCAGGCGCCAGAGGCAGTCTTCAGTCCTGAAGCCCGCCAAAGGCATATAAACAAAGGGACCAAACCTAGTTTGGCATGCAGAGACAAACTCTAGAAGGACCTTTCCAAAAAGAAATGGAGAAAAAAGAAGACCGGGACCTGTTTAAACAAAGGAGGCTTAGGTGCCATCTTGAAAAACATGGCTCCCGTGATTTAACGCTACTGGTGTTCGCGGTCAGGAAAAATCATGGTAGTTTGTTGTAAAACCACTGCCACCAGCCATTACAATAGGAAAGGGTAGCATCTGACTGCTACAAGAGTTTCTAGACATAGGGGATACTAGGTAACCCCTCCAGCACTCTATTTTAAGATAGTGTGTGCTGGGTCTAGGAATTTAAAAAGACTAGTAAAGTCAATTTAACTTTACATTCTCTGGAAAACAGTAGTTTATCCCAGAGAAGGTATTTAAACCTGGGGACAGCCTAGAAAGATATCCCTGTGTCAATGCAATGGGGGTGCTGTGTAACACACATGAAAAGATGATCCCTATGGAGTTGTCTTAAAACACCATAATCAAAGTACACAAACACAGAAAACAAACAGAATTAAAATTACAAAGTCCCAAAGGTCAGCAAAAGAGCTGGAGGGCTCTAAAGGTGGGAGGAATTGGCACATTTATGAGAATTCTTCCTTACAGTCTGTTTTTTCCATCACTGGACGTCATCATTCTTCCTTGCCACAGTCCTAACATCATGAGGGTGGACACCTCTAGGAGGTAGTCTCTACATAACCAAAGCCAATCCTGTTTTTTCAATGTCTCCCTGAAAAGGTAGCCACTGTATACTGTACAAACAGGGTGTGTCCAGGGTCCTGTACGCCTTGAGATTAGGCTAAATGTAGTTCTAAACTTGTCCGTTCTTGTAGTTTTCCTGAAGTTCCTTCTCAGTTGAGAAATGATTTAATTCAGTCTATAACTGGCCTGACAAATTAATTAGCCGGCTCGCTGACGTATGGTGCCTGGTATTAATACTTTCTGGTACAGTTGAGGCACAGCATTCTGGGGCCAGATTACCGAACCTTTGCACTGGTGAAAATGCAAAATTGCACCATATTAGCACTAAGGCAAAGTTCGCCCTAGTTGGGGCCATATTAGAAAATATTTGAACCATAATAAGTGCAATGTTTCATGCTAAAAGCACTACGGAAAACTTGTCCATAGTGCAAAAAACATGCCCGTTCGATGCATTATTCCTCTAGTACATAGTTTGCCCTAGTGATAATGCCATTCCATATTATCACTAAAGCAAACTTCCTGCACCTCTCTCAATGTTCTACCATTGTTAACAAGATGTCACCACACCCTCCCCTACAACAGACCAATGTGAAAATCTTCACCTATGGCGACAAGACACCAAGTCTCTTCGGAAGTCATGCAATAAAAAACGAGTGAATTGTCCACCATCGCTGAGCGGGTCTTTGTTGCATGGTTCAAGGTTAGGGACATGATGCCTCTATCATGTGACTTCCTGAGTCTAGATTCTTTACTGCGTTGTTTGTATTTGGACCATTCTGTGTCCTTCCTATGTACACCGCTGGCAATCATAAGTGTTTCCTTTTGCCTGTGGGGTCTCATTTGACCGAATGGAATACTTGGCAGCTTGACTGCGTAAGAGTTTTAAAATGTACGGACCCAGAAATAGATCACCTTTTCGTACCGAGAGTCTGCCCCAGGAACATAAGGCTCTACAGGTCCTACCAACTGTGTCCCTTTCGAAAATGTCCTTGCAGTTCCTGTCTGCTAAGGTTCAGTTTCGGATTGCTATCTCGTCAGCTAGATGATAAGGTGATTAAGGGGCCCTGTTGCTCTGAGACCAATTCCTTTGTTTCATACCTGAAGGGATGGTCTTTCTAATCTTCTCTGTCCTTCAAACCCAAGGTTTTGTCAGATTTTTGTCACAACCAGGATGTTGTATTGCCGGCTCTTTTCCAGACTGTTCATCTTCCTGATGATCAGTAGTGCATTCTCTGGATGTTGGTATGGCAGTAAAGATGTACCTCTTGTAGAACAGCTCTCTTTCATCTATGTGCTTCTTTGTGTATTGCCTTAGTTCTAGCTCACAAAGAGAAGACAGTCTTTACCCTGAATCAGAGCAGTTGGATTAAATTAGCACTTTTCATTGAGTGTGAGACAGAGGTGGATCCACTACAAATAGCTTTTCAAGGTCGGTCGGAAAATGGGATTGCCTGTCCTTGAACTGTTTTTCAGGGATCTCCATTTCTAGTATTTGCAGAGCGACTGCCTATGTCACTCCTGACTCTTTTTTATTAGTGAAGAATGGGGTGACTGCCTTTATTTGTCTGGGTAGTAATGTGATGAGGTAGATGGGCAAAGTTGTAATGCCCTGATTGCTTCCTGGTAATCTTCCTTACGCTGGCCTGCTCTTCCTTGTCACAGTCCTATGACCCTCATCCCTGCTGAGAGGGATGGATCATTTTGGTCAACTGGTGTACTGCTGTGGTGTTCCATGCAAGATTGTCAGGGTGGTGGTGCTTATTGTACTCTTCCGTTAGACGATTTAGGGCCTGTCTCCAAAGCATGCTGCGAGTGTGATAAAGAAGAGCAGGACTTTAAATTACCAATAATTCATCAGGGTATTCTTTGGGCTAGGAGGTGCATACAGTGAAGTATTCTGACAGTATAAAATGTCAATAGAGTACTATTGGCAGCAACTCATACAGCCACATCTATTATTTCAAAGTGTATCGCTTTTGCTAAGAACATTTTGGAGCTGCATTCAAAATCACATTTATTGTATTACTTATGTGGATGTTTATCATACCCAATGTTCATACTAGCCACCCTGACTGTACAATAGTCATACAACTGAATGCTCTGTAATATGTCCACGTATTTCACACTTGCATCTATTAGTTCAAACTATACACTATAGGAGAATACCATTTGCATTGACATGTTTGAGCGTGAGTTCTGGCACTTTATGAACCTTTGTGTTGCTCTAAAAAAGGAGAAATGAGAACCTCAACAAAATTTGTAAAAACATAATTAGATGAAAAAAGAATCCCAAAGTAATCTGATTACATGCTTTAATGTATTCTTTTGGCTTGAATCACATCTTGATATGGCTATATTGCAAGGGCCTTGGGGCATGTGTTTTTTAAACCAGTCTAGCTAATCAAGCTAGGAGATATTGTACCTGGAAGTAGCCCGGTAAGTCTTGAACTTGTACTTCCTGAGCACCGGACAGGATGCTCATACTTGACACTGTTCCAGTGATATTCATCGATGAATCAGAGGGAAAGGGGTTCTGGAAATAGCTGGTCATCTGTAGGGAGAGAGAAGGAACATGGAAACTTGCTAGATTAGAAGAAGTGGCATATCTTCCCGGTTCATGATACAAGAGACCAGTTTGACACTGTCTTATCAGTGCCTAACAGAGGCTGCAAGCTTGTTCCTGCCTTCCCATCTCTGATGTGCACCATCGTCTTTATCGTTCCGGAGTCTGACCTGCAGTCAAGCTCCATCTTTCTAGTGCCTGGCACACATGGTGGACACTATCTTCCCAGTATTGCTCAGTCACCAGTGTGAAGGCATCAGGAAGGAGACACAGACAACTGAATAGGATTTTTAGGAATAAACCTGTATTGAGTAAATAAAGGAAATCTATGTGAACAAAGATGCAATTATACAATTGGTGAGAAGTTAACAAACTCAAAGAGCTGGGAAATATCGCAAGGAATTGTGTTATTTTGGAACATGGAATATGCCAAGGAACTGGCATAAACTCATCTCCACTCATGGACTGCTTGCGCTGTTTCCCTCAGGCATGCAGCGTTCTGCATGCCTTCCTCATTTCCTCACTGCTTACTGTGCATCTCCAGTAAACTGCAGTCAGTGGTCCGGCACCTGTGAGCATTAAGAAGTCTCTCCAATGCTCCCGGTACCCTCGCTCCATGCCGCACTGCTTTCTGTGCTCTGCCTCAGACTGCCAGCTAGCCCCTTTCACTCGTAGCACTGGATTGCATTCCCTACACCTCCCAGCATCTCGGGAAAGTGCCTTTTTTCACCACCACAGCTTCTGCCCTGGAATTCTCCTTCACGCTTGCCATGCCCCTCCTCAAACCTCTCAGCTGAGCATGTTTTAAAGTTCCTGGCTCGATGATAAGGAGTCCAACAACTAGACCACTCATGTTTCTTCTTCCAGTCTACCTTCTGTTTCAATGGTGGTCTCCTTGTCACAGTGCATAAGTGGTGTATGTTGAGAGAGGGTTTTTCTTTAGACAAATAGGGAAGGGGCTGATAATATCCTACAAATATCTGGGAGATATTGGACTCCTTACTAAAAGGAAATGGGGGACACTGTGTCACACCCAAGAGTATCTCATCCCTACTCCCCAAGTCTCTTCCACCCAGGTGATCCTCCCTTGCATTATCCACCCCCAGGGTCAGGATCCGAAAGCAACAGCCTTTCTCTGGCCACATGGGAGGAGGATATGTTGAGGAAAGAAGTGATGGTGCCCTCAGATTCCTCACACCACCCTGTGCATAAACATGTCCCAGAACAAGGTCACTGTAAACAGTTCGGAAACACGTATATTCAAGTTCTGCCCTTAGGTAAGGATGGAGGGCCTTCCAGGTTCTAGGTCATTGGGCTCCATGGCTGAGCCTCTTGAATGATTGTGCATTGATTCAGATTCCAAGAGTACTTTTCTACCTTATCATTGCCTGTGGCAGACTAGACTCTCTATTCCATCTCTATAGCATCTGAGACAGCAATTAATTGAATGACCGAGGCTACCAGTAATCTCGTCGAATTTTAGAGTCAGGCACAAGTGGCAATTCATTTCATATGTATTAATGACCAAGCATAGGCTGCTTACCAATTTCCAATATCATATGATATACAAAAGGATGAAAGTTCAAAGCAGTAAGTCTGCTGCCAAACAAATGACCAACTCTGTAATTAGATGCCTCAGATAGGCTTGCAGGCTGTCCCTCCACCCCAATCCCAAGACCATCCTTTGCACTGTTCCATTCCTTTATTTGCATACCTTTGCCAAGATTAATATTCTGAGACCTAAAACAAACTGCACCTATGTCTCTCCTTCTCAGGCCAACCACAGGACACAAATACTATTTTTTCCTAATACAACCTCAAAGACTTGCTATATTGTCCTACACATGATATCTACACTATGTAGGTAGTGGTTGTTTCATAGATGGCCGGGGCTACCACAAAGACAATACTTATCGCAGTTTGACGGTCTGTGACTACCGGCCTCATTACATTTACATTTCCCAAAACTCATGTATACCACATGAGTCTCTTGGTGTGATGAGTATGCTTTATGCATGATTCCTGATTCAGTTTTGACAGCATATTATTTTGAATTACATTTCTTAAGTTGCAACTCTATGTTTTGAAATTGCACATTGCTGTTTCCAAAGAGCGGCTACTCTTGTTAAATAAGAATGTACACAAACGCGGTATCTGGTCTGCATGCACAGTTAACGCACACGCCAATTTTCATTTAATGCATGTTGTGAAATGCAACACGTGTTTCTTTTGTGAGATTTTGTATGAGTGGTCTTTTAGCATAGTTCAGAACCATGTATACTTGGTTCTCATTTTGGCAACACGTGTTTCGCATATCCTATGCTTTCTCAAGACTGAATGATTTCTATCGGGAAGCTTTTTATCCAGTCTGCTGGAGCCAATAGTTCCAAATTGTACGTGAAGTTTCTTCCACTGAGACTCTCCCCCAGGTGCCCTCTTTCAAGTTTGTTACTTCTTATTTCAGTGCTGGTTTCTGCTTGAAATTACAGGTCAGGAACACGTGAAGCAGAACACTTTGAAAAGACTCTCAGAGGAACTGCATACAAATCTTAGAAATGTAAAATAGTATGCCTTGGTAAAGCACATGAAACCTGTTGGCAGTAAAAAAAAAAAGTATTTTTATGCACCCTTTGTAAAACCTTCAAAATTAAGAATCCAACTTGAATTTGGATCATTTCATTGTTTTGTACATTTGTCATCCCATGGACTTCCATGAATATTTAAGAAAACCATACTCCATTACATCATTTCATAAATTATGTTCTTAAGAACAAGACAGTGAGAATGAATTCTGTTAGAAGGAGCGACTCATGTGCCTATTATACTGAGGTTTTAAATACTGGTTCTCTCAAGTACTCATTAAACTTGGAAGTTGGTTTGAGAACCAAGTACGCACCTAATACAAAAGATCTCTATGTGATGGATTAATATTGTTCTGTATTTTAGGGAGCATTTACTGTACTGCTACCCTCTGCTTTTGCTCTGTCAGAAATCACTCCATATTTTTCAAAATCTATTTATTATTTCTTTCCAATCCTTTCGTGGGCTAGGTTTGAATCTTTTGCACACAATTATATCTGACATTTGAAAAGATATGCCTCTCTTAGAAAGCACAATTCTTCTAGTTGATATAGAATCCCAGTCCATAAGAAACTTCTCACACTTTATTACAAAATGTCCTGACGAATGCCACAAGATTACTACATATTTCTGAGAAACATGTTGACAGCCCTTTGTGAATAGGTTGCAGTGTTTATTTTAAAAAGGTCAAGGGGAAAGGTGAATAAAGGCCATATAATACTTTTTTGTCAACCTTCTTTTAGCCACATGGTTTTCTGTTTTCCATCCTTGTTTTGGCAATACATGTATGTTGCAAATAGTTCAAGAGCATGCCGAATCCTTCTAAAAACATGTCTTAACCCATGGCATCGCTTATTTGTTTTCTGGGAATCATACTTATTCAAACTCTGCCCGGACCACTGGCCAAAAACAAGGTGAAGTAATTGGGGCCAACAAATGGGGCAATTGTAACGTATATTTATTATATACTTAAATAATATAACGTATGTCTATTTATTCTATAAGTATATTTGTATGCATAAATAAGGGACATGAACTGCACATCTTCTCTCCTCCTCTGTCTTTTCTAACTGCCTTTCCTCCACGTTCCATCCCGGAATCCTCTCTCCTCGCTTCTTCTCCTCGTGCTGTTCTCTCGTGCTCTTCTCACGTGCTAAATAGCTAACTCGTATTATGTAACATGTAGTGAGGACACTACACAAGGGCAACAGTAACTGTGCATATCACAATAGAAAACAGAGGCAAGGCAGAGAATGAAAAAGCCCAGGTAAACCCAAAGATGGGAAGAGCAGTAAAGAATCTGGAATGATCCCAAATTCTGGTGCCATGCTTCATTGTGAAGACCTTACAAAGGGAACATGAAAGCAGAATGTAACTGGTGAAAGATGAATCAGAAAGCAAACCATAGGGAGCCTACCAAACACAGCGGCAAGTAGAATCGGTACCCTCACAACCGTGGTTTTAAATGAGATCGGCAAAAGGTAGGTTGAGGAGCCAGTTACACTGTGATAAAAATAGCATTCCAAATGAATTGAGAAATAACCATATTACAGAGCATTTCACCTTTGCTTAATAAGACCTCGGGATGATCTGTAGATATATTTGGGTGTTTGCATGTAGTGATAGAGGCTTATTGTGGCATATTCCAATGCTTACTGATTGAATGATAGGCTTCCCTGATGCCCACACCTCTATGCCAACCTATTTGTTTAGACTGGAACTAAAGCAATATGTGCTGGTCGGTTGTATCGTGTGTTTTTAAGAGTGCGCTTTTTAGACAAAGGTGTAAGAAGCATTGCTTTGCGGATATGAAGGGTACCTACTCACATGTGTGTGTAAAGAGTCTGCCATTGGAAAATATGTTCATTCATGTCGTTCCTATGTAGAAATACATCCAGGAAATACAAAACAATAACATAATAGGCAATGTTTATGTGAACCCACCTGAATGGTGACAGATGATTTGTTCTGGAGGGCTTTGCGCAGCGACGATTGCTCTGGAAAGACCATGCTGGCTGCCTCGTCCTCACCCTCAAATGACAGTGTCTTAAAGCCAAGTTCTGAGGAATTCGTTCTACGGTGTCCAAAATAATTATCATAAATACACAAGGAACACAATCGTAATTTCATATTAGAAAATGCATAGTAATCATGTCAGAAATGTCACTGTGTTGGGGGATGAAGGCAATAGGAGGATTCTGAGAGACAATACAAGGAAAGCATGGCAAAAACAACAACAAAAAGATATTGAATCGGCAAAAAAGAGAAGCCTTTCAATAGAAGATAAGAGAAATGGCACTGAAAGAGAAAGACAGAACTGGAGTGCACCTGCCCGGCTGCTAGGAGCCACAGCAGCAGGTGTGCCGCCTGCCCTCTCAGCATCACTCACAGATGCTGCCTCTCGCATATGAGCTCTGGGGCCAATGGGTAGGTGCAGAAGTGCAAGAAGATCCGCTATCAGATGACCTCCCTCCACCTTCGCCCGGAGCCAGGGGATCAGATCCTAAAAAGCCAGGCAAGAACATCAGGGCTGTGAGATCTGACTAAGCAGTAAACCAAACAGTAATGACAATGGATCATGAAGGGCAGAGAGACTTGCAAACTCCTATGGTCGAGCTCCGAAGAGCACAGTGGTCATGTTCAGGCAAGTTGCATGAACTTCACCATAACTAGTCAACGACGTAGCAAGGGCTACAGATCATGCAGTAGTGATTGCTTGAATTGAAAAGGAAGCAGTTGACCCTATGACTAGGAATGCTATTTATGAAGAGACCACACCCTTACTACAAATATTACTTGCCAATGCTCTTGTATGTGACCAAGACAACTGGATAGAACTGTCCAGTCACGACTGACATCTCACTTTTAATGCTTGCAATATAGAGGCACCTGTTCGTTCGTACAATATCGGATGAAGACCATCCTGAGCAGGAGGAGGAAATCACCAGATGCTACCTAGATGGCGATCTGGACATTTGTTTCAGAAGATCCTTAATAGGTAGCAATGCCACCATTTATGCTACAATTGTCATGGAAACTATTTACATACGACTTGAGTCCATGATGGCTCTGATGACTACTCCCCCACCCCGCTTGTATGAGGCAGCATTAGAGCTTTGTGGCAGCTTGTTCAAAGTGGCCTTCACGTAGAGTCCTATAGGACTGGTGTAGTGCAGTATATCATGCTACTGATTATGAAACCGTGGATCGATTCTAGGATCCCATGAGCGAAATATCTGTCTGCTTCCCATTCCGGTCATATCTAAGAGTGATAACCCACCTAAGAATATTGGCCCATTCAATAAACTAAGATCAGCCTTTCTAGTAAATGCCACAGGCCCTCTCACAGAGAGACTAAGGATGCTCAATGGAAATGACCGAATCCACTGGGGTCAACGGGTTTTATTTATTTATTTAGGGTGTTAAGGATGCAAGTGCCTAGAATAGCCCATACGGACCAAACCAACCCAAAAGGCAAACACATTAGGAAATGAGAGAGGAGCCATGCATAAAGGTGAAGGCTGTCTCAGCAGGACACATGTCAAGGAAAGGCTGCACAATCCTTTAGTCAATGGAACTAGGAACTGACATTGGTTTTTAAATTGTCTTCTGTTAGGAGTGATCGGATTATTTGTGTGGCCACATGAAGGGGTGGATTTTCTTTCTTTGTTGACTAACAATTTCATGACCTATTTTTCCGATAAGTTCTTCTTTTACCTTTGAGTTTGTCCACATCTCCTATGGGAACACATTCCCCCCATTTCCACATTTCTTCATACCTGTATTTCATAATTCCGAGACAATAGTTGGTAGGTCTCTCCAAGGAATATTTATTTAATTTTGACTTGATGAACCCTGGATAAATGTTTTCTGGGAAATCAATGTCTGTAATACTTCTAAGTGAAGGTCAGAGAGAAAAGCCATCTAGGCCCTCCCAGGGCCTAAATTAAGTTGATTCATTTGTTTACAAGTCTTGTATTAAGACATAAAGGATAGCAGGAACCATTGTCAATGCCTACACTTTCACATATGGAATCAGTAAGTGAAGGACCCTATAGATAAGTATGTTTAAGGCAATTTCTGTAGGTTTTGTCTTTTCCTCCATGCCACATTTATGTTTTTAGGCTCCATTTTGAGAGGTACATTGCTTGCCACTTGGCATGCGCTTGTGTACTCAGTTCAGAACCCATGTATTTGAATTAAACACAAAATATACTTTTATGTTCATTTTTGGTGCTCTCCTCCTACTGTAGAGGGTCCATTGCCAGGCTCCTGGATTCTGAAACCCTTTGGGCATCAAGGTCTATCCCAGAGGCTGTTAAAGAACAGCATCACCTCCGGTGGCAGACACGTTCTTCCTGTGCTCTACCACTGACTGCCTGACCCTCCGCTTGAGGTCATTCATTTCATCTCTTCATCCGCCAACCCGTGGGGGAAGGACACCGCACAGACTGCGGGCCCAGAACACTGTTTCGACCATGAGGCCCACAACAGCTCAAGAGGCCTCCTTGACTACTGCTCCATCAAACGGCTGCAGTTCTTGCTCTGTTTAGCTTTCCTTTGCTTCCTATTCCCAAGAGTGCCATGTCTCGGGAGGATAGCTCAGGGGCAATGAGCTGGCCTTGGAAGCAAGACGACTCTGAACAACACAGGTTCGATCCCTGGGTCCCCGCTTATAAGCGTGTTATAAATAACCCATTACATTGTATTGCATAACTACCTGCTGCAGACATTCAGGAGGAAGTGTGTTTTTAAAATGGCTACCACCTCCTATTCAGTATTGCCCACATTTGGTAACAGTAATTACTACATGCAGTAAACATATTTCAAGTTTGCTGTTTTTCCAGATGTGTGCTCTTCTCCTTACCACTTTTGCAGCAGTAATCTCATAATCAGGTGCGGCTCCTCAGATTTCTGCAAGCAGTAACGGTAATTACCTCAAGTGGAAAATGCTAACCCGATTCCGCAAAACTGATCATGAGGATCAAAGCGTGCAGCAAAGGTAGCTAGAAAGTGCAGAAAATGACTGTAGGAACATTCTTCATATATATTAGGGCTTTCACATAAGACTGTCATGGAATGCTTCCAAGATCTGCAGGGAGCACAAGCAGGAACCGTGCAGATTGCACTTGGAAAAATACAGAATGTACCTCGGGAATGACAGAGAACATCTAAGAGCTGTAACAAGGCACCCATGGACATCAGGTGGATGCAGACGAACTGACAACATGTACACCTGAGATGCACGCAACACTCTGCAGAACTGCAACTAAGACACCCCACATCTACCGGAAATGCACCTCAGTATTTGAGAATGCGAAGCAGCATGGAACAAATCCCACCGACAGCCCACCCACGATTGCGACGTCAACATCAGCTACCATGTAAGAAAATCGCATGTAATACGTACATCACATGATTGCGGAATTGCAGACAAAATATATATATTCTAGACTACAGGTTAACCACCTCAGGAATGCAACGCAAACTCACGAGGCATGGCTGGATTAGCCTTCACACACCGTGGACTACATTCCTTGATATACACCCCGGAAGTGTTTGGAAAAAGAACTACCTACTGCAGCGCACCACACAGGAAACCCTCCCGGAAGGGAAGGAGATACACAGCAAGAATGCTGGGAGGTGGTGTAGGGGGAAAACATCTCCCATTTGGAAGGGAGACCTGGAAAGTAGTCAGGGGTGAGCACACAGTAGGATGTGAGGGAGAAGGTCACAGAGGGTTGGCGTGCAATGTGAATCCCCACATTCAGGGCAAATAAGGCGGATTCTCAGAGGTGAAATTGACAAAAACAGATTCTACGGTGGTGGAGAGGAGGATTTCCGTCAAATGATTAGGTGACCATAACTCAGAATTGCACAAAGTTAAAGTAACAACGTACGTTCGGGGTCGTGGACTAAGCAATAAATATCAAGATACGGGGTGCATTCGAAATCTTTGAAACTATGTGTCATAAGATTACAGAAAAGTACCCCAAACAATGTTGCATGGAATAATCCCTAAACTTTATTAGTTCAGTCCCTCCCAGGATCACGTAGACTACGCGCAACTCTACAGAGTCCTACACGTCCTCATGCTCGTAGCATCACAGAAAGTTCAGTCCCTCCCAGGATCACGTAGACTACGCGCAACTCTACAGAGTCCTACACGTCCTCATGCTCGTAGCATCACAGAAAGTTCAGTCCCTCCCAGGATCACGTAGACTACGTGCAACTCTACAGAGTCCTACACGTCCTCATGCTCGTAGCATCACAGAAAGTTCAGTCCCTCCCAGGATCATGTAGACTACGTGCAACTCTACAGAGTCCTACACGTCCTCATGCTCGTAGCATCACAGAAAGTTCAGTCCCTCCCAGGATCATGTAGACTACGTGCAACTCTACAGAGTCCTACACGTCCTCATGCTCGTAGCATCACAGAAAGTTCAGTCCCTCCCAGGATCATGTAGACTACGTGCAACTCTACAGAGTCCTACACGTCCTCATGCTCGTAGCATCACAGAAAGTTCAGTCCCTCCCAGGATCACGTAGACTACGTGCAACTCTACAGAGTCCTACACGTCCTCATGCTCGTAGCATCACAGAAAGTTCAGTCCCTCCCAGGATCACGTAGACTACGTGCAACTCTACAGAGTCCTACACGTCCTCATGCTCGTAGCATCACAGAAAGTTCAGTCCCTCCCAGGATCACGTAGACTACGTGCAACTCTACAGAGTCCTACACGTCCTCATGCTCGTAGCATCACAGAAAGTTCAGTCCCTCCCAGGATCACGTAGACTACGTGCAACTCTACAGAGTCCTACACGTCCTCATGCTCGTAGCATCACAGAAAGTTCAGTCCCTCCCAGGATCATGTAGACTATGTGCAACTCTACAGAGTCCTACACGTCCTCATGCTCGTAGCATCACAGAAAGTTCAGTCCCTCCCAGGATCATGTAGACTACGTGCAACTCTACAGAGTCCTACACGTCCTCATGCTCGTAGCATCACAGAAAGTTCAGTCCCTCCCAGGATCATGTAGACTACGTGCAACTCTACAGAGTCCTACACGTCCTCATGCTCGTAGCATCACAGAAAGTTCAGTCCCTCCCAGGATCACGTAGACTACGTGCAACTCTACAGAGTCCTACACGTCCTCATGCTCGTAGCATCACAGAAAGTTCAGTCCCTCCCAGGATCACGTAGACTACGTGCAACTCTACAGAGTCCTACACGTCCTCATGCTCGTAGCATCACAGAAAGTTCAGTCCCTCCCAGGATCACGTAGACTACGTGCAACTCTACAGAGTCCTACACGTCCTCATGCTCGTAGCATCACAGAAAGTTCAGTCCCTCCCAGGATCACGTAGACTACGTGCAACTCTACAGAGTCCTACACGTCCTCATGCTCGTAGCATCACAGAAAGTTCAGTCCCTCCCAGGATCACGTAGACTACGTGCAACTCTACAGAGTCCTACACGTCCTCATGCTCGTAGCATCACAGAAAGTTCAGTCCCTCCCAGGATCACGTAGACTACGTGCAACTCTACAGAGTCCTACACGTCCTCATGCTCGTAGCATCACAGAAAGTTCAGTCCCTCCCAGGATCACGTAGACTACGTGCAACTCTACAGAGTCCTACACGTCCTCATGCTCGTAGCATCACAGAAAGTTCAGTCCCTCCCAGGATCACGTAGACTACGTGCAACTCTACAGAGTCCTACACGTCCTCATGCTCGTAGCATCACAGAAAGTTCAGTCCCTCCCAGGATCACGTAGACTACGTGCAACTCTACAGAGTCCTACACGTCCTCATGCTCGTAGCATCACAGAAAGTTCAGTCCCTCCCAGGATCACGTAGACTACGTGCAACTCTACAGAGTCCTACACGTCCTCATGCTCGTAGCATCACAGAAAGTTCAGTCCCTCCCAGGATCACGTAGACTACGTGCAACTCTACAGAGTCCTACACGTCCTCATGCTCGTAGCATCACAGAAAGTTCAGTCCCTCCCAGGATCACGTAGACTACGTGCAACTCTACAGAGTCCTACACGTCCTCATGCTCGTAGCATCACAGAAAGTTCAGTCCCTCCCAGGATCACGTAGACTACGTGCAACTCTACAGAGTCCTACACGTCCTCATGCTCGTAGCATCACAGAAAGTTCAGTCCCTCCCAGGATCACGTAGACTACGTGCAACTCTACAGAGTCCTACACGTCCTCATGCTCGTAGCATCACAGAAAGTTCAGTCCCTCCCAGGATCACGTAGACTACGTGCAACTCTACAGAGTCCTACACGTCCTCATGCTCGTAGCATCACAGAAAGTTCAGTCCCTCCCAGGATCACGTAGACTACGTGCAACTCTACAGAGTCCTACACGTCCTCATGCTCGTAGCATCACAGAAAGTTCAGTCCCTCCCAGGATCACGTAGACTACGTGCAACTCTACAGAGTCCTACACGTCCTCATGCTCGTAGCATCACAGAAAGTTCAGTCCCTCCCAGGATCACGTAGACTACGTGCAACTCTACAGAGTCCTACACGTCCTCATGCTCGTAGCATCACAGAAAGTTCAGTCCCTCCCAGGATCACGTAGACTACGTGCAACTCTACAGAGTCCTACACGTCCTCATGCTTGTAGCATCACAGAAAGTTCAGTCCCTCCCAGGATCACGTAGACTACGTGCAACTCTACAGAGTCCTACACGTCCTCATGCTCGTAGCATCACAGAAAGTTCAGTCCCTCCCAGGATCACGTAGACTACGTGCAACTCTACAGAGTCCTACACGTCCTCATGCTCGTAGCATCACAGAAAGTTCAGTCCCTCCCAGGATCACGTAGACTACGTGCAACTCTACAGAGTCCTACACGTCCTCATGCATGTATGGCCTTGTATGGCCAGTTAAAGTGGATTTTTTTGTAACACATCATTTTGTATATTTTTTTATTATTTATGAAAACTATCTTGGTGATACTACCAAGACACAAAGGTAGTCAACTCTTTTGGGTTATAGTTCGGCATAACTGCTCAGGGTGTTTATACCCTATCACTGTGAAAACACTATGCGCTGTGGGGAGCCTACTGCTTGGATTGACATTAGGTGGACCGTGTCCCTGAACTTGTAGTAAAACTGTGTGCCCCTCTAACCTCCCTCCTTGTTTTTACCTGAGTATCTGCATGTAGAACATTGGGGTCTTGACGATGAAATCATGGTCAAACGCCTTCAAATCCAAAACCTTGGCAAGTTGCAGGTTGTGAAGAACAGCAACTGCAGACTGAGAGATACTCTGCTTCTAAAGGAAGGAGCATAGAATATACAGTTAGGTGTGGGTGGCAAGAAAGGAAGGAGCAAGATGGCAGCGAATGTGATGAGAGGGCAAGAGTGGTCGGGGAAAATGAAAGACCAATGGAGCGATGGTTCTGATGGAATTACAAACAACGATAAGAAAAAGAACATATAAGAGAGGGAACATATATATGAAAAAGAACGAGAGACATGAGATTGATGGCTGGATAAAGCAATGAAAAAGTGTAAAAAACAGAGAGAGAGAGCAAATAAAGACAAAAAGAGACACAGTTGTATTGGATAAAGGAAAGAGTGACAGAATCAGGAGAAGGGGAGTCAAATATGGAGAAATCGAAAAAATGCCAAGGTCAGTGTGAGTGGTTGGAAGTGAGGAGTGACAGAGAGTGATGGATGAAGACATAACAGATTAATATATTGAGATCGGAGAAGGAATAAAGAAGGAGTGGAAGATGAGGAGTAAATTTGCAAAACAGGAGACATTGACAAATAGGAGAAGAGGGACAGGTGAAAGGGATCCTTATATCTGTGCTGGATACTATATTTTATATCATAAAGGGGACCTATATATCAACTTTTACTCACAAGATTCAAATTCATAAACATTAGGAAAAACAAACGTATCCCTATTGGCAAACCCCTGACCCTAGAGAATGGTGGTGCAAAACATATCTAAAAGAGATAGAGGGAAAAAAGAAAATACAAAGAGGGCCCATGTTCAACACTCAACACATACTACAATTGTAAAACAAATGGAAAGTGCAGAAATTATTTGCAGAAAGGCAGAAAACATCATTTAGTGTTTAAAAACAGTATTTAATTCATCGAAGATTCACTCTGTTTAATTCAGCTAACTATAAATATACATAAACTAAAACATTTTTATTTTAATAATATTGGTACACATGGACACATCATAATAGTTAAGAAATGTTCTCCATAGTTACGATCAACTAGTTGCTGCAGTCAGTGGATAAATGCATTCATTAGGAGCAAGGGGTGATCCCCTGATTATGAGAGCAATCCAATCAAATTTTTTCTGCAGTCCATATTTACTTATTTTGCTGCTGGTCGGCTCTCTCATCGGTGCTATGTCTCATTTCAACCTATCTCATTTTAAATGTATCTGTCAGGGTTGATGGAGTTCTACAATCTTTGCATCTTAGATAACACATGGTGTCTTGTGTCCACTGCATGCCAGACACCATCGGCTTCGGACCAGAGATTATCAAAAAGGAAGACACACAAATTGTACAACTGCATTAGTCAAAAGTCTAAAATGAACAGCTGTAATTACACCGCTTAGAAGTGGAAGAAATCCAGCAGGAAGTACTACATAACAGCAGAAATTATAATTATCATAATTATTATTGTTATAAGGTATTGATAATCACTCTATGATTACAACATTTCAGTATCTGAACACTATATCCAATGGCAACGGTTAGCAATACGTGTCTGGACTTTGAAATGACACTGGCTGCCTGCATTTCCTCAGACCTTTTGTTGCAGTGTTGAGACAGCAAGGTTGGTTCTACCAAACCTCCAAATGAAAGATGGGTGATGCAATTAATAAATGTCTTATTTCTAGGCAGATTGCCATGTCCAGTCTTATCAATCCCTGGCTTCAAGCACCTCAGTTGCATGGCCATTCATGTTTAGCTTTCTTCTTCTAAAATTATTCATACTATGTTTGGCATTCCTCTAGGATTCTGGGCATTCTTTCAGTCGGGCTGATCAGATGATCATGCATATATTAAGCTAAACCTTCTCAGCTGTGTTTGCCCCATTCCACCATGTATATGAGTCTGGGCTCAAATGGGAATTTTTGCCATTGGCGGATGCATTGATTATGTCAGGCTTTGCCCAAATCCTATGTTAGAAGGATTAGACAAAATGTTTGGCATGGTGCAGAACATTATACTGTCCCTGATGTTTTCACATGTCATCAATTAGTCAGGCCCCAGCCGAGCCTCTCTTAGAGGTCGCTTAGTATTACTATGTTCATTCACAGCAACATGTGTGCCTTATGGGGAGAGGGGGAAATATTCCTGATTTATTTCTATGCATGGGTAACTTTGAATTGGGACCTAGTGATTGTGGGCTGACCTCGGAATTCAGATTTTAGGGTTTTGGTCAGTGATATGCCATCAAAGCCTTTGAATTACAGCTCATGATTGGCCGGGCTGCTTTACTATCAAATTCTGGTGGTTGGCAAAATAAGTCTTTATTCCTCTCTGATTCCCCGGGGTTTACTCTGGACACTTACCGTGTGGTTAACGTTTGCCTATTTGTTAATCGAAGAAGAGACTCCATGAATAACTAGTGCAGAAGACCTCTTGGAGGGGTTTCCATTCCACCAAAATGCTGTGAATTGTTCACAGATCTTTTGCATGTTGTATTATGCCCTGTATCGGCACTTGCCATCAGTGTGCACTTGCGTGGGGCTGACTTACCCATTGCTTGGTGCCAGTACCTGCAGTAGGACCTGTTTGAACATGGCGCGAGTGATCCTGCTCCTCTGCTGGCATGTCCCGGTGTCAGCGCTTGGTTCCTGTGGGCATTGCTATCTTCCCCTTGCAGCGCAGGCGTGGGAAGCCACTGGCCGCCCTCAGGGTATGTACAATACGAGGCAACCTAGAGTTACGAGGGAAATGCTCACAGGAGCTTCGCTTTTGCTCTCTTTCATGTAATTGAGAGGCCACAGGCTCTGAGCTTCTCAATGCGGCCTTTGTGCTCACCTGACATTGTGCTCATGCAAGGGGTCCAATACTCACATCCCTGTCAAATATCTAAGGGCTAGTGGGTGCTCCAACGCAGTGGTTTTAGATCCTCATTACGCACTTCACATTTTATTTTCTTAAGCCTAGCCAACAACGCTGTGTTTTTAGACCCTTATTAAGGACATGGAATGTCTCTCATATTGCTCTCAGGGAAACATGGCGCATGCTTCTGAATTCTCAGGTTTCTCTTCTCAGGCTTCAGCTCAGCCTCTGGTGCTTCCAGTTTGCACCTGGCTCTCCTGCAGAGCTCTTTGCAACACTTGTTGGGGTCTTCCCCAACCTCACACTATCAGGTAGGCCTCTCACAGACCATAGGTTCACACTCACACTTTCACTGGTGCCTCGTCCGGAACGTGGGATTACCAGCATTCACTCCTGGGTCGCTCCTCGGTCTTTCCCATACATTGAGTTCCTCAGCATTTACTTTAAGTCTCTCCGAAATCTTGAGTTTTCATAATATTCACTTTGGACCCTGGGTTTCTCAGTGTTCACGATAAAGAAACAGTGGATATTCCCCCTTCATTCGGGATTCTTTTCAGATAGATGATATTATTGACACCCTCCCGCCAGGGGTCTCTCTTACAGGCCTCTAGGAAGGGCCTTGCCCGTAGGTTTCTTCTACTTTCACTACTTGGCTCTGGGACCTCTCTCTAGGTCCATTATTTAACTCAACATACCCTCGTGTGGGTTAGGACTCTGGCACACCCTTTTCCAGCATTGTTGTTGAACTGCTGCTAATACATGTACTACCTTGTCCAAGGTTGTGGTTTCACCATTGTGACAGGGCTAGGGACCTGGCCCTGTTAACAGGAGATGGGGACTCCTCTCAGGTTGGTGTGGGAAGCCTACCAGGGGTTTCACCAGTGACAGTCATGCCACAGAGTTGGGGTGGAGGAGTTAGGAGGGCCCCAACCCTGTCCCTTGTACTTGTGCCTTCCTGCATGAAATGAGTATCATCCTTTATTGCCCCATGCCTGTACTGCACAATGCTAACCAGTCTCTTTTTTGTCCCATAGAACTTGAACATCCAGCATGCACTGTGGTGGAAGAATGAATGAGCAGGAGAGAAACAGCGGGGAGCTGCAGTGCTTCAGAGCCACCCGCACAGCTATCCAGTGGAGTAAGCAAGCTACGCGACACAGCCCAAAATGAGGGACATATTGCCAGCCTCATTGAGTATGCAGAGTGAATTCCTTAGTGATTCAGAAACCTCCACACACCACACCAAACTCACATAGGCAATCTCCTCACCTGTAAATAGGCCACAGAGTTGTCCCCCTTGCAGGCCGACACAACCAAAGCTCTGTAAAAACACCAATACGAACTGGGATAATGACATTGATTTCAGCAGGTCACATTGCCTACAGCTGGTGGCCCAGCGTACGAGAACGCAGTGGGCCTATGACCCCCTGGCACCTCTAATTCAGCGGAGCTGTCAAGGTGGTGGTAATTCCGTTACTGCTGGTTTTTCCACTCTCTGAAGCCTGTAATGAAGCCTGTTATACTGTGGAACTTTGACTTAGTAAGCCTCTAGAGTACTCTAGGATATAGAACCATCAATACCTTCTTTGTGTCATCTTTAGTCAGTGGCAGCACATTGTATGAAGAGCAAGTGTATTCATATTGATCCCAGAACATGAATCTTCCAGTGGAACAGATTCTCTAGAAATGTTCATATGTTCTAGTGTCTATAGGTATCATCTTATGATAAAACCAACAGCTAGCAATAACAATATCAAATACACTTAGTTTTGGATTGATGCACTGTTATTATGAAAAAAAATATTCACACACATGCAAACGTGTGTGTGTGTGAGTGCGTGCATGCAGGCGTTCGTGTGTGTGTGTGTGTGTGTTTGATTGATTGATTTATTTATTTATAGAGCGCCTTACACCAAGGCGCTGTACAAAGGAACAACAAAAAACAAGATAACAACAACAATAACAGTGGGAGCAGAAATTACATCAGAATCATTCGATAGAACAGTGTGTGTGTGTGTGTGTGTGTTTGATTGATTTATTTATAGAGCGCCTTACACCAAGGCGCTGTACAAAGGAACAACAAAAAACAAGATAACAACAACAATAACAGTGGGAGCAGAAATTACATCAGAATCATTCGATAGAACAGTGTGTGTGTGTGTGTGTGTGTTTGATTGATTTATTTATAGAGCGCCTTACACCAAGGCGCTGTACAAAGGAACAACAAAATACAAGATAACAACAACATTAACAGTGGGAGCAGAAATTACATCAGAATCATTCGATAGAACAGTGTGTGTGTGTGTGTGTGTGTTTGATTGATTTATTTATAGAGCGCCTTACACCAAGGCGCTGTACAAAGGAACAACAAAATACAAGATAACAACAACATTAACAGTGGGAGCAGAAATTACATCAGAATCATTCGATAGAACAGTGTGTGTGTGTGTGTGTGTGTGTGTGTGTGTGTGTGTGTGTGTGTGTGTGTGTATTTTAGCGAGAGAGAGTTCAGTTTTCTTGTACCATATTAGCCACGAGTAATATAAAAAGTGTTGATCCAAAAAAAGACAAGATGATTCCTTAGTTAGGCTAATGAAGATATTTATTTGCAAACTTTCATAATTTTCAAATTACTTTATCAGGCATAGGAAGACAATGAGGCTTTTGGAATAGCAAGACAGCGCAAAGATTCACCTCTGGAATTTCTTATCTGTTTGTATCTGCTTCTGATTGGTTTCCTTCACAATGAACCTTACATTTCAGAAATTCCCCCAACGCATTCCAGTCACAAAGATTTCAGTGGGGCACTGAAAATGACATGCAAGCAGGAGGAAAAAATAAGTGCTGGGCTGTTCTTAAAGAGGCCTACTGGAATGTGGTAGTGTCAGTCATAACATGTGCAAACCTACTTAAGGCTGGTATGTTTTAGACATAGGCTTAGTGGAGATGTACATCTCCACTAAGCCTGTCACCCACCAGGCCCACCTAAGTTTGTGCTTGGGATAGAAAATGCAGCAAGTCCCTTGTTGGAAACTTGTATTTAGATGATTATTCAGGCTGTTGGCCACATTGTCAGTATTGTCCTCTCAGAAGGCCAATAAGGAGGGGGAACCATTAGTCAGGTTTTGGCCCACTTGCTTGTGAAGGATGGTGTGAAAAGGATACTGTCGTATTCAGAGTGTGGATCGCTGCATCTGGGTAGGGGTAGGGGGAAACTGTTTGGCATGGAACAGGAGCACTAACCAGCCTCTGGGAAGCTGATGGGGCAGGGTTTTTAAAGAGCTGGTAGGGCTTGTGCAGGAATAAGTACAGCAATATAACATCGCATCAGAGAAGCAGGTGGGGCTAGGGAAGTGTCAGTCAAGTGTCAGTAAAGAGCCAAAGAAAATGTTATAGGACAAAACAGGTCTATCAGTTTTGACCTTTGGTTCTCTATGGGTGCAAAGAATGGGAATCTGTTATTCGGGATAGTGACTGATGTAGACTTAATGTCTTTTTAAACCATTTTCAAGTGTATTGAAAGTCTACATGCATTTTAATTCACATGTTTTTGGCACATTTTCTTTCCTCAAGTTACCTTTCAGCACTGCAATTTTAAAGTCATCCAGGGTGTGATTTGGTTCCAAAAAGTGCAGACTGATCGCTTAAAGTCTTGTCTGTGTAGATTCAACCACTTATGTAGTTGCTGCCCAGTTTCCCGAACATAGTAGCCCCCCAAGGGACAATTCATACAAATAATCAGATACACAACATTGATGGGCGCACATGTGAAGCTTCCTATTATTTTGTAATCCTTCCCCATGAGGGGTATCTTCATTGAATCTGAACTGTACCTATGTGGACAGATCAGGCATCTTTTGTCATTGCATGGCTTTGTTCCATTTTGTGTGTGATGTGGATGTAACTTGCTTATTATCATAATTTCTTTGAGATTGTCTGGCTGCTGAAAGCAAGGAGGGACATTTTTCAGAAAACCTCAAACAGTTGTTCATCATTTTCCAGGATGGTTTGCAGTTCTTGAGCCATCACTGACCGGCACTGGATTGGCTGATCTCCTTCCTCACTAACCACCCTTCGCCGCTGCAACTGTGTCCTTTCTCCTCCACCACCCTCTCTACCTGTGGCACCCCCCTCAGCTTTATTCTATCGCCATGGCTCTTCAAAATGTATCTTGGCCCTCTTGCTCACCTGATCTCGTCTTTCTCTCATCATTTCCAGTGTTAAACCAATGACACACAGCTTTCCATCAAACTTCCCTCTACTTCCCCCCTCTTCCTCCTCTCTCATCCCCAACTGTCTGTCCACTATTCAGGCATGGTGTGCAGCAAATGATCTCTGTCTCAATTCCAGAAAGATGGAGATCCTCATTATTGGGACACCTCTGCCCTCTTTTCCTCCTACCCTCTGGCCACCCTCTTTGGGCCATCTACCCTCACCAAAAAATATTCTTGTTCGCTTTCTGCACCCTGATACCCTCGGGTCTGGTGTGCGTTATAAATAATAAAACAAGCCATCTTGTGAGGCCAAAAATCTTCGACTCCGATATCTCGTTCACCCCCGCAACATGCCACCTCCACCTCCTCAGAGGCATTTTCCCTTTTCTCCCCTTCCCCATGTAGCTCAATTTCTACAGAGCTCTGTTCCTCTCTAGGCTGGACTATTGCAACAGCCTCTATCTCAATCTCCCTCTTTCCTCCCTTTGCCCCCTCCAGCCTCCCCATGAGTATCCCCATGAGTATCTCGTGGTGGGATCGGCTGTGTACTCTTTTTACAGTGTTTCTTATGTCCATGAATACAAGAGGGAGGGCATCGGGCCACTTTAGGCCTGTTTCGTGGCAGACAATGGCAAAGTGGAGCTCCTTGTCGAAGTTGTGACGTTCCACCACCCCTGCCGATTGTGGGTGAAAAGTACAATGGAAGCTCTGAAGAATCCCTAAGGCACTGCAAATGTTCTGTTCAATCTGTCCAGTGAAATGGGAGCCTCTGTCAGTCAGAGTTTATGGAGACTGGAAGCCCAAAACGTGGGATTAATTATTTCAACAGTTTCTTGGCCAATGTAATTGAATCAGCATATTTACAGGGGTAGGCCTCAGTTCATCCGGAAAATGTGTCTATCACTACAAAGGCGTGGTTTGAAGGAGGCACACCTGGACATGCTAATGGAATCGATTTGTAGATTCAGGAAGGGGCCATAAGCGACTTCATGTGCCTGTGGAGTGGTTTTCACAGGATTTCCAGGGTTGACCGTGAGAAATGTTGGACAGTGAGCACAGTATTTCTGAGAAATGGAGGGGAATTTAGGAGCAAACCAGTATCTCTGGGCCTCTGACTTCATCTTCCCCTTGCTTGAATGGGACACTGAGTGAGCATCACGTGTTAGATACGGTAATAACGCTAGTGGGGCCACTAACCAGCCTGTTTTATCACACCATAGGCGGTCAGAGCAAAAAACACATCTGTAACTTTCCAGCCCTGTTTCTCGGCCTGGGGACTGTATCTTGGAGGTCCGCCAGGACGAAAAGAGATGCTAGGGGTGTCATGAACCACCGATTCCGGCCCTTCTGGACTTCGTGGTCCATGATGCACCGCAACATCAGGTCGTTGATTCTTCCAACATGGCCAACGGCCCCGAAACTCTGCGTTCTAGTGTTTACACGCAACGCTCTGCTTCCTAGAAAACGGCACGCACCGTGGCTCTGCGCGTCTCAACACAACTGCTTAGAGTTGTTAGGCATGTGTATCGAGTCCTTGACCCATCCTATTTCCAGTTCCTTACTCCTTTTTTCTCCTTCCTGGAGCCCCCTCCTGATTCCAGCCTTGCTTCTGCCAGTTTTATCATCTTTTATCCCAGATCCCGTCTCGTGCTCAGTGCCACGGTCTTCCCGGCACTCTCTGAGCATAGGACACCTGCCCCCTCTCCTTCCTGGATTCCGTCGCTGAACTTTCCTGGATACTGAACGCTATCCTGCTTAAGGCAGTCGGCTTACCTCACGCTGCAATCTGAAGACTCGCGCCCCTACCTGTACAAGTCTCGATCAGTGAGGAAGAAGGAAGGTGCTCCCAAAAGGACCACAAACAAGGAAAAATGGGTGAGAAAGAAACAAGGGTGTGACAGATTGAGACGCCAAAAAACTGATATCAAAGTAGACATGGAAGCCGCAGTCCAAGACCTCATGAGAGGGATGCAAGAATTAACCACAGAGGTTCAAAATCTCAGGGCCGAAAATGCAGCATTAAAACAGCTTGTCTTGTCCCAGGATTCCGCGTTCAAAGAAAGCGCCCTGGTAGGGGGTATAGTGGAGAAATATGATGGCTCTTCCAAGTCCCTGCGTTCCTTCCTGGTGCATTTCATGTTCAAACCCTACTATTTTTCCACACCTCGGGCTAAGGTAGGGTTTATAATATGTCACCTCACGGGCAATGCCTTAACTTGGGCAACTCCCCTAGTCAATTCAGGAGACCCACTCTTGGATGATTACGATGGGTTTATAGAAGTCTTTAAGGCCATGTTTGATCGACCAGAACTTTTCTACAGTGCACAAGAAAGACTTCTCGAATTCCAGCAAGGAAGTCAGGATATGCTTAATTATGTGACTTGTTTCAAACAGCTAGCTAAAGAAGCCGATTGGTCTGAAGAAGCTAGTTTTACCCTAATCCGAAGGGGACTGAATGACAAAGTCAAGGATGAGTTAGCCAGAGTAGCCCGTCCAAGTTCCTTCCTGGCCCTAATGGACCTTTCCTTACAGATGGACTTCAGAATCCAGGAGAGAAAGGCAGAGAAAAGAAAATCAAAGACAACATTCCCAAAGACAACCGTAGAATATCCTTGCCTCAAGGAAGCACCCACTCCACGTTCCTCAGATCCTGAACCTATGCAGTTGGGTGCTTTCCGTGGACCAATTTCTCTGCAAGAAAGGATCTGTATGATCAATACTGGACTTTGTATGTATTGTGCCTCTGATAAACATCTTGTGAGAGAATGCCCAATAGCACCACCCTGGTGTTCGGGAAACGCCAGCTCCCGATCCTTAGCGGAGCGCAGCTTCGGGAGAGAGATGCCTGCTCTGCATCCATTCATTCCTTGAATACTCCAGGACAAAACACCTTAGGGATTCTCCAGACAATCTTGTCACCTGCTGAGAAAGAATCATTCCCCATCCTGGCCCTAGTGGACTGCGTTGCGGTGCCATGGGTGTTTTCATAGACCATGACTGGGCTGTGAGTCACAATATTCCTCGAGAACCCAAAGAAATCATACAACCTGTCGAAGGAATTGACGGGAGACCATTATCTTCTGGGCCCATTATTCACCAAACCAAGGAACTACTACTTTTGATAAACAACCACCAGGAAAAGCTCTGTTTTGATATCATAAAAGCCGCTCACTACCCCATGGTTTTAGGCATGCCCTGGCTTCAGAAACATAACCCGTACATCAACTGGGCCGCCGGATTCCTATTTCTAGGTTCTGAATTCTGCCTGTCCCATTGTTTGTCTCAAGACTCATTGCAAAACCCTCCTGTGAACTCCCGGAATCTCAAACAATCGCCCTTATGTGTATCCAACATTACCCAAGTACCTGAGATTTATCAACCATATTCTGATGTGTTTTCAACAGCCATTGTTCAAGCTCTTCCACCCCACAGACCTGAGGATTGCGCCATTGACACAGATGCTTCAGCAGTGATCCCATTTGGCAGAATGTTCATATTATCCGAACCCGAAAAAAAGGGCCCTCCGAGAATACCTGGATTCCAACCTGGCAAATGGGACTATTCATCCTTTGAAATCTCCAGCTGGTGCTTCTCTATTCTTCATTCCAAAGAAAGAGACCAAAGAACTTCGACCCTGATTGGACTACCGTGGTCGCAACCAATATCACAATATTCCTCGAGAACCCAAAGAAATCATACAACCTGTCGAAGGAATTGACGGGAGACCATTATCTTCTGGGCCCATTATAGCCGGTCAAGTGGCACAGCGAGTAGAGCACTCGCTTTGACATCCGTGCAGAGCTTGCTAAAGCAGGTTTGAATCCCGGCAGGGCCAAACTCCGCCTTTCATCCTTCCAAGGTCAATAAATGAGCACCACACACCGTGGTTAATAATAAGCAGCGCTCAGATACCCGAGGGTTCGTAGAGCTATATAAATGCAAAATTATTATAATGTACTCTCAAGTATCGTTATCCTCTACCACTCATTTCTGACATCCTGGAGGCAGTTCTGGGTGCTGTCATCTTCACTAAACTCGATCTTTGGGGTGCTTATCACCTCATTCGGATAAAGGAAGGCGACGAATGGAAGACGGCCCTCAGAACCCCTTTTGGCCATTTTGAATATCTAGTAATGCCCTTCGGTCTCACCAACACCCCTGCGGTCTTTCAACGGTTTATGGATAGAGTCTTCTCAGATATACTGTTCCTTTTCGTCATCGTGTACCTGGACGATATACTGATTTATTCCAACGACCCCCAAATCCATCAGGAACATGTAAATGCAGTTTTACAACGTCTACGAGAACACAAACTCCTGGCCAAACTAGAGAAATGTCTCTTCCATGTCCTGACCATTCATTATCTTGGATTTGTGCTGAGCTCCAAAGGAATCGGAATGGATCCTGCCAAGGTCGACTCCATACTCTCTTGGCCAGCACCTACTACTGTAAAACAGATTCAATCCGTCCTGGGACTTGCAGATTTCTACAGAAAATGTATCCCTATGTTTTCTGACATAGTGTATCCCATTGTAGCACTCCTAAAGAAGGACACACCGTTTAAATGGTCTACTGCTCAAGAGGCGGCCTTTCAGGAGCTGAAACAAAGATTTACTCAAGGTCCTATCTTGGCCCAACCTGACATAAATCGGCCCTTTCTGGTGGAAACAGATGCACCAGACCACGCCATTGGTGCGGTCTTAAAACAAGAATTTGAAGACAAGGTGGAACATCCTATTGCCTACCTATCCCGCACATTGACTCCCAGCGAGAGCCACTACTCTGTCCTGGAGAAGGAGTTGATGGCCATACAACAAGCTTTTAACGACTGGCGCCATCTACTCTTGGGCGCTAAACATCCAGTGCAAGTACGGACAGATCATCGAAACTTTCAAGTCCTACAGTCCCTGAAATGCAGAAACAGTCGTCAAGCCCGTTGGGCCTTCTTTTTTGCCCAGTACCAATTCCATATTTACCAATTTCCTGGAACTAATAACAATATAGCAGATGCCTTATCCAGGCGTCCTGACTACGAGCATGTCGAAGCTTGTGCCTTCCCGAAGATGTTTCCAAACACTATGTTTGTGGCACAAGTGAATTCCCTCCTGGAAAATGTCCGAGCCGAAATACCCTCTTCCGATCTCTGGGAGGATTACATCAGGAATAATCAATGGAACGTAGTTACGAAAGATGGTTATCTCTTCAAGGACAAACAATTGGCAATACCCACACAAAAACTGAGAGACAAGATCATGAGTCTATGTCATGATACCTTCCATTCGGGACATTGTGGCATCACTACCACTCTCCGCCTCATTCAGAGACAATTCTGGTGGCCGAAGATGATTGCTGATGTAAGAACTTACATCCAAACCTGCGCAGTGTGCAATCAAAACAAACATGATAACAGAAGACCTGCATGGCTCCTACATCAACCCGATTACCAATACGCCCTTGGGAAACTATCTCCACAGACTTCATCGTGGAATTGCCCCCATCCAGAGGATATACAACCATAATGGTTACCATCAATCTGTTTACCCATATGGCTCACTTCACACCTTTTTTCAAACTACCATCCTCGCTTGAATTGGCTGGGATATTCCTAAAACATATATTCCGGCTTCATGGATTACCTTCCAAGATCATCTCCGACCGAGGACCACAGTATATATCCCAGTTCTGGAAACAACTATGCCAAATACTAGGCATCCAGCGTGCATTATCTTCGGGATATCATCCTCAGACAAATGGAGCAACGAAACGTGTAAATCAGACCCTGGAATAGTACCTCTGCTGTTTTGCATCCAAGGTCCAGGGTGATTGGTCACTTTTGGTTCCTGTAGCTGAATTTGCTTACAACAATTCAGATCATTCAGCTATCAAGACAAGCCCATTCTTTTGCAGTCAAGGATTTCACCCTTCATTTCTGCCATCTGTCCTACCACATCCTAACCCGGTTCCCTAAGTTAATTCCTGGATTGAAACACTAGTAAACGTACATATGGACGCGAAGGAGCACCTTGAGAAAGCCAGGATAGAAGTCAAGAAATATGCAGATGCGAAGCGGAGACCTCGCCCTTCATATGAAGTCAGGGATAAAGCTTGGTTATCCTCAAACCTCTCCCTCGACATCTATGGCCTAATAAACTGGCTCCCAAGTATTATGGACCTTTCTCCATTAAGGAAATCATTAATCCAGTGGCCTTTCGACTTCAACTTCCAGAATCCTGGAAGAGGATACATCCGGTCTTCCACACATCCTTATTGAAACCGTATGCACGGTCCACCAGAACTACTCCTAGACCTAGCCCTGTGCTCGTCAATGACCAGATTGAATTTCAGGTCTCCAGGATATGTGATTCTAGATACAGACAGGGTCAGCTCCAATATTTGGTGGAATGGAAAGGATACCCCCCCAGCGAACGCACCTGGGAACCTGTCTCAAATATGAATGCCCCCTGTCTAGTACAAAGGTTCCATCGAATCCATAAAGGCAAACCCAGTGGTGCTGGGTTTAGGAGAAGGCATGCTGTCATGAACTACCGATTCCGGCCCTTCTGGACTTCGTGGTCCATGATGCACCGCAACATCAGGTCGGTGATTCTTCCACCATGGCCGACGGCCCAGAAACGCTGAGCTCTAGTGTTTTCATGCAACACTCTGCTTCCTAGAAAACGGGCACGCCCCCGCGACTCTGCACGTCCCAACGCAACTGCTTAGAGTTGTTAGGCATGTGTATCGAGTCCTTGACCCATGCTATTTCCAGTTCCTTACCCCTTTTTTCTCCTTCCTGGAACCCCCTCCTGATTCCTGCCTTGCTTCTGCTAGCTTTATCACCTTTTATCCCGGATCCTGTCTCGTGCTCGGTGCCGCGGTCTTCCTGGCACTCTCTGAGCATAGGACGCCTGCCCCCTCTCCTTCCTGGATTCCGTTGCTGAACATTCCTGGATACTGAATGCTATCCTGCTTAAGGCAGTCGGCTTACCTCACACTGGAATCCGAAGACTCGCGCCCCTATCTGTACAAGTCTCGATGAGTGTGGAAGAAGGAAGGTGCTCCCAAAAGGATCACAAACAAGGAAAAACAGGTGAGAAAGAAGGGTGTGACAAGGGTGTCCTCAAATGAGAAGAGAAACAGCAGCACATAATCAGGAACCCCAGAACCATGGAGGGGCACATTTTTTTCATGGTAGTCTCGGGAGGATAGCTCAGGGCAATGTGCTCGCCTTGGAAGCAAGACGACACGAAGCACCACAGGTTTGATGCCTGCGTCTGCGCTTAGAAACCTCTGGGTATTATAAATAACCTATCATATCATATCATATCATATCATGGCCATCAGCCAGCGTGTTACCCTGCGAGGTGCTGTCATTAAATCGAGTGTGGGCCTTACATTTCACAATGGCCAACTCGGCTGGCATTAAGCAGTGCTCAATGTAAGGTGCATTAAGAATGGGAGTATCTTGGGGAGTCAGGTAACTGCTCTTTTCCTAGAGGGTCCCAAAGACGTGTGAGATACCAAAGGCGTAACATGAATCAGTGTATACAATGGCTGTCTGTTGTGTGGCGATCGTGCAAGCCTGTGTGAGGGCAATGAGTTCAGCAACTTGTGCTGATCGTATTGATGGGAGCTGAAAAGCTTCTAACACTTCAAAGGAGGTGCAAACAGCAAAACCTGCCTGGATTCTACCTGTTGAATCTCTAAGACAAGAACCGCCAATGGAGAGAATGAGATCTGGATCGGGGAGGGGAATATCCTTGAGGTCAGTTCCTGGTGATGATATAACATCAACCGTTGCAAGGCAGTCGTGCGGGTGACCGTCATCAGGTGTGGGTAGGAGGGAGACAAGGCTGAGTGGGGTACATCTGATGGGAGTGATGTTGGTGGCATATTTGGTGAGACTTGCAGCAGATAGGTGTTGTGTTTTACTACTGAGGAGGAGTGCTAATACAGAGTGTGGTACTGACACGTTTATGTGGTGTGCTAGGGTGGTGTTGTCAGCTTTTCTAAGGAGAAGGACAGCAGCAGCTACCACTCTGAGACATTTGGGAAATGCAAAGGTTGCAGGGTCTAACTGTGAGCTAAAATAAGCTACAAGGCGTTGTAGGTCCCAGTGCTTCTGTGTGACTACACCTAAGGCATACCCTTCTTTCACATCACAGAACAGGGTGAATAATTTAGAGTAGTCAGGATGGGAGAGGGCGGGGCCATGGAAAGTGCAGTCTTGATCTTGGAGAAGGCAGTGGAAGCATCAGGAGACAATGTGAGTTTGTCAGGCTGGGAGTCATGTGGCATCTTTTGCATATGTGCTACAGTAGAGGAATAATAAAGGATCAACGGTGGGTGGGGGGTCAGAAAATGCTAATTCCGCAAAAGGAGCGTAACTGTCTCTTAGCGGCAGGCATGGGACATTGTAAGATGCAGGACACACGAGTGGGGGCAAGGTGCCTAGCGCCATGAGAAATATCATGTCCTAGGTAACGGACAGTGGGTAGGCAGAGCTACAGTTTTGCCTTGTTCACTTTGTGACCTTTTGCTGCTGGGGCATTGAGAGCACTTCAGAGTCGGTTAGGGAGACCTGAAAGGAAGGTGATGCTAACAGTAGGTCATACATTTATTGGATCATAGTGGAAATCCCCAAGAAGGTGACATCCTAGAGGTCTTCCTCAATCGGTGAGAAGAGAGATGGGACATCAATAAAGCCCATTGGAAGGGACCTGTCAGTGAGTTGACCTCCCTTGTAAGTGGATGCATAGAGGTACTAATAGTCCTGGTGGATAGGGACAGAGAAGAAGGCAGAGGCAGCATCTGGTGTGGGATCATGGAAGTCGTAGTACAACACACATGGAAAGGCGCAGGCCTCCGGCTACAGAGCCATGTGGAGGACAGCAGCCAGAGGATGTGCTGGAGGCTCAGTGCTTTGGAAAAAAACAAAGGGGGTGGAGAGCTGTAGGAAATGAGCAGTGAACTAAAGGAGGAAATCCTGAAAGAAAAAGTGAACAGAGACAGAACACATGAGAAAACTAGACAAGCAAAAGAAGCAGACATTGTACAGAAGAACAAAGACACAAAACAGGGGGATGATACGAACTGCAGACAGAAGGCATGATAATCAGGAATAAGAGAGCTTGAGGAAAAGCCAGACGTACGAGACAGAGACAGGAAACAAGGGCCACAGAACAGTGTGAGGGAGAATTTCTGGAGACAGAGGTTCGTCAGGAACACGAGAACACAGAGGGACAGTTTGCATGGACCAAGCGAGAGAGGCTGAATCATTAGGGAATAATAGAAGTGAGTGAGTCTGGAAATCGAGAGAAATACCAGAAATAAGAGAAATGTGAGTGTTGGGTGGGGGAGAGTTTGGAAACAGGATAAAAATGAATACGAGCAGCGAGAGACAGTGTGGAAACTCAGACCAGAGATAAGCAAAAGAGAGTCAGTCCCAGTCTTTGCGAAGAGGGGAGAGATGACATGCTTGATACCCTCCTCTGCTTGAGGTGATATTCCGTACTGGGGCACCTGTGTCGAGAGACACCCCTGTATTGGGAGTGATGCAAACAGGTTAAGCGGAGAGAATGTGCCATCGGCACTGGGTCAATAAGGTGTTGTACTTGTATAGCTTGTGCAGGTAAAGTAGTGAAGTAGGCTCTGTAGGAGGCTCCACGTGAGTAGGGGTGTTGGAGGAGAAACCAACCTTCAGCTTGCATAGATTGCGGAACCTTTAGATAAATGCCATCACACGAACAATCACTGGTACAATGCATCATGCATAGCAGATCAATACATAACACCTTGGTAGGTGAGCAAGAGCTTAACAGAAAGGTGTGGTGTTCAGTCACGGGACCAATGGAAACAGATAATCCAGGTGATACTGGGTGTGGGATAGTGGTGCTGGATATGCCAACAGCATTGACAATGTCCTTGGAGACATCCATATTTAGAAATTCAGCCACTCGCAGAGTGGAGCGCCTGGCACCAGTGTCAAGTAACTTAAAAAGTTGCTAGCCTCACAGACTGCGCTTAATCTTGCATTTGTCACACTCTTGTGGCATTAAATAGGTGGGTTTGATCAATTTATGAAATATATTCATTAATTGGAGACACACCTGGTAAGTGTTGATAAGCAGGGTTCCAAGTTTTAATATCAATAAAGAAGCAAATCACTTAGAACACATTACGTCAATCTGACAATCTAAGTGTTGATAAGCAGGGTTCCAAGTTTTAATATCAGTAAAGAAGCAAATCACTTAGAACACATTACGTCAATCTGACAATCAGTTATTCATTGCTAAGTGCACCCTAGTATTCTAGAACACATTACGCCTTAGAACATATTACGCCAAAACACATTGCGCCAACACGTGTTTCAACCTTCCTAGGTCGTCTTCAGGGCGTCTAAATTACTAACAATGAATCCAACGCATAACTTCAATAGATAAATCCTAATTTCCAGAGGTAGTCAAGGGAGGGAACATATACAACGAAGAGGTCAAATGATTTCCCAAAGGAGAACAAATGATAGAGTAAGGGGAACAAAAGACAAAAGACAAAAAAGCATTAGTATAATGATAATGACATTTCTATTTCCAAAATTAACCAAAGATTTGAAAACTTGAAAAAAGGTTTTCACTTAAGGAAGATTGCAACTTTTCTATGTATCTTTTTGCCGTTTATTTGGTGTACAGGCAATATTAGTAATTATTCTGCTTCGACAGAAAATCATGTAGCAAGTGCCGTGACTTAACATAGGAGAACAGTGATGTAGCATCACTCTACACATCGATCCCCCACATTATGGCTTTGGAAACAATAGACTATAGTTTCAGGACCTTTTCTGCCTCTCATTATATGCATGTCCAAATGATCAAAAACCTCCTGGACTTTACCTTAATACATAATCAGTTCATTTTTAATGGAGAGTACTTTTCACAAACAAAAGGCATAGCAATGGGTGCAAAATACGCCCCATCTTTGGCTAATTTGTTTATGGCATACTTTGAGGAGAAATATATTTTTCACAATAACCCCTTTCAAGACCATATTGTTATTTGGAAAAGATATATCGATGATGTCCTGGCCATATGGGAAGGCACAAGAGATGAATTTGCAAGTTTTCTAGACTACCTGAACCATAATACCTTTGGGATTAAGTTCACAGGACAAATTGACCCACAGGAGATTGTATTTTTGGATCTCAAAATCACAATAGATGCAGGCGAATTACACACCTGCACAAATAGGAAGGACACAGCAGTTAACTCTATCTTACATGCAGCTAGCTGCCACAAACGCAGTGTCGTAGAAAATATACCAAGAGGAGAATTTCTCCGATCAAAACGGAATTGCAGTCAACTTGAAAGTTTCCAAAAAGAATGTAAGTCCATTGGTGCAAGATTCCAGGCAAGAGGGTACTCTAAAAATCTGATTAGACAAACAATAGATTCAATACAGAAAGTATCTAGACAAGCATTATTAGAAACAAAATCTAAGGGCGAGGATACACCGTATCCAGAATTTGTCAGTTTTATCACCAAATATTCACGGGACAGTAAACTTATCTACCAAATGTTGAAGAAGAACTGGCACATATTACTTTTGGACACAGATCTTCATAATTACATCTCAGAATGTCCTAATATAATTTTCACCAAAGCTACCACATTTAGAAATGTACTATGCCCTTCTTTCCTGAAATCTGCACCCTTTGGACAGGAACACTGGTTAACTTCTAGGACTCAACCATCGGGTTTTTATAAATGTGGAATGTGTAATTTTTGCAAATATACGTTATCACCAATGAAAACATTCAAATGCCATGGCGACTTGGAAATCAAGATTAAGGATTTTATTAATTGCCGATCAAAATTTGTGATATATGCAATACAATGTGTTTGTCAAAAAGTGTATATCGGGAGCACTATCAGAGAAGTTCGCTTCCGTATTCGGGAACACTTTAACAGTTTAAACAGTCAAGATATTAGACTACCGTTGGCTTCCCACTGGCAGGAGCATCACCAAATGGACGATGTGAAAGATATTAGATATGTTGGACTCCAGCAGATTCCACCCCATCCAAGAGGAGGTGACAGAGAGTTGAAGCTACGCCAACAGGAAGCAAAAATGATTTGTAAACCTCGATGTGTATCACTTGGTCTTAATAAGGATCATGATTTAAATGTCTTTTTATAAACTTATGAACAGTAAGAAATAATGACGCAGGGCAACATTTTAGTCAATTCATAGGTTGTCCATACCAATTAATACACTTTAAGGTTTGACAAAACATTGGTAACATTACATGATATTTATGTAACAAGTCCGTGTAAGGCAGCAAAATTTGGGATATTCCCGTATTATTTAACTGTGTGCAAATATATTTTTAGTATCTCAGAATATATAACTATTCGAGTTTTCTTGCCTGCATTTCGGCTGGAAAATCAAGGAACAAGTCCGTGGAGCGAAGCATTACTTCAAATAATTCCCTTTTCCTGTTTAGTATAGTTGCTTAGCAACTATAGTCAGATGAATCCATACATGGAGCACGTGACCGTCACATGATCAGAACCAGATACCTGGGCACCATAGCAACGACGGGAACCCGCCGATGATTCATTCACTGCCCGAAGGCGTCAGACATCAGTCAGTACATTGCAGCTAAGCCGGTGAGTTTGAACAACATAGACACGTTAGAAATATCCTAAAGCTAACCGCATATTATTCGAGTAGCTAAATTAACACGCACATCATAAACAAACTCACCTCTCTCGTTGCAGAACGCGGCAAGAATACGTAACGTTGGCGAACCTAAACTATTTGTGCGATAAATATCTTGTTTCAAAACTCTGCTCGCATTTCCAGGTAAAATGTAAGGCATTCTAAAAGTTATTTATGTTTCAAAACAAGTAAATTTGGTCTAATGTGACTCTTAGCACTAACACACTTACTTGTACTTTCAGGAAATCTGTCCGTTGCTAAAATGGCAACTTTTCATCACCAATAAGTCTTTGTCAATGGTGCCAGAAGAAAATACATGGCCTCAGCACCCGAAAAGACTTTCACATTAGGTGAGATATGGGGGGAAGGACTTGGCCCCGAGTTTCTCCTATGTTAAGTCACGGCACTTGCTACATGATTTTCTGTCGAAGCAGAATAATTAGTAATATTGCCTGTACACCAAATAAACGGCAAAAAGATACATAGAAAAGTTGCAATCTTCCTTAAGTGAAAACCTTTTTTCAAGTTTTCAAATCTTTGGTTAATTTTGGAAATAGAAATGTCATTATCATTATACTAATGCTTTTTTGTCTTTTGTCTTTTGTTCCCCTTACTCTATCATTTGTTCTCCTTTGGGAAATCATTTGACCTCTTCGTTGTATATGTTCCCTCCCTTGACTACCTCTGGAAATTAAGATTTATCTATTGAAGTTATGCGTTGGATTAATTGTTAGTAATTTAGACGCCCTGAAGACGACCTAGGAAGGTTGAAACACGTGTTGGCGCAATGTGTTTTGGCGTAATATGTTCTAAGGCGTAATGTGTTCTAGAATACTAGGGTGCACTTAGCAATGAATAACTGATTGTCAGATTGACGTAATGTGTTCTAAGTGATTTGCTTCTTTACTGATATTAAAACTTGGAACCCTGCTTATCAACACTTAGATTGTCAGATTGACGTAATGTGTTCTAAGTGATTTGCTTCTTTATTGATATTAAAACTTGGAACCCTGCTTATCAACACTTACCAGGTGTGTCTCCAATTAATGAATATATTTCATAAATTGATCAAACCCACCTATTTAATGCCACAAGAGTGTGACAAATGCAAGATTAAGCGCAGTCTGTGAGGCTAGCAACTTTTTAAGTTATATGGTTTTCAAGGTGACAGTGGAAAATCACCAGTCTAACCACACGGCTGCAGCTGTTTCTATATTGACTTAATTTAGCGCGATTTGTGAATATCTCAAGGTTGCGCATCCACACATTTTCTTGGGCCACCTTTTCCACAATACCAGTGTCAAGTAGTCCAGTGTGTGCAAAGCAGCAAACCGCCTGGCAGGGTCCTTCTGACAAAGTCATTGTGGACCATAGAAGATCTGGTAGCCCCCGTTGGGAGGAGGTGGAGGGGCAGGTTGTGTGGGTTGTAGGGTGGCAAACAGAACTGTTTGGATGAATGAAATCATTGTGAACAGTAGTGGGACCATATTACCGTGGTCTGGAACACTTGGTAGGACATTCTTGGATGAGATGACCCGTCTGCTTACAATATCTGCAGAAAGGCTGCCCTGGCAGGGGTTGCTGGGCAGGCAACAATGGGTGTGAAAAATTCTGCAGTGACTGGTAGCCCTGGCGAAAAGGTGGTGGAGAATTCTGTTGGGCATATGTGTGGTGTGGAGTACCGAGATGTCCCCGGCCCCCAGAGGCCCTCTCTTGTTGAGCATGCTGTATTTGCAAAGCCATGAGGTGGGTAGCCCCATCTGGCACCTGGTGTTTGAGTTTGTCATAGAAATCTTGAGCTGTTTGTTGTGTTTTTTTTAATAGATTAATCTTGCCCCCCCAACTTGAATTTGTTTGTTGTTACACATTGTTAATAATGACCGTAAGTAGACTAGTCACAACATATTTGGTAAAAAAAAATCAGTCAGTCTAGATAGGCAGACATAGGGTATTGACATTGGTTCTTTTTGAAAGATGCAGTTTTTGATCAGTCAGATTTGACCGGGAAGAGCAGTCATTTTAGCTGTAATATTCTCACCTTCCGCTAATGTGTCAGGCCATTTCAGTTTGTCCATAATTAATATTTAGAGTGTCTTTGAGCACAACTCGTAAGAATTGTTTAAGGTCACCAATAACGGGATCATACCAGGCAATCACTGTGTCCAAATGTTCCATTAAAGCAGTGGTGGTCGTGAGGAGGCAACGTGGAGAATTGTTATAAGTCAGTAGAGCTCCAGGGAGTGTGGATCCTCATAGGTTCCACATCGGTATTAGCCTGATGGAAGGTGTGCATAGGCATGAGGGTGGATGGAGCGGAGGATGTTGAGGCATCCACAGCGTGCAGCGAGGGTTGCTCAGACATAAATGAATGTGACAATTGAATAGCTTGCCTGATAAGTTATCCTGGCCTGTATTTAAAAGCATAGGAGTTGGACAGTGCTTGCAAGCCCTCCATGTATTTCTGGCATATTGGGTTAGACAGGCGCTCTAGGAAAGGGGGGTAGGCAGGGGAGTGGATGTAGATTGAGATGGGAACCTACTTTGCTGAGAGCGGGTCCAGGGTGTTGTGTAATTAGAGGCCGCTGGCTGCAGAAGTGGAGGTGAAGCAGGGGGAGGAAGATGAGGTTGTGGCAGGGATGCAGGAGGGGATTGAGAGGTAGGGGAGGGTGGTGGGGGTAGCTGGTCTGGCAGCTTGCTGTGGCATGGGCAGTTGGGGGAGCGTGACAGTTGTGGGTGGCGTTGCGGGTGGAGGTCGTGCAGAAAAGGAAGTGTGCGGGCCCTTGGGTGAGGCGAGCATGGTGCTAGTCCATCTAAAAAATCTACAACTGGTTGACGTAGGCATCAGTGTTCAAGGAAGCCTCCAGCTGAATGCCTAAGGTTTTCACCTTGTTCTGTGCGGGGATGATGTTATCTCCAATTACAAAACTCTTGAAGTCCGGACTCATATTTGCCAGGGCCTTCTTTGATAAAAAAATTAGAAGCTCTGTTTTTTTGCTGTTAAGGCAAAGCCAGTTTTGATCTGATGGTAAATTTTAGAGAAAGTCGAGGAATCTGATGTATAGTCCCCAGTAGTTTCTATGACTAACTGGGTGTCATCAGCATAGTTGGTAAAGAAAACACCCAGTTTGTTTAAAAATGAACATAAGGGCCTGCTGTATATATTAAACAGAACAGGAGATAAACTTGGGGGACTCCACACAATATTGGGGCTATTGGAGAGCACCCCGATCCGCAATGGATTTTTGATTCCTGATGTGATAGGAAAGAGTGGAACCAGTTGACTGCCCCTTCAGAACAATGCACAAGATGACATAAGGAGTGAAGGAGGTGATCATGATTCACTAAATTGAAGGCCGCTGACAGGTCCAGTAAAACCAGCAACCCCGTTTTTCCTTCCTCTGTGATTTTCAGCATATATGACTAAAGGTCAATGAGTGCTGTCTCGGTGCTGTAGCCTGGACAAAAGCCTGATTGTCTGTGATGGATGATGTTATTAGATTCCACAACTATTTGAAATTGCAGGCAAGCAAGTGTGTCCATGATTTTGAGAAGGAAGTGACAATTTGTGATTGGTCTAGGTTGCCAGGATCCTTTGGATCAAGATTTGGTTTCTTCAGCAGCCGGGTGATGGATACTGTTTTGATTGAACCAGGGATCTTTCCGTCTCTGAACAATGCGTTCACAAATCTAGTAAGGAATGGAGCAAATAGCTCTTTATGTTCAAGAAATAGTTTGGAGGACACTATAGTTTCAGGGCAGGGTGTAGATCCCATTGTTGTAAGTAATTTTAGCATATCAGGCACCGTTATTGGAGAAAAGGAGAAGTGGGGTTTATCTCCGGACTCTCTCTAGAGTATACTGTTTTAGCTTCAAAGGCTTTTTGAGCTGTTGTAGAGTCTTGAATCGTGGGGGTAAGTGGGGCCTGCAGGACCTTGGGTTTCTCCAAGAGTGTTAAGCTCTCGGAAGGTTTTTTGGAGCAGTTGGATGTCTGGCTTATCTCAAGTTTGTAATAGTTCTTTTTGGCTTCTACAATGTTACTTTTGTACATTTTGTCTACCTACTTCCAGGCATTTTTGTTTTCATCTGATTTTTAACCAGCGAGATTCCAACTTGCGCTTCTCCCTTTTTAACATAATGATATGAGGAGTGAACCATCTTTGATGGCCGATATTATCTCTTGTTAATCGAAGGGAAGCTATTTTCTCCAGCATCGTCAAGAGTGTTTGAAAAGGACGCAAGAGATGTTCAATTGGGTCCATGCTTGAGGTTTCAGCCATACATTTTTCAAGGCAAATGGATAGATCTTGGGCTTGTATCCTTTTGAAGTTATGACTTGTAACTTTTTTGCCCGGATTGTATGGTTTTGTTGAGCTCTCCGGGTTTTGAATAGAAAAATCAACAATATCTGACCAAATGCATAGCATGGTCCATATCAATATTAAGATTTTAAGATACCACCCAGTCAAGAATGTGTTTTTTGTCTGTGGTAGGGTCGTTATTGAGAACTTCAAAGTTGATATTATTTAAGACTCTTTCTAACTCCAGAGCTTTGCTGTCTAATTTGTCGGCTGGACAGTAGTTAACATCTCCCAGAAAGAATGTAGCTCACTTTGGACACTCAAGGGAATTTAAGATCTGTGAGATTTCTTCAGTGAAATAAGGCATTGCAGAAGGAGGGTGATATACAAGGGTGAAATGTATACAGTTGTAGGAATCTGGGGTCATTTTAGCATGTATGATCTCACAACACTGGCATGTAATAGGGAAGGTAAAAGACCCAGTTCTGATTTTGCAATAATTGCCACCCATCCTCCATAGCCTTGCTCTCTATTTTTACAAATAAAATAGAGAAACCCGGGGGAACTGCAAGGCTTATTGATGGACGGCTAGTACCTCTGATCCATGTTTCTGTGATTAACAATTTGTTGAGGTTATCATCCACGATAAGATCATGAATGTCTTGTGCATGACTGACCAGAGATTGTGTGTTGATAAGGGCCACGTTTATTCTGGTCTCTCTCCTGGTTATGGTGTAAGAAAGACCTTTGTTCACCTTCCCTTGTTCCCAGTGCTGTGAGACCGATAGGTCTTCCATGGCGATAGTCGTGTGGGTGCGGTCTTGAATCTTAGGGTGCCTATCAACTGACTATGCTCACCAAATTGGGCCTGATTCGTAGATGAAATAAGATTTGCAGTTATCTACTTGCACAGTATCAGTTTTGTGCCTTATGTCCGGGGATAGTGAGACAGGCTTTTTAGGAGATTTCTGGACCAAGGATAAGGGTATTCCTATATCATTTTCCGTGCGGGTCCTCGGAGGGCACTGGTCATCGCTCAAGCCATAACTGCTTGTGGTTATCACTGGTTGTGGTAAATTCCCTGCCCCATCAAGTTTTGTCTGTTTAAGTTTGTGTATTTATGCAATGCAATCCGCACATAAAAATTCTAGAAAAAGTTGTTATTTTGGAGACTAACCCATTTTCCAAAAGCAGATGTGGTACTTAACGCCTGGGATTACCTCAGAGAAGCAGAGCTGAACGCCCAACCCCGTAAACAGTCATAAACTAGCGTTAATCGGCCTTGCAGAACGCATTGACGTGCCGTGGTCGGGAAATAAACCCTAACGAATGCCGGGAGATGTAGTTCAAGCAAACTACGCGTTCATACAAACAGAGCAGGATAAAATGGTTATCAGGCAGTTTCGATCGACGAAGCAGTTTTAAAACAAAAACACTACAAGTTTGCTGCGCATGCTATATCTGAGATTCTGGTTGAGGAAAGCTAAATAACACAGAGCAGTGCTAGTAATCACTATGAAATAATTGGTCATTTATACTTTGTGGCTATTTCTCCAAACAGAGTTGGTGAAAGAGAAGGAAACAGCAGTGCAGTCATTAGGGAAGGGAGCTGGGGCTGATTGGTGTAGATGGAATTTCGTGTTTATCCTATTTGTCATTTTGTATATATTTGATATAGTTGTATTTCGGACTTAAGTTTGTTCACACCTTTGTAAATGACAAGTTTGTCTTTTATGTAGTAAATATGCATGAAAGAAAAATGTATATTGTGAAACACAACATATTTTGTGGTTGAGGTTATTGTTATGGATAGGTGAGATTAGTTTTCTCTAAAAACCACTTCACCACCCACCACACTTTTAATGTTGCCTACGAATGTTTAGTGATAATGTCAATTCGGTATGCACCTGAATGGAGTAGAAATGGGTCTGTCTTGATTTCCGCTCACTCACCACGTATTAGCGCCAGCATTTTGAGTGAGCTACCACCAGTCGTGTCCTGTTTGTGCTATGGGGCCCTAGGATTTTAAACTTCCCCCAGCAATGGAATGCCAATGCAAAAGAAATCACACTGTGTGAGTTCCTTCCAATTATGACACCTTACTGATCTAGGACACTGGCAGTGTGATTTCTCTGCCAATGTATCAGTGATATAAGGCTCCAAAGATATGTTTGTAGCTGAAGTGCCAGAAGCTACATTTTAAAAACACATTTTGATTATTTGATTGTTTAACCCCAAACAGGGTTTGGAGACAACTGTAAGCTTCTCGCTCCTGCTCCAAATATCACAGGAGCCCAGCAGTGCAGAAGCACATCTCTGAACTTTCTTTTGTCTTTTGGAGAAATGTCATTCAAATATTGATTTTAACCTTTTTTGCATAAAAGACAACCAATTATTTTGACCCTCTATAAAACACTCTTTAAGTTCAACACGACATTTGAACACTTTAACAATATCAAGGCCCCATCAATACAACTCCACTGAGATCTTCAAAGAGATGAAAAGAACTTTGGTTCCTTAAAATCCCTGCTGTAAGATTTCAAATGTTTAAAAGTTTGTTTTAGCAGTGCACAAATACTTTATTTCTAACTGTTTTGATAAAATGTATTTACCATCAGCTTTAAATATTGTGTCATAGATGAGAAATCTACAACTTATTTGAAGTGTTACTGTGTTTTTAAAACTGCCCTTATTGGGGGTTCTTTCTTAAAATAAATCTAACAGGTGTATAGCAGTTTTAACCCTCTAGCACTCTGCCATACAGCAGCTTAGATTGGGATGTGTCTGTAGCAAAGTCCCCAAGGCGACCGCCCCTCCGCCCCCAGATTTGGTGTGTCTCCAATGCCCCTGCCTGTGGCCCTCCCTCTTTGGCCTCATATTAAAAGTGTGCTAGCTGCACCCCAGAAATGGTTGGGCGATGTATGTTCCAGTCCTGCCATCCAGACGTACCTCCCAGAGACGCGGGCATGCGTGTTGCTGCTCCCCATGAGTGAAAGGAATGCTTGTCACTTGCTTTGTGCGCCCCATAAGCTTTCCCATTGGTTATGGTTATTGGTTAGGCATTAATTGGGTACTGATTTTACCTATGTTCGCTTGCTGAGTAACCAGCAGGAATGTATTTCCTTAACCCTTCAGCAGCCGCCCTATTGTGCGGCGACAATGCCCAGGTTCTGCTACATTACTCATCACGCAACCATTATTTTCGTGTCTCTAATTTAACAGCATTTCTTAGATTGGTGTTGATATTAATGAGAAATCACATTATAAGACAATGCGCTGGCACAGGATACCATATCTATTCTTATATAAATCTATTATTCTCCAAACCTAGGAATGGCAATGAGGAGAAAATGGGGTCGGACATGCTGGATTCCAGTTTTCTTCCTTCGCGAACAAACCCCATTCCACCTCTAACAATGTCTGTGTACATTATTTCTACACCTCACCCACCAACAGCACAACACAATTTTCAGCACACTCCCTCAGAATGGGACCATTCTTCCTTTACATGATGGAATATCGTTTGGATTTGGATGGGAAGACTGAACAGGATGAAAGCACTGGGGCTCCTAGCACCCCCTGGCAACATGCACCTCATGTGCCTGACATAACTAACGCGGAGTATTACCAGCACACACTGTGTGATTTCGATATGCACTCAGCTACACTACATGGTTTTCCCAACTTCTCTTAAGCACTCCCTTGTGCACCCTCTGCTTAAGAAATCCTCTGCCGACTCCTCCATTCCGGCAAACTACCACCCCATCTCTATCACCCCTTTCCTGGGCAAACACCTGTAGAAGCTGGCTATCTCTCAGCTCACCCTTCACACCGAATCTGCTGGTTGCCTCCACGACCATCAGTCTGGCTTTAGAGCATCCAGAGGCATGGAAACTGCTCTTCTGAAAATCCCGTGAAGACTTGCTCTCAAATCTCGACACTTACACTCCGTCCTCATTCTTTTTGAGCTCTCCTCTGCCTTTGACACAGTAAACCACAACATCCTGATCGCAAGCCTCCGTGCCACCCTGGGAATCACAGGTCAGGCTCTGGCGTGGTTAACCTCCTTCCTTTCCGGCCGCCCATCGCAGGTGGAACTTGGGTCCTTTCTCTCTACTATCACAATTTCAACCTGCAGCGTTCCGCAGGGTTCTAACCTATCCCCCTGGTTCTTCAATGTCTACATGGCTGCCATGGGCATGTGTGATTGCCACTTTCATCTCTAACTTCCAGTGTTAGGCGGATGACATGCAAATCTCTTTCAGGCTACCATCAGCCAGCTCCTCCACCACGCTCATATCTGACTGTCCGTAATTCAGTCATGGTATGCTGCAACCGACCTCTGTCTCAACGGCAGCAAGACTGAGATTGTTCACATTGGAACTCCTGCTCCCACTTTTCCACTCGCACTTTGGCCGGCCTCCCTTGGCCCTGTGCCCGCAAAACATCTCAGGGTCATCTTTGACTCCACTCTTTCCTTCTCCACCCACATTTCGGACCAACTACCAGCTGCTCCTCCTCAGAGGTACTCTTCCTTTTCTCAACTACCCCCAGCGCCTCATTGTCTCCAGAGCCCTGGTTCTCTCAAGGCTGGACTACTGCAACAGCCTCTTTCCCAACCTCCCTGCCTCTGCTTGCGCCCTCTGCAACTCATCCAGAACAGAACCGCAAGACTTATCCTTGGCCTCAAATCCTGGGGCCGCATCTCTCCAGCGCTGAAATCCCCCCACTGGCTCTCTGTGGCTGCAAGGATACAGTTCAAGACACTCTGCATTGTCCACAAGACTTTCTGGGGCCTGGCACCTACCTATCTGCAACGATGCCTACCTAAATACTGTCCCTCCCAAGTCCTCCGCTCATCTACCTCCAACCTTCTGCGAGTGAGCCGGTTCTCCAGGCAGAGATTTGGAGGGAGAGTGTTATCCTCTGCAGGGGCCTCCCCCTGGAATAACCTCCCTGCTGCCCTCTGTCTTGAGCCTGATCTCCTTAAGTTCCGGAAACTCCTTATGATATTCCTCTATTCCTCTTCCTTGTCTCTCCCTCTACCCTGCTAATCTCTCTCTCTTCTCTATCCCTCTCTCCCTCCTTTTCCACATAGCTTGCTGACTGGCCACCAGGTGTACCTCAGAGTCTCACAGGACCCCGGCACCCTTGCCAGTCCTCACACTTGCCTCCGGGCCTGCAATTGCCTCACCGCAAATGCACTTGGTCAATGACCCATGGAAGAGAGTGACATCTCTCAACACTTACCCCAGTTTCCGACTGACTGGGTGCACTTGGTTTCCTCCCTACCCCCCTGCACTTGTCCCCCCCCCTCTCCTGTACCGTCTGTGCACTTGCACAATTTGAACATACCATGCCTTAAGA
This sequence comes from Ambystoma mexicanum, assembly GCF_040938575.1. NCBI lineage: Eukaryota > Metazoa > Chordata > Amphibia > Caudata > Ambystomatidae > Ambystoma > Ambystoma mexicanum. Next base: position 44,789,208 of record NC_090922.1, read on the forward strand.
TCGTCTATCTATCCTCCCTTTCTCCCTTCATTGCATGGTGATGTCTCAATGCTCTTGGAAAAACTGCAGAATCGTCATCAGACCTATTTGCTGTTAGTAGCTAGTGTCAGAAGCGGCCACATCAGTTCTTTCATTTGTTACAGTGCGGTTTGACACGTACTTTGTGTTCTCTCCACGTTGTGAGGTCTTTTCCTCAAGCCTCGTCAGAAGCCGCGTCGGAAGCGAGTGTGAAGTGTTGGAGTCTTCCCTGCCAGAGTACCCAAGCCCCCGACCTGGCCCTGGCCCGGTTGCCAGTCCGGTTTCCAGCCTCAGAGGGAGCTGAAAAGCCACTGAAAATCCACTTACCAGTAAATTCGCAATCCTCGCAGGGTGTGGGTGTGGGTGTGGGCGCGGAAAGTCTGCAGAAAGTCTGCACACTGGTAATACACTGTTAGCACACTGTGGTCAAGCGGGTAAGCACCACTCCTCAAAAGTAAAGCAAAGTAGATGTATTAAAGACACCTAGCATCCGTGTGGTGCCTCTGTGTGCCCTCTAAACCCTTTGCACCCATGGAGGCTATGGTGGCTGGGTGATACATAGTACCACTCATTACACCATACATTTTACCATACATTTTTCCATACATGTAAAAGTGGCAGAGTGTTTGGTAGTGTTTGGTGGTGGAGGCAAGTAAGTGGATAGTAACTCCCCAAATAAAACAAACTAACTGGAGAGAATTACTGTAAAGCTGCATTTTATAAATGCTGAGTATGGTGGCACCGTTATAATCAGCACAACTACAGATAGGTCATCTGATTTCATACCCAAATAGAGTTAACTGTGAAATTCATTTTGGAATATCTCTATTACGCTGTCTTTATATATGGCTGAGGGAGGACTGCGGGTTTTTTTACCTTTGACTCGCTCAGTGCGCCGTTAAGATCATTATCCCTAAGATGGGCATCTTCTATTCTAAAATACTGTTAGAAGTCCTCTGCTCTGCAGGGATTGTTTTTCAGAGAGGTTTGAAATAACCATGTGAAAAATGTCAAAAATATAAAATTTAAGGAGTGCTCCGTTGGGTGAATTCGGTGAATTAACGAAACATATGCAAACTCCCACCCTAACGGAAGATCCTGGAACATTGGGTAAGTCAACTTTCCGAGAATAAAATCAGGAGTCAGAAGGTTTATTCCCCTGAAGAGTGTCTACCCAGCGGATGTGCAAATACAAATGAGCTCAGGGCTGAATGTGCCCTCAATGATGATTCCAAATGAAATGAGACAAAACACCCCTTTGAATCAGGTACTAAAAACACTATAATAACACATTTGAACTATACAGTCACGGCAACAACAATGAAAAATACAATTAAAGATAATTTTCCAGTGGTCGAACCAGGTGAAACTATTGATCAATGCTTACAATCCCTGGAAGCGGAGCCCTTGATACTGCAGTCGTCGGAGCCAATACCTAATCAAAATATTGATATAAGCCAATCCTCAAGGCGGGCCTCGGGAAAGAAACAAATATCCCCCACATCGAATTATCATTTGAACTTAATACTGTGCTGGAATCGTGGGATGATTTGGGGGATGAAAATAGTGTTGTTCTACATTCTCCACAGAGACAAGAGGGTCATTATGAGAAGGAGGCAATTTCAGATTCAAACATTCCGCAAGATATGGGTCATCCTACTATAGTGGCTTTATATTTTGTACTGAACTCTGTGGTAAAGGTGTTTGAAAACATCAAGCTAGAAGTGCAACAGGATTCAGGAATACTGTTAGAATTGACAAAAGAGATGGTAACAAATGACTCTAATATGGTGGCTCAAAAACCTGCTGTGAATGAAACAAAGGTAGAGTCAATGGCTACGCTACAACTAATGCATAAAAATCAAGCGGAGAAATTAGCTGCTAAAGCCAACGAATGGAATGAGCTAAAAGAGGAAATATCAACTTGAAATTGGAACAGGGGACCCCTACTCCAACACGGGGAGACTTTGTGAGATTCTCACAGGCTCGATCAGAGAAGATATTAGAAAAAGATTGGGACGATACGCCGTTATGAGCCTCAGTAATAGATGAATTGATGCACTTAGCCCAATAAGTAGATGATGAAGCCCTCTCTGAACCCAAAGGGGACGAAGCCAATCCACAGGAACTATATCCATTAAGGGACCAATCAGAAAAGCGGCTGAAGAAAAGCTGATAGCAAAACAAAAAAATGCAAAAAAAGAAAGATTGAAGATCAAAAAAATAACATTAAATGGAAGATCCATTCAAGGAAAACATTGCAGTGAAAATCAAAGTTCACATACTAAGCGATTTATTAGAGATTTGAAGAAGGGGAACTCTGAAGACACTAAAAAAGAGAAGATCAAAGGTCCAAAACCAGGCTCAAGTAAGAATCGAAAAATAATCTAAAAATCACTGAAAAAATCAAGAAAACAGAGGAGAATATGCTGGAAATGATCAATCATTCTCAACTATTGATTATGTTTTTGTTTCAAGGAGTGTTTTTGATAAGTGCTCTATGTTTTCACTGACTGAGGGCAGTGACCATGCAATGTTGGAATTAATTGTAAACTGTGAGGAAAGTCCCTCACGACTCTGCTATACACAAGAACTAATAGTGAATACAGTGGGTAATCGGGTGGTAAAGTTTGAAAGGGATGGAAAACTCTGGTCAGCAATTGCAGGGTCACTGTAAACTGGATGTTTATATTGATTTTCTATGGGGTCTTAATTGCCCAATAAAGGCAAATTCTAAACCTAATAGCAATCATAAACACTTTTTTGACAAACAAATCTATGATAAAAAAAGGCAAAGAAGATCAGACAAAATAAGAATTAAAAAAACAACAAAAGACCCTAAAGAATGTGCGAATCAAATAAAACACCTAAATAACATCTATAGAAACTGGGCTAGAACGCGTAGGTTTATGATGCGTCAGAGGGATGGCGAAGAAATGCGCAAAGTTGTCACTCTGAGAAACTCAAGGAATTTCTGGAACATCATTAGCTCGATACACACTTCTGCAGTCTCCCTGCAAGCTTCTGTAATAGATGAAAAAAAAATGGGTACATCATTTCTCTAAGGTATATGGTCCTGTAGTTTGTCGGGATCGTCTGATTCAATTAGAGTCAGATTGGTCAATATACTTTAGAATCGAAGACATTGAGTCTTTGATAAAGACATTTTCCACCTCTAGGGCAGCAGGCCCGAATGGTCTGTCAAATGCTATTCTTAAGAGTAATCCTTCTGTATGGGCAAGATTTCTTAAAATCTTGTTTGATAATATCATTACTACCAAAACAATACCAGAATCATGGAGAAACACGATCATAATCCCGATATACAAAAAGGGCGATCGGTTGGCGCCCAGTAACTATCGTTTTATATATTTACTAGATGCAGATAGACAAATCTTCTTGGGAATCATTTTAGAAGAACTAGAGAAATGGCGGACTCCAAGGGTATACTCCCGAAACAGCAAACCGGCTTTAGAAGAGGGGTATCCACCTCTTTGCACACTCTGGTACTTAGATGTATTACCATGTACTAATTGGAAAAGGCTGGGCAACCTCTCTTTGGAGCCTGGGTGGACCTCACCCAGGCTTTTGAAACAATAAACAGGAACAAACTATGGTTGAAATTAAAAAATTGGGGTATAGCAGAACATTTGTTAACATATTCTTATACATCGCCATCAAGGCTCAGCTCTAAGAGTGAAAATGTAAAGATTGGGGGAACTATCCCAATCAATCAAGATAGAAAGGGGAGTATGACAGGGTTGTCTACTGGCCCCTTTCCTGTTTATCTTATTTCTATCGGATGTGTCCCAGTGGCTGATGGATAGGGGCCTGGTGGCATCAAAAATAGGGAACAAAAAATTAACTGGTTGGCATATGCCAACGATATTGTGGTTTTGGATCACACTCAAGTCGGTTTACAGCGTCTATTAACAGCTTTGGTTAATTATGCCTCAGAAAACAACCTGATAATTAATCCCAATAAATCGAAGATTGTCATCTTTAAGCATCCTATGAGAATAACTAAATCGTATATGTGGCAAATGGATAATGCAATCGTACCTATTGTTAAAGAAGTTACATATTTGGGTTCACAAATTGCGGACTACTCACCCATGGCCCCCCTCCAGTCAACCATTGAGACGAATTTGATGAAGATGCGTGCCCAAATGAAGAGAATACATACCCAATATAGGAGGTTCCCATTGCTTCCCCTAATACATTTCTATGTGGGGAAGGTCATCACGTCATTTACCTTTGGCGTAGAATGTAATCTCCAAGCTCTCAACTTGGATTGGGATAGGATTGAAGGCAAGATATGGAAAGTGACGTTGGCCTTTCCCAGCTCTATACCGATTGCATGTCTGCAGTATGAATTGGGGCTTACATCTTTGTTGTCAACGATGGAATGGAAGTGGGTTACCTTATATAGATTAATCTTGGTTCGTCCAAAGTTGACATTATGTGAGGAGGTCGCACTACAAATGAACAGTAACAATAGTTTTTTTCTAGGTACCTTAAGATCTAAATGTAATGAAATACTGAAATGTCTGATAGCTCAAGAGATGTGCTAATCCACACTCCAATGACGACAAAAGAGTCAGTCAAGCATATGCACTGTATAAGAAATCGTAAAATGAGAATGGCTCAAATGTCAGCATCATGGACGCAAATGGATAAACCAAGAACTTTTCTTCTTCCGTATCTAAAGAAATCAACAAATCCAGCAGTTAAAATTCAGTTTAAATCTGTTACAGACTATGGAAATTCGCCATTTATAAGAGAGCCAGAAAGATTTCCATCAGATAGTTGTGACAGGTGTGAAGTAGGGGTAAAACAAACAGCCTGACATCTTTTATCTGAGTGCCCAGGTACATGGATTGCCAGAGTGAAAACATTACAAAGATTTGTGCAGGATATAACAATCTGAATGCGGAAATGTTCTGGACAAGATTGGAACAAGGTAACGAGACATTTCTTACTTCTGAAGTAGTCTTATTACTGAAAGAATTCCAACTGATTAATACTAAGGATTAGACAAAATGTGGTCTTTTAATGTTTCTGCTTGTGTGTAAAACTGGGCGCTTGCGCAGTTTGGATTATGACTAACTATGTTGACGTGAATCTGTATATATTTTAGATGTTTTATTTGTGATAAGAGAGTACTGTTTGTCTACTCCTTTTTTCAGTTGGTAATTGTTTGAAAAGATTCTTTCTTCTTTTTCTTTCTTTGTGTAAAAAGTCACAATGATGACTAATTCACAATAAATAAAAAAATAAAAATGTGCTGTTATCTACACTGTTAATTGTATTATATGCACTTACTCTGTTCATATTTTTATCAATCAGAAATTCAAGGTCTCTGAATGACTGTGTGTTTTTTCCCCCTGTTTCCTCCCTCCTTGGCCGCTTTGAAACGCTTGCCTTGTGTATAGGCGCTTTACAAATAAACATTACCATACCATACCATATAAGGTTTTGCAACTTGCCTGTCCACCCTTACCCACTAATTTCAAGGCAACCCTCCCTTCTCTCTTGCAGAATATTGTTCCAAAAAGTCATCCAAATGAAGAGGTTGCCATATGCAGTTTGGGTTGGGTTGTCCGTACGAATGATATAAACATATGTACATAAAAAAAACTGCATTCGGCAGATGCAAGCTAACACCCCAGTCACAGAGGCTAGGTAGGTGTCCATTCAGTAGAAATTCATTTGAAGTGAGCATCAGAAGGATAAAGGGACTTGAGTCAAGCCCTGCATGGGGGATTTGAGAGAAGTGGAGCCTGGGGGTTGGGTCTGGGCAAGCTGAGCTCTTAATGCGTGAGCTATCCTCAAGCACAGGTGCTGTAACTAGGATGTGTGGCATCTGTGCACGGTGTCTGCATCTCTGTTTATGCTGGGCATCTCTGGCATCCACCGTAGCACCATACACTATCAATCGAATTAGCAAATGTCTTCTGACTCAGAGTGGCTCAGTGCTGGCGACTTCAATGCAGCCTCACTGCTGACTGTAGTCCAGCTCTCGCTGGAACATGTCAGCTAGCTTCCCACACCCTCTCTCAGTCACCCCCAGTCTCAGAGTACAGTCATCAGCACACACACACACTGTCTGTGTGGTCAGTGTGACACTGCCCTTTCTCGACTAACAGTAAAACACTTGACTTCTCGTGCTTCCCCCGACTCGACTCCACATCAATTTTATGTTTTTATATTACTTACTGTTTTATTGGCTTAAGTTAGCAGTAAGCACGCCGACCCATCTCTGTCTCCTCAGCTGGGCCAGTGCCAGGCAGGCAACTTGAATAGGCCTCGTCAGAGTCGTGATTTGTTCTTTGTTTTAGGCCTCCGGCACCTTCCCTCGTCTCTTAGGTTCCTTCCTTCCTCTGCTCTCTTATGTTTTGAGGTGTGACCTTGCTGGCCGCACCCAGCACGCAACACCGATGTGCATGAATGGAAAGCATGAAGAGCAACACTGACTGCCTGCTCCAAAGCAACAGGCCAATGGCCATGCCCTCATATAGCGAGGTTCAGGAGTCAGGCAGGCAGCTCTTGGCCAGCCACGCCCCCCAGGCATGCAAAAGCAAACACTTAACACAAGCTCACTACCCATCCGCCACCCCCACATGACATGATGTCTTTCGCGTGAGCAGGCTGCCTGGCGCCACACCGGCAGATGGCTGGCAGCACAGGGGCCTCATGCTATTGGTGCATTCATAATTCAAAGCAAAGTGAACACTTAGTAACTAACTTTCTTTGGTGATGTTTTCCCTTGTTTGTTTCTCCATCTATGGCGAACTGGCACTGCAGTTCAAACGTTACAAGTAGTTACAACAGAAATCTGGCCAAATTTGGTCTATAAACACTGCCGAGGGAGGCCAACCAAGTCCAATTTAATTTGTTGTGTGGCCGAACACTAATAGGCCGGTCCACCCTTGGGTGCAATATGGTGATTTAGCTAGAGCTCCTTTGTCATTAAAGAAAGGCCTTCTATTTTTGCCTGGAGAAAGAAGCCAAGCCAGAAGGGGAAGAAAAGGTGGAAGAGTCTACGGTGGAGAATTAAATGTGACTCACTTCCCCAAGAGCTCCATACCAACCTCACAACCACCCTCAATCACCATGCCCATTGAAACAACGCATCCTCAATCCTAAACCTCCCCCACTATGGTGCACCATGGTGCACTCAAGAACTCAGATTCAAAGTAGTTGTAGTAATTTGATTACTACCATTCTACCACCAAATGTCAGCACTGCCAAATTCTGAGATTGGGGGTAAGGTAGAGGAAATATTTTCAGGATTTGTGTTTCCTCCACATACCCTCCAAAGAATGAACGATTACCTTGGGTGGAATTACTGCTATTGGTAAAACTACCAAATCCCCAATCGAGTCCTCTGGAGTGGCAGAAACGATAAACGGGTTTAGCAGTATTTTCACAAGAGATACCGCCAAATTTATAATGAGTGTCCATGTTCCCTCTGCCCTTACACCACCCTAAACAGGAAAAACAATACCTGGCTGAAAAAATACTGTATCCCCGCTGTGACATATCACCAGTTGGTTACATCTTTCCTATGTCTCTACTGTGATGTCACAGGAAGAATATACAGCATTTGGAAATGGCAATTGTTCCCTTATGACACTATATACAAGTTAATTCCATTTGTTATGGTGCATGGTTCGTCTATTCTTGAAAACCATTTACGCTCAATGGCCACTGAATGAGAAGGGGTCTGTTATTTGAAAATGGTGGGTTAAAGTCTCTCTCGGTTGTGCTACACATCAGAGTGGTGAGCTTGACGGAATATATCTGTTGTACTCCTTCACAGGTACGCCTAAACACAGAGAATGGTGAAGGTTAGGTTAGCCTATGTATTGCCTTTTAGAAGAAATGTGAAGGCTAGCCTGTGTATTGCATTTAGAAGAAAATTGAAGGCTAGCATGTGTATTGCCTTTTAGAAGAAATGTGAAGGCTAGCCTGTGTATTGCCTTTTAGAAGAAATGTGAAGGCTAGCCTGTGTATTGCATTTAGAAGAAAATTGAAGGCTAGCCTGTGTATTGCCTTTTAGAAGAAATGTGAAGGCTAGCCTGTGTATTGCATTTAGAAGAAAATGTGAAGGCTAGCCTGTGTATTGCATTTAGAAGAAACATTGAAGGCTAGCCCTTGTGTTGCAGACGATAGATTTAGCACATACACCGCACTTAGAGGAGAATATGAAGATAGCCAATGTATTGCACTTAGAGGTTATAGAGGGTAGCCAATGTGTTGCACCTAGAAGAATGGTGAATACCAGCCCATGTATCGCACACAATAGATTTCTGAAATATGAAGAGAACCGATGTATTACTTTTTTTTATGGTAGCCAATGTGTAACTGTGAAATTAGCTGATGTGTTGCACCTAAGAGAACGCGTAAGGATAGCCACGGCATTGCAATTAGAACTGTGAAGATTAGCCAATGTATTGCACTTAAAAGAATCATGCCAGTTAGCCTAGGTATAACAACTCAGAAGTATTGTGAGCGTAACCAAGGTATCGCGCTTTAAAAACATTTAGAGTAGCCAATGTACTAACCACCCCTGCTCCTCTCCCACACACCTGCCAAGTAGCACACATGCCCTATGGGCCAGCCAAATTACATGCAAAACATGCCAAACACACATGCAACATAACAAACATTCACAAAAAACAACAAACAATCCCTGACACTGGGCCTCATCCCTCTGGATACAACAAGCCAGTAGACACACTCAGAACTCACTTAGAAAACCGACCCACACATGATGCCGGTTCCTCCTGGTCCCTCAGGCATCAACAGAGCAAGCACAACTTCTATCCTACCGCTCTTCCTTCACTAAACCACCCCGCCCTCTTTCTTACAGAGCCACGTGAGCACCAGGAGACTGCCAGTGGTAACAGTGTGCAGTATAAGACCATTTAACATGTCAGAATATTAACTGTTTTGTCGTGCACTACTGATGTACTCTCTGTGTTTGAGGAGAACGTTTGAATTACGTTTTTTTTTTAAAACAGAAAATGGTGGGGAGAAAAAGATGGCAGTACAGGTAATGATGGGCTCACTCTGCTATGCCTGGAAGAATTGATGGGTGGAGCCAGCGCACTTCGGCATACTCCCTCCCTGACACGCCTCCCTTCTGATCGGTCTTTGTCAGTAGTACCCAAACTGCGGGGCTGTTCCCCTTAGTGGGGCCCAGAGAATGTCCATGGAGAGGAGGTGCAAGGCTCTTTCTAATGGGAAGTCGGTAACTGTGTTTAATAGTAAAGATAAGCAGTTCCGAAATGGGGGAGGGCGGCAACCGTATTTTTGCTCAAGGAGGGTCAGCATAAAATGTTTGGAAACCACTGGTCTATGCATACAACAGTGAAGACGAATTGAGAAGTCGGTGTATGTCTGAGGCAACGGGAGAGGAAACGGGATATAGCCAGTTGTCCATGCCTTTTCCTGCAAACAAACAGAGAGTCAACCTGGAATGGCAGCCGCCTTGACAAACTCGGATTTACATGGATTGTGCATGCTTTACTGTGTCAAAGGAATTTCAAATCACGTTAGAACACTGATTCCCGGTACACCAGCTTCAGGTGTTCCTGCACTGTGTGGTAAGACTGCACAGGTATCCGGGTGCAGATTTCTGCACAGGGTTCTCACACACACCACACAGGAACTCCTCAAGTGCACTTTTCAGAATTATGCAGAGGGTGAAAGTACAGGAAGTCTTTTTCTGCACCTGTCCCCGCAACCGCCCATCCAGAATGTGGCGGATAGGTACGGGAGAACGTTATTAACACTGACTCCATTTTATGTTCTCCTCAGCACACTGTGGTTGATTGGCATTTCTAACAATGATGTAACCAGCATACATTAAGAGTAGCACAACTGACAGAGGTCACGCGAAACCGCATTATCATTCATGTATTATTTGCATTATGTTGAAATGCTGATGTCAGTTGTAATAATCATGCATAAGTGCTACATGATGTGACGCACCTCAATGATAGTTAAATATTCAGGAGCGGTGCATCGTGTGACTGACACATGAGTGAACGTGATAAATATTGCATAAACGTGGCGAACTTCACCACTCTATAAACAAGGCGTCCTTTCTTTGAAGGTTTCCAATTAAGGGTAGGCAAACGATTTGAGCACTAAGTGAAATGGGGGAAAACTGTTGACCAAAGCATGTGGTTCACACAAACGTCAATCAATCAGTCAGTAGTTTATTTCGGATCCTTGCAATCCATAAAACCAGCACATAAGCCACATTTAAAATCACAAACAATTATAATATAAAATAATAAAACACTACCAGAATCACAGCATAAAAATCACAGTCAAAATTCAATGTTAAGAACTCCACCAAAAGACATAAATAAAAATTAAATCTGTCTAAAAAGTTACTTTTGACACTTAACCGTTGGGTAGTTAAACCACCTTAACCCCTCCCGCAGAGTCAGACGTCTCCTCCAGGCTATTTCTAGAAAGCATAAACAGGCATAGATAACTACTGCTTTCAACGAAATTAGCAAAACCATCAGAGCCGAACAGTGAGCCCATATCCCATTTACTCAAAGTATGGTCAACAAAAATGTAAGGACGTAAGTCATGGAACAATGGTCAAAATAGAAAAAATGAGATAATTTCTTTGGCCTCCCACACTTACAGTTATAGGCTGTGCCCCCCTCGTGTACCTTAGTCCGATACTCCAATTGGCACTATATTCAAACTAGCCTTCATTAAAAGGGCTCTGTGCAGGGGAACAGTCACCAGTTAGAGATATTTTGCAGAGCCAAAGAAAGGCGCTTGTGCTAAATACGCCTTTACTTGTCTTTTTTTCAGCATTTAATCTTCCCTCAGTGACGCAAGATATTGCATAACTCTAATTTTAACTCTCGTCTTGGATACAGTTCCCAGTTTTCATAATGTTCAAAATATGTCTACCAAGCTAGCTTATGACATAGATTTTATATGTGCTTACCATCCAATGTTATGCTAGCCAACCAACGTTAGTCTATTCAGAATTAGATCTTTTGTTAGGCGGCTAAAATCACCAGCCCCTTAACCAGCCCCAGGTTAGAAGTAGTTTCACATATATTATATCTGTAATATACGTGATATCTGTTCCAATTGCAAAGAATGGACAGGTGTTGAGGGAGGAACGCTTAGCGGTCTTCTTAGGAAGAAATTCTCTATCCTTTGAAGGCCATCGGCCCATATAAACCCCCATATCTCACACCCAAAGGAACATGTTGTGACATCCTTCCCGGATAGACTTTGTCGTATAAGGCACAGGGGAGTGTCTAAAGGACTTTGCTAATGTAAAAATCCCCTCAATTGCTTGTCTCATATTCAGGCCTAGCTTGGAGATATGAACATCCCACTTCAATCTTCTATTGAATCTCATGTATAAATAGTCGAAAGAAGTGCCGCATTCCAATTAAATTCCCTCAAGGAACGTCGGCGGGCACTGCTTGGACCTCCGGGAGACACACATTGTGTAACACTTACTGCTATTAACCTTTAAGCCCTGATCTCTCATGTAATTGGCATACTCTGTTATCAATACCTGTAGGGATTTAGGGGTTTTCGCCAGGAGAACAGTGTCATCAGGATAGCTGAGCACTGGATGTCTCCTAGCACTGCACCAGGGAACATTAATATTAGCCTGTGACTCTAAAAAAACGGCTCAATAGTTGACACGAACATTAAAAATTAAGGAGGCAAGGACAGACTCTTGACAAACCCCTTTCTTCAATATTATGCCCTCAGTCAATTCTCCATCCAGACCACATCATACAAAGATCCTTGAATTCTCATTGAGTAACTCAAGGATCTGTAACATAGTGCAGGGAGAACCTGCCACACATAATGTTTTCCAAATGAGTCCCCTGTCCATGTGATCAGAGTCTCAGATAGGGGGATCAAGGACCTGTACATGTTTTGCTAAAATCGACGTCAGACGTGAGCACTGATGTAACCCCACAGAACTCGGTCGGAAGGCTGAATGTGCATCCAAAAGGATGCTGTTATCCATCAAACAGTCCTCCAGACATTTCAGAATGATACCGTAAAACAACATCATTGTCCCATCCAACAAAGTAACAGGGCTATATGAGGAAGGAAGAGATGTACTGCCCTTCTTAAAGACAGGCACGATAATACCGGTTTTCCAGCTGTCAGGAATGTGATCTGCCAGTATAATAGCATTGAACACCTGTACCAGAAAAGGCCCCAACATGTCCGGTAAGGAGCAAAACAGATAATTTGCAACACCATCCCTCCCCAGCGATTTAAACCGTTTCTGTCTAGAGAGAACATATTACATCTCCCCCAGGGTCACTGCATCTAAAGGCCCCCCATTGCCTAGCTCCCTCATACAGGGATGGTACAGCTTTCCTATATTAAATCTTTCTAATGTTTAATCCACGTTTCCTCCGCTATATGCACCTCGGGGGACGGGAAATGCCCCATGTCCAAACCTTCACTATTCCTAGCCACAATACTCCAGAATGCTCTAGAATCGTGCTTCTCGGCTGCTTCACCTAATGCTTCCCAATTCATCGCGCCAATCTCCCTCCTCCTACCTTACCGGGCCATTTTATATCCCTGCTGCTTTGCCCGGATTTCGATTATATCCACATTGTTATGTTTCAAAGCCCACAGAAGGAGTTTCTTCTTAGCTGGGCATTCCTTTGACAGCCAGGTTTTATGGTAACAACTTCTGTTCCCATTGTCTGGGACAGAGGACCTGAAACTGCTTTATATGACATAGCAAAGTCTCCAAAAGCCCATATGATTTCACATGTTTCAGAATCATAGTTTCACCATACCATCAGTTCCTTCTCAGCGTCCCTGGTAACCTTTTCTCCCAAAAGCTTCTCATTACCACAGTTCCAGCATTGTAACCTACATTTAGTTCCTACTGTAACTGCAGCAGAATGCTAATCAAACTTCCCTAATTTACACATGTTCATTGCCCATTTAAGAGCAAGGGGGTTATGATCGTTTTACAAGCTTTTGTGAATTTCAAAACCCGATATACACCCCCACCACCTCAATGGTACCAAAATATAATCAATAATACTGTCGGGCCTTCCATTATCGAAGGGGTAAATCTGCCATTTAGCACACGATGCCCCCAACTCCACAAGTATTTTCCACAAATATAATGCATTCCCTGAGGTACTTGGGTCAGCTAAGGAAGCCGGGGGTAGCAGAAAAGCTCTATCTTCTTCCTCAAGAGAGAACAGATCATCACCAGTTCCCAAACGGAAGTTAAAATCCCCACCCACAATAATGGTCAAATCTGGCCAAATGATGAATGCATTTTCTTAAGTGAAGCCAACGAATCTATTGATCCTTTCCCCCAATGCATTTTTATGGAAATTAATCAGCCCAAGTGTCTGATTATCCTTCCCCCTAAGGGTACAATATTGTGTATTGCCATTGGACTTTTTAGATTGATATATGATATGGCATTTACAACGCACGTATACACAAGTGTTTCGATTGGCTTCCCATGATATATGCACTGAGACATAGATTAACAGGCCTCCAGTTGCAGATGATTGCCCTTTTGTGCTCTGTTTCATAGAAAGGACAATGAACAAAGAGTATTCTTGCAACTGGAAGGGTTCCAGCAGCCAGGCCTCTTAAAAAATAAGTATCTGATAGTTCATAACAAAAGATACCCCTTCCGCATCCTGAGTCTTACTTCCAAGACCAGCAATGTTGTTCCACCGTATTACCCATTATTCCCTCCCTGTCGGCAGATTGGTCTGTAGTCCGAAGCCACCCACCGAACATAGGGGGCCTTCAAACCAGTCTCAGTTTCATCATGTTAGTCTATATGGTCCAGAGACACTGGGATGACATAGTTCACCGTTGCTGATTCCGACAGTTTGACAAAATCGGCAGCTACCTACGTGGAATTTCCCACAGGTGTCCAGTGCGCTACCATAAGCTATCCCTCCCCACATGTCTGTGGGCAACCCTTTGGCCCAGTGAAAAAAAGAAGCCGAAGGGATAAAACTCAATATCAGAGCAACCGACTATGTGTGCCTCACCATAAGAGATCTGCTGCCTTAATGGGGCTATCTCGAGTTATAGTATCACAATCCTCCTGTATACTCTTGACCGCCTGGCCAACCCAAGCTGATCGTTTAGCCATCACAATATCCCTTCCTGTGTAGAGCTCTACGTTGCAGATCCTCTTCCTGGAATATGTCGCCTTGTTTATCAGTCCTAGCGTATCTTCTTCTTTATGCACTTTCAGGGTGTGTATGTTCGTTAGGACTATCACCAAAGGAGCCGCCTTAAGCAGTGAATTAAGCCTAAAGCCAGAGACATCCTGCTCCCTGGTCCCAACCTCGGGAAGAATAGTAAACAATGGTTCCTTCCTGGTACTTAGACAGTCACTGACTTTCCTGGGTTTAGAGACCCCTGTTTTAGTGAGATACATGACTTTGGTATCTGTAGTACCTTTTGTTTTAGTCGTGCAATCTATGCCATCTTTCTTCGTTTGCCCCACCCTATTAACTCCTTTAACCATAGAAATTTGAGTTACTTCCTTTTTCCGCAGTTAACAATCCCTTGGTTGGTCTAGACATCTCAGCTCTAATCCTTGACTGCTCTAGTCTAGGCGGACTTTAATCCCACTGCTTTAGGGTAAACACCCTCGGCTAGTGCCCACAGTCTCCCTCTGACCCAAAAGAATCGGGGTCTCTACTTTTCCCCGGGATGCTATTCATTTTAATAACCCACTCCACCTAAATAATGTAGAATCTTTTTGCTTTATGTTTGTCATACAGAAAAGGTTTTGACAACAATGTTCGTTGAGTTTATGTACCACTTGTACAGTTACTAAATGTTTTGTTCTGTATAGTTTTGATGTGCCACTATTTACTGTATCAAATCACGTGTTTGAAAACGAAATTTCATTTGCGAAACTTTACAAGAGTGCCACTTGCCATATGATTAATTGAATATATGGGTGTGGTGATCTCGTTCGGTCGCCCTGATCAATTGTGCTTTCACTACGGTAAGTAATCGGGCCATTACCTCCTCGTCCATCTTTCTCGTCCTAGACCCTGACAGGAAGTGAGGCCTCTTAGAGTAAGGAGTGTGATGTACAGGACATGGACTTGGGGTAATGAAGATTATCCGAAAGTAATTGGGCCATTAATAGTAGCATTCTGGGTGATAAAATGCTGGATAACGGAGTTCAAAAGTTGTGTCAGCACAGATTCCAGATGGTAGAGTGCCAGTAAATTCAATGAGAAGTCCGGGAAGTTTTGTTATCTAGAAAGTTAGCTGTTTCTTGGCTCTCTGCCAGGCCCCAGAAATACATTCTTTTATCCTACATGTTTTGTTACTCAGCACCATTGATTCCCAGGGTGTGCCGGATATCAAAGCTTGTACTGGATATTGTAAATGTTCTGGGAGAGCCGGAAGGCAGAGCCTATTTAAGAATAAAATCAATGAGTCACAAAGCATATAACATGAAACCCTTCTGTAGAAGGGACACATTGCATTCCTACTGTAAATAGAGACTCGCCATTCATGTATTTATTTGTTATTCAATAGAAGTTTATTTGGATAAATAAAAATATCCCTAAAAACACAATTCAGACATCCTAGCGGACATTAAAATAATATTTTTAAGCATGAAAAGTGTAGTATTTATTCATGTTTGAATGTATTTACTGTTGATTTGTCTGCAGCCCACTGTGATCAGGTCATTGTGTAAGTAATGGAAAGGAAGAGCAGCATCTGCTAAAGTACAATTTCACTAATTGCTACACACCAAGACCTAAATCTCTGTTGTGCAAGCCAACCATCAGTGTGTGTGTGTGTAATACATGTAACATCACTAGTAGAAGCAAAGACTGACCTATGTGTAAAGTAAACATTGCATTTTTTTCATTAGTTGTGTACATGCAGTGGCTCTTACCAATATACACTTGTCTTTTTTTTAAAGTACTGCTTTCCCTAGGGGTGTAAATGTTTCCCCCGACTATTCAGAAGCAACCCAACGTAGCGAGGAAGCCCGAACCAAGCAAGGGCGATCCGGGGGGGTTCTCCACCCAGAAAAGTTTTAAAATATTGGGTTATTGTCGTGCATTTTCAGCACACATTATGTGTACAATTGGGTAAAAAGTAGGTTTGCAATGGGTTTTGTGGTGTAACACATGAAAAGATACAAGTCATCAACATTACACAGGAGCATTTACCAGCTCATTTTCATGTTGTCTGTACCTATACATGTCAATGGAGTATACACCAAAGGAGGATACACCAATATAGGGCAGTATTACCATATACGAATATACTCCTGTTGGCTTTACTAGTACCAAATACAATGGCACACTGAGAAACTATGTCCAGACTCGACCCACCAATAGCATGTAAGAACACTCATAATGCTTCCTTCACCCTTGAAGCCCAGTAGGAAAATGCCACGCCACAGTAAAGAAACTTGTCCAGACTGGCCCCATCAATGTAGGCCAGCACTGAGAATGACAACTCATCATGCTGCCTTCACCCGTCATAGTACAGCAATATGTCCAGAAAGGACCCTCCAATGGCGATGGGGGCACAATGTTGGCCAGCGCAATAAAGGGACTATCATTATGCTGCCTTTACCTTTAAAGTTCAGTAAAAAAAATGCCATGCGGCAGTACAGCAACATGTCCACAGGAGACTTTCCATTGTGGGACAGTACCAGTAAAAACTATCATTACGCTGCCTCCTCCTTTGTTGCCCAGTAAAAAATGCCATGGCACATTGAATAGTTGTCCAAACTACACAAACTTGGTGTGCCCACTTTGGACACATACCTCACCATTAAAAATAAAGTCCATCTGCATTTATCAGTGATTATTCCTACAGCATTCATTCATCATTCACTCACATGCATTGAGACACACGCACCAGCATGTAGCATGTATACAGCATTCGTTCAACATCCACTAACATACGTTCAAACACACGTATCGCCATTAATTTGGCATCATTCATGATTTACACAGAATGTACTCTTCATTCACTCACATTCAAACATGCGTATCTTCATTCATTATTTATACAGCATTCACTCCCCCATAGAAGCAAGCATCAGCATTCGTGTTTGATTTATTTATTCATTTTTGCCATTTATATAGCGAATTTCAGGTTCCAACGCGCTGGTGGTTGAACGCACTCGGAGGGACCAGAGTCCACAGGTATGGGCATTCTGTATTCCCTCACATCCATTCATGCCCATGCCTCAGGATTCGTTCGGCATCCTCCACGCTCACATTCAATCTTCTAAAAACCACTATGACCTCACGCGCATGCCTTGACTTGATAATCAATGTCTCATGGTTGTTTTAACTAAAAAGATTGCTGTTGTTTATTACAGATTTATTTTTAAAACTTAAAATATATCTTCAGCTGTTAGTAATGACTTATTTACAAGAACAGTCAAACTCGTTGCCCTAGTGAATTTAATGCGCTAGCCAACATGTGCTCCAACCTGTTTCGGTCTTTCTCAAGGCTGTTCATTGGCGCTATTAGGGCCTAATTCACAGAAGCGTTTTATAATGGTGAAGTCCCATAGGAAAACGCTCTGTCAATCAGGCCCTCTATAATATATGTCTTGCTGATTGTGTGCAGCGGTAATGCTTTGTGCCGCCTGAAGTGGTCGGCATTAGTCAGTTCCTTATGCGCTGATGCTTCCTGTAAATGGGTCATTACACACACGTTCTTAGGAAGATCCACTCCTTATGCTCGCACAGCATTCATCAGTACATCATGATATTGCTTGAAAGAATATGTGTTTTGCACTTAAGACATTTTTCTCTTATTGTTAATTGCAATTGAACCGGTGCAAAGATTCTGTGAATCTTAGGTGTTAGGGATAATTCTCCGGAAAGGCTAGTTTCCCTTACCTACTGAGTCCCTCAGCATCTTTGCTGGATTTCTAGGATGATTTTTTTTCACCTGGTAAGAGTGTGAGCCCTTTTTCCCACTCTTACATGTGTTTTGCTGTGTGTGTTTAACATTTTTGTGTTCATAGACTGTGTAGCCTCACCTACTCCACAGGCAACATCGTTTTACTGTGTGTTACACAGCACCTTCAGTGCAGTGACACAGGGTTGTCTTTTAGACTTCCCAACTCAGACTCCATTTTCTGGGACTGCCTACTGTTTCCCACAACATATAAAGTTGGCATTAACTTTATTCGCCTCTGTAAAACCACAGACCCAGTACAAACCATCTTACATGGAATACTGGAAAGGGTTAATCCTTATCCCTTTTTGCCTATTTCTCTTGGAGCATTGTTTCGCTCCCTTTTCATCAAGACTTGGCTGGTGGCAGTGGTAACTACCCTATTTTTTCTACCGCGGTTATCTTCAATAACCTTGGTATTGTTTTAGGCTATCTTGGTGCCCTGGAACTTAAACCCGCTTGACGATATATATGTTTTATTTCGGTTCGGGAGTGGGTTTATTCGCCATTTCTTGTCGAAAATGTCTTTCTCGTGTTTTACTCTGCACACCAAACCGGGGTTGATTCCTTTGTTCACCGTCTTTTTGCGGGCTTGCCCTCCTTAGGTGCCTGTATGTCTGCGGGGACAGGATGTGAGGGAGGGGTTTAGGACTCCCTGCACAGGGTCTCCTTGGAGACCCATGTCGCACTCTGAAATGATTGGCTGTGGTAACTGTCCCGGCGGGACAGCCACCCTGCTGTGTGATTGACAGCCAGGCTGTGTGAATGGGGGAAAACTGCATAAAAAGGAGGTCTCTGGGTCTGGAAAGGCAGAGTTGCCACTAGAACGAAAGAACTGATGAGGAGCTGACGGAAGAGGACCCCTACCATGACTGAACCGAACGTGGACGGTCAGGGATAAATAAATCAGTGCAGGTGTATATACAACTACATTTGAAACCTCTCTATTGCCAGTCTGTGTTCCTCCACATAACGCCCACCTTTCAGTTATCTATTTAAGCAATATGCCCGAGCGGCAGGGGCATTACTGAGTCAGGTAATGCCCCGGGGCCCATAGTTATAGGTCGGAGCGAAGCAAGGGCCTTAACGAAGGCCCCGGGGCCGCCACGAGGGGCATATTGCTATTAGTATCCCGGCCCAAGACTGGGGTACTAGAAGCTTTTTTTCTGTCCCGAAATGCTGCATTCCACCAACAGAAGTGTTCCCAGTGCGTTCGCTCCCAAAAGATGGCAGAAAAGAAGGTAAGTGGGGTTGGGGCAGAGGAGGGAGGAAGGGAAAAGAAATAAAAAATAAAAAACTTACCTGAATCCCCGGCGGGGGACGATGGCAGCCTCCAGACGCGTGGAGGCTCTCAGCGGGGATGGGCCAGCTTTGAGCCTCGTAATTGGCTGAGGGGCTGCCACGCCCCCTGCTGTGGACGAAGCGGCAGGAATCGCGGCCCAAGAATCGAGGGATTCTCGGCTGGGTAATGACCCAACGAGAGCCAATCAGAATGTGTGTTACATTTTGCTTGACTCTCGCTGGGTACTAATACCTATTTCACTATCATTCAACATCACCACAAACAGGCCTTGTCCAGTCCTCTAACTGATCAAATGGTCTGAAAGTTTGCAGGGCCACACAAATACCGTGGGGAAACCAGATCCTCCTGTCCATGAACTTCCAATCTGGGAACCAAAGCCTTGCAGTCCAATGTGAACAGCAGTGTGAATGAAAAGCAGGGTCCCTCTGGAACCTCGAGGAAAGGACTCTAGTCTGGGTTGTACCATGTTACATTCCTACCTGACAAACAGCAGCAATTTCTAAGCCAGCTCTTCCTCCTACAGTCAGTCAGCTTCCCTAGTGTCAGTAGTAGTTGTAGTGTTTATTGGTTGCCAAAGCATTTACCAAACACAACAAGCATTCACAATTTATCATTTTAAAACATACGATTACATCATTAAGAACAATTCATAACCCATAAAAGTAATCATTCAATTAATTACAGACATTACATCCAAATAGTACTGTATCATTACAACCACATTTCTTATCTGCTAAAATAGTAATGAATCCATTCAAAAGAACTCTGTTTAACTACTCTTTTCCTCTAGTTCCATGCTCTGCATATATGCTGGCTAACTACCTTTCTCCAATAGCTTCATATCTAACTTTCAATCTGTGTATTATTTGTAAAGCGTTTACGGCCTTTCAGAAAAGCAAATCACATTCCTGAGAGGGCTGTTCATATGGAGAGCTTTAAGCTCGCCATATATAATGGGTCACACCAAATAGTGTCGTTTCATTTTCAGAACTTCTACAATGATAACAGACATCAAGTAGTGGTCTGATTCCAAATGCATGGAGGGTATGTGCAAAGAGTGTAGGCAAATACACATACAACGAATAGGGTTTCCAATTGTAATTCACAAAAACAGAGCATTTCACAAATATCGCTGTTTTTCCATTGCCCAACCAAAGAACGAAAAGGAAACTTCTGTAAACGAAATTTAAAATAAAATACAGAGTGCATGGAGTTTGGGGAATAACAGGGCAATATATTGCGATTGATTACAGGAGGGAGAGTAGTTGTTTCACCAAAGAGTCAGGGGACTCCTGACCCCCAAAGATGTCCCCCAGTTGTGTCAGGTACCGTCTTGCTCTCATAAACCTTTAAAACAGGGACTATTGAATATTAGCACCAAGGCGGAGTGGCAGCCAATCAGGTTCTTCGTTTCGCAGATTGAATCTCACAATCCAAGCCCACTTTCTGAGCAAGCTGAAAGCTGCTAACACATGCCCTGCCATCTTTGCCCACCTCATCTTCCCTTGGGTGGCCGCTTGGATCCCCCAACCCCGTCCCTGTTTCCACTCACCTTGTAATGCTTTCGGTGCTGCTGAGCCATTCCTGTATCCCAAGCTACCATAGAAATAGAAGAAAGGCTCAGCATGGATACTGCCTTCCATTACCATGGTGGCCATCTTTGGTGAGTATTTGGTTAAATCAATGGATTGCTGCAAGAGTGCAACCATTGATTCAACCAAATACATTGCTACCAGCACCCCGGGACGTTAACCCGAGTACTAACAGCAATATTAACCAAGTCCCAAGGATATAGTGAGTAGTACATTTCTGGGGACTCCTGCTAAGTGGTGGACGAAGTTAGGCCCAAGGCTGTTAGCACTCAGTACAGCCCGGGGTCCCTATTATTATTGCTTAGTTCTCATTCAACTTTAGGAATGAGAGAGAAATTGTAGATAGCGTTAAAGTTGCTTTCTTAACTTGTGGGGCCATGAACCATTTGAAGTAAATTGATCCCAAACGGTATCATAAATGTCAAATACCTCTAGGGGCGCAACACCTGTGTCAAACTTTGGGGGCTTTAGGTACCCACAACCCACTGTTAGTACTTTTGTTTTCTTTGTATTTACTGTAAAATGTAATCTACTGCAGTGGTTGTTGAATATTCTAAGGCGATTTCTCAAGGAATTCACTGTCTGCTCCATCAAGACGCTACACTCTGACTAAAGCTGAACAGGCCAGCACCACAATTCATCAACTAATTAATCTGCAATTCCATCTATGTATAAACTGAACAAGAGGGGAGCTAAGGCGCTTTATTGTCTCACTCCCCTCTTGGTCTCAAATCTTTCAGTGGTCTCACCAAATGGACCAAATGTCCCTGAGGCATAATTAGAGGAATATAGTGATCTTAAAATATTACACAGTTTATTCCTTTTTACTACAACGATGTGGTGCTCAGCTCTAAAAATGCCATATATTACATGCACTTTTTTAAATAGACGTATTTCGACACAAATAAAAACAAACGGAAACACCGATCAACAGTGCCCTGTCCATTCCCAAAGACGGCCTGAGCTCCTGAAACAAATGATTCAACGTTACCTAAGATTAGCTTGCGAAACATTTTTCCCATGAGGGAGATTGGTCTGTAATTTCCAGGTTTATACCTATCTCTGTTTTTGAATATTGCTATGAGCAACACCAATTTCCAAGATATATGTATTTCTTCAATCTTTAAAATTGGCATAAAAAATTCTATACACTATCGGTCCCCATATATTTAGATCTTCTTTAAACAGATTTCCTCATGTGCCATTGAGTTTCAGTCCCTTTTGGGATTTTTGCAAAGCAATTGCTTCTTTAGGCTCTTCTAGGGTAAAATTTATCTTCACAACACTACTGCTAGCGCCATCACTTTCTATTACCAGAACAAGGAACTTGCCGGCAAAAAGGTTGTACTATATAAACGGACGAAATGGTCATACCAATCATTACTGTTCATGGTATTCAATACTGTGGATATATTATCAGTGGACTCAAGGCCTTTAGAAATAAAAAGCCAGAATCCCTTTGTATCCTTCCTATTACCATATGATATGATATGGTTATTTATAACACACTTCATACCCAGAAATTTCTAAGCACAGACCCGGGGATCAAATCTGTGTTGCTCTTTGTTGTCTTGCTTCTAAGGCGAGCTATCCTCCCGTGACTGCAGCTTCTCTTATTTCTTAAGGCAAAATATCTTTTTTCTTCGGTACTAACTGCTTAGACTGACCTTTGAGCTCTCTGATTCCACTGCCTGTATGATTATGCCTCCTCCTTGTGAGCTTACATCATTTTGTCTTAATTTCCTTACAATCCTTATCAAACCAGGATATTTTAGAAATTTGTCCTAGCATTTGTTTTCTTATTTTGCTTGATGAAGTGAGGGGCAATTTTGTCAACCAGCAACACGTGTTGCTCCAATATATCCATGAGTCAGTTAGTCATTCAATATCAATTCTATCTGTGACAGGCCAGTCGTCACTTCTCTTAGGAGGAAGTTATTCTAACCAACTTGGGATTTATGGTTTATAGTTAAGGCCATAGATTTATTAAGTTAATAAATCAACATTTGCAAAAAGACCATTTCCATGTATTTGACGAGTCTCTGGTTGGCAACAACTTTCATAATGTAATCAATAGCGGGTCTCCTATTCCTGGCCAGAAAGGTGTACGCAGTCAGAGTATCTGATAGCATGCATCCATTCAATTGATAAAACCCATTTAGCATTGTAAAATGGAAAACAGGTAAAGCTTTCTTATTGGCTCTTTTAGCTTCATAAGCAGGATACAGGATTCCCTAGGTGTCTAACATAACACTCAAATAGTACTCTTCAAAGAATGTCATGGTATATGTTGTTTTAGAATCCCAGACTAAAATTATTATTATTATTTTATTTCCAAAACGGAAGTGTACCAACCTGTTTACAAAAGTGAATACATTTCACAGAGTCTTAGAATCACCTAGGGAGCTCATTTCTGCATTATATGCATTAATCAAACACATACATTGGATTCTGGGGATGCACAATCTGATACATTGGGTATTGGGATCATCAGTTTACTCTGCAATCTTGAATATCCAAATCAACCATCCTCCCTTTTTTCCAACCTTTTTTGATGGCATTGCAAGGACACAAACATGACATATCCAGGTTTATATTCCAGGGTAATTGACCACACTTTGGTGAAAGCAGCCACTCGAATATTCCCCACAGATGCCTGCCAATCATTAGCACTAATTGTTGACCTTATCCCTACAATATTGCAGGTTAGTAATTGTATTTGCTGTGGCTCTCCAATGCTTATAGGACCTTTTGCGGGGGAACTATATCAGAATGATTCCACCATTTTGTGGTTAGCCTGTGTCCCTTGGCCAATACCTAACTCAGGGTACCTTTGGATTTTATTTTGTGGAGCAGAACAAGAAGAGCTATTGGATTGGTGAGGTGTACCAATAATGCTTGATTTTACAGTACAATGATTCAATGCTAACAGCGGGTCGTTTTCCTCCTGCTATTTTACTTAAAGCAGTGGAGTCTGGCCGCAAACAATCAATATCCCTATTGACTTTCTCTTATGAGAGATGGCTTGTTTCTCTAGATGTTTTATCGCTGCTCCCAGATTGGGGATTAAGACTGTAAACTCGTTGGGCACCTTTATGTGATAAATTAGGCAAGTTTAGACCACTCCTCATAGAATATTATATTGGGAGAACCTCTATTTGTGTGGTCCCCAAAGATGTGTATTTTAGCTCTCTGGTGTTTATGTGTGTATATTTCCTGCTATTTAACATTTACTTTGACCATATCAACAACCCAAACCTTATGCTGGACACATCTGATGTACTCCTAAACCAACTACAGCTTCCTGCCTCCAACTGCAGGGATGCGTTCAGTTCTATGTATTGCTACTGGCACAAAAGCCACGCCAGTCATTGACCTTCGGCCTGAGTCCAGCACATGTCTCTCTTTTATAACCCAGTAATAAAATCGAAGATGCAAAGTCATCTGTGTTCTACATAGTTCTGGTCCTTACTACCCCCACTAAGGGACACAGGAACCATCCCAGACTGACACATATTTTGAACTTGCCTGTTGTGCATGGCATCATGCAGGACTGCAAAAGACACCACGAATGCCCCCCAAATAATGTACAATTCAATCTCACATGAGGGCTTCGTAAGCTGACCTACCTGTGCTGCGGTCCAGTTATTTGAGGAGCAGGTGGAAAGCAATGTCTGCAGGATGCCGTTAATGCCATAGAAGGCCATGGTGGTCAAGTCACTGGAGTTAAGGGCGCTCCTGATTGCAATGTCTTGTAACTTCTCACTGAGCTGAGAAAGCAAAGCAATCTCCTGTTCCTGCAGTAAATAAAGAAAATAGACAACAATGTTTCAAGCACATCTTTTGGTATTTTCCACTCTTCTCATTCCTGCACCTTGGGGTAGGTAACACATAAACGAGTGACAGTAAGTGAAACAAAATGGCAAGCAGGTAGGTACCTTCCTTGGATTCACTCAAGTAGAGATCCAACCTTGCGGTCAGTCTATATGACCTGACGTTTTTCCCACCCATTTTCGCCCTCGCATAGACGTTGATTTGTGTGCATCCAGGATTACTACTCCCAATGGTTTTGACTTATTTCGAGCCTTGTCGACTGTCTTTCCAGAAAGTCCAAGGACTGATTGACACTGGCGCCTGGCAGTACGCTCTCATGCAGCTGAGCAAGCAGTATACATATGAATGGGCAGAGGGATTATGCTAGCATTACCATGGTGGTCTTCCGTCTACAGTACTAATTTAGCATATCTTATGTGCAATACACCTACACAGTTAAGGTACCAGTCTCACACACAGACCCAAAGACCTTTCATATATACAGTATGTGTTCAGTGTATGTCCTCCACTGTATTCTTATTTGCATTATAAGAGCAGTGGAACAGTGAAAGAAATGGGCATAGAGCACATGTTACATGTAGCCATTAACCCTGACTTCAGACACACATTTCCCTGAATCCCATGATTTGATACGCATCCACATAGGTTTTATGGGAGTGCAGTGGTTTTTCATGGACACATTTTCCATAACGTGACTGTGATAAGTGGTCCATCGGGTATTGGATAAATGATATATGATATTAGGGGGAAATGTGTGATATAATGTGACTTAGGCAGGTATTCCATAACATAAGAGGGCAAATGTTCTCGGATGTGGTTTGGATGGCTGTTGGACGTGAGTTGGGTGACCGTTCCATGGTGTGAATCGGATGGGTCTTCCTAAATATGAGTAGATGGATATTCCATGATGTGAGTGGGATAGGTGTGCCAGAATATGAGAAGATGGAGGGTTCATTAAGGCTGGTTGCCTCGGTGCTTCATCATGTGAGTTGTATGGTTATGCTATGTTATATGATGTTATATGGAGTTTTATAAAGCGCAGTGGTCACCCAAGGGCATCATGGCACTATTGACAGAGGACAAAAAGGGCAAAAGCCTAGGACCGATTAAAAAGGAAGGTTTTGAGCTGCTTCCAAAAAGTCAGTGGGGGTCATTACAAGGTTGCCGTTCCGGAAACAACGGTTCCGGTTAGCTTGCTGGTACTGTTGTTTCCGGCTTTTTTTATTTTTTTTAACAGCTAATAAGGACATTTGCGAACGGAAATGAGGAAAGAGGCACCAAACAGTAATATTGGGGCGGTAGGTGGACGGGGGAAAATGTTGTGCGTTTGTTATTTGTAAGGTAGGGGCAGTGTTTCTCATGCTCCTTCATTACAGCAGTGGTGCTGTTTTTTGGGGAAGGGGGATGGCCTTAGCTCATGTCGTTTTCAGATAAGTAGAACTTTTGCTACAAGTATGTAATGTGTACCACATTGCTAATGGCTGACTACGAATAAGTGTTGGAGTTGTGCAAAGGAAATGTTGAAGATGGACGTTCCTACATCAATATAAAATGTATTTCCACACTGTCCACGAGGCATACATCTTATTGTTAAGTGTGTACGGATTCTCGGACATGTCACCGTCCTGTACTCCAGCATATGTTCATGTGGCATTCTCCGCAAGGTGTGCAATTAAGTCAGAAGTTACTTTACATTATGGTTACCTGCAACTACTACAAACCGATGACCTTAAGCAAAAAAATAACTTTGTTAAAGGGACGGTATGGTTAAGTTGCATTACTAAAAACCTGTGAAATTCACTAAAAAAACTTTAACGGGACATTATGGTTCGCAGTAAAATCGAAAAACCCCTGAAATTCACCAGTTATGGTAAGCTAAGCAAAGCTAAGCATCAATGACAAATGTCATTGATGACATCACTGATGACATCACATGTGCATTTAGTTTTCATGCACAGCCTCCACAAGGGATTGTCATTATAATATTGGCAGAAAAGTATATGCCAAATAGTTCATTAAGCAATGCATTGATATAAATTCCATTGCATTAATGAGTACTTTCAGTACATGAACGACCTCATGAAGAAACATAGGCATTGTCTGCAGCATGCGCCATACAGGTGCAATATTCCAAATTTTCCCATGTTGAATAGTAAAATGATAAATGCTTCCATTACAGAATTTTGCATACTGTGAAACATAAGTATCTACGAATGCTTCCCTTACTGTATAATTGTCCTATTAAACACAAAACATAAAGAGACCACAATGCATACAAATAGAAGCATATACAGGGAACGTAAAGTAAGCAAAAAAAACTGCAGTATTACTCGAAAGTGTTCATAACCAAACTATTTAACTTCATGCACAGAAAAGAGTCTTGTGTTTCAGCATTCCTTCTTCTCCTATGTATATGTATCATATGTTGTAACTGTACCCTAGGGAAGTATTGTAAGAACATATGAGAAGGGTAAGGTCTACAAATCTATTACTTTTTATTTTTTTTATTCCTGACAGTGAGGAAAGCCACTGGCTTAGATATGTCAGTGACCAAAAAAAGAGGGAGCTAGACATGTGATGGTATCAGTGATGTCATCAATGACATTGTGATGTAATCTTTGATGTCCTGGGTGTTAGTCTTAGCAGTGCACGGTGGTAGCGCAAGTTATGGTTGCTTAGCTTACCATAACTAGCGAATTTCAGGGGTTTTTCGACTTTACTGTGAACCATAACGTCCCGTTAACAAAGTTTTTTTTAGTGAAAATATATGTATATAATTTTTACTTGCCCACATTATATACAATTAAAAAGGGGTAAGTGATAACATGTAGAACCCCAAACATACCTTAGATGCCAGACTACCCACTCATGACACACATTCTTCCACACCTCAGTCTGATTTTTACTCTAACCCAATCAAAAGGTTCTACTTTGATCTTTCCACCCATTGACAAATATGGGCCCCGTTCACCTCTATGGAATTTTGAGACACGTTGTACCACAAGGATATCCAATGTGTCAGGATTAGTCAGGCGAGTACAAGGCAGCGAATATGGCAAGGGAAATGTGCACTAAATCACACAGTGAATAGCTTCAAATTAAACTACGTGCACACAGGAACAACGACTCATGTATGCTAGAACCCAGGAGTGCAAATAGAGTGTGACAACAAAACCAATATATGAAAAGGGATGTGGGGTAAGCACCTGACCGCGAGGAAAGTCGGCAAGCGCCTTACCCCCAATTGCTGTTACAGGTACTGACAGCGCTAAACCCACGTGGAGGGCAAGCAATGACAGGATCTGTGAACTAACACTCTTGATGGTATTAAATAAGGGAACTAAAGAACAGTACTCACGAGGACGAGATCAACCTCTTGAATGTCAGCTAGCCCACGAATCCTGTTGATGAAACTGGGACCCAGAAAGGCTATAACAGCAATGGGAGGAAAACTAAATACCTAAGTTGGACTAGTGATTACAAATTAGTGAGGAAAACATAAGCATTCACACAGGAGCTAGCTACAACCGCACACCACACCTAATAATCAAATGGGAAATAAATGCAGAAGTGCAATGGGAAACATGGAATGGATCCCAATAGAAAGTAAGGATCAGGAGCAGGGAAAAACGAAATAACCAGGGCAAACTTCTCTCTACCCCTCCAAGGAAAAGACAGGAAGCTAATCTAAGAGGAAGGCTAAGGCATACAGGTTTACAGCAGCAAAGGACAGAGTCAAAGAAATATAGAACACAGACAAACTGGGCTGCATCTAAAAGGGGAAAGCACTGAGAAATGCTGCCTGCAAACAGAGGAAGACAAAAAGGGAATCAAGGGAGCAGAAATCAATTAGCGCATGAATCCGAAATTCAGGGCGGAGGAACAAGAAAACAGGAACTAGGAACTAGGTACAAAGGCAAGGAACAAGGGACTAGTCACAACAGGGACTTGGTATTTCAGGCACACTCGCAGAAGCAGCAATAACAGACACATCTTGAACTGCAGCAGTCATTCCCTTCCTTTGGCTACTAGCACCCAACTGGTGCTTCTTGGCGGAATTCTGATGCACAAGTCCTGTAGGTAATACGCCGGTCTGCACCACCCCCTGTGCACACCCAGGTGAGTGGTTCTGACTCACCACTTGGTCCAGCTTGATGACTCTGAAGCGGGAGCTGGCAAAAGTCTCAAACTCTGATGCTGCATTTTTAGGAGGCTCTGATGTTAAAGTGAAGCAGTTGGGAGAATCGTCTTGTGGAAAAGGCAGGCATTCTGGTGCTCCTCCTGAAGCAAAAGAAAGGCAAGCTAGACGTTCATCGACAGTAAATGGTTGGGATTCAGGAGGAATCGCTGGAGCAGAAGAAAATACAGCAGGATCTGATGGTGTAGACAGGTATACCTCTGATATTGGCAGCGAGGCTAAGCAGGATACAGGCGTCTCATGAACTGAAGGCAAATACTCAGTATACTCCGGGACTGAAGACATGCACTTTTGATGGACTACCGGAGGCTCTAAAGCTGAAGGATGATCTGCAGGATGAGTCACTGTAGCTGAAGACAGGCAGGCCAGAGGAAACCTTGAGGCTGAAGGCATGCAAGCTGGAGCAATCTCGGTTGCTGGATACAAACATGTCCAGGTCTTTGGGACTGGCTCTTGAGTAAATGGCAGACATGGCAGCGGTTCATTGGGTGAAGACACGTGTGCCAAAGATGACTGCAGGGCTGTGGGTTGGATCATAGAAGAGTCAATGGTTGTAGGAGGACAGACAGAAGTCTCAGAAGTTGACAGACACATTGGTGGCTCAGGAATGGAGGGCACCTTTAAGGCAGTAGACTCCTTGGCACCAGTAACCAAAGACTGAGCTGTACCCTTGCAGTCCTTTTCTTTAGTGGGTGACACAGAGTCTTTTTCTTTGTAGAAGTCAAAATCAACCAATGGAATTACCATAGTAAAGTCTCTGTTAATCAGGATTTCGTCAATTGTCCATTCCTCTGTCTTAGCTTCTGAAAGAGGCAGATTTACAATCAACAGTTCAGGAATCGCCTGCCGGTTTTTTGGTTCTGTATACTGTGGAATGAGACCATCAGAAGATGAAATCTGTACTGTTTCTGACTGTTCGTATTGATCAGAATTGGCAGAAGGAAGAGTGAACCCAGAGGTAACATCGTTTTCCACATCAGCTTGAACATCTACTTCAGTCTCAGCAGCTGTATCAAGAGCAGGGCCTAAGCCTACTGTAGTGACTGAATCTGTGTATGCCACCATTGTGGATTGTGTTTGGAAATCAGAATCTTGCATGTGTGCTAGCTCAGAATTATGACAAACTGCTACACAGGAAATTTTAGGTAAAGGAGTGGCTTGTAAATCTTCAGCTAACTGCAATCCCTGACAAACAGCAGAACCATTGTTAGAAACTGTGCCCAGATTAAGCGGTGTGCTAGAAGAAAGACCTTCACTCCCAATAGATTTAACATATTGACAAATATCATGGTTTACCAAAGTCTCTGCACTCAGGGGCTGAACAGTGTTCACTTCATCAACATCAACGGATAAAGTCTGAGGTGTATTCAGTAAAGAGTGCAAGGTTTTATTCTCCTCTTGTAAAGAAATGAATTCTTGTCTTAACTCCTCAAGCTTAGCTCTTAGCATGCCCTGCATTAACTGTACATCACTATCAGTAGGCACAGGGGGAGGCATAGTGGCATCAGGGCTGGATCCTGCGCTAGCAATCTGGATGTGCACCGATTGTGCATTGTCCTCTACTGCTTTCAGGTTCTGAGATTTATACTTTCTCTTACTAACTTGGTCTGTGTTTCCCTTAAGCAAACTATTGACATTAGACCTCTTGGCATTAGGGACTACAGTATGTACTTGTGCAAAGGAGTATGCTTTAGACTGAGGGTAGAAAACAGAAGTTATGCAAGGAACCCCTCCATTCTTTATGTTTGTACCATGAAACTGTTCTATCTGAGGTGAAGCACAACTGGAATCATGGGGTTCAACAACAGAGGTACTCTTGTATAATAAGTCTAACAGTGTGTTGTTTTCTGCGGCTAAGGCTTGCGCTGACATAGAATCTGGATCAAAACAAAAGATAGAACTGGGATCAGGCAATGTAGGATGTGCCATCCTATGGGAAAAATACTTTGCACGTAAATGCCCATTCGTGACAAGGAGTTCATTTAAGTCAGGACTAGTGATTTGATTGTCACAGGTAAAAGTAGGGGAAGCTTTCTGTACAAACATGTTAGAGGCCTTACTGCCTTTCTTTCTTAAACTTGCCATATTCAAGGGGAATTTTAGGCTGGTCATTCTGTCAGGATTAGTCAGGCGAGTACAAGGCAGCGAATATGGCAAGGGAAATGTGCACTAAATCACACAGTGAATAGCTTCAAATTAAACTACGTGCACACAGGAACAACGACTCATGTATGCTAGAACCCAGGAGTGCAAATAGAGTGTGACAACAAAACCAATATATGAAAAGGGATGTGGGGTAAGCACAAGGAAAAGACAGGAAGCTAATCTAAGAGGAAGGCTAAGGCATACGGGTTTACAGCAGCAAAGGACAGAGTCAAAGAAATATAGAACACAGACAAACTGGGCTGCATCTAAAAGGGGAAAGCACTGAGAAATGCTGCCTGCAAACAGAGGAAGACAAAAAGGGAATCAAGGGAGCAGAAATCAATTAGCGCATGAATCCGAAATTCAGGGCGGAGGAACAAGAAAACAGGAACTAGGTACAAAAGCAAGGAACAAGGAACAAGGGACTAGTCACAACAGGAACACTGAAAACGATGACCAGCGCTGGACTGAAGTAAGACTGAGGCTTTTAAAGCTGCTTAACGAGCACACGCCTCAGGTGTGCTGATTGCTGCACCTGCAGCCACAGGTGTTGCCTATCCTCCACCCAACCTTGTCCTGCAAGGGTGGAGGTGGAGCAGTGGGCCAGGCATTCTGGGAAGCATAGTCATTTGGTTAAAGAAGCATGCTGGCTGCCAAAAACCTGGAATGGATCCGGAAGGGAAGTAGCTTGGAAAATAGGGATTTAGCGCTCCCATTTCATC
The DNA here is from genome assembly GCF_040938575.1 of Ambystoma mexicanum. Lineage (NCBI taxonomy): Eukaryota > Metazoa > Chordata > Amphibia > Caudata > Ambystomatidae > Ambystoma > Ambystoma mexicanum. The sequence continues at coordinate 44,821,023 of NC_090922.1, forward strand.
ACAGCACTGTAGCATAAGGTTCGGAGGAAAATTCCAGTAGGGAATAAACCCCAAATCATGTCCCCAAGTGGTGGGAACGTGAGCGAAGGGAGCGAGTCGTGACACAATGGTCCATGTTAATCTATAACCAAATATTATCCCAAACTTATGTCAAACTTTTACTCCCGATTCCAATGTGCAGAATACTTTTTAACCAGGTAAAAAGTAATTCCCCAATTAGGTTAGAGACATCATTAAAAACTAGCTCAAATCGATCAAAAACAGATTTTCTCAGAATTTGTACAACTATCCTTAAAGTTGGTACATTTTTAAAACTCTTATGGGGCTGATTTACTAAGCTAAATAAGTATCTTAAATAAGATTACATTTACAATGCTAAAGAAAGAAATAGCGTAAATAAAACTAAATGTACTAAGCTCAAACAAAAAGGTGTAAAATGACTTAGGCACTTACTTAAGCAACTTATTTAGCTTAGTAAATCATCCCCTTATGACTTTGCCTAAGAAGGTGCTATCCAGTTCTAACTACATTTTTTATTTGTTATTTTGGATAAATAATTTAACTTAGGCTAAAGTAATTGTGCTTTTGTGACGTTTTTGATGTTGGTCAGAGGTCCAACAGCCCATATAACATCTACAGACTTCAGCCCTAAACAAAACAGTCAGATACCCTCCCTGGGTAAGCAGGGAGGGTAGCTTGGATTTGGACATTTATTTTTAGGGCATGGTAATCCTTTTTCAAAGCAAAGCAAAGTTTCAGTCAAATAGTGGAGTGGTATATGCGAGGAGCAGAGCTAATCGCAAAGGTTGTGCCATTTGGAGAGGTGTTGCAGATCAGTAATTGCTTTTGGGAATTAAGCGAGGGAGTGGCCTAGAATTGGGGATGGTACTGTTCTGAATGGAATTTCAAGGCCATTTTAAAGAGCGATGCAGCCCAACACTCTTCCTGCTCACCTTGCTGCTTTCATACGCTGCTTATGACACATTAACCATATTCAATAAGGGACCATTTCATGCAAAGGAATATAACAGAACTCTTACCAGGTCTGACAAACTCCTCTCTTCCTCATCCTGCATCTTCACAGTGATATCTCTCACCAGCGTCTAAATAAGTTGGATGTTAAAATAATGTGTGTCAGTGATCTGAGAACCAATTGCCCATCAAATGGTGGGGTCCCAGGGAAGGTAGAAGAAACGCCCACAATAGTATCAGATCAGCCGGTAGACAGAAGACAAATCGTCAGTGGGCTTTGCTACTATGCGTGCAAAAGCATTGTAAAGCTAGGCATTTAGGCACCGACTCCTCGTTACATGCTGTATTGAAACCCTCTGCATTCCCAGATAAACCATTTATGATTGTGCATGCACCCTATTCCAAGAAGGAACACAAAACCCCACAAACCTTCCCTGGAAACTTTTGTAAATTGAATTAGGTACCGGTGTGACTGCTGAGATATTTAATTTCTCTTATCAACATGTTAAGTTTGATCCCATTGAGTTAATGTATAGCATTTAATCACATGACTCAGATGAACAGACAGAAATGGCTTACATCTTTTTAGGGTCCCCAAGTCGAAAATACTTGTGAAAAACGTGCTAAATTCAGCATTTGGCAAAATAATGGCCAGATTCGTGGGTGCTTTAATCTCATCATCTGATATGTAACTTGTTCAGGCGAGCCATACTATATTTCTGTCGTTCGGTGAGTGATGCCCAACTTTACCACATCTGCTGAAGTGCACCCTTCTCCCTACGACTGGTGAAGCATTCACTCATCCCAAGAGCGGGTATCTAAACATCTTAATTACAACAACTTGTAAACAGTGGCTTTTGAATATATAAGTAAAACGTCTTGATGTCTCAACAAGCTCGCATCATCTTCCCAGTTTGTGTTTCTTCCCACTCAGTCTGATTCCATCCTCACCTGTTCCATAAAGTTATGCCCCCTCTCTGTCCTTACAATTAAGTCTTGATCAAGCTCTCGCCAGTGACCCCAGACCTTCCCTACTTCACATCAACAGTGTTTTCAAACTCTGCCCTGTACCCCTCACATTGAAAGGTGTCCCCAGTGCCCCTTTGCTCCTGTTGCCCTCTCACAATCATGGAGAGCCCATATGTTACTTGGTAACTCCCCAACCGAGCCTATAGCAGACTTTTGCTTACCCTGTTCTTGGGCAGCTGTTCTTCTTTGATGCAGAAAAGGCCTTTCCTCCCCTGATGCCAGGGCTGTCTGAATTGATAAGACCGGCTTGGCAAAAAGGAAGGCCAACCCCAAGGAAAAACTCCAAAAGAGTGAAAAAACATTGGTGTAGTACCAGAGTCCTGAAGCTTGTGGAAAAGTACCAAGGAAATACCCAATGGTTCAAGGTTCAAGTGGAGGTGCTGGTGACCAAAGGAACAGCGTAGAGATCAGGTGGAGGACTGAATGAAGAGAAGTCTGTGATCACTGCTGACATGGAACGGCCAAAACAGGGCATGGAAGTAGCAGGGAAACCGAAAGAGGGAAGCACACAGAAAGCTGGAGTAACAAGATAGGAGAGAAGAAGCAGGCAAAGAGTAGGTAGGACTGAAAGGAAATACAGAACGAACCGAAATGCCAGTAAAGAGGGAGTGTTACTGGCAACAGGAAAGTTGCAACGCAACGCGTTGTGTCGGAGGAGATGTTTTGATGTCCGGGTTGCAGCAGGCTCCTAATGGAAAGTGAATAACGTGAGACCATCTTGTGATTGGCAAGGAACACTCTCTGGTTGGCATTAAGATCACCATCTATCTAAAAGCGACGACAGGCGGTATCGTGGTCTAACATCATGTACCCTGCCAAATATGGACATCTGGATATGCCGGCTTCCATGGATGTAAATGATGCAAACAATGAGCCAAGGGAGGAGCATGGACAAAACGAGCTGGTTCACATGCTCTTTGAGAAGGCAGGTATCCTTTACAATGAATGAGATATAGTAAGGATCCACGATAGAAACGAGAATCACAGATCTGTGCCACTTCGTATTCTTGATGCTCATTACGAAGAACAGGAGGAGGTGTAGGAGTCTGATGATTGGAAGAATCGTCAGGGTGAACTGATTTAAGTAAGGAAGAGAGAAAAACAAGATGCATGTGGTTCCAGGTGGAAGGCAATTGAAGCTTAAAGATGACAGGAAAGATCTTTTTGATGATTTTAAAAGGTCCATAGAATCTGGGATCGAATTTGCCTTTACGAAGATGGGCTGGTAGGTGTTTGATAGATAACCAAACTTGGTCTCCTAACTGATAAGAAAGATTTCGATTGCGGCAACGATCAGCGTAGGTTTTAGCATCTTTTTGAGCCTTGGTTCTGTATTTCACGTAGTTGAGAAAGTGTTTCTTCTGTTGAAGGAACCAGAGGACTGTGAGCAGGTAAAGATGGAATCCAGCTGGGATGGTACCCATAGTTGCAAATGAAAGGTGTCATACCAATCGAAAAGTGAAGATAGTTAATGCATGAGAATTCCGCAGTAGGTAATAAGTTTTCCCAATCATCTTGAGCCGCGGACACGAAACAGCAAAGATACTGCTCTAATGTTTGATTGGTGCATTCTGTAATCCCATTTGATTCGGGATGAAAGCCGGATGACAGACAGGATTGAATACCTAAATTCATGCAGATAAACTTCCAAAATGCTGAGGTGTATTGTGTTCCGCGGTCGGAGATTACTGCTTTGGTTAAACCATGCAACCTGAATATTTCTTTAAAGAAGAGGTGGCTCATTTCTAGTGCTGAGGGGATTTTAGAGCAAGGTGTGAAATGGTCCATTTTAGATAAGGTATCAAAAATTACCAAGATCACTGTACAGTTCAATGAAGAAGGTAAATCCACGATAAAATCCATGGCTATCTTTTCCTAGGTGTAGGTAAAGTAGGTTGAAGGAGTTTACCTGAAGGTTTTTGATGAGGAATTTTCACTTGTCTGCACACTAAACACGTTCAACAAAAGTCTGCAACATCTTTACGCAATTGTGGCCACCAAAAATGTCTCTGAATCAAGTGAAGAGCAGATTGAATCCTCCGATGTCCTGAAATCTTAGAACTGTGACACATCTGTAAGAGATTTCTTTGTAGGGCCTGAGATGGTAGATATAAGGGAGAACTATGAAACCATAAGCCGTCTTGTGTATCCAGGCCATGTAAAGAGGGGTCAATACTTGAGTAAGCTTGACAAACTTCTTGTCGAAAAGGCTGTATTAAGCATACACAAGAAGTTTCAGAAACATTCTTTCGTAGTTATTGCGTTCTTTCTGGAATGGTGAATCCATACAGGATAAGGCATCTACAATGATGATGTCCGTCCCAGGGATGAAGGTCAAATAAAACTGGGATTGGGAAAAGAAATATGCCCAATGGGCTTGGCGGCTGTTTCTGCACTCAAATGGACTGCAAAAAGACAAGGTTGCGATGATCTGTTCTTAGTTCTGTTTCCTGTTCAGCCCCTAAGAGATGATTGCGCCATTCTTTACAAGCTGTCTTAAGGGCTAAAACATACTTTTCAAGAACTGTGTAGTTCCTCTCAGAGGTAGTCAAAGGTAGTCAAAATCCTAAATAAATTCGTCGGGCGGATGTTCCTTTTGATCAGAAGCGATTTGTTTGAGTACTGTGCCAATAGCACCCTCTGAAGTGTCAGTCTGTACGATAAACATCTTGGAATCCCAGCACTCTTCTTCGCTGACGATGCAGTGCTCCTGTCAACAACTCCAATAGGGCTGCGCCGAGCTTTGGTTAGTTTTGAATCAAAGTGTGATGATCTAGGGTTAGAGATCAACTCAAGCAAAACTAAGGCTATGGTATTTAACCTGGGGAGGCCAAATTTGAAGCCTGTGCATATCTCTGTGGAAGGCGTCGAGTTGGAGCAGGTCTCTAGTTACATAAGAGGATAAGATTCTCAAACAATCCACTAGGTTGAAGCAACATCTAAAGGCCAAAAGTAATTTGGAAAAAACTGGTGTCACTGTTAAAAAGTTTTATTTTAAGCATGGTGGGGGGCTACTCCAGCCTGAATATCTGGCTTATTAAGCAGAAGCCAACGCTGCAGCCATTTATGGAGCAGAGATATGGGGTTATGTGAATAACATGCCCCTGACTGTAATAGAAAATACGTTTCTTAAAAGCCTATTCACACTCCCGCAGAGCACATGCACTGTGGCAGTTCGACTGGAATGCAACATGAATTTTATTGGTACAGAGGCTGGGGCGAGGCCAGTTTTTTACTGGCTAAGCGTGTGCCGAACCCCAGAACTTGTTAAGTCCAGAGACGCTCTCAAGTCGGTGATGTCTATGGGGGTGGATTATCTATCCCCTGGATTTCACATGTGAAAAAACTGTTGCTAGTACTCGGCCTGAGGGCTTATGGGGACGATCTTGCAGCAATTCCAAACAACGCAAAGGAATTAGTCAAGGGATTGCTTTTGGCTCATAGGAGAGATAGACTGTTGGCGTTGTGTGGTGTGCTCTCTGGTGGTGCTCACTATGTATTTATTTATTTATTTTATTTATTTTTGTATTTATTTCAACGCACAAAACCCTCAGGCGCCTAGACCCTAGTTACAGAAAGTGCTAATTAAGGTAGTTACAGGAAAGTTGCAAAAGCAGCACAAGGCTGCATTAGACATCATAGGTAGTTACAGGAAAGTTGCAAAAGCAGCACAAGGCTGCATTAGACATCAAAGGTAGTTACAGGTACGTTGCATACGCAGCATAAGGCTGCACACGTCATTATAAGCATACGCAGCGCATGGCTGCTTGAGACCTCATGGGTAGTTACAGGTAAATTGCATAAGCAGCACAAGGCTGCATTAGAAATCATAGGTAGTTACAGGAAAGTTGCAAAAGCAGCACAAGGCTGCATTAGACATCATAGGTAGTTACAGGTAAGTTGCGTAAGCAGCACAAGGCTGCATGAGACATTATAGGTAGTTACAGGTACGTTGCATAAGCAGCATAAGGCTGCACAAGTCATTATAAGCATACGCAGCGCATGGCTACATAAGACCTCATGGGTAGTTACAGGTAAATTCCATAAGCAGCACAGGCTGCATTAGAAATCATAGGTAGTTACAGGAAAGTTGCAAAAGCAGCACAAGGTTGCATTAGACATCATAGGTAGTTACAGGTAAGTTGCGTAAGCAGCACAAGGCTGCATGAGACATTATAGGTAGTTACAGGTACGTTGCATAAGCAGCATAAGGCTGCACAAGTCATTATAAGCATACACAGCGCATGGCTACATGAGACCTCATGGGTAGTTACAGGTAAATTGCATAAGCAGCACAAGGCTGCATTGGACATCATAGGTAGTTACAGGAAAGTTGCAAAAGCAGCACAAGGCTGCATTGGACATCATAGGAAGTTACAGGTACGTTGCATAAGCAGCACCAGGCTTCATGAGACATCATTGGTAGTTACAGGTACGTTGCATAAGCAGCATAAGGCTTCATGAGACATCATTGGTAGTTACAGGTACGTTGCATAAGCAGCATAAGGCTGCACAAGTCATTATAAGCATAAGCAGCCCGAGGCTGCATGAGACATTATAGGTAGTTACAGGTACGTTGGATAAGCAGCCCAAGGCTGCATGAGACATTATAGGTAGTTACAGGTACGTTGGATAAGCAGCACAAGGTTGCATGAGACATCATAAGTAGTTACAGGTAAATTGCAAGAGTGTTCGGATATGAAAGTTATCTTGATATTATCTCCCCACGTACGTTCGAGCCCTATATATTAGGTTTAGGGTGGGATCCCTACCGGTAAAATGATATAGCAGCAAATGGTCTAACCGTCAGGGCATTAGTTGCCCAACTTGTGGTATTGCACCGGAAAATGGCGGGCTATGGCGTATACAGAAGAAGGTATCTGAAACCATTTTTTATGTATATGGAATACGCACGATTAATGAAGCTCTATAGCTTTGCAAGCTGACAGAGAACATGAATGTCGTTTATTAGTAAACAGGCTGTATGCCGTGTGCCGCGCTGCACCCGGGATAGAGCCTGATTACTACAGAACTACTATCTAAAGGACTAATCCGATAGGAACAAGACCATATTATAGATTTTGCAGAATACTAGAAGAACTAACAAGCTAAAGGCACTAAGAAGAAACCTAAAGGAGGTATAGTAATTGGAAGATTAATCAGGATTTGGACAGTAAAGAAAAGATAGCACGCATCGAATGGGAAACAGTACAAAATAAACTCTTTTTGGTCTTGAAAACGGCCTGGTGTCAAAATGCGTGTCGGCTGAGATATGAGAATACATTCTAAACAAAATGACTATGAAGAATGAATGACTGATTTTTTTACACTTACCTCATTGTGTTTTGTATTGACAATTTTCTTAACATATTGATTAGCAGTTACTACCTATAGGCTCAGCGCGACTCACCGGCATCACCAATCACTGTGTACTTACCGTTAGGGGCTTAGGGTAAACCTCTTGGTGCCGGAGACGCAGCTCACCACATCACAATTCAAACGGCCCAAGCGCACTCGTAAACGGTTATACCCTCACAAACCCAAATTTGTTATATATTTGCAGCAAGAATTTTGGACCAATCATGCTCTTGTAACACTTTTTAAGCTGTATAATATTTTACGGGTTTGTGTATTGTATATTTTTTTAATCAATTGTTTTTATGTGATGTGTTATTTGTACCTAATGGCTTAACGCTGAAAAAAGGTTTATGAAATTACATCTTGTGTGGATCTGGTCGGATTAGAATGGGAGCAGAAGTGAAGCCTTTTTTGAGTTGTTGGAAATCTCTTTCTGTGTCGTTGCTCCAAACAAAGGCAGTGTTTTTCTTTAGGAGGGAGGTGATAGGAAGAGCAGTCTGAGAGAATGAAGGTATGAATTTTCTATAAAGATGTGTCAGTCTTATGAATTTTGGGATTTCCTTCATATTACTTGGGCTTTTCTGTCGAAGAACAGCTGAGACTTTCTGAGGATACATGGATACACTTTTCGGGGACAATATATAACACAAATAGGACACACTTGAAGAATCAAAGATACATTTCTGAGGTTTTACTTGGTTAGTTGTTCTGAAGTGGCTGTAGTACGGTTCTTACATGAGAGACGTGATCTTGTAGTGTCGTCAGGATAGACGATAACAGTGTGAAACAGAAGATCTGCAAAGAGATGATCCATGTAACACTGAAAAACAGCGGGGCGTTTGCAAGTCCAAAAGGCATCACTGAGTATTCAAAATGATTGATTGATTGATTGATTGATATTTTATTTCTATCGCGCTCGTACACAAGTGTTTCAGAGCACGACAAGGCAAGGGAGGGGAACAGAGGAAAACAAAACAGCGATTTTATTAGGCCCAGTGACATTGAGAACGCGCAAGTGCATGGGAGAGGGGGGAGGGGAAAAGTGCATGGAAGGGGGGAGAGGTGGAAAGTGCGAAGCAGAGGAGAAAAGATAAATAACAATAAATAAATAATACAGGCAACAAACAGTGGTAATGCAGCCAGCAATTTGCAAGTGCTAGGTTTAAGGCAGCAGACAGGGTAGGTCTGATAAGTGCAGGAAGAAAAAAGGGGGGGGCTGGATGGGTACAGATACAGACCCCAGTGCAAAGGGTGGCCCGGAGGCAGTGCGAGAGGGTGGCAGGATGAGCAGGTACCTGGGCCCAAAAGATAGAGGGTGGCCAGGTGCACGGTGCCAAGAGAGAACAGATCAGCAGGGGAGAGGGGGAGCAAAGGCAGAAGAAAAGAGGAAGGTCTTGAGGTGCTTCCGGAACCAGTGATGGTTCTCCTCAAGTTTTAGAGTGGCAGGTTGGCTGTTCCAGAGGGAGGCCCCAGCCGAAGACAGAAATCTACCCCCAGCTCGTTTCTTAGAAAAACGACTGACCCTGAGCGAGTTGGAGGTAGAGGAGCGAAGAGCTCGAGAGGGGAGGTATAAGCGGAGGGATAGCTGAAGGTATTTTGGACCCAGGCCCCAGAAAGCCTTGTGGACAATGCAGAGGGTTTTGAATTTAATCCTTGCATCCACTTCGAGCCAATGGAGAGATTTCAGAGCTGGAGAGATACGATCCCAGGGCTTGTGGCCAAGGACAAGTCTCGCAGTCCTGTTCTGGATTAGTCGCAGGGGGCGGAGAGTAGAGGCAGGTAGATTTAGAAAGTGGCTGTTACAATAGTCCAAGCTAGAGAGAACCAGAGCTTGAGATACCATGAGCTTCTGGGGGAAGGAGAGGAAAGGCAGAGTACCTCTAAGGAGGTGCAGTCGGAAATGTGACATTTTAGAGACCTCAGAGATGTGGGCGGAGAAGGGAAGGGTGGAGTCAAAGATGACCCCGAGGTTCTTAGCTTCGCAGGTGGGGGTAGGAGGTGGGCCAAGGGAGGCCGGCCAGAGAGTGAGGGGAAAGGATGGTGAAGGTGTGCCAATGAGGAGAATCTCCGTCTTGTTGGCATTCAGACATTGCTATTAGCGCCATGACTACCTCCAATACCGGTACCGAGTCCGCCCTCGTTCAATGGGGACTTACCGGTCTATTCTGACCTTTGCGGGACCAGTAAGTCCCCATTGAAAAACCCATTCCCCATTCCCATTTCAGCCCCCATAAGGCTCAATGGGAAGGGGGAAGGCGCAAATAACGGTATTGCAAATTGCGGTACCGTTATTAGCTCTGAAGTCCCTTAACGGGCCCCGTCCATAACACCTGTTAAAACCAGACGTTAAGGAAGGGACCCGCTAAGCGACCTCGGAATAGGGCGCAAAGGGATTACCGGCACCGATGCCCTTAACGGTGCCCGGTATCCCTTTGCGCCCACCTCGTAATGAGGCCCAATGTACGCATTATGCAACGAGAGCCATGGAATCCAAAGAATGAGAGGAAAATGGGCTGCCTGTATAATATCAAAGACTATCGTTTCCAAATGATGGTTGATCTACATGTGGATAGGACATGCATTACAAACTATTTGTCCACTCACCAATTCTCTTCCATCCACAGGTATAGGATGTAGCTTGTTAGACAAGGGTATGTTATTCTGGGTTGCCCAGGAAGCGCCCATAAACAGACCTCCAGCTCCAGAATCCACAAATGCTGGCATCTTTAAAGAATGAGCCTCATGCAAGTGTAAAGAAACAGCCAGGACTAATAACAGGGTCTGGTCAGTGTTGGATGACCGTATCGAGGTGAGATCAGGGTATTTGGGACATGTAGATTGCTCCCAGATCTGAATCCCATCTAAGACCGGGAGGTGAAGTTTTCCTTCTTCCGAGGAGGAGCAAGAGGACAATTGCACAAAGATGAGATACTGAAGCACAATACATATACACGCCTTGTGTAAGACGTCGACTTCTTTCATCAGGACTCAAGGGACCTCCAACAGTACTGATCTGCAAAGGTTCCGTAGAATCTCGACCCGGTTCTGGTGGTGGAGGGAGATTAGGCCGAGAGCCTCCAGTTCTAGCCTTTGTCCTTTCTGCTCTGCGTTCTTGAAAAGGAAAATCAATCTGAAGGACCAATTATATCAGAGCTAACAGGGTAGGAGGACGTGGAACGCTGGACACTGCATTCTTTAATTCTTCTGAAAGTCCTCTGTGGTAAAGAGTCGGACAGGCTTTATTGGACCAAGTTGCTTGAGCAGCAAGTTGTCTAAACTTGGTTGCATAGGCAAGATTGTCCATAGTACCCTAGTGGAAATACAAGAAATCTTCTTGGACTGTGTAAACCAAATCAAGCATGTCAAACATTTGCTTCAGAGCTTAAACAAATGCATCGAGAGAGCTGAGGACTGGGTCGTCATGTGTCACTATATTGATAGCCCAGGCAAATGCACTTCCTGAAAGGTGAGTCACCACAAAGCCCACTTTGGCTCTGTCAGTTTGAAAAGAGGTCCTGCGTGAGGTTGGACAGTACAGGCATCTAAAAACTCCTTCAGTCCTTTAGGGTCCCCATTGAACTTGTCCACTGAAGGGGCAGTACGGGATACTGCAGGCACAGCGTCACGAACCTGAAGGACTTGTTTCAATAGTAAAATTCTAGGAATTAAGTGTCTGAACCTCCATAGTGAGGTCGCAGCGATGCAATCAATTCCTGAAGCTGCGCCTCTGTGTCCAGAATTGGGCGGCGTTGCAAGCTTTCAGAATTTTGCTTAGCCTGTTTCTTGGCAGCGGTTCTTCTTTGATGCATAAAAGGCCTATCCTCACCCGATGGCAGGGCTGTCTGAATTGGTACAGACCGGCCTGGCAATAGGGGAGGCCAAATCCAAGGAAAACTCCAAAGGAATGAAAAAAAAAACTTGGTGGAGTACTTGAGTCCTGAAGCGTGCATAAAAGTACCAAGGGAATGGCCAATGGTCCAAGGTTCAAGTGGAGGTGCTGGCAACCAAAGGAACAGTGTAGAGATCAGGTGGAGGACTGAATGAAGAGAAGTCTGTGATCACTGCTGACATGGAACGGCCAAAAGAGGACATGGAAGTAGCAGGGCAAAAGAAAGAGGTAAGCACACAGAAAATTGGAGTAACGAGATAGGAGAGAAGGAGCACGCAAAGAATATGTAGGACTGAAAGTGAAATGCAGAACATAACAAAATGTTACAACAGAGGGAGTGTTACCGGCAACAGTAAAGTTGCAATGCAGCACATTGTGTCGGAGGAGATGTTTTGATGTTTGAGTTGCAGCAGGCTCCCCCTCTGGAACGTAATGGAACGTGAATAATATGAGGCCATCTTGTGGTTGGCAAAGAACTCTCTGTGGTTGGCATTATGATTGCCATCTATCTAAAATAGGACCACGCGCAGTATTGTGGTCTAACAGCCTATCCTGCAGCTATCTAGGAATAAATGTTACTTCCCAACTATTGGCACTCTTTGAAGGCAATGTATTACTCAATGGTAGGTAGGAGTTGTAGAGGATCTGAGTCTTTCTTGGTCTCTGTACCTGGCAGCCTAGGAAGACTGCTGGGAAACAACTGGGTTGGTGGATGTTATACGGCTGGATCTCTGTGCGCCATTCGACACTTTTGGCACATCCCGCTCACCTAGCGTTTACTAGAGGAAGTGGCACAGTGCTTCTGGATTTCTACTTTCCTTTCGGACAGTGCACAAGTGCATTTCTCCTGACTTATGTCCAGTGCACTGGTCCCGACTTGATGTGTCACTTAAGGCTCCTCCTTGTACCTTCTGCTTTTCAATATGAAACTAAGTGTTGCTTCTTTATCATTTGGTGTCACAATGCACTCCTACCTAGAGGATTACCGAACTCTGTTCAGCCTAGATAAGGCTAACACCTCCAATGCCTAATCTTGCGCACAATGCTTGGAAGCCAAGCACTCCTGGATCTCAACGTCATCCACCCCCCGCCCCAACTGAACCCCAGAGCCTTTGTTTTCTCTTTGACTTGAATGTTACGCTGATCCGCACAGACTGTCATGCAGTGGGTGCCCGATTCTTCCACTCCGCACTCTACAAAGAATCTTGCCTTAACTCAAGATCCCAAAACAGTTTCCATTGTCAATGCCCTAATGTCATCCGGGCTCAACCATAGGGTCCACCATCAGCTACAGGAGGCCTTTCAGATGTACTCCTCCAGTGGCTCGGACTACACACACCCAGTGATATCTCACCAGCGCAGGAACTTTGCGGGTTAAAAGATTCCATTTTGATTCCTACGTATTGTTCGCTGAGCCCTCTTTCAATGATGAAGTGCACACTTAAAATAACCGCGGAATGATAACCAACACTAATAAAAGAATGCATTGAAAATAGCATTCACTTAAAACGTGTCCAGTAAAAATGCTTTAACCTGTCATTGTTTACATATAATGCAACCTAGCTGAAGTGAAAATATCATAAATCCCCTATTTTATATTTTAACATTTAAAAAAGTGTGGCGATCATGAATCACGGGTATTCGTCGTGATACACACCTCTGTTAGCTGAGCCTGATAGAGGAGAAAGGGAACAATGCAAAAGAAGCCAAGACAGTCTCACAAAGAAAGTGAGATAAAAGTGGGCATCTCTAAAGGCTAAGCTGGACATAAGGGGAAACATACATGGAGTGTGGGCTTTCACCCACATGTTATGTTCACAATAAAACCATGTACTTGCTTTAGCCACAGCGTTAGGGAACAGAGGGCACGTGGACTAAACATTCATTTCTTTTTATTTTTTCTTTCCTTTATTTGGTTCTTCTGTATTACTGTTTAATATACATGTAAGGTGTAGTTAGTTATTTGTAGCTCTTCATTTTTCTGCTGAGTTATTTTGAGTGGTTATTTTAACTGACGTTAGACCACCCCCTCCCCTCCCCCAGCCCCCCAGAGTGGGAGTGCTAGGCAACCGAGATGCTCAGAACACGTGCAGTATGCACGAATCCAAGCCCGCATTCCGAGCAGTCAGTGGGCTGCGCATTCCATACCATTGGAATTCCCCTGCATCGCCCCCCGCATCTCCATCTCACAGCCTTATTAGCACAGACGCATACAAATGCGAGGGCTGCGGGTTTGTTTACCTATTTTTTTTACAAGTTGCTGTTCCCCCTCGGTGCCTTTTCTGTCCTGATATCACGCTGATCAACACAGAAAATGGACTCATCCTGCGTGCGCAGCTACGAAGATGCAAAAGGCAAGCTTCCCTGACATAGCCTTTGCACCCGTCCTGTCGCTAATTGCTGTTTTACGGCAACTCTCCTGGAGATGCCGCTCTTCACAAGACTCAGGATGGCATCAGTGCCTTATCCATTATTACCCCTCCGCCCTCTTCACTAAAAGTGCCTCCCTAAAACAAATCCTGTTATGTCATGTGGGACCACCTTGCCTTTCACAATCTGCTATTTCACCCAGTACCTCTTCCCCCCTCCACTACCTTAATCTCAACATCTAACGAAGCGTACCCTAATATCAACATTAGTAGGATGTATGTAAGTGTTAGGTTTTTCACAAAGTCACTTTGTAAGTGCACACAATATTTTGGAAGCTATGGAAGCAACGTGATTTCAGCTGGATCGCGAGACGTGGGGTATGTGTGGGATCTGGAATTAGAATGTGGGTATCTTGTTTACTCCATTCAGCAACCTAGAAGCAGGAAACCATCTTCCTCTGACAGAACTTGAGTAATACCCTCGTCGCAAATACTTGGCATAGTCCATCATGATTTAGGGGGTCAATCGGTGTTGGGCGGTAATGGTAAAAATGGTGGTATGTGAGTTGAATAGGGAATATATTGGAATACCACTGCAGGTATTATGAGACGGATTTTTACCTCAGCTTCAGAGGTAAAAACTGGAACTTGTCTTTAAAAGTCTTTAGAACTTTTAATACTCACTAGAAGTGAAGCCTACCTACTTTCTTTCAATGCAGTGAATGCCTTTTCAGATTCAGCCACTGCAAGGGAGTTCAAAGGTGGCAGAACCTCTGATGCACCCTCCCACCACCTTACCAATGTAATGCATAAAAGGACCCTTTTATGCATTAAAAAGTTTAAAGAATGGCTATGAACCACTATTAAACATTATCAATTTTTACCATCCATTTGATGCTGGAAATTGATTTAAAAAAGGAAACAAGTCGTATTTCTGGAATATTGCTGGCAGTATTCCAGAAATACAAGTGTTTTTCCACTGGTCCTGATGCTCACTCTGATTTGGGTGGAATATCAGAAATCCAGCCGGTAGAAGGGGTCATTTCTACCAGCAATATTTCATCCTGAAAATCCACCCAACTTGTCATGACCCCTTTATTCGTGGGGCATAGTTCCAGCCTCCAAGTTTAATCAACCGTAGCAAACTGCTTACTGCGCTACCAGCCCCTGAAGGGAAAATGGCTTTGTTGATTCTGAATCCACTGAGATGAACTCTCTCTCATTCCATAAGCAGTAGGCACAACGGTCTCTGTGCCACTCCTATTCAGAAAATGAAGGGATGTGGCCTCTGGACCTCACAGCCTTCCAGGGCATCATAAAACCCTATCTCGTTTTCAGACTGACTGATGAGGGGATATCAGTGTCAGGATTGGGCAGGGTCCGTCTCCATTTCACATTCAGAATTTGTTCCACGCTCTTTCCGGATAGCTTGGCTCACCCCCTCCACACCCACAATTCCTCCAGATAGGGGATCTTTGTGATCTCACACTCTCAGGTTGGGATTTCATGGACCTTTCCTCCCCTCTTGAACAAGGGGACATCTGCTGTATTATCATGTGGATTAGGGAGATTAAGGTCTGTGCCTTTTTATTAAAGATGAGGACATCCATCTGCATTTCTCTGATGGAATAGGGAGCCACTGTGCTTCCGCCATCCTCTGGGGTGGCAGGGTGACCCAGTGCCTTTCTTTCCACTTGTGAGGGATCTACACCTGCGTGCAGGAGGGTTGCCTCTGTGCATTACATCTTTACAGGGAATGGGGTCTCTTCTCTCATGCAGTTGCAGAGGGATGGTGTTCCTCATGATGGATGTGGTGGGGAATCACGCTTATGCCTTCTGCGAGGGTTCCTGTGTATCTAGAGGTCATTTAGCTTGTAGTTTTGCAATATGGAAGTTGTTTCATACGATGGTTCACTCACTCACAGTGAAGGAGGTGTGGGTTCCCTGTGTTGGATGGCATCAGAGCCCAATGTAACTTAAGTGTAGAGGTTGACAATTTGGGATCAAAGCATAGTATGTTAACAATAATTGGCAAGGTTTATAGTGATAATGTAGAAAGACAAAATGTAGAAAGTCAAAATGTCGAAAAATAAATGTAGAAAAAAAAATGTCAAATTTTATTTTATGACGTTTTTTATTCCCCCCAAACCCTCTCTTTTTTCTTTGTTTTTTGTTTTACCTATTTTTTTTTATTCCCGGACCCCAAAATAAATATATAATTTAAAAAAAAGGGAATTCGACATTTTTTTTTCCTACATTTATTTTCCTACATTATTGTCATTCTACATTTTATTTTCGACATTTTGACTGACCACCAATTGACAATCTACATGTGTGAGAACTTATTAAAGTCTACAGAGCCATTGATATTGGACAAGAGAGGCATAGGGCCTCATTACGAGGTTGGCAGTAACCCGGTAACATCGATTCCGCCTCTTGATATCACAGGTGGCGGCAAAACGGTAAATTCCCATTCCCATGGAGTCTCATAGTACTCCATGGGAATGGGGATACTGAAGCCCTGGCACTGTTGCCAATGTTGCTGGTGCTTCAGTGAGAGATATGCCCGTATCGGCCTGATTTCCCGGCAGGTCAGGCCTGGCAGGGGATCCGTGCCCCTACCAGCATTCTCAGAGTATGGCGGGTACGTTGCTACTGGAACCTTTGATTCCGGACAGCAATAATGGTAGTGAGTCGCATTGTCTTAGAAATTGTCAAATTCACTGGGAGCAAATCTTGTGGTGTTTAGATGCCGCTCATGATATCAGATTACTGTCTCACTCACGCTTTCCGAATGTGAAGTGAGAAGGGGATATGACTTTGTGAAATGAGGGCACACACTCGTGTGGGGTAAACGTTCACGATACCTAAAGAGTCATGGAAGTGATTTCTAAAAATGACATGCTGGATTAAGTTGCCGTTTCTGGTTTCTGGTTTTCTGGAAAGTAGAAGTATCTGGTAAATGTGCTCTATGGTACTCAACATTAGTACCATCAGTGGAAGACATGCCTTACTTACCAGTAGTGTTTGGTCGATCGTCAAGAGGTCCAGCTTGTCCATCAATACTGCGAGATCTGAAAGCACAACGTAAAGGAAAGGTTACAGCATGGAACTGATGTATTTGTGTAACATGTGTTCTTCGTATGAGCAAACTGCAGCAGCACTCTAACACGATTCCTCAAAGACAGTGCAGGGACACAATTTCTCAAAGACAGGACCGCTTGTGTAACCCATAGTGCTAATAGCCTTAAGATCCCCTCCATCGAGCACGATCGGGTCTTATCGGACAAGGGCCCTTGTTAATAGCCCTTTCTTCACTCAGGCCTTTAACTGGGCCCGAGCCGATAAGATCCGATCCAGCCCGCTGGATTGGGTCTTAACGCCATATTAGACGCAACTCTGCACGCCATGTCAAATCACCTGTGCGTGAATCCAGAGGGTGCTCATTAACTGTAGTGACTGCCCTGAGGTGTCCGTTGAGATGTGGAAGGGCAGCATTTCCAGTTTGACAGTAGATAGTTCAATGCTCCTTTAACCATATGCCTGCTTGGACTTCCAAGCTTGCCTATATATGTATAGATATGTCCTCCAACCTCCAATCATCAAGATGCATCATTTGTAAAATTTGGTGGCAACCAAATCAGGGCTAGTCGCCAGATTGATATCTTATCTGGCAAACACTCAAGATGTGTATTCAGAGTGGATCCCAGGCACCCATTCTTATATTTGGCCTGATCTGGGCATCATTGTCCTGAGTTGCCAACCTGGAGTCTCAGAAAGGCGGTGCCCATCTATGGCAAACATTTGTCTCCCTGCTTTCCAGGTGAACACAGCCTCGCTGTACAGTCTCAGTTGACTTCTAAATCCAGGTCGTGGTTAATTGTATCTTAATGAATTTAACATTTTCTTAGATTATTCCATATACTGAACCTCCATAACCAGAGTGTTTGCTGTTGTGCTCAATGCCTCTCTTGGCATCGAATATTTCTGCATAGTTAATGCTTCCATGATTAAATGATGTCATGGTGCGAGTGACTGTAAGTATGCCTTGCATTGAGACTTAATTTGGTCATTTCATCTGTGCACTTAGTCATGTTTTTGGCAAATATCACACCTTGTCACCATAGTCCACAAATCCCTGGAAACATTGAAACTTACCCAATGATCAAGTATGTTCGTGTTTATTGAATATTGGTGGTGTAATTTCAATCAGTTTGGACAAAAGTAGGAAGCCACGCAGAAGACAGACGTACTGCCTGCGTAAGGTGCCTTTAGAAACACTCATTAGCATCCTGGCGGGGGTGCCAGCCAATCAGGTGTCTAGGAACAGAGGCTTGAACCGCCATTGCAAGCCTGCGTTCCATGCCGCCTGGCAGCCGGCTGCACCGCCTGCATCTTCCCCCCACCCTGCATCCCCGTTTATTTATGTTTAATCTCCACCCACCAACCTACCTTTTTTCGGCTGCGGCAGTACTCGCTGCTGCAGCCTCACCTTCCGCTCTGCTCCCAACGGCTGCCATGGAAAGGCAAGAGGACTCCATACTGAGCCCCACTTTCCCTTTCCATGGGAGCCATCTGAAAGGATTTTCCTTCCTTCAACGGGACACGCACGTTAACGCTTTGGTAAACCGGGGTGCTAATGGCCTTAACGCTGGATCAGTTGTTAACGCCACATTATGAGTTCAGTGGTGCTGTAAAAAAGTAGTAGTAATTCTGTTACTTACCTTTTTTAGTGGCAACATAATTACTGCCATTTCTATCGCATCACCAAATTTGGAGATTGACCTTAAAGTGAAGGATTTACCTCCAGAATGATTTTGAACGGAAAGTTCACCCAAAATTCCCATGGAGTGCAATATGTGGATTTACACCTTCCTGCCACCACTAGTAATCCTGTGGCAATGCCGTGGCACTGAGTGCTGATACTGGAGATTTCCTGCTGATTCATCACCAAACGCGTAATGAGGCCCAAGGCTTGAAAGCGAACCATTTGGTGTAGGGGTAGTGCCATGGGATATAAACATGGAACACGCACTACGTATCTGATCCACTTACCAATGGCTGTCTACCACCAACTTCCCTTCCTTGGCAAGAGTGATGGAAAAAGAATGCAGCGCCTCACAATCAGACACCAGGGCTTGGGAATAAAGGCATATGAAAAGAGTGCGGCACCGCTACCTTTGCTCTTTAGCGTCATGCAGGATTTGTAATTCCAATGAAGTTTGCATGCATCATGGTGGACTGTATTTCCTAATCTCAAGGATTTCACAACATCACGCCGACTGCACCAGTATGCATGTTTTGCATTTTTATGAAAACACCTGTAAAGCACACCCTGCTTCTAACTTTAACAACAGTTATTAAAATACAATGCTTAAAAGCGGAATGCATCTGGCCTGATTCTACATAAAAATCTGATATTATTATCCTAGAAAGCACTTAGCATGGAACACCCCACCAGTGTTGTGGGTGTGTGGCTGATAGCTGTGCTGGCCTATGCATTATGGTTATGAATGCATGCTTAGTTGTAGGCTTTGCATTTATGCATCATGCAATCAGATTTGGTTGTGTGCAGCAAGCAATCTGAATCCCGTCAACCTTGGATCAAATTCCATGTGTCCAGCTGAATCACTAAAGGTCACTGTTTTTTTTATATACACACATCACAAATAAAAAATAAACTTGTAGGGGTTTCAAGCATTTTTCGAACTCATCTCCAGACCAAGGGGATTGTATACTACTTCTGGCCATGTAGTTCATCTTTCTTGCTGGGACTTAAACATTTGGGTGAGAGCCACATCATATAAGCTAGTGAGAGGTGTTTTCAACACAGTGTGGTTTCCTCAATGTGTTCCTGGCCTAAGTCAAATCCTATGCATAGTTGCCATCTTTGATCTGGTTCATCGGTTATCACAACACTTTGCAAACCACCCATCTTCCTGAAGTCATGTTTGGCACAGGAAAGTGAAAAAGCCTCGCTAAAGTCTCTTGCGTTTTACAAAGGCAGAAAACGTGGCCTATGGCAACTGACAGGACTTTGTGAGGAGTTGGATATATTTCCATGTGGAACAATAGATCCAATTACTTATCTGGAGCATTCACTAAAGGTGATCATTTCAGTTTTAGGCCCATCTGACACTGTACGGGAATATGAAGTCATTTCCGCTGTTCACTGAAGGGTGTGCCCTTTGCATATATGACAGTATCCATGACATATCAAGGCAGCACCCTAGTAAATATAACGTTTTCTGCTTAAGCATTATGTGTTATTATGTTAATCTTACACTTATATTAGGTTTTACTTTTTGCATTTGTGATGTCGCTTCCTGGGATGTGATGTGGGTCAAACCCAGGTGACATCACATTATGTGATGCCAACAGAAACAAAGGTCACATGCTGCCACTTCCTTTGATGTCCTCAGGTGTGTGAAGTCACATCCTCTACCCCTGGCATTTTGGTACATTAAAGTCTGTGTGAGTTGTAAAAATCATTGAGTTGGAACTCTTGCAGAGGGAACTCTGGACTTGCTGAACTCTGGACTCATTAAACACTCGACTCATTGAGCCATGGACTCTAGGATCTATGGAGTCTTCGTACTCTGAAGGCTAAAGGCTGGGTTCTGCAAATCTCTACTTGAAGCATGTTTCCTTTCAATGTAATAATATTTTTCACGGTCACAATATAATGTGAATAACCTTGCACGAGACCCTTCTGGTACACAATTGCTTTCCTGTGCTTTTCTTCATTTTATCTCCACTGTCTCATAATAGTTGACTGCAAATTTAAATTATTGCTTTAAGTTTGGTTTACATGTTATAATCTAAACTTTTACATGTTATAGGGGCATACATCTTTCCCAAAAAGGTTCCTCTGCTAAACTACTGGTACCAGTACTACAGCTATTACTACTTCTACTAATAATACCAGTACTATCAGTACTATCAGTATTATGACAGTATTAGCACTATTATGATCACTAATAATAATGTTACTACCAGTAATAGTAGCGCTTCTATCAGTATCAGAAGTAGTACTACTACCAGTTGTACTACTACTAAAGAATTAGTGCACATAGAACTACCAATAGTATTTACATTGGTACTACTACCACTACTACTGCCAGCTTTAGACAAACTAATCACCAGTAGTTCTAGTACTACTATTGGGAGCATTAGTCGTAAAGCTATCTCTAATGTTGTTAGTAGTGCCAATACGGCTACTACTACCTCTACTGGGAGCAACATTGCTGCTAATGATAGCACTACCTGTAGTGCTAGTAGTACAGTAAACATTTGGTGGTAGTATTACTACATCTATATTTACTGGTAATAGTAGTGCTACCATTACTGCTGATAGACTTGCTGGTACTGTTATTTTTGATAGTAAAGCTACAACCAAAATAAAATTACTAATACCAGTAGTAGTAGTAGCAGCAGTATTAGTAGTACTAACAACACCGGAGTGTCACTATTACTACTAGTAGAAGAAATAGTACAACTGGTAATGTTATTACTTTGAGTACTGGTAGAAATGTTGTTACTGGTAATACTACTAGCACCACTGTTGTTGGTAGTGCTGTGGTAGTGCTGTGAATAATACTATTTTTGCTATAAGTACTACTACTGCTAGTAGTAGTAATATTACTAGTACTTATAGTAGTTCTTTTACCCCTTATAATAGTGGTAGGCTGTTAGCTGGGAGGATGGCTAAAGCAGATCATGCTCACAAGACAATACCTTGTGCCAATTCGATACACAGGTCAGGCCAACTCAGTCCTTCACGACCCATCCACCCCAGGTTCATAAAGTGGGTACATCTAATGGGAAATAATGGTGACATTGAATATTACAGCACTTAGAAGCTGAAAGAATCTGGTGTGAAGCACTATATTAATCACTACATTGTTATAATTACTTTTACTACTGCGAATATTAGCACTACTACTTCTGATACCAATTCTATTGGTTTGACAGCATTTTTCTTTACTGCTTTGCTGCTATAACTAGTCTACAAACGTCACTTCCCTGCCTCCAGTGATGTCACTTCATCTTTAAGCCAGTAAAAGCAGCTCACAAAATGGAGGACAACATCAGCAAGAAGAATACTTATAAAAATGCTGAAAATAAAATAGATCGGAACTTTTTTTCGCTTGATAAATATGCAGAAAGTTACACATTAACCATCTAGGAACAAGATATGTTGTTTTTGTTTTTCCGCTGGATTGAATATTAACAGTGAAGAATAACATATTTTATTTTTGTGAAAACTGATTTTATCCTTTAATCTTTACTAAACACTTATTTTGAAAACCAGTGCTCAGTGTCTTATGGTTCTGTGTGTCGAGTTTTGTGGTGTTCACGTGAACCCATATCAGAGCAAGGTAGTGACATCAGATTACTGATTGTGCTGACCTCGCCACACCAGGTAAATTATGTCCCAATAAGCACAGCAATCACATCGTTTAAGCCTACGGAAGCTAATTTTAATATTGTGTACAGCACATTTAGATTGCTCTTGCTTTAGCAGGTTGGGGCAAACTTCTTCTTTATCTAATTTGTGTGTGCTGGACTACCGTTTGCCCAGTAGCAAAGCAGCCTGTGGAGTTCTTCCGTTGGGGTTCTAGTCCTTCTTCTCTCTCTCCACAGCAATCAGATTGACATGCCCCAAGAAAAGAATATTAATTCCAAGATGGGATGGTGATACAGCTCATGAGAGCAGGCTAGCATCACATTGCTGATTGTACTTACCTTGCCAAACCTGGTAATTTATTTCACAGTAAGTTCTTCATTTTTAGCAGAATGTGTAGCCTAAGGAAACTGATTTTACTATTGTGGATAGCATCTGGTGTGACTAGATTGGTCATCCCTTAGAGGGTTCGGTTGAGTTTCTTGTGTGCCAGACTACCATTTACCCAGCGGAAAGACAGCATGTACAGCAATTCTATTGGGGTATTAACATGTGTTCTCAGTCTACCAGGATGAGGTCTATAAGCCTGCCAAAAATGAAGATTCATTCAGGATGGGACAGCCGTGTAGCAGAGGCATGTATCATGTGTGCTAATGGGGACCCAAAGACAAGGCCGCCAGCACCAGTCCACAATCAGAGCCAAAAATGCTGTACTATTTTTCAACAGCACCATAGTATTCACACTTGGGATATCCTCAGCTTGTTCTTCTTATTAGACCCTACAAAGTGTGGTGGCATGGGCTCTTAAGGCAGAGGATCTCTATCATCCTATTCCAGACACCTCTGCCTGGTAACACAGCAGCAAGGCAGACTATACAGCACTTACATTGGGGTTATGGTCCTTCTACTCTCTGTCTATCGGGATCAGGTTCACATGCCCCAGGAAAGGAATGTTAATTCCAGGATGGAATGGCCATACAGCGCAACGAGAGAAGGCTAGCAGCAGATTCCTGATTGTATAAACCTTCTCAAACCCTGTCATCTTTTTCACAGTAAGTACATCATTTTAAGCGGGGTTTGCATCCTATGGAAATTGATTTATTATTGTGGATAGCCCCCAGTGTGACTAGATTGCTCCTGATTTAGTTGGGGAGGCCCGGTTTATTATTTATACTATTCTTGTGTGCTCGAGTGCCGCTTACCCAGCGGCAAAACAGCCTGTACAGCACCTCTATTGGGGAACCAGTACTTGATCTCAATCTACCACTATGAGGTGGACAAGTCCGGCCAGAAAAGAAGATTAATTTTGGGATGAGACAGCTGTGCAGCAGAGGTGGGTAGCACATGTGCCAACAGTGAGCCAACGGTAAGGCTGTATGCACCAGTCCACACCAGATCTGAGCTGAGAAACAATTTCCGCCCCATTTTAATCAGTACTATAACATTAACACTTGGGATATCTTAAGCAGTTTCCTCAGATTATACTCAACAAAGTGCAGTGATACAGGCACTCAAGACAGAACATCTCTATCATCCAATTCCAGACAAATCTGCCTGGGTATATCTACTATTCTTATCAAAGGATACTCTAAATCTCTGCTCTACATCTTATGTCAGATCAGCAGTTAAAAATTGCCTCTTGATACATAATTTAGTTATGGACAAGGACACAGACATCTTCTGTCTGACGATATCATGGATCTTGGACACCAATCAATCCATAATATCAGATTTATTTTCCACCCATTTACAAAATGTTATCTCAAGCACTTCTATATAATGCTGGGGGCGTTTCTATTATCTTCAAACAATCATTATAAAATGTAAAAGTAACACTACAAGATTTCCTAGATACTAAATCAATTTTAGTCAAAGTATCACTTGCTGATAAGCCTTGCATTTATGTGCAACTGGCAGACAAACACCCTTATACGAAGGACTGTTTAGAAAGGTTACGAGCAGTGAAAGAATACTTGCAAATGCCAATCTTACCATCTCTGAAGATTTTAATTATTGGTTGGAAGGCACCTCTCAATCTCCAAACATCTCATGTATTGACTGCATTTGTTGACCTTGACCTATGATCACTGATCACACTCCCCACACACCAAGCTGATCACACTTCAGATCATATGTTCATATCTTCCTCTGAGGTAGCAGCAAATGATCAATTTCCAATTGTAGGATGATTTAATCGGGCTACATCTATTTCGGGGGAATTTCCCACCCACCCCAGTTTAAGCGCACACAATATGTATTTATTAAATTGAGTTCTTTTTTTTTTATAAATCTGGTATATGCCAGTTTAACAGTATTGATTTTCTACAGCCTCCCCTTTCAGGACACAAAATACACAAGGTTGCACAGAAGTGCTATTTATTAAAAAAGAAATCAAACCAATTTAAGCTAGTAATAAATTGTACATCTTTTCCATTCTTCATGAAATCTCAGTGTAAGTGATTACTACAATGATGAATGAGCCTCTACTGGTTAATTGAATTGCAAAAGCTGCATTTAACTTGAATGTCAACCTTTTTAAAACACATATGTGTCCATATGTACATTTGGTTTACCCTGAGTGCACATTCACCATGGGTTGAACAGTATATATGAGGGTTCAGAATAACACTTTCATTTGCAAAATACAAAATGAAATCAGAACATTCCTTTATTATATAAATAACTCTAGTTATTTGGAATACACACCTCATCTTTATCCAATAGATGTGTGAACATCTCAAACAGCATTCTGGTAAACACAATTTAAAAACAGAATGTAAATCACTTGCAAACAAAAGGCATGTTTAACCTGTATGTTTGATAAATTCCCCTCAATGGCGTTTCTATTGCATTAATGTGTTAAGGTGTACATTTGTCATTTTCAATAGGCAACTTAAAGGTGGGAAAATTGGTAGCAGTTCATAACCGGTTTCTCTTTCTCTTGAGTAGTTCAGCACTAGTAATAGGACTTTTCTTGGTGCTGTAATCAGAGAATAAAGTCAATTACATGATTTTTTATGCATGTACAAAGTGAGATATTATTTTGGCTTCCATTCTGTACTTGTGCATTGCACAGTGGAGGAATCAGGGATCTCCCAATATACACACTACTGGACCTATTTGATCAAATCTATAATTTCAGAAGCACATACGCTTCTGAAATATTTACCAATTTCCCAGGATTTACAGTCAATTTATATAACCCCCTCGGTACTTTCACAAATAAAAAGGGATAGAATTCCCCTTTAGGGTATAGCTCCACATACAATTATATTTCCTCTTGGCATTATACTTATATAGAAATTTCTTTTGGATGTCTTGCAAACAGGTGGGCACCCTTTTAAGACCTGGTTTAATTCCCCCCCACTAGGAACAGCTAGGCATCAGTCAGCAAAGGTCTCAGGTTCCCCCCAGTTCCTGGTTTCTCTCGGGCCTGTCTTCTTCCGTTTCCACTGAAGAAGCTCTGGGGTTTTACCCCAGTTGAGCCACCTTCACAGTGGTCTACTAGCAATCCAAATGGGTCCAAAGGAAAGCAAGTTATTCCATTGTCTGCTGCTATCAATTCCTCTCCTTCTTCCCGTCAATCTATCTCAGTCACTGAGTCAGTACCCAGAATTAATGTGTTTGGACTTTTATAGATTAGAAAACCATCCCTTAAGAAGTGGGCATCATTTTTCTAACATTATTGGTCAGTGTATGTGATTAGATCATGTTCCAAAGGTTATATCACACTAAACCACACCCCTCATATTCATTGGGCATATTATTGAAGAGAACATGGTATCCCGTGACTTTACTGAAAAAAAATGTTTGATGGATTTTCTAACCAAACAAATCCATCAAAAAAACACTGTTTTAAAAAATATATATTGGGTAAGGGGTTCAAGTGGGTCGGGAGGGGGTTGGGGCAGGGTTAAAAACATATGGAAACAGTGGTTGGAAGGTGACAGCCCCACCAAATAAAAAAAAAAAATATTCAGTGATTTTTGTCAATGGATTTTTTTTCTGTAAATAATCCTTCGAAAAAAATGTTTTCAGTAGAATCACAGTGAACCTAGAACAGTCTAATGGAGCTAACTGCTAAACTCAGTTTCCCTCCCATTTGATGTGATATCATCTTAGATATTTCTATATTAAACAATTGTGGTTTTCCGAAACATAATATTCATCACATGTAATCCTATTACTAATCAGTTCATCAGATTGCTCTCACTCAGGTGAATCCGTGATGCTAATATGAGTTTGTCACAATACAATGTATGTGTGACAGATGTTTTCATCTTAATCTCTGAGACTTTTCCTCATAAATCCTATTTACAGCTCAAAATAATGGCCTCACTGGCACAGACACTAGGATATATGAACCACTAAAGTGTGATGTTCCTGTGCTAAAATATCCACATCAATATAATTTGCATAATAAACATAATGACAAAAAATCGTATTTTACATTCAACTGATAGCGTTGTTAACCCTGAGCAATTGTTTTAATAAAAGTATGTTTCTACAGCATTTCTTCCAAATGTTATTTAAGACAATGTGTTCCCCTATGTAAAATTGAAGTAGGCAGTTATTTTCCTTTAATTGGTTGAACAAAATAATGATGGTATTTCCTAGCTCCAGGTCCATTTGGTATCAGTTCCTTTGAGCCCTCAGAGCTAGCCATTTATGACCCATGAGATGGCTGGTTGTCATGAAAAATTCTTTGAAGTGAAGAAACACTCTGCCCTCTTGAGTATTTACATCAGATGGTTGCCATAGAGGACAGGCAATATGTCTCAATCAGTATGAATTGCATCCTCCTAAGAGGACCTCGGTAATGGGCAGATCTGATTATTGGTGGGGAAGACCAGGCAGGCTTGCTTCTCAAAATAGGGCCATTCAGATCATGGAAGGGCATAAAGACAGGTGGGGTTTGTTAATGAGTACCATTTGATTTCCTCCCAAGATCTGTTCCCAGCACAAAGAGAGCATGTGGGCCTTGGTGAATCCAGGCAGTGTCATAAAATATTATAGTCCTGCTTCAAAGCCTACATTTCTCTTCTCTTGGGAAATCTATCCCTCAGCCCTATATCTCTTGGGGGAGGAGTTGCCATTTTACTTTCTATGCCAAAGTTGATGTCAACTCCTGTCAACATTTTACATTTTTAGTCCTGTAAAGAACTAAACAGAAATAAAGTAGGTCTAAATGCAATGTTTACTCTCCTTCTTCCATTCATTATGACTTTATTCAAATTGATCATTAAAATGTAGAAAAGTAAATAATATATCTTAACTTATAGATAAAAGAGTTAACATAAAAAGAAATGCATTAAAACAGATCATTTTATATATGCGAATATATCAGTTCAGAGCACATAATGTTAATTGCTGGAGTCGGATAGCTTTCATCAAATAGATATTCAACAATGATGAAACCCATAATTCATTACATGAGACTAAATAATTCAGAGCCAAAGAGCACTGCTTTACATTGATGTATTTCCAAAAAACGGCAATCAAATATTGAACACGTAAAGTAGCACACAACAGAACAAAATGGAGACTTGTCTCAACTTTATCAGGACAAAAGGGGCAACAAGCATTTGTTACTCTAGCTTGATTGTTGGATGATATAAACCAAGGGTTTAATAGCATTAAGTTATAACATAGCCTGGTAACAGGCCAACTTTCAACTTGGTTCCTTCGTCTCCTCTCCTCTATCTCTATCTCTATCTCTATCTCTATCTCTATCTCTTTCTCTACCTGTGGTGTTCTCTAGGGGTCTAACCTCTCTCCCTGGCTGTTCAACTAATACCTAGCACTCTTTGCCCACCGCATTGCTGCTCTCTGCCCCAACTTTCAGTGCTATGCGGATGACATTTAGCTCATGTTCAAGCTCCCTTCCGCCACCTCATCTCCTTCTCTCATCTCTGACTGCCTGTCCGCTATCCAGAAGTGGTGTGCCGCCAATGATCTCTGCCTTAATGACAGTGAAACTGATATTCTCCTCATTGGCACACCTATTCCTTCCTTTCCTGTCGCTCTCTGGCAGCCTCCCTTGGCACTCTTCCTGCTCCCACCTGTGAGGCTACAAGCCTCGGGGTCATCTTCGACCCCACACTCTCCTTTTCTCCTCACATCTCTGACATCTCAAAGAAGTCACACTACCAGATGCACCTCCTCAGAAGTATTCTTCCTTTCCTCTCCTTCCCCCAGAAGCTCACTGTCTCCAGAGCTCTGGTTCTCTCTAGGCTGGACTACTGCAACAGCCTCTTTCTTAATCTGCCTGCTTCTACTCTCCGGCCTCGGCAACTCATCCAGAACAGGACTGCATGACTTCTCCTTGGCCTCAAGCCCAGGTATAGTATCTCTCCAGCTCTGAAATCTCTTCATTGGCTTCCAGGGGTGGCAAGGATCAGGTTCAAGACCCTCTGCATTGTCCACAAGGCTTTCTGGGGCCTGGGACTGCACTACCTCCAACTCTCTCTTCCTATCTCCCATCTCAAGCGCTCCGCTCATCCACCTCCAACTCTCTGAGGGCCTGTTGCTTTTCCAAGCACAGAGTTGAGGGCAGATCTCTTTCTTTGGCTGGGGCCTCCCTCTGGAGCAGCTTCCCAGCCTCTCTCAAACTTGAGCATAACCATCTCTGGTTCCGGAAGCAACTCAAGACCTTCCGCTTCGCTTCCGCTTTCTCTCTTCCTCTCCCCTACTGATGACCCTTCTGTTCCACAGTCCAGTCACCTGGCCACCCTCTGAACTTGGGCCCAGGTCCCTGCCTGTCCAGTTGCACCTCACACTGCCTCTTGATATGATATGGCATTTATAACGTGTCTATACACAGGCGTTTCTTGGATCCCCAGCACTTGTGGTCTGTATCTGTAACCCTACAGCCCTCTCTCTCTACACTTATGAGCCACCCGTTGGCTGCACTTTCTGATTAACTGCACTGTGCCACCCGCTGGCTGCACTTTTGATTACCTGCACTTCTCCATCCCCCCTTTTGCACTTCTCCCCTTCCCTTTCCCTGCACTCGCGCGATCTTACACAAGGCCTAGTAAGATCTTTGTTTTGTCCTCCATCTGTTTCCCCCTCCCTGTTTTGTCGTCCCTAGAAACCCTTCTGTATAGGTGCGTTATAAATGCCATATCATATCGTATCATGTCCTTCCAGGAGATAATGAATGCATCCAACCCATGCTGGGGACCACTCCCAATGAATCAACAGTAAGATGAATAGGCTCTTGCTTCATATCTACAATACCTCCACCATTAAGAATATTAAATGCCTATCAGAATATAGTTCAATAAAATGGTTTACCGAGAGATCCCAAGGGACCGAACTTACAGGGTTTTAGAAAACAAAATTGACTTTTCTCCATTTAACAAAAGGTTGCTGGGTGCTCTATGGTAAATTGAAAGATTTATTTTAGGCCTTTTCATTTACTGTGAACATATATACATGTTGAAGATGGGCTGCAAACATCAAATACTTCCTCTCACATTTATTCAAATGCTGTGCCCATGACACAGTTCACCAGTTAATTTTAAATTATTGCATTTTGCTCTGTGTCCTTTCCTTCTGTATAGATTTCCCAACAAAAAGATGCAGTCATAGAATTTTGTGATTCCATTCAAAATTAATGTACTTTCCGCTTGTATATTGGTTACCACAGAATCATATCCAATGTCAAGAAGCTAGAAAACAGCCACAAAAGAGGCGGTTAAATCTAAAAGACTCTCAGTGGAATTACATGTTGAATACTTTCTGATCCTAATGAAATATGTGAGCATCTTCACAATCATCTGGTGAGAAATAGAAGATGTGGTGGCACCACTTAAAATTTAAAATGTTTTTGTCAAAGAAGTTGAATCTGAAACATACCTGGTACTCACACAAGAAAGTAATATACTACGGTACACTTCCAGGATCTTACAGAAGAAACAGAGGAGTTTGCTTGACCTAGCAGTGAAAATATTACATAAAAGGAATAATGGAGCTGATTAAACTCCAGGGATTAATGAAAACAAAGAATTCCTCTATAATGTAATGGACAAAGAACAATTCATGATCTTAAATGTTTTAGGTAGCCCACAAGCACTGTCAAACTGTCTAGCCACATCACAGATGCTAGACAGGGTGACAGAGCTTGACATGACAACATATAGCAGATCAGATCCAGCTTTACTGATATCCCTCCTGAGATTCCTGTAGTTTCTATCACACAAAGAGAACTACTATGACCGACTTTCAGAATGAAGAGGTAAGAATTCTACTATCATATGCAAGCTGTTTAGGATACCCTTGAGGCTCCATGCCACAAAAGACGTCTATGGAGTTATTACCATTGCTTGAGGGTCATACTCCTGAGTTAGTTAAACAATCCTTGACTATACGTTTTTAAAATAAATCTTGGAAACAGGCAGTAATATGTTTCTGCGGAAAAGGAAACATCTGGATCTGGAAAGCCTTTGCCGGTTCCAACAAATATCTGAACTTCCCTGCCTAGCCAAAGAACTGCAATGGTTAGTAAAACATAATAGAACAGGGTCTGTTCACACTTCAGAGCCTTGCTTTAGACCTCACTACAGAACCGAGTTAGCAAAAACAATGATTGATCGAAAGCGGATTGAAGTAGACAAAGGTAAAGCTGCAGTCTTGTTCTTACAAAATTTGTCTGCCACATCTCATACATTAAACCAGCAGGTATTGCTTGCATGCTATGAAGAATCCAGGGAATTTGTCCCTTCTCCCCAATGGGGAGCCGCCTCCAGTGAAACTAGTGAGATTAGCTTGTTATGCAAAACCCTCCCTAGGGGTTTGGGCAAGCAGGATCTCACTGGGAGTAACTCCCCCTTAGGGGACAAGGACTCCCAATCACTTAAGTTTGTAAGATCGTCCCTTAAATCCGATGACCCCAGTGTTCTTAGCATATATGGGAATAGAGGGAAATGTTGATTTAATAGGGCCTTTTCCCATGGTTGATGTGGATCCTGACCCCCTGCTGGAATCTGAAATCTTAGGACCAATGGGACTATGGGTCTCATCTCAAGAAGTCAGATATAATGAATCATACCCTTACCTGGACTGAGAGAAGAGCGGGTATGAAATCAATCAGGTGGAGGAAAGATGCACAGAGCGGGCGCTGCCGCGCGGATTCGATCTGCTCAGAGGTAGGACCACAGCCTGTACGTGGTGGGCGGAGAGCACATGCCAAGGCCAGCAGCGCCAGAGGAGCAAGGCTCCCGGCTCTCTATCCGATAGCCAACCTCAGCACTGACAAGCTGAAGACTGGTGTGCCAGGAAACAGGCACCCATCCATGGAAGAAGGGGACCTGCTTCTCAGGAAGGAGGACAGTGTCAGACTGGGACAAGAAATAGGCCTGCTCACCCAAAAAAAAAAGTGGCCCACCCCTCGCCTCAAAAAAGTGTCCCAACCCTCGCCTCACGACCCTTGACCTCTGATGACATTACCGGAAGTGATGTCATTTGACCCCACCCAAAAGCGACATCCCGGGAAGCAATGAAACACGACCTTTCACCCCTTGACAAAACAGGAAGTGGCATCAAATGGCATTGTTCCTAAGTAAACTACGAAAAATATGGTTATGATTTCACTAATGTGATATACATTTCATACAAGAATGGATCAACATATGTATCATTAATACCTGTTTGTATAGACCCACATTGTCAAATTATTGTGAATGGAAGCAGACGTCCAGGCCAAATGATAATATGTTATTGTATAGCACATATGCTTAAGCTCTTTTTTATAGAACAAATATGCATACAATATCACCCAAGCTGTGTTGGTACTCATTTATCAACCTAAGAAGGATGAAAGGATTTTTGAAAAAAATAAAATGTGGAAAAAAAACAAAAACATTTTCTCCAAACCGGCCTAGGGATGTCCGGAAACTGGCTGTCACGACCCTCGCCCAAAACCGCCTCTGGCAAACCCATTGTCCAGGTGGAGTCAGGACTCGGGCCTATAGAGCCTGGCATCCTCTTCAAAAGCCCTCATGGGGCCAGTCCTATGGCGCCAGGCTCATACACCATGAAAAACAATGTGCTTGGGAACTACTTTATTGTATTGTCAGCCAACATGGAGGCATGCGGTCTAGTGTTTTGGGTGTGGTAGCCTAGGGACTACTTTACCTGGACTATATTGTTGGGTCTATTTAAACCACACCCGAGCAAGGCAACACGCTTCGCGTTACTTTGCAGCTTGCAACGTGACGCTCACCGTGTCCAGCTATTCCCTCGAACCTCGGGGAAGCAGAACCTGCAAGGAGACAAAAGGAACATCATTAGCAGCAGCATCTTACCTGCAGTCTTCATCTTTAAACACTCGCAGCTACTGAAAACAGCTTCCTCGAATCTGCACGCCTCCCGGACAGAACGACCTGAAAGAGGAAGATAGAGGCAACATTAAAGAAAGCAGTAGAGACATTTACAAATTACGAACTGCTCAAAAGGCTTACCTGGCTGGTCGCCTCTTGGCTGGCACCACGCCGGACATTCCACTCGCGTTGAAGAACACCACAACCTACAAGAAAGGAAAACACAGGTTTGCAAAGGCAAGACTTCGCAGCGCTGCGCATAGCGCTTACTTACCGCATCATAGCGCGCTTAATGCGCCATCATTTACCAGCGGGGCTCAACCAAGCCAGTCCGCCGCGCTGAAGCTAAGGGAGAAAAAAGAGACATTTTAAACAAAGAAAGGCATGCAGGATAGCAACAAAACTAAAGAACAGCAATAAGACCTACCTGAACAATATCAAACGGGCCGGCGTCAGTGAAGTAACTGGACCGCACACGCCCATGAAAGACAATGCGCCCCTGCAAAGAAAGCAGGATGGAGAGCATGCCTAATTCTACCACAAGGTGAGGAGAGGGCGCCAGAGGGACTGAAATCATACAGGGTGGAGGGAGGATACTTACCCCAGTCGGTCAGTCTTGAACACAGTCCTCCTGTATTTTCAGGCAGAACCTTCCCCGCAGACCACATCAGGGCAAAGCTGAGAAGCATACCAGCGAGTAACCCGGCTGAGTGGCGTCCCTGTGGATACCAGGTGAGCGTAACACTGGCCCCCACTCCCCAGGGACGATTTCGTCCTGGCCACGGGCCGAAAGGCTGAGGGGTCAATCCGACCCTAAAGGAGGAGACCTCTGCCGACAGAGCCACCACCCCTCCCGGGAGAGAAGTTTGCAGAACAGCAAGTGCATAGTGTAAAAGCCAGAGAGGGAGGAGGGCAGTTTAACTCCACGGCAGGACACAGGAAGTTCAGAATCTAGCAACTGACTGGCCCAGTGAAGCCGCCTGCTTAAGACCTAAAGAAGGAGAAGAAATATCCCTCATGACTAAAGGAACCCCTAGAAAAAGGGCACACAAGAAATATCCCAGTGGAGTATACCCGAGAAGAAGGTGCGAGTCAACATGAGCAGAGGAGAAGATCTGAGAAGGGTCTAGTTTGCCAGAAGGGATATGTGGTCTGAGCTTACCAAACAATCAAAGGTATTTAGTAAAGTCCAAGAACCTTGAGCAAGGTTGGGAATCAGAGTCCATAGCTCATCAGGAACCCACCAGAAATGAGCCCAAACCAGAAAGCAAACTGATACGAAGGAGAGAGCCAAAAAAGGGTATTACAACTACCTGCAACACTACAAAGCCTAGTAAAACAAGGGGGAAAAACACGTATTAAGGTTGTCCTAGGTGTGTGGAAGGGCTCAGAAATTGGCCTAGTGAACACACCCGCCTGATAGCTGAAGAAGGTAAACCAATATACTTCAAGACTAAATGAACCCGGAGAATACAAAGCATATGAGAAAAACCCCAAAAGAGGAGGAATCCAGAAGATTATACCAAGAACTGGCTGTCAGGCAAACAGTGCAGAGGCGGAGACGTGAGAAGGGTGTAGCCAGACAGGCTAGTTGGTCCAAGAGTGGTATGTGGCCGAGACACAGAGGTCTGAGACAACCAAATAATCAACACTATTTTTGTTTTAATGAGATTTAATTAATATACAATTGTTACAAAAATGTAATGTTGCCTTTTAAGAGAAACGATTTTTGAAAAGCCTAAGAACTTTCATCGACCCTGGGAATCAGATTCCCATGGTCCACAGAGAACAACAAGAAATGACCCCAAACGAGAAGGTGGACTGGTCCAAAGGGGAGAGCCAAAGGGGCTACCAAAAACACTGTCAATACTACAAAACCTAATAAAACAAGAGTCAAGTACACTTGTAAAGGTTGTCAAGAGTGTATGGAACGGCCCAGCAATCTGCTCTGTTTATTTGAATTAAACAACTTTTTAGAACTGTTGTGGCTAAAGTGTATGAAAGTGTAAAAAGAAGATTTCTGTTATTTTTCTGTGGATTTTAAAGACTGTCAGGGAAAATCAGACAAGAGGTAATTTCACCTTTGTATAAGAA
Organism: Ambystoma mexicanum; assembly: GCF_040938575.1. Classification (NCBI taxonomy): domain Eukaryota; kingdom Metazoa; phylum Chordata; class Amphibia; order Caudata; family Ambystomatidae; genus Ambystoma; species Ambystoma mexicanum. Next base: position 44,855,466 of record NC_090922.1, read on the forward strand.
ATGTTTGATATGTGTTGGAACTGTGGTGAGATGCAAAAGCCTGGGATGCTAAAAAAATAAAGGCTCCATCTGCTGGCATACTCACAATCAAAGATTGAATGGACTGGAATTCATTAAACATCAATCTCAACAAAACTGCTATTTCGCCAGCTAATGCCACTCAGAACCCAAGTGAATATATGTTTTGGAAAAAAGCATTCGACGACTGCACCTACCCATGGACAGCAAACGTAGCGGCCAAGTGAGATAGACCAATAGATGTTCAAAAAAACAGTTACCTTCTAATTGTAAACCTGTCACACCTGCCATGGCCTATAAAGTTGAGCCATATCTTGCCACTGATTTAGCCTTTGAAGAATATATCCTCAACATTCTGTCCACCTGTTGTGCTTTGTATAACTTGACAAAATGTAGTACATCTCCACATGTCTGTGACATTTTAGGTTTTGACTGGAGAATGTGGGGAGCCCCATTCAGCCTAAAGGTGAATTTGAAACCCAAGTAACCATAGCTCTGCCACACCTGTATTGGGTCAAGCCCTGCATAGAAGACCAGAGGGTTGCATCTTTTCCGATCTAGCTTGACAGACCATAAGAGCCGATTTGGAGAGGTTGATGGATAAATCAGTTTGAACAGAAAATCAACATAGGCCGCAATCAAAACCTGTAGTGAACGTGAAGTTCTTGCAAGTAACTGTATCATCGCTGTACATCAAAACCGGTATCAACATACCAGCCAGTTTTTTTTACATCTACATTAAGTTCCACCAGATGCTGGTAAAGATTGTTAACGTATAGTGAAAACAACAAAGGGGCGAGGACGCAGCCCTGAGATACACCAGCGATGACTCTGAGTTTCCATAAGGTAGCATGGATATTTAAGACTTGTGTAGCTCAAATATGGTTCTCTTTCCTGTGTAGGCCTCAGGCCTTTCCAGATGATGCCTACAAAGTCCAAAGAAATGTCATGTCATGAAAGGATTTTAATTAAGCAATATGCCCGAGCCGTGCGGGTATTACCGAGTCAGGTAATGCCATGGGGCCCATAGTTATTGGCCCAAGCAAGCTCTGCGGCGAGGGGCATATTGCATTTTGTACTGCAAAAATGACTATGCACTGACTTTGCACTGCAAAAATACACAATGCACAGTTCCATGAATCAGGGCTTGTGTCTGCAGTACAAAGTCACTTTGAACAGTGCAAATAATTCCATGAATCGGGCCCTTCATATATTGTGCTTACTGTGGTGACGTGTCATCTATATTTACACTCGTTAGCATTCAAATCACATAGCACACAGATCAAGTCAAATGTGTGTTTAACCAACTCATGTTCTTCTTAAACCTTATCTGAGTCAGCCATAGTAGCCAGCATTAATCATTTGCTTGCCTTTTAATTCGCTTTTAATAGTTGGCATGCGAGGGGGATGATTTTCATTTTCTTGCAGCTGCTGGGTGTGTGGGGGAAATCCTTCTGAAAAAATAAATTGCATATTTCGAATCGGCTTCCAAAAATGACAGAAATTAATGGTATGTTGTGTTATGTTATGTTACAAGTATTTGTAAGCGCACGTTCGCCCAGAGGCATGATGGCGCTAGCAGCAAATAGGCGACGGTTTAAGGAAAGCTCAAACGGTGTGTGTGTGCACTGTGCTGGTAGAAATCGTTGCAATGAAAACTAGCTATCAAAAGCCATCCGACCAGAATGAAGGGCTCTCGTTTAATTTGTTTGATCGCAATCACCCACAGCTAATGTAAATAGTGTTTTTGAACGTAGCCCTTTCATGGGCGTGCGCTGTATCGTGTTTGAAGAGACAGTCTGATAGCAGAGTGAGCTCTTGTTCACGAGACTGGGCGGGTGCCCAAAACAGGATGCTTTCTACGAGCACAGACTGATCATCGCAGAACAGCAGTGGTATTTGGACCTTTCACTATATCTTTGCTAACCTCAATCTGGACAATTGCCTCATGCTGCTATTATTTACAATAGTCTCGGGCCGGGCCGGGAGTATCCGGAGGGGGGAATAGGGTGTGTGCTTCAAAACTTTGACACGTAGTCATGGTGGGAAAGAGTGTTAAATATTCTGAGTAGCGCACGGAAATGTCAATGGCCTATGAAAGCGCAAAGTAGAATTGCAATCAATCTGACAGCTGGCACATGCTCAAAAAGTCACAATGACAGAATGAGGCTTGACTGCAAAAACATTTTTCAAGTAAGGGCTACGATATCTGCAGTAGGCCCATAATCTCTCAACTGACTATTTAAAGTAATCTTCAATAAGCATGCAAACCAACAAGTGCGACATTACATGTAGGCTGACTACCGAGGCATTAAACATGCTAACATCTCGGCTTGGGCCAAAATGTTAGCATATTAATGCACCAGAACAGGACAGTAAGGCAATAGTTAACTTACCAGACTTGGTGCTTGGCGAGGGTTAGGTTTATAACTAACTAGGCCACGGTGCACCGCACGGGAAGTGGGCCTGCTGTTCTCTGGGCAGCTCAGCTCGTCACCGTCATTGTCTTCTACACGAACACCAACAGAGAAGTGTGAAGGTGGCGCTCGCGCACTCTGCGCTATCACCCCACCCCCACACTCAAATGACATTGGCTAGCAAACAGCCAATGAAATTACTCTATCTATGCAGTCCAGGGGAAGATTATCGATTCTTCGGTGTGCTGTTTGCGCACATATTAATTTTGGCAGACCACCCTTGAAGCACAGCACCCTACCAGCCTAATAGTTTAAAGGGTTTACAAACTTTACATAGCGTGCATGGAGCTACGAGCTCCATGCACTTAACTATGGGAAAAGCAGTTTAAAATGGGACACACTCCGCTGTGGCAGCTGGCCCATGATAGGACTTCTATCATGGGCCAGCTGGCACAGCAGGGCGCATCCACAGGACGGTATTCGCCACAGCGCACCCGCGCTGCTGGCAAATGCAAACAGATTCTGAAGAACTTCTTCTGAATCTGTTACCTACTGGAACACTGCCACACCTGGTGGGGGCCTACGTGGGGGGCGCCCTGCCGTCCTATGATAGGGGCCACCGCTGAATGCAACAATGCATTTTTGTCAGTGCTCTTGGTAAATGGTCTAACTAATAGTTGTCCGTGTTCATGATAGATGGTAAAATCTAAATAATGTAACTCCTTGTTGCTCCTGGATGCAGTAAACATCAGGTATCTATTTTGGATATTCAACCACTGTACAAAGCTGTTGACCACTTCCTGGCTGCCTGTCCATAATAGGAAAATGTCATCTTTATATCTCAGCCATCTAGTCAGTTTCTCTTTGAATGGGTTGAGATCTGACTAGACCACTTTTTCCTCAAACCTATTAACATACAAGTTTGCAAGATTGGGGGCAATGACTGCTCCCATCGCTGTTCCTTCAACTTGCATATAGAACTGCCCCATGAATTGAAAAAAATGATTTGTCAGTGCCAACTCTGTACACCATTGAATGAACAAATTGCTAGCAGGATGGTCATCGCATCTTTCTAATAAGGTTTCCTCAACCACTTCAAGGGGAGCCTATTGGGGAATCTTGGAATACAAAGATTGTATATCCAAACAGATGAGCAAATTCTCTGTCATATCAAATTCTAGGACCTCTGTTTAATTAATCAAATCTTTAGTGTCCTGCACAAAACTATTCATCCTAGAGAGAAAAAGGTCTGAGATAGTCGTTGACATATTTAGATAGAGGTTCTAACACAGTGTTGACAACTGAAACAATAGGTCTCCCTGGTGCTTTTTCTTGACTTTTGTGAATCTTTTAACCTCCTTGTTTGCTGATAAGTTGCATCTCAACTGCTTTACCCACTTTAGCCTGGGTGACATCCAATAGCCTATTACTGGGGTCCTGCCAATTTTTTGATAGCTCTCGCCATCTGACAGTAATCTCAAACACACTGCAATGTAATCACTTCTGTTCATCACCACAATGCCACCCCCTTATCAGCTTGTCAAATAATCAGTTCTTTGTTAGACCGCAGTAGTCTTAGAGTGTCCTGCTCTCGCTTGCTTAAATTGAAATGGTTAGGAATACCTTTCGATTCCTACCTCTCAATTTAATCAAGGGCCTTATTTTCGAATACCAAGGTTTCTGCTGTATAGGTATGTGTAGGAGGACAAAACAACGAGGGGTTGCGTTGATCGCTGCAATTATTGGACTCACTGTATGTCTGATTCTTAAAACATCTTTCGAATGCATTGTCTGCATAAATCTCTGAAATTCAGCTCTAAATTCAAAAGTGTTGTGGTATTTCGAGATGACGAAATGCAAACCCTTATTCAGAGTCTTTTCTTCGATCTTAGATAAGGGGAAATCACGAAAATGTACTACCAACTCAAGTTACTGCGGGTCTGCATCTGCTCGGTTTTCCATTCTTGATGCTTATTCCCTCTGCCGAAAAAAGGTTCTTGTTGTCTATTGCGTGAGAAATACTTACCTCTTGTCCCTCTACCTCGCTTCATGCGGTTGTCACCCTCATTACCATTTCCACTGGTGTATTGATTTCTTCATTATCCATAGAACCCCCTTCCTCACTGAAACTAAATGAGGTATCTCTAAAGCGTACATGGCAATTCTGTTTCTGTCCTTCCTGTGGAACCCCAAATCTATGATCTTTGGTTGTATATGGGAAGCCTTTTTCCTGGGTGAAAATGTGTAAATCCTTTTCATCCTTTTCACTCTTTCTGCAACAGTCTCAAGTTTGAATTCCTGCATCTCCTTAAGATGTATTTCTAGTTTAGACCTGAACAGTTCTACACCAAATCTTTTCTTGATCTATTCTTATAGCTGGTTCAAATATATTGCAATCTTCTTAGTGTCTCCAGAGCTGATTCTATAATAAGAATCAGCCAGTCATGGCCACATTTGTTGGAAATATAACTCCATTTGAGTTTGAAATCAGTATTGTTAAGAAATAATCTAGGTTAATTGTGCACAGTAAGACCTTGTAGCAATGCATGGTTCTTTAAATATTCTAACATAATGACTGCTAGGAGTTCAGTGTGCACAAGTCGTTTGCATATCTCTACAAATTCATCCTATTGGTCATTCTTCCCCACATCACCTAGATTGCTATCCAATCCTATAATGGGCATTGAGTTAAGCAGCTGTTGAACACATTCTTTGGTAGTGTCATGATGCCTACCCCCGGGCATCCGGATCAAGCCCATCAGCCCCGGGAGCAGGCATCCAGGTATTTAATAAAACCCCAGCAGCCCCGGCTGGGGGCTGTCTGGGTTCAGTCCTGGCGCCCTAGGCGCCAGGCTCATAATAGAAATCAGTCCTGGCGCCATAGGCGCCAGGCTCATAGACTTTACTTACCTCATGCAGACCATGCTGCAAATGAATCCAAGCCAACGTGAGGCCTGGATGGGACTATTTTTCTACAGGGACTATTTTTTACTCGGGTGTGGTTCTAGGGACTTCTCACCTGGAACTACTTTGGAGGCTATTTAAACCACGGCCGAACAGCAGCACATGCTTCGTGTTATTCTACATCCAGCATAGTAAATCTCACCATGCCTGCAGTCAGCATCCAGTCTTCAGCCACCCCCGTCTCGAATCCAGAGCTCCTAGCCATAGAAGAAAGAAGAATGAAAGGTTAGAAAACAGATATTATTTCAATCCTTACCTGAATTCTGGATCCATCACGTCTTCGAACTTGAAAAGGACATTATTCTACATGCGTCGCATCGCCAGCTGCAGCGCCGCGCCATACTCACCAGTCCTCACAGCATTTTTCGATCCAGCGCAGCCTCCATCATTTTCTCAGCCGAATTCCACCATCTAGTGGACAAAAGAAACATAAGGTGAGCTGAGAGAGCCAACAAATACAACCTCTCCACCATAGACTTACCTGATTAACAACCGGAGGCATTATTCTGTAACAAACCTCAACTTCTTACGCCGCACCTGTAAGGAGAGAGAAACCAGCAATTTAAACACCCGCATCTTTTGCCAGACAGTGTTGGGTAATACAGACTCTTACCTGAACACTATCAGCTGCCACAAGACAATCTTCCCTTGGACCCAGCTGCAACATAAGAAAGGAATGTACAAGAGTGAACATCGGACATATTGAACTCTTTGAACTTTATACTTACGGGTTCTCGCCTGGAACCTCAGAGTCAATATTCATCCGGAACTCTTCCAACGCCCTCAAACCAGTGAAGTATTCCACGCAGGATGGAGAGCTCATCATTTACAAACATAAGGTGAGCTTATAGAAAGTGAATATCGGTGGTGATTAGTGGGGAGAACAGTGGGGTGCCATTACTAAAATCCACGGGTGGCTAAATCCCTTTCTCCACTTGCAGGAGAATATTTCTACGGGTCAAGCAGACGAGATTAGGCGGTCCAGTCCAGTCTCTCATCTCTGCACTACGCTTCACGTTGGAGGAGGTCGCAGCTGTCCGGGTCTGATCGATGCCCCTGTGGGAGCCAGGTAAGCGTAACAGAACCCGAAGCCTATCTACAAATTCCCACCCGGGCGTTATGGAAACATCCGAAACAGACCAACTAGCCCAATTATTAGGGGAACTTAGGGCAGAAGTGCACTCTGTGCGCCAAGAGACTAATGCCCTCAGGAGAGAACTGATTGTGTCAAAGGAACGCAGAGATGATCTTGCTAGACAACTGCTGCAAAATCAAGCTGGGCAAACACTCCTACCTGGACTCGGGGGAAACCCAGCTCCTGTTTCATCGAGCAATCCTGTGCAAGTAATCCTATCAGGGGCCATTCCTTTAGCTCCACCCGAAAGCTTTGCTGGGGACCCAAAAAGGTTTGCAGTGTTTATGAATCAATGCTGCTTGCACTTTTTATGCAGACCTGGAGCTTTTCCAAATGACCAAGCCAAAGTAGCCTTTGTACTATCATATCTTAGTGGCAGCGCAGCTGACTGGTCAATTCCACTAGTCAAACAGGATGATCCTCTTCTTCGGGATTTTACGGGTTTTCTAAGAAGCATGGAAAGACTATTCGGCAGACATTCACAGGGACAGGCCCTGGATAACGAACTTTTATCCCTTCGACAGAGTAATCAGGATCTGCTAACCTATATCACAACCTTCAATAGGTTGGCGGTGGAAACCGGATGGCCTGAGGAGAAACGAATTACATTATTTCATCGTGGGCTTCGGGGAGAACTCAAAGATGTTTTGGCTCAAGTTGTGAACCCACCTCAGGATTGCGCAGAATATATAGACTTAGTGGTCCAGTTAGACCACCGACTTCAGAATAGAAAGGCTGATCGAGCTCTCGAGAGTCGGGTATGGGTTAAACCCAATGTTACCCCCAAAGGAACAGATGCATCAGAACCTATGCAGATCAGCGGGGTTAAAGGACCCTTAACTCAAAAGGAAAGAGAAAAGAGATGGCAGATGCAATTGTGTCTGTACTGTGGAACCGCAGGACATTTTCTACGGCATTTCCCTATAAAACCACCCAAGAAATTAGTAGGAGTTGCTGACAAAAGTCAAATAGAGCCTGATTCGGGAAACGACCACGCCCGACAAGCGTAGAGGTCCGCTTGCCGAGCTTAAAGAAGGACACTCAGACCTCCCACCAAATTATACCAATGGTCCTAATTGATACAAGGCAGCCATCACGTATGCATGCAGTAAGGGCATACATTGATAGCGGGGCCGTCGGAAACTACATGGACCATGAATTGGCCTCAAGGATGAATCTACCCCTTTGCAAAAAGACCGCTTCGGATGTCATCACCAAAGTCGATGGAACTGAAATTGCCTCTGGGCCTGTAACTCATTCCACTACTGAGCTGACACTGTTGGGTCAAGATGGGCATCGAGAAACTGTTGTGTTTGATTTAATCAAGGCCCCACAATTCCAAATAATTCTGGGAATGCCATGGTTGGAAACACATAATTCTTGTATTGATTGACGAGAGAAGAGAATGACCTTCCCAGATTGTGCACACACCTGTTACCTGGAAAAAACCTTAAACAAAAGCCTGGCCACCATTAATAATCCAGTTGTGCAGTTACCTCAGGAATATCAAGAATTTCAGGATGTTTTTCAAAAAGAACAGGCAAATACCTTACCACCTCACAGATCATACAATTGTCAAATTGACCTAGTACCTGGTGATGCAGTAGAATCTACACCCTTACGGAACCTGAAAATCTTCACCTACGAAAATATCTCTACCAATACCTTGCTAATGGCTTCATTCGTCCATCCAAATCTCCTGCATCCTCAGCTCTATTCCTCGTGCCTAAAAAGGAAGATGACCTTAGAACATGCATAGATTACCGCGCATTAAATCAGATTACGGTAAAAAAACGATACCCATTGCCTCTGATCCCCGAATTACTAGACCAAGTAAAGGATGCTTGTATCTACACTAAGTTAGACCTCCGAGGGGCATATCATCTGGTACGTGTAAAGAAAGGCGATGAATGGAAGACTTCCTTTCGCACCAAGTAGGGGTTATTCGAATACCAGGTGATGCCCATCGGGTTGTGCAATGCACCAGCAGCCTTCCAGTATTTTATGAACGATGTCCTTCATGAACTCATTGACATCTGTGTTGTCGTATACATAGACGATATTCTAGTGTACTCCTCCTCAGAATCATACCATTTGAAGCACGTTCGTACAGTCCTAGAGAAACTACGTCAGCACAAGTTATACGCAAAATTGGAGAAATGTGTTTTTCATTCTACAGAAGTTAAATTCCTGGGATTTATCCTGACTCCAAAAGGAGTTCGAATGGACTCTCGAAAGGTGGACGCAATCCTCAAGTGGCCATCACCCAGTTCTGTTAAAGGGGTACAAAGCATGCTTGGATTTGCTCATTTCTATCGCAGATTTATTCCTGAATTCTCACATATTGTACACCCCATCACAGCACTTTTGCGAAAAAACAAACGTTTTTTGTGGACTGAAGAGGCTGAAAGAGCCTTCCAAGAGCTAAAATCGAAATTCACCTCTGCACCTGTCTTAAAGCATCCACGCCCTGAGCTTGTATACATAGTTGAAACCGATGCATCCAGTTTAGCCATGGGAGCTGTCCTGTCCCAGAAGGATCCCGAAACCGGTCAACTTCATCCAGAAGCATTCTGGTCAAGAAAGTTCTCAGCACCCGAATTAAATTATGCGGTTACTGTTAAGGAGTTATTAGCCATCAAGTCCGCCTTCAAGGCTTGGCGGCATTATCTTCTCGGTGCCAGGCATACCATCACTGTAATCACCGATCACAGGAATCTGCAGTATTTTTATTTTTTTTTATTTTACTTGTAACAATTAGTTATTTACACAACTTTAATTACAAGAATTAAGACAATAACTTCATCTTCTTTCCTTATCATCTATCAGCTGTCGTGTAAGTTCATCATTCCCCTACTGCTCTTTCAGGTAGGAGGCTTGTTTTTAACATAGGGCTTTCTCCAAGATGTTATCAAGAAAGTCTACCAAGGCACAGATTGATTTAACATTATTTCCGGCTACCAACATACACCACAAATGTTCAGTTTGTTGAAAGGTTGATGTTAGATGAGTAAAGAAAAATGCCCGCTGAGTCGCCATATGGCCACATTCAGAGACTAGATGTTTGAGTGATTCTGCTTCGTTTTTACAGAACCTACATTTATTATCATCTATTTCTTTATAATGTCTCAGGTACATCATCTCTTTGGTTTTATATATATTTAGCCGAAATCTTAAAAATTTGTTACGATGGTATCTTGATGGAAATCTTGTTAAGTATTTGGGTATCTTGTCTAGAGTATTACAAGTCAAGCCTAAGTTAAGTGAAGATGGCATTGCTTCACGTAGTTCTTCATTTTTTTATCCAATACCAAGATCTCAATTTTCTTTTGGCAATCTGTGGTGTATTACATACAGTCTCCCAAGCAATGTCTATGGCCGCTAGTGACTTTCTGATTTTCATAGCCCATATATGCATCATTCCAGAATAATATGTGGCCTCCAATTCTTTTAAGATCTCATAAGATGGAGCAACTATGTTTAAGTTCATTTTTCGTAACAAGACAATGGACTTCCATAGGATCAGGCCATCTAATGGATCAAGGCCTAGTTCATGTCTTATTGCTACGATGGGCACAAAAGTTGGAAGGGCTAAAACTCCTCTCCAAAATTGGCCTTCCAGAACTGCCCAAATACGATTATCGATGTTTAATCCTGCCTCTGCCCCGTAGGTCAAGGCAGGAATTACTTTTTGTCGATAGAAGGTCATGACCGGGATCAAGGTAAATTTGCCAAATTCGTTGTGCAGGCGTTTTCCCTGAAGGGTGAAAGCAGTCATATGATGCTTCAGATCTAAAATCCACTCTTGTTCTCTGATTGATTTGTTTATTTGTATCCCTAAATATCGTACAGTTTGTACAATCTCAATCTTTTCTCCTGATGCGTACCAACTGAAATTCTCAGCCAATCTTTTCTGTGATGACCCGAAAGACATGATATTTGATTTCCGAGCGTTTATTTCCAAACCATTCGTTTGCAAATACAAAACCAACGCGTGTATTAGACGTTGTAGTCCAATTTTAGTTTGATCGAATAATACAATGTCGTCGGCATATGTCGCATAGCTAATTGGCTGGTTGTTTACTTTAGGGGGAAAGCAGCGAATGTTCGCAAACGCCTCCGGTAAGTCAGCAATATATAACTTAAATAATAGGGCTGCCAAGGGGCAGCCCTGTTTCACTCCTTGGGTGGTTGGAATTTCTTTCGTCAAGGTACCTTTGTTATCAATGCAGACTTTTATTGAGGTTCCTGTATGTAGGGCCATGAGTGGATGAAGAATATTTGGAGGACATGACCATGATGTTAATTTTTTCCATAGATTTGTACGATTGATTTGGTCGAAGGCCTGCCGCATGTCTATAAATGCTACAAAAATGTTTCCCTTATTTTTCATTGCTTCAAGCTTGAGTATGTTTACAATGAAAAGATTAATTTCTGTTCCAACATCTTTTGTGAAGCCTGTTTGTCGCTTATCCAATAGATTGTTGAAAGAAGCCCATTTGGAGAGTTTTTGTTGTAAACATGTAGCAAAGATTTTGCCTATTATATCCAAGAGGGCAATTGGGCGATAGTTGGCCGGGTTATCTCTATTGCCCTTCTTGAATATTGGCACAATAATTGCAGTCCTCCATGAACTCGGTATCATCTTGGCTGCTGAAATTACTTCAAACAGGTCTACAATAAAGTCGGCCCAAAGTTCCTTTTTCTCTTTTAAGAGAACATTTGTTAACTCATCAGGGCCTGCTGCACGGGAATTCTTCAATTGTGTTATTTGAGTGATGATTTTTGCTCTAGATTCACATACATCCCATGTTGCTGGTGAAGTCAGTTGTTCTTGGAAGCTCGGAGCTGAGGTGTTTTTAAAAACTTCCCTAAAATGTTGTTCCCAAGTTAGCTTCGATATTCCATTGGTTAAACCAGATTCCTGGGTATGATTGTTATTTAAAATCTTCCAGATATCTCGTGAGTTTCGCTGAATAATTAGGCCTAACATTATTTCAGCCCGTTCTTGCTCTCAATTATCTTGAAAGATTTTAACCAATTTCGGTATTTGGTTTTACAATTTTGGATTTCCTCTTTTTTCTGAATAGAATTATTTCCTTTCTTGTTAATTTGTCTGATGCTTTTGATCATTTGTTTCGTTTGCTGGTTTACCTGTGCACTGTATATATATTTTTTTTGAATTTGAAGAGGTTTGTGAGTGTGTTTTGTTGCAGTGCCAAATTGAATTAACAGAGGAGCATAATTTATTCTATAAGAAGTAGTTGTTATGTCATCCTTAAGACCATCTCTCAGCTGACAGATGTGATGGTCTTTAATTCGCAGCCTGTTCAGACCCTCATTCACCTCCAGTGGTAAGCCATACTTCGCTGGTGTTATGCGCTGTTCTAGTATACAGAATAGCTCCAATATGCTATGATCACTTACAGCTGTTTTGCTTATGGACATTTTTGTAACTTTCGACCAAAAAGAAGCAGAAATCCAAAAGTAATCTAATATTTTTCGGCTTTTATCTCTATTCCAAGTATAGTTTGGGGGAATGTCGCCTTGAATACAACCATTGACCATCTCGCAATTTCTGGATTTCATCGCTTCCAACCATTTATCTCCTCTCGTTGGTACTATAGTTGATGCAATCCTATTTTTGGAAGATTTTTCGAGCCATGAAAAGTTAAAATCTCCACATATTATTATGATGGTCTCCAAGCTTGATGTTAAGCAGGGATCGATAATTGCCGTCACTGATTTAATAAAGCTTGCAGAGGAGATCATAGCCGGAATCCAATATAGGTTTATAATCAGTAGTTGTGGGGAGAGTTTATATTCCCCCAAACTCAGCTGCAGTAATGATCCAAGTACAAAAAGGTTTGGCATAAATGTTTGAATTACTTCCCAACCATAAGCATTATTAACCATTGTGATTAAACCAGAAAAAGGTCTCCCACGCTGATGCTTTCCTGCTTTATTTAAGACAATTGTGTAACCATTTTTAGATGGTGCTTCTCGGAGCCACGTTTCTTGAAGACAGATGATAAAATTATTTGCTAAGTCCTTAGGGAAATCGTTAAATAGATGAAGGAATCCTCTAGTGTTCCAAGAGAGGATCCCACAATTCTCTGTGCCCATATTTGCTGATGGTTATGTTTGTTGATTTTTCTGTGTTGCAGCTCGTTTTATGATTTCATCATAGTTTTTCCAGGTAGATTTGGTTCCAGCTCCACGTTCTCGCAAAGAAAATTGATTCCTAGATTTTTCACGATGATAATCATTTCTTGATTTTATTTCATCACTTTTCACATAATTTGATAAATTCCTCTCTGAGTGTATTTCAAATCCATAGGATAGTAATTCATCTCGTGCAGCTAAAAGGGTTTTTTCTACTGCTGATGAATTTATATGTAAAAAGACTTTGTCAGCGGATTTCTCTGAGATATATTCAACGATTAGAATGTCTTCTGTAGTGATGGTACGTAGAGAAGGGATGATATGAAATAGTTTCATAACATTTCTTCTATTTAAGTTAACATCTTTATCATCAGACAACACATTTTCCACTCTGATTTTCCAAGTTTGGTATTTGGAACTAAATTGACGTCCATCTCTTTCATTCATTCTTATTGAGGTCCGTTTGTTCCGCTGAGCAGCAGTCATTTTAGGATTGAAATTTTGAGGTGATTCAGATACCATTTTTATGATTGGAATCTGCTGTGTATTAGACCGATTAAATTCCAAAGAGTTCGTATCAGAAGTTGAGGGAAACATAGTGACCTTTCTAAGCCCTTTTGCCTCATCACGTATTTGTTCTCTAGCGTGTGCTTCACTTGGTCCAATTGACCGTCTCTTGCTCATTGATTGCCCAGACAAAGTTGAGGTAGAACTAGCCGAATCAAGTGAGTAAGTTGAGAGGTCACATAGATCCACTGATTCCTCGTCTTGTGCTGTTTTTTCAGAATTAGAGTCTAGGCGAGCACGCTTATTTGGATTTTGTTTCTGCATTGAGGCACACTTTACATCATTCGACTTACTCCGTAATTCTTGTGATTGCACAGTGGTAACATTAACTGCAGACACCTCATTTGTAGGGCGTTCAAAAAGCGCAAGCTTTGGTAGAATCACTATGTTCCTTACAAATTGTTTGACATTAGAATTACGTTTTTTTACCGGATTGTTTGATAGCTTTTTTGGAGCCAATCGTACCTTTTTGCAGACAATATTGGTGCCTTTGAGCTGTCAACTGGAATGTTCTTAGCTCTACCTTTAAAAATGTCAAACGAATTTGTGGTCCTTGGGGCAGATGGTAAAATTTGATTTTCAATCACACTACAGACCTCCAGTGCTTGTAATGGACCTACAAACTCTGTAACCGCATGAGTCAAATCTGTTGTTTCTGCATCACCAGAGGAGGCCCGAGTTTCTTGAATTTGTGCTGTTGTTGATGTCCCCCTATCTGCGAGAACCCCACTAGTATTTATAATAGGACAGAACAGCGGGGCTACAGAATTAGATTTGGTTTCTTCTGATTGAGCTAGAGTTTCCTGAAGTCGTGTATTATTCACGTTGATACAAGGGAGCCCCACTTGTGGAGTGTTCTTTGAAAGATGAACCAAAGCCGGTACGGAGTTTGTACTTTTTGGAGCGAGAGTAGTTCGATTTGAAGTGACTGATCCACTTACATGCTCCGGGATTTGTTCTGTATTTGCCGGGGTATTATGCCTAACCCATTTCATACATTCAAGCGCTGCAGCCATTAAGGTGGAATTATCCGCATGGGTACTTGCTAGGAGATCTCCAAGGCGATATTGCCATTGTGAGGACGTCTCTGCCTCTCTGTCCATTCTTTGCAGAAGAGCATTGTTCATATGTTCCATCGTGTCCACTTTTGAGGTAAGCTGATTAATTTGCAAACTCTGGTCTTTTATGGCCTCATTTAGACTCTTGTACAATTTTACGAAAGGAATGAGCGCCAGAGAGGTGGCGGCCAATACATTATTATGAATTTGAATGCCAGCTGCAACTGACAGGTTAGATTTGTTCAATTGTTCCTGTGCAAAAGTTGCAGATGAAGATTTTGGCGTGGTTTCATGTGTTTGTTTAACCATAGACTCTCGCCTCCTCCTTCGTTGCTGTAGGGACACATCTTCTGCCTCGTCTTCATTCATTTGATTTAAATTCTCCATCCCAGCAGTTGTTACAACATTATTGTTACCAGAGGTAGTGCAGTCAATTACTGAGCTGTGGTTGGAAAGGTTCAGGTCAGGAAATCCAAATTTAGAATGATGACAGATATCACTAGAGCTACATCTGTTTAGTGCAGAATTTGTATGTTTAAAGTTGGATTTTTCACCAAAACTCTGTATCAGCTTTTCTTTGATGGAGTTGTAGTCAGCAGTTAGCCTCTCTGTCAAACGAGCCTCTCGTCCTGCCGGGTCAAGAGCTTTAATTGAAGTCTCCAATGTTGTTATTTGGTTTGTTCCTATATTTATCAAATTAAGATGAGGTGCTGTAGAGGTAGCAGATGGACTCCTCGTTCCCACCCCATATACTGCTCCGCCACTATTTGCAGTTGTAAATAAACGAGGGTGTGACGGATTATGCTTTATTAAACTCTCTTTTCGGCTTTCAGCTCCGGTTTTTGAGAAACCTAGAGAGGCTTGTGGTGACATTGCCACATTAAGTTCGGCACCTTGAAATTTCGCTGATGCCAACATCATGGACGTCATTGCTCCTTCATTTGTTTGAGATAGACTATGTAAGTCATTTTTCTCTGTCTGCCCAATCGGTTGGTTTAGGGGAGGCATAAATATGAGATTTGTCTCATGTAAGGTATTTGCAGGCACTTGGATTGACAGTAACTCTGCATCCGTTACATCAAAGGGAGACTGGGACGAGGAAGTATTTGCCTCAATCACGTTACCCTGCATTCTCGAATCCGTGAGTCGGGTCATAAGACCAGTGTAGAAGGCTGAAGGCCGAATTATTGAGATTGCACATTTATTGCATTTTTCCACTAGTAATGTTTCATCCAAAACTTCTGATCTTTCATGTGCCTGAGCATATTTAGTGTATGCAGCACTAAGAGAGCTCTTTTTTGTTTGCATCGTTGTACATGATGCACAAGGCAATAAAAGTGTCAGTTGACATGCTGCATTCGGAATCAGTTTCAATCGACAGCGAGTAAGTAGATTGTCCTTGCTGATAAAGTTTTCTGTCAAGGTAAGCAAAGACCTTACTCTATATAATGGCGGTGTAGAACATGTAATTTCCGATTGTGTCATTTGAGGCAACGTAAACATATTTAATGTGATATTTCTTACCTCATTTGCTTCATTTGCCATCGAGGTATTTTCCTCAAGAGTACTTGACAGTGTCTGTAGAGGATGGTCTGACCGCTCAGACTGTAGTCGAATTTTCTGCTTTTAACGTGTTTGGGGGCTCATCGTATAGATTATCGGTTTGTGTCCACTGCGTACAACAGCCGTATAACAGCCAGTGGGCTTCTTTCCACCGGGCTTACAGCCACAAGGGTGGTAGCCTCCGGGTTTTGAAGTGGAGCCGGGTCACGTGATGCAGTCACGTGCTGTATGACACGCCTCCTCCAGGAAGCGTGTGGAATGCCCGTGAAAACCTCTGCCGGGTCGTATTGCACGTTTAGATATGGACTGAAGTCTGCTTCTGCACGGCACACGAGCAGAGATATTTCCTGAAAGTAAACGCTCACACTGAGCGGGCGGCAGCCTCCGGGTTTTGAAGTGGAGCCGGGTCACGTGATGCAGTCACGTGCTGTATGACACGCCTCCTCCAGGAAGCGTGTGGAATGCCCGTGAAAACCTCTGCCGGGTCGTATTGCACGTTTAGATGTGGACTGAAGTCTGCTTCTGCACGGCACACGAGCAGAGATATTTCCTGAAAGTAAACGCTCACACTGAGCGGGCGGCAGCCTCCGGGTTTTGAAGTGGAGCCGGGTCACGTGATGCAGTCACGTGCTGTATGACACGCCTCCTCCAGGAAGCGTGTGGAATGCCCGTGAAAACCTCTGCCGGGTCGTATTGCACGTTTAGATATGGACTGAAGTCTGCTTCTGCACGGCACACTAGCAGAGATATTTCCTGAAAGTAAACGCTCACACTGAGCGGGCGGCAGCCTCCGGGTTTTGAAGTGGAGCCGGGTCACGTGATGCAGTCACATGCTGTATGACACGCCTACTCCAGGAAGCGTGTGGAATGCCCGTGAAAACCTCTGCCGGGTCGTATTGCACGTTTAGATATGGACTGAAGTCTGCTTCTGCACGGTACACGAGCAGAGATATTTCCTGAAAGTAAACGCTCACACTGAGCGGGCGGCAGCCTCCGGGTTTTGAAGTGG
The DNA here is from genome assembly GCF_040938575.1 of Ambystoma mexicanum. Classification (NCBI taxonomy): domain Eukaryota; kingdom Metazoa; phylum Chordata; class Amphibia; order Caudata; family Ambystomatidae; genus Ambystoma; species Ambystoma mexicanum. The sequence goes on from NC_090922.1 coordinate 44,872,362, forward strand.
AGCCGGGTCACGTGATGCAGTCACGCGCTGTATGACACGCCTCCTCCAGGAAGCGTGTGGAATGCCCGTGAAAACCTCTGCCGGGTCGTATTGCACGTTTAGATATGGACTGAAGTCTGCTTCTGCACGGCACACTAGCAGAGATATTTCCTGAAAGTAAACGCTCACACTGAGCGGGCGGCAGCCTCCGGGTTTTGAAGTGGAGCCGGGTCACGTGATGCAGTCACGTGCTGTATGACACACCTCCTCCAGGAAGCGTGTGGAATGCCCGTGAAAACCTCTGCCGGGTCGTATTGCACGTTTAGATATGGACTGAAGTCTGCTTCTGCACGGCACACGAGCAGAGATATTTCCTGAAAGTAAACGCTCACACTGAGCGGGCGGCAGCCTCCGGGTTTTGAAGTGGAGCCGGGTCACGTGATGCAGTCACGTGCTGTATGACACGCCTCCTCCAGGAAGCGTGTGGAATGCCCGTGAAAACCTCTGCCGGGTCGTATTGCACGTTTAGATATGGACTGAAGTCTGCTTCTGCACGGCACACGAGCAGAGATATTTCCTGAAAGTAAACGCTCACCAGTGCAGTATTTGAAAACAGCCAAGGCCCAATCATCGCGTCAACTTCGGTGGGCATTATTCTTTGCCGAAATTCGATTTCGTGATCACTTATCGACCAGGTTGTAAAAACGGCAAGGCAGATGCCCTATCCCGAAAAGGGATGGGAGAAGTATCTTCGAACCCGGAACCGGTGCCTATAATTTCAGAACAAAGAATTCTTGGCATAAGTACTCTACAGACTCTAGAAGACATTCATTTAAAAATCCAACAACTTTTCGATCCAGCAGCTCTGCAGGACTGGGTAAAGAAAGGCCAAGATCATTCAGTCATCAATGACCTGCCTTACTGTCAAGGACGTCTATTTCTACCACACAAGGAACTACAAGAACTAGTCATCTCCAAATTATCATGACGCCCTTATGGAAGGACACCCAAGTATCGCTAAAACTGAAGCTAAAATTAAAAGACAATTCTGGTGGCCCACCTGGCGAAGGGACGTAAAGTCATTTGTGATGTCTTGTGGTATCTGCGCCCAAAACAAAAGTCAGAAGAAAAAACCAGCTCGCCTTTTACAACCTTTGAATATTCCACCTACACCATGGCACACCTTGTCTTTAGACTTCATTACAGATCTACCTCCGTGTATGGATTTAACACCATTCTAGTTATTGTGGATCTTTTTTCCAAAATGACCCACTTTATTCTTTTAAAAGGATTACCTTCCGAATCGATTTTGGCCAAGGAATTTCTCAAAAACATTATTCGAATCCATGGATTTCCTTCCGTATTGGTCTCTGACCGAGGTAGTCAATTCATTTTGCAATTTTGGAAGAAATGCTGTCAATTGGCGCAAATCGACGTAAGGCTATCAACCAGTCACCACCCCCAAACTGATGGTCAGACGGAGAGGACCAACCAGACTCTTGGACAATACCTACGTTGTATGCTACACCAAACCGAAAGCAATTGGAAAGATATTTTATGGATTTCCGAATACGCATACAATAACTCCGTACATTCAGGAAAAGGACAAAGCCCCTTTTATACCATATATGGACATCATCCTCGAACCTCAGAACTCGATTCGCCTCAACACTTAGAAATGCCTGCAGCGACTCATCTGCACTCTACTATTACACAAGCCTTTAAGGAAGCAATAGAACACTTGAAACAAGCAAAGGAGAAATACAAGAAAAATGATGATCGACATAGAAGTGAAACTCCACAATACCAGATTGGAGATCAAGTTTGGCTGGCTACAAAACACATACCTCTAAAGGGAACTCGAACTTTCAATCCTAGATATTTGGGACCTTACACCATTAAGGCCATTATCAACCCGGTGGCCGTCAAATTGGAATTACCCTCTAATTTGCGGATTCATCCTGTCTTTCATGTTTCACTTCTAAAACCAGTTCAACCTGGGACAAGATTAAACAAACCACCTGACCCCATCCTAATAGATGGAGAACCTGAATTCGAGGTAAAGAATATCCTGGACTCTAAGATGGTTAAATCAAGACTTTTTTATTTAATTGACTGGAAGGGTTACGGACCACAAGAAAGGTCATGGGAACCTAGTGACCACGTTCATGCACCTCGGTTGGTGAAGAAATTCCATCGGAACTTCCCAGACAAACCAGGACCAAGAGGAGGAGCAACTTTAGGAGGGGCCTTGGGGGGGAGTACTGCCATGATGCCTAACCCTGGGTATCCGGATAAAGCCCATCAGCCCCGGGAGCAGGCATCCAGGTATTTAATAAAACCCCAGCAGCCCCGGCTGGGGGCTGTCTGGGTTCAGTCCTGGCGCCTCAGGCGCCAGGCTCATAATAGAAATCAGTCCTGGCGCCATAGGCGCCAGGCTCATAGACTTTACTTACCTCATGCAGACCATGCTGCAAATGAATCCAAGCAAAAGTGAGGCCTGGATGGGACTATTTTTCTACAGGGACTATTTTTTACTCGGGTGTGGTTCTAGGGACTTCTTACCTGGAACTACTTTGGAGGCTATTTAAACCATGCCCGAACAGCAGCACATGCTTCGTGTTATTCTGCATGCAGCAGTGTAACGCTCACCGTGCCTGCAGTCAGCATCCAGTCTTCAGCCACGCCCGTCTCGAATCCAGAGCTCCTAGCAATAGAAGAAAGAAGAAGGAAAGGTTAGAAAACAGATATTATTTCAATCTTTACCTGAATTCCGGATCCATCACGTCTTTGAACTTGAAAAGGACATTATTCTACATGCGTCGCATCGCCAGCTGCAGCGCCGCGCCATACTCACCAGTCCTCACAGCATTTTTCGATCCAGCACAGCCTCCATCATTTTCTCCGCTGAATTGCACCATCTAGGGGACAAAAGAAACATAAGGTGAGCCGAGAGAGCCAACAAATACAACCTCTCCACCATAGACTTACCTGATTAACAACCGGAGGCATTATTCTGTAACAAACCGCAACTTCTTACACCGCACCTGTAAGGAGAGAGAAACCAGCAATTTAAACACCTGCATCTTTTGCCAGACAGTGTTGGGTAATACAGACTCTTACCTGAACACCATCAGCTGCCACAAGACAATCTTCCCTTGGACCCAGCTGCAACACAAGAAAGGAATGTACAAGAGTGAACATCGGACATATTGAACTCTTTGAACTTTATACTTACGGGTTCTAGCCTGGAACTTCAGAGTCAATATTCATCCGGAACTCTTCCAACGCCCTCGAACCAGTGAAGTAACTGGTATCTTCGCGCTCCTGCATTCCACGCAGGATGGAGAGCTCATCATTTACAAACATAAGGTGAGCTTACAGAAAGTGAATATCGGTGGTGATTAGTGGGGAGAACAGTGGAGTGCCATTACTAAAATCCACAGGTGGCTAAATCCCTTTCTCCACTTGCAGGAGAATATTTCTACGGGTCAAGCAGACGAGATTAGGCGGTCCGGTCCAGTCTGTCATCTCTCCACTACGCTTCACGTTGGAGGAGGTCGCAGCTGTCCGGGTCCGATCGATGCCCCTGTGGGAGCCAGGTGAGCGTAACAGGTAGATGCTCGACGGTTGTAAGGCCCTCATTACGAGTTTGCCTGTCCGGTAACAACAGTGCCAGTAAGCTTGCCGGTACCGTTGTTACCAGAATGCCAAACTACGAGTTCTGCTCGCAAGTGCCTACCAACCTGCCAGGACTGACCTGGCGGGCGTACCGGCACCCACAAGCATAAACTGCCGGTAGAAGCGGCACCATTCTGAATGGTGCCAGTGCAACCAGCCTCCCCATTTCCATTGAGCCCTATCGGGCTCATTGGGAATGGGGAGTAAAAGTTTCCGGCCCTTGGCAATGGGGAAATACAGGGTCCACCAGGGTTGTAATGGCCCTGTATTTCCCCATTGCCAGGGGCCGGAATAATTGCAAGTTTGGCAGCAGCCTGCCGGTTTTACCTGCAAGGCTACCGCCAAACTTGTAATGAGGGCCTATGGGCCTCATTACAAGGTTGGTGGTCTGGTAATAACGATACCGGTAAGCATTACCGGCATCGTTAACGGGACCGGCCCATCACGACCTGCAATGCCGCGGGTGCCGTGCCCGTATTACTGGAATGACGCAAGGAAGAGGACATCACAAGTCGCACGGACATCCAGATGCCGGTAAGAAGGGCCACCATGGTACCGGCAATACCGGTATTGTGGATCACCCGTTAATAGGAAACTGCTGTGTCCCCAACTGCCACAGGTGCACACAAGCACAGGTGGAGGCAATGGAGGCAGGCCCTGCACAAAAGGAGCACACCCACACACCACACCCCTTCCAAGACCAAAATGATACCACTTGCACTCGCCATACTGGAGCTGGAGGACATGCCTGCACTGCTACTCCTTGAGCAGGCAGTACAACAGGCAACACAGAGGAGACACAGGAGGAGAAGGAGGGTGAGACTGGCACAGCAAATCCCACCAGTGCAGGCAGTGGTTCGCCGCAGGCAGCCACCTATCCCACATATAAGGGCCAATCCATTCAACTTAACCCCAGCACAGATCCACACCCTGTACCGCCTGGCCAGGGACACCATCACCACCATAGTGGAACTAATATATGAAGACTTGGTCAGCCTGATCAACATCCACACTGCCATCCCCCCTCTGCTGAAGGTGGCATCTGTGCTCCACTTCCTGGCCACAGGCACCGACCAGCACACAGTGGGCCAGCTGCATGGCATCTCGCAACCATGTTTCTCTGGTGTGCTAAACCAAGTACTGGATGCACTCCTAAAGCACGCAATGGCCTACATATCCCTATCACGGACACCACAGGAGGCGAATGACACCAAAACAGCATTCCATGCACTGGCAGGCATGCCCAATGTAATTGGTGCCCTCGATTGCACCCACATGGAGATGGTAGTCCCACATGCCGTAGAGGTGGTGTACCGCAATCGGAAGCTATTCCACTCCATCAATGTGCAGATGGTGTGTAATGCCAACAAGATGATAACACATTGCTGTGCCAGATAGCCAGGATCCACGCATGATGCTATGGTGCTGCGGAACTCCTCGCTACCCCACTACATGGATGGAGATGTCGTACAATGTGGCTGGCTGCTGGGTGAGTCTGCCCTCTGGGCCATGGGAGAGTGTTTGGGGGGGTGCACATGCATACGCAAGCAGTCTGCCCTCTGGGCCATGGGTGAGTGTTTTGGGGGTGAGGGGTGTACATGCATACGCAAGCAGTCTGCCCTCTGGGCCATGGGAGTGCCCTCAATGGGGTGTCTGGACACTGTCCATGCTGCCAAAGACCGTGCCCATAATCAATCAAATAAGATGCATGACACAGACAATGGAGGCTGATGCACTCTGGCCGCACACCAATGTGTAAATGTCACACCCACAATCAGCGCACACCCTTGAACATGTCCACCGGACATCACCTGACCATGACCTCAGCACCACAAGGCACCATCACATGTCCACAAAGCTGAAAACACATGACCGCCTTGAAGCACCTCGCTGCACAAGCATCCATGAGTGCACAGTATCAATTCCACCCCGACAGCAACACTGCATAACACCATGGCAACACGTGTAGATGAATACAAATGGTAGAGTACACATGCAACAAGGATGCTTCAACTTGAACCCATCAAGTAATGAGCAACACCTACATGGGTGCGATTGGTGTGGGAATGACCATAGTACTTGAGTACCAGCATGCAGTCGACACCCTGCTTCATCTAAGGTACTCTACCCAACACTGGCGCACACTACCAACATTCACATTGTGCCATTGTGACTAGTATGTAGATGTCGAGAGTCACGTGCATGGCGTCTACAATAAACCATATGCATCATAGTCTGAACAAGCAATATCATGTAGTCCAGCAGCCTAATGCATCAAATATTGCCCAACATGCATTTGGACTCATCCCCTTCCACACAGAACTCACATGTGTGTACATCATGGAAGCTTGTCACTCCATCTGGGTGGCTGGTGGTTCCAATGTCAAGGCCCCTAAGTCGTGTACATCACCCAAGACCATGGCCCTCATTACGACCCTGGCGGTAAGTAAGCTACATTACCGCCACGGCGTAATCATCGTTTACGCCATGGACCGATGGCGTAAAGAGCGCCATATTCCGACCCATCCCGCACGAGCATTACGCCATGGCGGTAATGTAAACTACGCCATGGCGTAAACAGCCCTTACCGGCATTGAATTCCGCGTTGGGTGACCTACCGCCACCCATCATAGCGGCGACCGTAATCAGCCGGCCCCGTAATTAGCGGGCCCCGTAATTAGCGGTCACCGCAAATAAGCGGAACCGGAAGTAGCGTCATCGCGGCGGAACGGGAAAGAGCACAGCGGCCATATTTAAAAACACAATCCATTGCCATCCCACCCAACCACACTACATCCGACCCTGAAACCCTGTGAATCCCATTACCCACCCAATTCCTCACCTAACCATGCCAAAAGTTGTTAAAAAAGCCTGCGACAGGCAGCGGCAGGACCACTTCAGTCGCGAAGAACTGACTATGCTGGCAGAAACGCTGCAGGAGAAGGCAGATGTCGTCTTCTCATCAGAGATGACGAGACCAGCCATAGCCCGGAAAAAAGCAGTATGGGAACTCGTGGCACAACGCGTCAGTGCCGTAGGTACCACCCCACGCACCGCCAGACAGTGCCGCAAAAGGTGGGATGACCTCCGGCTCCGAGTAAGGGGCATACTGTCAGCAAACCGCAACATGGGACTGGCAACTGGCGGTGGAGCAGACTCCCCGCTGAAGATGCAGCCATGGGAGGAGACATGTGCCTCATTGATCGGCATAGAGTGCATCGAGGGCGTCGGCGGAATGGAGAGAGGAGTCCCGACATCAGGAGACACAGGTAGGTGCCTCCAAATCAGCCTTGCAAAACACCCTGAATCACACTTACATGGGAATCACAATGTCGCCCCATATGGCAAACGCAACACATCAGCAGAAGACCCACACCCTGCACACATGCAGCATGTACACTCTACAGCAGGCACACACATTCCTGCATGCTCAACCCACCCAAAAGGGAGACAACCTGTATGTCACGGCCTACAAAGTCCACCATCTATCCATCTAAACCATGGCACTCATCACAATGCCTGCTCAATGTCCGCTGAACCATCAATAACACTTTCCCTCCTCTGCTCCACCACAGGCTCACACTCGGACACCGGCAGGGACGAGAGTGGCACCACCCCAGCCAAGAAGACCAGGACAGAGGGAAGAGGCCATCAACCATCCACCTCTACTGGACCCATGGCCAACCCACAGCAGGTCAATATTCCTGTTGCCGAACAGCCCAGGGCAGCAATTCCCCCTGAGGAAAGGGACATGATGGCATCCACGGCGGACCCACAACCACTGCTGCCCACTGAGGGGATCGTGTCTGCGGGGAGCAGTACAGTCGGGGAGACTGCAGCCATCGCAGCCTGTTCCGACAGCGATGTGGCGAATGGGGATGATGACATGGAAGGTCCCTCCCACACCCAACTTACCTCCCCACACCTGTCCCCATGTAGCCTACATGGACAGGACACACAGGGGCAATCCCCTGGAGGTTCATGGCCAGCCACTCCAAGCCCAGTGGGAGTAGGGGAGGAGGGGAGTAGTCCTATTGGGCCTGCAATTGCAACCCCCATTGTGCCTGATTACAGCCAGGTGCTGGACCAAATATCAGCGAGGCAAGAACAACTGGCGTCAATCCTAACGCAGCATGTTGCTGATTGTGGAGGTGCCAGTTCAGGCATGGAGAGGTGTGCTGACAGCATCAAGGCAGCCATCCAATCAGCAAGCACGAACATATGCACGGAACTAGCCGCAGTGCAGAATATGATTAGTGAACTGATACGGACAATCATGGACACACGGCGTACCGAGCAGCCCGGTACCTCCTCAGCTGCAAGTTCGGCCCCATCCAGCCCTGTCCGCAGGTCATCCAGGACCCGGAGGAGTACAGGCAGGGGGGCCCCAGGTTCCGGGACAGGGGGCTGGCAATAGTGCCCGCACAGTGGGCCACTAAAACATTACCCACTTCACCACAGGCACTGGCACTCCTTTGCAGGGATTTCTGGGGGGAGGGGGGATTGGGTGTGTTGGGGTGTTCAGGGGGAGGGGGGATTGGGTGTGTTGGGGTGTTCAGGGGGGAGGGGTTTTGGGTGTGTTGGGGTGTTCAGGGGGGAGGGGGGATTGGGTGTGTCATATCTTTTCAGGAGCACAATAAACTTTTACGTTTATCACAAACCAAATGTGTGAACATTGCTCATTGTGTATGTGTGCTTTATTGTTGGACAGTCTACAGTGTGCATATACCAGACACACACAGTGCCCCAAGTGCCGTCCACATGTTACACGCACACGCAGTGTTTGCTAGAAGCATTGGTCAATGAGATTCTGACGCATTTCACGGCCCTCCTGTGCATCGCTGCCTCCTTGAGGTGCTGCCCCATCCCCACCCTCATCATCCTCATCATCAGGTGGTTGCAGTTCTGCGTCAGGGGGCAGAGGCACGTTACGTCTGACGCACATATTGTGTAGCATGACACATGCCATGACAATCTTCGCAACCTTCTCATGGCGGTACAGGAGTGCCCCGCCAGACCTGCTGAGGCAGCGGAAACGTGCCTTCAGTAGGCCAAAGGCCTGCTCTATCACCACACGGGTACGTGCATGGGCACGGTTGAAGTCCTCCTCATGCTGGTTCTGTGGGTTCCGGACTGGTGTAAGGAGCCACCTCTCCAGGGGATAGCCTGCATCACCTGTAAATGGGCAACAATGTATGTGTCAGGAATGAGATTGCTTTCTGAACATGACGCGCCACCATGCCTTGCATTCAACTGTTACTTTGCACCAGATTTAGTTGTGCTAATGGATTCACACTATGCAACCGGTATATGTTCATGGCTCTCATGTACTGTTTTGCATGCCAAGACACAATGCAGGGGGGACATTTGCCTTGTGAGTGCCCATCCACTGTGTCCGTTCAGGCCATTACTTTATGTGACCTGGCACGTGTCCTGTGAGGTCAATGCTCACATGATTGCAACATTGCTGTCTGGCTCATTATGACCCCAGGGAACAATACTGGTGTCAATGGGGGGAGTTTGTGGGTCTTGCTGTCTGTGTAGTGGTGCATTGATGTTCCTGTCCGACATGTGCCTCCTTTGTGCGCAGTTATGGGGACAGGCCTTTCAGTTGATGGTGTTTGGTGACATGCATGTAGGTGCGTTCCTTTGGAGTCAATGTGGTCACATTTCGTACAATGCACTTGCAGATGGTTGTGTCATGGTTGGGGTACACTTTCATTCACATGTTAGGGCTGATTAGATCAGGCATCATGTATACTGTTGTCAGATGATGTGAGTGCTGCCTCAGGGTATGATCTGGCTACTGCTAGTCGGAGCCATGTGACGTATGCATCATTCCCCCCCCCTTTCTGCCAGGTGCAATATGCATTGGTACGTCGATCACCTACACACTTCACATTTCCATGCTCATGACATTAGACTCACCGAGTAGGCAGGATCTTGGGCCTGCATGTCGCTCCATGTAGCGTGGTATTGTGGAGTTCCCAAGGACCATTGAATCATGCGTTGATCCGGGGAATCGGGCACAACAATGTGTGAAGATCCTGTTGGAGTCGCAGACCATTTCCACGTTGATTGAGTGAAATAGTTTACGGTTGCGGTATGGTACCTCCATGGCATATGGGACCACCAATTCAACATGGGTGCAGTCGATGGCACCAATGCAACCAGGTATGCCAGCTAGTGCATGGAAACCCACTTTGGTGTTGGCAATCTCCTGGGCAGACCGTGGCAATGAGATGTGGTCGTCTGTGTGCTTGAGGAGGGCATCGAGCACTTGGATCAGTGTACGTGAGAATAATGGTTGGGATATGCCATGCAAGTGGCCCACTGTGTGCTGGTAGGTGCCTGTGGCCAGGAAGTGGAGCACGGACACGACCTTCAGTAGGGGCGGGATGGTGGTGGGTGTTTCTAACATGCTGACGATGTCGTTGTGTATCATGTGCACAATGTTGGTGATGGTGTCCCGGTCCAGTCGGTACAGGGTGTGGATCTGCTCTGCGGTGAGGTTGAATGGACTGGCTCTGATGCGTGGGATTGGGGGCTGCCTGTGTGGTGCCACTGGCTGTGCTGGTGGGGCTTGCTGGCCCTGCCTTGCCCTCCTTCTCCTCCTGCGTCTCCTCTGTGCAGGTTGTTGTTGTTGTTGTTGTTGTTGTTGTTGTTGTTGCAGTTGTAGCACTCGCATTGCTATCAGGTCCTCCAGCCCCAACATTGCTGATCCTTTTGGTATCATTGTGGAGTGTGACTGGGGCTGGTAGGGGTGGGGTGTGCTCTTTTTGCACTGGGAGAGTCTGTATTGCCTCCACCTGTGCTGATTCTGTGCACCTGTGGCAGCTGGGAACACTGCACATGGCCATTTACGGTTGGTTCGCGATGGTGGAATTAGCGCCATGGCGGTAAGGTACTTTACGGCCTTGGCGATGGCGTTAGGGGCATGTCCGCTTGGTTTGTGATCTGCATAGCTTTGTGCCATGCCGGTATTTACGGCATGGTGGGTTGCGCACGCGCGACCTTGGTGCTGTTAGCGGCACCGTAAACTACGATGTTGCTAATTGCACTATCGCGGGTCATAATCGGACCTAGCGGTAAACGATGCCGGTATTCATTTACCGGCATCGTTTTCCGCTTACCGCCTGGGTCGTAATGAGGGCCCATGGATTGACAAGTAGTATACAGGGCAGATCGTTTTTGCAGATGTGAAGTCAATAGCTGCCATCGACGATATACTGCATGTGAGCATGAACAAGCCAAGCACAAATGGAAATAGATTAGTACCCTTACACATACCTTCTTCTGCTCCCATACAGGTTATGCTGGCTATCCCCTGAAGACGTGGCTCCTCACCCCTGTCAGGAATCCGCAGAACAGGCATGAAGAGGACTTCAATCGTGCCCAAACACGCACGTGTGTGGTCACTGAGCAGACCTTTGGCCTGTTGAAGGCACGGTTTTGCTGCTTCAGCAAGTCGGGTGGCACCTTCATTTACGAGCCTGAGAAGGTGGGCAAGATCATCATTGTATGTGCCATGCTGCACAACATGTGCATCCGGCGGAACGTACCTCTGCCACCTGACATGGACCAGCCACCACCAGGTGAAGTTGAAGAAGAGGGAGGAGTAGATGTTGGACATCGACTAGGTCGCGATACACTTGAGGGACGTGCTGTGTGCCAATTGGTCTTAGACCATTAGTTCTGATGCACTGGGATGCAGAAGGTGCTATGTATGTGGGACTCTGGGCACTGGGTGTGGGGGTATATGGGCACTGTAATGCAATAAATTGACACACACACCGAAGAAGCAATGTCCACTCATGTGAGTTTTTTTTACACACCTGGTGTATTGAACTGATGGTTTTTACAATGTGAATGAACCCTCCATCCCTCACACACACCCTCCCCCCTCCACCCTCTTCCCAACACCCCCATACCCCCACATACACCCTCCCCTCTGCACCCTCCCCCCTCCCCCCAACACCCCAAGACATCAATGGCACAACAGGTGTCCGGATGCACTTCAAGTGGACATGTGCAGGGAGCCCCTGCTACTGCGGACCCCCCCCCCTTCAGAGGAGGGGATTGCATCTCAGAGCGCTGCATGCTGTGCAGGGACCTGCACACAGGACTGGTCTGAGTGGAACTGGCAGGTGTGGTAGATGCTGATGATGTCGATGGTTGTGGCTCAGAAGCCTCTGTTTGCCGCTGCTCCACAGTGTTGGCAATCCTGGTGAGGATCTGGGCCACAGCAGCGAATCCATCATGGATGCACTTAGAGTTCCGGTTGATGGCCTTGATGACGACCGCAGTGTTCTCACCATTGCACAGCGAGTTGCCTCACCTTCTGCGAGGTATTGTTTGACAAATCCATGCATCTCCTCCTGCCGGCCCTCCATCCTGGACAGACGTCCCTCGAGGTCCCGTATTGCGGTGGTGGAGGTGGATGCTAGGTTTGATGGTGTGTCTGTAGTGTGTCTGTAGCCAATACGGGGCTGTCCTCTATTGGAGACCACTCTCCATGTCTGCCCTGTCCTACAGGATCCTGGTGAGGGGTGCCCGGAGGGGTGACCTGGGGGCTTGGGGTTTGACCAACATCCTCTGAATAGAAGCCTTCTGCATTAGTGTCGTCATCATGGTCCTCTTCCACATCGCCAGTATGAGGTGCCGATGCAGCTGTCTCCCCTATCGAGCTTGTGGCGGCGGACTGTGAGCCCTCATGCTCAGTTTCCACATATGTGGCCTCACCCAGTGTGGATTGTGTCTCCAGGGGTGCAGGGGCAGGTGTCTACTGGTCCTGTGTAGGGGGCTGCGGGGCAGGTTGGGCACTGGTGGCTGACTTGCGTGGCACTTGGACCATCCTTGTTCCCATCGACGTGGATGGCCTGGTGCCATCATCCCAGCCCCTGGGCCTTTTGGCAGGTGTCGTGGCATGTGCACTTGCATCACGTTCATCGAAGTCTTGCATTGGTTTCTGTGGGGGACAGAGAGAGGCAGGGCGGGGCAGAGGCATGGTGGTGCTTGCATCATGCATGCATTGGTCTTTGTGGAGTTAGTGCCATGAGGATCTCTGCATGCTTGTTGTCGCGGCGGACTGTGTGCGTGCAAGGTTTGGGGGGGAGTATTGTCATCCCTCAGGTGTTCACATGTTCACCATGGTGTCTGCTGTGGGGCCCATGGGTGTGTTGTGTCTTGCGTGCTGTGTGACACGTGAAGTTCATCTGTGTATCGGGTGTGTATTTGGGTATGGGAGCGGCACGCAGCATGAATTTTGATGAGACAGTGGTGGGGCCACCATCTGGACAGGAATATGTGTATGTGTGTATGATGGGCCATGTATTGGCTCGCATCACAGTCACATTTGTTGGTCAACTGTGATCATTGGTTGTCAGGTGTTTGTGGGGACACTCACCTTCATCAGCCGATAATGGGACTCCGAACTCCACTCCACCGACTCCTTTGATGGACTCGACATCAATTAATGTGCTGCAGGTCTCTTCATGGTATGAATGCAGTATGAAAGTAAGCATGGGTGATATGAACATAGAGTGAAATGTTTTATGGACTGGGATGTACTTCTCTATGAGAGAGGAGAGCAACTAACAGATACCTATGAAATTTTTATTTCGAATAATTGTCAAATAATGAAATACTACATGTTATTGAATGTGCATAGTGAAATTGAAAATTATTGAGATAATGTTTGTGGTTTAAAATTGTGTGGTAAATTTCTACAATTGTAGAATAGAAAAGTTTTAAAAAAGTTTTTTATTAACAATGTGTTAAAAAATGATAAATGACTATTTTTGATACAAATTGGTGTGGCATATGACAATATAATGAGTATAAATCATATGTAAAAAGGAAGAAACCACATTAGGATTGTGGGGAAGCAAGTGACCCTGTAAACATAGTGTATTGTTAACCAAAAAATTTGATAGAGGGCTGTTTACAAGTGGTCGGTAAAAAAGTACCTCTGGTCTCTCTAAGTTTGTTGCAGGTCTCTTCCCACCTTGCCAATTTAATAGGTAAGTGGGCAACGCCGCCTGTGCCAGCACCTGACTGTGATTGGCCAACAGGATATTCCTTACTCTTAGGCGCAGGTCATCCCGCCGCTTTTTGCAGTCCCTCACGGTGCGTGCAGTGGTGCCAACCACACTCACTTTCCTTGCTACTTCCTCCCAGATCTCCTTCTACCTGAGCTGTGCTGGACGCCTCAGGTCAGCACAGAAGACCACGTCTGCATGCTCCACTAGTGTATCTGCTAACATGTTGAGCTCCTTGTCCTTGAATATGGGTTTGTGCAAGCGGGCAGTGCCTATCTGGGTTGCTTTTGACATCTTCTCCAAGGTGTGTTAGGGGTTTAGCCTGAACAGGTCCAGTCTGTGGAGGATGGGAATGGATTTTGTTTTTAAAGATTGCCGCCGGTGCATTTCCAGTTGCAGCACGATGATGTTACTTCCGGGGCCGGTAATGACAGACCCGTTAATACAACTGTGTTAATACCAGTACCGCTATTTGGGGGATGCCGATGGAGGATAAGTTATCTGCGCATTTCATGGTGCCGCTATCTGGGGGTTTGCAGGTGTGCGCGTACTCACACACTCGTGATCAGCCGCTGTTGGCTGGATCGAGGCTACACGGACATGTTGTTACCGGCATGCCGGTAAAGGCGGATTTTTAGCGGCAATCTCGTAATGAGGCCCTACATCTTTTTTTCGCTTTTTGTAGGCCGCCTTAAAAAAAGACTGATTTCTTTCAGCCGCTATTAGGCGGCCTACAAAAAGCAAAAAGGCAAAATTGCTTTGTCCCCATCCCTGCCCTATCTGGCAGGATTTTCCCAAAAAGGGGTGTTTCACCCCCAAACATCCCTCCCTCAGCTCCTGCCGCCACCCTTACCACCCAAGACTCCCCCAAAATAAATCCACACATACAACACATGCACACAAACACTTACCCGTTCTCCCCCAACAGCGCTCCCGGGTCCTGGCACCCATGTCAGCCCCTGCGTGCACTCGCGTGCGGTAGGGGCCTGACAGTTCGATTTAGAAAGACCGCTCTGTGCAATCACAGAGCGGTCTTTCTAAATTGATCTTTTTTAAATCTTTTTTTTAAAATTATTTATTGACTTAAGACCATGCAAGACATGCGTATGATAATGATGCCACCCTAAAGCCTTTTTGGATAACAGATAAGCCGCCGGGAGAAGGCCAAGGGAAAAGGCCTTCCCCCCTCTCTGCAGCTCCGCTGCGAGGGATACTGCCAGCGATCCAGAAGTACGGCCCCAAACAGCATGAGAAGCCCTCATCCGCTCCCCGTCCACGGCCGCTACCCGCCCAGCACACGTGGTCCGTGTGTGGGCCTGGCAGCAAGATGGTTGCCCTGGTTGCCCAGGTAACCAACATCAACATGCCCTTGCCCGGGAATACGGACGAAACGCCCGCGAAACCCAGCATCCCGAGCCAGGCCTCTCACTGGTGCACACAGCCTGCCAGCCCCTCCCCTCCTGCTTTAAAAGGAGTGGGAGGAGGCCGACAGGCGAAACCGCCGGGAGAAGGCCAAGGGAAAAGGCCTTCCCCCCTCTCTGCAGCTCCGCTGCGAGGGAGACTGCCAGCAATCCAGAAGTACGGCCTCAAACAGCATGAGAAGCCCTCATCCGCTCCCCGTCCAAGGCCGCTACCCGCCCAGCACACGTGGTCCGTGTGTGGGCCCGGCAGCAAGATGGTTGCCCTGGTTGCCCAGGTAACCAACATCAACATGCCCTTGCCCGGGATTACGGACGAAACGCCCGCGAAACCCAGCATCCTGAGCCAGGCCTCTCACTGGTGCACACAGCCTGCCAGCCCCTCCTCTCCTGCTTTAAATGGAGTGGGAGGAGGCCGAAAGGCAAAGCCGCCGGGAGAAGGCCAAGGGAAAAGGCCTTCCCCCCTCTCTGCAGCTCTGCTGCGAGGGAGACTGCCAGCGATCCAGAAGTACGGCCCCAAACAGCATGAGAAGCCCTCATCCGCTCCCCGTCCACGGGCGCTACCCGCCCAGCACACGTGGTCCGTGTGTGGTCCGGCAGCAAGATGGTTGCCCTGGTTGCCCAGGTAACCAACATCAACATGCCCTTGCCCGGGAATACGGACGAAACGCCCGCGAAACCCAGCATCCCGAGCCAGGCCTCTCACTGGTGCACACAGCCTGCCAGCCCCTCCCCTCCTGCTTTAAAAGGAGTGGGAGGAGGCCGACAGGCGAAACCGCCGGGAGAAGGCCAAGGGAAAAGGCCTTCCCCCCTCTCTGCAGCTCCGCTGCGAGGGAGACTGCCAGCAATCCAGAAGTACGGCCTCAAACAGCATGAGAAGCCCTCATCCGCTCCCCGTCCAAGGCCGCTACCCGCCCAGCACACGTGGTCCGTGTGTGGGCCCGGCAGCAAGATGGTTGCCCTGGTTGCCCAGGTAACCAACATCAACATGCCCTTGCCCGGGATTACGGACGAAACGCCCGCGAAACCCAGCATCCTGAGCCAGGCCTCTCACTGGTGCACACAGCCTGCCAGCCCCTCCTCTCCTGCTTTAAATGGAGTGGGAGGAGGCCGAAAGGCAAAGCCGCCGGGAGAAGGCCAAGGGAAAAGGCCTTCCCCCCTCTCTGCAGCTCTGCTGCGAGGGAGACTGCCAGCGATCCAGAAGTACGGCCCCAAACAGCATGAGAAGCCCTCATCCGCTCCCCGTCCACGGGCGCTACCCGCCCAGCACACGTGGTCCGTGTGTGGTCCGGCAGCAAGATGGTTGCCCTGGTTGCCCAGGTAACCAACATCAACATGCCCTTGCCCGGGAATACGGACGAAACGCCCGCGAAACCCAGCATCCTGAGCCAGGCCTCTCACTGGTGCACACAGCCTGCCAGCCCCTCCTCTCCTGCTTTAAAGGGAGTGGGAGGAGGCCGACAGGGGAAGCCGCTGGGAGAAGGCCAAGGGAAAAGGCCTTCCCCCCTCTCTGCAGCTCTCCGCTGCTCAACGGCGTTTGTCGGCGCGGCTGGCCACATCACTAAAGGTAAGGCTGCAAGCATGAGCCTCAACACTTTCACACACCACCTGATGCCACCCCTACCCGCTGCAAGGAACGCACGATTAAGATCGCGCACAGCCCTGGCCCCTCCCACCTCCCTCGCTCCGCATCTCCACACGCGGAACAAACGCCTGGGGGGGAGAACATTCTGCTTTGCGCAACATCTGCCGATCCAGGCCACCATGCGCCACCCGCCTGCCCTCCGTCACATGCCTCCTGCGGCTACTGCAGCACCACAACGCCCTTCAGTAGCAACGCTACTAGCAGACGCTGCCCCCACCGATGGCCATAACCCACTCCAGGCTGGTCACACACCGCCTCTTGTCTCTACCATACCCACAGAGCAAGCGCTAGCTGATGTCTTTGCGCCCACTGTTATTGATGTGCATGATGCCCCCATTGCTACCAAACTGCTTGCGCTTGATGCACCCACTGTTATTGATGTGCCTGATGCCCCCACTGCTACCAAACTGCTTGCGCCTGATGCGCCCACTGTTATTGATGTGCCTGATGCCCCCATTGCTACCAAACTGCTTGCGCTTGATGCGCCCACTGTTATGATTGTGCCTGATGCCCCCACTGCTACCAAACTGCTTGCGCCTGATGCGCACACTGTTATTGATGTGCCTGATGCCCCCATTGCTACCAAACTGCTTGCGCCTGATGCGCACACTGTTAGCACTGTGCCTGTTGCCCCCAAGCTTGTACATGGATCTGTACCTACCACTTCTCTGAAATGTGGCCTGGTCAATGCCCGATCTATCCCAGCCCATGCCCTGGATATTCATGACCTCATACTCAAAAACAGGACAGACCTCCTCATTATCACTGAAACCTGGCTGAATGAAACCTCGGGCCGAGCCCTCGCCCTTTCCATCCCAGATGGTTATACTATCCACAGGCAAGATAGACCCCTCACGAGGGGCGGCGGAATAGCTCTCATCGCCAAAGAAAGCCTTGCTATTAGAAGAACAGAAGGCAACCTTGGCCACAACTGTGACTACCTCCCACTCAAAATCAATCTCTCCCCTAATATGACTTTGGCCCTCCACATCGTTTATCGCCCCCGGGGCCTATCACTGAATTCCATGAATCCCTTATTCACTCCCTCTCCGGCAACTTGAAAAAGACATCCAAAGTCCTACTCGCAGGTGACCTTAATCTTGGCCTTTATGATCCCAACGACGCCCACGCAGCCACCTTGGAAAAAGCCCTATCCACCTTAGGATTCGCGCAAGCCATCTCCCTTCCGACGCACTCCAAAGGACGCTCACTGGATTGGATTAGCCACCACAACTGCCCAGTACTTATTACTGAGAACTCACCCATACCGTGGTCCGACCATCACTACATCCAATTCAACATCGATACCTCCAAAGAGCCCCCCTTGCCCACTATCCCCCTCCCTCCAGGGCTCTCCAGAAGCTCCCGTCAACTCACTGCAGAAAACATTACCCCACTCCTGAAAGTGCCCGCACTCCAGGCCCCCTTCTCGCAGGACCCAGAAACCCTTGCCAGATCCTTCAAGCTAGCAATCACCCAAGCAGTTGATGCTATTGCCCCCCTCACTCTCAGGAAAGCTAAGAAAACCAAGCACACCAATGCCTGGTTCACCCAGGATCTGCTCCAAATGCGTGTAAAGAAACGAGCCGCCCTCGCAGCCTGGAAAGCCAACCCCAATGATGCAACCAAACTAGCTTTCAAGACCATCTCCAAAGACTATAAACTAAGCATAGTCCATGCTAAAGCAAACTCCTTTAACACTAGGATAGCCAACGCCAAATCCGGCACAAAGGAAATCTTCACCATTTTTAGGGAGCTGGAAACCCCTTCCACCCCTCCACCCACCCTCCTAAAGGATGAGAAATGGTGCAACGACATCCAATCGGCCATGCTTAACAAACTAAACACCCTACAAACAAAAATCCAAGCTCACCAAAAGGCCCTTACTCTCCTAATTGCCACTCAGAATAGCAAACAGAATAAAGAGACCAAAATCAAATCCTCCCCGGTATTCAACTTCAAGGACGTGACGGAATCTGAAGTCATCTCCCTCCTAAAAACCATTAAACCATCTAACTGTAAGGGCGACGCCTGCCCCTCTCAGCTCATTAAGGACTGCGGCGCGACACTTGCACCCTTCCTGACAGCATTCATCAATGCCTCCTTCCAGTCTGGCCATGTCCCATCTGACCTCAAGGAGGCCTGGGTACGACCGCTCCTCAAGAAGCCCTCCATTGACCCTGTGGCACCATGGAACTACAGGCCCATTACCACCGTCCCCTTCCTGCTTAAAATTCTGGACAAAGCAGCCTACCTGCAAGTCCAGAAATTCCTCGAGGATCACCACCTTCTGGGCCGTCGGCAGTCTGGCTTCAGGCCACGACACGGCACCGAGACTGCCCTCCTCGATTTAAAAAATCAAATGGACGACATCAGAGACGCTGGTAAACCAGCGCTCCTTCTGCTCCTTGATTTATCGGCCGCGTTTGACCTCGTGGACCACAATACTCTTTGCCATCACCTCTCCATCGCAGCAAACTTCTCCCCTAATGCATGCGCATGGATCACCTCGTTTCTACAGGAAAGGGCCATGAAAGTCTTCTCCGACTCAGCATGCTCTTCCCCTAGTCAGATCAAATGTGGGGTGCCTCAGGGCTCCTGCATTGCGCCCACCCTCTACAACCTATTTACTAGGCCCCTTTTCAACCTTCTTGACACCCTGGGTATCTCATATACCAACTACGCTGATGACACCCAGGTGCTCATCCCCCTCACAGGTGACTATGAGGCAGATAGGATCACCCTCAACTCCATCTACTGTACCATCCAAGCCTGGATGGCTGAAAATTGGCTATGCCTAAACAGTGACAAAACCGAGCTTCTGCTCATTGGGTCACCTACCATCCTGGGCAACCTCAACAAGAACTATCGCTCCTTCACCATCGATAATATACCCATCGCTGTGTCCCATACAGTAAAAACTCTGGGTGTCTACCTAGACTCTAATCTCACCATGAATAGACAGGTTAACGCCATTGCTTCCTCTTCAGCATACTACTCAAAACTGCTTAACGCAGTAAGACCCTTCCTAACGACACAGAACTGCCTTACTATCGCTAGAGCCACTATCGGCTCAAGACTGGACTACTGTAATGCTCTCCTCGGAGGCACCTCCAGCAAAAACATTGCCAAACTCCAACTTGTCCAGAACAATGCCCTTAGGGCTGCCACTGGATTCCCAAAAAAGGACCACATATCGGACCTAAGGAGACAGGTTCACTGGCTTCCTGTCAAACAGAGAATCATCTTTAAAATCCTCTCCATCACTCATAAATGCCTACATGATCTGGCACCCCCCTATTTCGCCCAGCGCATCGCCTTCCCCACTTCCACAAATCCATCTAGGCTAGCCTACACCAACATGATCACCAAGCCCAAAACCTGCAGAGTGTGTGCAGGGGGCTCCAGCTTCCCAGCCATCGCTGCCACCCACTGGAACGCACTACCATCACACATTAGGGTAATTGACTCTCACCTGGCCTTCCGCAAGGCCATCAAAACCAGCCTGTTTGTCTGAAATGTCAGGTGCCGTATGCCCATCTGTACTCTGTAACCTAGCACATATGATGTAACCAAGTAACCGCATGTCCTAATGTACTCATGCCTACGTACACTTTCATGTAAACAGCGCCTCAAATCCTTGGGGCTGTAGTGTGCTTTACAAATGTAAAAATAAAATAAAAAAATAAGAATCCTAGCCCCTTGGACAGCAAGATATTTAGTGTAACAAGCCACTGAGACTACTCGCCTCCAAAATACACTAATATCATGCTGGCTGGCCCCACAGTGGGGAAATCACAGCCTTCCTACCTCGTGGGAAATATATGATAAAAAAGCAAAAGGAAGGCACTGTTGTGTGTGTCAATACTAATCTTTCATGAGAGAGACCAAGAGTTAGTCCTAAAACATATACAAGACCTATAACTCGACACAGATTTTTACATATAAAAAATCATACTCAATTTGATTACAAATGTTCACACATAATACTAATACCATAAAACACTACAAATAATGGGTAAAACCACAATCTTATACACAAAATGGAATGTATACAAAATTATATAATATAAATCCAGAGTATGACATCAAACTGGATTTTTACTAGCGTGGATATATTAATCAAACTCTCTCACGCTGTACTAAGAGACCAACTCATACAAGTTTCTGGCCTATCAAGGCAAATATCTGCCAGACATTCATCAGGGGCAACAATATTCCATTTGTGTGTATTGTGTGTTCACTGGCAATATATTTCAATCATCTATCCCCTTGGTCTTCCTGATGATCCCTGAATGGGATAAAGACACAATTTGATTACACTAATATGCTCTTCTTCAATCAACCTCATAATTATGCTTCCCCCAAGGATATAAACATTAGTAATATACCTGAATGGTCTGTCTGATATGACTTATATAGGCCACCTGCAACCGCTTGGGTTGCTACCACTGGCTTCCTCACTTTGAATACGCCAGGTTTTCTTCCTCTTGCGATCCTGGAAGATAAAACAAGCTCAATAATTGTGGATTCACTCCTAAACACTATCTATTGACATCTCTCATGCTTACACTATTATCTTACCTCTGATGGAGTGTGGGATCTATCTCTCTCTGAGTGTAATCCGTATCTTAATAAATGAATGTAAAGTTCTATACAAAAAACAAAAAGGTGAAGGAAAACACTAGACCTTTTATGGTCATCACAAAGCTCCAGTCTTTATAACACTTATATCTTGGACTTACTTGAGCATATACAGGAGACCGCTGGGTTTCCATTTCCATCATATATCTCAAATCCACCTGAGGACAGTGGGATTTACTGTTCCTTATAAGCCCACTCTGAAGGCTCAATTATGCCCAGTGGAGAAGGGAAGTATCTGAAATGCCCAAATCAACTTGAAATTAGGAGAGCTGCACTTTTGTAGTAATCTA
This sequence comes from Ambystoma mexicanum, assembly GCF_040938575.1. Lineage (NCBI taxonomy): Eukaryota > Metazoa > Chordata > Amphibia > Caudata > Ambystomatidae > Ambystoma > Ambystoma mexicanum. The sequence goes on from NC_090922.1 coordinate 44,894,059, forward strand.
AATCTGATGTTGCCAGTGAGATCATCTTACCAGGGCTTCTACATTTTGAGTTCGACTGCCGTGTTAGTCTGGAACCGCGCTGTGTTTCGAAAATGGCCGACATCATTATGCAACACAGCACGTAGACGTCATCAACGGGCTGGTCCGGCCTGGCACATCTATTCCCACCCCGGTCTTATGCATTGGTGTGTGAAAGACTCTAAGACTTGTATCTTAGTTCCAGTGTTGAAGTGAAATAAAGACTTCTTTTAAGACACCGGATTACAACATATGTAATTATACCTCAGCTCTCATACTACCATGACCCAATGATCGACGATAAATATTACAAAGTTAATAGTGTGGGCATTCGAAAACACTCTTCATTATTCTCCCCCTATATTCGGGAAATGGCCACAGTCCTGCACCTAGACTGATAGATCCCTGGCCATTAAACATGGCCGCCATAAGTTTGTGTGTCACCTATGGTGATCATTCTTGTGAAGCGGCTATCTGGAGCTAAGAGGATGGAATCATTTATGTTAAGATCTCTGTGATGATTGTGGGTTGTATCATGTTTTAGGGTCAATTCTAGGTCTTTCTCATGAAAGATTAGTCAATACTATGGGCCTCATTACGAGGTGGGTGGAATGGGTTTAACGGCGATGGTAATGGTCAGACCAGACGTCCTTTGCGGGTCCCGCAAGGGGACCAGGGAGCTAATAACGGGCCCGTTATGAATGAGGAATTACCGGATCCTCCAAGCTTGGAATGACCCGGTAATTCCTCATTCAAGGAACCCAGACTCGTGTTTATTAAGGGCATGGCATGGCTACCTCCAAACTCGTAATGAGGCCCTATGTGTTAATAAACAGTTCCATGTGTTAAAATCGCAGCAAAAATGGCCGTTTACACAAAAAATCCCTGCAAAAAGGCTGTGGTTTTGCCGCCGCGATCCATGTAAAGGATGCGGGAGACACCGCCGCAACCCTCAGACCCATTATACCATTTAAGGGGAGCGGGGGACACCCCCGCAACCCCCACTCCCCTTAAATAGTATAATGGGGGTACACCTTTACCAGGTTAAACCACAGCATTTTTGCAGCGATTTTTTGTAAAGGCAATATTTTTGCCGCAATTTTATTACTGCATACTGTATTAACACTCACAACATCACCTTCCCTTTGTTTATTTATCATATATTTCCCACGACGTAGGAAGGCTGTGATTTGGATTAAAGCGCTATATAAACAATACAATACAAATACAAATACAGTGTGAGATTAGTGTGAGGGGAGAGCTGCAATGTGATATATCGCTGATGGGGAAAAAAGAAAGAAATGTGCACAGGCTGGTGACCGAGGCGATATTGGGTCCCAGTATGCTGCAGCACCCAAACTCTCGCACACCCACCATGTCTGCTCCAGGGTATGCCAGCCAGCCACATGCACCCATTCTCAGTGCAGTTCCCCTTAGAGTGCAAAGCACATGAAATGATAAGTGACTAGGAACAGTGACCTACAGGATCATTGATTTTCAACAATTGATGAGTGTATCATCATGTCTTTCTACAGAACCTGTGCAGCGTACAGGTACTTTTTGCTAGTGTCGAATAAAGCAAAGCAAATAAATGGTATTATTAAGAGACCCAAAGTTATTCTGAGCCAGAGATTACATTACCCTTTAAAGAAATACAGCAACATGTTATGATGGATGGGATGAGTTATCTGTGTGGCATTTGCAGCATAATGTGCTTGCTTTTTCATGCTGTATCAGCATTGTCTGAGGGATGGTCCAAACATGGTTTTAGAAGGCTACGCTTTCTGAAACATAATACCCTGGCTTGCTATCAATAGTTGCACAACCAAAGGTGTTCCTGCTATCCGGAAAAGCGCGACTGTTGTCAAAGGAAACCAAAGCATTGAAGCTAGTGCTGGGCCAACTAAGTGGAAGGGATGAGCTCTGTTTGGTTAGCCCACATCACGAGCCCAGCTGCATGGATGTGCCCTCACTGATGTATTATTGATGAGAATGACTTGCAAATAGACAAATCTAAATGCACGGGCTGCAGTAATTTCATCTATGTCGGACTGGGCGAGAAAGACACGATTCTGCAAAGTGTCTTCAGGTGATAAAAGCGAAGCCCCAGCACTTTGCTAACATGTATCAAGGATAATGTTTCAGGTGCTCAGAAGCAGAATTAGTGTTTCATGAGGTCCTTTTTGAAAGACTGTGGATGCCGGTGAGTTCCTTGGAGGGTTTGTAGCTTGATTCTTTTTTGAAAAATTACTAATAGGGGCTTACAATGGACGTCTTTTTATCCACTCCAACATGCTCTCTAGCTGGTCCGCGTGGTTCCAGACTAACACGGCAGGCAAATTCAAAACGTAGAAGCCCTGGTAAAATGGTCTCACTGGCAACATTAGATTTAGATTACTAAAAAAGTGCACTTCTCCTGATGTCAAGTTGATTTGGGCATTTCAGATACTTTCCTTCTCCACTGGGCATAATTGAGCCTTCAATGGGGGCTTATAAGGAACATGAAATCCCCCTGCCCTGCGGTTGATTTAAGATATATGATGGTGATCGAAACCCAGCAGTCTCCTGTATAGGCTGAAGTAAGTGTGAGATATAATAGTGTCATAATGACTACAGCTTTGTGATGACCATAAAGGGTCTAGTGTTTTTCCTTCTCCTTTTTGTTTTTTGTATAGAACTTTACATTCATTTATTGAGAGACTGAGTACAGTCAGAGATAGATAGATCCTGCACTCCATCAGAGGTAAGATTGCAGTGTAAGCATGAGAGATATCAATAGATGGTGATAACAGTTTAGGAGTGATTCCAAAACTATTGAGGTGGGTTTATCTTCCAGGATAGCAAGAGGAATAAAACCTGGCGTATTCAAAGTGAGGTAGCCAGTGGTAGCAACACAAGCGGTTGCAGGTGGCCTGTAGAAGTCATATCAGACAGACAACTACAGTATAGTACTAAGGTTTATATCTAAAAGCCTTGGGGGAAGGTTAATTATGAGGTTGAGTAAATAAGACCATATTAGTGTAATAAAATTGTCCACTAAGGCAACGTTCTTTCCTGGTTCTGTTAAATGCTACAGCCCCATTTTAGTATCTTCACAAGCCAAGGTTTTGTCACCCTTTCCTTGGCCACTGCTACATTAAGGCATTCCGGGATTTTCTCTTAAGTGGGAATTATTGAATGTTTTTGAAGTACACAATGAGATGCTCAATGGTGGAAGTTACACTATGGAACACTGGGTTTCTAAACAACGGGAGGCTGTGATGCAGCACCATGGAATGACAGTATGCTAGGTTAGGGAGTTTCACAGTGGAATGCAAATGTGCTACATCTGGAATGCCAGGATGCTTCATAGTAGAATACAAATGTTCTACATACCCGGATTCCCAGTGCACACTGCTAAATGTTCTTGTGCCACAGAATTAGATATCTGGTTTTGGCTCAATATAAGGCGTGTGCAGTAAGCAATATAACGTTGGGATGCTACATTATGAAATGCCAAAACTGCTAAAGAATGAAATAGCTGTCTTCTATACTATAGAGTGGTTTTCTAATGAAGTTTGGATTGCCAGAGGATTACACTATGGAATGCCAGAGCTTTGCATTGTGGAATGCCAGAGGTCTACACTAAGGAATGCTGGGTCAAAACATCATATCAAGCTGGAGTTCAAGGCATAGAATCTTGGAGTGTCTCACAGTGGAATGCTGGGGGTGCTGCAGCATGGTACACGTGTGCTGTCCTATAGAATGTATGTTCTAAAACACAGGAATCCCTGCCTGGGACTTCTGCATTGACAAACCCTTTACACAGTTTAAATGTTTGTGTTGGTCGACTTCTGTTTTTCTTTGCTTTCACCTTTTTCTTCCCCATTAGCCATCACCCGCTGACAGAGTTTACCGCCTGTAGGCGTCCTTTACTTGAACTCTGTGACTGAAAGAACACAGAGAGGCACGTGGATAGTTAAGAGTTACATAGTTGATAGTTTGAGTAAAGCTAACACTGACAAACATCCTCTTACCCAGGGGAGTCACCGACGCTACCAGCCTCTTAGACCTGTGCAGAATCTGCTCCTGGATCCGTTGCTGGCCCCTGCTCTGCTCCTGGCGATCAAACCAAAGGGAAGCAAGAGGGATACATATTTAAAGGTGTGCTGCTTCAAGGTGCATCATCAGTGGAAGTGGAAAAAGGCGTGACACGGAAGTATGTGTGTGCCACAATTTCCTTTACAATATGAAACAACATTCACAGCAAAACTCTGCAAATCCGATTATGAGCATTAATGTAATTGGATTGCATATGATATATTTGTATCGCGCTACAACAGTACTTATAAACAAATAGAAACCCTAAATGAAAAAACCATGAGTGAAGAAGAATATGAAAAATAAAGCACATGTTTTTAAACAATATGTATGGAACCAAAAAAGCATCACATTCCAGTAATTGCTCAATCTTTTACTATATTAATGTCAATATTGTTCGTGCTGAGAAATTCAGTTGAGTATATCTTTGCTGTTAGCAAAGTTGGTGGCAATATTTTTTGTTGTTCATAGAAATATCAAATAAGCTTATGTTTAGTATATTTATCCAAAAGAACGTCCTTTCGTAAGACATGTGCGGAAGTGAACCTCACACATGTGGTGAAATTTAAAAGGAAAACCACGGCCATCAGAAATACAACAATGTTGTATTTATAATTGCTGGTACTTTCGCTTTGAGTCTCCTGGGCTCCCCAGGGTCGGGGGAGCCCGGGAGACTTGAAACAAAAGCCACTGTAAACATAAATATAACGTGGTTGTATGTATTATTGCAGTGGTTTTCTTTTTAAGTCTCCCAGGCTGCCCCGGCTCAGGGGAGCGCGAGAGATTGAAAAAGAAAACCACGGCAATCATTAATACAATGCGGTTGTATTTATAATTGCCTGGAATAAAAAAAAACACAAATAAGCACTTACCAGCAGCACATGGCAGGAAGGATCCTGACTACATTCTCTGCTCTCCGGCAATAATGAAGCAAAAGTTGGTTGTAATAAGCAAAAGCTACCAGTAGGTGGCTTTTGCTTCATTATTGCCTCAAGAGCAGAGCTTAACACAAGCACAGGAGGCTCATCCATTTCACAAAATGGATGCCTCTGAGTGCTTGAAATTTTTGACTTTGAGCCTCATTTGCTCAAAATTTTACCAAGGAACTTTCTTTTAAACTATTTTCTATATATATTTTTGATTATGGCACATCTTTTGGGGCAATAAACATTTTGAGTGAACTTCCCCTTTAAGTGGGTAACAAAATATAAAACAATCCATCATAAGTTAAGAAGGCACTGCATATGGATATCGTTGTTAGTGCTTCTCTTTGGAAGGCTCATGATGACATATTCACTGTTTGGGGGCAGCTGCCCCATGGCACGCTAATGTCTTTTATTTTTTCTCTCCTCTTTTCCCCTTCATTTCTGCAAGCTGTGACATTTTTACATTCATACCATCACAACACTGATTGGACGTACCTCGCCTGGCATGGTCAAAGGTTACTGATGATTCTATGCACCGATGAATTCGTCTTAATGGAGTTGACAGAGTTAGCACTTTGGGTGCTTTTTACGGTGCATACAAAGTCTATGATGTGTGTTGAGTTGGAGGCATTTCATATCTATGGTGGGGCAGCGACAGAGGAGAATGGGGTGGCTATGATGGGGGCCATGCCAGAGGGGGCTGGGGTGGTCCAGTCGCTACCTGATGTGCCTCTGAGATGGCAAATAAAGCGGGATTCCCTGAGCTCCCTTCCACCCATTGAAGGCACAGCATTGTTTTCCATGATGAGGGTGCCAGAATCTCAAATAACAAAACAGGACAACCAGTTCCATGAGATCCTGACTGGGACAGATCATGGAGCAGTGTTAATCTCCAACCACAGCATTTAGTAAAAGCAACGCACTTGCATACCAGAGCAGATGGCATCTTCCAAGCCAATCGCAGAGAATGAGGTCCGGTGAGAACTCTGCACCTGTACAAAGGCAGAGCAGATGATCACAGCTATGAGGCATTACACGTGGGCACAGGGCATATTTGAGACAATTGAACTGGCAGGTGAGAATAATAGAAGCAATTGACCTAACAATAATTGCCCAAAGACCCAAATAGGGAATCAATGGAAAAGGGACCTATCAGAAGGCCTGATACAGGTCACCCAAAAGACAGACCAATCCCAGGCTGGCTTACAAATAGACCCACCCCCCACATGTGCAAGGTGTTTAAAAGGATCCTGAGAAGGCCAGTATTGGGCATAAACCAGAAGGAAAGGGGATACTGCTACATGTAGCCTGCCTGTTAGTAGTTATCCAGCAGAAGCTATGCCAGACCCTAGACTGTGATAACGCCACCAGTACCAGTGATGTGCTGGAGGTGTAGCTCACATCAAAGTCCTAGTCAGGCAGCCAATATTATTACCCTCCTGCCGGGGGTCTCTGTTCTCAGAATTTCCTTTGGGACCACAGGGACCTGGAAGAAGATACAAGACCTGAGTTTTTTCCCAAAGGAAATTCTGAGAACAGAGACCCCCGGCAGGAGGGTAATAATATTGGCTGCCTGACTAGGACTTTGGCGGGAAGAAATACTATTTCTATGTATCTAGAAGAAACAAGGCTGTGAATCTGTATATGTGGTAGAAGGAAAAGAAGGCACTATCCCAAACCCAAAGAAGGGGAAGGAGTGAGTGCTCACTCCTATAAGAAAACTGAATGGAGAAAAAAACAGAAGACTGCAGAAAGGTCTAAGGAATAGAAAAGATGTGGAGATGCCCGATTAAGAAAGAGATAACTCATGGAGAGGTATAGACAATTAAAGGACCATGAATAAGTCTTGATAGAAAAGAGAAAGAAAGTGGAACTGTCTGAAGAAGCGAGAGACTGTGGAGAGCTCAGAAAGGGAGTCACCAACACGAAGACAAGCAAAGAAGAAGGAGCGCATGCCCTGACCAAGTGAGAGAGAAAGGGAAGCGAGTGACGGACAGACGGTCTGAGGACAGGACCTGTTAGAAGCATCCCAGAGGCTCTTTCTGTTGAAAAAAAGAAAAACTATTTTGACTAAAGGACCTAAGGAATGGGTGGGCCATAAGCAACTCTAAGCCTTCTGGTCCGCCACAGGAGCAGATAAAGGTGACGGTAGTGGAGTGAGGGAAGGAAGCAAATTCCCTGCACAAAAAATCTAAGAGATAGCAAGTACCCTGATCCCAAAAAGATAGAATCTTTCTGACATCCAACTCAGATGGTTGAGAAGGAGTATCTTCTGTGCTCGTGTTTGAGGTTAATGAACCACCACCAAAACCCAGTGCATGGGATAGACTGAGAGCCATAGCCTAGGAGAAAATCAAGTATTGAGAGAATTATTATAGTTATTATTATTAGGGTATTTATTGAGCGTGGATCTAGCTTTGAGAAGCAACGGAGCGCTTTACAATCATATGGGGAAAAGAACAGTGACGGGAGCAGAGAAAAAGGAGAAGGGAGCTAACAGGGGAGGGCGGGCAGTTGGCAGCATGGGGGAAGGTAGGGTGGGGAGTGCATGGTGTGTGGGCCTATGTGTTAAGTAGGAGCCATTCCTTGAAGAGGAGGGTCTTGAGCTCTTTCCTATACTGTAGAAGTGATGGGGCAAGTCTGATGTTGACGGGGAGGAGGTTCCAGAGTCTTGGAGCATGGACAAAGAAGGGCTTTCTTCTGGTTCTTCCCTTCCTACAATGTTGTTAATCAAGTCTGCACATTTCCCTACTTCTGGTGTATCGCAAGCCTCTGGAGATGCTGAGTTTCCCAGTAAGGTAACTTGGGGACTTCAGGAGGTCAGCCTTGCAGATGATGCAACAGGATTTGAAGATGATACAGGCTTGCAGTGTCAGCAAGTGCAGTTCGATGAGGGTGGTTGAATATGTGGAGTCCTTTAATGAGTCTTGCTGCAGCATGCAGGACACATCAGGGGTGCCTGGGTAGTCACAGGAAGACATTCCAAAAGGGCATTGCCACCATCCTGGTGGGGGAGTGCCAAGGCTTGGACAGTGAATCTGAAGTTGTTTTCTGAGATGAAGGGCTTGATTTTCCAAAGGAGAGAACATTGGTATTAGGCTGTTTGTGTCTTCCTTGCTATGTGCTGTTTTAACCTGCAGTGTCTGTCGATGTAGAACCCAAGGGACTCGGCATAGGGGGGCAGCTGGGGTGTGCGTTCCTTTAGGTTCATAGCAGAGAGCCAGGTCTTGATGTCAGGGTGTTCAGTGGTGTTGGTCAGCAGTAGGAATTCCTTCTTGGAGGGGTTGAGCTTCAGGCAAGTACTAGACATCCAGGACTGGATCAATGTGAGGCAGGCCTTGAGCCTATGGATGGAGGATATCTTGAGTTAGATCTGCGTGTCATCTGTGTACTGGTGAAAGTGGATGTTGTGTGGAGAGAGGGGGGTCTGAGTGGTTCCATGTAAAGATTGAAGATCAGGAGGGACAGGATGGATCCTTGCAGAACTTCACAGGTGATGGGTAGAGTTGGTGATCTGGTAGAATCCATTTGTACGAACTGCTGGCAGTTTGCAAGGTAGGATTTGAACCAGCTGAGGACGATCTCACTGATCCCCATGCGGCGATGTAGATTGCTGGTGAGTGTCTGGCGGGCTACTGTGTCAAATGCTGCTTAGAGGTCAAGGAGGACAAGAAGGCCAGATGGCCATCATCAAGGATTTTAAGGGCATCGTCAATCACCTTTATGGTAGCCGTTTCTATGTTGCATCTGGGTCTGAAGCCAGATTGGTAGAACTGAAGAAGGTTATTGGCTTTGATGTGTTGGAGGAGTTGTGTGGCTACTGGATCTTACCTAGAAAGTGAAGATGGGTAATCAGGTGGTATTTGCTGAGATCGTCAGGGTTTATTGTTGTTTTTTTACGAATTGGGAGGATTTGTCCAGTCTTGAGGGTTGAGTGGAAGGTGCTGTGATGAACACATGATGACAACAACTAAGACAGACACAAGTGATCACAGTTCAAGGGTGTTTATTGAACAATGAATGCTGTGCGCACGTTGGGAAATCACCTAATCTAAACCTAAATCTAAGATGGAAGCAAGCATCGATCATCAAATGAAAAATAAGGCAGTCCTAGTGGCGTTGTGCTAAAATAAAAATGGCCTTTACTAAGAAACCTTTTGCCAAGCACTCCCAACTAATACAAAAAGGGGTGTGGGATAGTTCTCAGGAAAAGAAAGAATTGTTCTCAAATAATATATCAGGATGTGGTAGCCTGGGTCTTCCTTCCCCACATTTTGAGCACACGTTAAGATGGGACCTTGGAGCACAGTGCAGTTTCGGGCTTCTCCAGCACAAGATGACAGTTTCAATGGCAGCTCTCAGGACACACTCTCTGGCTTTCCTAGCAAGAGATGATAGTTCAGCTTTTAACCCTCAAGCTTGCGGTTATCATGCCGTCGATGGCTAAGTCTCGTTTCACTTGAAAGTCTCTTGCCTTCCAGGACCTGACGTGTTCAAACAACAAAACAAAAGTTCCTTTAACAAGTGAAAGTTCTTTTTCAATGTTCGCTGGGTGATCGGCTCACACCTGGATCTCCCTCTTCTGGGCGCTGAGCCTTCTCAATTAATTATCACAGTTCTTACATAGGATGGCAATTTCACCCCTGGGTCCCCCTCTTATGGGCACTGACCCTTCTCAATCATATTCCAAAATATCACAGATCCTTTATCAGTCAATTTTGGGTGATAGCTTCATCCATGGATCTCCCTTGGTCGGGCTCGGACCGCTCTTCTCTTTTGCAGGAATTTCTCCTCCCTCAATTTCTCACTGTCTTTTGTTTGGGTCACAGCTTCACCCCTGGATCTCCCTCGGTCGGGCTCAGACCCCTCTTGACTTTAACAGGATTCAATTCCATTGGTTTCTCAATGTTCACATTCGCTGTGGGATTCACTTCCCTTTTTCTCACACTGCTTGTAGATCAAAGTCTTTCGATTGTACAGGGATTTGGCTTGACCCTCTGTATGACCACTTTGACCTATTTAGCGGGCCCTCCTACGGCATCATATCCTCATATGGGGCTCAACCAGAGTCTCTTGAGTTAGCACCCACACACAAAGTTCAGCTTTCCCTCTTCATTCCAAGTTCATCAGCTTTGGTTTAAAACTTGCCACTTTGCGAGTCGCACTCATCACAGCCCGACTCTTATCGGTTCTCCCCTCCACTCACTTCCACGGGCCTAGGACGAAAAGGGCACAGTCACGTCTCTTCTCGCCACCCTCTCGATTCCTGCCACCTTCTTCCTTCTTTTGAACTGCCGTTTGATAGTCATCTTGTCATGCTGTCTGCTGTATTCGCCTTTCTCGTACTGTGCTCTCTGGCTCCACTCTGACTCCACCTTTTATCCCTGTGGGGAAAGGAAAGGGCCATCAGGTGTGTGTGATTCTGATCAATTGCCTGACTTTGCCTGACCCTTGTATTGGGACATGCCAGGTAAATGGCTTTGGTGTTAGTCCGTTGTCCTTTGTGTTGTGCGAAAGTGTTAGAGTTAGAAAGGGGGGTGGCAGCGGTTTGGAATATCCTAGGTGATAGGATGGGGAAAAGTTGTTAAAGGAAGGGGAATGCCACATCTCACCCATCGGAAGCCCACTCCCCCAGCACCTCCTCCAGGTGATCTTCCCTCACTGGTCCACCCCCCGACACCTGGATGACAGATCCTCAAAGTTTAGACTGGGAGACACCCTCAGGTTTCTCACAGTGCCTTGAATTAAAGAGATGCTGATGATTGTCTGGTAAGGGAGGAGTGCTTCAGTTGGAAGCGTCTTGAGTAAGGAGGCAGGGAGGATGTCATCTGCATTCGATGAGGCTTTCAGGGATTCTAAGGTGGCAGTGAGATCTTCCATAGTTAGCGTCTTGAAAGCTGTCCAGATGGTTGGGGTTTTGTAAGATGGAAAGTATAGTGTGCTTTCAGTTGTGGCGTTGGTGTCTATGTGTTGGCAAATCATGTTGATCTTGTTGATGAACAAGTCCATTTTTTCGATGGACTGTGCTATGGGTGGGTTGGGTAGATTGTTAATGTAGTGCTTGACGGCTTTGAAGAGGGCTCTGCTTTCATTGTTGGCCTTGGCTACGTCATGATTCCTGCCCCTCATGTCCCCAGCCCTCCAAGATGTCAGGCTGGAGCCAGGCCACGATCACCTACGTGGCCCTCAAGGGCCTCTCTATCCCTCCAAAGACCCACTTGGAGTCAGACTTGGCGCTTGTGGCACCAGACTCACTCACTCCCATAGGATAACATTGGGGATTGGACTTGTAGTGCATTGATGGGGACAAGATGGATGCCCCCACATATTTCGGTTCCCAGAACTGCATGTGCGGTCTAGTCTTTTGGGTGTGGTTCAGCCCAGACACACCTGGGATACCCAGAGACTATTTAAGCTACACCCAGGCTGAGAAACATGCTTTGCGTTTTCTGCACCTGCAGCATGACACTCACCGTGTTCAGATCGGTCTCCAGTAGGCCTGCATCTTTCTTCTGCGCTCAGCTCCTGCAAGAACAAGAACACTGTTAGGAAAAGCCTTACCTTGCGGCGCTTCTGCCCATCAGTCATCGCTCCTTCTGTTCTGCGGCATCTTCCGCGGTGTCATCCCCATCGCGGCACGCCGCTTCCTAAGGAAAAGGGAAAAGAACAGAAAAAAGGCATTAGTAAGCATTCTGCAAATCTTCGCTTATTTTTAAATACTGTACAAGCTTCAAATGCTTACCTGAATCCCAGCCGCTCTGGGGGAACTCTGTCTCCGGAACTTCTCATCCATCTGCAAGCGGGAAAAGACACTCCAGGTTAGCGTGGAAACATCTAGAGGCACCGCATACCGCGCTTACCCACCGCATTTGTTCTTCATAACTGGCATCCACGCTGAAAATGTTGCGGCACCTAAAAGACACAGAAAAAGAACTCAGTTCAATGCAAATACGAAAGGGGTGCATCGCGCATCGCGCTCTCACTCACCTTCAGCGCTACTCATCTCAGCAGCATGCCGCCATCCCCGGATGCCGGCCATCATCTAAGGAAGGAAAGGAACGAAGTTAGAGAACTGTTTAAAAGACTCATTATAGTTACCTGTCGGACTCTTGCCAGTGAAGTAACTGGGCAACAACGAGTCTGCATCAATCAACGCGCCCCTGCGCTGAAAGCAGGACGGAGAGCACCCTATCCAAGAAAACAAGGTGAGCTGTGGATCAAAGGGAAGGGTTGGACCCCGGGGAAGAAGGGGTTCAAGCACAGAGAGACAATAGGGAGTTAAACTCTACCAATCCTGTGTTTCAGGCCCAGTCTCCAGTCGAATAGCCTCCAGGGAAGGGTTCGACGTCATCAGAGGTCAGAACAGGCTGAGTGTCGTCCCCGTGGATACCAGGTGAGCGTTACAGAACGCAAAGCCTCACATCAAAATCCACCTGGGCGTCATGGAAACTTCAGAAACCGACCAGTTAGCCCACATGTTGGGGCAGCTACGTTCCGAAGTACATGCAGCCAGGCAGGAGACCAACACCCTGAGGAGAGAGCTGATAGTAGCCAAAGAACGCACTGATGATTTAAGCCGGCAACTTCTCCAGCCACAAGCAGGGCATGCACCATTTCCGGGAAGCGTGCCCTCGATGCCAGCGCCATCAGCCAATCCCGTTCAGATAACCCTTCCTGGGGCAGTTCCCTTGGCCCCGCCCAAACGATTTACGGGGGATCCCAAGAGGTTTGCAACGTTCATGAACCAGTGCCGCCTGCACTTCCTTTGTAGGCCAGGGGCCTTTCCGAATTACCAATCACAGGTCGCTTTTGTGCTATCCTACCTGAGTGGTAGCGCCGCGGACTGGTCTGTACCCTTTGTGGCCCAAGACGATCCTTTGCTGCATGACTTCAGGGGCTTTCAGCAGGAGATGGAAAAGCTGTTCGCCCGTCGAACTCATGGGCAGGCATTAGACAACAAACTTCTGTCCCTACGCCAAGGGAATCAAGACGTATTAACATACATAGCCATGTTCAATAGACTCGTAGTTGAAGCAGAATGGCCAGTGGAGAAGAGAACCATGTTATTTCATTGGGGGTTGCGGGGGAGCTCAAGGATGTTCTTGCACAAATAGTGAACCCCCCGAAAGACTGCTCAGAATTCATTGACCTCGTTGTTCAACTGGATCATAGGTTGCAGGACCGAAGAGCAGATCGAACCAGACCGAACCCTCGCCCTATGTATGTGCGTTCAAAGGACAATACTGCCCGAACAACGGAAGGTCCAGGAGAACCAATGCAAATCGGGGGGGGGGGGGGTCAGATCCCCCTTGACTAAAGAGGAAAGAGATAAAAGGAGACAGCAGCAGTTATGTCTGTACTGTGGAAGGTCAGGTCATTTCCTTAAAGAGTGCCCTGTGAAGCCACTGAGGAGGACGGTACGGGCCACGGACAATGAAGATACCATCAAGGAATCGGAAAACTCCCCAGCCCGGCAAGTGTAGGGGTCCACTTGTCGAGCGAAGAAAGTGAACTACAGACCTCCCATTTTGCACTATCTGTCGTCTTGATCAATCACCAACAACCATCTCGGATGCACGCAGTAAGAGCTTTCCTAGACAGTGGAGCCATTGGGAATTACATCGACCAGGATCTTGCAGCACAGATGGGGCTTCCGTTACGCCCTAAATCAACCACCAACACTGTTACCACTGTCAACGGCAAGGAAATAGCTTCCAGTCCAGTATCCCAATGCACTGCAGCTTTAACCCTTCTGTGCCAGGATGGACACCAAGAATCTATCATTTTCGACCTCATTAAGGCCCCACAGTTCCGGTTGATTTTGGGAATGCCATGGTTGGTAGGTCACAATCCTTGAATCGATTGGCGAGCAAAAGAATTGGCCTTTCCCGAGACTTGCACCCACACATGTCATCGCCAAGAGAAACAACCAATAGACACCAGAACCTCCATGCTTGCGACTGTGGCAATCAGCACCCTACCAAGTGAATACCAGGACTTTCAAGATGTCTTTCAGAAAGAACAGGCTAATACCCTGCCACCGCATAGACCATACGATTGCCAAATCGGCCTGATACCCGGCGCACAAATCCCTTGTGGGCGAATTTACGCACTCACGGAACCAGAAAACCAGCACTTGAAGGCATATTTTGACCAATTTCTGGCCAACGGGTTCATCCGTCCCTGGAAATCTCCAGCAGCCAGTCCTCTATTCTTCGTACTGAAAAAGGAGGGGACTTGAGAACGTGCATCGACTATCGCGCACTGAACCAGATTACCGTAAAAAATCGCTACCCCCTGCCACTGATCCCTGAATTGCTTGATCAAGTCAAAGATGCCCAAATCTACACAAAGCTAGACCTGAGGGGGGCATATCACCTTGTTCGCGTAAAGCCGGGGGACGATTGGAAAACCGCTTTTCACACCGAATACGGCTTGTACGAATATCAAGTAATGCCCTTTGGCCTTTGCAATGCGCCTGCTGGATTTCAATACTTCATGAATGATGTCCTACGGGAATTGATTGATGTCTGTGCTCTAGTGTACATTGATGATATCCTAGTATATTACGCATCAAAGCAGGACCACCTTAAACACGTCCGATCCATATTGGTGAAACTCTGTCAACAGCAGCTCTACGCCAAGCTCAAAAAGTGCTAATTCCACATCTCCGAGGTGGAATTCCTGGGCTTTATTCTCAGCCCGAATGGAATCCGAATGGATGTACACAAGGTAGATGCTATCCTGAACTGGCCATCCCCAAATTCATTCAAGGGGGTTCAAAGTATGCTGGGTTTTGCAAACTTCTACCGCCGGTTCATCCCAGGATTTTCACAAATCGTGCATCCCATCACGTCATTACTAAGGAAAAGCAACAAAAAGTTCCACTGGACAACAGGAGCCGAGGAGGCTTTCCAGGAACTCAAAGCAAGATTCACATCTGCCCCAATCTAACGCCACCCTCGCCCTGATCTCTCAAACCTGGTGGAAAACGGACACCTCAAGCCTGGCTATGGGAGCCGTCCTCTCACAAAAGGACCCTGAAATGGGCCAGTTACACCCTGTTGCCTTCTGGTCGCCTAAATTCACACCCCCTGAACTCAATTACGCTATCACGGACAAAGAACTCCTGGCCATTAAGTCAGCCTTTAAGGCATGGCGGCACTACCTCTTGGGCACCAGACACACAATCCCCGTAATAACTGACCACCGGAACCTCCAGTACCTAAAAATGGCAAAGGCCCATTCCTCACGACAACTACGTTGGGCTCTTTCTTTTGCTCAATATGACTACCTGATTACATTTCGACCAGGGGTGAAAAACGGGAAGGCCGATGCCCTTTCCTGTATGGGGGTGGAAGAGCAAGGGTATCAGACCCCTGACCCAATAGCAATCATCCGGAGTGACAAGCTCCTAGGAATCACAGCAACCATAACTCAGAAAGAATTACATGAAGAAATCCAAAACCTGATGAGTCCGGAGCAATTACAAGCGTGGCGTGCACAAGGAGAACATTACATGATAAAAGATCAGTTGCCCTACTTCAGGAATCGTTTATTCTTACCAAACCAAGAACTACGAGAACAAGTCATGTCCGGTTATCATGATTCCTTGATTGAGGGCCACCCCGGAATCGCTAAAACCCTAGCAAAGGTAAAACGAAATTATTGGTGGCCCACGCGGCATAAAGACATTATCCAATTCTTCCTATCTTGTGGAGTGTGTGCTCAAAACAAGTCATCCAAGCAGAAACCGGCTGGGCTATTACAACCATTGGAAATCCCACCAGCACCCTGGCACATGTTGTCCCTCGATTTTATTACTGACTTACCACCCAGTCAAGGGTTTAACACTATTCTTGTGGTCTTGGACCTATTTTCAAAAATGGCACATTTCATTCCTCTTAAGGGGCTCCCAAATGCTTCCACTCTGGCAAAGGTATTTCTTGAAGGCATCGTACGCCTCCATGGGTTTCCTTCAGTTTTGGTCTCAGAACGAGGTACTCAATTCGAATCTAACTTCTGGAGAAAATGCTGCTCTATGGCCCAGATCGACATCCGACTATCCACCAGTCACCATCCCCAAACGGATGGTCAAACTGAGAGGACAAATCAGACGCTCGAGCAGTATCTGCGTTGCATGTTACACCAAGCTGAAGGAAGCTGGTTCAACCTATTATGGATATCTGAATATGCTTATAATAATTCCCTACACACCAGCACTGGGCAGACACCCTTTTATACCATGTATGGCAGGCACCCACGTACTTCTGAGTTGGACGTTCCTACAACCCTGGAAATGCCAGCAGTCAAAACCTTGCACACAACCATTTGTCAAACCTTTAAAAGGGCAGCTGAACACCTACTTCAAGCTAAGAATCGCCAAAAGAAGTTTGCTGATCAACACTGAGCAAAGGCCCCCAACTACCAAGTGGGAGAAAAAGTCTGGCTGGCGTCTAAACACGTGTCCATTAAAGGAGCCCGAACTTTCCGTCCAAGATACCTGGGTCCATTCACTGTCACCTTTGTGATAAATCCTGTGGCAGCCAGACTAGCTTTGATGTCAAACATGCAGATTCATCCGGTGTTCCACGTGTCTCTCCTTAAACCTGTTCAACCTGGGACCCGGGTAGCAATGCCACCGCAGCCAGTAGTAGTCGCCCGGGAGCCAGAATTCGAAGTCAAGGAGATCCTAGATTCAAAGTACGTCAGATCCAAATTATACTACTTAGTAGACTGGAAGGGGTATGGTCCACAAGACAGGACATGAGAACCTTGTGAGTACATCCATGCACCTCGCTTGCTTAGACGATTTCATCAAAACCATCCAACCAAACCAGGAACAGACAGAAGAGCCACCTTGAGAGGGGCCTTGGGGGGGAGTGCTGTCATGATTCCTGCCCCTCATGTCCCCAGCCTTCCAAGATGTCAGGCTGGAGCCAGGCCACGATCACCTACATGGCCCTCAAGGGCCTCTCCATCCCTCCAAAGACCCACTTGGAGTCAGACTTGGCGCTTGTGGCACCAGACTCACTCACTCCCATATGATAACATTGGGAATTGGACTTGTAGTGCATTGATGGGGACAAGATGGATGCCCCCACATATTTCGGTTCCCAGAACTGCATGTGCGGTCTAGTCTTTTGGGTGTGGTTCAGCCCAGAGACACCTGGGATACCCAGAGACTATTTAAGCTACACCCAGGCTGAGAAACATGCTTTGCGTTTTCTGCACCTGCAGTGTGACACTCACCGTGTTCGGATCGGTCTCCAGTAGGCCTGCATCTTTCTTCTGCGCTCAGCTCCTGCAAGAACAAGAACACTGTTAGGAACAGCCTTACCTTGCGGCGCTTCTGCCCATCATTCATCGCTCCTTCTGTTCTGCGGGCATCTTCGGAGGTGTCATTCCCATCCTGGCACGCCGCTTCCTAAGGAAAAGGGAAAAGAACAGAAAAAAGGCATTAGTAAGCATTCTGCAAATCTTCGCTTATTTTTGAATACTGTACGAGCTTGAAACGCTTACCTGAATCCCAGCCGCTCTGGGTGAACTCTGTCTCGGAACTTTTCATCCATCTGCAAGACGGAAAAGACACTCCAGGTTAGCGTGGAAACATCTCGAGGCGCCACATACCGCGCTTACCCACCGCATTTGTTCTTCATAACCGACATCCATGCGGAAAACGTCGCAGCACCTAAAAGACACAGAAAAAGAACTCAGTTCAATGCAAATACGAAAGGGGTGCATCGCACATTGCGCTCCCACTCACATTCAGCGCTACTCATCTCAGTAGCACGCCGCCATCCCCGGACGCCGGGCATCATCTAAGGAAGGAAAGGAACGAAGTTAGAGAACTGTTCAAAAGACTCATTATACTTACCTGTCGGACTCTTGCCAGTGAAGTAACTAGGCAGCAACCAGCCCACATCAATCAACGCGCCCCTGCGCTGAAAGCAGGACAGAGAGTACACTATCCAAGAAAACAAGGTGAGCTGTGGATCAAAGGGAAGGGTTGGACCCCGGGGAAGAAGGGATTCAAGCACACAGAGACAATAGGGAGTTAAACTCTACCAATCCTGTGTTTCAGGCCCAGTCTCCAGTCGAATAAACTCTAGGGAAGGGTTCGAGGTCGTAAGAGGTCAGAACAGGCTGAGTGACATCCCCGTGGATACCAGGTGAGCGTTACAGGTTTTGGTAGTAGTTGACCTTGGCAGTGTTGATCAGTCGCCTGTGTGTAGTGCACTGTTCCTTGAGCAAGGCTAGGATGGATGCTGTGATGAATCAGAGGTGGTCATCCCAAAGACTCTGGCCTGGGACCCTTCTTTTGTGGCCAGGGAAAGGCAGACGCTTCCTGATCCTGACTCTGGGGGTGGTGTTCTGCAGGAGGATCACATCGGAGGGGACCCAGGTCAGGAGAATTGGGAGAACCCTCTAACCAACTTCCCTAATACTCCCATGGCCTTAATGGCCTATTATAAAATGTAAGCCTTTGATGTAAAATAAACAAGAACATTGGGGACTTCAAGTCCCTTAATGATCTAGGTACTGGGACGAGGAAAAGGGGCACGGAGGTTCAGAACTGCAGTGTGTGGTCTAGTTGTTCTAATGACCCACACCTGAGCGGGACGTTAATATTTAAATCCCTTTCATGTTCAGGGCATAAGAAGTAGACAGCAGTAGTAGGAGGAGCAGCAGGAGTTGAAAGAAGAAGACGCAGGAGCTGCTGTTGTAATTGTAAAAGGACGCAGTGCCGAGAGAGTCATATAAGTGGGGACTCTGAAGTGCAGAGGACGAGCAGCAGAAAACGCTGCTGTTACTGGCTGTCCCACAGGAGAAAGAAGCTCTCCTTCTCTGGTGTCCTATTCCGGTGGTTGGCATTAACTGGAGTATGTAAGGGGTCAGACAGGCTTCCTTACGAAAAGGTCCTGGCCAAAAGAGTGTGACCGGAGCTGTCAGACGCCCAGGACCGAATGAGGGAAGAAGTTGCAGCAGCAGCAGGTCAAACGGATGCACAGGGAAAGACCAGTGAGTTGGCCTTCATTAGGTGACCCCGAGGTGCACTGTAATAGACTGCTGGCTGACAGCAATGCTTTTGAATACCGAACTAATGAAATAAAACATTATTGGCGTGCTACTAATATTAAGAGAAAGCGAGAGGAGACAGATTGTAACCATCATTTCCAAAGTAAAGAGGGGGCACTATTGGAACGAGATAACAACCAGTATTGCCTAAGCCAAAGAAGGGCAACTATAAATAAAAGGAGACACAGCTTTCCTAAAGAGAGACATTTGAATAAGAGACCTTACCAGCAGTTAACTGGTGTGATAGTAAGAACCCAAAGGTGGCAGGGGAGAAGCCCACCTTGAAGAAATCATCAAGGTGGAGAGGAACGTAACTTGCCTTGCATGTGGCAAACAAATCAGTGGAACAAACAGCATCAATGTGTATTCCTTATGAAAGAAGTTGTGAATCTCAATGTTGTTGAAAGTCAAAGACTTTTCTAAAGTTTGAAGCAAGCCTCACCACAGAGTACTTGTAGTGGTGGTAGGAGTTTTATCGTGGCAGGTGAGTATA
Organism: Ambystoma mexicanum; assembly: GCF_040938575.1. Taxonomy (NCBI): domain Eukaryota; kingdom Metazoa; phylum Chordata; class Amphibia; order Caudata; family Ambystomatidae; genus Ambystoma; species Ambystoma mexicanum. Next base: position 44,913,655 of record NC_090922.1, read on the forward strand.
CAAGGTTGTGGTGAAATTAGAATGTCCACTAATGTTTTGTGATGAACTGTCGTAAAACCATCCTGACAAAACATTGTTTATGAAGAAGAAATGTGAAAGTGGTTGTTCTTCAAAGAAAAGAGGTTACATTGAATACTGACTAGAAGTGTGAATACAAAGACTTTTTTGTTTATTGAGCTAGAGCTTGTGGAAACTTTGGACAATAATTTTGGAAGAGGGATACATCTTGCTTAGAAATAGGACAATCCAAGTGGCAAGTGAAAGACTCATGGAGTGTGTCAGGATACCCCAGGTGGTTGGAGGGAGCATGCAGCACCAAAGTACTGTGAGTGGTGGCAAGAGGTTAAAACCCCTTTATTTTAGGACCTTGCTTTGTGCCCTTTGCAGGCAAAGGGCTAGGCGTGGACAAACCAGCCCCCTAGCCCTTCCAAAACAAGGAAAAGAGGCACCGGACTACATTTCCCAGCAGCCTCGCATGCAGGAGAGACACTGGAAGGCTTCTGGACCCCGCCCTGTACAAACGCGCATGCGCGCCCGAAACACGTGGAGCGCTGCTTGCGCTACGGGATCTGAAGAGGCAAGACGTGTTTCCAGCGGGCTCCTGCAGGCAGCTATCAGCGGGGCCACACCCCGCCTGCGAACGCTGCAGGCCCCGCTGAGTCCTACAGATAAGTGCATTTAATTCTTGACACTCGTTCCGTGTGCATTATGCTTTGCATTCAGTGGCGTTTCGGAGTCCGGCGGCATTGTGATATTTGAAGCCGCACAGCTCCACGCCAAGTAGCGAAGCGCGGAGTCGGGCTTTCCGACTTTAACCCTTGCAGTCCTTACGGCCGGAACTCTGGCACAGCTAATTCACGAACGGAGCACCGGCACTGCTCATTCGCTACATTGCGAGCCGGAGCTCAGACACTAGTCATTCGTGTTTGATCTAACTGTGGCTAACGTTTATCAGACACAAGTTATTTGTATTTGTCTAACTGTAAAGTGGCTAACGTTTATGCCGGGTTCCGGCGGTATGTCATGTCAAGTGTGCTCCATATTTTAAGCGTATGTGTGCTCACTCCTGTTTTTTGGTTCTTGTAGCGGAGTTCCGTTGTTTGCTCAGCAAGAAAGAACACTGGTGAATTAACCCCGAGTCTCCTGCTGACACCCGAAGCTAAGTGCTTTCCCTTGTTACCTTATGGCATTGTGATTTCTATGTGTGGTGATCATATGTTCTGCAGATCAGCGGGTAATATGCAAACTGCTAGATAGCGTGTTTCTTAGTGTGTGCAGTGTTAATTGCTTAAGCAGAACCCCCGGAGGGGCATCACATCTAACCACTCAACTTTCCCTTATCCCTCCTCTTCCCTTTCCCTACCTTGTTACCCGGTTTTCCTAACCACCCCAACCTAACCAACCAGCGGACCCTAACCCTCTTTCCCTGGAGGGTCGCGGAAGCCTGTGTTGTAAACACTCCCAGGCCCCAAGACCCAACGGGGAGGTAGGTGTACGTGCTACCTCCGCGCAAGGCCAAGATCGTGACAGAGTGAAAGAAATTTTGTGTTGCATTTGGAACAGAACTTGGCTATTGAAAAACAACTTTTTTGGTTGGACCTTTGAGTTGGAGAATCCTGCATTAATCCTAGGGAGGGTGATCCGACCCTGGTTACAAGGATACATGGTTACAAAGTTTATGTTTGAATATAACTGTTATTTTTCTTAAGTTTGAAAGGCCATGTAATACCTGTTTGATTTAGTTGTATGTATACGTGTAAGGGACAGACACCTTTTGATATTAGAGTGTTTTCCTTTAGTCCTAGTTGGACGTGCAGGAATATCCTTGTTAGGTTAGGAAATGTGAGGCATTTTTCTTACCCTTATTATTTAATAAAATGGCTACTTTTGAGGAAACTCTATCTACACCTCGAATTTCTGACTCCTCACAATGTGCTGGCAGATGTCTGGCAATTCATTTCTTGTTTTCTGCTGGTTCATTTGTTGAGGTTAAGCTCTTGAGTGTATCAGGGTGCTGAAGGTTTAGGCTTGAGGGTGCATCGGTTCACTCAGGCATGGTGGATGATGTTGTTTGTGAGGGTGTTGCTGAGTTATTGGGGAAGTGAGTTGCAGTCCTGGTTCATCAGAGATACATCCTCCCATGTGAGGTGGAGTTTGGTGAGGTCCTCTGTGAGAGCCTCCACTGGGAAGTTCTTGAAGGCTATGAAGGCTTGATTGCTTGGTTTCCAAGAGGTTTGCTTGAGAGGTGTGGTGTGACTAATATCAAAGGGGATTGCCAGATGGCCCGACAAGTTGAGTGCAATGAGAGAGCTGTGATGAAGGGTGGGCAGTGTGGTGATGATGAGGTCGAGGATATTACAATTACTGTCGGTTAGTTCTTTTGTGTGCTGTGTGAGGTTCAGTGTGTCGAGTAGGCAGTGGAGAGCTTTCTTCATTGATTTGGTTGTTGGGTTGGCAGGGATGTTAAAGTCGCCAAGGAAGATGTTGTTGGCATGCTTGAGAGACATGGGGGTGACCAAGTCCATGAAGTCTTTGATGAAGGAAGTTTTGGGCTTAGGTGGTCGATAGGTGAGATGAAAAGTGACTGGGTCAGTTGGGGAGAGCGGGAAGTGGAAGGATAGGTTTTTGAAAGAGCCAATGGGGGCGATGTCCAGTTGGGGTGCATGGCCATGATGCCTTGTGAATGATGGAGATGCCTCCACTGATCTTGTTTGGTCGGTTTCCTTGTATAATTCTGTAGCCCTTGGGGGAGAGGGCATCTAGTGTGCGGGTGAAAGTGGATGTCATCCAGGTCTCAATAATGAAGATTGAATTCAAGTCATGTGTGGTGATGAGGTTGGCGATGTCAGCTGCCCGATTGATTGCTGAGCGGATATTGGTGAGCATCAGTTTCATGTAATGGTGGATGATGGAGGGGTGGTAGGGTGTAGCGTGACATGGGTGAGGTTTGTGCAATGCAGTGTCAATGATGTTGCTGGTGAGCGGCGCGGTGGGCAATGAGTGGTGATGGTAGGAATGGGCAGTTGGGAGAGAGGAGTGAAACACATATTCAAGGGAGTTTGCCTAATGTTAAGAGGGGAAGCGGTCTGGTCCTGGGTCCCCCCGACCCGAACAGGTTCAAACAGGAATTGCTATTTTCTTCGTCTGCCCTTCACTTCAGACGCCTGGGTGAGTGACGCCCTTTATCTAGGAATTAAGAGCAGAAAGGAAGAGGCAGGGCTAAGAAGGTGGGTGGGGCTTAGGCCACGTGACCTAGATCCACTTGCACCGGATTTATACCTGACAAGCCTGATACAAAGGGTAATTCAGCTTTAAAGAAAAAAGGTTCTGGAAAAGGGGGGCTCAATGCACTAGGTCTAATAAAAACTCGATATGGTCTTACTTCTAAGATTATTCAACCCCAATGCTGTATGCAGTAGTGAGAAAGAGGAAGGGTATCTAATAAAACTAGGTCTTGAAAGAGTAAATCATGTTGGATGATAGGGATATGGATTTGGGAGTACAGAGCCTAATTAATGCTGTATATTTGGTCAGAACTCTGCATTTCAACAGTTCGTTTCTCCCCTTCGGGTGGTATCACGATAATCAGCATGGGTGTTCAACTTCTATCAATTGAGTAGTATCCCACGCCTGACACCATATGTAAGTGAGGCATGGTATCACAAGTATGACACTTACACAAGAACTACAAGTTTCACAACCTTTATTAAATTCTTGTGGTTTGGAAAAGCTCCTGCTTTGCCCTATAGCTATGATGGGAGTTGTCTCTACCATCAAATAATAAAGAAAACACAGTCCTAGTCAGTCTATGTGTAAGGAAAAAGGGGCTGCACATGCTGCAAAGCAGCTCAGGAGGGTGTTCCCGTGCAAAATCAGGTAAAAGACTACATTTCCCATGAGACTTTGGTTTCAGTTGGGCTGGAGGAGAGCAGGTGTGTCGGCTCATTCGTGCTTAAGACACTCCCTGGCCTGTGCTGCCTGTTGGTAATTGTTGGCGTGGCAGGCACGGGCGGGAGGAGAGCAGGTGTGCAGACGATCGTTTGTAGGCTCATGAAGTACCCGGCCAGGTGGTAAGGTTGCAAGTCCCAGCAGCGCTGTGTCTCTCATAGGGCACGGAGCAAATCACTGTGGTGTTTCCGTCCAATGGAGGAGAACGCATAGCCTGGGGAGGTGCCGGCTGAGCCCCCCCCAGGCCTCAGTTAAGTGTTTCTATGAATATGGATGTGATTCTAGGGTGCATACCGTCATTTCGTGGGTGCGGCTCGCACCGTGTGTAGTTCACGGAACATTATCTCTCGCACACTGATAAGGGTTGAATACATGCCGCGAAGGACTGCACGTGTGTTTCCTCAGCAGACGTCTCACAAACTCATGCTCACCATCGGCTGCCTCACACCATGCCCCAAAGATACCCCACCCAGGTGATCCTCCTGCACTGGTTCACCCTGAGTGTCTGGATCCAAAGACGATGGCCGTGCCATGGCTACCCTAGAGAGAGAGATCCCTAGGGAATATTATGTGAGACACTCTTTGTTTTCTCACAGGTGTCTGTGACGGACAAAGCTTTCTTAAACTGAAATTGCCATTCCAGTATTGAATTAACCCCTTTCCCCATCATTGCGACACATCTGGGATTAAGTATGGGTCACCGAACCCACCAGCAACCAGTGGAGACCACCATACCTCAGCCAGAAAGGGGACATTGCCTGTCCATATGCCGTCTGCTGTAAAGACACCAAAGGGGCATTGAGTAATTCAAGATATTGCACCATTTATAGAGGAGATTATTTGGGGCCATGGTTATCAAATCGCCTTAATTAAATGTAAAAAGAAATACTTTCACGTATGAGTTAAAACATCCTATTATGGCTGATCTGAACTGCTCCGGGGTCCATGGCACCACAGCAAATGCAATGTGCAAGCTGTGGTGCCATGGATCCGCAAACCTACAACGGCATGGGACTCGCTCTTTTCCGAATTAAGGAATTATCTATTTGTTTCCGTTAAAAACGATGTTGTGCAACACCCTCTTACCTCGGTGCCTGCGACCAGAGGTAAGAGGGAGGTTGCCTGGCTCCATAAGAGGACTTGATTGTATACGGGTGCTTTAATTGATTGTAATCCATTAACTGCACTTGGGATTCGTCACTGCATTGTGTGTTTTAAATTAATTAGCGCACCTGCGCAGGCCCAATCCACTCTCCTCCCCTGATTGCCATCCCGCCCCGTTTCCTCCTCCTCCACCCCCTACTGTGATTGGAGCCCCACGTGTACGGCGAGGCCCCACGTGCTCTCTACCAGACACTCAGTGCCTGCGACCAGAGGTAGGTTGCCTGCTTCCACAAGAGGAATTGATTGTATAAGGGCGTTTTAATTGAATGTAATCCATTATCAGCACTTAGGAATCCTCATTGAATTGTGTGTTTTAAATTAATTAGCGCACCTGCGCAGGCCCAATCCACTTTCCTCCCCAGCTCGCCACACCTGAATAAGGTTGTTTTGAGTTGATTGTAATCCATTATCTGCACTTGGGAATAGTCAGTGAATTGTGTGTTTTTATTAATTAGCGCACCTGTGCAGGCACAAGCCCCTTTCCTCCCCAGTTTGCCACAATTGAATAAGGGTGTTTTGAACTGATTCCATTATCTGCACTTTGGAATCACCATTGAATTCTGTGTCTTAAATTTATTAGCGCACCTGCGCGTGCCCAATCCACTCTCCTCCCCTGCTTGCCAGCCCAGCCCTGTTCCCTCCTCCCCCGCCTCCTACTGTGATTAGTTCTTCCCCCTGTTTAGCACTACCTCCCAGGGCAGCCCTCTGCCCGTGCAGCCCTGCGGCTAAGGGCCCATGACAAAGGGCGGCTTCTGAAGTAGCAGGGCAGGGGAAGCCAGGGGCCAGCCACTAACACACTCCAAACCCTAACCGCTACTTTCCCTACTCCTGTGGCACTTCCAGGTAATTAGCGCACCCTACAACCTATCTAGCCCCACCCCGTAATCCTAGGAGTCACCCACAGAGTTGCAACAGGCCACAACACCCTAATATAACTCACAACGAATAGGCTGCCGTCAAGCAGCATCAACGGATAAGGTAGGAACGATTTTCTACAACATATACTGACACTGTTATATGAAAAAACCTGTACCAAACTGAATTGTGAACACGTAAGCCTCTCTCCCACTATACAGCACCCTTCTAATAGTGCTCCCTGTATTTGAAACTGCATATGAAACTGCATTTGAAACTGCATTCTGAAGCGTAGGCCTCTCTCCCACTATACAGGACTCTCGAATCCCAGTGTGTTCTCCTACACCAAATTGCACTGTGAAACGTAGGCCTCTCTCCCACTATATAGGGCTATCAAATCTCAGTGTGTTCTCATACCGCATTGTGAAACGTAGGCCTCTCTCCCACTGTATAGGACTCTCAAATCTCAGTGTGTTCTCCTATACCATACTGCACTTTGAAACGTAGGCCTCTCTCCCACTATACAGGACCCCATTTTGGGTGTGTGCCCTGTAGCAATTGTACTGTAAAGCTCAGGGCTCTATCCCACTGTACAAGTGTCTCAATCTCAGTGTGTTCTCCTGTAATAAACTGGACAGTGACACCTAGGCCTCTCCACCTCAACACAGGACTTCTCAAGCTTGGGGGTCCCTTCCCATACCAAGTTGCATTATAGAAGCTATGCCTTCCCCACCACGCAGAACTCACATCTGTGTGTGTTCTCCTTTACCAAGCTATACCTCGGTGTACTCCCCATGTGCCTTAACTGCATTGTAAGAAACCTGAAACTCTCTGCCTCTGTTCACGAGAGCCAACTCTAGGTGTTCCCTCCTCTAGCTTGTATGTTAAACCTGCTACACTGTGAGGCCGGAGCCTCTGCAGCTGTCCGGGTGTTCCAGTCTAGGTGCACAATTGATGTCCAGGTATCCTAGTCTAGGCGTAGAATTGCTGTCTAGGTGTTGCAGTCTAGGTGTACATTTGCTGTCTAGGTGTCCCAGTCTAGGTGTTCAATTGCTGCCTGACGCTCTGAGATTAATTGCTACCTAACACCGGACAGTCTTCTCCATGGTCCAGGTGTTCCAGTCCAAGTGCCCAATTACTTTACAGGTGTCCTAGTCTAGGCGTACAATTGATGTCTAGGTGTTCCAGTCTAGGTGCACAATTGCTATCTAGGTGTCCCAGTGCAGGTGTTCAATTGCTGCCTGACACTCTGAGAGGCCTGGACCTTCCTCCCGATATCTCGGGGTTTTAAAATTGGGCGTTAATTACCACCTACCCTCCCAACTAAACCTCCCTTGTCACCTAGTTGCCCCTAACCTGACACTTGACCACCGCCTGCCTTGCGAGGCCTAAAACCTCTCCTGATAGCTACGTATCGCAACTTGACCTCTTTCTGCCTTGCAGAACCCAGACCCATCTGCTGCTGTACAAGGACCAGGAATCGAGCTGTTCAATCATCGCCTGGCTCTGTCGAAACCTACATCTCTTCGGACATCTGATATCCTACACCCGAGTACAACTCATTGTAAACCACCTGCAAAACCTAGGCTCTCCACCTCCTGCTTCCCATCCTCTGGATACTATCAGTACCCGCCATAACTGAACCCTAATAACCCAATACCGTGAACACCCAGCAACCACCAAAGCCAGTTGCCCCTACCAATTCCCATCTAACTTACCGCACCCATAACCCTTAACTAGCTGTGCCAGCCTCCCACGTACAATACTCCCCAGGACAGCCCTCCCATTGTAAGAGGAACACCCCTGCCCAACCGACTGAACAACGACACACCCTCAAAAAACCCAGACGCTACAACTTAAGAGGATTAAAATCAACACTAGCTCCGCACAAGGAACAACAGTTGGACCATTGCCCTATAAACCTAACTCCGAGACCAACGCCCCAATCCAAGGACCCAAAATGCCCTGACGCAGAACTGGACGCTGACAAAGAGAAAAGGAACATCGTACAAATAATACAGATGCACATGCTCAGCAGAAGATGCCTTCAATACAGAACACACCCCGCCAAACAATACTCTCGACAGAACAAACATCGTAAGAGAAAAATCCTTATACCTTACACCTTACCTCGCACCCACAACACCGACATTTCCAGATGGATTAAACCACCCCCACCGAACAACGGAACAAAAGAAGAGTGGACCCAAGAAGAGAATGGGATGATGCCAACCCCCTTACTCCCTACATCACAAGAACAGAAGGGCACTTTCAATACCCACATCAAATGACAAGAGATGACGAAGCAATAGAAGTCAGCAACCCAATTTTCAATCTCACAGACAGATTCAACGACGAAGCTGCCTTCACAGAACCTCAACCAATCGGAGTCATCATAAAAGCACCCCAACTGAACACCCACAAATCAAAACCGAGAAGGTCAAATAAACCAAACCAAACCAAAAAGATCCACTACAATCTAATTAACGCAAGATCAATGCCCAAACATGCCAGTGAAATCTATGACCTCTTAAGTGACGGAGGCATCAACATCCTTTTCGTAACCGAAACATGGCTAGATGATAACTACACGATTACCCTCAATAACTGCCTACCCGATACCTTCAAATGCATCCAAGCAAACAGGAAAATCAAAAGAGGTGGTTGACTGGCAATCATCCACAAGGAACACTTGGAAATTAAAGCAGAAGACCCATTAAACATCAATAAATGCAAATCCCTAATCATACATCTATATCCCGGAACAAATCTTAAATTCATACTGATATACAGACCACCAACGTATGATGCAAACTTTGTAGACACCTTCATAGAAGCAATCACTAACCTAGCTATTGAGCATAACCACCTGATTATCCTCGGAAACTTCGACATCTGGTTTGATGCAGAAACCACAACCTCACAAAAATCTCTTACCAGCCAACTAACAACAATGGAACTACATCAACTGGTCAAGGGAGCAACGCACACGGCAGGATATACACTGGACGCAATATTCGCCAACAAAAAAATGAATTACCACAGCGCCACCGATTCACATCCTCTGGAGCAACCACCTCATCATCCCGTTCGTAATCGCACTGCCCTCCCCAATAACTAAGAAACAGGGAAAGTTACCGATCATCATGAAAATAAATTGGAGAACCATAAAAAACTCCACCTTAACGGAACTATTGGAGACCACCAAACCACAAGTGACAACTATGGACGAAGCTGACCTAGACACTAAAATAGATATACTTGCCAACTGGATCACCACAACAATTGACGAGATCGCCAAAGAAAAACCTTTCAATCCATCCCGCAAAACAGTGACGGCAAATTGTTTCCCCCCACTACTAGGCACCAAGAAAAGGAAAAAACTAGAATAAGAATGGAGGATCAATAAAGACTGTGGAAAAAAATTCGAATTTCAACATGCACGCTCATACAAAAAGAAAATACAAAAAGCAAGAAGGAAATACTACGACAACAGAATCCTCAAAGCACCAAACACCCAGAAAGAACTATTTAAAATCATAATAAACTAAATAAAAAAACCCACCCGGCTGCAACAACGCTCCGATACCATCGAAGAAACTATGCAGTGACCTCACGGACCACTTCAAAAATAAAATCATGGCCATCCAACAGACCATGCAACTACAACACTGAAGACACTGTCCCAAGAAAGGAACACCAGAACAAACTCCGAAACTTCCAGCACATATCAGTGGAGACATTCGTCAAACTGGTAAATCAAAGCAACAAATCAGGCTCCCCTGCGCATCCCTGCCCCTCTGACATTTACAAATCAATCCTCTCACAAGGAACACCAATGGAATACTACAGGAACATCCTCAACCAATCAATCCCAACAGGGAGAGTGCCACAATCCTTCAAATCAGCATACATCAAACCACTCCTCAAGGATACAGCAGTAAATGTACAGGATCTCTCCAATTACAGGCCCATCACCAACATCCCCTACCCAGCTAAACTCCTGGAAACACACATATATAGAACAACCCAAGAATTCACAGAAGAACACTGCCTACTAAACCAGGCACAAGTAGGCTTCAGACCGATCAGAGGAACAGAAACAGCACTTATCTCAATCTGGGATTATCTAAAGACAAACACTGACTCAAACAGCAGCACCGCTCTGATACTTTTATACCTTTCTGTGGCATTCAACACAGTTAACCACGGCAGCCTCATCATCTCATCATGAAACTGGAAGAACTGGGAATAACCAACAACGCCTTACTATGGATCAAATCCTTCCTAACAAACAGAAAAGAAACAATGTGGATGAAACCTTTCAAATCAAGCCCAAGAGAATCATCTTGCGGAGTCCCACAAGGATCATCATTCTCACCACTACTATTCAACATCTACCTGTCCCAACTAATTAAAATCATTGAAAGACATGGCCTCACCTGTTACAACTACGCTGACGACACCCAAATAGTCTATAAAATACAAGACTCACAAGAAGAAAACTCAACACTAGAGAACTGCCTTTGTGAAATATACAACTGTATGAACTCAAACCACCTCAAACTCAACCCAGGCAAAACAGAAATAATGATCATCAGAAAAAACATAGAAGACGACCTCTACATCCCATGGCCAACAGAACTTGGTGAAACCCCAGCCCCATCATCGAAAAACCTGGGAGTCCTGATGGACAACAAACTCACTCTAGAGCCACAACTAAACACCCTAATCAGGAAATGCTTCTTTCTCCTGCAAGCTGCAAAAAAGGATCCTACCATTCCTCTCATTGACCAACAAAACAACCACTGTCATCGCTCTCACCATTTCCATTTCCAAATTAGACTAGGACAATAGCTTATATCTAGGCCTGCCTGAACAACTCCTAAATAAACTCCAAAGCATACAAAATGCATCAGCCAGACGGTTTCTTAAACTATCTCCAAGAGAACACATCACACCAGCGCTGAAACCGTTACACTGGCTACCCATCAAACAACGGATCAAGTTCAAATCAATGTGCATAACACATAGAGCAATCCACGACCAAGGAGCAGAGTTCCTCAGGCGAAAAATAAACTCACAGCACACCGCAAGGCCACTCAGATTCCATAGCGACATCCGTTTGGAACCCAAATCATACGTCAAAAGAGCATTTGGAGGATCCTCTTTCTCTCATCTTGCACCAAAAACCTGGAACAAACTACCAAAAAACCTACGGAACACAAGAGATCACCTACAATTCAGGAAACTCCTCAAATCCTGGCTCTTCACCCCATAATTATAAAGTATGCCCATAGGGGCATAAACAGCAAAACTAGGCTGAGAGAGGAACCTATCCCCTATTGCCTTAGCCTTCGACTGTAATAGAAGTAAGGATATACTGATCTAGAACATATCCACTTATCAATTGAAAGATAGACCACCTAGAATCACACCAAAGAAGGCGACTCAGATCTAGTAGCGACATCTGTTTAGAACCCAAATCATACATCAAATAAAACTAGGAGGATCCTCTTTCTATCACCTCGCACCAAAAACCCAGAACAAACTACCAAAGAACATACGAAACACAAGAGATCACCTACAATTTAGGAAACTCCTCAAATCCTGGCTCTTCACCCCATAACTGGAAGGTATGCTCATAGGGGCATAAACAGCGAAACTAGATTGAGAGAGGAACCTATCCCCTATTGCCTTAGCCTTCGACCGTAATAGAAGTAAGGATATACTGATCTAGAACATATCCACTTATCAATTGAAAGATAGACCACCTAGAATCACACCAAAGAAGGCAACTCAGATCTAGTAGCGACATCCGTTTAGAACCCAAATCATACATCAAATAAAACTCGGATGATCCTCTTCCTATCACCTCGCTCCAAAAACCCAGAACGAACTACCAAAGAACATACAGAACATAAGAGATCACCTACAATTCAGGAAATTCCTCAAATCCTGGCTCTTCACCCCCTAACTAGAAAGTATGCCCATAGGGGCATACACAGCAAAACTAGGCTGAGAGAGGAACCTATCCCCCATTGCCTAAGCCTTTGACCCTAATAGAGGTAAGGATATACTGATCTAGAACATATCCACTTATCAATTGAAAGATAGACCACCTAGAATCATATCAAGAACGTCCACAGATCAATCGGGAAGGAAGGCAAGGAAATACCTAGCAATAACACCTTGGCCCACATTATAATCACAGGTAGCAATGGAAAACTGACAACAAATAGATAGGAAGGAGCAGGGGAGTGATAATATATCACCACTCCCTAAGTAGGGATAATGCTCGCCCAACCAGGTGTACTAAGCTCAATAACTTAGCTGGGGACTAGCCGGGCCATTGCCCTAGAAACCAGACAGTCAGCAAAGGGGAGAGAAGAGTATACCTACCCTATGGACCACTGACAGTAAATGGATAGGAAGGAGCGGGGAATGATAATATAACACCACTATCAAACATGGGGATAATGCTCGCCCAACTGGGGGTACTAAGCTCAATAACTTAGCTAGGAACCAGTGACGCTGTCGTCCTCGAAACTAGACAGTCAGGATAGAAAGAGAAAGAATGTGCCTACTCAGTATGACAACCGGATACATAAAAAAAACTACAAGGATTAAGAGACAACCCACTAACCAAAACCTCAAATTTCTGCATACTTAACTCGCACAAAAACCCATACAACCACTTCTCTCACAGCAAACCGCACGCATTTCACCACACCGCAACAACAACAATTAACACATAAATCACAACAACAACACACAAGGACTCGCTTCGATCCTATATCCACACCCAAGCTCCGCGCACAGTGAAAACCAAACTGAAGCTGCCAACAGAACACCACCTTCTCACTTTCCTATCCCCTCTTCACCCACTAACCCAACCCCACCTCTTTGTTTACAGATCCGCCTGAGCGCTTGGAGACAAACTCAGTTGGTGACGGTGCACTATATAAATACCTTTAACATTAACATTAACATTAACTTTAAAGTGTTTTTATTTTATCTCCAAAGACCCACGCACACCTTGCTCACCCACTGCCACAGTGCAGGACCTGGATGTGCCGGGATAGCACTGTAGCTGTTAAACAAACACAGCCAGCACTTTATATTTCCTGCCTTTTGTGCAGCTTTGAGCACCCAGAGGATTAAACCTGAGCAGCCAGTGCTGTGAATAAGCAAATAACATTAAACATGTAAAACAACAAGGCAACCGAAGCAATGCCCCATCCCGCCCTCCTTACATACAATGTGAGTCTGCGGTGGTGCGAAGAGGCGAATTGCTGTGTACTCACCCAAGCTATTCCTGTGCAGATGGCCCCAGATGTCTGGGTCAATAAGAGACACCCATGCTGTGAGGGGGGTGGTGTCCTCTCCTTCCTGGCTCAGCTCTGTGTGATCAAGTAGGTTCCACCAGCAGAGTGGGGGGCCACACGTGGCCACTCCGCTGCTTCCACAACCCTGACCCCTGCACTAGTCTCCGTGGTTCTTCCCCTGTCAAGGGCTGGCTTGCCACAGACAGCGCCATTATGATGGCTCATTTAATCAAACTGATTCGAAAGGTAGAGCAAGTGCACTATCACGTCATCTGTTACAGGAACGGGGCTAGGCATTCCCTACCCTGCTGTTTTCCATGGAGAGAGAGAGACACCTTCCTTTTGTGGTCGCATAGAGTGTGGGTTCTGAGAAAATAGGCTCACGGGTCTGCATGAATTTGACAATGCCAAACTGCACTGTATTAAAAACATGTCTGACTTGCCCAAAAAAGCACAGACTGTGCACCCAATCACAGCCTGCTGACATCTCAAAACTGCAGATCCAATCAGGTACTGCTTACAACACAACACACTAGAAAAACACCCACAAATAAGTACATGGGCATTTTTAGAGACATTTTAGATCCAAACGTAACTATAAAGGTAACTTGGTTATTTTTAATACAAAATACATTAAAATATGTAACATAACTAAAAGCTGTAGTAAATATTTTTTAAAGCATCACTCAAGTCAAATAACTTTTTATTAACATTAACATATGGCGGCTGCCATTTTGCGAAGTAAAAATGGCCAACAAATTCAGCAAACAATACAAATGCAGGTAAAGAGTGCAAAAGGGGTGTGGTTTTCAGTGGAGATGGGTGGGACTGCACCAAAAATCATATAAATTTGACTTACAGATGGGTGGTAAATGGGTGGGACACATAGCCAAACAACACAAATCCATCCTCATGTGCCATCTGCATTCAGAAGCATTAGAGACCCTCATTAAAAGCCCCTATTTGAAGCTCTTATGTTAAAGATCTTATTTGATTGACAATAGATTTGGCTTAAGGGTAGCGCTTTCAGCGCCACCTAAAAGCCAAAACTAAGAAGGGTGTTGAACATCCACATGAAGGTCTTTTTTAAAGAGTAGTCTGACTAGAGCACCACCCCAATCAAAAGCAAAAAGGAAAAACAAATGTGTTGCCAGGGGTGGGGGACAGGGATGCAGGGCTCATGGGGACCTGGTGCTGCCACCTGCCGTATGATGCTTGACCCAGAAGTAGTAATGGGGACTTCCCGGACCACCCCAACTTACTCGAGGAGGACTTTCACATCCCATTCTCCTGCCCTTTAAGATTTCCTCATATATTTAAAAGAAGCTGCTTCCCTTGTGACCCTGTCATTTATGTATATATCTATGAGAGTTCTAGAACACCAACCCACATGCTGCTGAAATTTAAGAAAGAGAACAAAAACCAGTAATTAATTTGTAAAACATAATAAATTTCAGGGCCCAAATATTTTCTAGCACTCCTGTGACACTGCGGTTGGGCCGTTCCCCACCACTGCTGCCACCTCCCATAGCTGCTCACCACAGAGTTGACATATTTGGGGTTACACTAAAGCTTGCACCTGCTCATTGTGGTTGATGGATGTACTGACTATCACAACTTCATAATTAAAGTAAGTCTGAGACAATAAGTGCCGGGGCTCAAAAATAAGTGTCAGGGCTGAGCCCTGGTAAACACCCCCACAAATTAAGCACTGCCAAACACCCTTAGCGAAGTAGATGACCCTTTGTGGTGGCTTGCCAGAGAAGACTGTGGAAGTGCAAGTCCAAACGCTGTTAGTCAGCAAGCAGGTGTGCTTGAGCAGTCTGCTTGGTGGCAAACTGAATGCGCACGAGACATCCAGAATGGCTCAAAACCCTAAGCAAGGCTGGGTGTGAGTTGCTGCTCAGTACGGCATTAGTAAACTACATGCAGGTGAGTCAGCTCCCTGATCCCTACCACACCAATCTCTACGTTGTACTCATTCTTACCCACAGGTGCAAACACTTCCCTTAGGATGACCTTGGGGGTGTGATGAATGTCCAATAAAGCTGCAGTCATTCTGGTAGTGGGATGACGGGTGTGAAAAGCTGACAAACCAGCACAGGAGGCAGCTACAAATAAAAGCGGTGAAGGTAAGAGAAAGGGATGAGAGAAAGAGTTGTGAAAGATGCGCTGGAAAGCAGTTTGAAGAGTGGCTAGGAGTATTGGAGAGAACAGCAAAGTGGAGGGAGAAAGTGAACTTAGAATTGTTGCATCATTAAGGAGGTGTGAGAGAGAGATCCGTAAGAGGCGGGAGGACATATAAAAGAGGAGGTTGGAGAGAGAGATACAGAGGTGACTGGAAGAGCCATCGAGTAGGTGGGTGGAGAGAGAGAGAGAAACAGAACACTGGAGGATATATTGAGGATTAGGTTGAAGAGCAGGGGAGGGGGAAGGTTGCAGGGGTATTCAAGAGAAAGGGAGAGAGAACCCCCAGGAAGACAAAAAGTGATTTACAGAGATTGTGGGAGCCACTGAGAAGCACAGAGCAATTTTGTGTCAGGAGGTGGTGAACCCAGCAACAGACAAGGGTGACCCTGAGATGCAAGGAGGTATAAGCACATGGCTGAGCATTTAGGATGTACAGGAAGAGAGAGCAAGAGAGAGGATATGAGGTGCAGGAGAGATTTCCCTAGGCGGGATACTGCTGCAACCCATTAAGGATGTCAGGGGAGATGGAACCAGAGGGGAACTAGCCAGGACCCTAATACACAATATGGCAGTAAAGGAGAGATTGAAATAGAAAGCCAATTTAGATTATCAGCCTCCTGATGGTTGCTCTGGGGCATTGGCAGGTCCAATTCGGCCCCTGTCCCCACCCCTCTTGCCAGTGTAGCATGTGGGCACAAATGGATTTCAGACCCAGAAACAAGTGGGTCTACTCAGAGATGAGAAGACATAGACCAGAAATCATTAAACAAGAAGACAAACAAGTGTGACTGAGAGTAGCAGTTAAGCAGGCACCCTGTATCAGCCTCCGCATGCCAATTTCAATGCAGATCCGACTTGCTGGATCATTGCTCTGTGACCCACCACATTTGCCTGCCAGTATACTCCGTCCATCTTGACTCCGCTATTTTGCCTGGGAGCTATCGGCTTGGCATTGCAAAACGGATATAACCCGAGTTACTGCATTGGGTGCACACGAACAAGTGTGACGGAGTGTAGCAGTTAAGCAGGCTGCTCCGTATCAGCCTGCTCGTGTCAATTTCCCTGCGGATCCTACTTGTCGGCTTATTTCTCTGTGATCCACCACTTTTGCCTACCAGTCTACTCTGTCCCTCTGGACTCTGCTATTTTGCCTGGGAGCTAATGCCTCGGCGTTGCAAAACAGATATAACCCCATTTGCTGCACGAAGCGCGCGCAAGCAAGTGTGACGGAGTGTAGCAGTTAAGCAGCTGAGCAGCCTCATCAATTACCAAGTAACCTATTAGGGGTCCTTTGCTTCTTCACAGCCACAATTTGATTTTTTTAAAGGCACATAACATTATCTTGAGGCCTATGTACTATTTGCGGAGTGGGAACAAAATTTCAAACCTTCAACGTGGTACCTCTAATAGATCAGGAAATGCTTTTTTTCATCAATCCCCCACTTGCTTTGTCTCCTGTTCCTGGTGTCGCTGATTCTTGATCTGTTGACTCCCCATCCTCCCATCAAACTGAGAGTGGTCTTGCACGCCGAGTGGAACCGATTCCTTTCCTTGCTAGTCAGAGGCACATCACAGATAATTTCTCAGTAACTCCTCATAATCCGGAGCGCTCACTTGGAGCCCATGAGGCTTTACCTTCTTAGGATCCCTCATTTGTGACTTTGACATCTCATCCTCGTGTGTTTGCTGGTATTACCATTTAAGTGAATCCTTTAGGAATTGGTCATACCTCCCCCAAGACCCATTTAGCGGTGTCACAGAAATGTTCTTTCATTCTGGACTCACCTCCTGATCTCTCCCCTGTTCTACCTTTTCCCCCTGTCTCTTCTCTATCATCCATCTAATCTCCTGCAACTCAACTTCCCCTTCGGCATCATTCAGCGTCATTCAGCCATCATTTGATAGGTGGATACCAACTTGACTTCTGGCTCAACAGACGCTTTAGCAAAGATCAATCAGGTACTGTGCGTTTTGGTCTCACTATACGTGGGAATTAAGGCTGAGGTTAAGACCCATTCAGTCTTGCTTGAATCCTTCCTCCTCCATTTGAGAATATAAAGGACCCCAGTGTTTTAAAAGACTTTCTCACAAATCAACAAACTCATCCAACAATTAATAACAGGGATGTATTGGAAACTTTGAACAGTGACCCTAAAGTTCTATCAACAGATGGAAATCCTGTTGATTGTCTCAATATTGCCTACATTTCTTTTTAAGAACTCTCATCAACTGTTGCTCAACAATTACATGTAGTTCCTCTTTTAGCCAACGCCATTATTCCACCACTGACTGTCAACGTGGATGCTGTACTTGTTATTTCTAATTGATGTTTCCTCAAATCATTTTGATTCATCCGTTACATGTATTTCTGCACCGGGGGGGCGTGGCTAGGAAGCCATGTGAAAGGACGTGTCTGTACGGGGGCTCCCGAAGATCCGTACATTATCCGACTGAAAACCGTGCAAGGACTGATGTAATTTGGCTGAGACTGATATGACTGCGTACATGAATCTCGGGTGAACGTGTGGACACGTTTCGATACGGGCCTGCACCGTGAGAGTGCAACAAGAAGCTAAAAGAAGACCTGGAGGCGAGAGTGCGATGAACGAGAAAATGGCCGCCGCCGCCTAACGAAGGAACAAAGGGGTGATTGATCTGGGCGCCTGACGGTCGCATTGGAGCGTGGTGGTGGTGAAGGTGCATGACTCGGGTGCATCGTGGTCATTAAAGACACCCAGTCCTGCGAGGCCGACGGCGCGGACCTGGGAAGGGAGCAGGGCCTGGCCGAAGATACTTTGTAACCGGAGCGTGCGGTGTGACCTGGAACTGTGCCCAGGGCCCTTCATGGCCTAAAGTGCGCCTCAAAGGGTGAGACGCGACCTGGCTTAGCTAGGTAATAGACAAGATGGCCGGGGGAGCCGGAGGACAAAGGAACTTTGTGTCAGAGATGTGGCGATAACGATGGGGCACCCGAAGAGCGCACTGTGACACCCTGCCCTAGATCCGAGCGGGGATAGAAGGACGGGAGACATGTCTAACAAGCCCCTGAGAGCGAAGGCCAAACAGCACACGCTCGACGAATACGCTAAGACGCCTCCCGGCCCAGACGGAGCCAAAAGCAAAGATAAAACGCAACCCAAGGAAATGGCCGCCGGGGGTGCGAACCAGGAGGTCCTTGCTGCGATCACAGACCTGAAAGCGACCTGGGAGACCAAGCTCCAGCTCGCTGTGGCTGAACTGAAGACCGCAATGGAACTCCAGGTTGGGGCAGTGCAGGAGGACGTGAACCTCCTAAGGCAGGACGTGCGTACTCTGGCAGAGCGCACGGAGACTTTGGAGAAAGAAATGGGCCCTACCGTGGTGGACTGCGCTGTGCATAAGCGTGAACTCCATGCCCTGGTGCAACGCGTGGGCAATTTGGAGAGTAGGGCGGAGGAGGCAGAAGGACGCGCCCGGAGGAACAACATCCATATCGTGGGCCTGCCGGAGGGAACTGAGGGCCATAATCCAACGGAATTTATCGAAAACATGCTACTGCAGGAGATCACGGGAGGCACCCTGTCGCAGGGTTTTGCGGTTGAGAGAGCGCACAGGGCCTTAACTAGGAAGCCGCCGCCGGGAAACCCGCCCAGACCAGTGATAGCCAAGATCCTTAATTACCGGGACCGAGAAACGATCCTTGAACACTTCCGCAAGGGAGGCACAATACAACGAGGAGCGGCGAACATAACTGCCTATCCCGATTACACCCTGCAGGTACAGCGCAGTCGTATGAACTTTGGATCGGTGAAGAGGAGATTGCGGGAAGCAGGGCTTAAATACATGTTGCTCTATCCGGCCAAACTGAAGGTTTTCTTTCAGGGCAAGCTGCTGTTCTTTGTCACCCCGGAGGATGCTATGGAGTGGTTGGATGCACAAAACTGCCCTCAGGAGTCAGATGTTCAGACGGCTGGTGGAAAATAAAAGACGAGATAAGTAACGCTGTAGGCCCGGTCGGGTCACTAACATTGGGACTTGAATATAGTCATTGAACTCGCTGGAGAACATGCGTGCGTCAGTGGTTATGAAACGTGGTCCGTGAGCACGGACATGGTTGTAAAGTAGAGGAGCCTCCAGAAGCCGCTCTTTACACCCCTTTTTGTGTTTAGTTTAGTCACTGTTAGTGGGGTGACACCCTGTCGGGTTCTCTATTTGGGTTTTCCAAGGAGGACCGAACACAGGGATGCCTGAGATCCAGGGATGGAGCTGGGCAGTTGTTTGGGGTAGGGGTTTGGGGGGGTGTTTTAGTTTTTGTATGAGCCTGGGGGTGAAACCGGGATTGGGTGTTCGCAAAGTGGGGAGGGATTGCCTCGGATGGGGGGAGGAAACTACTGATAGGCCATGGGAGACCTCAGGATATTAACGTGGAACGTTAGAGGGCTTAACAGTTATCTTAAGCGAAATAAAGTCATGTTGTATCTTAAGAGGCAGAAGATAGACGTAGCCCTGCTACAGGAGACACATCTAAAGCGAGAGAAACTGGAGCTGCTAGGGAGGAAGTGAAAGGGAACAGTGGTAGGATCAACATACTCCGCCTATGCCAGAGGAGTGCTGGTGTGGGTGGCGCCACACGTCCCATTTAAGCTAATTGAGGAGGTTGTGGAGGAGGATGGGAGGTTGGTTATGGTGAGGGGGCTGGTAGAGAACAAAGTAGTGTGCATTGTAAACACATATGCGCCTAACCAGGAAACGGCGACATATTTTAGGACGCTGTGCACCAAGCTCAGTGTCGGGATGGGGGGAACGGTGATATGGGGTGGCGACTTTAATTGCGTGTTGAATCCCAGGGAGGATAGGTCAGATGACAAGATGGCTAAGCCCAGTCCGGCGGCTAAGGTATTGCAGACGCTGCTGGCGGATTTTGGCCTGGTAGATGTGTGGAGAGTGAAACACCCGGGCGTGAGGCAATACTCGCATTATTCGGCTCCGCATCTACTGCACACGAGGCTTGATTACTTTTTCGCTACGCCAGACATAGTCGCGGAGTGCGACCATATAGACTACAGGGCGAGAGTCCTCTCTGACCACTCGCCCCTGGTCATGCGATGGCAGCTGTATTCCCCACGAGCGCGTATACCAACATGGCGCCTCAGGGCGGAGGCGCTCAAGGACCCTGCCTTCAGAGAGGATATGAGAGAAGAGATAACTGCTTATTTTGAGGTGAATAAAGGGAGCGTTAAGTCGGCTGGCACCTTATGGGAGGCCTTCAAGGTCGTAATGCGGGGGATCGCCATTGCGAAGTCTAAGGGATTGATGGGGGGAGTCCTGGCGGATCTGCATAGAGCTGAGACTGAGCTGGAGGAGGAGTTGAAAGGTGGTGGGACAGATGCGGAGGCGGTCTCCAAATTGCAACAGGAGTGTGCGGAATATTGGGATAGGCTCTGTAATTTGAACTATAGAAAGTATATTGAGAGACTGCATGCGGGGGGACATAAAACGGGCCGACTCTTAGCTTGGCTGTACAAGAGCGAGACCCCACGATCCCCGATCAGATTGGTAACCAATGAAAAGGGGGAGGAGGTAGACACCCAAAAAGGCGTGAACAGGGCATTCGTGGAATACTATAAGGTCTTATACGAAGATTGCGAGGGGGCCAGCCAGGAGGAGATAGACGAAGTGCTGGAAGATGTAGGCTTGCCTAGGGTCAGCGATGAGGAGCGAGAGGAGCTGGATGCTCCGATCACCCTGGAAGAGCTGAAGGAGATTGTGAGACAGTTGCCCACTAGCAAGGCCCCAGGGGCAGATGGGTTCCCCAGTGAATTTTATAAAGTGTATGCGGAGGAAGTGCTCCCGCCCATGCTGGAAATGCTCAACGAAGCGTACGAGATGGGACGGTTGCCGGAGTCACTTAGGGAGGCGATTATAATACCGCTCCCCAAGCCAAATAAACCGGGACATGATTGTGGCTCCTACAGGCCCCTGTCGATGCTGAACCAAGATAGCAAGATCCTGACAGCTGTCCTGGCTACTAGAATGCGTAGAGTGATCAGCAAGTTGATCCACCCTGACCAGACGGGCTATGTCCCTAATAGGAACATTACTCACAACCACAGACGCCTCCACAGGGTGGTCGAGTGGGGTTGCAGTGATGACAGCGAAATGGCGATAGTGGCATTGGACGCGGTTAAAGCGTTCGACTCTGTTCGGTGGCCTTGGCTGCTGGCGGCTCTGAGATGGTACGGGATGGGACCAGGTTACGTAAGGTGGGCCGAGATGTTATACAGTGCACCACTAGCCAGGGTCCGCACGGGTGCAGTGGTGTCAGAGAGATGGCAGTTGGGCAGAGGCACTAGGCAGGGGTGCCCCTGGTCCCCAATGTTGTACATCCTGGCCCTAGAACCCTTAGCGATTTACCTCCGGCAGCAATATGACCCGGTCGGCATCGATGTAAGAGGAGAGTGTCACCTTATATCCCTGTATGCAGATGATATGCTGCTATACCTAAGATACCCAGAAGAAAATTTGCAGTATGTCTTAGAGGTGATGGGGAGGTATGCCTGGTTGCCCGGTATAGCGGTAAACCCCCAGAAATCCACTCTATTTCCGCTAGGGGGCTATGTGGGGACTCCGGTAGAGAGGTTGCCAGTGTTGCAGATCCCGTGGGCAACGAGATCCTTTAGATATTTGGGAATTGACGTGTATCACACGACTGTGGAAGAGCACAAGCATAACACTGAACTTGCTGTGGGGAAGATCGAGAAATGCATGAGGTTCTGGGAAAGATTGCCACTAGCGATGATGGGCCGGGGAGCTGTGCTTAAAATGGTGGTACTGCCCAGGCTTCTGCATTATTTTAACAACATCCCTTACATGATTCCTAAGAAGTTTTTTGTGAGGCTACATAGTGTTTGCAGAGAATTCCTGTGGCACGGCACGCGCAACAGAGTCGCACTGTGGAAGCTGCAGAACTTCTACGAGAAGGGCGGAGTCAAACTGCTGAACTTTGAGGCATATTATGTGGCAGCGCAGCTACAATATGTGTCCAGGTGGCTCTCTGACGACGAGACCCCTGAACACAGGCTGTTTTGGGAGGGATTGCTCCCCTTTTTATCTGCGAGAGGTGATCTGGGTGACTAATGCATGCATGAGGAAGCGGCCTAGAATGCTAGCTTTGGGACGGAACATGTGGAAACGGGCCTGCCGGATGATGGGTAACCCGTTGCCGTGTGTGTCGCAGTTCCCATTGGTCGCACTGGCGAAGGGAGATGGGCAGCTCAGAGTAATCATCCGGACATACTGGGAGTCAGTGGGGTTGGTCACCATGGGAGATATTTGGCAGGATGGGACCATCTTGGAGTTCGAAGAATTAGAGGCAGGGTCGGGATTGCACAGGGGTCAATATATGACATATCACAGGATAGTGCAGGAGATCCGGAATAGGTGGCCCGAAACTACCCTGGCCGATGAACCGGACGCCACGGTGGAGATATTATATGACACATCGGAGGGCGGGCATGAGGTCTCTAGGTTGTACGAGATGTTGATGACGAAGGTTGGGAGCGATTTAGTGCACTTGAGACTGGAATGGGAAACGGAGATGGGGGCCCCGATGGCAGATGGGTTGTGGGAGCGAGCCCTGGGGTATCATAAAAAAGTATCGAGAAACGCCAGGTTTAAGCAAATACAGCTTTATATAACGCACAGGGCATACATGACCCCCTTGAGAATATCCAAATTTCGGGATGTTGGATGCCAGGCGTGCCCCAAGTGTGACGAGGAGAATGCAGACATGATACACATGTTCTGGGCGTGCCCAGTAATTGCAGGCTATTGGGGTGAAGTGGCGCAGAAGCAGGCAGGAAAGGGTGTCACGCTCAAAGTGGATTCAGCCTGGGCCTGCTTACTGGGGGGATATCCCAGAGCGCGCAAACTTAGACATGTCGAGAAATTGAAAGATTTGGCTTATGTGCTTGCTAAACGTAGGATTGCTATGGGATGGAAGGAGTGTCATAAGCCACGAATGGAGGTCTGGTGGAGGGATCTCCAAAATTGGGCGGAGGCCGAGACGGCTGTGTGGCGGGATACCAGTATTGCAGGGGAAGAGGAGGAACTGTGTTCCCTCGCGGCATGGAAATTGTTGATAGCTGAACTGTTTGGAACGGGGTCGGCTCCAATTGAATCTGAGAGCGATGACGCCCCCCCGTTCACAGCGGATACCGATGGCGAACACCATACAGGCTCATAGGGGGGAGGGATGGGGATTGCAGTGCTTTTTGTTGTTAAATGTGTTTATTTATGTTCAGTTGTATTGTCGTTTGGTTTATATATAAAATAAAAATATATTTTAAAAAAAAAAATGTATTTCTGCACCCGACAATGTGGTTAGCATTGATTGTGGCCGCTCTTCTTGTTTGAGTTGTCCTCCCAGTATGCCATCTAATTTAAGATCTACACGTGGGAAGACCCCCAAAACAAAAAGAATCTAAGAATGTCTTGTGCCAAAATCTCCAAAAACAAGCCAAACGGAAATTCATTAACTGTCTTATAAATAAACCACTCATAAAGGCTGCCCTGGTCAGAGATGCAGGGTGCCTTTATAAAGACATTGGGCAAACTACAACTGGCATACAACCTATTAAAGAATCCAACTGTATTATTGTGAATGCTTTGCCTGTTGGTTCTGGGGTTTACCCCCCTCCATCACCACTGGAAAATCATATTGCAGGAATCTTTCGTGACTCTCCAATTCCAAATGCTCTCACCAACGGTGAGGCTCCTACGTGTTCCCATTCACACACTAGTCAGTCGTGTTTAATTTCCACAACTAGCAACAAGGCTTTTCTGGCCTCTAAATCACCATTAGGTCAGACAGCCGGGCCTCTTCAAGAACCACTGAATGTACATGCACCTTCTTGCATTGTGGCTGAAACACCTAGCTCAACCCTAACTACATGTCGTGCTGGTTCGTTACATTAATTTAATACGACCACTGCTGATCAATCCTTGACCCACAAAAATGCTCCTAGTATCATTCTCTTCGGTTCCTGTTCAGTTCCTGATTTTTCAAAAAATGTTCTCCCCACCCCAGGTTCACAATGTCCCTTGCAATCCTCAATATAATGGGGACAGTTATCATCATAATGTTGAATATGTGCAGCAGGAACCTATCAAACAAGTCTATAGTGTCCTGAAGGGCTCCAAGAGTTGCATGGAAATTATAAAAAAGAAAACCTGATCGTGTACCATCCAGTCCAGACCATCTTCGCAATAATGCTTTCAATGGGACGAAAGGTATTAGTCGTGATTCGACCCTTAAAGTCCAATTGGATTTTTGCAGGACAACAAATATGTTGTTCTAAATCGTTCTAATATCTTACGTCTTCTTAATGCTATCCCCAATCTTGTGGCAATTTTATTACGAGACTTGATAGAATAGAATTCGTTGACCATTATAGAACTAGGGTTGACATATATTTTCAATTAAAACGTATTTGGGACATTGTAATGAGTGAAGTGACCAACATTCGTAACTACGGTTTTGATATAGCACCCTATATTGATATGGGTTGTCTCAACATGAAGACCAACAAGGTACCTTTTCTATACCGAATGAAATACAAGTTTCAGTTAATCAAAATATGGGCTCTGGAAGGATGATCCAATTTTCAAAAAACAATTTGAACACTGCCTCTCAGGTCAAATATTGGTCCTGGCATAGCGTAGTATTATGTGGAAGGAATGATGAGAACCAGCACCACTCTACCTAACATTGGCCCATCCCCGATTTCTGTTCTTTAATGGAACTCACGTGGGCATACCCACATTAAATCCAATCCAGACCTAATCTTAATTTTGCGCTCTTGCCAAATGTAAGAAAATCATGGCGACAACAAGCACGACAGACACAAGTGATCACAGTTCAAGGGTGTTTATTGATCAATTAATTCTGTATACGGGTTGGAAAAATGCCTAATCTAAACCAAATTCTATGACGGGAGCATGCGTCAACCATCAAATGAAACATAAGGCATTCCTAGTGGAGTTGTGTCAAATAAAAGGCCCTATACTAAGAAACCTATTGCCAAACCTTACCACCAATACATAAAAGGATGAGGGAGGATTCTCAAGAAAAGAAAGAAGTGTTCTCAAATAATATGTCAAGAGGCAGTAGCCTGGGTCTCCCTTCCCCACGTTTTGGGCACAGGGTAAAATGGGAGCTTGGAGCACAGTGCAGTCTCAGGCTTCTCCAGCACGAGACTACAGTTCCAATGGCAGTTCTCAGGACAGTCGATGGCCAAGTCTTGTTTCTTGTGAAAGTCGCTTGCCTTTGAGGTCTGATTTGGTCAAATAACAAAAACAAAACGTTCCTTTAACAAATTAAAGTTCTATTCCAAGGTTTGCTGGGTGATGGGTTCACCCCGGGGTCCCGCTTTTATGGGTGTTGGCTCTTCTCAATCATTTATCACAGTTTCATAGTTCCTTTATCAAACAACTTTGGGTGATAGCTTCACCCCTGGATCTCTCTCGGTCGAGCTCGGACCCCTCTTCTCTTTCCGGGTGATAGTTTCACCCCCAGAACTCCCTCGGTCGGGCTGTGACCCCTCTTGCCTTTTTATCTTCTCGGTTGATGGCTTCACCCCCTTGGATCTCCTTCGGTCAGGCTCGGACCCCTCTTCCTTCTTGCAGGATTTCTCCTCCCCTAGTTTCTTAATGTCTATTTCTTGGGTGATGGCTTCACCCTTGGATCTCCCTTGGTCGGTCTTGGACCCCTCTTCTCTTTCCGGGTGATAGTTTCACCCCCAGAACTCCCTCGGTCGGGCTGTGACCCCTCTTGCCTTTTTATCTTCTCGGTTGATGGCTTCACCCCCTTGGATCTCCTTCGGTCAGGCTCGGACCCCTCTTGCTTCTTGCAGGATTTCTCCTCCCCTAGTTTCTTAATGTCTATTTCTTGGGTGATGGCTTCACCCTTGGATCTCCCTTGGTCGGTCTTGGACCCCTCTTGACTTCCTTTTCACTTTATTCTCAAGAGTTACAGGATTTACTTCCCTTGTTTTCTCAATGTGGGATTCACTTCCCTTACTTTCAAAGTGCTTGTAGATCAAAGTCTTTTGATTGTACAGGATTTTGCTTGACCCTTTGTATGACCATTTAGATCTATTTCGCTAGCCCTCCTACGGCCTTCTGCTACTTGTAGTTTTTCTCATATGAGGCTCGACCAGAGTCTCTTGAGTTAGCACCCACATGGTGCCGGTTTCTCTCTGCCGCTGGTCTACCCTTCACACTTTTTACAGTTCATTCAAAGTTTGTTAAACTTGGTTCAAACTTCCCATGTTGCGCTTCTCATTCAACACAGCCCGGTTCTTATTGATTCTCCCCTCAGCTCACCAACTGTGATGAACCACTTTGCTGTTGCCTCTATGGAGTCAAGGCCGGCACCACAGGCGCGGGAGCTTCCCTCGCTCCTGCTTATTGGCCTATGTTTTGCCGCGTGTACCGCTGACATCTGCTGCAGGACACTTGTGCTATTGTTTGCAGTCTTAGGCTCTCTTCCACGAAGGCTCTGTGGGTCTGGGACGAAAAGGGTAAGGTCACTTCTCTCCTCGCAACCCTCTCAAATTCTGTTGTCTTTCTCCTTCTCTTGAACTGCTGCGTGCTAGCCGTCTTGTTGTGCTGTCTGCCGGGTTTGCCTTGCTTAACCTGTGCTCTCTGGCTCCACCTTTTATCCCTGTGGGGAAAGGAAAGGGACGTCAGGTGTGTGTGGTTCAGATTAACTGCCTGACTTTGCCTGACCCTTGTATTGGGACATGTCAGGTAAACAGGTGCATTACAAGTCTGTCGTCTGTTACAATGAGAAACAGTGTTCACAGTGGAAAAAGAGGGTGGTAGAGTTCCTGAGTGTCTTACGGGGTAAGATGGGAAGGTTTGCGAAATGGACAAGAATGACTGGGATGTAGAACAGAACATAGGGGATTGTGGGAACGATAGTATTCTGTCATAAGAAATTGGGGTTTCGAAGGATGACAATCAGAGGGACGGGATTGGCATGGTTTGCGCGGTAAGCGGGAAAAGCGGGGATCGTGACATGAACAAAGGGGATTGTGGGAATCGTAGGGTTTTGTCCGATCAGGTTGGGAATGCGGAAAATGATAATCAGAGGGACGGGAAGAAGAGATATGGGGAGAATTTGAATGAAGTCCGGAAAAACAATGATTCTGGGAGCTATGCTTTTTCAGTGTAACCGGGTTTGGGATCTTAGAATATTGATTACGTACAGAGGGGTTGTTGGATCCGGGCCGGCAAGATCTAATGGGAGAAGAGGGCAGGTGCAGTACAGCCCATGAAAGCCTCAGATATCTCACCCTCCTCTCCTTCTCTGGCACAATACCGCGTCTCACCTGGGGTTCTGCCCCGAAGCAGGTGATCGTCCCCACTAGTCCACCCCCAGGAACTGGATCCAACAGTGATGGCTGTGTCCTGGCCACCTGAATAAGGGTTTCTCGAGGTCTTACTGGGAGAATACCCTTAGGTTTCTCACATGCCCTTCCCCAATGCTGGTTAGACAAGCGGTTTTCATGTGGGAATTCCACCATGAACACCTAGACTGATAGTCCAAGTCTTCCAGCATACCACCTAGATTGATATTGCAGGTTTGTATAGGGGAGGTTTTAAAGAGTTCTTCCAACTATCTTTCTCTTTGGATCGTTCTCTCCCTTTTTGGGGTTTCCCTTAATTCCTCCTCTATTTCTTCTGAGAAGACTTCCCTACCGTGGCCTTTTTCTCCACAGAAAAGGCATGTTTCCAGCTGTGAGATTTCGGCATGGGAGCAATGCACAGGCCCAAACCACCCAACATTGCATGATGACCTGACCTGTCAACCACCAACCATGTGAAATAGTGTAGTTGGATGACACATGGCACATGCATGCACAGACTGTCTATTGAGATTCTGCTGTGACAGGCAATGCATCCACAGATCACCATGATTGACACCTATATCTATTCCCCTGCAATGGCCTGGTGGAGAGCCAATATTACTGTTTCCTGCGGCAGGGTGCGTGTTTTACTGGTGAACTTGTAATGAGCCCCTTTGTGTTATTTTGACACATGTGAGATTTAATATCCACTCATTCAGCAAAGTAATGGCTAATTGGGAGCGAGGAAGGCACACCATTGTAACCTCAATGTGCCACTGCGGCTAATAGAAAACCTTGGCACAGTTTCTTATGTTTGGTGGGATATTTTTACATCATTACGAAAAAAGCTTTTTATCATGACCCTGTGAGACATGTTATATTATGTTGATTTATACTGTGCACCGCTTCCACCCGAGGGCCATCTCCAGGCACTCATGTGGCTCTTCAAGAGAAGAGGGCATGGTATGTTAGTGAGGAAAGGATAATAGAATAGGTTCAGAACCAGTAGGAACTGGTGTCTGTGTGTGTTGTTTTGCATGTGGGAGTTGGCTGGCAGGCCCGCTTATTGTAACCATAAGGGTAGGACTCAGTGCCTCGGAGTTGTGCTAGTGTTTGTGTTGTATGTGTGGGTGATATGAGGTTAGTGTGGGGTTGCGGTCTTGTGCACTGGTTAGTTGTATTCATAAGGGGGGGTCCAGAGTCGCTGATGACTGTTAGGTGTTCGATTGAATTGTGTTGTTGTGCTTTTGTGTAGTGTCAATGAATGTATGGACTATGTGTATGGGGATGTTCACTCTATGGTTATTTCCAGAGTCTCTGAGGGGTGGCTAAGTGGGAAAATTAGATTAGTTCTAGGTGTGTCGATGTGTAGTATGGCTAGTCCCTAGTTGTGTATAGTGGCAATGCTTATGTTGAAGGAGCAGGAAAGAGGGGATTGGTTAGTACATCAGTTATATTGACAGTACCTCTGGAGTGTGTCTTTGGTTGCTGCTCAATGGTACCTTCCAACGTTCTTGGTTGTGGTTCGTTGGCCAGCCCAACCACCACCTCCTCAATAAATTGAGGAAGTGGTGCGCGATCGGGTGACCATAGTTATGTAGGTGAGACATGGTTAGTCTGATACTTCGATTTAATGGGTTACCTGGCTGGGCTTTCGTAAGTGCATAAATATGCGAATGGGGTGTCTTACCCTGAGTTTGTCTGCTGCTTGGACGGGCTACTCTTCGCCGATCTCTCGAGTTGTGTGGCATGAGAGGGGGAAGCAGGGAAAGTGGACCGTGGGGTAGTCTGGTTCTCCTTGGTTTTGACGCTGTTATTTGTTACCGGGTCCCTTATTGTGTTTCTTTTGGTCTGCAATGTTTTGCTGCCCTTGTCCCTTTGCGTGTTTCATTGTCCATAGAATAACCAGGTTTTAGTCATTTCCTGAAGTTGAGATGGCCTTCTGTGGTTCTCATTTCTTTGGGAATGGTGTTTCATAAGTTAGCCATTAGGCATGAGAATTCTGTTCCTCTGAATTTCCTCTTTTCGTATTGTTTTGTCTCTATTTGTAGGTCATTGCTTGATCTTAAGTACCTTCTTGGCTAGCAGTGGCTGATCTTGGCCTGGAGGAATTTGCCTCCTTGTCTGTGTAGCAATTTTGAGTAATGCAGAGGGCTTTGAATTTGATGCATTTTTTCTGGTAGCAAATGGATGCTTTACAGAGCTGGAGTGATGTGGTCTTTTCTGTTTAATCTCAGGAGAATCCTAACAGTGTTTCGGACCAGTTGGAGTTTCCTGGAGAGTCTTTCCGGCATTCCTTAGTAGAGGCTGTTTGCATAGTCAATTCTTGTTAGTATCAGGGATCTCTGTAAGGGTTCTGTGTGGAAAGGAGAGGTATGAGAGCAACCCCCTTAGTAGTCTTAGGAGAAAGAAGCATTTTTTGTGATTGCGTTGACTTGCGGTTCCAGGCATAGTCCATTGTCCATGAGTATTCATAGGTTATTTACCATGTTGGAAGTCTCTGGTTGAGTTCCCATGCCCTCAGCTAGTCCAGTTGTGGGTTGGTTGTGTGGCTTTCTGTGGTTGAGACCATTATATCTGTTCAGTATGAGGTTGTTCGTTGTATTGTATGTATCCAGCAATATAGGTTGGCCCTCTATGCCCAGGGAGGGAGGGGGGGTGTGTTTTATTTAATTTTGTATGTGTTACATTTATCTTGTATGCTATTGATGTATTTTTTATACAAATAAAGTGGTTTGTTTGCTTGCTTTTATGGACATTAGAGTGTACTAAAGGGGGGAACTTTGGGAATGACCGTTTTCCCCTTAGGGTAAAGGAACATTAAACATTGTCATTAGATATGAAACCTATATAACGAAGGCGCCGGGGCATTACCTGAGTCGGTAATGCCCCCGCTGCTCGGGTCATATTGCTTAAATAGTTGCTTAGACGATACATAGAAGCAGGTTTCATATCTAATGACAATGTGTCAATGGACACAAGTGTTCCCAGCGCGTCTGCTCCCGAAAAAAAAGAAGCAAAAGGTAAGTGGGGTTGGGAGGGCGGAAGGGAGGGAAGAGTAAAAAAAAAAAAAAACTACCTTTGTCCCTGCCAGGGGACGATGGAAGCCTCCAGCTGTGTGGAGGCGCGGAGGCTGCCATCGACCCCCACCAGGGACGCAGGAGCAAGAAGGTAAGTGGGGTGGGGTGGGGTAGGGAGGAGGGAGGTAAGGGAAAAAAAAAAAAAGCTTACCGGCGTCCCCAGCGGGGGGCGGAGGCAGCCTCTCAGCCGTGGGGAGGCTCGGAGCGGGGATGGCCCCGCTTCGAGCCTCCTCATTGGCTGAGGGGCTGCCACACCCCCTCGCCGAGGACAAGGCAGCTGGAGTCCCGGCCGAGAAACGAAGGATTCTCGGCCGGGTAAGGACCCGGCGAGAGCCAATCAGAATGCGTGTTGCATTCTGCTTGACACTCGCCGGGTACTAATAACTGAAAACATATAATGACAGAAATGGGCGTATTATGATTTTGGTGGTATCTCAGAGGTAATAACATTGAGATACCATCAAATGGTATCAATGTTACAACCACTTGGTCCGGCGGTATTACCACCTGGAAATTCTGCCAGAGGTAATACCATCAAACTTGGAAAAATCGAGGTAAACGGAATTACCTCTGCTTTTTCCCACACTGCCAAACTCGTAATGAGACTTGTTTGGTCACCTGTTTGTGTTTGTGCCTATGATTGTGACAAAATGACTAATGCTCTGCAGGGATACGAGGATGAGTAGTGAATGAAACTCCCACACTGCCCTACACTGCTACTAAACCAACAGTGATCTCAGTTATAATGGTGAAAGAAACACAACATGAATGGTACACCCCTTTGCACTTTTAAGGTAGCATGGGCTGAGGGCAGGCTATACTCTTCAAGAGGATTTGAGCTAGCATAGAAGCATCAAAACAATAATAGTACCGAGATACCAAAATAAAAGGAATGTCAAACCAAGGTTCTATAAAAAGAAATCACTTATTATACGAAAAATGCACACAACTAATACAACCAGAAATAAAGACTTTGGAATAAAAAGAGACAATCTGAATCTAAAGACGGGGGTAGCCAGGCAATATTTTCAGCAGCAATGTTTAAGTTCAAAGAAGATGTATTTTAAAAAGGTAAGAAGTGAGGACCATCAGGGGGCGTGGGACAAGATGGCTGCATAGCTTCACAGCTCCCGTTCCCTCCGGCGATAAAGGCGAAGAGATTGGGCTGTTCGACCGTAAAATAAGAGATAACCAGCTCTGTCGAAAGCTGAAGGCAGTGAGAGACACATATGGCAGTAAAAATGCGGTGTGAGGACAGCGTGAGGCGAACCTGAGTAGAGAAAAGGCGGAACCCCCGAGAGTGGAGCGGGGTAGGAAGAAGTAAGGCCTGCGACCCGTAGCAATGCCATTTTGCAGAAAGAAGGGGCGGGCAGGATACGAGAGGACACACCCCGGGTACCTCCTGGACCAGGACAGGAGCTGACTAGCGGAATTGGCCCCCAATGACCGCTCCCGCAGTAAGAACGGATTCGAGCAACAACAAGGAGAGTAATCCGGACCTGCACGCAAGGTGCCACGCACTGAAAGCCTGTCCCTGACGAAAGCAGAAGAGCAAGGGGCCGGCTCGGTGGGCCGAGAACGGAGTTTCACCCAAAGAGAAAGGTATGCCTGAACCCCCCACTTCCCAACCATCTCTCCGGTGCTAACCCCGGCACGCGGAACGCAGAACCTATTACCCACACAGGGAAGTCACAGAGGAGCAGGTGAATTGGGGAGGAAGCGTGGACACACGCAGAAGGCCCCACCGCAGCACAATAGACACAGGGAACGGTCCGGGAGAGCTGATCAAAGGAGGGTGCCTAACCTCCGATGCAGCAACGCTGGTGAGGAAGTGATCATTGTGGCAGGACAGACCTGGGAAAGAATGCTGCTGTGCCGGGGGACTAGAGGACCAGGAAGTGAGTGAATTAAGCCGCCGGAGGTGTGCAGACCACCCCCACCTGTGTTGGCTGGAGTGGGGAACACGGCAAGACCACCCCATCACACATTGGGTGCAGGCCCACGCTGGACAAGCTCAGGCAAGATCAGGAGGCCATAGTGAAGAGCTGGACTGGTGAAACTACGCGTGCAGCCCAGTGCCTGCTGAGGGGACCTGCAACAAGAATCACCCCTACTCGAAGAAGAGGGAGAGAGAGGGAAAAAAGCAGACAGCGCAGTGTGGGGGTGACCAGCGAGCAGCGCTACAGCAACCACTCTGGGCCCACCCAACACCTCAAAAGGTGAAAAAAGGCACAGAAAAAAGGACACCACAGCTGTGAAACGGGCCATAGCACCGCCCGGACTGGAAAGAGTCCAAAAGAGCCCCCGTAGGAGCAGTGATGGCAAAAAAGTGCAGATACGCCCCAAGGGAAACGGGCAGTCACACAAAAAACGTAGCAGGTGGTCCACACAAGTCACAGAGGACAACCACCCCTAATCGGGAGCCAACAAGAGATTGCACCAGACCCACCCCTGCCACCAGGAGTCATACAGTGGTATAGGTGGGACAGAGTGCCCTAGCATCTGGGTCAGGAGGGCCCAGTTAGAAGCAGATAACCAGGTGACCCATAGCGTACCAGGGAGAGCCCAAGGAGAAGTGGAGACCCGGCAAGAAAACAAGGGCAAATGGCAAAGAAAACCGTTGATAACACAAAGGAACTGCTTACTGACATGGATATGTCCAGATTCTCCACCAAGGAAGACATAGGCCACATACTGGCGGAGATTAAAGCCCTCAGGCGGGACATACAAGCATCTGTAACGGATCTGAGAGAGAGAATGACCACAATCGAAAACAAAGTTGAGAACTTGGACCAAATGAACGCCGACATGGTTGAGATGAAGCTGGACGCAAGAATGTCGGAAATAGAACTATTTGAGGAAGAAGTCATGCTCAAGATGGATGACTTGGAAAACAGGGAGCGGCGTAACAACCTGCGGATACTCGGAGTTAAGGAGACTGGGAGGGAAACCCAGAGGCAGGGGGAGGAGAAAGTCCAGGTAGACCAGCTCTTCGAGGCAGAAGGGGGAAAGACAATGCAGATGGAGAGAGCGCACAGAGGAGGCATACGTCATGGGAATGGCCCCCGCTCAATAGTGGTTAGACTCCTTAGATACACGGACAGATTTGAAATCTAAATAGAGCCAAACAGCGGAGAGAAGTAGAATTCGAGGGCTCCAAAGTGTCCATATACCAGGATCTCTCAAACCTCACCCTAGCCAGGCGTGGAGCCTGTAGACCCCTTACCACATGGCTGCAAGATAAGGGGATCAGATGCTGGTGGGGCTACCGGTTTGCATTGGAATTTGAGGTGGAAAGGGTGGAATACCACTTGACCTCAGCAGATGAAGCCGACCAGGCCCTCAGTCACCTGACAGCACACTTGGGAGCAGAGCCAGGAAGCCCAAGAGGCCCATCTACGAGCGATGAGAGACCAAGACCGGCCCCGGGCCCACAAAGGAGAAGAGGGCTGAGGGGGAGGAAATACATGAGGCTCAACGGACCCTCACCCCGCAAGTCACCTGCCTCTCAAGACGACAGAATGGAGCAAGAATCAAGGGTACGAAACACATTAAGATTGGGCAGCAACCAAAATGACATCGGGCAAACGGCCACGGAACATCTATTGATCAGCCGGAGGGAGGCAAATATCTTCGCTCCAAAGTGACCCTCCGTAAGGAAGAGGGTGTCTTCAAAACCATGAATGATCTCAAACAACAGATGTTCTTAGTTAAAAAGTTGTGGGGGGGTTTATATGAAAGTCATAGTTCTTTGGATGGAGGGAATATGAGAGGGATATACCACTCACATGTCGCAAATAGACATGAAAATGTGGAGTCACTTATCAAGCTGAAGCCAGTCATCAACGATTGGAAGGGATGAGGTTAAAAGAGGTCTGTTGGTGGGCACACTGAAAGTGAAAGGACTGAACTCCCCGACCAAAAGATCTTTAGTCACGAGGGAACTCCGCAAAGCGTGCCTCGATGTACTCTTCCTGCAAGAAACTCACCTAATACATGGAGAAGAACTAGCGATAAGAGGGGAAGGTATTGATCAAGTTCACTGGGCTTCAGGGACTGTCAAAAAGGGGCAGTGGGTATGGTGATTCACAAACAATGTAAGCTAAGAGACTGTAGGGCCACCCACCTATTGGAGGGAAGATTACTTATACTCAGGGGGCTCCTAGACGGGGCAAAAGTACTTCTGGCCCCCGTACTATACGCCCCCAACCAAGGGCAAGCACAACTTATATCCGAAGCGCTAACAGCAATACAGGAGCAGGAGGCAGACATCTGCATACTAGGAGGGGACTTCAACTCCTGGGCAGACGCGTATAAATATAGGAGAAGCATGGGGAACACAATACAAAGAAAAGGGAATGCCCGACCCGGACACCTGGGAAGCACACTAGCGGGCCGCTGCCTGCTCAGTGTGTGGAGGGAGCAGCACCCAGGCGAAGAAGGATACACATTCAACTCGGCCCACACCACACATACACCAGGATAGACTATATTCTCTTCAATGGGGACCAGGGAACGAGAATATCACACAGTAAAATCAGACCAGTGGGATGGACAGATCACGATATGGTCCTCGTGTCCCTAGATGTTAACAGGCTTTACAAGCCGGATAGCTGCTGGCGGTCCAACGAAACCCTTTGGAAAAACTGGGGGAGATGATAGCCAAATGCTTCCAACTGAATGATAACGGGGAAGTGAATAGTGGGGTACTCTGGGATGCAGGTAAGGCGACCTGGAGGGGGCCACTCGTTAGAGAGGGGGCGAGACGTAAAGGGGAGAGGAACCTCAGAAAGGAAAAGTTGAGGGGGTAGACAGTGGAAGGGGAGGGGAGAATACACACAATGGAGGGAAACACAGAGGACCTGAGAGAACAGATACAATCCAAAAGAGCTGAACTGAAGGCACTAGGAATGGGAGAAACCATGTGGAAGCTGAGATATCTCAAGCAGACATATTACGAAAAAGGGGACAAAGCGGACATGCTGCTGGCTGCGAGACTCTGTGCCCAAAGAGCAGAAAGATGGGTATCGTCCCTGGGGAGCCCAGGTGGGGACAGAAGGGATTCACCTAGCGAGATAGCGGAGGGATTCGCCCAGTACTACGAAGCCCTTTACAAATCTGAAGTACAGGGGGGGAAGCTGCAATAAGAGAGTACCTAGATAGGATTAAAATGAACACACTAACGAATCCAGAGATGGAACATCTGGAAAGCCCCAACACAATAGAAGAGGTGCAAGATGCAATATCCCTTCTCCCCAATGGTAAGGCCCCGGGGGAAGATGGATACACTATAAGCTTTTATAAGAAATACTCTGGGACCTTGTTGCCACACATGGTTCGAATGTACAATAACATCCTTGAAGCAGGAGAAGCCCCGGACTCCTTCAGCAAAGCACTGATATCAGTGATCCCAAAAGAAGGGAGGGACCCCACACAGTGCGCAGCTTACCACCCTATTTCTCTGTTGAATGTGGACGAGAAGATCTTCACACACATTTTAGCAACACGTTTCAAGGAAAAAATGCCACGAATTATACACCCAGACCAGATGGGATTTATAGTGGGAAGACAAGGCCCAGACACGGTTAGGAACGCACTGGATCTCATGGAACATGTGGGAGGAAGCCAAGGTGGACCACGCACTCCTAAGCTTAGATGCGGAAAAAGCATTTGACCGGGTGGAGTGGGGATTCCTGTTTGCAGTGCTGCGGAAGGTAGGTGTGGGAGAGAGAATGTGCAGAGCTATCCGAGCTATCTACACCGGCCCCAAGGCAAGGGTAGTGTTGAATGGGGCAACATCCAGGGAATTCGGTCTAAGCAGAGGCACTAGGCAGGGCTGCCAGCTCTCCCCTCTCCTATTTGCCTTGGCGATGGAGCCTTTAGGGGAGGAGATTCGAAATGATGTACAACTGAGAGGGATAGGGGTGGGGGAAGTGTCCCATAAACTTAGCATGTATGCAGACGATATGTGGTGAAAGAGGCAGTGCCAAGGGTATTCAAGGTGGTGAAGAAATATGGGAACCTCTCAGGATTTAAGAAAAATATTTATAAATCCACTCTCCTTCCACTGGGAGAAGTAACGGAGGAGCGGAGAAGAGGATGGGAGGGAGTCGAAATACAGAGAGAAGAGAGGAGCTTTAAATATCTCAGGGTGAGGATTCCTAGAGTGTTGGACACCCTATATGAAGAAAATGCCCCCCCACTACACTGTCTTTTCAGAGATCTTGACAATTGGGCAAAATTAACCATCTCATGGCTAGGACGTCTAAATGCACTTAAAATGGTCCTGCGCCCTAGGGTATTGTACTTATATCAAGCACTCCCGATAAAACTCCCTGATGCCCACTTCGGTGAACTAAAGCACTGGATGATAAGATTTCTCTGGGAGAGGAAAAATCAGAGGGTGGCCTACAGAATGTTGGTACAGCCCAAGGAGAAAGGAGGGGTTGGGCTCCCAGAAATGCATACATACTACAGGGCAGCCCAGTCCAGAGCCCTGATCCCCCACTTGAGGGGAAATAAACAGAAGCAGTGGGTAGACATCGAGAACCACTTGTTCCGCCCGGTGACTTGGAGAATGGCTGTGGGCACCACGTGCAGCTGCCCCCACTAGAGTACGGAGGCATAGGATTTTGGGACCACTCTGGTCCCTTTGGAGAGTTAAGAAGGAAATGGCAGGGGTAACAACCTGTCCCTCACCCCTAAGCCACATCTGGGCATCCCCATAACAGACCGAATTCCTGACTGGTTTGAGAAGGGTGTTGAAAGGGTGGCACAGGTCCTGAAGAAGGATGTATTTATAGGGATAGGCGAACTTGAAGATGTGCTGGGGGGGAGGGATCTCAGTCTTTAAATATCTGCAACTCAAAGGGGTGCTGATGTCCGCAGACTGGAAGGACGGCCTGCAGAGGGACTTGACCTGAATGGAGAAAGTGTTAGATACGGGGAAAGGGCCAAGAGGGCTCATATCCGCTCTATACCAGGCTTTGCTAGAAGTACAGGGAGGGGATATAGAGGTACAGAGAATGAAGTGGGAGAAGGACATGGAGATGGAACTGGAAGACAGCCAATGGCAAAAATTAAGCGAAAACGCCCACCGAACCTCCATAGCCTGCCAATACAAACTCCACAGGCTGAAACTTTTGTACAGATGGCAATGGAACCCAGTAAGATTGTCATTAATATTCCCGGGGGTAGATCCCCAGAGAGCAGACTTCTGGCACATGTGATGGGCAGAGATATTGGGTGCAGAGATATTGGAAGGAAGTGCTGGGCTGGATAAGGTTGGATAAGGTTGCTGGATGGGGTAGACAGATGGCTGAATCCCCTCATGGTGTAGTTTGGCATAGAGGAACTGGAAGGGGACTGGGTCAAGCTTCCACATATGCCACACTTTTTGTTACTGGCAGCTAGAGCATGCCTAGTGGGGGTGGGGAGGGGTTGGAAAGTGGCAAAGCTCCCATGTGAAATACAATGGGCCACTAGGGCCCTGGACATATACAGAATGGATCAATTTACCGGCGAACTGCACGGTCGAACCCCATCGAGAGAACTGGAATGGGCTCCCTTCCTGGGAAAATACGACCCGGAGAGACCCCAATTTGAGGGTGGTTAGTAGCACAGGAAGACCCAGAAGGTACTGTAAATAGAAAGGGAACACCACGAAAAGGGAGAAAGCGAGGGACCACTGAATTGATACTGAATGAGCCCATCAAGGACCTCGGAAGGTGAAGAAGTACACGAATGGAACCTGAGACGAGTGACTCCCAAAAGTTAAGTGGGAGGAGAGGGCACTGGGTCCATATGGACCCAGGCCCCGGCAAGCGATACATATGCCTCATCCGAAAAGCCTGACTGTTTGTGCGGGGGGACGGTAGAAGGGGATTTAGAATCAGGGGGAGTGGTTGGGGTGATTAAGTTTCTTGGAAAAAGCAAAAAGTAAAAATGTTCTTTGTGGTACGAAGTATGATTAGAGAAAGTTTAATTTGAACTTCATGTATATTAACCATGTTGATTTACCAACAAAACCAATTTGAAAAAGCAAAGGTAAGAAGTGGGGTCTTAAATGTGACTATGGCTCTTTAAGGCAGGACAAGGGGACAGATTCACTGCAAATAATGTTTAGATTGTTCATAAGGCTGAACAGCTTCGTAAGATGCTTCTAGGTGCATTTCTGCAGTTCAGCACAGTGTCAAAAAGGTTGAGTCAGCCGAGACGAGTACTTCTACAGGGTCAACTTGGCGAATGAGTTGGAGGAAATGATTTCTTCCAGGAGATTAAGTTGGCTTTGAGATGGATGGAAGTGCAAAGTGACAAAGGCAGCTACAGGGTCCTGTGGTAGCTCAGAATTAGTCAAACATGGTCGAGTAAGCTCAGAGAGCAAATTGAGGCAGGAGAGAGAACCTGGAGCTATTCCTTTGTCCTTTGGATGCTGCGAGCCTGGTCCAGGAAGGTTGCCAGTGACCACTTGTAGGTCTACCTCTTACAGTAGACAG
The DNA here is from genome assembly GCF_040938575.1 of Ambystoma mexicanum. Classification (NCBI taxonomy): domain Eukaryota; kingdom Metazoa; phylum Chordata; class Amphibia; order Caudata; family Ambystomatidae; genus Ambystoma; species Ambystoma mexicanum. Next base: position 44,953,107 of record NC_090922.1, read on the forward strand.
TGCCCTGGTTACCAGTGTCTCAGTAGGCTGGCAGGGCAGGGTCCAAACAGCAGTCACTCCAAATGTTAATCTGGGATAGATGAGGGAAAGGGCTTGCTGCTATCTTGAAAGTCTTTTTTTAAAATCTCTGTAAAAAGGTTCTTCAAGCAGACTTTGGGCAATGTTTCAAGTGAAGTCCTTCTTCTATAGTAAATAAATGATTCAATTAAAGGGGGTGGTCTCACCCACTATATAGTTAATCTGTTACAGCGTATTGGTCCATTTCAAGCATTCTGTAAGGTTTCTTTCCTGGCTGCTATAATCAATCATGCCAGAGTACTTTGTCTGTAAGAAATGAGGTGGGGGGAGGGGCGCTCACAGGAAGTGTGGGAGCCCTGGGATTTTCCAAGGTGATGGCACACTTCGCTGGACAGGTACTCCTCTCTGGCTACTCTAACTCCACCCTCTCTACTGTCTGCCTTAGATCCAAGAGTCTCTAGTAATTACCACCCTGGTGCGACTTCCCTCTGGCTCAGAGAGCATGTCCTTTGACACGAAGTGCTTTTCCTTGCCCCCTGCCTCAAGCCGATCCTATCCTGTGGTAAGAAAATAAGTCTTTCCCAAAGAGGAGAAAGGCTTTTGCTTGGCCTCAGACCAAATGGTCTGTTTTGGCTGAAATTCAGTCCCAGCCAGTAACTACACAGAAGGCCCTGACAGGACAGTCACTAGAAACATGCTGACAACAGAATTACCCCAAAATGCTTTAGTTCGAATATTAGCAGATTCACAGCAGCCAACGTATGAAAACTAGACATGGCTTTTATTCAGATACTTCTCCTGTGGTTAGAGGCAGCCATTGGCTGTCGGAACTTTGGTTTGCATCAGGCAGGTTCCAGGAATATCTATGCTACTCTGTAACTGCCATGTTACCAAACTGCAATGAAGCTGCTGAGAGGTGTCAGTAGAAAGGCTCGGCCGAGTTACATGGTTGCACTATACTGTTTGTTAGCATAGAGTATTTATGCAAGTGAGTTGATTAGTAGAACTCCCTTTCAGAAGCAGAATAACCAGCATCACTTTGCTGAAGTCTATAGCATTTGGCATGGTGATCACTCGGAGATCTTGCTTGGCTAGAGAGTCAGTTGGGCAATGTTCTTTTAAAGGTCTTCGGCACAGGAAAAGGAATTCATATATCAATCTTAGATTCTGACATGTTAACAAACAAGAACAGTGGCTAAAGACAGAACACTAGTTGGTAACCTGTTCCAGACAGGCAATCAGATACTGACTCTCATGTCAACGGAAGCATTGGTTATTAGATTTTAATTGGAAAGAACAGTAGTGTTTTACTATGTGCACAGTCTCTCAAAGGCATCTAAAGCTGCTAAAAAAATAGTTCCAAAAGAATAACGCATAGGGACTGACCTGCAGGTTGCCAGATGTTACTGAAATGGAATCTTTAGAAGATGTCTTCTGATGGACCTCACAGTCTTGTCCTTCTTCTGAATCTACATGAAGGACATGAAAACATAATAGCGTATTTAATGGCAACCACAGTCAAAGGCCAAGTTCACAACCTCATGCTCCTCCAGCAATGTTGTAGAGTGTCTCTCTTACGATCAAAGGATGTGGTTGTGTCTTCAGACTACAGACCACCACTTTCAAATAGTTGAGGGCATTATAGAGACAGTGAGAGACAAACAGCACAACCCTATTCCTTAGATTTCAATCACTATATAACATGCGCATTTCTGGTGGGCTGAGAAGCCATGTAAAGTTATTCATTTAGTTTATCTACCTATCCCTTTATCTGTCTGTCTGTCTATCGATCTATCTATCCATTTATCTATCAATACCGATCTCAAAACAATACATGACACGTAGAGATACATGTATTGCGGAAGGTTTCAGAGTAACTACCATACTATACAGATTTGTATATGCAGAATCTCGAGTTTCCGGTGGTGGTGCATCTTAGAGATATTCTGCTGCATTTTCAACTGTCACTGGGATTTCGCATAGCAGGATTTCGATTTGTTGCTCGGCTGTGAGCTTTGTGGAGCATTGATGTTTCTGAAGAATTCTTCAAAGAATCTTTTCCTTGTCTTCTCTGTTTGGGTAGTGTAAAAAAAAGCAGGCCTTGTTCTCTAATTTTCTCTCTCTCTCTGTCTCTCTTTGTCTCTCTCTCTCACTCTCTCGTGCTCTCTCTCTTCAAGTGTCCCACATTCAGAGTGGTAGGCTGCTGCCTCTTTCCCTTACACTCCTATCACATGGACATATAGAAAGGTAATTGACACACAACCACATCCCTGACAACATGAATTCCTTAGGATCAGTTTTTTACATTAGCTTTGGCGCCTCAAAGATAGGGTGCTACAGAGTGTTCCCTCTCTCTGGTAGGCTAACAAACCAACTCTTTGCCTGTTAGATCTCCAGTCTTACCGTATTCACAGATGAAAGGGTGCTGGTTGAAGCAATCAAAAGGTGCTGCTTGAACAAGGCCACTGCTTTTGGAAAGATGGGCACATACCAGAGGGGCCTCTGAGAGCAGGTCCCCACTATCCAGTGGTGCATGGTGTCCTGTGGAAAGAAAAAATAAATGAATACAAAAAGGTCCCCACATGGTATGACACCAAGAAAGATGGAGTTTCAAATCAGCCGGCAATGGCTCTGAGCAAATTATTGATGTCTCTCATACTACCGTAAACATTTTTATCTTCCTCTTTCCTCATTCTTCTCGACCTCTCTTCTGCTTCCGATACGGTAAACCACACATCCTGATCACTCGTCTCCGTGATACCCTGGGCAGCACAGGTCAGACCCTGGCATGGCTTGCCTCCTTTCTCTCTGACCAGCCCTCCCAGGTAGAACTCAGGCCCTTTCTCTCTACCACTCTCCCACTTGTGGTGTACCCCAGGGATCTAGCCTTTCCCCCTGGTTCTTCAATATCTACATGGCCCTCTTGGCCCACAGGATCTCTACCATCACCTCTATGTTTCAGTGTTATGCAGATGACACGTAGCTCTCCTTCAGGCTACCCTTGGCCTCTTCTTCCTCCTCACTCATTCCTGACTGTCCGCAATTCAGTTTTGGTGTGCTGCTAACGATCTATGCCTGAATGCCAGTAAGACAGAGATCGTCCTCATTGGGACTCCAACTCCCGATTTTCCACTTTCTCACTGGCCTGCCTCCCTTGGCCCTGCACCCTCACCTACCAATTAGGCAATAAATCTTGGGGTCATCTTCGACTCCACTCTCTCCTTCTGTTTTCACATCTCAGACATCCCCAAAAAGTCCAACTACTAACTGCACCTTCTCAGTGGTATTCTACTTTTTCTCACTTTCCCCCAGAGGCTCATCACCTCAAGAGCCCTGGTTCTCTCTAGGCTGGACTATTGCAACAGCCTCTTTTTCAATCTTCCTACTTCTACTCTCCGTCCTCTACAACTCATCCAGAACAGAACCGCAAGACTTATCCTTGGCCTCAAGCCCTGTGACTGCATCTTTCTGGTGCTGAAATCCCTCCAAAGGCTCCGAGTGGCTGCAAAGATCAAGTCAAGTCCCTCTGCATAATCCAAAAGGCTTTCTGGGGACGGGGCCCACACTATCTACAACGCTCTATTTCTAAATACTCTCCCTCTAGAGTCCTCCGCTCGTCCTCCTCCAACTCTCTGCAGGTGAGCCGCTTTCACAAACAGAGATTTGGGTATAGATCTTTACCCTCTGGAGGTGCTTCCCTGCCTCTCTCTGCCTTGAGCCAGAGCACCTTTACTTCTGGAAACTCAAGACCTTCCTTTTCTCTTCCTCCTTCTCTCTCCCTCTCCCCTGCTAAGCCCTGCTAACCTCCTTCCTTTCTTTTCTCTCCACTCTCCTTCTCCTCCCTAACTCTCTTCGGCGTTAGTGACTGGTTGCCTGGTTCACCTCCATAGCCTACAGGTCCCAGGCTCCCACGCCAGTCGTTTGCACTTGCCTCTGGGCTGCTGCACTTTGTTCAACATGACTGCACTTTCAGTTTATGCTCAATGAGAGGGGCAACCCCGCTTTGCTTCTTCCCCACCCCCTCTCTCAGCACCATATGCCTAAATCTTTAGACCTAAATCTAAATGTACTAGGATCAGTTAGTCTGTCCTGCCCCCCGCCACCCTCTAACGTCTTACCCTCCCAAACTTGATCTCAACTGTACGTTTTCATGCACTTGCACTAGGAAAAATGTTGTCCGGTCTAGTATGCTAGTTTCTCTGTTTAGATCATTCGGAAATCTTCGAAGGCCTAAGAATGATTACTGTATTCCCTTGTTACCTTCCCACCTTGAAGCGCTTTGAAGCACTTCACCTGTGTATAAGCGCTATATAAATAAACAATAAATTCATGAAATAAATTCTTTCATGTTGTCCCCTCTACTTTCCATCTGATCTCTCATTCCTTTTACTTCCTTGCTTTTCTCTCCCTAAATATTTTATTCAGTTCCTCCATTCCTTTCCTCCACCACTGTCTTGGCCGGAATTACCCAATCTGCCCATTTACATTTGGTCATTGGGTACTTTTGACCTAATTATAGGCCTTACTTTTGACCGTTTTACTTTTTGACCTTAGTACTTGAAATTGAGGAGCGGGGTTGTGGGGGTGTCTCTGGCTCCTCATGTTCAAGTATCTGCTGGCTCAAAGGGTTGCAGGGGTCTCCCCCTCATCCTTAACCATGGAGGCGGGGGATAAAAATTGCTCAAGCCCCCGTTTTCAATGATCGGTCAAAACAGGGGCCCGAGCAGTTTTAATACGGCCAGCCTGCCCTCAAATAAAATGTCCACGGCCAGATAGTATACATCCTCTTAGCCGCATATTCTCTTCCTCCATTTCTTGAAGCATCACTACCTTTCTCTCGTCTTGTTTCCCTCCCCTTTTACACTACTTCTTTCCCCTAGTGTCCTGCTCCTTCACCTTTTCCTTCACAACTATCAGACTAGATTATTTCATCTTTGGTAACGTTCCTTCAAAACTACATTACACTCGTCTCCCATTCCTCCCTCCTTTATATCTATACTTTAATTTCCCTGTCCCTTTCATTCACCCTTCTCTTTCTCTATAATTTAGTTCTTTCTTCTTTTTCTCCATCCCTTCATGCAACACAAATTTGTCCAATTTATGTAGTCCTACAACCATCTCTACACTACTTTTAATTAATGGTGGGTCATTATATCAGTCTGAACAAATAGATATACGGACACTCTGCTATGAAGCTGAAACTATTGACTCATATGTAACAGCAGATCGCTTGCAGGCTATTTCGCGATAGGGTTTCGATACATTTAGTCGTTCTGATATCAGGATTTCTGATGCATTAAACCACTTAGTAACGTTGACTTACAGCAGATATTGACACAAAATTCAATTCCCATTAAGCTATTTCTGCTAGAGAAAACAAGGAGAAATGAAGGATAAACCTGCAAAGGATGCACTTTTTAGATAAGGGTACATGTGAACAGGGATAGGACTAATTGAAATTTAAAATTACATTAGATTTGCTGACCACTTGGGCCAGAACATCAGGCAGGTAATTTTGAAATTCATGCATGATCGTCAAACCAGGGACAGCACTTCTGTCCCCTCGCAATAAGGATATTCAGATAATGTTTGGGTGAGATCATTTCCCCAAAATGGCCTCACTTGTGTTTATTGGGTGAGTGAGCCCACAGTCCTCTGCCAGGCAGGAAGAAATGCTGCAGAACCAACATACATAAGCACCTCTGCGTCTAATCACTCATACACCACGGGCATGACTGTTTGGACAGAGTCTGCAAGCCAGGTGGCATGGCTAGAGGGACACACGTTTGTTTTCGTGCAACACTTCTGAATCATCAAAACCCATTGTGCATTCACCTCTTTTTCTAGGTGTCTGTCCCTTTATGTTGGCGACAGTTCTGATGCTGTTCCATCACATTCCTCTGCACGTAGATCGAGTGGTCTAGCTTTTTTCCAAGATGGCCACCGCTGCTTTCATCTACGCTGCTGAAGCTCTCTTCCTCGCTTTGCAACCCTTGCAGCTGGTTTGGGTCAGACGCTGTTCATAGTACTCCCGCTCTCTTTTGTTTTCCTTGCCTTGGGTCCCTGGCTAGCTCCTTCGTTCTGCGCTTGTATCCGGGCATTTCTCTACTTCTTACTGCTCTGTGCCACCCGGTGCCTTGCCCCGACCGATCTACCACTTTGGAGTCGACCAATCTATCCTTTTTTTGTTCTTTTGGATCCCGGTTTGTGGAGTCTTTGAGAAGTGTATTCCTGTAAGACCAGTGCCTTTCATCAGAAGGAGCCATCAGTCCCTCCCAGGGTGTTGTTGGGCCACTAGGCTTTTCCCTGTGTGGGGCAGTCTTCGGGCAGTCCTTCTTGCTTGGCTTGTTTCACAACCAAGCGCAGTGGCCTCGAGCGCAGAACATCCTTACCTCTTCACTAAGAAACAGACTGCCCGCTGCTCTAAGCGAAAAGTAAAGGAAGGAATGGACTAAAAGGGCAGCTCTGGAAGACTCCGTTGAGGATCCCGAAAATCGAAAGACCTTTATCTGAGAGGATTCCTAACATTCCTGAGACACTGAGCTAGCAGAAAAGGTACCCATGGTGGAGAATCGGGATGTTCTTTTGCAACGCGGGAAGCACTACCTTGTGTCTTGTCTTGATTGGCTGAAATCTTCTACATGGAAGCACAACTGTAGGACAATGAGGTAAGGCACACAAGTACTGACTACAACCATTTGGTGAACAAATGTGTGCTGGGGAAATAGTTGACTGAAGTCTGGAAAGGTCCCAGATTTGTGTATGTCTCAATTGGACTGATGAAGATGCTTGGAAAGGCTGATATTGCAGTGGCTGGAGTCCCAAGTTACCTCTCTAATGATGCCCAATGAAAGCTGAAACAAATCTGGTGTTGTTTTTGGTCTCGTGCACAAGGGGTTAGACCCTTCAGTTTGGGATGGACTGCCCGTTTTGATGTGGGACTTCACTTGTTATGCATACGTTTTTTCCCCTTTTTTACCAGCAGACTGAAAAAAACAATGATTTGGGGGAATGCCTAGAGCATTGCCAGCAGTAATGACTAACCTTCCATCCATCACTCTTCATTTTTGCATATCACTCTATGTGGGATGGATATGCCCAGGCACATATCTATGTGCTTAGAGTCAGGATAAACCTCACTGATGACGGCCAGTAAGAAGCTGAAAGCCACCGCCCCAGGGATGGCAGTATGTGATGATTGCCTCCAGCTGGCCAATCATTCAGGGCTCTGAAGTTTGAAAAGGGGTCAAACTGCGTTTCCTGAGCGGCATGAAAGAAGACAAATAGAAAAATAAAGACGTGTGCTGTGCGAACCAAAGTGGAATCTATCCTGAGTTCACATTTTTTATTTTTTGCAACCTGTCTTGAAAAGATGCCTGGAGGCACTTGGAGGTGCGCAACACGTGTTTACGCTGCACAATTGTGCAAACATTATGCATGGACAGAGAAAAGATGGATTTCTCTTTTGGCTCTTGCCGCACAGGTGTTTTTATGTTTCTGTGTATCAGACAAGGCTGATAGGGGTGTCTGTGGTCTTGTGCAGAAAGGATGACGGCTAGGAGTTTTGGCTGCAATGGCCCTTTCTGGGTGGAACCAAGCCTGATTTACAGATAGTTTCCCCTTGTTGATCGTCACAGCAGCCTACAAAATAAGGGTTTGGAGGGTCGACCAGAAGAATTCAACTGGCTACTATTGATTAAACACCGCCCATCCATTACTCTCCAGGTTTGCAAGAAAATATGACACTATCACTCTTGGGTCTAAGCCTACTCCACTGAAGGAAAGCTGCAATGATATGTGGAGTGGGAGGACTGAGCCGGCCGAGGTGAGGGATCCAGCTCTGTAAGGAGCAAGAGTGCTTTTGGCGAGGATGAGGAAGGGCTTCACTTCTAGGTTGACTCATGCTCTCCTAACTCCGCCCTAAACACGGCAGCTCCTTCCAAAACACCATATGAACACAGGGCGGTAGCTGAATAATGGAAACGCTGCTGGATGAGTGCCTGGTTATGGGTGTGTCTGAGGTAGGGTCGGTGAAGGTAGGGCACAGTGCTACCTGGATAGGCACCCAATGACCATTGATATGAGACAGCATTTGATAGCTGGATGCACAACGACAAACCAAATCACTGACCCTGTTGTTTGTTACTTGACTTTTTATAGTTTTAGAGGTGGGGACTAGTAGGAAAATAGTACAAATCAAAGCACTCATAATTATACTTATTATTGGTGGTAGCATGTTCCATTAACACTACTTAAAGGGTTCCATTAACACTAGTTAGAGGCGAAGGGGGCGGGGGACGGGGCTGGTCATCTAGATGGATATCTATCTGATCACCCCATGTCCGTTTATATGCTTGACCAGTGCTTTTTTATAGCAGCAGAGGGTGTAACCGGATAATGCACACCGTAATTGTTTCTTATCAGGTAGTACCATATTTGGTCATTGTCAATGTTCATAAGCATCACCTTTGTTAGTATTCTGATATTCTATGACAAGATGTGCATTTCCTTTTTTTAATTTATTTTCTTTTGTTTACTGTGGATGCCCCACATTGACTAGGGGATCCTTTCATCAACAAATGACAACACCTGAACACCTAACATAAACTTCTACATGGATCCGGCTTGCTGATGTGGCTAATCACCGGATCACCACCATCTGGAACATTAATAGCACCATCCTGTTAAACATAAACAGATAATAAAACATAATTTCATTGATATCACCTTTCTGCAAGAGGCACACCTTACAGATTCAGAGTCATCCAAGGTGCGGCTAGACTGGGGGGAGCATGGGTTACACAGCTGTGTCAGAAGAAAGTTGTGCATACTTAGTATAGTATTTGACAAAAGTTTGCATAATCAGATTGTCAGAACATTGACAGATTAAGATGGGCATTGGATTGCTACAAAAGTGAAGATAATTGATGTGACTGTGTCCTTCTTGATAATATTTTTGTGCAGTGTACACTCTCACATTCACTGCTGTAGAGGTCAAAGTTATAGGGGGGAGAATCTCCTGGGAGATTGTGAGTTTAATCAATTCATAGGCCTAATCTCTAATAGGATTGTTTATTGCATAAACTACGGAACTTCCAGGGATAACATTTTTCTTTGCTCTTTTGTAAAAGCTGTAAAGTTAATTGATGAATGAAGACTAGTTGGCCACAACCCGGGCTTTCTCTCATTACTCACTCACCTTGCCACCAAATGCCCTCTGGAATAAATCTCACCATTACTGATTGCAATATGACTACAACTGCTAAAAGCTAATGTAAGTACCACCTCACGGTCTAATCCGGCACCTGTGAAGGTGCAGCTGATTTTTAAAGTGACGGTAAAACGTCCCAAACTATTGATGCTTCACCACTATATATTTTCTGATGAGAATGACCACAAAACCTCCTAAACTAATGGTGCTTCACCAGTATATATTTGTTTCATGAGAATGTTGTTAATGATATGTAGTTATAACTGGCTAGCATTGTACAATGAATTCTGAATATTATTGGCAACATATCAGCTGTTTAAACAAAGTCTAAATGCCTTTGTAAGGGTTTGTTAATGACAGAGAGAACAATAAAGAATAGAAAAGTTCTAGTCCTTCTTAATGCTTTGAAAAGGTCCCTGTTAAAAGTGGAAAAATTGCTATGGCGCATGTATGATTCTGTAAGGACCGGGAAGTGGGGTGCTGGATTGAAACTTTGTGGCAGGAGTCACAGCATTAAAGCTAACAAGCTCTGGAGGTGCCGGACAGTGGGGCAGCCTTGTGTGTGGGGAAACTTCAGTTCCTGGGAGGCCCGGCAGGCGGGGCAGCATTCACGTGATTGAACACGTGGAGATGAGGCCTGCCGTTGCAGCTTCTTAAGCCCCGCCTCGGCCGGTGCTGCTTGCTGGTGATTTTGGGTTATGCAGGCACAGGCCGAGGTCAGAAGCAATTGCTGACAGCGAGGCGGAGGACTGGAGGAAAACGGCAGACGAGGCAAAGGAGAGAGCGGGAGAGTGGGTGAGCCTGCGGTGTGTGTAGGGAGCTCCTTGCTCCATACAGGTCCGCTCACACTCGGTCTCCAGTGCACGCCACGTCACTCTCCCCAGCGGAGCGGGCGGTCTCTGGAAGTTGGTGTCTCTTCATTTGTTGTTCGGTGTACACTGCAAAGGCATGGGGATACTGAGGACGGGTCCCCAGGCCAGAGATAACTACCCCAGCACAACATGTCTTGATTAGTGTGCACTCTGACCAGTAGGGCATGTAACTTGAGATTATGACATGGCAGCAAACTTCATAATGAGTGCCTGGTTATAAGGGAGTAGGGTTGGACTCATTAGAGAGAATTCTTACACCTGTGGGGAAGAACCGTTACAGGAAAGAATGGAATGAAAGACTCATTGTTGCAGCTAATTCGCTAATAATGCTTTCATGTTGTTTTGTGTCAAATGTTTCTCGTATTACTTGTTTCTGAGTCTTAAGGGACCAGTGAATGTGCTTACATGTGCTTGTTACATTGTCATGCCACCATGTGCTTCCAATCATGCTGAATAGGTACGAGTGTGCTAGACAGTAGGCCAGGAGGGCAGGATTCTGAGAACACTGGCTCTTGATTAAGGAAGGTCATGCTGGTATCACAGGTGGGCTTGAGTTCCAGGAGGTGACTTGGAGAGATTAGGTTTGGGCAGTCGATTCAGTATATGCTTCCTTACCAGGTATTCTTGGTACTATCCTATGCATTTTCTCCCTAACTCTCCCTCCCTATCCATTTACGTTCCCTAACACTCTTTCCAGAGCTCCTAACTCGCCCTCCCTATCCATTTACGTTCCCTAACACTCTTTCCAGAGCTCCTAACTCTCCCTCCCTATCCATTTACGTTCCCTAACACTCTTTCCAGAGCTCCTAACTCGCCCTCCCTATCCATTTACGTTCCCTAACATTCTTTCCAGAGCTCCTAACTCTCCCTCCCTATCCATTTACGTTCCCTAACACTCTTTCCAGAGCTCCTAACTCGCCCTCCCTATCCATTTACGTTCCCTAACACTCTTTCCAGAGCTCCTAACTCGCCCTACCTATCCACAACTTTTCCCTACCCCTCTTCCGCCCACCGGCTACCGCGTATTGACCTGTTATTCATAACCCGGAACCCATGCCAACCTAGGGTGGAGGGTCAACTTCCATTCAGCTTCCGTGGTCAGGAAGAAGTTGTGTTACTTACCAGTGGGCTTGACAGATTCAAAACATACAACATAAGACTTAATAGAAAAATTACAAATTGAATACATAACTCAGGAAAAACTACATTTACTGAAATCAGAAAAATGCTAAATGAAAGGAGAGAGAGGAGAATGTTCAGCCAGATTCCTTAGCCATATACTTGCAGAACTGGAAACAAGCAAGGACAACCAGGCATTCCAGCTCACAAAGGGGCAAATGTTCTTGGAGAACACAGGAATAAACTCCGCCGGTAGGGACCCTTAAAGACAATTACAATCATGCCTAAACTAAAGCACTGTACAGGGAGAGGCATTCCTCAGCTCCCTTGTGATATCATCCCATAAGGCTACCAAAAGCGAACTGTTGGACCTGATGATTAAACTAGAAGAAGTATACATGTCTGTTGACTTTCTTTGGGTGGAGAAGTTACTGGGCCTCATTACGGTGTTGTCAGTAAAAACCCGCCGGTAGGCGGAGGGCTACCGCCGACCCTGTAACACTGTTTCCACCGCTTGACATCCCAGTGCCACCAGGATATCCTAGGCGGCGGCGGAATGGTTATTTCCCATTCCCATGGAGTCCGATAGTCTCCATGGGAATGGGAAAACTGAAGCACCGGCACTGTTAGTAATGGTGCCGGTGCTTCAGTGAAAAGCCTGCCGGTAGGGGCCTGAACTCCTGGCAGGCCATGCATGCCGGGAGTTCCGTGCCCCTACCGGCAGACTCCTAGTCTGGCGGTCTGTAAAGGGTTCATGTACGTTGCTACTGGCACCCTTATTTCTGGATCGCCAAACTTGTAATAAGGCCCACTGACGCTATATGGATTGACTACTTTTTTGTACAAAACCTTTAAAAAAGAGATCTCCCCATTCTGGCAGAGCTCCACAACAAAGTAATAGAAAATGAAACCTTTTATCTGTACAAAATGGTGCCAAAATGTTCAGTTATGAAACCTAAAAGAGACCACTAACTTTGCCCCAGTTAAAGGACAGTGGACCTCCTTACCAGTATGGCAGTCAAAATGTCAATCATTCTGTGAGACGGAATTACCGTTACTGCACTCTGGGCCTGTGGAATTAGCACTGTATCATGATTCTACACATGTGAAGAATTAGCTTGTATGTAATGGTAATTCCGCCCCACGGAATTAGCACCAAAATCTATTACCAATGTAAATAACAAAAATGGGGGGATAACTGTGCGTGGTGCGCTCAACTTCCTGAGGTCTTGTCTAAATGCAGCAGAAAGTACACAGAAGGTTCCCCTTGAAACTTCCAAGGTGATGTACAGAAAAGTATGTGGAGTGTACTTAAATTGCGCAGATGGACCTAAATTACAGTGATTAATACTTGAATTTACAATTCGGAATCCTTAACAACATCAAAAAAATATATACATAGCTGAAGCCATTGGATGTGTGTAAGTGATTTAATCCAAGCACAGGCGACACGTGTTTCGACCACTAGGTCGTTATCAAGGCAGTCTAGTATTTCTGGGCAAAATCCCCTGGTGGATTGGATATGCAAAGTAGATACTCCGCTTGGGATTTATCCCATTAATACGAATCCAAGGTATTGACACCTCTATTTCTAATGGAAGATTGAATGACACAGACTGGCCACTGCGCCCCACTACAGATAAAGATCTCTACTCAGGCCCTCAAGCCAAGAAATCAGATGACCTACCACAGGGGTTTCTTTGACTGAGGAACCCTTTTTGTAGCGCAGTATCTTGCATATCCAATCCACCAGGGGATTTTGACCAGAAATACTAGACTGCCTTGATAACGACCTAGTGGTCGAAACACGTGTCGGCTGTGCTTAGATTAAATCGCTTACACACATCCAATGGCTTCAGCTATGTATATATTTTTGTTGATGTTGTTAAGGATTCCGAATTGTAAATTCAAGTATTAATCACTGTAATTTAGGTCCATCTGCGCAATTTAAGTACACTCCACATCCTTTTCTATTACCAATGTAATGCCTCCAATTAAATGTGCAATTAAAATTGCTACAAAAAATGAAACGATTGTTGCATGGGAATTCTGTGAAAAAACAACGTCTGGAAATAACCTCACTGCAGGAAGGGGAAGAAGACTGGCCGGCCATTGTAAAATATGTAATCCACTGAAAAACGTACTGTTCCCTTTTCCATCCAAACCACAAGCTCAGAAAAGAAGATGCCAGGAGAAAAGGCACCTAACAGCAGAAGACCGCCAGTCACCTGAACACGAAATCTCGGGTGAAATCTGTAAAAAGGTTGTGGCCCCGAGATGTCAAGAACTTCACGAAGCGCTGGAACGACTTTAAAGCATGTCTTGTGTCCCCTTGCAACCCACTGCTGCAAGACTTCTAACTCCTGAGGAGGCCCAGTTGAGCTGCTGCACCTTACACCCTGGGATGAAATTGTGTTCAGCATCATAGACATGGCATCAGGGAAAGCCGGGGCAGGCAGTCAGGTACAGGGGAGTGTATATTTCTACCGTGACGAGTGCATGAGTGAGAATCCATCGACTGGTGGGAAAACAGGTAACATTGTAGCTACCAAGGCCCTTGCAAAACATCCAGCAACACATCATGATAGAACATCAGGGGAATGCTGCATGGCCGATGCCCCCAACGTAATGCATTCAGTGTCTCAGAGCATACATCCAAAAGTTACCTTATCCTATCCCCAGAGCCAGGGTGCCACCATGGCCATCCCTGCCAAAAACCCTAACACTTGGCATGCCCAAATCACCCTAAACCTCCATAGCAACTAGTTAAGTAGCTCTGCACTACTCTTCACAAATAATCTAAGCACAAGGTGCCAATGTGAACACCCCCTAGCCAATTGAAGATGCACAAACAGACACCATAAGGTGACATATTCACCTGTACATTCAGCATTCTAGCAGCCAACAGCATCCAATAACGCTGTCCATGATGCATACGTCAGCGTAGCCCATCACAAGAAATTCATTCACTGCTAAGTAGCAGGCATATGCCTTCAGCAAATCAACTTGCAACAGCACCCAAAAACATAACATACCCCCCTTGGATGCATACCATCAAAGGAGCATGCATTCTGTATGCACATGCATCAGTCTTATCAATCCATCGTCTAACCTAGTCTGTTCAGCATGCATAGATCCCAGTAGAGGAGCACCAATCTGGCAGCCCTTCATTGAATTTGTGTACAGTTAAATGAAACAGTTGGTATGGTATGATATGATATGATATGATATGATATGGCATTTATAACGCGCCTATACACAAGTGTTTCAAGGTGCGACGAGGCAAGGGAGGGGGAACAGAGGGAAGACAGACACGATCCTACTGGGCCAGGTGTCACTCAGGTCGCGCAAGTGCATAGGAAGGGGGAAGGGGAGAGTGCGAGGGGAAGAGGGAGGGGACAGTGCATTAAAAGGATAAAAGAATAAATAACAATAAGTAAAGTATGGCCAGCAGCTGGCAAGTGCAAGGGTAAAGGGTAAGTGCAGGCATCAAGTGTCAAGTGCTGGTAAGGGACTGTAGTGATACAGAAAAAACAGACCCCAAGTGCAGGGTTGCAAGGAAGGCAGTGCAGGTGTGCAACTGGCGGGGGAGGGGTCCTGGGCCCGAGATCAGAGGGTGGCCAGGTAGCCAGTGCAAGGTCAGTTTCAGCCAGGAAATCAGCAGGGGAGAGGAGGAGAGAAAGCAGAAGCAAAGGGAAAGGTTTTAAGGTGCTTCCAGAACCGGAGATGGTTCTCCTCAAATTTCAGGGGGGCAGGAAGGCTGTTCCAGAGGGAAGCCCCTGCCGAAGAAAGAGATCTACCACCAACTCGTTGCTTGGAGAAGCGACTGACCTGAAGGGAGTTAAAGGTGGAAGAGCGAAGAGCTCGAGAAGGAAGATATTTAGGAAGAGAGAGTTGAAGGTATTGAGGCCCTAGGCCCGAGAAGGAGGCCTTGTGGAAAATGCAGAGGGTTTTGAACTTAATCCTTGCAGCCACTGGGAGCCAGTGCAGAGATTTCAGTCCTGAGAGATAAGATCCCTGGGCTTGTGGCCAAGGACAAGTCTTGCAGTCCTGTTCTGGATGGGTTGCAGAGGGTGGAGGGTGGAAGCAGGCAGATTTGGAAAAAGACTGTTGCAATAGTCCAGCCTAGAGAGAACCAGAGCTCTGGAGACACTGAGCTTCTGGGGGAAGGAGAGGAAAGGAAGAATACCCCTGAGGAGGTGCAGCTGGTAGTGTGACTTCTTAGAGACATCGGAAATGTGAGGAGAGAAGGAGAGTGTGGAGTCGAAGATAACACCAAGGTTTTTTGCCTCACAGGTGGGAGGAGGAAGAGGGCCAAGAGAGGCTGGCCAGAGAGTGACAGGAAAGGAGGGTGTGGGTGTGCCGATGAGGAGAATCTCGGTTTTACTGGCATTAAGGCAGAGATCGTTGGCGGCACACCACTCCTGGATGGCGGAAAGACAGTCAGATATGAGAACAAAATTCTGTTCTCCCACAAAAGGCATATAAGGAAGCCAAGCAGAAGATGGTAGCGCCATGCCAGCAGCATCCACCATAAACATGGGCCTCAACATACCCACCACTACCATAAGTAGCACCAGTATAATCCCTGTATCAGCAGAAAAACCTGGGGGCCGTAAGGTAGCAGTGCGCTAGTGAATACCACTAATTAATATAAGTGTGTGGATCAGCTGCGATGGAAACCTTTTTCTGGAGCCCCCTAGGAAGCACCAGGAAACGTAATACAGAAACAATGAGATAAAAGGTACATCCAATGCGCAGTTCCAGAAAATACGCAATCACATCAGAATATAGAACCAAAGGTCATCTGCCTGTATGCAGGGTTTATTGGTCATAAACAGCCGACACGTGTTTCGACCAATCTGGTCGTTATCAAGGCGTGAATCCAGTAGTAAAATGAGCAATTGCTCTAAATGATTAGAACGTAGTAAAGCAGGATAAATACCAACAACTGGTAAAATCTTAGAAAAAGTCAAATGGTAAGGAAATCTGAAATAGCATAGATGCTAAAAGCAGTCAAAGGGTCCAATCCCCATAGTAACATTAATGTGTATACCCGAATAGTGAGTATACTACTTTCTAATTATTTAGAGCAATTGCTCATTTTACTACTGGATTCACGCCTTGATAACGACCAGATTGGTCGAAACACGTGTCGGCTGTTTATGACCAATAAACCCTGCATACAGGCAGATGACCTTTGGTTCCATATTCTGATGTGATTGCGTATTTTCTGGAACTGTGCATTGGATATATCTTTTATCTCATTGTTTCTGTAACCCCTGTATCACGTGGTGGGCGCAACTGTCTCAAGACCCAGCCAAGCAACCATCTTTTGCCATGCCATTAGCCACTACCATACCCAGCGTCATTGCACCCTCCATCCTAGTAGCACCTCCCAATTACTCCTGTTAGCGCCAGCACCATGGACACCAAGGATCCATCCTACCCACATCTAAGCCAAGCACCTGTAGTGACATCTGCTCCCCTGTCACATGATGACACAGCTATGAACATAGGTTCCGACGATGACACAGCAGATGATGGGGATGGAGGAAATGGGACGAGACATCTGGTAAACAAACCCACCACTTCTCCACCACAAGATGCCCTGCCTCCAGATGCTCCATCTGCCATGTCGGAAATGCTACCAAAAATGAAGACACAGCAGGAAAGATGGGATCACCTTGATGAACTACAACTAAAACAGGTGCTGTCAAGGAGGGATGTTGTGCAGGATGCCTCATGCAGAGTAGCAAGGTAAATTGGAAGTTTTTGCCGACATTGCATGGATGCCAAAGCAAACAACAGTGCGGTAGGGCAAAGAGTACAGGAGCTTGATTGAAGAGGCAGTGTTAGCAGGACAAGAAGCCACGCAGAGGGCAATACTACTGACACGACAGCACATCTAGGGCCTGCATTTGATCAGTTACCCATCTGTTGTCTGCTCAGATGGCTCCCGTGTGGGCAGTCTGCATCAGCGGTCCATGCCCACCACCACATGTACGCCATTGATCCCCTCCACATCAAAGAAGTGGCATAATAGATGAGAGCCATGAACTTGGGGAACTTCCACATTTTACTCTAGTAATGTCGGAGGGCATGGGTGTTAGGGACTTGAGAGATGTGGGAGGGCATGGGCTTTGGGGAATTGGGGCATGTGGGAGGGCATGGATGTTGTGGAATTAAGGCATGTGGGAGGGCCTGAGTGTTGGGGACTTGAGATATATGGAAGGCCTTAAGTGATGGGGACAAGAGGGGTGTGGGAGGCCATGGGTGTTGTGAACATGAGGGAGGTGGAAGTTCGTAGATGTTGTTCAAATAATGAATACAAGTTGCCTGCACATATCATGAGTCAAATACATTCATTGGCTGTTTCATTGTAATTCTTTTAACGACATATATTTTCAGTATAATCCATGCTAAAATATTGCCAGAAGTATTTCTCCAATAGTTCCTGATAGATCAGCCACCCCTCCCTTACTTCACCACGACCATTCTGTTGTGCAATGCCAACACTTGCTTAGTCATCCTCCTCCTCAGATTCTGGAGTATACTCTGTCTTCCGATGGGGGCATAGGAACCGCCTGCTCTTGCAATTGTTGTGTAGCATTACGCAAACAAGAACTCCTTTCCCACTTTTTCAGGCTGCACATGAGCCTTGTCTGGTGAAGCACCTGAAATGTCCCTTCAGCAGCCTAAAAGTATGCCCTATGTGAACCCTGGTCCGGGTGTGGGTCTCATCACAGTTCACCTCCTGCGGTCTCCAGCGGTTCCTGTTTGCTATCATTAGCCTGGGTAGCTGCATGTAGCCTTAGTATCCCGTAACAGAACACATTTAGGAAGCTGCAAGAGCTATCTCCAGGGCTGATGACCATTTATTTCCACTGTACAGTCCCTCATCGTGCACATGTGGCTGCAACCTTTCAGGTGCACTAACTCAATGATGTAGATGCATTTTGGGAGATGCCTGAAGGCGCCCGTAGTCCTGTGGTAATGTGGCGTAGGAGACACATAAAATCTGGTGGACAGGGGACAGACACCTTGGGGACTTTGCCTTTTTTATTTATTTATTGTGTTTTAGTCAAAGAATTTGACTTTTCACAACATTAAAATTAAAATAGCAGTACGTATTAAATTACAAATATCATCACTGTATAAAACAAGAGAAAAGAAGAAAAATAACAGAAGAAAATTAAAGGATGCAGCAGCAAAGAACATGTCTTTATATGTTGCATATCTGGATTTGTCATCTGACTATGAGCTCATGGTAAGAGAGAGGAAAGAACAATTACTTCCAGTGGGCCACAGCTAGGATGCCAGCTCATTAAGAGGCAGATCACCTGTAAGTGGATTCCTGCCAAATAAAGGAGTTGCAGCCTTTTCTACCAACTGCAAGTTGCTACTTTTTTTGTGTGGGGCAAGGAGACGTGTGTGTCTCTTGGAACAGAAGGATGGGGGTTTCAAAGAAAGAGGAAATCTTGCATGTACCTCTGAGTAAGCCCTGTTATTGGAGTGGAGGGACCAGGTGTGTGATGTTGCTGCTTTGACTGTCCTCCGGGGGGCTGGGGGGTACAGCAAACAAGGAGGATGAGCGATCGCAAGCCCACCCCCTTATAAGCACTCCCCAGGTCCGCGGCCGGATGCGTCGGACCCAGGGGATGCCTATTAGGTGGGGTGTATATGGACCCAGGGAGGTGTCCAGAGGGGCAGCCCGCTATGTGGGCTGCCCCTCTAGCGCTCCTGTGAGGGCCGGGCCAACATCCCATGATGAGTCCCGTCCCTCTTATTCCATCTCATGCTGGCTTTAGAGCCTAGCCTTTCTTTGCCTTTGTTATTCTGAATGAAGAGCTGGACTCTGTTCATTTCTCGTTTAACATTGCTGCAAAGCCTGATCTATTTTTTTCTCTCATATGTCACTAGGACGGCAGAGCATGGGTCCTCTGCCCTGTTACACTATTAAAAGAGCCCCTCTGGCATTTCTTTGCCTCTCTTTGCCTCTCCCTTGTCTCGCTGCTTGCTTGCTTAATACATACCTCCTTGCTTGAACACTCAACATATTCTCCCTAACACAGCAATGGCAGCTGCAGTCTGTCTTAACTGCTATTTGTGTCTTGAATTGGCCTCTTATTTCCGCTTTACTGTCTGCCAGGGAAAGGCATTTGCCAGTCACCGCCATAATGGTTCTACCTGGCCATAAGAGGGCAACAGCTAGCCAATATTGGAGGAACATGTGCATATTATGCCAGAGGCTGTCAACTCACTTCCTAATGCCTACACAAGAGACACAACTCTTGCCTTTGTTTTTAACAGTAATTCAGTGGATGAAGAAATGCGAGAACACACATATTGCTTATAAATGAAGGGGATGATGTCACACTTGGTTAAGGCATTTTGATCATGCCAGGAGCTAATTTCCAGCTGCAATTAAGCAATTACCTTTTAGACTTCTGGCTTTAAATAATGTTAGTATCACCTGGAAAGTACAGAGGTTGCTCAACCGGGCTCCTGGAGCACGAGGGGTACCCTACTCCTGGGCATGGATGATTGGAGGGCATTCTTGCCCTGGTTTGGAGCCCGCCATGATGGGGAGAGGGGCCTATTACTTTTGATCGTACGTACCCTTTGAGGGTGGGCAGACATTGCCTCCTGCTTTAGACCACTAACAGCTCTGCTTTGCAACTTTATCACACATATTGTCAGGTGGCATGTAACTCAATGCTACTAATGTTATCAGCCTCAGTAGTCTGGAATCCTTTGCCACATCAGCTAGGTTACAGCCTTGCCACCTGAGACTTACCCATGTCTGAGTCGGCATCTGTTGCCCTGTGGGGAAGACCCACAAAGAAAGAGCAGGGCACAGTGCCCTTGTGGGTTTTTCACACTTCTTCCTCGGGGTGGGCACAATTCACTCCGCAGAGAAAGTGGCACATTCTGGGCAACATTCTCCCACTTTGACAAGGTCACCCAAAGAGCTAAATTGGCCATTTGAAATACCTCTGTCGTCTTATTATTGTGCAATCCACACTGATGGGTTTAAGCACCTGTTTAATGTGAGATGGCAATTAAGGGCATTTGCCAACGCACTCAAGAAGCACAGGACACCCTCTTACCAGCGACATGCCATGCTCACTCATTCTGATCACGAATTGCCATTTATCTGGGGTCATGTTAAATGTATTTATTTATTTATTACATGTGTACTATCACGCAAAACCCACAAGCATCAAGGCGCAAAGTAAACTGCATGGAATGGACCACTTCCATCGGCGCAAGTTTTTACTTTTCCGCCACAAAATGGAAGATTTTGCCTAAAAGGCAGGTGAAATCACATTGCTGTTCCACTCTGGAAGAGTGTAAATACCCCGTGCAATTAGCGATTGCTGGCAGAATTGACAATGGCTTCCTCTGGACTCTGCCTGCTTTTACCAGGTTTAATTTCCAAGGAGATCCCAGAGGAATCCCTTTCCTTATTTCCAGCATGTGAATAAATGCTGGCAGTAAGGCCGCATTTGTCTGGTGGAGCAGGAAATTCAGGGGGTCCTGGTGTGTCCACTCGGCTCCCGAACTCCACCCAGAAAATGCACGAAAATCCGGGCAATTAGAAAAAGTGACAGTAATAGTGTTTTCCACCACTTTTTCTGAACCAATTGACCTGGACAATGCTGTGTTGCATCGGAAGCTGAATGCATTCACTCCGCATATTATCCCACCGGAAGATTAAGCCAGGTGCAGAACACAGGTGTTACATATTCCTGTGCACAATCTGCATTTGGAGCATTAACTCACTGAGCTACCTTACAAATTATATCTCTACTGGGGCTTTACCGTCTTAACCCCTTAACTGCCATGGGTATTTCTGCCAAGGTGTTTTTTGGTGATTTCGGTATGTCGCCATTCATTCCCTTGTAAATTTTTTGTTAATTAAGATATCGCGGCCAAATTTGGCCCCTTTTTTCCCCAAATGTAGGCGGTCGTAACGTTTCGGACTTTGCCGGGTATTGTGGGTAAAGAATTCAGGGGCGATTCGCGCAAGTCAGACCTCTGTGGATTCCCAAAGGTGTCTTCTTTTCGGAAATGCATGAGGTTCCCTGTTTTCCTTGGTGGCTTCGACACCATAGGCCCAAATTTGTATGTTGTCCACATGAGCAAAATCTGCTCTGGCGAAAGGCTTGGGGTTACCAGTGGGTTAGCCTTTTCCCTTTGCGCCCAGGTAGGTGCACCCACACATGTGAGGTACCGTTTTCATTGGGACACCTGTGGGAACGTAGGATGGTATGACATGTGTTGTTGGCGGTGTGTTTCGGTGGGTGTCCAGAGTGAAATGTCTGGAAATTGTGTTTTTCTCCACCAAATTTCAGAGACATTTCCCTCTGCCCACCCACAGAAACACGCTGCCAACAACATATGTCCTACCTTCCCGCGTTCCCACAGGTGTCTCAACGAAAACGGTACATCATATGTGTGGGTGCACCTACCTGGGCGCAAAGGGAAAAGGCTAACCCATTGATAACCTCAATCTAGCAATTGGCCCCCAGGGAGGGCTAAATGAGATGCCCCCCATCCATTTGGGGTGGGGGGAGACGGCCACCCCCTTTCCACTAATAACATCCATGGTGGTTCAGTGGCCCCCCACCCAAAACAAGTTATAATTTGGTTTATTTTTGTTTTTCCCCTTTCCTAGGGGCAGATGGGCACATGTGTGTGGCCATCTGCCCACAGGAGGGGGGGGGCAAAACGTACTGCCCCGGGCTGGGGGCTGGATCTGCCAATATTTGCAGTGGCCTCTCCCCCTCACCCCAAATGGATGAGGGGCATCTCATGTACCCCTTCCTATGGGCAGAAATCTGCCCCCAGGGAGAGCTACATGAGGTGCCCCCATCCACACAGAGTGGGGGGAGAGGGCCACCCCCCTTTCAAACACAAACAATCCTGGTGGTCTAGTGGGTCCCCCCGGTCCCCACACCCCCAACCAAAACAAGTTATAATAATGTTTTGTTTTGCCCCTTCCCTAGGGGCAGATGGGCACATGTGTGTGGCCATCTGCCCCCAGGGGGGGGGGCAAAACGTACTGCCCCAGGCTTGGGGGTGGCTCTGCAAATATTTGCAGTGACCTCTCCCCCCAACCCCAAATGGATGGGGGGCATCTTCCTGGGGCAGAAATGTGCCCCCAAGGAGGGCTACATAAGGTGCCCCCATCCACTTAGGTTGGGGGGGAGAGGGCCCCCTTTCAAACACAAAAAAATCCTGGTGGTCTAGTGGGCCCCACCGGGCCCCCCACCCCCACTCAAAACAAGTTATAATAATTGTTTTTGTTTTTCCCCTTCTCTAGGGGCAAATGGGCACATGTGTGTGGCCATCTGCCCCCAAGGGGGGGGGTCAAAACATACTGCCCCAATCTTGGGGGGTGGTTCTGACAATATTTACAGTGGCCTCTCCCCCAACCCTAAATGGATGGGGGGCATCTCATGTACCCCTTCCTAGGGGCAGAAATCTGCCCTCAGGGAGGGCTACATAAGGTGCCCCCATCCACTTAGGGTGGGGAGGAGAGGGCCATCCCCTTGCAAAAATTCCTGGTGGCTAGTGGCCCGACCCCGCACCCACCCAAAACTGCGTTTAAAAATATATATATATATTTGCTTTCCCCCTTCCCTGGGGCAGATGATCACCAATCTGCCCCAGGGTATTGCCCCCATGCTTTGAGGGTCGAGGGGAGAGGGCTGCTGCTTACATAGTAAGCAGCCTCCCCCCACTTCAAAAACAGATCCCTTCATGTCACACCAAACATATTATGGGGGGGATAAATGACATTACATCCCCCCACTTACAATTGTGGGGGGGATTTGTCCCCCCTGTTCCCCCATGTCCTAAACCCGTGTACAACACCCTTCACAGAATCACTGTTGCAGCGATAGCATTCCACATCGACATTCCCTACTTGCTGACCTGGGACACGTACTATGTGCTTCATTGAGTTTAAAGGAATTATATTCCTGCAAATGTCATCTGTTTTTTGCCTTCTGTGCTTTCTAACAGACCCTGTTTTTTGCTCCCAATGGGGTCTTTTATTCTCTGTGTTGATGACTAGGAGGCTATGACATAAAAATGTCATAAAGTGGGTCGGCTATTTTTCACTTATCATACTTGCTTTAATATGCATTCTGGTACCTGTAGTTCTATCAGGTGCAATGTGCACGTGGGACTAGTTCAGTGGTCCGAAACATCTGGAGATCCTGATGCCCAGTGCTCCAGGGGAATTCCCAAGACTCCACACCTGACTTCTCAAGAAACCTTTAGAGAAGCTACAGTAAAAGAACCGGCATTTAGAATGTGTTTACATCTGTAGAAATGTGGCCATAAGAACTGGCTCTAAATTCTCTTTATTGGCTGCCAGTGGAAACCAAAATTATACTTATAATGCTATGCACCATACGCAAAACATACTGGAGTAAGGACCCACGACATCTCCAGCAGATAGCCTCAATACTCATGCCAACAGAACGGTAAAGTCGACCACACCACCTCCAATCTGATCCACCAGCAGGTGTTAAAATTACTTTAGCACAGAAGCAGTTTGTTGGGAATACTGGAACCTAGTCTCTGGAGCACTATAAAGCCCCTTTTGGAGAGCAAATGTTTGGAAGCTTCACAAAACAAGTTTCAAAGATCAGTTAGGTGTGTTCCTGTTTGTACACCAGCACGTGCAATGTTCATGGAAATAAGCCCATCTCTTCCACATAAGCACTCTTTGTACCTTTGATGTTATTGTTATTGATATTGATATTTTATTTGTATCGCGCTCATGCACAAGTGTTTCAGAGCGCGACAAGGCAAGGGAGGGGAACAAGGGAGAACAAAAAAAACAATCTTACTAGGCCCAGTGACATTGAGAACGTGCAAGTGCATGGGAGAGAGGGAGGGGAAAAGTGCATGGAAAGGGGGAGAAGTGGAAAGTGCGGAGCAAAGGAAAAACAGATAAATAATAAAAAATAAAAAAATAATTAAAGGCAACAAACAGTGGTAGTGCAGCCAGCAAGTGGCTCGTGCTAGGTTTAAGGCAGTAGACAGGGTATGTCTGATAAGTGCAGGACAAAAAAAAGGGGCGGCTGTATTGTTACAGATACCGACCCCAGTGCAAGGGATTGCCCAAAGGCAGTGCTGGTGGGTGGCAGGGTGAGCAGGTACCTGGGCCCGGAAGACAGAGGGTAGGCCATGTACACGGTGACCAGAGAGAGGGGATCAGCAGAGGAGAGGCAAAGGCAGAAGCAAAGAGTAAGGTCTTGAGGTGGTTCCGGAACCGGAGATGGTTCTCGTCAAATTTCAAATTGGCAGGGAGGCTGTTCCAGAGGGAGGCCCCAGCCGAAGACAGAGATCTACCCCCAGCTAATGTCTTTGAAAAACGAGAGGGGAGATATTTACGGAGGGACAGCTTAAGGTATTTTGGACCCAGGCCTCAGAAAGCCTTGTGCACAATGCAGCAGGTTTTGTATTTAATCCTTGCATCTACTGGGAGCCAGTGGAGAGATTTCAGGGCTGGAGAGATACGATCCCAGGGCTTGAGGCCAAGGGCAAGTATTGCAGTCCTGTTCTGGATGAGGTACAAAGGGCGGAGAGTAGTGGCAGTTAGATTTAGAAAGGGGCTGTTGCAATAGTCCAACCGAGAGAGAACCAGGGCTCGGGAGACAGTGAGCTTCTGGGGGAAAGAGAGGAAAGGCAGAGTACCTCTGAGGAGGTGCAGTAGGAAGTTTGACTTTTTAGAGACATCAGAGATGTGGGCAGAGAAGAAAAGCGTGGAATAAAAGACCCTGAGGTTCTTAGCCTTGCAGGTGGGGTAGGAGGAAGGCCAAGGGAGACCGGCCAGAGAGTGAGGGGAAAGGAGGGTGAAGGTGTGCCAATGAGGAGGATCTCTGTTTTGCTGGCGTTCAGGCAGAGATCGTTGGCGGCACACCAATCCTGAATAGCAGACAGGTAGTCAGAGATGAGAGAAGGAGAGGCGGTGGCAGAGAGAAACCTGAAAATTAGTTGAGTGTCGTCAGCATAGCACTGTAAATTGGAGCAGAAAACGGCAATGCAGTGGGCGAGAGTTGCCAGGTATTGGTTGAAAAGCCAGCGCAAGAGGTTAGACCCCTGAGCTACACCACAGGTAGAAAGTGAGATAGATGAAAGGAAGGACCCAAGTTGGACCTGGGAGGATCGATCAGAAAGGAAAGAGGTCAGCCAGGCCACAGCCTGATCAGTGATACCCAGGTTTTCACAGAGACAGTTGAGCAGGATGATATGATTGACCGTGTCGAAGGCAGAAGAGAGATCGAGTAGGATGAGGACAGAGGGAATTTTAGAGTCAAGGTTGGAGAGCAGATCTGCACGAATGTTCAGGAGAGCACTTTCCGTGCTTCTGGCAGCTCTAAATCCGCACTGATGGTCGGGGAGACAGCCAACAGAATCAGAATTAATGTTAAGCTGAGAGATGGGTAGCTTTTCCAGGAGTTTGCCCAGAAAAGGAGTAATTGAAATTGGGTGATAGTTAGCCGGACAAGAAGGATCAGCTGTGGGTTTCTTGAGAAGAGGATGCACAGGAGGGTGCTTCAGAGGGGAGGGGAAGGCTCCTGAGGCAAAGAGGAGGTTGCAGAAATCGTCAAGGGCCGGAGCGAGGGTATCAATGTGGTTCTTGATGGCTTCAGAGGAACAGGGATGAACCTGTTTTCACAAGGCTTTCATAGATCGGACTTGTCTAGTGACCTTGTCAGGGGAAAAAAGAGGAAAGGACGAGGAAGAGGGTGGGGCAGTGGCTGAAGGAGGGTCAGCATTCACAGAAAGACGGGGGGAGGGCAGGGGAGGTGAGGGTGGACATGATGTCCTGTGTTTTTGAGAGGAAGTGAGAGGCAAGGGCATTGAAAAGAGCCTGGGAGGCGACAGGAGGGGTAGAGACTGCAGCAGGGTTGGCCATCTCCTTGCAGATTTTAAAACGTTTGGTCGAGTTGTTAGATGCCGCAGAGACACAGGCTTGGATGTGAGCTCTCTTCTTGGTGTGGACAGAGAGTCAGTATTGCCTTTGGAGCAGGCGACAGGCCAGTTTGTTAGAGGATGAACAAGGAGCCCTCCATTTCCTCTCAGCCGCCCTAAACTTACGTTTAAGTGTAGCTAGGTCAGAGTCACACCAAGAATTACACTTGGTTTTGGAATTCAAACGGATCCTCATCAGAGATAGAAGATTAGAGCAGTGACAGGGCTGTGTCAGGATGAGAGTCAGCCAGAGGTGGAGGGGGGAGGGGGGAGAAGTGGCAGCAAAAGCCTCCAATGACACACGCTTCATAGGTCGGATGTCCAAGAAGGTAGGTGGCAGTGTTGTGGTAGTATTGGCCTGGGGAAGAGAGGGAGAGATGAGAGGAGAGGAGGGAGTGATCGCTCTAGGAGAGAGGAGTGGTCAGAGAGATGGAGGGGGGAGGTCAGAGGAGACCAAGACATCAAGTGTGTGCCCTGCAGAGTGAGTCCGGTTGGAGGGGAGGATAGAAAGGGCGAGGGAGTCACAGAGGTCACGGAAGAGTACAGAGGATGAACAAGGAGAGTCTAGATGGATATTTAGGTCACCAAGAAGGAAGAGTTGAGTGATTGACGCCAGGAGGGAGGAGGAGACGTCAGCCCACTCATAGAGAAATTAGGTGATTTGTCCAGGAGGTCAGTAGACAGTAGCCACATTAATAGAATGGCTAGGAGTGAGAGAGAGCATGCAGACAGGACATTCAAAAGAGGAGTAAGTCTGAGTGGGAATGATAGAGGCAGGAATCCACTCAGGAAAGATCAGGGCTACATCCCCTCTGGACCGAGAGGATCTAGGTGCGGAGAGAATCTAGTAGCCATCAAGGAGGAGAGTGTCAAAGCTTGTGACATAGCTGGCCGTGAACCAATGTTCCCTCTAATTATTTTTCTCTACGTGCAGAAATGGCTGGCCTTTGTGTGCTCATTATTTTCCATGTGCACAACTGACTAACGAAGTAAGACACTTTGTGAGCATGCATAGTTAGTGAGCTATCAATCCCAAAGTGTTTGTAAAGCAGTTTCTCCTTTGCAGCTACTGCAACCCTTTACAAATCAGTGTAAACAGTGTAATTTGCATAACTTTTTCCAAAGATAGACAAAAAAATGATTTATTTTATATGTGATTATAGAGAGTCAACCAGGCTAAGACTTAAGGATCTGCCACAGTACGTAGCAAAAGTACTCCTTCTGAGACAATGCGTTAAGCAGGGTGTGAAATGTGCACTCGCCACTAGCCCTGGCTAGTTGTATTTGACACTTGGTGAGCAAGAAATGGTGTGCTGTGTGTATGTGTAGAATTAAAGTGGAGAGTGACTTTTTATGGGTGGCTTGCTGACATTTTGGCCCCTGCATTAAGCGTTTTATTCCCTTGGAAAAAACCTCTGTATTACAAAAGAAATATCACACATCATTACTGATGTGGCTGGCTAGAAAATTCAGACAGGATACAATATTTGCACATGGAATAATGCCAACTAAAAAGAATCTCCACTATAATGAAGTGATTCAAAGGCCACGAGAACATAATTTGTGTACGGATGAAAATTGCATCAGAATTCCTGCACCACAGAATATGATAAGAATTCCTGTGGCACGACTTACCTTCCACACGACATTGTCCTGTGTACTGAGCTGTGAAAACACTTACTCAAAACAAGTCTTGCAGCTAAGACGCATACCACCACCGGTTTTTACTCCCTAAAAGCAGGAAACTGTGCCCAACAAAAATGGTAAACGATGAACATATTCATATATCACACTTCTTCCACCCATAAAGGTCCATCGATATTTTCGAAGCAGTGGCATAGGAAGGAACTCTACCGATATTACTGCCTGATTTCAAGAGGAATTATTAGGGGAAAGAAAATGTTTAAATAGGCATAAAGTATCCCTATTGGCAAAGCAAATTATTTGAGTCCCTGAAAAATCATTTGATTCCATGTAGGAGTAAAATCTCATCAGGGACCTACTTGCAACCCTGACATAGGAAGTGAAAGGACATGGTACCTAATACAGCCTATGGTTTTGCCATCCCTTCCTTGCTGCAGCCTATATAAACATTCAACAAGAGCCTTACTGAGACTTCTCATGGAACCTGTGGACGAAAAGCGCATGCATTTGTCTTTTATGTTAGGATCAGCATTCTCAGAGGTACAACAGTTGGAATGCCATCTTCTGTAAATAGGGACCCCTATTCTGCAATTCACTGTTAAGCAAGAGGCAATGGGATGCTAAGGGCACTAAACAGAGAACATGTGATTATATTGAAAAGCCCTCAGCTAAGGAGCACGGAAAGAAAACAGAAGGTGCAGTTTCCTAGACTTCTACTGGAGTTTACTATCCTTCAGCAGACACACAACACATGGCTTTCACTGTGCTGTACTGCTGAAACATCTGATTTGGGTTTTGAAAGTTACACATGTGGTCTTCACCCCCACAGAATGTTCTCTTGGGTCTGTCCCCCCAGGCCCTTCACAGCCCCTGTGCTAACCTCCATTACTAGTTGGAAGTGCTCTGTAAAAAGTGAGGGATTGCAGCAGTAAAACACTCACTGGGATATTTGCATACCCACAATACAGAAATCATGTTTAAAGCCTCCCGGTGATTGCATGGCCAGTTTCAGAAGATGACATGAATCTGCATGTATGTTTGCAACATACCCCACCATAAGATTATTGGGTAGAATTATACAAGTGCTCAGTGAAACATTCTTTTTTTAATAGCAGAGAGTTTCTGTATAATTTGTTAAGGTCCTTGCCCAAGGAAACTCTGAAAACTTGGAAAAGATGCAGATTGTGCAAAAAGTATTCTATCTGTATGAATATCTGTTGCCCTAATCCAATGTATGGGTAATTCCAGGCATATTCGTTGCCCATTAGCCCTTACAGGCTAAGTAAATTATACTGCAATGGTGTTCTCCACTGATAAAATAATGTTAGCAATGCTAAAGTAGGAGACTTTGTGTTTGTCATTTGCTTACTCAAAATCCTTAGAGGGCAAATTAATATTTTATTTTAATAATACATTAACTTGCAAGAGTACCGTTTCAAAGCACTTGTGTGGCATAATTCCAAATGAGAAGCATAGGGTGATGTTACACATCCAAGTAGCCTGCTTACTTAATAGTTAGTATCTAACGTTTGAGCTCACAGTTGGGTTATATAGTGTGGATGATGCTTTTGCTAAGGCATCATGAGTAACACAAATTCTGGTGCTTGAATATTATTCATATTGCAACAAAGTTAAAACAAGTGGATGTAGGTACAAATTTGTTACCCTTTCACAGAGACAACATAGGCAGAGGAAAGGTTGTCCGGTAACATCTAAATGTGGACTGAGGTGGAAGTTACAATAGGTACAAGGTACATGTGTGGTAGAGTCAGGTATAGGAGTCATGCATGGGAATGAAAGGTTACTTCATTGATGTATGTGGGCATATCTGAGTTAGATCTTCTGTTCATGGAGCCACTTTTTCATATTAGTTTTAACCTCCTGAGGGTGTATTCTGTTTTAGGGTTGTTAGGTTTTTAAAGTCACACATTTTTATGGTAGTGTAATGTAATCAGGCAAGACCAGAATATCAAGACTAATTAGCATAATTTTGTTTTATTAGGAGAGAAAGCAAATGCCACATAACTGCTGTGGTGTGTGCCTAATTACTTCTTGAGAAGATGGGAATTGTCTTGTGTGCGCTGCTAAAATTCTTCTGAGCGGGACTCAGAAGGAAGCTGGGCAAGCGCACATGCACACAACTTAGAGGGAACATTGCCGTGAACCATGTCTTGGTAAGACCAAGGACATCGAGGCCAAGTTCTTCAAGGAGGTGGCAGATGTCAGAGGAGTTTTTGACAGCATAGTGAGAGTTGAGAGTGGCAAGATGAAGAAGGTTGCCAGACTTAAAGATCTTCCGGGGAGGGGTACAAATCAGAGGTACGCCCTGCGGAGGGGAAGGAAGAGGAAAGGGAGGGCAAGGTAGCCAAGGGGGATGAGAGGGGGACAGCAGGAGATGAAAGGAAATTGATGAGGCGAGGGAAACGCCTATCAAAGAGGAGGAGACTGGCCTGAGGGCCTTGGACCCTGACGGTGCCCTTAAGGTAGACATTAATGATGGCTTTAGAGGAGTCGAAGGAGGCCATGAGAACTTCCCAGCGGGTGCCACCATTAATGGGAGAGGAGGAGACAGGACAGAGCACAGAGATCATATGAAGAGTCCATAGATCTGCTGAAGGAACGACAAAGAGGATGTCGGTGAGGGTCTGGCTGGAGGAAGCGTTGGAATAGGTGTCAGCAATAAGGCGACCAGGATATCCTTTTTGAACTTCTTCCTACCAGACTTAGTGAGAAGGGCTGGATAGTCAATGGAGAAGCAGTTGGAAAATATAGGAGAATCAGAAAGTACCATGGGAGTGGTAGCAAGGAAAGGAGGGAGAAACATGTGTGGGAGTAGGAGTGGAACAAAGAGAACGGTGCAGTCACTGGGCCGGCAAGTTATAGAGAAGCAACAGTCACAAGCAAAGTGCAAAGCAAGTTAGCAAAGTACAGCAAGATTTGACTTTGAAACCAAAAAGCAAAAACAGAAGGATTTGACTTTGAAACCAAAAAGCAAAAACAGTAAGATTTGACTTTGGAACCAAAAATCAAAAACAGCAAGATTTGAATTTAAAATCAAAAAGCAAAAGCAGCAAGATTTCACTTTTAAACCAAACAGCAAAAACAGCAAGATTCAACTTTGAAACCAAAAAACAAAAACAAGATTTGACTTTCTGATTGGGTTCAGATGTTAGCGAAGGTTCTAGAAATGCAATGCAAATCAGAATGTGAACATGGGGGAAACAAGCAGAAGGTACAGTGAAAGTCAAAAAGGGGGCAGGAGTGAGTCCAGAAGGAGGGAACTAACCAATAGTTCAGGAGGTGACAATGTCAAGGCACAAAAAAGGTAGCAGGCGCCCCTCTCTTGAAAGAACACAGCATTATAACCTGTTCAGTGGTTTTTAACCACTTTGAGTGTTCGCAGCCATCTGCTTTTTGCTCACTGTACCTTTCACAGATGGGAAATATTCATTTGTATATCAGTCTTTGTCCTGCCCACATGGGCAGTCCAGCACCGAAATGCTATGACAATTCCCTTCTGAACAAGAGTACCAACAGCAACCCCTTAAATGTGTTTAAGCATTGTTGGGCCTCATCAGTGAGGTGAAGCTGTGCCTCTCTGAGCACAGTGAGCAGGGAGTCCACGTCTGGTTGCCCCCAGGCAACTTATGGTGTCCAACCCCAAGTTCCTTCCAAAAATACAAAAAAGGTAGCAGGCGCCCCTCTCTCTAAAGAACACGGCATGATAACCTGTTCAGTGGTTTTCAACCACTTTGAGAGTTCGCAGCCATCTGCTTTTTGCTCACTGTACCTTTCACAGATGGGAAATATTCATTTGCATATCAGTCTTTGTCCCGCCCACATGGGCAGTCCAGCACCGAAATGTTATGACAATTCCCTTCTGAACAAGAGTACCAACAGCAACCCCATACACACGTTTCAGCCTTGTTGGGCCTCATCAGTGAGGTGAAGCTGTGCCTCTCTGAGCACAGTGAGCAGGGAGTCCACGTCTGGTTGCCCCCAGGTAACTTGGGGTGACCAACCCCAAGTTCCTTCCAAAAATACAAAAAAGGTAGCAGGCACCCCTCTCTCGAAAAAACACGTCATGATAACCTGTTCAGTGGTTTTTAACCACTTTGAGAGTTTGCAGCCATCTGCTTTTTGCTCAATGTACCTTTCACAGATGGGAAATATTCATTTGCATATCAGTCTTTGTCCCGCCCACATGGGCAGTCCAGCACCGAAATGCTATGACAATTCCCTTCTGAACAAGAGTACCAACAGCAACCCCATACACGTGTTTCAGCCTTGTTGGGCCTCATCAGTGAGGTGAAGCTGTGCCTCTCTGAGCACAGTGAGCAGGGAGTCCACGTCTGGTTGCCCCCAGGTAACTTAGGGTGACCAACCCCAAGGTCCTTCCAAAAATACAAAAAAAGTAGCAGGCGCCCCTCTCTCGAAAGAACACGGCATGATAACCTGTTCAGTGGTTTTTAACCACTTTGAGAGTTCGCAGCCATCTTCTTTTTGCTCACTGTACCTTTCACAGTCAAGGGCGTCCAGATTTCATAGAAGAGTGAGGTTTAGTTTAGTTGAGTTTAGTTTCTTTATTTATACCGCGTGCCGAACCCTGAGGTAACTGGGCGGCAGAGACTTAAAGCAAGTTCAACAGGTTACATGCGTTTTCATAGTAAACAGGGACAATGGCAAGAAGGAAAAAAAAATTATAAGTGCTGAGGACCAGGGTTACATTGTCAAACTAGAAATGATATCGTGCCTCCTATTGCTATGAATATATGTATATTGGCCTATGCCAAGCTGCTAACAAGCTGCTTATAAACTACATGTGAATAAACTCGCATTGCAAGGTCCTGACCTTAGAAACCATGTAAAATGTCATTTTGGGTCAAGCCGCCATTTTAGGTTTTCTTGCTCTATAAAGTCACCATATGAGCTAAAATGGTAGCCTATGTTATTCAGAACAGAACTCGATTGTCATGACCTCTGTACAGCTAATGTATAACTTGCCTGCAGGCCACTTGTTAGGGTCATGAGCTGAGACCTTGTCCTTCTGCTGACCTGTGTGCAATGGATTACCTGTATCACCGAAACTGATCTATAATTGAATGAGAACACCTGCTTAACTATATTGTATAAATTAAGTCCTGCATTGTAATGTTAGGCCTAGATCATACACTAATATACATATAGATGAGCAGATGAACTGATTTGACCGGGCAAGGGACCCTAGAGCAGTAACTTATTTATGGAATGGTTAACCCAAAGGAGGGCTGAACAGCAGGCTTGAAATGTATAAAAGCCTGACTGTTTCAATGAATATTTGCACTCACTGAGCACACCGAACCACGCCGGAGTTCGCCGTGTTGTACTGAGGGTCGATAGCTATCTGAATTTTGTTCTGTTCTTTTGTAACTGGATTCAGTATAAAATAAAGTGCTTTGTATGTTCCTTTGTAACCTGTGTTTGGTGTGTTTCCTTTTTGGTTACCCTGCCTCATATTATTTCCTTGTTTTCACAGTTGGCGCCCGGAATAGGGCCCCTCAAGATTGATGCCGGATTATTGAAGGTTGACGCACGCTATCGGACCGGGATCGGACGGTGTGACATAACGGGCCCGACTGAACGAGACACGACACCTCAACAGCGCTGCACGATCCGTTCCCTGGGCGATAGCCATGTGGTCTGAGACGCAATCTTGAGGAGGGTCAATTTTTTGAGGCGGGCAGATTTGCCGAAATCACCATACACGAGGTAAAATTTGTTAGGTAAGTCCTTTGTAAACCGATCTGTCCTCCTTAGGTTTGGTCAGGTGAGTCGTTACCCGACTCTTAATTCAACCCAGACAATTTGAATTTGGCGCATTGTATCTGCAGACACAATTATTGACCAGGTAACACCGAGTATTTGAGAAATGCCTGGGAAATTGTCTAGCTGCTTTAGGGCATTATTCCGCAGCGATAGACAATCTTTCGAATTTAGCCGTCCGGCACCACAGGAGGGGTCGCCGGCATGTACTATGTACTGTAAGCATGGCATTGGAAGTGTAGTATTTAATAAAATTTGGCACAAACAAACCAGACATGCCTCCGAACTTCAGTGGCCAGTCAATGGTAGTTTTGAGATCCCTCGTATTGAATATTTAGAGTCAGTCTTGTTAAAAAAGAAGGCGAGACCTGCAGCATTTGATGTTTTGCAAAATTGGAAAAGAGAAGCCTTGCAGCAGCTTAAAAGTAGGGAAAAACATGTGCGCCGTCATAAAACAAATGCTGAAAAGGCGTTGTTATATGATCGGGACAAACAGTCTGAGTCGGTTAGGAATATGGACAGGGCTTTCTCACTCGGTATTCAGAAAATCTATCCTTCTAAAGATCTTCATGTTTCTGATGAGTTTATCGACAAATTGTTAAATGAACGAAGGCCTGGTGCCTCTGCACCACCTCTGTATGTTCCTCTTCCTCCTGCTGTACCTCTTCCTGCTGTTATTCCTGCTCTTCCTGCTCAACCTGTTGTTCCTATTCCTCCGGTTGTTGTTCCTCCACCTGCTCCTCTGCCTCTTCCCATTGCACCAGTAATAGTACCTCCATTGAATTTGCCTGCACCCTCACTCCCAAGTAGTTCTGTACCGCTTGTAGTTGATCATGGTGCGGGGTCGAGGATTGTTACTCGTAATACTGTTCCTACAGAAAAGAAACAGGATTTGTTTGCATGGGCTAAGCATTGTATGGAGAGAGATGATCGAGCTAATGTTCTTGCCACACTTTCTAATATGGATAATTTTCCTGAGAAAAATGTTTTCATTGAAGGTTTAGGGATTCATTTATGTGTAAAGTGGGGTAAATTAAATAATGCAGACCTCCCACAAGGGTTGAGGGACCTGAATACTTTAGCGTTTTCAAGAGACACTGTGGAGAAGGTACATGAGCATGTTGAGAGGATATTTGAGTATAGAAAGGAGTTGGAAAGGTTACGGAATGAGGATGACGAAGAAGAAAGTATGTATGTACAGAAACGATTTCTTCCGTGTCGTAAATCGACATCTGAGGAAGCGCGAATATGTACAAAAGATGCGATTAGATGGATTTCAGACATATCGATAACTCCAGTTGAGGTATATGACACATACAGTCAATATACGCTAGAAATGCAGAGGAAAGTGATACAGGTAATGGTAGAGTACCTGCAGGATGAATGTTTAAAGAGAAAGGTTAGTTGTCCCACAGAGTTATTGAGCATTTATAAGAGAGCTTTTTCACTTGACACTTCTTCAACTGCTTTAGCGCTCGATTTAGCTCTGTTGCTTAGTAAGCATTCGGAGTTGCCTACATCTCAGTTGCCTATGAGAGAGGTTCCTCCGACATTTGTCCCAAAGGTTGAGATTCCTACTAATGCTGCAGCAGGTACACCTGCTGTGGACATTCCTGCACATTATGTATCGCAGTTTGTTCACGTCCCGTTTTCACGACAGGAAGTGAATACTATTAGACACACTATTCCTGACATTAGGAAAAATCCGACAGGGTTCTATAAAGAGATAGAGTCCGTTTTGCAGTCCTCAGTGTTTACCCTAGGCGACATTGATTTGCTATTCCCTGTACTCCTGCCTGTAGATTTGTGGAAAAAAGTTAGAACTATAGACGATGTACCAGGGTTGGGAGATACATGGGCTAACATAGTTAGGCTTGATGGGGAAAGGCCAGCTGATGAGAGACCACCTCAGGTGATACTAACTTTGCCTGACAGAATCATTGCAAAACTGAAAACTATAATCCCTGAAAAGAGAATTATTTGGGACAAGCTTACGGCCTGAGTCCAAGGAAAACCTGAGGGTGCTACCGAGTTCTTTAATCGGTTTGAACAGGTATTCTCGGATTTCAGTGGACAAGACTTAGGCACAGAGTCTGGGAAAAGATTATTTGTGGACAAATTTGTACGTGGATTGCTGCCTGACATCCAGTCACAAATTATGTCTTCTGAGAGCGCTTGGCAGGCGAAATCCCAATCAGAAGTACTGCACATGGCTCAGTACTACGAGAACCATGTCAATAATGAAAAAGATAGAGTCGAGAAGAGAAAAGGTAATTTGAAGACTAAAGTATTGTTACAGCAAATTGTTAGAGTCCCCAGAGGGGGTAGTTCGCAGATTAGAGGTCAGTATGTTCCACAAGGGAATGTGCCCTTGGGTCCTGTGAATATTAACCAGTGTGCCTATTGTCGCCAGGAGGGTCATTGGCGTGCACAATGCCCCATCCTTCGACAGAGGTCGAATAACACATTTGGAAATATGGGTAGACGATCCAGAGGTCGCCCGGGTGTAGGGGGCCCTGGTAGAGGCCAGTTTTCGCAGGATCCCCAACAACCTTTTTCACAGGATAATCAGACTTCGAGTGTGGATACTAGAAACATATTTGATCATCCTTCTGCTGCATATCTATCTGAAGAGCTTCCTTTTGATGATATTTTGTTTCGTTAGGATTGCCTGAAGCAGGGTTTGGAACCTACACCTATTCCTGTTAATCAGAAAGGTCCCTACGTTGAAATGGTAGTGGGAAATAGGAAACATCAATGTTTGATAGACACTGGAGCACAGAAGTGCTCCATTGATCATTCTCGGGTTCCAAACATTCCACTGTCAGGGCAAACCAATGTTTCTGTAGGGTTTTCTGGCACACCAGTTGTTTGTCCGGTTTCTTCACTGGTACCTATTACTTTGGGTCCCTTTATGGACCACTGTCCATTTCTCTTGACTTCGAATTGTGGAGAGAATTTGCTGGGGTTGAATCTGTTGAAGGAATTAAATGCGGTAATTCATTGTTCTTCTGATGGAGTGCGTTTGACGATTTCACCACAGCAATGTTCTGTTTCGCAATTCTTGACTAGACCTTTGCCGCCAGAATTCAGTAATGTACCAGAGTGTTTGTGGGCAGTTGATGACAATGATGTCAGTGTTTTGCAGATTGAGCCTGTTAAAATAGTTTTGAAACATGGAATTAAGCTGCCCCGTATTCCACAGTATAAGATCTCAGTTGAAGGTGAGCGATCTTTGAAGAGCATTGTTTCCGATTTTGTGCATCGTGGGGTGATTGAGGAGATTGCAGGAAGTTTGTGCAATAGTCCGATTTTACCCGTGTACAAAAAAGGTGATAATGCAATTCCATTTCATTTTATAATTGATTTACGTGCCATTAATAAAGTCGTCGCTCCGCAATTTCCAATTGTGCCTGATGTGACGACAATATTAACCATGATTCCAGCCACGGCTACTCACTTCAGTGTTGTAGACCTAAAGAATGCTTTCTTCAGTATTCCTATACATGAGGATAGTAGATACTTGTTTGCGTTCACCTTAGGGGGACGCTCATTCACATTTACTCGTGCACCTCAAGGTTATACTGAGAGTCCTAGTATTTATAGTAGGGCTTTGAAAAAGCAGCTTGATACCCTTGGATTGCCCCCTACTTGTACGTTGCTTCAATATGTTGATGATTTGCTTTTAGCCGCTGACTCTGTAAAGAGGGCACTGTGTTGTTGCTCATCCATCTAGCTAAGCATGGTCACAAAGCTTCGCTCAAAAAGCTTCAATATTGTTGCCAGGAGGTCACCTATTTAGGCTATCTCCTGTCAAAGGAGGGAAGAAGATTGACACCTGAAAGAATAAAACACATTTCTGCCATGTCTGTCCCAAATACACAAAAGGAAGTTAGAGCCTTGATAGGTATGGCTTCTTACTGTAGGTTATGGATCCCAAACTTCTCACTAGTGATAAAACCGATGTTGGCCTTGACGAAGAAGGGTATTTCTTCGCCATTGCCATGGAATACGGAGCATCAACAGTCATTCGAGTTGCTCAAGACTGCATTATGTTCGGCGCCAGTTTTGGGCACACCGAACTATGAGAAGGCCTTTGTGTTGTTTGTGCATGAATGTGATGGATGTGCTTTGGCTGTATTAACGCAGGAACATGGAGGGAAGAATAGGCCATGCGGTTACTACTCTTCCGCCCTTGATCCTGTTGCATGCGCTTTGCCAAGATGTTTGCGCGCTGTCGCTGCTGCTGCTGCTGCATCTGTAAAACAGAGTGAGGGAATGGTCCTAGGCCATGATTTAACCCTGATGGTGCCTCACTCTGTAGATATTCTATTGAACAAAACCCAAACGCAACACCTCACTTCCGCACGACTGACAAGATATGAATTAATCTTGTTTGCTCCCCACATTCAAATTAGGAGGTGCTGCGTTCTTAATCCGGCTGAACTCCTACCTTTCACGCAAAATACTGTTTGCGGTGACGAAGAGTCACATGACTGCCTGTATACTACTGAACAAGATACAAAAGGCAGAGTTGATTTGAGGGACACTCCTTTGGATAACCCACAAGGGGAGCTGTTTTGTGATGGCTCCTGCTTCAAACTAATGGATGGTACATCCACAGCTGCTTATGCAGTCACTACATTGAGTACGGTTGTGGAGACCAAGAGAATTACGCATAACTCTGAGCAGGCCACAGAGATTATAGCATTGACTCGAGCTTGTGAGTTTTCCGAAGGGCTAACAGTAAACATATATACTGATAGCCAGTATGCCTTTGGGGTGGCTCACAACTTTGGGAGACTTTGGTCAGAGAGAGGGTTTTTAACTTCGCATGGCACCAAGATCCAACATGGCTCCCTGATAGTACAATTGCTTTCAGCGCTTGCGCTCCCTAGTCAGTTAGCAATCATTAAGTGCGCAGCACATCGCAAGATTATAGATGATGTAGGGAAAGGGAATGCTTTCGCTGATCAAATAGCTAGACAAACTGCCTCTGATCTCTTCATGGAGATGTATGTTTCAAGGGAGACTGTAGATGCCTTTGCAATGGATGAGGGTGTCGGGTCTGTACGGGATATCCAAGCCGATGCCACATTAGAAGAATCCAAGAGGTGGGCTGAGGGCTTGGGGAAACTCGATGATGATGGGTGTTGGGTGGACATGGTTGAAGGGAAATGGTTGCTTCCTAATGCCTATATAGTAATGATGGTTACCATGGCACACGGTCCCACACATGTGTGCGCTCAACAGATCACGAGAATGTTAGAGAAAGTCTGGGTAAATGATAAGATTTCAAAAATTGCCCAGCATTATGTCCAAAATTGCATGATTTGCCTACAACACAATGTGGGAAAGGGGACAGCAACTCCAAGAGGTAGCTTTGGGCCTCCTTCTGTCCCGTTTGAAGTGATTCACTTTGACTTTATTGAAATGGAGCGATGTAACAATCTAAAATATGTCCTTGTGGTCATTTGCGCCTTTAGTAAGTGGGTCGAGGCTTTCCCTGTTAAAGACGCTACAGCCATGACCACTGCAAAGACCATGTTGAAGGAATTCTTTCCACGGTTCGGTTTGCCGAGAGTAATCTGGTCGGATAATGGTCCGCATTTTATCGCTGCTGTAATTCTACAGATATGTACGGCATTGCAAATTGACAAACGATTCCATTCGGCCAGACATGCTCAGAGTGCCGGATTAGTGGAAAGACACAATGGTATCATAAAAAACAAGCTCGCTAAGACGTGTGCCGGCACCAAACTAAAAGGGCCGGACGCCTTACCGATCGTGTTACTTTCAATGCGGACAACCCCTCAAACTAAGACTGGGCTCTCTCCCTTTGAGGTGGTAATGGGGAGACCTGCTAATATTTGGGGTGTGCCTAAAAGCTGCGCATTGCGCGATGCAGAAAATGTACTTCTCTCCGACTATTGTAACCAATTGACTAAAAACCTGTTTTCAATTTATCACCAGGTGCGAGAGGCATTGCCGGTGAGGTACGAGGGCCCCGGTCACAGTCTACGACCAGGGGATTGGATCCTCGTTAAATCCTTCGATAGAGCGTCTTGCCTCGCACCACGTTGGAGGGGCCCCTACCAGGTGCTCCTGGTCACTCAGACTGCGGTGCGGGTAGGAGGACGTCGCCACTGGATCCACGGCAGCCACACCAAACGGATCCCACACCCAGTGCCATACGATACAGAAGACGCAGAACCCCTTTCCGACATTGAAACCAACGTACCCGAAACGGCAGACGGTGGAGAGAGAGTATCGGAGGCCGTTCCGGA
This sequence comes from Ambystoma mexicanum, assembly GCF_040938575.1. NCBI lineage: Eukaryota > Metazoa > Chordata > Amphibia > Caudata > Ambystomatidae > Ambystoma > Ambystoma mexicanum. The sequence continues at coordinate 44,993,063 of NC_090922.1, forward strand.
AGTTGTAAGGCCCGACAAAACAGCCATCTTGCCTCCTTGCTCTCCCACTGCATCGTTTGTGGATCATCCATCTTCTGGTCCAACTTCCGTTCACTCGCCACCTCCTGTGGGAAGTGACGACATCCTGTCTGCTGATTCTTTTGCACCGGAAACTGTGAAGTATAATCTCCGCCCAAGGAGATAGGTTTGCAATACGACTCTTGCTGTACAATTGAAAGAATTTGAGGGCTTGCCTTTTTTTGGCCCAATTGCATAAAGGGTTCTGCTGGCTAAGGGTTGTGGGAAAAGACATTAAGAAGACGCGCGACCGGAGTCGCCAGCAAACGAACAATTGGTGTTTCTCGATTGAAGACGACAATGCCCACATCCGCTACCGTTCGTACTGAACTTTTGGACAAAAATGTGACTAGGAGAGACAATGAGCAGATATGTATGGGGGCCCCGAAAACGTTTTGTTGTCTACTGGTGATAATCACGGGACCTTTAGTAACTGTTGGTTGTGGGTTTTGGTATTTGGAGAGAATGTACCCTTTGAATGATTTTCTGCCTGTTGAAGATATAACTGTTGTTCCCACTCCTTCTGTGCAACTACATACCTTGTCACCTAGAGATCTTTTGCATAGACGGAATTACTTTACTTCTAATTATCGATGCTACCCATGCAATCTTTAACAGAACCAATTGTTGGATCTGCTCGCATTTACCGCAACATGGGGATAAGGGGCTAGGTTGGTATATTCACCCTTTACCTTTGACAACTGCTTGTTATGCTTCACTTAGAGCACTGTTCTTTGGCTGATGGAACGATAGCATCTCGGGCAACTTTGATGGCACTAATTTGAATAGTTTTGAGAAACGTGTTCTGACTCCCCTGGGATGCTCGCTTTTCGCAAATAGGAGTAAGCTCAATATTGCTTCTATTAGGCCTTCTGATAGACTGTCTCGTCCTTTCCAATCTTTGATTTCCTTTAAAATGGCTCCGATAGGCAATAAGGATGCCGTGCCTCCTTCTTATACTGTTAACCATAGCCCCGATTCAGTTTCTTTCTGCATACAGAGGAATGGCACCCGGTCAATGGGAGATTTTAGAGGTTGTGCCAACGTTGCAAATTTGACTGGGGAAGACAGACCTTTGTATGTAGGCGAACCTATCTATTTTGTTATCTAGGAATCCTGTTACCTGGGGTGTTTATAGCAAGTACTGTAGAGGTTTCGAAGGCTCGTCCACGGCGGGACGAGAATGGCGACACTCCAGCACAGGATTTAGGAGATGTAGCGAAATCATTCCTTCCATTCTTTGGGCAGATAGCGAATTCCGAGGATATCAGGAAACTAGCGAGAGTACTAGAGAGAACCATCAACCGGACCACAGATATACTCTATAATATGACTTTAGAGCAGAAAGCGATCAGATTGGTAGCGCTTCAGAACCGGATGGCATTAGATGTCATTCTGGCTGAACGTGGTGGAGTATGTAAAGTAGTGGGGTCCGCTTGCTGTGTTTTCATACCGGATTCCTCCCCAACTATTTTTAAGGCAATACAGAATCTGCACATTCTTAGTTCAGAAGTGTATGTTCCCGAGGGAAATTGGGATCTTAGCGCTTGGTTCTGGGACTTCTTGCGGTCTTGGGGTTGGAAAGTGCTTTCAGTCTTGCTGATTATTTTGAGAATTCTGCTATTTCTTTGTTGTTGTATCCAATGTCTACCAAGTATATGTTCAATGCTAGGGGGATGTTGCGCTCAGGCGATAGGTACAATAGAACATAAAGTGTATGCCCCGGATAAAACCTCTAAGGAGTATGTACTGAAAGAGATCTTAGTAAAAGATCTAATGGCGATAGATATTTCTGACAGTTATTCAGGGTGTATGGACGATGACACATGGAGTTATTTGCAGGGAGATCAGAAGTAGTTTAGCACTTGGCATAGGCCAAAAGGAGGGTTTGTCAAAGTAGAAATTATATCGTGCCTCCTATTGCTATGAATATATGTATATTGGCCTACGCCAAGCTGCTAACAAGCTGCTTATAAACTACATTTGAATAAACTCGCATTGCAAGGTCCTGACCTTAGAAACCATGTAAACTGTCATTTTGGGTCAAGCCGCCATTTTAGGTTTTCTTGCTCTATAAAGTCACCATGTGAGCTAAAATGGTAGCCTATGTTATTCAGAACAGAACTCGATTGTCATGACCTCTGTACAGCTAATGTATAACTTGCCTGCAGGCCACTTGTTAGGGTCATGAGTTGAGACCTTGTCCTTCTGCTGACCTGTGTGCAATGGATTACCTGTATCACCGAAACTGATCTATAATTGAATGAGAACACCTGCTTAACTATATTGTATAAATTAAGTCCCGCATTGTAATGTTAGGCCTAGATCATACACTAATATACATATAAATGAGCAGATGAACTAGATTTGACCTGGCAAGGGACCCTAGAGCAGTAACTTATTTATGGAATGGTTAACCCAAAGGAGGGCTGAAAAGCAGGCTTGAAATGTATAAAAGCCTGACTGTTTCAATGAATATTTGCACTCACTGAGCACACCGAACCACGCCGGAGTTCGCTGTGTTGTACTGAGGGTCGATAGCTATCTGAATTTTGTTCTGTTCTTTTGTAACTGGATTCAGTATAAAATAAAGTGCTTTGTATGTTCCTTTGTAACCTGTGTTTGGTGTGTTTCCTTTTTGGTTACCCTGCCTCATATTATTTCCTTGTTTTCACAACATGATGGTCACAGGGTTGATACACAATAAAGTGCAGTACGACATGAGATATATGAGAATAGTAGAGATGAATTAAACAGGTGTTAAGCAATTCTTATTGTCAAGCCAGGTTTTAATATTGGCTCTAAAGGTCCAGAACGATGATTCTGTTCTGAGGTTAAGGGGTAATGTATTCCATTGTTTGGCAGCTAGACCAGGAAGCGAGGTGGCAGCATCATTGACGTTAAGGTGCTGGGGTACAGGGAGTACCCCAAGTAGCGTGCTGGTAGCGGACAGGGAGCAAACAGCGGCCTTTATCGTAGGCCTTAGTAGGTCTGGCGGGCTCCCGCCTCCCGGTATCTCTGATTGGCCTAGCTAGGCCAGGGCAACCAATGGGAGAGGAGTCAGGCCAGGCAAAAGGAAAACCCACTAAAACAAAGTGGGCAGCCATCTTTAAATATCCAGAACAGTGGCGCCCAAGGGATTAAAAGTTGAGAGCCAGAAGAAATACCCAGTAAAGGGATAAGGCAAGGCAGGGATAAGCAAGTTGTTCAGACCCAGAGCTGCCTGTGTGGTTTTCCGATTTTTCCGTGGCAGAAATGGTTGAATCAGCACTGCAGTCTTACCCTAACAATGTGCATGCTCTGGCAGGTCGAATAGTGGCAAGGAGAGAGCTCCTGCAACTTTCGCGGCGTGGCTCCTTGCAAGGAGATGAAGAAGTAAAAGAGAATGAAACAAAAAGAAAAAAAGAAAATGTTCTTGTACAAGATGTTCTTGTACATACGTTATTTTCACTCTTCTGTGAGTGCAAGCTTGGCTATTGTGAAAGGGAAGTACCTCTGCTTAAAGATGGCCATGATTCTGTGCCAGCACTGGTCTTTGCAGGAAAAGTAGAAGTCTGAAATCTAACCCCTGCAATACAAACACTTACATGCATGCTGTAGACATGCAGGTTTGTATGTGAGTTATAAGGCGCAGCCCTAGCTGGGAAGTGCACAAGTGCTGTAAGCATGGGATGCAAACAAGGGGATTACAGGAAGGGTGCCAGGCTTGCATAGGTAACTGGAATGGGTAGGAGGAGCAGAAGTGGTGGCACAGACAAAAAAAGACAAAACAGACAATGAAAAACCAAACAAATACAAGAAGTCAATAAGGAAAAAAGTCCAATCAAACAACTAAGGGACATGGGGAGAGAAAGCAAGGTAAAAAAGCACTTTTGACTACAATCACATGTTAAAAACAAGACAGCAACATCATACAAAAAATAGCAAAACCTGAAATGACTATCAGATCAACCAAAATAGAGACTGTACACCCCTCGACTATCAATCTCAGATTAGTCAAACCCTGGTGAAAGTCTTCACAAACACTTAAAAATGAGGGAGGCTGCTGCCACCACACCCTACCAATATACAATCCCTATGTTCCTCCGTACACCCAATGTCCAGTTCAACCCGTTGAAGGACCTTAAAGACTGAAGATCTAATAATCCCTGCCCCATTTGCTGGCAAAGCCATGCCATCACTTTATATGACAACACTTCCTTGGGTTCCTTCCCTGTTGGCTTCTCCGCGTTAGCAATCACAAGGTTTCTCTCCTCCATAGCAAAATCTCTTAAGGACTTATCCTCGATTGTGGGCATATGTATTTTGCCACTACGTAGGTCCTTGGAACTATAGGACTTTCTTTTAAGACTGGTCGAGCGGCGCATAAGCTCTACTGCAGCTGCAGAATAAGTAAAGACATTTGAGAAACAGGAGAGATTTCATACATTTCAGTGGGATTTTTCTCTCCTGAGACAATATCATTCGCCCCAAGATCTGTCTGACAGGACTGAGCCACCATATTAGGTTTTGAAGTAGTCGGAGAAGAATTATCCACCTTAACTGGCAAAAACCAAGGGGCAGATATCAATGATATCAACCGATGCACAAAAATCTGCAAAGGCTCGGCACTGCGTTATCGCAAAGATAATATTCTTGTTGACATGGCTCACGTTGCACAGTTTGTTCCCCCTCCATCATAGGATAACCCAATGGTGACTGTGACACGCCCTCTGGCATAAGATTGCCCACTCTATTGTTTTGAGAAAGAGCTGATTTTACCAAGGAGGTAGTCGAATTCACAAGATCTCCAGCTTGGTTACACTTGACTGTGTTTCCCAAAACGTCAGTATGCTCCCCCAAAGTAATAGCATACTTGTCCGGGTTATTCATGAACTACGAATCGCGTTTCTCACATAGCATTGAAGAGGTCATATGCTGATCAGATTCTTTATCATCAGCGGTGTAGTTTTCTCTCCTGTCCCGAAGGCCCAGTCTCCTTCTTTCACTGAAAACCTCAGGCAGTCGAAATCCTTTAGAGATTGATGACATCAATAGGTTACCATACTCTACAGGGGCCATATTTGATATCCCATCATTAGATTATTCTTGCTCACGCCACTTCTTCTCCCCCTGAGAAGAGGATTCGAACATATGAGGTAGGGGAGAGGATCAACAGAGTGCCCAGATGTTACTTTGAGACCATTTTCTCTCGTAATATGCATTCTCACAGCTCAGAAATCACACTAGTTCAAAAATATGCCCCAGAAAATGAGCATACAAAAACACAAAAACCTTTCAATGGGGGTATTGCATATCTTTGCCAGTCCTCCAATCTGTGGACTCAACAGGGCAACAAACACTGAAAAATAAAATTGTGCAAGAGAAAAACATAGCATCTACTGGCCTTAGCCCACATGTACACAGAGGGGCATTAAATGTAGAGCTCTGGACAGAGCAACTGGACGCAGCCACAGGATCTGTCCGGTCAAACTCAGCACTTCAGGTGTCTATGGCGTAAGTGTTTAGCACGCCCAATGCTCCACAGCAATCACGGGTAAATCAGCAACGTGGAATCTCAGAGCTCAAACGTCAAAGGACAGCAGAAGCACAAAAACTCGAGGTTCTTCTGTCCTGCACAAGACGCTGGGTGATGCCATGAAAAATTGACAGGGAAGAATGCAGAGAAAAGAAAAAGAAAATACACAGCCAGTCCGAGCCGGCAGGGTGCACCGTGCTGTGCAATGTGAGGCGCCCGAGTAAGGGGATGGACAGTCTTAAGTGGTTCGCAGTTACTGTATTTAAATAATAAAAAGGGTGGGGAAAAGGCCGCACTAGCCCTAACTCTGTGAGGGGTTTCCCCGCCTCAACGAAACCAACTAATGAGACGTTTATCAGGATGTCCAAATGAATGTCCACAGTCCTGTGTCCAAAACCTATTCTGGCACTCACACTACAAGAACTCTAACAACTATTTATAAAGGGAAAATACTATATTGGCCGCTTTTCGGCAGCTCTTCTTTTACTTCTTTCTTGGTTGACAGGGGTACAAAACCCTCCCTGGTCTTGGGTGTGCCAGGGGAACAAGGCCCTCCCTTGTCTTGGGTATGGCAGGGGAACAAACCGCTCCCTGGTCTTGGGTTATGCCAGGGTAACAAGACCTTCCCTGGTCTTGGTTATGGAGGGGAACAAGCTCTTCCCTGGTCTTCCAATTGCAAGGGGAACTAGCCCTCCCCTGGTCTTGGTTATGTGTGCAATGTATGTTTTGTATCCACCAATGTCATACTGTTGAGCTTTTTTACCCAAGTGTGGGCCGAGTACGCATGTAGGCCTTTGCTGCCCCACTGTGTATGTTATTTTTCCTAGGCTATGGCAGTATCGTATTCCTTTTATTTCACTCCCTATGTTGGGGTCCCAGGCTCACTGGGATGAGGAATCGTAATGGCGGTTAGTATACTTGATAAATATGTGTATGTCATTACTTCCCTGGGTTATTTCTCTTTCTTCGTTATTCTGTATCCAACCCACCAGGAATGTATTGCATTTCTCGTTATCTATATATTTTGATATGCAGCTCTTTGTCTTCTGGTTTGAAAGTCTGTATCTTTTGTGGAGGTTCACTTCGCCGTTTCAGGGTGATGGCCTGTGCGCACCCTGCTTTTCACAATGTTGCTTTCTCCCCTGCTTGATGCCTGTAACACCAGCCATTAAAGCCCCAACCTTCGGGTTCCTCAATCCGTGCTCATCGGAGTTTTGCTGATTGTCGGCAGGCATTAGATAGAAAGGTGTCCTCCTCCTGCTGAGGCTGTACCTCTATTGTGGGAAAAGGGGAAGGCGGATTGACTTGGAAAACAAATGGCTCCATTGCCCTTCCACTGACTTCGCAGCCACCCGTAAAGTTGCTGCCTGGGTCTCCGAACGCTATCTGCGCTCCTATACTACCTGTCACGCGGTAACCATACTTCAAGGTTTTCCACGTTGTGAGGATAGGACCTGCTTCGGCTGCCCCTTCGTGGCGACCCACAAGATTGTTCCTGCTTCTCCTTATGAACGCTGCCTGACTCCGATGCGATCTACCGCTCCAGCACTGTCCATCTTTTCTCCTTGCTTTCCTTTCCTTCGTTCGTTTTCAGTTTGTCTTCCTTCCTCTACCACTACGACTTTTACGGGTACCACTACTCCCCGTCGGTCTCTGTTACAGCGAACATCCAGTCCACTACTCTGGTCACCAGTTCTGCTGTGACTCCTGGCACAGCTTCTTCCACTACTACTTCGAAACCCCCTACAACGTGTTTTTGGTCATTCGTTTATTCCATTGATGGAACTGTCAATAAACAGAAAGGAAGGACCAAAATATTGTGTGTGGTTCTGTGCCTCCTTCTGTGGCTTCCTCGTCCCAGTATCACTGGTGCTTGCTATTGACGCTACTTTTCCTGAGCACTATAATTGAGGTATCATGTCCCTGTTATTTTTTGGGAGAGTACAGAAAGTCTTTTCATAACTTTGAGCTTTAGGGGCTAAAGTAGCCTTTTCATGTTGGGAGATAGGGACGTAACGTAACCTTTGGTTCCGTCACATCGCGTAACCAGGAACGAGCGCACCACCTGACGGCCGCCACAGCACTGCATTAAACTATCTTAGAATGTCTCTATTATCCATAATAACACTGTACACTCCAAAGGAGCCCAAGAGCAGCTCATTGAGGTACCTGAAATAAGAAGAGGGGCCACCCATACATAGGACTGCACAACGGGGACCCCTATGAAATCAATAGTGATGCTAAATACACGTTTTTTTTATTATGTAATATCTTTTATTTACAAAATATGAGGATGCCTAATTTACACAATTCTTTTTTATGGCTTGACTTGGTTTGGCAGAATGGGCCAAGCCAGACTTTCAGCTCGGCTCTGGCTCCCATCTCCGTATAAATCTGATATTTTACACACCTCTATTTGTGTCTACTGAAAAAAAAGAAGAGGAAAAATGCATGGAAAAAGGAACAAACACCAGGGCTATTAAAGAGCTGCATTAGCAGTTCTCCCAAGGCCGGATCAGTAGTAAAGCCCTTGGGGGTTTTGTTTATTATGGTATAGCTTACAAAAATGCAAAGTGCATGCATAAAACATTTGCATATGCCTGTTGCACAAAGCCATATTTTCATTCATGTGTATGGCAGAGAGTAGGCACAGAACAGAATTGCTGTTTCTGCCTCTCCCATGCATTTGCAGCAGCATGATATTTTCGTGCTGGCACAAATGCTTTGGATTCCTATGGAATCCACCTGCCCTTTGCACAATAAGCAAGCATATTTAATAGGAATCCATTGTAAATGCCGCCTACCGTGCATAGATGGCAGGCAAAATTTACTGAATTTGCTCTACGAAGTACAAAACCAAAGGCATGCAGGCGATTGCACTTCATAGTGAAAATGGCTAAACGTGCATGGAGAAAAGCTGTGTGCACATAAGTGTAAATGTAACAGGCCTGCTCTGTGCAATGCGTGCTTTCAGATGCAATGACAGCACTCCTTCACAGGCTGCAGCTGGAGCCTCCGAGGAGCCCATGAATGAGGAACGAGCTTGCTCAAGCAAGCGCCATTTCCTGGCAAACTATTCAACGTAACGGAGGCAAACTGCAGCACCCCACACAGTGACTAGTCATTTCGGCTACGAGATATGTGGGGAGTAACCATAACTCTTGCATCCCCATAAAATAGTCCGGATGTGTGAGGATCTGCAGAGACGCCGTTTCGGCAGGTTTCCCAGCACCTGGATTATTTTGGGCCAACTTCAATGCACAGGGACGGAACTATAGCGGAAATGTGATCTACGGGCCAGACTCTCAAAATATGTGTGGGCGCAAGAGTGCGCCTCTCATCACTTGCGCCAATACAAGGAACAGACCCACTCTCAAAGGGTATCTGAATGAGCGAATCTTAGATGCGCTCCTTCAGAATGAACGAATCTTAGATGCGCTCCTTCAGAATGAGCGAATTTTAGATGTGCTCCTGAGCGCATCTTAGTGAGGTTTAACAGTGTCGCTCAACAAGTTAAACAAATCAAGGCGGAAAAATACTACCTGTGGCTTCATTTTCAGAGGAAAATAATAAAACATGGACATGTACAAATAAAAAGTGGAAAAAAATAAATTGGAAACGTATCTGAACATTGAATACCATAAAATCAGAAGCATTGGTTATTAGAAAACACCAAAGAAAGAGAACATTAGCCCTGCCTGCTTCACTTTATCCTTTCCATTTACTGAGATAGGAAGCTCTATTCTAATCCAAAATGTTTCCACGCAAAATGAACAACATTTAGTATTTATATTGAGATGTATGGCTTTTCTCCTGTATCACTGACACCGAGGCAGAGCTGGCCTTTTGTACTGCACCAACTTGGGCACGCCACAGATTAAACACCTTGTAGTGAATGGAATTAGAGTGCGTTGAATATAAAGACTGAATTTGGAGACCGAGGGCCGTATTCTGAGCTTGTGTTAAAAGCAATGAACAAATCAGACATTCTCCCCTCCAGTTTCCAGGACACCAGTCCAAGGTGGGTGGAAAAACTGGAGGCAAGATGGCGTGCTTTCCATCAGCAAAAGCTGCTTAAATCTATTCTTATGATAGAAACGTGTACCGGTGTCACTGCAAGCATTTCTTAAAAGACTGACACTATCCTAAATTAAGTACGTTTTCTTAAGCTTCCCTTAAACTAGAAAGGAGGTGCTGCAGTCTAGAAAATGCTATTTTTTATAAATGGAGAAGGTCTGCTGCAGAGTTTAGTATTTTAACTCCCTTTTCCACATGTTAAAACAGTGCTTTTGAAATAAAAATCCCCTTGTAGTGGCTGCCCTGCATTTCTTATGGTTGCTATGGCTGTTGTCAAGCAGCAAATCAGGCACATGCAGATGTTGTGGCGCCAATGTCAGGCTGCCACATTATCACTTTAACAGAATATGCTGCTTTTAAGGAAAGTTTTCACCCTTCATGGAAGAACACTTTCCTGTTTTTGAATGCACCACAGAATCGGGCCCTGTGTGAGTAGCTGTTGATGAGCGGAAAGCGGGGAGAGCGTTTAGAAGCATAGCTGAGTTGGAGGGAGCTGGCTTAAGAGTACCCTCCACATTTAGCAAGCTGGGATAAATATCCAAGAAAGCCACATTGGCACATTCAGTGAAAACAGGAGGGTATATGCCTTATGGCCATGTGAGAGCTGCATAGCGATTTGGCTATATGTCCCTGAAAGCCACAGTGCCAGATGCAGAGAAAAAGGCCTAGGTTTTTATTTTTCTAATGAGGAGGCAGATGCTATTTTAAACTTAATCAGGCATTCCAGCAATTCCACTCCTAGAGGTGATCCAATCAAAAACGTTAAGCAATTGGAGTATTTGATCCGCCAAGAGCTAAATGGAATATACATGCTGCAACTTTAGGACTATATTACAAGATTCAGCCCATCCCTAGAGGGCTATGTATTCCATTACGGCCGATTTTATGTATGGAGAGTAGAGAGTTTGTCAATAAACAGGAACAGATACTCAACAAGTGTTCCCTTGATCTCATATTATTAAGTATACAGAACCAAGATAAGAGCATTGAGTCTCTTGAACACTAAATTAAGGGTATTCAAAATTAATTAGATGATTTGCTAGGTAAGGGGGAACCAGATCAGACACTCAATGCCATTAATCACAAACTAGAAACGTACAAGACTGAATTAGAGCAGAAGATTAGAAAGGTTAAAAGGCATACTTTTGATAACTGATTAGGTTTATGGACAAACTAAAAAGCAGTCCTACAGGACATCGTAAGAACAACAATAGCAGTTCATAAAATATTTCTAGCACAGATTGGGGCCTGCTCGAACCAGAGGAAGAGGTAGAGTGAAACTGTAATACAGAAACAATAGGGAGTCGACTTCCTTCCTCATCAGTATCTTTTTAGATCCAAAAAACAGAGAAAAAATATGGAGGAGGAGGAGAAAACAAACGCGGCAACAGAGTCAAACCCTGATTACAGCACAAGGAAACGTAGTAAGCAACCCATCACACAGACAACTGTCTCTGAAAGCAGAAGCATTCTTACAAAAAGGACTACGTCTTGTCCCTACATGTAGTTCTACCTTATTTGATACCAAGGTCAATCTTTCACATTAATACGCAAACTCAAACTGCAGATCTTTTTTGTTGAATTACTGCATAATACTGATTCTTCTACGTCACAAGCTGACATGGATTTCATTGAGTTCAAACAAAAAAGCAAGTTTGCGCCCCCGGCAAGTATACCTTCTATCAACATTATCCACACAAAGGTTTTGAAGGATCTTTCCCAGATTTCCTTTAAAAATATGAACTGGGTTTTCTAAAATCACTTTACAGCAATGATAATATCACAATTGGACCAGCTGACAAAGGGAGAGCTCTTATCATACTTAACACCAGTGACTATCTGCCTGAATGTTTTAGACAACTTGAAGATTGCAACACATATCTGCAACTTGATAATGATCCTACAAGTGAAATTCTATCTAATCTTAAGGAGTTGTTAAGAGTAGCTGAGGAACATGAATGGATTACTGACAACACCAGACAGGTTCTCTTTAAAACATACCCTAAAGTACCTATAATTTACCTACTTCCCAAGATCCATAAACAACTGGGGAGCAGAAGGTGGGCAGAAGGTGATCTGCGTGAGAGGCTGCACTCAGAGTCTGTTTCCTCATTCGTTTGGAGGAGGCGTGGCTATTCGTGCTACGGCATTCATATACTGCATGGAGCCGTGGAACGCGGCGTGGAAGGTGGACAGAAGGTGATCTGCGGTGAGAGGCTGCACTCAGAGTCTGTTTCTTTGTTTGTTTGGATGAGGTGCGCCTATTCGTGCTACGGCATTCATATACTGCCTGGAGCCGCGGAAGGTGAGCAGAAGGTGATCTGCGGTGATCTGCGGTGATCTGCGGTGATCTGCGAGGAGACACAGTCCGCAATCATGCTCACACTTAAACTTTTTGAAAACCTGCCCAATTCATTTAGTCATACATCCGATTCACTCACACGTGCGTACAGAAGCATTTTGTAAAATACCTTTCAGTCCAGAGGCGGTGACTGCAGGATCCTAGAATGCTTTGAACCGCTAGGAGGATCTGCTCTTCCCCGAGCTGCCATTGGGAAATACGAGCCGACAAGGATTAATAACATAACCACGTGGGCGGAGTCGGACGGGAAAAATGCAAGAGCAAACCGATCAAAAGGAACAAACGGGTCTTCCTGTGAGCTCGACTCAAGTGCCCAATGATATGGTGGGCTTATCAGATAATTTGGACATTTCTGAAATTAGAGGTATGTTGGGCAGCGCAACAATTAAGAATCCGAAATCAAGCTTAATAGAACTTCAAGCTGAGACAGACCGACATAAGGAAAGATCTGTCAAAGTGAACAGTAATGTTGTCCTTCTGGCTGACACTTTTAACATAACAAATTACATAACTGATCCTGAAGTAGACCCCAAAGAAGGCGTGGAGGGGGAATCACGCAAAAATCTAAAGACAAACAGGCATAGAAAACAAGGGAAATCCTTGTGTGTCACAAGTTTGGCTGAGCAGAGGACAGGGCCCTTGGTGTCTCTAAGAACCCGCAAAGTTGGGGGAGAACCAAATAGCAGTCAATGCGACAGTCATGATTGTGGCACACACTGGATCACATATTGACATTTTACAAGTTGTAGCTACTGAAAAGGGGGGCAAAAATGATGGGGGGCCTTCAGAGTCCTTGAGCAATGGTGCGATGGAGAAGCCAAGCCCTATCATTTATTCGCCCACTGTGAAAGGCACCTCCAAGCTGCTGAAAGACACTAATTGGATACAACGGGAGGAAACTAATATTGGGACAAAACCAGTATCTGAGAGCCCGGCTTCTCTGAGTACTGGATGTGATACCAAGAAAATTAGCACTTATGTACAATTACCAGAAGAGGCAGAAGCTGAGATCAAACAGCCTCCAAGAGCAAAGTTAATATGTGAGGCGAGTGAAGCTGACCACCGGCTCGGAGAACAACAGAAAAGAAAATATAAGATGCTTAATCAAGAGGGAAATGGTGTAGCTGAAAACAGCAAAAGAAACAACAAATGGACCCCAATGAACCTCAGACCGCAGTCTATTACTTTAGAAAATGTAATAAGGCATTATCCAGGCGGCGTAAAAACCAACGTACCCGCTAAGAGAGAGGTCATGTAATACATCTGCATGGAGACCTTCGATTCATACGGTCAATGATATTACAAACCAGTCGGAAATATCAGATGAACTATTATTAGAAACATCAAGGTCTCTGGAAGTAGAAGGAACAACACAACCACAGAAAGAGCGGAGTGAGCAAGAAAGAGCTACTGCAAAAATAGTGAAATGGAATTGGGCAGGCTCTCCGCATTCCATACCTGAAAAAATAAAAGTGACAGAGCATAGAGAACGACATAACCATAGTGAGCAATGCACTATGGAGTCAAAGACAACAAATACAACAAGAAAAAAATATGTCACAACAGAAACACAGACGGATTTGGAGCAAAAAAAACAGATTTAAGTCAGCAACATACTGTAACAAATGATAAAGACTTTACAGTGATAACAACACTGGAAGATGGTGTACAATTGGGAGAGAAACCGATGATAGAAGAACAAATTGACTTTCTAGACCTTTCTACATATTCAGTTACGCTGTCAGAACAGTTAGATAAATCTACAAACGCAGGTGATGAGGAATCCTCATGGGAACCTGAATCGACAGACAGCGAAGCTGAAACGCAAAGAAACAGGAAAATAGGAGGGACTGGTAGACCAATTGAGTCAGAAGATGTCGGGTGAAATTGAAAGTGAAGCGACCTGAGATGAGAGGCGAAGTGATTCCAGGAAATCAAAATAAGAGTTTAATACAAAGTCCTCGGCAGACAAAAGAAAAGTCGAAGGTGAACGATCAGGCTCAAAAACTGCAAATAAAAATAATCGAATTGGAACAAAAAAAGCCAGTATTATCAAAGGCAGAGAATAAAAAAAAAGAATCTTACAGTGAAAATAAAAGGCATATAGAGATATCCAAAGATAAAGGAAACAAGAATGCAGCAGAAAAGGAAAGCTATAACATTTCTCCACTGAGAATAACAAAGAAAAAGGTGACAACTGGTCAGCATGACAGGGCCCAACCTGAGTACTTAGAAGAAATAGATGTGGACGATCCACGCCTATTGCTTGAAAGATGCATGACTTCAGAGGATGGCCTAATAATGAATAGGGCTAACGTTCTAAGATTACTTCACCATATTCTAGAATGGAGACTCCAGACAACCAACGATTTGGTTACAATAGAATTTCCACAAGACGATTGAATGGATAAAGTAATCATTCATGTGATAAGCCCAATGATAAAACAGCTGTTGCTTAAAACAACAAATAAACTGAGACCGCTGGGCTTTGATTTGCAGCAAATGAAAAAAAAGAAAGTGCGGACAGATAAGAAACAAGAAATAAACGAGAAAAAAAGATGGGACAGGAGAAGTAAAAACTATGAGGAGTGGAAGGCAAATGATAAAGCTCAAAAAATTAAGAGAGAAGAGGTGAACAAAAAATGACATGAGAAAAAACACTCAAGAATACAAAAAATCAATAAGTACAGAAGATGAAAGCACGAAAGATCAATGTAAATGGTTGATGGGATTACTTGCAACGAAGATGAAGTAAACATGGATTGGGCTTCCTTCAGAAAATGATGTGCTCACATTGGGAAGCTGGAACACGAGTGGGTTTATCCATCTGTTTCAGATAGGGGTAGGGTTAGATATGACATATGACTTTATATGCCTTCAGGAAACCTGGATAAGAGAAGCCCCAATGATTGAAGGTTATACAACATATCTGAATCCAGCAATAAAAGGACTCAGAGGCAGACCCATGTCGGGTTTACTGACTGCAATTAAAAACACAGTGCAGTTTGAGACGCTAGAAACACAGAATCCCAACGCCCATAGCCAAATGATAATAGGAAAAATAACAACCGAAGAAGGAAAAGATGGACCCAACATACTTATAATTATAAACTTGTACTGGAATCCAGCGAAAAAAGACCTAGAAAATTTTCAAGAACAAGTTGTAGAATTTATAGATCAACAGAGAGAGAAGTGGGTGAACCCACAGTTCATTATATGTGGAGACCTAAACGTCAACTGCTGGCCGGAAGATGGTTATGAAACAGAAGATGAGCCCACCAAGATGACCATTATGAGGCAAAGAGGCATGAATTGGAAAAGAATGATGAAATCAAGGAATGTTCACTTAGTAAATGATAATATAGACAATGAAAAACCTGGTAAATTAACATGGAGAGGAAAAAAACTAGGAAAGATCTTAGATTATGTCTATGTGTCGGAAAACACACTTAAACATCACATAACAATGAAAGTAATAGAAAAAACACAAAGGGCCAAAATAAACTATAAGAAAACTATAATCCAACATAAACATAGATTCAATACTAAAGTACTGGTAAAGAAGAAAGAGAGAAGACAAGTGCTGAGAAGGCTAAAACAATCGCAAGAAGGAGGCGCACTAAAAAAAGCCAAACTGATAAAACAAAAATATCGAAATTGGTTAAAGAACCATCAAAAAATGGCAACACAAAATGACTATGAAAGCATGTTATATAACATCAAAAATAAAAGCTCTGCTGAGATATGGACATATATCAATAACTTAGACGTTAGAAAAGAAGGAATCATGACTAATCCAATATCTGCTGAGAAGTGGGTGAAATACTGCTGTAAATTTTCTGAACATAAGGCGGAAGAAAATCAAATACAAAGCCTGAAAAGTAAGAACTGGGAAATGCTAAAAATGAGTAAAGATGAAGTGTGCGACGCCATCCTGAAGCTAAATAACTCAAGAGTGCCTGGCCCAGATGGGCTCACGAATGTTCAGTGAAATAAAACCTGGAGCAATGGTCTGAAATATTGGTACTGTTGTTCAATCATATAATCCAGGAAAAAGAAGTACCTGCGAGCTGGAAAACAGCAATGATAGTGCCTATTTACAAAAAAGGCCTTAGAACAGAGCCTAAAAATTATAGGACAATTGCACTACTGGATGTGGTGGGTAGGATTTTTGCCTTGTCATTAGCAAAGAAACTGAACATAATGGTCTTCGGTGAAAATAATGTTAAAAAGAGAAAAAGAAACAACACATCACAGCTTCAAGGGAGTCAGATTCCCCCAATCAGATTCCCCAAGTACAAGAGTTCACGTACTTGGCAGTGATTATAAATACATCACAAACAGATCAACAACGCCTTATATCCCTGAAAGCTAAGGCAAAGAACTTAGCGAACCAAGGCAAAATATCACTTTAAAAATATTGTGGATTCACATTAAAACCGCTGATTGAATTTTACAGACTAAAAGTAGTACCAATTTTGACGCATGGGGCAGAAGCGGTACTCACGTTTAAACATGAAACCTGGTCTGTAATCGAGGGAGCATTCTGGAAGAATGTGTTGAGGGTCCCATTAAGCACACCTATACAAGACTTGAGGATGTAACTGGGTTTGACAGCACTAAAATGCATTGTTATATGGAAAACACTTGCACTTTACAGAAAATGCATCATTATCCCAAAACAAAGAGCGTTGCAAACAAAATATAACACAATGAGCGAGAAGAGATTGTTCAAGAATGGAAACAGATATACATGGATATACTTTGGGACTTAGATGAATCTGAAGAAACCTTAATGGTAAACCCTGACAAAATAAAGATCAAATCATAGAGAGCTGATTGGGATGCCACACAGGTGTCAAGATACCCCTTAAAGGGCTATGGTACACACTTTGCAGACAGTCGAAAACTTAACACACTATGAAGATATTTGGAGCAATTTCCTAACTGGTCTTATAGAGATCAAGTCCTCCGCTTTCGATTGAACTTATTCCCAATGGGGGCAATAAAAAAAGGGTGGGGGAAAGAAGAAAAGATCATAGGCTGTCGCTGGTGCAAGGAGCCGGATGTGGAAGAAGATCTGAAACATCTTGTAATGTTGTGCTAAAAGCTAAAAGAGAAATGAAGATTACTGCTTGGAGAAATTACTAAGAACTATGCCGACAGAACATATGATGAATGGTGGCTAAAACTGTTGAGAGGTGAACTAATTAGCCTGACAATCGCGCTAGTAAAGCTCCTGAGAATAATCTTCGAGAGTCCTGATGAACTTCAACAAAAATGCAAGGTTTCCCAATAGGGATTTCTTATGGAAAGATACTGAGTTGTTTTTCTGTTTATTTTTTCTTCCACTTGTATATGTCTGAGATAGCAAACGTAAGAAGGACATTAAGAAATTGGTAAAAGGTTTTATTTGTAAAAAGCATAAAGAACCAATAAAAAAATAATAATAAATAAACAACTCGGGAATCCTCCTGGCAGGCCCATTGTGGCTGCCACTAATATTATGCTTCAGCTTTGAGGTGTTTACATTGATTACTTTGTACAACCACTCATTCAGAAGACTGGGGCATACATTAAGAACACCACACATTTCTTGCTGATCCTTAATTCTTGTGAATTTGTAACTCGCAACACCTTGTTCGTCATTAACGGTGAGAGTCTGCACACTTCCATCTTTCATGATTGGGGGTTTGGAAACAGTTGAATGAATACTGTTACAGGAGGAACACATTGGTGCTTGTATTGATTTTCATCTCACAAAATTCATACTTTAGACATGGAAATACGTGTTTTCTTCAGATCACAGGAACATTGATGGAAACCCCTATTGCTGTGTCATAGTCTCAAATGTAGACTGGGTATTGTAAGGAACTCTTGGTGGCAACAGTAAAGACAGACACAAGTGATCACAGTTCAAGGGTGTTTATTAAACTGTAAAGGTATGTTGGAAAAACGCCTAATCTAAACCTAAATCTAAGATGGGAGCAAGCTTCGACCATCAAATAATAACAAGGCAGTCCTTATGGTGTTGTGTCAAATAAAAGGGGCCTATAGTAAGAAACCTATTGTGAAATCCTTACTCCAAATACAAAAAGAAGTGTGGGATAATGTTCATAATAAAGAAGGAAGTGTTCACAAATAATAGGTCAGGATGCGGTACTTGGGGTCTCCCTTCCCCACGTTTTCAGCATGGGACAAGGTAGGACTTGGGAGCACAGCACATGCTCGAGCTATCCCCTCACGAGCAAACAGTTCCGCTTTCAGCAATCAGGTCTTTAGGTGGTTAAGTCTCTTTTCTGGTAAAAGGTGTCTTGCCGCCGTAGACTTGATGTATTCAAAAAATAAACAAAGAGTTCCTTTTCACATATACATTGGGTGATGTCTTTCACTCCTGGGTCCCCCTCTTATGGGCGCAGATCCCTGGAAAGTTCCTTAATGATACCAGGACCTCTGATAGTTATGTCCCCTTGCTTTCAAGGGCCTGTGGTTCAAAGTATTGAAGTTCAACAAAAGGTTCTTTACTTAGGTGGTAGTTCTTCACCCCTGGGTTCCATTTCTTCCCGACTCAGACCCCGCTCTAAATATCAGTTTCCCTTTATCAGGTTCACTTTGGCATGGCTTGCATTCAAAGGCTTTCTCTTTGTACTTTGCTTTGTTGCATTCACGGGTCGGTGGGTGTTGGCTTCTCAACCTTGGATCCCTCACTTCCGGGCTCAGATCTGACCAGACTGTTTTCCTCCCTCAATCAGGTTCACGGTGGCTTTCAATACAATTTTTGTCTGTGATCTTCACAAACCTTAATGTCCTTTTAAACAGTTTACTGTGGACAACCCTCGCCCGGGTTCACTCTTGTCAACACACTGTATTACAGGACTTTAGACTTAGCCCCCTCTTTATCGGCATCCCTCGTTCGGGTTCACTCTTGCCAATAGTGCCTTTCTCATTCAACTTTTACGATGCAGGACCAAAACCGACTCAGTGCCCCACCAGGCCGGAAGCCAGAATGGAAGAAATCAAGAAAATGGCAAACCTCAACAAATGAGTGCAACAAACGGGTGACCAAGAATTCAAGAAACTTCGAAAGAAAGGCGAGAAGGGAGATTGGGCGAAAATTTGCCGGAAGAGAAGGGTCAAGAGAAGATGGCTTAAGTAGAGGCTTAACTAGGGCATATTTATGACTAGAGGGAATACAGCCAATAGTGAAAGAGGGATTTACAGCAGAAACTATCACATGGACAATAGAGGGCATAATGACTTTCAAAACTGTCTGAATCAAACAGTGGGAAAGACAACCAAACATGCAGATGGTCACAGCCGAGGAGGCAAAATCCAGAGAAGGCAAAGGGCCAGAAGCAGACATTATCTAGCAGATGGCGATAATTGTATCATTAAAAAACGAGACAGAGCATCGCACAGTGTTTGCGAAGGTGAAATAGTGTTTGAAGAGAGGCCAGGAGACAAACATTGAACAAGCTTAAATAGCTCCCTAGGCTGATTTGCTGCATATTCCAGCAAACTAGTAGGTACATTTAGCTGTATAAATGGCAGGTTGATATTTTGAAGTGGCCATGTGCAGAGTCGTTTTGGCTAAAAGACAGTATTAAAGGTGCCAAGTGGCTCTGCCTGTCTGCGAAGAAGCCGGAAATTAGCCAGTAAGTGAGTTAACCAAGGTTCAGACAGGCGCCTATGGGGCTTAGCACTTTTAAAAAGTGGCCAGCTGGTCAGTCGTACAAGTAAAAATAATGGAAATAAAAGTCAAACCAACAACAACATTGGAGTCACAAGCCTCATTAATAACAGTGGAGATACCTGGGGATGAAAAAGAGCACTAGCTTCGATAAGGCGGGTGAGCCAGAGAGAGCAGGTACAAAGAACTTGAAGTAATGACTTCAAAGGTAAAAATTAAATGGTCAGACCATTGAACTCGTAATGATGAGGAGACAGTAACTAGTACAGGGGGAGCAAATATAAGATCCAGGGTGTAGCCAAGGACAAGAGTGGGTTCAGAGATCAGTTGGGGCAAATAAGGATCAGCCAAGACAGATACCACCCGACAACTGTGCTCTGCAGACCAAAAACTGCTTCACATACCAGGTACCAGGTGTGTGAATAAAGGGGACCGTAGATTTGCAGTCTACGGTCCTAGAGCATGGAACAAACTGCCCAGAGAAATCCGCGAGATTCAAACCCTCTCGGGTTTCCGGAGGGCCGTGAAGACCCATCTGTTCTGTTAGGTATTCCTTGTGTAGGTGCTAAGCCAGTCTCATATGACCTAGTGGACCGTGTCATAGACAAATGGCAATTGATACATCTACGCCCAGTTACGATTTACTTCGTCCGGTGCGCGTTATAAATACTCAATTCAATTCAATTCAACAGATACAAGACAAGAGGCATCTAAATCTGCCTGAATGTTAGGATGCATATTAAAATCGCTGTCAACGATAAGGTCAGCATAATGCAAATTCAGATCAATAATAGTTTCCAAAACAGATGCAGCGAAGGAACGAGTCTGAGGGAGGGAGGTGATACACAATAAGCAAATGCAGAGTTTGGGAAGAGGTGAGACCAATACGCACCAGAATGGCCTTCATCTTGACATTATGGGAAAAAGATAGGAATTTGCAATTCAGTAAGGACTGAAAAATCAGCGCAACCCTCTTACCAGGGCGAGTCGCTGATCTATCCAGGCGTAACATATTGTAGCCGGGAGGAACAGCCTGGACTAAACGCAGACCAAAAGTGTCACCCAGCCAAGTCCCACTGAGGCATACTAATTCTGGGCCATGTTCCTATATTAAATCAAAGCAATCCAGCGCATGAACAAATAACGAACAGGCATTAAGTAAAAAACATCCAACTTGATGATGAGTCAAAGAAGCAGGAGGCAGGACTAAAGCTGGGTGATCCGTGCAAGCGCAGGGAGCGTAGGGCATGGAGGGGCATGCTGCAGCAATGTATCACGAGAATAAACCAAGCGACTAGCAACAGGACGTGCCCACGACACGATTGAAGCACCGATGGACACAGATGGACAGGATGTTGGAGCCACTTCGGCGCGCCACCGGAGCCTCTGCTGTGCCTGTCTGCTGCGCTTCCTGTACGGCATTACAGTTATTGGGCACATAATATCAGCAGGAGCCAATGCAGCAATGCCTGTATCAGTAGAAAGAGTAGACAGTCTCCACGAACGGTGTGCATGTCTGAAATTAAAAACTCAGCATCCACTGGGAACAAGACCCCGGAGCGTCAGGGAGGCCAGACACCCTACAGCCAAGTGTGGCTACGAGGAAAGTAAAAACAATTAATTAAAATAACACAGCAAAATAAAATACGCTATCCCCAGTCCTCATCCTATGCAGCAACCACCGGAAGCAACCAGCTCCCCAATCGCATTCCAAGCTAATCTACCCCTCTCAACCATCCTCTTGCACTACTCATTGTTCCTCCCCTTGCCACACACTACTCTTACTCTCAGACTCTAGAAGGCCTAATCAATTTGCAATAAAACTATTCTTTATTGACACGTTGTCTCTCAATATCCTCTTATCTCAGTCATCATTGTGACTGAAACTTGGTAACCCCATTGCATTGCCACCCTTGTCACTTTACACTCTGACCTTTCCACTTGTATCCACTGTACCTCTTTGACCAAGCGAGCGAGAGAGAGGGGTTGGTTGATCAATAAGGCTACCACTCTACCCCCTTCCCCTTTCTGACTTCAGTCCCCTCTCATTGTAGCTCACTGTCACTAAGCTGCTTTCCCTTACTCTCCTCACCATCCTTGCTTATCAGACTCCGGGCTCGCCTTACTGTAGAACCCCCTATCACTTGCACGCAGGACGTCAACCTTCCTTGTGATTGACTCACAACGGCAACAAAGGCAAGTCCTGTATGGGACCCTTTTCTCATTATACCTAATTCCGCTGCATTGCTATACTTTACCAATCGTTATTTGATTTTATAATGTTATAAAGATTTTCCCATTTCACTTTTCTAATGTATCCCCCTTGCCTTTGACCTCCTCCTTGCTGTTCTCCACGCTGCTCTCCCTGCGCCACTAGTCTCACGCCCTACCATGGACTTAAGTTCCCAGCTTCTCAAGGGTGGCGCTCAGGGAGTGCGTCAAGCCTTTCGGTCTGCTCAAGCTGGGCTAACGGATGCACAGTACGGTGTCTGGTCGCATCTTGTCTCTCATATGATGGACTGTCTTAACATCACTAACCAGAGGCAACATGTAACTCCTACCAAGATTTGTACCCCACACAATGTTTACATTATCATTGGAGACTCTTTTTCCTTTGTCTGGAGTCTCTGAAGTTCTGGATAAATGCCTTCAATGTATCTGCTTTAAGGTGAAACAGTGCATGCCCTCTCCTGCCACAAGCTCTTTAGCCGCAAACACTGAAGTCACAGATAATTTACTGATGCATGTAAAACAGCCGGCATGCCTAAAAGCATCACCATCAGGAGTGGCTTTCATTCGTTGCCTGGTACTGTCCTGCAGACCTCTTGTGTACACGTAATCACTCGTTTATCAAACCCAATAGGACCCTGGAACCTTTACCAGCCAATGATCACCCAATTACTCCCCACATTCGCAATGTCATACTCATTATCTCCCTTAGATAATGCACAGCAAAAGAACTCCAGTAACTCAGCTAAACAGTGCATGTTGCAGTCTGCTCATATCAATGCCCGCTCAGGTAAAGACATGCTTCAGTCTGCTCATATCAATGCCCGCTCAGGTGAAGACATGCTTCAGTCTGCTCATATCAATGCCCGCTCAGGTGAAGACATGCTTCAGTCTGCTCATATCAATGCCCGCTCAGGTAAAGACATGCTTCAGTCTGCTCATATCAATGCCCGCTCAGGTAAAGACATGCTTCAGTCTGCTCATATCAATGCCCGCTCAGGTGAAGACATGCTTCAGTCTGCTCATATCAATGCCCGCTCAGGTAAAGACATGCTTTAGAGATTTCTGATATGATCAAGGGCAACAACCTGGACTTGCTAGCTCTCACAGAAACCCGGCTACAGGCTTTCTCAGGCCCCACCCTTACGTTAACCATCCCTGGTAGATATTCCATCAAACATAGCAAACTTATTACGGAAAGGGGAGGAGCTGAAGCCATTATCAATAAATCAACTTTGAATTGCAGCATGTTGATGGTGGTGAATTGCTAAGTGTAACATTGTGGTACCAGAAAATGTTCTCCTTATGCATCTTCGTCCTTGGGAGCAAGGCAACACTGAGCAGCACAGGTTCGATATCTGGTCCCACGCTTAGAGGCTGGACTCCGGCATTAAGCACGATACAAGTATCCAAAGCTATGTACCAATAGCTAGCATAACATTCTTACTGAAAATAAGGGGCAAAACTGCCATCTGTCAGTTGCATGATTATTGGAAAGGTTTGATTTACTTGGTGGCATACAATCTAGTTTTAGACCACATTAGAGGACAGGATTAGTCCTTCTGGACATTAAGGATGGTTTGCTGCACATTTTGGACAGAGGGCATGATGTAATGCTTATGCTTTTGGATCTCTCAGCAGCATTCAATACCCTTGTTCACCCACTCTCCTTTCAAGACTGGCAGAGGTGTTGGGGTGGGTGGCAGGGTGCTGGTTTGGATCGGCACTTGCCTAAGTGATCATAATAGCTTTGTTTGTATGGATTCGTTTGCAGCAGAAGCCACTCATCTGGGGTACGGGGTTCAACAGGAAGTTTGTATCTCCTGCCTTCTTTTCAATGTATACCTCAAGCCCCTGCATCATTTCTTGCCTGCTCACATGTAGTATTTCAAAACTACACTAAAGATACCCAAATGGCTTCTGGTTTACAAGTTCAGTCAAAACACATTGGTGACAGGATTCATTTAATCTTTAACATACTAGAAACATGGATGAGAGACAGGTGGCTCTGCCATAATCTCCTCCAAAATGGTAACATTCCTTGTTTCTCTTCGGTCAGCCCATCAAGGAGCCTCAACCCACTTTAGACACCTGAATATTCAAGGGAATGCAATTGTGGCACAAGACATTGAGAGCAATTTTTGTATGTCATGCTGTCTATGTCTAAATATGCTAAACAAATCATTAGTACTAGTGCCTAACATCTCATTCTTACCCATCAGGTAACACCTTTGTTGACCCAAGATCATTTAATGCTGGTTCCTAATGAATAGCCAATCTTCTCCAATTATGAGTCACATGTTAGAGGACCATGAATGAACTGGAATTAGCTCCTATGTTTTGTTTTGGGGTTGTTATCTAATATTAACGTGTGTGTTTTGAGTTATTCTTCATAGAGTTTGTTGGACTGCTATTTTTCTGCATCTTGTTCTATTTGGTTTTAAATGGACAAAGGCCTCAAGGCACTCTGGTTCTATTTTAGTTGTATTCTTATAAACGTTTAATTAATGTGGGAGTATGCTGCTTGCATCTTGGGACCTGCTATTGCAAGCTTTTGTTTTTCTGTTTCCATCCTGCCTATCTCATTCTAACCTTGGCACTAATTGCCAGCTACCGCCTGAGCCCTGCACAGCTCTCTATTTCTGTGGATTCACCTTTTTAAGTTCTCCCAAAGCCTTGAGGCCTTTGTCCATTTAAAAGCATGCTGTGGCATCCATTTTAAAGAAGATGGCTCCCCCTTTGCACGCTGGTTTCCATTTTAGTGAGCTATACTTGCGTGCTGTTAGTGTGGCATTCAACTTATACATTGGTTCACGGACGTCATTTCACCAAAATGCCAGGGGCAGCGGAGGTGACATCACATGACCCTTGACCTGGAAGTGATGTCATTTGACCCCACCCTCAAGTGATATCACAGGAAGCGATGGAACACGACCTTTCACCCCTTCACAAAACAGGAAGTGGCATCACATAGCACTGTTCCTAAGTACACAACGAAAAATATGGTCACGATAACACTATAATGTCATATACATTTCATACAAGAATGGATCGCCATATATATCATTAAGATCAGTCTGTATTGGCCCATATTACCAAATTACTGTGAATGTAAGGAGACGTCCATGGCCAAATGTTAATGATGTGTTATTATATAGCACTTACGCTTAAGCGCTTTATATAGACAAAATGTACATACAAAATCACCCAACCTGTTTTGGTACTCATTTAACGACCTCAGAAGGATGAAAGGCTGAGTTGAGGTATTTAAGAACAGACTAAATCAGTGGCACTCCCCCTGAAGTGTGCCTGAAATAAACCTTTACTGAGTCTAGCTATTATTGTATAGAATTCCAGAAAGACGCTGTTTTGGGTATCCCTATTCTTTCTTATTTAGGGTCACTGCTCAAAGTGTTACACTTGTGGAATCCCTGTTCTTTTTTTTTTAAGAGGCCTGTACAAGAAAGCCAGCCACTCCAGAAACAAAGAGCCACATGGCACTGGCCACAGCCCAAGAGCTTGCATTTAAAAAAAGGGGTAACAAGGGAGATCAGATGGGTAGCAGTTGTGACCCCTGGCAACCCCTAAATGACCTCCCTGCATTGGTTCTGTTAGTGTTCTTCATGTCTTGTGGATGGTATGTTAAAAGTTTTCATGTACAAATGCATATTTGACCCAGTTTACGTGTTCTTCATGTGGAGTGCATATCTATTTCATGTCTAACGCATCCGCTTGTTAATGTTGCAACATTAGCTAGACTGCTTTTACCATCTTTAGCTTAGATTGTCTCTTTATTCTGTTGTACCTGCCTAGGATAAAGGTGGTACAGTTGTCTTAGTGAGTAACATTTCTCGCCTGAGCGGTATTGGGTCGGGGTGGGGCAGAAGCTATGGATGACGCATTCATCACCCACACAACAAAATATTCACATTCAAATTTTGAAATTAACTGCAGTTACTTTGAGAATTATAGTAACAATGTTTACATCATGGTTGGTCAGAGCAGGATTATTTCAGTTTTTTGATAAATTCAATGAATAACATATTGAAATACACCTCAGTACTGAGCATGTTGCCATTAGCAGAGAACACTTTCACAAATATGCCGTGTGGCCTAACACAGTTTTGGCTTCCTGCCATCAGTAAAGGATATTGGGAAACTCAGTGATATGCATTGTACAAAAACAAGCACTATTGCAAAATGTGATCACAATTACACCAGGATAATTAATATAATTGGTGACGCAACTGTTTGCTGCACTAATTCCAGAGGGTTTTGTGACAAATTTTCTGCTAAATGTACACCACCAGCGCTGCCACCCATAAGATTCAATATCACCCTCTGTTGTAAGGGCTCTTTGTCCAATATGATTTGTAGCAACCCTCTGTTCAAGGAATGTTTCCTCCCTCGGGATTGGTTATCATACTCTGGTCTAGTAGTAATGTGCTCTATTCATCCACTCTGCTCAACATCCTTTCCTACACGCACGAGGAACCCAAGATATAATGGTTGTATAATGGAGATATGGGACACTTGGTCCCCTTCAAAGTGGTTGACCACACAGTGGCTCACGCCATCACCTGCTTTAGGAAATTTGCCCACAACTTCTGCAACCTTGAGGGAATTACGCTGGCTCCCCATCCAAGCCAAGATCTGGCTCCAAACTACTAGCCTCGCCTACAAGGCAACCACTGTGTGTACGCCAGCCTACCTGATGGCAAAACTAAAAACACTGAGCGGCACACAGTCCCTTGCAGTAAGACCATCACCAGACTGGAAACCTTTTCTACTACTCTTGCATTTATCGTACTTCTCCCTGGTTGTCC
This sequence comes from Ambystoma mexicanum, assembly GCF_040938575.1. Classification (NCBI taxonomy): domain Eukaryota; kingdom Metazoa; phylum Chordata; class Amphibia; order Caudata; family Ambystomatidae; genus Ambystoma; species Ambystoma mexicanum. The sequence continues at coordinate 45,019,822 of NC_090922.1, forward strand.
ACAGACTACAATCGAGCAATGCATAACGTGGTTGCTTGTAATTCCATGTCGACATGACCTGACCCAGAAGTTCAGCCTGGAATGTTCCTATCGGTGGGAGGATCAAGACTGATTTGCATAAGGCTGGTCTCCTTCTGTCATGGTTTGGATGGGCTAGAAAGGGTGTAACAGAAGTTTCCCAGAGCAATATCAGTTGGCGAGGAAGATTGAAAGCGTTGTAGTCGTCACTTTTTCGTCCTATCGACATTTATTAGAGACAAGAACTAATCTCAATTTACAACACTCCTTTGAGTCTACTACCTCAGTCATTATTTTGCATAACTCATCTGTTGGCTTTCAGTTTTCATGGTTAGTAATAATGATTGACAAACTGATATCCATCTATCCATACAGTATATCCATCTATCTATAAATTATACCCTCATATTTGTTTACTGAAATATTTGCATAGCACAAACAAAGCCTCAAGGGCCTTTGAATGCTGTTCAGGACTACAGAATAGAAAATAAGCACTTCAAAAACTTTGCAAAGGCAAATCAACTCTGATGGAGTCAAATTAATCAGTGATAAAATACAAATCACATCAAATCAATTTTGGAAATCTGCAGTACATTCTACAAGAGGAGAATTATTGCCGTAGATCAATTGCTCTGTAAGCTACGATATACAGATGAGAAAAAATGAAGGCAGCTAAACGAAGCCGGTACAATAAGGTCGAACTCGTCGTTGTGCACCAAGGATTTAAGTGAGCTATGAAAAGTCAACATCATGACAGAAACAAGTAGCACGTCTACGTAGGTTAAGACCACAGAAAGAGCAATCATCATGAAATGGCTGTAGTGGAAGGCGGTACAGACAATCCAACGATCTCAAATAGACATTCTCCTTCTACAAGAGACAAAGTTTGCCAAGGGGGAGGAGAGAGGAATACTTGGAAAAAGTGGGGGAAAGGAATTCTGGGGTTCGGGCCCACTCTTGAAAGGAGGAGTCGGAATCCTGATCAAGAAAGGAATCAACTTCGAAGTGGATAAGACCTGGTCCGATGTAAGCGGGCGGGCTCTCCTGATATCTGGGACAATCGCAAAGGTCAAAGTAACAGTCGCAGTAATATACTCTCCCAATGCAGGACAAGCCAAGTTCCTAGAAAAGACAATACCCAAAATAATGTTGGAAGCATTGGGCCAGGTTGTTCTTGGAGGAGACTTTAACCAGTGGGCAGACCCGACCAAAGACTGGGAACCAGGCAACCCCGAGATAAGAAGCCAAATGAGAAGTGAACGCACTGGACTTTCAGACATAATGGAGATATATGACCTGCAAGATGTGTGGAGAATTAAACATCCTGATATAAGAGGCTACACATTTTACTCCAATCCGCACAAACCATTCACCAGGATTGATTACCTGTACCTCACCAAGGACCTCCTTGACACCACAACGCTATCAGAAATAATTCCGATAACATGGTCAGACCATGACATGGTGCTGTCAGATATAAGATGGGCAGACTTACCTGTTTCAGGAGGGAAGTGGCACTGTAATGAAAGCCTGTTGAAAGATTCAGTATTTAAAATTGAAATGGCAACTGAAATTGAGGAATACTTCAAACTAAATAACAATGGGGAAGTCTCCAAGCAGACAATATGGGAGGCGGGTAAAGCCACCTGGACAGGCATCCTGATACGAGAAGGATCTACCAAAAAAAGAGAGAGAAAGATCATTGAGCACAGACTTAGGTCCGAAATATGGCAACTGGAAAGCGAGAACAGGGAACACCTGGGCACGGACCGCGACAACATCAACATAGCACAACGTAAAAGGGAAGAAGTAAGACTATTGGAGCATGAACAAATTGCGTGCAAACTCCGATTCCTCAAACAGAAATTCTATGAGAAGGGGGACAAGGCTGACGCACTATTGGCAGCCAGACACAGGGAACAAAGGGCAGAACGGAAAGTGAAAGAGATAATTGAAGAAAACCCTACGACCCCCCAACCCTCCACACTATCCCAGAGAGTTTTGCCAACTTTTACGAGGCGTTGTACACCTCGGAAGTGACTCCAGGGCAATCAGATACAGAACACTATCTCTCCCAGATAGTTATGCCCAAAATCTCGTACCCCGAAACTGAGCTCTTAGAATCTCCGATATCTGAACATGGGGTCCAAGAGGCAATTAAAAGACTAACTATAGGTAAATCCCCTGGAGAGGACGGTTATACCGCTGGGTTTTATAAAACCTTCAGTGACCAACTAACACCATTCCTGACAGAGCTCTTTAACGAGATATTAGAAACAGGGACGACCCCCAACTCCTTTACGAAGGCGCTCATAACAGTGATCCCAAAGGAGGGAAGGAACCCTAAACTTTGTGGTTCATACCGCCCAATTTCATTGCTCAACTTGGAAGCAAAAATGAACACCAGGGTACTAGCCGCTCGATTAAAAGTACTGATCCCTCACCTCATACACAATGACCAAGTCGGATTTATATTGGGTCGGCAAGGGGCTGACACCATGCGCAAAACTCTACATCTCATCCACTCATCACCAGAACTACCAAGTGACCCTGCCCTACTGTCAATAGACGCAGAAAAGGCCTTTGATAGAGTAGAGTGGGAATTCTTGAGGGCAGTCCTTCACAAGGTGGGGATAGGGCCGAGATTTAGGAAAGGGATACAAGCAGTATACACATCCCCAACGGCATCTATCTCTGTTAATGGGGAATATTCCAGATGGTTTGACATGGGACGTGGTACTAGACAGGGGTGCCCCCTCTCTGCAATACTTTTTGCACCCTCCCTAGAACCCCTGGCCCAAAAGATACGATCCGACTCCACAATAGAAGGCATGCGATTGGGAACAAAAGAATATAAGATAGCACTCTATGCTGATGATATACTTTTACACATTACCAACCCCTCTGTATCTGTCCCTCATGCTCTCCAACTATTAGAAGAATATGGCAAACTCTCCGGGTTTAAGGTGAACAAGACTAAATCAATATTGTTCCCTTTGCAAGGAACGAAAGAGGAAAACGAAACCAAGTTCTTGCCCTTAGGCCTCAAACTCGAACACTCTGCCTTTAAATACTTAGGCATCCAGATCACCAAAAACATAACAGACCTATACAAAGCCAACTTCCCTCCCCTCCTCCAGAGCTTCTCGGCCGATCTGAACAGGTGGGACAAACTCACAATTTCGTGGTTAGGGCGGATTAACGCCATTAAAATGGTTTGCCTCCCCCGATTCCTGTACCCTTTCCAGATGTTACCTATCGAGATACCAAATGCGTTTTTTGATGAAGCTAAAAAACTTATGCTTAGGTTCCTCTGGCAGGGAAAGAAGGCGAGGATTGCATTCGACACTCTGACGCTTTCCAAAGACAAAGGAGGAGTAGGTCTCCCCGACCTGCGAGCATACTACAACGCCTCACAACTACGTATCCTTATCCCACACCTACGTGATCACAACCACCTACAATGGGTCCACATGGACAACCATTACTTCTCGCCGGCCACTGTGTCAGAATGGCTATGGACCCCTCACAAAAGGATACAACGGAAAATTAAGGGCCACCCGATACTGAGTACCATCTGGAACATCTGGCAACCAAGCAAAGCAATGAACAAGATCACCACCTGGCCGTCCCCACTTAGTCATTTATGGTCCCCTGGTATAAACGATCACATACCTGAGGTAGGAAGATTCCAATCCTGGTACGAGGCGGGACTCGAAAGGGTAGGGCAACTCCAGCAGATGGACAAATTCATTACTCTTCCAGACCTAACTGAAGCCCTAGGGATAGGCCCATTATCCACCTTCCAATACATCCAGATAAAAGGAGTCCTCATAAAATCTGCATGGAAAGAAAAACTGCACAGAGAACTCACCCCATTCGAACAACTCTTGGATTCTAAGTCTGAAATGAAGGGTTTGATATCGGCTATGTACAAAGAACTTATCGAAGCAGGCACCGGGTCCATGGAAACTCTTAGAAGCAGATGGGGGAGAGACTTAGGAGAGGAGATAGACCTAGAACAATGGGAAATGATATGCAAAAACGCATCCAAGACGTCCTTATCCAGCCAATATAAATCACACGCCATCAAACTCCTACATAGATGGCAATACGACCCACTCAAATTGTCCAAGATGTTTCAGACTCTGAGCCCGAGATGTTGGCGAGAATGTGGAGAAACTGCTGACTATTGGCACATGTGGTAGAGCTGCCCACGCATTAAAGTATTCTGGGAGGAAGTCCTGGCATGGATTAAAGACATAGATGGCATACAAAGAGACGTTGATCCACGTTTGGTTGTCTTCAGAATGGAAAAAAACGAGGATGAATGGACTAGACTCAGGGGTCTTGCCCCACACCTATTACTATTAGCCCGTGCACTGCTAGTAACAAAATGGAAATCCAAAAAGGTTCCAAGTTAGAAGGAATGGATCAATTTGTCAACCAACATTTATACAATGGAATTGATCACAGCATCCCTGCATAACAAAGCATCGCAATGCGAGATCTTATGGTCGGAATTTCGAAGCAAACACCTCTCAGAGATGACGGACTCCCAACCCGAAGACACTACAGGATCTTTTTTGAACCAAGAATCCCAAAAACTCTCAATACAGGACAGTTATGACCCAAGAATCAAGGAAACCTCACAATAGTGAACCGAACATTACCCGCTATGAACATGTCAACAGAGAAAAGATCACGCAATGATGTCTGCCCAACCATGGGGAAGGAGGGGGGTAGGTATGGAGGATGTTATACTGATTGTTACTACTAGAGATCGGAAATGAACACAAGGACGATCAATTGTATAATGAGACTCTAGTTTTGTTCTTTTGATGTAACCATATGCTAACAGAGTTGTAACAATTGAAACGCTCAAATCTTTTGTTCATTTTTTGTTTTTATTTTTATTTTTGTTTCAAAATCAATAAAACCAAATTTAAAAAAAAAAAAGAAGGGAGCAGAGTTTCACTGAACACAGGAAAAGAGGTCTGCTTTTAAAGCGATAAAGGGAAAATTTGTGGGAGCTCCATGCATGCAACCTTTCAATCCGCCATGGAAGACGGTCATAACCACGGATGCCAGTGCATATGCCCTAGGGGCTGTGTTAACCCAAAAGATGGGAGATACCGAACACATTGTAGCATTTGCAATCAAGTCATTGTCCAATGCAGAGAAGAACTATTCAACTGTAGAAAAAGAAATGTTGCCGTGTGCATAGGCAGTCGAATACTTCAGATGATACCTATGGGGCACGAAATTCCGGATGGTCACAGATCACAAACTGTTGTTACACATGTTGAGCCCCAGAGGAACAAAAACATCCGCCCCACATCTGGCACGCATTGCAGCAAAATCACAGAAGCACAATTATGAGATTGCACACATTGCAGGGTGGAAAAATGCCCAAACTGACCGTTTTGTCAAGACTACCCGAAAACAGGGAGCAGGCTAGCACTTTTCTTAAGGATGAGTGCGTGATTGCGCCAATTGAAAATCTGAAGAGTGAAGCATTCTTAGAAATAAATAAAAGAAATAATTGAGAAACAGGGGAAAGAATGGTCGGTCAAAGACGCCACGATGGTGAGTCTAACTGAATGGGTCAGGAAAGGATGGCCAGATGAAAGACCGGTTCCAGAAGGTTTGAGGCCATATTGGAAAGTGTCATCAATGCAAAGGATGCTTCCCTTCCGAAGAAAATGCAAATGACCTTTGGATGGAAAGTGCATGCGTCCTTTTGTCAGCTGTTCACTTGGGTAACACATGTAATGCTAATTACCGGAGGATTGTGGCTTGGAGTATAAAACGCCATCTTTTACGTCAGGAAAGTGCCCTTCACTTGGAGGGACCCAGATTTTCATCCTTGCCTTACGCAAGTGTTGTTACTGCCACTCCATATCTGGAAATGCGCCTGATTTAAGGTTGGCAAATTTCACTGTTGGGGTCAAGCCAACCGAGCTTTCACTTTCGATCCATGGAACCCCTGTGTGAGGTTCTCAGAGTTACCTCACCCCCGCACAGGAGCAGAATTTGTTCTGCATTCATCTCATCCCGCTTTTCGCAGCTTCAGGAAGTTAATCCGGTTTATTATTAAAAGGTCTTATGGTCCTCTGTGGTGGGTGGTGTGGTGTCACGCAAAAGCTGCCAGTGGCAGAGCATGGCCTTTGAGCTTCTGAATGTACACTATTATTGGGCCTCATTCGGAGTTTGTTGGTATCCTGGCGGTAGAGCCGAAACAATACCGGAAAATGTTGTTACCGTTTCCGGCACTTGATCCTGTGGCATTGTCACCGGATTCCGGGTGCCGGAATGACGGTGTGAATCCCCATGAGGGGATTTGCCGTCATTACCGGCACCATGAGGTTTTTTTTGCCGGTAGGGTACCTGGCTTACCTTACACGAATCGTCACTATTATTATACACGCGGCAACACTATAGTTAATAAAGCACGAGTGAGGTGGGGTTTTTTGGTGGCAGGCTCATTTACGCTGTTATTCCATTATTGTAAATACATTTGTATTGATTTTCAGTTAACTTCACATTGCGTTACATATATCCAAAACAGAAACAAAAGATCGTCACAAGTGTCCTCACGCTACAAGCCTTCCCGTGCGCACACACCCCGGCTACTGTGTGCCAGACTCACTTTTCCATTAAATCCGCCTGCCAGACCGAATGAGCCTTCAATCCAGGAAAACAAAAAGGGGAAAAAGGGGTTGGTTTTTTTAATCGCATATGCTACAAATTGTGACGTGAATCACTTGCAGCGAATACAAATATGGCACAGTGAGATTAAATGACTTGCCCATGATAACACACTTTGGCCTCCGTTTCAATAAGGCTCACCAGCAGATGTGGAGCACGCTTCCTGCTCCATCCCAGCAGCACTAGGTCAGTCGCTTTGCTTTCAGTGGTGCATAACCAGCTAGCTGAGGATTCAAGTGTTGTGTCTGAAGTCTTTCAGTGTGTGATATGCACAACAAAAGGTCCCATTCACCAAATAAGTCGCATTTGCTAATATGGGCGCAGAGCATCTTTGGAGCCAGAGCAGAGGAAGCGCATGAGAATGGAAGGTGGGGCCGCAAGGTTTGTTATTTGAGGTCATGGTTAGTGAGATGTTCGCAGGAGTAACCTAGAACCACCAGAACGGGGAGGGGGGGCTGGAAACCAAAAGAGGCCCTAGAAATAATTTTCAAAGTGGCCCCATATTACACATTTTCAGCAAGCCCAACCCTTTTCCTATGAGAACATTTAGTAGAGGCCCAGCGTGTAGAGGCCTACCGGGAAAACTCCAGAGTTCCCTATAGGCCAGACCAACGCTGACCAGAACTGGACCTGAAATGACAATTTCTAAGAAGAGACCGAAATAAACTGTTTGGACAGATTGTATGTCCAACAGAAGAATATACTCAGGTCTCAGTAGAGGCAAGACCACCATGGGATGTGCTCCACAGAGGGTACCTCGAGGGAGAGTGTGTACTCATCGGAATATTGGAGGATGGAGACTAGGGAAAGCGTGGCATAGGGCACGTGACATGTCAGGGGTGGAGAGAACCTGCACTAACTGCCCCAGCAGAGATACAACAGAAGAGGCTCCACCCAGAACCTGAGCCACAATCAGCATGTGAATGGGAGGAGTGAGAAGTAGCACCCATCCACCACACTCACTCACTCACTCACTCACTCGCTCAGACTCAAGCTTAGGCTATGCCGCCAGCCGTGGTCCCTAGTGGTGTCTCTCCTCACACCCGGTCTGGGGCCCGCGTGGGCTAAGGCCTCCACCGCAGGGATCTGTACATGACAATGCCACAGATTCCAACCCATGGGAGGCCGCCGCAGCCCCTCATCCTGCCAAGCTTCATAAGAGGAGCAGCAGTGAGTTGGGTAATACCACATATCGAGTATCGGCCTCTAGCCAAAATCCCTCCATGGGGTGGATGGGCACTTTGCAAATACACCTGGAAACATTCTGTCTGTGTACAGACATAGTTCTCTACTATTTGTGCAGAAAAGGAGATTGTGTTTCTTTAGATATATCTTAACTGTTGTCTGTGACGAGAGTCATTGGGCGATAAAGAACTTTGAGGAGGTAGAGTATGGGTTTTAGCGCCAACTTTCGGCGAGTTCGCCGACTCCGTTATCTGATATAGGTACTTCCTGTAAACATTGTAACAGAAATTCGATTTAAACAATATAGTTAGTTGGTCAAGTGGCACAGCGAGTAGAGTGCCTGCTTTGACATCTATGCAGAGGTTCGAATCCCGGCAGCGCAAAACTCATCCTTTCATCCTTCTGAGGTCGATAAATGAGCACCACACACCGTGGGTAATAATAAGCAGCGCTATATACATGCGAAATTATTTCAATTAATTTAAAAAGGTCCGCACATGGAAGCACCAAAGCAATTAGCTCAGACTCACTTTTATGGCGCAGACCAGCTTCCGGTGACAGGTCGACCCACCAGTGCTTGGAGCCATTAAGGAACCCTTTCAGGGGCATCCATCTTCCCTCCTTCGGAGCGCGAGCCAGGTGCCCGCCACATGCAGCGCAGGCTTCTCGGGCGCTCCAGAAACCCAGCTCACTCTGAAAAAACTGATAGCAAGATCTCCCAAACTGCAAGCGGCTACCAGCACAAGCCACACTACCCCCCAGGGGGAGCTGACAGCACAACAGTGCCAGGCCCAGCACAAAGGGCACTGCAGGACTCATGCTCCGTGCCCAGGCTGAGAGTGGGCAAGGCGGGGGTGGGGTGGAGGTCTCTGTCCCTCTGAGGCAGATCATGCCAAGCAGCAACTGAGCAGGAAATGGCTGTGACGCAAATATAAGGGGAGCTCGTGTGCATATGGAAATAAGAAGGCGCCAAATCTGTGCAAACAGCAGAAAGGGCTCGAATGCAGCAGGGTTACTGCGCTGATGCGGGAAGCACACTGAAACTTCTGCAAGCCCGCATTGCAGTCATGTATCAGAACATGTTAACCACCTACATTGCAGATGCCCGATATCTGAAACTTCTGCAAGCCCGCATTGCAGTCATGTATCGGAACATGTTAACCACCTACATTGCAGATGCCCGATATCTGAAACTTCTGCAAGCCCGCATTGCAGTCATGTATCAGAACATGTTAACCACCTACATTGCAGATGCTCGATATCTGAAACTTCTGCAAGCCCGCATTGCAGTCATGTATCAAAACATGCTAACCACCTACATTGCAGATGCCCGATATCTGAAACTTCTGCAAGCCCGCATTGCAGTCATGTATCGGAACATGTTAAACACCTACATTGCAGTTGCCCGATATCTGAAACTTCTGCAAGCCCGCATTGCAGTCATGCATCTGCAAGCCCGCATTGCAGTCATGTATCGGAACATGGTAACCACCTACATTGCAGATGCCTTATATCTGAAACTTCTGCAAGCCCGCATTGCAGTCATGTATCGGAACATGTTAACCACCTACATTGCAGATGCCTTATATCTGAAACTTCTGCAAGCCCGCATTGCAGTCATGTATCGGAACATGTTAACCACCTACATTGCAGATGCCCGATATCTGAAACTTCTGCAAGCCCGCATTGCAGTCATGTATCGGAACATGTTAACCACCTACATTGCAGATGCCTTATATCTGCAACTTCTGCAAGCCCGCATTGCAGTCATGTATCGGAACATGTTAACCACCTACATTGCAGATGCCTTATATCTGAAACTTCTGCAAGCCCGCATTGCAGTCATGTATCGGAACATGGTAACCACCTACATTGCAGATGCCTTATATCTGAAACTTCTGCAAGCCTGCATTGCAATCATGTATCTGAACATGTTAACCACCTACATTGCAGATGCCCGATATCTGAAACTTCTGCAAGCCCGCATTGCAGTCATGTATCCGAACATGTTAACCACCTACATTGCAGATGCCTTATATCTGAAACTTCTGCAAGCCCGCATTGCAGTCATGTATCGGAACATGTTAACCACCTCCATTGCAGATGCCCGATATCTGAAACTTCTGCAAGCCCGCATTGCAGTCATGTATCGGAACATGTTAACCACCTACATTGCAGATGTCCTATATCTGAAACTTCTGCAAGCCCGCATTGCAGTCATGTATCGGAACATGTTAACCACCTACATTGCAGATGCCTTATATCTGAAACTTCTGCAAGCCCGCATTGCAGTCATGTATCGGAACATGGTAACCACCTACATTGCAGATGCCCGATATCTGAAACTTCTGCAAGCCCGCATTGCAGTCATGTATCCGAACATGTTAACCACCTACATTGCAGATGCCTTATATCTGAAACTTCTGCAAGCCCGCATTGCAGTCATGTATTGGAACATGTTAACCACCTACATTGCAGATGCCCTATATCTGAAACTTCTGCAAGCCCGCATTGCAGTCATGTATCGGAACATGTTAACCACCTACATTGCAGATGCCCGATATCTGAAACTTCTGCAAGCCCGCATTGCAGTCATGTATCGGAACATGTTAACCACCTACATTGCAGATGCCCGATATCTGAAACTTCTGCAAGCCCGCATTGCAGTCATGTATCGGAACATGTTAACCACCTACATTGCAGTTGCCCGATATTTGAAACTTCTGCAAGCCCGCATTGCAGTCATGCATCTGCAAGCCCGCATTGCAGTCATGCCTCGGAACATGTTAACCACCTACATTGCAGATGCCTTATATCTGAAACTTCTGCAAGCCCGCATTGCAGTCATGTATCGGAACATGTTAACCACCTACATTGCAGATGCCCGATATCTGAAACTTCTGCAAGCCCGCATTGCAGTCATATATCGGAACATGCTAACCACCTACATTGCAGATGCCCGATATCTGAAACTTCTGCAAGCCCGCATTGCAGTCATGTATCGGAACATGTTAACCACCTACATTGCAGATGCCTTATATCTGCAACTTCTGCAAGCCCGCATTGCAGTCATGTATCGGAACATGTTAACCACCTACATTGCAGATGCCTTATATCTGAAACTTCTGCAAGCCCGCATTGCAGTCATGTATCGGAACATGGTAACCACCTACATTGCAGATGCCTTATATCTGAAACTTCTGCAAGCCCGCATTGCAGTCATGTATCGGAACATGTTAACCACCTACATTGCAGATGCCCGATATCTGAAACTTCTGCAAGCCCGCATTGCAGTCATGTATCCGAACATGTTAACCACCTACATTGCAGATGCCTTATATCTGAAACTTCTGCAAGCCCGCATTGCAGTCATGTATCGGAACATGTTAACCACCTCCATTGCAGATGCCCGATATCTGAAACTTCTGCAAGCCCGCATTGCAGTCATGTATCGGAACATGTTAACCACCTACATTGCAGATGTCCTATATCTGAAACTTCTGCAAGCCCGCATTGCAGTCATGTATCGGAACATGGTAACCACCCACATTGCAGATGCCCGATATCTGAAACTTCTGCAAGCCCGCATTGCAGTCATGTATCGGAACATGTTAACCACCTACATTGCAGATGCCCGATATCTGAAACTTCTGCAAGCCCGCATTGCAGTCATGTATCGGAACATGTTAAGCACCTACATTGCAGATGCCCGATATCTGAAACTTCTGCAAGCCCGCATTGCAGTCATGTATCGGAACATGTTAACCACCTACATTGCAGTTGCCCGATATTTGAAACTTCTGCAAGCCCGCATTGCAGTCATGCATCTGCAAGCCCGCATTGCAGTCATGCATCGGAACATGTTAACCACCTACATTGCAGATGCCTTATATCTGAAACTTCTGCAAGCCCGCATTGCAGTCATGTATCGGAACATGTTAACCACCTACATTGCAGATGCCCGATATCTGAAACTTCTGCAAGCCCGCATTGCAGTCATGTATCGGAACATGCTAACCACCTACATTGCAGATGCCCGATATCTGAAAGTTCTGCAAGCCCGCATTGCAGTCATGTATCGGAACATGTTAACCACCTACATTGCAGATGCCTAATATATGTTGTTGAAGTGCTGATTCTGTGGGGGCAGAGGCAGAGCACTAGCGCTGTGCAAGGCCTTGCTGGAGCAGACATCTGCGTGTTCTGGGTGACATCTGCCCAGCATTACGCCATTTCACGAGTGCTACGGTCATTGTGGTCAGTGAGTGTCCTGTAATGCTGGGCTGAATGCCCTGGTATAAGCCTGAGTTCCAGGACCGCTAATTGTTACTCCACCGGGGTCCCCACTCCTATATCATCCCGTCTGTCTGAACACTCCTCCTTATCCACACCCTGTCCCTACTTATCTCCTGACTGGTCCCACACTCACCCTTTCATTGTCACAAGAAGCTGCACTTGAGAGCAAGGAAAAACTCTCTACCAAAACCCTGTCCTGTAACACCATGGTCGCCATCTTGTGTCAGTGTCCAATCTTCCCTTTGATGGATGAGCTCGCCACAGCATTCATCAAAGGGAACATCCTTAATAAGAATCTGTCAGCCAGCGCCCAGCATAACAAGCTTCTCCACAGAGCGTTAAGCCAATCATTCTTAGTCTCTGCCCTACCAGCTGTGTAGGAGGCCTATGCCCGTATACCACCCTAAAAGACTGTGTAGACTTAATCTGCCCAATAATCACCAGATTTATTAATGCATCATTTTGCGATGGACCGGCGCTGGATAATTTTAAACAAATCTAGGCAATTCCTCTATTTAAAAAGGTCTCCCTGGATCCAGAGGATTGCACCAATTACTGCCCTATCTCGAATTCCCTGTTTCTGCTCCAAATCCTGGATAAGGGGACCTCCATTCAATTACAGGCTTTTCCAAAGGCTAAGCACTTACTGGGGGATGGTCAATCCAGATTCTGACCACAGGGGGACATGGAGCAACCCCTAATACATGTTACAGATTCTCTTCTTGGCATGATTGATCTGGATCCGCAGGCCTGTTGATGTTATCGGCTGCATTTGACACCTTAGACCAGTGCATTCTGTTACAACGTTCTGTAACGTCACAGGGGCCTCTAGCAAAGCTGCACCCTGGTTGACTTTCTTTCTTAGCAACAGACCATCGTGGCTAAAACTGGATAACATATTCTCTAAAACCCATTACAGTTACATTTTGAGTCCCACAAGAAGCTTGCAGCTTCCTGATTCTATTCAACCTTTATTTTTAACCTCTTCACAACAATTGATCAGAACTAGGAGTGGATTTCCAGAATTACGAGGATGACACACATATAATGTTTATGCTAGAAGGATACTCCCCACCCCCATCTAATCATAGCAAAATCGAACATATCTTAAATAATGTTGAATTATGAATGTCCGATAACTGGTTGGATCTAAATAAAGAGAAAACAGAAATCCTTATTGGCAGTGTCTCTTCCATCAAGTTCAAAACCCTCTGCATCATCCTAATCGATTCGGAAGTTCATCTGGTCCCATAAGGCCGCTAGAGTTCCCCGGAGAGTCCTAACTAGATCAAAGGGTGTGTGTGTGTGTGGGGCCGAGTGGGGAGGGGGCTGTTTCCTCTTTGCATAGGTATTTTCTGGCTGCACAACTAGCGCAGTTGATTTGAGGAATCCGAAGTGGAAGGACACTGAAGCAGTGGCTGTAGATCACCCACTGCATCTCCTCCCTTTTCTGGGCAAGACTGTCAGACAAAGACTGCAGGGACTTCTGGCTATGACGGGATGTACTTTACAGCACTGGGATAGAGCGGCCCGCTTGCTGGGGTTCAACACGGGACTGGGTCCCCTCTCGCCACTTACCCAAAACCCAGAGTTTTCCCTGGGCCGGGATAAACGGCATTTGGGAACTGGGTAGCTGAGGGCTCACTAACGCTAAGGGAACTATACAAGGATGGGAAGCCCTTCACCTTTTTCGAATGCAAAGAGAAATTCTCGCTTCCAGAAGCAGAACGTTTTAGATACGCGCAAATTAGACCCTAGGTCTCCAATGAGGTAATGAAAGGGGAGGGCACTAGGGATCCCACAGGCCTAGAGCTCATGATGCATGAAGGAAGGAGGACTAAGAAGCTCTCACAATGCTATACATTCTTGAAAACAGTAGAGGAGGGGGAGAAACTCTAAGTGTTCTCTGATCAAAGAGGAGGCCATCAAATTATGCTTCTGCTGGAGGATGGCCCCCGCAAGGTTGCACAAAATGTCCCCAACATTCCCAGATCGCTGTTGGCATGAATGTGGTCAAAACAGGGACTTGGCCCATATGTGGTGGGGCTGTCCAATAATACAAATGTATTGGAAGGAAATGTTGGCATAAATAAAAGAGATCACAGGCTACTCATTATCCTCTGACCCAGCGGTGGTGATACTGGGAGACACTCCTGGAATGGCTCCAACCCTATGTCGGGCCTAAGGGCAATACTGATATCTCACCTTTTAATGGCGGCAAGGATATCGCGTGCACGTTTCTGAAAAACGCAGGAGGGCCCATACTGGCATATTGGTGGATAAAAGTATGGGAGATACTTGCTATGGAACGGATGTCAGCGTTGGTGTTCAACTCGCTTCCAAATACACCCTTCTTTCTGGGCCTATTCCAGGAATTCTGGGCTCCCTTCCTAGAATTCTTTAGAGACGGTGAGTCGGCTCTATACAGGCCGCAGCTGATGAGAAACCTGTCCTTGGAGTAGCTGGATGTAGAGGGTTGGGGGGGGGCACTTGCAGGAGAGAGCGGCAGCAACCTGGAAACCTTGTAACTCTCCATTGAGTGGTCTCTGCTCTGATGCTTGATAAATGTAATTGACTCAAACCTTTTGGTTTTTTTCTTTTTCTTTGGGGGAAGGATAGGGAAGGGGCAAACTTGTTCTTTACAAGCTGTTGGATGACAGTGAATGTTCTTGTTGATGTGTTATTTGAAAGGTGAAAATAAATAAAGCCTTTATTAAAAAGATTATATAGATCAAAAAATGAAAGCGGGGGACTTCACTACGGGTTACCTTAATCTTCAACACCCTTTGAAGAAATTCCAGATGCAAGAAGGAATAATCGGAGGAATAATGAATAATGAAACAATCTTGAATCATACTAGGCAAAAATAGGAAAAGTCACTTGTCGGTTAAAAATGAGCTTCTGTTGTTCTATTAATTGTAATGTGAAACCTATGTAAGGGAAAATGCTATTGTTATGTTACAATCAATGACCTCTCTTGTTTTCCTATGAGTAACTATTTCAGAATTTGACAAACCTATTTCACAAGGTGCCACAAAGAACAGCAACATCAAAGGGGGATTGCTGCAAGGTTTTGAATCAATCATAACCACAGGCATAGCTCTGGGCAGGACTCCAAACCATCATTGGTTTCCGCCTGCTATCCAATTACAAAAGGCAAAGGACCATATGCAAATCAGTCTTGGTCCAACACCAAAAGGGGCAGTCTAGCCCAAATAACTTGGTCACATCCCTTCTTAACTATATCACAAACAACCTCAGACATGTTTCTGCCTCATAGAGGTATTGTATGAAATTACCCAACCCAAAACTACTGACCTCACCAAAAGACCTAAAACACACACCACAAAAAATTCGAACTACCAAAAGTTCGAACTTTTTGTGGTGTGTGTTTAGGAATTTTGGTGAGTTTGGTCGGAAAAGAAAGCAGTGGGCTGCGGGGGTGTCCCCCATAACAAACTACTCACTATACTACAAAGTATAGTGAGCGGGGTGTCTGAGAAATTAGCCTATGTTACGAGGTGCACACAAACACAATTGTAGGTCTAAAGGATATGAATATATATTGAAAGGTATGCGACAGTGGTCAGGCCCAGAAGGGTAATTTCTCGGAACCCCTTCAAATAACAAAAACAAGGATTTTGGAATACCTCCCTATCTGTGCTACCAACCGATGGGGACGTTTAATTCCCAATATGAGACATTAGCCTTTCAGTTGCATCGCTCTTCCGTACTGTCCGTCTAATACACATAGGTGATGGCGGCTCGCGACACATCTTTTACCCTTTTAGGGACTTCATATTTAACAGAAATCCATGCATTAGCACGGATATATTCTCCTTTTCAGTTGGCGTCCTGTGATCATACAGCTCTGCAGTACAAAACTGGACGAACTAATCCTCATGATGATTTTACCAAGGTAATGATGGTTGGGATGAAGCACATTTCAATTGCTTTATACTTTATTTCACTCACGTATATAAGTTCGATATCTCTTTAAAAGGATTTTAAGAATCGGCTGTCAAGCCTCTTTGGGGACCCTACGTGAGAGATTTGCTAGGTGTTGCCAGTGCTTAATTTGTGCCGGTGTTTGGTGGTGGCCAACACCGGCACTCTTTTTTTGGGCACCGTTTGGGCACCGGCACAGTTGAGTTCAAAACTCCAGCCTGCCTGCGCACGGCAGCGTGGACACAAGCTTATTCTTTTTATTTTGTTGCCTGGCCTGCAGACTGCTGACGTGCTGCATGCAGCCTGCAGGTCAGGTGACAGGTCACGGCCGGGTCACCCCTCCTGTTTTTGAACATGGTGGGTGTGTGTGACCATACGTCACCCGTGCGTTCCACACTCTGGCATTGACTGGTGCGCATGGGCAGGGCTGCCTGCAGCGCATAGTGTGCACGTTTGGGTGGGCCGCGGTGCGGGCGCCAAAAAAAAAGATCAGTGCGTGGGTGGTCTCCATGACTGACAGGAGGCCGACTACGAACGAAGACTGGGCCGACAGCCTCCCCCAAGCCAGCCCCACCCCAATACCTGCTGCTCTGTTTGCGCAGTGCTGCAAGGGAACAATTTGCAGGCACATGTGCACAGGAATGGCCACGGAAGCAGAGTGCGGCTGGGGGATCCCCGCGGGGCCTGGTACACGGCGCTTCCATTGACTAACCTACACCTGTGGCTGGAACAGGCTGCGGTAAGTGAAACATTCATGAGGGAGCTGACTGAGGTGAGCTCAGGACTGGGTTTCGAGCCCATGCCTGGGACGGTCTCGCGCAGCTCAGGACTGCCTGCAGGCCCTTTCTACTCTGATCTGCTCTGCATGATCAGGGCCTGCAGGCAGCGAGTCGGCACGAGACACCAGGGTGCCAGGTGAACTGATAGTGAAGGAAGATGTTACTTTTTTACAAAACACTGGGAGCGTGCCTCAGCTGGCCCCGCTCCTAGTGTTTTGTAAAAAAGTAGCATCCTGCAACTGCTCGCCCGCCCTTGGCGGGCGGTGGCGAGCACGGAGCTGCAGAGAGACATCGGAAGAAAGTCAGCGACAAGCTGAGCAGGCTACAGCCCTGCTTCATGAAGGAGCCTGGGCATTGGGAGCCCATCTATTTGAGGGGGTAGGTTTGCCTTGCCCTGCTGTCGGTCATTTTATTATGGTTTCCAGACTTATAGTGAGAATTTGCTATCCGACTCACTATAAATCAGCAGCCATCTGTGTGTTCCCTGTGTGGCATAGTGGCGTAATTGCATGCTGTGGAAATGGAATGCTGCTTGCCTTGCTGGGGTTTCGCAGCATTTCTTTAAAAAAAATATGCACGGATGAGAATAGCAATAAACAAATAAACAGAAATATGTTAATTGAATACCATTGTGCCAAGTACGTTCTCAATCTGAAACGCATGAATATTATGTACGCAGACATGCTCTAGGGAGAAATGGGAACAAAACATGCAATGTTTTTTTTTCTTTAAAACATTGAGCTGATGTCGAAATGCAACATGCACTCGGTCTAGAATAGATGCTGACACTGGATTGCCCCCGTAACCTTCTATGGATGTAAATGATGAGATGCCATGGCAAGTGTGATAACTCAGTGTGTTGGCATCCCTGCTCGCCAAAAACACCACCTCATTGGAACTCTTTGAGCTTGCTTTAATGGAGCCTTTCCATCGAACTTTGCACTTGAAGCGCCTGCCAGTACTTAGAGTTAATGACTTAATTGGCACTGTAGGCGTGCTACTGGTGTAATAAAAAAGTGCTAACAAGGTTTGCCTTCAGCCACTTGATTTATAAGCACCATGCATGTCCATCACTGAAGTCCTGTTAAAAACAAGTAATGGCAAAGCTAACAGTTTTGGCTTTTGTATAAGTATTACATTTGACAGACACTACTACTAGATGCCCAGGTATTTGCGCCATTTTTCACCTGCTACCATCTATAGCCAGGTAATACCACTATGGCAGTGCCTGGCAAGTTCCTTTCCCATGCCTACACAAAAGCCCAAACTGTTGGTGTTGCCAGTGATTTTTACCCATGGGGCAAAGCTCACCTAGCTCTCTGTACCAATGCTAGCATGTAAATTGATGGGCCCATAAGGAAACTGAGTGCAAAGCAGAAATAAGATGATACATAAGGTACTACTCAGCACGGGGAAACACTGGAACACGTGTGGCAGCTAAAATAATTGTAGGTAATTGGGAGGCATACATTTAATTGGGTTGTTTATGGAGCTGCCAATCAAATTCCCAGATGCTGTAGTTTCTGTATAACTTCCACCTTGAAAGTCTACGTAGCAGCGGGACCTTTATTTTCATGCAGTGAAGTGTGCATGGTGCCTGTCCTGCTTTATTTGCAAGGCAGCACTACAGGTGCTGAGACAGAAGATAACAGAGCTATCCCGAACATAACCTCCACTTCAATATGAATAGGAAACCTACATAGAAAAGACATGCAGTGGCCAGTAGCCATATCCTAGGTCATGGGATGTCGAGGGAGTAAGGGGTCTGACCAGGATCACAAACCTTGGCTCAAATAGTTGGATTTCAAGGTCCACAGTAATAATGTCTTGTAGAGTTTACTTACAAAAAACACAGATTTCTAATCAAAGCCACATGACAGCATGTAAATCTGTATAGCAACATCTTAAGCCAAAAGAATATCATTGTGGCTTTAATGTTAAACTATAACTCCCAGAATGCAAGATAATGCCAACCTGAAAAATCTAGTTAATCCCACAGTACTTTCAGGGATTTAAAACATGTAATACAATAAGTTGTGAAATAAACAAAGATAGATGTGAGTGCTCTCTCCGCATACATCCCACTACTAGCCTGTGCCAGCAGATGCTGCAGCACTAAACATGTGACATGGAACAATAGCAGTGTGATGGGCTGGTTGTGGACCGATCAAGCACTGAGCCGGGCCGCTGGCACCGGGGCGCCGCCGGGGCTGGCTTTAGTTATCCAGGATTCTTTGGGCACTGGCACTTATTTTTTAACAAATTAAGCACTGGGTGTTGCTAGGCAACTCGTGTATAACCTGGTCACATGACCAAAGCCGGCAGAAACCACCATGTATGAACGCATTCAAGCGGCTATTTGGTAAGCTTCTCTAAGACCCAAACAAACTGTATGTTAGGTTTCAGTTCGCGACTTGATGTATAAGACACACGGACGCGGGCTGATATTTACAATACCCGTTCCCTTTGTTTTCTATCTTTTTATGCTTTAGAACACTTTATGGCAAACGGACAATGAGTCTGCACATGTGAAGTTTAAACCGAGACACTACGCCGTTCGGAAAACACATTTTGCACTTATTACTTTAATTCGTATAAATTAGAGGTAAGCCGGACACCGCTCTCCATTCTAACATGCACCAAGAACTATAATTCCTTATTTTGTTGGTGAATTATTATGACAATAGCAGGCCGTGTCTGCCTTTTCAGATCAAACATACCATATGGATGTCTCTCTGAAACTAGATGGCAAAACTTCTTAACAACATGCTACCTTTTGCATATTGTGTGCATACAGCTACGTGCTCTACCTATCAGGTACTTTTTAGTTAACAACATTTACCTTTTTGGACGTGGATATGTTCACCAAGCACCATTGTCTGAACTATAATGACATTGAAAACACTTTGAAGTTTAGGGACTGTTCACTAACTGTGTCTTTTGTTTTCTTTTCCCCTCCCCTATCCCTCTTTTTATTCATGCCTCTATGTTTTTACATTGGAATTGTTAAACCATGTTACTGATTAATACTGATGATGGTGTTTTGACTGTTGAAACATGTACCATTTGTAATTACGCCTGGTAGTGATATTGTTTTATGCCCTTAAGAGGGCCCAGTTAGGGTTGAAACACGTGTTGACGTTTGGCGGCTCTATGTTTATGGAACATTAAAAATACTTTTTGTTGAAATATTCAAATTGATAAAGTGTTTATTTAACAGCATTACCTGGAACCTTCTGGGTGTTTGGTGGTTTTTGTTTGTGTGAACATTTTAATAAGTTATAAGTTGAAACAGTTATAATCATCAGTATAAGTTGAAACAGTTATAATCATCAAGTTGAAAAAGTGCATATCTAAACAGTACAATCTGGAACCTTTAGAGACCTTACTATATTTTCCTTACTTTGACATCGGTTGGTAGCGCAGATAGGGAGGTATTCCAAAATCCTTGTTATAGTGAGCGGGTTGCGGGGGCACACCCCCGCAGCTGCCCAACAAAAAAAAAATGAAAAGGACCCTGCGGCGCCGGTTTCCGATCACAGAAGTGAAAGGGAACCGGCGCTGCAGGGACACAGCGCGTCGGAAGGAAAGGTAAGTAGGGTGGTGAGGGTATGTTGGGGGTGTGGGTGTGAGTGGAGGTGTGTTGTGGGTGGGGGTGTATGTTTGTATGGTTTTGTAATGGATGTTTGCATGGGTAATGTACGAACATTTTGTGTTGCGTACATTTCCCGTGCAAACATTTCCATCGCAGGTAATTTACCTGCGGACAAATCACACAGATCCCTCATAGAAGAGGTGTGACCTAGCAGTTCTGACTACTGCCTATTTTGGGGTGGGGCGAAACCTGATTTGCATAACCTTCTAGCCATCACCTTTTAGTTTAGCTGAAGTCACCTGAGTGGAAAGAATATGCTCAGGCGTGGCCCCAGAGCCTACTGTGCACAGAGACCCACGCTATGCCTCTCTGATGATGACCAGTGAAGGCCAAAACATGTCCTGGGTTGCTTGTGGTCTCATGACAACGTGATGTGACCTAACAATTCGAAAGGAAGAAAGGAATGATTACAGATAACTTTAAGAGAATCTATGTGTCAATTGCCAGGGAGCAGATTGCCAAAAGTGCTGTGAGGGCACACAACAGAGCACCGCAAGTGGTAACAATGATAATAACTATGGTTACTCCATCTTTCTTTAATACACTTAGCATAGTAACTCTAGGAGTCACTATGATCTAAAATATATTTTATGTAAATATTGAACAAAGGGCCGACCATCCTGCGGACAACAATATGCTGTCTGATCAGAGACTGAGAAAGAGGGTAAAAGAGCTTTGTTGCAGCTTGTGTAGCTCTTTGTTTAATAGTATGCAGGATTTGAGAAGCTGGAGTTGAGTGACAGAAAATATTCCCATTGCCCACATGCAAGACTGACCAGAGGGGCCACCAATTTTCTAAATGGTTCAGGAGTCAGTCCTCCTTGGTGGTGAATATGTTCAGTGGTGGGGCCTAAATATTTCCCCAAACGAGTGTTAGCGATCAAGCATAGGCATGGAGCCCAAAGTAATTAACCGACCAAGTATAGCAAGGGAGCGCCAAAAAATTGGGCTTTTGAGGGATTCTTCCCCTGAGAAAATGTTTCTAATAATGTGTTGAAATGGTGCATAATAAAAGCACAGTTTTGTGAAAAAAGAGGTAAAATACAATTTACAGCTGGTTTTCTAGAACACATGAATTATTCCAGTAACTGCAATGTCCCCAACAATACCCTACACAGGGGCACTTTACACCATGTTCACGTGGCTGCGGCCACAATCTATCCATATCTGTAATGGTGACTGTAAATCACATGCACAAGTCTGCGTCCACAACCTATTTGTGCCAGTAATGGTCATTCTAAATCCCTTGAATGAGGCTACAGCCACAGCCTATCTATGCAAGTAGCAGTCACCACAATTCGTTTACATGAGATATCAGCCATAACCTATCAATGCCAGTAATGGTCACTGTAAATCCCTTGCATGAGGCTGCAGCCACAAACTATCTATTTCAATATCGGTCACCATAAAAACCCTTAAATGAGGCTGCGGCCACATCCTATGCATGCTTAAATCTTAAGTGTCACTTAAATATTTTGAATGAAGCCGAAGCCACAAACTGTCTATGCCAATAATGATTACTGTGAATCACTTGCATGAGTCTGCAAACACAAACTATCTATGCCAGTAATGGTCACCATAAATCACTTCCATAAAACTGCTGCCACAATATCTCTTTGCTGGTATGGTCACTATAAATCACATGCAGGAAGCTGCTGCCACAACCTATCTATCCCAGTAATGGTCACTGTAAATCCCCTGTGTGAGGCTAAGGACACACTCTATCTATGCAAGTAAGGATCACTGTAGCATGAAAATAGAAATCAGCATTAGTCTGCCCCCACCATGCAAACACATGCATTCATCACATTAATGTACGCTCACGTCCAGACACCCACACACTTATACACGTATGTGCACACACACACTGACGCACATACATAAAAGTACAACTACAAGGCCTACTGAACTAGTCCTATATGCAGACATACACATTGCATGCATTACAACAAAAAAACGCATGCAAACATACATTAAACAAAACACACTTACCTTAGTTGTTCTCTCTTCTGGCAGAGGCGTTCAAGGTACAGGCCTGTCCCAAGTGAGACAAAGTGGGTACAGAGGTGGAGTCCAGGGCGACAAATGGCCCCCATCCTCCCTAGCTCCACTATTGATATCAACCTGCCCCTATGATCCTGTGGAGGAACCCAATCTGACCCTAGAAGACGTGCACCACACCCAACCACTAGATTTCCTACGTACTCACCACCTGACACAGCCCGGTCCCTTAACTATCACCACGTCAGTGTGGCCCCAGCCTGATGGAATGGTGCAGGGTGGTGGGAAACACGATAGACCTCTTTGCTGAGATCACCACCCCACTATACTAAACTAATAAGTACAAACATGGATTCAAAA
Source organism: Ambystoma mexicanum (assembly GCF_040938575.1). Lineage (NCBI taxonomy): Eukaryota > Metazoa > Chordata > Amphibia > Caudata > Ambystomatidae > Ambystoma > Ambystoma mexicanum. The sequence continues at coordinate 45,042,775 of NC_090922.1, forward strand.
GTTGCCAGCTGTTTATGACCAATTATTGACCCTGGCTTTTCAAGCTTCCAGGACCACACAGAGAAAACCGCAAATCCTGTTAGTAGACAAGTGCTTAGTTTCCTCCTATTTCGGTCCCACCTACGATGTGGTGGCTGCATTTGCCCTGACATGTGCTTATTCACAGTGTGTGCCTGCAACCCTGGACCTACTTGCTGATTGGCTAAATCTTCTCTCCCATGCCTCCTCATTCTCAACTTTGTGGTCAGTCGCGTTATTACTTTTATGGACATTTCTTAGCCCTTCCCCCATTTGCCTCACCCTTGTCCATTTGTTCTCCTCCATTCCTTTGATTCCACTTGTGAGAAAGTGGAATGCAGCCTTCTGGCCTAGCTCACAAAGCCCCGAACCACCCCATCCCTCTGTGTCTACTCTGATCTTCTCCATCGCCCCCCCCCACCTCACACAGGTTCCATAATGCAGCTCCAGGATTTGGTTGTGAATTAACCCCTGCCCTTCCCATCACTCTCTGGACACTCTACTCGTCTCTATCTCCCCATCCAAAGTCAAGCTCTGGAATGATGCAGGCCCAGGCCCCCACTAAACCTCCCCCCTTCTCTCTCTGCCATCTCAGCTGCTCTCTGCCTCCTCCCCAGTCAAGACCCAGAATGCAACCTCAAAACGTAGCCTGTGAATGACCACCGACCCTCCACATCCCTCTCTGCTCACTCTTCTCTTTCCCACCTCCCTCCAAAGTGAAATTCAGGAACACGGCCCAGGTCATTGCTGTCAAGGACTACTTGCCCCCCTTATTACTCCCTAGCCTCTTCGCTCCTCTCTTCCTACCTCTTTTAAATCAGCATCAGGAGTGCACCCTGAAAGATAGCTGTGCACGACCACTGAACCCCCTCCCCATCCCTGACTGTTATCTCTGCTCTTCTCTGTCTCCCACAACCCCATCTGGGTCTAGAATGCAGCCTCGGGGTCTAGTTGTCAACAACCCCAGACCCACCTACCTCACTCCTTTCCTCTCGCCGCCCTCCTCGCACACTATGAAGCAAATGTAATTGCAATGTAGCAGCACTCCACAAAAATAACATCTAAATGGATGGGTCATATATGAAGTTAGATACTGTATATGCAATATTTCCTTTTTGTTTTCGGGTGCAATACAACTGGCACAGTTGTGAAGTAGAAAGGAAATCCATCGCATGCAGCAGGCACTCACACAGAAGTATTTCAAAGGGATTTCCAATCCATGAAAGTACAAACAGGTTTTAAATGTGCATGTTGTTGAAACACATTTTAATCCAAGCACAGCCTTTCTAATTAGGGAAAGACCATTTCTGGAGTGACACACCCATGACAGCCAAACAGAACTTTAGTACCACAGATACATTCCCACATCTGATGATACAGGAAGAAAGATGTTGGATTCAGATGTTGTGTGTCCAGTTAGGATCATCCGGACAGCGAGAGCTGTGTGCTTAAGGGGGGCTTTCTCCGGCTCCCAGCTCAGCGGCGAGTAAGGTCTAGCGCTGTGCTATGCGACAGTGAAGCTACCAGCCGCTGATTTAGTACCCAGAGAATGTCTTCTCTCGACTGTGTACAGTGCCCATTTTGCTCTAGCTACAATTAGAATTATTTACTTGGGCTTAGAATGGTATCCCCTCCCAACCTCATTTGTCCCAGTTCTGGTAACACCCTACAAACCTGTTTGACATACTCACAAGCGCTCGAGCACTGCGACCCTTCCATGATGTTGCACCTAATGCACAACATAGTTAGGGATGGAGTGACAGAAAGACTTCAGGGAGAAAATAGCACGTCTCTCAGACTGAAGAATGACTAACCTTGTAAAAAAGAGAATAGTGTATTTACACATATAGAAAACTCTCCTACATTCTTTCTTTCTAGAATACCACAATATTTCAACTCTCCAAGTCTCCTCTTCTATCAATGACCCAAGCATGGAGCTTCAATCACACGGGGGTTTGCAACAGAGAAATGGGGTTTAACACACATTTCTTTCTTCCCTTCTGACAAAAACCCACAGCCCTGTCCAACCTGGTCTCTTCTGCTAAGGATAAGCAACGTCAACATGTACTGCTCAATTCAAAGCCACACTATGGTTACCAAACTAAACCAGACATTGCAATGAATAAAGCATTTCAATGTATATCATCCTCATGTATAAGGCAAAGCACACATCACTGCATCAATCAAAAGAGACCAGAATAGGAGCCCACTTGTCAGTCAAGCAGACCTATTGCACTCAAAGGTGCAGCTCAAAGTAAACACCCCCTGTAATCAGGACCTCATGATCGCAGGATCTCAGCATCTCGGCATCCCCCTGTCTCAGCAAGCCAGGCAACCAGCCCCTGTATGGGGGCTGCCAGGGTATGCGGTGGAAAGTCCCGTGCCCTCAAAACAACTGTCATCCAGTGAGCAGAACCACAGCTGCGACTGAGTCGAACATGGAAGTAAGTTAGTTCATTCTATCACATATGTGATGTAGGTAAACATTTTGAGGGGTACCTCCATTTTAGCAAGTTGCTTCTGGACCAACTTTGCCATTGTATCAGTCCTTCGCAAGTCGCTCTGCAGCATCTTGCTGTTATATCATTGTAAGACCTAAGTCAAGGAATGTACTTCATATTTTTGTTTTGTCACTGGCTCTCCAGACAGACTGCCGTTTAATTCCCTCAACAATGGAAAATAAAATGGATTTGATTTTACGAACTACTAGTGCAGTTAAGTACAAATGATATGATATGATAGGTTATTTATAACGCGCTTAATACCCAGGGGTTTCTAAGCCCGGACCCGGGGATCTAACCTGTGGTGCTCCGTGTCGTCTTGCTACCAAGGCGAGCACGTTTCCACTGAGCTCTCCTCCCGGACCATATAGGATTCTTGCACTGACCTGCTTAAAACTACATATATGAACATGTTTGCATGCATGCATGTATGAATGAACAAGCTGTTAAAAATGTGTAGGAACTATTGCTATCATAAATGGTTACATGACAGGCAACGCATAAAAACACATTTCTCACTAAGTGGCTGCTTTGTAATATCGGCCTTTAAGAGCATAACGCGCTTTGCGTATACTTCTGCTGTTTGAAGCACTGCAGTTGCTATTCTAAATAGCAGTATGGACTGTATGTTTCACAATGCTGGCTTCAAGGCATCACATGTATACTCGAAGACGTGTTAGGCTATTGGTGGTGTACTAATATGAGGGGAATTCTGACATGAAATGGTATCTCATGTGTTGCTACTAACCCGTCGTGGAAGAATTGGTGAAATCCCATGTCACAGACGGCACCATCTCAGTTTGTTTTTAAAATGTTACAGGGCCTCATTACACGTTGTGCGGTAAAATCCGCAAATTACCGGCATGGCGTCCTTAACGTGTCCTCCCTCGTAGAAGGGCGATAATAGCGTACCATTATGAGTACGCGGACACGAGCTTTGCGCCATGCCGGTAATGCCCCTCCAGCCTTGCCGCTAATCTCCCCCAAAAGTCACTTACCGCCTTCCACGACAGTGCAGATAGCAACTCCACCTTGACGCATCGTGCAAATAGCGGCCACCGCTAATAGCGGTGACCGTTAAATACCGGAACCGGAAATAGCATCATCGCACAGGAACGGAAAGAGCACGGCGGCCATCTTTAAAAACACAATCCATTGCCATCCTCTGCCCCCTGGACCTGTTCGTGTTGCGTTGCTGCCTGAGACCCATTGCTACACTGTTACCATGCCCAAGGCACTAAAAAAAAACACAGACCGCCAGCGAAAGGAGAAGTTCTCCACTGAGGAGTTAGTGATGCTGACTCAGACCTTAGTGGACAATGCAGAATGGTCTTCGCAAATGACATGCGGCGGGAGACCCTCCTAAAGAAGAAAGCAATCTGGGCCGAAGTGGCAACAAAAGTGAGTGCTGTAGGCACCAGCACGCGCACTGTACGCGAGTGCAGAAAACAATGGGACGACCAGAGACTCCGGGTCAGGATGATCCTGGCCGAGAACCACAAGACTGCCACCGCTGGAGGATCAGAGTCACCGATCAAGCTGAAGGAGTGGGCAAACCTCATCGGGGTAGAATGTATTGAGGGAGTCGGGAGGATGGAGCACGGCGTGCCAGACACTTCTGATGGAGGTAAGTGCACTGATGCAAGCATGCAATGTGAATGTACAAGTCCCCACAAATGGCAGCCCTGGATCACTGCATGGATGGCCCGGCATCCACACATGCATCCCACCATGCGCATGTCAGCGCCAGACCCCAACACACACACATGCATACATCAACAGAGCCAAGTGCCACACACAACACTGCATGGATGAGGCACTGAAATGACACCTCACCTGCTTTCTCCACAATGAAGTTCAAACGGCCCCAAATGAATTCATGATGTAGCCTTCATTGAGTACATGCGACCATAACCAATGACATCCCCCTTCTTGTCCCCGACAGGGTCGCATACAGACAGCGAGGGAGCATCCCAGGCACCCCCTGTGCAAAAGAAGAAAAGGCCACAGCCCAGCGAGGACGCACCAACAACATCAGGTGAAAAAAGGCCAAGGCCCCTATTGCAGTGCCCAAAACAACTCCTGCGCGCCACTGCCAGTGCCACGCAAAACCCTACTGCCCCGCCTCTGGAGGTCCACTCCCCCCCCAAATCACCGCCACCGAGGGTCCACCCTCAGCTGCTGCCAGTTCGGCAGGGGAGGCGGCAGCCATTGCCCCATTGTCCGACGTGGATGAGCCCACAGAACTCGATCTGCCTATGCACACCCCAAGCCCTGCTGTAACCCCCGAGCAATCACCCCTACACACACCTTGCTCGCACATCATCGTTCACGAGGCCTTCAGTAGCCCCCCAGAGGCAGCATCTGCACACCAGCCAGCATCAGGATGCGCAGCAGACACACCACCACAGGCCGCCACTGCCCTTGACCTGGCCAGCGTCATCCAGCGCCAGCAGGCTCTCACAGACCTCGTAGGTCAACATGTGGAGGAGGTTGCCCGTCTCAGGGCTGACCTCGGGGAGACATCCAGGCACTCCAGGGAGGGAATGGAGTCGTGCACAGACAGGCTGTGTGGGGAGCTGCTACTCGTCCGGGAGGTGCTAACACGCATCGCAGATGCAATGGAGCGCCAATTTCCACCAGGACAGTCTGCCACCTCTTCGAGCACCAGTTTGCGGCAGACAAGCCCAATCAGACGCTCCACACGCACCACCAGGCGCACCTCCAGCCAGCCCCCAAATGCTGGCCCAGCAATGAACAATAGGGCGTGAATGTCCATTGACCTCTGTGCATGCCTGGACACATACATTGTTGGAGACTCATGAGGGACAGTTGTGGGGGGTGGGGGGAAGGGTGTGATGGGACAGTTGCAGGGGGTGGGGGGAAGGGTGTGATGGGACAGTTGTGGGGGGTGGGGGGAAGGGTGTGATGGGACAGTTGTGGGGGGGAGGGTGTGATGGGACAGTTGTGGGGGGGGGTAAGGGTGGCGGGATGGTTGGGGACCTGCACATTTTTCTGTTTCTGTTCATTAATACACTGTTGTTTGAGCAAAACACAGGCCTTGACTCCTTCATTGTGTAAGATCAATTTATTGACGCCAAGGTCCATTGTGAGATAACAAACAGACACCAGTGCATCACCAGCCATATACAGGTGACAGTATGACTACTTATTACTCAGAATATTTGGTTGATCAAATGCTGTCTCACAGCACGTCGCTCCTGGCCATCCCCTCTTGCATGACCTGCATCCCCTTCACCTCCATCCTCATCCCCGTCATCATCCTCATCAGGTGCCTCCATTTCAACGTCAGGGGGCAGTGGCACATTCCGTCTCATACACATATTGTGCAGCATGACACATGCCGTGGTGATCTTTGCCACCTTCTCATGGCCATACAGGAGGGCGCCACCAGACCTGCTAATGCACCTAAACGGTGACTTCAGAAGTCCAAAAGTCTGCTCGATGACGAGGCGGGTACGGATATGTGCATGATTGTATTCTTCTTCGTGCCTGTTCTGTGGGTTCCTTACAGGTGTGAGGAGCCACCTCTTCAGGGGATAGCCGGCATCACCTACATGGGGGGAGGAATGGGTTCCTGTTACTTTTTGACACGTGTGGCCTGTTCATGTCACATACTTTGGCCTATCATTGTGATTCATGTACACATTCAACTGCATCAATGAATATGGTCTGTGTGACTGCTTTATGCAAAGGTGAGCGCAAGCATGCAAGTAGACATGGCCCATTGATGCATCCAACAGTGACCGCCATGTCCTGGGTGAGGCCAGGTCATTGGTGTCCCTGTGGGAAGGCACATTTGGTACCACACTGGTGGTGTACTGTCCTTCCGACATTGCTGTTGCCATGCTGAGAGGCAACACTTCAATGGTGCCATGGGTTTGTGGTGCATTGCCATAGCTAGGGGGTATACCTTTGCATGCATCCAAGGGCACAATGCATTGTTGATTTTGTGCTGTAGGAATGCTGCATGACTATGTTGGCGGCATGGATGACATTTGTGTATTTCGTGGCGTGGAGTGTCGTGCAATGTGGATGAGGATTGATGTTTGATGTCACCAGATTTGGGTTGTCAGCTGTGTCGTGTGGCATATACTTGCATGTCCGTTCATCCCAAGTACGTTGCTGCCCTCACAGATGCCCATTAGCGTACATCTGTATGTGCATTTGGGCGACGGACTACAGGCTACACCCAGTTGGAGTATCTATCTACCCCCCCAATGCACACCCAGTTGGAGTATCTATCTACCCCCCAATGCACACCCAGTTGGAGTATCTATCTACCCCCCCCAATGCACACCCAGTTGGAGTATCTATCTATCCCCCCCCAATCACACTGCCATGTGCTTGGCATGGAACTCACCAAGTAGCCACGAACGTTGTCCCATTTGTCGCTCCATGTAGCGGGGGATAGTTGAGTTCCGCAGGACCATGGAATCATGGGTAGATCCTGGAAATCGGGCACAGCAATGTGTGATTATCTTGTTTGCGTCACATACCATTTGGAAATTGATGGAGTGGAATTGCTTCCTGTTTCGGTAGGCTACTTCATTGTGATGTGGGACGACCAATTCCACATGTGTACAGTCGATGGCCCCAATGCAACTTGGGATGCCTGCCAGTGAATAGAAGCCAACTTTGGTGTTTGCAATCTCCTGGGCAGTCCGTGGCATGGATATGTGTTCGGGTGCATGCTTCAGGAGGGCATCGAGTACCTGGTTCAGTATGCGTGAGAATACTGGTTGGGAGATGCCATGCATCTGCCCCACTGTATGCTGGTAGGTTCCTGTGGCTAGGAAGTGGAGCACTGTCACCACCTTGAGTAGAGGGGGGATGGCAGTTCGGATATCTATGAGGCTCACAATGTCGTTGTGTATCATGTCCACGATGCTGGTGATGGTGTCCCGGTCCAGACGGTACAGGGTGTGTATCTGCTCAGGTGTTAGGTTAAATGGACTGGCTCTGATCCGTGGAATTGGTGGGTGCCTCTGTGGTATGATTAGGGGGCGTGGTGGTGCTTGCTGTGCCTGTCCGGCCCTCCTCCTCCTCCTGCCTCTCTTCTGTGCAGCCTGTTGTTGTAGCAGCAGCGCTGCATTCAGGTCCTACAGGCCATGTAATGCTGCCAGTATTGGAACCATCTTGGTGTGTGAAGGGTTGTGGTGTGCTTCTTTTGAGCAGCTACAGTCTCCATTGCCTCCACCTGTGCTGATTTTGGCCACCTGTGGCAGGTGTTGACACTGCTTAGTTCTTTTAACGGGTGGTTCGCGATGGCGGTATTGCCGCCATGCCGGTAAGGGGTTTTGGGGTATTTACCATGGCGCTATTGCCATGTGCACTAGCCTTGTGATGGTGTGCTATTAGCGGCATTTCGTTATTTACGGGTTGGCGGGTCGCGCGCACGCGGACTTACTGCTATTAGTGCCACCGTAATTAGCGGTGCCGCTAATGGCGGTGAGCCGGGTCGTAATCCGCATTGGCATTTAACGTTATCGGTATTCCATTACCGGTAAAGTTAAATACCTACCGCCATCCGTGTAATGAGACAGTCTTTGTGCTTCATGGAAACTATAAGCAATACAGTACGCTATATTTCACATTTCTTCAAAAGCACATGAATCCTTACTGATCACCTCATGTTTAGTGTAATCATAGAGGTAACACTATTTTTCCCCATATAAGCGTTTTTTTACAATGAGTTCCAAAAAAATAATTGTGGTAAAATCTATCTGAAGAAATTCCTTACATAAGGAACGTGTGAATCATAGTATTATCATAAGGCTAATATCTTGGCATATTTTCAAGCAAGTACTCTGACTACTCCAATGTCAGCTGACTAGATGTTTACTTCTCAGCCCTGACAATACTTAACTATTCAGTGTCCCGGGATGACCCCCACCTGCACCCCTGGGCTCTTCCCTGATTTCCCAGTGGTGCTCCTGGCCCCACGGTGTTCCTTTCACTGTCAGAAGACTTCTGGTGCACCAGCGATCCTTCTATCCATATCGCTCCTTTCTACTTGCCCCGCTCAGTTCACTCCCCACCTCAGAGCGCCTTAATACATGAAAACACGAGGCACGTCATTTCGGAGATGCTGTGTTTTTGTTTCCATTCTGGACTATTTTTCTTTCCCCATTATAAATGCAAGACCATAAGTCCAAGAAAGCAAAGACAACAAAGATGGCTGGATGAGCAGCTGATGAATGATGGGATGCACCTGCTGACCCTATGAACTTTGTTTATTTCTAGCTGTCCCGGACATTGCAAGGTAGTCCTAATTTTGACAGCGGCAGTAATATAATGCACATGCGGTAAGAGAGGGACTGTGCATCAATTTGTTGTGGACAGGGGCGCCGAGTACGGGGGGGCTCCGGGGCCCGAGCCCCCCCCGGCAAAATCGAGTGGGGGCTGAGCCCCCCCCCCCCGGGCCGGAGAGAAGTGATGCAGTATCGATGGCCCTTTCCATCGATACTGCAGCACTTCAATCTGGCCCGGGTAAAAGCGCGAGAATGTCGGATTAAGCCCTCCCCTCTAGGACTCCTATTGGTGTATGGTCCTGGAGGGGAGGGCTTAGGGGCGAACCGGAAGCTTCTGTGTTTTGCTTCCGGTTCGCCCATGTTTAAAGCAGGAGCGGCAGCGGCAGCAATAGCAGACGTTTCCATCCAGAGAAGCAGAGAGAGCAGAACGTTCGGAAAACGGCAGCAGCAGGTAAGTGATTTTATTTTTATTTTGTTGCCATGGTTAGGGGGTGGGCGAGGTTCCAGGGCACACAGTGCTCCACTAGGGTAGCATCAGGGGCCCACAGCACCCCAAAATGAGAGGAAGCGGGCACTCAAAGTCCCCCAACTAGGGAGACATTTAGAATCTGCAGCGCCCCAAGAGTTGAGGTTCACAGGAAAGGCCCCAGGGGCCCACAGTGCCCCAACCACGTCGGTTCCAGGGCCCCACTGTGCTCCACTAGCGTGGCATCGGTGGCCCACAGCACCCCAATATAAGAGGAATAGGGGACCGACAGGACCCGCACTAGGAAAGATGTCAGGGGCCTAAACTGCCCTAACTAGTGAGGTGGACCCAGAATGCACGAACTAGGCCGGTATCAGAGGCTCCTAGGGTCCCAATTAGGGAGATATCGGGGACCCACAGCGCCCTAAGAAGAGAGGGTCCAGGGTCTCACAGGGCTCTAAAGAGGGAGGCTCCAGGCGTTCACAGTGCTGCGACTATTGTGATATCAGGGGCCCACAATGCTCCAACGAGGGTCGCATCTAGGGCGGACAGTGCTATTACGAGGGTGGTAACAGGGGCCCATAGTGCTCGGAGTAGGGTGGCATCAGCGGACCACAGCACCTTAACTAGGGAGATATGGGGCCCAATGCGCTCCAAGATAGGAATCAGGGACCCACAGTGCCCTAGCAAGAGCAGAATCAGGGACCCACAGCACCCTAGCAAGAGAGGAATCAGGGACCCTGAGCGCCCTAGCAAGAGCAGAATCAGGGAGCCACAGCGCCCTAGCAAGAGAGGAATCAGGGACCCACAGCGCCCTAGCAAGAGAGGAATCAGGGACCCTCAGCGCCCTAGCAAGAGCAGAATCAGGGACCCAGAGCACCCTAGCAAAAACAGAATCAGGGACCCACAGTACCCTAGCAAGAGCAGAATCAGGGACCCTCAGTGCCCTAGCAAGAGAGGAATCAGGGACCCTCAGTGCCCCAGCAAGAGAGGAATCAGGGACCCACAGCGCCCTAGCAAGAGAGGAATCAGGGACCCTCAGTGCCTTAGCAAGAGAGGAATCAGGCACCCTCAGGCCTAGTACGATAGTTATTGTCCGTTTCCTCCCCCCCCTCTAGGACTCCTATTGGTGTTAGGGGGTGGGCGGGAATGTTTGTTGATTTTGCCGGGGGGGGGGCTCGGGCCCCGGCCCCCGTAGCCCCCTGGGCCCCGGCCCCCATAGCCCCCCCCGTACTCGGCGCCCCTGGTGTGCACCAGTTACATTACCTGCCCCAGAAATGAGAGCTCCAAGGATGGACTAACTTCCTGGATTGAGCTTGTACCCAGAGTTAACCTGCGAGTAAATTCCCTCATTCTTAAATCCGAGGATGCAGGGACAATCAGGGAAAAGGCTATTCTGCTGGTTTTCTCTGCATCCTCATGTTCTGAATGTAGTCTTAAGGAGTACACTTTGTACGTAAGGCATCTCCCGTCTGCAGGCGTTGAGACAAATATGCAGGCAATCCGCATATGCAAATTGTGATCAATACGGAGAGATGGAGGAGCTATGAAAGGGCCCAAATAGGCAAACGCACCACAAATGTTGGCCATAGACGGAGCAGCAGCGTCGTTCGTTGCAGCACAACCGATTCCGCTATTTTTGGCAGTAGCGCAGACGTTTGGCTGGGGGAAGGGGGGGGGTCCTCAGTACAGCCTCAAGTGCACAGGCCTAGGCTGTCACCTCATGACTAGCAAGTGCCCTTCAATGGTGACCTGCGTTAGATGTGTATTGCGTTAACGTATTTAAACATTGTTGATGTAGAAATATAAAAGGACAAGTAACTGTTACAAGATTCATTGAATTGCATGCAAGAAAATTCAGAGGCACAATGGCCGACTAATGCAGTGGTGGAATACAGGGGGGCAGGAGACTAATGCAGTGGTGGAATACAGGGGGGCAGGAGGGTTTGTGCCCCCGTCCAGTCCGGCTCCACCCTTGTTCCCGGTTCACCCACCTTGCCTTGTGTCAAATGTGATGCAACTTGAGAACATTCATTCAGTAACACTGGTCAAAACGACTAGACGCCTGTGCCATGAGTGGCAGTCCAGGACAGACTGTGTATAAAGGTGAATGATGTTGGTAACAGGAGGCACGGGAATGGAGTGGCCAATCAAGTGTGTTTATATCATGTTAGGCTGGTTATGTTGGTTGTACAGCACTCGCACAGTGGTAGAGCAGTCTCATAGCTCTGAGGTTAAGGGTAAGAGCGGGTGCACAAGAGGGAGGATGAAAGCAACAGGGGAGGGATAGACTGAACCAAGAGAGGAGCGTTCTGCTTTCAAATGCTCCAAGAGACTGCATACATGCAGAGCTCATGCACCCACATGGTGTAGAAGGACCGTTTTGTGGTTGATGAGTTCCGCTGAGCCCATGAAGATCTGGCAGCTAGCGCTTGCAGTAGGGTGGTGTGTGGAGTCCAGTCAGCCTGCTCCCCCTCCCCTCATCTGCCTATTCCCAGTGTAAACTCTGTGTAAGAGAGAGATGGGTAAGAGAGAGATGGCGATATGGGGCCTATCTCTAGAGACCAATGCTGGGAGGGCAGGCAGGGGGTCTTTTTTTACGGCCTTGTTATGCCTGCATGCTTTGCTGTGAATGATGCTTATGTCTTGTAGAGAAAACATTCTATTTTACGGCTGTTCAGGTCTAGATGTTCTCTGATGCGTTCTTTGAACACATTCTATTTTGTTTGTGAGACGTTTTTGACCGAGGAAGTGGGGAGGGGAGGGAGTTTTATGGATATTTCCCCACAGCCCACTCCCAAGATAGTATTTGTCTGGCTCAGTAGCCGAGTGGGGTGGTGCAGTGGAAAGAAAAGTCGGCAGCAGATGCTTGAGTGTCTAATTTGTGGATATGTGAACTGTTAATAATGCATTGTGTGCTTCATATTTTCTCTAGATGCTTGTTTGAAACAGTGGCTTCTGTGTTGTGAATGCAATAAGGCAGTATAAAGAGGTGTATGCTTGTTTCTTGGAAGGTAAGATGTTATTAAGCATAAGTCCCTAACTCTATCTGGTTACCCAGAGGTAACATTTTAGCAAATGTCACTTGGGCACAGCATCTTTACAGTAGGTTAATGCAAGAGGTGCCAGCCATAATAGCCAGGGTGCCTCTATACAGCATTTGAAGTGTATGGGGTCATAAATAATGGACAAAATGATATGCACGATGTGCGGGATGCTATGTACTAGCTTCTTGTTTCCAAGTGGGAGAATCATGTCATCAAATCATGAGAAACCTATGGATATCTACTGTGAAATTACCAGGCATCTGGACCTCGTGGCCCTTGGAAAAAGACAAAACTAAAGATCACCCCCTGAAGGTGATACATTGATTGGTGATGAACTAAACCTAAAACAACAAAGTCACTAAGCTCAAATATTAATATAAGAAAATGTCTTGCATCAAGAAATACATTTTGCATGGATTATAGCAACCAATTTTCTTTCTTGCAGTTGTATGCCAGTTAGACGTTTTGAGACATTATACATAGCAGCGACCGCTTCACCCACGTCCCCTGGAAAAGACGCAAAGTGATCATGGAGAGGTTTATTACAAGAACCCCAGCTAAACCAAAGCAGAGTTCCCATGTGCCTGACGAAGCAGTTGTAGCAATTTCGAGCTCCACAGTTGCATCAATCTGCCAGGCACAATGCGTGGAAAGTATACCAGATGCGCCTACAGTCATTGATGTTGGCAGCAGCAATGTGAAACAAGAATGCTGCCCAAACATGAGTGATTCGAATGGTTTTAAGTCCCAGCAGGGCCGCACTTTTCAAAGGAAATGGTTAGAAACGTATAATTGGCTTAAATATGATGAGTCTGTTCAAAAAATGTTCTGTAAGGTATGTCAGTCTGCTGATGAAAAGGGCGTGCCATTGCCAAAAAGTAGCCGTGATAAGGATGCCTGGAATGCTTTTGTTAAACATGGCTTTAATAATTTTAAGAAGGCCATAGAGAGATGTAACGGCCATCAGACTTCAAATCTTCATCGGGCGGCTGCAGTGGTGCTAGTATCTGTGGAAAGGGGTACAAATGTTGTAGCAGCTCTGTCGTTGGGCCACCTCAAGCAGATGAGGGATAACAGAAGTGCGCTGTTGAATATCTTGACCACATTGTTGGCTTTAGCTCGGCAAGGTCTTGCAATTCGGGGCCATACTGATGAGGATTCTAATTTAAATGCAATTCTGTCGCTTCGTGGCAGAGATGTCCCAGAACTTCAAACTTGGCTTCAAAGAACAGAATACAAATGGATGTCGCATGACATAGTAAATGAAATGCTGGCAATTATGTCACATAATTTGCTCCGTGTCCTAATGAAAGAGATTCATGATGCAAAATTCTTTTCGATTATTTTGGATGAGACTGCTGATGTGTCAATAAAAGAGCAGGTCTCTGTAGTCTTTCGTATTGCAAAAGAGGATCTTCAGGTAGAGGAGATTTTTTTGGGCTTTTATCAAACGTCTAGCACTACATCACAAACTCTGTTTGCCATTTTAAAAGATGTTCTCCTGAGGTTTGGCTATGATATGGAAAACTGTCGGGGGCAGTGTTATGATGGTGCTTCCAATATGGCTGGACATCGACATGGTTTGCAGACATTGGTGCAGGAGGTGGCACCACGAGCTATTTATGTGCACTGCTTTGCACACAATCTGAATTTAGTAGTTCAGGATGCAGCTATGGGCACTGGCAAGTTCAGGGATCTGTTGGTTTTTGTAAGGGAATTGATTGGGTTCATTCGAAATTCCCCAAAACGGCTTGCTTGTTTTGAACGTTGTCAAGAAGAAGGGAGTGTCAAACTGCTTCCATTCTGCCCTACCCGATGGACCGTTCGAGCAAAATCTTTGAAGACTGTACTAGCTAACTACAGTTCTGTAATTGAATTTCTGGGACTTGCAGCCGGTGACCACAATGAAGCGGGAGCAAAAGCCCATGGGTTGCACTTGCAGCTCCATAAACTCGAAACCTATCTAGGTCTTAATCTTCTGTACTTGGTATTTTCCCGTGTTGAAACTGTAAACACTGCTCTACAGAAGGTCAATTTAAGGTTCCATGAAGCAGCGGTTATGATTGAAAACCTTAAGACCATAGTTGCACAACTGCGTGAGGGATTTGAAGACTTCTTCTCAAAAACCACATCAGCGGCCAATGATTTAGATGTGGAACTAGAGGAACATTTTGTGCAAAGAAGGGCCAGAAAAATCCCACGGCGCCTGGATGAAGGGTCAGTTCCTCATGTTTTTGAGTCTCCCAAAGACCTCTATAGACAAGGTTATTATGAACTCATGGACCTTACATTGGTAGCTTTGTCAGAACGTTTCAATACAACTGCATGTGACCATATGGTTAACATTGAACAATTTGTTACAGGGAATGCCTCCAGTGATTATGTCATGAATTTTTATAAGACTGACTTCCATGAATGCAATCTAGAGTTGCATAGAAATATGTTCCTTGAACTTATACAGAGGGATAAGACTCCGGTTATGTGTTTTCAGGATGTCTTTGACTTGTTCCAAGGTGAAAGGGGTCGTCCTATGCGCAATTTGTTCCCAGAACTGGCACGACTGCTTCAAATTGCAGTAACCATCCCTGTATCCTCTTGTTCTTCGGAGCGTTCATTTTCATGCCTTCGGCGCATCAAAACCTACCTGAGGGCTACAATGGGCCAAGCTCGATTAAATGCTGTTGCTTTGCTGCATGGACACAAAGATGAAGCTGCACATCTGGTTGTTGAGGCCATTGCAGATGAATTTATTCAACGAACTGTTGTCCGTAAAAATACATTTAGCCTGGGGAAGGTGCTGCAATAAAAACAGTTCACCTGTTCTCCTCTACAGCAGCACTTGCTTGGTAGTTTTTAATCGGTAAACGTCTTTACTTCTTGTTTCCCTTGAATTGGGAACTTTTTTTGTGGTGGTGGTACTCCACCTTGCAGCTGTACCTTCTGTTTAGCAATCATTTCATTCTCCCATGTTGCTCTGCCTTTTGAGGGAGGGCTACTACAACCTGGATGATTATAGAGGGGTGGAGTAGGGGCAGTGATAGCTTACTGGAATGCAACTTGAAGGCTTAAATCTCCTTCTTTCTTGACTTTAGTATATGCAGTACATGCTAGCCAATGTTTCCACTGTTCTGCACTGCGCGCGACCCCACACCTGCGCGCCGTTGCACCAAGTTGGCGACAATATGCACATTTTCGGTCATGGCCAGTGATGTCACTTCCTGTATTTGAGCCCCCCCCGGGAAATTCATAAGTCGGCTCCCCTGGTTGTGGAGTCGTTTTTCCTGCACAGTTCCACATCAAGCATACTCAGTTCTGTTTCTGTGTTTCTTTTACACGCCAGCGTTTAGTGCCTAATTTAATCATCTGAACTCTTTGCATCCTGTGGATGTGGAAAACCTCCTTTCCATGGTATTCAGTGGTAAGATTACACCTACCATTGGATCCTAGGGGCGGAAATAGTTCATGGCATTGCCGGAGGCGGGACTCCGGGAGGGAAGTGTCAATCAACTTCCCTTCCCGTTTCGTACTTCTTACGACTACCACGGTAAAGCAGAAGAGCCACACGTTTAAAAAGAAACAAGCATTGGCAATGGCAATAGTTTGGCGTTTACTGCTGTTCTTTGCATTTTGCAATGCTAGGCACCAGAGTGCAAGGAGGAGAGTGCAAAGTTTAAAAGGAGGAAGTAATAAGGGGTGCATGTGTAAAACAGAATGAGAAGGGGAATAGTGCAAGGGAGGTAGGTATTGTTAGAGGGTGCCATTGATGATGAGAAAGAGGACATATGGGTGGGAAAGGATGTGAGTGAGAGGGTAAGAAATAAAGAGAGAGTGTGAGAGGAAAGATGAGACGCCATGGGAGAGGGGATGGGTGGGGGAATAGAGGGGGGAATAAAAGGTATAGGGTGGGTGGGGCTATAGAGAAAGAGGCGGTAGGTGTGTGGTGTGGGTAAAGAGAGAGGGGATAGGGTTCAGTAGAGAAGGAGGGGGTAGGATGGGTGGTAGTAGAGAAAGGGAGGTAGGGTGGGAGGGGATAGAGGTGGGGAAAGGCCAGTGGGTGGAGGTAGATAAGGTTGGTAGGGTGGGTTTGTTTTGGTAGAGAGAGCAGAATTGCTGGGTGGGTGGGGGTAGAGAGAGTTGGTAGGGCTGGTGGTACAGAGAGGGTGGGAGTAGAGAAAGTTGGTAGGCTGGGTGAGTGGGGGTAGAGAAAGTTGGTAGGGTGGGTGAATGGGGTAGAGAGAGTTTGATAGGGTGGGTGGGGGTAGAGTTGGGCTTTTAGATAGAGTTCAGTGGGGTGGGGTGGGTGTTTTGGAGGTAGAGATAGTGGGGTATGGTGGGTGGGGCTAGAGGGAGTGGGGTAGGCTGGGTGGGTGTTGGTAGAGAGATTGGGAGTGGAGTGAATGGGGGTAGAAAGAGGGGGTGGGGTAGAGTGAGTGGGGGCTCGTAGAGAGAGTGGGGGTAGGGTGGGCTGGGGTAGAGAGAGTAGACATAGGGTGGGTGTAGGTAAAAATAGGTGGAGCTGGGCAGGATCAGTGCGAGTAGAGAGTGGCAGTAGGGTGGGAAGTTGGGGTAGAGAGAGTGCGGGTAGGGTAGGTGAGTGAGGGTAGAGAGAGTGGTGGTAGGTTGTGTGGGTGGAGGTAAAGGGAGTGGGGGTAGGGTGGGAAAGTGGGGGTAGAGAGAGTGCAGGTAGGGCAGGTGGGTGAGGGTAGAGAGAGTGGGTATGTAGAGAGATTGGGGTAGAGAGAGTGGGATCGGTGCATGAATTGGGGTTAGAGAGAGTGGGGGTAGGTTAGCTGGCTGGGTGGGGGTGGAGAGAGTGGGGGTAGGGTGGGTGTGGTTAGATAGAATGGTTTTAGAGAGAGGGGGTATGTAGAGATAGTGGGGTGTGTGGGAGTAAAGAAAGTGGGGGTAGGAGAATGGGGGTTGGTGGGAGTAGAGCGAGTGGGGATTGGCAGTGGACTGGGGTTAGAGAGTGGGGTACAGCAAGTGGGGGTTGGTGGAAGTAGAGAGAGTGGGGGTAGATAAAGTGGGGTTAAGGTGGGTGGATTGGGGTTAGAGAGAGTGGCCGTACAGAGAGAGGAGTAGGGTGGGTGGGTGGATGGGATTGGAGAGAATGGGGCAGGGTGGCTGGGGTAGAGAGAGGGGGTTTGTAGAGAGAGTGGGGTGGGCCAGAGTAGAGTTAGTGAGGGTAGGAGAGTGGGGATTTGGTGGGAGTAGAGTGGAGGTAGGGTGGGGGTAGGGTGCTTGGGTGGGGGGGAGTGGTGGTTTGGAGCACAGGGGTTTGGTAGAGAGTGGGGGCAGCTAGGGTGGGGGTAGAAAGAGTGGTGGTAAGTTAGTTGTGTGGTGGTAGGGCCTGTGGGGGTAGAGATTGTGGTTAGGCTGGGTGAGGAGGGTAGTGTGGGTGAGTGCGGGTAGGCTCGGTGGGGGTAGAGAGAGTGGGGGTAGTTTAGGTGCTGCTAGAGAGAGCAGGGGTTGGTTGGGAGTAGAGAAGGATGGGAATAAAGAGAACAGGGGTATGGTGGTGGGTGAGTGGAAGTTGGGTGGGTGGGGGTAGAGAGAATGGGGGTAGGGTAGGTGGCAGTAGAGGGTGGGTGGGGCTAGAGAGAGGGCGTATGTTGAGAGAGTGGGGTAAGGGCGGTGGGGGTTGGTGGGAGTAGAGAGAATGGTGGTAGAGAGTTGGAGTAGTGTGGGTGGATTGGGGTTAGAGAGAGTGGGGGTACAGAGAGGAAGTAGTGTGGGTGGGTGAGGGTATAGAGAGTGGGGTTAGGGTGTGTGAGTGGTGCAGGTTGGGGTAGAGAGAGTTGGGTTAGGTTGGGTGGGTGGTGTAGAGAGAGCCGGGTAGGTTGTGTGGGTGGTGTTAGAGAGAGTGGGTGTAGGGTAGGTGGGGATAGAGATAGGGGGTATATAGAGAGAGAGTGGGGTGGTTGGGAGCAACGTTCCCTGTAAGGTGCGTGCCTGTGCAGCCGCACTTTTGATTGGGAAGCCGCGCATATAGTACTCCCTCCAATCATTTTTTTTTTTGTTGAACAAAATGTTATTTTTTTATTCCCGTTGACGGGCTGCATGGCTCAGCCACTCACAACAAGTTGCTGCCAGTGCAGTGACATGCCTTTAATTTGATTGGCTGTAGCAGCGCTTGGATGCACGTGCTGCGCTTATACAGCCAATCAAACAACTGCTTACACGGTTGCTCCCGCCCACTCACTCCAACATTCAAGACCTCGTGCTTTAGGCGTGGCAGCAGGCACCCTGGTTGGCAGCACGTGCTCGGTGCAGTCAAGTGTGACTGCAGCATTTCAGGCCGCATTTCAGGCCTATATGCTGGGCAGTGGGCACTGTCAGTGGCACTGGTGGTGGCACAGTGGTAACTGGTGAGTAAAACAGACAGGGGCACTGGCGGCTGTTAATTTAGGGCAGGGGTGACTCAGGGGCAGTTCGATTAATAATTATAGCTGCCTGCAGCGTTGGTGTGAAATGGGACGCACATGTCCCTCTGCCTGTAACAGGAAGAGGGGCACGTCCCCTTTCACACCGTTTTCTCTTTTAATGTACTGCGCTCGTTGGCTCCTGCATAATCATTTTTGCCATGTGTTTCACTGAGTGTGGGTGGGGTGGGGTAGGCGGTGGGCGCACAAAGGCCTGAGCGCCAAGGTACCACAGTACTAGTAGTAGGGCCCGGCTGGGCCATGTTTGGCTTGGCTTCCTTCTGTGCATCAGTGCACGCTGTAGCCAAACCCTTCCCATGATTGGCTTGATGTGTATGTATCGAATGGCAAGTTTTGAAAAACTAAAGCAAGTGTGTTTTGGTCATTGTCAGTAGCGCTAGCAGACGAGACCTAGAGAGGTAAACAGAGGTTTGCAGTTGGTCATCCGTCCCCGCATTTTTGAGCCAAAATGCAACGTCCCTGCTGGGTGGGCTTGAAGAACAAGGTGCAAACTGAATGCGCCAGAGAGACTCCTGCAGTCCACTCCTAATTACACTGGGGCCTGATTGGTGTTATGTTTGCTTATGCTTCCCAGGCAACCTGAAAATCTTTCTAAAATAGCTCCATTTACAACAGCAAATCAGGGCATTAGAGGTTCAGAGCACTAATCCACAAACACATTTAGTAGAGGAAGAGGACACACACACACATGCTAGCGGTGGCGGGTTGCTACAGGATAGGCCATGCCACATGTTTCATTGAGAGCGGGTGGGGTGGGATAGACAGCGTGCGCACAAGGGCATGTGCGCAAAGGTGCCGCTGCTGCAGTACTAGTAGTAGGGCCCGGCTGTGCCATGGTTGGCTTGGCTCCCTTCTGTGCATCAGTGCACACTGCAGCCAAACCCTTCCCATGATTGGCTTGATGTTTATGTATCGAATGGCAAGTTTTGAAAAACTAAAGCAAACAGGAAGAAGTGCGTGCGGTTTATTTGATGTTTTGGCCATTGTCAGCAGCACTAGCAGACAAGACCTAGAGAGGTAAACAGTTCGCAATTGGTCATCTGTCCCTGAATTTTTGAGCCAAAATGCAACGTCCCTGCTGGGTGGGCTTGAACAACCAACATTTTCCGAACATGCAAACTGATTGCACCAGAGAGACTCATTCAGTCCACTCCTTATTACACTGGGGTCGTCTTAGCCTCCATGTGTGGCGCGTCCTTGTGAAGTATAGCTGTGCCCATATTTTATCTTTGGGGAAAGCCTAATTGCAAAACGAATGTCTTAGCCCCACTCACTACCTGGGTAGCGGCCCTGGGAAGCCATGTATTATTCCCCAATTATTGAATATCGTACCTAGTTGTGCGGCCTATATTCCACCCTGGCGAAAGCCCAAAATAGCATAACAACCTCCATCAACTTGTGTGTGACTGACCTCTGCCAAACTCTGCATATCTCAGTTTCGAGTTCGACCCCCTAACTGTACTACACTTTATATAAAGCCTCCCTAACACGAGGAGCGGCTTTGTTAAGTTGTATACATAATTGTTTATGACTGATACTCGGCTGTTGAAGTCCTTATTTTATTTATTTTATGTACAGGGAGGCACCATGCTCTCCTGATCACAAAAGTGCGTATAATAGATAAGAAATCAGATCTGACTGGAAGCAGTGAGTTTCTTAGAATGGAGTGGGTTTCAGTGACATTCTGAGCAGGTTGTTGAGGGAGGGGGGAGTGGGGCTACTAATAGACTCTCACTCCCGGGCCCGGCGCTGAACAGTTAGATGGGTGGTGGTCTGGAAGGACAACCAACATCAGACTTTTTTAAGTGCAACAGGCAGTGGTACTGCAGTTCTAGCCATCCTTGGAACACATACCACAGTGCTTCCCTAGACCAGCTTGTTGTGGGCAATCAGTCGAGTCCAACTGAGGTGTAAGCTGCACATTTAGTCATCAAGTGTTCTGTAGCTCATATAAGATGAGCATTTTGCTACTTGTACTTTTTGTGTGGCTGCCTGGGATGGTAAACATTTCAAGATGCGAGCTAATAGCCAAGCATAAAAGGCATCTGCCCTTGGCCTGGTGTGATGAATAAAAGTCCTCCACTTGCACATAGACAGCAGCAGCAGTGTAGCACAGTATTTTGTTTTCATGCAAATAAATGCTATTTCTTTTTTAACCCGATAATGGTTAAACTGTTTAACTTCAGAAGATCCAAGTCTTCTTCATCTAAGGAAGGACAAGGGAGTGCTGCAGCAGCTGCCGCACCACCTACGAAGAACGCTTTCAAAGAGGATTGATTAAAGGAAATAGTCGAAACATAGTGCCACAAATCACAAGATAAGGCACATGTGCGACTTGGAGAGATTTTTGAGTACAATGCTGATGTGAGCCTGATTTGCAGAGTATGTGCGGAAGCTAAAGTTACTGGAGAATTTTCTACAGGAAAGAAATGGGCTGATGGATGGAAATTGGACTACACGAAACGCCATTTAGTTGGGAAAGTTCCTATCTCTGCTGTACAGGCTCTCAGGGACAAGAATGCGGCAGAGAAACTGGGGTTTGGAATGCGTAGTATGCTGGCACAAACGTCAACTGAGAGAGGTAATAGATTGGCCATGGTTGAGCAACAACGGTCCAAGCCTCAAGAGGGGAAAGTTCTACTGCACAATGTTTTGCTAGCTGTAAAATTAAACACTTCCATGCTATCTGTGCAAGAAATCACCGATCACATAGCGCACTACACCAAAATACCAGATAGCTGGAGAAGTCAAAACTATGCGTTTCAATTCCTGGAGTCCATCAGCAGCTCAGAAATCTTGGCAGAAGTTCGCAATGCTCCATTTCAGACTCTGATTGTTGATGAAAGCACTGACATTTCAGTCAGTAAAATGTTAGTTATTTACTTTAAAATCAGATCTCTTGCACCAACACCACATTCAATGTGCAAAACTGTGTTCGGTGGAATTGTCAAGTTAACATCATGCAATGCGGAAGCTGTCACTTCAGCAATTACTGAATTTTATGTGCCAATGGTCTGAATCTGCAGAAAATGATGATGTCCACATCAGATTGTGCATCCGATATGCTTGGCAAAAACAATAGTGTTGCTACAAGGCTTAAACAATCTATTCCAAATTTAATTGAGCAACACTGTGTAGCTCACCGTGAAGAATTGGGCATTGGGGATGCTTGGAAGAAGGTGCCAATGATTAGGGAAGTAGAAACCTTGCAAAGAACTGGTTATTATGTGTTTTGCAGATCTCCATTGAGAAAATCTAAATTTGAAGAAATGGCATCAGTCATTGAATGTGAAGCTTTGTCATTTCGACCACTCAGTGAAGTGAGATGGTTATCAAGACATTTTGCATTGAATGCATTAATTCGCAATTATGAGGTGTTGCTAAACTACTTTGATCACGAAATGAAGGAGGAAAATGATCCTATAGCGAAATGCTGTTTCAAGAAATTGTCAGACCCCACTTATCACATTTTTTTGGCAGTGTTGAATGATATTCTTTGCGATCTAGCAGACTTGTCCAAGTTACTCCAAAAAACCAGTCTTACCCCAAATGAAACCATGCAATTTGCACGTGGCAAGATCAACCAGATTAGGGGAAGGTACCTTGGTCAGGAAGTGTTCTGGAGCAGCACAGTTAGAGATCTGATCTCAACATACTCTGACAATGAGAAGGACTTCAGTACTGCATCTATTCTGAGTTCTATTGGTTTGGTGTATGAGCATATGGGGAAAAGGTTTCCAGCAAACAAACCGAAGGACTGGGCCAGTTTTGATTTTGATTCACTAGCCACTCAACAATGCAGCTTTGACTTTGGAATTGAAAATGTTAAGCATCTTGCTGAAAAATACAAAGGCATTTTAGATTGTAAGGAGGTGGGTGGACTGTTTAGAATCAGACCCTACCATGTTTGCGGTGGATTCCATCATTACGCAATATAATGCCTTAAAGTACGTAGTAGCAGAGAGGAAGAAGTGTGGTTCTTTAAAGTGTTTTCAGGGTATGGTGAATTTAATTTCACACTTCAACATGCCATGGAGTACAATGTAGAGGCACAGCTCATGGACATATGCGCCACATTTCAAGCCTCAAGCGCAGAGTGTGAGCGAGGGTTCAATCTCAACAGCATTAAGGCCAAATCATGGAATCAACTGGAAGACTGTCACCTTGACATGCTCATGCGAACAAAGGCCTATCTATTACATAATGAAATAAATCTTGATGATGTGTATCAGCACTGGAAGAGCGGCAAAGACAGGCGAGGGAAGCGTGTGAATCAAGCAGAGTCTGACAGCTCAAAAGACTCAAGTTTCAGTAGAGCCACGGTGGGTACCGCCATTGGCGAGTGGTAGCACCACTGAAGTGTCATATAACAACCACCGTCAACTTCTCATCAATGCCAATGCTGACACTTTGTTTGGCCTAACGTCTCACTTTGTGACTTTTAGAGCTTATTGATGCTTTGCTCATCCGAGAGACCTTTGACTTTTAAAAACAAAAGCATATTAGAAAGAAGCTTTCAATGGAAACCAGTTTATGCTGTTAAACATTTGCTGACACTCCAACTTTAACGAACAGCAATTGGTATGTATGGCATTCACATATCCCTTCATTTAAATGAAATTGTGTAGATTTATATTTTTTCTTGTATTACCATCTCATCAGCTTACAATATATGGCAAAACTGATGGTGCTCTCTGTCCTGTTGTTTTCCTATCTAATGAGAAATGCTTGTTTTCTGTATTATTTACATAATAGTTTAATTCATTTTCTTAATTGATTGTAAAACAATTTATTTTCTAATGTACTACGTGGCTGCTAGCTACTATACCAGTCCCAGTGTGTCCCCCCCACCCCCAAGTTCTTTCATCTTTATATTTATTGTTCATGTTGAATAAAATAGTAAACATAATATACTAAGCCCTTCCTTGTTAGAGTGTTGCCTCTTGCTGGACCTCTGATTTGGTTGCTCAACATTAAGAGTCCTCGTATGATGCTGTACAGCCTGTACTAGTAGTCTAGTCACTATTTTCTTGGCAGACTTTCTGATACTGCCGGGTTAACTTCCAGGACAATCTGACATTACATGATTCAGTGCTTTTTATTTAACTGTCAAATGTACATCCATACCCCCTCTTCTATTAAGTCATCTTTGTCATTAATCATGTTCATGTATTGCTTATTCCATTAAACCAATAGAAAGCATTTCCTTTATATTCCATACATTTAGTGAACTGAGAATGCAGGAGGCGCTACTGCTGTGCTACTAATATTCATTTGTGAGGCAGCATCTGTGCTCCACTAGAAGACCCCTCTGTCCTTCTACCAATCCATCATCAAACGTGAGATCTTGCTAATGTTTAGAGATGTAAAAGGAGACAATTTGAGATTAGCTAAAGTCTTAGGAGGAGAATAGAGCACACAAATGTCCCTTGAAGTAGAGCTTGTTTTGCCGCAAATTCGCATTCCTCATTTTGACACTGTGGAATCGGATCACTAAGCACTTGCTCATTGTGGGCGCGGGCCCGGCGCTGGGTCGACGCCGACCACCACCAGTCTGGCAGCGCATCACTCAGTTGCGCACATGACTGAAAAACAGCCCACACACAACTATTCTTTGGCGCACACAGCCTAAAACAAAATAAAATAAGAGGGAACATTGGTTGGGAGTAGTGAAAGTGGGGGTAGTGAGTTACTTGCAATTCCATCATGGATTTATTAGGGATTTTTGGTGATCCTGCCTGATATTATTTCTTATCATATCTAATCTGTTCATTGTTTCTCCTCCTGACTGTGTGTAGGTTTTGTGTGTAGTAGAGAGTGATTACATTTTTCTTTTTAATTTTTATTTTTGTTGGCAGAGGTTCACAACAGACACATACAGTAAAGCAAATGATACATTCGATACACACATGGACAGTGTTGCGGTAACCACACAGGCAATAGGATTACATGTGGAATGATGACAAAGTACAATAGTGCATGGCATTCAAGTGCTTTCCAATGGTGTCGGAGATGAGCCACTCTCAGAAGTACTCTCTTCTTGATTATTGAGGTTACTATTGAATGCAGACCAAGTGTTCCGGGGACGGGATTGAGCAGGGAGCATAGCAAGGTACTCCTCTTCGCAGTTTCGAGACCAGGTGAGAAGGCTCAACCAATTCTGAAATGTCGGGGGTGTGGGGTTCTTCCAGCTTTGGAGCAGACATTTCCTGGCCACTATGCAGGCCATGTTAAGAAATTTAGCCATGCGTCTAACCTCATCAGCCGCCCACCCCACCAAACAAGACTCCCAATGGGCCAGGGTCGATTATGGTATCAGTTACCTCAGCAAGTGTCTCAAGGATTTTCCCCCAGAAGTCGCCCAATCTGTGACAGGACCAGAACATATGTAAATGATCGGCTTGCTCCGCCTTACAGTGGGGGCAGGAATGTGTGGTGGTGTGGGCGAACTTAGATATTCTGAGAGGGGTGCAGTACAATCTGTGCAACAGCTTATACTGCATGGCTTGATAACGGAAGTTGAGAGAGACTTTTTTCATATGAGGGCACATTTTCCCCCACAACTGGTCTGAGATTTCAAGTGCCAGCACCTCTGCCCATTCGCCGTGTGCCCTGGAGACTGGGGTCGGGGCACTCTCTAGTGACATCTTATATAAGGAGGAGACGACGCCGTGGCGCTTCCCGAGTAAGCAATGTATGCGATCACCGGGGTGTCAGGGGGTACATCAGGGAAAGTGGGCCACCTAGCGCGGAATGCAGCCTGGACCCTGTGGTATTGGAGGATCTCCAGCACGGATCCAGAGTGGCCTGGCTTCCATGTCTGTGGGTCAATGAACCTGCCATCAGGGTAGAAGTCTGTCAGTGCCTGGTAGCCTAGTGTCCCCCAGTGACGAGCCAGCGTGGTGTTGTGTGTAGGTTCCGGCAGGGGAAAGCCCATACGGGAAGCAATTTATAATAGGGGAAGGAGTCCACTGTTGGATATAGCAGTGGATTCCAGGCACGTAGGGTGGTTTCAACAGGACCGATGGGAGAGTCAGGTGTATTGTGCTGATGTACTATGAGGGTCATTGTATTGACACCGGCTCCTGCCAGGGTTTCCAGTTTAACATGTGGGTGGATTGGGGAGCCCGGGTACCAGTGAGTGGCATGCTGTGCCTGTGCGGCTGTCCAATAAGATATTAGGTCGGGGGCGGTGAACCCTCCCTTCTCATATGGAAGAGTCATGTCGGACCATTTCTTGCGCACTGCTCCGGAGTGCCATAGAAACTGATCACATGATTTGTGTAGGCTCGTGAAGTATTTTGCCCCGAGCCATATGGGTATATTACTGAAGGTGTATAGTAGCTTAGGAAGTAGGACCATCTTGATGAGAGAGAGGCGACCGGCAAACGACAGTGGGAGAGGGCGCCACTGTGCCATTTTAGTCTCGGCCTGATGTGCTGTGGCCAGGTAATTATCTGCGAGTAAGGAAGCCCTAGTCAGTGACACCTGGACACCCAAATATCTGATTCCGCCGGGGGACCAGCGGAGGGTGTATTCAGTGGCTGGTTGTTTGGTAGAAGTAGTGAGCGGGAAGGCCTTGAATTTGGAATAATTAATTGTGAATCCTGACAGGGTGCCTATGCGTGTGATGTCTCGTAGTATGGGGTCAAGATGTGTGGCAGGATATCTGATGTATAATAATACATGATCTGCATATAGGGTCATAATCTCCGGGGTGCCCTGTAGCCCTATCCCTCTGTGGGAGTGGCGTGTACTGATATGATGTGCCATGGGCTCTATTGCTGGAGCGAAGAGGATCGGGGAGAACGGGCAGCCCTATGGGGTGCCCCTCAAGAACGTGAACAGATTGGAAGTCAAGGAATTAACGTGAACCCTGGCCACTGGCGAGGTATAGAATAATTTAATGTATCGAATCATATTGGGGCCAATACCCATTGTCTCCAAACCAGCCACATATACTTCCAGGAAACCATATCGAATGCCTTCCGAGTGTCGAGTGTAACCGCGATAGCGTGCGCGTCCTGATCAATTCGAGCCATTACATTAAACAGACGCCTAATACTGTGGGCGGTGGTCCTTGCAGGTACAAAGCCCGCTTGATCTTTGCGCACCAGATGTGTCATAATCGGGAGGAAGCGGTTCGCTATGACCGTGGCGAAAATTTTGGTATCTAGATTCATAAGGGAAAGAGGCCTATATGACCCACATTCATCACCGGGTTTTCCTGGTTTGAGTAACACCATTATAACGGCTTCACGCAGAGAGGGGGGAAGGACAGACATGTGGAGCAACTCGTTCCAGACTTCCAGTAATTTGGGGGCTAATATGGCTATGTGTTCCTGGTAGAATTCAGCCGTGAGTCTGTCGGGGCCCGGTGCTTTGCTTTGGGTTAGGTCTGAGATGGCCTTAAAGGGATGGTCTAGTAAAAAATGTTATTTAAAAAATAGATAGGCAACATAAAAAAAAATACTAGCATTCTCTTTTTTAAAACTTCCTATGTAAAATTTTGAGCTATTCAAGCTCAAAATTTGCAAAAGCAAGCACATGGGCGCATCCATTTTGTGAAATGGAGGCCCTCCTGTGCTGGCTTTTGCTTTTGCGGCACTAATGAAGGAAAAGCCAGCCAGCTGTAGTAAACAAAAGCTACCGCTGGGTGGCTTTCCCTTCATTAGTGCTGTAGGCGGAAGACAGGGACCGGAGACCAGAGCAGGAAAGCTGCAGCTGAATCTCGGTAAGTGCTATTTATTTATTTTTTTTAAAATAAGCACTAGCTGCGTTTTTTTTTCTAAGTTTTCCGGGCTGGAGGAGCCCGGAAAACTTAGAAATAAAACTGCAGCTTTAAAAACGTTGTATTTATGTTTGCGGTCGCTTTTGAAGCGACCGCAAACATAAATACAACGTTATTGTGTTGGAAAACGCTGTGGTTTTTCTTTCCAAGTTTCTCAGGCTCCTCCGGCTCGGAGGAGCCTGAGAAACTCGGAAAGAAAAACCGCAGCGTTTTCCAACACAATCGCGTTGTTTCTGCCTGAATCTGCTTTCCCATTTGGGGCTCTCGGGCTCCCCACGGGGAGCCCGAGAGCCCCAAATGGGAAATCAGCTGTAGGTAGAAACACTACGCGGCATGTAAACATAACCGTGTTGTGTTTCTGCCTGCTGTGGCTTTCACTTTGGGTCTCCGGTGCTCGCACCGGAGACCCAAAGTGATAGCCACAGCAGGCAGAAACACACGCGGTTGTGTTGGAAAACGCTGCGGTTTTTCTTTCCGAGTTTCTCAGGCTCCTCCGAGCCGGAGGAGCCTGAGAAACTTGGAAAGAAAAACCGCAGCGTTTTCCAACACAATAACGTTGTATTTATGTTTGAGGTCGCTTCAAAAGCGACCGCAAACATAAATACAACGTTTTTAAAGCTGCGGTTTTATTTCTAAGTTTTCCGGGCTCCTCCAGCCCGGAAAACTTAGAAAAAAAACCACAGCTAGTGCTTATTTTTTAAAAAAAAATAAATAGCACTTACCGAGATTCAGCTGCAGCTTTCCTGCTCTGGTCTCCGGTCCCCGTCCTCCGCGTACAGCACTAATGAGGGGAAAGCCACCCAGCGGTAGCTTTTGTTTACTACAGCTGGCTGGCTGTTCCTTCATTAGTGCCGCAAAAGCAAAAGCCAGCACAGGAGGGCCTCCATTTCACAAAATGGGTGCGCCCATGTGCTTGCTTTTGCGAATTTTGAGCTTGAATAGCTCAAAATTTTACATAGGAAGTTTTAAAAAAGAGAATGCTAGTATTTTTTTTTATGTTGCCTATCTATTTTTTAAATAAAATGTTTTACTAGACCATGCCTTTAACTATCTCATCCAAAATAACTGGAGAGTCCAGCTGGTTCCTGGTCGAGGGGGAGACACATGTTGTGGGGATTTGATCGAGGAGTTCCCTCATATGCTGTTCAGTGTGTTCCGGGGGTTGGGAGTACAGGGTCGTGTAGAATTGAGTGAATATGTCCAGGATCTGATGATCAGACCACTGGGGAATGCCTTTATCATCCTTTATAGAGGGAATATGGGCTTGGCCCCATTCCCCACTCATCAGAGCAGCCAGTGTTTTCCCGGGCCGATCACCTTCCCCATATTTCCGAGCGGCCTGCAGGCGGCTGAAATATTGGACTTCTCTAGTGGCATGTGTGTTGAATGTCTGAAGTTCCTCGCTAATAAGGGCAAGTTTGGCGGGGTCAGTCGCTGTCGAGCAATCCCGTTCCCATTCACACAGTCTGGTTTCGGAGTGGGCAAGGGCGGCTCTTATAGCTTTTAGCACTCCTGCTTCCCTGGAAATGGACATTCCCCTGGTATATGCTTTGAAGGCAACCCATCGGACACCAATGGGGTAGCCTGGGGGGTGTTGTGTTCAAAAAAGGATTCGATATCGGCCAATATATCAGCCTTGAATCTAATGTCCCTGAGAGCTGCGGATTCGAAGTACCATGTGCTGAATGTCGGGGCGGGGGTTCCCAGGTCTATCAAAAGAGTAATTGGGGCGTGGTCAGATAATGTATGGGTCAGTATCTGCGCCCCCTCCACCCGACCCGTCGCTAAACTTGACACTAGAAATAAATAAATTCTGGAGGAACTGTCATGGACAGAGGAGTAATAAATATATTCGCGCCGTTGAGGGTGTAGTGTCCTCCAGGCATCTTGTATGTTAAGTGTTGTGCTGTGACTATGTAGTCTACGTGCGGCGCTAGTCAGGGGTCTGGAGGCAGTTCCAGTCCTATCAAGGTTAGTGTCCAATATGAGATTCATATTTCCCCCCATATAATCTGAACGTCTACATAGCCCTGAAGTATAGCTGCTATAATGTCAACAAAATCAGGGGTGTCTACGTTGGGACCGTAGGTATTCACAAGCAGGTACTCTCAATTCACTATGGTGCAATGCAGTACGATATATCTGCCAAGGGGATCAATGTAGCTCTTGTGCAGCTTGAATTTAATGGACTTATGAATCATCGTCAGTACTCGCCTGACCTGAGTGGAATAGGAGGTAAAGTATCTATTAGGGCCCCATGATGGTGCCATGCTCCCTGCTAGTCGGCCCATGGAGTGTGTTTCTTGGAGCAGCAATATTTTGCTGCCGTGTCTACTAGCATAAGCCATAATTTTCCGGGTCTTAGTGTGGTTGCGCAATCCCAGAACATTCCAGGACATTATAGTTGTGGGCATTTCACTGGTCTAGTGTACATCCCAGGTCACCTGTCGTGGCATGCCTTTGCGGACTGTGCGGTCGCTCTTAAGGTGCTTCAACATGATGTGGTCTGTTGGTCTCCCATTTTTCTTACATTTACCCAAAGCTGTATCTCCCCCCACCCTCACCACCCAACAACGGCCGGCAGTGCCCCTACCCGCCCCCCACCCAAGTGCACCAAAAATTCCTTCTAACCAGAAGGCAGCGGACTCAAAACTGGGTCCTGCTGCTCTGTGGGCCCAACAGGGGCCAACGAACAAAAACCCCACAAACTTAATCGTTGCAATCGCAATGGGGTGCGCTGTTACCGCGCAGACACCGGGGAAAGGATGGGAGCAAATAGTACCGGTGTGGTACATGTGTCAGCGTATAGCATATAAAAAGAACAGCTGTTACATCAATCAAAAATGTACTTAGGCTGTGATACAAACAGGCCATGAGTTAGATAGGGCAACAGTCCCAAGTGTATTACCTGTTTCTGGCCTCGCTCCGCTACAGAACCAGGGACCGAGAATCGGGAAACAATTGTGTTAATAGGTCAGCCATACAGGGACCCGCAGGGCCACCTGTGCGTAGGGCCATAGTATCGCTCAGGTGCATTCCTTGTAGGAGAGTCACAATGGGTCGTGGGACCATCAGCCTCATTTACATAATGCTTATCTATGGTCTGACATGGATAGACAGTAGACAAATATGAAAGTGAGATTAAACCATGATTGGACCCAGAGAGGTGAGCGGGTGGGGCTCTTAGTGAGTCAGTCATTATCCATGAGGTCTTCGGCGGGGTCGTGCAGGGGTATCTGTGCTTCAATAAACTTTATCACCTCCTCAGGTACCGTGAAAAAATAAAGTTTTCTCCTGAAGATGAATTTGAGGCGTGCTGGAAACAGCATTGCATATGGGATGTTGCGCTCACGTAGCAACTTTTCACGCCGAGGAATTGCTGCGGGTCCTGTTGGACTCCTACTGAGAAGTCAGGGAAAATCTGAATGGTCTGGGAGTCCAGGCGAAGATCTCCTTTCTCACAGGCCAGACGGAGAATGAGGTCTCTGTCTCTGTAGTTTAAGATTCTGGCAATGACTGGCCTGGGGAAGTCGCATGGCTTGGGGCGAGGAGCCAGAGCGTGGTGATCACGTTCCACAGTGAAGAAGGGGGACAGAACTGGGTTGTCAAGCAATTTCTTAAGGAGATCCTCGACGGCCAACTCCATAGGGCCCTTGAGGGCATTTTCTGGAACCCTAATGATACGTACTTTGTTCCTACATGATCTGGATTTCAAATCTTCACATTTAGCCTTGACAGACTTCATGTCGCGCGTGAGCGTGGTGACAGTGTCCTTGAGGGAATGTAACGCATCCTCATTAGCCCCTATTCGAGATTCTGCTTCGGTAATCCTGGTGCCAGCATGATCGAGTTTTGAGTGAGGCAACATTAGCATTAATGTCGTCAAGCTTCTCGTGGAAGGAGGCAATGTTTTTGGTCAGAGACTCCATTATTGCGGTGAGATCCGCGGTGGGAACACTAGAAGGCGAGGGAGGGTCCTCTGGATCAAGTGGCGAGTGGGCCCGATCTGCCCTAGGTGCTGCCTTAGCGAATTTATCCATTGCTCCCACCTTGCCAGTGCCTCTAGAGCAGTTCGACATTGTAGGCCAGCCAACTATGTGGTGTAGGATCCGGACCAGTGAAAGCTGAAGGTTAGAGCTGGGGCCGCCTCATATGATGAGAGGCGGTGGGTGCGGAGCGTCAGCCGGGGAGGAGGGTCAAGGCACCGCCAGGATCCACTACTGGTTTAGGCCATAATGACAGGGGGCAGAGGCCCAGTATGGTGAGGCAGGGTAATAGGCCCAGGTTTCAAAGCCTACGCAGGTGTGAATGGAGCAGTCACAATGGTCGTAGGATGTGTCCATGAGTGGAAGGGGTGTTATGTTTGTGGCCAAACCCAGATCAGAGATAGCCAGGTGTCCCCGCGTGCACCCAGCGCGGCCGGCCCGCCTCCTATGTGGTAAGATAGAAGGGGTGTTGATGATCAATAAACCCAGGCGGCCCCTGCCACACCCATAAAGCTCGGGAGGTCTGGGAGAGCAGGATCCCAGGAGCTTGTAGAAAAATTAGGCTCCCCCCAGCCTAGGAGAGGGCTCCGTACCGCGGCGTCCCCTGATGGCCGCTAATATGAAAGTCAAGTTTGCTGAAGAAGGGCTCCCGCATAACTGGCGGGTGCCCGCGTTGTAGTGCAGTGGCCCCAACCCGCCCCGCGACCGGGCTCACCTGTGCTAGTGTGGAGGAGTGTCGCCGCACCAGCCACAGTCCAGGCCCGGTCCAGGAGGATTCCAGGCCAGGCGGTCACGGCGCACCCAGCGGCCTGCAGCCACGGATGGTGTATGGTAAGTAGATGAGGGCTGGAGGGCCCTCTCAGTCCAGGTAGGTTCGGGGGCCTCCGTGGGACGGATGAATGCCGGTGCAGCTCTCCGGATGGGGCACGGGGCTCGGCAACAGACGGGCACCGGATCACAAACGAGGGGCAGTCGGGCTGGCGCAGAAGCCACACTGCCCTCCGAGGCGATGGAGAGAGGTCTGCGTAGCAGCGTCCTCCAGGAGCAGGGTGTCCGGTGTGATGAGGAAGTCAGCCACGGCCCGCCCAGGGCCACCACTCCAGTCGGCTGCACGGCCACACCCAGCGAACGAGTCTCAGATGCCGTATGTCGGATAGGAATGTCCGATTTCAGTCGGAATTGAAGCAAGTGTTGCTCAGCACATTTATGCAGCCAGTAGAGGCGAAGAGCCAGTGAAAATGTAGAAGATGCCCGCTCATGGATAGTGATATTGAGAAGTGCCGCACAGAGCTCTCGAGCTAAGCAGCCATTGCATAGGCTGTTCAACAGCGCCCCCAGAGAGTGATTACATTTGACCTTGTTATGAAAAGGTCAAAAACATGATAGTGAAACAGCCGCTTGTCGATGTGATGTGCTGAGCATGCATTTGAAGAGGTGAGGACATTTGGCAGGAGGGGGGTCTATAGTCACGGCACACGGGTGGCTACATTCCTTAAACAAGCACTGATCTTGTAGTTCCCTCACACTTGCCTTCAGGCCAAATTCTGTGTGATGAATCATTGTGGAGCACCCATGTTATCGGTTTGCCAAGACATTCACTAAAGTACATGTCTTAACATTTATATTGTGCATTTAAAATGTCTGTGTTTGTCCAACTCCTTGGATTCTGGCTCCCGATGGGGAGTTCATAGTGGTCTGATAGAGATTGAAAAGCCCTCAAACCAATGTAGACATCAATGCTTAAGCAGTCATAATAAAATATATACATCATTGTGGCCCGGGAGATGAAGCAAGGCCATGAGGAAGTGTGATATATTGATTGCCTTAGTGATATATTGATTGCAATGGTAAGGCATTCACCGGCCACATGCTGCTTGGAACAGGACGACAGAAGGCTGCAGGAAAAGGAACTATGGATCTGCATCAGAATATCTGGCAGAGGAAATAAAAAGTGCCTTCAATTGGAAGCTCGCTTTCTTGGCTGTTTTTGACTTTGGGAAGAGGAGCTGCCCTGCAGAAAGTCCTTCCCTGGGGCCAAGCTGCCCCTGGCTTCTGTTAGGGAGAATTCTCTGTTAAGGCTAATTTCCCAAACCTAGTGAGTCTCCCAGCAGCTTTGCTGGATTTTTGGGGTTTATTTTTTTCTCCTGCTAAGAGTGAGACTCTTTTCCCCCCACTCTTAGACATGATTTGAGATATCCTTTGACTTTGTAATGTGTATTATGGGCTATGGGGTCTTTTACTCCATATGGTTTCATGTGGTTTTTGGTAAGTGTGATACACAGCACCCTCAGTGCAGTAACACAGGGGTGTCATAGTGACCCCCAAACATAGACTCCATACCCTGGGACTGACTACTGTCTCCCCGGGCATGTAAAGTCACCATTGACTTTACTAGTCTTAAATTGGGAACAGAACCAGTACAAACCATCATATTGTGGAAGTACTGGTAGGGGTAATTAGATTGCCCCTGTGTCTGTTTTTCGAGGGGGCACTGTGCAGTCCCCCCTCGTCGAGTTTCTGGCTGGTGGCAGTGGTTACCATGCAACATATTCCTTAAGAATATTTACTATGGAATTTTCCCATTCATTTTAAACGCACCACTTTTTGGTGCAATGTTAAAGATACCGCTGGGTTATTTATTTAATATTTATTCCCCGGTTGGGTCTTTTTGCCAGGACTCGGTTTTAAAATGGCATTTGTGTTCGCCTCTGTAACTCCAACCCAATTCGAGCCCTTTGTTCCACTTTTTGGCGGGCTTCAACACAGAAGCCTCCAAATGTGGTGCCACTCTGTCTGGGTCTACAGGATGTGTGGGAGGGGGGGTTTAGGCACCCTGGACTGAGTTGCCTCAGCAACTCAAGTCGCACTCTTGTGTGATTGGCCCAGTGGTGAGCCGCCCAGCTCACCACTTAGCATGTTTGAGTGACAGCTAGGACTGATGAATGGGGGTTTTCTGCATAAAAGCAGGGCTTTGGGGACTGGAACTTCAGACGTCGCCACAGGACCAAAGAATCCGAAGAGGGAGAAGCTGAGCCGACCTGCAACGACGACACCACCGGTGGAGCCCTGCTGAACCGCCTCACCACTTCTTCCAACGACAGAGGAGATCTTCATCCCGAAGAGTCTTCTTCCTTTGACTGGTGGGGATAACCAGTTTGCCCGCCTTTTCGCCTTCCCGGATCATCTCGTGGCCGCCTTGCCTGTGCCAAGCACCCCGGCAACTGGGATACCACGTTTTACCACTACCGCGAATAAAAGGGTAGTACCTTTTAACCGGAGAACTCCGCGGCTGGTTTCTTCCCTGGCAGTGCAACTACCTTCAGCTCTCCTCCACTTCTAGACCTTCTCTTCCTCTGGACGACGCCGTGACTTGCACCCGCTGCCAGGAACAACTGCCCCCGCTGGAGGATTCTCTCCACTTTCAAGGTACGGTGTCCGCCTGGCCTCCCTCGCAATGGTCTGTGTGGGGTGTCTCTTAAATCCTCAATTTACCACTTGGGTTGGCCCTAGGCTGGCTAACTGAACTTTTCTGAGCTGAACTAATTCCTTTTTGAACTCTCTGCAAGACTTTTCAAGCCTTTTAAACTGTGTGATCTTGGGCGCATTGGTATTCTGCTCTCTCTAAGAGGGAGCCTGGCCTCTGAACATTTTGCTCACCAGTAGACTTTGACTTCTCTGCCTTGCTGGGTGCTTCTAAAGTATTGTGTTGTGTGGTTTTCTAATTTCTGCCTTTTCCCTCCCTTTTTTGATAACTTATTGGAGTGCCATCTTCAGTTAAGCGCTCACCTCTGTCTGAAAATAAGTGGTGTTAACTAAGACTTCTCTAATAAGGAATAAGGGATGTATATATATTAATAGTGACTGTGTTTTGAACTTGCTTACAATAATAGTGCTGGAGTGTTTCTAAGTGTGTCTTTAAATAAATAATTATATACTTTGATACCAAAGCTCTGGTCAGTGTTTGCTTGTGCTACTGTATTTTCGTACCTATCTTGTATACTCTATATACTGTCTAACTCTTCTTGAGAGAAGTCTGGCTGCTCAGCCACAGCTACCAGGTAAATCTGGGTGGTACAGACTGCTACCAATTGGGTTTACTGCCAACACCTGTAGTCTTAAGCATTTTGCAGTGGTCCCTAAGGGAACTGCACAGGTTTCTGCCGAACAGCTTCTGTCACCAGGCCCTGCGGAACTGCTGTTCAAACCCTGCTGCTGTGACTTTGGTACATAACAGGTGAGTCAGCAGATGTAAGCCAGCAAGGTAGCAACCAAGCAGGCGAGGAGAGCAAGAACGCGGGAGGCTGTGAGGCAGGCCGTGAGGCAGGCCGTGAGGCAGGCCTTGAGGCTGAACGAGCAGAGGAAAACACGCAGGCACCTTGCTGAAGAACCTCAAGTGGAGTTCTAAAAAGGATGACATGCACACCAAGTGAATTTTAAAGTATTTAAAAGTAAGGACATTGCATTCTTTTCTACGTAGCCTGCAGCTGTGTACTTGACTTTCTTCTTTCCTCACAGTCTGAACAGTCATTTCCGGCTTCACCTTGCAGGAGTGGTGTCCCATAGTGTGGACCAAGAATTGAGTCAGGTTTCAGGAAAGCGTGGTTCAGGCAGCTGTGCGCTGGCCTTCATTCATCCGAGAAATGGAGTTTGTTTCAAAGGTAAACACAGTTGCCTTGCTTTACCAATGTTTATTCTATCCACTAACACACAGCATTTGTATTGTTTGAGATTTCTTATTTGTGGCAGTCACTGTGTTCCTTTACATATTGAAGGTTTTCTGGGGTTGTTTGGCCCTAATCATGTGAGTGGAGGCAATTATAGAATTACTGAAGAGGCACCAGAGAACATTTTAATTATTTCAAAAGTATCAAAAATATTTATTTGAATTGATACAAAACAGTCTGAATGTTGGACGAGTATGAATGAGTGAATACTTTAACTTTTTCTGTCCTGTATTCTTGTGTGTGGTCATTGTGTAGTTTTTTCCTGCTTCTAATTGTATTTTCTAGCATTAATTGATGGCTAATGTTTCATTTTTTGATTGTGTATCAATTCAAATAAATATTTTTGATACTTTTGAAATAATGATGTTCTCGGGTGCCTCCTTTCAGAAATTCTACTTCTCTTACAGCACCCAGTTACTGATCTGAACGCCATAGGTGGTATTCACTTTTGCATTTCATGCCTCTCCATTCCCAAGGGGCTGCAATTGTCTACCCACACTGGGAGTTGCAAAGTACCCCAATCAACAGAGCCCAGGCCACCACCACACCGTTCAATGCACTCAATGCTCATACGACAGCAGCACATTCCAAGCCTAATGGCAAGTCTGCAGCACCATTTCGGAGCACACCTTCCACCACCTGTGCTATACAAAACTCTGTTTAACATTGACATCAGGCATGGTGCCATGTATGCTCTTCGACCTTACAGCACTCCTTCCATCACCTTAGTGCTTTTGCAGCTCTTCACTGTGCGCAGTGCTCATTCTGCGCTAAGAGTGCTCCTTCGGCCACCCTTTACACCCACGTAGTGCTCCTACCACCCCCCCCACAGTACTCCACCCTGCTGCCCCATTGTCATTCCACATCACTGGAACTCTTTCTGCGCCCTCCCGTTTCAGACAAATTGTTCAAAAAGATTTGACCAAATTTGTTCACCACCATTAGTTCGAAGCCGAAGATACCGAACATGAAGAGGTGGGGTTGTGGGAGTGCTGCGGGGGGTGCAGGTGTGTCCCCTGCTTCCTAAATATTGCAGGCGGGGGACCCAAAAAATTTAAATTAAGGAAGAAAAAAGAAAGGCTGTGGACGGAGAAAAGGGAAATGGGGGGGGGGGGTGTTTGTCGGTGTACAGGCGGTTTGGGGGGGGCATGTTTTTTTTTACTGAGGTAAAAACATATTCACAGCGAAAGTGACTACGGTCAATGCTGCTGAAAATCTTTTTACCTCGGTCAAACAACCCAAATCCGCCTCCGCCGAGTGCTTTGTAACTAGTTGCTTTATAATAAACACAGTGGGAGACACTGCTGGTGGGATTGAATTTCTCATATTTGTTTGCTCTAGTTAATGAAAACACCTGCAGTTCAAATGATTCGTCCACTTTTCACTGGGTAGACTCTTGCGCCAAGCCTAGCCCAATATCCAGACCAGGCCCGATAGCAGGCGCTGCTCTCAAGAAATGTGTCCTTCACAGCTGCAGCACTAATCTAATTGTGTAAGACCAACATTCTGTTCCCAGCTGCTGTATGCTGCTCAACCTGACACACTATCTCACATTTGGACACCAACTACCTCTTACCAGCAGCCAAATGTTGCTCTAGATTCCTGATACAACCAAAACACTATATGGCCACTATTGCTCACTACAAACTATTAAACAATGCTCTTGCTCTAACCTCTAAATATAATGCGCCTCATTATTACATTATTACTCCTTTTTCACTGTGTAAGGCTCGGTGATGCTTTCTAAAGTGTGTCAAAGCTACCAATCCATAAGGCAAAATACTGAGACTAAATTACCAACTCTCTTAATTGAAACCCTTTCCATGGTTGGGGAGTTGCACCTGCATTCTAACACTCCCTCCTCTCTCCCTTCCCTTGCCCTATATGAATCATCTTTGGGTTCCCAAACTTTACACGTATGACGTAAGCTTTCTCTGCTTCAGTCATATTCCTATGGGGTACATGTCATAAAGCAACATCCCCCATCCCCTGCAAGATCTACCCAGTGTTCTACATAATTATCAGGGTCAGGTGAGGGGTAACAAAGGGTCCTATTCTTACCATATATTCTCACCATATTGTGTTCCTTGTCGCTATTCCATTTCTCCATTTTGTGTGAACACGTGCCTTGAGACAGGAGTGGCCTTACCTGTTGTGAGGGTTAGGGACATCATCATTGCTCCTATGGGTAATGTCTTGGAGCAGCATCGAAAAACAAGCTGACAGGAACAGAACACAAGTAAAAGGACAACTATGGGAACTAGCATTTTTAAGGCTAGGTCCAACCAGGAGGGAGCCCATGAAAACTATGAATCCAGCCAACCATCTTCTCCCACCTCGCTTCTTTTTCTATGGCAATGCATAAATTGTGCAGGGCCCCTGTGGTGTGTGTAAAGGACCCGTGGGGGGGAGGGGATTTAGGTGCAACAGGAGATTCCCATTTTCTTGCAAACTCCCCCCTCCATGGCCGTGAGGAGATCCAAAATGTACTTGTACTAGTGTGTCATCAAACATATGGCCCGCAACTCCTCTTTGATCCAGTTGAGGCCATGCTCAGTCTCATTTGCGACCTGCAGCATTTGCCACCCGCTAATCTGCAACCATTTGGGTTTTGCTGCAGGTTTGATACCTGAAGCCAGTAAGGATGCAAAAAACCTTTGTGAATGTGTGCAATTGGTCCGGTATTCTCTTGGGCTAGTTGGATGATTCTTGAGAGAGGTAGTTCAAAGGTTTATAGCGAGCAGAGCTCATTGATCGACGGATATACTGGTGGGGAGGGGCCACAGTTGGAACTTGGGGTTGCTTTGGCACATTTATGATGGTAAGGCGAGCATCAGGCATGATAAAAACAGCAGAATGTAAGTCTACAGGGTGCACACGCCCTTCCAAAAAGGTGCAAGATGGATATACACATAGTTCCCGCATACCCAGAAGGGGTCCATGAGCGCTGCAGTGCCTCCAGTCAAGTCCAGTATATATAATAGGCCTCATTACAAGTTTGCTGGTCTGAAAACAACAGTACCGGTAAGCTTGCCGGTACCATTGTTACCGGACCAGAAAATTATCATTCTGCAAGCAGGAGCCATTCAGACCACCAGTTCTGACCTGGTGGGTGGAACGGCACCTGCTCGCAGACCTCGACGGATGCACCGGCACCATGCATGAATGGTGCATCCGTCCTCCCCATTCCCATTGAGTCCAATGGGACTCAAATGAGAATGGGGAGTAATATTTTCTGGTGCCCAGGAATGGGCAGTTACTGGGTCCACCGAGGCTGTAATGCCCTGGTAATTGCCCATTCCCGGGCGCCGGAATATTCATGACTGCGGCAGCAGCTGTGCCGGTATGAACCGGCACAGCTACCGCTAGGTTCATGATGACCCCCAATGTCCTTCTGCTGTGCTCATTGGTACCGACAGGCACACTGCCATTGCCCCTGACACACAAGGAGAAACATGTAAGTATCTGTACATTAGCAGGCTGTTCATTCATCTGTACCCAGGTAAGCTTCCACACATATTTTTTCCATACTTCATAACTACTTTCATTTACATGTACTACTACTTCGGAAAAATAAAAGACCTGAAGGCCCCCCTGCTCTGCAGCTCACCAGCCCCTCCCCCATCTGTTGTCAGAGAACACAGCACCTTCCAATTTTAATTGCAGTCTGAGTTGACACAGCACTTGCTCCTTATTCTCAGAACATTGACTGGTGTCTGGTTGTAGCACAGTGGCTTGAACCTTGTGTCCTTGAAACAACCCTCGTACCCTACATAGGGCTAGGTGCACTAAACATTGTGCTATAAGAGGTGGCATTTCTCTGTGGATGAACAATCTGGGAGTGTCAGTTGCCTGTGGGATCAGGGAACACATATAACAGGAATATTTTGACCTCTCTCTTCCCACCTTCCGCATAATAGTATACCAAAGGCTATCCATGTCGGGGAGATGCACATCAGCAACAGCATCTAAGAAGATCAATTTATATTCAGTGTCCCCATGTTCAGCATGCCTATATTCAGTCTCTCTATATTTAGTTTCTCTTTTGCCTCTGGGCATTGATACACTCTTATTTGCTAACATACGTTCTACTTAAGTGTCATTATACGTATAACCTCCCTTTATATGATCCCACCATATAATTTGTAACAAACGAAAGGAAAGAAAGAGAGAGACATATAATACACAACATCATTTCTTCATGCGATGGGTGCTCCTGGAGGCTGAGAAGGAAAATTAAACACGTGTTTAGCCAACAGGACACAGTCCTTCCAGAAATATCAAAACCCTGTAGGAAACACTCATCTTTTAGGACTGTCCCTACTGTGTGTCCTAGGTAGGAGGGCCAGTAGTGGTGTCCTTCTTGATGTCTGTGAGATGTAACCAGTATTTGAGTCCTTCCACTTTCACAGAAGAAGGCGTAGAGAGAAAACTTTCTAGAGCCCGTGGAAGCGCAGACCATTCAAGTTTCTGACGAACGACTGGACAAACACATAACTGAGGTTGTCAAAGAGATGCTGGCTCGATGATGTCTGTTGCAGCCAGCTGTTGTAGACGTGGTGCAAGCTGTCAAGACATAATTCTTACACATTTGGTTAAGAATGTGTAAAGCCACGCTCTCCACATCAAATGATTACACTATGTTCAGGGCTGATCGCACACTGGGCAGAGGAGGGCGGTTGCTCTCATGTGCAAGACAAACCTACACTGTCAAGTTATGCCCCACATTTCACCTGACGAATTTGAATCCCTCTGGATCAAAATAAAAACGTCACCCAAAACATCTTTTAATGTGTTGACAATCTACAGGCCCCCCTAAAACTATGCCCCTTTTTGAAGAGCAACTATTCCATCTAATTGCTCACATCTCTAAATCCAGAAATCCTCTTATAATTATGGGAGACTTCAATGTCTAGGTGAATTACCCTCTTGATAAACAAGGTTCCATATTGTTGGATTGCATCAGATCCACTGGACTCAAACATTGGATTACTACTTCTACTCAAAAGAGCGGTCATACCTTAGACTGGCTCATTTCACAGAATCTTGACATCTCTCAACTCACAGAGTTTCCATGTGTATGGTCTGATCATTCTCTTATTCAGGCTAGAATCACGTTACCTAATCCACCACCTACATTAAGTTCAGTGCCTCGCATTCGTAAGCTTGCCAGGAACCTCAAAAACATCACAGCTGCCAATTTCTCTGCATTATTGTCCTCCAATCTGAGGTCTCTTGACAGTTTCTCTGATTCTTCCTGCTTGATGGAATATCTTACCATATCCATTAAGGAAGCTATTGAAGACCTTGCGCCCATGAAAATGAAACTAATCAAACTCAAAACTAATCAGAATACTTGGTTTAGTGAAGATATCATAGCCCTGCAGACAAACCAAAAGGGCACTTGAAAGAACTTGGCGTAAGAATTGTAATGCACTCAATCTCTCAGCATATAAGCAGTCTTATTATATCAGCTAAAGCTACCCACTACAATAAAAACATTGTTAATGCTCAGTCTAATGTTGGAGAACTTTTCAAATTCCTAGCCGAATTCCAAGATCCCCCAGCCATCAATAGTGATCTCATTAAAAACTCAGCGTTGGGCCAAGAAGTCCATAACGGCTTCATATCTAAAATCACAGCCCATAAATAAAATATCAAAAACACTCTCAACGCCCAAGACTTTGCTTCACCGGTATGCATACCCAATATTCCCACTAATACTGACAATAACCTTCCATTGTTCTCGTTCAGTCATTACTCTGAAGAACCAGTGCAAAATGTTGTTCAAGACCTTAAAGCCACTTCATGCCCTGGAGATGACTGCCCCACTAACATCTTCAAAGAGTCACTTGACTTACTGGTTTCTTGGCTCACCAAGTTAATCAATGTATCTTTTGATGAGGGCTCCATTCCATCCTCCTTAAAAACTGCCTGGGTAACACCACTGTTGAAAAAAGACAATCTGGATCCATTGATTACAGATAATTATAGGCTGATAACCTATGTGCCTTTTATTCTTAAAATCTTAGACAAATTGGCATACATTCAACTGCAAGCACATATGGAGGAACAGAATATCTTGGGCACACGTCCGTCTGGCTATCGAGCAAGGCATGGTACAGAAACTGCCATTCTTGACCTTAAGTCTGCTCTGGCTGGCATGGCAGATAAAGGTCATCCAGCACTGCTGATGCTCTTGGACCTCTCCGCAGCCTTCGTCCTTGTCGATCACACTCTACTAGTGAGTGTCCTCGGAGAGGTCGCAAACTGCTCCACTCTGGCATCCAACTGGATTGCTTCTTTCTTGGGACCTCACACCATTCGGGGCTGTGTCGGGAATGACCACTCTTTCCTTATCATATAAACCTGCAGCGTTTCTCAGGGTTCTTGCTTATCATTGCTCCTATGTAACCTATAGATACGGCCTTTGCTCGACTTGTCTACAGCTCAGCACACTTTATAAGCAGGACTTCTGCGCTCTTAATAACATCTACAACGCCATACACAGTTGAATGGCCTGTAACACTCTGGCCCTCAATTGTACGAAGACCGAACTCATGATCGTGGCCACCAAAAAAAGTCACAGTAAGCTTACAGCTGACTACTCCAGTTTTTTTATTGCTGGTCATAGTATTGCAGTCTCCAAGAAGGTGAAAACCCTGGGAGTGGTCCTTGATGATGAATTTCCATGAAGCCCCATGTTTCTCACATTCTGTCTGCATGTGGTTTCATCAACAGGCGCATCGAATATATTCGTCCTTTCAACACCACTGAAAACTGCGCGTTGCTCTCCACTGCCCTAATCAACTCCAGGCTGTATTATTGCAACAGTCTGTTGGCCGGCACTACCTTTCTTAACATTGGAGTCCTTCAGGTCACGCAGAATAATGCTATAAGCACTACTTTACAGCTCTTTCTGCGTACACACGTCTCCACATTTAGAAGAACCTTACACTGG
The DNA here is from genome assembly GCF_040938575.1 of Ambystoma mexicanum. NCBI lineage: Eukaryota > Metazoa > Chordata > Amphibia > Caudata > Ambystomatidae > Ambystoma > Ambystoma mexicanum. Next base: position 45,085,987 of record NC_090922.1, read on the forward strand.
CTTCCCGTGAAACAAAGGATCTCACATAAAGTTCTTACATTGGATCACAAATGCTTGTCTCGTTGATGTCCAGCTTACCTATTTGATTGCACCCAAAGTAACACGTCCACCAGAAATCTTCGATCATCTGCAGCACTTACCCTTCTCCAACCCAGATTTAAACTGGCGCGTTTTGGTGGCACAAGCTTTGACGTTCAAGTTTCAATTCTCTGGAACTCTCTTCCAGTTTCTATATGCCTTATCAACAATGTTTCCTCATTTAAAAAGACCATTAAGACTCATCTTTTTAATCTCAGCCCTGATTAATGTCTTTCCTCTCTCTTCCTGCTTCCTCCTGGTTTGATCTGATCTCTCTGTTCGCTGTGTGTTATGTGTGTTATGTCTTGTTTTATGTGCGCCTTGAGGCCTACGGGCATGAGGCACAGTACAAAAATTAAAATGAATAAATAAATAAAAATAATTCCCTACGGTATTCCTGAAACTCATCCTCTAGAATATGAGCGGTTTTGTGGGCATCGGAGGCTGTAACTGGTGTGTGCAGCCACTATCCCGTCACCATTACGTGAGGTGTCAGGTGGTGATCTTTCCCTGACTGATTTCCGAGATTAAACAAAGCTAGGGGGAGTCAGTGAAACCAGTTCTTCCCCAGAAAGTGACAAAGCTTTGACAAGCGCTGCTTTAATAAGCCATTTAAATGCCTCACAATCCCGTTGGCTTGCCGGTGGTAAACTGAACATAGTTTGTGGTTTACTCCAAGTAGGGATGTTATTGCTTTAAACAGCTTGTTTAAAAAGTGTGTCCTATTTTCTGATTTCAGGACATCACATATTCTTCATCGAGGAAACACCTTGCATACAGAAAATGTGGCCGCAGACATGGGTCAGGGTGGCCGGAGGGCCCTACTTCAAGCCAACGAGAGAATGGGCATACCACAACGATCAAGTAACGATAGTGCACTTGATAATCATGTCAACATAAGAAGCTCCCAAAAGGGCCCTGAGGGGCAGGGCAATGTTCTGTTCAGCGTTCTTAGGGTGTGGCATGCACTGAAAAGGTGGCAGGTGGTACAATGACTACAACATTATGTACATGCTCCTGCAGATTGGGGAAAAGCCAGTCCTCCTGGATAGCAGCAGAAATATATTGCTTAGATGTATGCATAGGTGAAATTGTTATATTGCCACTGTGAGCAATTCATGAGGCATTTCTACTTTACCTGTAATATTTTGGCTTCAAATTAGGTCCCTAGGTGAAAGAGAATATCCTCCTTTGACCCACAAGTCCTTCTCTTGTGTGGTGCTTGTCCCTGTAGTTTGATTATCTGCATCAAAGGGGTTGAAGTATATGGTGCATCAGCTGCCCCTGCTGAAATGTTATGTCAGGGTGGTCTTTTATGTTGAGTACTTTTCGGTATGCTGCTTCCTTCGCTGCTTTGTCTGCTGCATCATTACTTGAGAAATTGGATCTGTGTTATGCGTATGGGCTGCACAGTTTATCCCAGAAACCAATGAGGGACCTGTTAATGCATCAATTAATGTAGCTCAAAATGCTGCATGCTGCATGGGTTCCATCGAATTTATGAAACACTCACCTGCGCCATCAAGACCATCCTGAATGCACGTTGTAAGTAACATATGCCGAGTGAGAATAAATGGTAACTGAGGTGCCTTTTCACAGTTTCAATGCTTCTGTGAGCACTATGATCTTGGCTGCTTGTGCAGAATAATGTGTGGGCAGTCGCTTTTTTATCAAGAACTCATACTCCCCATCAAGGCTCACAACTGATGCACCCATGTGTCTATGTCCCGTCGCTTCCTCCCCTCCTCAAGTGAATCCTCTCAGACCTTTGTCATGTCACCTTGAGCACCTTAATATGTCACACAAGGGTGTACTTCTTCAGCTGGCTGTATGGGTTCTGCAATGAATGTCACTGGGTTCACTCTACAATATCTAACAATGTGAAATGAAGAGTTGGACAATATGACCTCGTAGCCAGAGTCTCTCTATGTGGTGAGGGTTGATTTGGACCTCTCTGAAATAGCAAAGACTGTGTGTTCTACATATAAAGTTACTGGGCAATGTGAAGAATCCTACGGATCCCTAATGGAAATCCTGCCTAAAGTCTCCTCCCAGGTTGCCAGGGGTAGGCAGATGCTTCCTGATCCTAACCCTGGGGTGGTGTACTGCGGGAGGATCACCGGGAAGGACACAGGACCCAGGCTGGCAAGGAGATTCTGTGGGATGAGGCGCAGTATGTTTACTCTGGAAGGAACAATCTTCCCAAGGTACCTAAAGAGGTAATGGCTTATTGTCATATTAGATTTAGGATTGCGGACACAAACTTTGCCAAAGAAAGATCTATTTCACCTTCCTCACTCAAGGGTATAATGTAAAGGAATATGGAACCGTTGTCTTCAGTAAACCACCTTACTCTGTAACAGCTAACTTTCATAGTCCATATCTTAATAACATTAATGGAATTAAATATACCCTTAAAAGTAACTCAAATGTTACAAAAGTGAACTTGGTTAAAGGAAACTACAAGTTCCAGAATTCCTGAAGGACTGACACAAGGAAGTGGGCTGAGGAGGCATGCACTTGTAAAAGTCAGGCAATCAAGCCTAGCAGCCATTTCAGTAATCAGGCAATTACGCCTAAGAGCCCACACCTGAAGGAACATTGGAGGCATACAAGTACCCCTCAGGTGCAGTCAATAGAAAGGAGTAGAAGGAGCTGAAACGTTAGCTGGAGTGGAGGCTGTAGCAATAGAAGTAGAAGAAGGCACAAGGCTGGCAAGCCAAGCAGAAGTGGGAGAACAAGAGGGAATGCCGGAATGTGGAAACTGCAGATTTCACCTGTGTTTTCAGATAGTCCTGTTCCCCCAAACAGTGAAGTGCAGAGGCTGTGCAGCAGAGGAAATGAAGGAGAGATCGTTTTCCCCATGTAAGCCTGATGGCTGTGGTTGCCGAGCTGTGAATGTGTAGGAGACTGAGGCAAGAAGCAATTGTGAAGCTGAGGATCTCAGGAGTAAGAGGAACTCCCAAAACGTGTGCCTGGACCGTAGACACGTGTTCAGGAGAAGGGTGTGGGTCCCCAGCGAGCCAGAAGCAGTAGAAGTTGTGGTGGAAGTCGGGAAAGCATTGAGACACACAGTGCAAGTGTATAATAACTCGGTGAGTGAAGCACAGCATTCTTACACAATGTGCAAGCCTTGCCGGTAACAGTATCCAGCTCGTTGTTAACTCGCATAAGGCTATGTGCGAGTAGAAGTTGTTTGTTGCATCTAAAATATTATGAACAATGTAATTGTAGAACTTGCGTATACTATGAAAGATCTCTTGCTCGCGTGAGAAGCGAAAATTACTGAAATCCATTGTTCCATTATTTAAAGACTGTTGCTGTTGAAAAACATTTTTTCAGACCATTACCGAATACCTAACCCTGACAATACATGAGTTACAAACCTTAAAGTGTGAAAGCTACATCAAAGAATGGTTGTGTGTGCCTAATTGTGATTCCCAAACGGGGCCTGAACTCTATCTGTTACCTTTACACAGGAATACAATTACATATCCATCTTTAATCCTTGAAAACTACTTCAAAGAGAGGTTTTTTGTGCCTAATTGTGTTTCTGCAGAAATACTGGATCTTGTACTATATCTAAAAGTGACCTATCTTTCATTCATGAGAAGTTAAAGAGTATGAAACTGTTGAAGAGAATAATAAGCATTGCCCAAGCCAAGGGGCACCCCATACTTACAGTGAAACCAACCTTTCAGCAATACTGTGAAGTTACTAACAGTTAATTGGCCTAAACAACAGTCTGTAAGTATTTCCTGAAGCTAAGAGAGTGGCAGCAAGGCTTCTGGGTAATTCATTGGGCTGATAGCTGGCAGAAAGGTGTAGGTAAAGTTGGGTAAGGGGAACTGGTTGCTTGCAAAGACTATTTTGAAGCAGACTCAACCTGTAATAGCCAAGACTGTGGAAGCCAGCGAGGAGTGAGTCTAAAAGGCAATCCCAGGTTGTTGTTGTGTCTGATAGACATGAGAGGCAAAGAGGCTGCCCCTTTGAAGAAAGCTGTTCAGATGGAGTGTGCCTGGCCTATCTGAGAAAGTTGAAGTGCTTTAAAAATCTATCTTGTCAAAGTCTGCCTAAAAATCCTTGAACTGTGGCAGTAGTCCAAAGTACTAAAGCTGAGGTGGTATATCTGGTTGTCAGTAGATGCTACATTGCAGTTGGCTAAATCAAGGTGAAATACTGTGGGCCAAAGGTGACTGTTCTCATAATGAAGCAAGTAGACATATAGTTGTTGAAATGGAAGCACCAGCAATAAGAAGTCATCCTGACAAATATACCATTGTGAATGCTAAAACTATAATTCAAGAAATCCTAACTGTTAACCAAGAACTGTGTCTCATTGGCAGTGTGGATATTGCATCTTCTTTTGAACTGTGGTAAATATTCCTGTTGGAGTGACAAAGCATTGTGGCCAGGATTACCATTGGTGCTATAACATTTCCTTTTGAACTGTGGCAAATCTTCCTGTGGGAGTGACAAATCATTGTGGCCAGGATTACCCTTGCAGCTATTTTGCTGGAAATGGAAAGTGGATAAATTCACCCAAACATTTGTTACCAGTGGAACTTTTGTTAATTAACTTTTACATTGAAGCATCAAGAGCTGAGTTAAAATATGTCTTTCTTTGGTTCAACATTTGCGTAAGTGACTTTGACTCCTGGGGAAGGGCAATCACCCAGGACATTGGAAGGCTATGTAGGAACTATGCATGTTGTTCATGTCATGTTGAATTGCCAGATCTTTTTTTTATGTATTTGTTGTTTAGTGTGAGGGCCAGTGTTCCTGTGTTAAAGTGAATTCCCTTGGCTTTAGGTCAGGCAGGGAATTCCTTGACAGAGTAGGAACAGTGATGCATTTTGACATATTTTCTTTTATAATAAAATGGCTTATCTTGAGACATCATCAAACAGTTGTCCACCTCGCATTACTGACCCCTCACATTAGCCTGCATTACAGGCCCAATGTAGTAGGCCATGGGTTTGTGTCACATGCATGTGTGCTGTGTAAGAACAACCATCATTACTAGGCCATTAGAATATGAAAACAGGAAAAGCTTTTTTGCATAATCATGTGTTGCTAACACTGGGGCATTGGTTATCACATTTTTACGTTCCACAAAACATGTGTTCATGTCTCCTGTCCAAGTGTCCATTCCATTTCTATGCTTCATTCAGCCCTTGCAACAAGAGCTTGTTATAGCTGGAGCATTCAAACATCCACGACCTACAATAATTGCACAACCCTAAAAACTGTTGTATTTGTTTAACAGTGGTTGGTTAGGGTGTGTTTGGCACCACTGCTGCTCTGTCTGGTGTTACTCTCCTTCCTGCTGAGGATATTATTTGCCGTAGGTATACCACCTCTTTCTGGCAATACTGCAGTTTCTCTTTATCTACTTTGGGCCCGATTCATGGAATAATCTGTGCAGAAAAGAACAGGACAAGTGCGCGATTTTGCTGGGGTGCAGCCTGGGCTTGCGGGGGATGGGCTCCTTCTCACAGGGGTACTGGATGGTGTTTCAGGATTGGATGTGGAGGTTTGCGCCTGGTTTGGCCTTTAGCTTCCTTTTTGGTGTGCGTGGGGGCGGGTTGTGGGCGTTCCTTGCGCAGCTTGTTTTTACTTGCGCGATGGCTAGTAATGCGCCTTTGAATCGATGACTATGCGGGAGTGCCATTTTTTTTATGCGCCATGGCTCACGCAGAGTCCTTCTCGGCGTGCGCCCCTTGCGCCATTTCTGCACCCGATACCATGAATCGGGCCCTTTGTATCCCTATTCTGCAAGTAATGTCAAACATGTCACTGAATCCTTCCTGCATTGTTCTTCTGTGGGGCTGGAAACCAAAGGGTCATCTATATATTAAATAATTATGTTCAGAACTTGTATGTGACCTAAATCCATTTGCCATACTCCGTTAAAGATACTTGTGGACTCACAGTATTTATTTATTTATGTATTTATTTATTTATTTGTTGGGCTTTTATAATGTGCCTATGCTCAAGTGTTTCAAGGCGCAACAAGACAAGGGTGCGGGGGGACAGGGATGAAACGGCCCGACTAGGCCTTGTGACTTTCTGATCCTTGTGACATTCGGGTCCCTGAGGTAACCTTGTGTACTGAAATCTTTGTCCACGGTAACTAAACGCTGTGAGATATTGGGAATCTGGGTGCAATGGAATGGAGAAAAATGCATTCTCGAGATTGATCACTGTAACGTGTGTTTCCTCAGTGGGTATATTGCAAAGAATTGTAGCAAAGTTGGGTAGCACTGGAAATTCTGCCTCTACAATATTGTTCAATGGAAACAAGTCTAGCACCATACTCCAGGGTGGACCCTTTGCTTTTTTGACAGGGTTTATAGCTGTGTTGCATGGGTACTCCGATGGCTGAATTATGCCTTGTTGCCATAATGCTACAATAGTGTAATAGATACCTTTATCTGCTTCCCTTGAACTAGGGTATTGTCTTACTCTGGGTAACACTGCGCCATGCTTAAGCTTGATGCAAACTGCCCATATGCTCTTCAATAAGCTTACATCATGGGGGTTACTGGTCCATAGGTTACTGGGAATCTTCTCCATATCTTCTTGTAGGTGTACTGGCAGTGGTGGGTCAAGGAGCATAGTGTGAGGCACCTTTCTATGTTGAATCATAATTTGGCATGGTATGCAAATTTTAAAAATCATTTAATATGTGTCTTCGGTGTCCTCGAACAACTGTTTATCAGTGTTGTGACTGTCATAATCCGGGATACCCTCCCGAGCCTCCTTCTCACCTCTTTCTTCCAATGAGCTGTCTCAGGTCTCAGATAGTCGCTTTCGTCTTGTCTTCTTGCTTTCCTTGGATTTCCTTTCCTTACTCTTCTTCTCCTTCTTGTCATGTAAATAAGGTCTGGCTCCCCCAGAGGCCATCTTGACAGGGATAGAAACCCACGCCAAGGGGAACCCCGGGAAGCCAGCCCAGAACCAGGGAAAAAGCCTTGCAGCACCAAATAATCCTGGTAGTTGTTATATTACGTGTCTCCTCAGGGACTGAAGAAGGAATGTTCAGATAGGAGGTGTAGTTTCAGTAGTGGCAATCCTTAGGGATCTTAGCACTGAGCAATAGTCCAAAAGTCTTTGATGTGTGAAAGATATCGCCGGGTATGTTGGGAAACCCTGACTCTCAAGAGGAGTTCCTTAATAGCACTTAAAGGGAGCTTGAAATGGCTTGAGAAAACCTGGAGCAAAATCCTTCCTGATAGAAGAATATGGATCCAGCGGGAGCTGGAGCCGGAACAGGTAAGCAGTAACAACAGATAGGAATGAAAGGAAAGGAATCTAGATGGAGATGTGGCTATGGAACAGGAAGAGGAAGAAGATAGAGAGCTAGCTTATGAGGCAGGTAAGAGCGGCGGGAGAAAAGGGTGAAAGCCAGAGGGGCTGGATAGAAGCGCAACGGCGCGGATAGGTAAGTAAAGTCAGAAAGGCAGTCTAAAACGGACCGCCTGAAAGTAATAATATAAGCAAAAGTCGAGTAGCCTGAAGGCCAGGCAAAAGAGGAGGCACAGATGTGGAAGAAAGTGCGCATGCGAAAGATAGGTGAAATGAATGCTGGTTAGAGAACCCTGAGAATGAAAAATACCTTAGCGGACAAGAGAAACAGATGGATACCAAAGGGACAGACAAGAGGAGAACCGGCAGAGAACCGGAGAGGGGCTGAGCTAACGATGAAGCAAACACAGAAACTGCAGGATGCAGGAGCGGGTACCAAGAGAGATGGATACAACGCACTGTTCCTTGTTATATATATTATACGCTGTTATAGCTGCTGTGACCATCTGGGTGAGGACTGGACCGCGGCTTCAACATGTTGTAGAAAAAATATTGTTCTGTCCTGACACCTCCATCTGTGCCACAGCTTCCATGGCCTCAGCTTGACAGCCAAATATGTCTTGCAGTGGTTGATTTGGGTCAATGCACAAAACTGAGTGCCATTCATCCCCCTCTTCATCTATTTCCATCAGAATTACTTTGTCCTTTTTTGTTATTACTGCTTCCGAATTTAATGTAATGATTACGTATGGGGCATGTTCCTGAGGGACAGATGGCCCGAATAGAAATTCCACGGGCACCAGTAAGGTCCTGTCCTTTATTCCTGGCACCCATCATAACAACAGTATCACCCATAAAGAAACAGATCTGGAGGTAAAGGCACTCCTCTTGTGGCACTTTCGCTGTAAGGCGCTCTTCATATTGCGGCAGCCCTGGCATGGTATATGCCTGGTGTTGAGAACACTACGCCTTCCTAGGTAAATAAAACAGACAGGTTTAATTTACTCATGAGGTGTCTACAAGGTTTACTGGAGTATCTTTGGCGTACTATAAGGGAGCTGACACTTCTTGTGTGCCTACCGCAATGGGTAAATCTTGAGTGAAAGGAACCACCGTAATTGCCCAGAGAATCCCTTCATGTCCATTATCTTACCTGACAAGGGATCCTTTCCTTCCCTAATAAAGGACTTTGTGGCACCTGTGTCAACCATAAATGTAAATGTTTTATTTGATATTGTCACTCCTACCTAGGGTTTCTCTTCCAGGTCGGCAGTGACTGACAGAACTGGACACGTCAGAGCTCTCTTTGGGCTTTCCTGTTCGGGATAGATGTGTGTTCCAGGAAGCGGAAAAGGGTTGCCCCCTAAAATACTTGCTCCTGTGTAATGTGTCACTGTAGGTTGTGGCAGAAGATTTTTATCCCATGACTGGGTAAGGGTTTGTATTAGTGTTTGCGTGGGGTCTGTAGAGGTGTTTGTTGCATGTATGATTTTGTGACTTTTGGTGCTGGGTGCTAAATTGGCTGCATATGTGTCAGTTACTGGTATTGCTGTGGTTGTAATTGATTGGGTGCTGGCATGGGACCTGGGGCATATGCGACAACTGGGGTCTAGCATCTTCGATGGTGGGTGATAAGAAAGTCTAAATGCTGGTGCACTAGGATAGGAGCGGGGATCATATGAATAGGATGCTCTTCTTCTGCATTCTCGTGCAAAATGCCACATCTTACCACAGGACCAACACTGTCCTCCAAACCTAGGCCTCACCTGCCCAAATCCACATCCCCTTCCTTTCTGAAACCCTCTTCTTCCCTCTGGAAACCCCCATTTCCGTTCTGTCGTCTGTATACCCCTCAAGCCATTCATTAGTCTGCCTCAGGTTGCGCTGCCCTTCTTGGTTGTTCGTAATCAAAAGCTCCTTCCACACTTATTTTAGTTAACTTTTCCTGTACCAGTTTTGCCTGTGCCCTTTGCGCTTGTTCCGCTATATCCTTTTCTTTCTCTTGTCTCCTTCTACAATGATGTACTATGTTTGCCTGAATTCTAGCCCATCTCTTTGCCTCAATGCCACTGTATCCAAATGTTCTGCACTTCCTTGGGGAGGCCCTTACGTAATATGTGATAGAATATAAGTATATTCTTGTCCCATGCCTCTCATGTTTGCGCCCACCCCATCTCTAGAATCTGGTTAATATAAAGCACAGGGCCCTCATCGGCCTTCATGGTACGAGCCATGATTGAGTTTATATTGTGTGTGTCTGGATATGCCACCCTCAAAGCTTTACATAGATGTGTTTGACAGTTATTAAATGACACCCCATCGTGATCATCACTGTTCATCTGTACCCCTGGATACCCTGCCTTTTTCCATATATCGTCTGCCTGTTCCCCAAACAGTGCGTCAAAGAAACTATTCATGTCCCCTACAGCTAACGTGATCCCTGAAGTCTGCTTTTCTATTGCATATATCCACTTGCCCCCTCCTGCTGTAAGTGAGGGTACTGCCTTCATTAAGTTGTTCCGATCCATATGAGGCCAGGGCACATAATGTGCCCTCAATAGTCCCTTGTGCAACAATGGTAACAGTGCTCCCATCTTCTTGGCCTGTAATACTCTTCCTTCCTGCTTCCCTCTTGCCACGGCCATTCGGCCTGTATGCGTTCTAAGCCACAGCCCCCATAATGTTTCTGCCCACTGTTCTTCCTCTTCATCCCCCGCTCCTCACCTGTCGCCCATCCCTCTTCTGCGACTTCCAAATCTCTGTTAGTATCTACTGAATCTTAATCTACATGTTTCACGCCCTGCAGCATACTTTCTATGTTTCCTCCTGCGTTCTTCTCCTCTATCTCTACCTGAATATCTTTGATGGTCCTGCTATCAATTCTGAAAATAAATAATTTATCCCACTCTCCATTGGTCCATGCCTCCCTGTATTGCTCATGTGAGTTCCTCCTGTTATTTTTCAGTGCTGCTTCTAATTCTCTCTGAACCCTATTCTCCACTTCCATAATCAATAGGTCCCGTGCTGTATCATCACGCCCTGCTGAAGTTACCTGCCTAGGCTTGGTGGTAAGCACATACTTGGGGTTGGTGTATCCTGCAGCCTGCTGTAAAGAAAAGGACCCATAAGGGGACAGGGCAGTAGGGGTGACGATGGGTGTGTGTGCCAGGTATATTTTATCCTTGCTGTCATCAGGGATGTCCTCTAAATACTCGAACATCTTCCATAGTTCGAGTATGTCCTGCCGACTTAAAAAAAAATATTCTTTAGATTTTGATGTCAAATAAGTATACATATGTTAAAGAATAACTTTGTCATTCGTGCCCTCCTCGGGCCAAGATTTAAACATTGTTCCTTCCATCCCCTGAACCCACACATGATGATACTTCAAAATGTTCTCCTTATATCGTGGCAGCAGCGCACACATGCGTTCCAACGGAGTACTCATAATCCTTCTCAAGTCCAGCCCTAGCTAGAGCTCTAAATATATATACCAATCACTGGTCCAACAGAGTCTTTGCTCAAAAGCCCAAATACCCCAACAAAACCCCTCCCTCTTCTCACAATCTAAAATCAAAGACCACTTCCCTTAAAAACACTTATATCGACACACTCACATTGACACACCCCCTATCAACACAACTAAATAGCTGTCATCCAACACCAAAACACTACAATATATACAACTATTAACAAAATCATCAAATAAAAACATTGAGATTTACACAATGGTGTAGACTCTTCCTCTGTCTCTTACTCTCGAAACGAGGGAATTCAACCCTCCTCACGCCCTCTCTATATAGGATGGAGGGATACAGAGTCCTTTCTCTACAGGACCGTCACCTCAATTACAGCGCCGTCTTTCCTCTTCTAAGAGGAGATATCCTGTATCACTTTGTCTATTTTATCACTATTACACTACTATGACATCATCTTTCCCCACAACCGGGGAGATCCACCTTCCTGCTACTCAAAATTATATAATATCCCCAGGTTGCTGTACTTCATAATCATACACACCCAAACTATAACTTCCACCCCTCCCTGTTATTCCTGCAAGAGTGCACTCATGTTCTCAGCGTTCTCCTCAGCTCCTTCGATGTGGTGATCTTTGGGGCACAGCACCCCAAGGATCAGGAAGACCTTCTGGCAACACAGCGCCTGCCAACCTCTTCAGAGTGTGCACATGGGTTGGTCACAGCAGATGGACGTAGAAACCCAGGATGTACAGCGGGGAAGCCCCCAGCCTCATGGAGGATCTGGAATCATGTCGGGGTCACCAAATTCTGTAGGGCAGACCCAAAAAAACAATTGATAAAAAATCACTCCAGAAGGTGTCAATAAATGCACCTTTTGGGAATCATGTGCTTTATAAAAACACAGTGGCGGAACCGCTCAAGGGACTTTCTCGTATTTAATTGCTCTAGTTAATGAAAACACCTGCAGTTCAAGTGGTCTGTCTGCTTTTCACTGGGGGCACTATTGCTCCAAACCTACCCTAATATCCTGGCCATTCCCAATTCCAGGCCCTGTTCTCATAAAATGTGTCCTTCATAGCTGCAGCACTAATCCAATCATGTAAGACAAACATTCCGTTCCCAGCTCCTGCGCACTGCTCAACCTGACACAATTAACTTGCCATCTACAGGGCACTTCTCCCTTCTTTTCTCAACCTTGGTTATCTGCTCGCTCGCATTCGGAAGGACGAATACATTCTAATTAAATGATCAGATCAAAAGCTCCAAAGAGCTGTCTAATTCTCTAGCTGCTGCTGCTTGTGAGGCCTAATACAAAATGGCGGAACTCTTGCTAATGCGGCACACAGCCATTATGTTACTAAAGAATTACACTTTACCCTATCTCACTTTTGGACACTTCAACTACCTTTTACCAGTGGCCAAAAGTTGCTCTACATCCCTAATACAACCAAAACACTATGTGGTCACTACTACTAGCTACAAACTATTAAACAATGCCCTGGCTCTAACCTCTACATAATGAGCATCATTATCACATTGTTACTCCTTTTTCACCATGTAAGGCTCGGTAATGATTACCTACAAATAACATATGTGCAGAACTGCCGATCCAAACATCAAACTAATGACACTAAATTACCAACTCTCTTTGTTAATACAATTTGCAAAGCCTAAACCTCTTTCCGCGGTTTGGGCGTTGCGCCAGCATCCCAACACATTAGAGCCGCCGCCATGAATAAAGGGATTGGCCTGCCATGGAAAGGAGTGGCCCACACCCTTGCCAAGCACAGCCCAAGAACTCGACCTGCAGCCTAGATAGTGGTCAATGTAAGCAATATGGAACTGCTCGAAGCATTGAAACCCTGCAAGTACTGCTATTGAATGTCACACCCAACTGCCTGATGTCCTGTACAAGGTCACATGTTTCACTGGTATGGTATGCTAAAAGAATTTCTGCAATCTGTAGATCCATAAACAAATCCTGAAGAGACCACCCTAAGTGATCCTTGCTTTAAACAGAAAGGACTAGGGACAACCATGCAAACCATCCAGAAGCACGCACCTTTCTCAACAAAGAAAAAAGAAGTGCTCCATGTCTCAGCTGCAGATAACAACCTAGGGGGTGGCCTGCAAGGAACTCTGGAGATTTCTCATTGAGCTTCTGTGCTATGGGCCTCTTGTGTGTAGTTACCCATTTCTTTCTCAAAAATCTCTTGTAGGAGAACTCCCAAAACCCTTCTTGTAGGGGTTGGGCTTGATTGCACAGTGTAATATGGTTCCACTTTGAAATACATTTCCAGAGCAGCTTTTGGTTCTCAGTCCAACCCTGCAACAGCCTCCACACAGTTTGAAATGCGACTCTTGAATGCTGACTCCTCATGACGTGAACATGTACACTCTGCTGCTTCTTTTAATGTACCCCAAGGCTACTGGCCCATGTCTGAACATTTCAAACCACAAAGATCAGGATCTTTGTATTCAGGCATGTGGGGATGGGCCCCTTAATCCCCTTAACACAAGCGGGACCACCACATGAGGTTCGAGTACACGTTTTGTTTGTAAAGCAAGTTTTTTGTACAATTATCCGGAGAGAAGAGTTAGATGGTGCTGTAGAGCCAAACTAAGCCGAGTGTCAACAAACCACATCAGTTGACATCTTATATACATTTTTGCAACATTTAAAACACTCCCAGATACTTTATTACAATCCACCCCACACATGTGATTGGACAAAACCCTCTTCAAAGAAATCCTATCTTTTTCTTATTCCTATACTCTCACTGGCAGCCTTTATCTTAACTGCCATCTTCAGCTCATGTGTAGAACACACCTCCTTCTAGGATTTGTCCATGGTAGGTCATGACAACAGCACATGGTTAAATATTTGTGTGCAAACATAATTCATTAACAGCGATAACTGGCCTAAGCCATTTTAACCTTAACTTTTGCGTGCACAAGGTTTGCATAAATATTCTGAGCGATTTGAAGAAGGCTGGGTAAATAAGTTTTCTTTGAATTATCAATGCTATCTTATTCCCCAGGTCACTGGTTCCATTGGAACATTATAATCTAAATATCTGCCACTTCATTGCACACAGTACACCTACAAATACAACAAAAACTCCTGGATTACAATTACTTCAGCCTTGGGCATTGACTCATCCCATGTTTATTGATGGTCAAAAACAAATAGCGAAAACCCTTCTGTCAAGCTCCCCTGCGTTAGGAGATTACATATACCATCTGCAATATTTATCAGACCATAACCCCATGGCCATCTCCTTCAGCCACCCGCGATTGTTGAAGTTACTTATTTACCTGTCCTCCGGCCTCTGAAATCCTGCAGTGTAATTTTCTCAGAAGTCAAAGTTCACTTTGTAAACAGCTCTGACTGTCGTGCTCTAATTAGTTTCCAAAAAGCCCACTACCTTTTGATTCACAAATTCCCTATGTATTTGCATGATTGTGCAGAGCACCCCATGTGTGAATTTTGTTTATGTTTCATTTGGTGGTTTTAACATTTTATTTTTCAGCATGCATGTAAGCTAATATGTATCAGTTCTAAACAAAAAGTACCACAAAAAAGTAACATATCCCATCCACAAATAACTACACTTGATACATATGAAATTGCATCCTCCCGCTCAGTTTGCTGCCCGCCCTCAGTCCTCAATATGGCACACGCAACATTAACACCCTTGCTCATGGGGTCCTTTCCTGATCGCCCCAACAGGTACACTGCACCAATACCACTAATAGAACTCTTGCACTGCAACATAAAGGCTGCCAGACTGAGGAGAAGGTATTCATTGCCAGTGCACCTTTCGAAATTCCAGAATCATAAAGAAAGTGCAAGGCCCACACCATGGGTATCACACATCACTGTCACAAATACCACAAAGCAACTGGGACAAGCATGTATTTGCGCAGACATGAATCTACTCAATCAGGCAATCTTCAGGAAAATACACATAGCACCCACAATCGACAGTCTGATTGTTGATCTCACTAGAGGCGTAGCCAGGATTGTCTAACAAGTGGGGACTGAAGCTAATGTAGTTGGTCCCATCACAGTGATATTAACATCTGTAAATGCACACACAGTGCTGCTGAGTGGTGTGATGAATCAGAGATGATTCACCAAGCAAACCTGGCCTGGGACCCTTTTCATGTGGCCAGGGAAAGGCAGATGTGTTCTGATCCTAACCCTGGGTGTGGTGTTCTGCGGGAGGATCAAATGGGGGAATCCAGCCTGGAAGAAAGGGAAACCCCCTTGTATAATTTTCCCCAACATCTCAACCTTTTAATAGCCTATTGTAAAGTAGAAACTATTGGAAAAGTCAAATCTGATATTATGCACCACAAGTCTCATAAATCCCTAAGTACCGGGAGGATGAAGAAGACTGCAGAGGCACAGGACTGCAGGTCGCAGTCAATTGGGAATAATGACCCACACCTGAGGATGTCTGGGAATTATAAAAAGCCCCTTCAGGTGCAGGCCATAGGAAGGAGTAGTAGTAGAAGGTGGAGTAGTTTTCCTACCTCCACGTGGCAGCAGCAGAAGCAGAGGTTGTATGAGAGCAGAGAAGCTGGGACCTGGGTGGCGTGTGAGGCCGATGCTGATCCTGAGAGGGTCCTGAGTGCTCCAGACCGTGATTGCAGAGATGGCGCAGCAGGAAGCATTGGGAGAGACAACTCTCCCTCTAAGGAATGCAGCTGCATAAGTTGAACAGTAGAAATCGTACCTTTTGATAATGTTCCCCTTTGTTTACCAAACATCGGTGGCAGGCAATCGCCACCATGGTGTTGGTGCCAGGAAAGCCCTGCCGACGGCAGACACGAACCGCGGAGGACCAAAGATAAGTGATTCTGGGACCACGTGGGGTGTGAGGGAAGCAGAGGACCTGGAGACAGTGCGGAAAACGGACATGCACACCCGACTTGGTGAGTTCACTGGTAGATAGTGATCCCGGAGCGCTTCGTATCCGCCACCGCTTGCCAAGTCCAGCTGCCTCAACTATAGTAAAGTGATAAGTGAATTAAAACAAGTGGAAAATAACCCTCTTGAATACCGAGCTAATAGAAGACCATTTAATTATTATTTTAACAACCAAGCTGATTTAAAAGGGCACAGATGGTAACATAAGAATCTGATTGTCATATCAGAAGCGGGTGATTATAACACTGAGGGGCATAAAAAGAATCGGCAATGAAAAGGAGTAATATCTATGATGGAAAAGACAAACACTCATTGTCAAAGGCAAAAGAGAAATACACCAAAGCCATTAAGAAATAACCATAATTGCCAATGCCAAAATAAGACAATTGGTGTTTCCAAGGTTGATAAAAATGATTGCCCATATGAAAAGAAGGTCATAAGAGAGAGGGACTTACACCCACATTGCCAAAGCCAAAGAAGTGTGAAATTGAAAAAGAGACCTTATCAGCGGTTGGTTAGTGGGAAAGGAAAGAAACAAGAGTGGCAGGAAGGCTGCCTTTGCGAGGGAAGATGTTCAGAGGCAGTGGAACATAACCTGCAGAGAATGTGGCAACCACCCGTGTGTAACAAACAGCATCAGTGTGGGTCTTGTTTTCTTTGAAGTGGTTCTCATATTTGAAGTTGTGGAGCAAAAGACATTGCTAATTTGTTTGGGAGAGTACACTAGGTCAGAGATTGTTGTAATAGAAGGGTCTGTTCTGGCAAGGGAGTTCACCAGAGCAGAGGACTTTATTTTAACAAGCCTGGCAGGCGAGCAGACCAGATGGAAGCCTTTGTAGTACTGTGTTATGGTTAAAGGTCTTGAAGAAGAAGTTGAAGAACCACTCAAATGTTTAGTTGATTAATGCACAATCATCCTGACAAATTAACAACATTGAAGCAAGTGTTATGTGAACTGCTACTGAAGTCCTTAATAATGTTTTTTTAAAAATGGTTTTGTGAATTAGTGCATACATATCCTGTCAAAGACCTTTTTGTTGAAACTAATGAAGCTAGACAAGAGTCATACTGCTTACAAATAGGGTTGGTGGGTCTGGGGGGGGCATAAAGGGACTGTTAAAAACAAGAGTCTCAAATGAGCAAAAGTGTTGTTTCACAAAATCAAGCAGGTAGTGGAAGAAGTCACATGCAAAATTAATGGCTAATGAATGTTTGGCAGGGATTTAATGAATCCTTCTTGGAGACTTTAACATCCACCTTGATGCTTCCTGTCCTTCGTCTGGACTCTTTTGCGACCTCTGCAACTCTCTCTCACTCGCTATCCTCCCCTCTGGCCTGACTCATTCTGCAGGGCACACTCTGGATGTTCTGATCTCTTCAGACCTTCCCTTTTCTATCCCTCTCACCACTCCTCTCTCCTGGAGGGATCACTTTCTCCTTTCCTCCCATCCCACCCTCTCTACCCCTCAGGCCAAGCCAACTCCAGCACTGCCACCTACCTTTTCAGATATCCGACCTATGAAGCGTGTGTCAGTTGAGGCTTCTTTCACAGCTACTTTCTCATCCCTTCCTCCCCCTTTGGCTGATACACACCCTGACATAGCCATTTCCATGCTCCACTCTGCTATATCTGATACTCTTGATGCTATTGCCCCTGTCATGAGGATCTGCTTGAAGCCCAAAGCCAAGTGCACCTCCTGGTACGACTCAGGTCTCGTCACCCTTAAACGCGAGTGCAGGGTGGCTGAGAGGAAATAGCGTGCTTCCCGTACATCCTCTAACAAACTGGCCTGCCGCCTGCTGCAAGGCAATACCAGCTCTCTGTCCACACCAAGAAGAGAGCCCACATCCAAGCCTGCATCTCTGTGGCATCAAACAACTCGGCCAAACTCTTTAAAATCTGCAAGGAGCTGGCCAATCCTGCTGCAGTGTCTACCTCTCTTGTCCTCTCCCAGGCCCTCTGCACGGCCCTGGTTTCTCATTTCATCTCTAAAACTCAGGACATCCTGTTCTCTCTCTCTTCCTCTCCCCCTCCTCCCTCTGCTCTTCCTCTGGCCCCTCTTTGGCCACCCCTTGTCCCTCCTTCTCTACCTTTCCCCTGTTCTCCCAGGTGAGGTTTCTAGAAAAGTCTGATCTATGAAAGTCTCGTCAAAATAGATTCACCCTTCTCTTGTGTACCATCTTCTTAAGAAACCCTCAGCCGACCCCTCCTGCCTGGCTAACTATTGCCCGATCTCCATCACTCCTTTCCTGGGCAAACTCTTGGAAAAGCTGCCCATGTCCCAGCTTAATCTTCACACTGAATCTGTTGGTTGCCTCCATGACCATCAGTCTGGCTTCAGAGCCGCCAGAAGCATGGAAACTGCTCTCCTCAACATCTGTGAAGACCTGCTCTCCAATCTTGATTCTAATACCCCATGTGTCCTCATCCTACTTGATCTCTCCTCAGCCTTTGACACGGTCAACAATGCCATCTTGCTCAACCGTCTCTGTGATAACCTGGGTATCACCGATCAGGCCCTGGCCTGGCTGACCTCTTTCCTCTCCGATCGACCCTCCCAGGTCCAACTTGGGTCCTTGTCTCCTCTATCTCTCTCTCTCTACCTGTGGTGCTCCCAAGGGGTCTAACCTCTCTCCTTGGCTGTTCAACCAATGCCTGCCGCTCTCTGCCCCAAATTTCAGTGCTATGCGGATGACATTCAGCTCATTTTCACGCTCCCTTCAGCCACCTCTTCTCCTTCTCTCATCTCTGACTGTCTGTCTCCTATCCAGGAGTGGTGTGCCACCAATGATCTCTGCCTTAATGCCAGTAAGCCTGAGATTCTCCTCATCGGCACACCTGCTCCCTCCTTTCCTGTCACTCTCTGGCCGGCCTCTCTTGGCCCTCTTCCTGCTCCCACCTGTGGCTAAAAACCTCGGGGTCATCTTCAACTCCACCCTCTCCTTCTCTCCTCACATCTCCGATGTCTCTAAGAAGTCACACTACCAACTGCACCTCCTCAGAGGTATTCTTCCTTTCCTCTCCTTCCCCCAGAAGCTCACTGTCTCCGCCCTCTACAACTCATCCAAAACAGGACTGCAAGACTTGTCCTTGGCCTCAAGCTCAGGGATCGTATCCCTCCAGGACTGAAATCTCTTCACTGACTCCCAGTGGCTGCGAGGATTAAGTTCAAAACCCTCTGCATTGTCCACAAGGCTTTCTCAGGGCTGGGGCCTCAATACCTTCAACTCCCTCTTCGTAAATATCTTCCTTCTCAAGCCCTTCGCTCATCTGTCTCCAACTCCCTCAGGGTCCGTCGCTTCTCCAAGCAATGAGTTGGTGGTAGATCTCTTTCCTCGGCGGGGTCCTCCCTCTGGAACAGCCTCCCTACCTCTCTGAAACTTGAGGAGAACCATCACTGGTTCCGTAAGCACCTCAAGACCTTCCTCTGTGCTTCTGCTTTGTCTCTTCCTCTCCCCTGCTGAACTCCTGGTTGAAATTGAAACTGCACTGGTCACCTGGGTACCCTCTGATCTTGGGCCCAGGTCCCCTCCCCACCAGTTGCAATCCTGCACTGGTTGCCCCCTGGCAACCCTTGCACTCGGGGTCTTTTTCTGTATCCCTACAGTCCCCGACCAGCACCAGACACCTGATGTCTGCACTTACCACCAGCTGGCCTCCCTGTTTATTTATTTGTATGTACTTATTTTATTTGTTCTACTGTGTGATCCCATGTACTGCACTGCCCCCTACCCTTTCCCATCGCACTTTTCCCCTCCCCATCCCCTGCACTTGCGCAATCTCAATGTCAGCTGGCCTAGTAAGATCGCTGTCTGTCTTCCCTTTGTTCCCCCTCCATTGCCTCGTCGCGCCTTGAAACACTTGTGTATAGGCGCGTTATAAATGCCATATCATATCATATCATAGTGTAACTACTGACATTGCTCTGGGCAAAGCTCCAGAGCATAGTTTTTCAGCCTACCATGCCATTACAGAAAGTAAAAGACCATATGCAAATCAGACTTGGTCCCACTCTAAAAGGGGCAGTACTGACCAAACTGCTAGGTCAAATCAATTCTGCATCAGACCACAAGCAACCCAAACATGTTTAAGCCTTATTGGGCATCTTCAGTGACTTGTCGCTTTTGCATGAGCACACAAAGGCAAGGCAAGGAGTCGACCGTCGGGGCAGGAGACCGAGTACAAAAACACAATAGGCACTGCCAAGGAAAAAACAGTGCCACATGTTTGAGTACCTCACTGACAGTCAACAACATCAAAGAAACAATGGTAATGGGAGAGATGTGCAAAGCTTAATGACTTGTAATGTGTCACACTTCGGTACAGTAGCAGAACATTTGTGGATGGACATGTCAACCCCGGAACCTCCACCGTTACTTCCAGCAACGAGATGAACTGATCAACCAACAAGGATGATCTACACACTTTCCTTGAAGGTGTTATCTGGCAGTTAAGTAGCCTGCCACCCAAATCTAGTACCCTGCCAAAAAGCCAGTGATCGAGGTACTGTCTACAAGAATGGACAGTTGCCATGCACAGACAGACAGGCTGTAACCTAAGTCCCTGAGCGCTGCACATTATAGACCAGATTGCTGGTGTATGTTAGTGCAAGCTTTCTATCCATGTTGAAGAGAATGTTGTGTGTGAAGTCGCACTGACTTGTTCACCCCAAGCACCAGGTGTGCTGCTACAACCTTCACAACACAAAAAGCTATCCATTCACTCCAACAATCATTATCACTCATCCTTATGTTTTCATTTTCTTGCATGTTGGTGGTTAAGTTTGTATGTTTTTGTTTTCCTCTCCTCTATTTCTCCACCTGCGGTGTTGTCCAGGGGACAAACCTTTCTCCCTGGTTGTTCAACCAATACCTGGCACCTCTCGCCAACCACATTGCTGCTCTCTGCTCCAATTTCCAGTGCTATGCGGATGACACGCAGCTCGCCTTCAGGCTCCCCTCTGCCGCTTCTTCTCCTTCTCTCATCCCAGAGTGTCTGACTGCAATCCAGGAGTGGTGTGCCACCAATGATCTGTGCCTGAATGCAAGAAAGACGGAGATCCTCCTCATTGGCACACCTGCACCCCTCTTTCCTGCCACTCTCTTGCCTGCCTCACTTTGCCCTCCTCCTACTCCCACCTCTGAGGCTAAGAACCTCAGGGTTATCTTTGACTCCTCTCTCTCCTTCTCTCCTCATATTTCTGATGCCTCTAAGAAGTCGAACTACTAACTTCACCACCTCAGAGGTATTCTTCCTTTCATCTCCTTCCCCCAGAAGCTCACTGTATCTAGAGCGCTGGTTCTCTTCCTAGGCTTGACTACTTGAAACACTTGTGCATAGGCGCGTTATAAATGCCATAGCATATAGTACTGTAACAACATCCTTTTAAATCTGCCTGCCTCTACTCTGCGTCCTCTGCAACACATCCAGAACAGGACTGTGAGACTTGTCCTTGGCCTCAAGCCCAGGGATCGCATCTCTGCAGCACTGAAATCTCTCCATTGGCTCGCAGTGGTGGCAATGATCAAGTTCAAGACCCTTTGCATTGTCTACAAAGCCTTCTGGGGCTTGGGACCAAAATATCTCCAGCTTTCACTTCTTAAGTATCTTCCCACTCAAGCACTTTGCTCCTCCACCTCCAACTCCTTGGGGTCGGTTGCTTTTCTAAGCAACGAGATGGGGCCACATCTCTCGCTTCGGCAGGGGCCTCTCTCTGGAACAGCTGCCCAGAAACTTAAGCAGAACCATCACCGGTTCCAGAAGCAGCTGAAGACCTTCCTCTTTGCTTCTGCCTTCTCTCGTCCGCTACCCTGCTGATCTCCTGTCTGATACTGCACTGGTTACCTGACTACCTTCTGTACCACAGGCCCAGGTTCCTGCCCACCCAGTTGCACACCTGCACTGCCCCCTGACAACCCCGCACTTGGGGCTGTATCTGAAACCCTACAACCCCCCACAATGGCACTTTCTATCACCTGTCTTCTGCACTTAACCCTTGCACTGCCACCTGCTGACCGCACTTCTTGTTTTCAATGTTTGATCCTAGGGCTGGAACTTGCTCCTCCTCCCCTTCCCCTGGCCCTTCTCCCCTCCCTCTCCACTGCACTTGCGTAATCTCAAAGTCACTAGGCCTAGTAAGATCGTTGTCGTTTTCCCTCTTTTTCCCCTCCCTTGCCTCGTCGATGTGTGTATGCGTGATATAAATAAAATATCATTTCATATATCAGATGCTTGACTTTCCCCACTCTTCCACTTTCTTGCTCTCCCTGACCCTGTTTTATTTTGACCGCACAGACTACTGCCTGGCTGCTACCTTGGCTATTGGGACAATTTGCCTGTACCAGATATGGCTCTGCACTTGACCACTATGGTTGTCAGGGATGGCGTCAGGGCCTTTCAACCTTTCCAAATAAAAGGGACCTCGAGCATTGGGGGCGGGGGGGGGGGCGTCAGCAACTGCTCCTGTGTTGCTAGTCAGCAGTCTTATAATATAGAAAGAGATGGCTTTTGATATTATTTTCGTTCTCAGGCTTTAAATATGCACTTTGCGGCACTTGCGTTACAAGCCTCATTTGCTGGAGCCCTTCATTGCTCAAGCTCTTCAGGCCGCCATCACTTACAAGTGACGACCTGAAGGGCTCTACCAAACGAGGTTTGTAACGCGAGTGCTACAAACTGCACATTTAAAGCAAAGAAAAACAAGCAGCATTAATAACTCCTGGCTGCATTTGTCGCCATTATAATGTCACAGCCACACGGGTGCCCAGGCTGTTTTCCGCTCTGAAAAATAGGCCCCCGAACTTCTTCAGCCGGTCCTGGTGGTTGCGATGTGATGTGCGCACTATAAAAGACAAATAACATAACACGCATGGTACGCACCACGCACCGGCCATGACAGGATGAGGTCACAGCCTAAATAACAAAGGTTCTTCTCTTGCGCTCGAAGGGGAGACCAAGGGGGCAGTTACACTGGGAATGCAGTTCCTGTCTAGTTGCCCTGCTCCTCCTCCGTTATCAAATAGCGTACTGATGTGCATGCAACCTGTACCATCCCACCCGCAGTGCTCCCACTCCAATCTACTATTACTGTTCAGCGTCCGGAAAGCCCCGCTTCCTTCACCCGGAGCATCTTTCCAGTCGTGTTCCTCACCTATGCACCGTCTCTTTCTCGTTATACCGCTGCCTTCTTTCTCCGTTTGTAGAATCACAATCCTAACGGCTGCCCCCGCCCCAAAAACCCCACACAGCCACTCTGATAATACCAGACCCATTGGCTTCGAGAACGCTTGTCGTTTCAGATCTCCACCCTCCCATACAGAGGGCTGAAAATGCCCGACTCATTTTACAAGCTGCTTTTGCAAATCATGCGCCCTACTTATTCAAAGTGAACTGCTGCTTACAGGTGGCTAATGAGAGAAGATGACATTACAAACAGGCGCTGTTTGCTCAAGGTAAGCAGTGGCACAGAGCACTGCACTGCGAAGCAGCTGCTCACACAGGACTCTGGGCCTCCCCAGGCAGCAAGGACTAAGTGATGAATCCAATATTTGCTCCCG
This sequence comes from Ambystoma mexicanum, assembly GCF_040938575.1. NCBI lineage: Eukaryota > Metazoa > Chordata > Amphibia > Caudata > Ambystomatidae > Ambystoma > Ambystoma mexicanum. The sequence goes on from NC_090922.1 coordinate 45,109,351, forward strand.
AGCACAATGTCACCTGTCTTTCTTTTTGGAACACGTAAATACAGATGCAAAGTAAGTGCAGCTAGCTGAGCAGCCTTCTACCGCGCGCCTCGTTACAGGGTTGCCAGCAGCAATCCAGGAAATCCTGCTCATTGAAGAATGCCGCCATGAACCCACAATGAAACCATTTTTCTACACATTTCAATCCTCATCTTGAAGATAGAAGAGGATTACAGTCAGTATCGGAATATAATGCTACTGCACAATTATTTAGAATGCACACACGTGTCAAAATTGACCCTCTTGTGCAGTTTTGGTGAACAGTAGGTGTTAGAGATGCTCACTTTTTAGCACGCTTTCTATGCCTCCAAATAACGTGTTTCCCTGTGTTGTAGGGAATCGCGTGTGCTTCCTTTCTGTACAGGCGGAAAAATGCACTATGGGAGTTTCTCCAATGTTTAGCCCCGCCTATCGAGTGCAGGTTATCATTGCCTAGAAAGGGGGGCCTGATGGTGAGCGCACTCCTGCAGGAGGGAGATTGTCTGGACCTTTAACGGAAAGCAAGGTGCGTCTGCCACCCAGTGACCAAAGTGAAGTACTGCAGAGCATTTTTCTATTGTAAGAGAGGAGTCTGACGTGCTGAAGGAACTGGGACATTTCACCTAAAGCACCCGCCCCAACTGCAAGAGTTGCTTGCCGAATGGGGAACACCGATAAAGCAACATTCTGTAAATGACAGAGTGCCTTACTCCCAAGGGACTGCTTATTCACTTCCGGTTCCAGTGTAGGGGCGGAAACCCCTGGACTCAATCATTCTACAGGCTATTGATCTTCAGATAGGTGCACACCAGTGGCACAGACCCTTACTGTTGCAGTTAGGTAACGAGGTGGCCATGGCTGGTCATCTCGGAGTGAAGAACATTTTGAAGAGGTTAGTCCCTCATTCTACTCATGAGTATCATTTCAAGCCATCTCCACTTGAAATTTATATGGCAAATCCAGGAGTGCAGTGAAAAGGCCCTTAGTGGCACTGGAGGTAGGAGGGAGCCCTTTGAGACAGTAGGGGTCATTGCACTTGCCACCAGCTGGCCGCACTTTTATTTATTATTTATTGTCTTTATTTATTTTACTGTTATCCTATGTACTGCACTGCCCCCTCCCCTGCCCTCCTGCACTTCTCCCCCTCCCCCTGAACTTGCGCGATCTCAACGTCACTTGGCCTAGTAAGATCGCTGTCTCTGTTCTCCCTCTGTTCCCCCTCCCTTGCCTCGTCGTGCCTTGAAAGAATTGTGTATAGGCGTGTTATAAATGCCATATCATATCATTGTTGATCAACTTCACCCACCTACACACTCAGGGAATCAGTTCATCTGCTGGTCACATCCAGTTACCCCGAGGCCATGCCCAGAAGGACAATCATGCCCAGATGGAGCTAGAGCCTACACCAGGATTTTCAGCAGGGTTACCTTACTGATGGAGTCTTTTAGGTCATAGGTTCCAACATAATGTCGTCCTGTTTGTGTTGACTTGTGTTGTGCACAGGTGCCACAGGTTGCGATGAACTGGACAATGTCCTTTCACCAAGTTGGCCACCAGTGATTTTTCTTTATTTTAGCTTGGGTCTTGGCTATTCCCGGATGCCCTTCTACTAATGAATCATGATAGTTTGCAATGATTTGATTCTGTAATTTCTTATCCGGGATGTACAATCCTCCTTGGTAGCATGGTAGGTTGTCCACGATCGTATAACGATCTCCCTTCCCTAGCCATTCCTGTTGCGCTAGTGGACTCATCAAGTGTTGCAGGTCAGATTTTAAGTTGTCTAGAGTGGTGGTTGCGGCAATCATACCTTGGATTCGTCCTTCACGGATGATGGCCACGGGGTCTGGTGTAGTAAATGCCTCTTCTCCCTCACTCATGCGAGACAGGGCGTCCGCTTTTCCATTACGTACTCCGGGTCTATAGGCGATGTGTTACGCTCACCTGGTCTCTAGAGGGGCACCGAATGAGATGGGCAGATCTGGTGTTAAATGGTTTCACGTGTCTCCTCTGTATCCGTGCCGTCACGAAGGTGCGCCTAAATGGTTAAATGAAACGTTACCCAATTGTTAGGCGGAAGACCCACACCCGCCTCCCATGGTCTTCTGAAACCCCCTCTGCTATGTCTCACCTTCGTTTTAAGAATGGCAGGCTCTCCGTCCTGCAACAGTATGCAGGGGTGCATAGAGTTCTAGGATCCAGTTACTTCACTGATCCTGTCGCCTCTCAGACAACGTTGATTCAATGGGTAAGTCTTTACCATCTATATGGTTCGCCAAAGAGTTCAAATTGCCCAAGTTTCCCTTTGTTGTCTTTCCCTTGTAGGTTTCCCTTTGATGCGAAAGTTCACACCAGCGTTCTGTGATAAGTCTTTATATGCGCTCTTGCTCTTCTGTGCGACTGACCTGCTGTTCTTGTATTGCAGGTGCTGTACCTCGGACCGCGTGGTGAAGACTAGCGGGATCGCTAGTAGGAGCGGCCTTCAGGTGAGTATGACGCTGCAATGAGTTGACTGTTCACAGTGGCTTTTCCCCAATATGAGCTAACCTGATGTTTCTTCTTGCATCCAACAGGTGCGGCGACTCCGGAGCGGCGGGCGAAAGATGGGAGCGGTCGAGAGATGGAGGTTCGTTGGTTCGCCGGAAAGAGCAGCTCTCAGGTACGTATGAACGATGCGCTGGATAGCGATGTGGAATAACCTGATGTCTTTTCTTTTCCTTCCTTTGAGGATTGCTCGAGAAGAAACTGGACTGGCGTTGTAGCAGACTGGCCTGAAGGTAACAGACACAGTGAGCGTTACGCTGCAGGAGTGCAGAATAACGCGAAGCGTGTTCTGTACTAAAGGCGTGGTTCATATAGCCTTCAGAAAGTAGTCCCCAGGTAAAGTAGTCCCAGCAACCACACCCAAGCAAATAGTTCCCTAGGCAAGTAGTCCCTTCAGCCTGCCTGAGATTGGTCCACACGTGATTCACTTGGTTTGAAACATGCCATGTTGGTGATGGCAGCATGAGCCTGGCGCTAACGGCGCCAGGACCAAGTCCAGGAGGCCCCTGCGAGAGTCTTTGGGGCCTTAAAGGCCCTCATGGAAGTCGAAGTCCTGGGCAGATTGGTCTGCACCTGATGTGTGGGGGTATGGACTGTGGCAGCACACCACCTCAAGGCCCCTCCCAAAGTGGTTTGTCTCGCTGGTCCGGGTTTGGTCGGGTAATTTCGATGGAACCGGTTTACTAGGCGGGGTGCATGAACGTGGTCACTTGGCTCCCATGACCTTTCTTAGGGACCATAACCTTTCCAGTCAACTAGATACAAAAGTTTTGATTTTACCCATTTTGAATCCAGAATGTCTTTCACCTCGAATTCTGGTTCACGGTCTACCAAAATAGGTCTTGGCGGTTTTGTTATCTGAGTTCCTGGTTGTACTTGTTTCAAAAGGGAAAGGTGGAATACGGGGTGGACTCGCATGTTTGGAGGTAGCTCCAGTTTTACTGCCACTGGGTTCATGATGGCCTTGATGGTGTATGGTCCCAAATACCTGGGGTTGAATGTGTGGGTTCCTTTTTATGGTATATGTCTGGAGGCTAACCAAACCACATCTCCAATCTGGTATTTAGGAGCTTCACTCCTATGTTGATCTGCAGATTTCTTGTATCTTTCTTTAGCTTGTTTCAAATGTTCCGTTGCCCTCTTGAAGGCTTGGGTAATGGTTGTGTGCAGACTGCTTACGGCAGGCATTTCAAAATGTTGAGGTGGGCCGAGTTCTGAGGTTCGTGGATGTATTTCATATATTATATAGAATGGAGTTTTCCCCGTGCTGGAATGCAAAGAGTTATTGTAGGCATACTCGGTTATCCATAAAATGTGCTTCCAATTGCCTTCAGTTTGATGCAACATGCATCTTAGGTGTTGCTCTAATGTTTGGTTGGTTCTCTCGGTTTGACCATCCGTTTGGGGATGGTGGCTGGTCGAAAGTCTGACGTCAATTTGGGCCAACTGACAACATTTTCTCCAAAACTGTGAAATAAACTGACTGCCCTGATCTGAGACTAAGACGGAGGGGAATCCGTGTATCCGGACAATTTGTTCTAGGAATTCCTTTGCCAAAATTGAAGCGGAGGGCAAGCCTTTTAACGGAATGAAATGGGCCACTTTTGAAAATAAGTCTACCACCACTAATATGGTGTTGAAGCCGTTACAGGGAGGAAGATCCGTGATAAAAACAAGGGATAACGTATGCCAGGGTGTAGGCGGTATGTCCAAAGGCTGTAATAGACCTGGTGGTTTCCTTTTTTGGGCCTTGTACTTCACACAAATGCCACAAGATAGTACAAATTGTTTGATATCATTTCGCCATGTTGGCCACCAAAAATGTCTCTTTATCTTGGCTTCAGTTTGTACAATTCCAGGGTGGCCTTCCATAAATGACTCATGATAATTTGAGATAACCTGTCTTTGCAGTTCCTTACTAGGTAAGTAGAGGCGTCCTTGAAAATAAGGTAAGTGTTCAATAACAGAATGATGGCTGCTTTTGGTCGACCACTCTTGTAAAGCCTCAGAATTGAAGAGGTGCGAGATTTCCTTGTGGATGTCGTCCAGGGTTAGTGAAGGGATGATTCCAAGGAGTCTTCCCCCTGGGATGATGGGTGCGGGGTCCGGATTTGAGTATGCCTCTTCCATCCCTATACGGAACAGTGCATCAGCCTTGCCGTTTTGGCAACCGGGTCGGTACGTAATCACAAAATCATATTCTGCAAAAAACAAAGCCCATCAGAGCTGGCGAGAGGACTGGGCCTTGGCTGACTTGAGGTACTGTAGATTTTGGTGATCGGTAATCAAAGTGATGGTATGCCTGGCCCCAAGGAGGTAATGTCGCCACGCTTTGAATGCTGCCTTGTTGGCCAGAAGCTCCTTGTCGGTTATAGCATAGTTCAGTTCTGGCGCTGTGAATTTTCCGGATGAAGTTGACTTGTTTCGGGATCTTTCTGAGAAAGAATCGCACCCATCGTCAAGCTGGATGCATCAGTCTCCACCACGTAGGGGAGGTCTTGGCGTGGAGGTTTTTAAAACTGGAGCTAAGGTGAATTTCTTTTTCAAGTCTTGGAAGACCTTTTCAGCTTCGTCAGACCACTGGAAGCGTTTGTTCTTTCGTAACAAGGATGTGATGGGATGTACTAAATGCGGAAAACCTGGAATGAACCTGCGATAGAAGTTTGCGAATCCAAGCATGCTTTGCACTCCTTTCACCGAAGTTGGAGAGGGCCATTTAAGGATAGCATCCACCTTCCGCGAATCCATTCGCACTCCACCTGGCGTTAGAACGAACCGTAGAAACTCGACCTCTGTAACATGGAAATATCATTTTTCTAATTTGGCTTACAGCTTGTGTTGCCGAAGTTTCTCAAGTACGGCACGAACGTGTTTTACGTGTTTCTGTTCTGAGGCCGAGTACACAAGGATATCGTCAATATATACGACCACACAAACGTTGATCAGCTCTCGAAGGACATCGTTCATGAAATATTGAAACGCTGCCGGGGTGTTACAAAGGCCAAAGGGCACCACTTGATATTCGAAAAATCCATACTTAGTGCGGAAGGCGGCTTTCCATTCATCCCCCTTTTTAACTCGTACGAGATGGTACGCCCCTCTGAGGTCCAGTTTAGTGTAAATCCGAGCCTCCTTTACTTGGTCCAGCAGTTCCGGGATTAGAGGTAGAGGGTACCGATTTTTGACTGTCACTTGGTTTAATGCGCAGTAGTTGATACAAGTTCTTAGGTCCCCCTCCTTTTTTTGGGACAAAGAATAAGGGGGAGACCGCCAGGGATTTGGACGGACGAATAAAGGCGTTAGCCAGGTACTGATCTAAGTATTGTTTTAGATGAAGATTTTTGGGTTCAGTGAGGGCGTAAATTCTGCTGCATGGGATCTGAGCTCCAGGTATTAGGTCGATCTGACAATCATATGGCCTATGAGGTGGTAGCGTGTTGGCTTGGTCTTTCTGAAAAAGTCCTGAAAATCCTGGTATTCCTGGGGTAGCTGATTTGCTAGACCCATGACTGTTGCAATTGCTTTGGGCAGTGATTTCTCTGGATAGCAGGTATGAGCACATTCTGAGATGGGTAACCTCTTGTCACGCCAGTCTATGCAAGGATTATGCATTTCTAACCACGGTATTCTCAGAATTACTTGAAGTTGCGGGGCCTTGATTAAGTCGAACACAATGGTTTCTCTATGCCTATCTTGGCACAACAGGGTCATCTCCTTCGTCGAGTGTGTTACAGGACCCGAAGAGATCTCTGTTCTGTTGACTGTGGTGACCAAATCGGTTGTTGCTTTTTGAGACAGAGAAAGACACATCCTTGAAGCCAATTCTTGATCCATGTAGTTACCTATAGCTCAACTGTCGATGTAAGCCCTAACTGCGTGCATACAAGATGGGTGCTCGTGACTAATAAGGATTATTGGTAAGGCTAGATGCGAGGTCTGGGATTCCTTCTTCTCGCTCGACAAGCAGACCTCTACGCTTGCCAGGCGGGGTAGTTTTCCGGCTCTGGTTCGACACTGACCTTGTCGGCAACCCCGACTGCCTTCTTTGGAGGTTTCACAGAACAGTCTCGGAGGAAGTGACCGGCCATTCCGCAATATAGGCACGATTGTTGTTGTCTCCTCTTCTCTCTCTCAGATTTAGATAATGGCCCTCGAACACCTCCGATTTGCATGGGTTCCGAAGTGTCTGAACTCTTGGGGGTGTTGTCTTTCGGACGCACAAACACTCGATTATCAAATTTAGTCAATCAGCTTTCCGGTTCTGTAACCTGTGGTCTAATTGCACCACAAGGTCTATGCATTCCGAACAGTCTCTAGGAGGATTCACGACTTGGGCCAAGATGTCCTTCAGTTCGCCTCTCAACCCCCGATGAAATATGGTAGTCCTTTTGTCTTCCGGCCAACCGGTCTCTACCACTAATCTGTTGAAGGTTGTGAAAAAGTTAACAAGTCTTGGTTCCCCTGGCGAAGAGAATGCAGTTTGTTATCGAAGGCCTGGCCTTGGGAGTGTCGGGCAAACAGCTTTTCCATTTTCTGCTGAAACCCCTGGAAGTCTTGGAGGAGAGGATCATCCTGATTAACTAGTGGTATTGACCAGTCTGCTGCGCTGCCGCTGAGGTATGAAAGCACAAAGGCCACCTTGGATTGATCGTTCGGAAAGGCCCCTGGCCGACATAGAAAGTGTAGACGACACTGGTTCATAAAGATCACAAACCACTTGGGGTCTCCCGCAAAGCGTTCTGGTGGAGCTAAAGGTATGGCTCTGGGTAGGACCACCTGTACTGGGTTACTTGACAGAGTTGAGATTGATCCCCCCCCCCCATCGCGGGTAGCGGCGTATTACCAGCCTGGGCTTGGAGTAATTGTCTGGCAAGGTCATCAGTGCGCTCTTTTGCCACAATGAGTTCCCTTCTTAGAGCATTAGTCTCTTGCCGAGCCGAATGCACCTCTGCTCTGAGTTCCCCCAAAAGCTGGGCTAGTTGATCCGTCTCAGAGGTTTCCATGACGCCCAGGTAGAGGTTTGTATGAGTCTTCCTGTTCTGTTGCGCTCACCTGGTCTCCACAGGGGCGCCGAACAGGACTGGCAGATCTGGTGTTAAATGGTTTCACGTGTCTCCTCTGTGTCCATGCCGTCAAGAAGGTGCGCCTAAATGGTTAAATTAAACGTTACCCAATAGTTAGGCGGAAGACCCACACCCACCTCCCGTGGTCTTCTGAAACCCCCTCATCTATGTCTCACCTTCATTTTAAGAATGGCAGGCTCTCCGTCCTGCAACAGTATGCAGGGGTGCGTAGAGTTCTAGGATCCAGTTACTTCACTGATCCTGCCGAGTCTCAGACAACGTTGATTCAATGGGCAAGTCTTTACCATCTATATGGTTCGCCAAAGAGTTCAAATTGCCCAAGTTTCACTTTGTTGTCTTTCCCTTGTAGGTTTCCCTTTAATGCGAAAGTTCGTAGAACGCAGAGTTGTTTTCCAAAAAAGGTAAGTTCACACCAGCGTTTTGTGATAAGTCTTTATATGCGCTATTGCTCTTCTGTGCAACTGAACTGCTGCTCTTGTATTGCAGGTGCTGTACCTCGCACCGCGTGGTGAAGACTAGCAGGATCGCTAGTAGGAGCGGCCTTCAGGTGAGTATGACGCTGCAATGAGATGACTGTTCACAGTGGCTTTTCCCCAATATGTGCTAAACTGATGTTTCTTCTTGCATCCGACAGGTGCGGCGACTCCGGAGCGGCGGGCGAAAGATGGGAGCGGTCGAGAGATGGAGGTTCATTGGTTCGTCGGAAAGAGCAGCTCTAAGGTAGGTATGAACGATGCGCTGGATAGCAATGTGGAATCCTTAACCAGCGCGGCTAACCTGATGTCTTTTCCTTCCTTTGCAGATTGCTCGAGAAGAAACTGGACTGGCGTTGTAGCAGACTGACCTGAAGGTAACAGACACAGTGAGCGTTATGCTGCAGGAGTGCAGAATAACGCGAAGTGTGTTCTGTACTGAAGGCGTGGTTTATATAGCCTTCAGAAAGTAGTCCCCAGGTAAAGTAGTCCCAGCAACCACACCCAAGCAAATGGTTCCCTAGGCAAGTAGTCCCTTCAGCCTGCCTCAGATTGGTCCACACATGCTTCACATGGTTTGAAACTTGCCATGTTGGTGATGGCAGCAGGAGCCTGGCGCCAACGGCGCCAGGACCAAGTCCAGGAGGCCCCTGAGAGAGTCTTTGGGGCCTTAAAGGCCCTCATGGAAGTCGAAGTCCTGGGCAGGTTGGTCTGCACCTGATGTGTGGGGGTATGGACCGTGACATGATGACGAAGTCGTATTCCGCAAAGAAGAGAGCCCAGCGGAGTTGGTGTGATGATTGCGCTTTAGCGGTCTTCAGATATTGTAGATTGTGATGATCCGTGGCGACGGTGACTGTATGTCTAGCTCCAAGAAGATAATATCTCCAGGCTTTGATTGCTGCCTTAATTGCTAGGATTTCTTTATCAGTGATTGTATAATTCAGTTCAAGGGCTGAAAACTTACAAGACCAGAATGCCACAGGATGCAACTGACCTTTTTCGGGGTCTCGTTGTGACAGGACTGCTCCCATTGCTATGTTGGAAGCGGGAGGGAGGGTGAGAGAGGGTGAGAGAGTGAGAGAGAGAGAGACAGAGAAAGAGAGAGAGAGAGAGAGAGAGAGAGAGAGAGCTAGAGAAGAAAGAGAAAATAAAGTATGGCATTCAGGGGCTATTTGTTTGTATGTAAAAGAAATGTGGCTTTTAATCAAGTGGAAAGAGGCTCTGTGGCTGGTATCTCAGCCTGTTGATGCTTTGTTGAGTTGCTTGGAACATGCAAGGAAGGAGACCTGAAGCACTCCGAACCAGGTTGCATGTCTCCAAGTTACTGAAATACCACAGACCTCCTCCCTGTGCCACAAAGTTCTGGGCATTGAGCTCTGCAGTTTTTCCCCACAAGTCGCCAAGCGCCCCAGAATTACTTTCTGAGAGTTGCTAGTTATTGCTACCCCACCTCAACCACTATATTTTCCCCAGATACTTGCTGCTGTGGAGTAAGCAGAGAGAAGGAGAGGGGCTGTGCTTATGCAAATCACCTGCCAGGATACTACCTGGGAGTTCATTCCATCTCTCCAGCTGACACCTGGGCAACGGCAGATAATTTGGAGAACAGACATATTCGGACATTCCACAAAGCAAAGGCTGGGCCATTGATTGGTGATCCCTTTATCCATGTCTCCCTAAGTTACCGAGGTCCAGAAAAATTCCACCCTCAACTCTCATAGAGAGGTCCTTGGCCTTGGCCGATCATAGCCAATCAGGGGAGTGAAGGGTCGGGGTGACCGCAAACTGCCTCACCTTTTCACTGCTTTCTACAGGGGTAATGCTTTTGCGGAAGGAGCCTGTACAAGTGATTTTGTTCTGCGCTGTGGGAAAGTGACATTTATCCACTAACATTAACCAAACTGCTTGCGCTGTTCAATGCACAAACATGCAGAGAAATCATTTTATGTTTTTTGGGGAAGGTCTGGAGGGTCCTGCTGATGATTTATTACGCTGTCTGCTACTCTTGCTTTTACATAGAGTCTTCAGGGCCCAGGAATGTTTAAGGCATACTGTATGCCCCTTCCTTACAATGAAAACTCTGTTGAAAGCCCAGAGTTAAATAGGAATGGATCTGTTAAGAAATGAAACAAAAAGCCTGCAAAAATGTCGACACGGGTAGTATTTGGGCTTACAATAAACTGACTCACAGTCAGATGTGCTATCCGTTGACCCACTGACCCCCTTACCTTTTGTGTAATACTTTTGCTCTCAGTAGGGTTGTCCAAAGTTCCCTTCTTAAAGCGGCTTTCTTATAAAATATCCTAGACCTACTTTTTGTGGCACACATGCCTCATATTCCGTTGCTCTTGATAAACTCACATCATCTCCCACCAATACAAGCTGTAAAAGATTTCCAGGGCTTATACAAGCAAACTAGACGTGGGTCGAATGGTTGAGCAATCCTTAAATCAGCAGCAAAGTTAACATTGAAATCAGCCTCAGAATCTTTTAAAGGATGGTCCAACATCTGTTGCTTGCAGGGCTCAATCGGACAGCCTCTGGTGCTGACGCCTTAAGCCACCTCCTGTTCTTGCCTTGTCCTTGATACAGCCATGGGCCCACATACACTCAGAGGTACAGAGATTTTCTCATGTCTATGGGTCTATTGTGATGCTCTCAGGCTTGCATCACCCAGCCATTGTGATGGGGAGGGGGTGTCAATTTGCAAGCATCCTGGAGCATGAATCATTATATCTTTAAATATAATTGGCATTAAACCAAACCCTTTAGGACCAGATCAATACAGCAGCAAAGAATGCTTATTCATTGTTGTTTGCCTCTTCATTTCATACCATCCGATATCTAAGTGGTGTTTGGACTTTCTGCCCTCTGACATAAGGACATTTGGTATGGCAAACCTTTGACCAGAGGTCCTAATCAATGGTTTGATTGACTCTCCCTTTGCGTTTGCTTCAGCAACACATGTACTAATATTGGAATGATAATGGAAAAATTAAATTGCCCCCTGCTCTAAAGGATGACACGCACATTCGTAAAGCATTCACTATTTTTGGCACATTACAGGACAGAAACATTCCTAATTTGCAAGTCTTTATTTTTTAATACATCTTTTTAATGAAGATTGAAATTGTATGTTCGTACATATTACACAACAACACAATACATTTTGCACCAAATACAACACTAATGCCTCAGGAGCCTTTTACTTGCGAGTCCTATTGACTGAATGAACAGCCCCGTCCCCTTCAATTTCTTGACTTGTACTTTTAGAAGTGGCACGCTTCTTTTGTTTTTTTATCCCATTCTACCAAACCCAGTATTATCACTTTCTCCCTTGTTCGTGTTAATTTCTTTATATCAGTGTAAACTGTTTTAAGGTGCTATTTGAAAACATCGCTCTGAACTACAGCTTTACTTGCTTCTAGGCCTTAATCTTTAATTGGGGCTGAGCAGGGTACTCAGGATTTGGCTGCTTTTAGTTGGTTGATTTCTTTTTTTATTTCTGTAACTTTCAAACAGTCCCCTTGTGGAATACCATTGTCACAACGTGCTGCAGTGCATGAAAACCATAAATTAATGGTAGGGAGGGGGAGAGTGAGAAGGAGAGGAAGAGGAGGGTGGAGAGGAGGGAGAGAGAGAGAGAGAGAGAGAGAGAGAGAAAGAGAGAGAGAGAGAGAGAGAAAGAGAGAGAGATAGAGAGAGAATAAAATATGGCATTCAGGGGCTATTTGTTTGCATGGAAAAGAGTTTTGGCTTTTAATCAAGTGGAAAGGGGCTCTGTGGCTGGTATGTCGCTGGTTGATGCTTTGTTGAGTTGCTTGGAACATGCAAGAAGGAGACCTGAAGCACTCCCGATCAGGTTGCATGTCTCCAAGTTACTTACTGAAATACCGCAGACATCCCCCCTGTGCCACAAAGTTCTGGGCACTGAGCTCTGCATTTGTTCCCCACAAGTCGCCAAGCGCCCCAGATTTACTTTCTGAGAGTTGCTAGTTACTGCTACCCCACCTCGAGCACTATATTTTCCCCAGATACTTGCTATTGTGGAGTAAGCAGGGCTGAGAGAGAGGGAGAGGGGCTGTTCTTATGCAAATCATCTGCCAGGATCCTACCTGGGATTTCATTCCATCTCACCAGCTGACACCTGGGCAACGGCAGGTAATTTGGAGAACAGACATATTCGGACAGGCCACAAAGCAAAGGCTGGGCCTTTGATTGGTGATCCCTTTATCCATGTCTCCCTAAGTTACTGAGGTCCAGACAAATTCCACCCTCAGCTCTCAAAGAGAGGTCCTTGGCCGATCATGGCCAATCAGGGGAGTGAAGGGTCGGGGGTGACTGCACACTGCCTCACCTTTTCACTGCTTTCTACCGGGGTAATGCTTTTCCAGAAGTAGCCTGTACAAGTGATTTTGTTCTGCGCTGTGGGAACGTGACCCAGAATTACTTTCTGAGAGTTGCTAGTTATTGCTACCCCACCTCAACCACTATATTTTCCCCAGATACTTGCTACTGTGGAGTAAGCAGAGAGAAGGAGAGGGGCTGTGCTTATGCAAATCACCTGCCAGGATACTACCTGGGAGTTCATTCCATCTCCCCAGCTGACACCTGGGCAACGGCAGATAATTTGGAGAACAGACATATTCGGACATTCCACAAAGCAAAGGCTGGGCCATTGATTGGTGATCCCTTTATCCATGTCTCCCTAAGTTACCGAGGTCCAGAAAAATTCCACCCTCAACTCTCATAGAGAGGTCCTTGGCCGATCATAGCCAATCAGGGGAGTGAAGGGTCGGGGTGACCGCAAACTGCCTCACCTTTTCACTGCTTTCTACAGGGGTAATGCTTTTGCGGAAGTAGCCTGTACAAGTGATTTTGTTCTGCGCTGTGGGAACGTGACATTTATCCACTGACATTAACCAAACTGCTTGCGCTGCTCAACGCACATACATGCAGAGAAATCATTTTATGTTTTTTGGGGAAGGTCTAGAGGGTCCTGCTGATGATGTATTAAGCTGTCTGCTACTAAGCTGACTCCATGGGTGTTGCATATACAAACTATGAAGACGACACTCAAGTACTTTTACCCCTATATGGACTCTATCACCAAGACGCCACGGCCCTTCACAACATCTATGCCACTATCCAAGCTTGGATGGCAATCAATGGCCTCTGTCTTAATGGGGAGAAGACTGAAATTCTCATCCTGGGCCAGACAAACACATTATCGAAACTAAGTCCCCAATACAACAACTTCAACATAGACAACTCAACCATCTCCGTATCATCCTCTGTCAAGACTCTAGGTGTTCACATTGATACAAATCTATCGATGAACAAACAAGTCAGCGCCATAGCCTCTGAATCAGCGTTCAGCACCAAACTCATCAATGCCATTAAACCCTACTTATCCACCCCCAACCGCTTGGCCATAGCTAGAGCAACTATAGGAGCCAAACACGATTATTGCAATGCCCTTCTAGCTGGCACCTCCGCCAAAAACATTCACAGACTGCAAACCACACAAAACAATGCCCTCAGAGCCGCCATGAGCAACCCCAGAAGAGACCATATATCCCACGCCAGACGTGAAGCACGGTGGCTCCAGGTCAAAGACCGTATTACTCTGAAAATCCTCACCTTCACTCACAGGTGCATCAACAAAACCTCTCCAGCATACCTATCTGAAGCAATATCAAGGACCACATTCACTCGCCCCACCAGAGCTCAGTACACCAATCAGCTACACATACCACGCATAAAGAGAGCCACAGCGGGAGGTCTAGGCTTCTCCTATATTGCACCGAAACTCTGGAACTCACTCCCTGCCACCCTTAGAGCTGAAACTTCCATCTCTGTCTTCCGCAACAACCTCAAGGCCACTCTCCTCAACTAGCAAGTGGAGGACTGCCTCCTCCACTTCTGCCATGTATATTGTAATTTAACACAAATGTAATATAACTATATTGTAACCTGAATATATATACTGCTAATGACTATGTAACTATATTGCAACCTGTATATATATTGCTAATGACCATGTAACTAAGTAACTAAGCTTTGTATTGTAACAAGTGCCACAATGTCCTCGGGCTGTTGTGCGCTATATAAATACGAATAAGACAAACTCTTGCTTTTACATGGAGTCTTCCTTGCCAAGGAATATTTAAGGCATACTGTATGTCCCTTCCTTACAATGAAAACTCTGTTGAAAGCACAGAGTTACATAGGAATGGATCTGTTAAGAAATTAAACAAAAAGCCTGGAAATATTTCGAAACGAGTAGTATTTGGACTTAGAATAAACTGACTTACAGTCAGATGTGCTATCAGTTCACCCACTGACCCCCTTATCTTTTGTGTAATACTTTTGCTCTCAGTAGGTTTGTCCAAAGTTCCCTTCTTAAAGCGACTTTCTTATAAAATATCCTAGACCTACTTTTTGTGGCACACATGCCTCATATTCCGTTGCTCTTGATAAACTCACATCATCTCCCACCAATACAAGCTGTAAAAGATTTCCAGGGCTTATCCAAGCAAACTAGACGTGGGTCAAATGGTTGACCATCCTTAAATCAGCAGCAAAGTTAACATTGAAATCAGCCTCAGAATCTTTTAAAGGATGATCCAACATCTGTTGTTTGCAGGGCTCAATTGGACAGCCCCTGGTGCTGATGCCTTAAGCCACCTCCTGTTCTTGCCTTGTCCTTGATACAGCCATGGGCCCACATACACTCAGAGGTACAGAGATTTTCTCATGTCTATGGGTCTATTGTGATGCTCTCAGGCTTGCATCACCAAGCCATTGTGATGGGGAGGGGGTGTCAATTTGCAAGCACCCTGGAGCATGAATCATTATATCTTTAAATATAATTGGCATTAAACCAAACCCTTTAGGACCAGATAAATACAGCCGCAAAGCATGCTTATTCATTGTTGTTTGGCTCTTCATTTCATACCATCCGATATCTAAATGGTGTTTGGTCTTTCTGCCCTCTGAAATAAGGACATTTGGTATGGCAAACCTTTGACCAGAGGTCCTAATCAATGGTTTGATTGACTCTCCCTTTGCTTTTGCTTCAGCAACACATGTACTAATATTGGAATGATAATGTGAAAATTAAATTGGCCCCTGCTCTAAAGGATGACACGCACATTTGTAAAGCATTCACTATTTTTGGCACATGACAGGACAGAAACTTTGTTAATTTGCAAGTCTTTATTTTTTAATACATCTTTTTTAATGAAGATTGAAATTGTATGTTCGTACATATTACACAACACAATGCATTTTGCGCCAAATTCAACAATAATGCCTCAGGAGCCTTTTACTTGCGAGTCCTATTGAATGAATGAACAGCCCCGTCCCCTTCAATTTCTTGACTTGTACTTTTAGAACTGGCACACTTCTTTTATTTTTTTATCCCATTCTACCAAACTCAGTATTATCGCTTTCCGCCTTGTTGGTGTTAATTTCTATGTATCAGCGTAAACTGCTTTAAGGTGCTATTTGCAAACATCGCTCTGAACTACAGCTTTACTTGCTTCTAGGCCTTAATCCTTAGTTGGGGCTGAGCAGTGTACTCTGGATTTGGCTGCTTTTAGTTGGTTGATTTCATTTTTGATTTCTGTAACTTTCAAACAGTCCCATTGTGAAATACCATTGTCACAATGTGCTGCAGTGCATGAAAACCAAAAATTAATTAGAGGGAGAGGAAGAGGAGGGTGGAGACAACACAATACATTGTGCACCAAATTCAACACCAGTGCCTCGGGAGCCTTTTACTTGTGTTTCCTATTGACTGAATTAACAGCCCTGTCCCCTTCAATTTCTTGACTTGTACTTTTAGAAGTGGCACGCTTTTTTGTTTTTTTATCCCATTCTACCAAACTCAGTATTATCACTTTTCCCCTTGTTGTGCACTCCAGCGTAAACTGCTTTAAGGTGCTATTTGAAAACATCGCTCTGAACTACAGCTTTACTTGCTTCTAGGCCTTAATCTTTAATTGGGCTGAGCAGTGTACTCCGGATTTGGTTGCTTTTAGTTGGTTGATACCATTGTCACAATATGCTGCAGCGCATGAAAACCTAAAATTAATAGTAGGGAGAGGAAGAGGGAGAGGAATAAGGAAAGGGAAAGGGAGAAGGGGGGAGAGAGAGAGAGAGAGAGAGAGAGAGAGAGAGAGAGAGAGAGAGAGAGAGAGAGAGAGAGAGAGAGAGAAAGAAAGAAAAAAATATATATAGTATTCGAAGGTCTCTGTTAGGTATTCAACGGAATCGCAACTATATTGTAAAAAGGAACTTTATATCGAAGTGGTCCTGCGACGGGTGAAGCTAAACCCTGCGCACATTCGAAAGTCTTCGATAAGTGTAAAGTGAACTACAATTGGTCCGAGAGCGGCTGATGGAGACTAATTAAATAGAAAGAAGGATCTGAGCCCGGTTTAGGGGAATCCGGGGTGAACTGTGCGTCACCCGAGAAATAATATTTTCTGAACATTAAAATAAAGGGATCTGAGCCAAAAGAGGGGGATCCACAGTAACAGAAAAGGGATCTGAGCCCGGCTGACGGGGATTCAGGGTGAGCCACCCGACTTAGAAAATTGTAATAAGAAAATAACTTTCTATTTTGTTTTGTACATCAGGCCCTTTCAATCAAGAGACGTTGATGAGAAAAGCGATTTGGGCACAGAAGGCTCTGATGCTGGAAATAGAACTGTATCCTCTGTGTCGAAGAAGCTAGAATGTGCGCTTGCCTCGAGGGAACCGCATTGCCCCATTTTGAAAACGTGGACAAGGGAGGCCAAAGGCCCAAACATCCTGAGTTATCATTTTGTGAACACTTATTTCTTTTTCATGAACACTACCCCGCACTCTTTGTAAATTAGCAGTAAGGATTGGCAATAGTTTTTTTTGTATAAGTCCTTTTATTTTGACAAGACTCCACTAGGACTGCATTTTTATTTGTTGATGGTCGTGGCTTGCTCACATCTGTAGATTTAGGTTTAGATAGGCGTTTATCACTCCCCAATAAACATTCTTGAACTGTGGTCACTTGTGTATGTCTTACTTCAATACCATGCCTTCCTTACAAAACGTGCACCTTCTTTGTACTTTTTGTGCCCCCTAGCACTTTCTCCATATTTCTCGTGCACACTAGCACTCTCTTTATCTTTTCCTTGCCCACTGGTGCCTTTTCCAGCTTTTCAGTGCACACTTGGACAATTTTTGGGCCTCATTACACGGTAGGCGGTAGGGATTTAACGTTACCGGTAATGGAATACCGGTAACGTTAAATCCCCATGCTAATTACGACCCGGCTCATCGCTATTAGCGGCACTGCTAAGTACGGTGCCACTAATAGCGGGCAGTCCGCGGGCGTGCGACCCTCCATCCCGTAAATAACACCATGCCGCTAATAGCACACCATCACAAGGCGAGCGGACATGCCAATAGCGGCATGGTAAAGCCCCCAAAACCCTTTACCGGCATGGCGCTAATACCGCCATCGCGAACCACCCATTAAAATAAATAACTGTGCAGTGTTACCACCTGCCAGAGGTGGCCACAATAAGCACAGGTGGAGGCAATGGAGACTGTGGCTGCTCAAAAGGAGCACACCACACCCCTTACCACACCCCTTCCCACACCAAGATGGTTCCAATACAATAGCAGCATTACATGGCCTGGAGGACCTGATAGCAGCGCAGCTGCAATAACAACAGGCAGCACAGAGGAGACGCAGGAGGAGGAGGAGGGCAAGACAGGCACAGCAAGCACCACCACGGCACCTAATCATACCACAGATGCACCCACCAATTCCCAGGATCAGAGCCAGTCCATTTAACCTAACACCTGAGCAGATACACACCCTGTACCGTCTGGACCGGGATACCATCACCATCATCGTGGACATGATAAACCCCGACATTGTGAGCCTCATAGACATCAGAACTGCCATCCCCCCTCTACTGAAGGTGGTGACTGTGCTCCACTCCCTGGCTACATGCCACGGACTGCCCAGGAGACTGCAAACACCAAAGTCGGTTTCTATTCACTGGCAAGCATCCCAAGTTGCATCGGGCCATCGACTGTACACATGTGGAATTGGTCGCCCCACATCACAATGAAGTAGTGTACCGAAACAGGAAGCAATTCCACTTCATCAATGTCCAAATGGTATGTGACGCCAACAAGATAATCACACATTGCTGTGCCTGATTTCCCGGATCTACCCATGATTCCATGGTCCTGCGGAACTCAACTATCCCACGCTACATGGAGCGACAAACGGGACAGCGTTCGTGGCTACTTGGTGAGTAGCAGGCCAGGCACATGGCAGTGTGTGTGGGGGGGGAGATAGATACTCCAACTGGGTTTGCGTGGGGGGGAGAGATAGATACTCCAACTGGGTGTGCGTGGGGGAGAGATAGATACTCCAACTGGGTGTGCGTGGGGGGAGAGATAGATACTCCAACTGGGTGTAGCCTGTAGTCCATCGTCCAAATGCACATACAGATGTAAGCCAATGAAATGAACAGGCCACACTTGAAGTGAACAGTAACATGACCCCATTCCTTCCCCCATATAGGTGACACCGGCTATCCCCTGAAGAGGTGGCTCCTCACACCTCTACGGAACCCACAGAACAGGCACGAAGAGGAATACAATCGTGCACATACCCGTACCCGCATCGTGATCGAGCAGACTTTTGGCCTATTGAAGTCACGGTTTAGGTGCATTAGCAGGTCTGGTGGCGCTCTCCTTTATGGCCATGAGAAGGTGGCCAAGATCACCATGGCATGTGTCATGCTGCACAATATGTGTATCAGACGGAATGTGCCACTGCCCCCTGACGTTGAAATAGAATCACCTGATGAGGATGATGATGGTGATGAGGATGGAGGTGAAGGGGATGCAGGTCATGCAAGAGGGGATGGCCAGGAGGGACGTGCTGTGAGGCAGCATCTGATCAACCAAATATTCTGAGTAACAGAGTAACAAGTTCTCGTACTGTCACCTGGATATGGCTAGTGGTGTCTGTTTGTTAGCTCACAGGGGACCCTGGCGTCAATAAATTAAACATACACAATGAAGAAGTCCAGGCCTGTGTTTTGCTCTAACACCAGTGTATTTATTAACTCAAACAGGGAAATGTGCATGTACCCAAACATCCCATCACCCTAGCCTCCACCCCCCACAACTGTCCCATCACACCCTACCCCCCACCCCCACAACTGTCCCATCACACCCTACCCCCACCCCCCACAACTGTCCCTCATGTGTCTTCCACAATTTTTGCATCCAGGCATGCACGCGGAAGCATGGATATTCACTCCCTATTGGTCATTGCCTAATCCAGCATTTGGAGGCTGGCGGGAGGAGCGCCTGGTGGTCTGTGCGGAGTGTCGGAGTGGGCTTGTCTGCCGCGAACTGGCGGACGAAGAAGTAGCAGACTGTCCTGGTGCCGGTGGTGGTGGGAATTGACGGTCCATTGCATCCGCAATGCGTGTGAGGACCTCACGAACTCTGATGAGCTCCCCACACAGCCTGTCTGTGCAGGTCTCCATACTCTCCCTGGAGTGCCTGGATGTCTCCCAAATCTCTGCCCTGAGACGGGCAGCCTCCGCCACATGCTGACCAACCAGCACAGTGAGACCCTGTTGCCGCTGGATGATGCTGGCCAGGTCAAGGGCAGTGTCGGCCTCTGGTGGTGTGGCTGCTGTGCATTGTGATGCTGGCAGGTGTACAGATGGAGGCACCGGGGGGCTACTGCAGGATCCCATGGTCTCATCACCAGTGATGTTGGAGCCAGGTGTGTGATGGGGTCATGGCTGGGGGTTCCAGGTGGGATTGGGGTGTGCATGCCCAGCTCGAATTCAGTTGGGTCTTCCACATCAGTTAATGGTGCGGTGGCTGCCGCCTCTCCTGCCGAACTAGCAGTAGCTGAGGGTGGTCCCTCGGTGGCTGTGAGTGGTGGTGGTGAGTGAACCTCCTGAGGTGGGGCAGTTGGGTTTGGTGTGGCCTTGGCAGTGGCGCTCGAACGATGTTTGGAACTCTGCAAATGGAGCCTTGCGCCTTTTCCCCTTGATGTCGTGGGGGTGTCCTCAGTGGGCTGTGGCCTTTTCTTCTTCTGCGCAGGGGGTGCCTGGGATGCATCCTCACTGTCTGTATGTGACCCTGTCGGGGACAAGAAGGGGGATGGCATTGGTTAGGGTTCGATGTACTTAATGCAGGATACATCATCAATGCAGTTGAGGGCATTTGCAATTCATTGTGAAGGGTGCAGGTGATGTGCCAGTTCAGTGGCTCATCCATGCAGTGTTGTGTGTGGCACTTGGCTCTGGTGATGTGTGTGTGTTTGGGTCTGGCACTGACATGGGCAGGGTGGGATACATGTGTGGATGTTTGGCCATCCATGAGGTGAGCCTGGGCTGACATTTGTGGGGACCTGTAGATACACATTGCATGCTTTAATCAGTACACTTACCTCCATCCGACGTGTCTGCCACGCCATGCTCCATCCTCCCGACTCCCTCAATACATTCGACTCCGATTAGGTTGGCGCATGTCTGCTCCCATTCCTTTAGCTTGATTGGCGACCCAGATCCGCCAGCGGTGGCAGTGTTGATTCTCGGCCAGGATCATTCTGACCCGGAGTCTCAGGTCATCCCATCTTTTCCTGCACTCATGTACATTGCGGGTGCTGGTGCCCACGGAACTTACTTTCATTGCCACTTCGGCCCAGATAGCCTTTTTCTTAAGGAGGGTCTCCCGCCGCATGTCGTTAGCGAAGACCACTGCAGCATTGTCTGCTAAGGTCTGGGTCAGCATGAGTAACTCCTCATTAGAAAACTTTTCTTTCCGCTAGCGGTCAGTTGCTTTTTTCAGTGCCTTGGGCATGGTAAGGGTATTCCAGTAAGTCTCAGACAGCAAAGTACCACAAACAGGTCCAGGGGGCAGAGGATGGCAATGGATTGTGTTTTTAAAGATGGCCGCCGTGCTCTTTCCCGTTCCTGTGCGATGACGCTATTTCCAGTTCCGCAATTTAACGGTCACCGCTAATAGCGGTGACCGCTATTTGCATGTAGCGTAAGGGCGGAGGTGCTATCTGCACTTTCGTCGAGGGCGGTAAGTGACTTTTTGGGGTCTTTAGCGGCATGGCGGTTGGGTCATTACCGGCATGGCGCTATGCTCATGTTCACGTACTCGTAATGGTGCGCTATTAGCGCCCTCTTGCGAGGGCGGACACGTTAAGAGCGCCATGCCGGTAATTGTGGATTTTTACCGCACAACGTGTAATGAGGCCCTTTGACTTTTCCTGTGCCCATTGTCACCTTTTCCAGCCTTCCCGTGCACACTTACACTCTCTTTCCACTCTACCGGTTCGCTTGCACCCTTCTCTCACTTCGGGTCGCTCGTGCCCTCTTTATATAAAGTTCTACACTTCACGCCCCTCGTGCGGTCTGCTTTTCTTGCTTTCTCTTACTTTCTCTTCATCTTCTCATTCCTTCTTCAGTCTTTATAGCTTCATTGGTTTCTTAACATTTAGTTCCTCTTTTCCGCTCCATGCAGCTTTATGCATTTTCTTTCACCCGCTCCGTTTCAGTCGGCTGCATGCTCCTGAGTCTCTCTCTTACTTTCACGAGACTCACCCAGTCAGCAGCGCAGTGACGAGCAGTCCCTTCGGGTGATGCAGGCCTGAGGTCAGGGTCTCATCACCTGCCCCTCAGGCACCCTTGGGGCTGGCACAACCCAGAAGAATGAGAAATGTTCCGGCCGCCAATAGCAGCCTGCAGGATGCTTCGCTCCGGCTCTTTGGCGACACGGCTCCCTAGCCACGTTGCAGCCCATCAGAAATACTGGGCCAGCCTATCGGCACGCTGCTCTCCTCTGAGCCGTAGATCCTGCTGCTCTCTGCTCCATGGCTTCTATGGTCCAAACAATGTCCCCAGCTCGCTCTTTCACCTGTGTAGAACAATACCTTTTATAGTTGAAAAAGCAGCAAAGTGGAATGCCTGACAATCAATGGGACAACATAAGTTCTTTCTACAGTCGGTTTCCCTTACACTCTCCATGTTATTCATTACTCCCTGTTGCCTCTTCGTCTTCCCAGTATTTGTCGGAAATAGGGAGGGGGAGTTAACATGTAGTCAGGGTTTGGATTTGTTTATTGAAATATTATTAGGGGATCGACAGGGGAATCCTCTAGCCTTGTTTTTATACAATGGGAATGCTTCCCCTTTTAGTAGAATATTCCGTAGCCCTGCTATTCAGTTATACAAGTCTAGGTCTTGTTAGTATTCCTTGTATTCTAGATTTTTAGAAGCTAATTGGCTATTAATATTAATGCCATGTCTCAGTCTTATTTGGTTTTTCTTCCTTCTACCCCTGGGGCGCTTGCCTCTTTCCTGCCTCACCCTTGTGTCATGGATGATGGGATTGCAATTAGCGAAAATTAGACCTGGATTTTGGTGATGGAAATCAGTGTATCCCATGAAGGCGTCTGGGATTTCCTCCTCCTCCTCTACCGCCCTGTCAAAATGCTGCGTTTCTCCCAGGGTATTCCCATGAGAACATCCCCAGACTCCCCCCCACCCAGGTGATCCTCCCTCGCTCGTCCACCCCCAGGGTTGGGATCCGAGAACAATGGCTCTCCCGTGGCCACCTGACTAGAGGACTCTAAAGGTCTTAAAGGGAGAATACCCCTATGTTTCTCACATACAACATTGGTTAAACCGGGCGTATATACCATTGAGAAATTATATTTATGCAGGGTAGGGCCCAACGATTTATCCTAGGGGAAAAGCAGATATTATTCCCCACAAGGGCATGTACTTAGGGTTTGTGATCTGTCTTCATTGGGCATTGGATGCCCCACAAAAGGAGTTTAAAGTGATTCACAGTACAATAGCAGGACAACGCCTCACGTTCCGTCGTAGAATAATGATGTTCCGCACCTTGCAAGGCTCTTGAGGCAAATTAAATAATCTCCTGTCCATCTCTTTGTAAAGTACCGGAGAAGGGGGGGTGTCTGTACTCCTGCTATCTATTTGGCAGTGGAGAGGCATAGAGGACCCCAGCCAAGAATCTCTATATTGCTAAACGTGGCGAGCAATCAAGGCCTAGCTTCTCAGGAGGTGATGCAGGCTGGTTCCTAAGTACAGTGTAGTCCCCAAGCACCCAAAAAGGAATGTCCACACACTATGTTAGTGAAGACACAGCTCTTTGTGTATATAACGTTAACCTTATTCATATAATCACAATAACACACTTGGTGCTCCGACAATTTTAAAATGGTAACTATATACAGTTCTAGGTGGTACCACTATTAATCTGATTCCATTAAAATGCATCAACTGTACTCAGTTCAAATAGCATATGAATCAAACAGCAAAACAATATCAACCATAGACTTAGGAGGAAGACAAGGTGGTTTCCACAATTGGCAGAATACTGGCCCCTACCACTAGGCACCGTTCTGTATGAGGTCCCCCCACCTGGGCAACCTGTAAATGAAGATACACTACAAGCCCAGTCCAGATATTGTCTATTAGAGTCTTATCTCCTTTTATAACAGTTCTACTGCCCCAAAGTACCTGGTTTCGCAGAGTTCTTTGGTGAGTCGTCGACAGGCCCTTCTTAAGCGCACTCCCTTTAAGGCAGGAGCAGCGGGTCGTCGAGATTCGGTGAAAAAAGAGGTGAACGTTGTCATGGAGGGAGCAGCTTCAATCTTCGCGGTGCTCGTTGATGAAAGCTTGTGAACGTCCTGTGAAGAAGAGGCTTGTAGTGCACCTCGACGATGAGTGTTTGTTGTTGCAAAGAGTAAATGAAGAACTTTGGCCTAGCAAGTGTGTCGGGTCGTCAGCGTCTGGCGTCGCCGAACGGGACGTGACCACGGCTGGCTTCAGTAGCTTTGTCGATGTCTCTGAGGTCTTCGGGTGCCGGGAAAACCACTGACGGATTCTCCTCGGTCATCGGCGGCAGCCTTGACTTTCTCCGGCAGGACGAAAGCAGTCGAAGAGGATGAGCAAGGGAGTCCTTCTATCGAATGTATTAGGCAAAGGGAGTACTGCGGCTCCGGTCGGTGACGGTGGACGGTGGTCCGGTGATTCTCTATGTTCTCCTCGGCAGTCCCCTTCTCTGGACGGCAGCCTTTCGTAGGTCTGTCTACCAGGGAGCTTTGGCAAAGATCCGCTGGTGCACGATGGTCCCTCAAAGCTTGGGAAGAGGTCTTCTAGCCAGGTCCTCTCTTGGAAGAGTTCTTGAAGGCACAGCAGCTTTCAGATTGCAACGAAGGGAACAGCGTTCACCTTCTTCTTCTGGCTCGGCTTCAAGAGTAAGCATCAATTATCAACTTCAGCTTCTGAACAATTTGTAGCAGTGAGAGGCCCCCAGATATACTGTTGATCTCCCATTCACTCTGCTGGGTCACACTCAGGCAACCAATCACTCAGAAGGGCATTCAGGCAGTCAGGCAGCCAATCAGGCGCACAGTGCATTCAGACCATTCTTCTCCATTCAGACACTCACAACACAGAATGTGCATTCGGACAAGCACTCTCACACAATGACTGAGACAGCCCTGCCCGAAACTGGTATGAATGCAGTGTGTAGTGCTGAATGGCAAACACCAGATACTAGACACCCATAGCATAGAATGCATATTCGTCACACACTCCATTCACCCAGGTCCCACCCCACGGGCGTACCCACAACATACAGTCATTGGGAAGGCTCCAGCCAGTCTGGCCTGGACTTCCCCACAACACCATATATGGAACTTCCACCCAACAGCCAGTCATGGGGAAGGGACAGAGTCAAGGCTTCCCCATCCCTGTGAACTACAGCTTTACTTGCTTCTAGTCCTTACTCTTTAATTGGGGCTGAGCAGTGTACTCCGGATTTGGCTACTTTTAGTTGGTTGATTTCTTTTTTTTATTTCTGTAACTTTCAAACAGCCCCATTGTGAAATACCATTGTCACAATGTGCTGCAGTGCATGAAAACCAAAAATGAATTAGAGGAAGAGGAGGGTGGAGACAACACAATACATTTTGCACCAAATTCAACACCAGTGCCTCGGGAGCCTTTTACTTGTGATTCCTATTGACTGAATTAACAGCCCCGTTCCCGTCAATTTCTTGACTTGTACTTTTAGAAGTGGCACGCTTTTTTGTTTTTTTATCCCATTCTACCAAACTCAATGTTATCACTTTTCCCCTTGTTGTGCACTCCAGCGTAAACTGCTTCGAGGTGCTATTTGCAAACATGGCTCTGAACTACAGCTTTACTTGCTTCTAGGCCTTAATCTTTAATTAGGCTGAGCAGTGTACTCCGGATTTGGCTGCTTTTAGTTGGTTGATTTCTTTTTTGATTTCTGTAACTTTCAAACAGTCCCATTGTGAAATACCATTGTCACAATGTGCTGCAGTGCATGAACACCTAAAATTAATGGTAGGGAGAGGGAGAGGGAGAGGAATAAGGAAAGGGAGAGGTAGAAGGGGGGAGAGAGAGAGAGAGAGAGAGAGAGAGAGAGAGAGAGAAAGAAAAAAGAAAATATGGTATTCAAAGGTCTCTGTTAGGTATTCAACTGAATGGCAACTATATTGTAAAAAGGAACTTTATATCGAAGTGGTCCTGCGACGGGTCAAGCTAAACCCTGTGCACATTCGAAAGTCTTTGATAAGTGTAAAGTGAACTACAATTGGGCCGAGCCCGGCTGACGGAGACTAATTGAATAGAAAGAAGGATCTGAGCCCGGCTTAGGGGAATCCGGTGTGAACCGTGCGTCACCCGAGAAAGAATATTTTCTGAACATTAAAATAAAGGGATCTGAGCCCAAAAGAGGGGGATCCACAGTAACAGAAAAGGGATCTGGGCCCGGCTGACAGGGATTCAGGGTGAGCCACCCGACTTAGAAAATTGTAATAAGAAAATAACTTTCTATTTTGTTTTGTACATCAGGCCCTTTCAATCAAGAGACGTTGATTAGAAAAGCAACTTGGGCACAGAAGGCTCTGATGCTGGAAATAGAACTGTATCCTCTGTGCCGAAGAAGCTAGAATGTGCACTTGGCTCGAGGGAACCGCAGTGCCCCATGCTGAAAACGTGGACAAGGGAGGCCAAAGGCCCAAACATCCTGAGTTATCATTTTGTGAACACTTATTTCTTTTTCATGAACATTACCCCACACTATTTGTAAATTAGCGGTAAGGATTGGCAATAGTTTTTTTTGTATAAGCCCTTTTATTTTTACAAGACTCCACTAGGACTGCATTATTATTTGTTGATGGTTGTGGCTTGCTCCCATCTGTAGATTTAGGTTTAGATAGGCGTTTATCACTCCCCAATAAACATCCTTGAACTGTGGTCACTTGTGTATGTCTTACTTCGATACCATGCCTTCCTTACAAAACTTTCACCTTCTTTGTACTTTTTGTGCCCCCTGGCACTTTCTCCATATTTCTCGTGCACACTAGCACTCTCTTTACCTTTTCCTTGCCCACTGGTGCTTTTTCCAGCTTTTCAGTGTACACTTGCATAATCTTTGACTTTTCCTGTGCCCATTGTCACCTTTTCCAACCTTCCCGCGCACACTTACACTCTCTTTCCACTCTACCGGTCGCTTGCACCCTTCTCTCGCTTCGGGTCTCTCGTGCCCTCTTTATGTAAAGTTCTTTCACTTCACGCCCCTCGTGCGGTCTGCTTTTCTTGCTTTCTCTTACTTTCTCTTCATCTTCTCATTCCTTCTTCAGTCTTTATAGCTTCACTGGTTTCTTTACATTTAGTTCCTCTTTTCCGCTCCATGCAGCTCTATGCATTTTCTTTCATGAGCTCCGTTTCAGTTGGCTGCATGCTCCTGAGTCTCTCTCTTACTTTCACGAGACTCACCCGGTCAGCAGCGCAGTGACGAGCAGTCCCTTCGGGTGATGCAGGCCTGAGGTCAGGGTCTCATCACCTGCCCCTCAGGCACCCTTGGGGCTGGCACAACCCAGAAGAATGAGAAATGTTCCGGCCGCCAATAGCAGCCTGCAGGATGCTTTGCTCCGTCTCTTTGGCGACACGGCTCCCTAGCCACGTTGCAGCCCCTCAGAAATACTGGGCCAGCCTATCGGCACGCTGCTCTCCTCTGAGCCGTAGATCCTGCTGCTCTCTGCTCCATGGCTTCTCTGGTCCAAACAATGTCCCCAGCTCGCTCTTTCACCTGTGTAGAACAATACCTTTTATAGTTGAAAAAGCAGCAAAGTGGAGTCAGGTGTGAGTAATAATTAATAAATGCCTGACAATCAATGGGACAACATAAGTTCTTTCTACAGTCGGTTTCCCTTACACTCTCCATGTTATTCATTACTCCCTGTTGCCTCTTCGTCTTCCCAGTATTTGTCGGAAATAGGGAGGGGGAGTTAACATGTAGTCAGGGTTTGGATTTGTTTATTGAAATATTGTTAGGGGATCGACAGGGGAATCCTCTAGCCTTGTTTTTATAGAATGGGAATGCTTCCCCTTTTGGTAGAATATTCCGTAGCCCTGCTGTTCAGTTATACAAGTATAGGTCTTGTTAGTATTCCTTGTATTCTAGATTTTTAGAAGCTAATTGGCTATTAATATTAATGCCATGTCTCAGTCTTATTTGGTTTTTCTTCCTTCTGCCCCTGGGGCGCTTGCCTCTTTCCTGCCTCACCCTTGTGTCATGGATGACGGGATTGCAATTAGCGAAAATTAGACCTGGATTTGGGTGACGGAAATCAGTGTATCCCATGAAGGCGTCCGGGATTTCCCCAACCTCCTCTACCGCCCCATCAAAATGCTGCGTTTCTCCCAGGGTATTCCCACAAGAACATCCCCAGACTCCCCCACCCAGGTGATCCTCCCTCGCTCGTCCACCCCCAGGGTTGGGATCCGAGAGCGATGGCTCTCTCGTGGCCATCTGACTAGAGGACTCTCAGGGTCTTAAAGGGAGAATACCCCTATGGTTCTCAAATACAACATTGGTTCAACCGGGCGTATATACCATCGAGAAATTATATTCATGCAGGGTAGGGCCCAATGATTTATCCTAGGGGAAAAGCAGATATTATTCCCCACAGGGGCATGTACTTAGGGTTTGTGATCTGTCTTCATTGGGCATTGGATGCCCCACAAAAGGAGTTTAAAGTGATTCACAGTACAATAGCAGGACAAGGCCTCACGTTCCATCGTAGAATAATGATGTACCGCACCTTACAAGGCTCTTGAGGCAAATGAAATAATCTCCTGTCCATCTCTTTGTAAAGCACCGGAGGAGGGGGGTGTCTGTACTTCTGCTCTCTGTATGGCAGAGGAGAGGCATAGAGGACCCCAGCCAATTTTCTCTATATTGCTAAACTTGGCGAGCGATCAAGGCCTAGCTTCTCAGGAGGTGATGCAGGCTGGTTCTTAAGTACAGTGTAGTCCCCAAGCACCCAAAAAGGAATGTCCACACACTATGTTAGTGAAAACACAGCTCTTGTGTATATAACGTTAAACTTATTCATATAATCACAATAACACACTTTGTGCTCCGACAATTTTAAAATGGTAAATATATACAGTTCTAGGTGGTACCACTATTAATCTGATTCCATTAAAATGCATCAACTGTACTCAGTTCAAATAGCATATGAATCAAACAGCAAAACGATATCAACCATAGACTTAGGAGGAAGACAAGGTGGTTTCTACAATTAGCAGAATACTGGCCCCTACCTCTAGGTACCGTTCTGTATGAGGATCCCCCCACCTGGGCAACCTGTAAATGAAGATACACTACAAGCCCAGTCCAGATATTGGGCCTCATTATGACCCAGGCGCTAAGTGTTTAACGGTGCCGTAAAAGGCTGTGGCGCCGTTAAACACCTAGCGCCTAATTACGAGGTCCCTTTGCGGGACCCGACCTTAACGGCTGGTTTTACCAGCTGTTAAAGTAGGGACCCGCAAAGGGACCTTGGTGCTAATTACGGTACCGCAATTTGCGGTACCAATTAGCGCCTTCCCCATTCCCATTGAGCCCTATGGGGCAAAAATAGGAATGGGGAAGGGCCATGGCGGCATGGGGAATTACCGCCCCACCAACCTCGGAATGGGGTGGTAATTCCCCATTCCGCCATGGCGGACTCCGGCATGGACCATGGTGCTAATAGCACCATGGTTTAGCGCCGGAGTCCTAATGAGGCCCATTGTCTATTAGAGTCTTATCTCCTTCTATAACAGTTCTACTGCCCCAAAGTACCTGGTTTTGTAGAGTTCTTCGGTAAGTCGTCGAAAGGCCCTTCTTAAGCACACTCCCTTTAAGGCAGGAGCAGCGGGTCGTCGAGATTCGGTGAAAAAAGAGGTGAACGTTGTCGTGGAGGGAGCAGCTTCAATCTTCGTGGTGCTCGTTGATGAAAGCTTGTGAACGTCCTGTGAAGAAGAGGCGTGTGGTGCACCTCGACGATGAGTGTTTGTTGCTGCAAAGAGTAAATGAAGAACTTTGGCCTAGCAAGGGTGTCGGGTCGTCAGCGTCTGGCGTCGCTGAACGGGACGTGACCACGGCTGGCTCCAGTAGCTTTGTCGATGTCTCTGAGGTCTTTGGGTGCCGGGAAACCACCGACGAATTCTCCTCGGTCATCGGCGGCGGCCTTGACTTTCTCCGGCAGGATGAAAGCGGTCGACGAGGATGAGCAAGGGAGTCCTTCTATCGAATGTATTAGGCAAATGGAGTACTGTGGCTCTGCTTGGTGACGGTGGACGGCGGTCCGGTGCTTATCTACGTTCTCCTCAGCAGTCCCCTTCTCCAGAGGCAGCCTTTTGTAGGTCTGTCTACCAGGGAGCTTTGGCAAAGATCAGCTGGTGCACGATGGTCCCTCATAGCTTGGGAAGAGGTCTCCTAGCCAGGTCCTCTCTTGGATCAGTTCTTGAAGGCACAGCAGTTTTCAGATTGCAATGAAGGGAACAGTGTTCACCTTCTTCTTCTGGCTCGGCTTCGAGAGTAAGCATCAATTATCAACTTCATCTTCTGAACAATTCCTAGCAGTGAGAGGCCCCCAGATATACTGTTGATCTCCCATTCACTCTGCTGGGTCACACTCAGGCAACCAATCACTCAGAAGGGCATTCAGGCAGTCAGGCAACCAATCAGGCGCACAGTGCATTCAGACCATTCTTCTCCATTCAGACACTCACAACACAGAATGTGCATTCGGACAAGCACTCTCACACAATGACTGAGACAGCCCTGCCCGAAACTGGTATGAATGCAGTGTGTAGTGCTGAATGGCAAATACCAGATACTAGACACCCATAACATAGAATGCGTATTCGTCACACACTCCATTCACCCATGTCCCACCCCACGGGCGTACACACAACATACAGTCATTGGGAAGGCTCCAGCCAGTCTGGCCTGGACTTCCCCACTACACCATATATGGAACTTCCACCCAACAACCAGTCAGGGGGAAGGGACAGAGTCAAGGCTTCCCCGGACTTCGGGAAAAGTAAGGTACCAGGCGATAGAAAGCACGAGGCCATGCGGGCCATCTTGTTTCCATCAGGAATCCACTGATTCCAATCACAGGCCCTGGGCATCCCAAAATGGAAGATGCGTAGGGCACCTGTCAATTCAGCACGGAGCTGCCACCAACCCGTACCCTGCTCTGTGGGCCACACACAGGTGCCGTAAGACATACACTAGGAGTACAGGGTTGTACTCCCACCCATGGGTGCCATAAGGGTATCCCAAGGGTCTGTTCACCAAACCAAATACAGGAAGAGCCGCACTGCCAGGAGTCCCACATGAACTCCTGCGCGGATCACAAGACAGAACATACATGATAAAACAATAAAGGACAAGGATTCAGAGGCCCTGTCCCTCCGATGCTCCCATTCCTACCACACTTGCATCCGTGGTTAATACCGTTTTCCTGCAGGAGTTGAACATCCCCAATGTCAGAGCTTCCATAATGCCCCTCTTAATACTCAAAGGCATCATCATGACACTCAGTGTGCTGAAAAAACTAAATTTTCTTCATCAAATCTCTTAAAGGAGCACTCAATGTGGCATACTTGTCTACAAATTTGTAGTATTCTGCTAAACCCAAACATACCCTTAAAGTGTCTTTATCATGTGGTGTCAGAGCTTTTACTATGGCTTTTACTATGTTAGTCTTTGATAATACTTCACACACACACACACACACACACACCATACTGCTCTGAATTTCTGGTGAATATCAGGATGTCATCTTGAACACATCTCATATTTCGAATTCCACCAAACAAAAACGCCATCATACGCTGAGATACAGCAGCAGCGGAGGCTAATCCAAAAGGCATTCTCTTGAATCTGTAAACACCAAACAGTGTTACAAATGAAGTGAGAGCTCTTGACTCAGGGTGTAATTCAATTTGGTGATAGGCACTAGATAGATCTATATTTGTGAAATCATTTGCCCCATCATCTCTTGCACCATTGGAAGTGGAGGCCAGTCCACCCATATATTATTGTTTAGGGACCATAAGTCTGCACACCATCGGGTTTCCTAGAGATAGCCAAAGGTGACACCCGTTCAGCTGCTTCAATAGGCTCAATCACTTCCGATTTCCACAATCTATCCAACTCAACTCAACCTTGAGTTTATCTTTTAACATCAACAGTACTGGTCTTACTTTATGATATGAACAACTGCCTTTGTGCCGCTTTTTAAGACAACCCTGTGCTGGAAACCTCTGAACAGCCTAATATGTCACTAAAGACTTCCTTAAATTCATCACACAAATTATCTTCCACAAGCATTACTGGCTCGCTTGCATTTGTGTCAAGTACAATTCCTAAGGCTTTCTGATGTTTCCAGCTTAACAGAGAGACTGCTTTTTCTGCTGCATACAACTTGCCTTGAGCATTCCTAACCTTAAATTCAATTCCTACAACTTTTGAGCCAATAATTCTTATAGGTGTACCCCTATATCTCATTGGGTTTATGTCAGGAGCTTGCAGATCTGTTAATTTGAAACATACATTTTCAAGTGTGTCTTTACTGACTACAATACACTTTGACCCAGAATCAGCTATCATGCGTAAACCACGCCCATCAATTCACACAACACACCGTGGTGCTGTCACCTTGTGTTCATCATGGTAGCAATTAAAATATTATACAATTCATCTTGTACAAATTGCATATCATCATCCACACGCCTCACATCTTTAGCAAAATATGCTTCCCCTGCACATTTTTGCCATATTGCCACGTTTCCTACATTTGCTCCATGTAGCATTCTTAGGTGGTTAACGATTGCTCATGGAAACATGATCGTGTTCTCCACATGCAAAGCACACAATTTTGTTAAACTTAGGTCTGTTTGGAGGTAGTTGTCTCTGAGATCGCCATTCTACTCTGCATTCTAGGGAAAGTTCTCTCCTTCTTTGGTAGTCTTTGTGTTCTTGACCTCCATGCTGTGGACCTCGCTCTTGGGCGTGCCAGATAGGGTTGCACAAGGGCTACAGACTGTTCTGATAGCTTCACCATGCTTATGGTT
Source organism: Ambystoma mexicanum (assembly GCF_040938575.1). NCBI lineage: Eukaryota > Metazoa > Chordata > Amphibia > Caudata > Ambystomatidae > Ambystoma > Ambystoma mexicanum. Next base: position 45,142,012 of record NC_090922.1, read on the forward strand.
TGCTCTAATGTCAGTTCTTTGATCATCAAAAGTCTCTCCTTCAATCTTTTGTCCATGTGCAACGCACAATTTGATCCCTGGTGAGACTTTCTGTCAGGCAACAAAATTCTCAATTTTTCGTCAGTCCTCTTAGGCCTGCTACATACAAGGTCCCTTTTTAATTAGGTTCTTACAAGTGAGAGAGAAACGGATAACACTCTATAACTACATTAATGCAGGGGCCAACTGCTCCACCAAGGCGTGTTCTGTTGCTTAGTAAGCATCCAGTGTGTCCCCATCACCATCTCCTATGGAAACTGAAGGAAGCATCTAAAAAAAATCCTTCTCCCCTCCACACCAAGACTGTTCAATAAAATAGCCTGCTGTCTCTCAGGATCAAATGCTTTTCCTCCGATGGCAATGAAATATGTATCAAACATATTTTTCCACTGTCACCACACAATTCTGGGTTCCTTTGTGGTGGGCGGGAAAGGTGGGAAGCTTGAATGGTGGCCTCCATGGTTTTAGGGGGCTCTACGTGATTACTGTGTAGCGCGAAATTGTGAATCTGAAAATGTCAAATTCAAAAATCGTGCCATGCAGTGATCACATAGATCACTTTATCCTGCATCCCCTCCAACCGCTACTTACCTTTTCGGTGGCACCCCATTGCTCCCTACTTACCTTTTTGGCAGCACACTTCTGTGATTGTCGCCGACTCCCCTCTGTCCCTGCGGCTTCAGTTCCCTCCCAATAACTTGGGAAGGAGCTGGCGCTGCAGTGGCCTTGCTTCCTTTTTCTTTTTTTACTTGATTGTCCCCCGATTGCAATGTCATGTAAGCAGGCTACACTTTTCAACCCCAGCAGCCCACAATGCCGAACAAGGAGAGCGGGGGACACCCCTGCTCCCCTTGTTCAGCATTTTGAGATTTGTCATTTTTTACTATGCTGAATGTGCAAAGAATGCGCACTCAGTATTATTATTTCGGTTATTTTGGGCCAATACCACTGTAGGGTCTGCACTTCAGACTTTATAGTTATCGTTGGGCGGAGCGGCTCACTCTGTCTCAATCCAGTCACTAGGCATACATTCGCTTCACAGGCTGTCCAGACAAGGGATCTAACTTGCTGAAGGTGCTGCCAGCAGAGAGTACTTACATCAATCCTGTGTTCATCAATGAAAATTCCTCATCAAAGACAAGTGCGGTGACAGCAGAACCAGTCTTTCCAGTATTTTCAATCGCAGCACGCAGTTACTAGTGTAAGGAACTCATGGTGGCAACAGTAAAGACAGACACAAGTGATCACAGTTCAAGGGTGTTTCTTAAACTGTGTAAATGGGTTGGAAAAATGCAGAATCTAAACCTAAATCTAAGATGGGAGCAGGCTACGACCATCAAACAATAATAAGGCAGTTCCTAGTGGTGTCTTGTCAAATAAGAGGGCCTATACTAAAAAAAATGTATTGCCAATCCTTACCGCTAACTTCAATAAGAGTGTTGGATAGTGTTCACAAGAAAAAAAAGAAGTGTTCACAAATGGCAAGTCAGGATGTTATAGCCGGGGGTCTCCATTCCCCATGTTTTTAGCACAGGACAAGGCAGGACCTTTGAGCACAGCACACCCCTGAGCCTCGCCAGCAACAGGTTACAGTTCCTTTCAACAATGCCAGGACCTTCTGGGGCCAAGTCTCTTTCCTGCAAATTCTCTTGCGTTAGAAGGCCTGCTGGACCATAAACAATAAACAAAACAAAAGTTCAGTTGGTAATCTTTCACCTTGGGCGATTGCTCTTCACCCTCTTGAATCCCCTCAGCCGGGTTCTGATATTTCTTGCAATGTTAGCCTCCCTCAATCAGGTTCACTACGGCCTTTCACTCAAAACGTGTCATGCAAGAGTCTCAATGTCCTTTTCAAGATCTATTCATTGTGGACATCCCTCAGCTGGGTTCACATTTGCCACAATGTTCACGGGTATATCCCTGTTTACTTACAATGTAGGCATCCTTCCGTCAGGTTCACATTTGCCAATTTTCACATTTCACTCCATTTTATCCAATGTGTCAAAGACTTTCAAGTGAGGGGGGGCGCTGTTGCGCTCGAACAAGATGGCCACCTGATCGCCCGCTCCGTGTCGCAAGGCACCTTCCTTATACAAAATATCGCGGAAGTGCCCAACTCAACCCAGAATCTGTTGCCGGATCCACTACACCTAAGCCTTGGGAGTGTGCTCCCCGAACGCCGGCCTTCGGGACAGCCTGACAGCTGAGATACGGCTCCCGCAGTCTGGGCCGGGAGCGGGCGTCGCTCCTTCCCGCCTCCCAGCTCCGGAGCAGTGAGACGGCCGCGCTGCGGCTTTTTTGAGGCCTTCTGTGGGGGAGGGGCGCATTGCGCTCCGATGCGAACGCTCTCCCCGCCTTCCATGCCCCTGTGATGGCCCGGCCTGGAGCACCAGCCCCCTGTTTGGACCCGAGGGCCGCTTCCACATCTAGAGCGGGCTGCACCGCTGCCCCTCCTCGGGTGGCATGCTGCTTTCTACTTGTTCTCTGGAGACCCATCGGCGGGGGGCCGACTCGCGGGACACCTCCTCACATTGGACGTTGGTGAGTCACATAGACCCGCGGGGCATCCTGCCCCCCTTCTTGTGGAGGCTCAGTGCCGTTCTTGGGGTGTGAACGGATTCTGCCCCTCACATCTTCGGCACCCTTGGCGTCAGGTGGACCCCCGCGCTCAGCGGATCACTCTGATTGCTGGAGACCCACAGCAGATACTGGGCCCCTCCGATCCTCGACACTGACACACAACGCCCAACCTTGGCCCCCTTTGTGGGCCGCATCAGTCGCTGCCCCCTGCAACCCGTACATCAGCCTGGGGTCCTCTTGGGAGGTGCTGCACCTCTGGCCCCATTGCCCACCATGACCACCTGAGCTCCTGTGCCGCAATGGATCTCCCCTGTATAGAAGGCCTACTGTCCTGCCAACATTAACTGTGCGCTCTGACAAATTGTGATCCTCCACACTGCCCTTTTCGGCGTGACCGGGCCTACCGGCCCTTGGCGGCCCATACTCAATACACAGGGGGCCCTGTCCACCTGGCCATCTGATCTGGTTCTTCCCCCCGCATCTATGTCGCATTGTGTTGCTCCTCCACTTTCGGCTCTTGCCCAGGGTCCCCAGCGTGATCCGGCCTGGTGGCCTCTCCCACCGACCGTCCTGCAACCCTCCGGAGTCTCGGCCCTTCGGGCGACGGCGAGCATAGCCCCCGCACCCGGTTGCAACGCAGCATTCTATCCTATCTGTGAGGGCCCCTCATCGCCCAGAACGCTCTGAACACCTGTCGGTCTCTCCTGCATCATCTACCTCTCCCGATACCCCCATTGCCCCCCTGGGTCACAGATCCCACTGTCCTCCTGGCATCATGAACAAGGGAGCCGTAAAAAAGCAATCTTCAATCAACATGTTTACAAAGTCCTCGGCGGGCCTTGCGGGGGAGGCACCCGACCAGGAATCACCCAACACATCGGCATCAGACCCGGCCGAGTCCCAAAAGATAATGGAGTTCATCCAGGAGGGCTTCACCACACTTCATAGTAAGCTGGACGACATGAACGGCACTATATCCTCCATTAAGGCCCATATAGAAAAGACTGACGGCCGGGTCACTGAGGTTGAGACACAAGTGAGCACTGCCGAGGATGGCTTGAGCTCCCTCAGGGCTGAGGTCTCAGCTCTCTCTGGCCGGGTCACCGAGGTTGAGAAGAAAAAGGAGGACCTTAAATCCCGCTCGAGGCGCATCAACCTCCGTATTATCAGAGTACCTGAGGACGGCATAGAGGAGCCAATGGAGGACTACGTCGAACACATGCTATTGCAACTACTGGACTCTCCAAAGCTCTCTCCTCAGTTTGCAATTGAGCGTGCACAACGAGCCCTCACGGCAAAACCTAGACCGGGCGCACCGCCACGCCCCATCATAGCTCGTGTTCTAAATTTCCGTGATCGTGACACCCTCCTCAGAGCGGCAAGATACAAGGGTGAACTTCTTTTGGACACAGCAAGGGTCCACCTCTACCCAGACTTCTCGGTGGCGGTCCAGTGAGAACACAAAACCTTTGTGGCGGTGAAGAGGAGGCTTCGAGATCTACAGGTCAAATATGCCATGCTATACCCTGCTAAACTGAGGATCGAACACTCTAAGTGGGTGTATTTCTTTACGATCCCGGAGGAGGCCTCCAGTTTCCTCGATGAACGCTTCCCTGGCTGAAGCCTCTTTGCAATGTATGATGTTCTCACTATGTTCCTAACTGGTTGCTCATGATTGGGTTCTTGGCTTATCACGGCAACGCCGCATTCATAACAAATATGGTTAATGTTTAGCCCCTTGATTATGTTGTCCATGTGTTGAGACACTGAGCTACTACAGCATAGACTTCCGGCTGTGAGGATGTAGGTGGAGACCGTTCTCTCCATCTACTATTATGACACCTTCTCCATGTGTGTAGCTGAACTCATTCTGTCAAGATCCGACTGTCTATGAAATTATGAACCCGGTCTTGAGCGATCTTTTTCTTTATCGCGCGACAGTGCCTGGGCTACCCCGGGGGGACTCTCCCCGGATGCCACTTGACAACAGTCCTGGGCACCAAGTTTATCCTAATATTGCCTCCCGATTTGGAGCGTTACCGCCATTCACAGGCCCCCTAGGCGGTGATTCCATTGGTTTGGATTTGGTTGTTTAGTTATGGGGTTATCATTCCTCTGTTTGGGGTAGGAATGTGGGAGGAGGTGGGGGGAATTGGGTGCTATGTTAAAAAAGGCTTGGTATCAACGGAGGAGGTAGAGTGCAGGGCACTGTGGAGCCAATGGCACTGCAGATCCATTTGCGCTATATACAGATCATGGGGGGCACTACGCCATTCATCTGCAATCCCTGATGACTACCCCTGGGCTGTTGGGTGAGGACACCCTGACATTCATGAGCTGGAATGTTTGGGGTCTGAGAAACCATAAAAAAATGAAGCTACTATAGCTTCAGGCCAAACATCATGGGGTTAAGATCCTGTTCCTGCAGGAAACACATGCCCGCACCGAGTACTGTGAAAGGTTTGTTAAAGCATGGGGTCCTCAGAGGTATTATACTACCTATTCTACCCAGAGCCGGGGGGTCATGACCCTGATTCACAGAAGCCTTAAGTTTAACCCCATAACTACATCGATTGACCCCCAGGGCAGATATGTGCTATCCCATGGTATACTGCAGAACAAAGAGGTGGTCCTGCTAAACATTTACGGTCCCGAATTCTATACAGACCTCACTGCCCTCCTCGATAGCTTCCCACTGTTACCAATTCTCTGCGGAGGAGACTTCAACACTATATTCGATGTAGACCTTGACAGACCTGGCTCTAGACCCCGTCAACTCATTAAGGCCGCTTATACCACACTTTCGTCCCTCCCCCGCCTGGCCCTTGTTGACGCATGCAGACTTCTCTAACCCGATTCACGCTCTTACTCCTTCTACTCCTCGGTTCATGACTCCTATTCCCGAATCGACACGTGGCTGGTGTCTGATATACTTATAAGGAAAATATCTTCCCTAACGATCCTACCCAGAACCCTCTCTGACTATTCGCCGGTCACTATTACCCTAGGTTGGGGCCCCGACCACGGTCGGACCAGATACTGGAGAATGAAGCCGCAGTCCCTCCTTGACCCGGTTTTCAGCTCTGAGCTGGAGTCGGCAATCGAGGAGTTCTTCGAGATCAACATTAACACGGTGTCCTCGCAGACCACCCTTTGGGAGTCCTTCAAGGCCTATATTAGGGGTATTGCCCTTTCCAAGGAAAACGGCATCCTTAAAACCATCTGAAGGGGAATGGCCGAGAGCGAAGCGACATTGTCCGCTCTTGAGACCCAATACACGCTTCACCAAACCCCCGAATCCCTTGCGATAATCGGTACAGAACTGGATACCTTCCGCTCTCTGGCGGATCGTGAACTAAGGTTTTTGGATAACCCAGGCCTCGCGAGGAAATATGGCGAGGGTGAGCACCCAAGCCGCCTCCTGGCTAGGCTTCTCCGCCGAGAGTTTGGAGCCCCGCCCATCCCCGAGATAGAGAGGCCTGATGGTACACTGGCCACCTCACCCCAAGATATTAATTCCGAATTCTTCTCCTTTTAGGAATCTCTATATGCTCAAACAGACAGCGCCACAACATCGGAAATTGATGCCTATTTGGATAGTCTCCCCCTCATTCCTTTCCCCCGAAACCATTGGCTCCGTTGAGAATCCATTCACCCCTGAGGAGGTATCGGAAGCTATAGACTTGCTCTCTTCAGAAAAATCCCCGGGATCAGATGGAATTCCCGTCGAATTTTACAAGCACTTTAAATCGCTCCTACTTCCTCGCTTGATGGCCCTTTGGGAAGAGTCAGTGGAAATAGGTCAGCTCCCCCCCTTGCTCTGCGAAGCAATAATAACAGTCTTGCTAAAACCTGGCAAACCCCCCACTCAATGTGGCTCCTACCGCCCACTCTCACTTATCAATTGTGATGTCAAGATCTTTTCCAAACTACTCGCCTTACGCCTAGCGCCCTATATGTCACACATAGTTCACCCTGATCAAGTGGGATTTATCCCGGGACAGTCAACCTCCTTGAACCTGAGGCGCCTCTTCAACATCATAAGCAGGGTGAGCCCAGATGTCCATGCGGTAGCTGCGACACTTGATATGCAAAAGGCTTTTGACTCTGTCTCGTGGAAGTATCTTTGGCGTGTGCTTGATAAATGTAAATTCGGCCCCACCTTTCTCTCCTGGATCAGGTTACTCTACTCCAACCCTGTAGCCAGAGTTTGTACTGAAGACCGGTACTCCCCCCTTTTTCAAGTAGCCAGGGGCACGAGACAGGGCTGCCCCTTTTCCCCTCTAATCTTTGCTCTGGCAATTGAGCCATTTGCGGACATGCTACGCCAATGTCACGCGCATGGGGGTCTGCCTACCTCATGTTCCTCGGACGTAGTTCCCTTATATGCGGATGACACCCTTCTTTTCATCCGTTCCCCTGAAACTAATCTGGCCCCGATTCTGGAAGATGTCGTCCTTTTTGGTCTCAAAGTGAATTGTTCTAAATCAACCCTGTTTCCGCTCACGGCCAGCACACTCCCCCCTTCAGACACCCTGGGATTCACGTGGGCCCCATCTGCTTTCACCTACTTAGGTATTGTAGTCTCACGCCAAACTGAACGGATCTTCGACGAGAATTACCAAAAATACCTCACCAATCTTACAGTAAGGGCACAGGGTTGGAGCAAACTCCCGCTCTCACTGGCCGGCAGAATAGGAATATTGAAGATGGTAGTACTACCCCAGCTCCTATACAGATTTGCCAACATCCCACAGTGGCCGGGTAGCGAGTTCTTTCAGGGCTTGACACGCACTCTTAACACTTTCCTCTGGCATTCGGGCGCGGTCCAACTAAAACTTAAAACCCTAACTGCCCCGATGGAGGCTGGTGGCTTCGGGGCTCCTGATTTCCTTGTGTACTGGCTGGTGGCTCAACTTCAACATACCGCATGCTGGTTTAATACCTCAGATCCCCCGCCTCAGGTCAGGCTCGAAAAGTTATCAGTGAGCGACCGCGACATCCGTTCCCTGGTGATCGCGCCCATGCCAAAGATGCTAAACTCACTTGACCCAGCGACCTGTACATCACTGGCTTTATCAAAAACGTGGGAATTACTGGGTGTCACCCATCCCTTTCCTGGTAACTTACCACTCTGGAATATCCTACCAGAGGTCCCACAAGTTCCTCAGTCGTTCGCCGGTGGGCAGAAGCTAGCTACGAATTGCTCCGGGACATTTTCGAACAGGGCATTTTTATAGAGTGGCTGGACCTTCCGCCGTCTCTGAGGCGGAAACCTTCCATTTGGCTCCAATACTAGGCCCTCCGGAAAATCCTTAAGCACAAATACCCAACCTTCCCTGCGTTACCACCAGATGAGCCTGCGATTACGGAACTGTCCTCACTCTCTCCTATGAGGAGCAACATTTCCAGACTCTACACATTGGTGCAGACCAGATCACCACCCCCCTATTTTCCAAATTAAAAAACACTTGGGAGATTGAACTCGGACTGGAAATGACCGACGAACGATGGGCCCATATGTGCGCACGCACCCATGGGGTCTCCTGTAATTCCCGCTTTAAAATGATCCAATTCAAATTGCTCCACAGGTACCATTACACCCCGATCAGACTCCACCGCATCTCCAATGAGCTCTCGCCAAGGTGCCCCAGGTGCGGATGTGACAACGCTGGCTATATTCATATGATCTGGTCCTGCCCTCGAAAATTTCGCTCATTCATGTCCCCTGCTGACACGGACTCAGACCCTGCGTCCCCAGCCCTTTCCCCTTGCCACTCCCCTACTATCTCCTGAATTACCTACACTTCAGCCCTGTGACCGCCCTGTGCGTGTCCCCCATGTGTATTGACTGGTATTTTCATTCGCTCTACTTATCTTTACTGTCTATATTTTGCTTTGATTGTATGTGCTCTGATTGTAACTCACCTGTACCTGTGTTACCAAGCTGAATAAATAAGTTTTAAAAAAATAAAACAAATAAATAAAAAGACTTTCAAGTGTACGAGGGTTTTTTGCTCGACCCTCGTAGGACCCCTTTGACACTCCACGCCAGACTCTCCTAAGGCCTCTTGGTTCTCCTAGTTAAAAAAAAACAAAAAACACTACAACCCAAAAAGGGCTCCAGAGTCCTTTGAATGAGCCCCCTGCGGCGCCGGACCACTCTGCTACGGGACCTTTTCCTAGGGTTTCTTTAAAGTTCCAAACATACAAGGTTGTTGTTTAACAATGTTGCCGCCTGCAACCTTGGGACCAGCACCGCTCAGTTTACTATCAGTCTTCTTCGACTCACCAGCTGTGCTGAACTGCTGGAGTTTTCTTGTCTCGGGAGTCAAGGGCGGCACCATGGCGGCAAGCTCTTCTCCCTGCTTTGGCTATCAGTGCGTGAGGGCCCTGTGTGCCGTTCACACTTCTTGCACCACACGCCAGCTGGGCTTCCTGGTCTTATGATTTAATTTCTGAAGGATTCGTGGGTCTGAGATGAAAAGGGCAAGGACAAGTCCCTCCTTGTCGTACCTCCAGGTCTCACGCCTTTCCCCTTCGTTTGAACTGCCGGAATGGCTGCTTTCTCGTGCATTTGGCCTTGCTCCAAGTTTGCTTTCGTGCTCTGCCTTTTATCCCTGTGGGGAAGGGAAAGGGCCATCAGGTGTACGTAGTTATGGTTGATTGCCTGACTCTTGTGTTGGGACAGGTCAGGTAAACGGCCGGGTGTTGGTCTGTTGTCAGTCACAGTGTAGGAAAGTGTTTGTGTTGGAAAAGGGGCGGAGGGAGTAGAACTTCTGAATATCCTGTTAGGTGGGATTGGGAAAAGGTGTTATAAGAAAGGGGGTACCGCGTTTCACCCGTTGGTGTCCCACTCCCTGAGGACCCCCCATGCAGGTGATCCTCCTGAATGGTCCACCCCCAGGAACTGGATCCAATAGCGATGGCCGTGTCCTGGCCACCTGGATGACAGATCCTCTGGGACTAGTGATGGAGACACCTTCCGGTTTCTCACACTAGCGACGGCCACTGTAGGGAGTACGGCACCAGATATAGGAAGCAAGTCCGTTCACCCACTTGTTGCCAAAATGTTACGATGTGTTGCAGGTGCCGTACAAATGCAGGCGGAAACGGGAGATCCAAAGAAACAACTTCATTCAAGGTAAATCCAAGTATAGTGAGTCATGCCTAGGAGATTGCACTCCAGACATCTCCCAACGACTCTGGCTCACCAAGTCCTGTCCCAGCCACGAGTCCGATTTAAATGTAGCACTCACGGCTGTCACAGGCACGGGATCTCGAGCCAGAGCATGACTGCAGCATGGTTCACCACTGAGGGTCCCGCACTGCAGTCACAACAATGAACTTTTCTTAACATGCCAGATGCACATTTGCTTCATTCCGTTACAATATGGCGCATTTTTGTCTTGTGCACTTCATCCAGAATGTCTGTAAATTTGACCCTATATAGAGAATTTTGTAGTGACTCTCCAAAATTGGTATTGTTACCAGGTGGCAGGCTATTTGTAAAAGTTGCCAGATATGTTTGTGTCGGGCCTGCAACTGCAGCACAAAAAGGTTAGGGTAGTTTCCAAAGTGGTTTACACTTAGGTAAGTAGTATATTAGGATGCCAAGGGGCGGAAATGGTCTGGAAGACAGACCTGCACTCCTTCGAAGTTCTTACGAGAGGCAAAGGCCCAAGCCCCTGGGACTAGCTAGCCATGTAGTGTCCCCGATTTGCTTTCGAATCAGGGCTTCCTCTGTCACCGATAATCAGCACTTCAGGAGACTTGCTTAAGCAAAACCGGGTGATTAATTTGCTAGCTCTGCGCAAATGAGCCCAAGCCTCACATCCATTTAATTAACATACTGTCCAAATTATTATATACGTCTTGTAATTTACAGACATCTTTTGGTTAGATTGAGTATTTTGACATATGGCGTTGGCCACGGGAGCGGCCCCTACGGTGACCAAAAGCTTAACATGGGCAGATGCTCAAGGGCTGAATATCGGGCCAGCTTCCTGCTCAGAAAGGGGCTGAGAACAAAGGGCACTTCAAAACCTGCATAATAAGTGACCAAGCTCCGAAGAGGCTGTAATACATTTACCCCCTTCCAACCATTGACTCTATCTTACCCAGATCCAATGACCCCTCTGTATATAACAAATCCCCTTGGATCCCAAACCCCATTGCACCCAGAAACAATCTCTCCCAGAATCCCTGTTATCCTGTTCCCTGCCTGAATACTCCCAATTGTTCTTCTCCACATCCCCATGATTAATCTTACCCGAACATTCTTTTCCCCAACCCTCTGGTTAATCTTTCCCAAACACCCAGTCTTCTCAGATGAAACACTACTGTTCCCACAATCCCCCTTCTTTATTTGCTGATATTAATCCTGGTCATTCCTGTTTGCTTTACAAACTCTACCAATCGCACCCTTCTGACTTTACCAACACCCCTAGGACGGAGAATATAATTTTGCATGACAAACCCTTTCTTTTGGACATAAACACTTTCATACCCTATGGAAGATGGCAGACTAACCCCACAGGTGTTTACCTAACAAATCCCAAACAAAAAGGCCAGTTGTTGCCAACAGGAACTCCTTCTTGCACTCTTAAAAGACTGAAGTCCTGTGAAGATTTTTTAAATGTAGATCAATCCAACACGGCAAATTCAATGTGATAAATAGGTAGATAGCAGAAAAAAATGAATTGTAGAAATAAATCTTCAAGTGAGTCAATTTTAATAGTATTGGGGTCTTTAGTCCACCCTCAGTTATCATCAAAATATATCAACAAAATATATCAACAAACGGTGAGATAATTAGAGAATGTGGTATTCGATACAAACAATATTTCCATAAATCAAACAGTGATCTATAGTAAATCAACACAATTAGGTATACCAGTTACGTTCACTGACATCCTGACTCTTAATTGATATTAACAACACAATCAAAAGTAGTGGCACACTTAGAATATACATCAAATACAAGTTAAATGAGATTCACAGTGTCCAAAAAAGCTCAAATCTTTGTAAGGGCAACAATTATGGCCAACGCGTTTCGGAGTCTGAGTCCATCTTCAGGATATTTGAGGCTTAATGTTCCAAATGTGTTAAAAGTACAATGTACACCTGTAGATACAACAGGTGAATGTGCTTAGTCAGATATTATGTTTCATCGAGGTACTGTTCCTTTTAGTAATTATGTGAAAATTAAAAGTACACTGACCTGTATGGTTGTGTTTCAGTATGTTTCTATGTTGCATATAACCTGCATATAGAAGGGATGAGGTCCAGGTATTAAATGAGGGAGTCTAATAAATAGGGATAAAGTACAAATGCATCAGTGATTTATGACCGATGTACATGACAATACAATGAAAATCACTAACTCACCCGTCACGTGGAGAAGTCCAGCTGGGCGGGGGGTGTCGCTGAATATTTTGCTGTAACCTGCTCAAGGGTCACTGTAAAATAATGATTTGTCACGTGCCATTGGATGACATTGCAGCATAGTGTTATGATTAACTTTGCATGCATCTGGTGCAAGTGACTAGAATCTTGAGATGGAATGTAGGGCTTAGAATGTTTATCCATGAGTGTGTTCCAGGTTTCTCAGTTGCAAGGATGTAAGCCCTGGGAGAGGATGCCGGTGGGTGTTCTATGTTCCCTTTTACTTACCTGGCTCTGAGAACTGTATTTGATGTACCTGAACTTAAGTAAATAAGTTAACAGTTCACTGGAGTGTCAGAGTAATTTATGGCCGGACCCTGAATCCAACACTGGTGACGAGAATGAAGCTGGCTGGGCTTGGGGGAGAGCACCAAAGGGAGACACCCACCGCCCCCCCTAAGAGAAGTGATCCTCTCTCAGGTAAGAGCGCTGGATGGCTGTGAGGCGCTGCGGGCACAGTGAGGACAAGCGTGGCCCAGACAGAGGTGTTACAGAGGCAGAGGTGCAAGAAAGGCCCAGACAGAGGTGCTGTGAAGGCACTGGAATCAGAGAGCAGCCATGGCTGTCAAGAGGTGCTGCAGAGGCAGTGGAGCACTGTTATGTGCAATGAGGTGCTGCAGAGGCAGTGAGGTGCTGCAACAGGCAGTGAAGAGGCACTGCAGAGGCAGTGAGGTGCTGCATGAGGCAGTGAAGGAGCGCTGCTTGAGGCAGTGAAGAGGTGCTGTGAGGGCAATGAGGCGCTTCAACAGGCAGTGAAGAAGCGCTGCAGAGGCAGTGAGGTGCTGCATGAGACAGTGAACAGGTGCTGCTTGAGGCAGTGAAGTGATGCTGCAAGGGCAGTGAGGCATTGCAAGATGCAGTGAAGAGTTGCTGCATAAGGGGTACTGCAGAGGCAGCAAGGCACTGTATGGCACAGTGAGGTGCAGTGAAGAGGTGCTGAGGGCAGTGAGGCACTGCACAGGCAGTGAGGTGCTGCAGAGGCAGTGAGGTGCTGCAGAGGCAGTGAGGTGCTGCAACAGGCAGTGAAGAGGCACTGCAGAGGCAGTGAGGTGCTGCATGAGGCAGTGAAGGAGCGCTGCTTGAGGCAGTGAAGAGGTGCTGCGAGGGCAGTGAGGCGCTGCAACAGGCAGTGAAGAGGCGCTGCAGAGGCAGTGAAGTGATGCTGCAAGGGCAGTAAGGCGCTGTAAGATGCAGTGAATAGTCACTGCATAAGGGGTGCTGCAGAGGCAGCAAAGCTCTGTATGGCACAGTGAGGTGCTGCAAATGTGAAGAGGTGCTGCAAATGTGAAGAGGTGTGAAGAGGCACTTTGCTGAAGTGTAGCGCTTTGCTGAAGTGAAGAGGCACTTTAGTAAGAGAAAGTGAGCCCCTATGTGATGTGCTGCAGTGTGCAGTGAGGCGCTGCAAGAGGCTGTCAAGCGGCGCTGCAGAGTAAAAGTAATTGGACAGGAGGTCCAAGGGAGCTGCTTAAAAGTGCCAGTGGAAAGTCAAGAGGTCCATTGGTTAGGAATGGCAGAGGCTGGAGTCTTAACAAAGCGCTACAGGGAGCTGTGAGAAGCTGCAGTGGACTGGGGCTCAGTGTAGCGCTACAGGCGCTGTGACGAGCTGAAAATTTAAGTGACTTTAGTTAAAGATTAAATAGAAAATGCTGTGTCAGAGAGTCATGTAGATGAACATTGCTGTGGTTGATGGGAGAAAGGTGCAATGGAAGTACCTTTGTTATGTGGCTGGATTACAGAAGGGGCTGGCAGAAGTCCACGGCTATGAGTTGGGTGTGTTCCAGAAAAGTTTGTTGGAGCTGGGAGCTCCGCTCGCATGGGTGTCTCAGCCTGAATGATGATATGACATGATATGATATGGCATTTGTAACGCGCCTATACACAAGTGTTTCAAGGCGCGATGAGGCGGGGGGTGGGGGGAACAAGGGGAGACAGACACCGATCCTACTAGGCCAGGTGTCATTCAGATCGCGCAAGTGCAAGGGTAGAGGGGACTGGGAAAAGTGCAAGGGGAAGGGGTGAGGGGGAAAAGTGCTGTACATGGTTGGTAGAATACAAGATAAATAATAGGGCCAGCTGGTGGCAAGTGCAAGGAAAGTGCAGTACATGGTTAGTATAATACAAGATAAATAATAGGGCCAGCTGGTGGCAAGTGCAAGGCAAGTGCCGGGAGAAGGGGCTGTAGGATACAGAGACAGTCCCGTAGTGCAGGTAGGCAGTGCAGGGAAGAGTGGTTGGGCCAAGGACCGAGATCGGTGAGTGGCCCAGTAGCAGATTCAGTGCAGGTTCAGTGATTTGAGCAGGGGAGAGAGGGAGAGAAAGCGGAGGCAGAGAGGAAGGTTTTGAGGTGCTTCTGGAAACGGAGATGGTTCTCCTCAAGTTTCAGGGAGGCAGGAAGGCTGTTCCAGAGGGAGGCCCCTGCTGCGGAGAGAGATCTACCCCCAGCTTGTTGCTTGGAGAAGCGGCTCACCCTGAGGTGGTTGGAGGTGGATGAGCGAAGAGCTCGAGAAGGAAAATATTTCGAAAGAGAGAGTTGAAGGTATTTTGGCCCAAGGCCCCAGAAGGCCTTGTGGACAATGCAGAGGGTTTCAAACTTAATCCTCGCAGCCACTGGGAGCCAGTGTAGTGATTTCAGTCCTGGAGAGATACGGTCCCTGGGCTTGAGGCCAAGGACAAGTCTCGCAGTCCTGTTCTGGATGAGTTGCAAAGGGCGGAGGGTAGAGGCAGGAAGATTTAGGTAGAGGCTGTTACAGTAGTCCAGCTTCGAGAGAACCAGGGCTCTGGAGACAGTGAGCTTCTGGGGGAAGGAGAGGAAAGGAAGGATACCTCTGAGGAGGTGTAGCTGGTAGTGTGACTTCTTAGAGACGTCAGATATGTGAAGAGAGAAAGAGAGTGTGGAGTCGAAGATGACCCCAAGGTTTTTTGCTTTGCAGGTAGGCGCAGGAAGAGGGCCAAGGGAGGCCGGCCAGAGAGCTGCAGGGAAGGAGGGAGTGGGTGTGCCGATAAGTAGAATCGCAGTCTTACTGGCATTAAGGCAGAGGTCGTTGGCGGCACACCATTCCTGGATAGCAGAGAGACAGTCAGAGATGAGGGAAGTGGAAGAGGAGGCCGAGGGTAGCCTGAAAATGAGCTGGGTATCATCCGCATAGCACTGAAAGTTGGGACAGAGAGTGGCGATGCAGTGAGCAAGAAGAGCCAGATACTGGTTGAACAGCCAGGGGGAGAGGTTAGATCCCTGGGGGACCCCACAGGTAGAGAAAAAGATGTCAGAGAGGAAGTAACCCAGTTGGACCTGGGAGGGTCGATTGGAGAGGAAGGAGGTCAGCCACGCCAGAGCCTGACCAGTGATACCCAGGTTATCACGGAGACGGTTGAGCAGGATGGTGTGGTTGACAGTGTCAAAGGCAGAAGAGAGGTCGAGCAAAATGAGAACACAAGGGGTGTAAGAGTCAAGGTTAGAGAGCAGGTCCTCACGGATGTTCAGGAGAGCAGTTTCCGTGCTTCTGGCAGCTCTGAAGCCTGACTGATGGTCATGAAGACTACCAACAGATTCAGCATGGAGATTAAGCTGGGAGATGGCCAGTTTCTCCAGGAGCTTGCCCAGGAAGGGAGTGATAGAGATTGGGCAATAGTTAGCTGGGCAGGAGGGGTCGGAAGAGGGTTTCTTAAGAAGGGGGTGCACAAGGGAGTGCTTGAGGGGGGATGGGAAGACTCCAGAGGCGAAGGAGTGATTGCAGAAGTCAGCCAGGGCAGGGGCCAGGGAGTCGATGTGGTCCTTGATTGTTTTGGAGGAACAGGGGTGGACCTGTTTTGACGAGACTTTCATAGATCAGACTTGTCTGGAAACCTCGTCAGCAGAAAAAAGGGGAAAGGCAGAGAAGGAGGGAGGAAGGGTGGCTGCAGAAGGGCCAGAGGGAGAGCAGGGAATAGAGGGGGGGAGGTGATAGGAGGAGAGTGAGGACAGGATGTCCTGAGTTTTTGAAATGAAGTGAGAGGCCAGTGCCGTGCAGAGGGCCTGGGAGGGGACAGGAGAAGTGGAGACTGCAGCAGGGTTGGCCAGCTCCTTGCAGATTTTAAAGAGTTTGGCCGAATTGTTAGATGCCGCAGAGATGCGGGCTTGGATGATGTCATTCAGAATACAGGGGGTGATGGTGATGACTACAGCGGAGCGAAGGCAACACTAGTATCAGCGTTTGCTTCTTTGGAACAGTGAAGTGAGGATCTGTAAAGGAAAAGAAAAAGGAACCCAGGTTACGTGTTGATTCGTCATGACGTGGCATCTGCATGTGATTAGGTTTTGTTCTTTGATGATACGTGCCGAGGCGAAGCACCTTGCGGAGTCAGATGATGCTGTTTTGTTAGGGCAAAAAGGAGCCGGAAGAGAGGAATGCCGTGGAGCACTAGCGGCTGTGGCTAGCAATGCAGAGGAAGCCAGCGAAGGTATTGGGGAAAGTTTAAGTCAGTGACTTGTGTTCCGTATTGGTACTGCATTTCCACAGCAATGACAGTTCGGGCGGTAATCTCCGTTCCTGAAGATTTTTGCTGCAGATTTCAAGGGATACGTTTCAAGGAAAGGGGTGCACAATTTAATTTTGATGAAAATGTTGTTGCACTATTGATGTTTGGAGTTAACATCCAATAATGCATATCTGTGGTGATGAGGCCTATTAATGTTTTCTTAATTAGTGGTTGGATGTCTGTTTTGGGAACCTCAAGGAACCGACCAGGAGGGTGATGTATGGTTTATCACCATCTGGTGGAAGGTCCTAGTGTTCATTGTGGTTGGGCCACACTTCAAGTTTGGTAAGTCATGCTATTGCCATATGGGTGAAATTCGCTAAAGAAGTTCAATACATGTGTTTGAGTAACTTAACCATGCATTTCTCCACAGGATCTTACCATTAAGACTCTGCAGGCTTAAAGTATGGTATTGTGATGCAATGTTTATTGTTATTTTAAACAATTTTTAATGCTCAATTCATCATTGTGGTATGTGTGTGGTGTAGAGCATGGTGCAGGACTCATACTTGTGAGGTTTGCAGGGGCTGACATGTACTGTCTAAGGTTGGGGACTAGTGGTCCTTAGTTAGTTGTGCTGTGACACAAATTTGGTGGGACGTGGTCCCCGGGTAGCTGGCTGTGGCAGTACACAGTTTTGTGGTGAACTAGGTAGTTCCTGGTTATGTGGTGCCTTTGTATTTGGCATATGTGGCCAGGCATGTGTGCTGACATTTGTGTGATTCTGGCTGGTTTGTTGTTTGATGTGCATGATCCAATGTTCAAAGTAGATATGCATGACTATGTATCCTAACCTAACATTTATGTCCACAGGTAAACTCCGAGATCAACCCTGCAAGTTTAAACTATGGACTCTTATCTGGCGTTTTTGTTTTACTGTTAACCATGTTTATACTAAATTAGTTGTTCTGGGTGTTGTGGAGTAGAATTGTGTGTGGGTTCAGTGTGAAAGTCTGAGTGGATAGCATAGCATTGTGTTGGATCAAAGGGTGCAATTTATGTGCTCTCTTCATGGTTTAAGTCAAGTTGTTTGACAAATTGGTGTCAAGGTTGTGTGGTACCAGTGGTGCCAATGTGACTGAGACTTAATCTCACTGGGTGTGTGATAGGGTACAATTGGTGTTCTCTCATGTAGTGAGGTCGAGTTGTGTTAGGTAATGGTGTCTAGTTTGGTGTGCTATCAGTGGTGCCAATGTGACTAGAACTTATTCTCAGTGGGTGTGTTAGGCTAGGTGCTATAATCTTTATGCAAGTTCATGCAAGTGGATTTCTAGTGGAGTGTTGTGGGTTTGATGTTGGTTGATTTTGGGGTTGACATTGGTTGGGGGGTGGCTCCCTGTTTTGAAGTTTGGTGGTATTGGCCGGCCACGTGGAGGCTGGTGACTTTAAAGTTTAAAAATGCCGATCTCACGTGGAGATAAAACGTTTTGGCAGCATGCAATTGCCATTTTAGTTACATTAGATTAAGATAGGAATTAGCTGTCATGAGAAGTCTATAGTATTGGAATTTCGAGCATGAGTGCAAGAGGGCGTAGCAGTAAGTTTTGAGAATGGAGTGCAAGCTGGCCACACTTATAAATCGTGGCCTTTATCAGGGATGCATTTAGCAAAATGGATGTTTGTGAATTTAACGCAAAAAAAAAAAATGTTTAGCATGTAGGTAGATTAATATGTTCTCTTCACAGGTGGACTTTAAAGCTTACAAGTTGGTGCACTATTTAGTTTTTGCTTTGACACACGTGTGATGTTGGATGAGAGTCAAAACACATGTTTTTGGGAACTGGTTCTTTAACCCTACATTTTCCCAAAGGCACGTTATCAGTATGGACCCTGTAGGCTTGAATTTTGGACATTGATGGGGCGTTTCTTTTACTTGGTTACCATGTTCAATGCTCAATTGGCCTATATGGTATGTGTGTGGGGAATGGTGGTTGTTGACTAAGGTGCAATGTCAACGTTATAGTGTTTAGCTCTTGCAAGAACAGTGTGGTTTTACATTCAGCTAGAACAATGTGATATATATGGCAATGCAAATGTAAACTACTTGCTGGTGATGTAGCAGGAGTAGGGAGTGGTGCTGTGCATGGATTTTTAGATCTAAGTGTATGAGGTGTAGCTTCAGTGGATGTGGTGTGAAGGGAGTGAGATGACATATTAGTTTTATGAGTGTAGTTTATTTCTTCATTAGAGTTATTAAGTTGATAACAGTGTTCATCATTAGCTGTTCGTTGTTCGATGTAGATAGATTAATATGTTCTCTGCACAGGTGGACTTTTAATTTTATTCCACAGATGGACATTAATGTTAATAGATTTTGGAAGTGCTGACAAGGTCTACAATTTTTGGGGTTGTTTTTGGTAATTGTGAAATGCTTTCTTTAATCTTTTGTTTTTAAGGTGGGACTTTACTGGACTAATTATTTTGATGAAATATTGATCTTGTCACTCATATTTTACTGCTGTTGTTTTGTCCCTACAGGGGGAAGATGTGTTGTGATTAACTTTGCATGCATCTGGTGCAAGTAACTAGAATCTTGAGATGGAATGCAGGGTTTAGAATGTTCATGAGTCTGTTCCAGGTTTCTCAGTTGCAAGGATGTAAGCCCTGGGAGAGGATGCCGGTGGGTGTCCTATGTTCCATTTTACTTACCTGGCTCTGAGAACTGTATTTGATGTACCTGAACTTAAGTAAATAAGTTAACAGTTCACTGGAGTGTCAGAGTCATTTATGGCCGGACCCTGAATCCAACACATAGGTATCACATTTAGTACTCTGTATCCAGTATAGCTATCAGCAGGCTATTGAGTATAATACTCATATGTATCTATGTACATGGAATTATGACGGTAGGGCAAAACTCCCTCTGTGTGTAAATATCTGTGATATGAATAATGCACATAACCCACGTACCTTGTAATGCTGCCCATATGGTGCATAATCGGTTCGTAATGGGGCCGTCGTATATTGCAGCAGAGTAATCTAGTGAGGGACATGTTACGGGAGCGTGATATTGCCCGCTGTTCGCACCGTTTAAACACAGTTTGTAAATCAGGTTCTGGTGATGTTGTTTAAGCTACTCTGCTGTATTAAAACAGAGTTGATAGATAGCAAAAGTTCTTGCCTGTGGGGTATCTAATCTAGTCGTCCTCAGAGCCAGCTATCCAAATGGGGCGCGGCTCGAGTACAATGTGTATATACGTTGGCATGGCAATCATGCGCATGCGTAATAATCCGGTGGCCTGACGTTCTGCCATGTTGGTGTGGGAACTGTAACGCTCGATCCTGCATCAGCCTACAGATCGCAACTTTGGGTTTAAAATATATATAATCGGGTCAAGACTATGTCATCTATCCATTGTCGGTCTGGAGTCCTCTGACACTCCAACAAATCACCCAATACAGTTTTGTGTCCCGTTGCCATGGGAACCATTAAAGCTCTCAGTGGTTTGTAAGCCTCTGACTGTGCCCTTGAATCAACAGTAGATTAAACCATAGGCCTATTCTGCTGGTGATCTCTTACGGTTAATTCACATTTTAGATTGGAAGTTACACTAATGTAATTGAGCACTATAATCATGTACTACTTTTTGTAGTCAGCTAGAATTAGTGGACTGGGGGTCAATGAGCCAGATTTGTAACGCCATACTGGCCCGTCTGTGGAAAATCACAGACTGCTTATGTCATCGAGTGTGATGTTGCCGCCAAAACACAAACCTGTGTTGTGCCCAAAACGGGAGGACAAACACATATTTAGGCACGGCAGGGTAAGAGGGGTAGGAGGGCAACAGACAGGAACTTGGTCATGTCATGGTGCCTCGCGCCTGCTCCCTAGACGTGCAGCTATTTTGCATAACACAAGAAGTTGGCTCTAAATTTTGTTGGATTCACCAAGGGTGCATATCATGTCCCTATAATCAATTCTTTTGTATCCGCTGTCCTGCTTCCCTCACGGGTCGATATCGGAGACCCACTCACAATCTCACAATTATTATTGAAGGCATAGTGCATAGTGCATTTACATAACGTTCAGCGCATTACAATGTTATCTAATTCGAACCACTGCTATACAGAGTGGTTGGTCAACAATCCCAATCCTTTTACTTTGCCTGCTGGCTATATAAGTACAGGTCACAAGAAATGTATGATCTTCTTCAATGCATAGCTCGCGGGTCTAATCTCACAATCTCGCACAAGACATATATCAACAGTAAGAACACTTAAATAAAGCACATCAGATCATATTCGCAATTCATGCCTCGTGGGCTCAACGAGTCAAGTAGATCAATCCACATAATCTCTCTCTGAAGCAATTTCCTGTGTAGATTCCCACAACCCCCCCAACCCCCCAGCTTCCTAATTTTATTTGCTCAAGGATTACGCACTTTAATTGTGCTACTGTATGCCTAGCCTTAATAAAGTGTGTGGCGACAGGGGATTTACAGTTCCTTGTTCTGATATTAGACTTGTGCTCAGTTCACCTGAGTTTGGCTTTGCGCATTGTTATGCCCACATAATACAGCCCGCATATACCACATTTGTGTAATCGCATGTGCATGACAATTCCTGACACAAGGGTCAGACAGAGTCAGGCAATTAACCTGAATCACACACACCCAACAGCCCTTTCCTTTCCCCACAGGGATAAAAGGTGGAGCACAAGACGAGCAAGGCAGACTGCACGATGTAAGAGCTAACTCAGCACGGCAGTTCAAGAGGAAGAGAAACACGGCGCATACCGAGAGGGTTACAAGGAGAGAATCGACCTTGCCCTTTCCGACCAGGCCTGTGAAACCTCTGCAGAAGGAATCATAAGACAGCGAACAATAGCCAGTGTGTGTTGCAGCACATGTCAATGGTACACAAGACCCTCCTCTACTGATTACCAAGCCGAGAGAGACGCTTGTCTCAGTGGTACCAACCTTGACTCCGAAGAGGAGAAATCCAAGCGGCTCATCACAGTGAGTCAAGAGGAGAGTCAATAAGAGACCGAACTGTGTTGAATGAAATGTAGCCAACAGCTAATTTGAACTTTGAAAGGCATAAAGCAAATCTTGATGAGAAAGGGGGAAAACCAAGAAACAGAGGAGTCCGGCACCACGTGGGTGCTCACGCAGGAAACTCTGGGCGATTACCCGACGGTAGAAACTACCGTAACCAGGAGGCCTTGGGAAGAGGTGAAAGGAGGTCAAAGTGGTCATAAAGGTGACTTGTAAAATCCTCTGTACCGTAAGTCTTTGACCGACAGGCAGGGGCGTTGCTAGGGGGGGGCTAAGGGGGCTATAGCCCCTGATCTTTTGGTTGTAGCCCCGGATAGAATCTCAGGAGCTACAGCCAAAAGACTAGCTAGCCCCCAGTCCCAACAGTTCCAACATCAGCATAGCCCCGGGTCTTTTCCAGACCTAGCAACTCCCCTGCCGACAGGTGATTGCGGAGCTAAGGTAAGTGATTCCTGTTTGGTGAAAAGAGTGCATGAACAGTGTATTGCAAAGGTTGGCAAGAGTGAACCCGGCGGAAGAATGGTAACGAGAAGGGGCAAAGTCTAAAGTCCCCTAGAGTATGTTGACAAGAGTGAGCCGATCAAGGGATGTCCATAGTTAACTATGGGGTGAAAGTTGGCAAGAGTGAACCCGGCAGAGGGATGCTAACGGAAAGGGTGGTAAGAAACCTGAGGATATTCTTCCAGGTAGACCTCAAGAATGCCTTATTCAGGTGGCCAGGGAAGGGCTGGTGCTCCCAGATCCCAATGCTGGGGGCAGACGAGTGAGGGAGGATCACCTGTGTAGGGGAGCCCAGGGTTATGCCTGGAGAAATACCCCAGGAGCGACGCAGTATTCTACCAGGGACGATGTCCCTGAAGCTTTTTTTTTGTTATTCTGCATCCACCTCCATTCCAACTGAAGCTCTCTTAATAAAATCCTGCCACCCCGACAACTCTGGTAGACCAACTAGGAACGCTGTTACCCTCAAAAACCACAATTCCCAGAATCATTGTTTTCCTGTTTTCTGCCCAAATACTCCCAACCATTCTTCTCCACGTCCCTATGATAATTCTTTCCCGAAAACCCAATCTACCTTGACAAACCCCTACCAAACCCGTCCCTCTGATTATCATTTCCTGCATACCCAACCTGCTCAGACAAAACACTACCGTTCCCACAAACCCCTGTTAACTCCCCCCCTTTCCGACACGAACACCTTTGCACAACACAAAAGACAACAGACTAATTCTAGAGCTATTCACCTGACATGTCCCAACCTAAGGGTCAGGCAAAGTCAGGCAATTAACCAAAATCACACACACCTAACAGCCCTTTACTTTCCCCAAAGGGATAAAAGGTGGAGCAAGTGAGCACAATACAAGCAAGGCAGAGCGTACGCCGACAGAGCTAACTCAGCCCAGCTGTTCAAGAGGAGGAGAAAGATGGCGCGAACCGAGAGGGTGCTGAGAAAAAGAAGAAACCTTGCCCTTTCCTACCAAGGCCCCTGAAACCTCCACAGAAGGAATTATAAGACCACGAACAATAGCCAGCTTGTGTTGCAGCAGATACGGCACTTGAGGAAGTACTATTCTATGAAACCATTGAAAAGCAAAGGGGAGCGAATCCCGCTAAGGTTAAAAGTTGAAAGAACTTTGTATAGTTGGCAAGAGTAAACCTCACGGAGGGATGTCCATTGAGTGTTGTTTAAAAAGACATTAAGACTTGTGAAAGTCAACAGGTGAACTGTTTTTGTGAAAAGCTAGAGTGAATTCGACAGAGGGAAGCTGATTTTCGAGACAGGTCTGAGCCCGGCAGAGGGGGATCCAGGGGTGAAAAAGTCTTCAGCCAATGTTCATTTGTTATAGGAACTTTTTGTTTATATTAGTAAGGCATCAGGCCTAGGAGGCAATAGTATTTTATCCCGTAAAGAGATTTAACCATCAAAGGTCCTGATATGTGAAAGCTTAACTGTCGTCCCGTGCTCGGAAAACTCAATAGTGTGCTGTGCTCAGAAGTCCCACCTTGTCCCATGCTTAAAAACATGGGGAAGAAAGACCCCTGGCCACCACATCCTGACTTATCACTTCTTTCTCTCTTATGAATCCTATCCCACACTCTTTTTGTAATTAGTTATAGGGTTTGTGTGACGAATCAAAATTTTTCTTGGGCACCAGTGGTCCAGGGATGAATGTCGGTTTCTAAACCATCAAACAACCCCACACCTATAGTACACCAGAAGGGATCTGAACATAATTGGAATACAAGTAAATGATAAGACCTCCTTGTCCAATTTTGGTAATGTGGATGGAATGGCAGGCTTATCTCCGCAAGGTCGTGGATCGTTGGTTAATTGCAACACAGAGGAAATACAATTATTACCCAATGATAAAGGGGACTGTCCAGTCAAGGTTGTATAAAAATATCTACTTTATTATTACTACGACAGACAGTTCTAGCACACTACAAGATACAACCCACCCTGTAAAGGAACACAGAGGACAGACAGTTTCAAAAGGGAAAAGGGATGCACTCTGGATACTGACAGGAGGGTAGTTGGTAAGGTAATCAGTCTTACTGTTCAAGATTGTTTGGTTTCAGCACCAAGGGGGCAGAGGGTCGAAACTGTCACTATGGAGCCTTAGGAGAAGGACCAGGAGGGCAGAAACACAATATACCTGGTGTTGAAGAAGTTCTTGTTGCTCAACAACGTCAAGGCAGTTCCAGGGCGCTTTGCAGCCCTTGGGACAGAGTTAGTGGCGGGAGACAGCTGCGGGTAACAGGCGTCATGCAATTCGGCAAGCGAGGCTGGATGGACGTCTGCAGGCTGTCCGGCGTGGCAGCTTGGGGCCAGGAATCGTTGTCTCTGTGCTGGTTGATGGATCTGAAATGCTGGTCGTGGTATCTTGGATGGCTCTGGTGACTGCTGCATGACAACAGTCAGTGGTGGAGCCGGATAGGGATCATAGACTTGACTGTCTCGAAAATGTCCTTAAAAGATGGACACTGGATGATGCTTGTGTGGCACTCCTCCTAGCTTCTTCGCAGGGCTCATATCGTCCTTTCAAGGCGGACGGTCCAAAGCTCAGGAGAGTGATTGCAGGCAACAGCTCCAGCACTTCCCACATAGGAAGCTTGCTGGCAGAACCTAGCAGGGCACGCTGTGTGCTGGCTGGTATGGCGTGGAGAGCGGTCGCCGGTGGCCTGAGGGGAACAGCAGGCCTGGGAAGCCCTGCCTGGGCCTCCGTGAGTGTTTTGTTTTTGCATACATAGCTTAATTGTTCTTCGCGCTCCTAGCGCGGTGTTTGGCCTGCTCCTGCTCCCCCCTCCCACTTCCTGGTCTTCCTCTCCCTCCCCGCCTTCCTGCCCGCCCACCCCCCCCTCTGATTGGCTGTGTGCCTGCCTCCCCTCTGGCCTACTCGACGGCCGTTCTCCCCGCTCGCTTCTTTTCTCCAGCTGAGCGTGGAGAGCGGTCGCCGGTGGCCTGAGGGGAACAGCAGGCCTGGGAAGCCCTGCCTGGGCCTCCGTGAGTGTTTTGTTTTTGCATACATAGTTTAATTGTTCTTCGCGCTCCTAGCGCGGTGTTTGGCCTGCTCCTGCTCCCCCCTCCCACTTCCTGGTCTTCCTCTCCCTCCCCGCCTCCCTGCCCCCCCACACCCCCCCCTTTCCTCTCCCTCTGCCTATAACCTCCCCCCTCCTGGGCAGCCCTCTGCCCGGCAGCCCCCGCGGCTAAGGGCCCCAGGCCAAGGGCGACTCCTACAGTGCGGCTCCCTGTGTGTCTGCAGGTGTCCGCAGGGGACGCCAGGCGCCAGTTCCACCTGTTCTCCGTTCCCCGGCCCACCCCTCCTACTCCTGGTTACATCCGCATGGGGCCTTGCCTCACTGTATTCACAGTTGAGGTTAACTATGGTGTTTTTCTCCCCTCGCAGGATTCTCAAACTTAGGTGGCCCGGTACCTAATACGCTCTACTGTTTTTGCTCTGAACTGTGGTAAACTAGGGTGTTTTTCTCCCCTCGCAGGATTCTCAAACTTAGGTGGCCCGGTACCTAATACGCTCTACTGTTTTTGCTCTGAACTGTGGTAAACTAGGGTGTTTTTCTCCCCTCGCAGGATTCTCAAACTTAGGTGGCCCGGTACCTAATACGCTCTACTGTTTTTGCTCTGAACTGTGGTAAACTAGGGTGTTTTTCTCCCCTCGCAGGATTCTCAAACTTAGGTGGCCCGGTACCTAATACGCTCTACTGTTTGTTTGCTCTAATTGTGGTAACTTGTGCTTGCCGCTCACTTCCTGTCTGCGTGCTCTCGTTTCATCTGTCTCCCCCCCCTCCCTCCTACTCCATGGTGCTCTCTGTCTCGCCTATCTTCTCTAACTGCTTCTCCATTGACTATCCTGCTCTCCTCACTAAATCTGGTAGGAAAAAGTTTAAAAAGGACATCCTGGTCTCCAACCCAGGCCTCCCTATCGCTGACACCTACACTAGTGCCTGCTCTAAGGAAACTCTCACTGACATCCTCTTTTTCGTGCCTTCGCCTGACCTATGGACCCTTCATATGGTCTCTGTGCTCTCTCCTTTCTCCTCCTCTCCCATTAATGGGGTCACCCGTTGGGATGTCCTCTTGGCCCCCTTCCGCTCCTCTAAGGCCATCATTAATGTCTACGCTAATGGGACCATCTTGGTCCAAGGCCCTCAGGCCAACCTTCTCCTCTTTGATAGACGCTTCCCACACCTCATCAACTTCCTCTCCTCTCCTGCTGTCCCCCCTCCTCTATCCTTGGCTACCTTGCCTCTACCCTCCCTCCCTGCCCCCTCTCGTGCTCCTTCTTCACCTCCTTCTTCAACACCTCCGCAGGGCGTACCTCTGATCTGTACCCCTCCCCGGAAGCTCTTCAAGGAGGGCAACCTTCTCCACATTGCCACTCTAAATTCTCGCTCTGCCATCAAACACTCCTCTGATATCTGTCACCTTCTTGAGGAACTGGACCTCGACGTCCTCTGTCTCACTGAGACATGGTTCACAGCCAGCTCTGCCACCAGCTTTGACACACTCCTACCTGACGGTTACAAGATCCTCTCCATGCCCAGGCCTAACCGTGCAGGGGGTGGTGTTGCCCTTATCTTCCCTGAGTGGATTCCTGCCACTGTCATTCCTACGCAGACCTACTCCTCTTTTGAATGTCTTGTCTGCCGACTCTCTCTCTCTCTCCTAGCCATTCCCTTACCGTGGCTACTATCTATCGGCCACCTGGTCAAATTTCCTCCTTCCTCTCTGAGTGGGCTGACCTCTCCTCCTCACTCCTGTCCTCAACCACTCAACTCCTCAACCACAACCACTCCAAGGCCCTCAGGCCAACCTTCTCCTCTTTGATAGACGCTTCCCACACCTCATCAACTTTCTTGGCGACTTCAACATCCACCTTGATGCCTCCAGTCCCTCCACTGCTCTCTTTCGTGACCTCTGCGACTCTCTCTCACTCTCTATTCTCCCGTCTGGGCCTACTCACTCTGCTGGGCACACTCTTGATGCTCTGATCTCTTCTGGCCTTCCCCTCTCCGTCCCTCTCTCCACTCCTCTCTCCTGGAGTGATCACTTTCTCCTATCCTCCCACCTCACCCTCCCTACCCCACAGGCAAAGCCACCCTCTTCACTGCCACCCACCTTCTCGGTCATCCGACCCATGAAGCGTGTGTCAGTTGAGGCTTTCGCTGCTACCTTCTCGCCCCCCCCGCCCCTTCGGCTGACTCCCACCCTGACACAGCCCTCTCCATGCTCCACTCTGCTATATCTGCTACTCTTGATATCCTTGCCCCCGTCATGAGAATCCGCCTGAAGCCCAAAGCCAAATGTAACTCCTGGTATGACTCCGATCTCGCCACCCTAAAACGCAAGTGCCGGGTTGCAGAGAGGAAATGGCGTGCTTCATGTTCATCCTCTGACAAACTGGCCTGCCGCCTGCTCCAAAGGCAGTATCGGCTCTCCGTTCTCACCAAGAAGAGAGCCCTTATCCAAGCCCGCATCTCTGCGGCATCTAACAACTCCGCCGAACTCTTTAAAATCTGCAAGGAGCTGGCCAACCCTGTTGCAGTCTCTACCTCTCCTGTCCCCTCCCAGGCCCTCTGCTCTGCATTGGCCTCTCACTTCATCTCTAAAACTCAGGACATCCTGTCCTCGCTCTCCTCCTTTCACCTCCCTCCCTCCCTTCCCGGCTCTTCCTCTGGCCCTTCTGCAGTCACCCCTCCTCCCTCTTTCTCTGCCTTTCCACTTTTCTCTGTTGACGAGGTTTCCAGACAAGTCCGATCTATGAAAGTCTCGTCTAAACAGGTTCACCCCTGTTCCTCCAAAACTATCAAGGACCACATCGACTCCCTGGCTCCTGCCCTGGCTGACTTTTGCAACCACTCCTTCGCCTCTGGAGTCTTCCCTTCCCCCCTCAAGCACTCCCTTGTGCACCCTCTTCTCAAGAAACCCTCTTCCGACCCCTCCTGCCCGGCTAACTATCGCCCTATCTCCATCACTCCCTTCCTGGGCAAGCTCCTGGAGAAACTGGCCATCTCCCAGCTAAACCTCCATGCTGAATCTGTTGGTAGTCTTCATGACCATCAATCTGGTTTCAGAGCTGCCAGAAGCACGGAAACTGCTCTCCTGAACATCCGTGAAGACCTGCTCTTGAACCTCGATTCCAACACTCCGTGTGTTCTCATTCTGCTCGATCTCTCCTCTGCCTTTGACACTGTCAACCATGCCATCCTGCTCAACCGTCTCCGTGAAAACCTGGGTATCACTGGTCAGGCTCTGGCATGGCTGACCTCTTTCCTTTCAAATCGACCCTCCCAGGTCCAACTGGGGTCCTTCCTCTCCGACATCTTTTTCTCCATTTGTGGTGTCCTCCAGGGATCAAATCTCTCTCCCTGGCTGTTCAACCAGTATATGGCACTCCTTGCCCACCGCATCGCCGCTCTCTGCCCTAATTTCCAGTGCTATGCGGACGATACCCAGCTCATTTTCAGGCTACCCTCAGCCTCCCCCTCTCCTTCCCTCATCTCTGACTGTCTGTCTGCTATCCAGGAATGGTGTGCCGCAAATGACCTCTGCCTTAATGCCAGTAAGACTGAGATCCTACTCATCGGTACACCCACTCCCTCCTTCCCTGCAGCTCTCTGGCCTGCCTCCCTTGGCCCCCTCCCTGCTCCTACCTGCAATGCAAAAAACCTTGGGGTCATCTTCGACTCCACACTCTCCTTCTCTCCTCATATTTCTGATGTCGCTAAGAAGTCACACTACCAGCTGCACCTCCTCAGAGGTATTCTTCCCTTCCTCTCCTTCCCCCAGAAGCTCACTGTCTCCCGAGCCCTGGTTCTCTCGAAGCTGGATTACTGTAACAGCCTCTACCTTAATCTGCCTGCCTCCACTCTCCGCCCTCTGCAACTCATACAGAACAGAACTGCGAGACTTGTCCTTGGCCTCAAGCCCAGGGACCGTATCTCTCCAGGACTGAAATCTCTACACTGGCTCCCAGTAGCTGCGAGGATAAAGTTCAAAACCCTCTGCATTGTCCACAAGGCCTTCTGGGGCCTTGGTCCTATATACCTTCAACTCTCTCTTCCCAAATATCTTCCTTCCCGAGCCCTTCGCTCATCCGCCTCCAACTCCCTCAGGGTCAGCCGCTTCTCGAAGCAACGAGCTGGGGGTAGATCTCTCTCCGCGGCAGGGGCCTCCCTCTGGAACAGCCTTCCTGCCTCCCTGAAACTTGAGGAGAACCATCTCCGGTTCCGGAAGCACCTCAAAACCTTCCTCTTTGCCTCTGCTTTCTCTCTCCCTCTCCCCTGCTGAACAGCCAATTATTCCTCACTGATACTGCACTGATTCTGCAACTGGACCACTCTTAACGGCCTCGGTCCTGGGCCCAGCCACTCTCCACTTGCACTGATGCCCTGGAACCCCTCTGCACTGCGGGACTGTCTCTGTATCCCTACAGCCCCCCCCCTTTTCCAGCACTTGTTCTGCACTTACCTTGCACTTGCCACCAGTTGGCCCTATTTATTTATTACTTTACGCCACTTACTTTTACTGCACTTCCCCCCCCTCCCCTTCCCCTTGCACTTTTCCCCCTCCCCCACCCTTGCACTTGCGCGATCTGAATGACACCTGGCCTAGTAGGATCGTTGTCTGTTTCCCCTTGTTTCCTCCCCTCCCTGCCTCGTCGCGCCTTGAAACACCTGTGTATAGGCGCGTTACAAATGCCATATCATATCATATCATATCATATGCGGTTCTAGAGCTGCTGAATAGGTCCTCTTAGGGGAGGGATCTTGCTTCCCTCTTGGAACTCGATGACCTTCCTTCACTGGCGGAATATGTAAAGTATACTATACCTTCAGCCCGGGTCCAAATTAATCCTTCTTACTCCTTTCGAAGTTGTCGTATGATCTGTCAAGTGAGGGGCTCAGCCCCCTCTTAAAGCCAAATGGGCCTCAGTGTTTGGTGCAGGTTAAGCCTACCTTAATGAACCAATCCTGGGTCCCCACCAACAATATTCTGTTATGCATGACGTCAGGACCAGAGTGCTCTGCAACAGGACAGACAATGGGTAACAACATATACCTAATCCCCACCCATCTTCCTGTCTGTTGTAGATCAAAGTATCTCTCTGGTTAACTGAGCCCTCTGTGACTCTTGATTAAAGCGCAGACTTCTTGTCTCCCCCAAAATACATACTTCTTCCCTCTGAAAGGGGTCTGCTCTGCAGGGAAACCTGCAGTAACTGCTGGACCCAGACAGGCCATTCACTGCCTTTCATACAGAGAGATGGGAACTAGCTTCAAGTTGATATATTTCATCCCAAAGGGGTGTTATCCCCACCTTTCCTGTTGTCTGTCCGGCAGCCAAGCCCCTACTCTAGGCTTGCTTCAACTATCTCCTTAGTATGCACTGCCACCAGCTGGAGTAGACAAAATGAATGCAGATCCATGGAGACTTTGATATTTAAATTGGGCTGCTCATGGCAGGAGGAAAGTTTGCCTTCCCACTTCTTGGAATGCTTTGAGGTACCCGGGGCTGTCACATTCCAGCTGAATATGACAGGGGAAGACAGCACCTGTAGGCTGTGCCTATCCGGAGTACACGTGACTGTGCGTTTTGTGCGGAAACCAGATGAAATGGGTGCGGAATAGCTCCCATCATTCATTTTCATTATTAAAAAATCAAAGAAGCCCAGGCGAGCATGCTCTCCCTGTGCAGATGGTCGAAATCCTCAGTTTGGCAATAGGTTTTCTAAGTATAGGCCTTTTTTCTTATTTGACATGACGCCACTAGGACTGTCTTATTTTGATTTGATGGTCGTAGCCAGGGACGTCATTTGGGGGTCGCAAGAGGTCGCAAGTGCGACCTCTGAGGTCTCCCTTGCGACCTCAAAAAAAAAGATATATATATATTGTTTTTTCTTTTTTGCAATGCAAGCTCCTGGGCTGTGGCCAGCACCATGTGGCTCTTTAATTCTGGAGTGGCCAGCTTTCTTGTTCAGGCCCCTTAAAAAAAGAAGAAAAATAAGAACATGAGGGCCACAAGTCTAACACTTTCAGCACTGAACCTAAATAAGAAAGAATAGGAATGCCAAAATGTGTCTTTCTGGAATTCTATACAATAATTGCTTGACTCGTTCAAGGTTTATTTCAGGCACACTTCAGGGGGTGAGTCACTGATTTAGTCTGTTCTCAAACGCCTCAACTCAGCCTTTCAACCTTCTGAGCTCGATAAATGGGTACCAACACAGGTTGGGTGATATTGGGTGTATATTTCTTCTATGTAAAGCGCTTAAGCTTAAGTGCTATATAATAACACATCATTATCATTTGGTCATGGACGTCTGCTTGCAATTACAGTAATATGGGCCTATACACACTGATCTTAACGATACATATACATATGGCGATCCATTCAGGTATGAAATGTACATCACATTATAGTGATATCGTAACCATATTTTTCGTAGTGTACAATGCTATGTGATGCCACTTCCTGTTTTGTCAACGGGTGAAAGGTCATGTTCCATCGCTTCCCACAATATCACTTTGGGGTCGGGTCAAATGACATCACTTCCTGTGAAGTCATCAGGGGGTCAAGGGTCGTGTGATGTCACTTCCGCTACCCCTGGCATTTTGGTGAAATGACGTTCCTGTTCGTAGCTTGCTGCCATCTTAGATTTACGGTTGTATTAGGCGTTTTTCTACCCTACCTATACAGTTTAATAAACGCTCTTGAACTGTGATCACTTGTGTCTGTCTATTATTGATACCATATTTAAGGAAGGCATGATGTCAGTGGTGGGATTTGATTCAACTGATAACAGTTGAAACCCATGCTAATAATTGTGGTACCACCGGAAGGGGAAAATAAAATTGTTGATCTCCTAGATTCTGACCGTATATCTACATTGAAAGAAGTGTTGTCATCTCAATTACTTATTCCATCTAGTCAACAGAATCTGTTCATTAAGAATCAAGTCTTACTAGATACCCTTCCACTCTCAGACCTTCAGGTCATCATTAACGTTTACCTGAATGGCACCGTCTTGGTCCGAGGTCCTCAGGCCAACCTTCTCCTCTTTCATAGATGCTTCCCGCGCCTTATCAATTTCCTTTCTTCTCCTGCTGTCCCTTCTCTTCCTTCTTCGGCTTCCTTGCCTCCTCCTTGGCTACCTTGCCCTCTCCTCCTTCCTCTTCTGCCCCCCTCAGTCTCCTTCTACACCTCCGCAGGGCGTACCTCTGATTTATACCCCTCCCCGGAAGTCTTTCAAGGTTGGCAACCTTCTCCATATTGCCACTCTCAACTCTTGCTCAGCTGTCAAATACTCCTCTGACATCTGCTAACTCCTGGAAGAACTTGATCTCAATGGCTTCGGTCTCACCGAGACATGGTTCACGGCCAGCTCTGTCCCAAGCTTTGACACTCTCCTCCCTGATGGCTACAAGATCCTCTTCGCGCCCAGATCCAACCGTTCTGGAGGGGGTATAGCCTTGATCTTCCTGGAGTGGATTCCTGCCTCTGTCATTCCTATGCAGGCCTACTCCTCTTTCGAATGCCTTGTCTGCCAGCTCTCTCTCTCTCTCCTGGACACTCCTATCGTGGCTACTATCAATCGGCCACCTGGTCAGATCACCTCCTTCCTCTGAGTGGGTGGACCTCTTCTCCTCCCTGCTGGCCTCAACCACGCAGCTCCTCCTTCTTGGAGACTTTAACATCCACCTGGATGCTTTCTGTCCCTCCTCTGGACTCTCTTTTGTGACCTCTGTGACGTTCTCTCTCTTTCTATTCTCCCCTCTGGCCCGACTCACTCTGCAGGGCACACTCTGGATGTTCTGATCTCCTCAGACCTCCCCTTCTCCGCCTCACCACTCCACTCTCCTGGAGTGATCACTTTCTCCTTTCCTCCCATCTCTCCCTCTCTACCCCTCAGGCCAAGCCAACTCCACCACTGCCACCTACCTTCTTGTTCATCTGACCCATGAAGCGTGTGTCAGTTGAGGCTTTCACCGCCACTTTCTCGCACCCTGCTCCTCCTCTGGCTGACTCACATCCAGACACAGCCCTTTCCATGCTCCACTCTTGTATCTCTGATACTCTTGATGCTCTTGCCCTGTCATGAGGATCCGCTTGAAGGACTGAGAGTAAATGGCCATCTTCTTAATCATCCTCTGACAAACTGGCCTGCCGCCTGCTCCAAAGGCAATACTGGCTCTCTGCCCGCACTAAGAAGAGAGCGCACACCCAAGCCCACGTCTCTGCGGCATCTGACAACTCGCCCGAACTCTTAAAAATATGCAAGGAGCTGGCCAATCCTGCTGCAGTCTCTACCTCTCTTGTCCCTTCCGAGGCCCTCTGCACGCTCTGGCTTCTCATTTCATCTTTAAAATCCAGGACATCCTGTCCACCTTCTTGTCCTCTGATCCTCCTCCCTCTACTCTCTCCTCTACCTCCGGCCCCAATGTGGCCACCTATCCTCCCTTTCTCTTCCTTTCCCACCATCAAACCATCAAGGACCACATTGACACACTTGCTCCTGCCCTGGCTGACTTCTGCAACCACTCCTTTGCCACTGGAGCCTTCCCTTCCCCCCGGAAGCACTCTCTTGTGCACCCTCTTCTCAAGAAAACCTCAGCTGGCCCCTCCTGCCCGGCTAACTATCGCCCGATCTCTATCACTCCTTTCCTGGGCAAACTCCTGGAAAAGCTGGCCATCTACCAGCTTAATCTTCACACTGAATCTGTTGAGTCAGTGTGAAGATTCAACCATGCCATCCTGCTTAATCGTCTCTGTGATAACATGGGTATCACTGATCAGGCCCTAGCCTGGCTGACCTGGTTCCTCTCTGATCGTCCCTCCCAGGTCCAACTTGTGTCTTTCCTTTCCTCTATCTCACTCTCTACCTGTGGTGTTCCCCAGGGGTCTAACCTCTCTCCCTGGCTGTTCAACCAATACCTGGCACCTCTCGCCCACTGCATTGCCGCTCTATTCTCCAACTTTCAGTGCTATGCGGATGACACTCAGCTCATTTTCAGGCTCCTCTCTGCCACTTCTTCTCCTTCTCTCATCTCTGGCTGTCTGTCTGCTATCCAGGAGTGGAGTGCCGCCAACATTCTCTGCCTTAATGCCAGTAAGACAGAGATTCTCCTCATCGGCACACCTGCACCCTCCTTTCCTGTCACTCTGTGGCCGGCCTCCCTTGGCCCTCTTCCTGCTCCCACCTGTGAGGATAAGAATCTCAGGGTCATCTTCGATTCCAAACTCTCCTTTTCTCCACACATCTCTGATGTCTATAAGACGTCAAACTACCAACTGCAACTCCTCAGAGGTTTTCATCCTTTCCTCTCCTTCCCCCAGAAGTTCACTGTCTCTAGAGCTCTGGTTCTCTCTATGCTGGACTACTGCAATAGCCTCTTTCTAAATCTGCCTGCTTCTACTCTCCACCCTCTGCAACTCATCCAGAACAGGACTACGAGACTTGTCCTTGGCCTCAAGACCAGGGATTGCACCTCTCCAGCACTGAAATCTCTGCATTGGCTCCCAGTGGCTGCAAGGATTAAATTCAAGACCCTCTGCATTGTCCACAAGGCCTTCTGGGTCCTCAATACCTCCAACTCTCTCTTCGTAAATACTGTCCTACTCGAGCTCTTCCATCCTTCACCTCCAACTCCCTCAGCGTCAGTCGCTTCTCCAAGCAACGGGTTGGTGGTAGATCTCGTTCTTCCGCTGGGGCCTCCCTCTGGAACAGCCTCCCTGCCTCTCTGAAACTTGAGGAGAACCATCTCCGGTTCCGGAAGCACCTCAAGACCTTCCTCTTTGCTTCTGCCTATTCTCTTCCTCTCCCCAGCTGATTTCCTGTCTGATACTGCACTGGTCACCTGGCTACCCTCTGATTTCATGCCCTGGTCCCTACCTGCCCAGTTGCACATGTGCACTGCCTCCTGGCAAACCTTGCACTTGGGTCTGTATCTGTAACCCTACAGTCCCCCTACCTGCACTTTTGGACACCTGCTGTCTGCACTTCTTGTTATTGTTTTGATCCCATGTACAGCACTTCCTCCTCCTCTTTCCCTTTTCCCCTCCCACCTCCCCTGCACTTGCGCGATCTCAATGTCACTTGGACTAATAAGATCGTTGTCTCTGTCCTCCCTCTGTTCCCCCTTCCTTGCCTCGTCACACCTTGAAACACGTGTATATAGGCGCGTTACAAATGCCATATCATAATCTCTCATTGTAATATACAACCGTGGGACCGAATAAGTCTAACGGTTCGTCCAGTCTTTTCTTTCATCATACCCAGTGCTCTAAGTCCTCCTCCCTCGAGCCTTTTTTTCCATGGTATACAGTCTCCATCGGCGGTGGGACCATCAGGGTTAAAAATTAATCTACCCCAGTCCACTCCTTCAACAGACTAAAAGGATTTTGAAGCCTTATCCGAAGGGGTCGAGAGTTGTTTCTTTTCTGATTCGGACACCACAGAGGGAACCCTTACACCCCCAGAAGAAATGGCCGATCTAGCCAATATCATCGCCCAATTGGCGGCCCATCAGAAACAGGGCAAAAACATACTCCAAGAAAATGTAACCAGACTAATTGAATTGCAAGCAAGGCCTTCACTACCACAGGGCATACTCCAACCATATCTCGAAGGCGAAGATTTGGGAAATTTAAACTTCGAATGCCTGGCCGCACAACTAGGGTGGGAAGAGAACCTTAAGAGATGCTATTAGGTGCCCTTGTTGAAAAGGGAACTCCAA
The DNA here is from genome assembly GCF_040938575.1 of Ambystoma mexicanum. Taxonomy (NCBI): domain Eukaryota; kingdom Metazoa; phylum Chordata; class Amphibia; order Caudata; family Ambystomatidae; genus Ambystoma; species Ambystoma mexicanum. Next base: position 45,177,846 of record NC_090922.1, read on the forward strand.
ACTTCCTATGAACTACTCAACCTTGCACAGGGCGCCTCCTTCCTATCCATCAAGGAAGGCTTGTTGGAAAGAGTGCGGCAAACCTGAAATGTTTATCGGCAGAATTTATCAGCCATTAGGTTGAACCCGAGAGAAACTCCTTTCGAGATGGGCGAACAGGTCAAAAACACGGTGGCCCTAAGGACTAACAAGAAAACTCTTGAAGAACTGACGGAGATAATTACCTTAGAACTATTTACAAATTTCTTACCCCCTTTTTTGCCAAAATCCGTCCTTCAGTTAAATCGACCTACCGTAGCCATGGCCATTGAGACTGTGAAAACCACTTCGATGTGGCTAAATACTTCCACCTAGCCCATCGATGGGAAGATCGAAGAGATCATAAACCCGTCCGTCGCCCTCAGTACCAGGGGATAAACAAGGGTCATATAAGGTCAAGGAAGGGATGCCTCGAGAGAGAGAGTGTAGAAATCAGGAAAACTGATCCAAAAACTACAAATGAAAGCAGAAGAGAGGAAGTAAGCTAAAGCAAACCACCTCCTCTGGTCTGTTTTTCCTGTAGAGAAACAGAACATCTAGGTAGACACTGTCCAAAGAATATAAAAGAAGAACCTATAGAAATAGGCTGTTTGAACAATGAAAAATGTCAAGAAACTGAGGAAGAGCTAGAGGCCTTTAGCATGTGTTTATGTCAAACCCCTACCGAGTTCATATATGAAAAGGCGTGGGTGAATGGGATACATGTGAGGGCCTTAATCGACTCAGGTAGTAAGCAGACTGCTATACGGGCCGATTTAGTTACAACACAAGTCCTAGACCACACGGCCCTCATCCGAGTAATTTGTGTACATGGAGACAACGAAGTATACCCTAAAATACCAGTACACATTGAAATCCGGGGTGAGTCCTGTGAAATACCATCAGCCATAATTGCAGGGCTCCCTGAAGAAGTTATTCTGGGGCGAGACTTCCCCATCGTCTCTACTCTCTTACAGGAATCTCCACTCCCATTCTGAGATTTTCTGCGCCAGTGGTCCTGGCAGGAGAGTTACGGCTCCCAAAAATCTTCAATATGGGACTCATAAAACTCAGAACCAATAAAAACCAAGACAACCCTTGAAACCCAGTTCATAGGTTATTGTAGAGAGTCAGATAAGACCACTTCACCTATACCTATTAAAACCGATCAGTGGAATATGCGAGAGTTCCTGAATATCTCTCACCCCTGTTCTTTGACCGGTCTTAACAACAGGAAACCTAACCAAAGAACTGGTATATCCACCTTGCATAGGGGAAGGATATGTGAGGAACCTGAAGGTGTCTCCCTAGCTAGTCCACGGGGATCTGTCATCCAGGTGGCCAGGACACGGCCATCACTATTGATCCAGTATCTGGGGGTGGACCAGTGAGGGAGGATCACCTGGATGGGGGGGTTCTCAGGGAGTGGGACACTGACGGTTGATAAGCAGTATCCCCCTTCTTTCAACACCTTTTCCCTATCCTACCACGTAGGAAATTCAAGAATACTTCCCCCACCCCTTTCGACACAAACACTTTCCCACAAGTTGAAAGACAATGGACTAACACCAGAGCCGCCTGACCATGGTATTAGGAAACGTGAGGTGAAGTCAGGCAATTGATAAGAATCACACACACCTGACGGCCCTTTCCCTTCCCCAGCGGGATAAAAGGTGGAGCATGAGAGCACGCTACGAGCAAGGCAGACCGCACAACGACAGAGCTAACTCAGCATGGCAGCTCAAGAGCAGGAGAAAGACGGCACAAAGCGAGAGGGTGATGAGGAGAGAAGCAACATTGCCCTTTCCTACCAAGGTCTGTGAAACCCCCACAGAAGGAATCTTAAGACCGCAAACAATAGCCAGCATGTGTTGCAGCAGATGTCAACGGTACACAGGGCCCTCCTCTGCTGATAACCAAACCGAGAGGAGACACTTGCCACCGTGGTACCGGCCTTGACACCAGAGACAAGAGAGGCCATGTGGTTCATCATAGTCGGTGAGTCGAGGGGAGAGCTGATAAGAATCCGAACTGTGCTAAACAAAAGTAGCAAGTGGCTAATTGAAGAAGGTACAAGGAACTGTTGTTGTGATACAAGAGGGGAAAACCAGCTACATAGGAATCAGACAACATGTGCGTGTTCACTTCAGAAACTCTGGGCGATCACCCTATGGTAGAAACTACCGTTACCAGAAGGCCTTGGGAACAGCGCAAGAGAATTCGGTCGAAGTGGTTATATGGGGGTCCAGTAAAATCCTCTGTACAGTCGAAAGTCTTTGACTGGCAAATGAAGGTGAAGCTAAGGGAAGTGAATCTAGCATGGTGAAATTAGTAAATGAACAGTGTGTTGCTAAAGTTATCAAGAGCGAACCCAGCAGACGGATGCCGACAAGAGGAGGCGAAGCATGATGCCCTAAAGAGTATTGTAAGACCAGGGGAAGTGTATTGTCCCCCTTGGCACTCTGGTCTGAGCCCGGCAGAGGGAGATCATGAAAGAAAGGCCTGAGCCCGATTGAGGGAAGCCAGGAAGACCAGGGGAAGAGGATTGTCCCCCTTGGCATTCAGCAGACAGGAGAACAAGAAATACCAGGGGAAGAGGATTGTCCCCACACCCCCAGCAATTGAGGAAGTACTGTTCTGTGAAAAGCAAAGGGGAGCGAATATATTGGCAAGACTAAACCTGATGGAGGGATGTCCATCGAGTGTTGTTTAGAAAGACATTAAGACTTGTGAAAGTCAACAGGTGAACTGTTTTTGTGAAAAGCTAGAATGAACCCGACAGACCTGTCTCAAAAATCAGCTTCCCTCTGAGCCCGGCAGAGGGGGATCCAGGCTTGAAAAAGTCTTCATCCAACGTTCATTTATTAAAGGAACTTTTTGTCTATATTTACTAAGGGATTAGGCCTCGGAGGGAAGAGTCTTTTCTCCCGAAAAGAGACTTAACCATTGATGGTCCTGATACGTGCAAGCTGAACTGTCGTCTCGTGCTAGGAAAACTTGAGAGTGTGCTGTGCTCAGAAGTCCCACCTTTTCCCGTGCTTAAAAACATGGGGTAGGAAGACCCCTGGCCATCACATCCTGACTTATTTGTGAACACTTCTTTCTTCCTTATGAATCCTATCCCACACTCTTTTTGTAATAGTTATATGGTTTGGCAATAGGTTTTCTTGGTATAGGTAGTGCTCCAGATAAGATTTAGAGGTGGGAGAATTTTACCCCCTATTTTTAAACTTTGTGAGTAAATGTGATTTTAAAAGGGTAAAAATGACTTTTCTCCTTTGCAAGAGAGTAAAATGTATGTGACATCCAGCCGACGTGTGCAAAAACTGAATGGAAATCATTACTATTCAGCAGCTTTCTGCATTGTGACACAATACACCTTTCATTATTTCTCTAAGGTCTGGCCATTTGAACTCTCCTGTATATATTTAAATGTTGAAAACACAAAAACCGTTATCAGAACTAGGTTTCTCATTGCGCATATCGGATCCTACACATTGCAAAGGTAGAATCCTAGATTGGATTCCAGATTTCAATTGCAACACAAAAATTCTCTCTAACTCACCTTGTGCCTGGTCAGATCACAGTGTTATATCTTTTGCAATCCTTGACTCCAAACAATTAGTACCTAAGGATTTCCAGGCCCCACCAGCATTAACTAGAAATAACCGCTTAATCTCACTAGAAAGCATACTCCCGTTACTCAAAACTATTACCCAGCAACAGTCTACCCCCGACCCAGACCCTCACAAAATGGTAGACCTTTATAACGATAATCTTCTTCAGGCCCTTGACCAGCTAGCTCCTCTTAAAACAAGGAAAGCTAAACCTCTGGCACACCTCAATAAATGGTTGTCCTCTGAGTTGAAAACTCTACGCAAAGCCAAAAAAGATGCAGAGTCCTCATGGAAAAAAAACATCCATGCAGAACAAGGACAAGTTTACAACTGTCTCCACTGCATACAAAACTGCCATTTTACAAACAAAAAGTGATAACTACAACAACAGAATTCTTAATGCCAAATCCAGTACCAAGGAGCTTTTCGGCATCCTAAAAGAATTTGAAACCCCCATCGCCCCTCCAGACATCTGCAATAAGGATGCCATTTGGTGTGCTAACATCCAAAAGGCACTTCTTAATAAAATTGCACTACTTCAATAGAAAATGGACACAAAAAGATCCAGCTTTGCCACCTCTGCCAAAACTGATAACGCAGACAAAATAATGCCTTCTTCTAATCCGCAGCACCATACACCCCCTAATCAAACTAAAGCCTTTCCATTTAACGGTCACCACATCAGAGGTCAAGTCCATCATTAAAAGTCTTATGCCTTTGAGATGCCAAGGAGACATTTGTCCAGCTTCTATTATTAAAGAAGGAGCCAAATAATATGCCCCTTTTATCACTCCTCCTTCGCCTCCTGTACTGTTCTGAAAAATCTCAAAGATGCCCCTCATCAAAAAACCCAATCTCGACCCTAACATTCCCACCAACTTTCCTCTTATAGATCCTAGACAAGGCAGCTTATGTCCAGATCCAAAATCACCTTGAGACTAACCGCCTCTTAGGCCTCAGCCAATCTGGTTTCAGACCAAAACACGGTACTGAAACTGCCCTCCTGGATCTGAAAATCCAAATGGATGAGGCCGGGGATGCTGGAAAGCCTGCACTTCTCCTCCTTCTAGACGTATCGGCAGCGTTCGATCTAGTCGATCACACAATCCTAACTAACCACCTTTCCACTGCTGCCTCTTTCTCTACTAAAGCTGCAGCCTGGGTCAATTCCTTCCTCTCTGACAGATCAATGAGGGTCTTCTCCACCACTGCCTCAGCGGATCCTTCCTCCATCACATGTGGAGTACCACAAGGCTCATGTGTTTCCCCCACCTTCTACAACATTTTCACGAAGCTCCTATTTTATTATCTAGATCTAGATAACCTTGGCATATGATACGCAAATACTCATCACTCTCTCAGGCCACTATCAATCAGACTCCAAACTCCTAAATGATATCTACAGTAAAATCCAGATTTGGATGGGTAAACACGGATTATGCCTCAATGATGATAAAACTGAGATTTTACTCATTGGATCTAAACTGAGACTTAACAAACTAAGCCATAAATATGCTGCTTTCAACATCGACGGCAACCTCATCAATGTCGATAAGGAAGCCAAAACTCTAGGCTTCTATCTAGATTCTGCCTTAATACTACAAAGACAAATTAACGCCACTTCATCCTCACCGGCCTATACAGTAAAACTCATAAACGCTTGCAGACCATTCCTGTCCACAAATAGCTGTATCACCCTCGCTAGAGTCCTCATACTGTCGAAACTGGACTATTGTAACACTCTATACCTTGGCACTAGCCAGACGAACCTCCACAAGTTACAAGTTCTGCAAAATAATGCTCTCAGAACCGCCCTTAATATCCCTCGATCCAACCACATCTCACAAACCCGACTAAATACTAAATGGCTCTCTATCCAAGATAGGATCACCTTTAGAACTCTTATGATCACCCACAAGTGCCTTAACAACTCAGCCCCCAAGTACCTGATGGACAAATTCTCTAGGAATCAGTCCACCAGACCCACTAGAGCCATCTATGCCCATAGCCTGAATATACCTAAATTCTACTTAGCAAGGCTGGTGGCACCACCTTCCCGGTGCTTGCTGCCAAATCCTGGAATAAGCTATCGCCGGCACTAAGGACTGACTCCACCTTCCTTTCATTCAGGCATAAAGTAAAAGTCTGGCTGTTTCATCAATCCAACTAACCGGCATGATCATGACTTTCTGATTTCCACCTACTGACTTTGCCCACAGCTCTAGAACCCCCCGCTAGTTGGCCCTGGCGGCTTTCTGCAAACTTGATCTGGTGCTATGTCATGAATCTTGTACATAATGTATATGTCCTCTGCTTGTATATATCTGTATATTACTATATCTATGATTGTATATATTTCTGTATCATTGTTGTAACCTATGTTGTAACCTAAGATAAAGCACCCAGATACCTTTGGGTTCGGTGCGCTATACAAGCAAATAAAACCTTAAACATCAAAAGACAATTCTGCTATCGAACCTCAAAACACACAATACAATTCATGTTTGCTTTACTATTTAATTGGCTAGGTAGGTTTGTTTGTTTGAGTCCTCATTTCCTGGAGCTGTTACTACCTAATGGTATGCCAATGTTATGATACAACAGTCCAGAGAGGTAAGGACTCCATGCTAAATTCTATATCTAATCTCATGGTCAAATGGTTATTTATATAGCGCTTTTGGCAAAGCACTGTACATAGAACATATTTATCACAGTGATCACCAAACCAAAGTCTGTACTCCTTTATTGACCTTGAAAGTATGAAAGGCTGAGTTGGCCTTGCTGGGATTCGAACCTACAAATCACCCACAGATCGCATCAACGAGTGCTCAACCGGCTGAGCTATGTTATTGTCTAACATCCTTCAGAGGTCAGTTAACTGAGTTTCGACTGAGGTATAATAATCACAGTGCCTAGATGTTGAACGAACCACGTATGAAGCGCTACATAAAGTTAAATACTTATCTGGATTGTCACAGAAATAGGTTTTGCTGAATTTCTATTTCAATTACAAATGTAAATTTAATTTCTTTGTTTTTGAACAGCGCTTGCACTTCCTGAAGAGTCCGGTTTTGGATGTTTTAATTGTAGTATTGAAGATTTGAGAGGCTAGAACACCTGTGATTGGTGTAATGACAATCACTTAACCTTGAACAAAGACGCTGCTGCCACTGACCATTTATAGTAATGTACCCATTGACTGCACGGTTGAAGGGATGTAAACCAATTATAAAAACAGTGTGTGAAATGATGACTATGCACGGTCTAGAGTGTACATTAAATTATAAGTGTAGAAATGATCTGCCTCTGCATGATTAGAGACACACAGCACAGGAACTCTGAAAAATGTAATTGTGAAATACTGGTTTGCTTTCACTGGAGAAAAAAAAGCAGAATTTGTTACAAAATATGAATTCTCAATTGCAACTTAGTTTTCCATCTTATAAATTTTACAATCCTAAAATGCAAGAAAAATAAACATGCACAGTGCTTATGTTTGCTCCATGAGTAGCAACACAGCAGAAGCTGAATGTGATAAAAGGAATAGTTTACTTCCAGTGTGAAGTTTCTTTTTTTGAAAGGCTTCAGAGGAATACATTCTGTTTCAGTGGCTTTTATCCATGACTTGCAATTACATCTATGTAGATAAAAATCAAAAGGCACCTTCTGGTTTTCTGTCAAGTAACCTGACCTTTGCACTGCCCTCTGCTCTAAACTTGTGTGTAAATGTACACAGGAAAATAATAAAGCTGTCGTATTTACAAGATTTTCATGCGTAAAAAGGGCTGTTACGCACCTTATCTGGGGGCCTGAGTATAGGCCCTTTTTATTTGACACAACGCCACTAGGACTGCCTTATTTTGATTTGATGGTCGTAGCTTGCTCCATTTTAGATTTAGGGTTAGATTTGGCGTTTCCCACCCAACCTATACAGTTTAATAAAGGCCCTTGAACTATGATCTGTCTGTCTATTCTTGATGCCATGCCTTCCTTACAGCACCTAGTGTGCTGAAAGCACATTAGATGCATGTTTGTCTCTCCTTTTGTTCCGCAGGGTGGGACCTGAAGAAGATATTATAGGCTCTGTGAGTGGTTGGTGGAGAGAGGAGGCGGGCAAGGGTACTTGTTTCCTCAGTAAAGGTTGCAGAAGCTTAGTCCTTAAAGTGGTGATAAAGTTAAGTGAAAAGCTTTCATTTTCACTTTGCAGCATAGTTGAGTACCGATACTCTCAGGCATTGAGAAGTGCAGGTACCCAAATGCACAAAAATAAGAAGGCCGGGTACTGAGGGCTGGGTAGGAACTGCACATTTAAAGCACTGGCTACGGCAAAGAAAATGGTAGGGAAGATGAAACGTAATGAGAATAATGGAAAAAGCAGGGGAGGCAGAACAGCCAGGGCAATATCAGTCGGCTAGTCGCTATGCTAGTTGGCTCGGCTAACCGCCCTTCCCAGTTGCAATTGGGCCCTGATTTCCTCCTTCTCTCCTCATTCCCAGTTATGCCGATGACACACAGCTCTCCTACAAACTTCCCTCTTCTACCTCCTCTTTTTCCTCTCTTATCCCGGACTTTCTATTTGCCGTTCAGGCATGGTGTGCAGCTAACGATCTCTGCCTTAATGCCAGTAAGACAGAGATCCTTGCACCCTCTTTTCCTCCCACCCTCTGACCACCCCTGTTGGGCCCTCTACCCCCACCATCTTGTGAGGCCAAAAACATTGGGTGATCTTCGATTCAGCTCTCTCCTTTATCCCTCACATCATGGACCTTACTAAAAAGTCCCACTTCCAGCTCCAGAGGCATTCTTCCTTTCCTCACCTCCCCCCAGAAGCTCTGATCCTCTCCAGCTGCAAAAACCTCTTTCTCAATCTCCCTCTTTCCTCCCTATGCCCCCTCCAGATAATCCAGAATATGGCTGCAAGACTTATCCTTGGCCTCAAGCCTAGGGACCGTGTCTCTACATCCCTAAAATCTATCCACTGGCTCCCAGTGGCTGCAAGAATCAAATGCAAGACCCTCTACATCTTGCACAAGGCCGCCTGGGGCCTGGGACCATGCTATCTCCAACTTTCCCTCCCTAAATACTCCCCTGCTGGAGCCCTACGCTCCTCTAACTCCAACTCTTTGACTGTCAAACGCTTCTCCAAGCAGAGAGTGAGAGGCAGGTCTCTCACCTCGGCTGCGCCTCCAACTCGAACAGCCTCCAGAGCCCTCTCAGACTAGCCAGACCTCCTCCAGTTCCAGAAACTGCACAAAACTCTGCTGTTCTCTACCTCTTTCCCTTACCTGCTAATCACTGCACTGCCGCTGTGACTGGTGCCTGATCCTCTTGATTCTAACAGGATTCCAGGCCCTAAGTTCCAGACGATACAAGCATCCCCCCGCACTGCCCTTGTGGGCCCCTGCTTGACAGGCTTTGGCTAAGGCTTTGCATCCCACCTTATGAGTCGCCTGTACTAGCACTTGGCCTGAGGTTCTCCTCCTTGACTCCCCTTAGCACTTCCCTCCCAGGCTCTCCACCAGCACTTGCCCACTCCTCTGCTCTCCATCCCCATCTCCTGCACTTCTCCTCACTGCACTTGTGCATCCAAATGCCACAAGGCCTAGTAGGACCATGACTATATTTACTGTTTTTGACAATGTTATTTTTCCCCTGTTCCATTCTAATTTAGCCTTCTGGCGCTTTGAAACACAATTCAGTTGTATAAGCGCCTAACAAATGCTCAATAAAATAAAATTAAAATAAATGTGTGAAGTGTAAATGAAATGCTTTCCTATTTTTTGTACACTACCCAAACATGTGGCCTTTAAATTCAACTCCCCAAATATCTACTTGCCTCCATTATATATGTTCAAAGTATATTATGTCAAAATTATAAAGGTGCTTGTAGCAGCACTGAAGTGGCTTACTGAGAAGATTAGAAATGATCACAGAGCCCAGTTGGCATTACTTGCATAAACGCCAACCCATACATGCCAACCCTCCCGATTTAAGCAAGAGAGTAACATTCTCCCACCTAAAATAATTCTAATCCGAATGCAATCCTATGGCAAAATGTATTTCTCCCGATTTGTGTGCTGTAATCTCCCTCCCAGGATGTTGGCATGTATGCAACCCTCGGCCTCTCGATTTAGGTGGGAGACTTCCTTCTGCTTTTTCTTTGGAAAATGTTGCTTCTTTTTGTACTTTTTCCCAGCCAAAACATATTCCAGCGCCAATGGAAAAATGTAATTCTCCCACTTTCTATGACAAAATCTCCATCTCAGGTGCTGTAAAACGTTGGCAGGTACTTGATAGTAATTCAAGCATGAAACCCTTCTATTACAGGTATATTTCAAATAGAAAATTCACTATTCCACATACCTTTCAACTTACAGTTTTGGCCATCACTCACCCCAAATCCTAAATCCGGTGTTTTCACCCAACTTGGTGACATAAAGTTTGAGAGATATAACAATGACCGCAGTATTACATAGTTGAATTGTCTCCAAAATGCTCTGTTTTTATGTAAATAGCCAGATTTGGGCTCGACATGGAGATCGATTGAAGCTCAACCTGGCCTAGGGCTTCGCCCTTCGGCACTGGCCAAATCACTCAGACCACCTCCCCGCAATCCTCAATTGACGGTGACGGTCATGAAACTAGAGCAATATTATCGTCTAAAGAAAATGGGGAATTGGAAGGGTGATACTATTTTAGTAAGCTGTTCAAGTGACGTGGCTCATTTATAAAGTAAGAGCAGTGAGACTTGAAGTACTATTACCAACATTATTACCCTTTACCACTGAACTAATCTGCTTACTTTGTTCACGCCCATACAGAAAGGGTTGATACTAGTTTCCATCCGAGAAACGAACCAGTGGTTGCTAGGGCCATTTCTCAGATGGGAAATAGCTGTTTCAGTGTGAGTGGGCTAGTTCCCATTAGAGAATTGCCCCTTTTTGCCCCTAGTGGCCAAGTCCTGAATAATAATGGTAACTAGCCTACTGAAAGTGAGCGTCCCCCAAAATACAGTGATAACTCCCCAATGAGAGTCTGTAATGGACACACCCCAGGAGGGAATGAGACCAAGACCAAGTGCTGGTGAAGATAAAAAGTAAAGTTTATCTAAAAACCAAATAGGGCAAGCAGAGGACTCTGCAAACTCCGAGAGCACTCTGCCCAAACATCAGAAAATACACATTATATTACAGAATCACATCCTCTATGACGTGTGCTATAAGGGATACATTAAATTGAAATCATTGGATGACGGGGACAGGACTGTATCCATGCTGTAGTGGTGGTGCTCCCGCATTGACTGGCATAGAACTGGTTACTTCATGGAGAACGTGGGTCAGCTGGGCTCATCCGGATGGGGTGCAGGGTCAGGCGAGATGTCCAAGTCGTGAAGATATAAGCTACTTAACATTTGCCCATGTGGCCATACATATGTCAAAATGTATAAATAATGTTCAAGGTATAAGTGTTATATTAATAGACATTTGACCTGGATGATAAAAATGAGACTCTATGGGTCCAGGTACCTGGCCTATTTACAATATTATGTTGTCACATTCGTCAACCATTCCCTTAGATCCCATGAAAGAACGGTTTATTGTTTGTTATCGTGAGGGGAATATATGGCCATACATAGGATTAGTGGTCTGGGGTGGTACACAGATGAGGGGCATGCAACTGTTACATCAAAAGGCTTTGGGGTGAGGGGATTGTTGCCCATATTTCATTGAGCAGAGTCTGGGGGTGCAAAGCGAGTTTATTGTGACATTGTGTGTCAAAGGGGCTGGGAGAGGGTGGATACTTGGTGCGGGCTCAGCGGAAGGGTAAGAGGTTACATTTGTAGCATCAGGGCATCAGTGAGACAAGAGCCTTAAGCCATCAGCCCATCATGAAGGCGAGAATGGTGGGGGCTAAATGTATGGCGCTGCAAGAGAGGGGAGAGGAGGCCTTGGAGCCTGTTAAGCCTGGTCCCGTCCGATTTGTGGGATTATATGTGAATCATTAGGTTGAGGTAAAACCAGGGTACTGCCACTGCTTGTACAACAAATAATGAACAAGCTCGGATTACATGATATGCTATGCCTTCACGTTTACCATGACCGTTGTGCTGCAAAAGGGCTCTATTTACATTAGCCTCGTGGCCTTGCTGTTTATATTGTACACATGAGAATCTTATACCATCTGAACACGTCGTGAATATAATAGAGAGATTGGGCCAACTAGACCAGAGACGACAATTAGCTATTGTTCAAATCATAATAGCTTTCTGTTTATTGTACAAATGCATATATCATATGAAAAGAATATTTACAATGTTTATATTCATTGGTCAGCTCCACAAACCAACTGTAATACATCCCTTCACAAACCACTCATTCACAACTCATTCATACAGTCATCATAATAACAAAAAATTAGAAACAGGTGATGTTCTGTTTAAATCACAGTAATAGGTCAGACAGTTCTTAAATTAAGCACTCAATTATTTCACAATGTGCCCCTCTGCTAGTATTCAGGGGGTTCAGAAAACCATTGTCAACATGTTTCGGTTGAGTTCTCTTAACGAGGATGAAACAGTCACCTCGTGTCATAACTTAATATTCAACCTTCTTCAGGACAGGGGGGCAAACGCCGATTCTGTGTTGCCTCTTGATAGAAAGACAAAGGTGGAGGATGTGTGTGGCGAGAGAGCCTTAGATCTACAAATAAAAAATGAATGGCGTTGTCATCTCTGTGTTTGCTCAAAAAATTAAGTTACTTAATATTCCAATACAGTTTTCTTAATTTGCTGTATGACGCCTGCTCACCTCCTCTGAAACTTTTCAGGGGCAGGCAAACTGGTAAGATGGAATGAATCCCGTCGTGAATGCTCCCGGAAGTGGCGCTTCACGTGATGTATGCCCTATAATGAAAAAGGACATATCTATTTTTTTTTTAAAAGGAAGGAACTACCTGGACAGTGGGGACCCAATAAAGTGGTTCTACAATAACGGGTTGGTACTCACTGTTTTTTTAAAAAAGAGCGAAGAGAACTAGTTTCTTGTTTGTCTCTTGTGGCCCGGTTAGGGGGCGAATTTATTCAAGCAAGCAGCCGTATATTTGAAACCGCCTGCAGAGGAGAGAACAAAGCATGTGTAACATGCATTTAGCTGCTGTGGCTTAGTAGTGTAGCTACCCATCCATACTAAGCCATATAAGGTACATAAGCACATTGGCATTTAAAATGGAAACGCTTACTTGTATCAACCGTGTAGTTCATCACGATTGTGACACACTGGGGAAGAGGCCAGTGGTGGAATCCCACATAGTGTGCGGCCGTGGACCAAAGTAATCTCCACTGGGCCGTGTGGCTGCCTAAATGAACACAAACACAATGCGGCATGTTGATTAACTCTACGGTCATTGTGCCGTGAAGACATAGTACGCTACAGAGTCACTTTCTGTCAATCTAGGTGTTTCCTTACCTTGCTTAGGCTGTTGATAAATACTAACGCAGCAGGTTAAACTGTTGCTGCTGTGGCACCTTTCGTGAGTCAAGATTGAGTGGAAGCTCAGCGCGCATGCGCTTTAGCGTCCATAGACAGCCGCTCAGGATTGTGGGCTTTGCAGTCCACAGTGCTACTGCATGTAATTTAAAATGTAAAAAGAAACGATGAAAAACTTTTTCTTATCATGGCTCGAGGTGTGTCTCAAATTGGGACACAGGAACTCGGCAGGCTTGCTTTACTAGAGAATGGGCTTAATAGTCCAGAGAAAGCCGCGCCTGAAGCATCTAAATGCATGTTATTGCGTCGCCTCACAATGGTGGGTGGCTTTGCATTGTTGGTTTTGTAGTTCACAATACTCCTCCAATGAAGTTCGTGCATAATAAAATGTGGGAGACAAGATGAAGAACTCATATTGTGGAACTGCGATTGAACTAATGAAATAGATCGAACTAATGGAATAGATCGAGGTGTCTTAAGATTGAGCAACATCAACATAGAAACCGGGCTTACTTACCTTGTTAGTAAATTGTGGACTTACTGGTCCAGACAATCATGCCTAAAGCGTCTGATACATATGTTCGTGTCGTCCCTCATAGTTACTGCTATCCCGTGATCTAAGGGAAGCAGAAATCTAACGAGTCACGGGTCGGAATACCGTCCATACACACCTCGCAGTTGAGGGAAACTTGCATGTACAGCGTCTTGTGACCAAGATAGTTCACAAAGAATTAATTGTTATTTAGTACATTCCACTCTACTGAAATATTTCAGGACAGGGGGGCAAACGCAAATACATATGTCCTTTTTCATTATAGGGCATACATCACGTGAAGCGCCACTTCCGGGAGCATTAACGACAGGATTCATTCCATCTTACCAGTTTGCCAGCCCCTGAAAAGTTTCAGAGGAGGTGAGCAGGTGTCATACAGCAAATTAAGAAAACTGTATTGGAATATTAAGTAACTTAATTTTTTGAGCAAACACAGAGATGACAACGCCATTCATTTTTTATTTGTAGATCTAAGGCTCTCTCGCCACACATCCTCCACCTTTGTCTCCAGCCTTCTATCAAGAGGCAACGCAGAATCGGCGTTTGCCCCCCTGACCTGAAGAAGGTTGAATATTAAGTTACGACACGAGGGGACTGTTTCATCCTCGTTAAGAGAACTCAACCGAAACATGTTGACAATGGTTTTCTAAACCCTGTGAATACTAGCAGAGGGGCACATTGTGAAATAATTGAGTGCTTAATTTAAGAACTGTCTGACCTATTACTGTGATTTAAACAGAACATCACCTGTTTCAAATTTTTTGTTAATATGATGACTGTATGAATGAGTTGTGAATGAGTGGTTTGTGAAGGGATGTATTACAGTTGGTTTGTGGAGCTGACCAATGAATATAAACATTGTAAATATACTTTTCATATGATATATGCATTTGTACAATAAACAGAAAGCTATTATGATTTGAACAATAGCTAATTGTCATCTCTGGTCTAGTTGGCCCAATCTCTCTATTATATTATAGAATAGCCTGGAGGGCCATAGACGTTAATCAGGCTCCCCTTTTCTTACTCCTACTTTAGTACAGCCCACGGCTGGAAGGGCTTAATAGTCTTTTCTAAGGTACCTCAAAGAAATGGATAGTGTGAACCTTTTTTCTTTTTCCGATGAATACTGTAAAAACATTTTAGAGACACCCGCATGGCTAACTAAAGATCGGATAGCAGAAACAATAACAGGGGGTGAACAAGACAAAAGTGAAACTATTTTGCAAAAAAAGAAAAAGATCACCCGGACGGAATTACATGGTAAACTGATGCTTGAGTACCTTAGAGCTGGAATTATTCCAGACGGTCTCCAGGTCAGAAATATACCGTGTATTTTCATTGACAATCCGAAATTTCAAAAAAACTTTAGCGGGGTTGGTAACCGCTGCTCCCGCGATAGGATTATATTGATAATCGAGACCGCAGAGGAGGAAACAAAGAAACAAGGGGAAGAGCTAGCTATTCTTGAAAAAGAATTCCTTGAAAATAAAAACATACAAGACGCAAAGAAAATTTTGGAAAATCTAGAAATAGAAATTAAGAAATTTAAACAGCTTAATCTAGATCGGAAAATACTCAAATTGAAGAAAGATATAGCTACCTATAAAGAGGACAAAACCTACCCCTATCTAAAAGAAGGTTTTTTTACTAACCCTCCACAACATCCTAATCAGAACGCCAAACGCAATCGGGTAGTATCTTTTTCAAATACATCTGGGTCGTCGAGTGGATCTGATCCATCCCTAGCGGGGCCCTCAGGGCCACCACAGAGAGGACGTGGCACATTCCCCCAACAAGGTTTTTTTTTCAGAGGAGGCCCAAGAGGACGGCCACGACAACGAATCCCACAACAGCAAGGGGTCAGAACCAGGCAGTTCTATTCGAATCAATGAATCAAGATACCCTTCCAATTTTCAATTTATCCTCACATACGCTGAGCCCTACAGAAAAGAACCTTCTAGCTAAGGGTCTTTCATATGTACCAGTTGCAAAAGCAGATTCATTTAATGTAGAGCTTGAACTACAGAGATTTTTCCGTAACATCAGGTTAAAACACTTCTTCGAACTATTTCTGCCTAATCAAAATCAGAAAGAGATAGGCGACAAAACAGTGGATTCAGCAGACATAAACATCACAGGCCTCAAAATGAGATCAAATTTCATTCCACCATCAGACACTTGTCCACCAGAGATCATCACTTTTGAGAACCGGGTGACTAAACAAGTTCTAACCAGTCTCAAAAAGAAAAATTACTGTACAGATAATTTGACCAGAAACGAAAGAGTAAGCCTACAAAATCTCAGCAATGAAGAAAACATAACTATAAAATCAGCTGACAAGGGCGGAGGGATAGTCCTGATGGATACTGTCAACTATGACAAAGAATGCATTAGACTGCTTAATGATACAAGATCATATAAGAAATTGGACCATGACCCCACTAAAAGACTACAAGACGAGATTAAAAATTTAACTGCATATGCGCGACAAGAAGAATGGATCTGTCCCGACGAAGAAAAATTTCTCAACAAAAAACATCCAAAAATAGCAGCCTTTTATATTTTACCCAAAGTACACAAGAGCCTTGAAAATCGGCCCGGCAGACCTATCGTGTCAGCAATAGACTCTTTATTGGAACCTCTGTCTATCTACAGGGAATTTTTTCTTAAACCATTTGTGATGAAGATGCCATCTTACATCAAAGACACAACGGACATGATCAAAATCCTCCAAGACGTCACGATAGAAGCAGGTGACCTGCTAGTGACCATGGATGTGGAGGCGTTATATACGTCAATTCCCCAAATGGCATGTTTGGAGGCTCTAGCAGAAGTACTGGACACACGTAATAGACCCCAAAAACCTCCCACTGGATTTATACTTGAATGTTCAAGATTGCCCATGACAGAAAACTTCTTTCTATTTAAACACCAGATTTATAAACAACAGAAAGGGGTAAGTATGGGGGCCACTTTCGCCCCACATGTAGCGAACCTCTACATGGCAAAATTTGAATCAAGACACATTACTGGAATTCTAAATAATGAGACAAATGGACAGCTCAAGATGTGGCGTTGTTACATCGACGATGTGTTCATCATCTGGCGAGGGGACCATACATCTCTCCTTTCTTTCCATAAATGGCTCAATACCTGTGTTCTGAACATTAAATTCACTATTGAGTGGAGTAAAGAAGAGGTAAGTTTCCTGGATCTTGTGATCAGAAAACAAGGCAACAACTTAGCCACCTCACTTTACAGAAAAGCCACGGATAAGAATACTTTATTGCACTACTCAAGCTTTCACCCAGAGAGTCTTAAATTTAACCTACCCTAAGGCCAATTTTTGCGGATTCGACGCAATTGCACTGATAAGGAGGACTACAACATACATGCCGCACAACTTCAAGCTAGGCTGGACGCCCGGGGGTACCCAAAACGTTTGGTGAAAAACAACCTGAAAAGAGTTGCGAATACAAACAGGGAACTTTCTCTACAAGGCAAGGACAAAAAACCGAATGAGAGATTGGTCTGTGTGACTACATTCAACCCCATCAGTAACACAATCAGAAAAATAATTAACCGAAACTGGGATTTGGTAAAATATCCCGGTACACTATCACGGAAACCAATGTTCGCATTCAAACGTAACTGTAATCTGCGACAAAAACTGGTTCATACCTACCGTAAGAAACCCCGAGATGCTACCATCATGAACCAATGGGGACTTCCCCCCATTATTGGCCACTATAAATGTGGCAACTGCAGTGTCTGCCCCTTGACTGAGACTAAACACACCTTCCAATACGGGGACAAGACGTGGGTGATGAAAAATCATACCAACTGCTGCATGAAGAATGCAATTTATGTGATATCGTGTCCATGCGACCTACTATATGTAGGGAAAACCGTCAGAGCAGTGAAGGTCCGCATTGGAGAACATCGTTCGTGCATCAGAAACCAGACCCCTGACAAGCCTTTGGTCGATCATTTTAAGAGATACAACCATAAAGATACAGAAATGAAGTGGTTCATTTTACAAACTCTGAACTTGAAAACAAGAGGCGGGGACATGGCAACGGCTCTACACCGTCTTGAACAGAAATGGATTTATTCCTTAGACACAGTACATCACGGGTTAAATATTTCAGTAGAGTGGAATGTACTAAATAACAATTAATTCTTTGTGAACTATCTTGCTCACAATACGCTGTACATGCAAGTTTCCCTCAACTGCGAGGTGTGTATGGACGGTATTCCGACCCGTGACTCGTTAGAGCACATACAGATTTCTGCTTCCCTTAGATCACGGGATAGCAGTAACTATGAGGGACGACACGAACATATGTATCAGACGCTTTAGGCATGATTGTCTGGACCAGTAAGTCCACAATTTACTAACAAGGTAAGTAAGCCCGGTTTCTATGTTGATGTTGCTCAATCTTAAGACACCTCGATCTATTCCATTAGTTGATCTATTTCATTAGTTCAATCGCAGTTCCACAATATGAGTTCTTCATCTTGTCTCCCACATTTTATTATGCACGAACTTCATTGGAGGACTATTGTGAACTACAAAACCAACAATGCAAAGCCACCCACCATTGTGAGGCGACGCAATAACATGCATTTAGATGCTTCAGGCGGGGCTTTCTCTGGACTATTAAGCCCATTCTCTAGTAAAGCAAGCCTGCCGAGTTCCTGTGTCCCAATTTGAGACACACCTCGAGCCATGATAAGAAAAAGTTTTTCATCATTTCTTTTTACATTTTAAATTACATGCAGTAGCACTGTGGACTGCAAAGCCCACAATCCTGAGCGGCTGTCTATGGACGCTAAAGCGCATGCGCGTTGAGCGTCCACTCAATCTTGACTCACGAAAGGTGCCACAGCAGCGACAGTTTAACCTGCTGCGTTAGTATTTATCAACGGCCTAAGTAAGGTAAGGAAGCACCTAGATTGACAGAAAGTGACTCTATAGCGTACTATGTCTTCACGGCACAATGACCGTAGAGTTAATCAACATGCCGCATTGTGTTTGTGTTCATTTAGGCAGCCACACGGCCCAGTGGAGATACCTTTGGTCCACGGCCACACACTATGTGGGATTCCACCACTGGCCTCTTCCCTAGTGTGTCACAATCGTGATGAACTACACGGTTGATACAAGTAAGCGTTTCCATTTTAAATGCCAATGTGCTTATGTACCTTATATGGCTTAGTATGGATGGGTAGCTGCACTACTAAGCCACAGCAGCTAAATGCATGTTACACATGCTTTGTTCTCTCCTCTGCAGGCGGTTTCAAATATACGGCTGCTTGCTTGAATAAATTTGCCCCCTAACCGGGCCACAAGAGACAAACAAGAAACAAGTTCTCTTCGCTCTTTTTTAAAAAAACAGTGAGTACCAACCCGTTATTGTAGAACCACTTTATTGGGTCCCCACTGTCCAGGTAGTTCCTTCCTTTTTTTTAAAAATACATATGTCCTTTTTCATTATAGGGCATACATCACGTGAAGCGCCACTTCCGGGAGCATTCACGACGGGATTCATTCCATCTTACCAGTTTGCCAGCCCCTGAAAAGTTTCAGAGGAGGTGAGCAGGTGTCATACAGCAAATTAAGAAAACTGTATTGGAATATTAAGTAACTTAATTTTTTGAGCAAACACAGAGATGACAAGGCCATTCATTTTTTATTTGTAGATCTAAGGCTCTCTCGCCACACACATCCTCCACCTTTGTCTTTCTATCAAGAGGCAACGCAGAATCGGCGTTTGCCCCCCTGTCCTGAAGAAGGTTGAATATTAAGTTACGACACGAGGGGACTGTTTCATCCTCGTTAAGAGGTTTAAACAGAACATCACCTGTTTCTAATTTTTTGTTAATATGATGACTGTATGAATGAGTTGTGAATGAGTGGTTTGTGAAGGGATGTATTACAGTTGGTTTGTGGAGCTGACCAATGAATATAAACATTGTAAATATACTTTTCATATGATATATGCATTTGTACAATAAACAGAAAGCTATTATTATTTGAACAATAGCTAATTGTCGTCTCTGGTCTATTTGGCCCAATCTCTCTATTATATTATAGAATAGCCTGGAGGGCCATAGACGTTAATCAGGCTCCCCTTTTCTTACTCCCACGTCTGTGAATATACATAATATTAAAAACCAGTGAGCATGTGGATTATATATATATTTTGCATCATATCGAGCAACCTACTTGGCATATCATACATTAATGTAGGTCTTTGGTAGGAAATGAAATGTAACCAACAATATATGACCCAGACATATAGATCATAACTTTGTGCGCAGTGCACTTGATTTAGACACGATAATAAAGGATCGTTTTGTTATATCTCATAGATTCAGCCCCTTAACACATAACCGCAGAAGGGGATTTACAGCCTTTTGCTACGAGTCCTGCTTTAACGTGTACAAAATGGAGTCTGGGTTTGGTACAAAATGGAGTTAATAATCAGCCTTCTGACGGGGCTTTGCATCCATATGGGTCGTCCCGCGACTATCCGGCACCTCTGGCCACAGGCGCATGGGTAGTCGTTGGACGAACATAATCTGCAAGTGGGTCTGAATGGAGGGGAGGGGGCCTAAAAGACCTTTCCTCCCATAAACTACTCACACTGAGAAGGCTAGTTCCCATTAGAGAAATTGCCCTTTTTGCTCCCCTAGTCACCAAGTCCTGCATAATATTGGGGTTTAGATTACTCACACTGAGAAGGCTAGTTCCCATTAGACGAGAGGACCTTTCTGCCTCTCCAGGTCAGAGCGCCGATTCTCTAATGGGAAATGGCTGCTTCAGTTTGAGTGGGCTAGTTTCAATTTGATGAGGGGACCTCTTGCTCTCCTGTTTATAATCAACTTGTCCCGAATGTACTCTTTCTGATAATGTTCAAAACAACACTTTATAGCCAACCATCATAGTGCTGTAACAAAATCCTCAATGGTCTCACAATATTTCTGTTGTCTGATGGCAAATTGATAACATGCCAAAATTGTATTCCCCTTCACCTCGTAATGCTTGTCCATCTTGGCTATGCATATATCAAACTGAGTCCGTTGCCCATCTCGATACATTCAGGTATTTTATGAAATTGTTATCCAGTCCTACCTCGACAATGAAACAGTGCCTCTTTGTCTTTACCCAAATAATTAGGACAATATACTGCCAACATATAGTTCTGGAATCTTTCTTTCCATTTAATGACCTAGGAATAACCCAGTGCCTGGTATATTTGTCATGATCTTTGAATTAGTTTCTGCTGCTTCCCTATTTTTGGGTAGTTTGTCCCTGTGAACAAGGTGACAATGTCTGTAATCTCCCTTTTAAGGTGCAATGAAAAAAAACCTCTCAGAGTAACAGCCAATGGTGCTACGGCATGCTCCCTTCTTTATGTGTGCAAGTGTTTCTTTCGGTCACTACACTGCATGTGGGACAGGCACAGCACATAGCGCAGTGCCTGCATTGAAGGCCTTCAGCTTGTTACATAGCTAAGCAACAGACATCTCAACTCCTTATCATGTCTCAAATTGCCAGGTTACAACTGGCAATAGCGGTCGATGCGTCCTTGGATCATATGTTCTGTCGTATGCATGCACGGCTATGCTGCCAGGGGGCTTCCTGTGGCCTCATAGGCTCACGCACAGCCCAGATAATCCCCAACACAGGCCTGGAGAGTCCCAATGAGCCACCATTCGACTGTGCAACTAACCCTGTACCTGCTCAGCCAGGGCAACCACAATCAATGGCAAGTGCAGGCTATTTGTCATTGCTGCAACTCATCACCAGTTAAGGAAGTGAACCAGGATACAGCCAGTATGTGTGACTTCATTTCTTTAATTCATCTTTATGCAGTAACAACTCTCTCTGTCCTCACCCTTACACCAACCACCGTACTACTTGCTTTGCATTCTCTTCTAGTGTTCTCTGTTCACATTCCACACCCATAACATTCCCTCTGCTGACATTCCTAACACAGCGAGGCCCCCTTTCTTCTAGAGGACTTTAATCCCATGGCCACTTTCTGTATTCTTATATTACTCAACTAGAGTTGTATTGCCAAGCGTGAATGGTTCAGTTAGTCCCCCCCTAGTACTCTTTATGAGCATGGGTGGACCCTCCTAGGAGTGACAACGCATTGGCCCTATTAGGCATGAAGATTTGTTTGCTCTCCTGGCCAGAAAGACCATTTGTCTGTCCTCGGATTGAAGACAAAGCTAGGCCTTTCGAGGGGCCGGAAACTGATGATGTGATGCATAGGCAGGGCCAGAAACCGAAGAGAAGCCTCACTCACCTTGGTGTTGAGAGTTAAACCACGGTCAAGTTGGTTTACCCAGGGTACTGCACTCGTCGTCGTCTTTCCACTACTCCTCTTTACTTTTGATGGGCTAGTTACTAGGTTAAGATGTTCAACCAGGCGCCAGCTAGCATACTACTTCTTCCACGGTATTTACCTTATTCTCAGGGCCCACCTTCTGCACTTCTTCCTTCCTCCACCTCCCTTTTCTTCCTTAGTACCTCTCCCAAAATGTTCCTCCATCGGTGGCCCTCATCTTTCTACACCGATTTTGTCTGTACCTTTCAACCTGCTCTCCAAGTAAGTTTCTCCTTTCTTTTGTGCCTCACCTTCCATCTGACTGTGTATTCAAATGTATTTTTAGTGGGATCAAAGATGATACCCACAGACCTTTTGACCTTCTAATGCAGAGTTGCTCATTCTTCAAAACTCTACCAGGTCTTGAATTACAGACTGGTACCTGGCAAAGGATAAAGTGGATAGGGTTGACACCTTGGGAATACCTTATATGCTGGCTATTATCTTTCTGAAGGTACAGGCCCGCCAGGGTCTCGTAGCTCCATTCCCATGTGTCCACCTAGAAACATGGTCACAGTTGTCTCCTTTTATGCTGTCACTCAGTCCATTGTTGTACTCAATATGTAATTCCTTTCATTAACGGTTTCATATTTTCAGTCATTATAGTCCATGAAAGCATTTATATTGTTAAAGTAGGCCTTATTTTCATTTATTATATTACTCAAGTTATCAGTTCATGGTTCTTCACCATTTCTAAGTGGGGAGGACTGGTGGCTAATAATGGCTGAAGGAACGGATTGTAAATTGCTTTTCGCCTTATCGTTCTACTTGGAACAGTTAGATAGTAGACTAAATGATTATAATAAACACGTGATAGCTCCAAATAATGTAGTACAAGCCAGGAAATATGCAGTATGTGTGATTTTAAAAATAAGCATATGATATAAAGAAAATTGTAATAGTGTCTATTTTAAATGTTATTATGTTTATTACAAACATTTTAAATATTTGATGAACAGAGAAAAATAAACTGTATAAAATAAAAAAATGAAAGGCATCTGCCAGTCACAGCTATTACTGACATATTTATCATATTCAAGATCCAATTGAATGGTTATAAAGTTTTAGATATCTTAGCCACTGGCATAATTATCGATCCATGTGTTCAAATTGAACCTGAACTAGTTGCATTTTGTCCAAATGTTTTGTACCTAATTTTTTTTTAATTGTCAGATTGTGGGGTTGCTCGCCCCTCCAGCACCCACCTCCCCACCCCTTACACAATCCAATATGGCCTGACTCCAACCCACCATCTACCTTTGGTGGTATAAAAAATGTAAAGAAATTGAGGGGACGGGCAGGAGATTTCTCAACCAGTTTGGGGGAGGAGGGGTGACCAAAATCCGTAAACCTATATTTATACTGTTAACTGGTGTTATGGTCACTAATATTCTTAATAAAAATCTGCCCCTAGGAAGGGGAAATATGTTTTTACTGGGGTGTGAGGGTCACTAGACCACCAGGGATGGCTTGAAAGAGGGGCGGGGCGGTGATCGAAGCGTGATATGATTTGTTTTTGCTGGGCTGAACATTGGTAATTAATGTTTCTTTTGTTTAGAAAAACTGCTCGCAAAATGTTGCAGCGCCATGTGTAAAAAAAAAAACTATATTCTACGGGATTTGGCAGTCTGGGGAGGTATTTTGGTGGGCTGGGACACAAATGCAGGGTCAGGCCACAAATTTCCCCCCATGTCAGCAAAACTTTGGCATTTCCCCCGGTAGTGGCTGTCTCCCATGTGGGTTGACTGTCCGCAAGCCCAGGCTGCACCTTTGGCTGTGCTGCGTTACAGATTTCTCCTCCATGGAGGAATGGAGATCCTGCTGGGGCTCCTTGGAACTGCCGCTGGACTTGGTGACGGTCGACCCCCATGGGAGACAGCCACCCAAGGCCATCACCCCCACCTTCCAGGAGTTCTGGCTGGCCTATGTTACAGCTTCTCACTCCGGGAAAGGACAGGGACTCTGCCAGGGCTCCCTGGGACAGCCGATGTGCTTGGGGACGGTAGACCCACATGGGAAACGAATTCCCAAGGCCAGCACCCCTAACCATCCTGGAGCTCTGGGCTGGCCTGCATTATACAATTTCATTCCGTGAAGGGGACCCTGCTAGGCCCCCTGCTGCTGCACTTGGGGATGGTGGACTCACATGGGAGACAGATGCCAAAGGGGATGCCGTTGGACTCAGGGACAGTCGACCCTTTTTCACCCAGGTAGGTACACCCAAACATGAGGTACTGTTTTCATCCGCACAACTGTGGGAAGGTAGGACATGTGGTGTTGGTGGTATGTTTCAGTAGTTTCTAGGTGGGAAATGTCTGAAAATTGTGTTTTTCCCCCTAAATTTCAGAATTTGCTGGGCTTTTGGGTACAAATTCTAGGGCGATTCACGCAAGTCAGACCTCTGTGGGTTCCCACAGGAGTCTGCTCTCCCAAAACACTTTGGTTACCAGTGGTTTAGCCTTTTCCCTTTGCGCCAAGGTAGGTGTACCCACACATGTGAGGTACAGTTTTCGTCAGGACACCTGTGGGATCACGCAAAGCTACATGTGTTCTTGGCAGTGGATTGGAAGTGGGAAATGTCTGAAAATCAGTTTTTCCCCTAAATTTTGGACTTTGCCGGGGTTTGTGGGTAATACATTCTGGGACGATTCGCACAAGTCAGACCTCTGTGGATTCCCACGGGCGCCTTCTTTTCAGAAATGCATTGGTTCCATTTTCCTTGGTCGCTGCGACACCCCAGGCCCAAATCTGTAGGTTGTCCACAAGAACAAAATCCCAGAAAATCTGCTCTGCCGAAACACTTGGGGGCCTTTTCCATATGCGCCCAGGTAAGTGCACCCCACATGTGAGATACGATTTTCACGAGGACACCTGTGGGAAGGTAGGACATTTGTTTTCTCTTGGTTTTCATACATTTGCTACTGCACTTTGTTACACAACCCTTTTTGTTTCCCAAATGTAACCTACATTTAGTTGCTGATTTAGGCACTGTATGCTTTTGTAACCTGCACAAGTCACCTACCCTTCAAAAGTTCTGCCTGCGCTCTTTCAAAAATTGTATGCTTGCCATTCCTCACATTTATTTTCCTTATTTACACATGCTAAGTACGTCTGATTAGGCCATCAGCATAAAAATCCTGTGTACCATGGCTCCGTTTTTGGCTTGTAGTATTGCTTGTTTTGTGCAACAATACAAAAAATGTGTGATTTCCTAACTGGAAGAATCAGGGGAATGTAGCAGGGCATTGCTTTTCTCAATATTCACAGAAGCCATTACCTTACAGGTCCAACCATGTCCAGCACATACATTTTTTTTATCTGTCATTTTTCCATAAACTATGGGCATTTTCCCTACATAGATGTTGCCTGACCTGCGCAAATAACCCTTTCCTAAACTTGGAATTCTGTCTCCTTTTCAGAAATGTATGCCTTTCTGTCTTCCCATTCGGCATCCTACCCTCTTCCATTCCGTCCATGCATGGACTATTGGGAAAAACAGGTACAAATCGCCTATCTCTCACAAAATTGGTGGTAACCTTTTTTTTGTTTCCACTGAACCTGTTCTTGAAAGCCTGGAAAATGGCAAATCCAGCACAGCAAACCATTTGCTCCTAGCTCTTACCAGGAAAAAACCACAGGCTTCTTTATACATAATTTTATTGGCATTTTCTGAAAAAAACACAAAATGTGCTCCTTTTTGGTTATTTTCTCTCACCCCCATACAGCAAACTAGGACTCCTTGTGGCCTTATGACCACCTACATGTGGGAAGAAAGGGGGACAAATTTGTCTGAGATAGCACATGTATCAACAATGTGACAAGGGATTGAATGGCGACATACCGAAACCACTAAAAAAAGGGCTTGGCAGGGTGGAGGGTGGTCCATTGGCAGTTAAGGGGTTAAAAACAAATAACACATTAGCTTAAAGAAATAGACAATTGGGTAATGGAAGTTTTTTTTATTATGACAAATGCTTACACTGTGAAGCAATAAATAGTACATATACATGTGTAGACTGGATACATACTATACATTACACAGTATATTTGGCAATTATCTTTTTAAAACCAAAGATCGAATTGGTCCTTATGGAGTGAACCTGCTTTACCTGGGGGGATTGGAAGAAAAAGAACCCAAATAGAGAAACATTTGTGAAAAAACACTTCTCATAACTGCACATGAAAAGCTGCAAGAATTTGATAACAGAAAAAGTAAACTATTATTGCAAATGTTCACAATCTTTCGTCACAATATTTCCTGTAAGAGCTCAACAGATATCACGACTTCGCAACTCCGGCACTGTGTATCAACGTGCCCCAGCTGGAGGTTTGTGATGCAATTATCGATCTATAAATTACTTGCTTTGCATAATGGTGCTGTAGTGTGAAAAAGTATGGGTAAACTATAGACCACTAAAGATCTCAGAAAGAACATTTCCAAGTTAAAAATGTCACTAGAAACATGGATTTATAGGACAGCGAGTTAAAATAACATGAAAAGCAACTCTCACTGCCTAAAATTAAAAATGTGATTAGAGTGGAAAGAATTCAAACATTTGACACTTTTCTAAAGTGCACCTGGCACTTTTTGAATCCGTTACACTCTTTGCGCTGTAGTCAGGCATTTCCAATATGTATGATTTGCCTTGGTGAAGTACTATGGTTCTGCGTTGACTTTATGATGCATTTTGCACTCAGCACTTTTATATGGGTGTATAATGGATATGTATGTACAAGGCAGTTTTATCAGTATTTAACATCAGGCAGAGTGGCCGAGCAGGCCAAGCGCAGTGGCCGTGCAGGAACGTACAGACAGAAGTTGGCCTATATTCTGCCCCAGTTCCATAAAAGGCATAGACATTAGGCCTTGACCTGAATGGGCTTGGCCATGGGTAGCCAATGAATATGGCGCACAACTGGAGTAACGTGAGCACAAATAGGTGTGCAAGTGGCTACTCTGGCTGCAGAGTTCTGCAGGACCACAAGGTGCCATAAGAGGTAGACAGGTTGTGCCAGAAATAGGGCGTTGCAGTGGTCCATGGAAGACATAACAAGTGAGGACACCACAGGGGCACGTAACTGAGAAAGGAGAAAACAAAGAACCTTACTAAAGGGGTTTTCTGTTGATGATAGCCCCTTTGACATACTGGACTTATCTGAGATTCCGCAGACAGAAAAGCTAACATATTTACCGCTAGAGATGGCCAAAAAGAAGGGGTCCAAAAGACAGTAGAGGAAGGAGCGCCCACCACCAACACTTCGAGGCAGGCCCTAAATCTGGTCGCTGTCTCGACAAGAGAGAGAGAGAGATCTAAAAGGACCAGGATCTGTGTCATCTGTTAAGAATAACATTGGAAGCTGTGAGAGCAGATAAGCTTGGTAAGAGGTTGCATGTACATGTTAAACAAAACCTGGAAGTTCGAGGAAACTTGAGGGACTCCACATCTAAAAGCAGTGAGTACAGAGTGTAAAAGTGTAAAGAGGGGATTGGTGGGGGGGGGGATTGACTGTTCGGTCAGAGGGAAACAAAGAAAACCAGGATAGAACGGCTCCAGAAAGGCCGGCCTGGACGAGCAAACAGCATGGTCATGGTCAATGGTATCAAAGGCGGCAGATAAGTAACAATAAAGCACCGACACTGCCCGAGTCGTGCAGCCAAACCACGTCGTCAACGTTGCAGACCAGCACCCACTCTGTGCCACGTTCTGGATGAAAACCAGATTGGGAAGTGTGGAAGAAGAAAGATTACTCAAGGAAGGGCCGACAAAGGCTTCATAAAATTCCAAGGTGGCCACCGTGAGCACTCCACCGTGAGGAGCGCGCTCCTCA
Source organism: Ambystoma mexicanum (assembly GCF_040938575.1). NCBI lineage: Eukaryota > Metazoa > Chordata > Amphibia > Caudata > Ambystomatidae > Ambystoma > Ambystoma mexicanum. The sequence continues at coordinate 45,205,756 of NC_090922.1, forward strand.
CTGGCAACCCGAAAAAGGAGCAACAAGCAGCGTTAAAAACAAGACCCCATGGCAGCAAAAGCAAAGGGGACGACCTGAGAAACAAGCCGTCCCCAAGAAAACTCCAACCGAGCGTTTGAAGGCAGAGAGGGGCAGAGTGAGCGGACACAATACCACCAGCAGAGATACCTGTGTGGGGACTGGCAGCCGAGCCGGAGGAGATCAGAGAGAACCCGCATGGGTGGTGCAGAAGATGCCACTGCAAAATAGGCGAGACTGGGCAGTGTGAGCGGTCTACTGCGGATCCCTGGCGGCCGACTGGGAGGGACAAGGCTGCCGGACCAGTGCGCCCACAGGGACCCATGACGCACTGGCGCACAGAGCGCAGCAATCCAGCAGAGACGGCACAGCCCAGACACCCAGCTACAAAAGTAAGGAGGGGAAGCTGGTAGTATTCCCCTGAAATTCTGAGCCTGCCTCGGCCCCATACATCAAGCCCGGCTCCGGCGGCGCAGGGCCCCCATGAGCTGTGATGCGCACCAGCTGCTGGAGGGTAAGCAAGCTTAATTAAGGGCATCGGCAGCCAAGAAGCGGGAACACGCAAGCCGCTCCCCTTCCAAACAACGGACATGGAGGTTTATGAAAGCATCTGCCCCAAAACACCATAACCTACACTTGGAAGGAGACCCCCCCCCTACGGCAGGAGATCTGCAGCATACCCAGACCCAGGCAAAGGCCCGAACACATTCCATTCAGCAACATCAGAGGCAAACTGCAGTAATAGAAGGGCAACCTCACTAAGTCTCCTGCAACATCCCCCCCGGCCAACGGCCAGGGAAGGAACCCAAGGGGGGACAGCACATGCTCCCCAACCCCCAGCATTGGACTCCGCAGGAGAGCGCTGCTCCGCTCCACCGCCCGCCCTCATGAAAACTAACCCTGCCATGCAAGATTAACTGAGAAGGAGCCTCCAGGGGGGCAAGAGTGTACTTCGAGGCCCAGGAGCAGTGGGAGCATGGTGGCACCCCGGGAAGAAATTCAAAAAGCTCCAGACCAGTGCAACACTGCAACCTTCACGACTTCAAGGTCACCTTTGAGCGTACTAACCCCACGGCCCCCAGTGGGCAACCAACCCAGGCTCTAAAGGGGAGCTAGACCCCTGCAGCGCACAGGAGGGAAGCGGCGCATCCCCTTCATACAGAACAACTGGCCAATACCCTGGGGTCAACCTCAGAGGCCTGGGGAGAATCCCCCACATAAAGGTGCAGGCAGGCACTCCCCATCATCCACTAATGTTGCGCAACAAGCCCAAGGAGGCCAAAGAGGCCCCCGCCCCATGGGCCAAGATCTCAAAAAAAACCAGGAAGGGACCCTCCAAAAGCTATTGAGAAAGGAGGGGGAAGCCCTGAAGAGGATCCAGCGGCAACAGAGAGGCTGGGGTCGGAGGAACCCCCAATGCTGCCACAGGGGCAAGAGGTCACGAGCCAGGTGCTCCAGCAGTGCTTTAAGGCATTCGGTGACCAAATGATGGCTACCCTTAAGACACAATTAAGCCGAATACGTGCAGAACTTGCACAATCCCTACAGAAAATCAAAGGCAACTTAGTTGAATTGGGTGACAAGAGTTGATGAAAACGCCATTCAAGAACTCACTGAAGACACCCGGAAGATAGATGTATTAGTGGAGCAGCTGGCGGTAACGACACACAATGTGGCGTTCCAAGCAGAGGACTTGGAGAACCGCTCCAGAAGGTGTTCGGCAGAATTACTTGCAGTACGCTTTGGGAAGACTACAGGTAATTAAGACTACAAGTGTAAGTACAATTTCAACTTTGGTACAACCCTGTACTACACAGTAAAGTGGTAGCGATAGCTGAGCAGCCAGACTTAATAGTTTAAGTGAGCAGTAGAACAAGTTACACAAAGGACCAACCAATACAGTGATTCAAGTAAACACTTAGTCAAGGTTTCTTAGTAAAAGAATATACATTTATTTACTCAATCATTTATAAAACATTACACTAGCATAAGCAGTTCAAGATTACACACTAATACACCACAAAAATCCAACCAGTAAGTAACTAAACAAGTTTAGCTAAAAAATGAAGTGTGAGCAAAATGGCACTTTAGATACTTAATAAAGGAGGGAAACGACAAGGTTATAAGAATACATTCATAGGCAGGGCAAAGGGTTTCAGTTAAATACAACCAGCAATTCTTCTCAATAGGCCTCGGCCAAAGTCAATGGTTCAGAGTCTTTCGTATAGGATAGCACAGTTTTGGTAAATAACGGTTAAGTCTTTGCCACAGATTTTTAACGGATTTAGCTAGGCAAAAAGTTTGACGAATGTTTAGGGAAGGACAAGCCTTCGTAGTTGAGGAAAGTTTCACGCACTTTCCCGATGGCCGAAAAGATTTCCGGACTGCGTTTGCACAGTACCTTTTAAATGAAGAAAGCTGTAGCTGAGGCAGTGGTTCCTGGCAGTTCGAGCAGATCTCACTGTTCCTAAGCTTCAGTCGTGGGGACAAGAAGTAGGACGTCGGGACGTTCCTGCACTGCCCATGGAAGAGGCCAAAAGCTGTAGCAAGAATTCGGTTTAAGGTGTGAGTGCCTTAAAGTCCACGAGCTGGTTTCCTTCCCTCTGGCTATCCGGTTTTCAACAGCACTCTGATGAAAATTCGACCAGAATAGGACGGTGTCCAGGTGGCTTGCGAGTGGGTTGTTCCCACCAAACTCAAGGGAAGCAGTTAACCTTTAAGGGCTTCTCTGTCGTCAGAGTTTCAGGCAATTCGGACCTGCAGCAGGGCTTCACTGGTCGTCCAGGAGTTGCAGCAGTCCTCTTCCTTCCTCTCCTCTTCGGTTCTTTCGTTCCAGTAGTCGACTCTGCTTTCCAAGTCCCAGAGACCTGCTTTTAAACAGTTTTCCCCCCATTCATTCCAGCCTGGCTGTCACTCACACATCAGAGTGGCTTTCCTTGCTGGACAGCCAGCCGTACAATCACGCCAGAGTGCATTCAGGTCTCCTAGGAGAATAAGCACAGGGAGTTTCAGGCACCTCCCTCACATCCTGTCCACCCCAGACACTCTGACACCAGAGGAGGACTTCAGCACAGCAGCCCGCCCAAGGGCACGAACAAAGGGACCAAACCTGGTTTGGCGTGCAGAGACAAACAAGAAGGACCTTTCCTAAAAGAAATGGCGAAAAAAGATGACCAGAGTCTGTTTTTACAGATAGGTCGTGGGTGCCATATTGAAAAACATGGCTACCCTTGATTTTTAGCTACCTTTGTTAGCGGTCGGGAAAAATCATGGTAGTTGATCTAAACCACTGCCACCAGCCATTTAAAGTAGGAAAGGGTAACATTTTACTGTTACATGCGTGTTTTCACTCAGGGGAAGCTAGGCAACCCCTTCAGCACTCTGTAGGAAGATAGTGTGTTATGGAATTTAAAGAGACTAGTAAAGTCAATTTAACTTTACATGCCCTGGGAGACAGTAGTCAGTCCCAAGGAAGGTATTTAAACCTTGGGGTGTCTGAAAGACACCCCTGTGCCACTGCACTGAAGGTGCTGTGTGACACATAGAAAAAGATGATGCCACTGGAGTTCTTTTAAAACTCCATAACCAAAGAACACAAAAGTAAAAACACATCCAAAATACATGAAAGAGTGGGGAAAAAAGGCTCACACTCTTTCCAGGTAAAAAAATAAAATCCCAGAAATCCAGCAAAGTTGCTGGCGGTCTCAGAAAGTAAGGAAAATTAGCACATTTGGAGAATTCTCCCTAACAGAAGGTCCAACATCAGGGTGAAGGGGCTGCGAGAAAGTGTGAGCGATGCCAACCTCAGGGAAACAATGCAGCACATGTTCAAAGATTTGCTGGACATAGAGGCTGAACAAGCAGTAAAATTGCTCCTATTCTTGAGGCAGAAGTATTACCTCCAGGCAAACAAAACAGGCCGGGTCTATGCCAGCCAGTTTAAGTAGAAGGAGGCGGCAGGTAAAATACGCTGCATTCAGATGGTAGGGGGACAGGAACCCACATGTACAGAGGAGATCCTGCAGGCGTTCACCGAGTTCTATACAAGTCTCTACTATACGGAGGCACAGGACAGTGACCTCCAAAAGGCCTTCTTAAAATCTTGCTGGCTAAAAGAATTAGAACAGAGCCAGCGTGCGTGACGCTTTAGAAGGGACGATTACCGAAGAGTAGGTGCGTGCAGTAACCAATCGCTACCACCAAATAAAGCCCCAGGTCTGGACGGGTACCCCGCCACATTCGTCCCGTTAATGACATCCCTGTTCAACTCCTTCTCTGATACGGGCCGCATCTCCCAGTCTATGGAGGAGGCCACGGTAATCCTCTTCCCTAAGCCAAACAAGAAACAAACCTTGACGCCAAAATCTTTACAAAAATTCTAACATCTAGAATGGATAAAGTAATCCCCGACCTGATCCACCCAGATGAAGCGGGCTTTGTCAAGGGGAGACAAACATTTGACAACATTAGGCAAATATCCCACCTGATAGAGAAGTCAAACAGGGCGGGCCTGAGGGCAGGGGTGTTAGCGCTAGATGCCGAGAAGGCATTCAACCGAGTCGAATGGTTATTCTTGTTTGCTACCATGGAGGTTATGGGGTTTGGCCCGGGCTTTTTCCGCCTGGTCAAAGCCAACTATGGAGCACCACTCATCAAGCTAGCTATCAATGGGCATGTCGCCCAGGAGATAAGGGTTACTAGGGGTACTAAGCAGGGCTGGCCCATGTCACCAGTCCTGTACGCAATCTTTCTCAAACGCTTCCTGGCTAGAATTAGACGGGAGAGGGTAATAGTAAGGATTACATTCGGTGGGGAAGACCATAAGGCAATGCCTTTTGCTGACGATCCCCTGGTCGTGCTAACAGACATGGACACTTACCACCCGAGGTTAACGGCACTCCTAGGGGAATTTGGCAGAGTGGTAGGCCTGAAGACCAACAACCAAAAATCCGAACTAATGTTTCTGAGGGCGTGCCTTCTTCTAGCACCATCAGATACAGGGCAATTTGCACAAGCAGGGGGATCCCATCGATACCTTGGGGTGACAATAACCAGTACCCTAGAGGATATGTACCAAGCAAACTATCCCCACCTGTTGGAAACTATCAAGACCTGGTTGGGAGAGAGGAGGCTCCTTAACATATCATGGATGGGCCGCATCAAAAATGATAATTCTCCCCAGAGCACTATATTACTTTCAGGCTCTCCCCCAAACATTTTTCAAAACCCTAAATAAACTAGTACCTAACTACATCTGGCAAAGGCAAAGGGGGGCCTGTAGGGTCATGGTCACTCCCACGGGGGCGGGAATGGGAGTTGCAAACTTTCAAATGTACTAACGAGCAGCCCAACTGAGGGTCATCTGAGAATGGTTCGATGGATAGGCCCCCCAATATGTACAGAAGCCGAATTACAGCACTGATGGGGGATACATGGGATGCTATGGTTAAAAAAACAAAGATCACGTCCTACCCATTTACGTTCACTCCCCTATTCTGCAACCCACAGTTTACCTCGGGGCTGAAGAAAGGAGCATATGCCAGGTGGAAAGAGATGGGCAGCATTTGCGCAAGGGACATGATGGAGGGACAGGAGGTTAAGTCATTCCAGCTCTGCAAACAAACCATGGGTTTGCGGGAGGAGGATAGGTGCCGCTATGCTCAACTGCGGCACTGGCTCTTTTCTCGAGATATGAAACAATTCACCACCAGAGAATTCACTCCGCTAGAAAGGTACCTGCTACCAAATTCCAGTGATAGACAAATGATTAGTAAAATGCACAAAGTATTGACCATGATAGAGGCACAGGTCCAGTGGCCCTATATGAAACAATGGGAAGACACGCTGCCCCTCCCTATCTTCGAAGAACAGTGGTGGGAAGTATGGCAGTGAATCCCCAAATTGATGAGAGGGATGCAGATCAGGGAAATGTGGACCAGGATACTTGTGCAGTGGCACCTAACACTGGAGAAGGTACATAAAATATACCTCTCAGTATCACAGATGTGTTGGCAGGGCTGTAAAGAAGTAGGGATGTGGCTCCATGTCTGGTGGTTCTGCTCCATCCTAAAACCGGTCTGGGAAGTGGTCAACAAAGAAATGAAAGCCATCTTTGGTCCCCAAATACGGAGAGAATATGGAGAAGCTATGCTGGGCCCGAGTGACGTGCTGGACACACTCCTGACTAAACCACAGACGAAAGCATATTTGGTCCTTAGCGTGGCGGACCCCTCCCTAATTGCGCAAAAGTGGAAACAAACCACGATCCCCAGCGAACAGGAATGGATAGCAAAAATTTGGCACTACGCTTCACTGGAATGGGTAACATACACTATACAGGGGGATTACACTAAATTCAAGAACGAGTGGGACGCCGTGGTGGGATTGCTAGAGTCTTTTCAAACCCCAGCCCGGCTGAGCTCCAGGTACCTGGGCACGAGGGAAGGTCACCCGCAGCGCCGGCGTGGCTGGCTATCGCGCGCCCACCGCCATGGGCGGCCAGAACCTCGACGCCCACCTGCACCATGGCTCGCCCGGCATGCTGAGCCCCTGTCTGCCAGGGGAGGCGTCCCTCGAGAACAGCCAGGCTTACCTCAGCCCCCAGCTGCTCCCACTCGGGGACTTCCCCGCCGACCAGGGTGCGCTCACCAATGCCCGCACGCTGGCGGGTCCGGGTAGAGGAGTTCGCACCCGCCCGGTGGCTCAGGGGCCAGCTCGGCGAGGATGGGGGCTGCTCGGGGCTCCATTTCTCCGGTTGGGGGTGGGGAGGAGTCCCTGGCAGGTTAACCCAATCCATACGACTTTTACTTACTCTAGATAGTCAAGTTTGATTGTCTTCTCGCTGCTCCGCCAGGGCGATTGCCGAACCCGGCGGGGCCGATCCGAGGACCTCACTAAACCAGCCAATCGGTAGTAGCGATGTGCAGTGTGTAAAAAAACAGCAGGGACTTAATCTACGCAAGCTTATGACCCACACTGGGAATTCCTCCTTCATGGGAAATTATTGCAATCCCCAGACCCTAGCATGAACAGGGTTCAGCGGGTTAGCCACACCTGTCGGCGAAGGGTAGACACGCTGATCCATTCAGTGTAGCGCGCGTGCAGCTCCGGACATCTAAGGGCATCACAGTCCTGTTATTGCTCAATCCCGTGTGGCTGAACGCCACTTGTCCCTCTAAGAAGTTGACCGCCGACCGCTGGTGGGTCACGCAACTGGTTAGCATGGAGGAGTCTCGTTCGTTATCGAAATTAACCAGACAAATCGCTCCTCCAACTAAGAACGACCATGCACCACCCCCCACAGAATCGAGAAAGAGCCATCAATCAGTCAATCCTTTCCGTGTCCGGGCGAGGTTTCTGGTGTGGAGTCAAATTAAGCTGCAGGCTCCACTCCTGTTGGTGCCTTTCCATCAATTCCTTTAAGTTTCAGCTTTGCAACCATACTCCCCCCAGAACTCAAAGAATTTGGTTTCCCAGAAGCTGCTCGGTGGGTCATGCGAATAACGCCGCCAGATCGCTAGTCGGCATCGTTTATGGTCGGAACTACGACAGTACCGGATCGTCTTCCAACATCAGACTATCGTTCTTGATTAATGAAACATTCTTGGGTAATGCTTTCGCTTTGGTTTGTCTTGCGCCGGTCCAGGAATTTCACCTGTAGCAGCACAACACGCGGCCGTCCCTCTTAATCATAGCCCCAGTTCAGAAAACCAACAAAATAGAACCCAAGTCCTATTCCATCACTCCTAGCTGAAGTATCCAGGCGACCGGTCTGCTTTGAACACTCTTTTTCAAAGTAAATGCTTCGGACTCCCAGGACAATCAGTCAAGAGCATCAAGGGGGCGCCGAGGGGCAGGACCTGGGACAGGCGGTAGGCGGTAGCTCACCTCGCGGCGGACCGCCAGCTCGATCCCAAGATCCAACTAAGAGCTTTTTAACTGCAGCAACGTTAACATTCGCTACTGGAGCTGGAATTACTAAGGCTGCTGGCACCAGATTCGCCCTCCAATGGGTACTCGTTAAAGGATTTAAAAAGTGTACTCATTCCAATTACAGTGCCTCAAAAGAGTCCTGTATGGTTATTTTTCGTCACTACCTCCCGGAGTCGGGAGTGGGTAATTTAAGCGCCTGCTGCCTTCCTTGTATGTGGCAACAGTTTCTCAGGTTCGCTCTCCGGAACAGAAAAGAACATAGGGCAGACATCCGAATGCATTGTCGCCGTCATGGGGACGTGCAATCGGCCCCGATTGGTCTTGGTATGATAAATGCACGCATCCCGGGAGGTCCGCACTCGTCGGCATGTTTTAGCTCTAGACTTACCACAGTTATCAAAGTAACAGATGAAGCAATCAAAGGAATCATAACTGATTTAATGAACAATTCGCAGTTTCACTGTACTTACATGTGCATGGCTTAATCTTTGAGAAAAGCAAATGCTACTGGCAGGATCAACCAGGTAGCCGCACCTGCTGGAGGGTGGCAAAGGGGGAGCTGCGCACCCACCTCAGAGCCAACCATCGCACCCTCTGGGGCCGTCTGCGGGACCAGAGCGTCAAAGAGCGTGTCAGATGGACAGGTCGGTCACACCGGCGCCGGCAGACCGGCCTGCTCCGCCATGCCACGGGGTGGGGAGAGGCCAGGCCCAGGCACAACTTGAAGCTGAAGGGGGTTTGCACCCACGTCACCACCTGTGTGGCAACTCAAGGGGTCAGCACCCCACGGAACTGCTGGAGAAACATCTTTGTGGAGGAGGGGCTTCGTCATAGCTTGCGGGGAACCCCGTCAACTCTGATCTGAGCACTGGGGATCTGCCAGGCTGCTCAGAGGGGAGAGCCACCCACGTGAGGGGGCCATACCCTTGACACGGTCACAAGGTAGGTGGAAGAGAATTGCTTAAAACAGCAGCCGAGGCTGGCTAAGCAGTCCAACCCTAGAAGGACCAGGGAGGTGCAGTGGTTTTGCCACGGAGCCCGGGTCAGGCAGCGAGAACCAAGGAGTGCAGAAAAGGTCCCTCTCACCCTGTCTATATCAATCCAGAGGAAGGTGACTAAGATTTCTTATAATCTGTGTACCCAGAGTGACAGAGTGTTACCTCTCGGGAAAAAGCGTCCGGGCTCCTTATAGACCCAACTAGAGAAAAATGTCAAATTGACGCCCATCAGGACTTCAAGAGCAGCCCGGCCATCTGGTCCTTGCAGTCATTCCTATAGCCAACGACAATGCTCGGAGAACGGCCATCTGGTAGAGCAATGCATTTCAATGGGCCTGGACGGAAGGGCCTTTGGCCCCCCCACCTGACAAAGGACAGAGGACCGGCAGGTGCCCAAGGGCATGGGCCAGCACCAATGGTCATCCTTGAGCTCTGGCCAGGCCACCTTAGAGCTTTTTCCCCCTCCACGTAAGAGGTTTCTCGTCCGCCTTCAAGCTTATCCCTCTGGGGAGGGACGGTCGACCCACACGTGAGACAGGCGCCCACGGCCGTGGGGGGGGGCAGCCTTCCCCAGCCAACCTTGCGCTTTGGCAGGACCCCTTTAGAGCTGTTCCCTGTGGGTCAGCGATGGGGACCTACCGGGGTTCCCTGCGACCCCCACCGGGGTCGGGGACTCTCAACTCACACGCACGAGGCTGGCGCCCAAGGCCAGTGAGGGCAGCAGCCCAGGCGAGGCCGCCTTAGAGCTTCTCCCGCCACATTAGAGCTTTTCCCTCCGGGGATGGACGGGGCTCCACACGACCGGCACTGGGCTTGGGGACAGTCGACCCAGACGTGAGACAGGCCCCCAAGGCCGGGCGCCAGCACCCCTCTCCCCCAGCCACCCTGGAGCTTTAGCAGGGCTCCTTTAGAGCTGTTCCCTGTAGAGAAGAGATGGGGCTCCCCGCGACCACCACTGGGCTTAGGGACTTTTGAAACCAGTCAAGAGACAGGCATCCAAGGCCGGGGGCAGCAACCTGGCCATCTCCCTGGAGCTCTGGCCGGGCCCCCCTTAGAGATTCTCCCCCCACATTAGAGCCTTTCCCTCCGGGAATAACCCACAAGCACTGTGGAACTCCGAGCCGGCCACTGCGAGCGCCTTTACCCCCACGTGGAGGAAAGGGACCCGCTCAGGGCGCCCCTTGACACACGCACCCAGTCCTGGGGTGGCTTGCAGCCTCTCTTCCCCTGCCCTGTCTGGGGGCTTAAGGCACCACCTCGAAGGCCCAGTAGGGCGGAGGCCATCTGGTCTGCCAGGCTGACCGGGAAAGGTGAGAAGAGCGCTCCCTGCACAACGCTGCGGGTGTGCACCTAGGGTGCTGGACTGAGGACCGGGAGCAACCCACAAATGCCATGGAACTCAAGGTCGGTGGCTATAAGCGGTTATAGCCATGTGGAGGTAAGGGGCCCACTCAGGGCACCCCTTGACACCACATTTTGGACCTGATCACACACGGGTGACATTTGCTCGAGGACCAACCCACAAACGCCATGGAACTGAGGCCAATAACTGTGCCACGGCCGCCCTGGAGGGGTTTATGAACCCGACCAGAGACAAATGAAGGAACCAGCCGCAACTCGAGCCATCTGGTCTACCAGCCCCAACTCGAGCCATCTGGGTCTACGCCCCTGGCCCGTTGGCCGTGCCTGCCCAAACCCCACCGTCCAGGGGCACAGGCTTACAGTACCACCCCCGCGTCCTGGGGTGGCTTGCAGCCTCTCTTCCCCTGCCCTGTCCAGCCGCAACTCGGCCCATCTGGGCCTAATCCCCGGGCCAGATGGCCCGGCGGTCATGCCTGCCCCGAACCCACAGTCCAGGGGCACGGCTTAATGTACCACCCCCACGCTCTGGGGCGGGGGCTTGAGCTGACGCTTCTCTTCCCCCCACTGCACAGGGCTCAAGGAACCACCTCCACACCGGGGAGACACTTCCACGCCGACTATTGAGCCAAACCCAGCTGGAGACAATGCAGGAGTCAGCCGCAACTCGAGCCATCTGGGCCTACTCCACGGGTCCGTTGGCCGTGCCTGCCCCAACCCCACCGTCCAGGGGCACAGGTTTACGGTACCACCCCCACCTCTTGCAGCCTCTCTTCCCCCTGCCCTGTCCGGGGGCTTAAGGAACCACCTCGAAGGCCCGGGTCCGAGACCATCTGGTCTGCCAGGCTGACCGGGAAAGGTGAGAAGAGCGCTCCCCGCCCAAACCTGCGGGTGTGCACCTAGTGTGTGTGGGCATTTCCTGTGCGCCCCGCGGCACAGCAAGTGGAAGGATGGAGACCCTTGGCTGCGCCTTGCAACAAAAGCTTGGCTCAGAGGATGACTTTCAACAGATTACAGTGAGGTAGCTGCTCTGCTACTTACGAAACCCTAAACCAGAATGAGGTCTACAAATGATAATGATTTAGCACCAGGTTCCCCACGAACATGCGGTACACTACAGGCAAGAGAGGTGGCCCCCTTCTGTCCACACTCAAGTCCCGAGTCGAGCAGCTCTACGCACCGGCCCGGAGGCGGGCTATCCTAGGCCAGCCGAGGCTCAACAGCGCTGCGGTACCCTTACAGTTTAGGGGAGATTCTGACTTAGAGGCGTTCAGTCATAATCCCACAGATGGTAGGTTCACCCCCATTGGCTCCTCAGCCAAGCACATACACCAAATGTCTGAACCTGCGGTTCCCCTTGTACTGAGCAGGATTACTATTGCAACAACACATCATCAGTAGAGTAAAACTAACCTGTCTCATGACGGTCTAAACCCACCTCACGCTCCCCAATAGTGGATGACCAATCCAACGCTTGGTGAATTCTGCTTCACAATGACACAATGATAGGAAGAGCCTACATTGAAGGATCAAAAAGTGATGTCCCAGTGCTTAATTTGTGCCGGTGGGCAACAACGGCACTCTTTTTTGGGCACCGGAACAAATGCGCACAACGTGCTGTGTGTTTTAACTTTAAAAAGCATTATCCAATAGAAATGAGTAAAAAAAAATCATTTCTGTTCGATAATTTATCTCGTGCTTAGCGCTCTGCTTGCAGGCCAGGCCCAGCCCCTACCGCCTGCCTGTCTACAGCAGCGTAGTGTGAAATGACAACAAAACAGTGGGAACAGCCAATGAAAACAAACATTGTGTTACTATACAGTATTTGATACATTCTGTATAGTAACACAAAATGTTTGTTTTGTTTGCCAGCCAATCAAATGGTCACGTCACGTGTGGTGTGCAGGTTGGCACAGCGCCATCTTCACTTCAGAGTAGGGCATGGTGGACTTGTCTTGTCTCGAGTACTGAGCCCCCCGCTGCCGGACTGAGCTAGGCCTGTGGCCCAGTTGCTTGCGTTGCTGCCGGCCCTCACCTCAGCCCTGGGGTTTGACAGTTTGTTTCTTGTGTGCCGCACTGCCTGGCCACCCGGGCCCGACCCCCCAGACCTGCAGAGACACCACGGCCGGCGCAGGCCGCTTCAATCGAAGGTAAGTGCGTGACGACTTACACCAATAGATTAACAACATTTTAAAATGTAATAAACCTTTTTATATAGGGGGGGTTGCACCTTTTAGTCTTACCCAGCCCTTGCATACACTTATCTCCTTGTGGCAACATGCCTGTGCTCAGGGTTAGATGGAGTCAAAATGTCCCGGCCATCGAACTGCAACTCACGATTTATCATGGCACATTTTTGAAGAAAATACGTAGGAACAGCAGAGCTCCCCAGTAACATTGGTTACAAGTACTAGTTGCACAGTAATTTAAGCAGCCCACTTTGACTTTGAGAACTGTCCCACGCTGTTCTGACAGGTCGGTCCTTCGGGCGTTGTTGTGTGGGCCAGGTAAAGTTTTATGGCATGCACTTCACATACTCGCTTGCCTCTCAAGAACTATATCAGTGAGGGTTCTGCCTTTGGACTGGCGCTCCTTTGCATGGAAACTGTTCTGCGCAGTCAATGCTCTTAGACGGTCGCAGGCGCAGCATATGACTTTGCAATGTGTCAGAGGGAAGTGAAGGAGCATTCACGTCGCTATGAACGCTTGGCCGCCTCAAGCCAGTTATCCCTGTGTTATCTTTTCTGACGACACCTGATTGAAACCCAAAAAGTCAGAAAGATCGTGAGGCCCCGCTTTCACGGTCTGTAGGCATACTGAAAAATCGGCATCAAGCGAGCTTTTGCCCTTCTGCTCCGTGGGAGGTTTCTGTCCTCCCTGAGCTCGCCTTAGGACACCTGCATTATTGTTTGACAGGTGTACCGCCCCAGTCAAACTCCCCAACTGCCACTGTCCCTGGAGCGGGTCACGGGCGCTTGGAGCCAGAAATGAGAGCCCCACATTGCTCGCCCCCCACCTCACCGGGTAAGTGAAAAAACGATAAGAGTAGTGGTATTTCACTGGCGGCCTCCCACTTATCCTACACCTCGCATGTGTCTTCATGGTGCCAGACTAGAGGTAAGCTCGCATGGGTCTTCTTTCCCCGCTGATTCTGCCACGCCCGTTCCCTTGGCTGTGGTTTCGCTAGATAGTAGGTAGGAACAGTGGGAATCGCATTCATCCATTCATGCGTGTCACTAATTAGATGACAAGGCATTTGGCGACCTCAAGAATAGTTACTCCCGCTTTTTATCTGCGCTTCATTGAATATTGAATTTCTTCACTTTGACATTCAGCGCACTGGCCAGAAATCACATTGCATCAACACCCACCGAAAGGCCTTTGCAATGCTGTTTTAATTAAACTGTCAGATTCCCCTGGTCCGCACCAGTTTTAAGTCAGCTGCTAGGCATCGGCCAAGGCATAACATTGGCCCCGAACCCCGGGAAGGGAACAGAGAGAGGCGACCACAGCACTTGGGGCGATCCACAGGCAGGGACCGGCCCGCATCCAGAGTCACCATCGCCCCCAGGAAGGAGGGAGGGTGAGACGCTGCGTTCAACCGCTGCGTGCCTCTGCCTGACCGACCCAGTCCTTGGAGCCAATCCTTATCCCAAAGTTACAGATCTGACTTGCTGGCTTCCCTTAACTACATTGTTCCGACATGCCAGAGGCTGTTCACCTTGGAGACCTGCTGAGGGTATAGGTACAGCCTGGCGCGAGATTTACACCATCTCCCCTGAATTTTCAAAGACAAGCGAGAGCTCACTGCACGCCACCGGAACCGCAGTGCTTTCCAAGGCTCGGGCCCCTCTCTCAGAGCAAACCCATTCCAGGGTGCCCTGCCCTTCACAGAAAAAGAGAACTCTCCCCGGGTCTCCTTAGCGGATTCTGACTTCCATGGCCACCATCCTGCTGTCTATATCAACCAACACCTATTCTGGGGTCTGATGAGTGTCAGCATCGGGCGTCCTTAAGCCGGCATTCGGTTCATCATGCAGCGCCAGATCTGCTTAATAAAGGTTGCCCACTTGCATTCAATGCCCGGCTCCACGCTAGCGAGCCGGGCTTCTTACCCATTCAAAGTTTGAGAATAGGTTGAGATCATTTTGGACCCAATACCTCTAATCATTCGCTATATCAGATAAAACTGGGTTTTCCATGCGCCAGCTATACAGAGGGAAACTCTGGAGCGGACCAGCTACTAGATGTTTCGATTACTCTTTCGCCCCTATACCCAGGTCGGACGACCGATTTACCCATCAGTACCGCTACAGACCTCCCGTCAGGTCTAGTTCACCATCTTTCGGGTCCTATCACACATGCTCATGCTCCATCTCTCTGACAGAGAGAGTGAGACTTGTCGGTGGTGCGCTCACCACAATCGGCACGCCCCGGCCTCACCTTTGCACCACAGGGGTTAATTTGGCCCTCCGACGCGCACACGTGTTAAGACTCCTTGGCCTGTGTTTCAAGACGGGTCGAGTGGTTAACCGACATCACCACAGACTCCTGGTGCCCTTTGTATGCCTCCCCACCCAGCGGCACGACATGGTCGCGCGTACTGAGGGCAGTCCGCCAGTCACATCGGGAGCCCTGTCTCCCATTGCCGCCCTGGCAACCCTCGGGAAGGGTCAGGACGATTGACCGCTGCCATGCCCTTCTCCGGCAATCTCCCACGGCCCCGCGGACACCGCAAAACAGCAGCCCTGGGCTGTAACACTCTCTGCCGGAGCAGAGAGCCACCTGCCCCGTGGGGCCTTCCCAGTCGGTTGCGGTGCACCGCCAGAGAGGAAATACGCCCTGCGGGGGCTGGGCTGCACTCCTGCAAGAGCATCCACCGTTGAAAGCAACCGACCAGCCTGCCGTGTTGAATCCTGCGGGCAGACTGCACGGACCCCACCAGTTTACCTCAACTGTTCCACGCCCTCTGGAACTCTTCAAAGTTTTCCCTTACAGTAATTGTTAGCCATCCGTTTCGCGTCTGTATTTAGCCTTAGACGGAGTTTACCACATGATCTGGGATGCATTCCCAGGCAACAGGACTCCAAGACCTGATCCCGGCATGACAAAGACTGCTACCGGCCTAACATTGTCCGTGGGGTGAGAGTCAATCAGAAGGACTTGAGCCCCATGAGTGATGCTGGGGAGTCGGTCTTCTGTACGCCACATTTTCCACGGTGGCCGCTGAACAGGGATTTGGCACTGGGCTCTTCCCTCGCCGTTAGTGACGGAATCCTGGTTAGTTTCTTTTCCTCCGCTTAGTAATGTGCGTAAAATTCAGCGGGTCACCAGGTCTGATTTGAGGCCAAAGTCAGGGGAAGCACAAAGCTCGGGCAGCTGGCCTCAGGCTCGTACAGGGGGTTGCCCCGGCCCTGTACCTCTGACGCAGCAGAGTGTGCGCTGTCCCGATCTGGTCGCGAGGCCCGCGCTCCATGGCCAACCTGCGCCGGCAGCCACGGGACACCACCCACAGCTACACACAGCCTGGCCAGGTGCCCTGGGGTAGGGTGAAGGTGCGCCAGGCTTTTTTAAGGCCCGCTGCCGCCGCCACCACCACCACATCCAGGGTGCGCCAGCCACCCAGCCCTCCCAACACCCGCATGAGATGGGGAAACTGGGGAGGTCGGGACGCGCCGGCAATGAGCCTGCACGCCAGACCCAGGGATCCTGCGATGGTGTTGATCGGGGCCTGACCTTAGGGGGACGAAGGGAACGGTGTCCCTGTGACAGCCCCAGCCACGCCCCTGCGAGGAAACCCTGGAGCGATTGATGTACAAGCAACCCTCAGACAGGCATAGCCCTGGGAGGAACCCCGGGATGCAGGGTGCGTTCAAGTGTTGATCAATGTGTCCTGCAATTCACACTAATTCTCGCAGCTAGCCGAGTCCTCCTTCGACACGCAAGCTGAGTGATCCACCGTCAAGAATAACAGGCAACTTTTTTTTGTTCCAGATGTCAGACTGACACTGCCGGTGCAGGAGAGGCCAGGGGGAGGTAGCACCGCCTGCGGCGAGACAGCCCAGCGCCCCGTCTAGCTCAACCGAGACCATTGTGGTTTCAAACTATAAAATAAAATCCAGGCGAGACCGCTAATCTTCAAAGCCCAGCCTGGCCGCACAGGGTCGAGCTCCAGGTACCTGGGCAAGAGGGAAGGTCACCCGCTGCGCCAGTGGACCTGGCCATCGCTCGCCCACAGATGTGGGCGGCTGGAACCTCGACGCCCGCCCATCGAGTAAGCCTGTTGCACCATGGCTCAAGGCTCTCGCCAGGCGTGCCGGGACCCTGTCTGCCTGGGGAGGCGCCTCTCGAGAGCAATCAGGTTTCCCTCGGCTCCCGGCTGCCACCACTTGGGGCTTCCCTGCTGACTGGGGTGCACCCATTGGGTGGTTGTCAGGACTCGTAAGGAAAGGGGGCGTACTGGCAATCATCCTGCATCTGTTCCCTTTCCTTCCCCGCTTTGTTTTCCTCCGGTTTTGTCATGGAAACACTGGCCCAAAACACATACACGCACTCATCCAGTACATTATTTCTCATTGAGGCAGCCCTGGGGATTGCCATGGAAACGCAGTTGCTCTGCGTACCTGGGGTCACGTGTCTTTGCAAGTTGATAGGCTCTGTGACACACTGCTTCTGAAATTGTATTTTCTTTTGCCTCTATGTACCTTGCATTTCTCGTTGGCTATATTCAAGACCCTGATTGTTTCTCGGATTCCTGCTTCTTGTCCCCTTCTCTGGTTTGTTCTTTGGATTGCCTCGGCTATGACTCACGGAACGCTATTTCGGATCGCATTTTGGGTTACGGCTTCCTGGTTTGTTTTTGCCCGCATTGTGATTGATTTACGGAACTGTTTACCGACCTACCCTTGTTCTCCCGATTTGGCTGCAACACTGTCCTCTCAGTTACCATCCCGGTAAGCTTTGTGCCCTGCTCTTGGATCTTGTTACTCATGGTTGTCCGTCTTCCTTCATTGGAACTTTCAGCGGACCTGTGGAATACAGACTTCCTCTCTGTCCTTGTGGAACTAGAGACTATTGGTGTTCTAAGCGTCCGCGTTCTGTCGGTTTTCAGGTGGACATTCTATCTGCATGCAGGATTACTTTTTTTAGGAGTCCTCATGCCGGCGGTGGGTAGGTGGAACTTTGCTTCAATTCAGTGGTAAGATTGTTCCAATACTTATAATTCACGATTAGGTTACTGTTTTTTGGTCCCAGTCATGAATTGTGCGTTTCTGCTTTAGAGTTCAGACGCCAATTGTCAATATCACTGGAATAGCCAATTTTTGCAGCTCCAGTTGTTTTCAGGTACTATATTATTGGTTATCTGATATGTACTTGCCATGTAGTCCTACTGTCACTAATGTGTGGTTCCTTTGCAGGCTGGCTAGTTCCTGTGGCGTCCTCCTATCTTTTGGTCAATTGACCTTTCAAGGAGCTTGTGTTACCGCTCTGTCGGGCGCATTGACAAAAATAACTTGTCATCTAAACAACTAGTTCAACCTTCAAGTCAGGACTCTTTTAAATCTGTCAATAAAAGAGTCTGACTTAACAGCAAGAGAGGAGTGCACGCCCCCGGCCGGCTCGGTGAGGAGAAGGGGCAGCGCGGGGCTCCCTTTCCGGTGCGTAGTTGGGGACATCCCCAGCAGGTTAACCCAATCCTGCCAGGCGCCCCGTCCATCTGCTGGGTTGTGGCCCCCCCTACAGTGGAAGGGAATCCATGTTACCTGGTTGCCCACGCACCCCAGACCACTCTGCGAGGTGCCCCGGGCTGGGGTGTGCACGCCTGGGATGCAACCGCTCTCCCTCCGGCTGCTTCGCTGTTAATGATCCTTCATGCCCCCACTCACAAGCAGATCACCCAGCCCCACATGTCCCTATTCACACTCAAATGCCCCATTTCTCCTTCCAAACACGTTCCAGATTCAAATGCCACCATCCTTCCTTCCGAACCCACACAAAGACACCAACATCCGTCCCTCCATACCTACACCGAGAAGCTCCACTTTTCAGAGCCACATCCATATGCTTCACCTCTACCTCCAGGCTCACACTCAGATGGTGCCAATCCGCCCTCCCTCTATACCCACACCTCATTACCCCATCCCTTCGACAACATGCTCCCACCCCTCCCATAAACCAACATACTTCTCTCTAGACATACATACCCCATCCCTCCATTCACACCCAGATGCCCCCCATTCCTTCCCAACAGAGTGCTCCAGCCCTCACTCAAACCCACATGCTCCATCCATTCCAGATCAACGATGCCCCCCTCTGATCCAGATGCCCAATCTCCTCCTCAAGACGCATACCATGATGCCCCATCCTTCCCCCACACAGCAAGACGCCCCATCCCTCCCCTGACCAATGAGCACTCATCCCTCCCTCCAGACCCACACCAATGTGTCCTATGCCTCCCTTCACACCCAGAACAATGTCACCATCCCTCCCGATCCACACCCATGTGCCCCATCCCTCCCTGCAGAGCCACACCAAGATGCCCCATTCCACCATGCAGATGCACAGATGTCCCCATCCCATCCACACCAGGATGCCCCAATCAACCCTCCAGACGCCCCATACCTGTTCCAGACCGACACCAATGTGCCCCCATCCATTGCAGACCCCACCAAGATGCCACCATCACCCTTCAGACCCATACCAATGTGCCCCCATCCCCCAGACCCACAATATGCGGCCATTCCTGTGCCCGTCCCTCCTATCAAACTCATAATGTGCCCCCATGCCCTCACTCCAGACTGAGGTCCCCATCCAACCCAAACCAGGATGCCCCATCCCTCACTGCAAACCCACGCCAATGTGCCCCGCCCCTGCCCAGACCCACACCACTGTGCCCAATCCCTCCAATCAAACTGACACCAATGTGCCTCCATCCCTCCCCCACAACAAGATGCCCCATCCCTCCCTCTCAGAACACCAATATGCCTCATCCGTCCCTCCAGAGCCACACCAAGATGCCCCATCCCACCCTCCAGACAACACAGGCCCATACCTGTTAAAGACCAACACCAACGTGCCCCATCCATTGCAGTTCCCAACCAAGATGCCACCATCCCTGCCTCCAGACCCACACCAATATGCCATCATCCCTGCCTCCAGACCCACACAAATGTACCCCGTGTCCACCCATACCAATGTGCCCCCATCCCCAACCTCCTGACCCACACTGATGTCCCCATCCAACCCAAACCAGGATGCCCCATCCCTCCCTGCAGACCAACACCAATGTGCCCCCATCCATTGCAGACCCCACCAAGAAGCCACCATCCCTGCATCCACAAAGCAAGATGCCCCCATTCTGCCCTCTAGACCCACACGTGGATGAACCACCCCTCCCCCAGACACAGACCAATGTCCCCATGCCTCCCATCAAACCCACACCAATGTGCCCCTATCCCCCCTCCAGATCCACACCACTGTACCTAACCCTCCCTCCAGACCCACACCACTGTCCCTATCCCTCCCTCCAGACCCACACCACTGTGCCCCTACCCCTCCCTCCAGACCCATACCACTGTACCCAACCCCTCCCTCCAGACCCATATCAGTGTGCCCCTACCCCTCCCTCCAGACCCACACCACTGTGCCCCTACCCCTCCCTCCAGAACACCACTGTGCCCCAACCCTCCCTCCAGACCAACACCACTGTGCCCCAACCCTCCCTCCAGACCCACACCAATGTGCCCCAACCCTCCCTCCAGACCCACACCACTGTGTCCCTACCCTCCCTCCAGACCCACACCTCTGTGTCCCTACCCCTCCCTCCAGACCCACACCACTGTCCCTACCCCTCCCTCCAGACCAACACCACTGTACCCTATCCCTCCATACAGACCAGAACCACTGTACCCCAACCCTGCCTCCAGACCCACACCACTGTACCCCTATCCCGCCCTCCAGACCCACACCACTGTGCCCCTATCCCTCTAAACCCACACCACTGTGCCCCATCCCTCCAGACCCACACCACTGTGCACTCACCCCTCCCTCCAGACCCACAGCACTGTCTGCCTATCCCTCCCTCCAGACCCACACCACTGTCTCCCTATCCCTCCCTCCAGACCCAACCCTGTAACACCAACCTAAACATCCAATCTCTCAATGACACGTTCGGCCAGCCGCCGTTCGCCACCATGTAGTAATGTTCACCCTGGCTTTATCCGATTCAGGACCACCCTGTAAACCGGTCCTCACTCTCCACTGTAACTATCTTGCACCCTGTTCTCTGTATACTTTATTCTTGTATGCAACTACTCAGAGCCTGGACTAATGTATGCTCTGACTGGTGTATTAAGGCGTTTGTGTAACGATATGTAACTCTGCTGTGCACATGATTATGCGCCCAGCTACCTGAGGGTTCGGACGCGCTTTATAAATAAACAAACTAAACCCTACCTCCAGACCCACCACTGTACCCAACCCTACCTCCAGACCCACACCACTGTACCCAACCCTCCTCCAGACCCACACCACTGTGACCCCATCCCTCCAGACCCACACCACTGTGTCCCCATCCCTCCAGACCCAAGCTGAATATGATTTTTCAAGTAAATGTAATTTTCTGCTTCCCGTCTAATTGTGTTCTCAGCCAGCCAAGAGCACACGGATTGCTACTGCTCTTGCAGCCTGGCAGCCAGCGCCTTCCTGGTTTCCCTCCGAAAAATGAAGAGGACAAGACGAAGTCAGACGCTCCAGGGTGTTGCAGAAACGTTCCCGGTATGCAAGAAAATGCCCACTCGCACCAGCAGTCACAGTCTTCCCAAATCCCGCTCCCTGGAATATCACAACGATGACGTAGGAAGTCACATGAAGAGTGGGTGGGCCCTTGCTATGGTCCGTTTCTCGGATCGCAGCCATAGCAATAGCCCAACCTGCGCACTTCCGGTAGCTTCATTTGCATTGGTGAGAGACTACTAAAATGGCGCGATAGTCTCACTTCCAGAGGACGAACTTCCCAGGAGAAGCGCTTGCTTGTGTACACTACGAGTTGGAAAAAACATGAGATCCATTTTTCAACTCCGGTTCTTCAGTTAGTATTCTGCACATTTATTTCTGACTTTCAATATTGCAACGCTACACCGCGAATCAGACATAAGACAGGATGGCAGGTGTCCGGAGCAACTTAAAGGTAGGAGTTAAAAAATAATGATTCTGTTTCTCACGTGACAATCCCAGCACCCGCGTTTCTCTGCCCTGCAGGGCTGTATTGTTCACGTGGTCACCTTGTTCTTTAAAATGGCGTCTACATTTGTAAAACCTTCCATTCATTTTAAACTTCAGCTCTCCTTGCCCCGCCCCCTCTGCGAATCCTCACTTCGCGCGCAGCTTCTTCATTCCTAAGTGCCAATTTACCGAGCCTTGGTATCTACCTACTCTGTGCCCCGCCTCCACGTAGTCGGTTTATGCCACAAAGAATTAAACTCTGCATCGGGCTACCCATACCTGCCTACGTTTGAAAATCAAAAACCCTGAGATGTATGCCCCGCCCACAGTCATAAAAGACTCCGCCCATTTATTTGCCCCACGACCCCGCCCACCTGCCAAAAAGGTAAAAACGGTTGTTGTAGCCGTCATTAGAAACACGTTTACAGTTTGCACTTTACAGTGGAATACAATATGTGAATGTCCAAGGACGTGCATAACCACCAATTGCATAGGACGAATGGCATTCGACTTCCATAAAAGCAACACACACACATAGCTCTCAACCATTTATGTCGCAAAGGCGGGTGAAAAACCCGATTTTACTTTTGGTGGGTGAGAGGCCCATTGAAACGAATGGGAATGAAGGAGCCTTGGCGGGTGAGTCAGCTGTTTGCAAGGCGGGTGACACCCGCCAAAAGCGTGTGAGTTGAGAGCTATGCACACACATCCAAGAGAGGGTGGACTCCGTCCATCCGCATGTACCCTCGACTTGAGCCCTGGCAAATATGCCCAAAAAAAATGGAGGCTGAAAAAACGTGGAATACTGCTTTCAATCCGTTGCCATTAATGACCCCGGATTGAAAGCAGTATTTCGTGTATTTTCTTTTTTTTACTTAAGCTTTCATTCTTTCTGGGCAGTTTGCCTTATGTTTTAGTCGGCCTTCAATTTAGGGAAACTTAAACATAAGCCACACTGGCCAAAAAGAATGAAAGTTTAAGCAAAAAAAAAAAGCTGTAATACTGCATTTGCGCCGTTTCTATTTCCCGTCCAATCCTCCAGCCGATTGGCTGCAAAAGACCGCTGCCGGTAGCCAATCGGCTGGAGAATTGGACAGGACCCGAAAACCTGGAGACTCCAGGGTCTTCCCTGGAGACCCGGAGAAATGGCTAAAAACCTGGAGTCTCTGTGGAAAACCCGGAGGTTGGGCAGGTATGGGGCTACCATAGATTGATAGGGCTGCCATCAGGAACCCCCTGGTGCATGGGTCTGCAACCCATCTCCGAAACTTGGGACGTTTCCCCTGCACACAAATAATACTATGAACTTCCTGTTTGCAGTACCCAGTTTTCACAGGTTGGATGAGTCCCAGTGCCAAACAAGACCCTCTTATTGTTTTGCAGTGGCCCAGCAGGAACTTAGCGCTACCAGTGGGAAATACGAGGACTCACCTTTGAGTTTATGGATGGAGTCCTTGAATTCGGTTTATTATGACTGCAAATAGAATAAACACTGTATTCAAGCCAAAAATCAACTGGGGACTAGGTTGAATAGCAATTACTAGTTCCTAGGTAGGTTTTCAATCAATTATTTTTGTTTCCATGTGTTACAGGCTTATCCTGCTCCCCGCGTTCAGGGGACCATAAGTAGGGAGACATTGGCTATAATGCAAACGCACACCAGTTCATAGGAGGGTTGCATTCTGCTCTGCTCCTCCCAGGCCTGGCTCATCCTTATGCACAATGGCATAGCTAAATCTATTCTTCACTCATAAACCAGTACATATAACTAACGGGTCATTTAGCAGAACTTGCGGGAACTAAGCCTGCGGTTGCGAAAGGCACGAAGCAGCCTCTGGCAGCCTGCGGATTTGAGCCAGCAGTGTCATCACTGTGTACTTCTCAGGAGGGGCTTGTCTGAGGCATCACAGCATTCCACTGCTCAGCCGTGCTGTGCTCTGCGACATCCCTTGGTATGGGTGTTCAGCTGTTAGGCAAGTCTGTAGGCCAGTCCCTTTGCATCCGATGAATCTCAAAGAAACCAAAAGAAAGTGCAGAATTAGAAAGGTAACATGTACCAAGTTTTTGTTCTCTCTCTTCTCATTTTATCTATGAATCAGTGACCTAAACCTTGCACTACTTCTACATAAAGCACACTGTAATACAACTACTCTGATATATACATACTCTATAAAGAATCAAAAATTAAAAATGATCAAACCAAGGCAAAGCCATCAATCAATTCCTGCATTGCACTGCTTAAACACTGCCCCACTTAGCATCAGCCATAATCTAGTTTGCATCTAAAACAACAAAAACAGTCACAACTACATGTCGCTCCCTTTCTAGCTTTGAGCATCCCTGTCACTCTAACATCCAGCACCGCCCCTTTCAGGTGTCTGTCATGTTTGTGTGCACTGTCAAAGTCAATGTTTCTCCTACTTTCCAGTATATAGTCGGCCTCTAGAACCTCCCAGTCCCTAGGTGCCCACGCAATCAGTGTCAGCAACAATCTGTTAGTGCTTGTCATATTTCTCCCAAATATCATCTTGCATGGTGAATACCTGACCTGGTTGCTGACCTTTCGCTCACTTGTAGGCCATGGAGAACAGACGACAGCCAGTCTTCCCACTTTGTGCCTTTCACATCCATCTGCTTGAACTGCTCCTTCTCTGGCTCATCTTTTTGTTTTTTCTTCCAACAAGTCACACAAATGTCCACATGCTCCGCCAGTCTTCTTTTGCCGTGGGCCTAGACCATCTTTGTCCGGCACTGAAATGCATTGTCTTGCTCTTTCTCTGCATTGATATATTGCATCATTTGTTCATCCTCCCCTTTCCGATCGGCCAGGAGACGCTCACATTTCCTTTGACACTCCTTCTTGCTCTTCTGTAGGATAATCTTCACCACTTCAAGCTGTGGGCCCTCTGCCACATGCCACTCCTTAGCTGTAGGTCATTGTCAGGTGTCTTGGGCCACTCTCGCTCAGAGGCAGTTATCTTCTTTCTTCCCAGAGCCAACACCACTGATTGTAATTCACCATACTGTGCTCTTTCACCATACTCTGCTCTTTCCCCAAAACACTATTGAGTCATGCATCTCTGACATGCATTTGCCTGACACTACCCCTTCCACTGGCATTTTGTTCAGTGCCCCGTCCAAGGTGCACACTGCACAGTCACCCGTCCTTCTGAAATCCTGTTTATTTCTTGCCCCTTTGTCTGGGCATGTCTGCCCCATGCTGTCAGGACGCTGTTTGTGGGTGTCAGAATGTGGGTGGTACTCCTAGAAGTGGCTGTCACCATAGCCATTGGGAATATCTGTAGCCTGCCTTTTTCTCCCTGCAGGCACCTATTTGCCAAATCTGTTATTGCACCACTTTTTTCCAGAATGTCCTCCCTCCCCTCTATTGCACACAGTTGCCTCTGCCGATACCCAGCCAGCCAATGTCTCCCCCTCTTACCCCCCTTTCTCGGAAATACATAGAAAAACCTCCACAGAGTTCTGCATCACCCACCCCATTTCGCACAGGCACTAGTGCTAGCGGCACACAATCCTTCCCCCTCTGTGTTCTCCCTCCTCGCACTCCTTCACTGGCCCTGCTTTTCTCACTGTCAGCCATGCATCATCAGCTGCATTCAGAATGTATGCCCACCCCAGGCTGAACCTTAACCTTTCCTCCACACCCACCTTCCCTTCCACCACCCTCATTACCTCGTCTGACAACAACTGCCATATTGTGGCCCTCATGGAAGTTTGTGTAAGCATTACTGCAAAGTCTGAGGATCAATGATCCCTCCCTATCTTCATCCCCTTTGTGATATCTTTGTGCTTTGCATGTAATTCAGCACTATCTCCTCTGTCAATTCCCTGTGGTCCCCTTTGTAACTGCTGTTCCTAGGCGACCCCCACACCCCACCTCCTTATTCCTTTGTATCAACTGGGGGGGGACCACATCCCAACTGTCCACCATGCTCATCAACTTTTCCAGCACTGCCCTCGACCCCGATTTATGTGACAGATCTGGCCCCTCCTCTTGCCTGGTCAGTGGACCGGCATCTGCTATATTGTAACTGAAACTGTAATCTGTAGCTGTAATCTGTAACTGGTATTTGTCCTACTGCAGGTTAACTCCGGCTTCTGACCACACACGCCTCACACGCCTACCCTGTGCCCTTTAGAGCATTAACCCTACACTATCTCTCCGCGACAGGTGCTCTGAATGTATCATAGGTTCCTAACAATGCTTTGACCTGATTGCAGTCCTGTAGTTGCCCTTGGAACCCTGTACTCTATCACTGTAGCACTCGGTAAGAGACAAGGAATTTAATCAGCTCTCTCTTGAAGTCCCAGTTATTCTGCACACACATCTGGACCAGTTTCTTCACTCTCCTGTTAAATCTTTCAATCATTCCATTAGTAGCACCTCAATGCCTCTGGGTTGTATGTGTGCTTTACAAATGAAATAAATACATAAATAAGACTGGGGATGATATAAGGATGTATACACATGTTCCACATTATGTTCGCTCAAGAATGTCCCCATCTCTCGTGATTTAAACTGTACTCTGCTGTCCAATACAATCGTCTCTGGTGCAACATCAATAGCAAATAGTTTCTCTAAAAGGGTCAAAACATTCATAGTATTCACCTCCCACATGGGTTGAGCAACCAGCCACTTTGAGTAATAGTCCATCACACACACACACCAGATATTTACAATCCTCTGGCAATACTTGGAAAGTATCTGCTATGTCTATTGCAATTTTTTTCCCACGGCCCTGCAGGCAAATTCACAAAATCATTGGTGCACAGTAAAAGTGAAAAAGGAACACTGTCCTTTAAGCCCCCCACTGTAGGTGGGCTATGCTACATTGAAATAAACAAAGTTAAAAAAATGGGAGCAGCTCTTTCTGCACTGAGAGCAAGCAGGGCTGCCCAGTGCACCCCCAAACAAAATGAGCAGAGCAGGCTAATGAGACTAAAAGTACTCTGACTCATCCAAAAACACGACCCAAAGTCCAAATCCATAACAGATATGATGATATGATTGATATATGATTGGTTATTTAGAACACACTTAATACCCAGAGGTTTCTAAGCGTGAACCCAGAGATCGAACCTATGTTGCTCGGTGTTGTCTTGCTTCCAAGGGGAGCACGTTGCCCCTGAGCTATCCTCCCAAGACACATGAAGGCTATCCCGTGTTTTAAAATATTTTCTTTTGAAAGTCTCCCGTTTGGTTGTGTAATTTTGGTCGAATTGACCAATGGGAGGAGGTTGGAGGTGACGTGGAGTAGACGAGGGGCATAGAGCAACACTCCTTCTGCCATAACAAACGGGTTGAATTCAGGCTGTCTAAAAGTGCTTTACCAAACTGCAGACTTTAAGAAAAACGTTTTTTCAAACACTTAGAACCAAGGTGAATTCCCAATTGAAGTCCGTGGAGAGAAAGTTGAAAGTGAATTTCCCTACCCTGACAAAATAGGAAGCAGTACAGTTATTTGATCTTTCAGACCTTAGAAAATATTTGCATCAGTCAAGTGCAGGGAAGGGTGAGCAATATAAGTTAAGTGAAAAAGGACAAGAAGGTGAGGAAAAGGAAAGGAACAGACAGAGCCAATACAAATTCGGGGGTGGGGGATCATCAACAGGATGGCTATTTGGGTCTCTAAAGCAGAAGATTTTTTTTAAAGGGAATACAAAAAAAAGAAATTCTGGAATTAATTCTTTCCAGATCTGGTGGCAGTTGAAGTTCAAAACCGAGGTTTGTCCCAGCCACATCTACTGTTTAACCACCCTGTTTTTTTTTCTTTTCTGAATGTCACAACTACCAGGGACTTGAGGGCACTGAAAGGATGGTATGTCCTTGCTGCTATCTTAATGTACATGGGACCAAATGAGACTGTCTCTTTACGCTAATGCCACGTAACAAAGGGAGACAGTGGGTAGAAATCCAAACAGGAGTAAAATAGTTCCAAGATTGCAGTAAAATAGTTCCAAGATTGCAGACTAATACCAGTCCAGCCCCCTTATTCTGGATGGTCTGGAGTTGTAGAGTAAGGTGCTTAGGGAAGTAGAGAGTACTGCAGTAGGCACAATGTGACGTCATCATGGCAGATGACTGTGATGCTGGAAATGCATCGGAGGGACAGGGCCTCCGTATCCTTGTCCTTTACTGCTTTTTATAGTGTGTTCTGTCGTGTTTTCCGCGCAGGAGTTCACGTGGGACTCCTGGCGGTGCAGCTCTCTTTTGGTTTGGTGAACAGACCCGTGGGATACCCTTATGGCACCCAGGGGTAGGGGTACAACCCTGTGCCCCGAGTGTATGTTTTTGGGCACCTGTGTGTGACCCACAGAGCAGGGTACGGCCTGGTGGCAGTTCTGTGCTGAAATGACTGATGCCCTGAGCGTCCTCCATTTTGGGATGCCCAGGCTCTGTCATTGGAATCGGTAGATTCCTGATGGAGACAAAATGGCCCCCATGGCCTCTTGTCACCCGTTACCCTGATCTTCCCGAAGTCCCGGGAAGCCCTGCCTCTATCCCTTCTCCCTGACTGGCTGTTGGGTGGAAGTTCTGTATATGATAGTGTGGGGAAGTGCCGACCAGACTGGCTGGAACCTTCTCAACGACCGTATGTTGTGGGTACGCCTGTGGGTGGGGCCTAGGTGAATGGAGTGTGTGACGAATATACATTCTATGTTGTGACTGTCTAGTATCTGGTATTTGACACAATGGTTGAGACAGCCCTGCCCGAAATCAGTATGAATGCAGCTTGGAGTGTTGAATGTCTCAGTACTTGTCCCAATACACATAACTTGTTGCGAGTGTCTGGAGAGAAGTGAATTGCCCGAATACCTTGTGTGCCTGATTGGCTGCCTGCCTGCATGAATGCCCATAGTCGTGATTGGATGCTTGAGTGCGACCCGGCGGAATGAATGGGAGATCAACGGTATATCTGGGGACCTCTCACTGCTAGGAATCGTGTTCAGAAGCTGAAGTCCACTACAACGAGTAACTGGAGTGAAGCTTAACCTTGAGCCCTGCTGGACGAGAAGAATTGCTGTTGCTCTCCTTCACAATCTGAAAGCTGCTGTGCTTCAAGAACTGACCCAGAGAGGACCTGGTAAGGCGCACTCTTCCCGAGCTGCGAGGGACCATCGTGCACAGCTGATCTTTGCCTAAGCTCTCTGGTAGACAGACCTTCGACAGGCTGCCGACCCGATACGGGGACTGCTTCGAAACTCCAAGGAGAAGCGCCAGGACTGTTGTCCGCCACTGTCGCCGACTGGAGCCGCCGTGCTCCCGTTGCCTAAGAAACGTAATTGATCCAAGGACGCTCTCGTCCGCATCGTCGCCTCTGTATCCTGCTGGAGAAGGCCTGACCGGCGACACGCCGAGGAGCAACCACCGGTGGGTTTCCCGCCAACCAAAGACCACAGAGACGCAGACGACACAACGCCCCTGCTGGGCCACGGTCTTCAACTCTTTGCGGTCCAGTACTATCGACACCGAGGTGCCCCGCACGCCTCTTCCTTGCAGGGCGTTTACGCTTCCCCGTCAT
Source organism: Ambystoma mexicanum (assembly GCF_040938575.1). Classification (NCBI taxonomy): domain Eukaryota; kingdom Metazoa; phylum Chordata; class Amphibia; order Caudata; family Ambystomatidae; genus Ambystoma; species Ambystoma mexicanum. The sequence goes on from NC_090922.1 coordinate 45,234,830, forward strand.
CAAGCACTGCTAGGAATGACGCGGTCACTTCACTGTCGTAACTCAACCTGTTTTCCGTCAGACATTCGACGACCCGTGACTCCTGCCTGAAAGGGAGGACACTCAAGAAGGGTTGTCGATTTCCCCCATGCGGAAAGCTACAACACCAAGGTACTTTGGGGTTGCAGAACTATTGGGAAGTCTAAGAGTGAACAATATATGGACTGGGCTTATATTTTTCTTTTACAGGTTGCCCAGGTGGGGGGGATCTCCACACAGCGCAGTGTTCTGCTTATTGTTCAACCATCCTGCTTTCCTTCCTCTCTCTACTGCTGGTTTCCTCTTTATTTTGATCTGTGTGTCACTCAGACCGTAGTGCACTTTAATAAGATTGAGTAATGTTAGTGGTACCACTTTAGAATTGTACATATTTACCATTGTTGATTTTCGGAGTACAAAGTGAGTTATCATGATCGTGTAAATGACTTTGAATATTAATTATATGAAGACTGTGTTTTAACCGATACAGTGTGTGGACATTCCTTCGTGGGTGCTCGGGGACTACACCAGCTTGCATCACCTCCCGAGAAGCTAGGCCTTGATTGCTCGTCCATTGCTACCGTAATAGAGAATCTTGGCAGGGGTCTCTGTGCCTCCCCTCTACCATATAGAGAGCGGAAGTGCAGACCCCCCTCCGGTCTTTACAATGACATTTGACTCGTTTGGGATATGTTTAAGCAAGAAAGAATTGAGTTTTTAGAATGTGAAGTTGAAAGGGTGGTTTCTTTGTGATTTCATGAGCTTGCAGTGCAAAGGAGAGAAGGCCACTACAAACTACAACCAGGTTTATTTCACTGAAGAGGAAACGGTGGATGAGGGCTATAAACTGGATGGTCAGCAGAAATGAAGGGCATGTTCAGAGTCTGCCAAGATAGATTATTTTCGTTTTTGAGGCATCGAGGTATTGAGCATCCAATCTTAAATCGGATTTATTTCAGTTAGTCTTCCAGCTTTTTGTCAGACTATCTGCAGGGCATCCACATAGGTTTGAAAGGTTGCAGTGTGTGGTGTGATGGGGTCTGCTAAGGGTATCAAACTAATGTTGAAAAGCCAAGGAGACCAGATCGATCCATTGCAGTGGTGGACTTGCACCTTTGTAAATGGAGAAGCTGTTTTTTATAGAGGAATGAGCCTGACCTGAACTACAGCTCTCGCTCAGGAAGGAAGAGATCCACTTTAAAACAGTGCTTGAACGCTGAAGGAGGTTCCTAAGTCAATGAGGAGCGTAGTTGCCAACATATCTAGGAGAATGAGAATGGTAGGGGAGTTATAATCCAGTGACAATACAATTTCGTCTCCTTTTTAGAGAATAGCAGTTTCTGTGCCTCTAGCTGGATTGAACCTAGATTTGTTGTCATGTTCGAGGTTGTTGGACTATGTGTTTTTTTCCCCTAATGAATTTGCCATTTAAGGGAGCATTTGCAATGGGACAATGATTTACAGAAAGGTTAAGTTCATCAATGGCTTTTGAGAGGAGGACAGTTGAAGGTTTTTTGATCAGTGTTGAGGAAAAACGCCGGACTCCATGAAGATGTTAACCAAAGAAATTAGAGCGGGTGAAAGGATAGACCATGTTGTCTTGGCAGGGCAGGGACCAACCTAATCTGACAGTGCTATCGTTTTTTTTAACCTTGTCATGAGATCTAGCTGGGAGTCGAGCTTACAAAGGGAATTTCGTTTTTGGGGCCGATTTAGGAGGGACAAGCAATCTAGCCAGACCGAAAATAGTTTTGTTTGATGCTTTCTAACTTTTCAACAAAGGTTGACGAGTCTCTGTCTTGGGATACAGTTGGCGTAGATGCACATTAAATTGGAGTTCTAAGAAGACCACATATAATTTGTCAGAGGGATCAGTAGACAGAGGCTAGCATAGAAACCTTTTAAATCTGTAATGCATTTTTTATTTGTCTTCAGTAGTTTTGCGCCAAAGGTGCCCAAGGGCTCAGTAAAACCTGTGTAAAACAGTACATTTCTTCTTTTTGAAAGGCTTTACTTCCATGCTGACGACGAGGGTGGGGACATAAAAAGATCTTTTGATCTTATGATGCAAAGTGGTGGAAAGGATCTTAGGGGTGGCCTGTGCGAAGGTAGGATTTATGAAGGTTTCTAAAAAAAAGGGGCACTAGTCCCTCACTTCATGGGTCTAATCGGTGTGGTCCCATTGTCTGATGTGGGGGTGGGTGGGGCAGATTCAGATCTTTTCAGTACTGTTTTGTAGCAGACATGGAGAGCTCTGACCAGTACATTACGAGTGGAGCGACAATCTAGCTAGATATTGATGTCATCCATGACCAGGATCATGTATTTTTTTTATTTTTATTTTTTTTTAATTTTTTTTTTTTATTATTTTCAAACAACAAACAACTTCTCACCCACATTAGGGTGGAATTAGCCTAGCCATGTCCCCCCTCGACTTCCCCCCTACCTCCACCCCCGCCCCCCGGCCCCTATATTGTGTATACTCCACCAGGTCTATGAGTATGCAATCGAGTCAGCGGTTGGTATGAGAAGGGAAACTTCCCTTGTTGTCATTAACGAGAGGATACTGCTTCTACTGAGAAATGGTCGGCGAGGCAGGAGCCCCCGCTGATTCATTCATCAAAAAGGTTACTAAGGGTCCCCAGATGTCGGGTGGGCGTGCATGTTGTGGCAGCAGCTTAATGAAATCTGTTTCGACATCTTGGCAGTAAAGAATATCTCTGCGCCATGCAGTGACTGTTGGGGGAGGACCACGGCTCCATGCCATGGCGACTCTTCTGCGAGCCAGTGTCAGTAGGATGCCTGCTAGCTTTCTCGTAGGGGCCTTCAACAGTCTGGTCATGCCCAACAGCGCTGCCGTGTTGGCTGGGAGAATCGACTCACCGATTATCTTACTCGTGATTTCCAGCACCTGGGGCCAGAATGAGGCCAGTTTAGGGCAGTCCCATGCTAGATGAAAGAAGTTTGCAGATGTCAATCCACACCTCTCACAACTGAAGGATGAATTTGGATGCTGTATTTTTGCTTTGGCTGGTGTAAAGTACGTTTGGTGCAGGTAGTTGAAGTGGATTAACTTGAGGCGGGTATTGAGAGCAATCTTCTGTGTCTGTCTAAGGATAAAGGACCAATCGGTGTCGGAGAAAGTTATATTTAGGGCCCTTTCCCATCTAATCTTGGCTCGGGACACAGTGGGAGATGTGTCTGTAGTGATGGTTCTGTAGATCTGAGAGAGGGGTCTCCCTTCACCCTGAGACTGAATTACTGAGTGTAAGAGTTGCCATGTTTGGGGTTGTTGTGGAAAGGTAGGAAGGATTGCTCGCAGAGTGTGGCGTACCCTGAAGTAGATAAAAATGTCTAGCGAGGTAGTGCCACCTTTTTCCTTCGCTTGATCGGGGGTCAGGAAACTGTCATCAGTGAATAGGTCCCCGAGGTTCTTAATTTGAAGTTTCTCTAGCCATTGGAGGTACACTTTTTCGGACGTCAACGAGATCCCTGGTATGAATTTTGCAGGTAGGAGTGGAGAGTATCGAGTGACGATGTTGTGTTTCTGCGCTAAAAGCTTCCATATCTTGTACGTTGTTAAGATTACATTCATCGTGTCGTTGGGGACCGGGATTTTCCCGAAGATGACTGCTCTCAGTAGATTCGGTGAGGCTAGGGCCCTCTCAATCTGGACATGTGGTCTGACAGGGTTTGTGGCGTACCAGTGGCTAAGAAATTGCGCCTGGGCCGCCCAGTAGTACCTCTCCAGATCGGGGAGCGCCAGGCCACCTTTCGTTACTGGGAGAGTTAGCGTGGAGTGAGCCACTCTGGCGGGTTTACCGGCCCACAGTAGTTCCAGGACCAGACTCTTTAGTTTTTTCAGGAAGGGTTGTGGAAGTAGGATGGGAATGTTGGTGAAGAGATAAAGAAGTTTCGGAAGAATCACCATCTTGACAAGAGAGGTTCTTCCCCAGAGTGTTAGGGGTAGGGATTTCCATCGGGCCACCTTTTCTGTTAGGGACTTGAAAACCACCTCGTAATTGTCCCGGAATACTTCTTGGTGATTTAGTGACATTTGGATGCCTAGGTATCGCACCTTGGATGATTTCCAGGTGAGATGGAAGTCGTCCTGAAATGGCTGAGTCGCCGGGGTGAGCGGGAAGATAATTGATTTTGTTTGATTTTGAGGCCAGATGCTGCCCCGAATCTGATCACTTCGCGCATGATGGGGTTCAGATTGTCGATTGGGTCTCTTATGTAAAGAACCACGTCATCCGCGTACAGCGAGATGATGAGTTTGTGTGGGCCTATGACCAGACCTCGGTGTTGACTATGCTCGCGAAGATTGGAGGCAAGGGGTTCCATTACTAGGGCGAATAGTAGAGCTGACAGTGGGCAGCCTTGCCTGGTACCCCGTTGTAAGTTGATGATGGACGATCTAGCTGTGCCGACTAGTATGTTGGCTGTAGGTTTAGAGTATAGCAGGGAAACTAGTTTAATGAAGCGAGCCCCCAGGCCCATCCTGGCGAGTACCGAGAATAGAAATGGCCACTCCACCGAGTCGAACGCTTTTTCAGCATCAAGAAGAAGAGCAATGGCTTGTTGGGCTGGGTCCAGTGCTCCCATCACTCCAAGTAGTCTCCTAATGCCGAATGTGGTATTGCGGCCCGGTATGAACACCGCCTGGTCTGCAAGAACTAGAGCAGGCATTAGTGGCATCAGTCTGTTCGTTAGGATTTTTGCTAGAATCTTGTTGTCTAGATTTAGGAGGGAAATGGGGCGATAGGAAGCACAATTATCCGGTGGCTTGTCTGTTTTGAGCAGGAGAATCACATTGGCTTCACGCATGGTCTGGGGTAGGGTACCGTTCTCTAAGGCTTCCTCGTATACATCGGCTAGAAGGGGAGCAAGGGTAGGCGCGAAGGCTTTATAGAATTCCCCGGTTAAGCCATCGGGGCCGGGGGCTTTGGTGTTCGGAAGTGATTTAATTGCCTCAGCTATTTCTTCTGGGGAAATCGGTTCATTGAGGGGTTCCCTTAGTTGTGCCTCTGCCCAGTATAATTCAGTCTCCCTCAGGTATCTCAGTGGGGCATCAGAATTTCCGGGGTGTTGGGAACTATAAAGCTCCTGGTAGAAGAGCCTAAATTCCTCTGCCATGTCGGCATCTGTGTTCGACGTTCTTCCCTGTTGGCTGCGAATCTCTGTAATAGGCGTCGGTGTGTGGTCAGCCCTCAGCAACCTCGCCAGGAGAGCTCCAGGCTTTTGCCCCTCACCGTATTGCCTGACTACCGTGCCACGGTGGAGAAGTTTTAGTTCGCGCTCGGCGAGTGTATTAAACTTCAGCAGTTCTTCTTTCAGGGTAGCTTTCGTCTTCGGTTCGTCCGAATCTCTGGTTTTGCGTTCGAGATCTTTGAGGCGGTCCTCGCAGGTTTTGAGTTCGCGTCTAATGAGTTTGACGATGCCGTTCTCCTTGGCTTGGCATACGCCTCTTACGAAGCATTTCAGAGACTCCCATAGCACTCCGGCCGAGGAGACTGACCCCACGTTGGCTCCGAGAAAGACTTCGATCTCCTCTTTTAGCTCTGCTGCGAAAACCGTGTCCAGCATGGAACCTGTCTTGAAGCGCCAATTCTGTAGTCTGGGGACAGGCTGGGAGGGGAGGAGACAAAGGACCATTGGCGAGTGGTCTGATAGAGTCCGTGGAAGGATGTGACCGGGACCGGGCTGTAAGGGGCCTGTTCTGGATGTGAACAAGTAGTCGATGCGAGAGCTGGTATTATGGACCGCTGAGTGAAAAGTGTAGTCCCGCAGATCTCCGTTAACTGTTCTCCAGGCGTCCTTTAAGTCAAAGGCGCGGCAGATTTCTGTTATTTGCAAGCTGGCTTTAGAGGTCTGCTGAGACGAGGAGTGTGATCTGTCTTTGGCCGGGTCTATGACCGTGTTCATGTCGCCACCCCAAACCACCGTGGAATGTTCAAGTGAGGAGAGCTGCGACATCACCCAGCCAAAGTTTTCTGGACCATCTACATTGGGGGCGTAGGAGTTAATGAAGGTTATCGCGTTGCCTGCAATTATGCCTCTGACCAGTACGGATCTTCCTATGGAGTCTTTTGCAACGTGTGTGACGGAAATTGGTTCTTCTGTGTACTAGAATAGCCACTCCTCTAGAATAGGAGGAGTAAGATGAATAATATCTATGGCATCCCCACGACTTGGCCCATGTGCGTTCTTTCACGGGTGTTAGGTGGGTTTCCTGTATCATTGCCACATCAATCTCATGTCTCCTTAGGTATTGTAGGATTTTGCGGGTTTTGGAAGGGATGTTACCTCCCCTTATATTCCATGTCGCAACCTTGAGTGTTGAAAGGAGAAGAAAGTTTGGAATTGCGTTGGGAGTTCCTTGGTCCAACGGTCGTTATATAGTTTGGGGTGGAATGGTGGGCATGGAGCATATCGTGGTACATTACATGGAGCACGACGACAGGCAGCAGAGAGCGAGGAGCGAAACCGAGGGGAGGCAACTCGGGAGGGTGCTGGTCTCTCCTAATGAGAGATTTGCACTTAACAAGATCTGGCAGTGCCAGAAGGGTGGTTGTTAACCTGACCCTGAACAAAAAACAATAAACAGTCCAACAGCCCTTAGAACTATTCCCATTTCGCGGACAACCCCCAACATGTCTGACGGGATCCCCCTCAACCTGAGTGAGAAAACAGATGCTGTGCTCGGGGCGCTTGGGGTCCTTCCAAGAACTCTGCCCAGATGTTTAATGGTGGGTGAGCGTGTTCCGGCAGTTTGGGTATGTTTCGGAGCCTGGCTTGGGTTTTAAGGAGGATTCCTGGGGGCCTTCTCTCTTCGTGCGTGGGGTCGTTGAGGATTGTGAGCTGGGCAACCGTTACGGTCCAGAAATAGATGGACTTCCTCAGGAGAATTAAAGAAGTGGGTCTTTTCGTTGTATTGTACCCTGAGACGAGCAGGGAAAATCATGGAATATGCGAGCTTCCCTTCACGCAGTCGTTGTTTGGCGCTGGTGAAAGCTCTCCTCTGGGTCTGTACTGTTGATGAGAAATCGGGATAAATATGAATTTTGTCTCCGTCATGGTGTAGCTCTCCCTTCTCCCTTGCCAGTCGCAGGATGGTGTCGCGGTCTCTGTAATTGAGCAGCCTCGCTATGATGACTCTAGGAGGTGCGCCCAGGGCTGGTCTGGAGGACGGGGTCCTGTGGGCCCTCTCAATCATGAACATTTGCGAGAAGGAGTCTCGGCCGAAGAGGGAGAGGCACACGGACTCTACAAAGTCCTCCATCTTCCCTGGCGTAGCGTTTTCCCCGACCCCAACGATTCGGATGTTGTTCCGTCTAGAGCGACCCTCCAGGTCCTCGCACTTGGCCATTGTTGCGGACATTTGGCTTTCAAGTCGCGCGACTTTGTTGGAGAGGGATGTGGCACAGTCATCGAGGCTCGAGATTCTTTGCTCAGCGTCGTTTAGCCGTTCTGTATGTGTGTCTAGGCGATGTTGCATCAGATCGACTTTGGAGGATAGACCATCCATCTTGTTATTTAGACTCCCTATGCCTGCTTTTAGATCTAGGAGTTCTTTTATTTCCATCGGATAGCTTTCGGCTACTGGTTGACTGGAACTGCACGGTGACGGGTCATCCCCTTGTTGTGGGTTTGGGGTTTTGGGTGCAGTGTTGCTGTCAAATGTCAGCTTCTTTTGAAGTTTGTCTACTTTGCCCATCTTGGCGGGTGAATGTATGCAGTCTCGGCGAAAAGGGTCAGCGGTGGCGAGGTGGCTTGTAGTTGCCGCCGAGACCGAGGGAGATCTGGCGTTAGGTCGGTGGAGGTGCGACCCCTAGTAAGGTATCAGGAGTTCTGGGGCGAAGTGGTCCTAGGGGTCCCAGGTGTCTTATGGGCTTCTTCGTGGACTGGAGGTAGTTCAGCCCCCCGAGCCGCCGCCACCCACGGCCAACCGTGCCTGCGGCCACGTTTGGGGGGCGCAGCAATCTACTCTCGGGGCTCTCGACGAATCCGGGCACGTACCTCAGGTCTTCATCTGTCGGGCGGGCGTCCCAACGTTCCACCGCTCACGTCGCTGCCTCCCGGATCGGTGCGGCCCTGCACGATGGCTCACCACGGGGTCTGTCGGCGAGGCGGTCCCAGGAAGGATGGGGGGCAGCTGGCTGCCTGCCGGGCCCCCGGCGGTCCCACCAGCACCGGCCTGGGCCCTGTGTCCGGAGCGCCGACGCCCCGATCCGGAGGGGGGGGGGCTCCGCAGGCACGCGTCGGGACTCACGTCGGCCCCGAACCTGGGGGGGGGGGCGGCACTCCCCGAGGGCCGCCGGTGTCTGTGGGTGATGGATCTCCGGAGCAAGGAACGATCGCTCAACGGCCTCTGCGAAGCTGCGCCCCGCCCCTCGGCGTCCGCCCGGCGCCCGGGGAGGCCCCGGCCTTCGCGCCGGTGAAGTGGTGTGGGGACTTGGACTGGCCGATTCTTCCCCAAATTTCGGCAGGGAGTGTGCGGAGCAAACAGAAGCAGGGAGAAGTCCTCTAATTTCCAAAATGTAGCCGGGAACCGCAGGATTCAACAGGATTTATTACGGGCAGAGCGGGAGTTCAGGTAAGAGCGGCCATCTTGGTTGGCCCTCTAGCGCCCCCTATGTGACCAGGATCATGTTTAAAAATGTAACCCGCCCATTTGTTAGCAAAGAGCATGGAGATACTGGGTTATCGGGATTGACCATGCCTTTGCAAGCAATGCTCTTGAAGGGGGAGTTGAGGATGGAAGGAGTCATGGTAGGGATGGATGAAGAGGAGACTAAGGCAAAACCACCACCTCCAAATTTGTTCATCCTGTTGCTCACAAGGATTTTATAGCTCGCCAGGAGGTGTCCCTATAGCCTTCCATGTGGTTCAGCAGTCTAAGAGCCTTGTGTGTGTGTGTGTGTGTGGTGTGGCCGTGTGCTCTGTTTTCAGGAATTCTCATCCGTTCGTCATTCTCAAGATCCTCCAAAAGCATACATGCCAACCCTCCCGATTTAGGCGCGAGACTCCCGATTTCTTTCATTAAAACTAGTACTATTTGTTACCGTCTCCCGCCACAAATCACAATTTCCCCAATGCATTCCTATGGGGAAAATGCATTCTCACGATTTCGGTGCTGAAATCTCCCTCTCAGGGGCTTCAGAATGTTGGCATGTCTTCCAAAGGTAATTGACATTTGCTGCATGTTTCTTAGGTGAGCTGGCCTTCAGTGTAGCAATACTAAAGGAAAGCTAACGGTTTGCAAAATCATGCTTGTGGTACCATGTAGGTGGAAAACAATCCAATCCAATAGCTGGGATGGGGAGCTGACGCCACCAGGTGCCTGCATCATAGGGAAAGACTGGGCTGGTGAGAGAGCAACAGTGTGGGGTGAGAAGAGAATGGAGAGATAACCTTCATTGCGTGATACATTGGCTTTAAGGAAGCAAGTGTCCAAAGCTACAGGGTGGGCTCCTAAGGCTGCCCTGCACCATAATGGTGCCATTCTTGTATGTGTTTTGCTAGTTCCAAGTACACTGGGGTGAGTCATTGGGAATACTCAATTCTTTTACCACAATTTATTTCTGGGCACAAAATGGGAATGAATTTAATACAGATCTGTTTTACCACGCAGGTGGGTAATAGAAATGAAGAGTATGTCCTTGTCATGCTCTCTAGAGGTGACATTGACTCCAATCAGCAGCCAGTTTAGTATAATTTCAAAACCTGCCTGTCTTCGTTTTTTTTAGCAGGTTCCAAACCGTTAGCCCAAAATATAATAGTTGCACATCCTGTGGGGTTATGGAAGATGTGTACAAGCGAGAAAGCAGTGGAGAGGCAAAGTGTTGTGATGTTTGTAGGGAGGGGGTTGGGTGTGTGGGTGTGATAACTTAGCCTACACTTGGGCTTAAGCATAGATTCAAGGCAATATTGTGGCCCGCTGCGCTGGTTTTCCTGTGTTAATGGGGTCGTGACCATTCAGGAATAGGATAGGTTGAAAGATAAAGCGAGTTTGGTATTTGGATTGGTATGGATAATGGTTTTGATATCCCACCGCACTGTTTACTTCAATTTGCTGGAGTGGGCTTTGTACTCCATATGCAGGCAGTGCTACTTGGCCTGCTGGTTCTCAAACTCTGGATTGGAACCCATCTTGTGGATCCCCTCTGGCTGGTGGGTTTCTCTTGCTGCACGTGCGGGGTACATTTTATTTACCATTTTATTTCTTTGGGCCTGTTTCGTATATTGTTCCAATCTCTTTCTTCCACCTTTGAACGACTTATATGAATAGACCTAGTACTTATGTGCTAAGTTAGACTCCTGAAATTCTGTGTCCTGGAAGGGCAGCCAGCTTTTTCCTTTAATGTGTTTTTTCATGTGTATTTGCTTGTTGGTGTTGCGACGAATTTCAGGTATTCACCCCTTCTCACCAAGGGGAGTCCTCCCGTGAGGCTCGGGAGGTGAGCCTGCTCCTTAAAGCCCTTCCTAGGGGTTGAGGCAAATGGTACTTTATCGGGGGACTCTTCCCCCTTTGGGGACAAGGACTCCTGTTCCTGTGAGGAACTCACAACACCAACAGATGTAATTGCTTACATGGGGACTACCTGACAAGCCTCAGAATGTGGCATCATTATCTTTGGCTGAAGGCACTGCAAGACGAAACCTAATGGCACCAGAAAAGGAAGATATCTCTATAATGTGAGACGCATATATAACTGCCGAGGAGGAAGAGAAGCCTGATATGCAGGGGAAGCCCCCTGACATCATTATGCAAGTTGGAGGCAGAGCAGAAGTTAGTTGCAGAGCCTGCAACTTCTGGAGAGAGGGAGAAACCGAGGGCAAGATTCCAGAGAACTAGCGCATGCAGAAACGAGAAGTGTCAGTTTCTACCAAGAGACATGCAAGCAACCCTGTGGGCAGGATGCTGCACGAATGCCACTAATACCGCCCGCACAGGAAGCGAGGGCCGCTTCACACTAGCAGCGATGGTATGAAGCAGGAGTCCACCGCGTACCTGAGAATGAGCAACCGAGCAGCAGAGGGAGAGCAGTTCTGAGAGGGAGCAGAGTCCAACCACCAGCCCCTTCCAAATAAGAGGTACCTGTGGGACCTTTGGTACCGGGCCTCCTGGGAAAAGTGGGAGAGACGTGTGATATTGTTATCCCTCAGAAGAAACTCATCCCAGTAGTAACACCAGTTATCAAATACAGAACAATCTCATTTAAGGAACAAACACCCTAGAAGAGAGTTAGTTTGTTATTGATTATTGACTTTTTGGTGAGTTGTAAATGGTGTTCTCTGTTCATCTGTACAATAGAGGGGCAAGTACATTTTCATGCCTAGCTTGAAACATTTACCCCTGCCCTCCACTATTGTACTCTTAATCCTCATGGTTTATACTTTGTTTGCTGTTGCTGTTATTCTAATCTCTGTTTTGCCATTTTGCGACAATGTTTCTTTATGGAGGACTTGCATGGAAGTCATGAGCTGTTTTACCCCTCTTATGAGGGCTCCCATCTTGGTCTTGTGGCAAGGCTGAGACACCAACCCTTTTATTCTGAGGACTAACACTCCCATGCTTAAACTCAATCCCTTGTGCTTTGGGGTCTAGAGGTTTTCTTTCCCAACTCTGCTTTGTCCAAAAGGGGCTCCTACGTTCTCCTTCCTTGTCCTCCTTTGTCTGTTCTGCTCAACCATTCATATAGTCACTTCCCTGTGCAGCAGATGCCTTTGGGATGGTTTATCTACCTATCCTTGTAGTTCTGTGACCCTTGGAGCACACGTGGCTCTTGGCAAGGAGCCGTGTTCCCCATGAGGGCTAGTTACTGCGACTGGCCCACATTTGATTCTCCCTTCCCACTGTCTCCACTTGTAGAGTTTGTGTACCAACAGGGCATTCAGCACGCACCCCTCCCCCTGTGAGAGCCTGGTAGGTAAGCGTGTTGCCAGCCAGATTGTGGCTATGATCTGGTATGCCTGCTCCTATATCATGGGGGAAGCATCATCTCCTGCATGGCTCTACTTTTGGCACATGTGCCACTGGACTGTCAGGATGCCTCCAGTTCTCCCAGTGGAGCTGCATCTCCAGCTACTACTGGATCTAATGCCTAGTTCCCTGAACAATCTCTAGTCCTGATATGATATGGAAGTCACAATGTTTAATCATTGTAATGACCATTTCACCAGTTCTTTAATGTGTGTCTCGTCTTCGTCATTAACTTTCTGTTTGGCTCATGTTCTTTTTTGTGCACATTGACGTGGGCAATTTGGTCCCTCCAATGACACATGTATGAGCTGGAGCTTTAATAACTTGCTGTTTTTATTTTTAAAAGTACATGTTTTGCCAATCTATAATACTTGTGATTACTAATTTATTTGTCATACAAATGTGATCTTTAATGTGCACCTATTTTGAAAGTGTCCTTTCAAATTCAAGGACAATGTTGCTTTGCTCTTTTGTAGTATTTTAATAAAAAGCATTCGCTGTTCAGTATTGTCAAAGTATTCTGGATAGGCAAAATAGGGACAGCCTGCAGCAGTGACCATTGCTTCCAACCTGCATGTATACTTAAAAGGTAGTCCTTCATTTGTGTACCTTTTTAAAGAAACAAATACTGTTGTTAAAATGTCTCCAATGCAAGACTGGTAGATAATGTCACATTTGGTGGAGTGTGTGCCTAGAAACCCACCCTTTGATTTTTCAGGAAACCAATTGTTTACTTTGTTGGTACACCATCCAACAAAGGGTATTTTTTCATTTTGACATAAGAAATGATCTTTTGAAAGATGTGTTGCCATCTACCTGCACCTATAACCATCCCTTCTTTGGAGGGTAGAGAGACTGGAGAGTCTTTGATGGATACTTGTTTTTTTTTTAATTAGGTTTAGTATAAGGGCCACAGAGATAAATTTCTGCCATACATGCAGTTACATTGAGTGTCCTTGGGGACGAGCGGAGGGGTACACAGGGAGGGAGAGAACTAGTGAATTTTAATGTAAGGTTGGCCTTAATGGTGGTTTGCTAAGTGATTTGGTGATGTTCAGTACTTTTCCTCTAAACTCCATTTCAATTTAGTAGACAGTTTATTTATTTTATTTATTTATTACATTTGTTACACGCCCAGACCCTGGGGTATCACGGCAAGGTTACAGACAGTTTGGTAATAATTGGTCAGGTGAAGTAAATTTCAATAAATAAACATGTACAAATATATACATAATGTGAGCAGTGGTTCACAAATCCCTCAAAGTAGAGGGCGCCCTTTTTTGGACATGCCATTAAAATCCTTTAAATATATTTTGCTTTCGTAGGGATGCAGGTGGATGCCCTACATTTGTTCCGTAACATAAAAGGTTACTACTATATACATTTGTCATGTTCAGGATTTTCAAATGCAATGCTTACGGTTAATAATAAACTGTTTTTATTTTGTAGAAGCGACTGAGGGATGCAGTCATAGTCCTTGGAGGCGGAGGCATATTTTTTACTTCCTATTTGACAGCAAATGGTGATGAACGATTCTATGCTGATCTGCTAATGCCCACCCTCCAGAAGCTTGTGAATCCAGAGCTAGCCCACTCCCTATCAGTCTGGATGATGTCCTGGGGGTTGGTCCCCCGCTCCAGAGACAAGGATTCCAGTGCCTTGGTATGTGCCACAATGCAAGAACTACTTGCTCACATTTTATCTGTCAACATTTTCCAACATTTGCATTGCTTATGTCCCTGATTAGCAAAGGTGGAAGATTAGATGTTTAGCATGGACTATCTGTCCTCCAAGAGTCTGGCGGAGGGAGGACCCATCGATTTTGTGGGTAATGACTAAGCAAAACATCTCTCAAGAACATAACCGCTCTCTCTAGTTTAACCCATCCAAAAGATATCCACCCTGATTCAGGGAATTATTTGCGCGTAAAACGCACATTTGCGTGGCACTCCCAAAAAAACCCGTTTGAGGTATGGGGATTTTCGGGAAGAATGGCGCGCAAATGTGCGTTTTACGCGCAAATAATTCCATAAATCAGGGAGATAGTGTGATACAGCAACACCCAATCGGAAAAGCAACACCCAATCGGAAAAGCATTTTATATATACATTTATATCAGAACGTAGTCTGTCATATATGAAGTTGGATTCGTGGCGTAGGACTAGGCTGTAACTTGGACATTTTTTAATGGTTTATCCTTTCATTAGAAATAATTGATTATAATGAATTAGTTTGGTAAATCTATCTAATGGTGGATGGTTCGTTATAGTTTTCTCACTTTTATCCCGTTTTCACTATACTGGTTCTAATACTTTAATTTGTGGAAATGGCTAGCAATTATGGAAGAACTGAAGCTGGATGAAAAATAAATCCCACTACTTTTTTTCTACCTAGAACATGCAGAAATACTTTTAGGGCAAACTAAATGTTTCTTCATTCCTGGGTAGTATTAATTGGAAATCCTTTGTATTGGTGTGTGTCATGGCTACAGGTAGAAGTGGTTGGTACAAAGTTGGCTTAAACAAGGCTTTGCTTTCATTGTTTACTTCAATTGTTTTAGCATAGTAGCCTTTGTTTTGTGGCTAGTGAGTTTGCATGATTTGTTGGTCTGTTTCTGAGTAAGCAATGTTGGTGTTTAGATCCTGCAGATCAATTTTTGGGGAGTGTGGGGAAAGAATCTGATGAAGTTATTTTCAGTTTGAGTAGTGAATCTATGATCAGGGGTGGGGAGTTTTTAAAATAAACCTACTTGTCCAAGGGACAAAACACAAATCAAAGCTAGTTAGAACTAGCCAGTGTCAGATTGTGTGAAATGTCATATCGGTCATGAAGCAGACATGGAGAGATATTGTGATTGTAATCGTGGGTTGTGAACTGGGAGCCATTGTGGCATGATCTTACAAACTATGCTTGTGGACATCTTTGCTTTTTTAAACTTATTTTACTTATTGGGTTTTTATAATGAGCCTATACAGCAACTGGTGTTTCAAGGTGCAACAAGACAAAGGGGTAAGGGGGACAGGGATGAAGAATAACAGTCCTACTTGGCCTTGTGTCACATCCCTGGGGTATCGCACAACCCCTTCCTAGCCACGGAAGCCGAATGTAGTTGACCCCTCCCACCTTGGTTGGCACGGCTCCTGATTTTAGTATATACAGGTACCAGAAGGCAGCCAATGGGGGGGAAGAGGGTTAGGGAGAGGTTATGGATATGTATGGGGTGTTAGTGTCACCGGGAAAAGGTTTAGGAAACTTGCAGTGGGATAGGGAAGGGAACATAGGGGAAGTAACATACATGTGCACAATACTGGCATAGCCAATGCATCAACAACCTGGTTTTACCTAACCAGAATCCTTCTTGATTAGGACCTATTCCTGTATTCCTGTTCACCCTCTAAAAGCAACAAACATAAGCACATTGAGCGTTATGGATGGCCATAGATAACTGCAACACATACATGATGGACATTAGTACAAGTAACAACATACATCCTGTCTCAGTATGGTACACTCATGAAAATAACTCGGAAAACCCCTCCTGCCATGTCAGCCGGTGAAGGGTGCATATGCTCGAACATAAATGACTCGTGACTGACATGACATGACATGACATGAAATGAAGAAGCAAGCAGCCACAAACAATGTAGGATTTCCTCCTTGTTTCACTAACACTGTCCTTTTCCACACTTAGTAGCCCTGGGCGTTCCTATTCCGCAAGTCGCAGCGTGTCCCACATGCATTTGCAAGCTTTTCTTTGCGGGAACAAACATGTGCTGTAATCAACCCGTTGGCAGGATAATAATGAAGAAAGGTCTTTGTCATGCGGGAAAAGTGCATGACGCACCACAGAAATGTTTAGAAACACTTAAGCACACGCATAACCCAGAACACTTAACTGAGGCCTGGGGGGTGGGGGAGGAGGCTCACCGGCACCTCCCCAGGCAATGTTTCTCCTGTGTTGACAGCCACACGCCAGGTTTGCACTGAGTCCCAAAGGGACGGACAGTGCTGCAACTTCTTCAACGCCCGGCCCGAGTCCTCAAAAACGCTCAACAAAATACTCTGCTTCCCATGGGGGAACTGATTTTGGCAATCTCAACGCCTCGCCCGGTCCAGCAAGCCTTCAAATCTCGCACATCCAGCTTCCCTCCTCTAGCCCGTGCCTGCACGCCAACCATCACCAACAGGCAGCATGGGCCGGGGAGTGGCTTAAGTAACCCAACAAGCAGCACACCTGCTCCCTTCCAACTGCCAACAGGGAATCATGGGAAATGTCTTTTTGCTGAATTGCCTGAAAGAGCTCCCCTGAGCTGCCGTACACCCCCTTTTTTCCCTCGCACCTTGTGACATTCGGATCGTGCAAGTGCAGTAACAAGAAGTACAAGGGAGTGGAGGAGGTGGGTGGGAAGTGCTGGTCAGAGCGGAACGCGATACTGCTTTTATTTGTTGTAGCATTTATAGCAGCACCCAAGACCCTAAGATATTACTTAGAAAAGCCTTAAATGATTATGAACAAGAACATATAATTATGAACAAGAACAAATCTGAAAACGGGTGCGATTTTTAACATGCCTTCACGCTTTCAACTTGAATTAACAGAGTGTGAAGGCCGGTGAATCACCCAAATGGTAGTTCCTTTTACTGCATAAAAAAATGTATTCCCTTCATGGCAGTCATCTCCGGTTTCAGTGCTCTGCTCAATCGCGACAGTCTTTCTCCAACTTTCCCCTGGGAATGAGTTTCTCTGGATCTATGAATGGATAGTGAGCTATAGAATTCACAACTTCATAAAGCGTGTATGAAAAAAATACAACACGAATGTTGCCTAAAAAAACAACAGACGAAGTCTCCACCAACTGAGCCTGCATACATTAAATGCATGCACTCTCCTGCCACAAAGCTACAAGACTCAAATCCTGTTCACTTTGCAGCTCCAAGGATGTCACTGCCTGGAAATATCTGTGCCCCCGGTTCTCTCTTCTGCATGCTTCTGTCTAACAATAAGCAAGCACTGTAGCACTTTCATATCAACAGTTCTTTCAAACCAACAGGTTTTGTAATAACAAACAATTTGAGAATGCACTTGCATCCAAATTTGGAAGCAGGGGCGAAAGTCCCAGCCCCCCAGGCGATTTAGGATGAGGCGGTTTTAGAAGGAGAATGGAGTGGGCCCACTCACAGAAGCCGGATTGTATTGGAAACGTAGTGAATTGTAACATTAGAATCACATGTGTAATGAAAGCGCCATTTTGAAATTGAGGCCTAGTGCCATGGCTATGCTAGTTCATTTCTATTCAGTCTCAAGGGTGAGAAGGTTGTGCATGCACATTTTACGCTTGCAGTCCTGGCAGCGTAGCTGAAGGTTAATTCTCTGTACATACGCACACAGTTCTTCATTGTGTCTTCTCATGCAGTGCATGCAACCCAGAAAGAATGTGCCCTGAAAGGCCAAGAGAGGGCTGCAATGGATCTTTGAAGAGTTATCCCACAGCGAAGGGGGTATGTGGGTTTTAGGCCGTTACTGTCCAGATCTGTAAGATATAGCGGCCTGAGACCCCAAAAGCCCAGGACACAAACATTTGAGTACATTGACCAGCCCCAGACCCCTGGTTATAAAACTGTAAAGTGATCAGTCGATCAGGAAGATCGGAGAGTAGGGGCAGGCTGCCCCCACTATTAGTTCATGTGATTTGTGCTGCGAGGTGCCAAGGGAGAAGGTAACGCATTTATGCTGCGGGTGGGAGAGATGTGGAGGCGCCAACATGTCTGGGAAAGGAGCGGAGGTTCACGTAGTTCTGAGACGTTATCATGACCTCAAAAGTAGCCTCCTCGCTCATGCCCTTGATAACCGGTGCGAAATTATGGCCTGTGTAAATAATTGCCAATTACTGTCTCAGTACTTGATGACGACAGAAGAAGATCCCCAACGTGGAAGAAGATGGGCAGAAGATGTTTGGACCAATCACATGGCATCCCGTATGGAGCATGCTATATGTGTATAGGGTCACACCAACCAGCTACCTGGATTTGTAACTTATGTAATGTATGCCACTTGTGACCCTGTACACGTTTATAAGATATGCCTCATGCTGTTTTTGCCAGAGCGCTCCGTGCCAGCAGAGTGCTTTGTTGCCGCGTACTTGCGTTTTTATGAGATTAAACCTTGTTCTCCTCGCAAGAGGTGGCTGTGCCTTTTTCCATAGTGGGTTGTATTTATTTCTGGTGTGAACGTTGAGGGGCTTCTGTACACATGCCATGACTTCCTCACAGCTACACTTACATAGCCGGACAAAAATCTTAAAAGTGAGCTGTTTACATAGATTTTTCTTATGTACCAAATACATACACTGATAGACCAAGACTGTTCAAACTGCAGCAGAAATTATTCCACCCTCAATCGAAGCCCTAAACTGCCCTCTTGCTTGAGCACTGAGACAAATCAAGTCAAGACTTACAGCCACGTGACAATGTCATGCACACATGTTGTTGGAATGTGATTGGACACTGAAATGTTGCTGGAGTTTTTTCTGTGGTCATGTGTGGGTGTGTGTCCACACCTACTATTACCACAGTAAAATGTCAATGCATAGCTGCAACAGACAGCATCACTAACCTGTGACTGAACGAAATCATTTGTCACTTGAGTAATCAGAAAGTGAATGTAATATTAAACCGAATATGAATCGCCAATGTAAACAATTGATGTTTACTGTCTTTTTAAACAACACTGCCACTTGGTGTACACCTGAGCAAATAACATGCTCTGATACCAGATCATACTTATCCAGCGGCCCAAATAGTATAAACATGTCCCTGACAACAAACTACTTGTCTCAGGAATTGGGTAGCAAGCTTTTCCACATCCCTGGGTGAAGTGGTACTGGGATGCGAGTGTCCCTCTTAATGCTTCAATGGGAGTGTTTTGCCATGTTGCTCTTAGGTCATATTACTGGCTACTCTGTGCTTTCTGCCACTCTGCCTGGCTGTAGACAGGCACCATGGGGAAAGACACCCGGGTTGAGGGCATGTCTGCATGTGAATCTGTTTCTTCACCCCCATAGGAAACCAAAGTAGCATTTCTGGCTGTCCACTAGTTTCTGAGGATTGAAGCTTCACTCTCCCCTAGAGTAGTTTTTGGTCTTCAAGTTTTTCCCATGTCTGCCAGAATGGCTTTTGTATGTTCATTTTACACATGGCGCCAATCATGTTGCTGTGTGGCCATTTCAGAACACTTTGTTTCAAATAATTAACAGAGACATTTGGGTGAGGTAGATGATCGAAGCACAGTTCAGAAGAAGTAGCTTGTGTAAGCGAGGACACTAATGCATACCCGGTGGATCATGGCAAAGTAACTCAAAATATCTATGGCTTCTGTTTATGCTGCCTGCTTGAGGACGTCCTCCTAAATTGTCAAGTTGGCTATTCTATTATCATGGACTGTATAGTGATTACATCTTACCTGCTGAGAAGGCACAGTCTGCAACGGCTCTGAAGACGGTTCGTCTTGCTGACACTGGTAGCAGCCCAGATAAGATGTAACCAGTGTACACAAGTGTTGCTTTTGTTTTGGATGAGTGCAGTTGCTATCTTTTGAAGACTCCCATGTGCCGGGTGTTTCTGTAGTCCACCCTGTAGGAGATGAAGCTGCAGATCACTGTTTCCAGATGTTTGAGGACCTGGAATAGCAGCTCTCTGGTGGCATCTTTGGCTGGATGGGTAGGTACTGCTGCTTGGTCATGTTACTGAAAATCCAGTATTCCTGTTGTAAGGTTCCACCATCTTCTAGAAGTTCTCTCTTCTGTTCCTTTCACTTCTGGCTAGTTGGTCCCACTCCTGTGTAGGCTGTTTACTCTTTGCCCGGGGTTCAAATCTTTTCATGACGGATCCCGTAAACTACACCTATAAGCGCTAAACTAACTGGGTTGTTTTAACTCTCCTGAAATGTCTTTTCAGGAACAATGAACATGAGTACTTGCTGCTGGGCCCTGGGTGGTGGCTTATTTGAGATACTTACCCCCAGGGGTCCCTGTGATCTTTGGGTCAAAGGTTTCTGCATTCCCCCATCGGCTACGTTTGTGTCATTAATTTATTGGCCCAAATCCTGCTTTCCTGCATCTCTTCCTGGGGCTGAAACCAAGCACTGGAGCTGTTGAAGAGTATCTTCTGCGGTTGACTTCACCGCAAAAAGAAGTGGGAGAGAAGTGGTTCATGGTGGAGGAGTCTTTTCTTGCTATTTACTTGGAGGTGGAGCCCCTGCCTGCATTGCCTGAATCCTCTATTTAATCGCCAGTTCAGCGTGGAGCTCGGCGCAGAGAAAGAAGTGGTTAATTGTGGTTTGTGGTGGTGCAGTGAACCAGGATCCCTGAACGCCAAACTCTGAAGTAAGCTTGCACTGATAACCTTAATACTGTTGCTGCACTGTCCCGTTCAGTACTTGAGTGGTGGGTTTATGGGGGAGGGGACTAGCCCCATTAGAAGTGGACATGGACACGCACAGGGCACCTCGGGACAGAAGTTTGCCGCCCAGAATACGGGATTGTTGCACTGCGGATTTAGGGTTTATGGTCTTAGCAGTATTTATCCATCTACCTGTTCCCTTCCCCACGCCGAACGATTCCCAAGGGATTTTACAGGAAACTGTTCGGGCCAGTAACTGGCAACTGGTTACTTGAGAGACTGCTTCTAGGTGGTCTAGAGTAAGAGACAATCAGCGTTTGTAAGGGACCCCCTGCTGTCCTTGTGGTCCCTTCCTAAGTGGCAGCTGCACTTTGGGTAGGGCGGGGGAGAGACGGACTAAGGATGCTCCCTGAGCTGTCGGGCGTGCACTGCCCTGTTTGCAGCTTTTGGACCTTGTATTTGTATTTTATTTATTTATATAGCACACCAAGCCCAAGTACATCTCTGCGCTTTCTTCAAGTGTTACACAGTAAGTTACATAGTACATCTGCGTGGGAGGTGTTCACACAGTGGGAAACAAAGTACATCTGCACACTAAGATACTCGGGAAGTTCTTCGCACAGATCTGGGTAGTATGTAAAGCAGTGATAAGCACTATAGATAGATGTACAGTGAAAGGGCACACTTGGAAGCACAATACAGAAAGTCAAGCAGGTAGTACAATGATTTATACAGCAGATAAAGATTGTAAACTAAGATGTAAGATACAGGGGGAGTAAAAGGGAGCTATTCTAGGAGTAAACGTGGGACAGTTGAGATGCTTCATGTGTAAGGCTGGGTGTGTACCAGGTGGCAGTCGGGGGTAGCGGGCAAGAGGGGAGTAGCCTTAAGGTGCCTCCTGAGTGAGGAGCCAGGATTTATTTTTTTCCTGAAGCAAAAGCAAGAAGGTTCTGTCCTCGTACCTAATAATCTGAAAGACGCATGGGTACTGCCACTCCTAAAAAAAAAAAAAAACCTTCTCTAGACCCCAACAATCCATCCAATTACAGACCTATCACAACGGTACCATTCCTACTAAAAATGCTACTAGACTGTGCAGCATATCTTCAGATACAGCAATATCTTGAATCCAACAATCTGCTAGGCTTTATACAATCAGGATTCAGACCCCGACACAGGGTTTATGGACTTTGCATAAAAAGAAATGCATCGATAGACAAATGCATCGATACAAATCCATTGAATGTAAATCCATCGAAATGCTATCTTTTACATGTAAAAGAACATTTCAATCTAAACTTGTCCATCGAATATAGGGATGGACAAGTTTCAATGGATATGTGCTTTTAAATGTAAAAGATAGCATTTCGATGCTTTTATTTCCCACGTTAAAACGTTACATGGAGCTGTCCAGTGCTGAAATTTCGTAACGTTTTAATGTTTATTGTATATGGGGGCGGGTCCCCTCGACACCCCTAACACCCACACCCACCGCCTTAACCCTAACCTAACCCTAACTGTAACCCTAGCCCTAACCCAACCCTAATTCTAACCCTTGCCCTAACCCTATTTCTAACCCTTGCCCTAACCCTAAAATCCATCGAATTTTATTCAATGAAAATGCATTTCGATAGAAAGTATTTTCGATGAATAGAATTTGATGGAGACGACTTGGATGAATTGGATTTCGATGTAAAGTCTAGATACCCCGACACGGGACAGAAACTGCGTTGCTCGACCTTAAGACCCAAATCCAGACCTTGAAAGACCATGGAAAACTGGCCCTACTTCTCCTACTCTACCTGTCAGCAGCATTTGATCTCGTGAACCACAACATTTTGTGCATACACCTTTCATCTGCTGCTTACTTCTCTGACCAAGCCAACACCTGGATTGAGTCATTCCTCAATAACAGATCAATGAGGGTCTTTACACCTTCAGGATCAGCCACACCCACGCCAGTCACCTGGGAGGTCTCTCGGGGGTCTTGTGTTTCTCCTACTCTCTACAATGTATTCACTAAGCCACTTTTTGATGCACTTGACTATCTGGGTGTCACTTACACCAACTATGCGGATGACACCCAGATACTCGTACCCATCACCGGCAGGACGCTTAACAACATATACCTCACCATACAAGCATGGATGGCAAAGCTCTGTCTTAACAACGATAAGACAGAGCTGATCCTCCTGGGATCGCCAGCTAATCTGAACAAACTGGACAAACTATTTTCATACTTCAATAATGACGGCAACACAATTAGTATCCAATGTCGTGAAAACTTTAGTAATCCACATTGACTCTGCCTTAAACTTAAACGGACAAATAAACGCCCTGGCTGCTTCATCTGCCTACACTTGCAAGCTCATCACTGCCTACTGCCCTTACCTGACAAAGCTCAACTGTCTTACAATAGCAAGAGCACTTTGCCTCTCTAAGCTCGACTTTTGTAATGCACTCTATCTAGGCACGTCAAAACAAAACCTCAACAAAATGCAAGTTATGCAAGCTAACACCTTAACAGCAGCCTTAAAAATCCATAGAAATCAACACATTTCAGACACGCTAAAATGGATCAACATTAATCAAAGAATTGCCTTAAAAACATTGTCCCTCACGCATAAGTGTTTATCTAACCATGCACCATCATACCTATCCAACACCATCTCAAAACACACCTCTACACGGCCCACCAGAACTGTACAGAAACATTGCGTTAACATACCACGATTTAAGTAACAACGGGCAGGCGGGGCTAGCTTGCCAGTCCTCGCTGCCAAGAAATGGAACTCCCTCCCTCTATCTCTAAGAGAGGAACCCTCATACCTTATCTTCCAAAAAAAGGTCAAAGTCTGGCTCCAGGAGCAAGACCTTAACTTGGTCGCATAACCTTGAGCCACCTTGTACATAGGTCTGTAAGACCTAAACCAAAAAATCGGCTATGCGCGGTATAAACTGTAATAATGTATCATGAGTCTCTTTTATATATATCCAGTCTGTATGTATCACTTTTTTCTACTTGTGTTTCATTCTGTGCAAATGTCTATTATAATTTGTCGTAACATGTAAGTTGAGCGCCCAGATGCCTTCGTGCACGGTGCGCGTTACAAATAAATAAATAAAACAAATAAATAAAAAGAAATGACAAAATCCGCCCTTAAAACATGAAATATTTATAGTCAAATAGAGTCTCAGGGTGAGGGCAAATGTTAACTAGCTCATAGTATGCCTTGTGCAATTATGAGCATATGTGCAGGCAATCGTCTTTGTCACAGCAGAAGAAATCAAACCCTGTGTTCAACAGTAGTAAAGTGGGGAGGGGGCCAGAGTCCGACTCCCCCGCCCCCCCTTTTTCCTACTGGGTTTCACAAGCCGAACAGGTACCAGGCAATGTGGGTTGCTAACTGTTGGTTGCACATCAAGATTCCACTGTTCCAATTTCAGTCTAAACTCAACCCGCCTATTCGAACACTGCCTTATACTACAGAAAGGAGTTTACTTATATAATCTTTGATCCATATGTCGGGTACCTTGCTCAAGTGAGTTGGTGGGGCACGCCATAACAGCTGAAGGACCAAAGTCTGATTCCCCCTGTGCCCCAACCCCATACTTGCAGGCTGTTCCTCCGATAGCTGGAACAAATGGAGTACATCGGTTGAGCCGGGTTCATTTCAATACCTGGAAACCGAGAGCTTACACCTGTCGTCTCTCCGACTTTTTACCTTGCAACCATGGACAGCTAGGGCTCCAAACACCCCCAAATGCCAGCTAACAGGGCACGCTCTTGGCGCAGTGCTGAGCCGTGGCGCGTTGCTGCCTAGTGGCGTACCAGCAAGGTGGGCGGCCTCCCAAAGTCCTAGTGCGGGGCTCCAAACAATGTGATTAACAGCAGGAATGGAGCAGGCTTTTTACAAAAATCTCAGAATGGCTTCAAGGCCAGTCTGATCGGTTATTGTTTTTATATGATAAAGTACATCATTAATGCTTCTAACATTATGCATATTTACTAGCGGCCTGAGAGACTGCCTTTTAAGTCGTCCACACAATGGACACCCAAACTTCAAAATGTTGTATGTCTTCCTCCCACCTTTCTGAGTACATATAATTCCCAACCACCATCCTCCAACAAGCTGTAAAGCTAAGCAACGGTAGTATATAGTCTAATTTTTGTCATTAAACTTTTCATATTATTAGATGGAATATTCAAATATGGTTCCAGACCTTGAGTACATTTATTTCTCAGGTACTCTACAGACAAGTTATTTGTGTGCACAAGCTTCCCCCAATGCCTTCAAATACCACTTCTCATATGCAATGCAAACCACAGTTTTATAATGCAAACTGTATATTACAAGGATTATTCTGAGACTGGACAGGCCCAAGCTTGCAAGCATTCTTTTAATATGGTTGAGACACGTAATTTCTATAGCACTGTGGACAAAACGTCACGTAATGGTTCAAGATAGCCCAACAAATTTTAGGACTGGTGCAATTATATAACCAAACTCCAGTCCTAGAATATTTGGGGAAAGTGTTGGATAGTGCCTTTTAAAAATAAAAATATCTAATCACTTTCAATGTGATTCAGTGTTATGGTTTTCGTTAATCACTGGATACCGCTGGGACATTCCATACATTTAGCAGTTCTAGTAAAGGCTTTAATTTGGCTGTTAGATATACCGTTTATACCTAGTTCTAAATCAGATGGAGCGCTGCTGGGCAAACCCAGCAAACGTTTCAAGATTTTGGTTCTCTTCCTTTTCAAGTGATATTATATTAGAAGGACCCCAAAGTTCACTGCCATAGGCAGCAGCAGAAAAAGCTTGCTCAAGCGGATAGCTCAGGGGCAACATGCTCGCCTCGACACGGAGCAACACAGGTTCGATCCCCGGGTCTGCGCTTAGAAACCTCTGGGTATTAAGCGCGATATAAATACCCTGTGATATCATTTCATACACTTTTGTTGCATGCAAAAGTGTGCATCCACCATAACGCTTAGAAAAATTAGCCTCTATCATACCTCTTCTTGCTGAAGTTGTCCTGCTTTTGGCAATTTGGTCTACCCATTTTACTATTTTGTGTAGATACACCTAGCTTGAACCTCCTCAATAGCAATCTCCTTAAGAATATAGGAAGAGGGGTAGTACCTCTGCTTCTTATTGAAAGAAAAGGTCATAGTCTCAGTTTTTAACAATTAATAGTCCATCCTTTTCCCCGACATATGGCAGAGATATTCAATTGGTGATGTAGTCCAGTAGGAGTCTTTGAAATTAATATGGCATCTGCAAATACAAGAAACCCCCCCACTTGTTCCCCCTAGGCTGGGGTCATCAGTTTCACTATTATTTAATTTTACTGCAATGTCCTTTATGTATAATGAGAACAGGGGTGGGGCAACCCACCCTTGCCTGACCCCTCCACTGATCAGGGGGTTGGTGCACTCTCTTAATGGACCCCAGTGAACAACTGCAACATTATTGTAATGCAATAAATATGTAGCATCAGTTAGCCAACATGGAATGACTAAATCACCTAATAAATTCCAAAGTTAGCTCCTTGGCATAGAGTCAAACGTAGTTTGTAGATGGATAAAGGCTACAAAGGGCTCCTCTGCAGCCATACATACTTTGTAGAAGGGTATCTGGTCATGCATCAAAAGCGGTGTCCGGTCAAAGGGTCGACTACAAAGGATCGAATGGTCAAAAGATCGACGCAATAGGGCCGAAAACAAAAGGATCGAATTTTTTTTAAAAATTATCTTTTTTTGGGGGGTTTTCGTTTAAGGAAAAAAGTGGTTTTTACCACAAAAACGGGGGATGGGAGAGGGACCCCCCCAAAAAAAAAATGTGATCCTTTTTGTTTTCGGTCCTTTTGCCTCGATCCTTTGACCATTCGATCCTTTGTAGTCGATCCTTTGACCTATAACCATCGAAAGCCATACGATTGAATGCATTTGCATCGAGAATTTTTTACATCTAAACTTAAAAAATGTGTATCAAATGAATGGTTTTGGGGGGTAAAGGGTTTTTTTGTTTAGGTGGATTTTTAACGGTGAAACACGGGGGTTGGGAAAAAAATAAAATGCATTCGATACAAATTCTTTAGATGGAAACAATTTGATGCAAAGGCACCTCGATGCAAGGGATTTGATGCAATGAACCATATACCTCGTAGAAGCATTAGTAGCCTAAATGCTTGGTCTGTAGTCAAAACCCGCATCCCTTTTCATTGTCTCAATTTTCCACTGTCAAACTTGTTCTCGCTGTCTCTTTCTGATAGATGCATTGCACATTGGGTGTAGTAGAGAATCTGGGAATTGACAGATAACGGGGAGAGGGCATTATGAAGCCTTCACTCATTACCATAATCAAGGTGCCATGGGTTCTGACATGCATTTTTTGTTTCAAAGAAGGGTCTGCCTATGTTAGAAAACCCCACGTGCTCAACTCACTTTCCTTTGTATGTTGGCTGGCAGGCTGGCTGAGAGCAGTCTTAAACCCCACTCTGTCTTGCTAAGGTGCTGTGCTGAGTTGCCTGTTTGGACTTTTGCCTGTCAGGGAAATGACTATCATGTTATTTGTCAGGTGATCAAGGTCAGGGCCAGATTGCCCGATTGTTTCATCCAGACGTATACACTTATGTCTCCAACAAGCATTAAACCGTCCTTTGGCGCACACAGCTACACACCAAACATGACTTGACCATGCCCCCTCACATGGTGTTGAGGCAGCTCCATAATATGGCTTTCAGAATGATTGAGACCTTGGGGAAGTTTTTTCATGGGGAGGTTTTTAAAATGAGGACCAGGAAAAAGCGTGGATTCCTCAAAGCGCCCCAAGAAGTGTGTTGCACCATCCCGTGATTAAAAGGGGTGCAGCGATTGCAGGAAGGTGCAGGGAATCATGCTGACCTTGAAATAACAGGGGCTGGAAGGGGTAGTGGGGGCAGGCCAACAGCATGCATTCTCAAATTTGCAGTATATCTGGCTCCTTACTATGTACTGATGTCTGCCAGCACTCCTTGCAAAGTCAGTTAACCATGGCAAAAGCAGGGATGCAATATTGATCTAATTTTAGGGTACATCCTCACAGAGATGGGAATGAGATGTCTGGCCTTATCATTTTCACAAAGTGTAAACTCTCCCCATGTGAAGTGTCCTAGAGGCAGAAACTAACCATCTCAACCGTAAACAGCTATGTGCACTACAAAGTGGGGGAGGAGAGGGGAAGGGCCTGTCTCTGGATTTACAGGAATGACTGATGATTACCCTTTTGTGAGGGTCTACTCTACCAGGAGATTCCCTGCCTATTCTAAGATCTATGGGAAAACCAACCTCCTAGCATTCACAAAACTAACCCTCACACTAAACATAAACATTCAAAGCAACATAAAAACAATATGAATAAAAGTTTACCAAACACCAAGTGTCTTGGATGACTTCTCATGGTCCTGGGTAGATCTTGCTCTCGCAGGAATGTCCCAAAGTCAATTTCCTCCAAGGAACAAAAAAGTCTTAAACAACGTATTGAAAAGTTCCAAAGAAACAAAAGTTCACACAGATAAAATCCACTGGCAAACGTTTCTTCTTTGCTTGGTGAAAATACACTTCCTTTACAGTTCCACCAAGAAAATAACAGCACCAATGCTCTTCCACTTTGACAACAACTTCTCTGCTTTGAACTTCTGCGGTGTCATGTATACACAGTTTGTCAGGATGTTTTCGCTTAAGGTTTGCTCCTCTCTCTCACCTACTTTCTTCTGTTAGTTTCAGCTTCTACTTCTTTCTGCTTTTATAGCTGTGACAAAATGTGTGATCAAATCTTTTTATTGGTGTTTACAAAAGAAATAACATAAAGCGAGGTAGAGTCATATCCCTCAACGTCACAAAGTGCAATAGGCAAAGTTATCGTATCAAAACTTGCACTTCAGCTTAACTGGTCAACTTTGGCCTTACAACAACCCCCTCCCTCTCGCTCCTCCCCTGCCTCCCCATCGTAAGCCCTCCTCCCCCTCTAATCCTCCCTGTCCATAGCACGATTCACTCTTAGTTCATGAGTGGCGATTTCTCCTGCCTCTCAGCGATAATGGATGGTTCCTCCTACGACAAGTTCAAGAGTCCTAGAGCCCTCAGACTGGGAGGGCAGGTGCAGTCCTTATTTGAGTCTTTGATGTATTGTAGAAAGACTCCCCACTTGTTAAGAATGACGCAGTTACGTTGTGCAGGGTGCAAGTAATTTTTTCACAAATAAGTAGTCTCCACATGCCCCTTACCCTGTCATGTAATGTGGCGATTTGTGTGGACTTCCATTGAGCCGCAATGGCGTTTCTGGCAACCAATAGCATCAATCTGATCAGCCGCAGCGACTGTCCTTGGTTGCATGTAATTTTAGCTTGGCGAGGGGACCATCAGCCCAGTAGACAGATCTCTGCAGAGCATTGTAGTGGGAGGCTCGTTATCAACCTTTAAGTGTCAGCCACCCCTTCCCATTAGGGTCTCAACTTAGGGCAGTTCCACCAAACATGTATGTAAGTAGCCACAGCCCCACAACCACGCCAACACAACCACTCTCACCGGGTAGATATACCACCTCACCAGCATTTTATAGTTCTGCTCTGCGTACTGTGCACTAACTGTCATTTACGTGGCACCCCGCCATATCCCAGCCCATTGGCCTCGGTCTACCGCCAAACCTAGGTCTTTATGCTCCTATTAGCATAGGAGGGAAGTCTGGCTAGTACCTGTACATTAAGGCAACAATAGAGCTGTGATATCAGACCAGCTGATCCTCCCGGGGTGAAGATCAACTTTTCAAAGGCAGTAAGCTCTCTTGTAGCCCTTGTTTTATTGTCTCCCTGTATCACCCAATGACGTAGTTCCATATATGTAAAATATGCACCCTCTGAAATCCCAAAGGTGTCTTTGCACTCCAGGCAAGACCTAATGTTGCCCTCCTCAAACATGTGCAATGTGTTCACATTCTCCCTCCTGCCAGGTCCGGAAGATTCTGTTCACATATGCCGGTGTGAAGCTACTGTTGTGGTGGATTGGGGTGGCTGAGCCTGGGAATGTAGTTAAATCTAACCTTTTCGCAACTGCCTCCCATACTTTAAATGCAGTGGACGTAGATGGTAATTCATATAGACAGATGGGGTGATCTTAGCGTGGGATCCACAGCATATATCGCAGGGGCCTACCCGCTACATGCTCCTCAACCTGTTTCCACGGCTGAGTCACCTGAAAATATTTCCGGAGGTTTGTAAGAGCTAATCTTCCCTCCAGCCTTGGCCTACAAAGTGTAGCGACAGCGATCCTGGCAGGAGGGTTATTCCATACGTATGAATTTATATCCTTTTGAAGGTTTTTTAATCTCTTCCTGAGGACCCCCATCAGTAATGACTGAAACAGGTACAAGAGTTTCAGCAGGATAGTCCTTTTCATAACCGCTATATTGCCCACAAGAGAGAGCTCCTGCAAACTCCATATTAATAGGTTATTCTTCTGTTTTATGGTCTGCATCATATAGGCCACTTGCTCAAGCTGTGTGGAATATCCCTAGATTATGAATGGTCCCCTCTGCCCACTTGGAACGGGGAGATCCCAGTTATGCCCCGAAGCTCAGCATCCCCCAAGGAGATATTCAGCGACTCACATTTGTCGAGATTTACTTTGAACCTGGAGACGGCCCTGCACCTATCAAGGAGCTCGAGTATCTGAGGGAGCGAGTCCTTTGGTTTCATTACGCTAAAAGAATGTCATCTGCATACAGCACTATTTTGTTCTCTGCCCCACCGTATCTGATTCCTTGAATTTCCTTTGTGCTCCTTACTAACTTCGCTAGTGGTTCAACCGACAGTGCAAAGAGTAAGGAAGACAGCGGACATATCTGCTGCGTCCCCCTGCACACTTGAAAGTCCTGTGAGAGCTGTCGGTTGACCAAAATCTTTCCTGTTGGAACATTATATAAAGCAAATACGCCCATTATAAATTGATAGCCCAGATCAAATTTATGTAGCACCTCCCACAGATGGCCCTATTCCACCCGGTCAAATGCCTTTTCTGCGTCTAGGGCTGCCAGCATGGCATGGGTGTTTTATGTGCAATCTCAATAAGGTTCATGACCCATCAGGTGTTGTCTCCCAGCCACGAATCCTGATTGGTCTGTTGACACCAGGGAGGGCAGGACCTGGTCTAGCGTGGCTGTGAGGATCTTAGCATACAATTTTCTGTTGGTGTTTAGTACCGCTATGGGGAGATACGATGCGCATTGGGTAGGGTCTTTGCCCTCCTTGGGAATCACTGTGAACCTCGCCTCCTCCATTGTTTCAGGCACATAACTTGCCCTCCATATTACGTTAAATGACCCGTGGAGTGGCCCCAGCAATGTCCCAGCATAGGTCTTATAAAATACTGGTGCAAACCCATCAGGCCACAGTGCTTTTCGTATTTTAAGGGAACTGATGGCCTTGAGAATATCTTCTTTTGTTATTTCCCCCTTTATCCTCTCTCTCTCTGTGTTGCGTCAGTATCGATAGACTGCAGCTATTCAAGGAGGCTTCAATATCCTCTGTTTTGGGTGAATTGGAAGTGTAAAGCTTCTTATAAAAGTCATCAAATATCTTACGCTTCTCTTGTTCGGTGTCAGCCAGAACCTCCCCCTCCCCCCAGCGGTTGCCTCTACCGCACCACACTCTTGTCAGAGCGAGCTTTAAGCTTCCAGGCTAACAGCTTGCTTGCCTTAGTTCCATACTCCTAATATAGCTGCTTTGTTTTTAAGAGGGTGAATTCTGTTATATTCCCCTCAATCAGATTGACCAGATTCCTGATTGCCTGTAGTTTTCTGTAGTCCTTACGCGAACCTGTTTCCCTGTACTTCCCTTCAAATTCCTTCAGTTGCACCAGCAGCGTCTGTAGCTCTAACTCCTGTGTCCTCCGGAGACCCCCCCATCGAGATTGTCACGCCTTTAATAAAGGCCTTGGATGCCTCCCAACGTCTCTCCTCCCTTGTCTCCCTCTAAGCATTCTCCTGAAGGAAGTGCACTGTCTCTTTGCCAATCTCCTGCTTGCACACTGGGTTATTAAGAATGGAGGTATGAAGCCTGTCTTACATTCTCTCGGCCGCAGGTCCCAAGCAATTATGACTGGGGCATGGTCTGAATAAGTAATTCGTACCCATCTCTGCTGTCCTCACACTGGCTGCATTGTGTCGCACTACCATGATATAGTCCAGCATGGGGTAAACGTTGTGCACATGTGAATAGAATGAAAAATCACACCCAATGGGATTCGGAGGTTGCCAGCTGTCCGCTAGCCCTGCCTCTTCTAGCCCCCTAAGAAGTGCTTTAGATGGTTGTGTCACTCCCATGTATGTGCCTCTCAAGATATCTCAATTAGGGTCAAAGGTCAGATTGGGATCTCTGGCCAGCAGTATCTCCCCAGATGTGAAGCCTACTAATTCATTTAATACCGCACAGCAGAATTCATTTTGGCCTGAGTTTGGGGCGTATATCGAGGCTGTAGTGAGGAGCGATCCATCGAACCACCCTTCTATGAAGACAAACTTCCTGTGCTTGTCTGATCTGGTTTTCACTGACTGGAATTGGACTCGCTTGTGCACTAGTATGAAGGCCCCCTTAGCCTTATTCTTGGCACAAGTGAAGAACTGGTGCCGGAAGTCTTTCGAGCTGAGTCTGCCTGTGTCTTTACCGCTAGGTGTGTTTCCTGCAGGCATGCTACACCTATTTTTAGGTGAGATAACTCCCGGAACAGTCTGCCTCTCTTATGAGGGGAATTCAGGCCCTTCACATTATAAGTCAGCACTTTAAATAACATTGCCCCACTTTTTGACCCACTGGGCCCGGCTGTGCACCCTCCTGCCCTTCCCTATCACCCCTCCCATGGAAATGTGCTGCATCTATGGACTATTCCCCCCCCCACCAATCCACCCACGCTTCCGATGCCCCCCCCCAACCCACAACAAAGGCAAACACTTGAGGTGATCCATCCTGCCCATCTCTTCGAATCTCCCTGGCGATGGTGGAACCAACGCCCCCAATTTGACATAGCCGGTAGAGAAGAAGAGCATCAATTGTTACCGACCACTTCTTGCATAGCTCTTATCGTGCTTCCGGTGATGGTGAGCATCGCGGCTCCGCACCTTGTCCTCCGCCAGATGGCCAGCGGCCCGCAAAGACGTCAGGAAGCGGAGGGACTGTGCCTGTCACTCTCATCGCTTTGTCCATGTTCCAGTTGCAGCCCCAAAATCTGGGCCGCCTCTTTGGGTGCCATGCATCTTGTTTCTCGAGAGTTCCAGGTGAACACCAGCCCGAAGGGGAAGGTCAACCTGTAGGGGATGCCTTCTTTCTGCAGCTTTGCAGTGGTCTGTCGAAAGGCTTGTCTCTTCTGCAAGGTAAGAGCTGCCATGTCTTGGAAGATTAACAGGGAAGATCAACACCTTGAAAATGTAAGGTTCCTATCTTCCTTGATGCATGAAGGATCTCCTCTTTTGTAGCGTATGAGTGAAATTTCATGATTATGTCCCTTGGTTGGGCTTTTGGGGTTCTTCTTGGAGGGCCCACCCGATGGACGCGATCCAGGGTTCTCCCTCTGGCAGCCACTTCAGGAATTATGGTTTTAATGACTTGCTGCACCCAGTCGCGGAGGTCGGGCCCCCTCCACTCCCTCAGGTGCTCCTCGTATGTTGAGGTTCTTCCACCGGTGCCTATTTTCCAATTCCTCTATGGTTGTCACTAAGAGCAACATATCCTGTTTGGTAGCTAGTTCCCCCTGTAGGTGGAGCGACGTCCTCCTGCAGAGACTGTAATGATGTTTTGGTGTTTCCCACTCGGGCGTTGAGTTGTTTGGAGTCCTGTACCAGGTCAGCTATTGATTTTGTTAAGCTCCAGGTGCTGGATCTCATATCTGCTCTTATGGATTGTGTGAGCTCCTCTGTGAGCTCCATTTTGAGGCTCTCAATGCAATCTTATGAGGTCTGCTTTGAAGAGCCCTGTGGGGATGCCTGTGCTGTCTTCTCCATTGCTTCTTCCGTTCTCGCAGAACCTGCAACTGATTTTGCGACTTGCTTCTTTTCGCCGTTCGCTCAGGGGTAGCCCACAAGTTGCTCAGGGTTTAGTCTCTTGTACCTCAGCATGTCACTCTGCGTTGCGACATCCACTGAGTCAATGCCGTCCAGGGAGACCCCTTCTTCCTGTGATACTTGCCGGTCCCGGGGCAGCCTGCAACACTCACCAGCACCCCAATTTACTAAACGTGCTGCACCTGCACTTCATTTCCAGGTTCCTGCCACTGGACTGGTGCTCTAGCTTCTGATGGTCGCATCCACTATGCCCCTGGGCAGCTCACGCCCACCACTGGCTGCCAGTACTGACGCACAACCCCTTGGCGCCTCTGCCACTCTGCTGTCTTACTTGTGTCTGCTCATTTTGACCAGCAAGCCTATTCACTGTACGCGGTGCCCACCAGCCGCTCCCCTCTTGCCTTGATATGCCAGCAGCCCCCATCAGGGAGATCGCCCCCCCCCCCCCCCCAACGAGGTTCCCGCACAGAATGCGTGAAGCACCAGTAATGGAGAAGGCCGGGATAGTTGAGTGTTCCTTTCTGCCTCATTTTCTCTTGGAGTGTGGGCACATGCATCGACCCACTCATGCAGGGATCTTAGTAGGGCTCACTGACGCCCACGAGGCACACTCCACCTAGAAGATATAGCTGTTGTGGTTGTCTGCTGCCTCTATTTCCCTGCTATTTGATGGCCTTCTGTTCACTCACTCCGGATGGGACACAATCACCCCAGCACACCTCAGCCTCCGAGGTGCACCGCGCCTGCAACTCTGGGCAGTATTGCCCATCTGGAAGCCATGATGAAACTCCCACTCCTCTCCGTTGCTGTGTCTGGGAGCTCCATTGCTGCTCCTTCTCGCACTGGCAGATAGGAAGCAGCAGCGCCGCGTCCTGCGAGGACTGGCCAGTAGCACCCTGCTCTAGGGATTGTGTGAACGCGCAATATAGAGGCTGCCCACACCGCCTCCCAGGTGCCTAGCCCGCACCTGCCTGCTTATTTTGATCCACGCGAGTGCATGCGTAATCGTCGGGCCGGGGGGCAGCTCTGTGATACAGGGTGCCGAATTTTCACCTTCAGCGCGGGTTGTACAGGCCTCTCTCGGGTCTCACGCAGCCTGCTTCAGTGACACGCCAATCTCCAGATCTCCGCCAGCAAGCCTGGCGAGATTCACCCCACTGCTGCCTGAGAGCTCACAGCGCCCAGCGCTCACATTTCTTGCAGATTGGTGGCTGTGGTCTGCACCTTATCTGCTCCTGGTCTCCAGACGATGTCTGGCCGGCTAAGATAGTTGCCCATCTTTGGCGGCCGTTAGCCCCGCCTTCCTCTGACAAAATATTGACAGCCACAGGCATGGAACTGCTACTACAACTACTACGATTAAGTAATTGGCTGCTAGAACTGCAATTTTAAGGGTAGGACATTTCTACAAGACATCTTCTACCTCCACAGGTTGGCAAGGCACTTCTCTTTCTATGCCATAAGAAAGAGCAGGCTCTTTGCCTGTCTTGCATCTACCATAAAATCTGCTTCTATACCACTTCTTCTTCTTCCAAATAGTCTCTGCGATGCAGATATGACTTTTGTGAACAAGTACACTGCTCCCTTCCCCAGCTTCGTATACACCTTGCCTTCAATGGTTACCCCAAAACTATTGTGCCACTCGTCCAGCTTTGGATGAAGACTCTTGGGTAACAATGAATTCAACCACTTCAGAACACTGGTGTACAGTTCTTACGTGCACAGGATTTACTTTTATAGAGTTCACTCTATGTGCTTGGGTAAAACTTGATCTGGCTTCCGCTTCAACTAATGTGTTGCAAGAGGTGGCATTTCGACTGAAAACAAAATTAGGCACACACAATTTTGTTTCACTCTTGAACTGCTACTTCAAAGAGAGACGCGATTTCCCCCCCCCCTTTCAGTCAGTACTCCGCCTCCAAGGTGTCTCACGCACGGCCCCTTTAAACAATACTTGCAACTCTTCGGGAAAATCAGTTTAACT
Source organism: Ambystoma mexicanum (assembly GCF_040938575.1). Lineage (NCBI taxonomy): Eukaryota > Metazoa > Chordata > Amphibia > Caudata > Ambystomatidae > Ambystoma > Ambystoma mexicanum. The sequence continues at coordinate 45,270,315 of NC_090922.1, forward strand.
TCAATTAAGCTACCGGCAGCGTTCTCTGTGTTAACAGAAGCCACGCGACCGTTCGGCAACAAAGTAATGCTGATGTTAGGGAAAAGAGTATTTTATTACACGCAAGCTTTTCACATAAGAATGTTTTTCTTTCCCATTAATAAAGACTTCCCACTTATTAAGCAGCGAGTGCAATTAAAAGCTGACTACATTTACTGGCAAGGTACTACTGTTAAGGATTACGGAGCTTCCTTTTCTGACTCCCAATTACGACTGCGGGTTGCTGCTGCTTCTCGATTTATTTATTTTTTGTTTCTTTTTCTGATACTACTGCAGGCACTCTTGGGATCCACCTGCTGTATGGGTGTCTTGGATCAGCCTCATTTAGGGAGAGTCTCCTACTGTCCAGTTTCCCTAGGCTTGCTTCTGCACACGGGTTTTGGGAACAACTGCAACTTCAGTTCTGCATTCACAGCAATGAGGCACATCTGGAAAGACCACCTGTTGCTTCCAGTGCCTTCAAGTGCTGACACAGCTATACAGGGTTTGTGAGCACAGGACCAACTCAGTTTGCAGGTGAAATCTGCCTCCTCTCTACTCTGGCGTCCCTGTTGTGGTCACAATTACCTTGTGAACTGCTGGCTACATGCTCTGCTTCTTCTACTTCTGCTACTGCAGATCTTCCAGCTCCTGCCCCAGCTTCTTTCTACTGCTCCCCCCCTGCTGCAGCCTTTTATGCCCCTTAGATGGGATAATTAGGTTCAGGTACAGGCCCTGCTGAGTAATTGCCTGACCTTGTCTAAAGTCATTAGGCTTGACTGCCGGACTTGGACTCCTGTATCCCTCCACAGCTCTCTTCTTCACAGTCCCAGATGGATTCTGGGACTTGTCATTTGTTTTGGAAAATGTCTATTCCACTTCTCTAGAACAGCAAAAGGCCACAAAAAGGGCAGGGTTATGGGGGGGGGCATTAAAAATGGGTTCCTTCCAGTCACCCTAGTCTGATTACCCCTCACACCCTTATGATCCTCCCGCAGTACACCGCTGTTAGGAAAGATTTCGTAATTGTAAGTAATTTTCCTTCCATGTGGCAACCCCTTAACTTTTTGCTGTTGTTTTTCACCTTGTTCTTGACTTTGCCAGAGAAGTGCAGCCTTCTGCCGCACCCCTCTGGGCTTTCGCTCCTTTTCTTACGGGGAAACTGACATGCCCTTAAGACAGTCAGTACCGGGGAACGCTGTTTCCCGTAGTTTCTTTTATCATGTTGCGGCTTTAGTGCAACATGACACAAGAGGGCACTGTAAGCTAAGTTACAGCTCTCTTGGGTCTCTAGCCTTCTACAGGCCCTAGATACTCTTTTAGGATGGTATTTGATCGGTGCAAGTCATTCAGGGACTGGAATGGTGGCAGCGATCGTTTTGTTTATTTTGAGCTCCTTTTGGTGTTCTGAGCACGTTTTTCGCACTGAACCCAAAATGGTGGCCTGGCTCCCAAAATGGCCAGACCACGAGGCTCCTTTGTCCTGTCCACTGACCGTCTTGCTCCCTTCACCTTCCCCAGGTCGAGCGACCCGGGGCCTTCCTTATTTGGGCATGTACTTTCCCGCGAAACATGGTTGCTTTCGCGGGCTTCTACATGTCGTTTGTGTGCCTCCAGAGTGTGGGCTGGGATGTCTGGTCCCAATACACATCCTGGGTGCCAGAGAGTCTAGGGTGGTGTGAATGCCTGGGACCACCGTGGTCCGTGATTGGTCCACGTATGGTATGTGTGTTGATGAGCGGATCTCCCATTGGCTCCCCTCCGTTTTGGCGCGAAGGGAACCGTGGATAAGAGGGGGCTGGAAACACCACTACCATGTCGATCTCCTGAGTTTTCACGAACGAAGGAATACAGGAGCCAAGTATCCTGCAACCCAGAGGCTGGACCGAGGAATCGCTGGTGACCCGCTGAAGGAATCCTCCTTTGCACTGCTGTCGTCCTGTGAAGCCCTTTCCTCCTTGGATCGAACCAGAAGGCCTGTACTGGTGCTTCGACCTTTGGAATAGCAGGAACAGCTATTCCCGGCGACTTCATCATCTCCTGCCAAGTAAGCCTTCGGAAGTGTCTCTGGGCCATCCAGTTGACTGACCAGCTTACAAGGGAGTCCTGCTCTGTAACCGCCGCCAGGTTGTGTTGTATTTCGAGTCCTTGTCACTCTCCCACGCTTCGTACACTTGGCGTTCCCAAGTCTGAAGGGAGGAGTGTACATTTGGCTCGGATACACACGGCCGCTCCGTTGTCCTGCTGCGGCAACAAACTGTGCTGGTTTCGTCGATTGGGACGTCTTTTTGCTCTACACGACTACGAGGCGTTCCCTGCTCTTCTGAACCTGCCAGCTGCTGAAACTAACGTGGAGAAGCCTGGGTCTGCTTGCTTCGGGGACCGGTGAGTAGTTTAGCTAGGATCTGGTCGCCCTCCTGCAGTATCCCATTGCTTTTCCCTGCTGTGTAAAAACAGCACCCTTTTGGCCGTACTCGCGCTCTGCTTCTGCCCGCTGTGGAGGCTGCGCTTGAGTTGCGGAACCTGTTCTCCTTCTGCTGTGCACTAACCCGAACTGCCTGACTTCCTCCGAAGAGCTTCCCCTTTTGCCCGTTGGCACCGGCGTGGCAGCTACTTTGAGCACAAGGCTCCACTCTTCGCAGGGCTCGGACTTCCATCTAGTTAGGTGCCTCTGAAGGCGAACTGAGTCTAAAGCGTTATCGCACTGCCTGTTTTCCTTCCCTTTCAGGTGGACTACACATTTCGTGCTTATAACGCTAGCGACTGTTGTATTTGTATATATATTGTGTTGATATGGTATGTGTTGGTTTAGTATTATGATATTGTGATTTTCTCGCTACGGTCATTGTTTTAAAGGCCTTAAAATAAATGTGTATCTATTTTTGATATAACAACTGTTTGGAGTAGTTTGTAAGCGCTCTTGCTTTGTGTGCTCATTGCAGGCTTTCAGTCACCCTCACCCCTCTTGAGACCTAGTCTTGACCGCCGCGATCGCTACCTTGATTGGTCTGGCTTGTCCAGAGGTTACCCTGTTCCAAGTAATTAGGTTGGCCTTCTGAACTTCTGCGCCACCAGGACAGAGTTCAGAAATCCGTCTTAACAAATTGGTGTACAGCGGTGGGATACGACTGAAGGTATCCAGTGTTCTCCAGCATGGGGTCTGGCATGGATTCACATGCGCATGGATTCACATGCTCATGAATATTCCCCGTCGTCAGGCTGGGAATCCTCGGTAAAGAAAAAACCAGTATCAGTTTCGTTTCTGATCTGTCTTTCGTAGTAATAACCAATCACTGGTCTCTGCGTCATACTGACCACAGCCAATGACTGCCCTCTACCTAAGCCCCGCCTCTGGCAGCCATCTTCAGATTTTTACCGCACGTTCATGTGTTGGGATCCTCGTGCTATTGCTCTCGAGCGTTAGTGCTATTTTTCGCGCTTTTTCACAAAAAACTTCGATTCTTTCGGTCAAAAGAGCCTCAAGCTCCACCGATCCTACATCCGATCAACGGGGACCCGTGTCGGATTCGTCTGTGCCCCTCAAGGGTGAAGATTTCGTCGAGCTACACTTCGGAGGACTCCAGAAGCTTCTCAGGCCCGGTCTCGGAGATGGCCCAGGAGAAGGGAAGCTCGACGCCCGGAAAGCTGTTCAGGGTCTGCCCTGGATGCCAGCTGCAGAACGTCTTTAAGGAGGACGAACACTCTTTCTGCCTTTACTGCCTTCATGAGGACAAGACGCACGTGGAGAAGGACTGTGCGTTTTGCGGCAACATGTCGGAACGGACCATGAAGGACCGCCATCAACGTCTCGCCAACTGGCTGGAGGGTAAGAGCCCGTCTGGCGAGAAGAAGAAGAAATCCGAGCGGTCTTCTAAGACCTTTGAGGGCGCCCCGGCGACGGGGGCCCAACATAAGGCTAAGCACCGCGAGTCCGCTGGCACCGGGAGCGCCGAACGGTCGGGCTCTACGGGCGCCAGGCAGGGCGCACCCTCCCCGGCACCATCAACCACGAGCCAACGCTCTGGGTCGGGTAAGAGGAAGGCCGAGCACCCGGCGAAGCTCCTGGAGAGGCCCCGGTCGAGCTCTAAGGCAGAGGAGGAGCGTGGCAGTGCCCCCTCCCTCAAGGATAAGGCGGTGAGCGCACCTAAGGTGGTGAAGGCCTTGATCCATCCGACCAAGCCCTCTATCGAAACGGTCGCGGCGGCCCTGGCTCAGCCTGTGGAGGCTACACCAGTGGTGGCGACCTCGGGGCCCAGAATCTCCCTGCCTCCTCGGAGGGAGTCTTCTTTTGTGCCCATCGATAGGACCCCCGTGAAACCCTCCGTGGGGAAGAAGAAGGGGGGGCAGGGCGTCGTCGTAGATTCGGCCTCAACCTCAGAAGAGGAGCTGATCGAGGTCTTAAGCCACGGCCTAGGCGTGGAAGAAGGCCAGCCCGTCGGAATGGACTCCGACGCAGGTGACGACGACGACATCGTCGAGGATACCGACGGGGCCCCTGCTCGCCCGTCGGATTCCCCTCTGCCAACGCCGCAAGACAACTCGGCGGCCATTTTGTTGGCCATACAGTCCTTATGCTCCGAGATAAGGACGAGGCTACCATTACCGACGGAGGAACCTCTCCCGTCGGGGGATCCAGAACCGGGACCTTCTGGTGTCCCCCCTACCAAGAAAAGAAGGATCCATCCACCACCTCCTTTTCAACCGTCGCGCCCCGTCCAGCCCTCCTCCCCGTCCACCCGAGGGGATGATACGGGGACTGACACGGCAGCGACGGGTACGGACGACGAGGCATACGACGAGGATTTTCCGTCGTCGCCTCCCGCCAGGGCTTCTCCGCCCGACGAGATCGGATCTTTCCACTCCATGATCTCCAGGGCTTCCGAGCTTTTCCAACTCTGCCCTGAGGAGAAGAAAAAGGAAGGCTTCCTTTATCAGCGGCGCGAGGCCAAGAGGAAGACGGTCCTCGCAGTGCCTCTGTTGGACGACATTTGGGATGAGGGCCTTTCCCTCCTCAAGAACCCTTCCACGACGCCAGCTAGAAGAGACCGGTACGAGAAAAAGTACCGGGTCCCGGACACGGCCCCCCTGTGCCTCCGGGCGCAGCCTACCCCGGATTCCGTCGTCTCCGCGGCAGCCAGGAAGAAAGCGGGGGGGGGGTGCGGCCTCCACATCGACTTCCCCGCCGGACGGCGAGGGAAGGAAATTGGATGCTATGGGACGTAGAGTCATCTCGTCGGCAGCGACGACGATTAAAGCGGCCAACGCCTTGGCTATCGTGGCTCGCTACGACAGGGAGCTCTGGTACAAGATAGCTCCCCTGCTGGATTTTCTGCCGGACGACAAGAGGGCGGAGGCCCTGGAGATCCTGCAGGAAGGTGAGGTGGCCTCGGACCACGCCATCACCGTGGCGACGGACATCGCCGACACTGGGTTCCGCCAGCTGGGCAACGGCGTTTGCCTTCGACGTCGTGGATGGCTCAAAGCTACGGACTTCCGGCAGGACGTCCAGACCAGAGTCCTGGACATGCCCTTCGACGGGAACAATCTGTTTGGGAAGACAGTGGACGATTCCCTTCAGGCCATCAAGGCGGATACTGAGACGGCCCGGGCCCTTGGAGTTCTGCAGCAACGACGGACGCCCTTTCGGAGCAGCGGAGGCAAGGGCGCCTCCAAAGGTTCCGGCGGCGGTTTCGCTTCCTACCGTCAAGCGGCCCGCTCGTCGTCGCAAGAGGCCTACAGAGGACGAGGCAAGTCTAGCGGACCCCGCCGTCGTCGCCAAGGAGGTCAAGGCGGCAAGGCCGCGTCCAAGCAGGATTGAACCGGCCGTGGGGTCGGGCCCCCACCGAAGCACCCCGGTGGGAGGCCGGCTGGCGGGCTTCGTCAGCGTGTGGGAGTCCTTCTCCACCGACCGTTGGGTGCTGGACGCCCTGGCCCGGGGCCACGCGCTCGAGTTTCAAAGAAGGTGCCCGCGCGTCCCCCCCGTGGCCAGGAAAGAACTTCACGCCCCTCAACTTCTCCTGGAGGTAAAGGCGATGCTCAGGAAGGGCGCCATCGAACTCGTCCCAAAGAGGCTTCGGGGCTCCGGAGTCTACTCGAGATACTTCCTCGTGAAGAAGAAGACGGGAGGATGGCGCCCCATCCTAGACCTGCGACGTCTGAACAAGTTCATCAAGGCGCAGAAGTTCCGGATGGTCACCCTCCAGCACGTCCTCGGTCAGCTGGAGGAAGGAGACTTCCTATCGTCGTTGGATTTGGAGGATGCCTACTTCCACATTCCCATCCTAAAGGGGCACCGGAGATTCCTCAGGTTCGTGGTCCAAGGGCGTCATTACCAGTTCAAAGCCCTTCCCTTCGGACTACGGTCGGCACCCAGGGTATTCACCAAGTGCCTCGCACCGGTGGCGGCGCAGCTGCGCCGCGAGGGGATTCACGTCTACCCCTACCTGGACGACTGGCTCATCCGCGCCAAGACGAGGGAGCTCGCCGTGGTCCACACGGCAAGGACCGTCCAACTCCTCACGGACCTGGGATTCTCCGTGAACTACGCCAAATCCCACCTGGTGCCCGCGCAAGTCGCACTGTTTCTGGGAGCGAGGCTCGACACAGTGTCCCTTCTGGCCTCCCCGTCGGAGGAGAGGACCAGGACCATCTTGGGCAAGGTGCAACGGATGTTGGTGGCCGACGCGGCCAAAGTGAGGTCCATCAAGTCCCTCCTCGGGATGATGTCTTCCTGCATCTACCTCATTCCCATGTGCAGGCTCCGGATGCGCCCGTTGCAAGAATTCCTGGATGCGCGCTGGATCCAGACGACGGGCAGCTTCGAGGAAAGGATCAAGCTCGACGAGAACTTCCGACGAGCTATACGGTGGTGGGGCACCCGCGCGCATCTGACGGCGGGCATGGACTTCCAGGCCCCAGCCCACCAGGAGACTGTGACCACGGATGCCTCCCTGGAAGGGTGGGGAGCGCACACCCAAAATCTGCACGCAAGGGGACTCTGGCTCCCGACGGAGAAGTCCCTGCATATCAACATCCTGGAGCTCCGTGCAGTGTTTTGGGCCCTCAGGTCCTTCCTTCCGTCCCTCAGGGGCAAGGTGGTGAGGATCTTCACCGACAACACCACCACCATGTTTTACATCAGGAAACAGGGCGGAACCAGGTCCCCAGCGCTGTCCAAGGAGGCGCAGGACCTGTGGCATTGGGCCGTCGCCCAAGGGATTTTTCTGGTGCCGTTTCATCTGGCAGGGATAAAAAACACCATCGCCGACTCACTCAGCAGGGAGCTGCGCTCGTGCCACGAGTGGGAACTACGGCAGGATCTGGTGGATCGCCTCTTCCGACGGTGGGGCACACCCCAGATCGACCTGTTCGCGACGGCGACGAACACCAAGTGCCGGAGGTTCGCCAGCAGGTTTCCCCAGACGAGGAGCATGGGCGATGCTTTCTCGTTCCCCTGGGAGGGCCTGTTCCTCTACGCGTTCCCTCCTTTGCCTCTGCTAATCCGGCTCATCAACCAGCTCAAGAGGTCACGGTGCAGGATGATCCTCGTCGCACCTGCGTGGCCGAGGCAGATATGGTTCCCGGACTTGCTGGACTTGTCAGCGTCCCCGCCGATCAAGCTGCCGGCGGACGCGGATCTACTCTCCAGGGAAGGAGGCGCCATCCTCCACCACGACCCGAAGTCGCTGAACTTGCAGGCCTGGCTCCTGCAGCGCTAGAGTTTGGAGGATACGACATACCGGCCGATTGCAGAGAGGTTCTTGCAAAGGCCAGGGCGTCCTCGACTCTTAAATGCTACGGACACAAATGGAAGAGGTTCTCTGTCTGGTGCCGCGCACAGAAGATTAACCCTCTACGGATTACGGCTCCCCAAGTACTGTCGTACCTGCTGACGCTGGGCAAAGCTGGTCTGGCACACGCGTCCATCAAGATTCATCTTGCTGCGATCTCCCGATACACCAGAACCACGGGGCGGACGTCCTTGTGGTCTCATCGTCTGGTGAAAGAGTTCATGAAGGGACTGTTCAGATCGTTCCCGCCGGTGAAGGCTCCGGCCCCGGCGTGGGAGCTCAACGTGGTGCTGACCAAGCTCATGGGACCTCCGTTCGAGCCTCTGCACTCGGCCCCGTTGAAGTTTCTATCGTGGAAAACAGCTTTTCTTGTGGCCATCACCTCCGCACGACGAGTGGGAGAGATCCAGGCCCTTTCCTGCAAGGCCCCGTACTTGACTTTCCACGACACGAGGGTGGTGCTCAGGACGCACCCCTCCTTCATGCCCAAGGTACCGTCGGACTTCCATCTCAACGAACCCTTGGTGTTACCTGTGTTCTTCCCGTCGCCTTCGTCGCCGGCTGAGAGGACTTTGCACTCGCTGGATGTAGCTAGAGCGCTGAAGTTCTACGTGGACCGCACGAAGGGTTTTCGGAAGACGTCACAACTCTTTGTGAACTTTGGACCTGTCAATCAGGGGAAGGCTCTCTCGAAGGCTTCCATCTCCAGATGGCTCTCCGGCTGTATCATGTGCTGTCACCGGTTGGCAAACCGACCGCTGCCTGGCCGTCCGAGAGCCCATTCCACCAGAGCGATCGCAGCTACCACGGCGTTCCTATCTGGTGTGCCCCTGCTGGACATATGCAGGGCTGCTACGTGGAGGTCGACGCACACCTTCACGAAATTCTACTGCGTCGACTGGGATTCCAGGGAGGAGTCCAGGGTCGGCCAAGCAGTGCTGCGCAACCTGTTCGCCTGAGGTGAGCCTGGTGAGGAGGTAAGATGCTTGATGTTGAGTTGATGTGATGCTTAATGTTGAGCCTTTGCCACCTCCCGTGGTTGTGCATGTGTGTACTGCTATGTATTCTTTATTCATGAGCATGTGAATCCATGCCAGACCCCATGCTGGAGAAGGAACAAGTTACTTACCTGTAACTGTTGTTCTCCAGCATGGGTCTGGCATGGATTCACATGCGAACCCTCCCGCCTACCCCTCTGCGGCTCTTCACTTGGTCATACTGCCACTTCACGTGCTTCCAAATCCGAAGATGGCTGCCAGAGGCGGGGCTTAGGTAGAGGGCAGTCATTGGCTGTGGTCAGTATGACGCAGAGACCAGTGATTGGTTATTACTACGAAAGACAGATCAGAAACGAAACTGATACTGGTTTTTTCTTTACCGAGGATTCCCAGCCTGACGACGGGGAATATTCATGAGCATGTGAATCCATGCGCATGTGAATCCATGCCAGACCCATGCTGGAGAACAACAGTTACAGGTAAGTAACTTGTTCCTTGCGCTCGAACTAAGGCATTTCAGGTTATTCCAAACAGTACACGTAGTGAATTGTTGTAGTATAACTTTAAAAAGGCCATAGTCCTATCAAACAGTATGGAAACAAATACCTTGTTAACTTTAAATGCTTCCAAATCAGAAACGCTGAAAAAGATGTGTGCGGAGAGAGGTGTTTCCTCTCAAGGCACGAAATTGGAAATGATCCAGAGAATCGTGGCGTGGCAAGAAGCGCAGCTTGACGCTATAACTTCCGAGGACAGTGCAGAAGGTGGTGGGGCTGCTCTCACTGGTAGAACCGACGGTTCTGCCGCTGCACTGATCCATCGCGACCACGAGGACCGGGAGGATGTGATGTCTAATGTTTCCTCTGCCAGTGTTGATGGGGAGGCTATGCTTGAATTCAAGAAGCAAGAGCTGCGGTTTAGGCAGCAGGAGCTTGAATTCAGCATAGCCAAACTAAAAATCGAACAGGCAGAAAAACAGAAAGACAGGGATCACCAGTTGGAACTGGCCAAGCTTCAGGTTGCAAATGGGTCCAAGGGTCCTGGACATGGGTCTGGGGCTTCCTCTCATCCACGGTTTCCGAAAGATCTGCTCAGTGTGTATGAAGAAAGGAATGACATAATGGACTGGCTGAATGCGTTTGAGTATGCATGCGAGGTTCAAGAAGTTGACAATGCTGATAAGATTGCGTGGTTGCTCAGTAGACTGCCCCATTCTGGCTGTAGTGCCATTATGGAAATGTCGAAGGCTGAGCGAGCTGATTTCGCAATGTTAAAGCAAACTCTCATTTTAAAGTTTGGGAAGACTCCGGCCCAATATTTAAAGCGTTTTCGAGAGTATAAGAAAAAGGAAGGTGGTACTTGGGTATCTTATGTCGCTGAATCTTTGAAAAACTTAACTGGCTGGGTCGAAGGTTATAAGGTTTCTACCTTCGAAGGCATGACAAATCTTGTCATGCTGGAACATATTTTTGCTTCTTCTTCCCCGGAGCTTAAGCAGCATTTGGCCGATTCGAAGGAGATAGATCCTAAGAAGCTGGCCATTGCAGCAGACTTATGGGTGTCACATCGAGTGTCCCATAAGGACAAAACTCATCCTGGTAAGCAGGAGGAAGGGAAAAAGTCCAAAGATATGGAGGGTGGGGAATCTGCTAAATCTTCTTCCCATAAGGGCCACAAAAAGAAAAACAAGGGTAAGACACAAGAGAACTCACAGGGTAGTGGAGGTCCGCCTCCGAAACAGAACTCTGGTTACAATAAGCCTCCCTACGTAAACAGACCCACTGGGGCTTGTTTTTCTTGTGGAGCAACTGACCATGTGAAGGGGGATCCCCGTTGTAAGGTTAGACCTTTGGGGGTCCACTCCGCTAATATGGCCTTCTCCTCCTACGAGGAAGAAGAGATTACAGGAGCATCCTTCTCCTCAGACTCATTTCCCAGCGGAATAGAGGCTGAGGTAGTTTTAGTGTCCCTGGGTTCCTGGGAGCCTAAAGTCGCAGAGGCTTATGCTAGGATTCCGGATAATACCAAGCACTACTTTAAAGACAGTGTGCTGATCAATGGAGTGGATACTCCAGCTCTTAGGGATAGTGGGTGCAGTCGCACTGTAGTGGATTCTACCTTGGTAGACTCAGAGGAAGTTGCCAGAGCTACTCTGATGCCCACTAAGTTGGCTGACGGCCCCCTCCGTATGTTTCCCGTGATCCCTGTAAATCTTACTTTAAATGGTACAGCAGTCAGGATTCCAGTGAGCATTCAGAGAAACGTCCCGGGAAAGGTCTTGTTGGGTAATGATCTCAGAGCTTTAGGGCTCGTAGGAGACACTGCTGAAAGACCCTACACACGGTCTCAAGCACGGGCAGCATTGGCCAAGTCCAATACGCCGCCCCAGCCGAAGGGGAAACCCAAGGCGAAAGGAGTCTACAAGTCAAAACGAGGGAAAGAGAATATTCCCCCGAGCTCGCCTACCACTGCAGTGGAGGAAGTTGGTCAATCGCCCGGGCCTGACGAGGAGGTGGCGATGCCTGAAGTATTCGACCCCAACGATCATCCTGAACTAAAAGACTTGTTAGTTGAAGGAGGTCCTGATAGGGACGAATTCAGTAAAGGCCAACGTGAGTGCCCATCTCTGGAAGGCCTAAGGAGACAGGCCTGCTCCCAGCTTGAGGGTGAACCTCCTGGGAAGCATAGGATTTATTGGGAAGGTGGACTCCTGTATAGCGAGCCCACAGAGTCTACAGAAGGAGACCATAGGAGGTTGGTGGTTCCCCTTGCTGTTAGGCCCTTCCTCCTGCAGTTGGCGCATGAATTTCCCCTTGCTGGTCACCTTGGTATGAAGAGGACCAAGCAAAGGTTATCCATGCACTTCTACTGGCCCAAGATGGGGGTGCAAGTAGAAAGTCACTGCAGGAGTTGTGCCTCCTGCCAGTTGTCTGGTAAGGTTGGCGCGACAATCCAAGCTCCGTTGGTACCGCTCCCAGTTGTGGGGGTACCATTTGAAAGGGTAGGGATCGACATCGTTGGTCCCCTTGACCCGCAAACATCCTCGGGCAATAGGTTTATCCTGGTGCTGGTCGACCATGCAACCAGGTATCCTGAGGCCATCCCATTGAAAACTGTAACTGCCAAGTCAGTTGCAAAAGCTTTACTCGGCATATTTACTAGGGTTGGCTTCCCTAAAGAAGTTGTGTCAGATCGTGGCAGCAACTTTATGTCGAAGTATATGCAGGCTATGTGGAAAGAATGTGGGGTCACCTACAAGTTCTCTTCTGCATACCACCCCCAGACCAATGGTCTGGTGGAACGTTTCAACAGAACGTTAAAGAGCATGATTGGGGCTCTGGAGGAACCCCAGAGAAGAAAATGGGATCTTCTTTTACCATGCTTACTGTTTGCCTACCGAGAGGTACCACAGGAGGGTGTTGGCTTCAGCCCCTTCGAACTTCTGTTCGGTCATCCCGTACGGGGACCCTGAGCCATCGTCAAAGAGGGATGGGAGATGCCCACTCCCCCTGTTACTACCAATGTAGTTGATTATGTGCTAGGGCTCAGAAAACGGATGGTACTTCTGATGGGCTTGGCTAGTGATAAATTGAAGGCAGGGCAAGCGCTGGTGAAACATTGGTACGACCAGAAAGCTTCCCTCATCAACTTTACACCTGGTCAGCAAGTCCTGATCATGAATCCAATAAGGCCTTGAGCTTTACAGGACAAATGGTCAGGCCCTTACACAGTGGTGGAGCCCCTGGGTGAGGTGAACTATTTAGTGGACCTTGGAAGGCCTGGACAGGCTCCAAAAGTGTTTCACGTGAATAGGCTGAAGGCTTTCGTCCCAAGAGTCGAAATCGCAGCACTGCTACTGGCTTCAGACGTTGAGGAAGAGGAGTCTGAACCTCTCCCCGACCTGTTCCAGAGCGGTCCTTCAGATAGCTCCTTTGAGGGTGTCCGAGTGGCCCCTCACCTGACTTCTGATCAGCAGGCTGAGGTGAAAAGTTTGCTTAGGCAGTTTTCCCCCCTGTTTTCACAGTCCCCTGGTTTGACACCTTGGTGCAAACATAACATTGACACAGGAGACAGTGTACCTACCAAAAGTAGGGGATACAGGATGTCAGATAAAGTACGGTCTTATATTAAGACCGAGGTCAACAAGATGTTAGACCTTGGGGTGATTGAACCCTCTAGTAGTCCTTGGTCCAGTCCTGTGGTGTTGGTTCCAAAGGCAGGCACTTCTGAATTGAGGTTCTGCGTGGATTACAGGGCTCTGAATGCTGTCACCAAGACAGATGCACACCCCTTGCCTCGAACAGATGAGCTGGTGGATACTTTGGGTGCCTCCAAGTACCTCAGCACGTTTGACCTCACTGCTGGCTATTGGCAAATAACTTTAGCAGAACATGCCTAGGAGAAGACAGCATTTTCTACTCCAGACGGCCTTTACCAATTCCGGGTAATGCCGTTCGGGTTGAAGAATGCACCTGCCACTTTCCAGAGGCTTGTGAATCATGTGTTGAATGGGTTGGACGAATTCTGTCTTGCATATCTGGATGATATAGCAGTTTTCAGTGCCACCTGGGAAGACCATGTGAAACACCTCAGGATTGTGCTCCAGGCTCTTCAGAAAGCCCACTTGACCATAAAGGCTAGTAAATGCCAGATTGGACAAGGCTCAGTGGTTTACCTTGGACATGAAGTAGGTGGAGGGAGGATACAGCCTCTACCCAGTAAAGTACAAGCAGTACAAGACTGGCCTACCCCCACTACGCAAACCCAAGTGAGAGCCTTCTTAGGACTCACGGGGTATTATCGCAATTTTGTGGCAGACTATGGCACCATAGCTGCTCCTCTGACTGCCCTCACAACTCCGAAGAAACCCAAGAAGGTAACTTGGACCGACGAGTGTGAATAGGCCTTCAATGGCTTAAAAGACTCCTTGTGCCAGGCCCCTGTGCTCAGGGCCCCTGATTATCAAAGACCTTTTATCGTGCAGACGGATGCCTCTGACACTGGGATAGGAGCTGTACTATCACAAGTAGATGAGAAGGGTAAGGAACACCCTATCGGTTTTATTAGTCGCCAGTTTATGGACAGAGAGCTCAGATGGTCCACGGTAGAGAAAGAATGTTTCTCTGTTGTGTGGGCCCTAAGGAAGCTGAGGCCCTACCTCTATGGGACCCACTTCACTGTGCAGACTGACCATAAGCCGTTAAAGTGGCTAATGAACATGAAGGGGGAGAATCCAAAGTTGCTTAGGTGGTCCATAAGTCTACAAGGCTTCGACTTCACTATTGAGCATAGGCCAGGTGTCCAACATAGCAATGCTGATGGGTTGTCCAGAATGTTTAACCGACCTGAACAAGAGACTCATCCAGGGGTGGATTAGTTCCCCCTGTCCATAGTCTGGGAGGGGCGAGTGTTAGGAAAGATTTCGTAATTGTAAGTAATTTTCCTTCCATGTGGCAACCCCTAAACTTTTTGCTGTTGTTTTTCACCTTGTTCTTGACTTTGCCAGAGAAGTGCAGCCTTCTGCCGCACCCCTCTGGGCTTTCGCTCCTTTTCTTACGGGGAAACTAACATGCCCTTAAGACAGTCAGTACCGGGGAACGCTGTTTCCCGTAGTTTCTTTTATCATGTTGCGGCTTTAGTGCAACATGACACAAGAGGGCACTGTAAGCTAAGTTACAGCTCTCTTGGGTCTCTAGCCTTCTACAGGCCCTAGATACTCTTTTAGGATGGTATTTGATCGGTGCAAGTCATTCAGGGACTGGAATGGTGGCAGCGATCGTTTTGTTTATTTTGAGCTCCTTTTGGCGTTCTGAGCACGTTTTTCGCACTGAACCCAAAATGGTGGCCTGGCTCCCAAAATGGCCAGACCACGAGGCTCCTTTGTCCTGTCCACTGACCGTCTTGCTCCCTTCACCTTCCCCAGGTCGAGCGACCCGGGGCCTTCCTTATTTGGGCATGTACTTTCCCCCGAAACGTGGTTGCTTTCGCGGGCTTCTACATGTCGTTTGTGTGCCTCCAGGGTGTGGGCTGGGATGTCTGGTCCCAATACACATCCTGGGTGCCAGAGAGTCTAGGGTGGTGTGAATGCCTGGGACCACCGTGGTCCGTGATTGGTCCACGTATGGTATGTGTGTTGATGAGCGGATCTCCCATTGGCTCCCCTCCGTTTTGGCGCGAAGGGAACCGTGGATAAGAGGGGGCTGGAAACACCACTACCATGTCGATCTCCTGAGTTCTCACGAACGAAGGAATACAGGAGCCAAGTATCCTGCAACCCAGAGGCTGGACCGAGGAATCGCTGGTGACCCGCTGAAGGAATCCTCCTTTGCACTGCTGTCGTCCTGTGAAGCCCTTTCCTCCTTGGATCGAACCAGAAGGCCTGTACTGGTGCTTCGACCTTTGGAATAGCAGGAACAGCTATTCCCGGCGACTTCATCATCTCCTGCCAAGTAAGCCTTCGGAAGTGTCTCTGGGCCATCCAGTTGACTGACCAGCTTACAAGGGAGTCCTGCTCTGTAACCGCCGCCAGGTTGTGTTGTATTTCGAGTCCTTGTCACTCTCCCACGCTTCGTACACTTGGCGTTCCCAAGTCTGAAGGGAGGAGTGTACATTTGGCTCGGATACACACGGTCGCTCCGTTGTCCTGCTGCGGCAACAAACTGTGCTGGTTTCGTCGATTGGGACGTCTTTTTGCTCTACACGACTACGAGGCGTTCCCTGCTCTTCTGAACCTGCCAGCTGCTGAAACTAACGTGGAGAAGCCTGGGTCTGCTTGCTTCGGGGACCGGTGAGTAGTTTAGCTAGGATCTGGTCGCCCTCCTGCAGTATCCCATTGCTTTTCCCTGCTGTGTAAAAACAGCACCCTTTTGGCCGTACTCGCGCTCTGCTTCTGCCCGCTGTGGAGGCTGCGCTTGAGTTGCGGAACCTGTTCTCCTTCTGCTGTGCACTAACCCGAACTGCCTGACTTCCTCCGAAGAGCTTCCCCTTTTGCCCGTTGGCACCGGCGTGGCAGTTACTTTGAGCACAAGGCTCCACTCTTCGCAGGGCTCAGACTTCCATCTAGTTAGGTGCCTCTGAAGGCGAACTGAGTCTAAAGCGTTATCGCACTGCCTGTTTTCCTTCCCTTTCAGGTGGACTACACATTTCGTGCTTATAACGCTAGCGACTGTTGTATTTGTATATATATTGTGTTGATATGGTATGTGTTGGTTTAGTATTATGATATTGTGATTTTCTCGCTACGGTCATTGTTTTAAAGGTCTTAAAATAAATGTGTATCTATTTTTGATATAACAACTGTTTGGAGTAGTTTGTAAGCGCTCTTGCTTTGTGTGCTCATTGCGGGCTTTCAGTCACCCTCACCCCTCTTGAGACCTAGTCTTGACCGCCGCGATCGCTACCTTGATTGGTCTGGCTTGTCCAGAGGTTACCCTGTTCCAAGTAATTAGGCTGGCCTTCTGAACTTCTGCGCCACCAGGACAGAGTTCAGAAATCCGTCTTAACAACCGCCATCAGAGAGTGCCTGTCTTTCCCATGCCACATGAGAAGGGTCATTATTAAATACTAAAAACAAAAATAAAATCCTGACACTTTCAAGAAGATAACAGAAACTTGAACCATGTCTCATTGTCTGGATTTGGCACATAGAAACATATATGATCCGTTGAGATTTGGACCTTGGTTTGGTATTTTGGATGACTGCATGCTAATCTAACGCCAATTGTGATTTATCAATGTCCCTGCCATTTGAGAGGAATATGGCTTGCATGTTCGTCCTCTTTATACTAGTTTGAGCTTCACCAAATGATCAATTTCCACCGCAGGGATTCCAAAACTCTACTACATATACCAAATTCACAAGGTCAATAGCCCTTATTCGGATTTAAATGGATAGTAAATTAATTGTTGCTCATGCTCCACGAGAGCATGAAATCATTGCTCATCGTCCATCCTTTCTAACATGCAAACCCACTTTCTAATGTGAAAAGTTACAATGTCTAAAACCCGCTGGTATTATTGGTATGCATTCTTCCTGTGCCACATAATTTATTTTGTAAAAAAAAGATAATATATTTAACACTATTTCTCTCTCTATGTGGCGGCAGTTTGGGTATTGGCGATCAGTGCCTTGGATGCACGTAATGTTGAATAAGGGCCTGAAGTTAATCGGCCTGCAATTTTCTTTAGAGGGAGTAGCGATGTAATCATGCGCAGGAGTAATCATTTGAATATACTTGTGAATAGTGGTGTTGGGGCTTAGGGTACAGGGTTTAGTTGGCACAACATAATTAGCCAAAGTGGGCATGGGTGTCTTACAGGAGAACTGTAGGTTGAAATGCTAGTGCAGTTGTAACATTGATGCACAATTATATTGGATCTAGGTAAGTTTTATTTCAGAGTGTGGTGCAATGCTTCCTCATAATATTCAGCTTTTTTTTTCTCCAGGAGGTGGAGGTCCTGGGTAAGAAGTTTCGAAACCCAGTAGGTATGGCTGCTGGGTTTGATAAACATGGGGAAGCAGTGGACGGTTTGTTCAAGGTTGGCTTTGGCTTTGTGGAGGTCGGCAGTATCACCCCAAAGCCTCAGGATGGAAACACCAAACCAAGAGTGTTTCGGCTGGCTGAAGATCGAGCTGTCATAAATAGGTAGGTGTCTGTCTGGCAATGTTTTCGCTCTGCATGTGTAGTGCTCCTATATTTGTCTGCTTATCCAAGAACTGTTCTGTTTTATATTATTTCATGACCTAGGCACTGCATGTTCTTTCTTGTTGTTTAGGTCAACTGTGGACTTGCTTCTCTCTGGCAAGTAAAATGCAATGCTCATGCGGTCTTCGCTACATATGAACTTGCTGCTCTGTATGCTTCTCTCCTTGCTCAGGTGTTGCTTTGTTCTGTTTTAGTGCTGTGATGATTTGCTTCCCCAGCTGTTCTTGCATGCAGATGCTTCCCTTTCTGTTGAAGGAGCAGCCTTATAGGTTCTCGGCTGACTGCAGTGAAGCCATGCCATGCCTTCCTAGATGTAGCCTCCTTTGACTTCCTCTTCTGCTCTTGATATTTTGTGTGTGCGTTTCACACTAGCCATCAGCATCTGGCTGTTCAAAAACTATTCATAGCAATTTGAATAATTTTGTGAAATGTCACGCCTTTTGTATGGACCTTTGGGCCTTTAAAATCCCTGTCATTTGTATGGCAACGGAACCTTTCCTTGAAGTAATTTATGCCATTTTATTATCGCTGATGGTCTGAAGTAATCTGCTGATATCCTACCTCTTTTTCAATGAAGTGTAACACAGCATTACAAATGACGTGTGTAAGGAACTCTAGTTTTAATATTGTTTATTTGCTCTGTTAGGATAATTGTCAGTTTTTCTGGGCTCTTTAGTGCCCACACACTGTCAAATAGTAAGCATCTTGTGAGGCCATAAATCTCGGGGTCATCTTCGACTCCGATCTCTCCTTCACCCCCTACATCATGGACCTTACCAAGAAGTCCCACTTCCAGTTCCACCTCCTCCGAGGCATTCCTATTTTTCTCACCTTTCCCCAGGCGCTCAATGTCTCCAGAGCTCTGGTCCTCTCCAGGCTGGACTATTGCAACATCCTCTTTCTCAAACTCCCTCTTTCCTCCCTTGATCCCCTCCAGTTATTCCAGAACAGGACTGCAAGACTTATCCTTGGCCTCAAGCCCAGGGACTGTAGTTCTCCAGCCCTAAAATAACTCCACTGGCTCCCAGTAGCTGCGAGGATCAAATTCAAGACCCTCTGCATCATCCACAAGGCCTTCTGGGGCCTGGGGCCACACTATCTCTAACTTTCCCTCCTTCTGCTAGAGCCCTACACTGCTCTAATTCTAACTCTGACTGTCAAACGCTTCTCCAAGCAGAGAGTGGGAGGCAATTCCCTCTCCTCGGCAAGTGCCTCCCTTTGGAACAGCCTCCCTGCCCCTCTCAGACTTGAGCCAGACCTCCTTAAATTCTGGAAACTGCTCAAACCTCTGCTCTACTTCTTTCCCTTCCCTGCTAATCACCCCACTGCTGCTGTGACCGGAGGCATGCCCTTCATGGATCTCCCTGGCCCTTTCCCTTAGTCAACACCAGCACCCCTTACCCCCACTGCACTGCCGGCCCCTGCTTGGTGGCTCCACATCCCACCTTCGAGAGTCGCCTGTACCAACACTTAGCCTGAGGTCCTTGGCTCCCCTTACAGCTTCCCTCACGGGCTCTCCTCCAGCACTTGTCCACTCCTCTGTTCCCTCTTCCATCCCCTTCCACTGCACTTCTCCTCAATGCCACAAGGCCTAGCAGGACCACGGCTGTATGTTACTGTTTTTGCCATTGTTATTTCCCCTGTTCCCTTACCATTTAGCCATGTGGCGCTTTGAAACACAATTTTGATGTATAAAGCACCTTAAAATGCCCAATACAATAAATACAAAATGAACGTGGTTCTTGTAGTCTCCATAGATTAGTGGCTAGGAACTCCTCTTGCATGTCTTCTCTCTGCATTTAGAGCTCTTGACCGTTCTTCCAGTTCAGTCTCCTTTTCAATGTCTGGGCCTGTGTCCTTTTCTGGGCCATGTCTTCAGTTCTCCTTTTCAGCCTCATCCTTGCCCTGAGTTTTTGTTTTTCCTTTTCTGTACGTTTTCCTTGGTTAGAGCTTCTCCCTGGACGCATAAGTAAAAAAATGATTGCATTTCATGATGTTTAGATTGCACTGATAGGCCTCTCTCCCACTATACAGGTCTCTCAAATTTAGCAGGGGCTCCGTCCCCAAACTACATTGTATGATGTTTAGATTACACTGATAGGCCTCTCTCCCACTGTGCGGGTTTATCATAATTTAGCAGGGGCTCCGTCCCCAAACTGCATTGTATGATATTCAGGTTGCACTGATAGGCCTCTCTCCCACTACACAGGTCTCTCAAATTTAGCAGGGGCTCCATCCCCAAACTGCATTGTATGATGCTTAGATTGCACCGACAGGCCTCTCTCCCACTGTGCGGGTCTCTCAAATCTAGCAGGGGTTCTGTCTCCTAATTGCATTGTATGATGTCTAGGTTGCACTGATAGGCCTCTCTCCCACTATACAGGTCTCTCAAATTTAACAGGGGTTCTGTCTCCTAATTGCATTGTATGATGTTTAGGTTGCACTGATAGGCCTCTCTGCCACTATACAGGTCTCTCAAATCTAGCCGGGACTCTATCCTCAAACTGCATTATATGAGGTCTAGATTGCACTGATGGGCCTCTCTCCCACTATGCAGGGCTCTCAAATCCAGCAGGGGCTCCGTCTCCAAACTGCACTATGTGGCGTTTAGATTGCGCTGGTGGACGTCTCTCCCACTGTGCAGGTCTCTTAAACTTAGCAGGGGCCTTGTCTCCGAACGGCACTGTGTGATGTTTAGATTGCACTGATAGGACTCTCACCAAATATACAGATCTCTCAAATAATCTAACTGCGCTTAGTTCAATACTCTACCAATCCCGGAAACCTACCACTACCTAACCCAACTAAATCGCATACCAGCAGACCGCTAACACCCTAACGCCCCCCACCGACAGTGCACCTTTAGGAAACATACCCTACCCACCGACAGAAAACAACACTGAGCCAGAGAACACCCCAGCGTGTCCAGAGAAGGAAAACCGAGGTCACTGTAACCGCACAGCACAGCATAAAAGACCAACTACCATACCACGCCTGCACCTAGACTGGAAAATGGCCCGTACCAGAAAAGGACGGCGAGAAAGAGAACAAGATCATGCAAGAAGAGACGCGAACACACAACACCGACAGAACCCACAAGAAACAGCCCCATTGGAAGAAAGCACGCCTAAAACAGCCACAACAGGAATAAAATCAACAAGAGAAAAATCCTTATACATCACACCTTACCTCGCAACAACCACGGTACACCAACACCCCAACACGGAAACCCCGAAACATGCAAAGAAGTTCCTGATACACGCGGAAAATAGACGGGGGCACTCAACAAGAGAGTGGGAGGGCTCCGACCCCATTACCCCTTACATTACAAGAACAGAGGGGCAACATCGATTTCCACTACATCCTGCACAATACGGCGAAGTACCAACAACCAGCAACGCCACCCCCCACCCAACAACCGGACCCAATGAAGAAACCACCGCTGATCTTCATCCGAGTAGCATCACAGCAGAAACACCAAGACTAATCAGCCCTGTTATTAACTTACTAGACCGCTTCAATGAATAAGCAGCTGTAGCCGTTCTTCATCCTACCGACATCAATGCGGAAACTCCACGAACAGACAATTATAAACTCGAACAACAAATAACCTCAAAACAAAATCTCACCCAGAGAATCCACTGTAATCTAATAAACGCAAGGTCAATGTCCAAACACTCAACGGAAATATACGACCTCCTGTCAGAAGGAGGCATAGACATCCTATTTGTAACTGAAACATGGCTAGACGACAACTACAAGATCACCCTCAACAACTGCCTGCCTGAAGACTTCAAATGCATCCAAACAAACAGAAAATCCAAAAGAGGGGGGGGGACTAGCGATCATCCACAAGGAACAACTGGCCATCAAAATGGAATATCCACTAAACATCGACAAATGTGAATCCTTAATACTACGACTTTCAGTAAACCCCAAAACCAACCTGAAATTCATACTGATATACAGACCACCACCCTACGATGCGACTTTCGTAGACGCTTTCACGGAAGCAATCACTAGCCTAGCCATCAAGTACAATCATCTGATCATCCTTGGAGATTTCAACATCTGGTTCGACGAAGAAACCACAACCACACAAAAATCCTTAACCGCCCAACTAGCAGCCATGAACCTACAACAACTAGTCAAAGGAGCAACCCACTCAGCAGGGCACACAATTGACGCAATCTTCGCCAACAAGGATCTCATCACCACGGCACCCCCAATTCAAATACTTTGGAGCGACCACCTCATTATTCCGTTCATAATCACAACAGCCGCTCTGACAAAAAAGCAACAAGAAAAGCAACCCATCAGGATGAAAAGAAATTGGAGAACCATAAAAAACTCCAATCTAACCGAGCTCCTAGAACTCAGCAAATCACAAGCATCAACCATGGAAGAAGCAGACCTAGACAAAAAAGTTGCCCTACTTCATACGTGAATCGCAACAACCCTTGACGACATCGCCAAAGAAAAGCCCTTCAACGCATCACGCAAGAAAACAACAGCAAAATGGTTCACCCCTCTACTCCACGCCATGAAAAGGAAAAACAGAAAACTAGAATCTGAATGGAGGAACAACACCGCAAACAAACTGAAATACCTACAACAGATCCGCGCATATAAAAAGGAAATACAAAAAGCGAAGAGGAAACATTATGACAACCGAATCTTCAGAGCACCACACGCTCAAAAATAACTATTCAAAATCATAAACGAAATAAAAAACCCACCGGCCTGCAACAACACGCCAATCCCATCGACAAAACTCTGCGAGGACCTCGGAGACCATTTCAAAAACAAAATAACCTCCATCTAAGACACCATACAAAACAGACCAAGCGTTCACAGCTCAAACCCCACCAACACAGACGAGGAACACGCAAACAAGCTACAAAACTTCCCAGAAATATCAGTTGAGGCTTTCGTCAAACTGGTAAACCAAAGCAACAAATCGGGCTCTCCTGAAGACCCTTGCCCCCCGGACATATACAAAACAATTCTCAAACAAGGAACCCCTATGGAATACCACAAGAACCTCCTCAACCTCTCAATCTCAACAGATAAAGTATCACAGGCCTTCAAATCGGCTTACATCAAGCCACTACTCAAAGACACAACAGGAAACGTAGAGGACTTCTCTAACTACAGACCCATCTCCAACATACCCTACATAGCCAAACTGCTAGAAACGTACGTCTACCAAATAACCCATGAATTCATAGAAGAGCATTGCCTACTAGACCAGGTACAAGTTGGCTTCAGACCTATGAGAGGAACAGAATCGGCTCTCCTCTCAATATGAGACTACCTAAAAACAAACGCAGATTCAGACAACAGCACCGCCCTGATCCTCCTTGATCTGTCTGCAGCCTTCGACACTGTCAACCACGCCATCCTCATAAAGAGATTAGAAGGACTAGGGATAACAGACACTACCCTACTATGGATCAAATCCTTCCTAACAAACCGAACAGAAACAATATGGATGAAACCTTGTAAATCCAAACCCAGAGTCTCCACGTGCAGAGTACTACAAGGATCATCCTTCTCCCCGCTTCTATTCAACATCTACATGTACCTATTAATCAAACTCATCAAAAAACACAGCCTCACATGCTACAACTACGCTGACGATACTCAAATAATGTTCAACATACAAGACACCCGAGAAGAAAACACCACACTAGAGAATTGCTTTCGTGACATATTCAACTGGATGAACCTCAACCATCTCAAAATCAACCCAGGCAAAACAGAGATAATGATTGTTTCAAAAAAAGGGAGGGGACATCAACTACATCCCCTGGCCAAGAGAGCTCGGCACCACACCAGAACCATCATCAACTGTAAAAAACCTAGGGGTCCTGATGGACAACAACCTCACTCTGGAGCCACAAGTAAACTCGATAATCAAGAAATGTTTCTTCCTCCTGCGAGCAGCAAAAAGGATCCTACTGTTCCTGTCATTCGCCAACAAAACACTTACCATCATCGCTCTGATCATGTCCAAAGTGGACTATGCCAATAGCCTATACCTGGGCATGCCCGAACGACTTCTAAATAAACTGCAAAGGATACAAAATGCAGCAGCCAGTCTCCTCCTCAAGCTACCCAGAAGAGAACACATCACACCGCGCTAAAAATACTACACTGGCTACCACTGAAACAGCGAATAAAGTTCAAGGCCATGTGCATCACGCACAGAGCAATACACAAACAAGGCACAGAATTCCTAAGCGACAAACTACGCCTACACCAACCGACAAGAACACTAAGATCAAGAACCGACATACGCCTGGAACCAAAACCCTACAACAGAAAAAAACTCGGAGGATCGTCTTTCTCTCACCAGGCACCTAAAACCTGGAATGACCTACCTGAATATACGGAATACAACAAACCACCTAGCATTCAGGAAAATCCTCAAATCATGGCTCTTCAAAGCATAACCACAACGGAGACGCGCTAGAATGCCCAGACATTAAAACAATGACGAAAATAACTCCAACCTCGACCACTCTCAAATTGGACAAACACTCAAACCAAAGAACCAACCACTCGACAGAGCATAAGACATCATGGACAATAGCCACAAAAGAAGGCTGCAGAGACTGACCACATACCTAGACCCACATGAAAACCCAATTGACTCTCCGACTCGCACGTACCGGACAAACATATCCAGACCGGCAGACGCATCTAGATAGACGCTGGCGTGCGTCGCATCTGGATAGGATCGATTGAAGGACAACATGCCCGCACCTAGAAAAACGTGAATGCTAACATGGGCCACACCTAGAGTTGTGAACACCAGCCTGCGTGGCACTCAGAGGGAGTTGTGAATGTTAGCATGCCCACACCTGGACGGGTCTCCAGACACTAGCCTGCACCACATCTGGGTGGGAGTATGAGTGTTGGCATGACCACACCTGGATGGAGTCCTGAGCGTTGGCCTGCGCCGCGTCTGGATGGGAATGTGAGGGCCGGCAAGTGCCACACTCAGACAGAACTGTGAATGTTAGCATGGTAAAGGCAGGTAACCCACTAACCAATATAAGCTCAAACTCTGCATACTTATCTCACTCAAAAAACTCACACAACCATCTCTCCCACAACAAGCCGCAAGCACTTCACAACACTGCAACAACACATAATCCTGAACAACAGCACACGCAGACTGACTCCGATCCGATACCCGCACCAAAGCTCAGCACCCGGTGTATACCGAGTTGAAGCTGCCAACAGAACACCACTCCTCTCACTATCTACTCCCTTCTTCACCTTACTAACCCATCCAACCTTTATCGTTTACAGATCCGCCTGAGCGCCTGGGGACCAATTCCGTTGGTGACAGTGCGCGGTACAAATACCTTTAACATTTAACTCTCCTGTTCTCTCTTTGGCCAGGGCTTCTACCTTTTCTCCTTCCTCTGTCTTTTGCCTGAAAGTGTAGCCTTTCTCTCTCTGCCTTCTCTTTGGCCACAACCGCTAATTTTCAGAACACAGCCTCAGACTTTCTTCTCTGGATATAAGGTACCACACTTAAAACCTTCTCCTCTGGTGGTATGCTCCATGGCTCCACATCTTTGGTGTTCTCTTCAACCTTCCTCAACTCTCGGTTTCCTTTTCCTCACTTGTTTTCTCCAATCATAGCGTATTATCTACTCCATTTTCCTCCACTCTCCAGGTTTTCCTTTTTCTTTCTGCCACTTTTCCAGTTGGCCAGCTCCTGATTCCTCTGGTCACCTCCTTTATTCCAAAGCCCCTTTATCCTCTTCCAACAATTCTCTGGCCCCCTATCTTTATAACTCACCAACTCTAGAACTTACTTTCAGTTTTCTGTATTCCCTCACCACTAACCACCACCTCTGTTTTATTCCCTCTTGGGCCTCCTCATCCCCTCTCCAAACTTCTTCTGTCCTTTCTGTCTACTTTCCATGCCAGGATGTCAGCCTTCTCCTTTTTCTACTCATTCACACTGCCACATATTTGTTTTCCTTGTTCTCCCTCCACACCCTTCTTCACCTCTGTTCTTCCTTATTCTGTCCATTTCTGTTTTCGCTCATTCTCATCCCTGCAACCCACTATTTTTCCTCTCATCACCTTTTACCCTGCGATCTCCCAACTCCACTTTCTTTATTTTCCTAATTCTTACTTTGCTGTCTGCTTTTGTTGGCCTTTCTCCTCTAGCATCCTCCTTTTGCAGGCCAACTCCAGTCTCCTTCCTTCTGGTTTTCTTAGTTATTCCAGACTCCCTCAGAGATGTCCTGTCCGACGGTCCAGTACCTTGTTTTGCCAACTTCGCCTTCTTATATTTTGTCCCCCTCTCTGATTGGTCCAGGACTATGCAGTCCGGATCTCTTGGAGGATGGTCCTCCAGGGTTGGAAAACTTGACAGTTATCTCTCCAGCGGCATGTTTCCCCTCCACAATCCCTGCGACAACGGGCCAGACACCCACCTGAATCTTCACCCACATTTAATCCGGCACCTAAGCCTTCTTGCCCCAGCATGTTCCCAGTGCCCCTCGGCCCTTTCCCTTCGGCATTCTGACTGGCACCTCACCTGCAGGCACCCTGACTCAAGGAATACCTACTTTAGGTGCAGCCTGCCACCTCCACCAGTGGCTTCCCTGATCCTCAGGAACCCTGCTGTGCCTGTCACCTGTCTGGCAGCACCTCTCCCTTGGGGCCTGCAGAAACACACAAACTGGTGATGGGCACACCTTTTAGGCTTTTCTTCACCCTATCCAGTGGCTGATTACACCTTGGCCTCCAAGTCTCTCCCCAAATGTGGTCCTCTTGAAGCATGTGACGACATTACACATGTGATGTTTCCTTTTTCAGCCTGCCTTTCATCTGCACTTGTTCTCATTTGTCTACCTTTAGAAGGCCATTGTCATTTTTCATCCTTTATTAAAAAAAGTTTTGTTCTTTCCAGTATCATAAGGTCTTTAGTCAATTGGGGATCTTACTGTATCCTGCTATGTTTTGTGGGTCATTGTCATTCCCTTAGTTTCAAAACTGACTTCATGAACAAATCACATTTAAACCAGCAGAAACCATGTAATTGAAGTTTTTTCATTGCGCTCTTGACATAATGTTCTTAAATCAATGGATATTGCTTGGTGTGGGAAAATGCCATGTGGCAATGGTGAAGAAACCATGGCTTTTATATTTGTATTAATTGATAAAACTATGCAGGTAGTTCCGTCTCATAAAGTGAAGGCTGCTAGCCTGACCACCCCTTTAATTAAGCTCCATGCCAAACTCATAGTGACAAATGGTCCATGCTGCAGCAGTCTCCTGATCTGCAACACCTGTTCTGCAGTGGCACTGAGAAGCTTCATCTGCGCCTCTGTACCCAAATTATATAATGATGAGGAATGATCACCCTGGCTGCAGTTTATCTTTAAAAATAAGCCAAACCTGAGTTTGAGGTGTGGTAGCTGGTAGTTCACATAATTATTAAAGCCACATCGGATTTGAATCCTGCACATATCATCAATGTGAGCCCAGGTCAGCTGTGGAAGGATTGTGTGTATTCTAGGTAGTCCGTCTGTCTGTCTCTGCCAACCAGCAGGATAAGAGACTTAAAAACTATGCCTCTCTCGATTTTTTATTTTATTTTTATTTTTCTTTTTTTCTTTTTTTTTTTTTGTGAGGTTGGGTAATGCCCTTCTTCAGCAGGACAGCCCTTCAATAGGAGATGCCCTAGGATCAAAGAGCACACCCTAAACAAAAGGGCTAGCCTCACTCCAGGGTGCTGCATACCAAAGGTCCTTTGATGCTATGGGTCTGAGAAGGGGTAGGTGTTAGAGCAGACTGAGGGAGCTCTGCATAGTTGGGCAAGGATTCCATCATCTTGTTTCTTTTTGTACCTCCTCTTCCTTCCTGTCTCCTCCACTTCCTTTAGCACAAAATACTTTGGGTATTATTCAAGAAGCCAAGGACCACTTGTTAAAAGGGCTTTGACCCCCTAAAGCAGACTTGCTTTTGTTCAGTCACCCATGGGCGTTTGCCTATAAAACAAGTGTCCAAGCCTCAAAGAAGAATTCATTGACCTGTTATGGGAGTGTTGATCTTTCCACAGCCCTCCGCAGTGAGGTGAATGTTGACTGTTCCATGGCAGAGGCAAGCTCTGCTGCCCCTAACCACCACCAGGGCACAATGGGGGTGGCCTACTGCTGGAGCACGACTTGCTTCTGCCAGCTACACTGGTGCCCAGGACATCAGTGTAGGTGACAAACCTCTGTAGGTGTTTGCCAGCCCTCCCCAGCTTGATCTCTGAACTGCTCCTGGTGATCCATTTTTCCTGCATTGTTAGACGCTGCCTTGAACCACATAGATCACCCACTCTAATCCAACTTCACGCCAAATCACTGCTTGGGATCAACGTGACTCGCCACCTCCAAACCCAGATCGACCAGCAAGTACAACAGCTCAAAGCCTGGTTTGATGCCATAAAACCGCCAAGAACTGAATAAAGTACTGTTGGAAGGCTCCAGTCTCCCCACCCACCCCTGTTCCACTTTCCCTAGAAACTAGTAAGCCACTTGTTGCACCTTTTGTATCAAGAAGCATATCCTTTTTGAACAGTGTGGCACTTTATTACCCTATTCCTCTCTGTTAGGTATCCAGAGTGCTTCACATTTTGCATTTCTGTGTCTTCTTTACATGGGTGGGGTTTTGATAGTGTTGGTACTAGTTAAATGTATATTGGTGTGTTTAGTTAAAGTATATATTTTTTAAAGAACCTTGGTTTGACATGCCTTTATTTTGGACTGTTGTACTATTGCTGTTTGGATTGCTACTGGATCACATTCACACCCCTTCCAAGAGTATAGCCTTCCCTCTTCCCACGTTACCACGAAAGGCAATGGAGGTATATCTCTTAGCTGTACCAGTTTTACCTTTATGATTGAGATCACTGTTGATCTGTAGAAGTGTGGGTTCTGAGTAGGCGGTTTAGTCACTACCCGTCCTTTTACTCCTACAGAGCAGGAGTCATTTCGTCACAATACTCAACACTGAATGCTCTTATTAAACAAAAAATTCATTTGTGCATTTGATTTAATAGTGAAATGACCCTTTTCTCAATGTGTATCACTGTGTTATAAGTGTAATTAGCGCGACTGTCACCGACAAGAGCATCATGGCGCTTAGACCCGGCAGAGCAGAAGTAAAGAAAACGGCAGATCCTAAAACAAAGGTTTTTAACAGCCGACAGAAGGACATGTAATCAGCCGTGGCCCTAATGGCACGAGGTAGCTTGTTCCACAGCCAAGGTAAAAGCCCAGCCCCACGTCTGCTCAGTTTAAACCGCGGCACCAAGATCAAGAGTGCATCTGCAGAGTGGAGGGCATGCAAGGGTAGATGGGGGCTGAAATTTGGCCTGTAGGTATTTGGAACCAATGCCATAAAAGGCACAGTGCACTATACACAAGGCTTTAAGAGTACCAAGAACTGGGTTGATATGAGAGCGCAGAGGAGTAGACATAGTTGCAATTTTGAAGGGTTTAAAGATGGTGGAGAAGATAGATAGGTTGGCCAAGATAAAGAGAATTACAGTAGTCCAAAGTTCCCAGAAGAAAAGACACTGCAATAGCACGAAGTTGAGTTGGAAGGAACGGGAGAATTTTCCTCCACTTCAGCATGAAATATCCTGCCTGGCAGACCACGCTGACCTGTGCTTCGTAGAAAGAGAAGAGGAGAACCTAACGCACACGTTTTTAACCACTGTGACTGAAGTGGGCAAAGAGCCCAATGAAAAGAATCCAGAAGACTGGGGTCCAGAGAGCAGCAGCAGAGGGGGGAACCCAACACCTCGGTTACAGCTCCATTTAGACACAGCCAGTTGTCGCTCATCCAGATAGTCACTGCATGAAGACAAGTACAACCACACTCGGCTGTGTAGCGATGGGCCAGAGCAAGACGCATGATGAGATGAGTATCATCGGCATATGAATAACAGCGGAAGCTGAAACAGTGAATGAGTTTCACCAGAGGTTGGATATATACATTAAACAACACAGGAGAGAGTGCCAGAACCCTGGGGAACCCCACAGAGAATAGTGGCAGGTAAGGGAAGTGAAAGAGTTTGGGTATGATCAGAAAGAAAATAATAAAAACCATGCCAGGACAAAGCTGGAAATGCCAGCTGAGGACAACCTGCTGAGCAAGATGGAATGATCAGTGGTGTCGAAGGCAGCCGACAGATCTAATAAAATCAGCGCTCCAACATCATGTTGATCAGCAAGCCATTGTAGGTCGCCCTGGACAGAGACCAAAACAGACTCAGTCCCACGGCCCGGCCAAAAGCCAGATTGAAAGAAATCAAAATTTTCTAGGAATGAACTCGACAAAGGAGAGACCAGAGATTCGTTAAGTTTCATAAGATAGGGAAGGAGAGAAATGGGGAGCAAATTAGAGGGAAAAGAAATATCCAGAGTGGTTTTTGCAACCAATGTATCACCAGAGTGTGTCTAAGAACCAAAGGAATAGACCAAGACAGAAAAGAGTGATTCACCGCCGAGACCACAGTGGAAACAATATCGGATATAACAGATTTTAGTACTGGGAGGGAAATGACATCAGCCTGGGACGCAGACCTGAGCTTATCAGTGGCAGTGATGATGTCACAGGGTTCCAAAAACAGGAAAATATGTCCAACAATGTTCCTGATTTGCTGCCACCGCCCCAGAAGTAGTTTCCTCAGATTGATGCCCGGAGGTCAAAATCTTTGAGTAGAAGAATCTTATGCGAGAAAAGGGAATCGCAAAGATATTGAGAAGGGTCAGCAGTGAGTGCGGCCACAGTCTTAAAAAGATCCTTGGGCTGATTTGCTGCAGCTTTAATACAGTAGAAATATCAGCCACTTAGCCTCACAAATAGCTTTCCGGTAAATAGCTGTGGCTTTGTGCAAGCATGTTCTGTCTGATGGTGAATACAACTGGCGCCATTTGCGCTCCACCTGCCTGCGGAGACACAGACTGGCCAAGTGTGTGGTAAACCAAGGTTCAGAAAGCCTGATGCGAGGTTTAGACTTTTTTAAAGGGGCGAATGCATTGGCCGTAGACTCAAAGATAGCAGAGAGTACTGAAAGATCAGTCACAGGTGAAGAGCTGCAGGCATCATTAATACAAGATGCAATGATGGATGGCTGGACAGAGCAACAACACCGAAAAGGAGGCCATTTAGAACAGACCCGAGTGGGTAAAGATGGAACTTCAATCTCGAATGGAATGATAAAATGATATGTCCATGAGACCTGCATTGAAGAGAATACTGACACCAAATCAGGTGGTGCAAATATCAGATGAAGGGTATTCCCTGAAAGTGAGTAGCACCCGTAGACAACTGAGAGAGACAACTCGATCAGGCTAAAGACTCTGACGGGAGGGTAGGGAGGAAGGGTGTCGGAAGTGGCCATCTGTGTGAGCTTTGTACGGTGCAGCTTGACACTGTGTGAGACGAGTGACGTTGAGAGGTTCTTTCCTCTAGCTTTCTGCTGGCCGCGGGCTACTGGAGGAGATGAGCTCTGTGGAGAGACGTGGAGAGCCGCTGGGACCAAGAGACCGGCCGTGGACCCGTGTGAGGTCTGGTAATTTTGTGGACAAAAAAAAAGCTGCTTGTATCCACGCTGCAGCGGCGTCTGCTATTTCCTGCTCCTGCTCCTATTTCTACTCTCTGTTCTGGAGCCAGCTGCAGATAGTGGTAAGCTTTTGGCAAGCTTTTTGGCCCTAGGGTCCCCCAAGGCTCTTGGGCGCAAGGACAGCTCAGAGCCTAGATCCTAGAGCCCGGTGCTTAAAGGGTACACACACTATAGTGGGGACTGCGGGTAGTGCGGGAAGTGCACCTTTGACCCACTATTAGCATACTATTACCATAAGGATTAAAAGCAATATAACATATAGCAATATAGCATCACAGCAAGCCAGCAATACAAGTATCCTTTGTCTTGGAACAAGGGTTTTCTGTATCTACTAACGGAGTTCCTGCCTACAAACACACCGCGCATGCACAGAGCGCAGTGCCGTGTGCCAGCAGTGGGGTTTGTGTTCTGTGGGCTGCAGGGCTGCGGTCGCGTCTGTGCTCCACAGAACATTCCAAGGACTGAAAGCGGTACGCAATATATCCGCAATCTAGGTGAAGTAAATTCAAGTTTCTCCTATATTAGTATTATAGGCCATTGGATGTGGTGAACCCTTAATAGTGACTGACAAAGTGCCGATAGTACGCACTGTTACTTTACCACAAGTGCTTTGTTTCTACGCCATCATGGGGATTTGGTGTGCGCAGTAATTGGTAACCCCTACGTGTGGAACTTATAAACCCCTCAAAGACGCATCAACTTGAATACTTGTACTTCTGAACTCATTGGACTGTGAGGTTCTACCTTACGATTAACGGCTCGAGAAAGCATTCATATTACGACAGTGCCGGTGAAGTGAAATTGAAGGGAAACCGGGTATTTTTACACAAGCACCAGCAGCGAATGGGGAGAGGACAATTGTTGTGTGATTTATTTATTTATTTTCCTAAATATTGTTCAGAAAAACTCATATTTCTTATACTACAGCAGTAGCAACTGCAGGCTTCAGTCTTTTGGAACCCCGAGTTGCTGTGGTAGAATTTGGTTCCAAGGTGGTGAGTATTACTCCCCGAAGGTTAAGCACACCAGTAAAGGTGACTGTGGGACTGAGAGCCTTTGAGCCCCTGGTAGTGTACTGTATAAAGGGTAATCAAGCCATATGCACTTGTCACTCAGGAAGACCTTGAATAGAGGGGCATCTGCGGGCCTTAGAGCCTTTGAACCCCTTGTCTGTAGAAACTGAGTATACTAAGCGTGTTTGTCTCATTATTCTAGTAGGGCGGTGAAATTGAGGTGACTGCAGGCTTTCTGGCTTTTGAGCCTCTTGACAACCCTTCAATAAGAGTATTGTGATTTCTTTACACTCTCAGTGAATGTGCTCTTTTTGAATAGTCGGGTGACTGTGGGATTTTGTACTTTGAGCCCTGCTGTTACGTATTATTGGTCTTGAAGTGAACTTGCGCTAAGAAACTCTAGCCTACTGTAGGGAGACTGTATTGTGAATTACTCTGGCATATAACCGGCACAGCAAATAATGGAATCTTTGCTTAGGAATGGGAAATTCCGGAAATGTTCTGTGGTGAAAACAGAAAAGGTACACCTCAAAGCTCCCCCTGTGAGTGAACACTTAAGAAGAGCTAAAACCACAATTGCAAGGAGATGAAGCGATCTGTACATTTGTGCCCTCACTCCTTAATTTGTCTAAATTGCCCTATAATGCTTCTGAATCACACTTAGAGGAGCAAGAGCGTAAGGTGGTCCCACTTATCACCCTACAGGCCGCAACAAATGTAGACAACGTGCTGTACCTTAGTGAACTGAATGGTAAGCAGAATAATGAAAATGACTTTGTTGAAGCCTGTAATTCACATTGGGACCCAGCTAGGGCCCCAGACGCACTAAAAACATCTTGTGATATCGATGATGTCTCTATGTTAGCTCTGGCCATTATGGCAGAGCTTGATAAGCGTGTATGTATGTCTTTTGGGCCTTCCACTCCTGTATCTACACCCCGTAGACATAGAGATTACGTACATTTGCATAGTACCGTTGAAATCGATATGTGCACTATCACATCTGGACATCATAGTACAGATGAAAGGGATCAGGGGAATGCATTTAAATCCCCAAACTTTCCTCTAGTGGGAGAAACGGGGAATGAACGCAAATTTCAGGATTTTGGAGAATTTTACCCGTTCCCTATGGCCACAAATGAGTATGAAAAAGCGTCCATACACAAACATGATAGGACCCAACATGAAAACATGAAAACAATCTTATTAATGAAACTATGTTAGATTTAAGCGAGCAGAATTGTCACACATTTCCCCTTCTAACACGGATTCTAAACTTGCTAGATCCCTTGAAGAATCTCTCAATGAACTTAACTTCACACAGAGAATTAACCAACCTACCCACATAAAAGGCCAAACATTGGATTGGCTGGCAGACCACAACTGCCCTACAGTAATCACTGTCATTGAACTACAATCTTGGACTGACCACTCACTCATTGTTTTCACCATTAACGCTAACCGCCCCGGAATGGTGGTGAATTATGGGAAAATGCTATGCCCTCCAGCTAACTCACTCTATGAAGATCTTGCAAAAATGGTTGTGAAAGCACACCCAGCGTCGATAAACAGATATGTCAACAAGATGAAAACACTTTTGAATCTAATTGTTACTGAGCAGAAACATCTGTATGAACGAACAAATACTGTAAAAAGAGATGGTTTCAATATGACTAGAGTGGGCAAAAATCATTGAGCAGAATGCTTCTTATAAATCTTATGCAGATTCGACATGCTTCAGCCATAAACAATATGCAAGGCTGCAATACTTGCTAATCTTTCCATGCAACAAAGCACGAAATCTATGCTTGAGATTCAAACTAATTATTTTCCACATAAATGAAAAAATGAAGTATTTGACCAAGAATAATAATGCTGTACGAACTATGGGATGCAGGTGCTGTGAAAGAGGGGTCATTGAAGAAACGCTGAAACATCTAGTGATTTACTGTGCATTTTTTGAAGTCCTACGCATAACACACTTGGGGACATTTTTTAATGTAGATCTTTTACTCTCAAGAGATTTGCAATGGGCAGTGTATGTGGGGTAAAAGACCTTCCTTGATTCTTGCCCTAACCCGCTTTCTAACCACTTTGCAGGTTCATTTAAGTGAAATGGAACAAAAGGAAAGAGAAGAGAAGTCAAACATTGAGTAAAAAGATACTGAAATGAATCAAAGAGATATTACCTTTTTGTTTCTTGTTTGTAATAACGCATCAAACTATGAATTCAAGTGAAATGTGTATGTTTTAATGAATTAGTATTCACTATGTAACACCCTTTGAAATAGACTGATTGGGCCCCATTACAACAGTGGCGGTACAGTGATAACGGCACCGGTAGTGCTGCCGGCGCCGTTCTCACTGTACCGCCACATTACGAGTTATGCTCGCGGGTGTCGCCCTGCACACCTTGTCAGACCAGGCGTGCAGAGCGGCGCCCGTGAGCAGAACAGGATGGTAGCAACGGTACCGTCATGAACGGTACCACTGCTACCATCCTCCCCATTCCCATTGAGCCCTATGGGGGCTCAAATGGGAATAGGGACGTACCGGCTCCGGGGCCCGCGAAAGGGGAATTTCCGGGCCCGCCGAGGTCGGAATGGCCCGGTAATTCCCCTTTCGCGGGACCCGAACCCGAGTTTGGGGGTAGTCATGCCCTTATTAAGGGCATGGCTACATCCAGACTTGTAATGAGGCCTATTGTCTTTTGATGTAAATATGTAGGTTGTTTTAGAAGAGATGTTTTAAAGCAAATACCCGAATACTTGATCTGTATTTTATATATCATGGAAGTAATATTTGTAAAGGTACTTGTGCCAAATACAAATAAAATAAAATTTCAAAAAAATAAAAAATGAGAGAGATTAAGAAGACGGGCAGCCTGAGAATCAGGCGGGTCATTGGGGTGCACGTTAAAATCCTTGATGATAATAAGTTCGACGAAACGCAATTTAAGGTCCGCCACCAACTCCGGGAAACTAGAGACATATAGCGAGTCGGGGGTGGGCGGACGATAGATTACTAACATATGGAGAGATTTGGTCACAGACAAAGTCGCACAAATCAACAAAGCCTCCATCTTTGTGTCAAGCAAAAGCGGCACAGAGGTGCAGTTATAGCCCGACCGATAAATTAAGGCAATGCTCCCACCAGGACAGGGGGAGGGTCTTTTGACCCTAAGGATGGAATACTGGCAAGCAGGAAGAGCCTGGACCAGGCTGGGGCCAGAAGTATCTCCCACTCAAGTGTCAGTAACTCCATCCAAATCAGCCTGGTGTTCGCTCAATCATTCATGGACGTCAAGAGCGTGGGCGGCCAGCAAGCGGGTATTTAAAAGGAGGCAACTAATCTTTGGACAGACAAGAGATACAGGAGGGACATTGTAGGCCGATGTTTAATCCCATTAATAGGTAAGAGGGTAGACTATGGAGCTAACCTAAATGGCAGAACACGAGAATAAGTCAACATACGAGAATATTTTCGGTTTCAAGGGCCGTCTGGGGTCCGGATGGGCACAGATGGGCAAGACTTGGATGTGACTTTGGCATACTGAGAACGCCTGCGCTATGCCCGTCTGCTGCGCTTCCTGGGAAGTATAGCTGATTTACGGCACATTGTATCGGCAGGAGCCAATCAGGCAGAGCCTGCCAGTAAGCAGCGAAGACGGACTCTGCACTGTGTGCGAGTCCAATTAAGTGAAGCAGGGAAGGCCAGGCACCCACCAGGCAGAGGGCAGTGAGCGTGAGGCACAGAAAAGTAAAATAAATAAAATTTAAAAAGGGCAATGCCCCATAAAATGACAATAACTGAGTCCAGTCAGCCGCCTTAGCCGCAGGGGAGCAGCGCCTAAAATAAAACACAATAAAAACAAAAGTACAACTAAATAAAGCAAATTGGAATGAACACAATAAAAGAAACTGCAGGGCTACTGAACCCAACCACATCTGTGCACAATTGGTTACAGCCCTTGTCCGTTAAAAATCTTCAGAGAGGCACTGACCAATCAAGTGGCTTGGAACATGAGTGTGAATCCACAGTATCTGCCCTCCTCTGTGGCCAGCCAGCGCCTCTCCCCAGTCTGCCATCTTTTTTTTCCTGTTGGCCTGGTGTCCCTCGTCCTGCATCTGCACCTACCCTCTACCCCCAATAACCTGCCTCTCGATGCCACTTATCTGCTCGCAGTGGAAATGGACATTAAGAAAGGACAGTGTTCCTTTACTATTCCTGCTGGCCGTTTTAGTTTTTAGGTTTTAAAAAAATAAGATTTAGGCACACTCAAAACAAGTTGACTGTCTCTGATTTTTCAAACAAAAAAGTGCAAAAGACTATTAGCATCTCGGGGAGCTAGAAGCAAACCCTTGCATTCTGGGGCAGACAAGGCCTACCTTTGGCTCAGGCGTGCAGGCCATTACCAAACCTGTCCGCCCACGAACGTGGGTTTGTTAGCATAAGTAAATAGGCAGTGCCGAAGTCTGTGTTTCAGGTTTTTAATTTTGCATCAGTTTTCATTCTATACTTGCTGTAAATATTTGTTATTAAAACA
Organism: Ambystoma mexicanum; assembly: GCF_040938575.1. Taxonomy (NCBI): domain Eukaryota; kingdom Metazoa; phylum Chordata; class Amphibia; order Caudata; family Ambystomatidae; genus Ambystoma; species Ambystoma mexicanum. Next base: position 45,307,045 of record NC_090922.1, read on the forward strand.
TCATGAATACAAATTAAGCATTGATCATTTTGTGTGATAGATGCAGTCACCAACTTCCATGTCAGACTGAACTTTGTGTTTCTCTGCCACAGAACACTGTAAATACATGATGACTTACATGATATAATTCCATCACTATAAATATATTAAGGTCACTACTATCAATGTCGCTGTCTCTCTGCGCACCTTCGTTAACACTCTGCTCATCATGAATGGAGGGAAAGCGTAGTGCATCTCTCCTCTCCACTCTTGCAGACATGCAGCTACTCCATCCAGTCTCTGGTGCAGTCTCCAGTTGAAGTATTTGCTCTTCTGAGCTTTCAGTCTGGATGCAAACAGATCTATTTGTACTGATCCCCATGTCTCCTCTAACTGTCGAAATATCTCTTTGTCCAGCATCCAGTCGCTGGAATCTGCTAAGTGTCTGGAGTTCCAGTCCGCTACTACATTCAGCGAATCTGGGAGATATTATGCCACTACTGATGTCTAGGCAGGAATGCCAGAAATCCTTGGCTAGTTCCGCTAACAATCTGGACCTCGTCCCTCCTAAATGATTGATGTATCTAACTGCTGATATGTTGTCCATTTTCAACAGGATACATGAATTCACTTTGTCCTTCGTAAATGCCTTGATCGCAAAGGACCCAGCTAATAGTTCCAGACAAATGATGTGTAGTTTGAGTTCCTCCGTACTCCACTTGCCTCCTGTCTGTAGCTCTCCGCAGCAAGCTCCTCAGCCGGCTCTGCTGACATCAGATTCTATCACCAGATTGGGCCGAACGCCAAATATGGCTTTCCCGTTCCAGGCGTCCATGTTCTGCAACCACCATTCCAGTTCCGTCCTGGACTCCAGGTCTAGAGGTACTAGTTGATGGTACCGTAAGCCTTGCTGCAAGTGTTTTATCATTAGCCGTTGAAGGGCTCGATAATGCAGGGGCCCTGGAAATATCGCCTGTATTGATGCTACCAGTAGGCCTACTATTCACGCTATCGTCTGCAGGGAGATGACTGGTTTGCTGAGGCAATTCCTTATTTCTCTTTTTATATCCCTTATCTTTCTGGCTGTCAATTCTAGGGTAGCTGTCTTGGTGTCTAGGACACACCCTAGGAATTGTATCCTCTTCGCTGGTACACTTCTGACTTTTTCTCGATGCACTAGGAACCCAAACGATGCCAGAAGATGCGCCACCCAGTTTGTCTGGTACTGGAGTGTGTGTCTGCTGTTTCCCATCGGCAAAATGCCGTCTAGATCTATAATTATTCTTATCCCTTTCTCTCGGATTGCCGCGGCTATGGGCCTGATGAGTTTTGTGAATGCCCATGATGCTGAGGCTAGCCCAAACGCCATTGTTGCAAATTGCCAGGATCGCCCGTCCCAGTCGAACGCTAGCAAAGGGTGATACTCCTCTTGGACTGGTATTGTAAGATATGCATCTTTCAAATCTATCCTCGAGAGCCAGTCACACTGTCTGAGAGTATCCCTGAGCTGATGGATCCCTTCCATCTTGAAATGGTGGTAAACTACCCAACTGTTCATTTCTCTCAAATTTATTACCGGCCTTACTTTGCCTTTCCTGTGCACCAGGAACATATTGCTTATAAACTTCGGAGTTGTCATGCAAGGTTATATTGCTTTTTTCTTCTCTAGGCTCCGCAGCTCTGCATGTAATGTTTCCTTCTCTGCTTGCGCTGAGTATAAGGGGTGGGGGGGCTGGGATTGCACGGGTATCTCTGTACATTCTAAACGCAGGCTTTTGACTGTTTGTAATACCCAAGCATCGCTGGAAAGCGCGTGCCAGTTCTCCCAAATTCTCAATGTTCTCCCCCCTACTGGTGGATATGTGCGCTGCCTCACCTGTGGGGGAGTTCTGTCCTCTTCGCTGACCTCTGCTTCGTCTTCCTCTTGGGAAACAACCTCGGGGGGGTGAGGGGGGCGTCTTGCTGCCTGTTTTCCCAATAGTGGGTCCTGTTCTGATGCCTCCTGGTGGGTTGATAGCGACCGGTCACTCGGCCTCGGTACCGATCGGTCCCGGCAAAAACTCTTCCGGGGAATATTTTCTTTGTAGAGGCATGCGCCTTCTCCAAGGAGGTATAGGTTCCGACGAACCTCCTCATTTCCTTCCCGAAGGTCTACCCGAATAGCAGTCCCTGGGCTGCTTCACCCGCCTCGTAGGACTCCAAATCACCTAGTTTGGGGTCGATCCTGAGGAGCAGCCCTCTTCTGCGCTCGGATGAGATGGCGCAATTAGCGTTTCCTAGGAGGCAAACTGCCCTTTGGGCCCAGTAAGCTAGCACTTCCGGGTCCACTTCTTCCCCTGTGTCCATTGCTCATTCAGCCAAGTCCATAATTTCTGCTAGCGGTCCCGCTTAGTCTAGCACCTTTTCTTGGCAACTTCGCCATGATCGATCAATCCCTTTTCTGGGATCTCTGGTGGTCTTTGCCACAAAGGCCAACATCTCAGATCAAGCTCCGGTGCCTCTACCACTTTCCCTGGCAGTTCTGGTTTCGGGCAGTCTGCTCTCTTCCTTTGTCTCACTTCTTTTTCTAGTGCTTTGCGTAACCTATGGCTCATGTATTTAGTAACCCTCGGTGATGGCAAACACTCTGAGGACTTTGGGTTTCGGATGTCCTCTGGGTGGAATCCTCCTTGTCCTCTGTATTGTTGAGCTTCCTCAACCTTTTCTTAGGCAGAGGTTGCACCTCCTCTTCCTCATCTCAGCGCCATCTCATTGACCTCCTCTTGCGAGGAACTCTGGTATCCAGTGGGTTCCTCTTCGGGGAATCTTTCTTCTTCGTCCATATTATCTTCCCCTGGGTAGGGGGTCTTGAGGCTCGGCACTCCCTACTTGAGCATAAATGCGTCACGCAGTCAGTTGAACGCGTCGGTAGCCTCAGGGGCCCTTAGGTCTGGCCCATCTGTCTGGCCCAGGGGTCAGAAGAGTTTTTGCTCTTCCGGGCCTTCTCACACCGATGTGGGTCCTCTGGAGTGGCCCTTGTGGGCGTGCTTCCTTTTGTTAGGGTGCTTATCACATTCTGGCTCAGGTATGATTCAATTGTTTCCAATCTTTCTTGGAGGGGCTCTTTGAAACTATAGGCTAGATCCTCTGAATAGGCAGCCTCTTGCTCCTCCTCACTCCATTCATGCTCTGCCATTTTGTGCTGGTAAGTGCCTTGTGATATCTTTCCAGGTGTAGTGGCACGTCCACTTAACTCACTTCTTCAGTGTAGTTGAGGCTGCACCATGGTCTGCTAAGCAGGCATCTGTATAGTGCTCTCTGACCACTAATTATCAGCTTGACATCAGCTGTGTGGCTGAGCGTTTATTCTTTTAATTGCGCTCTGGTGCTAAATTATTTTGCTCTGTGGGCGAACAGTACACTGTATGTGAATACTTTCACTCTCCGGACTAATTAGAGTGTCTCCGGTGTGGCGCGAGTCGAGCGTTATTATCCGCTCTCCTCACATACACCAGCTCCTCCTACACGAGGGTGTTGGGCTCTCCCCTTGCCAATGAGCTTTATGCTCTTATTTCGCCTCTTACGGCATTAGCTCGCATACGCGAGTGCTAGCCCTGCCCCTGCAAAGGTGGGGTCTGTTACACCCTCTCCCTATCATACACTTTCTTTATTTCTTACCCTCTCACTCATACCCTTTCACACTCATATTTCCTCTTGCTTATCATCGATGGCACCCTCTATCTATGGCTTCCACACTTGCTCCATTCCCCTTCTTGTTCTATTGCACACCTGCACCCCTTACCTCATTCATCTTTCAAACTTTAATAATAATTTAGCATTTATATAGCGCTACAAACCCTCCGGTATCTGAGCGCTGCTTATTATTACCCACGGTGTGTGGTGCTCTTTTATCGACCTCGGAAGGATGAAAGGCTGAGTTTGGCCCTGCCGGGATTCGAACCTGCGTCAGCAGGCTCTGCACAGATGTCAAAGCAAGCGCTCTACTCACTGTTATATCGGACCGGCTTGCACTTTCTTACACTTTGTGCACTCTCTTTGCAGCCAGGTGCCTATAAATGCAAAATGCAAAGGCCAGTAGTAAACGCCAAAACTTTTGCCATTGCCCATGCTTGTTTTGTTGTCAATGGTTTGTAATTGAGATATATATGGATTTATCTGTTGATATTGTATAGTACTGTAACATGTTGTATTCTGTTTCTTCTATTGAAAAAATGTAATTAAATCGGTTTTAAAATAGCAATTGCTGCCGCCTTACTTTAGCCACCATCTATGAGACAGCAAAACCAACCCGTTCGTTGTCCGTGAGGGATGAAGGCAAAGCCATTAATATTTTCTTGTGCATTGGTCATACACAGCTTGTTAAAGGAGGTCCATGTGGGTGTAGTATGGGCGGGGGACTGGGGAGGAATGTACATTCAGAATAGCATGGCCTCTCTAGCAGTACCACCTCTGGTTCCGGAAGCAACACAAGACCTTTCCTTTTTCGCTTCCGCTTTCTCTCTTGCTCTACCCTGCTGATGCACCTGACTGCTCTGCTCACTGGTCACCTGGTCACCCTCTGAACTCGGCCCATGCACTGCCTCCGGGCTCCCAAGCACTTAAGGGTCTGTATCTGCTACCCTACAGCCCCTTCTCTCTGCAGTTATGAGCCACCCGCTGGCTGCACTTGTGAGTTAACTGTACTTCCCCATTCACCTCCCCCCTGGCACTTCTCCCCTTCCCTCTTCCCCGCACTTGCGCGAACTGATTGACACAAGGCCTAGTAAGATTGTTATTTTGTCCTCCCTTTGTTTCCCCCTCATTGTCTTGTCACGCCTAGAAACACTTGTGTACAGGCGCGTTATGAAGGCATGAATGCCACATCATATATCATGGTAAGGGGCATTAGGTAGTTGGGCATAGCCAAAGGACATTTGAAAGATGTGTGCTCCTTGATATAATCTAAGACTCCTTCTCAATCATGGAACTCCAGAAGGTAATTAGTTACATGTAAGTTTATTCTTTAAGTTCATAAGTAGAGAAAGCACTGGGACATCCATCTGGTCCAGTATGTTAGGTCCAACTGCCATCAGTAGAACCTTCCACACCAAACCTCACCAACATTCCACCTAGAGTCCCAGTGACATCACCACATCAACATTCCACCTAGAATGTTAGTGACATCACCGCCCTTCACCACAACACTCATAGCCATAATCAATCCCACACAGATTATGACATATGTCCTTCTCTTCAACCAATACAACACACCTAGCAATAATCAATCCCACACAGATTATGACATGTATGTCCCTCTCTTAACCAACCCAATACTAATAGCCATAATCGGGCCCAGAACAGGTCATGACATATGTCTCCCTCCCTTGCACTGACACATCACAACCCCCATGACATCACCCACCATGAGGATGGATGAACCCCGGCAACAAATGTTCCGAACTAAATGGCTCATACCATCTCCGAACAGCTCCCAACTGAGCCCTTGTACTACACCACAATTCTAACCCATAATCTGTAAAATTGACACACACACACAGCTGGAACCCAACCACAGGCCCTCCCCAAAGCCTAAAGGCACCCGCTATGAACCAGCTGAATAACAACAAAGGAGAACGGAACCCAAAAATAAAACTTATGACCAAACATCATCTGGCTGCCCCTTAACCTACACACAGGCTCTGGCTGCCCCTTGAATGACCAGACAGCACCTAGCTGCCCTTACCCAAAACATAGATATCATCTAAAAACCCCTTATTACCGCCATAGCAACACTAACTATCCCTAACCAGGCCCTAGACAGCACCTAAATAAACCTTAAATCAACAACAGCACCTCGCTGCCCAACCAACAACACCTGACTGTCCTAAAATCAATATACCTTGCTACCCCACCAACAGCATGTGGCCAGCATCTCACTGCCCCTACAACCCTAGACAACACCTCACAGCCCCTAAAACCACCAGACCGCACCTGACTGTCCCTAAAAGCACCAGACAGCACCTGACTGCCTGATGGACAGCACCTCACTGCTCCTAAAAACACTGGCAGCATGCACACATAACCAGGAGACATACCCCTACAAACAACAACCAACAGACGTCATGACACCAAAGTTCTTGCACCGTAATGGCGCCAAAGTTCTTGCACCACCCCCCAAAGTATCCATAAAATGCACACATAATTGCAATTCCTCTGCGCCACAATCCCAGCATGTGCATACAGTGAAAGCACCTCACTACCCCCAAAAGTACTGGCATCATCCACACATAACCTGGGTTAATGCCCCTACGAACACGACAAACAAAACACTGCAGGACAACATGTAAAACCCACAGTAAGCGATAACCCGATCAAGTCCATGGCGCTAAAAACCCTGCGCCAAACCCCAACATGTCCCTGAAATGCAAAACACAAAATGCATGGCAAGTAATTGTAAATGCAAAAATGGATGAAAGTGACATGGCGCTAAAGTCCCTGCGCCATACCCCCACCCACATGTCCACATCAGCCAATCTGCAAGAAAACATTGCATGCACAGCATTACAATGTCCCATGGACCCCACCCCCACTAGTCCATAGTGAAAACCCAAAGACATGTCCTAATAGCAGGCCACCTACATAAACACGACATCAGTACATAAATGACAGGCCATAAACTGCTAACATCAACCCAGAACCCAGACCATAATTGTACTAAACCCAGAGGCCACAACGTAAATACAAACAGCATTAACCAATAAAACTGGCCTCACCAAACACATACCTCTATTTTGTGCCTTGTCAAACCCTCATCACGTTACTTATTCCCCACTGGTCCGGATCCAGCGGCCGCCACCTTGCCAGCCTTCTTGTGAAATCACCTGCAAGTGGCAACCACCGCCTTCCATTGCACTCACTGTAGACGTCCATAAATCCAGACACGATCATAGAGCTTCCCTCCATTTCCAGTGACAAATGAGTTCTCACATCAATGCCATCCATTCCCACCAATTGTGCCAAAAAGTCACTTATTTCATTACTGCCCGGACTGTTTGTGAAGCACGAAACTTCCAAACAAACGCCAGAAAGGCATCCAACATTTCGTTCCAGCCGATGTTGCTGGAACGCCAGTCCAAACACGAGTCCTCCTCCCATCAGCGTCGGCCCTCCTACAGCCGACGTCATCATAGCTGCTCCCGACACCCTGAAAGCAACATCGCTGCTTGGACACGTTGCTCCAGCCAGCCTCACGTCAGCAGTGACAGAACTTCCACATTCAGCGCCGGCGTGATCCTCCTGCAGAACGTTGCGTTCCACGCCAACGCCAGAGAGGCACTCAACGCTGCGTTCCAGCTGATGTCGCCGGAACGCCAGTCGTGTCGTCGGCCCTCCCCCAACCGACGTCATCATAGCTGCTCCCATCACCATGCGAGCAACAACAACGCTTCTTGGCCCCACTGCTCCAGCAACCCTCGCGCCTGCAGTTCGGCGCTCCGTCTTATTTTCATCCGCCCGCAGAACACTTTGTGCGGCAGCGTCTCCGCTCCTCCCCACCGCGGAATAATTTGCCTGAATGCGTCGCCGCTCGGCCCTCGGAGCTGGGACCCTCCTCACATCCACGTCCCGTCTACACCTCCGACGCACTGAGGACACTTCTGCCAACGCTGCCGTCTGCCCGCACTGCACCTCCGGCTCACCTGCAGAACGCCCACCAACGGTTCCTTTGCTGGACGCTGCGCCGGCCAACATTCTCCAGCCAATCATAACTGGCAAACTGGACCTCTGTTGCTCTGGACCGCCAGCCAAGATGCCCTCAGCCAACCACTGGCCACTGGGACCCACCCTGGAACCTGGCACAGAACTCTGCACCACCCGACCTGCTGACAGAGCCGCCTGGCAATTCCTCCTTGTGCCACCGGTTGTGTACTCCGCCAAAATAGGTTCCCAGCCTTGGACCTTCACTGCACCGCCTGGACTCTGGGCCACCACAGCCCGGGCGCCGGCTGGAATCCGGACCTTCCAGGCGCTGGGCCACCTCCCCTGGCACCACCTGGACTCTGGACCTTCCGGGTCCCCGACCTGGACCACTGTATTGGACCCCACTGCACCGCCCGGCCTACAGCTCCTTGTTGCTGGATGGATGTCACCCTGGAAGGCAGCGCTCCTCACCGACTGCCCCTTCCCAGCAGGACCATCCTCGTCGCCAGTGATATAATCTAAGACTAATACTCAATCATGGAACTCCAGAAGGTAATTAGTTACATGTAAGTTTATTCTTTAAGTTCATAAGTAGAGAAAGCACTGGGACATCCATCTGGTCCAGTATGTTAGGTCCAACTGCCATCAGTAGAACCTTCCACACCAAACCTCACCAACATTCCACCTAGAGTCCCAGTGACATCACCACATCAACATTCCACCTAGAATGTTAGTGACATCACCGCCCTTCACCACAACACTCATAGCCATAATCAATCCCACACAGATTATGACACTCCTCCTTGCAGCCCCCTATCCTGCATGTCTACTTTTGTGCCAGTAGTTTTGATGTGACACCTAAGAGGAGTTGCTATTCTGTTAAACTGGATGCCAATAAATGTCTCGGGCCAGGAGCAATCACATTAGCAGATGGCAGAAATGGAGATGGATTTGTTTTTCAAGAATTTATTTCCATTTCATTGTATGTTCTATGTGTGTTTTTTTTTGTTGGGGGGGGGAGAAACTAGCTGTTGTTTTACAGCAACAATAAATATAGGTAAATGCAGGTAGAAATGTCAAAAATAAACACAACATATAACCAGACTATCTCTGATGGTTAGCGTGGCGTTGACTATTGATGGCCTCTGAATACTGTTTTTAAAAAAAATGTTTTTACCCTCTTGTACATGTGTGGCAGTCACCCATTGCTGGGCATCTAGCGCTCCATCTTCTTACAGGCAATGATGGGCAACTGATTTTATGGCTCTGACTTTGTGGTATATTTGTAGGTATGGGTTTAACAGCCATGGCCATACTGTTGTTGAACACCGTCTGAGAGCTCGACAGGGAATTCAAGCGCGTCTTACACAAGGTAATATTTGAAAATACTTTATTTAAATTAAGAGATCTTCATTTAATGTCTCTGTAAAATAGAGAAACTGCAACAAATAAATCCTTATGCTTGATGGTCAGAAAAGTTACACATTCTACATAATCAATGTGTTTTTCCTTCTCTTGGCTAGATGGTATGATTCTAGGAATAAATCTTGGGAAAAACAAGACTTCGCCAGATGCTACAGCGGATTACACAGAAGGAATCAAGACTTTTGGCCCTCTGGCTGATTACCTGGTTGTAAATGTATCCAGTCCTAACACACCTGGACTTCGAGAACTGCAGGGGAAATCCGAACTACGCCATCTGCTAGCCGAGGTCTGGCATTATATTTGTCTGCAGAATGGACGGATGGCGGTATCAAGTGATTTGCGTGAATGAATGCAGCGGAGAGCGATGTTCTAAAGAAGTGAAAAATGCAACTGCGCTAAAATCAAATTATGACTGGAAGGACTAGATGATAGTGTGAGCTGATGACGAATTGAATGTGTAGAATGACAGTAAGTGTATGAGATGAAAATATTTGCAGCCTGAATGTTTTTTTATTTTTATTATTTTTTTGTTTAGATATTTTTATTGATTTTCAATGTAAGAACAATATAACAATTATCAATCAGGAATTTCATCTTGTACAAGCTAATAGAACAGTCATATCTCAACAATTCTTCAATATTTCATTTGCTTAACGTAAATATTAGCGTTGGATAACAAAATGTCCAAACCTTACTTCCTCAGTTAGCTCATTTGGGGTGATAAGAAAGAAGATGGGAAGAGAGAACTAGGAGGAAAACAAAAAACAAAAAAAAGGAAGAATTCATTCACAAGTTGAGTTCATTGGGTCAATTATCTCTCTTTTAACCAGACTAGACCAGGAATTCATTGAGGAGTAGGAAATAGCAAAAATTCATAGACACAGTTGCCATTGCGGCATCTCCTCCATCCAAAGTGTGCAAATGCAGCCTGACTGTTTTATATTCACATGCTATGCATACGTTGCAATTTAGTGTCTGGTCCAGAATATGGCTTGTTTTTCCCAACTTTCCAGTAGGCGTGGGCAGGGGTATATACAAAACCAGATACCTATGATGTTCATGTAACTGTCAGTACTTCACTAAGCAAGTCGGCACACTCCTTGACTGTGTTCTTTTTTTGTGACTTAATAACAAGCAATTAATATAAAAATGCATTCAACTGGTTTGGGCCATTTTAGCAGTTATTGTAAATGTATTTTGGCAATCATGAACAAGGCTGTTTTTAATTCGGCCTATGGAGTAACCCATCAGTTTGCTTGGATAGACAAGCTTAATACGGAATCTGTGTGCACCCAAGTGTTATTGTCACAGCTTGGTCCCAGAAGAGCAATGGAGACGGACAGCGTAGCAACCCAGGCTGGAGCAACTTGGACCAAGCCCCTCAAGTGGAGGGAGCTGGGGGGGGACAAAGATCTTCTGGTCCACAGGTGGGACTCCAGATGAAGACCAGAGATGAGAGAAACTCCTGGGGAACTGCAGAGGACCCAATGGGAATAGGGTGACTAGGAAGGACCCCAGCAAAAACAGTATGTTGGTATAGTGCCACGTACAGCGCAGCAGAGCGGAGCAGGAACAAAGAGAGAGCGAGCCGACAGTAATGGGAGCTTCGGCACAGGGAGAACTCTGTTTTTGAAGCCATGGAATACACTCCAGTTGTGTAAAATGTGACGATTCCCCAAATGATTACAGATGAGAACAAGGCAGCATCTGTTACGTTCCTGTGGAGATAACCATGGGGCAGGCACTGGTCTCCAATGCATGTGGAAAGTCGCTGGTCCACCACACATGCACAGGATCGGTTCCTCAAGCCAAAGATGTGTTACATGTAACTGTGAAGCAGAAGTCTGCCTAAGAGGAATTGGGTTCCTAATAGTCATGATGACACAAAGTGCAAAAACTGTTCGAACTTCAAGGCTAAAATTTGGAAAGCAGGAAGAGGAAAGTTTCAGCTTGTGTACACCATGGTGGATGGATGGTTCACTGGAACAATGTTTGTGGAGAACTCTGCCTAAAGCCCACAAAGCGTAAAGTGAAGTAGAAACTGTAGTCGATACAAAGTGCCAGGTGCTAGAGAACATGCTCCTGAAAAGTGAAAGGCCACCAAGATTACAAAGATGAACTTCACCAGCCCACAACCAGGTGCTTCCCTTAGCCCAGCATATTCCGACAGTGCAAAACTCAAAAATAAATCGAGAAAAATATTTCTTTTAAAGTTTCAAGTGGGGATTTCAAACAAAACAAGTAAGTATGCTCTGACCTTAAGGATAGTCCTAGAGCCATTCCTGTCTTGGTGACTTCAGGATATATGCAAAATCAGCAACACTACACCGAAAAGTACTGTTACATCATTGGCATAGGCACAACCACCAAGAGGGTTAATGGTAAACTGAACCCTTTAAATTATTCAAGTTGTCATTTGGTTCACTTCCACCTCAGTTTTTGAATCCCTCCCTTCTTCTTTCACTACTGTCTTAGAGTCTTTTCACGTGCAGCAGGACCTCACGGCAATTGCCTTTCCAAAGACATCGGACAACACCTGTAAAATCATCTAACCCACTGGCAAGACGGATACCAGCATAAATTAGATTCACCTTTCTGAGGGTAGCAATTGTAGAGCAATGTAACGTCCTCAAGGGAAGGGGGTAGGCTGGCCGTGAGGTACAATTGGTCCCAAAGGTTACCTCCACAGAATGCACTACAATCTTATACTGTAAAAATATCTACTTTAGAATAAAATGACACAAGTCGTAACAATAAGGTCAAATAAGTACTTGGGGTTAAACATAAAACATAGTAACACACAGTGCATGAAATTAAAGATTATATATTAAGATATTTTGTTGCAACACTTTATGTACATTTCTGGTGTGCTTTATAACTAATGTATCTTGGAGTAAAGGCACACTTTTTAGGAACCCTTTCATTAAAGAAAAACAGTAAAGGGCCATTGGCAGACCTTAGCCAATCCTCAGCTAAATGTATGCCCAATACTTTGTGATCTGCACAGTATAAAAGGCAAAGGGGTGGGGAGAAAATGTATTCACAGAGACCTTATCAGGATGCAAAATACCAACAAATGAATATTCACAGTAAGTCCCCCACAGCAGAATTAATTATACACCTATAAATACTATACCACACATCGTACCTGGAGGAAGGAAAATGGGTTAACATTGTGCCCACCAAATGCTAGAATTCATTTAGGCTCACAATACCAGACCTCAATTGTCCTATTGCTCTCTAGAATATCAAGTGATACAAAATAGTTAGCAGTTCTACACTGTAATAATACATTTTGATAGATATGAGGGAATGCAATAATTTGTATGTACAGTCAATCGGTTGTCTAGGCCACCATTCTAGTCCCTTGCACCAAACTCCAGGGGACCTAGGTAAAATGTCAATGTTCAGGTAATTACCCTTAAAAGTCACAATTATGGAGTTTTTCAAGTTGGTAAAAGTTCCCCTTTTAAAATAAACAGAGAAATCCAGTAGGAATAGCCATGGTGGGGAAAGGTTGGTAAGCCTTTGTTCTACTCCACAGATGTGAAAAACAATGTAGCTAACCATAAGACTACAGAGGGGACATATATGACCACCCCTCCCATAAAGAGATCCATTTCAAAGTTTGAGAACCAGAAGACCCAGGAAGGGATGGAGGAAGTAGAGCAGTACTCGTGCCAATATAAGTAAAAAGCGAACCGCTGTAAAGGAGGAACTACAGAATTCCACTACTGACAGACCCTGGGATCACTGATGGGAAATCTGAATAATAACCCAGCAGCCCAGGACGCAGCGTTATGTACACATGGTGCCAGTTTCAGGGAACGTGGCTCATGAACGTCAATACAAACTTCTGAGTAAAAGGCTTCTTCCAGAGGTCATGTTACAGAAATAAGTACTCAGGACTTGCACACCATACCACCAATGACCCAAAAATATAATCTGCCTTCCAGCAGTCTAGCCCTCCATCGAGGACCAGAAGAAAGCACCAGAAAGGCATAGGTACTGAACCAGTTAGAAGGGCAAAACATATCCGATAGCAAGCAGAAAACAGGCCAACTATCGTGGGTGTCAAGGGTTAGAAGAAGGACGCTGACGCTTTGAGGACGTTTTGAATGAGATTTATGAAGGAATAATATGAAAGTCTAGCTTTCCCTATCTCTATGGGCTATTCCCTACCTATTATGCTAAGATGCTCATTAGTCGTCTTGGAATGTCCAAAAAGAATGTGTCCAAACGCTATCTGACCCAATCGCCTATATGAACAAAAATAAGGGCAGGAGAATGATTCTCTTCTCCTGTTAGATGCTTTTTGCACTTGTGTTCTTGGTTTGAAAAGAGTTCATTCAGTAGTAGTTATTTCATCAAGTTTGGATATTTAACTTTCTTTTTAGAAGTGTCTTTCCTCGACATGACTCATCACAAAGGCTGTCTTTGCCTGCAGTTCCATGTGTTATTTCTTAATTTCCACGCTTCTACTTTTGACTCTGGATTTGTTTTCCCTTCTTTCCAGTTTAAATGTATATGAGCTTTATCATTACTTCTTGGGATCCTCTATGGTGTCCTTTCCTTTATTGGAAATATTCAGATTTGTTAATGTTGACTATAAGCCTTTTTTTTTCTTCCATTCCTCTCGGGGAACATTATTATTCTTTCCTGTTAACCCAGTTCAGGTTTTACAAAAAGATCCCCTTTTCATTCCCTTTCAGGGGACATTCTTATTTTCTCTCTTTCTCTCGCTTTCCCTCTCGCTCGCTCGCCCTCTCTCTCTCTCACTTTCTCTCTCTCCAAACTTTGTAAGTTTGCTTTCTCATTGGTATTGAGTTGAGTTCTCTGACTCATGTATGAATAGTTTGCTTTCCTGTGCGTTCCTGGCTCCCTGTTACCTTCTTTATGATTATGGACCAGCTCTGGGATCCTCACGGTTCATTCTTCTCCTTTTGCTCTCCATTGCACAGCCGGCTTGTCTCTCGGCGTCTGTCAGGCATTCTGCACTCTTCTGTCAAACTGAATATAGTGTTGGTTTTGGGGTCCGTTGGACAGGATCTGCCACAATGCATCCTGGTACTGGACCCATAGATGAGCAGTGTAGAAGTGCCACCCTGTATTAGCCTAGGTGGCAAAATACAGGGTATGTCTTCTTGCACCACAGAAAGGATTCCCCACGATTAACATGGTGCAAAAATAGTACTAGCCACTGATAGTGGGAATCCAGATGAAAGGTTATCCAAGGATAATTCAGTAATCCAAGAGAGGCTCCAAAGGATTTTATGTCAGAGCAATTAGAAGGAAATAACTAGGAGCAGAAGAACAGAATAGCCACACAGACAAAGCTAATAAGGCAGAGAAATGGTGAGACAAGGATTCAGGCAAGTAAACACCCAGAATGGATGCACAGAGAATAGCTGCAGAGAATAGGAGTGAAGAAGGTTGTTGAGATGCACAGCTGCGTGGCTGCAGGCTTTTATGCCCGCAAAACAATTTGGTTTAAAGTTGGTAGGCAGCATCGTGCGGAAACGAGCAAACACGCCTGCCTGACTTTGTCCCCAATGTGCTTGTAACATCCAGGCAAAGAGGGCCGCCGCCGGAAACTGGCAACCTCCGAGGGGTGGGCGCTGTGCATGGATATCGGGGAGTCGACAGAAACCCCCATGGAAGCAATGGAGGGCTGACCGGAGTATCCCATGTAATCCGCGCAATGTCAGGGCTGGATACAACCAGGCCTCGCCTGAGGACCCGGGAGGTGTGCAGAAACGTAACAGTCTGCTTCCTCCCAGAGATCACAGGGGCACCAGGCTTCCAAGGAAATCGAAGAGAGAACTGGTAAAGGAGTTGGGGTGCAGATACATTAGCGTCAGGTTCCCAGGTACGATCACAAGGTGCATAGCCTTGCCAATGGATTAGATATTGGTGACGGCCCCGAACCAACCGAGAGTCACAGATGGCTTTGACTTAATATTCATGCTCACCAACAATCATAATAGAATCTGGGTGCAAACAAGAACGATGAGAAGCATCAGGATGAAAAGGCTTGAGCAAGGAAACATGGAACACAGGGTCAATGCGCCAAGGCAAAGGTAATAGAAGGCGAAAAGCTACTGAAGACCAGTTTTTTTCACAATTTAAAAGGTCAAATGAAATGCAGAGCAAATTTGCAAGGGCAATTGCGCAAGGACAAGCCCAGAGTGCTGAGCTGCACATGGTCTCCCACATTGTAGTCCGGTTCAGGTGTCCTCCTTCGATTGGCCTGGGTTTCTTGAACAGCCTTGGTCGGTATCAAGATGGATACAATGGATACATGGTTGTAGTACAGAGCATGAACATGAGAGTGCACGGAGGGCATGGAGATCTTGATCGTTGAAGGTATGGAAAAAATCTTGGGATGTATTCTATAAGTACGATCGAATGGCCTATGTTGAGTGGTGGAATGTTTGGCATAATTAAACGCTACCTCGGCGGTCTCCAAGTAGTCTGCCCAATCGGACTGCAATGGTCCAGTATAACAGCACAAATATTCTTCAAGAGTCTGGTTCGTCCTCTGTTTGCCCATTCGTTTGTGGATGGTACCCAGGGCTTGAAACATTGAAGACCAAAAATGGGAAGTAAACTGCTGTCCACGGTCATTGATGTTTTTTCAGACAGTCCATGGAGACAGTAGAGTTCATGAAGAAAGGCAGTGGTTGTTTGCCTGGCCGTGGGAAGAGTGGCGAACACGATACATTGAGCAAGTTTGCCGAAGCAATAAACGACTAACATTATACACGTAAATCAATTACACAAAGATATTTCTATGAAATCCATAGCAATGGTATGCCAAGGATACGGAGTGATTTCGATCGAATGCAGAAGTCCTACATCCTTACGACAAGGAGTTTTATGCATGGCACGCGTGAGATTAATTCCAATGTAGCATTTTGTCCTTGATGACCTGCTGCAGTGGAATCATGAAAACCATGAAGGACCATATTCTGTAGAGTAATTGTGGGGAGATACAGGTTTTCCTGGCAGTGACCCAGACCTTACCGGACACTATAGAATTTGGACTTCTGTAAGGTGGACATATACGGCTCTATGTGTTAAGCTTTCTTAATGGAATTCAGAAAGGTTTGAACCATCATCATGAAATGTTTAGTAGGCTGCAGTGGAGCAGATTCCTCATGACCAAGAATACTAGAACTCTGGCTCCGCGATAAGGCATCTGCTTTGTATACCTGGAATATGTGTAATGGTAATATCAAACAGTGAAAAAAACGATGCCCATCGAGTTTGATGTATGTTATCACATGTGAGTGTATGGCAAAATTCTATGGTCAGTTTGTACTTACACTGGAAAACGTCCTCCGAGCAGATGAGGTCACCACTATGAAAAACTCTCTTTGATAGCAAGTAGTATTTTTCTATGATGGCATAATAACACTCACTGGTTGTCAATTGTCGGGAGTGATAGGCAACTGGATGTTACAAAGATCTCGTAGGGTTCCAGTGCAACAGAATTGAACCAATAGCGGTTGCAGATGCATCAGCTTCAACAATAAAGGGTTGTTCCTTGGTGAAGTGTTATAATATAGGTTATTTTGTAAATTCTGTTTTGGTGTTCAAGGCTCGTTCCTCTTGGCACTCCCAATGAAAAATAGTACATTTCTTCAGAAGACGGGTGATGTTGCAACTTTGTTATGCATAATCCGGGATGAATCGACAGTAGAAATGAGAGAAACCTAGGAACTGCTGAACTGTCTTTACATCATGTGGTCTGGGGTGTTCCACAATCGCCTTGATTTTCTTTGGGTTCATATGAATACCAGTGGGACTGAAGACATATCACTTGATCGATGAGGGCTTTAATGGTTGCTGGTTCTAGTGCATGGACTTGTTCATCCTTGAATTCTTCCCTTAGACCCTGACGGAATAGGGTCTTCTGTGTCTCCTCTGGCCACTGGGATTCATTTGCCAGTTGACTAACATAGAGTATTGTGTATTGGGAGCCCTGTTTGATGTCCAGCAGACGATTATGGGCAATAGCGGCAGTATTGAGTAACTGAAAAGCCTCCAAGAATGCTTTCTCAAAGTCAGCGAATGAATCGAGAACCAGACTCCTGGCAGATACGTATGGTGTGGCGCAAGCCAGAGCATTTCCTTTGAGATTATTCAGGATGTATCCTATCCTTGATCTGTCGCTTGTAAAATGAACAGGTTGAAACAAAAACTGTACCCGGCAGTGATTACAAAATTCCATAAGGGCATAAGGGTCCCCATCGTACTTCACAGTGCCAGAACGAGCAATGTGCTTTCTGCAGGCGGCGCCGCAGCTGTATGGGCCGTAGTGTCCTTCAGGAGTTTTTTTTCTTGTTTTAACCTAAAAGGTTTGTGGCGCAACGGGATTGCTTCGTCCCTTAATTCTTGAATGGCATCCATGTCGGGTGGTAGGCATCTCAATCTGTCAAGCTGAATAGAGCGCTGGCGCGTACCTGGTTTCGGGGTTCGTTGGACGGGATCACTACGATGCACCCTAGTACTGGAACCATAGATGAGTAGTGTAGAAGTACCACCCTGTATTAGCCTACCCAGTATTGAACCTATGTGGCAAGATACAGGGTATGTTTTCTTGCACCACGGAAAGTATTCCCCATGATTAGGGTGGTGCAAAAACAGTGCTAGGCACTGATGAGGGGAATCCGGATGAAAAGTTATCCAAGAATAATTCAGTAATCCAAGAGGGACTCCAAAGGATTTTAAGTCCGAGCAATTGAAAGCAAAGAACAAGGAACAGAAAAGCAGTATAGCCACACAGAGAAAGCTAATCAGGCAGAGAAAAGGTAAGACAAGTATTCAGGCAAGGAAACACCCAGAATGGATGCACAGAGAATAACTGCAGAGAATAGGCGCGAACAACAAGGTTGTTGAGGTGTACCGAACTGTGTGGCTGCAGGCTTTTATGCCCGCGAAACAAGTTGGCTTCATGTTGCTAGGCAACGTTATGTGGAACGCACGTATGCGCCTGCTTGACTTTGTCCCCAACGTGCCTGTAACGTCCAGGGCAAGATGGTCGCCGCCTGTAACCAGCAACCTCTGAGGGCCGGACGCTCCGCAGGGATACCCGGGAGTCGAAGCAGACCCCCACGGAAGCAATGGAGGGCCGGCCGGAGTGTCCCATGTAAGCCGTGTGATGTCGGGGCTGTTGTACCCGCAGGCACCACCTAGGATACAACCGCCATGCTCCTGGGCCTCGTCTGATGATCCGGGAGGTGCATGGAAAAGTAACATCTTCCTTTCGGTTACTCATCTCTGAAACAGGGGGCCGTGACACTTGCTGCAGCTTCACGGGCGGAGTATCAGCACTGTTCTGAGGGCAAACCTGCCAACCATGACTCTATCAGGGTTGCGCCATGAACTAGCTCTCAAGCTCCACACGAGCCAGCTTCGCTCTGGCTCTTGGTTACGCTGCTCTCTTAGCTTTCCCTTCACTGCTTCCCAGCAACTCCGTATCTCGCACTCCTCCTCCTCTTCCTGATGAGTTTTCAACCTTTAATCCACTCTTCTCAGTGAATTTCAATTAAATAACCGTTTCTCTTTCTTCAGGATGATATCGTCTGTTTGCATCTTATTCGGCCCAGTCTTGGTACTTGCCATTATTTAATAAAATAAGTTTGACATTCCCATGTATGCCATCATGGTTCCTGGTTCAGGGAGTTCCTCACAGGAACGGGAGTGCTTGACTCCTAAGGGTGAGTCTCTCCCGGTGAGGTCCCACTTGCCTGGACCTCCTAGGCAGTGTGTTGTGGAGTGGGCTCACCTCCCTAACCTCACAAGTGGGATGACTCCCCCCTTGGGAAATGAGACTGATTACCTCGATTCGTCACAGGGGGTAACAGTGGTTGTGACACAAGATGGCCTGCTTGGACCAGGGGGAATTAATAGGAAGACTGAGGTAAAATGGCCTACAAACCGACACAGGATGGAACAGCCTTTAAGGAGGTTCTGGAGGAGGGTGAACAGCCCATGTATGATGCCCAGCAGCCAAACTTGGACATGAGACACAGGACCCATGGTTCAGCCAGTATGGCCATACCTGGTACTAAAATTCTGCAACCCAACTTTGTTCCAAATCCTCCAGTGACTTGGGTAGGAATCCAGCACAAAGGAGCACAGGGTCTCCCCTAAATATACATATTCAATCATTGGTTGGCTTAGGCCTGCTCTCCAAAAACGCAAAAGGCAGACCTACAAAGAGGTTGGCGTCCAGCTAATCTTGCTGGCCATAAAACCCACCACTATGGTCCACCCATACAGTTTGTGTGTTGGACTGTTGGGAGCATGTGATGAGTCAAAACCAGTACAGGCACCTACAGAGGATGCTGGGCTAGGCTCAACGTGAGGATGTGTTTGAACAGTGGCCATTTTAGGCCTGCTTTATGGTTTCGCGAATAGAGATGGGCCAAAACAAAATGTCTATGGCTACCATACTGGTTCATTGGGCTACTAACACAGAAAAGCAGTCGACTCCCTGGAGAAGTACACATTTAATTACAGCTGCCACCAGCCTATGCCACAGTGCTAGTGTAGAGTGATGTTATCACCCTAGAGCCAAAATGGGGTGCTTAAAAAGCACCCTTGTCTTTGAAGCCATATGGGCTCCATTGAACAATCTAGGAAATAAGATTAAAGTGACAAGGGGACTTCAGAAGAGGAACCGCCAAGAATCCAGCAATTCTTTGGAAATGAGTAATGAGTGCAAGTTCAACTTTTGTTTGAAAATTAAGTCCTTTTATTCATCCCAACAAACTGCATGCCTGCTTCCAAACACGCATAAGACATTTCCTTGACAATCGAATCCTAAAGAGAGTTTGCAGAGCTCTCATTATATGTATATCTTTTGGATTATGCAATTTCTGGAAACTCCCAATTTAATGTTGCTCTTTACCATATCGTGCACAACAGTCGTATGCGTAAGCCATCCAATCCAAATTTTCCATTTTATTTACTTTCTGGTTCTTAATTTTTCTGCTTTTTGTAATGGCATAATCATAAATTACGGGCGCAATAATGCAAAGAATATGGAGCACCTCATTTGCTGAGATGTTGGGACCCACCAGTCTTGAGAGCGCTCTGCTGGTTATATGCCCAGCCGATTTAACCTTCAGGGTGATCTATCGATATGAGATGCAAACCTTCTACCTAGCCACCAACTACAATGCCGGCAAGTGCTTTGAAGCAGCCAGAAGATGATGTATCACTGCACAAATTCCATATAAATGAATAATGCACAGGATGAGGCACTTCGTTCATCCAAATGGCTTAAATGCCTAAAGTAGACCTGCAAATGTAAGATCGAAAGCTGACCCTGCACTTTTTACAATGTATGCAAGATCACAGTGCTTAAGGGGACACACTCTTGTCCAAGTGTTTCTTTCAGCTTTTGTTACCTGTCGTGTTAAATGAAAACTAATTTAAAGAAAGAGGGCTCATTAACTGCAGCCTAGCTAGAAATGGTCATGGGCAGAGTACATCACCGACATCATGTGTCTTGCTCACAACTCTAGCAGTTTGAGCTTCCCCTCCCCGCTGAGTGTTAAATTGATTACAATTGCGTGAGCTTCCTACAGCACTGCCCTGTCAGTGCTACAGAAAGAGTTGTGCCAGCTTCTTCCAGCTGTGCATTGCCAGTGCTAAATCAACCCAGTAGTGCTTTATTAGTCCTGAAGGGTGTCAGCAGGGAGGGGTTACTCCAGTAGTGCCATGTCCATGGCTACAGGATCCCAGCCGCAGTGTCGTCTTCTGACTGCTGTAGGTCTCCAGGATTTATATAACTAATTTCTTGCTACGGGTTAGATCACAGAAACTATGAAACGGGTCACAATTAAAGTCATACTCAAACTGGACAAAGAGTCTGACCAGTGCTTGTCCAATAGACCCATAGCACTACTAAATTAGGATGAGAAAATGTTTGTCAAGATGCTAGCAATACACCAAGGGAAGCTGCTGCTCCCGCAATTTAATGCACCCAGATCAAACTGGCTTTATTGTGGGGAGGTAAGCCTTCGATAACATTAGCAAAATTGCTCATCTGATAGACAATACTATTTCTGGGTCTCCACGGTATCTGCTTGTATTGTCACTAATAAAGCATTCGATATGGCTAGCTAGAGGTTTTAAGAATGGTACTAGAAGAGTCTGAATTTGGGAATAACCTACTGAAGGGGATATTTAGTATATATTTGGAACCCACTGTGAAACTAAAGGCCAATGATGTACTCTCACAGAGCCTGCTACCGGTAAGGAGAACAAGGCAGGTTGCCCTTTCTGACCCCTCCTGTTTGCACTGCTCATAGAGCCCTTAGCCCAATGAGTAAGAAGCAATCTGAACATTCAGGGTATCTGTTTTTGAGGTAAGGAATTTAAAATTTCAATTTCAAGCGCCTGGATGCCCCAGGGTCTAGTGGTGCGCTATATAAATAATAAACTAAACTAAAAATCTCCCTGTTTGCAGAAAATGTTCTGCTCACCATCAAGAACCCTTAAACCTCCACAGTGAAGGTACAAAGAGCTAGAGAGATACATAACCACCTCAAGGTCTCGAGTCAATTACTCAAATAAAATCCCTAGGCATTCAAGTGACTGCAGACTTGGGAAAGCTATATGAATCCAACTACTTAGAAATATTTACTCAAATCAGAGAGTGCATGACAAGATGGAGAACGCCTATCATCTTGCTGCTATACTTGTTTCAAGCCCTTTCAATGCACGTTCCGGTAGTGGAGCTAGATGAATTGCAGTGGGACGTCACAACGTCTGTCTGGTGGCGGAAAACGAGTAGGGTTTCAAGGCTTATCCTGGAGGTGACTTAAACCAAAGGCGGCTTGCAGTTCCTGGACCTTCGATGTATTACTGTGCTGCCCATCTACAAATACTCAGATAATGGTGCTAGGTTGACTCGACAAGACAGTGATGGACGATGGACACAGCAGTGGGGACCATACCACTGTAGCGAGCAATGTGGCTTCCCAGGGGCTCAGACACAAATCCTTGTGTATATAAACAGAGTAACCAGAACAACCTTAGACCGCTGGGATAGATTAGCTACCTCATTGGGATTGACTACCTTCCCATCACCACTCATGCCAATAAATGACAACACAGAATTACACCCAGCCAACTCTGCATGGGCCTTCCAGTCCTATTTCATAATAAGGTGATACAAACATTCCAAGAATGCAAAGCTGAATTTCACTTCACAGAACAAGACCGGTTCCGGGCTTCGCATTTTTATTGCAAGTATGTTTCGACGCTTACCATGACACTCAAAGTTTTGGTCCTTGCCTGCAGAGCCTGTTTATCAGCTTTCAGCATCTGGGGAGAAAACCAAAGGAATCCTACAGTATTTTTACTGCCTTATTTAGAGAGGATCTTGAAGTGGCTCAGCACCCTTCAACCCGGAAGCACCTTTAAGCGCCAACGACGCGCGCGTTTGCGTAAGTGCATGTTGCAAGTGCTGTGGGTTGTTACCGGACTCAAGGGTGTGCATTCCCATTCTCCCCGCTGTATCACATAAAATCCCTCTCGCACATAAAATAACAAAAAAAAAACATATTGACAAAACCCTAGGTGAGGTAATCCAAGCTAAAGCAAGATTCATCACCCGTTGAATACACTCTCCTTTTAAGATATGCTGTTTCAAATTATGTAATTTTTGTGTGGTATTCCTTTTTTCTCCCTACCCCTTGCGACTTGACTATGGTTATAGAGTGTGTAGTGGATTTTGAGTACATTGTCATAGTTGCCCATGCGTTGGCATGATTTGCTATTTCCCAACTTACAAAGAAATTTTGCATTAGCACTGTTTAAACAACAGAGAAATAATATTGCTTGTGAATTTGTAGATTTTAAGCTAGTTATTGTTTGTGAGCCGTAAGACTACCTAGAATTCAACTGAAATATATAATACATTAAGAAGTTGTATTGTTCCCTGCTTATTACACGACTCAAAGTAAGGGGATAAGCTTGTGTGCTATTCGTATACTTTAAAAATCGGCTATGCCGATTAAATGCAGAACTTTTCAATTGCCGATTCCACCGGCGACACTCGCAGAGGAAATTGAAAAGGCTGAAAAATTATGTCTGGCAAAAACTTCTCAGAAAAGGAGATGTGCTAAATCCCGAACAGTAGACATTAGACCTTTTTACACTGAAAAATAGAGGTAACTATAGCCCGGGTTCCAATAACCCATTCCCTCTAATAAATGGTTGTAAAACAGAGTGCGCTACAAGTGTTGGACAATAATGTTCTTCTGATAGACTTTAACCATCTCTCAGACACTCAAATGATAACTGCCCATGAAACTATAGCACAAGTTCTGGTTACAACGAATGTGCCAAAACCTCAACTTTACAAGCAATAGGTGTCCCGATAGCGATCAAAGGTCCCATGACTATAGTCAAAGTTCACGCCAAAGCTGAGCTTGGATCTCACCCCTGTTACGGGTTTGGCAGGGGTGCTCCGAGTCATACTGTAGATAACGATTTACTGGATTTAAACAAAAAAGGGCTGGAAATGCCTAATAATGCTCAAACCTCTGCAAATCTAAATCAAAAGGATTCAGAAGTCATCTTAGTACCTCATACTCCATTCCCTAATTTGCACGACATCTCTCCACTGCTGCAACCTTTACATTTATCTGAATCTCCTATTATGTACAGGTCGACCTTAGGTAGTTCTTCATGTTCTTCAGTTTCGTATGTCAATGCGACACCACGAAGACCTGTAAATTGAGTTTCGATAGATATTACCTTGGGAGTGATGAACACCACTCTTTTATCATTATCGAAATGATAAGAGTCCCTGGAAAACCAGATTAATCTCCAGTCTGGCATTATGTCAAAAATCTCTACTGAACTAGCTGATAGATGCACTGGAAAAAATGAAATTAGCCTTACCGTTAATAATTGAACAATGTATAAATAACCCTAAAAGCACTAGTCTTATGAAGGCCCAATGTCCTATAATCAACCTGACACAGAATAGTGATAAGGAGATAGACACTACTAATAGTCTAGCTGACCAACTCATGAATGGGTCAAAAGAACCATAAACACCTCGCCAGCAATGCCGACCCCAACTTCCTAGTGGAGAGCTTCAACAACGCTATGACAAAGTCCCTAGATACTATTGCACCCATTAAATTACGCAAAAGTAGGCAAAAAGCACACCTCAATACCTGGTTCACCCCCCACCTCAAAGAACTTAGACTCCAAAAATGAAAAACTCCAAGCCACCTGGCGCCACTCGCTTACAGATGAGAATAAAGTCAAATTAACTAACTTTGCTAATGCGTATAAAAAGTAAAATTATCCTCACTAAAAAGAACACGTTTAATGACAAAATCTCAAAGGCCAACTCTAACAATAAGGAATTATTCACCATTCTACGTGAAATGGAATCCCCTAGTTCCCCCACAGATGATGCTACTAAAGACCAGCAATGGTGCACTGACATCCAAAATGCCTTATCAAATAAAATCGCATCCCTCCAAATTAAAATGGCAAACAATAAATTGTTGTTGAAACAGACTGCCTTGCAGCCTCCCTCCACAACTACTGTAGATCGTTCACTCACGCCATTCAGCTTCACCGAAATTTCTGTCCCAGACACTGAAAAAATAACTCTCCTTGAAGCCTTCAAACTGTCAAGGTGACAACTGCCCAGCACTAATCAAGGATGCTGCTAGAGATCTAGCCCTTTTTATTACCAACACAGTGCCTGTTAACCTTAAAGAATCATGGGTTCTCCCACTTCTGAAAAAGCAAACTCTAAACCCTGCCATCCCGACCAATTACAGACCCATTCCTCCTCAAAGTATTTGATCAAGTAGCCTACCTTCAAATCCAGGATTACCTAGAGGTTAATCATCTACTAGGATCACGCCAGTCTGGCTTTCGTCCACAACATGGTACGGAAAAGGCTATAATAGGCCTCAAGACACAAATCGGCGAGCTAAAGGATAACGGGAGAACAGCTGTGCTATTCCTCCTTGATCTATCAGCAGCTTTCAACTTGGTGGACCATGCAGTCTTATGCAACCACCTTGAGTCAGCGGCCCATTTTTCAAGCAATGCTATAGCATGGGTTCAATCCTTTCTCGCGAACCGCACAATGAGTCTTCTCTCCATCAGCGTCTGCAGACCCTATCCAAATTTCCTGTGGTGTGCCACAGGGCTCCTGCGTTTCACCCTCCATGTATAACCTCTTTACTAAGCCCCTCTTTGACAAATTGGACAGACTGGGTGTCACCTACACTAATTATGCAGATGACACCAAGATCCTTATTCCCCTTTCGGGCAATTTTGTCGAGGACACGGCCTTGGTACACAAGATATACCTCCTCATTCATGCATGGATGGCATCTTACGGCCTCTGCCTGAATGACAATAAAACTGAGAACCTGATCCTGGGCTCAGAATCTAACCTAAAAAAGCTTAGTTCCAGCTACACTTCCTTCAATATTGATGGTAACACAATTAAGATGATGCCTGTAGTAAAAACGCTCGGTTTCTACCTGGACTCCACCCCAACACTGAAAAAACAGCTCAACTCCCTAGCATCCTCGACGGCTTACACCTGTAAACTTATTAGAGCCTGTCAACCCTTCCTCTCTGAAATTAGCTGCATCACACTAGCCAATGCACTAATCATGTCCAAACTGGACTATTGCAATGCCCTATATTTGGGCGCCAGCAAATATATTGTAGACAAAATTCAGCGACTTCAAAATAATGCCCTAAGAGCAGCCTTAAACATCCTTAACAGAGAACACATCTCTAACTTCAGACAAGATGCCCGCTGGCTAAAAATAAATGACAGGATCCTCCTCAAAACAGTATTGCTCACCTCCAAGTGCCTGAACAACATAGCACCCCATACCTCACTGAAAAGATAAAGAGAATTGCTACACGACCTACCAGATCAGCCAATGCCCACCTCCTTGAAATTCCGAGATTTAAACAAACAAAAGCAGGTGGATCTAGCTGCCCGGTCAAATCGGCTATAACCTGGAATGCACTTCCCCTAGACCTAAGATCAGAACTACCCTACCTCAAATTTAGACGTAATATGCTAAATTGGCTTCGCACTAATGACCACTAACACTAGGTCATTCTGGATTGACCTCAGGCTCTCGGCAAACAATGTTCCTCAACTCTATTATCATCGTCTTACTGCGGCACTATTGTACCTATTGTATATACTGTATATTATAAATATTGTAACCTAGCCACTATTTTATCTCTACTCTGTATCCTACTGCTCCCCGCGCACCTTTTGAAACCCGCATGCGGTGACCAAGGTCTTGTTTATATTGTATTGATTGTACCTGATGTAACTAAGCTTAAAGCATTCTTATTTCTGTTGCTCCCAGCTACCCATGGATTCGGAGCGCGTTCTCAAATAAATAAACAAACAAACACCTCTATTTACACGCGTTCCTCAACATACAAAAACTTTGTTCAAAATATTTCAAGGAGAAGAAGAGAAGGGGTCAGCAGCGAAACTTGAAGCTAAATCTAAGAATCAAAAAACCTGTTCGAAATCAATGAAAATAGTATCCAGAAAATTCATTAAATTACTGACAACCCCAGAAAAACAGAGATTTTCTTCAAATACAAGGACCATGAAAAAATTAAAAAAAGCTAATGAAGCTTAAAAAAAAAAAAACTAAAAACCTTAGTCCAAACCTGACAATCAATGTGCAACAATAAACTGATGAAAGCAAGGAGCCTTTAGATGACTTGATACAAGCTGCAGAACAGTTGAATCAAGGAGATTGCCCTTTATCTGTGAGACCAGACAAGCTCATGGAAATCAATGGGGATAATCAAATCGGATTGATCCTGAAAGAATATCGCTGAAAGAGCAGCAAAATACAGCCAAATTCCAAACGCTAGAACAACTGAGAAATTAAATTGAAAAAACCCTGAAACAAACTGTAGCCCTACATAATCTAAACAGTGGTTTTACAAACTCCCTATTTACCAACACTCTATGCGAAGATAAAAAGATAAGAACCCTACAATTTGATTCAGAGCTGAATAAATTAGATCGTCAATCTCCTCAGAAGGATGCAAATAATCCCAAAAATCTAACCAAGTCAAAATTAAATTGTCATTCACTAATGCTCCAATGGAGCACTTAACCGTTTCCCAAGTACGCTCTATATAGAGCTAGCATCCTGAATATATTTAGTGATATTCAGTCGCTTCAAGATCTCCAGATTTATGATATAACGCAAGTTGAATTTCTGCAGGGTGCACATTTGAGCGTGGTGAGGTTATGGATCAAATCGGGAGTAATCATGAATATGCTATGGTTGGCTATAGACGAATGACATGAACCTGGCTTCATACTGTCTCACGAATTTAGCATCAATCATCAAACTCCGACAGAGTTTGTGCTCATAGGCAAAATCAAAAATGTTAATCTTTTAATAACTCCTCACTACCAAAGGAGAGTAACACTCTCGAAAATCTGAGATTGGCATGCGTAAGAGAACATCAACACAATAACCCTACCCAATTCCATAATGAACAGGGTAATTCCCCATTAAGGATAAACAGCCACACAATCAACCCAAAATCAAGTACGACTATTTAACCAAACGACAGGACACTTGAGTGTAGTCTCTGACGTTTACTAGACTACATAAAACCGTAAAAATAACTGTACATAACAACCCGTCAATGCTTCGCAAAAATGTTTTAGGCTAGCGAGCTGGAATACGAGGGGCTTTTCCCATCTCTTAAACTGTAAAACAGACACTTTTAATGTGTTTGATATTATTGTATTTCAAGAGACATGGTTTCTGATGCCCCCAGTATGTCCAAATCATGCTTTGGCCCCACTGCCGGCTATTAGAGGTACCTTCGGTAAACCCTCCTCTGGGCTTTTAGTTGCTGTGAAAACTATCATTGGCCTGTGTGTAGTGGCATGGGCAGTTCCAAATCCCTATAACCAGCTAGTCAAAATAAAATCGCAATTCGGGACTATTGCACTACTAAATGTGTATTGGAACCACGGCAGAATATCTGATAACTTGTTTCTGAAAGATGTTGTGCAGATGCTTGATCAGGTTAATGGAGCAGCGCAAATCACCGAAGTAATCATAGTTGGAGATTTAAATATCAAGTGTCTATCATCGAACAAAGTAGACTCGGCAGATGCTACATCAAGATGGCTAGCCTTAATGCAAGAGAGGCAATTCATTATGGTTAATGGGACTTTAAAATACTTTAAAAACTTTAAAAAATTAAACCTAGACCAATGTGGAGACGTGGTAGATCTAGCTCAATTATTGACTATATTTATGTGCAGAGGAAAATGCTAAAGGCACTGACCCTGTTTGAAGTAATTCAACAGTCTCAAATTTATCATGATCTTTTATCGCTAACATGGACCCGGGTGGTACCTATAACTTTGAACACCTATTATACAACAAAATTCATAATATCTGCAGAGAGAAATAGATTTAGGTGGACAAGTGAATCCCTACAACTCCTTCACAATCATCTAACCTCCAAAAATAGAACACTGGAACCGATTTTGGTAAAATCAGATGGTAAATACGTTGTGACTATGAGTATATTCAAAATTCAAATCTTTCCAACAGGAAAACCTTGTTATAAACATAACCACTTCTTCGATCACAATGTACGCCATAAAAAAAGGCAGATGGGAAAAGACATTAGAGCAACTACTAGACTAAATAAAAAAATGTGATTGCCTGCGATTTAGAAAATTAAGACTAAATATCAAAATTGGTGTAAATCATATCGAGCAAATTTATTGCAGCAAGATGCTGAGATTGTGCTGAAAGCTTTAGCGACCAAGAATAGCGGGCACATTTGTCCAACATTAAATAATGCATTCCAGGAGACCCAATTGCCATTTCAAAACAATGCTGTACAGGAACACTCCTGGATTCAATATTATAATGAAATCTATGGTCAAGGAACATAACCGAGAGAATTTAGCACCTAAATTTTGGACTTCCAATGAGACAGTTATTTTTGATAAGCACAACATTCTAATGTTAATGACTAAATTAAGTACATTGAGTGCGCCTGGGCCTGATAGACCTACGCTACGAATGTCGTGCTCAATGCTCACTCAGAGGCCTGGGCTCTAATTCTGCTTGATTTATTTTAACAACATAATACAAACAAGACTTATACCTCCTACTTGGAATAAATCTATAATAATTACAATATTTAAAAAGGGAGCCAGAGATCTTCCCCAGAATTACTGGCCTATAGCGTTACTGTACATTCCCCGGTAAAATCATTCTGAGAGACTTTAATTCCATGCATTTGACTGATAACTTCCAGACAGGGTTCATCCCGGGACTTGGTACAACGATAAAGTTAATAACATTCTTTAATTAAACGAGGACATTTATTAGCAGGTCAACTGGTGTATATGGCCTTTACAGACATTAGAATTGCTTTAGATTCCATCTCTAGAGAATTATTATTTGCAAAATTAGAAGAAGCAAAGTTTCCAAATTACATCTGTGCAAATTCGATTGACCCAAGATGGCCTACTCTCTGTCAATTACAACATACAGAGGGTTAAAATAGGGCTGCATTTTATCAGCAACTCTAACTTTTTTACAGAAGACATTGGTAAAGACCTTAATAATGTGGTATCAGACTCTCCAAAATTAGGTTTAGTGAAGATACCCTGGCTTTTATATGCCGATGATCTGGTTTTAATTTGCAAAACAGCTATAGGATTATAAAACTTACTATCTGCCTTAGAAATGTACCCAAAAAAGAAATGTTTTAATGATTAATTTGGAAAAAACGAAAGTGATCATTTTTAACCCAAAAAAAGGTAAGAAAAAGAGATCAATGTTTATTTGGAAAATGTATAACAACCCTGTTGCAATAGTAGACGAATATCGCGACCTAGAGCTTAACATGAACACTCGTCAGGTAGAGTTATCATATAATTATATTTTGACCCAAAAAAGAAAATCCAGACAGCTGTTTCTCAGGGCAGACTGATGCATAAGAAATATGGTTAATGTACGTATAAACCATTAATTATATTCAATAAGCAAAAAACAGTGCTGATAATCACATATGGAGCCAAGACCTGTTTGTACCAAGGTGTATTATATTGGAGATGTCTAGAAGGAGCCTTTTGGAAAAAAGTGCTGATCTTGCAACCGAGCCAGTCGATGCTTATTATAAGGTAGGAGATAGGATTGCTCTCCTTGAACATAATCTCAAGGTCCAACGCATACATAAATGATTGTATCAGAAGGTGTTACGAAGTAGCAGCCTGCAACACTTAATGAAGTCAAGTGCAAAATGGCCAAGGAAGCACAACTGAGGGGTCCAATCATTAATCCGGTTCAGGAAAAGTGGACTATGGTCCTTCTGAATACTGTGGAGCCCAGAGAATTTGAAAATTGTGAGCGTTTCATCATCAAAGCCTATAAGTGGCTAAGTATTGCATTTGGTGAAGGGACAATTCTGAGGACCGGTTTTAAAATACGAGGACATAGCAACTCAAAGTGCTTTTTGGATTGGCAGCAGTTTGTAGATTGAGTTAATAAGTAAGACTAATCCACTTTAAAAACCCTTTTAGCAGAATCGGAATAATTTTACTGGACAATCATAATAATATAAGCACTCTCGAGTGCTAGTGAGCATCATGTGGGGGAGTGGGATAGATCAAGCCCCAAGTCCCCAGTACCATCAGAGATGCTGCACTTGGAGCGACTCCCAGAACATTAAAGATGGCAATCGATGCAAGGAGCAAAGGATTGACTGGTCGAAAGGGATGGGATCTGCCGGCAGACCGTTTAAATCGTCAACATGAATGCAAAACAGAAAAGTTACAGTAGTTGGCAATATGTTGTTCCCAGAGTATGGGTGAACCTGCGCCAAAAGACGTACATTTTGCATTACAACAGAAACTCCAATCAGCACTTGCTATGCCAGAATCAGCAAAACAAGTTGTGACGTTGTTCTTGAAATTCAACTAATTTCCTGTCTATCAGTTATATGTGACTAGTTCGCTCTAAACCATCACAAAGCTGACAAGGTGCCACTGTTGGTAGGAAGTCACATTTATTTCTTGCTGCTTGGCAGGTATTAACCAAAAATTATCCAGCCTAGTGTTCAACTTTAAATATGAGATTATCATCCTGCAGGACAGCCGCTGATGAAGGCCAAAAGGTGAGGAATTTCGGCATCCCCCAGGTCTCTTGCAGGGCTGAAGCGTCGCAGAGTTGAGACCTGTTGCTTAAAGCCAAAACATGTAATGGTAGTCAACGTTTTTTCAAATGGCAACTAAATTAGAATCATACATTTCTATGCCAACTGTAGATATCCTAGGGATTTTTCCACATTTTTGTAGAAACTCAAAGAGGAGACTATTGCAAGCAGAAAATTAACATACATCTATTAGATGTATGGACATGAACGTGAAAATGGTTTCCATGGGGAGAGGTCTAAGCTATCCAGCATGAAACGTTAAGTGCCCGCAACATTCCAATATGGAGTTATAGTTTACTCAAATTCGATGTCAAAGGTTGTTGGTTATCTGAATTTTGTAGCAAATTTGATCTATTCTCTGCCACAACACTTACATCTGAATATACACAATGTCAAACATATAAAGCCAGAGGAGGAAGTTCAGTTATCAATATTATATTTCCAACTGAAAAGTAGACCAACTATAAGAACCTAGAAGCAATTTTCTCAGAGTTGAGCGTGACAACAATCCTCTGATTCTGCATAGGAATAAGTTCAATGGTGTCATGATTAATTGGCCAAATGAGCTGGAACCAAGGTATGCTCTGACAAATAATCTTGGTCAGTTGGGGGCAACGTCTCACTTGAAGTGAGTGAAACTAAATTTGTCCCAATAAATTCATGGTCATCGGAACCAAATGTTATGAATGGGGCAGAAATGAGAACTGTATGACCAGTTATTGTGCTCTTTATTACTGGTGATATCAAAAGAAAATTGCAAAGAAAACCCACATTTTTTGGGTTTGCCAAAGAATGTGCCGAAACTAAGTTTGAAATGCAATAAGCCATTAAGTAAGGTCTCGGATCTGATGCAAGTCCCTCTCTGATAAAGAGATTCAAATTACTTTCAACCTTCAAAAAGAAGGAATTTTTGAGTAGACGTTGGCAGCAACTGGAGAGAGCTTCCATCAAAAATGACTTCCAAATTTTTCCGGAAATAGCCCAAGGTATAGGCCAATTATATCATGTGTTGAAGCAAATTTTTCGGAATGAAAATGGATAGATCCTTTTAAAGAGATATGCACAGTGATCCATCTCTGGATGGACACAATACAAACAGCCAGACTATAACAACCGTAAATAATAGTTGGGAATACAAAGGCGAAATCTACCCAATTCTTTGTGCAACACGATGATGATGATTGAGCCATTACAGGGTGCCTCCTCATGCAACATTCGCATTACAACAGATCAAACTAATAAATCCATCAACCATTTATCCATGGGGAAAACTACAAATCGAAACATGATTACCCCAGAAGTCTTTGGTTACCCTAGGTTGGTTCGTTCAGCTGTTTAAGGTAGTCTTACATGTGTTTTTTTTCAAGAATTTTTCAGTATTGTACCAAAACATTGCAAACCATCACTGCAAATCTTATTTCATAGATTTTCTTTTTTTTAAACGGATAACACTGCCTGTATATGTGGGGGGTGGGTTAAGGTGATAAATGTGGGTGGATATTGGAGGGCTATGGGGGGGGTCTCCCTCTGGTATATATGCAGGGAAATAGGTTAAACAATTGATGTAATGGGATTCGCAGTGATTTTTTTCAATGTTTTCATGCAAAGCTGCAATTTTCGTGATTCCTGAAAAAATTCTGTGCATTTTACTTTTGTACAGGAAATGTTCAATTAATGCACTAATCTCATATAGACCAGTTAGTCTAATTGATATTGACTATAAAATCTTCAGCCAAGTCATACTCGCTGAATTAAATGACTGGACCAGCACTTCAGCAATTTTGAATCTGGCGCAGGGTGGTTTCCGGCTGGGCTTGTCCGAGATAAATCATTTTTTATCCTTGATGCATTTGATTTATAGGTATGCCTTTAAGAAAATGTTGACTTCCTTGATTTTTATTTTGTCTGCCTTCAATCCTGTGGTAAGAAAGAGGTTATAGTTCTAATTGGCAGAATGGTGTATAGATAAGCATGTTAAACATAATTATGGCCCTATATTCCAAGACCACCACAAAGGTTTATTTTGGCCACAGGAGGAGATTAGCAAGAAAGATTGCATAATGGGTTTCAAGCCAGACTACTTATTAATGCTGGTTCTTTTCTGTCTTTATATAAGTGACATGCTAAATTAGCCTAAGATGTGTGGTCCATTGCTGGCAAACCAGAACCCAAGCTTCTGTACGTCGATAGCTCGGTTCCATTAGCCTGGACACGTAAGGCCCTTAAAGCTTAAGGCTGCAGCAGATTATTTTACCTTGAATCATTTAGTTCTGAATAAGACAAGGTCTAAAGTAATGGTTATAAATGGACACTCCAGCACGTAGCTCAAACATCGATTCATGCTGGAGGGGTAACAGATTGAGCAAGCCGTGTCCTTTCCATACTTGGCAGTTTCTTTGTCATCAAACCTCTTTTGGAAGTCCCACAATGATCTGACATTGAAAAAGGTGGATATAGTAACAAGAGACAACGTTTTATGAGAACCTTGGACTCGAAGTAGAAACCGTCTTCAGAGCAAAGTTTGGCAGTGACAGGCCTATGAAGCAGAGATATGGGGGCTGGACACAAATACCCTCAGAGTTGGAATCAATGAACAAATGTTTTGAAAGCAGCATCTACTATTCCACGAGGGTTCCCGAGTTCAGCTCTGCAAACCAATGTTGGCTTTTCCCCCCATCAAATGAAAATAATAAATAGTCCTGCTAGACATGCAGTGAAAAGAGCAACGGGCATGGCTTGGAAGGTGCATTTTTCCCTGTCGTTGAATTAAAAACTACAGGAAGCAAGTAGTGGAACATCTTTTCACTCTGGGCATGGCAGGAATTGTATCAACATGTCTGCAATAGAGACAGGTCTTTACTCACCCAATTAAAACCTAAATAGACTGAAACTTGATGGGGAAATGGCACAATTAGCTCAGCTTAGTTGGGCTGATGTTTTTTGTGGCCAGCCATATCTAAAGGTTTTGACTAAACTGCACCAAAGACACTTTTTTACGCAGGCCAGAGAAGATCATTTGGCTCTTGGTAGAAACCTGAAGAACTGGGACATTGCAAAGGACCCAACCTATAAGGTACGTCACACAGAAGCTGTGACTTTTCTCCAATTGGTCTTCAGTTTCCTGGGATACAACCATCTATAATCACATTGTCTAAAAGGCCCTCTCTCTGAAAGGTAGGCTTGAGACGATCATGTGGCGGCAGTACTGTTTCTTCTGGGGACTTTGATCAGAATATCACCAAAATGAATGTTTCATTCATCCGCAGTGCTTGGAAAATCAGATAGCCGCAAACTAAAATCTAAGCTCCCAACGGTTGCTCCATTGGGGCTGCGAGGCTTGGTCTTTTGTATGGATTTATCTCAAGAATGACTTCTCTGTTATTGCTCACGTGGGATGTAAATGTTTCAAATATTTAAAAAACAGTGGCTTAAGGGAAATTTTAAAACAGTTTAAAAGTTTTGATTTTACAGATGTTTATTATGGTTTCCTTTATGTTCTGTCTCACACAAGGGTCAAGGAGCCAAAGTGTTGCTAATACAAATCTGAAATTTGTACTTAAAAACCTGGACTCTATATCATTACTCCAGTAATTGACAAATTCTAGCCTGCTATTTAGGATACAAAATAATGTAAATGAGTGTCTGTCCTATTGTAATGTAGTAGTGTACCAATCAGTGGCTCGTTACACACATTTAACTTGAATGCTTGATGTACAAATAGCTACCAGTGCACCAAGTGGTGAAGACTGATATTGTGTATGTATTTGCTGCTGATCCTGTTTCTCTTGGTGCAGGTAAAAAAGGAACGGGATGCACTGAAGTGTGAGCAGAGACCAGCTCTACTTGTGAAGATTGCACCAGACCTGACAGCCCAGGATAAGCAGGACATTGCCAGCGTTGTGAGTGAGGTTAGTGAGACTTTAAAGACTAACCTATTGGGTCACATCTGGGGGGTTTTCCCAGGCTTGAGGGTGCTTTATGTTTTTGTTCTGATTGGTTCATAAGGTGTGCAAACACTGCTAGTACTATGCTTCATTTAGACCACATAGGGCTTCAGGCAGCTCGCAACCAAAATTTGGTTTCCAGGCATCCTTGTTGATTGTAGCCACATTGCAGTAACCAAGAATCCTTAAGTGGTTGCATCAATTGCCCAAGCTTGAGCATCTTATAATGTTTTGACTTCAGCACGTGTTGCTGCATTTTGGATAAGAGTGCTGAAGAAAAAGCCTGTGAAAGTTTGAAAATCAGAGGTTGTTGCTGTATGTTGCTTTGTAGATTGCAGTTGCCCCTCCACTACGAGTCCTGTAGTGAAGAAAGTCCTCTTGGAGGGAATGGGGGGAGTCTTAATTCATTCCAATCCGTGTAAGAACGCTGCCCATTGCCAGTAGGTGCTTTGATCTCACGGAAACTATGCAGGCAATAGTGTGATCTGTACACTGTTGTACTGCATACCCCAAACACTAAATTCATGTTTGGACGTTTCGCACCTTTACCAAGCCTGTGGTCTGCTTTCCTCTACAGGTTTAGTAGCTCCAAACAATTTCTAGAGGGGGGCTAATTATTATTATTAGTATACTTTAAGGTGTTTTAGTCAACAACAAAAAAGTTACACACACAAAGAAGGAATACAAACAAAAACATGACTATATACAAAGAAAAATAAAACAAAATGCATCTTTTATCCTATAGTCCACTTACTAGAGTAGTATAGGATATAAAGTAATAAACAAACATTGAATGTATACTCAAAACCAATAAAACAGAGCACAAGACAATAACATGCAGGCCAATGCAAAACAAAACACAATACATTATTACATCCCCCAATGTGGCTTTTGTCAGCATAACTACATGTGGCCAAAATCAGATTAGATTAAATTTGAGTAGGGCAGATTTGCTAGTTATCTCCTGTCCTGAGACCTCCTGCCAGCTGTCGAAGGAAACCCATCTACAGTATAATGCCAGATGTAAACTGGATGCCATCTACTGTATAATGCCAGATGTAAACTGGATCCAAAAGGCGCTCTCACTGATTGAAGCTACATTATAAACATATTCGGCAAGATTTGACAAAACAGATTTTACCATACCAGGGCACTCGGTGAGGACATAACCTTGCAGTTTCTAAACCGTTAGTATTTTTACAGGCACAACAGATCCTCTCACTCTGCATCATTTTTAAAGCTGGTCCAATGTTAGCCAGCACAGGCAGCCGGTTTAGTCTGAACAGCAATACAAACCTGTGGAGGTTTCTCGAGGGACAAAGCATTAGATATCTTTGCAGCACTCCCATGGTATACAGCATATATGGAACATGTTGGTATGATTTGAGCCCCTGCAAGTGTGTGTAATTATTTTTCCGGTTCCAGTCAGTTAGTTTGATTTTAAATTCCTTGCAAAACCCGTGAATCCAAGCTCCCATTTTGGCAACCATTTGATTAACTTAAGCAAATGCAAAATGGACTTTACGTAATGGTGGTGTTTCTCTGCTCATTTCATGTCCAGAGCCCATAATCTCGGTAAAGGGCATTGTGGATTGCTC
The DNA here is from genome assembly GCF_040938575.1 of Ambystoma mexicanum. Classification (NCBI taxonomy): domain Eukaryota; kingdom Metazoa; phylum Chordata; class Amphibia; order Caudata; family Ambystomatidae; genus Ambystoma; species Ambystoma mexicanum. The sequence continues at coordinate 45,343,940 of NC_090922.1, forward strand.
AAAGCATTTATGTACAGCAAGCCACGTTTCATAATTACCATCGCTTCCATTGAAATGAGACCCAATTCCAGGCGTAACACCTCTATGGGCACACAAGATGGCAAGCCTAAGATGCTACGCCAGAAATGGCCCTCTGTCCTAACAATCCACAGCATGTCAGTCATTGTAGGGGCTTAAAGACCATAGATGACAGCTATAGCCCGCAGAGCTCTTAATTAAAGTTAACAAGTAATGCTGTTAACTGGGCTGCTTTCCTTTTCTTTGCAGCCCCACCCTCCAGGAAGTTCCTTTTTAAACTCAAGTTCAGCTCCCATGCAGCGGTAGCTGTCTGTATGTCCTATTCTGGTCTCCATAACGAACAACTCTAGACTGACAATTTCCTTTGTTTAAATAACACTAGTTGTTTTTTTGGCAGTTGATGGCAAGGCGATTCTCCGTCGTGTATTTCCACAGGCCGTCAGCAAGTTTTCTCATGCCCCTGAAAGCAAAGTCCATGAGCACAAGATCATCAGGGTAGGCTAGGTACTTTACATGAGCGGTAGGGATTTTAGGCGGACATGTTTCCAATTTCCCAAGATATTCAGCTAGATCCACCAAATAAAAATGAAAAAAAAGGGGTGAAAAAACACACCCCTGTTTTACGCCCCTAGAATTAACTATAGGGCACAGTAATGTACCCTTATTATCCAGCCTAACCCAAACACTGTTGTTGATGTGGAAGAGTTTCAGAAAGAATAACAATACAGGAGGGCAGCCCAAAACGTCCAGCTTAGACCATTATCACTCCCTGGTAACTAGATTGTAGACAGATTTAAAATCCATGAACAATGTACACAAGCCATGGCTTTCTTTGTTTCTCGTATTATCTATCAGGTCCATGGCTTTTAAGTTATGGATTGTGGAGGAGCCCAGTCGGAACCCAGTTTGAAATCTATCCAGAATATTACTGGCCCGAACCCATTTCTGAAGATTATCAAGGATAAATGAAGTGAACAGTTTGCCCGAAAGATCGATCATGGCTAGCAATCGATAGTTCTCAGGGAGTGCCCAGTTGCCTTTTTTAAAAACCTGGATCAAAATCGCGATTTGCCAGGAAACCGGTATAATGCCTTCAGTCATTACTTTCCGGTAAAGTATATCTGGTATCTTTACCCAGCGTTCCGGGTCACACTTTACAATTATGGCTGCCAGCCCATCTGGGCCAGGTGATCTAGATGCTTTGAGTTAATTTATTTTGCTGACAATGTTCTCTTCACTAATCATGAATCGGGCCTCCTGCCAATTATCTTCTTCAGGGTTGCTTGTCTCAGCCGGGATAGTTTCAATATGACGAATCCACGAGACCTCGCTCACTGGGTTAATGATCTTTTTATTGACATTACCCTTGGCTGCACCTACTGCTTGCCATAGCTTTCTGGTATCCCCAAAGCATAACACTTTGACAATTTTTTGCCATGCATGCAGTCTCAGAGATTGACGCCACCATCTAACCCGTGCTCCGTATTTTTTTTTTTTTTAACTATATTTTTATTGACATAGTACATACAAGGTAGGGTGCAACGGCAAACCCCACCGACCATACAATAGGCTTACAGACAAGGATGTCAACGTTTTTATCTTTAAATCCCATTCCCCTACCCCCCACCCTCCCCACCCCCCCAACTTTGCAACATACCAAGTTTTGAGGTTTTTGCAGGTTATAGAAGCTGCAGAGAGAACTTTCGAACATCGTTGTATGCATTTGTTATACAATTTGACATTGTGGGAACAGCGCGGTTCTGAGCAAAACGAGGGTCAGTCTCCAGTTCTAGGGCCGGTGCTGGGATAAGCCCAGAGGATACATAATAAGACATATCTTTACAGTCGCATAGAGACACATGCGTCATGGAGGAGAACTGCGGTCCATTCCTGTGTGAAATCCGAGACTTTATCATTTTTCACTGCTGTAAGTTTTTCATACGTAAAAATGACCCTTAGTTTACAAAGCCATTCCTCCTTGGTTGGTGCTAAGGCGCTTTTCCATTTTTGGGCCAATGCTAGCCTCCCCGCCCTCAGCATAGCCCCGATGACCCTCGGGAATGCACTCTGTTCCGTTTCCGGCATGGGAGTACCCAGGAGGATTTCTAAGGGGAGTAGCGATGGACTGAACCCCTCTATATCCTTAATCCAGCTGAGAAGCTCCGACCAGTACACCTGAATAACCGGACATCCCCACCACATATGGAACCATGTGCCCCTTTGGTGACATAACCTAGGACAGTAGGGGGATACTTCTGCGAACATTTTGGAGAGGGTGGCTGGGGGGCGATGCCAGGAGTGGAGAATCTTGAAGCTGTGCTCCATGGCTGCGGTGTACAGAGTACCGGTAAATATAGTTTTGAAAATTGCCCTCCATGTGTGGTCATCCAACGTCATGCCCAGCCTTTCTTCCCATATTCGTTTGAAGGGTTGCCTACCCTCCAAATTAGCCGTTATCAGAGTACTATAGAACTTGGACAGAGAGCCCTTTCGAGAGACACTTTTAGCTATTACTTCTTCAAAGGGGGTGAGGGGGCGGTTTAGGTTGTCAGCCCACCGAGGGTGAGTCAGGATTCCCTTCAAATGCAAATACTCAAAGATCGATGGTGGTTTGTCACCCAGTGCTTCGGTCAATTGTTCGTAATCTATGAAGCCCTCCTCGCGGGAGAGTTGGGAAACTCTCTCCAAACCCATATCTGACCAAGCTTGAGTGTCGCGGAAGCCTCTGGTGTCTAGATTGATAGGGGGACCCCATAACGATGTTAAAGGGGACGGCCAGGATGACAACATTTTGTTATCTTTATTCGGTTTCCAGACTGCCCATAAGACTGCTAGTGTGGGGTGCTCTCTAAAATGGGAGGGGATGGTTTTAGGGGAGGCCCATAGTAGATCTCTAACTTTTTCGGGTGGGTATGGATATCTTCTATGTATGTCCAATATGTCCTCATATCCTCTCTCATGTGCTCCATCATCACCCGGAGCTGAGCTGCTTTATAGTATAGTCTGAAGTCGGGAAGGGCGAATCCACCGTGAGACTTCGGAAGGGTCAAGGTGGAAAATTTGACTCTTGCTCTCCTCCCGTCCCATATAAACTGGAGGACTCGGGCATGTAAAACCTCGAAGAAGGATTCAGGAATGACCACAGGGAGGGCTGCAAAAAGATACAATAAGCGAGGTAAGATATTCATTTTAACCGTTACCATACGGCCAAACCAAGAGAGTGTAAGAGGCGCCCAGCGTTTGAGATCGCTGCTAATTTTGGCCAAAATCTCTGGGAAGTTACACTGATATAGTAGCGAAAGGTTCCTAGGAACGCAGGTGCCCAGATACCTAGTGGACACTCGTTCTATTCTCACTCCCAATAATTCCGAGCGATCCCCAATGTGTTGGTCCCCGGGACCCATGGGCATAATACTAGACTTGGAGGCGTTTATCTTAAGCCCCGAGAAGGCCCCATAGAGATTTATAAGATCGAATAATCTAGGTAGTGAGACCTGGAGGTTGGTTAGATACCGCAAAATATCGTCGGCAAATAGAGAGAGTTTAAAATCGCAGTCGCCACAGCGTATCCCTGCAATTTCATGGTCCGCTCTGATCGCTATGGCCAGGGGCTCCATTGCCAGAGCGTATAGAAGGGGGGAAAGGGGACAGCCTTGCCGGGTTCCTCTAGATAGGGCCAGGGGTTCCGACGTGCCACCATTGACCAAGACTCTTGCCGTGGGGGTATTATATAGTGTCGAGACCCACCTACAAAAATTCTCCCCGAGGCCCATTTTCTGGAGAACTCTGCCCATATAAGGCCACTCGACTCAGTCGAGGGCCTTTTCAGAGTCTAAAGCTAGCAAGTAGCCCTCTACCCCCTGCCTCGAGGCCTCATACATGAGGCCTAGGGTCTTCCGTATGTTATCGGAACCCTGGCGTCCCGGGATAAACCCTACCTGGTCTCCATGTATTAGTGAGGGGTGGAGTTTCGCCAGTCTGTTCGCCAGAAGTTTGGCCAGGATCTTGACATCCACGTTAAGAAGGGAAATGGGGCGATATGATTGACACTGGGAAGGGTCCTTCCCCTCTTTGGGGATTACTACTATCAGTGCTGACATCATCGAGAGTGGGAGGGTGCCCTGATCAAGTGCCGAGTTAAACATTTTGGCCATAAACGGGGCTAGCGTTGACCGATAGGTCTTATAAAACTTGACTGTGAACCCATCGTCGCCTGGGGCTGTTCCACTCTTCAGGGTATCTATTATCTCCTCTGGGGATACAGGGAGATCCAGTATGTCTGCTTTTTCGGGTGAGAGGCCGGGAATCGGGAGGGAGTCCAAAGAGTTGTCGATCTCGGTTCCGTCCCCTGCGTATTCCGAGCAGTACAAGCGTTCATAATGGTGCCGAAAGTGTTCAGCTATTTTATTATCTCTTACAGTTGACTCCCCTCCCGGTGGCCGGATGGAGTTAACCCTCCTACTATTTCTGAGCTCCCGGAGCCTCCAAGCTAATATTTTATCTGCCTTTTCCCCTTTTTCCATGTACTTCTGTTTCAGGAAGGACAGCTTTTTTTCTGTTTGTCCCACCTGGAGGTCTGCCAGGCTTGAGCGCAACCTTTGGAGTTCCTCCCACTTTCCGGGGAACATTTGTGTTTTTAGTTTCCCACCCGGTTGGATAGCCTCTATCTTTTTCCTCAATAATTTCTCCTCTTTGCCCCTCTCCCTCTTTTTTCTTGAACCTGTCTCGATGAGAATGCCTCTAATGGTCGCCTTGAAGGCCTCCCAGACACCCATAACTCCGACCTCCCCATTGTTGTTTATAGAGAAGTATTCTGTGATAGCTGTAAGGAGGAATTGCCGTACCTCTTTGTCGTGCAGAAGGAGGTCGTTACACCTCCATAAGGACCCAGGTGGCGGGGCCGGGGGCACACCCATTTCTATTCTAACCATGTCATGGTCTGTCCAGGGAACCACCTCTACCCCTGATTCCGTGACCTCGCCCCGGAGCGTGGCGTCAACCAAGATATAATCAATACGGGAGAAAGTAGCATGGGGTTTCGAGAAAAATGTGAAGTCGGGGTCTCGATCTTTTTTTGTGTGGTGTGTGTCGCTCAAGTCCAGATCTTCGTTAACTGATTGAAATGCCTCAGCCAGTTTTTTTTGGAGGCGTTGATTAGGGCATGGGTTGGGCGAGCTCCTGTCTCTGTCAGGGCAAAGAACCATGTTAAAATCCCCCCCGACCAGTAAAGTACCCTCAGAAAATGCTACAATTTTCTCTCTCATCCCCATCCAGAAGCCATCTTGCGCCTCATTCGGAGCATAAATACAGACCAGGGTGAACAGCCGACCCCTCAGCTCCTCCTTAACCATGATATATCGTCCTTCCGGGTCTGACCTCTGGGCTTTGAGAACGAAGTGTGCCCCGGGAGAAACCAATAGGGCCACTCCTCGTTTCTTGGCCTGGAAGGACGCTGCATACACTTGTTCAATAGCTTTAGCTCTCAGCTTTGGTTCCTTGTCCCTAACCCAATGTGTTTCTTGTACAAATAAGAATTGGAGCCGGAGCCTTGAGAATTCCCTCACCAGCAACGACCTTTTGGTGGGAGAGTTGAGCCCCCGCACATTTAACGAACCCACTGTCAAATATTGCAAGGAATCATCCATCATAGCGATGGTAAGAGCTTATGTCTCCCTTCTCGGGACGACTAATTCCAGTGCTCCCGCAGTACTTCCGCCCCCCGCTATAGTCAAATAACAAACCTACAGTTACAAAACAGACCAGAAAACTTGGCTTGACCCAACTAAAATCCTCTCGAACAAACCCCAACATTTCCCTCCCCCCTTCCACCTCCCCCCTGAACGCCTGGTGGACCAGCGGCTTCATCCTGTCGCTGAGCCAGGCCACCATTGTCTCCCTCCTCCGGGCTCTTGAGCTCTTCAATAACCACAACTTGAGCCCCCCCTCCCCCCTGTCATGTTCAGATTACAAATAATTACAGTGCTTCCCCCAATGGCATGAAAATCAAACTAGACCGTGAAGCTTCTTGGGGTTCCTCAAGTGTCAGGTTGTCCAGGGGATGTCGGAGCCACTCTTCTGAACTTCCTGTGGCCTCGGACTTTACGTCTCTCCTGAGAAGCCTTAATTCTCCCAGGTCCAACAGGCTCTCTTCCACGCTCTTGCTCTTCCCCTTCCATGTTTGGTTCTCCGAGAAGTTCGCCCGACACCTTACGAAAGCCATCCTCCGTGACCAGGGCATATTTGTACCCTTCCAGTTCAAAGGAAAGCGAAAAAGGGTATCCCCACCTGTATCGGACCCCCTTGGTTTGGAGCATTTTTGTCAGCGGGGAGCAGAGACGACGTCTTGCCAGGGTGAAGGCGGACAGATCCTGGTACACCGAAATCCGGGCCCCCTCCCAGTCCACCGGGCCCCTCTTACGTGCCAGTTCCAGTATTTTGTTCTTCTCCGCGAAGTAGTGGAAACGTACGAGAATGGACCTGGGGCCTCTGTTGACCGCTCCCGCCCTGTGAGCTCTATCAATAGTGGGTTCATTCATGTTCGCCCCCTCAAAGAGTGATCCCACCACCGCGTTCACAGCTTTGATTATGTCCATTTGCGTTTCACCTTCCCGCTCCGGGAACCCCAAAAAGCGAAGATTACAGCGTCGTTCCCTATTTTCTAAGTCATCCAGCTTTAGGGAGCATTTCTCTTCTCTCCTCTCGAGTTCCGATAGGCGCATGTCGAATTGCGTCTCGAATATGTCATTCGAGGCTGTGTTGTTTCAAGCGCTTGGACCCTGTCGTCTATATTGTCACTTTTTTATCCAGGGTATCCAGCCGTAGCGTTATGTCTGCTCTGAAGCCTCTTATTTCCTCCAGGAGGGCAGCCATACCTTTGGTGACTGTGCTAGTGTCAGACATATCCAGGTGTGCCGGGTCCGCCATCTCCGGGCGGGTTGGTGAGCCTGGGGGTAAGCATCGAAATCTCTGCAGGGATTCCTTCCAGTTCATAGGCCCCCCCCCTGACCATCTCCACGGGATGTTCTCCTGAATGCCCCAGGCCCAGTGGGCAGTGCCGCCGGGTCACCAGACTACGCCAGAGGGAAGGCAGCGGGGGGGGGTCTTCCCTGTATGCGGCCTTGACGTTGTACTCACTGTTGGGGCGGGAGGTTGCTCAAGCCGAATCTCCAAGCCACAGCCGATAAGGGCCTATCACTCCCCGTCCCAGCTTTGAATCAGGTCGCCTCTGCACAAGCGGTCTTTGTGGTCGCTGTTTTGGGGTCATACAATAAGTGCTGTAGTTAGCCCGGTGGAGTACCCCTTTGTCCATGATGCTGGTGGTTGATTGTTGATTTGGGGCACCATCGCCCGTGGGGGCCACAGAGCTCTCGTCGTGCGTCTCCTAAGCTGTGTGGGATCCAGGGAAGGCCCGATGGGGGTGGGGTGGAGGGGTTGTTGTGGGCACCCCTGCAAGGGGGGGAGCACCCGCTCTCTCGCTCTGCCGGTGGGGGCCTCTGCTTTTGGGGGTCCCCGATGAGGTCTGGCCCCGCGGGCATCAAGGGGGCCGGAGATCTTGAGGGGGCAGGCCGTGCCTCCTGTGTGCACTCCTGCGCCAGCTCCACAGTCCACCGGTGCACGCGGGGGAAGTTCAATCCGCCGGGCCCAGCACGTAGTCCCAGAACGAAGCCCCAGGAGGGGGGAACAGCCCGGAGCACTGCGTGGTCTCGCCCGGGCTCAGATGGGCTCGTAAACTCCCACAGCGAGGTCCAGGGGGGGGGCGGCGCTCTTCCGCGCCGTCCGGCGGTGTTGTGGGCCTCACGTAGGCCGCGGTGCTGGGGGAGGCGGGGCTCACTCTCCCTCCCGGTTCAGAGCAGCGATCTGCCCGAGGCATTGTGTGGCCCCGCTCGGGCCCCGGGGGACGAACAGAGAAGTTCGGTGTGGAGGGGGGCAGCTCCCGTGGGCCCTAGCCGAGCCGCGGCTCTCTGTTACTTCCTGCGGAGCCGCGGCGCGGGGGGAGGCGGAGCTCCCTCTCCCTCCTCTCTCCAAGGGCCCGAACTCGACGAGTTCTCCACGTCGGAAGATCGGAGTTGGGGTCCGCGGGGGCTCCGCTGCGATAGCAATCCGTGGGGGGGGTCGGCACTGTACTCCTGGGGGTCTGGGGGGGCTCAAGTCCCACTTACGGCGCCCTTTGGCGGAGACCAGTGCGGATGCGTCAGTGCATCTCGGCGCCCCCTGGTGGATCAGTATTTGTTTTTTATAGCTCTAATCCACTAAGAAGTATTGGAAGCGGGGAGCTCCCCCTTGATTTTACAGATCTCGCACCTCATTCATCTTTTTCGATATCTTACTCTTTTATCTTAACTGTGACACTTATCAGGGTCAGTTATCACACACAGATTTTTATATTGTGCAACCTTAGACGAAAATGTGTAAACCCATTTCTCAGTCTCATCCACTGTCATGTTCCTCAGGTCGGCAAACAGTTGCTTAAAAGATTTTACCAATTTCCAGCCTTGGGCGTTAGTCTAAATAAGCCATTTTGAAATCGCTTAGCACACCAGAAACGAATTCCCCTCCAACGAGTATACATCCTTCCTTTCCGTTCCCCCACCAATCAGCAAATACAGTGACCAGGGCATTCATGATCAGAGTGAGCTCCCCCGGGTGGATCATAGACACAGGCCACCAATAATCGTAATCGCCCATTATGCTTTCAATCACAGCTACCAGTGTGTAATCATGCATTCTGTTTAAATGGTCCTGAGGAGTTGCAGGGGGTGTCTTACCCCAATCATAAGGCCACCATATGGGCGCCCAAAGCCATTTTTTTAGCAAACACCTGCTTAAATCAACACCATCAACATAATAATGACTTAACAGCCGCGTTTCTTGCAATAAAAAAATATAGTTATCAGCTAGACAATTTAAAGATTCACTATACCCCAAAAGGTGGTTAAATCCCCTTGTATTCCAAGTGGAAATGTTAATATTTCAGTGTTCTTTTGTTTCCACAATAGGAAGTGCTGCAGCTAGCCAACGGAGTACCTTCTGAACTTCGATACTGGTCTCCCCTTCACTACCGCTTAGAGATTTCCCCTTTAGAGAGCGGTTAGTGGAAGTAAACTTCTCCTCAAGGGCAGGTAACTCGGGATCAGGTATAGTCGGTTCCACGTCCAGCTCAAGCCCAAATTTGTATAGTTGGTGCTTATGATTACGAATCAAAGTAGCAGAGTCAAAATGATTACAGTGAACACGTGTTACACTTGTAATGGAGCAAAATCTTCAGACACCAACACATGCACGAGAGGAATTTTGTGTATAGTACGTAAGAGTATTGCACGGTTAAAGCGTTTGTCTCTCTGCTTTGGATGCATCCTTTTTTACCGTGAAATTAGGTGCAGCCATGTCAGGTTTTGGGCAGTTGGCCTGCTTTATATTCCCGTCTGTATCGAGGACAGCCCTTTTACCTTTCCCCACCTCCTTCGGGGTGGAACAGGCATTTTGTCTGCTCTCATTTATTTCTTGCCTCACCAGGGTTTGCCCCTCCGCTACCAGCTCCACATCACAGTCCTTATTATCTGAGGACACGCCACTGTCTAATATCCAGCTTGTCAAGGTGCCTGCCCTTTTTTCAGCCCTCTTTTTCCATCGAGCACACTGGTTTTGTGCTCTTTTTTGATTTCTTCCCATCATTGTCTAATTCGACTGATGCATCACCATTCCGATTTTGGTGGCATCTGCGCTTCAAATTGTTTTTTTGAATTTGGCGCTTTTCTTTACGTGACATATTAGTCGATAGCGAGTCCATGGCTTGTCCTTCATTTTGTTCCCACAAAAGAATCGGTACCCTATCTACTAGTTCCTTGTTTGTGTTTACAAGTTGCTGAGGTGGTTCCGCCACTTTGGCACCTGAGTTTGACATAAGTGTCTTAGCGTGAACAGTAGGCGGCTCAGTAAGGGCACTGTCCACATTAACTGCAGAGTGGACAGACAGGATTGTATCCCAGTAAGCTGATCCACCGGTGCAGAGTGAATGGAGTGGGATAGAGTAGAATCCAATTATGGGCACAGGTTGGGAGAATCTGATAACCTTGCAGGGTTGCTTGTTTCAGTATGAGTCACATTATTATGTAGCGGTGAAATGTCGGCTGTAGTCCCTTGTGATTTTTCAATAGCCGCCATGCTTCCTTGAAGCGAATAACAAAGTTCTAAAAGTGAGCTATTATCAATATAACCTAGATTAGAGCTGACATCATGCTCGGCGGTTTCACTAACCAATTGCATTTCAGTCTGTGCATGAACTTGCGCATGTTCTTCTAATTGAGCAATAGGAAAAAGAAAGCTATTATCCCATTATTTGACTCAGTTGGTAACTGGTTCAGTTCAGTTTCACGTCTCGATGTTACAGTTTACGCATTAGAAGCGCACGCTTGCATTTTATTTCCATTTCCCTTACATGTGCTGCCGGTTTTCGTACGTGTCCTTACTGGTATTTTCAGTTAAAAGAATTCTCAACAACCGAATAATTATAGATTGCAAGTTGCTTATGCACATTCAGACACTCCTGCACACTGAGACAGCACTCGATGTAGCACTCGCTTGAATGCGCGCAAGCGGCCCGAATTTGTCTTCCTGCTTCAAGAGGCGAGACTCAGTCCTCTGAGCCAATGCAATGAATAAAATGCCTCCAGAAGTATAACCTGGCTAGTTACGATCCGCGAGTCACCAGGAGCTGCTTTCAGAACACGCTGTGGAGTTTCTAGAAAATAAGGCACAGTAGAAATCAGCAGAGCAATGGACAGCGAGACAGCACTCAATAAAGCACTCGCTTCAATACGCGCGCATACTCGGAATTGCCTACTCGTACCACTGATGCCGACTGTACAACTGATTTTTATATTGGGAACTTCTCATGCCCTGCACCACATTTTACTTCTGTCTCTTCTGTTTTCCGGTCAATGCAATCTAAGATACTGCTGGGTGCAACTTAATGCACCTTAACTCGGACAAGGATTATGCGCTTTGCGACTACTACAGTGGTTAGCTGGTAGACTAAAAACTATGTCAAACCTAATAATTTTAGAGTAAATCCCTATCACTTGCCTTGAAGTCCTAGCCTTACTTGTGGGGCATTTCAACCTCCTCAATATGACTAAGGCCCACATAACTGCTAATGGACTCCTCTCGATGGCCATTCTCTGATCACCCTCCATAACGTACCAACCATCAATCGAGGAAACTTGCACTACATCTTCCTCGCATAATTATTCTGCTCCCTCCATTGTTCTTCTGCCACGCACACCCTCTCCTAACACTGTTTTAAAATCATAACACAAACATTCAAACCAGACTCTCCTCAACCCGCTTTTACTATATCCACACTTTCCACCAAGTTCAGTAATTATTTCTGGAGTCCAACAATTATGTTCTCATCTTCCCAGCCATTTAATATTGGAGGACAACCACGTATCTATCTGCTATGCTAGTTCAAAACCCATTCTCCTTGCTTCTTACCAGGAATCCCTCTTCTCCTGTTCTTTCACCTGCCTTGACCTTAGCCTAGTCCAACAATTACACTAAACTTGACTGGGCTTGTGCTCAATTACATTATGACTCTCCAGTTCCTGCTTTTCTCTTTTGCTACACAGTAGCTGTTCTCCATTTCTCCTCCAATCTCTAATGCTGGATAGTCCCTCTGTCTTACACCCAAGCCCTCTTCACTAACCACAACCAGCCCACCACCCTTCTCAGCAGACACCCATCATCCTGTGTATTGCTCCGGTGTGCGCACTAAGATTTAAGGAACTGGCACCCTAACCTGCTCCCACTTGCCTCTTTTCTTTAACCTTTCACTGTCTCTTGCGATCTCCCAAGACGATTTCAAGTTGGCCACTATTGTACCCATTGTAAAGTAACCCACTATTTGTCCAAACAACTGCACCCCTTTTGACATGGCTCTCTTCTTCACTAATCTAAAATTCTTGAGCATAAGGTCTTCAAATGCATCGCTATCTACTTGGACGCCAAAACCCAGAGATCCACCCCCTCCCAAATTCTACATTTTCATTTCCATTTCATCCAACTTTTATTCGACAATTTTGTCATTAGCCACAAACGCATAAATATCACAATCAAGTTAAAAAGAATAAAAGCAGGAAGTGGTACAAGCATTATAAGACAATACCCCATATTAACCTCTTATCATACCATCCTGTTTGCAGAGGGTGAATAATAATACAAAGCAGCGTTCTAAGATTAATTAACACTATACTTTGCAATATACAATGCATGAATAGAGCGAGAGCTGTCATATTTCCCGTGCTGGTGTACCAATAAGTTATACAAAGAATCTTGGAATGGAAACCAAGCACGCTGTAAAAAACATCGACAATTCTCAAAATCACCATTATATATCCTTATTTCATTAATCCGGTGCCCAGGCTGTTTCATAGCCCAGTATGTGCAAAACTTGCAAAATATGCACTAATTAGATGTTAGCAGCATCATCGGGTCACAAACAAAGCGAAATAGATCCCCAGCGTTGTCCCCATTTCGGGCAAAAAGTGCAAGCATTGCACAAGGTGCGTTGGTCAAAATGCTAACAACATCAGCATACACGATAATAAGATGCAAATAAATATCATGATTAATAGTCACAGTAATAACAGTGCATAGATCGCAAAAAGTGCATTATCATCGGACTAGCAGCAATATCAAATTACAAGGGGGAAAGAGTGCATGTAAGATTTCCGTGAGCAATGATCACATTATTTTCATGGGGACAAGTTAATTCCTGGGTTCTCTAGCTTTTAATATACATGCTCTTGTGCGCCATGCTTGATGGATAAAGCTGGCCACGAAGAACACTACTTTTATGTCGTGGCTGTGCCTAGAGAGCAGTAGAGCATCACCTGTACGACGTATGTCATGTGCATTACATATTGTCTTTAGAAACTTGCATCTGGCCACTCGATATCCTTCGCAAACTACCAGAAAATGGCCAATGGATTCCTTACCAAGGCCACACACCAAGCATAGGTTGTTTCCAGCGGATTCCCACTTTTTAGTACGATATGCCAGGTTCAATTGAGAAAATCTAAATTTCAGATGTAAAGTGCGAGCGAGGGGAGGGTTAACCAGATCTAGGTATTTTTCAAGCCCGTGGGGGGGTATTAACCATGCCTTGAATGCAAGTACAGAAGGCACCCTACACATGCAGGACCTACCAGCACACCCCTTGAATTGACAGGCCACAACACAAAGGGGTTGAACATGAATAGAGATGCAGCAGTCACTGACCAGGCCATTGCAACCCCAAACAAACATTAACACACAACGCACTACAGGTAAAATGCAACGTGCCTCCCCACACCTCTATGCAATGGCAGTGAGGAGGTAGACATGGCCACCTAGGCACATCAAACATATGTCCTGGGTCACCCCCAAGAGTCTGTGGGCAAGCCTGCAGATGGCCTGTAGAAACAGCAACAGAGGGCAAAGCAGAGGGACACACATATGCAGAGACACAGGCTAGTGATGCAGAAGTAGCAGTGCACATGGAATGACACCTACATGGCCAGAACTGGTTGCCCTGGCCCACACACAGTTGGCATGTACTCTTGGGGGAGGCATGCACAGGCTGTCCACTTGCATTTCACTTTCACAGGCAGTCCAACAGCCCATCAATTGACCTGACACCTGTGTCTTTCCCCCTTGTAGGTGACTCTAGATACCCACTGCTTCCGTGGCTCTTGACCCCTCTGAGAAATCCCCAGACGCCACAGGAATGTACATACAACCAGGCCTACATCAGGACCAGGGTAACAGTTGAAATGGCCTAGGTCCTACTTAAGTCCTGATTCCAATGCCTGCACCGGTCTGGGGGGGTGCATGCATGTACAGGCTAGACAAGGTGGGGAACATTGTACTGGTCTGTGCCAGCACAACATTCCCCTGTCCTTGGATCTGGTCACTCCTCCCCCAGAGGATGATGACAATGATTTATTTATTTGTATGTATTTATTGAAAATGTTAAATGGTGCCTATACAGCAGAAAGTGTTTCCAGGCACCACAAGACAAAAGTGGGTGGGGGGACATAGTAGAAAACAATAACAGTCCTACTAGGACTTGTGACATTCGGATTGTGCAAGTGCAGTATCAAGAAATGCAGAAGGAGGGGGCAGGTCAGGGAAAGAGATGGGATATGGGGAGGTAGAAAGGGAAAGGTGCTGGAATGAGGGGGCCGGGCAACTGCTAAGGGGTGCCCATGTGGGCTAGTGCATGGGGAAGCCAGGGGTAAGGTGATGGTGCAAGGGGGGGCAGCCTTGGAAAGGCTAATCGGGGAAGGGATCCCGAAGGCAAGTGCTTGTAGGAGGGGGTGAGGGTGAGACTGGATGAAGGATGGGCCTGGCCCCGGGGAGGCTCATAAGGGATACAGGAATCCAGTCATAACAGGAGGAGGAGACTAGCAGAGGAGGGGAGAGAGGATAAAAATTAGAGGAAGGTCTTGAGGAGCTTCCTGAATTTAAGGAAATCTGGCACAAGACGGAGAGGGGCAGGAGGCTGTTCCAAAGGGAGGCTCTTGCCGCAGAGAGAGAGATCTACCACCCACTCCTCATTTGGCAAAACGTCTGATCTGCAGTGAGTTGGAGCTAGGGGAACAGGGGACCAAAGGACTCTAGCAGAGAGGTATTTATGGAGAGAGAGTTGAATGTAGCAAGATCTCAGGCTCCAGAAAGCCTTGTGCATGATTCATAGGGTCTTGAATTTGATCCTTGCAACCACCGGGTGCCAGTGGAGAGATTTTAGGGCTGGAGAGATGCGTACCTGGTCTAGAGGCTGGTCTAGAGGCCAAGCATAAGTCTATTCTGGATTAGTTGAAGAGGGCGGAGTGAGGAGAGAGGCAGGTTAAGGAAGAGGCTGTTGCAATAATCAAACCTTAAAAGAACCAGAGCTCTGGAGACGTTGATCTTCTGGGGGAAGGTGAGTAGATGATGATGCCATGCTAGTTGGTCCCATGCACCTGCGCAGGAGGGCAGGGAAGGATGGATGCATGACCTGGCAGGAACTCTTTTCAGACTACCCCTTTCACTCTGCACTTCCCTTGCACCTTACTGCATATAATACACACACAGAGTAAATACTTGCTGTGTGAAAATTATGTGTTGAATACAAACGTGCACGCTCCCACACACTGTACCCCCCTTCACACATACCACCCTCCGCGCACACACACACCCTCACCAAACATCCCATGGGCATCAAGTGAATCTCAATGTCTGGTGAAGTGTTGCTTGCGTCGTCTCTTCAGCGCAGGGCTCTTGGCGGGCCCAGGTGTGGACAATAGCCGCTGGGAGCAGCACCTTCGGCTGCGAGCTCTCAGGGGGTAGTGATGGATGTGGGCAGGTCAGACCACTGGCCTTGCAAGTGTTTGTGTGTCAGTTGCATCGAGTGTGTGAGGGACTCCGACATGGCCGACATCACCTCATTGCATTCACGGACCCTTTGGACCAGGGTGAGAAGGGCAGCGGTAGTACGGCCACGTGCTCTCGCACTCCTGCAGCTACTGGCCTGGTTGCTTTCACGCAGCAGCCTCAACTCCTCACACTGCTGCTGGGTGATTGCGGACATTTCCCCATGGCGGTCGTCCATCGCATGCAGATGTGCATCCATGGCTCAGATGTTGGGCATGGGTAGTGGAGGGAGGTTGTTGGGGGGGGTTGTGGGACTGTAGATGGTACCATCGTCTTCCTTATCTGCTGTTGCCTTGTGATGTTGACCTCGCAGCTGCTGTGCCCGTGGTGGTGTGCTGGGCATAGAAGGGACAGTGGGGCTACTGGACACAGGTGAGGCAATGTTGGATGATGAAAACACAGCTGCTGTCACTTGCTGCAGTTGTTGGCGATGCTGGTGACTGTGTTGTGGCAAGGGGGGACAGTGATGCTGATGGGCTGCAGGATGGTGGTGATGGCAGTGAGGCTGATGGTAGCAGCTGGTGTTGGTGGGGCTATAGCAGCTGGAGATGGTGGGGCTGCTGGTGCCTGTGCAGTAGCCCTACCCTGCTGGCGGATATTGTGTGCTTGGCTGGTGTGCATGCTGCATCTCACCCACTTGATGGCCCTGCTGCATCACTGTCTGAAGACGGCGTTCCTGTTGGGGAGACATAAGCATGGTGCCAGTGATCTGGGAGTCTGTGGCCTTGCATCTCACTCATGCAACATTGGGTGTGTCCTCTTGCCACGTGGTTTCTACGGTCTGTAGGCTACAATGTGTGCATGTAGGTTGTGGGGGTGCACCTTGACTATTGGTCTGGCAAGGTGGTTTGTGGTTGTGTGTGTGTGTGTGGTGGGCCTACGATATGTATCCTGTCCTCCCTTGGCACACATGGGCACCCAGCGTATGTCCATGTGTGGGGCTGTACTTATTGGCTATGGTGCTTGTGCATGACTACTCTACCCACATGCCTGAGCACATGTCTCTGATCAGGGCATTTGCTATGCAAGCGTTTGTTGCCACTCGGCCTGCAGATGCATGTTAATGGATGCAGAGTTGGCATTCACATGGGGCGTTTTGTACATGCCATCATTGTCTTGCGTCCTAGCTCCTGCCTCAGCCATCCAAACACCCTCTGTCCCCTCCATGTGCAAGATGGAGCTGCACCTTTCCTCCCAGGGCATGAGGGTGAAGGGTGCCATCGTCCCTCCTCCCGTATCGGAGGATTCCCTCCTGTTGGTGGCGATCATCTTGCGTACTCTCAGCTGCAAGTCGTCCCACTGTTTGGGGAAGTCCCTCGGTGTGCGGGGGACAGTCCCTCGGTGTGCGGGGGGCAGTACCCACTGTTGTAGGGCTGGACGCAACCTCCCGCCATATGGCTTACTTCCACTGGGTGCTGGTCTTGCAGTGTCCAGCCCAAATAGCTCATCAGCATCCTGGACTACATTTTCTGAGTTCTGCCTCTGAGAACTTGGGCTTCCTCACTCTCACTTCAGGTACACGTCCCTTCTGGCCTTGAGACATGGTGTATTGGTCCTCTGGTATTGGATGGCAACTGGAAGTGGGAGATTTGAGAGTGGAGAGATTGAGAGTTTTTTTATGATGGCCGCTGGCGAGCTTCTCGTTCTGGTGGTGATGGTAACTCTGGCGCCGGTTACTTATTCGGTGTTACCGGCACATTTCTGCCACTAATAAGTGATTTACTGTGTTTGCCGGTAATACCGTTTACGGAAGGGGCGTGTGCGCACGCTCATGTACTTGTGGTGCGCCAGAATTTGTGTCAATCTCCCTGCCATCAACGGTAATACCGGCACAACGGTATTGCCAGCGTTTTACTGCAAAACTTGTAATAAGTGTGAGAAACCAAAGGGTGACTCACCTGCTAGTCCCCGGGATCTCTCTCTCTCTCTGGGTGGCCAGGGTATGGTCATCGCCTTTGGATCCAGACCCTGGGGGTGGACCAATGCGGGAGGATCACCTGAGTAAAGGGTCTTCAGGGAGTGGGTGTGAGGCAACTGACGATGAGACGCCATATTCCCCCCTTTTCCGTATGCATGCCCCATCCTATTTTATAGCATTCTACAATGTTCCAACTCCCTCACCTCCCCATCACCCCTTTCTGCACAAACACTGGGCCGAGGAAGAGGGCAACTGAGAGTAAGAGGCTAACCCTTACATATCTGATTGGACATGTCCTGTTAATCGGGTAAGGCAAAGTCAGGCACTTGACTTTAATCACATACATCTGACGCCCGTTAGCTCTCCCCACCTGGATAAAAGGCAGAGCATAGAGACGCACTCTGAGCAAGGTAGAACACGAGAAGGAGCAGATCTTCCGGAGTGAAGATGAACCCACTGGAGCAGAACGACCGATTGAGAGACCAGAGAAAATAGTAGGGAAACCCAGGAGATCCCTGCAGGAGTTTGTCTCCTAGAAAGAGCTGTGAAAGATACACGGAGAAGGCCAATTCCCAGACAAGAAGACTGGATTGTGTTTCAAGGAGTCCAGCAACCCTCCTGGGTGAATGACAAAGTTGAGGAGGCTAAGCCAAGCTTGTGGTATTAACATTGACTCGTGAATTAAAGCCGCAAAGACACAGAAAAGAATGTACACAGCCGATGAGGTAGCAAATGACATGAAAGGCTGCTGCCTGTTAAGGAAAGATTGAAGTTGCAACAGTATATCTCGGGATTGAAGGCTGCTCCCTTGCTGATGAGACGCGAAGGAAGGCAGACCTGTGGTGAGCTTTTAAATAACTGATAACTGTGAAGCCAGTGAATAGCGTAGTGGTCCGGTGGAAGGAAATAGCCCACTCGAAAGTCTCAGCGAAATATGATATCTTGTTATAAAGCAGCAAATTGAACAAACTACTTTAGGAGAAGGATTTCTATGAACATTTGTGCTTCTGGTACTGAATTACCTAGAGACACTGCCGCAAATAACCCAAGAGTGTGAGCAGAAGAGAAAGTCGAAGTGGTCCTGCGGAGGTCTATAATAAAAGCCTTGCACATTCAAAAGTCTTTGACATCACTGAAAGGTCTGAGCCTGACTGAGGAAGACCGGAAGTGTGATAAGTTAGGGGAAGGGAACCCCTAACAAATGTGAATAAAGCTTGGGGAAGAGAATCCCTGCAAGTGCTGTGATGGCGAGCTCCAAGCTCGGCTGAGGGAGATCTACGTAGAATCAGGTACTTTTTGGTTGAATGGTCCGAGCCCTACTGAGGTAGACCTACATTAACTTTTTGCTTTTAGAGGTCCGAGCCCGACTGAGGGAGACCTGCATGAACATTTGTTAAACTGTGAAAGAACTTTTGAAAGCTGAAATAAGTGACTTTAACATGGAAGGCCAAGCTGGCCTCGATCCATGTTTTGAACTTCCTTTGTTTTGAGAACCTGAGCCAGAGTGTGTCATTCTATTTACAGGAGCCGCCTTACTCCTTGCTGTCCAATGTGGGAAGGAGAGCTGACTCGGCCACCTTGATTCTTTGTTACAACACTGATTGGCCTTTGCATACATATTCCCCTTTATACACTTTTCATATAAGAGATAGGGCAAGCATTAGGTTTTGCTACTATATGCCATTTTGATTTGACATGGACTGACTAGGACTGTATTTCCTTTATTATTCGATGTTAGAGACTACTCCCATTTTAGCTATAGGGCAGAGTAGGAGTTTCTCCAAATCCCCAAAAATAACTGCTTTGAAACGTGTAGTTCTTGTGTCCGTGTGATACTTGTGATAACATGCCCACCTTACAAGAAGCCTTTGTGTTTTATCGTGGTTTGTTAGTTTGCGGTACTGAACTGCACATGTTGCTCTCTGCCTTTTACACTGCTGAAGACAATGTTTCTGGGCTGCTTGTCAAACTGGAATAAACTAAATAGATGAGATTATAGATTACATTCTAAGCATTTGGATTGGCTGAAGGGAAGTCTTTAATGGAATCCATGTTCTAAGTATGCTTTTTGTACATGGTCCAAGAACCGTACACAACGTTATGGGCCCGAAGTCTGAATTATAGGCCAGAGGGGTAGCAAGGTCGTTTATCAGTGTTTACGGGCCCATCCCGCCCAGTGCAGCCTGGGGATGGTTGTCTTTAAAACTATCATAACCCATGTCACTCTTGATTAGTATAAAGTACATATTTTGTATTTTCTATGCAGGAGGAACTAAGCTCTTTCAATCACAAAAGAAAGTACAGTAGATTAGAAATCAGATTTGAAGAGAAGCAGGGAGCTTGGAGTGAGTTTGAGGGACATTCTGTTCAGGATGCGGAGGGGAGTAAAAGGAACAGTCACCAGAACTATACACTTGTGGGCATACATAGATTAAGGACAACCAACATTTGACATTTTTAAGCGCAGGTAAGCGGTATGGCCCACTGTGCTCTGGACATGACCATGATGGGTGAAGTGATATAATGGAGGCAGAGGAAGTGAGAGACTGAGGCAGATTAGAGGCGGTAACTCAGAGACAAGGAGGTAGGCTTTTAGTTTTGAACAAATCCATGTGGATTGTTTCTCGGATGTCTGGGGGAAGAGAATTCAATGCAAGTGGAGCAAGAAGAGAGAAAGGGCAGAAGCAAGAGGAAGCACAGGGAGGGCGAGGAGCCACAAGGGTAGTTGAGGAGGCAGAGCAGAGATTACACGAATGCTTTTGGATCCTGACCCTGGGGGTGGATCTACAATGGAGGATCACCTGGGTGGAGGGTCCTTGGAGAGTGGGGAGAGGATGTCTTCAGGTGAGGCATGGTATCCCCCTTTCCCTTGTCCGAATGCACCCTGCCCTCCCCCTACCTTTATAGATTATTTTCAGTCTCTCTCTCTCTCTCTCTCTCTCTCTCTCTCTCTCTCTCTCTCTCTCTCTCTCTCTCTCTCTCTCTCTCTCTCTCTCTCTTTTTCTCTTTTTCTCTCTCTCTCTCTCTTTTTCTCTCTCTCTCTCTCTTTCATGGGCTTTTGGGACTGGGACAAAGAAGAGGCAACTAGGAGTGATGCACACCACTCTGGTACTGAGTCGAAAAGATGAAAAGAGGACTGTGAAACACTACTACCATGGTCAGGCATGTCCCACTAATTGGGGGTCAGGCAAAGGACTTACACCTGCAGCCAGTTGAAAGGCTACAGGTGTGTATAAGGAGAGGCCAGCAAATGGCAAGGAGGGAGCTGCTTGGTGCGAGAGACACAGCAAACTTGTACGAAGCAGGCTGGAGAGGCATGTGGAAGGGTCGCCGGGAGCTGCAGGAGAGCAAGAGAAACTCTGCAGCCTGCATGGGCTGTGAGGAGGTTGAGAGCCCTGCAGAATCCAGTGTCTTTTGTGCTCCCCGCTGGAGAAGGGGAACACTTAATACTCCAGGGAGCTGTTCAAATCAGCAGGAACGGTAAGAAGCGATGAGCGCTGCTCGCTGGAGCCCCCAGAGTGAACAGGGAGTGAGAAACCGCAGAGGAGAAAGCTGAAAGCACCCGGAGGAGCTGCCGGAGATCAGTGAGTGACGGGAAGGGAATAGTCGCACCGGGACACTCCAGTGGCTGTGCTTTGGCATGAGGAGATGCCGATCAGATAAACTCATAAGAGGGTCTGGAGACCAAAGGAAAGTTTTTGTGAATACTGAACAAGCGCAAAGTATTTTATGCAATATTGAATACCGAACTAAGGAAATGTAATGCAAAGTACGTGAAAGCACTGCATGAGTGAAATGAAAGTAAGGTGCATTTTCGAATACAGAGAAAGCAAGTAAAAGGGCACTAATGGACAACGTTGAAAGTATGAACTAAATGAAAGCCAGTAACAAGGGCTTAAACAAAGTGAAAAGCAAATGGTAAGCCCTGTTGTGAAGTGTGAAAGCAAGATGGTGACAAGGAAAGCACCCATAGAAGTGAATGGTGTGAAAGTCACGTTTTGGCAGAGGCAAGAAGCCGCGAAGGATAAAGAGAACTGCAAGTGGACAATTGACACAGGTTCAAAGAGGGTTAGCAAGGAAGTCCAATAGGAGCAAGTGACAATAAGAAATTGCCATGGGTTATCGGTTGCATGGACCGTGTGGTCCGATAACTGCGCCTAGACTGAGTAACCCCTACTTGGAGTGAACCAAGGAAGGTTAAATTACTGAAGCTGTTGTACCTATCAGGTATTGAAGAGAACAAGCTAAGTGAACTGTTGAAAAGCCTGAAAGGTTGCCAAGTTGGTTTGGACCACTTATTGAAAGTCAAGAGAACTGACTGTGTTGAACTTGTGGAAGGGAACCCTGAGGCCTATTGGAACTGTTTTGAACTTGGAGAAGGGGCTGAAACACAAGCCACGAGCTGGAACAATCACAACTTTATTTGGAACACTATTTCTTTTGGTGTGGAGATCCTCCCACATTGTTTAGCTTAATTGTGATGGCAAGTATAGGTTTTGGACACAGACAGACTTTTAAGTTGAACCTACGGACTCAGACTATCCTTGGTTTCTTTAGGTAGGGAAATCCCACCTTCGCATAGGGCAGGTTAGGCCTTACACCATCCTGACATTTAATTTAATACAAGTGTTTTTATTTGAACATTGCATCTGTTGTCTGTGTCTTGGTTCATGATGCCTTCACGTAGGGAAGTTAGTGATCTTGTTGAGGGGACAGAAAGCATAGTTGGGGAGACCAAAGAGAATACTGGCACAGTAGTCCGGTTTAGAGAAGAAAAGAGTTGTTAAGAGATGCTTGGCGGTTTTGAAAGGAAGGCATTGCCTGATTTTCCTAATATTTCAAAGTTTGAGGCGAGCTGCTATTGCAGTTTTGGAGATGAAAGTAGTGAAGGTGTGGGAACGGTCATAGATGACGCTGAGGTTTCTAGCTGAAGAAGAGTAGGGGAGAGTGTCAGTTGGGAACAGGATAGGCAGAGGAAGAGATGAGAGAGCGCTTTTGGCAGGGAAGAAGAGTACCTCTGTTTTGGTAGAGTTTAACATCGGAGAGTGCAAAACCATCCAATATTTAATGGCAGAGACACAGTTGCAAATGTTGATAGAGTGATCAGAGGAGAGTTCAGGAAAAGAGAAGATGATTTGGGTGTCACCCTTGAAGAGTTGGTACGAGAACCAAAAGGAGGAGATTAGTGCCCCAACAGCAGAAGTGTAGAGAGTAAAGAGGAGCGGACCCAAGACGGAGCCTTTTGGAACACCAACAATTAGAGGAATGAGTTGAGAGGTGTTGCTCCAGGAGACAGAATTGACGAGGTGCAAGGTAGGATTCAATGCAAGGGCTTGATCGCAAATCCCAAAAGAGCGTATTAAGGAGATCAGAGTGAATGACTGTGTCAAAGACAGCACACGGGTCAAGGAGAATTGGGATGGAGGATAAGTTTGAGTGCTTAGCAGAGGCAATTAAGTTTGATACATTCATGAGAGCAGTTTCCGTGCAGTGACAGGAGCGAAAAACCTGCTTGTAGGTGGTCTCAAATGTTGTGGATATCTAAGAAATTGGTAAAACAGTTCAACACAATCCTTTCAAGCACTTTGGAGTAGTGCGGAATGAGAGACACAGGGGGAAAGTTAGCCGGTAGGTTCGGGTCAGCCCCTTGCTTTTTTAGGCGTCCGTGGCTGTTTTGAAAATGGAGGGATAGTAATCAGAGTCTAAGGACAAGTTGTAGAGTTCAGCGAGGTGAGCCACTAACTGCGCAATAGGCTTGACTAGCTGAGGAGCAAGAGGGTCTGATGGGGCACAAGAGGGGTTAGACTTATTCAATAGCGAGAGCACTTTGGCAGTATTAGTGTGACTAAAGTGGGAGATGGAGGCAGAGGATGATGGTAGAGTAGGCGCAGTGTAAAATGTAGGAGGAGGGAGTGTGAGGAAGGTCATGACAGTGTCTCTAATTCTAGTAATTTTTGCGGTGAAGTATTCAGCTAAGTCATTAGCTGTGAGAGTGGGGTTGATAGTCATAAACTTAAGCGGAGTGAGTTGATGGTGCCATGTAGCTGACGAGGATGGTTGGAGGGAGAGTCAATGAGAGTTGGGTAGAATTCCCTTTTAGCTTTATCAAGAGTGGACTTGACAGCATTCAGGGCAGAGATGTAGAGTTGTAGGTTTTCATGTGAGTGGGTACCACTCCATTTGCGTAGCATGCTGACGCATGTCTGTGCGGAGAGAGCGTATGAATGGGTTGACCTATGGTTGAGGATGCTGAGACTTGGGGGAGAAAGTAAGCAGTGGGAAGTGAGAGGAGAATGAGTCATATAGTAGGGATTGGAAGCTGGAGAAGGCAGTGTTGGTGGAAGAGGTATCGGTTGTGAAGGAGGAGAGTGAGAACTGTAGGTCGGAGAGAAAGGGGGAATGGCAAAAGGTTTACATTTCCTTTTAGTAAAACAAGAAAGGTAAGATGGTGGAAAGGAGATGGTGGTGTAAACAATTGAGTGATTAGATAGGGATGGTGTGACAGTAGTATGAGTGGCTGAGAGAGAGGTGGAGATGGAGAAGAGGTCCAGAGAGTTAACCGCTGTGTGGGTAGGTATGTTATGGATAGAGTGTACAGCGTGGTCACTAAGAAAAGACTGAAGTTCAGATTGCTGAGAAGTGGTTGGAGAGGGAAGATTAAAGTCACCTACAAAAATTAGGTGGTGTTTAGTGGAAAGAGAATCAAGGAGTTGTTCAAGTTCATCAATGAATGATCCAGTGGGGCCAGGAGGGCGATAGATGGAGATGATGTGAACCAACTGAGGCAGAGCAATAGTAGAGATGGTGAATTCAAAAGAGACAGGAGAGAATGTGGCATTGGGGATTTGTGAGACATTAAGGTGGGAAGAAAGTAGATGTCCAACGCATCCACCTCTGCCAGTCGAGGAGAGTGAACGCAGGATAGTTTGGAGTCATGTAGGACTGCCAGAGTGGCGGTGTCAGATGGAGAAATCCAGGTTTCAGTGATAGCAAGAAGGTCTAGGGGAGGAGAGCTGGAGTGAGTAGTCCGTGATAAAGGATGTTTTCTTGCATACAGACTGAGCATTCCAGAGTGCAATGTTCAGTTGATGAGGTAAGGAATAAAAGAGAAGTTGAGTCTCAGAGGAAGAGAGGTGAGGGGGATAGGTCTTAGAGGAGGTATGGTTAGCTCGTCAATTTTGTTTGTTGGAAGGAGGTGGACGAGAAACAGAGTAGTGGGAGATTCAAGTTGTGAGCTTTAGAATAGGGATAGGAAAGGAGGAAGTTGTAGCATGATTGGAGAAAGCGTAGGGAGAGGTGAGTAGGAGCAGCATGAGGAGCAGGAGTGGATGCATTATAGGTTAGTAGCACAGTGTGGAGAGACAGCACAGTAACTGGATACTCACAGGTGCAACAGGGAGAAAGGCAAAGGCTCATAGGCTTGTAGGCTAAGAGGCAGAGAGGCTGGTCAAGAGCTGGTCTTCACCCTTCACTGGACACCCCTAGGAAGTTCAGAAGGGATCACACATGCTCTTGTCACCTGATAGCCTAGTACGTCAGTGGTTGGTCTCTCTGATATTGTCCCTGCTGTTGCTGGGATGATGCGATTTCTTCCTGATTGGTGTTGCAAGAGGAGCCTCATGTGGCTTTCGGCTGGAGATGGGTTTGGTCGTACATCTACCAGGGTGGTTACAGGGAATTGGTAGCGAGTGCGCGCCTTACCGTCCGTACACTTGGTGTGTAGCATTCGGACCAATCTGCAGTCTATATACTAGTTTGTATAGCCCACTGATTGTCCACTGAGAACGGTAAGTAGACATTCCAGAGGCTGTAATGCATATTATACAAATCTATCACTTAGTGTCTCACCTCAGATTTTGTGACCTCGTCCGAGGGCCATACCCAGAGTATTGGGTCCTGAAGCACAGCAAGGTCATTTAGCAAGCTATACAGGCCCATTGCTGCTTGTACTGCTTGAGAGTGAGATCTATAAAGCTTGTATAACTCATCACTCTTTATAATGTATGCTGTCTATAGACGTTGTCAGTACAAAAACCCACCTGGGTGGTCCCAGAGAATTGATTGCAGGTACTCTTGGCGCTGCTGGTAGCCTTGCAATGCAGCATTCAAAACCAACTGCAGGTCATACGGGTTTGTGTAACCTGTATATTGTCCAATTACAATGCTCTCTCAGAATTCCAAGTGTTATAAAAGGTTAGATGCCTTCCTCAATGGGGAGGGAGACCTGGAAGCTTAGCTCGCTGTACCTCTCTATTTCCCTGAATAATTCAAAAAGCTGACAGCCACGCTCTGTGTACTAAGTGAACCCATGCACTATAGTTGGAGAAACTCACAACGTATTTAAATAAACATGTCCATGAGGTAAGCATTAGAACCAGAGGAGCAACAAACAAAACAAATGGAAATGCAGCTCTAAATATTTAAGATGATGTGCTGGAGACGATTAGCTTTCAGAAAATCTCCTTTAGGACAAGACTAGAAATTTGGTTTGTTATTGCAGGAAGAGAGTAAGAGAGAATATGCATATGTGGGTCTCTGCAAGAATTGAACTGTTAAGTGCAACTCTAGCCCTCAGATGTTATGCCACAGTGTGGCCGATATTAAACTTTCACAAAGCTACATGTGCTGACTGTCTGGCCATCCCACTCATTCTGCATACTCCTTGCCACCCATTTCAATGGAATTGTGGAGTGGTTTCAGTTTTCGTTGGAACCTATATATTGAAATACCTTTTTTTCCTGTGTGAAGTAAAGGACCTTGATGGCACACTGTTAACATTGAGGGTTTTACCCTGACGCTGATTCATGCTACTTCTAATTGGCCTTGACTTCGGTTCCAATGGGAGTTATATTGCACTGTGTAACTGCAGTTCTTCCGAATTAACCTGCCATTGTCTCCTAGAGCCTCTCTGTTCCATCCTTTATCTTCCTCATTAATCAGTGGCACTTCTGCATCCAGCTCAGTAGCGCAGCCTTTGCAGCCCCCTTATGGATCCTAGGATGTTTTCTATTCTTAGAGGAAATGCAACAGCTAATATGGAGTGTGCATTTGAAGTCTGCAGGGGTCATGCTTATAAAAGAAAAACTGTTTTCTTGGTAGTTTCATTACCTTTTTAAATGCAAGAAGGCTCTTGTCAAGGTGCAATTTTGATGTCTCAAGGGGGGAGCTAGGGAACTGTGGTGAGCTGAATGAACTCCCCATGATGTTAGGGGGGCCACCCACTAAGGACTGGGTTGGTCTAGCTGCTACTTGATGTGCCTTGAAGAAGGACAAAGGGGCGGGATTCTGCAGCCTCGCTACCCCTTACCAAGGCTTTTATTATATCATCATGGTTGTAAGATCCCTCAGTCAGAGACGTACCATTGGGGCTATTCAAACTCCGTAATATCCCTTTGTACCAGTCCACATCCCCATATGCACAAGCATCTGAAATTTTCATCAGAAGTCCCAAACTCCCTAACTGCAGGAGCAGATAGAGCTAAAACTTCACACTGAGACAGAGACCTTGTCATGCTCTGTAGCAAGAAGCACTCATCTGAAGCACACAGCGTTTGACAATACAGATAAAGAGTCCAAGAAAGCTGGTGAAAGAAGTTTCTGAACTTACTGACTGGTTAGAACAACGGAGCAACTACCACCCATGCAGTCAGAGGTGGATACTGCGGAAAGCCGATATCGATTCCTTGAAAATTTGCAGTGCAGAGTCCAAGATGTTGGCAAACTGCATACTGCTTAAAAATATACAGAGCTTACAGGTGAGCGAAATACCTTAATTGACAACCCTGAAGAGGCTTGATTGGAGAAAATTGTACCACTTTTAAGGAGACCTAGTCCCCAGCCAAAGGACAAACATATGATGAGTCCAGAGTAGACCGGAAACTTGAGGATATGCTCCTCACTTCTTCCTGCTAAAGGATGGAGATTTCCACTTGGCACAAGGTGTTGACTTTGCTGATGGAACTGCTGACTAACCGAAACCTGATATAAGAAGGGGAGGCCTGCCACATGTCGCGGAAGAGACCTATCCAACGGAACGCTGATTATCATGGTTGTGGTGAGACCTCCCCAATGGAAGACTGATATGATAAACCAGGTCATGGGCAGACTTGCCAAAGTGAGTGCTGATCTCCTGGGGCCTGGTGAGACCTGTTCCAGTGATTGGTAAGTTCTATCCAAGTGAAGTGTGATAAATCGGGTCCTGGTAAGGTCTGCTCAAATGAAGATTGAGAATAATAAAGCTTGTGGTGAAACCTGTGAAGTGAATGTTGAGCCCGGTAGATTGAAGTAAAATCTGATCAGTTGAACCTTAAGAATCCCCAAATGGAACTATCCCATTGAACACTGATCAACCAGTTTGGGGTGAGATATGTCCAAGTGATTGTTGAAGACCATGTCATGAGGGTAAGAACTAACCAAGCAAATATTACTCAGAGTGTAAGAGAAAGGACTCTTATAGACCGTCAAGGTGAAGATGGGTCTATCTGGTGGAATACCAGAGCTTGGAGATTCAGCGAGAGGGACTAAGAATGTTTTTTATTTTAAAAATGTGTTTATTGGCATTTATGATTTACAGTTAACCATTGCATCTTATTGCCACTTTTTACTACTGATACTTATAACAAGTCTCACGACAACAAATAACATTACAGCCACAGTAAACCAACTTCACATCTAAATGTTCATTTTGCATTCCAAGCCACTTTATGTAGCAAAGCGCGCAGGTTTGGTGTGTCTCTGAGAGCTTAGGCGCGTGGGCAGGCAGTCCATTAACGCTTCATCAGTCATGCGTACCATAACGTGTCACAGCTGTTCCCAGGATATCCCCTGTGTATTCATGGTGGCTTATCGTCAGATGGGTGGAACATGTCCCAAACCAGTGTCTTCCAGGCCTCATATGCAGAGCTTGCATCACTCCCTGTCTTGGACACCCCGTCTGCCCACACTCTAGTCTCAGCCTCTGCCCAATGTTCACATTCTTTTTGCCATCTGATGTACTGTGGGCCTGCTGGTGTTTTCCATGCCATTTCAATTGACATTTTAGCTAATATACATACCATGTCCATAAATTTGACAACATGCCTAAATGTGCTTATTCTTGGGTAGGTGCCCAACAAGCATTCCTTTGGTGTCCAATCGTACCGTACTATCCCAATCTTTCTAGATGCTTGCTCTATTCTTCCCCAGAAACTCTGCATCTTCGGACACCCCCAGAACATGTGTAGCATTCCTGCTTCACTTGAACAACACCAAGGGCATAATGGGCGTGTTTTGCTGCTAAATTTGGCTATTCTGCTTGGAGTCATGTATGTTCGGTACAAGATATTCAGCTGTATCAGTCTGAATCTGGCATTTTGGGACATCTCTCTGTGGTACATCAGTATCCTTTCCCATTCTCACACACACACCCTCACCAAACATCCCATGGGCATCAAGTGAATCTCAATGTCTGGTCAAGTGTCGCTTGCGTCGTCTCTTCAGCGCAGGGCTCTTGGCGGGCCCAGGTGTGGACAATAGCCGCTGGGAGCAGCACCTTCGGCTGCGAGCTCCCAGGGGGTAGTGATGGATGTGGGCAGGTCAGACCACTGGCCTTGCAAGTGTTTGTGTGTCAGTTGCATCGAGTGTGTGAGGGACTCCGACAAGGCCGACATCACCTCATTGCATTCACGGACCCTTTGGACCAGGGTGAGAAGGGCAGCGGTAGTACGGCCACGTGCTCTCGCACTCCTGCAGCTACTGGCCTGGTTGCTTTCACGCAGCAGCCTCAACTCCTCACACTGCTGCTGGGTGATTGCGGACATTTCCCCATGGCGGTCGTCCATCGCATGCAGATGTGCATCCATGGCTCAGATGTTGGGCATGGGTAGTGGAGGGAGGTTGTTGGGGGGGGGTTGTGGGACTGTAGATGGTACCATCGTCTTCCTTATCTGCTGTTGCCTTGTGATGTTGACCTCGCAGCTGCTGTGCCCGTGGTGGTGTGCTGGGCATAGAAGGGACAGTGGGGCTACTGGACACAGGTGAGGCAATGTTGGATGATGAAAACACAGCTGCTGTGTCACTTGCTGCAGTTGTTGGCGATGCTGGTGACTGTGTTGTGGCAAGGGGGGACAGTGATGCTGATGGGCTGCAGGATGGTGGTGATGGCAGTGAGGCTGATGGTAGCAGCTGGTGTTGGTGGGGCTGCAGCAGCTGGAGATGGTGGGGCTGCTGGTGCCTGTGCAGTAGCCCTACCCTGCTGGCGGATATTGTGTGCTTGGCTGGTGTGCATGCTGCATCTCACCCACTTGATGGCCCTGCTGCATCACTGTCTGAAGACGGCGTTCCTGTTGGGGAGACATAAGCATGGTGCCAGTGATCTGGGAGTCTGTGGCCTTGCATCTCACTCATGCAACATTGGGTGTGTCCTCTTGCCACGTGGTTTCTACGGTCTGTAGGCTACAATGTGTGCATGTAGGTTGTGGGGGTGCACCTTGACTATTGGTCTGGCAAGGTGGTTTGTGGTTGTGTGTGTGTGTGTGTGGTGGGCCTACGATATGTATCCTGTCCTCCCTTGGCACACATGGGCACCCAGCGTATGTCCATGTGTGGGGCTGTACTTATTGGCTATGGTGCTTGTGCATGACTACTCTACCCACATGCCTGAGCACATGTCTCTGATCAGGGCATTTGCTATGCAAGCGTTTGTTGCCACTCGGCCTGCAGATGCATGTTAATGGATGCAGAGTTGGCATTCACATGGGGCGTTTTGTACATGCCATCATTGTCTTGCGTCCTAGCTCCTGCCTCAGCCATCCAAACACCCTCTGTCCCCTCCATGTGCAAGATGGAGCTGCACCTTTCCTCCCAGGGCATGAGGGTGAAGGGTGCCATCGTCCCTCCTCCCGTATCGGAGGATTCCCTCCTGTTGGTGGCGATCATCTTGCGTACTCACAGCTGCAAGTCGTCCCACTGTTTGGGGAAGTCCCTCGGTGTGCGGGGGACAGTCCCTCGGTGTGCGGGGGGCAGTACCCACTGTTGTAGGGCTGGACGCAACCTCCCGCCATATGGCTTACTTCCACTGGGTGCTGGTCTTGCAGTGTCCAGCCCAAATAGCTCATCAGCATCCTGGACTACATTTTCTGAGTTCTGCCTCTGAGAACTTGGGCTTCCTCACTCTCACTTCAGGTACACGTCCCTTCTGGCCTTGAGACATGGTGTATTGGTCCTCTGGTATTGGATGGCAACTGGAAGTGGGAGATTTGAGAGTGGAGAGATTGAGAGTTTTTTTATGATGGCCGCTGGCGAGCTTCTCGTTCTGGTGGTGATGGTAACTCTGGCGCCGGTTACTTATTCGGTGTTACCGGCACATTTCTGCCACTAATAACAGTGATTTACTGTGTTTGCCGGTAATACCGTTTACGGAAGGGGCGTGTGCGCACGCTCATGTACTTGTGGTGCGCCAGAATTTGTGTCAATCTCCCTGCCATCAACGGTAATACCGGCACAACGGTATTGCCAGCGTTTTACTGCAAAACTTGTAATAAGTGTGAGAAACCAAAGGGTGACTCACCTGCTAGTCCCCGGGATCTCTCTCTCTCTCTGGGTGGCCAGGGTATGGTCATCGCCTTTGGATCCAGACCCTGGGGGTGGACCAATGCGGGAGGATCACCTGAGTAAAGGGTCTTCAGGGAGTGGGTGTGAGGCAACTGACGATGAGACGCCATATTCCCCCCTTTTCCGTATGCATGCCCCATCCTATTTTATAGCATTCTACAATGTTCCAACTCCCTCACCTCCCCATCACCCCTTTCTGCACAAACACTGGGCCGAGGAAGAGGGCAACTGAGAGTAAGAGGCTAACCCTTACATATCTGATTGGACATGTCCTGTTAATCGGGTAAGGCAAAGTCAGGCACTTGACTTTAATCACATACATCTGACGCCCGTTAGCTCTCCCCACCTGGATAAAAGGCAGAGCATAGAGACGCACTCTGAGCAAGGTAGAACACGAGAAGGAGCAGATCTTCCGGAGTGAAGATGAACCCACTGGAGCAGAACGACCGATTGAGAGACCAGAGAAAATAGTAGGGAAACCCAGGAGATCCCTGCAGGAGTTTGTCTCCTAGAAAGAGCTGTGAAAGATACACGGAGAAGGCAAATTCCCAGACAAGAAGACTGGATTGTGTTTCAAGGAGTCCAGCAACCCTCCTGGGTGAATGACAAAGTTGAGGAGGCCAAGCCAAGCTTGTGGTATTAACATTGACTCGTGAATTAAAGCCGCAAAGACACAGAAAAGAATGTACACAGCCGATGAGGTAGCAAATGACATGAAAGGCTGCTGCCTGTTAAGGAAAGATTGAAGTTGCAACAGTATATCTCGGGATTGAAGGCTGCTCCCTTGCTGATGAGACGCGAAGGAAGGCAGACCTGTGGTTAGCTTTTAAATAACTGATAACTGTGAAGCCAGTGAATAGCGTAGTGGTCCGGTGGAAGGAAATGGCCCACTCGAAAGTCTCAGCGAAATATGATATCTTGTTATAAAGCAGCAAATTGAACAAACTACTTTAGGAGAAAGATTTCTATGAACATTTGTGCTTCTGGTACTGAATTACCTAGAGACACTGCCGCAAATAACCCAAGAGTGTGAGCAGAAGAGAAAGTCGAAGTGGTCCTGCGGAGGTCTATAATAAAAGCCTTGCACATTCAAAAGTCTTTGACATCACTGAAAGGTCTGAGCCTGACTGAGGGAGACCGGAAGTGTGATAAGTTAGGGGAAGGGAACCCCTAACAAATGTGAATAAAGCTTGGGGAAGAGAATCCCTGCAAGTGCTGTGATGGCGAGCTCCAAGCTCGGCTGAGGGAGATCTACGTAGAATCAGGTACTTTTTGGTTGAATGGTCCGAGCCCTACTGAGGTAGACCTACATTAACTTTTTGCTTTTAGAGGTCCGAGCCCGACTGAGGGAGACCTGCATGAACATTTGTTAAACTGTGAAAGAACTTTTGAAAGCTGAAATAAGTGACTTTAACATGGAAGGCCAAGCTGGCCTCGATCCATGTTTTGAACTTCCTTTGTTTTGAGAACCTGAGCCAGAGTGTGTCATTCTATTTACAGGAGCCGCCTTACTCCTTGCTGTCCAATGTGGGAAGGAGAGCTGACTCGGCCACCTTGATTCTTTGTTACAACACTGATTGGCCTTTGCATACATATTCCCCTTTATACACTTTTCATATAAGAGATAGGGCAAGCATTAGGTTTTGCTACTATATGCCATTTTGATTTGACATGGACTGACTAGGACTGTATTTCCTTTATTATTCGATGTTAGAGACTACTCCCATTTTAGCTATAGGGCAGAGTAGGAGTTTCTCCAAATCCCCAAAAATAACTGCTTTGAAACGTGTAGTTCTTGTATCCGTGTGATACTTGTGATAACATGCCCACCTTACAAGAAGCCTTTGTGTTTTATCGTGGTTTGTTAGTTTGCGGTACTGAACTGCACATGTTGCTCTCTGCCTTTTACACTGCTGAAGACAATGTTTCTGGGCTGCTTGTCAAACTGGAATAAACTAAATAGATGAGATTATAGATTACATTCTAAGCATTTGGATTGGCTGAAGGGAAGTCTTTAATGGAATCCATGTTCTAAGTATGCTTTTTGTACATGGTCCAAGAACCGTACACAACGTTATGGGCCCGAAGTCTGAATTATAGGCCAGAGGGGTAGCAAGGTCGTTTATCAGTGTTTACGGGCCCATCCCGCCCAGTGCAGCCTGGGGATGGTTGTCTTTAAAACTATCATAACCCATGTCACTCTTGATTAGTATAAAGTACATATTTTGTATTTTCCATGCAGGAGGAACTAAGCTCTTTCAATCACAAAAGAAAGTACAGTAGATTAGAAATCAGATTTGAAGAGAAGCAGGGAGCTTGGAGTGAGTTTGAGGGACATTCTGTTCAGGATGCGGAGGGGAGTAAAAGGAACAGTCACCAGAACTATACACTTGTGGGCATACATAGATTAAGGACAACCAACATTTGACATTTTTAAGCGCAGGTAAGCGGTATGGCCCACTGTGCTCTGGACATGACCATGATGGGTGAAGTGATATAATGGAGGCAGAGGAAGTGAGAGACTGAGGCAGATTAGAGGCGGTAACTCAGAGACAAGGAGGTAGGCTTTTAGTTTTGAACAAATCCATGTGGATTGTTTCTCGGATGTCTGGGGGAAGAGAATTCAATGCAAGTGGAGCAAGAAGAGAGAAAGGGCAGAAGCAAGAGGAAGCACAGGGAGGGCGAGGAGCCACAAGGGTAGTTGAGGAGGCAGAGCAGAGATTACACGAATGCTTTTGGATCCTGACCCTGGGGGTGGATCTACAATGGAGGATCACCTGGGTGGAGGGTCCTTGGAGAGAGAGGATGTCTTCAGGTGAGGCATGGTATCCCCCTTTCCCTTGTCCGAATGCACCCTGCCCTCCCCCTACCTTTATAGATTATTTTCAGTCTCTCTCTCTCTCTCTCTCTCTCTCTCTCTCTCTCTCTCTCTCTCTCTCTCTCTCTCTCTCTCTCTCTCTCTTTTTCTCTTTTTCTCTCTCTCTCTCTCTTTTTCTCTCTCTCTCTCTCTTTCATGGGCTTTTGGGACTGGGACAAAGAAGAGGCAACTAGGAGTGATGCACACCACTCTGGTACTGAGTCGAAAAGATGAAAAGAGGACTGTGAAACACTACTACCATGGTCAGGCATGTCCCACTAATTGGGGGTCAGGCAAAGGACTTACACCTGCAGCCAGTTGAAAGGCTACAGGTGTGTATAAGGAGAGGCCAGCAAATGGCAAGGAGGGAGCTGCTTGGTGCGAGAGACACAGCAAACTTGTACGAAGCAGGCTGGAGAGGCATGTGGAAGGGTCGCCGGGAGCTGCAGGAGAGCAAGAGAAACTCTGCAGCCTGCATGGGCTGTGAGGAGGTTGAGAGCCCTGCAGAATCCAGTGTCTTTTGTGCTCCCCGCTGGAGAAGGGGAACACTTAATACTCCAGGGAGCTGTTCAAATCAGCAGGAACGGTAAGAAGCGATGAGCGCTGCTCGCTGGAGCCCCCAGAGTGAACAGGGAGTGAGAAACCGCAGAGGAGAAAGCTGAAAGCACCCGGAGGAGCTGCCGGAGATCAGTGAGTGACGGGAAGGGAATAGTCGCACCGGGACACTCCAGTGGCTGTGCTTTGGCATGAGGAGATGCCGATCAGATAAACTCATAAGAGGGTCTGGAGACCAAAGGAAAGTTTTTGTGAATACTGAACAAGCGCAAAGTATTTTATGCAATATTGAATACCGAACTAAGGAAATGTAATGCAAAGTACGTGAAAGCACTGCATGAGTGAAATGAAAGTAAGGTGCATTTTCGAATACAGAGAAAGCAAGTAAAAGGGCACTAATGGACAACGTTGAAAGTATGAACTAAATGAAAGCCAGTAACAAGGGCTTAAACAAAGTGAAAAGCAAATGGTAAGCCCTGTTGTGAAGTGTGAAAGCAAGATGGTGACAAGGAAAGCACCCATAGAAGTGAATGGTGTGAAAGTCACGTTTTGGCAGAGGCAAGAAGCCGCGAAGGATAAAGAGAACTGCAAGTGGACAATTGACACAGGTTCAAAGAGGGTTAGCAAGGAAGTCCAATAGGAGCAAGTGACAATAAGAAATTGCCATGGGTTATCGGTTGCATGGACCGTGTGGTCCGATAACTGCGCCTAGACTGAGTAACCCCTACTTGGAGTGAACCAAGGAAGGTTAAATTACTGAAGCTGTTGTACCTATCAGGTATTGAAGAGAACAAGCTAAGTGAACTGTTGAAAAGCCTGAAAGGTTGCCAAGTTGGTTTGGACCACTTATTGAAAGTCAAGAGAACTGACTGTGTTGAACTTGTGGAAGGGAACCCTGAGGCCTATTGGAACTGTTTTGAACTTGGAGAAGGGGCTGAAACACAAGCCACGAGCTGGAACAATCACAACTTTATTTGGAACACTATTTCTTTTGGTGTGGAGATCCTCCCACATTGTTTAGCTTAATTGTGATGGCAAGTATAGGTTTTGGACACAGACAGACTTTTAAGTTGAACCTACGGACTCAGACTATCCTTGGTTTCTTTAGGTAGGGAAATCCCACCTTCGCATAGGGCAGGTTAGGCCTTACACCATCCTGACATTTAATTTAATACAAGTGTTTTTATTTGAACATTGCATCTGTTGTCTGTGTCTTGGTTCATGATGCCTTCACGTAGGGAAGTTAGTGATCTTGTTGAGGGGACAGAAAGCATAGTTGGGGAGACCAAAGAGAATACTGGCACAGTAGTCCGGTTTAGAGAAGAAAAGAGTTGTTAAGAGATGCTTGGCGGTTTTGAAAGGAAGGCATTGCCTGATTTTCCTAATATTTCAAAGTTTGAGGCGAGCTGCTATTGCAGTTTTGGAGATGAAAGTAGTGAAGGTGTGGGAACGGTCATAGATGACGCTGAGGTTTCTAGCTGAAGAAGAGTAGGGGAGAGTGTCAGTTGGGAACAGGATAGGCAGAGGAAGAGATGAGAGAGCGCTTTTGGCAGGGAAGAAGAGTACCTCTGTTTTGGTAGAGTTTAACATCGGAGAGTGCAAAACCATCCAATATTTAATGGCAGAGACACAGTTGCAAATGTTGATAGAGTGATCAGAGGAGAGTTCAGGAAAAGAGAAGATGATTTGGGTGTCACCCTTGAAGAGTTGGTACGAGAACCAAAAGGAGGAGATTAGTGCCCCAACAGCAGAAGTGTAGAGAGTAAAGAGGAGCGGACCCAAGACGGAGCCTTTTGGAACACCAACAATTAGAGGAATGAGTTGAGAGGTGTTGCTCCAGGAGACAGAATTGACGAGGTGCAAGGTAGGATTCAATGCAAGGGCTTGATCGCAAATCCCAAAAGAGCGTATTAAGGAGATCAGAGTGAATGACTGTGTCAAAGACAGCACACGGGTCAAGGAGAATTGGGATGGAGGATAAGTTTGAGTGCTTAGCAGAGGCAATTAAGTTTGATACATTCATGAGAGCAGTTTCCGTGCAGTGACAGGAGCGAAAAACCTGCTTGTAGGTGGTCTCAAATGTTGTGGATATCTAAGAAATTGGTAAAACAGTTCAACACAATCCTTTCAAGCACTTTGGAGTAGTGCGGAATGAGAGACACAGGGGGAAAGTTAGCCGGTAGGTTCGGGTCAGCCCCTTGCTTTTTTAGGCGTCCGTGGCTGTTTTGAAAATGGAGGGATAGTAATCAGAGTCTAAGGACAAGTTGTAGAGTTCAGCGAGGTGAGCCACTAACTGCGCAATAGGCTTGACTAGCTGAGGAGCAAGAGGGTCTGATGGGGCACAAGAGGGGTTAGACTTATTCAATAGCGAGAGCACTTTGGCAGTATTAGTGTGACTAAAGTGGGAGATGGAGGCAGAGGATGATGGTAGAGTAGGCGCAGTGTAAAATGTAGGAGGAGGGAGTGTGAGGAAGGTCATGACAGTGTCTCTAATTCTAGTAATTTTTGCGGTGAAGTATTCAGCTAAGTCATTAGCTGTGAGAGTGGGGTTGATAGTCATAAACTTAAGCGGAGTGAGTTGATGGTGCCATGTAGCTGACGAGGATGGTTGGAGGGAGAGTCAATGAGAGTTGGGTAGAATTCCCTTTTAGCTTTATCAAGAGTGGACTTGACAGCATTCAGGGCAGAGATGTAGAGTTGTAGGTTTTCATGTGAGTGGGTACCACTCCATTTGCGTAGCATGCTGACGCATGTCTGTGCGGAGAGAGCGTATGAATGGGTTGACCTATGGTTGAGGATGCTGAGACTTGGGGGAGAAAGTAAGCAGTGGGAAGTGAGAGGAGAATGAGTCATATAGTAGGGATTGGAAGCTGGAGAAGGCAGTGTTGGTGGAAGAGGTATCGGTTGTGAAGGAGGAGAGTGAGAACTGTAGGTCGGAGAGAAAGGGGGAATGGCAAAAGGTTTACATTTCCTTTTAGTAAAACAAGAAAGGTAAGATGGTGGAAAGGAGATGGTGGTGTAAACAATTGAGTGATTAGATAGGGATGGTGTGACAGTAGTATGAGTGGCTGAGAGAGAGGTGGAGATGGAGAAGAGGTCCAGAGAGTTAACCGCTGTGTGGGTAGGTATGTTATGGATAGAGTGTACAGCGTGGTCACTAAGAAAAGACTGAAGTTCAGATTGCTGAGAAGTGGTTGGAGAGGGAAGATTAAAGTCACCTACAAAAATTAGGTGGTGTTTAGTGGAAAGAGAATCAAGGAGTTGTTCAAGTTCATCAATGAATGATCCAGTGGGGCCAGGAGGGCGATAGATGGAGATGATGTGAACCAACTGAGGCAGAGCAATAGTAGAGATGGTGAATTCAAAAGAGACAGGAGAGAATGTGGCATTGGGGATTTGTGAGACATTAAGGTGGGAAGAAAGTAGATGTCCAACGCATCCACCTCTGCCAGTCGAGGAGAGTGAACGCAGGATAGTTTGGAGTCATGTAGGACTGCCAGAGTGGCGGTGTCAGATGGAGAAATCCAGGTTTCAGTGATAGCAAGAAGGTCTAGGGGAGGAGAGCTGGAGTGAGTAGTCCGTGATAAAGGATGTTTTCTTGCATACAGACTGAGCATTCCAGAGTGCAATGTTCAGTTGATGAGGTAAGGAATAAAAGAGAAGTTGAGTCTCAGAGGAAGAGAGGTGAGGGGGATAGGTCTTAGAGGAGGTATGGTTAGCTCGTCAATTTTGTTTGTTGGAAGGAGGTGGACGAGAAACAGAGTAGTGGGAGATTCAAGTTGTGAGCTTTAGAATAGGGATAGGAAAGGAGGAAGTTGTAGCATGATTGGAGAAAGCGTAGGGAGAGGTGAGTAGGAGCAGCATGAGGAGCAGGAGTGGATGCATTATAGGTTAGTAGCACAGTGTGGAGAGACAGCACAGTAACTGGATACTCACAGGTGCAACAGGGAGAAAGGCAAAGGCTCATAGGCTTGTAGGCTAAGAGGCAGAGAGGCTGGTCAAGAGCTGGTCTTCACCCTTCACTGGACACCCCTAGGAAGTTCAGAAGGGATCACACATGCTCTTGTCACCTGATAGCCTAGTACGTCAGTGGTTGGTCTCTCTGATATTGTCCCTGCTGTTGCTGGGATGATGCGATTTCTTCCTGATTGGTGTTGCAAGAGGAGCCTCATGTGGCTTTCGGCTGGAGATGGGTTTGGTCGTACATCTACCAGGGTGGTTACAGGGAATTGGTAGCGAGTGCGCGCCTTACCGTCCGTACACTTGGTGTGTAGCATTCGGACCAATCTGCAGTCTATATACTAGTTTGTATAGCCCACTGATTGTCCACTGAGAACGGTAAGTAGACATTCCAGAGGCTGTAATGCATATTATACAAATCTATCACTTAGTGTCTCACCTCAGATTTTGTGACCTCGTCCGAGGGCCATACCCAGAGTATTGGGTCCTGAAGCACAGCAAGGTCATTTAGCAAGCTATACAGGCCCATTGCTGCTTGTACTGCTTGAGAGTGAGATCTATAAAGCTTGTATAACTCATCACTCTTTATAATGTATGCTGTCTATAGACGTTGTCAGTACAAAAACCCACCTGGGTGGTCCCAGAGAATTGATTGCAGGTACTCTTGGCGCTGCTGGTAGCCTTGCAATGCAGCATTCAAAACCAACTGCAGGTCATACGGGTTTGTGTAACCTGTATATTGTCCAATTACAATGCTCTCTCAGAATTCCAAGTGTTATAAAAGGTTAGATGCCTTCCTCAATGGGGAGGGAGACCTGGAAGCTTAGCTCGCTGTACCTCTCTATTTCCCTGAATAATTCAAAAAGCTGACAGCCACGCTCTGTGTACTAAGTGAACCCATGCACTATAGTTGGAGAAACTCACAACGTATTTAAATAAACATGTCCATGAGGTAAGCATTAGAACCAGAGGAGCAACAAACAAAACAAATGGAAATGCAGCTCTAAATATTTAAGATGATGTGCTGGAGACGATTAGCTTTCAGAAAATCTCCTTTAGGACAAGACTAGAAATTTGGTTTGTTATTGCAGGAAGAGAGTAAGAGAGAATATGCATATGTGGGTCTCTGCAAGAATTGAACTGTTAAGTGCAACTCTAGCCCTCAGATGTTATGCCACAGTGTGGCCGATATTAAACTTTCACAAAGCTACATGTGCTGACTGTCTGGCCATCCCACTCATTCTGCATACTCCTTGCCACCCATTTCAATGGAATTGTGGAGTGGTTTCAGTTTTCGTTGGAACCTATATATTGAAATACCTTTTTTTCCTGTGTGAAGTAAAGGACCTTGATGGCACACTGTTAACATTGAGGGTTTTACCCTGACGCTGATTCATGCTACTTCTAATTGGCCTTGACTTCGGTTCCAATGGGAGTTATATTGCACTGTGTAACTGCAGTTCTTCCGAATTAACCTGCCATTGTCTCCTAGAGCCTCTCTGTTCCATCCTTTATCTTCCTCATTAATCAGTGGCACTTCTGCATCCAGCTCAGTAGCGCAGCCTTTGCAGCCCCCTTATGGATCCTAGGATGTTTTCTATTCTTAGAGGAAATGCAACAGCTAATATGGAGTGTGCATTTGAAGTCTGCAGGGGTCATGCTTATAAAAGAAAAACTGTTTTCTTGGTAGTTTCATTACCTTTTTAAATGCAAGAAGGCTCTTGTCAAGGTGCAATTTTGATGTCTCAAGGGGGGAGCTAGGGAACTGTGGTGAGCTGAATGAACTCCCCATGATGTTAGGGGGGCCACCCACTAAGGACTGGGTTGGTCTAGCTGCTACTTGATGTGCCTTGAAGAAGGACAAAGGGGCGGGATTCTGCAGCCTCGCTACCCCTTACCAAGGCTTTTATTATATCATCATGGTTGTAAGATCCCTCAGTCAGAGACGTACCATTGGGGCTATTCAAACTCCGTAATATCCCTTTGTACCAGTCCACATCCCCATATGCACAAGCATCTGAAATTTTCATCAGAAGTCCCAAACTCCCTAACTGCAGGAGCAGATAGAGCTAAAACTTCACACTGAGACAGAGACCTTGTCATGCTCTGTAGCAAGAAGCACTCATCTGAAGCACACAGCGTTTGACAATACAGATAAAGAGTCCAAGAAAGCTGGTGAAAGAAGTTTCTGAACTTACTGACTGGTTAGAACAACGGAGCAACTACCACCCATGCAGTCAGAGGTGGATACTGCGGAAAGCCGATATCGATTCCTTGAAAATTTGCAGTGCAGAGTCCAAGATGTTGGCAAACTGCATACTGCTTAAAAATATACAGAGCTTACAGGTGAGCGAAATACCTTAATTGACAACCCTGAAGAGGCTTGATTGGAGAAAATTGTACCACTTTTAAGGAGACCTAGTCCCCAGCCAAAGGACAAACATATGATGAGTCCAGAGTAGACCGGAAACTTGAGGATATGCTCCTCACTTCTTCCTGCTAAAGGATGGAGATTTCCACTTGGCACAAGGTGTTGACTTTGCTGATGGAACTGCTGACTAACCGAAACCTGATATAAGAAGGGGAAGCCTGCCACATGTCGCGGAAGAGACCTATCCAACGGAACGCTGATTATCATGGTTGTGGTGAGACCTCCCCAATGGAAGACTGATATGATAAACCAGGTCATGGGCAGACTTGCCAAAGTGAGTGCTGATCTCCTGGGGCCTGGTGAGACCTGTTCCAGTGATTGGTAAGTTCTATCCAAGTGAAGTGTGATAAATCGGGTCCTGGTAAGGTCCGCTCAAATGAAGATTGAGAATAATAAAGCTTGTGGTGAAACCTGTGAAGTGAATGTTGAGCCCGGTAGATTGAAGTAAAATCTGATCAGTTGAACCTTAAGAATCCCCAAATGGAACTATCCCATTGAACACTGATCAACCAGTTTGGGGTGAGATATGTCCAAGTGATTGTTGAAGACCATGTCATGAGGGTAAGAACTAACCAAGCAAATATTACTCAGAGTGTAAGAGAAAGGACTCTTATAGACCGTCAAGGTGAAGATGGGTCTATCTGGTGGAATACCAGAGCTTGGAGATTCAGCGAGAGGGACTAAGAATGTTTTTTATTTTAAAAATGTGTTTATTGGCATTTATGATTTACAGTTAACCATTGCATCTTATTGCCACTTTTTACTACTGATACTTATAACAAGTCTCACGACAACAAATAACATTACAGCCACAGTAAACCAACTTCACATCTAAATGTTCATTTTGCATTCCAAGCCACTTTATGTAGCAAAGCGCGCAGGTTTGGTGTGTCTCTGAGAGCTTAGGCGCGTGGGCAGGCAGTCCATTAACGCTTCATCAGTCATGCGTACCATAACGTGTCACAGCTGTTCCCAGGATATCCCCTGTGCATTCATGGTGGCTTATCGTCAGATGGGTGGAACATGTCCCAAACCAGTGTCTTCCAGGCCTCATATGCAGAGCTTGCATCACTCCCTGTCTTGGACACCCCGTCTGCCCACACTCTAGTCTCAGCCTCTGCCCAATGCTCACATTCTTTTTGCCATCTGATGTACTGTGGGCCTGCTGGTGTTTTCCATGCCATTTCAATTGACATTTTAGCTAATATACATACCATGTCCATAAATTTGACAACATGCCTAAATGTGCTTATTCTTGGGTAGGTGCCCAACAAGCATTCCTTTGGTGTCCAATCGTACCGTACTATCCCAATCTTTCTAGATGCTTGCTCTATTCTTCCCCAGAAACTCTGCATCTTCGGACACCCCCAGAACATGTGTAGCATTCCTGCTTCACTTGAACAACACCAAGGGCATAATGGGCGTGTTTTGCTGCTAAATTTGGCTATTCTGCTTGGAGTCATGTATGTTCGGTACAAGATATTCAGCTGTATCAGTCTGAATCTGGCATTTTGGGACATCTCTCTGTGGTACATCAGTATCCTTTCCCATTCTCTCTGTTATGTCTATACCCAGGTCCGTCTCCCACCCTTTTTCCAGTGTATCACTCTTAGGGTTAGGCCTATCTAGTAACTGGCTATATAATCTAGACACCGGCTTCCAACCCTCTCCTAGAATGTGCATCAGGGTCAGTAGTGGATCTGCCGTTGGTTCTTCAGGCCAGCTCTACAATTTCTCTTTTGCCACCCTCCTAATCCTCTGCTACCAAAGGAACTGTCCGATGGGTGCCCCCTCATTTTCTCAGTGGGATTCAAACTCCTTAAAAGCACCATCTTCATACACGTCCCTCAGGTGTAAATGCCATGCCTTTCCCAGTGCCGTACGCTTGTTACGTCCACCCTGATTCTAATGATATCTGCCGCTATCGGGGTTTCCTGTGAGTAAGGGCGTCTGCATGCCGGTAATTTCTGGGCTCTGTTCTACACTTGTCTGCCCAGCTTAACTATCATTGGGACTTTACCCAAGCACACCTGCAGGACCCACAGTATTTCTTTTAGGTGCGCTGGTGCCACTAGGTGTTTAAGCAGCACAGTTTCCGATGTGGTCTCATCTGCAAGCCACTTGGTGGAGTAGCTAAGTTGTTCAACGAGATAGTATCTCTCCAAGTCTGGTAACTGCACTCCTCCTTCCTTAAACAGCAGAGTCAAAGTGACCAGGGACAGTTTGCATCTGGCTGGTCCCCATAGGAACCGCCTCAGTAATACCTCTAGTAAGCGAAAGAATGAGGTTCTGACAAAGTAGTGTATATTATGGAATTAATATAGAAATCTTGGTAGAATTATCATTTTAACAGTGGCAACTCTGCCCAGCATTGATAAATGTAATTTGGACCAAAACTTCATAGATTTCGTCAAGCCTTTCACCGTCCCTTCAGAATTGTTCCCAGAGGGACTAAATGTTAGCTGTACGATGAGGAGAATACAAAGCCTATTGAGAAGCAAGGAATCTGAAACAGGTTTGAAGGATGAGAGTAAATACAATAAGACCAAGTAGGGTTCAGACTGTGAGTAAACTCCGGAAAAGCCTTCACAGCTTCTTTTTTTATGACACTAGGAATTAACTTCATAGAACTCTTCTCAAAATTGGCTTTATGAGCATTCCTCTTGCAATTAGGAGTGTGAGGAATGTGGGCACAGAGGCTTGGGGAAGGGGCAGGGTTAGGACACCCATGGGTTTGGATGCAGGGGGTTACCTATATTCTAGGGGTGGTCTCCTTTGTGATGGTTGGAATTATCATCTACAGTACCACACTGTTTGCCCTGAAGACCAAGGTGGTAGGAAGAGAGAGAGTTGGAGGGCTTTTTGAAAGACATTATTAGGAAAACATTGTTTACTATCCCATACCAGTTTTTATGATTATCCTCCTAGCCTGATTCTTTTAACAGTTGTATAAATATCTCTTGCTAGCCTATTATTCTTTTGTCCATATTGCTGCTCTTCCTCATTCCCAGTTTGTTGGGAAGTTTACTCCTGCCACAGACTAGTCTGGAAAACTACAGCAAAAGAAGTTGGGAGTTAAAATCCCCACTATGTGCATCCTCCATTGCACATCCGTGGCACCATGCTCCCTTATTTATCAGGGCCTAGTGGTCAAACCACTAGTTCCTATTGCAGAACTACTCCTCATGCCCTTTAATTTAGGTACAGAGGTTTACCAGCCACTTTGCATTTGTTTGTGTTGTCTTAACTTATTTGTTTTATTTTACTAATAGTCATAAAAGCATACAAATACACATCCCCACCATGGGGTCTGGCATGGATTCACATGCTCATGAATATTCCCCGTCGTCAAGCTGGGAATCATTTTCTGGAAAAAGAAAAAACAGTTTCACTTTCACTTACAAACTGTTTTTCTCCTTTAAACCAATCACTGTCCTCTGTGTCAAACTGCCCCCATCCATCCAAGAGACAGTCCTCTCCCTAAGCCCCTCCTCTGGCAGCCATCTACAGATTTTTGCTGCAAGCTCTGTGATGGGAATCCTCGAGTTTGCTCTGCGAGCTACTGGTACGTTTTTTCATGTTTTTGACGGAAACGGCTCTATTGTCTTATTCCAAAGGAGCCCTG
The DNA here is from genome assembly GCF_040938575.1 of Ambystoma mexicanum. Taxonomy (NCBI): domain Eukaryota; kingdom Metazoa; phylum Chordata; class Amphibia; order Caudata; family Ambystomatidae; genus Ambystoma; species Ambystoma mexicanum. The sequence continues at coordinate 45,388,347 of NC_090922.1, forward strand.
TGTTCTCTTGTCCATATGCTGACAGTGGGGATCCCTTTTCTGTGAATTTCGGTGCCCCTCAACGGTGAACATCAACGAAGATGCCAGAAGGCCATTGGGCCTGCTTGGCGCCCTCCTAGCATGATGGAGGAAAAGGAGGAGTGAAGGTCCCTGTTCAAGCCCTGCACCAAATGTGGGCTGTGGAACGTGTTTGTGGGGGACAAGCACCTGCAATGCCTCTACTTCTCCAAGAAGACAATGAGGGACAGGCACAGTAGACTGGTGGCGTGGCTTAACGCTAAAACCTCTGCCCCGTGCTCCGAGCAGGGTCATGCCTCACCCAGGAGCGGCCCATCCGAGCAACGGTCTTCTAAATCATTTGGGGGCACTTCGTGCGTGGTGGTTCTAGATAAGACCAAAAACGCAAGTCCAAGTCCACCAGGTTCGCCGCGGAACCGAGTCCCAAGGTGGAAAGGGCACGATCAACATCACCCTCCGCCTCCATTGCCAGTCGACAATCGAACTCCTCCTCTAAAAGGAAATCTACCCTGGCTAAACTGCAAGAGAAGTCCAAGAGCCGTAGACCGAGGAGAAAAAGGCTGAACTGCCCAAACAGGCCCAATCGGCACAGGCGAAAACATTGTCAACGATTGAGTTAGTGGCGGCTGCCATTACGACTGCTAAGGGAGCTGACCCTGTGAAGGTAGCCCCTGCAGCAAAGCAGGTATCCCTGCCCCCAAGGTGCGAAAGCCAAGTCTGCCGGCATGCCAGAAGCGGAGAAACTGTCTCACGCCCCGGTTCAAGCCCCACAGGGGGAAAAATGGGGGGCCCAAGCCATGGAGGTCTCTTCCACAGACGAAGAGGTTGACCCTGCACACCTTGGTGTCAGAGATCCAGAAGAGGATGCCCCCGGACCCGGTTCCGGTGGTCCCCCAGGTCCCAGTCAGCCTCCAACGAAGAAGAGGAAGCGTCATCAGATGCCCCCATTTCAGCATCCACATCCGCGTCGGCCATCCTCTCCCCCAGCAGACCTAGACACTGGTATGGATACGGCCACGACTATGGTCGATGACTAAGATTTTGACGCAGTGGACCGGGAGTCTCTGCATTTGGATGCTCCACCTAGAGTGTCTCCACTGGACGAGGTGGGGTCTTTCCACTCCATGATCTCCAGAGCCTCCAAGCTATTCCAGCTTCTGCCCGAGGAAACCAGGAAGGAGGGGTTTTTTGTACGCGAGGCCAAGAGGAAGACCATCATGGCGGTGCCCCTTCTGGGTGACGTGTGGGAAGAGGGCCTGCCCCTCATGAAGAACCCCTGTACGGCTCCAGCCAAACTGGATAGGCTGGAGAAGTAGCCGGATTCCGCACCCAAGCAACTAAGGTTGCAACCATCGGCGGAATCGGTGGTTTCGGCGGCCGCAAAGAAACTGTCGGCTAACCCGTCCTCGGCGTCTTCAGTCCCTCCAGACAGCGAGGGGAAAAAAATGGGCGCCATGGGAAAGACGGTGATTTACACTGCAGCGTCCACTATCAAGACGGCCAACACACTGCTGATCCTAGCCAGTTATGACAGGGAGCTGTGGTACAAGCTGGGGCCTATTCTGGAGTTCTGCCCAGACGATAAGAGGATGGAGGCAATCGCTCTCTTCCAGGAAGGTGAAGTAGCGTCTGATCACGCCATCACAGTGGCGTTGTATGTCGCTGACACAGCGTTCCCGCAGATGGGGAACAGTGTTTGCCTTTGTCGCCAAGGCATGATCAAGGGCACGAATTTCCGGCAGGAGGTCTGGGCTAAGGTGTTGGACATGCCCTTTGACGGGGAGAACTTGTTTGGGAAAGTTGTCAAGTCCCTCCAGGCCATCAAGGCAGATACGGAGACAGCCAGTTCCCTGGGCACTCTCCAGCAGCATTGTACTTCTTTTTGCTCCTTCAGGGGAAAGTTGAGCAGGTCTGCCAAAGGTTTCTTCTCTTCGTACCGTCAGCTTTCCAGATCCACGACTCAGGAAGCCTTCAGAGGCCGTTCCCAGGTCTACGGTAGTGGAGGACAGCATCCTCATCACCCGCAGGGCAGGACGGCGGCTCCAAAGCAGGCCTGAACCGACCGGGACGTCGGGCACGTGCACCCCAGTGGGAGGCCGGCTGAGGAGGTTCGTCGGCGAGTGGAGGTAGATCACCGCGGACAGATGGGTGCTGGATGCTCTCGCCCAGAGGCACACCCTGGAGTTTCAATGCAGGTGTCTGTGAATCTCTCTGATTACCCGTCAGGAGCAGCGCATCGCACTGCTCATGGAAGACGTACGGACATGGTGCGAAAAGGGGCGATAAAGCTTGTTCCATAATGACTCCCGAGTTCTGGAGTCTATTCCAGATACTATCTGGTCAGGGCCATCCTAGACCCACAATGTCTCAACAAATACTTTAAGTCCCAAAAGTTCAGGATGGCCACGTTGTAACACATGCTCGGCCAACTGGAAGAAGGAGACTTCTTGACGTTGCTGGAACTGAAGGACGCCTATTTCCACATCCCCATTCACAAGAAACATCAGATGTTTCTGCGTCTCGTAGTGCAGGGTCAGCACTACCAGTTCAAGGCTCCACCTTTTAGTATTCAAGTTGGCCCCCAGAGTGTTCACAAAATGCTTGGCACCGGTGGCTGCCCATCTACGTCTATGGGACATACACGTATACCTGTACCTCGACGACTGGCTCATCCGAGACCGCTTGCGGGAGTTGGCTGTCGGACACACGTAGACAACTGTCAGCTGCTGACGGCTCTGGATTCTCCAACTATCCAACGTCCTGCTTAACACCAACGCAGAATGCACGATTCCTAGGAGCCAAGTTCGAAACTGTGTCCTGTCTGGCGTCACCTTCGGAGGAGAGGGTAGCAGCCATTCAAGGGAAGGTGCAGCGACTGTCGTCGATGAAGATAGCCACGGAGTAGGCCATCAAGTTATTGCTCGGCATGTCACCCTTTATCTACCTCATCCGACTCTGCAGGTTGCAAATGCGACCTCTTCAGGAGTTCCTGGATGCTCGCTGAATACAGCTATCCTGAAGCTTTGTGGACAAGATCCTGCTCGACAACAAGTTCTGTCAGGCGATAAGGTGGTGGGGCATCCGCTCCAACATCGCCCAGGGCACAGGGTTTCAAAATCCTCCATATCAGGAGGCAGTCACCATGGACACTTCCCTGGAAGGCTGGAGAGCCCACAACAGAGGCCTGTGGCTGCAGGAGGAGAAGGATCTCCATATCAGCATCCTGGAGCTACGGGCAGTGTTCTGGGCCCTCAAGTCATTCCTCCCGTCTCAAAAGGGCAAGGTGGTGAGGATCTTCACGGACAACACCGCCACCATGTTCTACATCGGGAAACAGGGGGGCACTCGATATTCCTCGTCCCTCTTCACCTAGCAGGAGTCCAGAACACCATTTCAGACTCCATCAGCAGGGAATTGCTCTCATGCCACGAGTGTGAACTTCGGCAGGACCAGGTAGACCGTATCTTCGTCAAATGGGGCAGGCCCCAGATTGATCTGTTTGCGACAGCAGCAAACTCCAAATGCCAGACGTTTGTCAGCAGATTCCACCAACCAAGGAGCCTGGGGGATGTGTTCTCCTTTCCATGGAAAGTGCTGTTTCTGTACGGGTTTCCTGTTGCCTCCTCCTAAGCGTCATCAACACGCTCACAGTGCCAATGCAGGATGATGCTCACCGCACCGGCGTGGCCGAGGCAGATTTGGTACCAGGACCTTCTCAGCCTGTCATCGTTACCTCCAGTCAAGCTGCCAGTGGTTCTGGATCTTCTCACCAGAGAAGAGGGTGCAAATCGACATCACGACCCAGGATCGCTGAACCTGAGGGCTAGGCTCCTGCAGTCCTAGAGTTTGGAGGCTATGAGTTGCCAGCAGTCTGTAGGGAGGTCCTCGGAAAAGCCAAGGCATTGTCGACCTTGAAGTGTTACGGTCACAAGTGGAAGTGTTTCGATATGTGGTGCAGGTCACAGAAGATTACCCCTTTGAGGGTCACGTCCCCACAGTTCCTGCTGTACTTGCTATCATTGGCCAAGGCCAGACTGGCACACGCCTCCATCAAGGTACATCTGGCGGCTATCTCCCGCTGGACCAGGTCACCAGGCAGTTCTTCGCTTTGGTCTCATCGACTCTTCAATGAGTTGCTCAAATAACTTTTCAGATCTTTCCCACCAGTGAAGGCTCCTGCATCAGGCTCCGCTCAAGTTCCTCTCATGGAAAATGGTTTTCCAAGTGGACATCACCTCTGCCAGTAGGGCAGGTAAGATCCAGGCCCTATACTGCAAGCAACCACACCTGCCTTTCCACGAATCGAGGTTTGTGCTACGTACGTACCCCTCCTTCATGCCGCAGGTTCTGTCGGAATTCCACCTCAACGAGCCTTTGGTGTGACCTGTTTTTTTTCCCCAAAACCTTTGTCGCCGGCGGAAAGGGCCTTGCATGCGCCTGACGTAGCTCGTGCCTTGAAGTTCTACATCAACGCACGAAGAGTTGTCGGAATATTTCACAGCTATTTCTGAACTTTGATCCTGTGAACCATGGGAAGACCTTGTCCAAGACTCCCATTTCAAGGTGGCTCTCCGGCTGCATCATGCACTGTCATCAGTTGGCTAACCGACCGTTGCCCGGCTATCCGAGAACCCACTCCACCAGAACGATTGCTGCAACAACGGCGTTGCTGTTTGGTACGCCCCTGCTTGACATCTGCAGGGCTGCTACAGGGATGTCCACTCACACTTTCACAAAATTCTACTGTGCCGACAGGGATTCCAGGGAAGTCCAGAGTTGGCCAAGAAGTGCTACGCAACCTGTTTGCTTGAGGCGAGTCTGTTCCAGGGGTAAGTGTAATTGCTTCTGTTGAGCTTTGCCACCTCCCCTGGTTGTATAATGTTGTATACTGCCATGTATTCCTAATTCATGAGCATGTGAATCCATGCCAGACTCCATGCTGGAGAAGGTTGAAGTTGCTTACCTGTAACCATTGTTCTCCAGCATGGTTTCGGCATGGATTCACATGCGAAACCCTACTGCCGACCCCTCTGCGGCTCTTCTTGTTCATACTGCTACTTTACGTGCTTACCAAATCTTAAAATGGCTGCCAGAGGAGGGGCTTACTGAGAGGACTGTCATGGATGGGGTCAGTATAACCCAGAGGACAGTGATTGGTTTAAAGGAGAAATACAGTTTATAAATGAAAGTGAAAGTTTTTTCTTTTACAGAGGTTGATTCCCTGCCTGACGACAGGGAATATTCATGAACATGTGAATCCATGCTAGACCCATGCTGGAGAACAATTGTTACAGGTAACTAAGTCAAACCTTCCATCATATTACAAAAATATAATTAATTCTTAAGATTCACATCAAAATCCGTACGATAAATCTAAACTATTTGTAAAGATACAAACATTGACTAAACTCTACTGCTAGAAGAAGCAGGCTGCCGACAACCATACATCCCAGCTTGCTGCTGAGTCTACACCACCAGCAAGAGACCAAGTAGGAGATGGTGAAATGGGGACTCCTATTCCAACCCAGTGAAAATTGATATCTAATCTTAATGGGTGGGGAATAAACATGTCATTGGGTCTATGCCACATGTACCTGCTTGATACTTGGATGGCCATTGTTATGCCTATCACTCTGACCAGATGGGTACCAACATTGTCAATACGTTTTCATGCATGTCCTGGAACTTCAGCAGACTTTGCAATAAAATCAAACATCTTGCCATATTGCTGTTGATCAACAGACACAAGCCCACATTTTTATTCCTCCTGGAGACCCATCTGTTTAGGAACAAATGTACATTTGTCATTAAAAAGAACTACCCGAGTTTGTCCACGCTAGGTTTGCAAGGAGATTGGTTAGTTGTTGTTTTTAAAAAAAATTATAATGTGCTTAATACTGAAGAGGTTTCTAAGCACAGACCCAGGATACGAAATTGTCTTGCTCTGTGTAGTCTTGCTTCCGAGACGAGGGTGTTGCCACTGAGCTATACTGCCCGTGCCCAAGAGGTGCAGGGGGTAATGACCATGGTCCGTAAACGCACACCATTTGAGATTGTCAGTGGTTTGGTACCTCAGGGGGAGGTATCTGCTACTAACCAGGGTGTTCCGAGGGGAGACACTTGGGCTTCTTAATGTTTATGCTCCCCCGTCCTCCAACTCGGGGCTGGATCTATTGTTAGAAATTCTGGCATTACTGGTGAAGCATGTAGTTGATTTTTAGATTGCGGAGGGGGATTTTAAAGATGTCACCGGTCCAGCTAGGGACAGGTTCCCTAATTCTACAAGTAGTTTTCACACAAACTTAGCAGGCTTGTGAAGGTGATGGGTTTAAGACGTGTGGAGGGCTCTCAATCCCTACCCCCACACGGTTACTCTTTTCACTCCGGAGTGCTTTTCCCTATCGCAAATTGATTACTCCTTCATACCAAACACCAACATTTACTGAGACTCTAATGCTGAGTACCTCCCCGGTGTATCTCTGACCACTCCCCACTGTTGATATTACGTGACCGGTCGCAAGGACCTGGCCGACCATCCTGGTGCTTGTACGCCTATTACCTGGGGCTCCCAGAGGTGTTAGAGAAGCTCAGTGATGAAACAACTGAATACTTTGAACTAAACTCATCGATTGAGGATATGGTGAGACTGTGGGAGGAATTTAAGGTATTGCTCTGAGGAGACGCTATATTGGTGCTCACGGCTAGGGAGCGGGAAAGATTGGAGAAACCTTGTTAATATAGAAATTGAACTTGGAGAAAGAATTTTATTTCTGATCGTTCTCTAAAAACCAACTACTGCTGCAGCAAACCTGAGAAGCCTACCACAACACTGCTACAGATTTGGCACTGCACTCTCACCTCGCAACCAAGGCCAGGGTGTATGAGACTGGGGCCAAACAGTGAAATTACTGGCTGGAAAAGCCAGAATCTCCCTTGTGGTATATAACTGGGTTTCAAATTGACCCTTGGGGAAATGATAACCGACTATAACAAAATCTTCGAGACCTTTGCAATCTACCATGTTTGGTTGTATGTCCACCCCGCCCAAAAGGGTTGAGCTAATTTGATATGTGGATCTTCTAGAAGAGATCCCTATTCCTAGTATTGCAGATCGCCAGTGGAGTGACCTAGAGGTATATCTGACCGAAGAGGAAGTGGCTCCAGTCAGGCAAAGCTCTGGGACTTAATGGCTTCCCTGCAGAACTATGTAAGAAACTGGGGGATAAGGTGTCAGGACCTAAGTATTCCGGAATAGTCAAGATAAGGAGTCACTCCCACTGGATCTCCAGGCGGATATTGTCATCTCAAAAAAGACAAGCCCCCAGAGGTCTGCGACTCTTATAGACTGATCTCGCTTATTAATATTGAGACCCAGGTTTTGCCCAAAGTCCTTGCTCGATCCACCATGATCAGAACGGATTCCTACTAAACCGGGCTGCACGTATGAAAATCTGTCAGCTCAATTTTGCCCTGGACATCCAGGACCCCTCAGACCCACATGCCGGAATAGAACATGAATGGCTGACACCAGCCGACCCACTCCAAGCACTACACGGTAGCATTACAGAGACCATTGGCCACATGGCAGCCTGTTCACATTTATGGAACCGCCACACAGGCGGGGTATAGTCATCCTGAGAGCCCCTCTCTGGAACAATCTGGATCTGCCCAAACTCAAGAAACTAGAATTTGCAAGATACTGATGGCGGGAAACATATACTTCTGTTGGAGCATGTGCTCTCAGGGGGAAGATTATTTACGTTCCCAGAACTACAACAAAGTTTTGCTGACACTGGCAGACTGGTTACGATATACCCAATTTAGGCATGCTATGCAGGCACAATTCAAAGTGGACTACGAATGCCCTGACCAGAACCCGCTGGAGGCCAACCTGAACACTGAACTAATTCTCAAAAAGGCAATCTCAAGTTTACCTGTCATTCTATGGCTAGCCCCAAACAGAAATGGGTGTGTGATATTGGACTTCTTGGTGTGGAGGAATGACAAGAAGCTCTGATGACAGCAAGAGAGATGGCTATCTCGGCACGGTTTAGGTTGGTGCAGCGTAAAATACTTCACATAGTGTACTGCAACAGGGAATTGCAGTGTGGTCGTGCTGCGTCCCCTTATTGTTTGCGGTGTCATATCACAATTGGCACCTTGTATCATACAGTCAAGTTGTGCCTGAAAATTCACAGGTTCTGGATTGCAGTCCACCAGCGCATGTCTAGAACGCTTGCCTAGCCCATTCCTGACAACCCGAGACAGCGCTTATTCCCATTATGAAAATCTCTGCCTCCAAAGCAATGATAGTGGTCAAGCGCAATAGCGCCATGAATTGGAGGGCAAAAGAAACGCATGAAATCTCTAAATGGCAGCGTGAATTGGACAACAGTTTGCCAATAATGGAGATGGTGTGGAGATCCCGAGGTGCTCTTCAAAATTCGTCTGGCACAAACGGGAAGATTTTGGAAAAATGGGGGAACTATGGTTAAGCTCTACATATGACTATGTATTGGTTTGCATTTGCTTTCTCGATCTAGATGAATTTTGTATTCATATGTGCCACTGAACAATTGTTCCGTATTTGCTTGATTGTTTACAAGTTTTCACGTTTTTCAATTGTCATCACAAACTCAATAAAAGGGACAATAAAGGCACGCTAAACCAGAGAGTGGTTCAGCACTTCAAGGGTTTAGGAACACCCGAAGGACAGGTGCAGGGGGGTTCAGGAAGGAAGTGCCAATTAATAAACGGCGGTAAGGTTGCAATAACTATACATTTTCAACAAAATCTATGACTGGAAATACAGTGAGACTGGAATAAAAATGATGTAAATCCAAACATGAGTAACAACGTTATACAATGACAATGTTTTATGATAAACTAATGTGAATCAATTACAACATTCACACATGCTAGGTTTACTTCCAGCACAGTATCAGGTCAGAGGAGGTGGCATCCACCTCCTTCTCGGCGCCAGGAAGTCTGAAAACAACTCAATGCAAAGTGTAGGAGAGCAACATGTGGCAGGAAGAATGGTTTGCAACATGAAGGTTCCACCTGAGCTGAAAATCAAGCAAACACATGGCAAAGGTGGGGGCTGAGAAGACATGGTGGATCGGAGGGTTTTCAGAGTTCTAAGCTGAGGAAAGTTCTTTTCTGCTGAGTCATTGTGCATCGAAGCACATTGCTGTCCTTGCAAAGTCATGGCTGTCCATATAGTTTAACATACATTTAAAGCATGGTATTTCTCATCATTCTTCTCAAATGAAAATACAGCTATTACTGCCTACATAAATGTTTGTGTGCCACCTGCTCTTAGGACAGGCCTTTCCTGACTGGAGTTTCAGACTCCTTGTACTGGTTCATAGTGGTATGACCAGCGTGTCAAGGTGTGGGGACCCACAAACTGCTGCCTTTGTGTTGCACACACACTGTTCGCACCACCTTTCACAGGGGGCTACACACATGTTATAACACTGAACACAAGTCACCTACTGGGCCGGGGCTGATAAACCAAGCTTAGCTGAACGTAATCCAACCCTGAGAACACTACACATATCCTTGACTAAACAACACCCAGACCAAACTTGATCCCACCACATGGCCTTAGTCAAAACAAGACATGCCTGACTCCTCACTACCAACCAGACAACCATCCAATATCACTGGATGTTCCTTCTTTCTGTCTCACCAATCACAACAGAAATAAATAGCCCATAAAGAGCCCAAGTGGATTTAGGTACTCTAGTCAATGTATGCTTACTTTTGAGCAGCTCAAGAGAGAAAACCCTCCAAAAAACACTCCCTGTTCTTTTACTCTACTTGTTGAATTATGTGGGATAATGGCAGGAACCTCAATGGCACAGTAGCATACTACGACTGTGACAAAACGACTTGGTCTGCAGGAACACAGGGATGAGTAGTGGCTAAAGTGCATACGCAGCCCCACACTACTACTAAACCAGGAGCAATAATAGCAACCCAAACATCAATAGTACAAAGACTCCAAAATAAAAGAATGTCCAATCAAGGGCCTAGCAAACTTTTTTTAAACAGTAAGGATGCAAATAGCTATCTACAATGACAAGCAAAAGCACCCCTGTAATGAAACACAGAAAATACAAGCTGTTGTGGAATAGCATTACAGGTAGATGAGCAGGGGTATTATGGCACTCAATTGGCACAATGCCATTGGTCTAGAAAATGTTTTGAATTAAAAAGGCAAAAAGAAGTGGCTTAAATGTCACTAAAGTAGCAAAAAGAGACCAGTGGGGCAGGGCCTCTTCACTGTAGAGTATTCTTGTCTTTGGGGCTTGACAGTATTGAGCCATGCTTTTCTGTATTGAACCAGGAGTCCAGACACTTTTGGCAATGTGCCGAGGTAAAGTCGTGGATCTGTGGCAGCAGGTCCCAATTATGTTGTGCTGTTTGGCAGCGGTGTTGGCTTGTGGATTGAAGTCACTGGGAATGGCAAGAGGTGTTGGGTCGGCGCAGCTGGTAGTCTCGGTGACCTCAGGGAGGGAGATGTGGAGACTTGCCTTGCCTGCAAATGGACTTGGTTGGCTCAACACAGCATTGGGACACTGCTACCGCATCAGCTGGGAGCTTGAAGAAGCAGGTGACCAGGTGACTATGTCGAGTTAGGGATTCTAACTAGGAGGCTCGGCATGTCTCAGATGCAGAGATGCAGAGTTTCGGCATCTGAGTCAAGGCGATGCCGAGGTAGTGGAGCGTTGAGATTAAGGATGACTTTGGTGGTTCCCCTGCAACAGCTTGGAAGGCATTGAAGGTGTCCAAACATGTGTTGAGGCAGTTCGTTTCCGAGCAAGGCCTGTACCGCTATAGGGTAAGAATGATCAAGCCTGAACATGTAGGTTTTTAGGAGGTATGTTAAACAAAAGGCAGCACTTTACGAAACCCTAAAAGAGGAAATTGTAAACTTGTACCATGAAAACCACTACATGGAAGGGTGTAACAGGGTGAGGTTTAAATGAAATCTGACTAGGCTAATCCATCAATGTGTCATTATCTCCTGCCACTGAGAGCCTGACGCATGTTACTAAAAAAGAAGCTGTCATGGCCTGTTGCCAAAAAGCATGTCGAATGAGTACAAAAACATGACATTGCCTGCTGTAAATGTATTTTTTCCCCTCCACTGGTGCAGCTTGTGTGGGACTTACTTGTTTTGTGCAGGCCTCCGAAAATGCGCCATTTCCTGAAAAATACATTATGGTCCGAACGGCAAGAATACAGGCTACTGTGAAATTTTGGCTGGTATATTTTCAGGCCCTTTAATGGTGCAGCATTTTCAGCTCATGGACTTTTTTAGACTTCGTTCCTGAATTCCCAGTCCATATGCTGCCTGACTGCACAATGTGTAAAACACGAATGCTTTATGCAGCCGATACATTGGCGGTTGGGAGATTTAGGGGGCAGACGTTCAAAAACTCAGCAGAAAGGACCCCTGAATGTAATGCTCACAGTGTCAAAACATACGCCAAATCCAATTCCCCAATCCAAGTCAATCCACTCTGCCAGTTCACTTAATGCATTGTGACCCCCCTTTCTGGGGATTGCCATGTTGGTGACCCATGCACCGGAGGAAGGCCCTTGGGACTGTATCACGGAAGCAAGTCACTAACCAGGGCTGCCCCCTCCTGCCCGGGCCCTCGTGGGAGCGCAGCCAGGGCACTTTTTAAGGGGGTCCACGTGAAGAAGGTGAGGTGGTACTGCGGTCCACATACCCACCCCGGTGCAGAGTAATTCAAAGTCTTCCTCCATGACATGGGAGCCGAGCCCACGCCAAGACAGGGCAGATGGCCAGAGGGGACTCCCCCAGGCCTGGTGCCCCCATAACTGGACTGGGAGCCGGAAAGTGAGGGTCTCACGCCTGAAGGTTGGCAAAAGCAGGGGGTGGGAGGCCCAACTGCCCCGCATTCGCTGGACTTTGGCTGGTGGGGAGAGGCACGGGTGACCCTGCAGGGCTGCACTGAATCCTTGAGACACCCCCTTTGAGCCCAGACCAGTGACTGATTTGTGGGGGTAGTGTAACAGAACATCCAGCATCCCAGAATAGATAATCTGGGGAGTGCACTGAAGACCGGATCAGGCCCTGCTGCAGTGGAGGGTGCCCCTAAACCTAGGAAATGACGCCTACCCAGTTGAACTGATCAGCAGAGGTTGGGACAAAGCCCCAGAAGCGCAGACACTGTAGAGGAGACACCAACCTCCCCACAGACCGACAGGGGAGGTGTAGTATCACATCCCGGAGGGGGCATCAGGAACAGATGCACGCCTGGGACATTGGGGAAGCCATATTGGGGGAGAGGCTGCCTGAGGGGACGACCCTGGAAGACCCTTGCCCTCAGAGGGGTCAATTGGCAATGGGGGCCACCTTACCCCAAAGTCTAAGGAGATACTACAGAGCTGCACACAGAGGCGAAAGCCAAAACCAGTTCCCCCAATGCCCTGCGGACTGATGGTCTACTGGTGAAGCCACGTGGAACCTGGAGCTACACTGACAGGAGGACGCTCCTAGTCAGGGGGGGAAAAAGGCTTGCCTACAACAGGAGTGCGGGAGGTGGACAGTGGTAGGGCTATCCTGGAGGACAATCCTGTGAGTGTTGACCGCCCGATAGGGGCACTTTCACCCAGCTGCAACACAGGGCGTCACCAGAGGGGATCAAGTGGCCGAGAGAGGGGTAGCCGGTGGCCCCTGAGCCCTGTGCCTGAAGAATTGTATGAGAGGTCACTTGCAGCTGGTGCTAAGTGGAAAGGAGGACGCAGAAGCACGCTAATGGGCCTCGCCACCTGTATCCACCGAAGCAGACCTCAGGGGGTAGACTCACATCTCGGTGTGACTGTGCCACAAACGCCCGGCGGTTACAGAAAAGCTGGGGGGACGGTGACCTATGAGCTGGAGAGAGGCCCAGGCAAAGTACCAGTTCCAGGCAGGAGGCACGAGATGGAGACTGTCCCCACCCCACCCACTGGCCATGCCGGATATGGGCACCATGCAAAACAACATCCAGACGATCCTAGATGAGATAAGGGGGATGAGAACGTAGATGGGAGCCAAACTGACTGACCTCACAGCTAAGGTGCCCACGTTAGAAGACCGGATGGACAGGGTGGAGAACAATCAAATGTCCACTGACCTCCTGGAGACAGAGATGGTGTGAGATTCATGGAGATACAGCGTCGAGAGGAGGAGCTCCGCTTTAAAGTGCACGATGTGGAGAACCGTGAGAGGAGAAATAAGCTGTGCTTTTTCGGCCTGGTGGAGACAGAGGGCGAGACCCCGCTAGGTCTGGAGGGCAAGGTGCAGGACATAATACGGATCGTCCTGGGAGCAGAAGCTGGAGAAGCGGACATGATGGAGAGAGTCCATTGGGCGGGGGGAGGATGGGAGAGGCCCTCGGTCAGTGCTGGCACGGCTACACTAATGTAGAGACAAAGCCAGGATTCTGGAGAAGGCAAAGAATCTTTGAGACATACAATATGGAGACTCCAGAGTGGCAATCTTTCAGGATCTCTCAGCCCTCGCACTGCTGATTAGGAAAAAAAATGTGGGGCCCTCACCAAATGGCGACAAGAGAAGGGGGTCAGATACCGTTGGGGGCACCCATTCTACCTGGCTTTTGAGTGGCAGAGGGAGCGGCATCACCTTGTGGCCGAGGAGGACATCCAAATAGTTACAGATGACCTGGTTGGTGGCCGTGCGGGCCTCTCAGGGGAGCGGCCCGAGGGAGACTTGGATCCCACTCGGGGTACTAGGGGCCCGGTCACGGCCGGGGGGAAACATAGTGTGAAAGGGACTCAGAAATTTCAGAAAACTAAACATCCCCCTGCCGACCGTCGGGGTCACATAAAGTGAAACGGAACTGCCTAATGAGTGATATGCACAATAATGTGGGCTCTGCTGTCCCAGAGGGGAGCCGAGGGGTGAACATATTGCCCAGATAAATTGCCACAGTTGGCTTGTTCTTGTTTCTAGGTTTGAGCCGACATCGCTGAGGCTGACGATACACTGTTTTGTAAGGTTGTGCCTCTTGTTGGTCCCGAGAGGGGCCAAAACATTTTTTAATGCTGTTCCGGGAAAGGGATATGGGGACTGAGGGGTGAGACTTGGGGGAACCTACCCGGGGCTGCCGTTACACACTGAATGCAATGGTTCGATGAGTGGGGGAGCAGGATCCCTGTTAGACAAGTAACTTGGGGCAGGGGACGAGCCCCTTTTGTTTCGCTGACCAATCCCAGTAATCCTGGGAGATGGAGGCAGACGCCTCAACAGGGAGAGAGGGAGGTAGGGAGGGAAGGGTGAGGGATAAGGAAGGTGATGGGGTGGGGGGATTGAGGGAGGGTGAGGTGCGGTTTGGGAGTAAAAGGGGAGGAGTTAGACAGGTTAAGCCATGGATCTCCATTTTACAGAAGGCTTTGGACCGATTGGGACGCGTGGAAGCTTTTGAGGACAGGGTTAGCAACGATGATTGAAGGACGGGTGGGTACGCTGAACGTTAAGGGCCTGAATTCGCAAAATAAGCGGTCCCTTACTAGCAACATGTTCCGCAAACAGAAATTAGTGGTCCTTTTACTACAAGAAACACATTATAGGCAGGGGGCTGAATCGACAATAAAGGGGAAGGGAATCGGGAGGAACTTTTGGGCTTCCCATAAATCCTCTAAAAAGGAAGGGGTGGGCATACTCTTGGGCAAATCATTACACCTCACGGAGGTTGAGACCAAGAGGGGCTTTGGATGGAGGTTCCTGGTGATTAAGGGAATATGTGAGGGTACGCAGATTACATTGGCCACCCTCTACGCGCCCAATATGGGCAGCTAAAGTTTCTACGCCGGGTGTTCAGGGTAATGGATGAGTGGGCAGAGGGAGCCATGGTCCTAGGTGGGGACTTTAATCTTATAGATGACCCTCGACTAGACTGGTGATCGGCAAAGGGGACGGGGGTGAAAGAGGTCACAAAAGATAATCTGGCCATGAGAGACCTCTTGCAGGAATACTACTGGGTCGAAGTGTGGCGTAAATCGTGGCCGGGCCCAATGGGTTATACTTTCTTCTCCTCACCCGCATCATACGTACACAAGACTCGACTTTTACTGATATCAGAAGCGGAACGGGGCGATGTAGGGGTGCCACGTGTGGAGGCTATTACCCGGTCGGACCACGAGCTGCTGCTGGTGGTGGATTGGCAACCGCCAAGGGCCATGAGAAATTATAGGTGGTAATGTAATGATACCCTATTGAGGGACCCAGTATTTAAAGAATTCCTGAGGAAAGAAATGGAGGCCTACTTTGAGATTAACAACAATGGGGAAACTGAGATGACGGTAGTGTAGGAAGCGGTGAATGCCACCTTTTGGGCCTCCTTATTACGGAGGGGTCACGAAGGAAGCGGGAAAGAATGTTGATCGAGGGCAGACTTTGTGAGGAACTGAGGTCTTTGCGGGCACAGTTTACCTGTAAGGATGAGAATCAGGAGGCTCTCTTGGGGGGAAATGCGAGAGAAAAGGCAGACTCTGCACACGGTTCTTATTGGGGAAGTGATTAAGAAGATGAGGTATATGCGACAGTAGTATTACGAAAGGGGGGACAAGGTGGGGACCCTGTTGGCACATAGACCGAGAGGCTGCAGGAGCAAGAGGAGGGTGGGAGGTATACGGGACAAAGGGGGGAGGATGTGTAAAGAAGGGGAGAAGGTAGCAGAATGCTTTGCGGATTTCTATAAACAAACTGTACACTAAACGGCAGGGGGAGTCGAGAGAGGACATCCATAACTACCTGGCTGGGCATTCCCTTCCCAAACTAAAGGACTCGGAACGAGAGGCCCTGGAGGGGGAGATATCGGAGGAGGTGAAGGGAGCATGATGGGGGCAGGAAAGGCCCAGGGGGGTGGGGGAGGGGTGGCTATACGACCGATTTCTTTAAACAATACCAATCCATCTTGGTGAAACTAATGGCCAAATTGTTTAACCGAATTAGGGGGCAGGACACAATACCACTGACATTCCTTCAGACCCTGATTGCTGTGATACCCAAGCCGGGGAAGGACCCGATGAAATGTGGTTTATATAGGCCCATCTCCCTCCTAAATGTGGGCGCAAAGATCTTCGCTAGGATCCTGGCAACATGTCTGGAGAAACTCCTTCCTCCGGTTGATCCATCCAGATCAGGTGGGATTAGTGCTGAACAGACAGGGAGCAGACAGTATGCGAAAGACCCTCCACATGCTGAACTCGAGGGCTGTGCGGGCAGAGGCAGCTCTCCTGTTACCTTTGGATGTCGAAAAGGCATTCGACAGGGTGAGCTGGGCCTTCATGGGGGAAGTTTTCGCATCTCTGGGGGTGGTCCCGAGATGGCTGGGTTGGATCTCGGCCTTGATTTCCAGCCCTTCGGCAAGGGCAGTGGTGAATGGTAATGAATCAGGGTTATTTCCCCTGGGGAGGGGCATGAGACGGGGCTGCCCCTATCCCCGCTCATATATGCATTGGTGACGGAACGGTGGGCGGCTTCTATCCAGAAGGATGAGGAGATCATTGGGGTAAGTGTGGGAGACACACATTGCAAGATCAGCTTGTTTGCGGACAATGCGTTACTTTGCATCACCAAACCATCCCAGACGGTGCCACGTGTGCTGCGAACCTTGGAGCAGTATAGACACCTTTTCGGGCTTCAAGGATAATCTGGGGAAGTCCGTGGCGTTCATGGCAGAAACCTTATCGGATACCGAATGGAAATATGTGGAGGGACTCCCCTTTAGAATACAGAGGGACAGGTTTTGTCATCAAGGGTTTCAGGTGACACAAAGCCCTGGAGACCTCTTTGCTAGTAACTTCCTTCCTCTTTGGTCGGCGGTGAAGCGAGATATTGAGCAGTGGGCAGGGTTAGGGCTCTTATGGATGGCGCGCCTCAACTCTGTGAAAATGGTAATCCTCCCCAAGTTCTTGTATCTGTTTGAAATGTTGCCGACATTGGTGTCCAAGCCATTTCTGGTAGAGGTTAAACGGGTCCTGTTACGTTACCTCTGGGCGGGTAAAAAGCATAGCATCTCCTACGGGGTATTGACAAGGCCAAAGGAGGAAGTGGGAGTGGGTCTCCCGGACCTAGAAATGTATTATAGGGCATCTCAGTTGAGGATTTTGGTGGATCACTTTACTCAGGGGACTAGGAAGCAATGGGTGGCAATGGACAATGAGGTCCTTGCCCCAGTCACGTTGGATGAGTGGCTATGGGTTCCCAAGCCACGCATCCCGGGGAGGGTTCTGCGACACCCTTTACTGGGTGTTAAAGGTCTATGTGGAACTGCTTGCGTTCCAACAGTGGTATGAGACTGATCTCAGTTGGGCGGGAGAGTTGTGGGTCGGGGGAACTTTCATGTCATTAAAGGAGCTGGAGGAGGCCTTGGGCTTAGATAACCCTATTTGCAACTAAAGGGGGTCCTCACCGAAGATAGATGGGGGGGGGGGGGATACCCTCAGGAGGGAATTAACAGAATTTGAAAAATTCCTGATTTCACAAAAGGGATACAAGGGAGTGATATCTAGACTCTATAAACTCCTGCTACTGGCAGTTCTGAGGGATCCTCTGCCTGCACAGTTGCAATGGGGGAAAGATCTAAGGGGGGGGGGCTATTGATGATAGAAGATGGACCATTATGTGCAGACAGGCCCATCGCTCAACAGCCTCACTCCAGTACCGCCATCAGGCTCTGAAACGGCTGCACAGATGGCACTATCCCCCACAGAAGATAGCCTGGATGAGGGAGGGATGCGACCCACATTGTTGGAACTGTCATTGAAAAGGGCTACTATGTACACATGTGGTGGAAATGTCCAGTAGTGCAGGCGTATTGGGAAAGAGGTCCTGTCCTGGATAAAGGGGGTGGATGGGTAAAGGAGGGCCCTATCCCCGTGGCTTCTTCTTTTTGGGATCAGGGTGGAGGAGGACCATGGTGAGGCACAGGATCATATGTTTCAGGTCATGTTGGTGGCGGCCAGGTGCTACCTGGCCCAAAGATTGAAAAGTCTGTGAATGCCAGGGGAGAATGAGTGGGTCACCATAGTCTGTGCGATTTACATCATGGAGTTTCTAACCCATCTCATAGATGAATCCAGGTTGAACATTGAAGGAATGTGGTTCCACTTTTTTGAAAAGTGTACCTCTAATGGAGGGACCAGGTAGCGCACGGTATGTGGGGGGGGGGGGGCAGTGTGCCTGAGGGAAATGTTGTCTGTGATGAACAATGAAAAGTGGAGGTTGATGTGCCCATTGTTCTAGCGTAAACAGTAGAGCTACTCTGAACGGGAAGTGAAGGGATGTACAGTGCTTCCAACTCTTGATGTAGTAACAAATGAACGGTCCATGGCTAAATGGGGGGTAGGGAGAGAGGGAAATGTTAAAATTGAAACTAGGTGTATTATGACTGTTTTTATATGATGTTATAACCTAAATGTCAATAACATCTGATTTTCAAAAAAAAGGGTAGGGGCTAAATGAGGGCTTCCAGATGCTGTGGCCCAACCCCTGGGTATGGAGAATACGCCCAGATTGGTCCAAAGAGTCAGATGAGCAAGGTAGCACCCCATGTCTTTAATCTGACTCAGTTTAGCAGGGTTTGTCCATTTCCCCTTTAGTGTGTTCTGACTGACCATGGTGAACTTGCAGTTTTGAATGCTGATATTTTCATGAACTAGGAGTATAGAAGGCTATGCAAATTGTGAGTAATGCTTATTTAGAACTCCACGTGCCTCCTAATGCCTAGACTCACTCTAACTGATTTCTTGCTCTTTTCCACAGTTGGGTATTGATGGAATGGTCATCACGAACACCACAGTGAGTCGGCCAGCTAGCCTACAAAATGCCCAGAAGAATGAGATTGGTGGTCTCAGTGGTGAACCACTCCGTGATATGGCAACTCAGACTGTCCGTGAAATGTACTCTCTCACTAAAGGTAACGGTTTATTATTACAAGTACCTTTAGGTGTGGCCCATAGGAAGCCCAATATGTATCTTGTGTATAGGCGCGTTATAAATGCCATATCATATCATATCTATTGTTCAGAGCTGCTGGTGTCATCACCCTGTGGCATAAACACTAATCGGGCTGCTGAGTGGTAGGGGGAGCCTGGATATGTTCTCTAAACATGTTTTTTAAATAACAATCAGTGGGAGGATCCTGTATCCTTTTACTTCAGGGCATGCATGTTTATAGTTTAAATGTATTTATTTTGTATTTTTTTTGCCTCTTTATAGCGCTTATGCAGCCTCATGGCCTCCGTAGAGTCCCCCAACAAGGAATGTGGAATACAGTTGACTCTGCCAAGGCTAGCCACTGGGGAACTGGGAACACCCACCTTCTGGCAATAAAGGTTATTTATCAATCGGGACATGTGAAACGTCAACCTGGAATCGACTTTGCTGAAGTCTAGTTTGAGAGCTCGTGTGTTCCTTGTTACCTAGAGTAGGCACTTTTCTTCTCCATTTTTGGAATTTCTAGAAGTCCATTTCGAGCTTGTTTATGAGGGAAGGTGTTCCAGTTTTTTAAGAGTCAGCATGGGGGTGGGCAAGCCATGCTAGCTCTTTGCCTCTTCAAAATGTGGGTTCCAGTAAGGTCAAAAGGTTCTCACAGCACTCTGCACCTACAAACTACACGGTAGACAAGGGATATTCGTCTACCGTGTTTTTGACTTTCTTACTCCTGCACTTTTGCATTTTACCATGTAATGCCGTAAAGAGTACCATATAGTCTAAATTAGCACACTATGACATTTTCTCCTGTCCTTTGGCCTTTTTCCTGCCCTCTCTGGTCCGCAATTTTCATATATGCAATTCATTTTCCTGGGGAAAGCCTCTGCTTTCTTTGGCAAAGTGGTGGTCTATGTGTGTGGCTGGAAGTGGGGGCTGTGACTGTCTGGTCTCAGTTCACATCCTTGCCCTTGAGTGTCTTTTGCTGGGGCAATTGTGTGGCATGGGGTTATTCATTATTGGATAGCCATTGCCAGTTTGAAGGGTGCAGATCCTTGCCTTTGCTGGACCTAAGCATGCATCCAGTCTAGACCTTGGATGAAAGGATGACTCCGGCACCCATTCGACAGGTCATTGTTTGTTTGAGCCAAGACCCTTACGAGGAGGTGCAGCCCAATGACGACCCAAGGGCGACAATTGCAGATGACCAACATTGCCTCCAGCCAAGTCCCTATGAAGCTCTGCTCCTCTATCGTGATCTCAAGAAGCCCCTTGTTGGTGCTTACACCCCTGGACCTGTCGGAACGGCCAGTCTCAACCCCTGCTCTGGGATATGTGCCTGCTCAGCTTCGGAAATGTCTCTGGACCACCCTGTAGACTAATCGGCTCTCTCCTGGGCTACTTTGAGGCTGTTCTGAGTGCTTCCTTAAAACTTGGATGATCTTCAACTTGTAATGCAAGACACCTGCGACAGCATCTTCAGCCTTCCAGGCTAAACAGATGTTGTGAAGGGCCAGCTCCTTTGTTCACCAACCAAACATCGCCTGTCCCTGCCTGATCATGGTGACTCCTGTTGAATGCTATCCTTTTCTCTCCCTGGAGATCTCCTAAGTTCGCCAGCACCGCAAAAGTCTTCTTCATTTCGTTGCAATCATGATTAGCTGGACATTCCCTGGAGCCAACATACAGGTATCAAGTCCAACCGGAAATAATTCCTGCGTCCGTAACAGACCCCTGCAACAACGAACCCTGTGCCTCTCTCTGAAAGACCAAGCACAGAATTACATGGCCCAAATGGATTCTGGAAGTGGTCTCTGGGAAAACCTGATTAAAAGGGGTAAATTAACATACCAGTTTCTTTCGCCCCTATCTTCCATAGGGTTACGTGTGAGTAAAGTCCAGGCCCTACCGCTCTCTTGCCTGACTCTGATCGTTGGTGGTCTGGTCTAGTCTAGGATCGCCTCCTAAGGCTTCCTTAGTGCAGTGGGACTGAGAGTGTTACTTACCTGAACTTTTCCAAACTTTTGGAACTCTTAATCGCAACCACTGCCATCGTCCAAATCCAGTAGTACTCCCATCTTTTGCAACTGATGACTTTAGGGCACTAGGCCCAAATCCATCTCTGGACTCGACTTACTAAACATTAGGGAACTATTCTAGTGTTGCACTTAAGTGTCTAAGTAACAAGAGAGAAGGGGGGGGGGTCACGTGAATCATACCATTGAGCAAATCAACAGGATAAGTTGCTCTCTATGTAGGAGCTCAATGAGGGGATAGACCAGGTCAATGATAGTATAAAATCAATCAATCTTTAATGTACACATATCTAATAACATTACACATAGTGCTGAGATCATAATAAAAACAGCATAAAAACAGTCAATATTGGATATCTCCAATTAAAGTGCATATTGATCTAGTAAGCGTCCTGTAGTATAAAGTGGACACGATGTGCATAAAGTAATTCAGAAACATAATGCACAAAAACAAAATTCCAATCTCAAAATAATGCCCAATATATATTCAAGAACAAAATTATATAACCAAGAAAAAGCAAGAAAGAGAGAAGGGAAAAAGGCAAAAAAGAAAGGAAAAAAGGAAAAGAAAAAATAGGGGGCACAAGACAGCACAGGTAAGAGCAATTAATATTTCCTGTGAAGTTAAATAGTTGTCCCCAATTGAAAGTTGAATTTACAGTAATCTGACAAGTTGAAAATGCATCAATAGCAAACAGAATAGATGCAATACTTGTCTCCAATCCGACCACAATAGTCAAGTATTTATACTGTGTTTTCTGAATCTGATTACTTACCTGTATTACACTAGTTTTGAATCAGATGCTTTTCTATCTTCTCTCATGAGTGAATGTATGTAAGTATTTTATAGTATATTTGTGACAATACTTGCCTACTGGGTTCATTGCTTAGTCTGTAGTTTAAAGGCCTAATAAAGCATTGTAAATTGTTGTACTTCTCTGCCTAAATTGAATTATTGGAGTGCTCTGTCTCGTTGTAGCCCTAGACCACTCTTACAGCCCCCCGCCCCCTGAATCTAAGCCTTGCTATTCTGCTACCTATCTTGTTTGAGTTTGGCTAGACTTCAGTGCATTTCCTATTCATCATAATAGGTTGGCCTCCTAAAATCCACCCAATGGTTGATTTTGTAAATGCATTTTAACAATGTGCTGCATTACAGTGTTTACACCCTACACGAGGCCTTGAATGCAACTAGCTTAAGATCACTGAGCAACCTGGTTACATACTCTTGTATGCCTTGTCCCCAGAAAAATAGAGCCTGGCATTGCAGACCTAAAGCATGCTCCTATGGGCATTGATAGAGGGGTAAGAAAAAATGATTTGGTCAGTGAGGCAAAGCTTCACACTGATGCTCCTGTGGCATCCACCAAGAGGCAAGGGCAGCCGATTAAGGCTGTGAGAAGAACGACTAGTGCTGTGCTCGGCCACATGTGCTTGGTGTTAAGGCGTGTTAGTGCTTGTGTTTGTCTGCATATCTTTTTTTTTGTTTTTTTCTTTTAAATCAAGTGCTCCTCCGCATTCTGCTGCTGTGCGGTTCAACTTTTGTAATGGTAAGGTTTGTTTTTCAGGCTCCTGGTATGTCCTCTTCAGCTTGAAAACTTTAGCTTTAATGTCCAGTTTAGAGCCCACCTTGGTGGTGATTGGCTCACCTGAGAATTTCAGCACCCTCTGAGGAGTGCAATGTCATGCACTTTTAAGCCTGTTTTCATTAGCAGTCTGTTTTTCATTTATGCGACTGGTGTGGGGCGCAGATCAGCTTCTGTTTCCCTGAATAGTCTGAGAGCAGATGGTTTAAGGCAATTTGGTTGCAAATTTGGACGAGTTCCATAGCTGTGTAGGGTGGTAATTTCATGGTATGTTTGGGTTACTAAGAGTGGAAGCTGTGAGACCAAGTAGCCAAGCTTGCAGTGTGTCTTCCAGTTTGCAGATTGAAGGGGGTTAAACCCTGGTGGAGAAAGGCAAGCTGGCAGGTGATCTGGTTAGGAGCATGTTTGGTGGAGCTCCCTGCCCGGCATGTTGTATCTATGTGCCTCTGAGTTTCTGGTTGGTTTCCAAAAACTAAAAATCTATTCATGTCAGGACATTTTCGTACACGTTTTGATTCCAGTGTGTAGGCCCTGAAAGAGACGATTAAGCCTTAAACTGAGTGGAGATTTCTTTTTTAGGCTATAAAAATGGGTACAATGTGCATGATTTTTTTGTCTTGTATAACAATCGGCACCATTCTTTCTTTTTTTTTTTTTTAGGAAAGGTTCCTATCATTGGCGTAGGCGGGGTCAGCAACGGTCAAGATGCTCTTGAGAAAATACAAGCAGGAGCATCGCTGGTCCAGTTATATACATCCCTCACTTACCAGGGACCGCCTGTTGTGAGCCGAGTGAAACGGGAACTGGAGGCCCTGCTGAAGTAAGTGTACTCTGAAACACGATTGTATTGAAGAGGTTCCTTTACAGTATGAAGGGCCATGCATATAGCTGAATGATGTCCCAGTGAGGCTGTTAATGGCCATGGTCAGAGTGCCATTGCTTGTGGGAATGGGTGCAGCGGCTGTGGTCCCTAGCACACATTCCCATGGTATTAAACATGAGTGCGTTATGTTCAACTGAGCCCAGAAATGACAGACACCCACGTTAGTTTTGTAACTCGGTTCTTTGCAACAACAAAAAACTGAAATTCTATGTTTTCATAATTTTAAAATTGATCAACATATTTCCCAGGATACTTAGTGTCCAAATGTATCCATGTACATTTCGTACACTTTATTAATAACTGTTCGACTCTGCTTAGTTTTCATTTTTTTGATTTCGTGCTTCTATATCAATCAGTGTTCTCCATCTTATTTATTGGTTGCTTCCCATTGCACTACTTTCATTAGCTTTAACCTAAATCTTCCACCCTGTTTATCTTCACCGCCCTATTTTGCATTTTACCCATTTCTAGTCCCTGTATCTGCAAAAATGTACAGTTGAAAGACCCGCCGCATTGTTTTGTTTGTGTGTGTTTATAACATCTTAATAAGAATACATTTTAGTAAGAATTATTTCTTTTTATATGCAGCGGTCATATTAATGATAAATTATGTAGACCTTAACATTTGCTGTTCTGCTTTGAAATGCCTGCCATTGCCCCTCCTTTCTCCATTGTAGTAATGTGATCCCTCCTTAATTGCATATACTCTTTCCTTAGCTTAGGGCATGGCAGCTCCTAGTGGTATCACATCTCTTACCCCGACAACATTTCATGTCGGCGCTGGTACGACCTTGTTGCAGTCCAGGTAACAAAGTTTCACAGCTAGTTTTTTAAAAATCATTTTTGCTGAAGAAAGAAA
Organism: Ambystoma mexicanum; assembly: GCF_040938575.1. Lineage (NCBI taxonomy): Eukaryota > Metazoa > Chordata > Amphibia > Caudata > Ambystomatidae > Ambystoma > Ambystoma mexicanum. The sequence goes on from NC_090922.1 coordinate 45,412,714, forward strand.
AAGAAAGCTTAGTTGTGTGTGTGTGTGATTGTTCGTGATATTACATGCCAACTCAATGTCATTCTGAGCAATGCTGCGTGGTAGTAATATACAATGCTTTGCCTTTGGAAGCACCGACAATGCGCTCTTGATGCTTTCAATCCTCTCGTTTTAGGCAACAGGGCTTCAGCAGTGTGACTGAAGCCATTGGAGCAGACCACAGGAGGTGAAGATCTCGCACTGCTGGAAGAAAAGCTGCCTTGCACCCTTCATTAATGTGCTGCATGGCACATCTTATATGAACATGTACCTGCTACATCCATTTTCCCTGAAAAACGCTAACGGGGAGTTCTTGTGCTGAATGTCCAGCCTACAAGGTCGTATCTGGCAGAAGCAGTGCTTTGAAGACAACATGGATATTGGGCACCTAAATATGTGCATTTAATTATTCACACTGTTGTGCGGCTCAAAGACAGATCATGTCTGGAGCAGATTTCTGCTATTTCTTTTTTTCTAAATAATGACAACAAATTATTGCAACTTGAATCTGTGGAAAATAATGAAAGCATATTTTTGTTATGCACACATTTGAAATACTATGGTGTATACTGAAGTTTCCACTGTTGCCGTATTTTTTATTGTAACAATGATTCACCAAATGCCTTTTGTGACTTAGAAATGGTGTACCTGTACAGATTTGGCCTCTGAAGAAACCACTGTCTTAGCAGGTGCTGCTGCTGTGAGTTAGTTATCTTCTGGTATACATACTGCGAGTATCTGTCCAATTTGGGACCTGTCTCTGTGAGATCCTCCCACCCTTTTGTGTGAAAGTATCCCCCGGCAGGACTGTGCGCTTAATGATGGTAGCCTTCATCTTGATCCCACTTTGTGTTCATGTTTCCTCCCTCTGTGCCTGGATTATCCAATTTGCCCTTTGTCATAGATTCCTCTGCAGACATGTCCGCACCTCCGATGCCCCCTCCAAGTTATAGTGTCTTCATACCTCTATTCTTTGCTTCTCCTTGTGGGAACAGATATTGGGCCTCATTACGAGTAGCCCGGTAAAAACGGGTTAACTACCGGCATGCCGGTAAGAGTGGGTTTGTGCTCGTATGAACCCTCCAATAGCAGGTGATTACGAGTGCGCGGGCACGTGCGAACCCCCATGCCGGTAATGGCAATACCGGCATGCCGCTAAAGGCCCTCCAACCCCCTATAGCGGCATCGCGGGACCCGCTGATACCAGCACCGCCTCGGAGCAACCCCTAAATACCGGCACGGTAATACCACCATGCTAATACCGGGTTTGCAAAACCGGACCCGGAAATAACGTCATCGCGCAGGAACTGGAAATGGGCCGGCGGCCATCTTTAAAAACACAATCCATTGCCATCCTCCCTAACCACCAGTCTTTTCGTGTCGTGCAGCGTCAGAAAACCCTGAGGATGTCCAAGGCTACCCAGAAGATGACCCCCCCCCCCTCCCGGAAGCAGAAACAGCGTTTCTCTGACACTGAGCTCAACATGCTGGCGGACACTCTGGCCCAGCATGCAGACATAATCAAGTCAAATGACATGAAGCATGCTGCCCAGATGAAGAAAAAGCAAATCTGGCAGGAGGTTGCCCAGAGGGTGTCGGCCGTGGGGACCACCCCACGCACTGTGCGTGACTGCAGAAAGAGGTGGGACGACCTCCGCTTGAGGGTGAGGAACATCCTGGCAGTCAACAGGAGGACGGCCATGGTGACAGGCGGGGGGGCCACACTCTCCAGCAAAGCTGATGCCCTGGGAGGAGACTGCCAGCTCATTCATTGATCCTGAGTCAGAGGGATTCGGAGGGATGGAGATGGGCGCTGCATCATCCACATAAGGAGGTGAGTGACCACGCACATCCCTGTAGAGGAAACCATGACGTAGCACAAGTGACGTGGAAGTGAGACTAGGCAAGCCAATGCATGTCCCAGACCCAAATCAACATATCCAGTCAATAATGTGTGCCACACCTGCCACACACAAATGCATGCAGAGTGCCAATCCCAACACACGGGCAACATAACATGACCATGCCCATGTAACTCAACACACAGACCCCATATCAATGGCATGCCACCTGCCATGCATTGATGGCCTACATGCCCCCTCAGAACACTAATTGCCACACCCCTGTAATAAATGGATGCATGAATGTATGAATATATCGCAGTGCAATAGTATGTCGCTGGCATCTGACACCATCACTGATGACCTGCGTCTCTTCTAACCCCCAGGCACCGATGAGGAAGATGCCAGTCAGGAGAGGGGCGCAAGGGCATCAACATCACGCCATGGGACAAGGGCCACCACCACCACCACCCCCCAGCCAGAGAAACAGGCCAGACCAACACACAGTGTGCCAGACCGGGTTGAAACCCAGCAAAAGACGCCTGCTTCAAGTATGGGCCACACACATCAAGACCAGCAGTAGCCACCCACAACAGTGGGAGGGGTTTCCGTTCCTGCACCACTAACAACCACGGACGTTGCAGATGCAAATGTGGACACCGCGGGTGTCAGTCATGTCCACTACACCCACCCCAAGTCCCCTGACCACCTCCCCACCCCATATGGAGGCCGACAGCAGTGACGATCCCTGCCTCCACGACTCCGACCTCGGAGATTCCGACATGTGCCTCTTCGAGGAGGACAGCACCCTGGATGTGGGCCCCACACAAGCGCCATCCACCACCCCGGCTACCACCAGCACTCGGGCTACCACCAACACCTTTGAAACTCGCATGTCAAGGGTGGAGGCATGACAGGAGTCAATGCTTGATCTAATGCGGCAGTATATTGCCGATGGGGAGGACACCAGGAGGGCCATTGCTAATGCCATTGGGGAGAACACTGCTGCCGTTAACGCATCTGCAGTCGTCATGATGGACTGTCTGGGGGCAGTAATGCAAGTGCTAACGTCCATCCTGCTCCATATGCAGCGGCCACGCCCTGGAGCAGGCGTGGAACCTGCTTCTGACACGTCCTCTGCTACAACACCTTAAACCTCAGCCCACACAAGCCCTATGCGGATGACCCGGAGGAGTGAAGGGCACTCTGAGATGCCACCCCTGAATACCAAAAAGGCCAAGAAGTAGATTGGCCAAAAAATGGCCATTGGACACATGGTTGTTGATGAAGGGAACAATCATTAGAGTACCTTTGGGGTTTGTAGGGTGGGTTAGGGAGTTCACTGGGCGTTATTGGGGTTTGTAGTGTGAGTTAGGGTGTTCACTGGGGGTTATTGGGGTTTGTAGGGTGGGTTAGGGAGTTCACTGGGGGTTATTGGGGTTTGTAGGGTGTGTTAGGGAGTTCACTGGGGGCTGGTGGGGGGGGTTCACATTGTTGCCTGTTTGAAAAATACACCCGTTGTGTGCCAAAAATTCAATGGCTGGACATTCTTCATTTTGTGCATGTACATTTAATGTGTGATTGTGTTCAGTGGCCAACTCCCAACAATACAAGTGTGCATGTACACATGGAGCCAATGTGTCACTGACACATGTCTATCATAGTCCCTGTGTTTCAGAAGTATTCATGAATTAGTGCTTGGTGTACAGCATGGCCATCCCGTGCATCACGTACTGGCAGGGGGGCTACTTCACCTCCGTCTCCATCCTCATCATCCTCACCCGGGCCATGCATGTCAATGTCAGGTGGCAGTGGTACATTTCTCTGGATGCACATGTTGTGCAGCATGACACAGGCCATGGTGATCTTTGCCACCTTCTCAGGCCTATATAGTATTGCCCCACCAGACCTGCTGAGGAAGCGGAACCACGTCTCCAACAAGCCAAAGGTCTGCTCAATCACAACACGGGTATGGGTGTGCACACGATTGTACTCCTCTTCATGGCTGTTCTGCGGGTTCCGCACAGGGGTAAGTAGCCACGGCCTCAAGGGATATCCTCCATCACCTGCAAGCAGATACAAATAGGTGTGTGTCACTCTGAACTGCCACCTTCAGGGAGCACAGTCATGGCGGCAGCTATTTGGTGTGGGCATACACATGTCCCTGTACGCATGCAAAAATGTCACCGAGATGCAATCTATACTGTCATGAGGTGTGGTAGTCTGGATGGCGTTCAATAGATGATGCAGGGTGTAATCATGCATGCTGAGGCAGATGTGCTGTGGTATTGCAACAATGTTTAGCCTCCAATTCATGCTGTTCATTCTTCACTATGCATGGTCACACTGACCACATTGCCTCAGTTGCCATCCTGTTCATTAATGTATTGCTTGCCATCACCATGGTGGCCTGGTTGTGCCTCTTACTTGTTGTCATCGATATGCATAATTTGTGCAATGTGGCCCAGTGATGTCATGTTCTGTTTGGCCGGTTCAGGTCAGGAGTGTTTAGCTCTGCATGCATTCTCCAATCACCGGCAATTGCCACCCAGGTGGAGTATGCCCCCCCTTTCCCACCCTGGTGGAGTATGCCCCCCTTTGCCACCCAGGTCGAGTATGCCCCCTCCACCTGGAGTATGCCCCCCCCTTATGCATCCCTACACATCAGTACCCCAAAGCACTGCCATGGGACAGCTGTGCAACTCACCAAGCAACCAGGCATGTGGTCCAGCATGTCGCTCCATGTGACGGGGTAGCGTGGAGTTGCGCAGTACCATGGCATCATGTTGATCCGGGATATCGGGCGCAGCAATGTGTGATGATCTTGCTGGAGTCACATACCATTTGCACATTGATGGAGTGGTATTGCTTGCGATTGCGGTACACCACCTCTATGGCATAGGGGACTACCAATTCCACATGGGTGCAGTCGAGGGCACCAACACAATTGGGCATGCCTGCCAATGCATGGAAGCCTACTTTGGTGTTGGCTATCTCCTGGGCAGTCCGTGCTAAGGTTATGTGGCTGCTTGCGTGCTTCAGGAGGGCATCCAGCACTTGGTTCAACATATGTGAAAATAGTGGCTGTGAAATGCCATGCAGCTGGCCCACTGTGTGTTGGTCCTGTGGCCAGGAAGTGGAGCACAGACACCACCTTTAGTAGCGGGGGGATGGCAGTGCGTATTGCTATGAGGTTGGCAATGTCGTTCTGTATCATGTCCACTATGGTGGTGATGGTGTCACGGTCCAATCGGTACAGGGTGTGGACCTGCTCAGGGGTTAGGTTAAAAGGGCTGGGTCTGGTGCGAGGGATTGGTGGTTGCCTGTGAGGCACTGCTGGCTGTGCTGGTGGCATTGCTGGGCCTGACTCACCTTCCTTCTCCTCTGTGCTGCCTGTTGTTGCTGCTGTAGTTGTTGTTGCTGTAGTTGTAGCAGTATGGGCATGTCCTCCAGCGCCATGATTGCAACAGCTAGTGGTAGCATTTTGGTATTGGAAGGGGTGTGGTGGGTGGGTGTGCTCATTTTATACTGGCCCAGCCTCCATTGACTCCACCTGTGGGGATTGTGTGCACCTGTGGCAGTTGCCTTGTATCCTGATTGCTGTTTGCGGGTGGTCCGCGATGCCTGTATGGGTGGCATCGCGCAGCCCGTGGATACCGGCTTTGTGATGCCGGTATTTGCATGTCGGCGTGGGTTGGGATTACCTCATATTACCGGCATGCCGGTATTTGCTCCCCTGAGGGGCGCGTGTATGCGGACATGCCGCTATTAGTGGCACTGTTATTTAGGGTGCCGCTAATAGCGGGTTGACGGGTCGTGATGCATCGGAGCGGTAAGTGAGGCCGGTAATCCATTACCGGCATCGTTTTTCGCTTACCGGCAACCTCGTAATGAGGCCCATTGTCTCAACTTCACCTCTGTTTGCCTGGTGACTGGACACTGATCTTTGCGCTGCCATCTGAACAGTTGTACAGGAACTTTTTCTCTCTGTACAGATATGTTGTGATACACCAATCCACTGCATGTAGATGAACACACACAGATCGGCTGTATCTCAAAGTACAGATGATATGATGCTCTGGTCTCTCTGCTACTCAATGTGCAGGTCTTCTGGCACACTGCACCTGCTCCTTTACAGGTATTTATATTCACTGGAACCTCAATACCCACCCACCTAGAAGTGTCTTGACTCTGCCTTCTTGTTACACTGGAGTTTATTTTGCGTAAGCCTGCAGAATTCTGCATCAAGAATTGCTATCGGAACACCTAGGCGGGCCCATATTACTCCTGTTCTACATCATCTTCACTGGCTTCCGGTGGCTAAGCCTGTTAAGTTTAAATCGCTATTACGGGTTCATCACGCTTTCTATGGCATAGGTGCAGTATATCTGCAGGCTACTTTTTGCCTGTATGTTCCCACGTGGTCCCTCTGCTCTGCCACTGCATGTTTGATATCAGTGCCATGGGTAAAATCCTCCTGTATAGGTGGCCGAGCCTTTTCCATAGCAGCTGCTGTGATTTGGAACTCTCATCCCCTGTCACTTCTTTGTTATGGACTAACATCTGGTTTGTAGGAAAACTCTAAACTCTTATCGGTTTTGAGCTGCCTTTCTTATTTTTCTGTGCCTTTCACTCTGCTGCCAGCGCCAAGAAGCCTGTGGGTGGTTGTTGCGCTATATAAGTGTTTCTAACATAAGTTGACAAAAGATAGATGTCTCATCTCTGCATGCATGCATGTTTAGACAGCAGATCTAGCAGCTGGTTCAGAGGTGCACTCTGCAATTGCTGCCTTCAGGTGCATTAGAGTTAATCACTGTTAAAAGCAAACCAAAGGTTGTTTTGTGTTAAATGGAGAGGCCTTTATTAGTTTGCTAATAGGCAAATCTCTAGGTGTTTCCCAGGTGGCCCACCATGATGACACTCTAAAGTTGCTTTTGACCACTGATCATATCTTCTAGTCTTGCAGTTGCTGTTTGTTATTCATTTGTTGATGCCTATTTGAAAACGCCATTAAACATGCACATTCCAATTAAAACAACTAGCCGTTCCCGGCGTAACACGCCGTTACAGCAGATCGTAAAGGTGAATATCGGTCGGTAATTCACAGGGTCACATCTGTCCCCCTTCTTAAATATCAGAATTACCACTGATCACTTCCTGAAAGGGGACAATGTGCTTGTAATAGTCATTCAAAAGGCTAAATGTATAGGTAACTGTCTTCTTTTGAATTTGAAAGGCATATTTGCATCAGATGGAATGAAAGGTATGTGCAGTATAAGAACAGTATCTAAGTTCCACCAATTACATGGGCCTCTATGATGTGTCTTTGTAGACGCTTAATAGTCAATTTTGTTCCATTGCAGAGTCCCCGTAATGGCATGAGATTGCATAGTAGCATAATAACCGCACCTACTTTCAGTTCTAGCTCTTGAGGAGGTATTCATCCTACAGCCTTTCGCTCTTTTTAGACTGCAGCATTGATTCCTGTAATTAACTGTTCATTGACACTGGAACCGCCATGCCCTGTGTGAAGAGAAATGGGGATGGAAAGAAGTAACTTGAAATTATTCTGAATGTTTGCAATAGTGGAAGGTGAAGGTGGCCGCGCAGAACTGTGCTCATTCTGTTTGTTATAATGGTACCTGGTGTTGAAGTGGAAGGGCACACAGAGGTGCACCTTGTCATTTGGACAGCAGAGGGCAACCTAACACTGATGCATTGCATCAGCTAAGAATGGAAACATATCTAAGCATTTTATATACATAGATTTCTGACGTCCTACACGCTGGACTTTGGTCACCGAGGGCGTTCCCACCAGCAGCACATTGAGACTATAATAATGGATGAAAGGCGCTATATTAAATGACAAGTGCAATACAATACAGGTATGTTCTCTTTAAAAAGGATGCAATGTGCTTGTGGAGGTGTTTAGTTTCAAACTATTTAAAAAAACGTTCAACAACAATTTACCCAAGGATAGATAAGTTTACTCCTTTCTTCCAGATCCAACGCTAACCTAGGTGCAGGATGACCAAAGGTGAGTGGAGGGGAGAATGGAGACAAAGGGACGTGTTACCAATGTTATCCTTTTGTGGACAGTGGGGAGGATAACACTGATGCTGACCCCCCTGACTCTGATTTCTTTATGGATCATCTGGGGGGGGCTTGATCTTACACCCTTTGTTTTGGTGAGAGGTGCCCAGGAGTTACAGGTTTGAGGACTCTTCTGGTTGCGTGTAAATGCAAGATGCAATCCCTCTCTGAAGAAAGGCAGAACCCAGCAATGCAGGCCTCTTTAGGACACTTCACAGGATGGAGAAAGGTGAGTTCCAGTGACAATCACTGTTTTCAGGTGATGACAGTTGTCCTTCCAGTTGCGGTGACAAGAGCTGCTCTACGACAGGTTCCCTTGAAGTTAGGAAGCTGTAATTCTGGAAGAAGGTGACTTGTTGCACAAGCTGGCGACCACCAACGTTTCAGACTAATGCACAACAGCCAACAAGAGAGCTGGTCAGTCCTCCGCAGTTGTGGAACACTTCAGAAGTCTCCAGAGGGCTGGATCCTTGAGAAGGCATCACAACTAGTTGGCCCCACTAAAGGGCTGAATCACCTTCCAGGGTCTTAGAAGATCAGGCAGAGGAGCAGAGCTTCACTAGGCCGGGCACTGGAAGGTATGCTGGGCCTCTTCAGGAGTCGACTTAGGGTCATCAATGGTCTGCTCTTCTTTTAGGGATTCTTGGCTCCAAAGTAGATCTGAATACCTGCAGAAGTCCTCTTATCCAAAATCTGAGCTGGAAGCAATTCCAAGCCCACCAATGGTACAGATCTACTCCAAACAGCCAGTAGTTGTGAAACTAGTAGCTGCCCCTGGTTTATGGTCTTTGCATCGAATGCCATTACATCGACATTTTTTCATCTAAAAAATTTCCATTGAATGCATTTTCTTTTTCTTTTTTTTGCCCCCCCCCCGCCAAAATCCCTGTTTATTTACCCTTTAAAATGCATTTGATGGCAATTTTTTAGATGGAAAAATTTCGATGCAATGGTATTCGATGCAAAGACCAGATACCGCTGCCCCTGATTGGACATCTGCCGCAGTAGCAGACTTTCTGGCAGCAGTGATGTGGAGTGGTACTTGACAGTCCCAGCTCCCTTCCTGGTATGAGGACATGGACACAAACCACACACACTCGCACATACAACTCACACTCTCACACGCACTCTCTCTCGCACACACTCTCTCACACACACTCTCACACACACACACACTCTTACTTTCCCTGGCAAGTGCATGACCTTACAAGGACATTACTGACCTGAAGGGGCAGAAAGAAGGCAAAACTGGAATATGGCCAAAGAACAAGCGAAAATTCTCATGGCACAGCCATTTTGGGGCATTAGCCACATTCAGTAGCAATATGTGGTTAGCGTGTGTGTGTGTGTGTGCACACCAGAAATAATGCAAAAACTCTAACTGCTGCCACCAGCTTGTCTTTAGGCACATAAAAACGTAACCAAAGATCCTCTGCGTAAAATGATAGTGATACAATGCAGTGCAATGGGGATACTTTTGTAAGATGCTCTGTGCAATGTTAAACATACAAGAGTTCAAAGGGGAAACGTTTCCCGGTACTGATAGTTTGAATGACTGATCAGTTTCCCGATAACAAATGAGGAAAATGCATGAGAAGCGGAGGTGAAGGATCCACTTCCCTTCAAGAATTCTGGGCATGATTCAAAACAGAGCAAAAGCAATTGGGTTGCATAGGAAACTATGGAGGGAAATGTGCAAAAAGAAAGTCTTTCTTAGCAGAAAGTAAATCTAAAAACATGGCCTTATCTGATAATCTAATCATAGCTACATACTTAGTGATTGACAACATGCCCTTGGCCTCCTTCCATCTTTTGTCCATTGTATGTACCATTGTGCATTTCAAGCAATTCTTTACATTAAGGGGAATAGAAGCCGGTATCTCAACCCATGTAGACTTTTCAATTTTTATCAACTGCCTGTTTTAAACCAAATTCTATTTCTCAGGGAGTGTGTATGTAATTCCTCAATGGTCTCTCAAGGGTTTCTATTGTGCATATAGACAGGCTAACCAAACATTGCCAAAGCTTGACCCAGCAGAGCGCAATGACGTGCTTGATTAGATCTTTAAGAAGGTTATTTCCATTTCTTCGCAGACACATGGGGGCTTTAAAAATTCATATTATCTGGGGCCAGATTCTCTGAGTTACATCCCCCAAATGCAACATGAGGTATCACCTTACCAGAAACAGAATCCATTTTATTCTCTTGTGTTGAGTTGTAAGAATGAAGAAGTGATGGCTGGAAGGTTTAGGATTAATCATAACCTCTGGCATTGCCCTGGACAACCATCCAGACCATTGTTCTTCGCCTGCCAAGCCATTACCGAAAGGGAACAGACCATATGCAAATCAGGCTTAGTCGCACCCCCAAAGGGGAAGTCCAGCCCTAACTGATGTGTCACATCCATTCTGCATGAGTCTGCAAGCATCCCCAAACATGTTTCGGCCTTGTTGCGCTTCATCATTGAGGAGTAGCTTGGGTCTCTGGGACCAGCAGACTCGGGACCCACGTCTGGGAATATACCCGTCCCACTCGGGGTGACTAAAGCAAAACAAAAGGGGGTGGATGGAAGGTTTCGAATAAATCTTAACCTCTGGCATTGCTCTGGGCAACCCCCCCCCCCCCCCGACCATCGTTCTTTGCCTGCCAAGCCATTACAGAAAGGGAAAAGTGCATATGCAAATCGGGCTTGATCCCACCCCAAAAGGGGAAGTCCAGCCCGAACTGCTAGGTCACATCCCTTCTGCATGAGACCACAGGCATCCCCAAACATGTTTCTGCCTTGTTGTGCCTCATCAGTGAGGAGTACCATGAGTTGTAAGAATGACCATGCCATTGCCATTTGGATGAGAATCTTACTCTTAGATATTCCACTTAGGAATCCCTATTTCCTGATTTAAGTTTTGGGCTGCAGGTTTTAACCAGCACCATCATCATGGATTTTTCAGAGCGGATCTGCAGGTTACAGCCATCACAGAAGCTCTCAAATGCCCAGAGTAACATAAACAAGCTTTTCCCTGTTTTCTCAATGATCACTGCATCATCGACAAAAGTGCTTTTTTCCTACTTACTGTTAATCATCTGGATGTCATGGGGTGCAGTCATTAGGACCTTTTGCCATCTATTGAAATTGCGGACAAATACAAATGGGAGGGCAACCAGCATGCATCCCTGCCTAACTTGCCCTAGTCACTAGTAAGGAGGTCGTGTGCTGGCCCAGATGGCCAACCTAGCTTTGATTGGCTCAATAAAGCGCGGTAATACTTTCAGACAGGGTATTTGTGATGCCCATGATCATCTAAGCCTGTGATAATTTCTCTCAAACTACCAAATCAAAATCTGCATGTAAGTCCATAAGGGCTAAATTGACACGCTTATCACTGTTGTTCATACACTGTTCATAAGTGGAACGTCTAGTATTGTTTCTTTTTACCCCTCTGTTTCTGAAAACCCAATTAACATGGTGATATGTTATCCAACAGCCCACTCTTCTAACCAAATATGAATAACCTTTCCAAAAGTCGTTGTAGTCTAAAAAGGTGATAGGCCAGTAATAATCCAGGGTTGATCTGGAGCCCTTTTTTAAACATTTGAACAATCTCGCCACACCTCCATCATAGAGGCACGATACAGTTGAGAGCAACCCTATTAAACCTAATGCACTCTAGAGGATTCCTAAGCTGGTCCTGCTGTAGATGGTTCATGCAGAACATGTTCCGGGCCTGCCCCACCCTCTCGTTCTGTGAACTCACTGCTTCTTTGACTTCCTTTAAGATCAAATGATTATCTATGGTGCACCAGTGTTCCTCCGCAGATACTGTGATCCCTCACACAGTACTTGTCCATTTCCATAAAAGCCATGATCCGTGGTAGGGCAATAGGCCCTACTATCATCCCCTGATCAGCATATAGCAGGGCAAAATGAACATTGTATACTATAGCATTGTTACCATTCTGGATATATGTTTCTCTTGTGCATATAGACAGGCCAACCTCCAGAAGGCCCTTTGGTCCTTATTTGATGCTCTTTCCTGAAATGCCTCCCGTTAGGCACACTGGTTATTGTTTTTATTTATATATTGGATCTCTATTTTTTTCCTTAAAGTCATAATGAACATTGAATCCCTAGAATAGCATTTAATTGCTACTACATTTCTTATCAACCCAATGTTTTAATCTATGATTGACTCTTTCATACTTTGGATCACATTCTTTCAAGCAGACTTCTCCAGTAATTGTCATCGGGGCTACACCATCACCTGGGATGCGCTGGGAGTCAAAAATTGTTTTAACCCCAGACATGCCTTAAAGAAAATTATACAAACATTTGTCACTTGATGTTTCCTCTAAGCATTGATTCCACCTGATGTTGGTCTTGTTGGTTGATTTCACCAAGGCATATATACTGGTATTAACAGACAGATGGATCCACAACTCTCCTCTCTAACTTGACAACATCCAATAACACTGTCAAGAGGTTGTAGTCATTTAAACCTGTGCTACAATTTTGAAATTGACTATGCTTTCTCAGGATTCGATAGTAGTGATACGTAATCTATCATGGTGACTCCTTTTAAAGAAACAAAGGTGGGGGCTGCTTGGGAGTCGAATGAAGTCCTTCCATGTAGTGTTTGGTCTATAATTGTGTTGGATCTTCAAGTTTTTAAAATATCCAATAAATATCCTTACTTTCTGTCTCTGAACACCTTGGTTATCTTGGCTGGGGCATTGCATTTTTCCGATAATAAGTGGCAAGGAGCGTGGGGGGAATCCCAGGATCATAAACAGAAACATAATCTAAGTTCTCTAATAGATGTGATACGACTTTCAACTATCCCATTCGTGTTGATCTCCTGGATTACTAGGAATGTTGTAAAAATTAAGACTAAATCAAATACATGGGGCCTTCCCCCTTACATGTGCAAGATGTTAGATCAAACACCACTCATTTTATTAAATTACCAAGCTTGGGTAGTTGATAAATATAACAAACCCCTGAAGGGATGCCGTTTAGGAATTTTCAAAGCACACTTATCAAAAACCATGAATCATCTAATTCACTAGGCATCATATGACCCGTTTCCTGCAGTCAACCCTCACTCACTTTTGCCAATCTCGATTTTCTAATTTCTAATTCAAGCCTGTAATGTTCCTTGTTTTCAATGTAAATATTGAGAGTTCTTATCTGCAACTCCAACAAAGTTGAGAGTTTGCCCAAGTCTTTGCAAGCCCCTCAAACACAAGAGATACATCTTCGGCAACATTTATTTTCTACCTTTTTATTTCAAAACTGTCATAACTATTGGTTTCCTCTGACCTTAAGTGACTGAATGAATATTAAGATCGGCTCAGCATCAATATCTTTAATGTCTACCCTCACCCCCTGTTTCTTGGCAGCAGGAAGTCAATCGAGGTCATCTAATGTCAATTTGACAGTTCTAAGAGCTAACTGGATTTTCACTCTCCAGAACTACCCTTTTTTTGTTTTTGTAACCAGATTCCCTCTTTGTACCTTATATTTGATTAAAATTTGCTGGGGAACTATTCTTGGAACTGTAAAAATGCAACAACTATGCTAAGGTGGCTGCTGGGTCTCCTAGCGTATCTGCTCTCCCCACAATGACGGCAAATTAATATCCTATCTCTAACTGTAGGACAGGTGAAAGACGGGACTGCTCAACCACAAGCAGTTTATATCTGGATGTTCACCACTCAACCTACCCTTCTTGCCATCTTAATACCATGCAGGTGAGGCTGCCTGCTATTGGTCATTCCTGGGTGCAAGGGCCTTATTACGTACCTTAATGTAAAGAATATTTAGGTTTACCAGGCTGTGTGGCATCCCAGACTTCGTATACCGTTGTTACATTGAAGTGAATTATTTTGTGGTAATTCACTTTGATGCATTTTTTAATATTTATGTTGCGGTAAGAGATGTAAGGGGAGGGTGGTAAGGGATGTAAGGGGAGGGGTGTAGGATTGGGTGGGGCAGTTCAGAGATAACCCCCATTCTATACAAAAATAAAGTAAAAATAAATGTATTATTATCGAAGGGAATAACCACAAAGTAATTCATTTTGATGTAACAATTGTAAGGGTATTGAAGAAGGAAATTGACACAAAGGTGCCATGGTGGTGGTTATAGGCTTTTATTTGTATGTACGACAAATTCAAAAGGGCAACTTTTATATTTTGCTATTGGCCAAGAGGGTTAACACTTTCAACTTTCTCTTCCACTTTTTCACCCAGGGACATAAGATACATGACAGAGTGGGCCGGTACTTCTGCCTTAATTTCCAGGGAAATTATTATTTTATCCCTTTTAGGGATTTGACAGGTATGAGGAAAAAAAACAGTAAGTATTGCTTTCCACATTTTTCCTAATTGGCCGGATGGCTTGGTTGGTTAAGGGGAACAATTGTATTCCCATTCTTTGCCGTATATTCCTAAAGGGTTGGCGTAATTTTTCCATATATTTTTATCCCATTGATGATGAAAGGGTTGGAAGGATATGGCCTTTCTTCAAGAAAAGGGAGTTGGAATTACCGTTGAGAGAGCTGTAGTATGACCCTTGTAAGGTTTTGGGTGTTAAGGGATACTGGTGTCTAATCTGGAGGGGTCCCCAACTTGTTTCATCTGAGTCGCATCCCATGCCGTACACCATATGGAAGGGAGGCATGGTATTACAAGTATCACACTGACACAAGAACTACAAGTTTCAAAACCTGTATTACATTCTTGGGGTTTGGACAACTTATACTTTGCCCTATAGGTACGATGGGAGTAGTCTCTACCATCAAATAATGAAGAAAACACAGTCCTAGCCAGTCTATGTCAAATAAAAATGGCATAGACATAAAAAAAAACAAATGCCTGCCCTATCTCTTATCTCTTATACAAAAACGGTGTCATGGGGAATGTGTATGCAAAGGAAAGTCAGTGTTATAACATAAAGGATCAAGGTGGCTGAGTCAGCTCTCCACCTCACATTGGACAGCACGTAGTAAGGCGGCCCTCGTAGATAGGATGACAGACTCTGGCTCAGGTTATCAAAAAGGCAGTTCAAAATGTGGGTCCAAGCCCACTTGGCCATCCATGTTAAAGTCACTTGGTTTCAGTTAACCAAAAGTTCTTTCACAGTTCACCAAAAGTTCACATAGGTCTCCCTCTGTCGGGCTCGGACCTCTGAAGCCATCAACAGTTCACGTAGGTCTCCCTCAGTCAGACTCGGACCACTCAACAAAAAGTACCTGATTTCATCATAGATCTCCCTCAGCCGGGCTTGGACCTCGCAATCACAGCACTTACAGGGGTTCCCTTCCCCAAGCTTCATTCACATTTGTTAAGGGCTCCCTTCCCCTGACTTATTTCACATTCCAGGTCTCCCTCAGTCAGGTTCGGACCTTTCACTGATGTCGAAGACTTTCGAGTGTGTAAGGGTTTTTCACAGACCTCTGCAGGACCACTTCGACTTTCCCTACAGCTCTCCCTTATGTTATTTGCCGCAGTGTCTCTTGGTCCTGCTAGTTACATAACACAACCAGAAAAATTCAAAGAAGTGTTCACCTTTTAACTTCCCTTTTCATCAGGATTAATCTGGACCATTGTGCATTTCAGAGTTTGTTCACTTTGTTGCTTTATAACAAGACATCAAACATTTTGCGGAGACTTTCGAGTAAGCTATTTCCTTTCGCCATACCACTCTGTATCATTGGCTTCACAGTTGTCAGTAAGTTTAAAGTTCACTACTGGTTTGCTTTCTTTCGTGTCTCATCAGCACGCATGCAACCTTCAATTGTGAGCTACACTATTGCGGCTTCAATCTTTCCTTGACACAAACCGGCCTTTCATGTCTTTCGCTAACTCACCGGTTGTGTGCATTCCTTTCTTTTCTTTGAGACTTTGAGTCACAAGTCCAGGTTGATACTACAGGTTTGGCCTCGCCTCCCCAACTCTGCCGTTCACCCCGGAGGGTCGCTGGCGTCCTTGAAACACAATACATGCTTCTTCTTGTCTGAGAATTGGCTTTCTCCGCCTATCCTTCGCGGTTTACTGGGGACAACAACCTCTTTAGGGTTTCTCTAACCTTCAATCGGTCTTCCTGCTCCAATGGGTTCGCCTTCACCTCGGAATATCTGCTCTTTCTCGTGTCTCACAGTGCTCTGAGTGTGTCTCATGTTGGGGGAGCTAATGGGTATCAGATGTATGTATTTAAGGTGAAGTGCCTGACTTTGCCTGACCTTATTAATGGGACATGTCCAATGAGATTTGTAAGTGTTAGCCTCTTTACTCTCAGTCCTCCTCTTCCTCAGCCCAGTGTTTGTGTAGAAAGGGGGGGTTCGAACGTTGGAGAATCCTATAAAATAGAATGGGGTATGGACATCGGTTGCCTCACCCGAAAAAAGGAGAAAGGCAGACACAAAGGACTAGGCCTGAGTGAAGTGAAGTTGAGGGAATTCTGGAAAAACTGAAAGAAACCAGCACAAGAAAAGCACAAATATAACTCCAACAGGGCACCAAACGGGGCCAAAAGACCTAACCAGACAGCTGCTAAACCAGATGGGGCAGTACATTGTTTCGTTTTGTCTCACAGAGGAATTAAACAAATGGCTTTGGTAGTGGGCTTGGCAAATGTTTCTGCCATTTGTTGTTGTTATGTATACGTCACGAACATTAGACAACAAAGGCTGTGCCACTGGGAAATTCTTGCCAAGTTGATTAAAAGCAGCAATTTCTGCCTGTAAAAGCAGCCTTCGTAAAGGTATTGGGCCTCATTACGAGGATAGTGGTAGTCATGGCGCTATTAGCGCCATGACTTCCACCAATAACAGGACCGTGTCCGGTCCCGTTCAATGGGGACTTACCGGTCCAGTCCGACCTTGGCGGGACCGGTAAGTCCCCATTGTAAAAGCCATTCCCCATTCCCATTTGAGCCCCCATAGGGCTCAATGGGAAAGGGGAAGGCGCCAATAACGGTACCGCAAATTGCGGTACTGTTATTGACCCCGGTATCCCTTAACGGGTCCCGTCCATAACGCCTGGTAAAACCAGGCCCTTAACGCCTGGTAAAACCAGACGTTAAGGGAGGGACCCGCTAAGGGACCTCGGAATAGGACGCAAAGGGATTACCGGCACCAGTGTCATTACCGGTGCCCGGTATCCCTTTGCGCCCACCTCGTAATGAGGCCCATTGTGTTAATTGTAGCTTTTAGTGCCTTTGTGCCACGTGTGATTTATAAGCAACGCAGCATCAATGTGCACAGCCCTGCACTTTGCTTAGGGCACAGGAAGCATATTTGCTGGACTGTGTCATATCGGATAAATAATAACAAACCAGCCTCTAAATGTACTCTGACTTACTGAGCTAAAGTTAAATGTTAAGAACACTAATTTAAATTCAAAATATTCTTTCTTACTCTGAATACAGCGCTTTATCATCTCCTGCTGCCAACTCCAATGGATAGATCAGTAAATTACAAGCATTAGTAAAGTAAATGGCGTTGCCTGTCATATATGCAGTAATCTAGTGTACGTTTTAGGAGAAGGTTGTTTTGCAACGAAGGGGTGAAGACTAGTACTAAAATGGAATTCCTTTTATTGAGATGATTTGTGGAAATTGTAATTGTTAGTGTAGAATTACATGTTTGACGTTCTTTTTGGCTAGTTCTGAGAGTTCCATTTACCACATTAGTAGCCCAATGCACCTTTACATTACATCACATTACAATACTTGTAGTGCGCACTGTGGACCCTGAGGCATAAAGGTGCAGACTGTTAAAACTGACAGTGACATTAAATATATAGCACACATAGCGTCCGGTCTTCAGGGAGCTGAGAAAGAAGAATGGCCATGTTCTACTTAAGAGAACAAACATTTTTAATTCTTTCCTAAAGGCCGACAGAGAACTTTGGCACCTTAGCGCAAATGGTAACTGGCTCCATAGCTTTGGGGCCACTAAATGAAAGGCGCCCTTCTCGGCTTTAGATGTTCTGCACTGAGGAAGAAACCGAAAACTCTGTCCACAAGACCTTAGCGCCCTACCAAAGACTTTGTCAGTGATGGAGTCCTGCAAGTATGCTGGCATTTGGCCTAGCCTACATTTGAATGTCATGACTAGTAGCGCGTGCTTCAATTGGAAGCCAGTGAAGAGAACGCCTACCGTCCGATACGTGATCTCTACGGGATAAGCCCATCACTACCCTTACTGCCCTGTTTTCCACTGTCTGAAGCCTAAGAATGTCTCGCTTGCAGAGTCCGACCAGTACACTAGCACAGTAATCCATCTTGGCTTCTATAATGGCTCTGGCAATTGTTTCTGCACTCACCTGTCTAATAAGGGGCCTAAGATGATAGAGCAGTTTCACGTAATAAGAAGACACAGAAACAACACTTGTTACATGGGAACCCATCGATATTGATTGATCAAGGTCAAGGATCACTCCCAGAACCTTGAGTTTAGTGACTGGGCTAATAATATCCGCCCCTAGCCTGAGGGAGCCATATTTCATGTCCAGCTTTGCAAGGGTGGCTGAACTACCTACTATCATAAGTTCTGTATTGCTTTTATTTAGGGCCAGATTGTTGTTGACCATCCAATTCTTTATAAGATCAAATACTCTGTTTAGCTCAAGTTCATCCCTAAAGTGACAACCTGAGAGCGGGACGGCACGTTGTGTGTCGTCCGTGTAATTTGAGAACATGACCCCCTCTGCTTCTAAGTCCGAGAAGAAGGGGGCCATGAATATATTGTATAGGCACAGGGATGTCCTGGCTCCTTGTGGTACCCCGAACAGAACTGGAATGGGAGAAGCCTCTGCATTTTACGAACAAACTCTGCTGTATCTGTTCTCCAAAAAGGATGCAATCTACGAAATCGCCAGAGGTGAGAAGTTGGCCACCTCGGTCAGTCTGGCCGTCAGTATGGAATGTTTGACCAAATCAAAGGCTGCTGACTGGTCGAGCAAAATTAAGAGAGAGGGAACCTTTATCTAAACGGTCCAGCAGATTTGACTTCAAATCGAGAAGGCAAGTCTCTGTACCAAAGCTCTGCCTGAAGCCTGATTGGTGCTCATTCAGGGCTGGGTACAAATTCAGATGTTCAGCGATCTGACCATATGCAACCTTATCCAGTATTTTTTAAAAGGAAAGGAGTATTGGATATTGGTCGGTAATTCAAGGGATTGTCCCTTGGTATTCTGTTTTTTTTCAGAATGTGGGTGACCATAGTTTAAGGTCGTCTGGTACCTTCCCTTCACACAAAGAGGTATTGACGAATTTGCAAATTGCCTTTACAAGTTTTTATTATCAATGAGGCACAAGAGTCCCCTTTACAGCGGGCTGGCTTTAGCTGTTCTATTACCTTTTTTAGAGTCACCTCTGTGATAGGTTGGAAATTAAATTGAGCAAACGTCAAATTGCTCGCTGAAGATTTCAGAGGCACACTTATCGCCTTTATTGATAGATTTTTTTCCTTTCCAGCATATCCAATCAGATGGCAGTGAGTTTATTTTGCATACCATCTTGTATGTGTTGGCACCAATTAGAGTTTAATAAGACTGGGCTAGGTGAGGATTTCCAAGAGTAAAAAGCTTTAAGTGTTGTAGCTTTGAGTTTTCAGAGCTCGACCGTAAACCAAGTTTGACTTTTATTGTCTACATTCTTTTGTTTCTTTGGCTTCAATGGCGCCAGAGTATTGGAAATGGTAGTCATGTTTAGGGCTAGGTTGGAGGACATAACATGAAGGTGTGTGTCCGATGAGAAGCCCAGATTACTGTCCAGTAAGGGCTCGATGTTGTTCAATGTGAGGCGTTTTAAGTTACGCGATTGAGAGTAACCAATTACCTGGCTCCTAATTTTCACTGGAAACGGGACTGACAGTGATAAATGTAGAAATGCATGATCGGACCATGGACATGACATAACGGAGACATTGTGGCAAGGGGTGTTCAGGGCTGTTAACCAGTCAAGAGTGTGACCAAGAACATGTGTAGGTATCGTCACCTGCTGGACAAATCCTAGATCAGTTAGGGACTGTTGTACCTCTGTCGCGCAGCTATCTTCAGCATCACCTAGCCAGTGGTTAATATCACCCAGTATGATAAACTGCGTGTGAGGTTTAATTTGAGGTAACACAAGGTTGTTGAGAGCTTCTGCCAATCTAGCCTTCAATGGGGGGGGGTGATGGAGAAGGAGGAGGTTGACTGTCGAATCCACATTCATACCAATTTTGATATAAATGGAATCTATTTCATCCAAGATGAAACTAGGGACTTCCTAGATAGAGGGCTTTTTTCAGGTTGAAGGCAACACCTCCCCCCCCCCTGCCCTCTACTCTATCCTTGCGTATCATGACGTAACCGGGAGGAATTAATAAGGTATGGCTTTATGGTGGCCATTGGGATACTAATGTATTTTTAAGCCATTCTCATGGCCCTTTTGTTTTGCAGCCTTCCTTTGTATATGAGGCATGGCCAAAAGGCCTGTTTTGCTGACATAGATTCGTCCTGAACCCATGATGGCACCCTTGGTTTAGGTTTAGCCCATTGTAAACTGCTTTAAAGTCCCCCAGAAATCCCAATCACATTCCTATATGGACGTGATTGTGTGTTCGGTAGTTTTCTGGCAAGTCTTGATTGGCCATCCAGTCCTTTGTGTGCTGCACAGGGTGTGATTAGTAGGCTGACCTAGGAAAGCCCCTCACCCCCAGTGACTGTTAATCAGAGGGAGACTATGTGCTTTTCTCAGATACTTTACTGAAGTCACCTGAAGACTGCTGTGGAGATGAGCTGCCGCCGAGGGCCATGGTGTGGCAATGCTTGCTGGGCCTCTGGTCCTCTGCATCTGGCTTTTCCAAACTGGCTGAATCCCCAACTTGGCACTTCCTTTTACTTTTTGCCATTCTCCCTGCTGGCAGGACTAGCTGTCACTTCTGGATTCTTCCTCACCTGCCATGACTGTGCCCATAGTAACATCCTTCTAGCCCAAGTGCCAAAAGGCTGTTTTTTCCCCTTGCTTTCCTGTCCTGGAAACCTGAGTGGTTACTACTTGCTCTATCCCAGTTCCACTGTGGGGTGTCCTGTGTCACCTTCAGTTCTTGTCTTCTCTTTGGGACCATTTCCTTGTCGGCTGTAACCACATGCTATACTGGGCTGACCTTTGACCTTTGGGGGGTCTTGTATGACGCTCCTTTCGCTGCTGCTGTGTTCTTTGGTCTGTGGGTCTTCTGTCCAGGAGTCTTCTTGTTTGGCTTACATCCTCTCGGTTCTTGCTTGGTCACAGGTTTGAGTTATACAAACCAGACCAGCGCCGGATGTCCAAGGGTAAGAAGCTGGTTGGAGCCCCATGTTCCTGCTCTACACTGTGTCCTGGCTGAAAACAGGGCTAAACCACGCCCCCAACGCATACAGTTGGTTCCCTGCACTCTTGCTGGTGAAGCCTTGGTGGCCAAGGGTAAGCAGCTGTTTGGAGGCCGCGGGCTGGTTACATATAACAGAGACAAGAGCGTTTGCAAGCCACACGTCAGTTAGTCCCACTATCTTGGGTTATTATACTGGCTATAATTGGAAGACTCCTTTTCTTGCACCTTTCCTTTTTTCACGCCAACAATTCTCTTGCCGGGTTTTGAATGGCTGTGACTTATTTGCCAGCCATCCGGTTTGTTTGCATTTTACTGACATGTTATTGACACATCCTCCGAAAGTTGACTTTCTGTGCTGTTATCGGATTAACATCTTCCAACCGGGACACAACTGTGGTGAACGCTGGCCTGCATTTTTGTGCCTGGCGTGGGAGCGAGGGGGGGACAACTAAGGCAGCCCCTCAAGCTGCCAGGCATTCCTCACTCCGCGCCCAGCACGGAAAGAGGGCCTGGTGCTATGGACATATATCATTACGCCTGATAACATTGGGCTTGTTGCCCCATGTTGCGCACCACTGGCCCGATTGATGACTGAATTTTGAACTTGTATTACTTTCTTGTATAGTCTATTTTTGTGTTTCTGTGCCCACTTTATAATAATGGCAAAAAGAAAGGCTGAGCTCCAGATTACCCCTGATATTAGGCAGTGAACGACCCCTGATATTAGGCAGTGAACGATCTTGTGCATGCTTAAACCAATTAAGGATGTCAACACCCTAAAGGGGCTACTGACCTATATAGATAGTATAGACCAATTAGTTGACACGCCAGTGATTGCAGGTTTTCCGTCCAACTGTGCGGTCTCGGGCGAGGCCAATGACATGCTGATTGTGCCTTATCTCCTGCTCCCACCCACCAGAGGTCAACAACATTGGTAGGGCAATAGGTTGCCCCACCCGAAAGGACCCTCTGACCCCATATCAAATGGTTTTGACTCACCGCCAAGGTGGGGAATGGGGGGCCAGCTCTACCTACTACCACTCAAAGATGTTGGCAGGGCTAATGGAAGAGGAGGGGAAGTAGACCCTATCCCAGTTATCGAGATCTATGATCACAAACCAAGAACTGCTGTGGGTGGAAGCCCACCGGGTTGGAGGAAGTATTATCACCAGAAACAATTGTTTCCTGCAGTTGAGGATAGGGGATGCAGGGAGACAAATTTATTAAAACAAATAGTGTTGAATTCCTATTTGGAAACAAGTGGTGAGCCTATTAAGAGATGCAGTGGTAAGAGGGTAACATTTCTGAGTAAAGGTTAAAGTGGGGGTGCTAGCAGGAGTCAGAGTACAACAATAGTGGGGGAAAAGGACTCGAGGAAGAACGTTCAAACCTTATTCCACCTGACAAAAAGAAAATATTATCAAAATGCAAAAACTCAAGTACAGGGACATGCCCTCAAGACTCTACACTAAGCACCACAAAAGATATGGGAAATATGAGCTAAAAAATTGAAGGGCTGTTTTTAGCAACTAGGCAGGCAATTATAAATCGGCTTTCCATGCTGTTAATGTTATTGGCTGCTGACTTAAAGGTTTTAAACTATACGTTGCCTCAATGACTTCTGCTACAGAGTCTTCCCCAAAAACAGTAAATAAGCCCACAGTTGTGAGAACTTATTTAAAGAGCATATCAGGAGGACAAAGCAGGGATACTTGCACTCCCCGAGACAAAATGACTCCGGCAAGCTAGATAACGGTAGAAACTAACCGCCAATATGGACAGAGACGTTTTCAGGATTTTCCATGCAACCCAAATGATCTCCCGCTCACGGGCCTTAAACAAATCCCGATTGAGAGACCTAATTGGTACACAAGTTCCAGATTAGGAACCAGAAGTCCCCCTCACACTAGATACGAAAGGGGCGTGCCCTTCCATAATTATGGTCCATATGCCCCGGCTAACCCCAAACTCCTACGAAGATCATGATACCCTGATCATTAAAACCACACATTGGTTCAGACACACTAGAGGATGTCTGGGCTTGATCAGAGAAGATGTAGTCAGGTGCATAAGGGTACCTATTCCACAGTCTAGTCTTGATTACATTAATGTCTTTTTGAAATCATTGAAACTGGTCGATGGGTTTTTGGTGTTAGATGTTACATCGTACCCGCCAAAGAATGACAACATCATGCTCAAGTCTGCAGAACCATATTTATCCAGGGTCCGAGGAGTAGGGACCGGGTCCGAGGAGTGAATCCAAGGAACTCTAATAAGAGGGATCAGAGAGATGGGTCTAAACGGTGGAGGGTGAAAGACAAGGGCAGGTTGTCTTTGTAGACCTAGATGAAATAGACTAATATCAGAGGTGCCGAACAAGGGGGATCCTGATGCATCTAATTTTTTATCTTTGCATTGTGCAATGTTAAAAAAGGCACCTTTTTCCCCCTTCTAGGAAAGTTGAATGTGGGTATTTTTCATTGTGCTGTGTTAAAAAACTGTGCCCCCCCCTTCTAGGAAAGTTGAATCTGGGTGTTTTGCATTCTGGTAACTGGCACTCTTACTGGGTCTCTTTAGGCTCCCTCTAACCCTAGATACTCCTGCAAGGCATGCCGTTCCCTGCTGTGCATTACTTGTTCTCCTCATGTGTCTTCCTTTGTAGTGACCCCCCCCCCCCGTGCGCCCTAGTTGTATGCCACAGGGCTGTGTCTCTCTCTCTTACCTCAGGCCCTTCTCATTCCTCCTACCTCCTTTGCACCCTCTATGGTGCTCGTTGTTTCTCCCATCTTCTCTATCTGCTACTCTATCTCATATCCTATCCCTCTCACTAAGTCTGGAAGGAAGAAGTTCAAGAGGGACATCCTGGTTGCCAACCTTGGCCTCCCTATCGCTGATACCTACATCAGTGCTTCCTCCAGACAGACCCTTACTGACATCCTTTGTCGTTCCCTCTCCAGGCCTATGGACCCCTCATATGGTCTGTGCTCTCTCCCCTTTTTCCTCTTCTCCAATTAATGGTGGCACTCGGGGGGAGGCCCTCCTGGCTCCCTTCCACTCCTCCAAGACCATCATTAATGTCTATCTGAATGGCACTGTCTTGGTCCAGGGCCGTCAGCCCAACCTCCTCCTTTTCGATAGGCGTTTCCCACGTCTTATCAACTTCCTTCTTTCTCGTGCTATTCCTACCTACACTTAACCGACTCCTCTGTCACCTCCCTCTTCTGCCATCTCTCTGGCACCCTCCTCATCTACTCTGGCTACTATGCCACCCTTTTCCTCTGCCACCTCTCTGGCACCCTCTCCAACCTCTGTCTACTCTGCCATCTCCTTCTTCCTCCTCTGCCCACTCTTGGGCCCCTCTACCACCTCTGCAGGGTGTACATCATGCCTGTACCCGCCCCTCACGGTAATCCTTCAAATGTGGCAATCTGCTCCACGTCGCTACTCTCCACTCTCGCTCTGCTGTCAAACACTCCTCCGACATCTGCCGACTCCTCGAAGAACTTGATCGGGATGTCCTCGGTCTCACCGAGACATGGTTCACAGCCAGCTGTCACAAGTTTTGACACTCTCCTCCCTGTTTGCTACAAGATCCTCTCTGAACCCAGAACTAACCGTGCAGGAGGTGGAGTAGCCCTGATCTTCCCGGAGTGGATCCCTGCCTCTTTCATTCCTATGCAGACCTACTCCTCCTTTGAATGCATGGTCTGCAGGTTCTCTATTTCTCCTGGCCTCTCTCTTACTGTGGCTACGACTTACAGACCACCTGGCCAGGTCGCCTTCTTCCTCCCTGAGTTGGCAGAATTTTCCTCCTTTCTCCTTGCCTCCAACTCTCAACTTTTCCTTCTCGGAGACCTCAACATCCACCTGGATCCTTCTAACCCACCTCGGGGCTCTTTTGCAATCTCTGTGACTCTCTCTTTCAGTTTTACCCGCCGGCCTGACCCACGCTGCCGGGCACACCCTGGATGTTCTCATCTCTTCGGACATCCCCCTCTCACCACTCCTCTCTCCTGGACTGACCACTTTCTTCTCTCCTCCCACCTGATGCTCTGTCCTCCAGGTGAAGCCAACCCTGCACTGCCACCCACCTTCTCAGTCATCTGGGCCAAGAAGCATGTGTCAGTGGAGGCCTTCGCTGCCACTTTCTCTCCTCCTCCTACGCCTGCGACTGACTCACACTCTGGCCCAGCCCTCTCTAACCTGCATCTCTCTATCTCTTAAAACTCTTGATGTCCTTGCCCCTGTCATGAGGATCTGTTTGAAGCCCACCTCCAACTGCATTTCTTGGTATCTGTATGGTGGCTGAGAGGAAGTGGAGGGCATCGGGTGCATCCTCAGACAAACTGGCCTGCCGCCTCCTCTAAAAGCAATACAGACTCTCTGTCCTGTCCAAGAAGAGAGCCTACATCCAAGCCCGCGTCTCTGCGGCCTCTAACAACATGGCTGAACTCTTCAAAATCTGCAAGGAGCTGGCCAACCCTGCTGCAGTCACCACCTCTCCTTTTCCCTCCCAGGCCCTTTGCACGGCACTGGCTTCTTACTTCACCACTTAAACTCTGGACATCCTGTCCTCTCTCTCCTCTTCTTCACCCTCTCTCCTGGCTGCCTCTCCCTCTCCTCTTCCTTTCTCCTCTTTCCCTGTAGTCACTCCTGACGATGTTTCTAGAGAAGTCCGATCCATGAAAGTATCGTCCAAGCAGGTGCTCCCCTGCTCCTACCGAACCATCAAGGACCACCCAGCCCAGCCCTGGCCTATTTCTGCAATCACCCTTTTGCCACTGGAACTTCCCCTCTGCCATACGCACTCCCTTGTGAACCCCCTCCTTAAGAAGTCTTCTGCCGATCCTTCCTCTCTGGAAAACTACTTTCCAATCTCTATCATTCCTTTCCTGGGCAAACTCCTGGAAAAGCTAGCCATTTCCCAGCTTACTCTCCATACTGAATCTGTTGGCTGTCTCCATAACCATCAGTCTGGCTTTAGAGCAGCCAGAAGCGTGGAAACTGCTCTCCTGAACACGAGTCAAGACCTGCTCTCTAATCTCGACTCTAGCCTTCCTTCTGTCCTCATCCTCTTGAACTTTCCTCTGCTTTTGACACGGTCAACCACGCCATCCTGATCTATCATCTCTGTGACAACCTGGGCATTATGAATCAGGCCCTAGCTTGGTTGACCTCCTTCCTCTCCTATCGACCCTCCCAGGTCCAACTGGGGACCTTTCTCTCTACCACCTCTCTCTCCAGATGTGGTGTTCCCTAGGGCTCTAACCTCTCACCCTGGCTCTTTAACCTTTACTTGGCACCTCTGGCCCACCTCAGCTCTACATTCTCTCCTAACTTTGTGTTATGCAGGTGACACTCGGCTCTCCTTCAGGCTCCCCTCTGCCTCCTCTCCTCTCTTGCTCATTCCTAACTGTCTATCCGCAATTCAGGAATGTTGTGCCTCCAACGATTTCTGCCTTAATGCCAGTAAGACCGATATCCTTCTCATTGGGATCCCGGGTCATGCTTTGCCTCGTTCACTCTGGCCACCCTCCTTGACCCTCTACCTATGCCTTCCTGCGAGGCAAAACACCTTGGTGGCATCTTCCACCCCACCCTCTTCACTTCACAGTCCTCTCTAAGAAGTCCCACTACCAGCTGCACCTCCTCAGAGGTATTCTTAATGTTCTCACTTCCCCCCAGAAGCTCACCATCTCCAGAGCCCTGGTTCTCTCTAGGCTGGAATACTGCAACAGCCTCTTTCTAAATCTTCCTGCCTCTACTCTTTGCCCAATGCAGCTAATCCAGAACAGGACTGCGAGACTTGTCCTTGTCCTCAAGCCCAGGGATCGTATCTCTCCAGCCCTGAAATCTCTCCACTGCCTCCCAAGTCCAAGACTCTCTGCATTGTCCTCAAGGCTTTCTGGGGCCGGGGACCACACTATATCAAAATCTCTCTTCCTGAGCACTTTCCTACTCGAGCCCTCTGCTCATCCGCCACCTCTCTCAAACTTGAGCAGGACCACCTGCTGTTCTGGAAGCAACTCAAGACCTTCCTTTTCGCTACTGCTTTCTCTCTCTCTGTCCTGCTGATAACATGTTCTTGACTGCTGCACTAACTGGTTACCTGGCCTCCCTCTGAACCTTATGGGGGCCAGGCTCCTTCACTACCAGAAGCCCCAAGAACTGCCTCTGGGCCTACAACGCACTAGAGGCTGTATCTGCAACCCTACAGTCCCCTGCCTCCTTGCACTTACGT
Source organism: Ambystoma mexicanum (assembly GCF_040938575.1). Taxonomy (NCBI): domain Eukaryota; kingdom Metazoa; phylum Chordata; class Amphibia; order Caudata; family Ambystomatidae; genus Ambystoma; species Ambystoma mexicanum. Next base: position 45,440,266 of record NC_090922.1, read on the forward strand.
GTAACTGGCAACCCTGGCGGCACTTACTTGAGCTTTGTCTATTGCACTCTCCCCTTCACTCCCCCTGGTTTTTCTCCTCTCCTGTCCCCTTACACTGGCACGATCTGAATGACACAAGGCCTAGTAAGATTGTTTGTTTTGTTCCCCTTTGTTCTCCCCTTCCTTGTCTTGTCGTGCCTAGAAACACTTGTGTACAGGTATGTTATAAATGACTTATCATATCATATAGCGGTCTTGCCAAGTGCCTTAAAGATCCAGAATGGACTGCCTTTATAAGGAGCTTCCATGTAATCTTAAGAAACTTGGGCACTAGCACCCATTGATTTGCAGGGTAATCAATTTTATTGAGTAGTCGCCAAACAATGTCCTAAATGAAGGACGTATGGTGGTCTTCTAATCTGGATAGACATAACATTGAACTGGGAGGTGACAGTCACAGAAATAGGTCTCTCTGGCCTTCAACACCTGACAATTCGAGTTAATGAAGATGTGGAATTGTTGTTTAATGTCTATAACAAACCAGCAGGAAATGGAGGCATGGGTATAATGGAAAGCCTGCCCACTCAAGGGGAAGAGAGGTGCCACCATAAGGGCCACAATGTTGTTATTCTGGTTGAGGGTGATCTTAATTTACAGATCCAACCTTTAAGACAGGTAGAAGTAATCTGGGAAGATCAGGACTTGGCATGGGATATCCCAAATGTGAAAGCTAACCCCCCAAATAGAGTTATCACCGCATGCTGGAAACAGCCAGGCTTTTATTTGATTCGAACTTCAGGGCCTGTAATGGCAGATTTACTAAAGATCAATCTGCCAAATATACAATTAAGGGCTGCAATGGTCTGTCAATAATTGATTACATATCAATATCAGGGAAAGATTGGGACAAGGTTCAAGAATTTGAAATTAGATCAGGCAGTGATCACAGTCCTCTCAGCCTAAAGGTCTCTTTAAATAGCCCAAGACGGGGAGGTGCCAGCACTGAGATTAGGTCGCATGAAATTGCCCTCTCAGGACATGCCGGAAGGCTGTAAAATGCTTGAAGATAATAGAGACAGACTTAAACGCAAGAACGCAAGTATGTATGGGGAGATTCAGGACCGCGTAGGGATCATCTGCAATGAATAACGCCCCAATACTGAATTCTTGTCTGAATTTCAGGTTCTTAAGGACAAATTAGAACTATTTTTCACCCGACCGAGCCACCTCATGAAGAAGAGAGCAATTACTAAAAGCGGCTAGTATGACACTGAATGTCGCCAAGCAAAAAAAGAAGATTGTTGAAAATGTTAAAGGGGCTGTAAGGTGAATAAGCCCTAAATTATACCCTTGAGGCTGGAATATAAAAAACTGGTGTCTAAGAAAAAGAAGGAATTTGCTGCCAATCAGTGGAGCAAGTTGGATACAGCCAGTCTCGAGTGAGATAATGTCCTTTTCTGGAAGTTGGTGTCTTCCAAAGACCGGGGGATGATCAAGATCTAATTAGCAGTATTACGGGAGGGGATTGGTGGTCCACCTTCAGCAGCTTGTATAAAGATCCGGTCCAAGACCACTACATGGCTAGGCTTCATATAGAACCCCCACCTTTTGATATTGATATTTTATTTCTATCGCGCTCATACACAAGTGTTTCAGAGCACGAAATGGGTGGATTCCAGATTAGTGTCAAAGTAAGATTAGTGTCAACGTAAGGGATGTTGAAAAAGCCATACAATCACAAAATAATTGTAAGGCAGCGGGCTGAATTTTGTTCCATCTGATTTATATAAAGATGAAACATCTGGGCACCCGTCCTGTGCAAAATCTTCAATGCCATAATCAGGTTGGGAAAAGTACCTTGTTCCTGGCAATGGGCCTTGCCAGTTTGAATATACAAAAAAGAGGGTGATTTTCACAATCGAATGTCTGCCCGATTTCCTTACTCGACAGGTCAGGAAAAAATTTGGAAAAATGATTTAAAACTTATTTCAGGAGTGGGTAGACAATAACCATATTACCAATCTACAGGCAGGATTCCAGGGGAATAAGGAAACTGTGGACCAATGCTTTATTTTGTTCCTTCTAATACAGAAATACATAATGTTACAGAAGGTCAAACAATATGCTGTCTTTTTAGATCTAAGAACTGCATTTGACAGTGTCTCAAGAAAGCTCTTATGGCAAATTCTGTATGAAAGAAAGGCCCCAGCCCCACTGATTTCATTAGCACAACAGCTCTACACTAGGAAACTGCGGAAATGAAGTAACGCCTTGGGGGGAATTAACATCGCCCTTAGCCGTAGAAAAGGGAGTAAGACATGGATGTGTGATTGCCCCGATTTTATTCTGTGTTAACGTTCAAGAGGCAATCGATGCATTAACAGAGGGCTGTTTGGACTGCCCTAAGTTGGTCAAGGAAAGGTATCAACCCTTTGTTATTCCAATGATGTCATGATCCTGGCAACCTTACCCCAAGGTCTGAGAACCTCCCTAAATGTCTTCAAAGCCAAATGTAAAGAACTTGAATTGGTGGTAAATATAGAGGACGACAGAAGTGATGGTTTTCAGACCAAAATGCTCCAAATTCTTCTCTGTATCATTGGAAATAGAGAGCACCATACTTGAGCAAGTGAGGTGGTTTGACTACCTAGGTATTTGGTTCCAAGAAAATGGGGAATGGGCAACACAGATTGAGAAGTCCAACTTAAATCTGAGTAAATACAGCAGTGCAGTCAAGTCCTATTTTTACAAGCTTGGTAGCGATGCAGTCTCCCCAGCTTTAATTTTGCTCAATAAACAGGCCATACCAGCGTCAACATATGGGGCGGAAATCTGGAGCTGTGGAAATATATGGTCACTGGATGTCACAGAATCTAAATTTAAAAAAAAATGTTGATGCTCCCCTTGAGTGCCCCCTCAGAGTGTGTGCGCATGAAGCGAGATGTCATGCCAGTATGTGACACTATCTCATTGAAAACAATATTGTATTGGCTAAGGCTGTGGCACACGGAGGGCCTTGAGTTGGAAAGGGAAGGTTTGGTTGAACTGATGTCAATGGAGGGGGCAAGGGGCTTATTTGGGTGGGACACATAAAGGACACCCTATTTACTATGGGTGAATATATCCTATGGGAGACTCCCCTAAGTGTAAATGACCAGATCCGCCCTAGAATCAAACAAAATTTGTATGTGACATCCAGGAGTCGCCTGGTCGAAGCAGCATACAGATTACAGTCAGGTCCGGAGTAATTCTTACACAAATCAGTGCTCATTTTTGAAAGCTATCTAGACCAGATTAGCCAACCGTTTCAAAGGGCAATGTATCTACGGTTTAGGCTGGGGATACTTCCCCTGGTTCCACTCACTAAATTATGGCAACTTAATTTTGTGGTGCCACATATGAGTCAGTTACCCATTTCCTCATGATTTGTCCAAAGTCCCTTAAGCTCTGATGATTGTATCTATGCACAATTTGTATTACAGAAGGGTTTCGCCAGACCAGTGAGGCATTAATCTTCTGCAAACTGTCTACTCGCTTCCATGTGGTATTTGCCACTTCACATTACATCTTCAGAAGTTGGAAACAGACCTAGGAGACAGAAGTGTATAAATGATAGACCAGAATAACCTTAAAATTCTTGTATGCACTTTACATTTCTTATTTTTGTCATCAAAGAGATCCAGGGGAAGGATAAAGCAGCGGGTTTATTAAAATTCTCATTCGATGGACAGCACAGAGCTCCCCCGCAAGCGAAATCCAACGGTTCACATACCAGGTGAGTGGCTTTCTCACTCTCCAAACTGGGTGCTGCACTCACTGTATCACGTTACTCACAAAGTCAGCAGGGCCTCCTCCGTAATTAATCTTGCTGAATCTTGCTGTTTGTTAATGGCTTTCAAACTGAAAGTTAGCTGTCAGCAGGCTGCTGTACCCTTAACCTGGGTGTCTCTGGGGCAGATAGGACACACTCGGAGGGCAGCAACTTTGGGCTGGGTAGCTCTGCTCAGCACCTCACAAGTTAACAACCTTTCGAATGGATTGTGTCCTCCCACGTGTTCCTCATCTTAGATATTCAATATCTTCAGCTTTGCTGCTTTGAAAAAAAAGAAATCTCCACCAGAGGGCGCTGTGCTTGATTTTGCGGTGTCGATGTCCCTCAGAGGCAGCCGTCGAATGTCGACATCATCCGTAGTATAAATGGCTCGAGCCGCGCCTGTTGGCTTCAGTTCTGTTTTTCCGATAGCTTTCGCTTTGTATCAAGAAAATGGCGCTTCAGTTCTTCGAACTATGTCTTCTTCCTCGAATCATTCCACGCGTAAAACTGGCTTAAAAAAATGGCAGAAATGCAGGAAGAAGATGTCGATTACCGATCCCTATTGAAATTTCCTCTTGTGCTTGGGTCCGGACCATCGAGTGGACGAGTGCGGTTCCTGTCAGGCAATGACCAGCAAAGCCCTCAAGGAACATAGAGGGAAACTGGTGGTGGGGGAGGAATCCTCAAAGTCTTCTTTGAGAAGAAAGAAAGACTTGGATGAGTCAAGTGACAAACGTCACAAATAGAAGAAATCAAGGTCGAGGAGTCCATCTAGGAAGTTGTCGTCTTCAAAAGAAAATCAAAGAAAAGGTGACACCGATCTCCCCCTCCCTCTTCTCCAACGTTATCAGAAGCTGAGGTTATCACCTGCCCTTCTAAATATGATTCCCCTAAAAAGTGGGAGGTCTTCAGAGCCTCAATGATGAAAATCTTTGAGAATGTGGCCCAGACCCCGTCAAAGAAATCTAGTGAAGACCATGCCGCTGCTCATACTAAACGTGACAGAGGGAGATCAAAGACAAAAAGATTCAAATCCGGTGGGAAATTGTCGAGGGAAACCTCTCCGACGCCTCATAAAAAACGCCTACCAGTGCATAAACCGGAGGCAATACTCGACAAAATTGTGTCGAATACCCAACTGCCATTAAAGTCTATATCGAAGGCCTCTAACGAAGGCGACAGGGCCAAAGGCGTCGACAGTCCACTGGAAGAGTTTTTCATCGAGTACTCCCTCGATGTTGTCGAGGGATCCTTCAACAGTGTTGAAGGCTCCTTCGACAGTGTCGAGAGCTCCTTCGACAGTGTCGAAGGCTGTGTCGATAACATCAACACCATTGACGCCTTTGTGGAGGGCATCGTTAATTCTGATACCCAAATCGATCCCTTTATCGAAGCCAAGGTCTATGCCACCGGAGAAGAGTTTCATCCAGAAACTAGACAGGATTTTTTCAAATCCATGTCTTTCATTTATGAGGAGCAATCGTCTGAGGAGGACATTTCACCTGCTGGTGTTACGTTTGGAACAAGAGAAGTTCCTGAGGAGTTAATTGACGCTCATTCTAAAATGGCTGACCTATATGAGTGTCTGCAGACAGCAAGTGGTCTGGTGATGACTTCATGGGAAACCCCTGAGTCGGCTCCGTCAGTAAATAAAAAATGTGAGTAAATACAGGCCCTGTTCTTCGGACCCTGAATATTTAATAAAGCATCCATCACCTGAGAGTTTAGTGGTCCAGGCGGCCACATCCACTAGGAATTCTGCATACCTTACAATTCCCCCAGATAGGGATGACAAAAAAAGTTGATGCATGGTCTCGTAAGATTTTTTCTTAGGGAAGCATGGCATTAAAATCAACTATTATGACTTGCACCCTTGCAAGATTCGCATACACCATGTGGGATTGTATGACAGCGGCAGCTGAACATATTCCTGATGGCGAGGAGCGTGAAGGGTTCCTTGCGATTGTAAGAGATGGAAAGGAATCTATTGGGGAATGCCTTCAATCAGGTCTGGACAATGCTGACAGTATCAGTAGGTCCATGGCATCTAGCGCAGTGCTACGCAGATTTGCATGGCTGAGAAAGTCTGGGTTTGCACCAGATGTACAGGCCAGACTTTTCAATATGCCATTTGACGGCTTAAGGTTGTTCGGCAGCAAGGCGGATGAAAGTTTGGAGATGCTGCAGACCTCTAATGCGGCAGCTAAATCTCTTAGTGCCTCCATACGACAACCTCAACAACGCCCCTACACAGGCTCATCTTCCTAGAGGGGTCGTCCTTTTCGTTTTTATTCCTCGTTTGGAAGGGGAAGAGGACAGAGCAGTGAAAGAGGACAAAGGAAATTTCCTCAGGAGCGAGGAAAAGGTGCTAGATTAGCCCCAGCAGCAGCATCTGTCTCCTCAGCTGCTGCTGCAAAATCACTCTGAGGTTTTGAACCACAAGACCCCGGTGGGAGGCAGGATCTCTCAGCATATGAACGAATGGCGGGGTATTACTTCAGATGCTTGGGCACTAGAAACAGTGGCCCAGGGTAACTGCCTTCCATTTCAGAAGAATCCTCAGGATCACCCTCAGGGATACAACTCTGTCAAAATTCCAGATCCGCTCCTGTTGTAGGAAACAACCCTGCTAGAGAAAGGTGCAATAGAACATGTACCGGTAGCAGAACAAGGGTTGGTATTCCCCATACTTCCTAATTCCAAAAAAGGACAGAGGATTGAGACCCATCTTGGACTTAATAAACTGGAACAAGTTCCTCAGGAAGGACAAGTTCAAGATGGTTACCCTTTCTCAGATCCTTCAGGCTCTCCAGCTCCAAGACTGGTTGGTATCATTGGACCTTCAGGATGCTTTCTTTCATGTGCCAATCCATATCAAGCACAGAAAGTGCCTGAGGTTCGCGATTGGCAATTCTCATTATCAGTTTTGAATTCTGCCATTCAGGTTGACCTCCGCATGAGGGGTTTCACCAAGCTGATGGCTGTGGTGGCAGCGAGTCTCAGGAGAGGGGGGATTCACATCTACCCTTACCTGTACGATTGGTTGATCAGGGCAAGTTCACACGAACGAGCCCAGGAACATTTGACCATGACCTGCCACTTCTTGCATAGACTGGGCTTCTCCCTCAATTACAAGAAGTCACAAATGATTCCACTCCAAAAGCTCCAATTCATCGGAGCAGTCCTGGATACTTCCTCTGTCAAAGCCTCACCTCTTGAGGAGAGAGCTCACCACATTCTGTAGATGGTAACAAAGATTCAGAATGCCCAACATCTGCCAACCTTCGATTTTCTGAGGTTGCTTGGCCTCATGGCACCCACATTTTTCTGGTGCAAGAGACCAGATTGAGAATGTGATTCCCTGCAATGGGCCCTCAGGACTCAAAATGGTCCCAATTTTCAGGGAATATGTCAGATCTTCTGCAAGTCCCGACCAGAGTGGCTCAAGATCTTCTATGGTGGGCTTGCAAAGAAAATTTGCTCAAGGGAGAATCTTTTTGGCAACCATGGCCGGAGATAACAGTAGTGACGGACGCCTCGCTCATGGGGTGGGGAGCTCATACCAACGATCTGACAATCAGCGGTCGTTGGTCTCCATCAGAGTCCAAACTACACATCAACCTTTTGGAGCTGAGGGCAATCAGACTAGCGCTGAAGGTCTTTCTGCCCTCTCTACAGGGAAAGAATGTCCTGATAATGACGGACAACATAGTGTCCGTGTACTACCTCAACAAGAGAGGAGGAGTAGGGTCACTACCACTGTGCAGAGAGGCAATGCAGCTCTGGTTCTGGGCAATGCAAGAAGGAATCTCTCTGTCGGCAGTTCACCTAGCCGGAGAGCAGAACACGGCGGTGGTCGCTCTGAGCAGGCAGAGCACAGTGTCCCACGAGTGGGAACCAGCCCAGAAAGTCCTTCAAGTGATCTTCACCCTTTGGGAACCCCTAAAGTGGATCTCTTCGCGACCAGTGTCAACAGGAAATGCGATCAGTACTGCTCAATAGAATTTCCCCCAAGAGGAGCTCTAGGGGACGCGTTCGCAGTAGACTGGGAATTTCCACTCCTGTACGTGTTTCCTCCAGTCCCCGTGATTCCTTATGTAATCGGGAGGTTAAGAAAGTTCAGGAAAACCATGATCCTAATTCCCCCGGATTGGGCCAGGAGGACGTGGTACCCGGAACATCTGGACATGTCCATCTGCCCTACAATACGTCCTCCACAAAGAGAGGATCTTCTCTCGCAAGAGGAAGGTCGGGTTCTCCATCCAGAGGTCAAGACACTCTGCCTTCACGCATGGTTTCTGAGAGGTTGAGATATAAGGATTGGGACCTTCCAGATGACGTAATGGAGATTTTGCTTTCGGCCAGAAGGCCAGCAACTAAATCCTTGTACCGGTGTCGTTGGAACAAGTTCAGTAACTGGTGCAGGGATAAGAATGTGGATCCATTCCAATGTAATATTCCTACAGTACTATCTTTCCTTTTACACTCAACCAATTTGGGTCTCCAAGTTGGCACAATAAAAGGATACTTGGTGGCGCTATCTATTTTTAAGCACTCCTCAGAAGAAGTGTCTTATTTCAAAATGCCCGTAATTGTGCCGTTTCTGTAGGGGCTCGCTAATGTGTACTCTCCAATACCCTTTCAGGTACCTGTGTGGGATTTAAATTTAGTTTTAAAATTTCTCACATGTATTCCATTTCAACCTTTACATTCTTGCCCACTAAGGCGCCTTACTTTAAAAACAATACTTCTAGTGGCAATTACATCAGCCCGCAGGGTGAGTGAGTTGCAGGTGCTTTCTAGTAAGCCACCTCACACCATTTTTCATAAAGTTATTCTTAGTTTTCTGACCCTGAGGAACTTTTTAGAGATATCATAGGCTTGTACCTGCGCAACCTAATTTAGTTTGTTTTTGTGATTTCTTTCCTTTTTAGAATTTTTCACTTCTTAGTTTGTTATTTTGTCGCATGAGTGTAGGTCACTACGGAAACATTGAGTCCCTCTACTCCGTCTGTAAATTTGTGAGAAAAAATGCAACTGTGCCTGCACTTGTTTGCGCCAAGATAGATAGTTAGCGTGTGTCCTTTGCTTGTAAATCACAATTCCAAAATCCGTTGTATTTCAAAAAAGAGTTTTTTTTATTTTTGTTTCGTATTTCCAGCCCCTTTTGGATGACACGTGTTTTTTAAACTCATGTAAGAAATCCATGTTGGTTTTCACAAAAAGAAAGAGAAAAAAATGTGACCTTATTTGTGTTTTAACCACATACCCTATATTACAAAAACATTTCACCTCATGCATTTTAATGAGCCAGACTATTACTATATGCCACTAAATCAGAGCAATAGATGGTGGGAAGGGAATTAGGATGATCCTACTGATTACATCTCCACCTGATTTGATGTGTTGCTTGTAGATAACACTTCTGTTAAATAGTGTGATTACCATCATTATGTTACACAGAGGATTGCATACATCACCTCTTACCCTTTACTGTGTATAGCGTTGAGGTTCCCACAAAGAATATTATTCTTGTTTTAAGGATTAGCTTTAATTCTTGGTTTCAATCCCACCTGCACAAAGAAATGTACATCCATGTATATTTGTGTATGGCTTGCAAAAAACAGTCCCCACATTAACATGCCGATTTCCTGTAATCATGGCTGTAAGCACTAATTACGTATGCTTGTCACTTTCTAAAACGAAACTCAATGTCCTATGCATAGGACCATGAAACGTATTCAATAATATGCAGCGTGTGGCGTGCTAACCCATTTAACACATAACGTTAGTTAATTTCGTGTTAAAACAGTCGTACTTTCTCCAGCATGGGGTCTGGCATGGATTCACATGCTCATGAATATTCTCAGTCGTCAGGCTGGGAATCCTCGGTAAAGAGAAAATCAGTATCAGTTTCGTTTCTGATCTGTCTTTCTTAGTAGTAACCAATCTCTGGGTCATACTGCCCCCAGCCAATGACTGCCCTCTCCCTAAGCCCCGCCTCTGGCAGCCATCCTCAGATTTTTACCGCATGCTCAAGTGTTGGGAGTCCTCGTGTTTAGCTCTCGAGTTTTTTACTGCGTTTTCATGCTTTTTCAGGAGATTTTCTCATTTTTTCGGTTTAATCGAGCCTCAAGCTCCACCGTTTCTACTTCCGATAACGGGGACCCGTTTCGGAATTCTTCTAGGCCCCTCAAGGGTGAAGTTTTCGTCGAGTTTACACTTCTTGGAGGATTCCGGAAGATCTGCGGCCTACCTCAACGGACATGGCCCAGGACAAAGGGAGCTTGACGCCCGGATCCAACCCGTTCAGGAACTGCCCTGGATGCGGATTATATAACGTTTTCAAGGAGGACGAGCATTCGCGATGTCTCTACTGCCTCCATGGGGACAAGACGCACGTGGAGAAGGATTGTGCGTTCTACAAGAACCTTTCGGAACGGACCAAACAAGATCGTTGTTCCCGCCTCGCCACCTGGCTGGAGAAGGGAACAGCAAGTGAGGAGGCGAAGAAGATGTCTGAGCGGGCTTCTAAGTCTTTTGAGGGCGCCCCGGCGACGGGGGCCCAACAGAAGGCCAAGCACCGCGAGTCTGCGGGCTCCGGGAGCGCCGAAAGGTCGGGCTCTTCGGTTGCCAAGCAGGGCGCTACTTCCCCGGCACGTTCGACCACGAGCCAGCGCTCTGGTTCGGGGAAGAGGAAGTCCGAGAACCTGGGTAGGCCGCTGGAGCGGACCCGGTCGATCTCGAAGGGGGAGCGAGGCGTTGACCCTCCCCCCAAGGCGAAGGCCCAGGACGCACCTAAGGTGGTGAGCGCCTTGATCCACCCGGCTAAGGCCTCTACCGGTGGTCTCTGCGACCCTGGCGGAGCCGGCTGAGACTATGCCAATGGAAACGGCCTCTGGGCCCAGAGTATCCCTGCCGCCGCGGAGGGAATCCTCTTTCCAGCGCACCGCTAAGACCCCTGCGAAGCCCCCGGCTGAAAAAGAGGGGGGGGGCGGTGGGCGTTACAGGCTCGGAATCAGCCTCTGAGGAGGAACTGGTGGAGACCGAGAGGGGCCTCAAAGAAAGGTCCATAGGCCTCAAGGAGAGGTTCATAAACCTCAACGAGAGGTTCGAGAAGGTTCGATCCCAGGGGACGGTCCCTGCTGACGTGATCGAAGATAGCGACGAGGACGACGAACAGGGCCCAGTGGAGCGGCCATCCCGTTCGTCGCAGCCATTGCCCGAGCCCCAGGATAGCTCGGCGGCCATTTTGTTGGCAATCCAATCCTTATGTACCGAGTTAAGGACGAGATTACCACGGACCCCGACGGTGGATCCAGAACCAGGCCGTTGGGAAACCCTCCGAACAAGCGGAGGAGAGTCCGCCCTTCGTGCCCGCGAGACCGGTGGACCCCTCATCCCCCTCGCCAGGAGAGGATACGTCGACAGATATGGGGACGGACGAGGACGGCGGCGGCGGCGATTGACACAGCAGACATCCCGTCGTCACCCGCCCTGCAGGCGTCCCCAGCCGACACGGTTGGCTCTTTCCACGCCATGATAACCAGGGCATCCGAGCTCTTCCAGCTCTGCCCTGAAGAACAGAAAAAGGAGGGGTTTCTGTACCAACGACGAGAGGCTAAGAGGAAGTCGGTCCTCGCGGTGCCTTTACTCAACGACATCTGGGACGAGGGGCTTGCTGTCCTCAAGAACCCTGCCACGACACCCGCCAAGAGGGACAGGTACGAGAAGAAGTACCGAGTCCCCGATGCCGCCCACTTGTGCCTCAGGGCCCAGCCCACGCTGGACTCGGTCGTCTCGGCAGCGGCTAAGAAGAAGGCAGCGGGTGCGGCGGCCTCAACTTCCACTTCCCCACCGGACAGCGAGGGTAAGAAGTTGGACTCTATGGGACGACGAGTCATCTCGGCGACGACGATTAAGGCGGCCAATGCCTTAGCGATCGTGGCCCGCTACGACAGGGAGCTCTGGTTCAAGATAGCTCCCCTGCTAGATTTCCTGCCTGATGACAAAAGGGCAGAGGCCCTAGAAATTCTGCAGGAGGGTGAGGTGGCGTCGGATCATGCCATTACGGTGGCAACGGACATTGCCGATACCGGATTTCGCCAACTGGGCAACAGAGTTTGCCGCCGACGATGAGGATGGCTCAAGGCGACAGACTTTCGCCAGGACGTCCAGACCAGAGTGTTGGACATGCCGTTCGACGGCAACAACCTCTTTGGTAAGGCGGTGGATGAGTCTCTACAGGCCATCAAGACCGACTCGGAGACGTCCCGGGCACTTGGGGTGCTTCAGCAGCGACGGCCCTTTCGGAGATCTGGAGGCAGACAGGGTGCATCCAAAGGATCCAGCGGTGGCTCCTCCACCTACCGCCAGGCGGCCCGCTCCTCTTCCGAGAAGGCCTACAGAGGTCGCGGCAAGCAAGGGGGTTCCCGCCCTCGTCGCCAAGGAGGCCAAGGCGGCAAGACTGACCCGGCCGGGTGGTCGGGCCCCCACCGAAGCACCCATGTGGGTGGCCGACTGACGAAGTTCGTCAGGGTGTGGGAGTCCATCTCCACTGATCGTTGGGTGTTGGACACCCTGGCCAACGGGCACTCGCTGGAATTCCTAAAGAAGTGCCCTCGCATTCCTCCCGTGGCCAGGAAGGAGAATCACATCCCTCAACTGCTGTTGGAGGTAAAGGCGATGCTCAAGAAAGGTGCCATCGAGCTCGTCCCCAGGAGGCTCCGGGGCTCCGGAGTATACTCAAGGTACTTCCTCGTCAGGAAGAAGACAGGCGGTTGGCGCCCCATCCTAGACCTGCGTCGGTTAAATACATCAAGGCACAGAAATTCAGGATGGCCACCCTCCAGCACGTACTGGGACAGCTGGAGGAAGGCGACTTCCTATCGTCGCTGGACCTGGAGATTGCTTACTTCCACATCCCCATTCTAAAAAGGCACAGGAAGTTCCTCAGGTTCGTGGTTCAAGGACGCCACTACCAATTCAGAGCCCTACCGTTCGGATTAAAGTCGGCACCCAGGGTTTTCACCAAGTGCCTGGCACCAGTGGCGACGCGGCTGCGCCTGCAGGCGATCCACGTCTACCCCTACCTGAATGACTGGCTAATCCGGGCAAGGTCAAGGGAACTCGCCGTCGATCATACGGCGAGGACCGTCCGGTTGCTCACGGAGCTGGGGTTCTCCATCAACTACCCCAAATCCCACCTGGTTCCGTCGCAAGTAGCACTGTTTTTGGGGGCGAAGCTCGATACAGTGGAGCAATTGGCCTCCCCTTCAGAGGAGAGGACCAAAGCCATCCTGGGCAAGGTACGGCGACTGTTAGCCACGGACGTGGCCAGGGTGAGGTCCATCAAGTCCCTTCTCGGGATGATGTCCTCATGCATCAACCTTGTACCCCTTTGCAGACTTCGGATGCGTCCGCTACAGGAGTTCCTCGACGCCCGCTGGTTTCAGGCGGGGGGCTGCTTCGAGGACAGGATCCCCCTCGACGAGGAGTTCCGTCGGGCGATCCTATGGTGGGGCACCCGGGCTCACCTCACGACGGGCACAGACTTTCAAACCCCGGCGTTTCAGGAGACAGTGACTACGGACGCCTCTCTGGAGGGTTGGGGGCCCACACCGGAGATCTCCACGCAAGAGGCCTTTGGCTCCCGGAGTAGAGGTCTCTTCACATCAACATCTTGGAGCTCCGTGCAGTGTTTTGGGCGCTCAAGTCGTTCCTCCCGTCCCTCAAGGACAAAGTGGTGAGGATCATCCCCGACAACACCACCACGATGTTCTACATACGGAAGCAGGGAGGCACCAGATCCCCAGCCCTATCCAAGGAGGCCCAGGATCTGTGGCACTGGGCCGTCGCCCAGGGGATGTTTCTGGTTCCCTTCCACCTGGCAGGAATAAAAAACACCATCGCCGACTCACTCAGCAGGGAGCTGCGCTCATGCCACTAGTGGGAACTGCGCCAGGATCAAGTGGATCGACTCTTCCAACGATGGGGCAAACCCCAGAACGACCTGTTCGCGACGGCGACGAACTCCAAGTACCAGAGGTTCGCCAGCAGGTTCCCACAGCCGAGGAGCACGGGCGATGCTTTCTCGTTACCTTGGGACGGCCTGTTTCTATACGCGTTCCATCCATTGCTGTTGCTGCTCCGCCTCATCAGCCAGCTCAAGAAGTCCAGGTGCAGGATGATCCTCGTCGCACCAGCGTGGCCGAGGCAGGTCTGGTTCCCGGACCTTCTGGACTTGTCAACGTACCCGCCAGTCAGGCTGCCGGCGGACGCGGATCTTCACTCCAGAGAAGAAGGTGCCATTCTACACCACGACCCACAGTCGCTGAACTTGCAGGCCTGGCTCCTGCAGCGCTAGAGTTTGGAGGGTACGATATCCCGGCTGATTGCAGAGAGGTTCTTGCAAAGGCCAGGGCGTCCTCAACTCTCAAGTGTTACGGTCATAAATGGAAGAGGTTCTCTGTCTGGTGCCGTGCACAGAAGATTAACCCTCTGCGGATTACGGCCCCTCAAGTGCTGCCGTACTTACTGTCGCTGGCCAAAGCTGGACTGGCTCACGCCTCCATAAAAATACATCTGGCTGCCATCTCCCGATATACCAGGACTACGGGACGGGCGTCCATGTGGTCTCATCACCTGGTAAAGGAATTTATGAAGGGACTATTCCGTTCATTCCCGCCGGTGAAGGCTCCTGTCCCGCCCCAGCGTGGGAACTTAATGTGGTGCTGACCAGGCTCATGGGAGCCCCATTGGAGCCTATGCATTCGGCGCCCTTGAAGTTCCTGTCATGGAAGACAGCGTTCCTCGTGGCCATCACCTCTGCACGACGAGTGGGAGAGATTCAGGCCCTATCTTGCAAGCCTCCATGCTTGACTTTTCATGACACAAGGGTAGTGCTTAGGACGCACCCCTCCTTCATGCCCAAGGTGCCGTCGGACTTCCACCTCAACGAGCCCTTGGTGTTACCAGTTTTCTTCCCGTCGCCTTCGACGCCGGCCGAGAGGACTTTGCACTCGCTGGATGTAGCTAGAGCGCTGAAGTTCTACGTGGACCGCACAAATAGTTTTCGGAAGACGTCACAGCTATTCGTGAACTTTGGGTCTGTGAATCAAGGGAAGGCTCTCTCGAAGACTTCCATTTCCAGATGGCTCTCCGGCTGCATCATGCATTGTCACCGGTTGGCAAACCGACCGCTGCCCGGCCGTCCGAGAGCCCATTCGACCAGACCGATCGCTCCTACCACGGCGTTCCTCTCTGGTGTGCCCCTGCTGGACATCTGCAGGGCTGCTACGTGGAGGTCGACGCACACCTTCACAAGATTCTACTGCGCCGATCGGGACTCCAGGGAGGAGTCCAGGGTCGGCCAAGCAATGCTGCGCAACCTGTTCGCTTAAGGTGAGCCTGGTGAGGAGGTAAGAGATGCTTAATGTTGAGTTGTTCTATTGCTTAATGTTGAGCCTGTTGCCACCTCCCGTGGTTGTGCATGTGTACACTGCTATGTATTCTTTTATTCATGAGCATGTGAATCCATGCCAGACCCCATGCTGGAGAAGGAACAAGTTACTTAACTGTAACTGTTGTTCTCCAGCATGGGTCTGGCATGGATTCACATGCGAACCCTCCCACCTACCCCTCTGCGGCTCTTCACTTGGTCATACTGCCACTTGGCGTGCTACCAAATCTGAGGATGGCTGCCAGAGGCGGGGCTTAGGGAGAGTCATTGGCTGGGGGCAGTATGACCCAGAGATCAGTGATTGGTTACTACTAAGAAAGACAGATAAGAAATGGTTACTACTAAGAAAGACAGATAAGAAATGAAACTGATACTGATTTTTTCTTTACCGAGGATTCCCAGCCTGATGACAGGGAATATTCATGAGCATGTGACTCCATGCCAGACCCATGCTGGAGAACAACATTTACAGGTAAGTAACTTGTTCCATACTAGGTACAGAAATGATAACCCAAAATTGCGAAAGCCTGAAGTGGCAATGCGATGCTGCATGCTTTATCTTTATTAACAGAGTTCATTCTGTTTTAACTCGTATTGCTGTTTACAATCCGGAAATTGGGTTATTTCTCTTGTTCTACAGTGCAGGGAACAAGTAAGCCAAAGGGCCATGGTTTCCTGAATCAAATTAGACATTTTAAAAAGGGAAATAGAAACGTACCGACTAAACAGGTCCGTTTTCAGATGAACAAGGAACCAGACACCTCACAGAATATAGTCGGAGCAGAGGCAGGAGAGGATCAGGACGATCCAGGAAATCTAGACGGTCTAGACGCCTATTGGCATCTAACACGAGCAGCAGCACGAGAAGCAGCAAAGAAACAGAAATAAATAATCTTGTGATGAACATATCAAGCCAACCTTTAACAAAAGATGAAATCAGCTTAAGTATCATTTGCCCCGACAACTTTTTTTGAACCTATTGGCATACATATAGATCTCTTTAAATTCGTCCGAAAACTTAAATTGAAGAAGGTTTTTGCAACACAAGTAGACAATCGGAAACCAACTCCTGAAAGAAAGAACAGAAGTGATATAGCCATTGAAGAACTGGGTAACATTCACCTATTAAGATCCTTACAGGAACCCAATGACTATCCAATACACCAAACAATACAGGAGCTAGAGATACAACCGGCAACTTTAACCAGCAAGGAACTAAAATCCTACATTTTTACCACAATTGTCACCAGACTACATGGTGGATGCATTTTTCAAAGCAGTAACACACAATTTATACCAAGTGACAACTAAAACCAAACAAAGATGTAGAAATCTTCAAAATAACCTCACCCAGAAGGAAAGAATAGCAATACAAAATCTACAACTGAACAAAGATTTGGTCATAAAAGAAGCAGATAAGGGTGGAAATATTATTATAATGAATCGAGAAGATTACATCAAGATGGCTATCAACCACCTAGAGATTTCAAACTGTTACGAGAAACTGTCAACTAATCCAACCTTGAAAAGTCAAATAGATGGATGGTACCAGCAAGGATTAATTTCAGATGAAGAACAATTACACCTTTATGTAACCAAACCGGTAATTCCGACCATATATTTTCTTCCAAAAGTACATAAGACCTTTGATACCATCCCAGAAGGTTGGCCAATCATGAGTGGCATTGGATGAGCAACAGAACCATTGGCAGAATATATTGACAATGTGATAAAACCAGAAGTATGTAAAATCAAAGCGTACCTGAAGGACACTACTGCTGTTATCAAAATTCTGGAAGAAATACACTGGCAAGATACTTACCTTTTGGCAACCTGGAGCGTCAAGGCACTTTACACATCGATTGGACAACAACTGGTGCTAGAAGCAATGGATCATACCTTCAAGGACAAGTCTGCCTCACATTTAAATTATGTATGTATGCTGAAAGAAATGCTAATGGCCACATTGGAGAACATCTTTTTTGACAACCAATTTTTTCGACAAATCCGAGGGGTTGCCATGGGCGTAAAGTACGCCCCAGCCCTAGCTAATTTAGTAATGGGGATGTTTGAAGATTTGTTAATTTACCAGTTGCAAGTATACAAGAACAAGATAATAAAATGGTCAAGATACATAGACGATTTATTAATCATTTGCAATGGAACATCAGATGAACTAGAATCCTTTTTACATCGTCAATGAAAACCAATATGGTTTGGAATTTACTGGACAAAGCAGTCACTTAGAAATTGACTTTTTGGGTTTAACCATTTTTGTATCCGCTAATCAATTACATACTAAAACTTACAGGGGAAAAACAGAAGTAAATTCTACTCTTTTTGCAACCAGTTGCCACCACCAACCAGTCATTCAACACATCCCTAAAGGGGAGTTTATTCGTGCAAAACGAAATTGTACAGACCTGTCATCATTTGAGAAAGAATGTAATCTTCTGTCAAATCACTTCTCATTCAGAGGGTACCCTCAAAAAGCAATCAAAACTGCAAAAATCAAAGCTCAAAATATGACGAGACAATCGACATTGACCCAAAAGATCAAGGAAACACAACCAGATAACACGATCCAATTTATCACCACATATTGTGCAATCAATAAGGAAATCAAGAAAGTCCTCAAGAGAAATTGGTATCTATTGAAGCTAGATCCACATGTAGGCAAATGTATTGAAGACCATCCGACGATAGTGTACAGAAAAGCTAAAACTTTGAAAATGATGTGAAGCCCATCACTACTGCCAGAAAAAGTGGAGACGAGACCAACGACTTGGTTACACCAACCATTTTTAGGGTTTGGAAAGTGTGGTTTTTGCACTATGTGCAATTATGCAGTGCCAAACACAGATGCGTTCATAAACAAAAATGGGGTGAAAACTTGAATTAACCAACAAATAAACTGCAGTTCTAAATACGTTATCTACGCCATAATATGTGTTTGCAATCTAGTATAAATTGGAAGCACCATTTGTGAGTTAAGAACGAGAATTAGAGAGCACATTTCTGCAATTGGAAGCCAAGACAAGAACCTTCCACTGTCACACCATTGGCAAAACCATCATCAGTTACAGAACAAAAAGGACATCAGATTTGTGAGTCTCAAAAAGATCAAAATGGGTAAACGTGGAGGTGACCAAGAATTATGTCTGCGGCAGGAAGAAGCCAAACTTATCTGTCATTTTAAAACTGTGGAACAGGGGCTGAACTCAGACAATTAAATGGTTCACCTTCTATGATAAAATGGGCATATGTCTCAATTTTTACCTGTACTATGATTTGTAATCTATAACGTTTGTGTTTTACTATTCCAGTATAGATTTTTGAGGATATGCATTTTTGCAATGAAAAATTTGGAATTTTGGAGCAAAATCATGTGCAGATCAAATTTCAGGCAAAATAACTACAATAACCAGAATCCTTTACACCTTGGTGTCGACAGCGACAAGGATCTTTTTCCTATTCCTCCTCACTGGAACCCAAAAACACACGGGCAAATATACATTTCTCTACACTATATTTTACTATGGCTTGACAATTATATATGAAGACAAACATTGTCCCATAATTAATTCAATTTGGGAATAATGGGTTAATATTATCGAGGAGCAAAAACCAACTGTCTATTAAAAAGTGGAGTTGGAAAGGTGCAAAGATAACCCGACATATAGGGAAACACGGTGAGCCATCCCAAAATATGGCCGCCATGAATAGAAAGTGACAAGGGACTCAGGTACATTGGGGGATTCAGCAACACTCAGCTAGTCCCGAGTGAGAGGAAACCCGACGCTTGGAGCGTTAGCAGTGGAATTTTGAGGTAACTCCTTGAAGCTGGAGGGAAGCCCACCTCAAGGTACTGACATGCATTAGATCGTGCTATGAAAACAATCCAGTCTTGGGAAATGTAGAACAAGAGAAATAACACAATTTACGGATTGTAAACAGCAATATGCGTCAAAACAGAATGAACTCTGTTAATAAAGATAACGCATGCAACATCGCATTGCCGCTTCAGGCTTTCGCAATTTTGGGTTATAATTTCTGTACCTAGGATAGTACCACGCATGTTTTAACACGAAATTAACTAACGTTATGTGTAAAATGGGTTAGCACGCCACATGCTGCATATTATTGAATACGTGTCATGGTCCTATGCATAGGACATTGAGTTTCGTTTTAGAAAGTGACAAGCATACGTAATTAGTGCTTACAGCCATGATTACAGGAAATCGGCATGTTAATGTGGGGACTGTTTTTTGTAAGCCATACACAAATATACATGGATGTACATTTCTTTGTGCAGGTGGGATTGAACCCAAGAATTAAAGCTAATCCTTAAAACAAGAATAATATTCTTTGTGGGAACCTGAACGCTATACACAATAAAGGGTAAGAGGAGATGTATGCAATCGTCTGTGTAATGTAATGATGGTAATCACACTATTTAACAGAAGTGATATCTACAAGCAGCACATCAAATCTGATGGAGATGTAATCAGTAGGATCATCCTAATCCCCTTCCCACCACCTATTGCTCTGATTTAGTGGCATATAGTTATTGTCTGGCTCATTAAAATGCACAAGGTGAAATGTTTTTTGTAATATAGGGCATGTGGTTAAAACACAAATAAGGTCACATTTTTTTTCTTTCTTTTTGTGAAAATCAACATGGATTTCATATGAGTTTTAAAAATGTTGTGTTGTATATTTCTTTTTCCTCATTAATTAAATTAGCCCGGATTTGAAAAAGGCGCAGTTTATACGCCGAAACACGTGTCATCCAAAAGGGGCTGGAAATGTGAAACAAAAATAAAAAAACTCCTTTTTGAAATACAACAGATTTTGGAATTGTGATTTACAAGCAAAGGACACACGCTAACTATCTATCTTGGTGCAAACAAGTGCAGGCACAGTTGCATTTTTTCTCATAAAGTTATTCTTAGGGTTAAACCCTCCTTTCTGCCAAAAATTGTCTCTGACTTTCATCTGTCACAAAAAATAACACTACCTTCCTTTTATCCTCCTCATTATGCAAGTAAGGAGGAAGAAAGGTTACACAGACTGGATCCAAAAAGTGCTCTTAGTTTCTGTATATCCAGATTGGCTACATTTCGACAATGTGACCGACCAACTGTTTGTGGGATATACTGGACACAAATTTGGTTTAGCAGTAACAAAGCAAAAATTGTCCAGATGGATAATTTTGGCAATCACTGAATATTATAGGTTGTCTGGAAAAGATCCTCCAGATGGGCTAAGAGCTCATTGAACTAGGGGCATGACAACTGCAACAGCTCTTCAGAGTGGTGTCCCAGTGCAAGATATGTGTGCAGCAGCCACCTGGTCATCTATGCACACTTTTGTGAAGCATTACTCTCTAGATTCTGCATCATCACAAGGGAATCTCTTTGCAAAAGCTGTACTTCATACAGTCCATAATTAATATTTCTGGTACTCCCTCCTCCAAATTCATACTGCTTTTGGAGCCTATCTACGATGGGGAATACGTGGGAGGACACAATCCTTTCGAAGAGCAAGTTACTTACCAACTGTAACCTTCTTTCAATTGGATGTTCCTCCCATGTATTCCTCATCGACCCCCCCCCCCCCCAACCTACCCCGCAGTACTGTTTACGTGTCTTTACACTCAATGTTCCTTCAGAGCTTACGGTCTAAGGGGTAGCCCTTATCTACTCCTCATTTAAAAATATACGATAAAACAACTGAAGCCAACGTGCGCAGCTCGAGCCATTTATACTACCGATGACGATGTTCAACGGCTGCCTCCAAGGAACATAGTCGCCCTCTGGTGGAGAAAATGTGTTTTTTCCAAAGCAGCAAAGCTAAAGATAGTGAATATCTAAGATGAGGAATATGTGGGAGGAACATCCATTCGAAAGAACGTCACAGTTGGTAAGTAACTTTTTCTTCTGCCCAATAAAGACCTTTATCCTGAGCCCTGGTTTAAGTGGGCTGCTTCTCTTAATTTCTTGCTGGCACCCTTACAGCCAGGAGCTCTTCTGTAAAGCAGGTGGCCTGGGTGTACTTCTGTCTCTGCTACTTCAGCCAGGCCAGTCCCGAAGGCACTCTTAAAAGTTCAGCACTGCTTTTGTCTTACGCCCTGGGTGGTGGATTTACGCTTTTAGGGAAAGTGAGTCCACAGTCTTCCTTACTTCCTGCACCCCCTGCAGCAGGTAACTTCATTACTTCTTTCTTTTCTCCATCTTCTTCGGGTTTAGGCACTCCAGGGTCCAGCTACTGACCGCCTTGTTGCCAATAATATGATGATGTAAGGTCAGTAGATCAGGTAGGATGAAATGAATTTCTTTTATTCAGTTACATCCGTGGTATCCTCAGTAAGACTCAGTAGGACTCACTGGCTCCCACCACCCAGGCTCTCACCCTTCAACTGTCTCTCTATGGAAGCCTCTTCATGCATAAGCATTCTCATCCAGTTTACCGCTCTGCGCTGGTCGTCCGGCTCTCTGCACAGGCTCTGTCCCTTTCTCACCCGACTTGCTCCTCCCGTCCAACACAGACTGTTGCTGCGTTACCATTAGCAGCTTAGTAAAGCCCTGCACCACACATTTGGTGCGTGTACTACCCCTGATGCTGCCAGCGTGGTACAGACATGTCACCATGTATATATTATTTGAAAGTGTATCAAGGGTGGTGTATTTCATTGTGTGCGTCTTTAATTTTTTTCATTTTTTTAAGGTTATTATTTTAATTTAAAAACCCCTTTTATTTGTTTTGGTTGAAATTCAACCTTTCAAATGTAGACATTCACATAACAAGTCTTATTACATTCCTGTTGAATACATCATCATGAAGAACATCATTTGATTACGTCAGTGATGCATTAAAAACAGGCAAAAAGGAAACGGAGGTCCTTCAAATGCAATTAGATAGATATTGACAAGGATACAAATAAAAGTAAATTAAAATATCATATACCCAATTACAATCATAGACAGGGTACTACAAAAAGTAGATTAACATATTCTCAATTCCAAGTATATGACCCAATTTATAACGATAAGTCCCCAAAAGGAAACCAACAATTTTAAGTCTAATTTACCCAAAAAATGTATTGTTGCTATGTTCAAAGAGACCTGATTTGCGTTGAATATTTGACACCACATTTGATTCGGCGATAGTATCCTAAAGTCTTGCAAAAGAATTAGTTCCTCAAGGGGGTCGGATCTGGGCAAGAGACCAGAAGGTGTTAAAGATTTTCAATTGTCATTGGATCGCTACAAAATCTACACCAGACAGAGGATGTTGGGTCCTTAGAACTCATATCTACTATGGCTTTAGTAGGCCATAGATCAAGGCGGATTTGCAATAGCCAGTTTTGAAATTTAGAGTCTAGAACTTTGAAAAGGTATTTTGGAATTTGCTTCAACGATTTAATAGTAAATTTACCATTCCTAAACACCTTGTATTTTTGGCAGTTATCCCAGAGACGACTGCACTCACACTGATATAGTTTTGCTTTTGCTCAATCACGATTATCTACCAGTCAGTTCTCGTCAATATTCGCTTTTCCCATAATAGTCACGCAGTGTCTCTTCCATGAGTGTAAGGATTTATCATGCTTGTTTGTTAAGCAATTTGCAATAATTGGAAGTAAAGTTAATCGGTGCTCTGCGTACATTAGGCATTTCCTATATAGGGCCAGGGTGTGCCACTCAACCGCCGTTTGGAGGGGGACCAACCCTAATTCAAAGCATATGATCCATATAGAAACACTTTTAGGGAGTGATAATAACGTTTTCCAATAGATCCCTTCAAGATAATCCCATTTGGGCTGATTTTCAGGGAGTTTTGATTGGGCTCCATAGGTAACTACTGGAACTACTTTCTGGATGTCATAGGTTAAAATTGGTATGCAGGAGAATTTGCCATATTTGCCTTGTATTATTTCTGCTTGCTGTGTGAGACTTTCCATTTTAAATTTAATGTCTTTCTTATATGGACTATCACAGTTGTTATCATTGATGTTCTGGACTAAATCGCAGAACTCATTGATTGATTCCAAGTGTTCATTGCCTATGCGCCAGTTGTAATTAAGCTTGTTCTTGCCCTTGATGGCTGATAGGGTCAGGATATTTGATTTAGTTATACTTATGACCAATGAGTTTTCCCTGGCATAAATTTGGAGGGCATCCAATTTGTTCTGTAATTCGACAGGAGTCTGATCCAAGATGACTAAGTTGTCTGCATAAAGGAGCCAAGAGATAACGCTTTGACCAACTTTAGGGGGAAAGGATCGTTTGCATCTAATGCGATATTTAGATCATTAATGTAGAAATTAAATAAAGTTGAAGCTAGGATGCAGCCTTGTTGTAGGCCCCTATATGTTGTAATGGAATTTGTTAATAGACCTTCCTGGTTTAGTTTTAATCAGATGGATGTATTGCTATAGAATTGGCATATTAAGTCTAGAATGACAGCTTGGCATTTTGCTAACTTCAGCTTTTTCCATAGTAGTTCTCTGGATATGGATTCAAAAGCTTGTTTGAAGTCTATAAACGCTAGGTAGATCTTCTGCTTTGTCATTAGAATATGATGTTTAATAGTAGTTAAGATGAGTAAATTAACAGAAGTTCCAAGTCGGGTTACAAAACCTGATTGGTGTATATCTACTTGAGCTTCCTTGTTTATCCACCTGCTAAATTCTTTTAATATTAACAGTGTGAAAATTGTTCCTGGAATATCAAGAAGGGCAATTATCAGTAGTTCAAGGGATCTTTCCGATTGCCCTTCTTGGCTATTGGGATGACAATGGAGGTTTTCCATGAGAGTGGAATCTGCCTGGACTGACGGTTCTTTCAAAAGATTAAATTCAAAATGTGACCCCAATGGTGTGGGTTTGATTTTAGTGTTACATTTGATAAACCATCTAGAGCAGGGGCACATGATGAGCTCTAACTACGGATTGGCAGGAGTATGTCTTGGTGATAAAATACTAAGGATTTGCAATTAGTCAAGATAGCTAATTTATCAGTGGCTTCAGCAGGTGCTGCAAATAATATTGTAAAGTGTGTTATCCATGTTTGAGCACTGATTGGATTCAATAATGACGAGGAAGAGGCATCATTAGCGAAAACATTCTTCGGCTACCTGAACTTTCCTTTCTTTATGTTGTCTCAGGCGTTTTCTATAAATTGTACCAATGTTGGCTATTTTCTCTACCATATTTAAAGGATTAGATTGTTTGATTTGAGTTATTGTTCTTCTCTTATTAGATTTCATGGCTTGTATAATTGGGTCATATGTGTATTTGTGCACAATTGGTATTGAGGACCTTTTAATTGTGGTTGTACAAAAGAAATGTAAGGTTTTGGTATAAGGTACTGCTCTAGTAGTGTCTGGCATCTAGTTCAATCTGCAGTAATTCTGTTACATTTATTAGTTTGTGCGTATTCCAATTAATCCTGTTTCTCCCTTGATTCAGTTGTATAGGTTGCCTATAAATGGCATAGAGATCACTTGGGTATCAACTCCCTAGAATCTCAAAGATGTTATTGTCACTTAATTTTGAGGGCAGAATGGTATAATTGCTCACCTTGTTAAATGACTGGTCGGATATAAAGACATAGTCCAAAATAGCAATTGACGATTCTCTAGTCCATATCGGATTTGGCGGAGAATATCCTTCCATTGTGCCATTTATCATTATGAATCTCTTTTCTTTCATGAGTTTTAGCCAGACTCAAGCACAAGTCGATAGCTTATTCCTTTTTTAATACCAATGCATTTTATGTTGAGATCCCCCACAATAATGGTAGCTCCAATCTTTGAATTAGATGCAATAACGTCGAGCATTTTATTCAGCAATTGTAAATAATAATTGTCATTTATTATGGCCGGGTTCCAGTATAAATTAAGTTTGGCCATTTCAGTATCCAAAACACTTACCGCACCTGATGAAGTTATTTTTGTTAATTGAATGCACGGATGTGGAGAGGCCCACACTGTTAAGACCTTCTCATGTTTAGTTTTACTGCCGTTAGTAGACCAGCAGAGGGTCTTCCCCTGTTACGGGAGATCGCAGGAGTCCATGAGATTTCATACCCTGGCCAGATTGGTTCTGATAAAATCCATGTTTCTTTGAGTGCTATGATTGCGTAATTCGAGAGAGGATTTTCGGTGTTAGGATTCATTAGGTGCTTAAAGCCCTTGTATACCAGATGGCCATTCTAACAGGACATAATACTGCAGATTCCTGGCATTAGTGTTTTTTTGGTCTATTTGTATCATTAATTGTTTTTGCTAGACAGGTCCAAGTTGAGTCTCTGATATGTTTGTGTGGGGATCTAAGAGAGACTTCACAGCGCAGGTGTCCCTGGTTGCCTTGGCAATTAACATGTAACAGCTCATATTTAATTGTTTGTGACTCATTGCCTGATTGGGTCCTCTCATTCGTTGGTCCGGTCGGTTTAGGTAGATTCTTGCTTCTATCCTATTTGAAGCCAACTTGTTGCAATTTATCTTTTGTGTTCCAGATAAGTTCTTTAATGATTAGCGAAAGAACAGATAAGAGAACTGTGTCCTTCTTTTTGTTATTCACAAATTGGATATGTTCAATATCACACAATCGGATCAACTTTGATTTGGATATGGATTTGAATACAGTGATGACAGTTCTAATCGGATAGGGGTCCTCCATGTGTCTGTTAAGCATTGTTAGCGTCAAGTTGTCTGAGTATTTAATGTGCCAGTCTCTATATTCCCTTTCTTTATCATTGTGTGACTGATCAGCAGGAGCATGTTTGCCTCTTGCATAGTCTTGTATTGATGGGGATATCTGATGTTCCTGTTCTAGATTAGCATGGGAGTTTGGAACAACTATTGCGGGAGGTTTAGCATGTTGTTTTTCCTGGTTATTACATATCTGACGTCTTTTTTTGTTTTAACGCCATCAAATTATAGTCCTCCAGGTCATCAGAATCTTCTATAGTGCTCTATCTATGAGATGACTTATTGACTTTTGGGGATCTGCCTGATCACTCAGATCTATCGATGTTCTCTTTACAGGTAGGGAGGATATTGAGTAGGTGGATAAATTCATTAGTTCATCCTCCTGGCTTGGGAGATAGGTGTTAATATCAGGCAATGCAGGTTCACATAAATTGATACATGTGATCACTTCTTGAGGGCTTACTGTTTGATTTGTCGTTATATTAAATATAATACAGACTTTTTTAGCATTATTTTTAGATTTGTTAGAAATAATTGGAGTATTCGACTTATCTACGAATTTTTAGATTGGTCTGTTTTCCCTTTTGCAATGTTTTGTGCGTTTTTCGTTTTCCCTTTTGAGATTCCTGTTAGTTTCACTTTTTTCTTTCCTTTGTGGCATTGAAGAACTTCATATATTGGTTCTTGTGAAACAAATACTTTGCAATCATTAGGTTTGTTTCCAAGTAATGACAGTAATGCATTGGGGTTCATGTGCGGATGCTCTATGGATCCCCATGTCCCAACTGTCTGCGAGCCCACCTCAGTCGATGCGTTGGGTTGATATTCTGCTTCTAAATTTCCCTTTGAGGCAATTGATGATGCCACTGTTGGTTGAAAGTTCGTTCATTCGGTCGCTACCCAGTCAACTTTTGCTGATATTAGCGTCAGTAGATTGCCTGAACATCTGTTTTTTTTTCTAGAGTTTCGAATATTTTAGTCGGGGCATAAATTCCATTATTCTTAAGGGAAAGGCCACAAAATAAACTTGCAACAGCATTTGTAAACTCCTGTTTCCACAGAAAGATAGATGTATGCCTAATAAAGTTTCAAAGAAAAGTATCTGCAACATTAGACAACTACTTACAACAACCTCTTCCCTGAACTCGTGGAGGGTCAGCTCTGCCCCTGGATTACTCTCAATGGATGGGTGAGGGTGAAATTTGGGGCTATATGGTAGCTTTGTTACACATTTGAAATTGGTGTATGTTTCAGAGACTCATGAATCTGCTTACTCGCATACTTTGTGCAGTCGACTATCTAGTGATTGTCTTTGAGTGTAAGCCATGCAATATTTTTAGAATTGAAGCATCAACTGGGGCACTCATGTACTTTTTCAGGGACCCATGATCCTTCATGCTTGACATTCTCGGATTGCAATTTTTGGGGCTTGGTGCTTGGACAACACTCTTTAGAGCATGCCAATTCTCCTTTTTACCTACAAGCTGCCTATTCCGCAAGACCCACATGGAAAATAAACCTGTTTAAGTTTGTCTACCACGTAATTCAAAGTTGCTGTGGTGGGACATAGTTAAACCCTTTTCATTGGCCCCTGCCTCTTCCCAGGCATCCAAGCAGGTGAGAGCTGCCCTCGGCCCCGCTCCTCGACTGTGCCTTTTGTTCTCTGTTGTTTCTTTCTGCAAATTGGTGTTTACATGCCCTGTGTGCCTGCCGAGGTGCCTACCTACTTCTGGTTTCTCGTTCTCCCTCCCGCCTCCCAACATGCCCACGGCCATTGATTGGGTGTAATCACCCTTGGTGTGGGGTCTAACGACCCGCTAGCTGGCCCCTGCTTCTTTCCCAGGCATCCAAGCAGGTGAGAGCTGCCCTCGGCCACGCTCCTCGACTGTGCATTTTTTTCTTTGTTGTTTCTTTCTGAAAATTGGTGTTTGCAGAGCCCTGTGTGCCTGCAGAGCTCCCTACCTACTTCCTGGTTTCTCGTTCTCCCTCCCGCCTCCCAACACGCCCATGGCCTTTGATTGGGTGTAATCACCCTTGGTATGGGGTCTAGCGACCCGCTAGCTGGCTCCTGCTTCTTTCCCAGGCATCCAAGCAGGTGAGAGCTGCCCTCGGCCCTGCTCCTCGACTGTGCATTGTTTTCTTTGTTGGTTCTTTCTGCAAATTGGTGTTTGCATGCCCTGTGTGCCTGCAGAGTTCCCTACCTACTTCCTGGTTTCTCGTTCTCCCTCCCGCCTCCCAACACGCCCACAGCCATTGATTGGGTGTAATCACCCATGGTGTGGGGTCTAGCGACCCGGTAGCTGGCCCCTGCTTCTTTCCCAGGCATCCAAGCCGGTGAGAGCTGCCCTCGGCCCCGCTCCTCGACTGTGCCTATTCTATAGGTAAATTCAGGCCACACACATGACCTCGGATTGGCAGACTCACCCAGTCTTAGCTGACACTCCCAGGGCAGCCCTGCGGCTGCGGGCCCCAAGGCAAAGGGCGGCTCCAACAGAGGCAGCTCCAGAAAGTGTCTGCAGGTGTCTGCAGGGGAAGCCAGAGAAGCCAGCAGTTAACAGACACCAACAAAAACTGTAAGTGTGGCATGGGTGGGGTGCAGAGCAATTACTCTACACCAGAAAGCCCCCACCACTGTACCTTACCTTTCCATAATATGGATTCAGGCTGGTAGATACAAATCTTTCTAAGTATGCATGGGCTAAGTCTATGGCAGTCTATCTATGACAGTATTGGAAATGTTGCCTTGCATTGCATCCTAACATTCTAGTCAATGATAACAAGTGTCACAGCTGGAGGACATTATGGACGCTAGCCTGCGCCGTATCTAGATAGGATTGTGAATGTTAGCATCTGCCACACTTAGAATTGAGGCATTAGCCTGCACCGTATCTAGATAGGATTGTGAATGTTAGCATCTGCCACACTTAAAACTGAGAACATTAGCCTGCACCGTATCTAGCTAGGACTGTGATTGTTAGCATCTGCCAGACTTAGAATTGAGAACATTAGCCTGCGCCGTATCTAGATAGGATTGTGAATGTTAGCATCTGCCACACTTAGAATTGAGAACATTAGCCTGCTCCGTATCTAAATAGGATTAGGAGTGTTAGCATCTGCCACACTTAGATGGAACTTGAATGTTGGCATGTGCCACACTTAGAATTTGAGAACATTAGCCTGCGCCGTATCTAGATAGGATTGTGAATGTTAGCATGTGCCACACTTAGAATTGAGAACATTAGCCTGTGCCGTATCTAGATAGGATTGTGAACGTTAGCATCTGCCACACTTTGACATTTAACACGCTGACATTCACAGTTCTGTCTTATAACCCGCTAACCAATATAAGCT
This sequence comes from Ambystoma mexicanum, assembly GCF_040938575.1. NCBI lineage: Eukaryota > Metazoa > Chordata > Amphibia > Caudata > Ambystomatidae > Ambystoma > Ambystoma mexicanum. The sequence continues at coordinate 45,469,593 of NC_090922.1, forward strand.
CAAACTCTCTGCATACTTATATCACTCAAAAAATTCACACAACCATCTCTCGCACAACAAGCTGCACGCACTTCACCACACCGCAACAACACGTAAGCCACATCAACAGCACACGTGGGCTGACACCAAACCAATACTCGCACCAAAGCTCAGCACCCGGTGTCTACCGAGTTGAAGCTGCCAACAGTAGACCACTCCTCTCACTATTCTACTCCCTCTTCACCTTACTAACCCTTCCCACCTTCTCGTTTATAGATCCGCCAGAGCACCTGGGGACCAATTCCATTGGTGACGGTGCGCTATATAAATTCCATTAACATAACATATTCATGGCATTGAGAGTAGTTTCATGCAATAAAATTGACGGTTGTTTCAACCCAAAGGACAGACGAGGGGTGAGTTTTGCATAGGACATGAGTGAGGATACAGAAGTATTGATTGTCGAATTTGATGAATCTGGATACAATATTGGTGAATGGGACAAATTTACACACTTATTGAGCGGCACTTCATCAGCTGTGTTTTGTAGATTGTGCCATTCTCATTACACATATTTACATCAGATCTCCTTCATTCATATATCTTTATAACCTCTTTCTCTGGGTTATCTGTGGTCAAAGATGCCATCACATGTGGCTCCAATTCTTTAGTTATTAATTTGACCACTTGGGACTATAGTAGAGGTAGTTGTGTGGTATTCACTGTGTGGATTACGGCTTTGATGGTTTTCAACTTGCACGTAATATTGTTGTGCATATTGCTGGCCATATTGTCCTTTAGATCGGGTTGCTTGACAGAGGCTGCTTGCACAGGCATAGGTGGTGTCGCTATATGATCGCAACCCGTAATGGCTTGCATTTTGATGGTCAAAAGCTCGGCATCTGTGATCTGAGGTGGAGTTTCAGGCATGCTTTGGGTTGTATTTCCTGTGCATTGGAAAGGGTGTAATTAGTTCTGCTCACCAATGGGGACATTTTCGCGTCTCACAAATTGAATGGTCGTGCATTCAAAGACCATAATCGTCTAATATCCGTAGTCATAGATTTGAACCGTTTTCTTTTCTGAGCAGGCGTGTTACTATTGCTCAAAGTAGTTATTGGTGGTTACTCTCGAGTAGAGCTTGCATCTAATGGTACAGCTAGGGGGGATGACCACTGTTAGCTTGTTGGCATAGGCAGGCATTGTGGTTTTTAGATTATAGATTCCGAATCACGCATGAGACAACAATGCGTCAGCTCAAGGTAAGAAAAGGAAACCGGGGGCATGGGCAAGGTGCTGGCTGCGTAGCTAAATAGCTCAACAGCTCTCGCCTTGCACTCCCATGATGTGTGCGCGAGGCTTTTGTAGAGAATCCGGTTCAGGGGGGCCTGGCTATTCTTCCACTGCAAGGGAAGATTAGCATATTTAGCAATAGGATGAGGTAGGGTGATTACATTCTATCGCTACTAGTTCCAGTATCATACCGCAGGCATCCAAACATTTCAGCAGAGTCTCAGCTGTATGTCCAAGGATAGCGCTGTAGTTCGCAGTGGAGATCACAAGATTTTCACAAATGATGAGAATAGTCAGGCAGCTCAACATCACTCGCCTCGCACTCCCACGATACGCATGCACAAGCCTTTTGTAGAGAATCCGGGTCAGGGCGTGGCTATTCTTCCACACAGGCATCCAAGCAGTTCAGCAGAGTCTCAGCTGTATGTCCAAGGATAGCACTGTAATTCGCAGTGGAGATCACAAGATTTTCACAAATGATGAGAAGAGTCAGACAGCTCAAAAGCACTTGCCTCACACTCCCAAAATGTGCGTCTTTAATTGGATTTTGAGGCCAGCCTAACTCCTCCTAAGATTAAAGCCTGACTGTTAAGAAAACTGCCAAATGTGAGAGTTGGGACTAACTGTATAGACTTACTGTTGTTTCCCTAAGGATATGGCTTTCTGTACCCCTCCCCAGGACGTTTCTTTAAAACTTCCCTAACAATAATATATAATAGTTCTGATGCAGGTTGGGGAGCAGGCAGAGCTGGTTGTATGAAAGGGAGCTTCACCACTGTTGTACCTGCTAACACCTTTGTCGCCAGTTGTACCTGCTACTTAGGGCTCCTATGTCCCTTAAGACACACCACACCACACGGGAGCCTGGGTCGTCCATAACCTTCTCTTTATTCCTCCATTCTCTCACTGCCCTTTCCCTTCCTTTGCTCCTCCCTTTCCTCCTGCCTCCCGCTCCCTCCCATAGTCCTGAGCTTCCCTCTTAAAGGGGCTCTGTCCTTTTCCCACTTACAACAACCACGCCTGGATGTCCAAAAGATCTGTTGGTTTGCCTACGCAGATGATGCCATTCTTCTAGACCATACTCAACAGGGCCACTAATATTTGACGAATGCAATCCCACCCAACTTCCCTCCTTACTATAATCTCTTTCCCATACCTACCATCTGCAGGTTTGTGGTAAATAAATTGGAAATCAATTCTTTTTAAATGTGAGCATATGGCCCTTTAGTAACGTGCATGCAATGCATGGGATTGCAGAGTAATTCTGAGTCCATATAATCGAACCAACTCGGGAAGATGGCAAAGGTACTGGTTTATTAACAATGATCTAAAACAGGGAGGTTGCAACGGACATCAACAGCGTTTGCTCAGGATCGCGACGATTCTCTCATAAAAACATCCTTATATTCAAACAATACATCAGAAGTGACATCATACTACGTGGCAAATAATAGAAAACCTATCAAAAGCTGTGATAGGCTTAAGGGGAACATCTAAGTATAGATTGCATAAGGACTAGAATTGCGATTGGCTGCCTACTGTCAGGTGAACAATTTATGCCTACCTCTAAAAACATGTCATCTTTAACACTATTAAGTACACAGTTCATCATTGGTCTTCACACTATAAGGCTCTTTGTTGTATGGCCCTCTACAATTGGTTGGCACGCTCGTGCCATGTCTGGAGCATTTGGTTCACTTAGCAGCACGTAATCTCAAACCCAGGTGCCAGGAGGTGGACTTGACTTTACCTCCACACCCAATTAGCCCAACATCTCTCATCACCCATACCTTTTGCCATGCAGCTTGTCTTTGAAATTGGCCTTGCAAGTACCCTTGTCTGTGGGAATATATGGGAGTGCAGACTCTCACTATCGTTGTTCTAGGACTCCAAGCTCAACTCTATTTCCATCCTTGGCTCACGTGACAGAAGACCATGATTTGGTCCATTTTGCAGCATTTAAATATCTTATAAAGAATAAAACTCGGCACTCTTGATGTTCTTTCTTTGTACCTTAAAGGCATGGTCTAGTAAAAAAATGTATTTAAAAAATAGATAGGCAACATAAAAAAAAATACTAGCATTCTCTTTTTTAAAACTTCCTATGTAAAATTTTGAGCTATTCAAGCTCAAAATTCGCAAAAGCAAGCACATGGGCGCATCCATTTTGTGAAATGGATGCCCTCCTGTGCTGGCTTTTGCGGCACTAATGAAGGAAAAGCCAGCCAGCTGTAGTAAACAAAAGCTACCGCTGGGTGGCTTTCCCTTCATTAGTGCTCTACGCGGAGGATGGGGACCGGAGACCAGAGCAGGAAAGCTGCAGCTAAATCTCGGTAAGTGCTATTTATTTTTTTTTTAAAATAAGCACTAGCTGTGGTTTTTTTTCTAGGTTTTCCGGGCTGGAGGAGCCCGGAAAACTTAGAAATAAAACCGCAGCTTTAAAAACGTATTTATGTTTGTGGTCGCTTTTGAAGCGACCGCAAACATAAATACAACGTTATTGTGTTGGAAAACGCAGCGGTTTTTCTTTCCAAGTTTCTCAGGCTGCTCCGGCTCGGAGGAGCCTGAGAAACTCTGAAAGAAAAACCGCAGCGTTTTCCAAAACAACCGTGTTGTTTATGCCTGAATCTGCTTTCCCATTTGGGGCTCTCGGGCTCCCCACGGGGAGCCCGAAAGCCCCAAATGGGAAAGCAGATTCAGGAGAAACAACGCGGCATTGCGGAAAACAACCGCGTTGTTTCTGCCTGAATCTGCTTTCCCATTTGGGGCTCTCGGGCTCCCCGGGAGGCCCGAGAGCCCCAAATGGGAAAGCAGATTTAGGCAGAAACAACGCACATTTAGCATTTCCCATTTGGGGCTCTCGGGCCCCCCGTGGGGAGCCCGACAGCCCCAAATGGGAAATCAGCTGTAGACAGAAACACCGCGGCATGTAAACACAACCGTGTTGTGTTTCTGCCTGCCTTGGCTTTCACTTTGGGTCTCCGGTGCTCCCCTGGGGGAGCACCGGAGACCCAAAGTGATAGCCACAGCAGGCAGAAACACAACGCGGTTGTGTTGGAAAACGCTGTGGTTTTTCTTTCCGAGTTTCTCAGGCACCTCCGAGCCGGAGCAGCCTGAGAAACTTGGAAAGAAAAACCGCAGCGTTTTCCAACACAATAACGTTGTATTTATGTTTGCGGTCACTTCAAAAGCGACCGCAAACATAAATACAAGGTTTTTAAAGCTGCGGTTTTATTTCTAAGTTTTACGGGCTCCTCCAGCCCGGAAAACTTAGAAAAAAAACCACAGCTAGTGCTTATTTTTTTTTTAAATAAATAGCACTTACCGAGATTCAGCTGCAGCTTTCCTGCTCTGGTCTCCGGTCCCCGTCCTCCGCGTACAGCACTAATGAAGGGAAAGCCACCCAGCGGTAGCTTTTGTTTACTACAGCTGGCTGGCTTTTCCTTCATTAGTGCCGCAAAAGCCAGCGCATCCATTTCACAAAATGGATGCGCCCATGTGCTTGCTTTTGTGAATTTTGAGCTTGAATAGCTCAATATTTTACATAGGAAGTTTAAAAAAAGAGAATGCTAGTATTTTTTTTTTTTTATGTTGCCTATCTATTTTTTAAATAAATATTTTTACTAGACCATGCCTTTAACAAGGGATGATTCATCCTTTGCATATTCACTGCTTTCAAGAATAGATAACTGACATTGGCTGCTTCAATTTTGATGCCTACGGGCCCGGCGCGCAATACACCGATATCTAGCTCATATACAATGGCGGCTTAGCCAGCTTCTATGATGACTTTGTACAGATGCGGAAACGCAAGCAGACTATTATTGAACGGTTAATCTTCTGCAGCACTTCCCCCACGTGCAATCTTCTTTTTGCATATGAAAGTTTACTCGATTCTTGACTTCGTCATCCGTTTCTGTAAGATCCATGCATTCTCTTAAGCCAGTATTCTCGGGCGTCACGCATGTTTCTTGTGACGTCACTAGCTTCTTCTCTTCACTCTTTTTCATATTCTTTAAAGGAGTTCCTCCCTCAGATTGTTATCTCTTTGGGGAACATGGCACAATCTCAGGCTTCCAACATATAGGAGGTAGGGGGTGGGATTTCCTGCAGAGGCATGTAACTGCTCCTCTACAAATCCATTCGGCCAAAATGCCGTTTGGCAAAAGTGAGATACACCACATGCTTCCCTCACAAATAGAATAGGCATAGCATAGGCAGGGTCAGTACAACCATTCCTCGGACAGATACAGTATTGATCAGGCCACTGCAAGCAGGCGCAGCATGGGCAGGGGCAGTTTTCCTTTTTACTCCCAAACAACAGCGCATGGTTGGGGCAAGGGAGAGCTTTTCTCACAAACGGTTCAGTATGGGCAAATTAAAGTTTTCTCTCAAAAAGGGCATGATGAATGTAAGTTTCCCTCATAAACACGTAAAAAAGGAAAGGGGCCAGTGCATGTTTTCTTCAGAAGAGGGTACGCGTACAACAAAGACGAGGCTAATACATGCTTCCCAAACAAATGGGTACTTGGACAGCATGGGCTGGGAAAGGTCAACATTCCCTCAAAAATGGTTAAAAGTACTGCTCGGTCAGGGTCGTTTCAAACATCACTCCGAAAAAAGGTACATCATGTGCAGGGTCACTGAAAGCTTCATTTCAAAATAGGTCCAGCATGGACTGGGACAGTGCATGCTTCCCTCACAAAGACGTGCACCACAGACCAGGGGAGTTGCTAGGTCTGGAAAAGACACGGGGCTACGCTGATGTCGGAACTGTTGGGACTGGGGGCTAGCTAGTCTTTTGGCTGTAGCTCCTGAGATTCTATCCGGGGCTACAACCAAAAGACCAGGGGCTATAGCCCCCTTAGCCCCCCCTAGCAACGCCCCTGCCACAGACAGGTCCAGCGTAAGCCCCATGCAAACGCATCCTGGTACAGCAGTCGGAGGCCATTGCAAGTCTCCCTTACAAACAACTTTCTGCAAGGGCCTGTGAACATTTCTCACATAAGGGGTACCATTATAGCACAGACAGGACCAGTGCACACTTCCCTCACACCACGGCTACAGCAAGGGCAAACTTTCCTTACACACGGTTACAGTTGCAGCATGGTCGAGCCACTGCAAACATGCTTAAAGATGCAAATTGCCAGTGAAAGTGTAATTTGCAAAAAACGTTGTAGTTTGGCTGCGGGCGCCATACAGCCTGACAACTTCCACACTTATGGAGTTCTCTGCATTCAGACACCCCTCTTTCCCTAAAGCAGCTTTTTCTGGAAGCTGGCTGAAAAGAGGAGAGGTAGAGGGAGCTTACTGAGCATACATGCCTACTTTTTGGACTCCATTTCAGCACTATCTCACTGTCAGTCTCACAGTCGGTCTTACTGAGTGTGTGGAATTGACGTGATTAAAAGGGAGCAGTAAGTGCAGCTGTTGGAAGACACACACACACACACACACACACGGCCCTTTGGAGAGCACGTGCACTACAGGTAAAGCACTGTCAGCATCCCCTATATTCATTGTCATTCCTAGTGGCATTTTACGCCTGCCCATCTTTTCAGTGAGCCTAGTTTAATGGGCCATACCGTTTGTGGATCACTACGTTTCCCATATTCTGCAATGGCCCGCCGAAATGTTCAATAGCTTTCACTGTAAGTTTAATATAACTAGATGACCCACATAAAACTTTGACAGATTAAGCGACGTGCATTTATCCTGAACACACACATAATCACAGACAGCATGCTTATCTTTGATTTATAGCGTGCGGTGCACTAGATAATCATACACTCGTATATATGGGAAAGCCCTCAACATTGCAGGTCAGCGTTGTTTGGTAACTGCAAATGAATTGGGCTGTTTCTGGTTGCTAACTTTCCAAGAAATACTAGATAATGTTTGGATCTCTGAAATCGGCCACATACAAAGTATGGCAATTTGCAAGTAGTGTTTGTGCTGAAAATGATCTATTTATTCATGCAGTTTTTTAAAACTTGCATGACTAAATATCTTTCAGCTCTAGAGCAAATGCTGCAACAAACCCATCATGCGGTTAGTACTCGGGGGCAGCCTTTCTACGGTTCCATGTGTTAAAATCGCAGCAAAAATGGCAGTGGACACAAAATATTGCAGCAAAAAGGCTGTGGTTTTGCCGCCGCAATCCATGTAAAGGATGCAGGGGACACCCCTGCAACCCCGGACACATTATACCATTTAAGTGGTGTTGAACTTTCAGCAGACCTCTACTCTCTCCTGCTTCTATCCTTGAGGGGCCTCATCAGTTGGCCCATGCTCAGCCTCCAGAAGTTCCAGCAGGGTTCTACTATTCGTTTGACCTGCCAGGGATGAGCAATCCGGTTCGGATGTTTTTATCAAGACCTCAATGTTTTAGCTTTTGTGCCAGAGATTGGGGTGTGCAGCCCGAAATAAGGTGTAAGCAGGAAACGGGCCTACTGCCACCGCAAAGTTAGTGAATCATAGACCTTTGAGAACTGTGGTTGCATGAGTACATCACGCAGCCACTTTTTTCAGATGGGTTTTCTCCTCTTTTTGTAATTGATCAGTGAAACAGTTGTTGTATGGCGCCCCCCCCTGTCAGCCATCACCTGGTGCCTAGTTTGCATAGTGCTTGCACCGGCCCTGTCTGCAGGATATTCGTTGGGGCAAATAAGTCTGAATTCTTACCCTTTCCATACCCATTACTGACTGCCATTTTGTCTCAAAATCTTTGACAGGGATACTCGCACAGCCTTTTCTTTAACACCTTTAGGTCACTCCATTATGGCTGCCTTCTTGGCAAAAGAACACCGACCATGCCAGTTTCTTTCCCCCAAAATCATGCTGCTCGGTCCCGGATGAAATTCCAGCACTGTCTTGTAGTAACTGGCCTTGTTCTGCTTGAAGCAACTGGCATAGTACTGCAATTAACGCCGATTGTTACTGGCCGAATGGGCAAAGCCTTGCTGAGGTATCCCGTCAGTGGCGCACGCATCAAGAGGTAGGAGAGGGGACCACGCTGTTATGTGCCGGCCCCACTTAAACTCCAGAAGATAATTCACTGAGGCCTACACCACCTCTAGTCATTACCAGATCACTGGTATGCAGTGCCTTTAAACTCTGACAATAACCTTCTTAGTAATGGCAATAATCAGCACCTGGGCACGCAGCTCCCCAGGACAGTGGCCATCTTTTCTCGGCAGCCTGGCCATACGCCCCTGATTCTTAGACTATAAAAATACATACATGCACTGCACCATCTTGTGCTTTCCTAGCAGTGATTTTTGTGGCTGTATCTGCCTGCTGATGCATGTCCTGCACCCGCTTGCTCGTGCTTGCCTGCATTTGTCACCAGCGGGATCTGTTGCTGCCAAGTGAACCAATGTCATGCGAAACACCTTAAGTCAGTCTTGATGTTTTATCCAGGAGGATTTGCCATCTTGGGTGGCGCATGCCCATATCTATAATCGGAGCAGCTAAACATTGGTCTCAGAATGTAAAGTGTTGTTGGCTAAAAAGCCAGGACTGACTGAATATGTCACGCGTTGACATCCTCCCACTTGGCAACAATGACTTCCAGAGCACAGCAGCTCCTATTACTAACTAGCAAATATATGCAGCTTCTGCCTAAACGTGCACATCTGCCAAAACATGCTTTGATTAGGGAGTGGATGACGATGATGGTTTAAGCATAGATGAATTAATGGCCTATCCCCCAAAATGTCACAACCGTTGGTGTTTGTGAGTTCAACTTCAGTTTAACCTGTAGGTTTGTGGTCGTGAAGACCATAATTGAATATCCTTTCCTGCAGTTCACCAAAGGGCAGAGGCGACGGTTTGCAAGGGCCAGTGGCTGACGGGGCTGTTGTGCTGTGTGGGTGTTCCCATGGCCCAGGAAGTCTCTCAATGTCTCCATAGGACAGTCTGACTCTGATCAATTCATAAGTGGGGGTCCTTTTTTCATATCCATGGGCACTCAGCTGAATTATGACCTGCTTGCAATAACGTGTTACTGCCATAGGAGTGACTCCAGTGCCTGCAACGAACCTAATGAGCGCTAAAAAAGCCAACTGTTTAGGTGTTTGTGCAGGTATGGGATAGACATGTGTTAGGCACTGACATAATGGTACTACGTGTCCGTAAGATTGCAACAGCTGGAAAATTGAGTGACAATCTAGGTATATGATGTCAGTACCTGGTAAATGCTTATCTAATACCTTCAACCAAAACTGTTAGCTTTTTTCGTGCTTGTTTTTAACAGGATTTCAGTGCTTGGGCGAGATATAAATCAAGTGGCAGTAGGCACACTCGTTAAGATGTGTACTACTTTAGTGGCCGTTTACAGCTGCAATGAAGCCATGAACTCTCAGCAGGCCAGACAGACTGCTTAGAACATTGGCAGGCTAACGTTTGATGTTACTGCTTGTTTGCCGGAGCTCAAAGAGATCCCAGGAGAATGTGTTTAGGGGAGGGAGGGGCAGGTGGTGGGTGGGATTGGCCATAGGGATTAGCATGGCCATGGGTTGTCAACGGCTGGGTGAATTAGCAAACACCAGCAAACAGCTGTGTGTCCCTCCTCGCATGTCATCTCCCTCCTACCCGTACCGCGATGCAAAGGGCCTGATAGCCCAGAGTAAACATGACATTCTGCCATGCTCCAGCTAGCAGCAGCATGTGCGTCAGAGCCTTCCCGCCGAAAGCACGCAAGATTGAAAATGTATTTGAAGAAACCCTTGAATCCGATTAAGGACGAGACGACGGGGCAAAAGGACAAGGCAAAGCAGGCCGAAAGCTTAAGCAGAAATGACTGGGATTTTTTTTGAAGAGGGAAATCTTTTTTCAATTTTAATTCCTAATGCCGATCACAAGATGCCTGCACAAGGCCGAGGCGCGCTGCCTTGATGCTGCGATGATGAATAACGTCAGATGAGTGCGGATGTGAGGACTTCTCAGACAAATGCGCTGCCCCCCAGTGCACGCCCCTCTCCCCGCCGCTGCGCCCCAGTGGCCGCTCCTCTCCCCGCCACTTCCCCCCCAGTGCCCGCTCCATTCCCCGCCGCTGCGCCCCAGTGGCCGCTCCTCTCCCCGCCTCTGCCCCCCAGTGCCTGCTCCACTCCGCGCCGCTGCGCCCCAGTCCCCGCTCCACTCCCCTGTGGCCGCTCCTCTCCCCGCCGCTGCCCCCCAGTGCCCGCTCCACTCCCAGCCGCTGCCCCCCAGTGCACGCCCCTCTCCCCGCTGCTGGCCCCCAGTGCCCGCTCCACTCCCCGCCGCTGCCCCCCAGTGCACGCTCCTCTCCCCGCCACTGCCGCCCAGTGCACGCCCCTCTCCCCGCCGCTGGCCCCCAGTGCCCGCTCCACTCCCCGCCGCTGCCCCCCAGTGCACGCTCCTCTCCCCGCCACTGCCGCCCAGTGCACGCCCCTCTCCCCGCCGCTGCGCCCCAGTCCCCGCTCCACTCCCCTGTGGCCGCTCCTCTCCCCGCCGCTGCCCCCCAGTGCCTGCTCCCCCCCAGTGCCCGCTCCACTCCCAGCCGCTGCCCCCCAGTGCACGCCCCTCTCCCCGCCGCTGGCCCCCAGTGCCCGCTCCACTCCCCGCCGCTGCCCCCCAGTGCACGCTCCTCTCCCCACCACTGCCGTCCAGTGCACGCCCCTCTCCCTGCCGCTGCCCCCCAGTGCCCGCTCCACTCCCCGCTGCTGCCCCCCAGTGCACGCTCCTCTCCCCGCCACTGCCGCCCAGTGGCCGCCCCTCTCCCCGCCGCTGCAAACCCTGGAAGTAAGCAGGTGTTTCCGGTGCCCGTCACTGGGATTGGACAGCTCTTCTGAGAAGAATGTAATCGTTAAACGGCATTTTCAGTACCCAGTGTTCCATGTGTCTGTTATTCTCATACTTATCAGTTCAATGTGCCTTTTATATTTGAAACAAATGTGATTTCTCATTAGGCTCAGCGCTCCTGAGCTGTATTTATTATGCACAATGTACAATGGGATGTCCCTTTATTTCACAAACACATGATTAATAATTGTGTGCTTTGAAAACATAATTTATTTTTTGCATCTACAATTTCTCACACTTACAGTCGCTTGCACAGTTTTCACAGCGGATGGCTTTAAACATTTCATCTTCTTTCACCAGCTTATCTTTTGTGCTTCATATTAGTTAATTGCATTATTGTGTGTTTTGCATAGCCCAATGCTAATCTTTGTTCGTCTTTACCTTCCTCTTCCTTGTAACAGTCTTTACAATGCGAGGTGAATCTCACCCATGATAAAAAAAAAAAAAAACCTTATTTTGGTGATACCAGCCCCTCCCCCTACAAAGTTGTTAGAAATTAGCTAACCACACCCCCCACTAACCGTTCCTGGTGGCCCCCTCCTGCCATTTCTTCCCTGCCCCCCCCCCTGTCTCACTCCAGTTAGTCCAGATTACCACTCCCCCCTCCCTGGTCCTGGCTGCCTCTTACCCCTGGCTGCTTCTTGTTGCCTCTTCTCCCTGGCTTGTTCTGGTTATCCCTCCCACTGGCTTCCCTGATTCTCTTCCTCCTCTGGCCTGGTTGCCTCACCCACCACCTCCTGCCCCTGGCTGTCCCCTCCTCCTGGCTAGTCCTGCTTGCTCCTTCCCCCTTACAGGGTGGTCCTGCGTCCCCCCTAGTCAGCCCCTCTTCCATCCCTCACATTATGTTAGTATTTTATTGTTACAACTCGGCAAGTCAGCGGTCCCCAGTGATAGTTGTTGCCTATTGCACCCAACAACACTTCTTCATATTGTAAAGCGCGCAGGAATGAGATTGCTATGTCGTTAACCCCGCACCCATCTTCCTCAATCCAGCCTTTATTAAAGTGAGGTATAGCAAAGCACTCTTGACTTTAGAACATATCAATCTGATCAAACAAATCTAAAAACACAAGTGGGTAATTTTCGCCAAAGTGGAAATTGCATGGATGGAAACGGCTCCATCAGTGCTTTAAGTGGGATGAGAAATTGAGAGGGGCTGTAACAAGGGTGTGTGGCCTAATTGCTGGGCGTAACAGGAAACAAAGGTTGGGCGTGCCATGACGAGTGTTGGGCGTGACCTAAAGGGGGGCAAGTGGTTAGGCAAGGACGGACTGGCCCAAACAATACATCCTGAGAACCTGCACACATGCGTTCTAGGCTACTCGCTATGGTTGCGGGTGGTCTTGTTTGCATCCATTCTGCAACTTGTAAAGAAATCTCTGGATCGGTTTGTAAGTAAATCGCTGCCTGTGAATAAATCACTGTCACTTAGTTTAGAAGCAGTTCATTGAGTGAGTAACCCGCCCCCTAATCGTGTAAATGCATCTCTTTAGAGAAATGTGGGGGGTCCAAAGTCATCAATGTGGTATCCTCTCTACTTTGCATGTAATGAAAACATTCTGGGAACATAAGTATGAGCACATTTTAATTTGTAACAAGTATGTGGGAAGGGGGCTCAGGCAGGCAACCCTTTTGAGTGCATGAGGTACACTGGACTTGGTGCTTATTTCATTTACCACAGCATCACCCTAACAGTAAAATGGTTGCAAACCATGAGCCATGTGCACTGATTTGGTCAGCTACAGCGTTTGTATGTGAGGCTGTGTTATCTTGCATGACCACTGGACTACTTATAATTTCCCTAAAGCCTTCCGTTCACTGACTGTAATTCGCCCATTCATGGTTAGAAGAATGTGTTCTTGCTTACAAACGCGTACCGTCCCTAAATGTGTTCCTTGTACTCTTTGTTGTAAGCAGTCTGCAGTAGCGTAATGGTCTAAATGCATTCTTTTCACTTCTTGTACATAGTCTGCAGTAAATCAGCTCTGTCGCGCTTTCAGACCAGGGGCCTAGACAGGGTAGGGCCTGAGCGGGCAAGGCTCTCCTAAAATCTGTATATGCCCATTCAGCAGCGCTGCGTGGGCATTTGCAGATGTTAAAGTCACAGTGGTGGGCCCAACTACATTAGCTTCAGACTCCACTTGTTAGACAATCCTGGCTACGCCTCTGTTTCAGACTAATGGGTAGGCCTACGCGAAACCCGTTCGCATGGTTATCGGTTTGGGACTGAGGGAGCCCCAGCAGCACCCAAGCTCAAAGAGGGGTGGGGCGGGACTTTTGGAGACTGCTGGGGCTCTGCCCCCGCTAGCCCCAGTCTACTTAAAGCCTATGTGCAAAAAGGTCCCCTCCATACAACAATTGTTATGCAGTCCGCCTGCTTTTAATTGATGCAAAAGTCGGGCAGATTCCAAAGGAATCCATAGGTTTTGCACCAGCATGAAAATCCATGCTAGCGGAGACCCAGACAGATTTGGTAGGTGGAGCTGGAAGAGCAGGCGGCTACACAAAATCTGCTCCATTCTCCAACTCTGCTTTACATATCAATCAAAATCACAGAACATAAAAGGTGGTTGTAACCATGGAGTACCACTTCCACCGCCACACTTTTATGCTCCCTGGGTCTTAGAAAATGAGCACCAAACTATTCTACAAAGCCTGTCAATTTAATTTGCTCTGCAAGTGACAGGAAAATACTGTATTCGAAGCTATGATTAAAAGTATCTCACAAGTGAGGGCAATAATGCAAGCAAAAGTGTGTGGGGAAGCTCCCTGCTGATGTGGGCCAATGGAGCTGCCTGTCTCTGTAAGTAGAATACCCAAAGGAGTAGAAACCTGAGGTAATGAGCAAGCAACAGATCTCTGCTCTAAAGTTAACAAATTGTCGGACATCTTGAAAACACATTCTCTCCGCAGGTGAACCAGCAGCACACTCCCGATACCCAAAAAGTGAGAGGGCAGGGAAGGATGAAAAGCCTATCACCTGAGATCTATGGAGTCCAGAAAAAACTCGATCTGAAAAACAGGATACGGTCTCAAAACCATAGTCTATTATTCTATCCCAAGGACTTTCTCCTTATCTCCCCAGACAGAAAAAATGCCCTCCTCCCAAATAGCTGGACCAAGTAATGTCTACCAAAAAACACTGCCATGATAAATAATGGCACATGAACAGATTCCAAAGCCTTAAATGTGGGGACTGCAACAACCCCAAAACGCAGGCCCTCATTCCAGGTGGTAATGTACACGTGTGGCAGGTTTTAACTTCTACTGCATTTATTTATTTGTTTTTTTATAATACGTTTAATAACCGAGTTCGGTTTCCAAGCGCGGTTCCGGGATTCAAATCTGTTGCTCTGCCTGGTCTTGCTTCCACGACCATCAAGTTGCCCCTGTGCTATCCTCCATTCACATCTCAGTCTTGCATGCTTGAATGTGTGAGGGCTCGCTCCTGCACCTCCCCGCACATACAAATGGAGCGGGGCACGCCAAATCAGCACACTTCCTAGTTCCTGTTATTGCTGCGTGGGAGCTGGAGGCGGGAGCAGAGTCTATGAGAATCGGGCTGTGTGCAGGTAAGATCATATTTTCTATGTATTGGGTATTTGAATGAGTGAGTGTATGGTGTATGAGTGTGCATGCGATTGAGTGAGTGAATGTTGTGTGTGAATGTGTATGTGCATGTGTGTTTGTGCTAGGCGGGGAGCGGGTGGAGTTCAGGCCACGTTAACAACACATTTTTTCTCCAGCATTGGATCTTTCATGGATTCACATGCTTTGAATATTCCCCGTCGTCAGACTGGGTACCCTCGGTACACATATATAGTCGTTTCCTATAGGAAAAAACTTCCGACACTTGTGTGTCCTATCCACATCTACGTCCTCTCTGGGGCCGTCCACGCATGCCCCGTAGGACGTAGTGGTATAAAAGCCCCGCCCCCGCGGGTCCCGTCAGATTTCAACCGTCTCCAAAGATAGTGGGTTCTCCTCGCGTAGTCTCTACTTTCTAGGTTATTGTTGAAATTACTCGTTTTTGATCGTAAGGTTATTGGTCTTACCAGGATGTCGGGCAAACCGCTCTTCCGCCCGTGCGCCACGTGCAGATTGAAAAAGGTTTACGAGGGGGACGGCCATCTAGATTGTCTATATTGCCTCCACCCTCACCATTCGGCAGACCAGTGCGAAATATGTAAAGGTTTTTCCCAGAAAACCCTGAAAGATCGGAGTCGGCGACTGGTGTCGTGGTTAAATGACGGGGCGGGAGCATATCCTCAGTCGGAGGTTGGCTCCGTGCGCAGCGTGGCCTCGACGAAAACTTCGGGGGCCCCGCGCCGTTCCGCCTCGTCGGAACCACCGGCAAAGAAAACTCGACCGGTGGAAAAGGATGTTCCACGAAGCCACTCTTCCAAAGACTCTTCAAAAGAATCTTCAAAAAAGTCTTCATCGTCGAAAAAACATGGAAAGGAAAGGCCTAAATCCTCCTCGGGCGATCCTCATAGATCTGCCACGAGTAGAGAGTCGGAAAAGCGCAGGGAGAGCTCTGTGAAGGCGGGACCGCCTAAGCCACCTGCAGGCCCACCGTCGACGACGACGAACCAGTCAGTGTCCTCACTGCCGCTAACGCAGTTGGCTTCCACCGTCATCAACCCGCTGACGACGACGGCGACGATGTCCTCGTCGACCGAAGTTCAGGCCTGGAGACCCGAGGTTTTTGATCTGGTGTTGCCAGACACGTTGCTGCAGGAACAAGCAGCGTCGATTTCCTCGAGGGAAGACAACGGCTTCAGGATTGCGGGCCCGGAAGATCTTGGGCTCCGAGCCAAGTCACCATCAGGAGCAACCTGTTCTCAGGTGTTTACCCAGTTTCCGAACTCACAATCGGCCCTGTCCATGGAGGTCCTGTCCTCATTGCACTCGCTGCTGAAATCGTTGGATGAAAGGCTTCCACCAGTGAACCCGTCAACGCCTCCCGTCGACAAGCCAGGCCCGTCACATCGTCCAACCCAAACGACCAGAGTTCCGGTGACTCCAGTGGTCCACGAGGAGGGTGAGCTGTCGGACTCTGTATCTAACCGAGGATCGATATCGGATATCTCCCTGTCTCCATCTAGGGATCCATCCTGGGTGTCGGATGTTGAATTAGAAACACCGAAGAGCCCCACTCACCCGTCTCCACCAGACGATATTGGCGCTTTTCATTCAATGATGGAAAAGGCATGCAAGGAATTTGGCTTGGTCCAGCAGGAGGAGAAAAAGGACTGTTTTCTGTTCGACCATATGGGTAAGAATAGACGTTCAGTATTCTCAATTCCCATTTTAGATCATGTCTGGAAAGAGGGTGTTCAAACCATGCGTCACCCGTTTTCTGAACCGGCCGTCAAAGGCCGCATTGAAAAGAAGTTTAAAGTGCCAGACTCTACCCCGAAATGTCTTTCGTCCCAACCTACACCTGACTCAGTGGTGTCGGCAGCAGCGACAAGGAAAGCGAGGGCCCAACACAAGTGCTCTACCCCTCCGGATAATGAGGCAAGGCGCCAAGATGTGTTTGGTAAGAAAGTACTTTCCGTGGGTGCTACAAATGTGAAAGCAGCCAACTCTTTGGCTATTGTCGCCAGGTACGACAGGGAAATGCGGCACAGACTAGCCCCTATACTGGACCACCTTCCGGAGGAACATCGAAAAACGGCTATGTCTCTGGTACGAGAGGGCGAAGAAGCGTCGAATCATGCAATTAACATAGCGGTGGACCTGGCGGAGTCGGGCTTTAAACAAGTAAACAACGGGGTTGTTCTTAGACGCAGGCTTGGCTTAAGTGCACCAACTTCAGGCCCGAGGTTCAGTATAAAGTATTGGACATGCCCTTCGAAGGTGACCTTCTTTTTGGAGAAAAGGTGGACGAGGCCCTGAAGGGCATGAAGGAGGATTCGGATACGGCACGCTCGTTGGGTGCCCTTCAAAGTGGAAATTTTTTTCGATCTTTTCGTCCCTTTAAAGGAGCATCGGGCAATTCAAGATTCGCTGCATCCAGGGATAGATCTTTTGGCAGATCAGCATACCCATCCCAGGGATATAGACGTGCCTCTCAAAACTCAAGCCGGCGCAGAAACTTCCAGTCATCCAAGAGACGACCGGCCTATCCTTCGTCGACGAACAAACAAAAAGACCAGCAATGACGGGAAGCGCACCGTTCTGGGAGGAAGAGTGTCAAACTGCGTCAAAGAATGGGAAGACATCACAACAGATCAGTGGGTGTTGGACACAGTGAGGTACGGACATTCTCTACTATTCAAATGCAAACCTCCAAAATGTCCACCGGTACTCCTACCCCAATCACATCTGAACGTTTTGCTGCAGGAAGTAGCACTTATGTTACAAAAAGGTGCCATAGAATTGGTTCCTGCATCGCAGAAAGGCCAAGGGGTATACTCACTGTGTTTTGTGGTAAAAAAGCCAAACGGAAAGTGGCGTCCCATTCTCGACCTGCGCAACCTCAACGAGACCTTACAGAGCCAAAAATTCAAAATGCTCACGCTGCAGGAAGTAACCAGGTCCGTTCAAGTGGGAGATTTTTTGGCGTCTCTGGATCTACAGGACGCGTACTTCCACATACCTATGTGTCAAAAACACAGAAAGTTTCTGAGGTTCATGGTAGGTCGGACACACTACCAATTCGCAGTGCTTCCGTTTGGTCTCAAATCCTCCCCAAGAACGTTCACAAAATGTTTGGCACCCGTGGCAGCCTGGCTGAGACAGAAAGGGCATCATGTGTACCCGTACCTCGACGACTGGCTTGTGAGGGGATCCTCCTCGGCGTCGACCAACGACAGCGTACAGGCCACCTTACAGCTTCTGCAACGACTGGGGTTCGCAGTGAACTTCGGAAAGTCCTCTCTAAGGCCATCCAAGAACTTAAAGTTCCTGGGAGCTCAATTCGAAACCCAGTCGGGAATAGTGAAACCTTCCCTAGACAGAATGTCAAAAATCAATCGACTGACGAGTCAACTACGTTTACATTGCACACTCTCAGTGAGAAAGTATGTAGCGATCCTAGGTTCCATGGCTTCCTGCATCCATCTAGTAGCCAACTGTCGATTGTTCATGAGGCCACTTCAGGAATTCCTAGCGGACAGATGGAAGCAGGCCACGGGTCGGTGGTCAGACAGGATAACCGTCGACGACGACGAAGTCATCCGAGCCCTCCAATGGTGGAAAAGCGTTCACAACCTGGCCAGAGGGGTACCTCTACAAGAACCAGAATTTCACCGAACCATCATCACGGACGCATCCCTGACAGGCTGGGGAGCACACATGGACAACTACCAAACCCAGGGCACATGGTCCCCGACCGAATCACTCCTACATATCAATGTACTGGAGCTGAGGGCAGTAAGATGGGCCTTGAAGTCGTTCCTCCCTCATATCAAGGGGTTGAGAGTAAGAGTGCTGACGGACAACACGACAGCCATGTTCTACTTGATAAAACAAGGCGGCACGAGATCCAGGACCCTGTCCGTGGAGGCTCAAAAGGTATGGCATTGGGCTTTGAAACACAACATTTCTATAGTGGCACACCATCTTCCAGGAGTGCAGAATGTACGAGCGGATTCCCTAAGCAGAAGCATGGCCCAGATACACGAGTGGGAGATGGACGCCATTCAGCTGCAGAAAATCTTCAAAAGATGGGGTCACCCCTCAGTGGATCTCTTCGCAATGAAAGAAAACAAGAAATGCGAGTAGTTCGCGAGCAGATGGCCTCAGAAAGGATCCCTAGGGGAAGCGTTCTCTTTTCCATGGACAGACAAGTTCCTGTACGCCTTCCCTCCGTTTCCCCTTATAAGGAGAACAGTACAATGGATACGCAGATACAAATGCCGGGTCATTCTAGTGGCACCGTATTGGCCGAGACAACCTTGGTTTTCCGACCTGCTGCATCTGTCGTTGGAACAACTGATAACATTCCAGAAGGTTCCGAATCTCCTGTCCAGGGACAAGGGAACAGTGTGGCATCACAATCCGGACAGCCTCAAC
The DNA here is from genome assembly GCF_040938575.1 of Ambystoma mexicanum. Lineage (NCBI taxonomy): Eukaryota > Metazoa > Chordata > Amphibia > Caudata > Ambystomatidae > Ambystoma > Ambystoma mexicanum. The sequence goes on from NC_090922.1 coordinate 45,488,715, forward strand.
CTGACGGCCTGGCTCCTGACTTTTCGGAATTTGGCACTTTGAAAGTTTCGTCGGATTGCCGAAAAATTCTACAGGCGGCTAGGGCTCCTTCCACCAACAAGTCATACATCTGCAAGTGGCGAAGGTTCTGTATGTGGTGTCAAACGCAACACGAAATACGGCCTTTAGAAGTAACTCCAGAACAGGTTTTACCGTATCTTCTCCACCTGGCGGAGAGTGGGTTATCCTCGTCATCCATAAAGGTGCACCTGGCGGCCATCTCAAGGTTCACGAGGAGGAGACAGTCCTCTCCGTTATTCAGCGACAGACTGGTGAAACATTTCATGAGAGGTCTTTTTCGAACCTTTCCCCCTACGAAACGGTTCCCACCAACATGGAGTCTAAATGTGGTGTTGGCGGCTTTAATGAAGCCACCTTTCGAGCCAATGTCCTCTTCGTCCATGCAGTTCCTATCATGGAAGCTGGCTTTCTCAATTGCCATTACATCAGCTAGAAGAGTATCGGAGCTACAGGCATTGGTCATAGACCCTCCATATATGAGATTCTTTAAGGACAAAGTGGTGCTATCTACTAATCCTACTTTTGTCCCGAAAGTTCCGACGGTCTATCACAAACACTCGACCATTGTCCTCCCTACTTTCTTTGCGACCCCGTCGTCGACGGCGGAAAAGGCTCTTCATACTCTAGATGTGAAAAGGGCGTTGAAGTTTTATCTGCAAAGAACACAAGAACTCAGAACTACCAGACAGCTGTTCATCGCATACGGTCCATCGACGAGAGGAAAGGCTATTTCCAAGCAAGGACTAGCTCGATGGGTCTCGTCGGCGATTGCTTTTAGTCACTCCAAGGCCGGGAGACCCCTACAAGGGCATCCTAGAGCCCATTCCACAAGATCGACAGCCTCTTCCACGGCGCTGTGGGCAGGAATTCCTCTGACAGATATCTGCCAGGCGGCGGCATGGTCAGTCCCACACACGTTCACGCGCCATTACTGCCTGGAAAGGCAGCATGCGGATGAAGTACAGATGGGAAGGGCAGTTCTGCGCCATCTGTTTCAATGAGGTAAGCCAAAAACGGTGAAGTTTTTTGTCTTTGCCTTGTCTATACTGGCTCTTTAGTGTGTAGGTTTTGAGTAGAAATATATATATATATATATATATATATATATATATATGTGTATGTATGACGAATATGTATATATCGAAAAATATGTTGCTGCTTATGTGCCTATATAATTAGTTTTTGGGGTGTTTTTGCGGCGTATGTTGCATTGCATTCTCACCTCCTTCTTTTAAGATACTGCTATACAATCTATTCTAAGCATGTGAATCCATGAAAGATCCAATGCTGGAGAAGGGAGTAGTTTCTTACCTGTAACTCCATTTCTCCAGCATTGGTATCTTTCATGGATTCACATGTGCCCACCAGCCTCCCCGGAATGCAATGTGCAAGATATATGCATAAGCAGGTTCTCCTTTCTAATTTGGAGGGGCCGAAATCTGACGGGACCCGCGGGGGCGGGGCTTTTATACCACTACGTCCTACGGGGCATGCGTGGACGGCCCCAGAGAGGACGTAGATGTGGATAGGACACACAAGTGTCGGAAGTTTTTTCCTATAGGAAACGACTATATATGTGTACCGAGGGTTCCCAGTCTGACGACGGGGAATATTCTAAGCATGTGAATCCATGAAAGATACCAATGCTGGAGAAATGGAGTTACAGGTAAGAAACTACTCCCTTACTGGGCATCTATCAAAGATGCCCAGTCAAAAAACCAGTATCCAGCGGTTGATGAAAGAAAGGCTGATGTGTTACTACATGGGGAAAGTGGAATTTTGGGACATCCAGTCTAGCCATTTCCAACCGTGGCATGACATTTTTACTGGATATCTATAATAATGCAAGCATGGAGGATAGCACAGGGGCAACGTGCTGGTCAGAGCAACAGAGGGTCTCGGATCCTGCTTTGAAACCAAACTCCGGTATTAAGCACGTTATAAAAAAACAATGCATCATGGCATTTCTAAAGGCAAAGCCAACAGGAGTATGTTCTTTTGTGGGGATACGCCCATATATTGGCAGTGCCAGTGTGGACATATGTTCTTATAGTATCATTACTGGCATTATGTGCAAAGCAAAAATGAGTGTGTCTTTATTCTGGCATATTTTAGGTGCATCTAGCATGGAGATTTGGTGGCACAGCCAGTATGAACATGTTTTTATACTGGCACATGGGTGAAGGCATCATGAACATGTGTTGGGAAATGCTCCTGTGTACTGTTGGTGACTTGCATCTATTGTATTTTTGGATAGGAGTTACCCTACAAAACCAAATGTAAACTTTCTTTTGCCCAATTTTTCACAGCAAGTGTGCTCTTTCATACATTATTTTAAATTAATATAAAAAAAGAATTTTCGGTTGAAAAAACCAGCAGAACTCCCCTTGATTGATTCGTCCTTTCTCGCCAAACCCAGTTGCTCTGGCATATTTTTGGGATATATGTACGCCCCTCCAACTAAAAAAGTCACCAGCCGCCACTGCCTTTTAGGGAGGTGAGAAATTATAAAGCGATGTTGCACCTCGACCGCCATCACTTTAGATCCTTCGGTGCTGACCTCGAGGCACACAACATGGCTTGTGTGATTCCGCGAGATGCAGGGACCCTCCCAGTCCTAGCAAGCCCATGGCTCACGAGTATTTATTGCCAGCTGCAGCTCACAACTCTCAACAACACTAGGTAAGTGATGTCTTGGAGGTCCCCACTGGGCCTGCAGACCTGGCTTGCAGGTGATGTGTGCACCTACCTGTGATTATGGGATGAGCTACCAAGATCCCCTGTCATGCATCCTGCCCAAACTGCAACCCCCAAACCACTTACCTCAAACCACCTGACATCCAGTTCCAACTGCACTCACTGAGTCTCGCTGCTACCCTCATTACTCCTACACTACTTTTCAGATTTGACTTAACGCCCTACAACCTTTTGTCCAAGCAGTCCTGTCATGGAAGACATGTGTCGTAAAATTCTTGTATATTTTTTCTGTACTACAAGGCTTTGCAACAGTCTGCTTGGTCCCTTCGGTCCCTCTGTCCCCTTCCCATTCTTCACTTTTCCACTCTCTCACAATCTTTCATATATCCTTGACATGTTTATGTGACTGCTGGATGCATGAAGACTGGGGATATAGGGTGCCCGTACATGTTATGGGTAATGCGGGCAGAAAGGGGCTATCCTGGCAGCACTAGTCTCAGGAGGATAGCTCGGGGGCAACGTGCTCGCCTTGGAAGCAATGACATGGAGCACCACAAGTTCGATCCCCAGGTCCATGCTTAGAAACCTCTGGGTATTAAGTGTGTTATAAATAACCTATCATATCATATCACTTGTGTATATGAAGTATGGAGCTGTAGGTCCAGGGTGCAAGCTCCACACCACGCATGCTACACAAATACTGAATCCTTTTTGTGAGTGTGACAGTGTTGATATTTGTTGGCAAAGCCAACTTCTCGTCTAGGAGGTCAGTCTGCCCTAACCCGAGAGCACTGGGTCTGTTTACTTTGTTAACTATGCCGGCCACTGGTAACCTCCCAACAGGGTGCTTGTCCAAAATTGATGTCAGTATAAAACAGGCCAAGTTACAGACTTACTTGATCAACCTCTTGAAAACAGTGCATCTTGACATCCTTCTTGATGGCTGTGCACTGCCAGGCAATATCAGGGTAGGGCCGCTGACCTTCTTGTGCCAGAACCTCTAGCTCTGCTCATGTTCCAATAGGACTCATTGGCTAGGGGTCCGGGTTACAAGGGCAGGGGTCCTGCAGGTGGGATGATCAGCTGTATATGTACCCCTTCAGCAGAGGTGAAACACTCCATCTCTTGCTCTCTCAAATCATCTAAAATATCCTTAAAGATTGCTATGCCTGTTCAGCCCCTGTACTAAAAGTTTACGCATTGTTGTCTTGGAAGGCTGCAAAGTATTCTGACCTCAAAGACTCGTCGCACTATGGTACACTGGAAAGTAACACACTTGACCGTCAAGAAAAAAAATGCACAAAAGGATCCCATAATCTGAAGAGACTCAGTTTAACGCTCACATTTGCCTGTCGCAGAAGGCTGGATTGAGACACAGAGACATTTTCCTTAAACATTTTCCCACAAAAACATAATCTTACAATGATGGTGAAAGCCTGCAGACCTAACCACACTGAGGACACAAACTAACTAACTAGTGTTGGGGAAACAGCAAGACTGTCTCCCCCCCCCCCCATCAAGCAACTGTCTTTGAGAGTGTAAACCACCCTGGGTCCATCATTCATAAGAACGTATAGACAGCCTTAAGCAATGAGAGACTATACAAATGGTGAGTTGTGCTTTTCAAATCCCACCCAACATAAATAGCATAACAGAACCACCCCCTCCTCCAGTTTCTCTTAGTGCCCTAATCGCTAATCGCAGGTCCACTGACATCAAAGAGTGGAAATGGACAGTCCCAGAAGCCCTGAAGAAACAGAAGAAGACAGGAATATGTTCAAGACATAATTTATGAATCGGTTGCAGAACAGCACTTCTGTAATATAGATAAGGATAGAAGGCATTGTAGACTTCTTCACAAACAAATGTAGACCCTTGAAGACCCCTGCTACTGTAGACCCACCTTCCCAACCTTCAGGCTGACAGGGATAGATCTCTGGAAAACGGAACCCCGCAATGCTCCAGAGTTGTTGGATATGGATACGATTGAAGCCTCCAAAATGGGGCCCTTGTCAACTTACTGAGAAGTGGAAACCAGCTCCTTCTTTGCCACAATGGGTCCACAGAAATGATTTCATGAAGTCCCATTACCAGGTCTAGCAGGACCTTCCAAGTCAGGGAGAAAGAGAAACAGACATGTAGCAGTCCATCTGCCACAAGCAAAAGACCATCCCCCAAACATGAGGATTTGGAAACCTCGAGCACAGCCTCAGGAGCAGCAGTGTTTCTCCAGATTCCATAATGTTTATACATGGCTCTCCACGCATCTAGAACATCTTTCTTAATACCTCTTTTCTCTGACTGGAGAGAAGGGTCCTGCTCAACTTGTCCAGATAGTAGCTTACAAAATGCACTGGAGGGGTTCTAAGTGGATGGATGGCAGCCACTACCCAAAGCGCCCACCACAAACCACTATTCCAGAACAGCCCTGAAATGAATGACACCCCAAACCGCTATGGATATAAGCTCTGGTCATCACGTTTTCTTCCTGGGCGAGAACTGCACAATGTTTCATAAAGAGATCAAGCTTTGAGCCCAGTGAATATTCCCGATACCCCACAGCCCCCTCCCATTGGCTGATCTCATTATCCCTTCCACTACCAGAGACCCTGAATCACCTTGGAATGCAGAGTGGTACTACAACCTATAAACGTATATCTGTTGTTTTCACCATATGGGCTGGGAGGTGCAGATGGAATACCCACATAACATTTGCTCGCACTAGGCGTCTGTGCCATATGTCCATCAGTGACGCCGATATCTAGATTTTGGGCACAAAGTCTAAGGAGAACACTGCTTGGGGATAATGTAGATGAAAACAGCTGAAAGGCGTGCTATGGTCCATATCACAACAAAGACACATTCGGCCATGTGCCCCGAAACCAAAAGAGCTTCCTTGAGCTGAAGATTAGTAAAGACAATTTTCTAGACTGCTCGGTCTGTCCTCTGTCAAGAAGACTGAGTCCAGAAGGTGGAGAACCACTCCCTGATAAAGTTCAAGTCCTGAGATGGGACCAGTTCAGATTTTTCTAGTTGATCAGGAAGCTGTAAGGCCATAAGAGGCTGTATTCTTAGCCCTACTCCTATTCCGCTCTTTTTCAAGGAGGAGCGCGAAGAAACCAGTTCCTCATCTAAGTGAAGATGGAGACTTCCTCTAGTCAAAGAAAGCCACACGAGGAGTCAAACTCTTGGTAATCACAACTGGTGTGTATTTTAAGTTGAAGGGCAGAACCAAGATACTGGACAGCTTCATGTAGACATTTGGATGACGAAGATGAAAGAGAATGGGCAGGCAAGAATCAATCAGATATAAAATTAAAGGACCACACCTTGAGACAATAGGGGGAGGACATGGCCAAAATCTATTATCAGTCTAAACTCTCCTGTCTCTTTCTATGTCAGAAAAAGTCTGCAGTCGGTTGCAGCTCCTCTGTCTTTACGGGGAAGGGGTCTGAAACAACTGCAGTTTTAGCGAGCAGTGGCCGAATACCTTCATGTTAAGCTCACGTTTTCCGTGTATGTTGAGGCCAGGAATGGTACAAGACTACCATTCTAGAGGTGAGAAGGTTCGATTAGATACTATTTGTGGTTAATCCTTGACTCAGATCTGAAGTGGATTCCAGCGCACTCTCATTGATGAACTGAAGGCTCTCTAGTTGACAGTTTTGAACATGATAGCTAGGAGAGCCGGCTCATCGTCTGCTATTCAGTAAAGCAAAACTATACTGGAGGCTGGTGGGATAATGAAGACTTCTGATCTGATATTTCCGGCTACAATTCGGATTCCTATGCCTGTATGCGGGTTGCCAAAAAGACACTTCTCTGAATTAAGAAGTGGCTTTCCTTGGAGAGGATTTGTGGGCTTTGTTTCCCTGAAAGTCTTACGGATCTTGTCCTTTAGCTGGCACCAAAGATTTTCACCCTGTCAACAGGTGTCTTCCTGCATCAACTACTGCTCCCAAAGCCAGGGCAGATGCTCTCACTCTGTCAAAGGTAAAGTCTGATAGGCATTCAACCTGCTTCAGTATCCCCTGACGAACCACAGACCTCTTGGTAATAATGCTCTGAAGTAAAACAAAAGGGACTGAAATGTACAGGTCGCCTAAGAATTAGCTCCCAACACATGTCATTCTAAAGAGACTGTGCACAAAGCAGGTTCCAGGCACTTATTTAAGGGCCCGTGGAAGGGGACTTCTCAGCCACAATGAAAGGAAGCCCCATCATACTTCACAGCAGGCATTCCATCTGGGCTGCACTAGGAATAGAAACTTCAAACCCAACAGCTGATGGAGACGGGACATAGTGGGAAACAAGCTCTTATCTATATCCACCCAATCCCGAAAGATAATGAGGATCATTATGAGTTCTTCGATCCAGAATAAATGCTGGTAATTCCGGGACCAGCATTTTTTCCAGACCGGGGAAGCACAAGTTTGCTGATGGGGGCAGTGATCTGCCAGCAAGCCTGACCTACCGAGAGTTCAGGCCCATAGTGGCAAATATATGCCGGAATCACCGGCACTGGTACTACCGTTGCTGGTAATTCTGGCAACCCCATCTCATGGAGTCCTGGGACTCCGTGGAATGAGAACTTACCGCTGTCTCCTCTGCCACATAATATCCCCGCAATACCTGTATATCGGCGGTGGAAACGGCAAGGCAGTTTTTCCGGTATCCCGGCGGACTTACCGGTGATATACCGGCAAAACTGTAATGGGGCCAATATCTTAATGTTATGGAAGTGCTTCTCTGTAGGCTGCTGGTACAGATTTAGTCAAGAACGAGGGGAGAATCTGGAAGCTCTGGAGCTGGAAACCCCATGCTTTATAGGACATGAGAAATAATCTGGTAACAACCTGTCTCAGAGATGGGAACCACCTTTCTTTTATAAGGATTTTAAAAGGAAACATGAGGATAAGGGCCATGAAGGCTCTTTTTCATCCACTACGCTGGTAGGCCTCATCTTGGGTTCATCATACATTGCCTTCTCTTGCTGATCATGCCTTTTAGTCACAACGTTTTATACAAAGGTCCTGACTACCCTTTTTTAACTTAACATCAGAACAAAACTCCTTGATTATGAAAAGAGACCTCCCTTGCCAGCCCTTCTATAACTAACACGAGGACTCAACCACAGCCCTAGCCAAGGCTGAAGCACCAATACATTACATCATGTTATTCTTAAAACAATCTTGGTTTGCGCCCACTCTCCATTTTCGAGGGTAAGCCTGTTGTTGGTCCTTGTGTAACAAATGCTTACAACTCCCCTGGGTGATGAGTTAAACCATAGCTTTTCTCCGGCTGCATCTATTAGGAATGCTCTTTCTTCCCGTAGTAAACCCAGAGTGTTTCACTACCTGTTTCTATCATGCACCGCCATCCCCAGTTTGTCGAATTACTACATTGCTTTTCCGTGGTTGATCAGCAATTACCATCCCAATAGTAATAATGTAGCCCTTTTATATTTAAATCTCTTAGCAATTCTGTATGACAGAATTTCATCCTTTCCCCACTGCTGTTGGGAAGCCCATTGATTTTCAATGTGTGAGTCCGGTAGCAATAATCCAATCTCCCCTCGCCCCACTGCCCCAATCGCCCATTTCGGTTGGATTGCCTCTGTGTGACTGACTGGAGCATTGTCCTCCCCAGTGCTGCAGTGTGGTTACTCAAGTTGCAGTAACAATGCATTGCCTGAGGAATCCTTCTCGCTTTCTGGTTCATTGACTTGTGTCCCCCTTGTTGCTGATTTTACAGCAGAATCATTCCTTTGTTCTTACCAAGATTCCTTCCCTTCTCTGAGGCTAGTGGGTATAGGGGGTAAGACCTTCTCGCTTAAAGATGGAAGGAGAATGCTCTTGCCCATATTGCGCAGCACCTATTCCGAGAGAGCACTTGACATAGGTATGGTAGGCTCAGAACGTGGGGCCAACCAAAGTCATCAAATTGCCTACCTGCCATCTGAGGATTTGCCATTTGTGGTGCCTGTATTGTGGACATGTTTGCTCATATATTACTTGGCATGTAAAGGTTGTGTTGCGGTCTTCCCAAAAACAAACAAAAGAGAAGTCCTCCGCTAAACTGCTATAGATCAAAAGTCCTTGTTGTCTTTATTTGGAGGAACCTACCCTGTGAGTATGAAGTATTACGTGCAATTCGTGGAATTGATCTAAAATAGCTCTTTAGAAGAGTATGTCATGGTATCTCACAGTGCTTCTTTTAACACCGTTGTCTGCTGACTTTTGAGTTATGGTTCTTAGTGAAGTCCTCTCATGCTGAACAGCCTTGGTGGGATCTGGGGAAGAGTAAGGTGGATCTTAAGATGCCAGTGCTGTGGATGCTTAGTTCTTTTCCCACAGCGTTGGTTGCGTCCTTAAAAAGAGTTGCTGTACCCCATGGCGGAAACGCTTGTCTCGGAAACTGTAGATGATGACATTGCAACAGCTGTTTGACGTCAGGATCCAGAAAGCAAAAAAGGAGAAAGTGCACCAGGTGTAGCCCACCACGTTGCCTAAAACAAAGACTGCAATGGGTGTGAAGGAGGCAGTGAACGCAATGGTTAGTATACTGATGGTCTTAGCCGCCTTTATGTCTGAGAAGGAAGGTCGCTGAGCCCCTGCACACTTATCTGCTTTGGCTAGGAACTTGCGCTTGTGGGAGTAGTGCCGGATAGTGGTGAAGGAGAGAACGTTTATAACCAACGAGGCCCCCAAGAGGGCGAAGTCAAAGATGGGGAAGAGTAGCATGACATTCCAAGCGGGGGCACGGTTGGCAATCAGAGCATAGTTACACATACAGCTGCATCTGTTGTACTCCAGGGTGAAAGCGTTGCTGAAAAGGAGTGGTGCGATAGCCAGAAGGAAGCTCCCGGCCCAGGAGATGACAATGAGTCTGAGAGTCCTTGGGCGTGTGATCACAGAGTCCTTGTGCAGAGGTCTGAGGATGGCAATGGCACGCTCCAGTGTCATCAGAAAGATGGTGATGATGGATACGAAGGTGCAGACAGTGAATATAATGCCAATCACCATGCATGGTTGCCATGGTGCTGTGGGTCCTTTGTCATAAGAGCACCCATTGCACCCAACAGAGGGAGTTCTAGTAACCATGAGCGTGATCTCTGTGTACACGGAGAAGGGAATCACCAGAATACCTACAATGATATCTGCCAGAGCCAGGGACACTGTGGGACAAAATAAGAAGGTATGTTATATCATGCCATTAGTACAACACAAGTGTTACAGGCCTGTTAATTGGGACTCCAGTGCAGTGGGAGTGTCAGTGTTCTTTCATGTGATTCAAAATCAGCTCCACCTTGTACAACCACTGCAATAGCACATGTCTATCCAGGGAGCGGAGTTCACCATGACACTAAACTCAGCATCTCATAGAAACAACCCAAAACATAGGAAACACATCCCAAAGCAGGCCTTTTGTCAGATTTGTTTTCCTATATGAAGCACTTTCGGATACATGCTTCTAAATACTCTTACATACGTCGCCGTCAAATCTTTCACATGTGTTAACAATCCCTTCCAGTATATAGTAACAGTAAAAAGAAAATTGGCTTTTTGGCAACTGCAGCAGTACCCAGCAGTGCTGCATCCCCCGGTGTAGAACCTGATAACATATAGGCCTGGTTTGTTATCAGTACAGAATCATTACACACCATTACCCATCATTACCTACTGTTAGAGAATCATTACTCTTTGCTATGAAATCATTCCATCCTGTTTAGTTAGCCATCATCTAATTAGTACTGATTAGGAGTACATGAAATTGTAACATTATATTATTCACATTATTACCATGCATTTGAAGAGAGAAATAGGCCCTGTTATATGAAGGGTTTGCTTAGTTATGTTATTGCCATATATGTTGAAAGAGATGCTTTTAGCATTATGTTTTATGCATTAGAATGTAGCACTTAGGCTGAGAGAAACGTGCTAGGCACTATAGAGAATGAATGAGGCCTGAAATTATACACAGAGCCATTTAGGGTGACACATTGGTATGTTTTGTAGTTACATGTACACATGTATGCATTGTAGAGACACCATGCATTGAGTGTGCACTTAGAATGCGTTTGCATATAGGTAGCGCTTGCCATTGTGAGAGAAAGCGTAAATGCTAGAAAGCATTTAGCTGGCATTATAAAGCCATTCCACTGAATGAGACAGAGGTGCCACGGTGTGTGAAGATTGTTTTGAATTACACTGAGTACAAGTATTTGTAAACAGTTGCTTGGCAGGCAGGGAGATAATACGGCCTTTGCCTTAGTAGAGAGACGGCCTGGCATAATCAGCATGGCTTGTATGCCACGGAGACAGAAAAGGTATGGGCTGTGCCACATGGGGAGATGGGAGAGGAGTCTTTGCAGGCAAGCAGAGCTTTGCATGCACGAGATGGAGGAGGAGAGATGGCCTGTTCTCTGGAGGAAAGAGGATTTTGTGAAGCCAACAGTGGAGTGAATGTGTATGAATGGAGAAATAGGAGGCAGGCACGCATTAGAAGGCCATGACAGAGATATGATGTCCAATGTCACATTGACACAGAACACGACAAGAACACAGGGTGAAAGTACATTGCAAACACAGACTTTCAGACACGTTCATATTTAGAATTTGCTTACAGAGAGAGAGGCATTTAGCTTAGAGAATGAAAGTAACCATAGGGATTTGAGTGCGTCATGGAATAGTATAACCAGGGGAGAGGGGAGTTGCTAGCGGTAGTTGTTGTTGGAGATGGTGTTAGATGTTGATGGAGTTCGATGAGGGAGAGGTGTCTTGGTGCAGCAGAATCCAATGGCTTTGGGAGATCGAGAGCCTGGCAAAGGCTTGAGGCAGTTTGAGTGACTGGCTGGCTGGTTGCAGAGTAGCGGGAGAGGAGAGACTTGGAGAGACTTGACAAAGACAGAGCTGGAGAGGGGAGAGAGGCACATGCAAATGGGAAGTATGGTTTATGGCCTAAACTGATTGGTTAGAACAGACACTCGCACAAAGAGCTTTGGGTTTGGTAAAGGGGAAATCAGACAGGGATTGTCTTAGATAGAGAGTGTGAAGTATGGTGTGGAATGGAGAGGAATGCTGATGTGACACTTGCCATATGTATATTGCATAAGACACTGATAGCTTGCATTAGAAGCCTGAAAGGCTTATAGTTATCCACTGCATGGTAGATTTGCACCAAGATATATAAAGGTGCAAATTCGAGATTCGCATAGTTTAATATGGAATGCTTGCATCATCATCATGCATTGTCATGTATGAATAAATGTATTCTATTGTTATAATTGAATCGATTCATGTGTTTTCTTTGTGTCTTATGTTATTGGTCCATAGGAGTATGATAGGAGTATGTTGTTAGAAGTAATCTAGGATTAACAGTGTGCACATAGGCCCTGAGATACGAAAGCAGGGGGGGGTAGAGTGATCCACACCCCTCTAGGAGATTGTCTAAGATTGTCTAAGACCGGTGCATGGTTGCCCAGGGGGGGCTGGACCATGATAGGAACTGTTTTGGGTTCTCACACCGGCACGGCGATGTTATCCTTCACAGCAGCATCCTTGCTGAACCCTCCTCTGGCACACATCAGCCTTCCCCGCTAAACATCATGCTTCTCAACTGCATTATACGCCACACCTGCATCTCAATCCCTAGTCGCATCACCCACCTCATCCGCCTATCCCTCCTCCTAAGCCTCATCACTCTCCACAGTCGCTTTACCCTCCCAATTTAGTGTTCCTGCCCAAGCCCCACCCTTCCTAATCCCTGATACTGCAACAGGCGCCTGTGACTTCCACATACACAGGTGTTTGAATAGGTTGCAAGACCCAATATCCCTACAGCCACAACACCCTCTACAGCCCTAACCCCCTTTTCATCCACATAATCCTCTACTGCCTCATCACCTTTGAAGCTTCATCACAAAACACAGCAGCAACACCTCCACTGCAAGGCCACCATAAGCAGCCCAATCACCACCCACAGCCACATCATCACCCTTGTCTGCATCAGTTTTTTTTAAAAACAATTTTTATTAACTTTTACAAAACCATTCAACACATTAAAAACAAATTTAGCGGTGCATGTTATACATTTTCAAGTATCTTGTACCATATTATACCATAGCCGCTATTTACCCCTACCCTCCCACTTTAACTTGAGCCTACTCCATTTCGCCTTTCACCGTTATCTTCTAGGGATGTTCCTTCTTCCGTGTTTTGGGAGGTATCATCCCTGCTTGGGCATACCTGGGTGGACCCAGACAATGGGGCCACTAAGTGCCTCCAGGCCATCAATGTATCTGCCTCTTCCCCCCCACCCCCCTCTATTGTCTGCTTCGGTCCATACCGCTGTTTCCGTGTCAGCCCACTTCTTGAGATCATTCCACCAAACCTCTACTTTTGGTCTGTTGCCTGCTTTCCAGCCCATGGCAATTCTGCGCTTGGCCAATATGTAAGCCAGGTCTTTAAGTTTACCCACATGCATTAGCTTGCGTGGTCTACGGGACCCTCCCATCATACATGCCCACACCGATTTCACATTTAGCGTGATCCCCTTCTCTGACAGGCGATGGGCCACTTCTTTCCAGAATTTACCGATTTCCGGGCATGCCCAGAACATATGGGTCATCCCAGCATTCACTTCCCCACAATTGGGACATGTTTGTATTTCTGCATTTTTGAGTCGGTCTATCCTCTGGGGGGGTTATGTACGCTCTGTGAGTTACATATAGCTGAATTTACTGCAGCCTTGCATTCCTGGACACTTTTTTTATGGTACCTCTGAGCCCTCTCCCACTGCCCATCATTCATGCTTTCTCCCACTTCCTCTTCCCAATCCCGTTTTAGGTGGGCCACTTGCTTCCCCACCCTGGTCATCAACAATTCGTAGATTCGGGAAACCTCGTGCCCTCCCTCTGCGATGTCGTATATTGTTTCTATAGCTGCATCAGGTTGGTCTTCCAGCACTATTTCAGACCATGTTTCTTTCACCCATCGCACCAGTCTGGTGTATGTGATAAATTGCCCTAGATGTAGGCCCGTTTCCTCTACCAGTGTGTTAAATTCCAGTATTTTCCCATCTTGCCAAATATCTCCCATTGTTGCAATACCCACCGGTTCCCAGTGCTTGCTTATCGTCTTCCTCAATTGCACATCCCCTTTGGCCCTTGTCTGCATCACAGTTAGCATCCACTTCATCCTCCATGTTTACGTCTTTCCCGCCCTACCCTCAACAATTCAATAGGCTCCTGTGACGTAGGTCGACACACAGGTGCTGGGAAAAGGTTACAAGACCGAACACCCGGACCAGTCCCCTAGGGAAACCCCAAACTGCAGACAAACCACAATCTGCCACTAATCGGGGTGTGGGGCAAGGTCAAGAGTTTCAATCTTCTGATGGGACCTGTCCAGTATTGAAACCCACAACTGATGAAAACCCATCTGCTGCCATCGCCGAGAAGCTGTTTGAGTGGCAGATGTTAGGCTTCACAAATGCAGCAGTAATGCAAGCCTTCCTCTGGCACAAAGCCTGTAGATCATTGGCAGTAACAGTGTGTATATACATACATACACAAGGCACACACTCTTTCCCTCACCCACCCATTACGGTCAGTCAACAGCAGTGCAAGCTTCTAGAATATACACAACTGGTATAGCGTGGGCAGCACCAGGGCAGTCTTTCCTTATATAACCGGTGCAGCACAGGCAGCAACAGTGCAAGCTTCCTCATAAGCGAGGCTGCGGACAGTGAGGAAGACTAGGTAGGTGGAGATCTGGGGCCTGGCAGGAATAAATGCTGTTAGCAGGCAGGTGTCAGAAATGCAACACAATGCAACCTCGAGGGTGGAGACCTGATGTCCTCCTCTAGGCTCTTTCTGGATGCTCCAGATGCAGACGCCTGAGCGAGCAGAGGATTGTGTAAAGGGAAATTGGAGAGGCTCCGCAGGAACCTTGCAAGGATGTGGTCTCCAAGCCAGTCGTGATTCAGTGCCTGGGGGAGGCAGGCACCGGCTGAGGCTCTCCGCTCCATTGGCATGACTGCACACAACATCATCTCTGTCCTCAGGGCACACTGCCTCACCACCCGCCCTACATTTCAGAAGCAGCAAGGCTACCAATTCCCTGTGCCAAGACGGCGTTGCACTGTTCATGCCATCCCCCTTTACTCCACTTCCAAAACGCTTTGTACACTTACCTCTTCTACAGTCACTTCATCAGACATTTACTTCATGTATTTACGACCTCTTACCTTTATTTCTTCTACAGCTTGAAATTACTAAGGTGGCAATGGTTACGGTTAAGGTTAGCTGTAAGGTTAGGGTCGGGATATGACTGAGAAAAGAAGTGGATTACAGGGGGTCTCGCCCTGTAATGCCGAAGTGAATGTTACAAGAGGTGAAAAGACAGAAAAGTAAAGGTATGAAGCGGTAAATGTGACAAAGTGAATTTATGCTGAAGTGAATGCAGTAGCCATGCATCCGACATTGCAGCTACAGCACACTACTCCTGCCCCCCAACCTTTCTGGGGTGTTAGGCTAATGACTGGAAGAAGGTTAGGTGATTTGCTGTCATCCGTGTTGCCTCTTATGGTAAGTGGAGCTATGTTTATAATTGAATCATGCTTCAAGGGCATGACCACTTTGGACATAGTCAACCAGCAAGCGGGCTTTGATAATATAAAGCCCCAGCCATAGAATGAGAAGGAGGACTGTGCGATCATGCTGGCTCAAGGCACATCACAAGAATTCATTGATTTCCAGCTGCCCGAGAACCACAGAAAAAGTAGTTCCTCATGCCATAAGACCTACACATCCTCATCAGCTGTTCGCTTTGGTTTGGGAAAGAGGGTGATGCTTACCTAAATGGGAGCAATAGAAAAGTGATGTAGTTTTCCCCAACACGGCTGTGTGTTAACTTGCTTCACATTTAGCAATGGGCTCCTTCTGGCCTGTTCCTTGTACATTCCCACTCCAGTGTGATGCAAACCTGTTTAGCCTGGGAGTTACACTGTTTGTATAGGACACACACCTGTCATTAGCATGTTCCTCACCCAAGCATGCTACCTACAGATGAAGTGACCCTCCCGAGTGAAGTGTCAGGATCTTGCTCCCAAGCATGTTAGCTGCTGATGAAGCGGCCCACTGCAGCCTTTGCCACCACGCTGCTCCCAAGCGAGTGATTTATGAGATTCAACCTGGTAGATGGCTAACCTGTTCTTCCTAGCAATGCCCCCATGGAAGGATGATGACACTCACCCTTCAGAGGCCCAGCGTGTTCCTTCCAGGCGTGACCAGCATGACCTTCCTTGTATGATCGCAGGCAGCTATTGTGGCGGCAGTAGCATTATAAACATCTCTCTTTTTCTGTACATGACCACAGATGTATTGATTGCGCTCCCATGTAATTAGCCCGTCCATCTCTGCCCCAGCACAGAGACAGTAACCACCTGAAGTGTCTGTCCAGTTGGTTCCACCTAGACCTATACCCATTCAAATACAATAACCTGTCTTTGTGAATGATCACCCAAGGCATTCTCCCTGTAGATACCTAAACCTGCTACACAGCACCGTGCATAGATAGACCTTTATATTTTATACCTTGAAATTACCACTAATTCTAGTTTAGCAGTGTGGGTACAGTTTATAAGAAGCTGTGAATCTGTGCACAGATTCCTCACTACATATCATTGAACGCTTCCTAATAATGCCACTCTTCTTGCCAGTTCTGGGCTTCAAAACTGACCAATGGATCCAACGAACACCCGGCTAGACCTACATTGCGTCTCATTGACCAGCCCAAAGCCAGTAATGATGACTTCCTCAAATCTCTTACCTTTCAAGTATAATTGAGGTGTACGGCACTGACGGGTTCGTAGGAAGACCGTGAGTGCAATGGCATTTCCAATGACAACAGCAAATGCAATAGATGCCATAAGCAGAACCACTGTGGTCCAACAGAGCAGGCTGCAGCAGCAGAAGGTACAACGTGGTGCGACGGAATCTCCATCTGACGAGATGGCGTAATCGGAGAAACTCTTAGGAGCTAAAGTCTCATTAGGTGACCGTTCAGGGGTTTCATGGAAGCCATCCAGGGTTAGATTACAGGGAGAGAAAGACATTCCAGACTCTTACTGCACGCAATCGCTCTGCTATGGACCAGTGGTGTCAACGACTAGTTTGCACCAGTCGCTCCCCCGAAGCAATCAGTTGTTTTAGAAGTCCTACAAAGCAAAGTTTCCACTGACTTGACTCTTCCAAAATATACATGGAGTGTTGGTTCCCTTCAAGAAGTGACTCCTGACATCTTGCTGCCCATAATGGTCTTCAATTGCTTCTTACTCTTCGGTATCTTTCCACAATCTGTACCTTTCCTCAACTTTCTGTGGCAGTCTTGTGTCCGGGACAGTTGCCCTATTGAGGCTTAGAATCACAGCAGAGACCGAATCAGGGAGACGTGTAGAACAGCTTCGCGTGAAGAGACTGCCCTTAGAGTGGTTCCAACCTGTATGGTTTGGGGCAAGCCTGTAACATGTGAAAAAGATTAACAGGAGTAACAGGTTAGTTTCAGAAAACAAATGAGGATGAGCTGAACGTTTATTTTTCATGTAGCACTGAAACACATGGCCATGCAAGCACTGCAGATGTCTTAGTACTGGGGCACAACTAGGTACAGTTCACCATGAATAACTCTGGGGTTTATGTGGATTAAAACAACGATATCTTGAGGTATTTCCCATAATCAGTTCAATGTTCTAGAAGCAGGGGGTCTAGGTAGTGGAACCATGACAGTCTTAAGTTTTACTCACAAAAGAATTGAGAGAACATTTAGAAATGACAATCTTGGAATCTGAAAACGAGTGTTGATCGCTCTTAAACATAATTACTTGAACCACAATTCTTTGGCATGAATAAAGTAAGAGTTTCTTTAACCCAAAAAGCATGACAAAAATGTATTGACAAAGCCAATGGATCTGGTTTATTTGATGCCAGGTGGACAATGTCACAGGGACACCACAGCCTTCATATGCCAGAAACAAATCCCAGTATTAATTTGCTTCTTCTTGAGCAAGTTACAAAGTTTGCAGATGAGGGAGCAGGTGGTACACAGTCTGGAATAAAGGTGAATATGTCCATGCACAGTCTCGCATCACTAGATACAGCCTCACACTGGCAGGTACCTTTTCATATGGCCAAGCATTGCCTCACATGTCGCAGGCACTGACATGGCACGGCAGATCCACCTTCCACGCCCAGTTAAAGCTAACGTAGGCCCAAGAACCATTATATGCCCAGGTACAACCTCGTGTGCCTAGCTACATCCCTTCAGTCTCGGGTGCACCATCACATCCTCAGTTGCAGTGTCGAGTACCCAGATGTTGCCAGCATACACTGAGTGCAGCCATTGTATTCCAAGGGACAACCTCATTCATCCAGGCCAAGACTCAGATACTTAAGTGCAGCAATCATATGCCAGATAGGAAGCATATGCCAGATAAAGACATCATATGCCAGTGAAAGACTTGCATATCTAAACACTGCCACCATATGCCTCTTGCATCATGATACGTCTTGATACTTCCCTTCATTGGTTACCACTGGTATAATTCATCTCTAACCACTCTAAGGCAGAAGGGGCGTGCTCTTGGACGATTTACACCATCCAGCCACCAATAGAAAAGGTCCGTAGTGATAATTATACATAATTTCAAGGTTAAATAACAACATTTCACCAGGTTATTGGACCCAGCTGAAAACTTCACTAGTCAACTGTTCAACACGCGCAACCCTTTGACCACTCTCCGTACTGCATGTCTTGTTCATGCTAAGCCTCTGTTTTTTTGCATACAAACCTAGATTTCATTTTCATTAAAGAAATAGCTATTAGGTGCAGAGTGAGTGCCATCCGTCAAACCCACCGTAAAACATCCTAGCCCACCTTCATCCCAAACACAGAGGTTTCAACAGTCCACGTTTGGACAGGACTGGTTCGTGGAAGCTCTAGCGACCTGATGAGCACCGCAAAGCTTACCCTTCTCCCCACGGCTCAGCCCCTACTGCCCACTCAACTTCTCTCTGACAAACATAATTCCGCGTGAGCACAACACAGCCCACAGGTCATCACGGAGGCGGGTCCACACGCTGCTTTCTTCCCACTGATGTGCCAACCTAGAGTCAGGGAAACAGGAAGGAGGTGCTGCCTGACTCCAAGATGGCAGAAGGCCTCTTTATGACACACATAGGTGCACAGTGACCCATAGTAGAAACAGTTATACATAAGGAAATTGTAGCCAGCAGTGATTCTGGTCAATCCGAACACCTACTCCCAACTGCCATGGATCACCCAATTACAATCCCAATTGCACATGTACATATCGTTTAAAAGTGGGGCTCACATAGAGGGATGTGAGGAAGTTAGAGTTTGGACAGTGAAGGTGAAGGAAAATCAGAAAGAACAGGTTAGAGCATTGTGGAGTAGAAAAGAGGAAGAGCACAGTGAAGACGGGAGGAGAAGGAGAGGGGAATAGGAGGAGTAGGTGAAATATCTAAGCAGGAGGGATGAAGAGGAAGGGATGAATGAGGAGAAGGGAAACACCTGCGCAGTGGGAAGGAGAGGAGGAAAAGGCCAAATATATAAAGATAGAGAAGAAGGCAGTGAAAGACATAAAGAAACAGGCGGGGGTGGTGAAACAGGTAGGGGTACAGGAAGAACATGGAATGAAAGGACTTGTCAAAGTGGGAAGACAGAGAAGAAGACAGAGACTGGGCATGGCAAGGAGGTGAAGGGGGAAACACTAGAGCAGGCTCAGGCAGCCTGTTGCTCTCCAGATGTTTTGGCCCACAGCTTCCATGATCAGTCACCACGGATTGTAGTGGCGGGGGCTGACAGGAGTTGTAGGCCAACACTTCTGGAGAGCAACACGCTGCCTACCTCTGTCCTAGAAGAAGGAAAGGAGCAAAAATTCCTAGGAAGGAGAGGGAGAGAGAAAGGAAGGAGGAGGTGGGGCGAGTGAGCTGGAAACTGAGTTATGCAAGCAACTAACAATGAGTGGTGAAAACCAGGAAAATTATGAAAAAGCAGCACGTTCTGTAAGGACGAGAGAGAGAGACAGAATGACAGTCTGTGAAGTTTGGACCAGCAGCGTCTTCATAAACTGCTGGAGGAGGGTCCAGAACAAGGGCTATAGACAAGAAACAGAGGCCCTGCCCAAAACCTAAATTGAGAGATAAGTCACCTAAAATCAAACAAGACCTAACGCTACTGGGTGTGGGTACACAGGATGCATGTCAAGGAGGATTAATGCTGGACATTGATGATAATATCAACAGCCAAGCAAGGCACAGGGCTGAGAAGGAAGTGTTAAGGCCTTCTAAAATCCCAGACACCTCGAGTGACTGTTTGTCCTGGCCAAGTGGCAGACTCCAATGAGGGGAGACAATAGCACAGTAAAGACTTCTGTTTGGTGGATCGTGAAAGTACTCACTCCCCACAATACCAATAAAATTCAGAATAAAGGACACATCCCAGTAGGGAATGAGACCACGAGAGATGATTGCGAGTTGTCAAATATTTATATGAAATTCAGCATCCAGAGAACTCTGCTGCCTTGAGAGCGCTCTGGCAAACAATACAATACAATGTGTTTTTAAAAGATAACAGCATCATCAGTGACAATTGTCTATGCAGCCAGCAAGTTACAATGTCATTGGTTAGAAAGGAGGTGCACATATAGTTCTTTAGGGGCCGGCTCAACTGGATTGGTTGATGACTTGGCGGGAGGTTGAACGTCACGTGATTCAGCTGGGCCAGTTGGTGCGAGGTGAAGGTTAGGCCAGGTCGGAGAGGCGGCTGGACCTCACTAGCTAATCTATACACTTATTCTAGACATGCAATAAACAATGAGCATCAATATACCTTTGAATAAATCTTAGAGGCTTAAAAGTTGTACATACATAACTGCATCATCTCACATTGGGTCATTGATAAGGTAAAGGATGTGGGGGTCTTGCCTTCTGTGATAACCTGGGGACTGGGCTGGTCTAGCACATCAGGGTGAGGCAGGGAGTGGAATGCCACATGTTAGTTTAGGACAGGATATACTATGACAGGGGTCTGGGTTTATTGGGGACACTCTAGGGTGGTCAGCACAGTGGGGGCACGCTTCTCTTACATCAAGAGAATATCTTAGGAGGGCACAGGGTTACACAAACAGGGTTACACAAGCAGTAATTTTCCAACAGAAAGGGTGAGGGGTGCAAGAGCAGGTTTGTGGAAATGGATGAGCTACAAGTCATGGTTCAGGCTGGTTCACACACAGGACAGTGATCTCAGAAGAAGAGTGATACGATACATAGTTTTAATTGTATCAGTTAGCTTCAGCGCAGCCGTGAGAAAGGGACTTGGGCCGTGCAGAAAAGGTGGGAGCGGTTGTTGCTCGCTGGGCGCGGCGCTGCAGAGGTGAGAGGAGGCTTCGTATTACAGAATCACAGCCTAGTCCAAAGATGGAGTCGAGGGCACACAAAATGGAGTCCAAGTGTGCCTTGCATTAGCCCCACCTCTGCTCCAGCCAAGATCGTATTCCTCATGACAGCAGAAGGGCGATGGAGGCGTCCTCCACTAGTGCAAGAGTAAGAGGTTCATTTCGCGTAGAATGCATGGGGGGAGCTAATTCGCCCCTTCCTTCCTTACAGTATTTAACGGGGTGCAGATAGTTTTCTTTTTTTTTTTGTCAGACGGGAGATGAGCTCAGCACGAACCCATCTCCCGTCGGAGGAAAAAAAAGAAATGGCAGCTGCCATAAACATGGAAAAGGGACTAGGTCCCTTTTCGGATGACGGCAGCCATGGAAAACATGTTCCAAAATTGGCGCCGTCATCCGAAACGGGACATAGTCCCTTTTCTATTTTAATGGATATGGCCATTTAAAAAAAAATAAAAACGGTGAATGCACAATTATGCCCAGGAAAGGCAGGTTGTGATTAGTCAATATGTCTTTCAAAGTGTGAATGCCTATTACTGTACCTTAATACTGTGTCTATGTTGTGTTGTAGTGCGTACTGTTGCTTCACAGCTAGTTTGCATCATATAAATCTATGCACATCCAAACATGTAATGTATTGTTTGTTTTGGTTTGGCTTTTATGTGCAGCTCTTTGATGCTGCGTCTCTGGTAGGATACAATTAATGAAACACTAACCTAAACATAACGATGCCAAATGCAGCATCATATGTTCAGCTCCAAATATAATCACCAGTGTCGCCCATGCAGCAAATATATCCCATTTAAAAAAAATAATAATCTGTTGCTCAATAAAACTATGTCGTGAACCATCAAATGTACATATTTAAATTCCCCTATCTTTGTACAGTGCCAAGTGACTAATCACATTCGTACCTGTGCTGCTTCAACATGGCGGGTCTTGTACTGTACACAGTGGAGCTCTGTTCTTCTGATGCTTAACCGTTTAGCCATTCATGATGTTTTTGTGGGTGACCGATGCTGCTGTGGACACAGTGTTGATACTGGCTTCATTTCTATGTCCTATTGTGGCTTGGGACCTCTGTGATAGTCAGTGGTGTGCCTAGACTCTTTTGACAGATCTTTTTATGCACTGACTTATGCAGGGGTGGCATGAAGTACGAGCATGTACACATAACGGTCATAGTTTAGGATAATGGTGGGGCACCTGTGGTGGCCAATCAGATTCCAGGGGTAGCATGTGCCACCCCAGGCCACTCCCTGGACACGCCAGTGGTGACAGTATGGACAGGTGGCTATTTTCTTTATGCGTGCATTTGGTTATGATGCTGCACTGACTGAACACCCCTCTATCCAGGAATGTGTACCTGTTTGATTTTGAAGGTTGAGAGATGGGTGAGATATATATATGGAGTCCACACAAATGATCTATGACTCTATGCCTTCCTTCATCACATTCCCAATCGTCCAGCAAGAATATTTTATGACCAGCTTACAAAATGGCATGTCCGACAGGTCCATCATGTGAGGTTTCTTCTGATACTTGGACAGCTGGTAGGAAAGCAATGCCTGATGGGACATTCATGCACTCCAGGGCCGCAGAAATTAGCTCTGCTCCCTACGGTAGTAGCTTCCATGACAAGAGGGGAATGGTATTGGATTTACCTAGAGGCTCTTCCGCTCGGTAATAGTGCCACGATTCCTACATCAGTATGCAGGGTGATCTCAGGCGGTTGTCCAGCTTTTCCTCTAATGATTATTTCCCCTTTCTGGCTTGGTTCAGCGAAATCTGATAGACGGCCCCTGGGGTCATCTTTATCTTTGGGGTATCACCTCATGTGTGCGCTCTCTAGCCGAGGTGTTACTATTTATAATTTCTTCCTTGGTAATCTTGACTATCCTTCAGAGCCAATTGGAGTCATGACAGAATTAGTCTGCATTGCTTTGGTGAGGTTTTCCCTAGAAGGTACCAGAGGCCCTGTTAATAGGGACATGGCTTCCGAACCACATGGTTTTGTGGTCCAAGGACAAGCAGAGGTGGCATCATTTCAAGGAATAGTGAGTTTGACTATGGGTTGGCCGATTGGGGATGGCTCACAATAGACCTCAGGTGTTGGGATGCCAAGAGAGACCCAGACAAACCTCTCGTGGACCTAGAGGAGAAGGTCTAGTTGGGAAGATGGTGGTCCATTACTATGCTTGGGCAAGGATGAGGCACACCATGTCAGGCGGGACAGCTACTACAGTTATTTATTTGGGGCCCTGCATGTAAATGGGTTCTGCTTCTTCTCTTCTTGACATCCTTGTCCCTGTTACTAGCCCCTCTGGACTGGCATGGAGCCAGGTGTCGCTGTGCTTTCACATTGACCTTATTGTACAAAGGTTGGGGTCGATTCTTTCGAGCACAGGAATTCGCCTATGTTCCTTCTGTTTTGATTATCGAGAGAGGAGCTGGTTCAATGCTTCTCCCTGCACTCATTTCATCGTCGTTGGGTATTCCGATGGACACTATGTGCACTGGTTGTATTTTTCCCCTGGACAGGTGTCTTGCATTAGAATCGGGTTACTGCCAGGTGCATGGAGGCATTTGGCAGCCTTTGCTGTGATCATTCGGGCCAGGTGCTATTTGGGTGGTCTGTGGTTTTCGTTAAAACTTTGTGGTTCACCGTTTGCCCTTGTCTTTTGTCCCTCTTTTGGATTGAGGCGAGAAATGGCTGTTCTGGGATTCTGAGGTTTGTCGGTTTCAGCCATGATCTACCTTCAATACGGGTCTGGCCTTGTGTTGAACATTATTGTCAACAGAAATGCTTTCCTGTTATTAGCTGTTTCTGCTTCCCTTAGGGTTAGGTGAGGTCCCTTTCATCTTCATTGGCAGGAGATCAGTGTTGAGTGCCTCCCTTTCTGGGAAACAGCCCCTTGCTTTACCATTAATGAGCATTCCTGGATTGGTGCACGAGTACTTCTTCAACTCATGGGCATTTCTATGGCATGCATAATAATATCGACAGGTTAGCCATGGTATGGTGGGTAATATCTCTAGGAGTGTGCAGCTGTGGCTCCTCAAGTTCTGCCTACTTCTGTGACAGGAATTACGGTTTAGCAGCAGCTTTGAGTGCTCGTGGGCACTTACCGGACGTGGAGCTGTGGCGTGGGTTTCCTTGCTGAGTAGACTCCCCCTTAAATCATCTGACTCCTACCCAGCTTGCAGTAGAAGTCAAGCTATGATGCGGTTTAGTGTATGCTGGCGTTGAGTCCCATGGTTCGGTTTGCCTGCTCATTACCTCTTCTGATGTTGAAGTTGCTGGAGGGAATGCTACAAGCATTTCCCTGGCGAAGGGGAGGTTCACCCCTAAATTCAATATAGGGTTGTGTTTAGTTTGGTCTTCTTGATCTTAGTGTTATGATCAGTGCTGTATTTGTTGCTGGTTTTTCATGGAATCCTGGTCCTTCTTGCCACTAGATTCCAGGGTTTGCTATTACAGTTGTTACTCACTGTTCGTCCTCTTCTGAGGTCTGGCTTGACTTTTCAGTTGTGTGAGGAATTCATGTGTCAAGTCATGGCTAGTGTGTTTCTGTTTCATAGTGGATCTGTCAAACTACATTCCTGCTTGTGGTATCTTCTTGCCTGGATCCATACTTTGGGGTATCAGTGTATTTTATCAGTGCAGCTGTCACTGGCATAGGACGATGTCTGCTATCCTCATTTAGTTACTACTGTGATGAGGAGGGAGAACAAAAGGTAATGTTACATTACATCTGGTAATTCCATTACTCTAGTCCTCCTGACTCGTCACAGTATTAACGTCCCTCCCTCCCAGATCATTGTACCTCGGCCTCTCTTCCTCTATGTGCACCAGCTAGTTGTTTGGGAAAAGATGGGCTTTGTGCCCATGGGATAAGGGGCAGAGGTAAAATTCCAGTTTTTCTTCTAGTTACATAGGGAATGTATGCCTCTCCAAGGCAGTGAGCCTCATTTAGGTAGTACTGTGACGAGTCGGGAGGACTAGAGTAATGGAATTACCATACAGAACATTACAACCTCTCCGATTGAATGCAGAGCTAGGAACATGATCTAATAAGTAATACAAAATAAGTTTTAAGTGCAGCCCCATATGCAAAGACACACAGATCATATCAGTCCTGCCCAGGCATTTGGCTGTAATTCCACGATAACACTACCCATCATGCTATACACTATTATTTAACTGCCGTGATAACTGGGTCGGGCCACCTCTCCAATAACTAATGTATTGCTTAGCCTTTGATTCATTAGAGCCTAGTCCTTAGGATTCCAAGCAGGTTTTGCATCAGAGGACATGATACTTCAATTTTCCTTTCTCCCTCCTCTCAGTCCTCACCTCAATGACCTTCACAAAGATTGAACTCCTGGCTCATATGTGAATGATAACATAATCAATGGCTGTCCCAATCTCTAACAGTCTGGTTTTTGGATCTGGGATAATGTATGCAATTCCACATCTTAAATGGGTCCTATCTGCGACCGGGTCCAGAGCCTGACCCTGCCAAGGAACTTGTGACCCCTCCCAACCTGCGACCAGGGGGTTACCTGGGCATAGACCAGTGCCAGCCCTGTCCCAGAGGTGCGAAGGGGGAGTTGGGATGGGGCTCAGTCCATAAAGCCCCCTTCCGCCCATCCACCAATGTGCCATGCCTGATAAACCTGGTACCACCCTCTTTCACCAAATGCCTTCCAGTACGGTTTCCGGCCAGCGTTCTCTCTTTTGATTTTTAGAACTATGTGACCCAGAGTGCACTGCAATGGTGAAAAAATGACCAAACAAAGGGGAAACCATAGACACTGCAACTCACATGGAATATGAACCCCCGTCCCAATCAGACAGCATACAGCACACCAGAAAAGCCGACAACCGGCCCAAACAAAAGAAAAATGAACTGCTAGACTCTCAGCATGCCAGAGAAACAGCAGAGAAACCATCAGCGATTGCAAACAAAACCTTGCTGGGAAAGGGAGGAGGCGCATAGAGGGCTGTTTGAAGCTTTCCCCTGTGTAGCCCCGCCCCTGGGGAAAGGCATTGATTGACCCCTCAAGTTAGATGAGCTCTACAACCAATGGAAGGGGGGTCAAGTCAAGGAAGAGCACAATATATAAGGTAGGTGAATGGACGACAGGGAGGCAGGTGTTCGGGTGAGGTCAGGAGGCGTGAAGGAGGACCAAGAGACCAGAGAGAAGGCAGATGGTGAAGTGGAGTGATGAGGAGTTTGTGGCAGAATTGGTGCAGAGTACATGTGAGGTTTTGGTAGTAAGAGAGAGAGAGAGAGAGTGGTACCAGTTTGTGAGAGTGAATTAGTGAGTGAGTAATTGTGAGAGTGAAGGTGGTAGTGAGGGAGATAGAACAAGGGGAGTGAGGGTGGTACGCAGAGTGCGAGAGAATAGGTGCTGGGAGAGAGTTAGGATAATAGAGAGGGTATAAGAGAGGTGTGAGGAGAAGGGTGCAGGAGAGAAGTGAGGGGGTATTAGAATAGTGAGAGTGAGTGTATGGGGCAGTTTGAGAGAGTGCGAGAGAGAGGGAGGGGCTAGTACAGAAGGGTGATCTGGGAACCATATCCCTGGCAGAGTGAGCAGGATACTATATCCCTGAAAGGTTGGGCAGGGCAGTATATTCCTGAGTGGCAGAGAACGAGGGGTTAGAGTGGCAGAGTAAGGAAGGGTGACAGCAGCGAAGTAAAGAGGGGTGAGAGCGACAAGGGAGGAGGGGTAAGAGAGCGGAACGTTGAGGAGAGAAAATGAAAGTGAGGAACATCAAAGGTACAGGAGAGAGACGGAAGGTGAAAAGGAGTGAGAGAAGGAGAGGGATTATTGCAATAGATTTGCAGACAGAGCAGAGAGGAGGAGTAAGGTCAGGAAAAGGGGTGGAAGGGAGTGAATAAGTGATGGAACGGACCAGGATGTCTGTCATTGAAGACCTGGCAGAGTATTAGGATTGGTTACGACCTAGAAGGTCTTCCGGAGGGAGCCAGATAGATAAGGCTTTGTCCCACCAAAGTGTATCAAGGTTGACTCTTTCTGTGTCCGTTACAAATCTTTGAAAATGAAGTATACGTTTGGGCTTGAGAGCTTCACAGTTCAACAATTGTCTCAGTGTCTCTTTCTCGTTCTTACTTCTGCAAAATCTACATATTGGAGCACTGCCACTCGAACCACCTTTCATTTCGAGTATCTCACCCGTTAAGAGCACATTAAACCTAAACCTCATGTACCCATTGTGTATAATCTTAGCAGGGAATTTAACTAAGTAGGATGCGGGTAGTCCTAAAATCTTGTAATGTGAAATTAGATGATAATACCATAAAAAAATATATATATACTTGATTCAATTGAATTTAAAACAATGTTTACAAGTCTTATCCCTGGAAGTTAAGTAGTTCCACCGTGAGCTGCTCGAATTCTTAGGAAAATTCGGATTTCCCCACTATCGCCATTGTTTCTGCCCAATCTGCATTCTCTGAAAATTTCTTTACACGCATAGGATTGTTAATAAGCAAGTCTTTCGTTAATCCGAGTAGGGCTATTTTGAACATACAGGAAGCCTGTAAGGTTAAGAGTACAGTAGCCTTCGAATTGCCATTTCTAAGGTTCGTTCCTAGTACGTCGTAAAGAGGCGAGCCCTTATTTAAGAGCAACTTTCTGAATAAAGACAAACATCGCCAATCCACAATAGCGGACAAAGATTGCAAACCCAATTCGTACCTTATTGCAGCAACGAGTACAGATTTCGGTAGGCAATATAGAATGGTTTTCAAGATTAGCGACTCCATTTTTTGTAGCTCGATGTTAATCCATACAGGGAATAACTCTAGGCCATGAACAATTTTGGGAACCACCTTTAAATTGTAGTGACGCAGTAAGGGCGTAAGCGAGAATTTGCCAAAATGTTTATCAATTTTCTGCATCATCACAATTTGACTCTGAACCCTCTCTATTAGGTACTGTCTTTAATGGAGTTTCAAATTGTTATTAAATATTGGGAACTATTCAGTTATGTACAGCCACTGGCAAAAAACACTGTGGCTCAGATGTTGACTGGGACCAGACAGTCCCTCCCCCACATCGGCCATACATACAGACTGCCACTTTGCCTGGGAAAGCAGGCGTTTTGCCCGGGAAAGGGCCTCCCATACATGCCTATTCAGGACCTTAGAGGGCATGAAGAAGGCCAAAGTACAAAATGGCCAAATGAGAGACAAGAATGCCATGGCATGACCATTTTAGAGTATATGGTAGTCTTTATGGCTTTATGCAGTAAAATGCAAAAGTACATGAGTAGAAAGTCAAAAACGTAGTAGAAAAATATCCACTGCCATCAGCCCATCCTGGACACATGGGGTAAGGCATAAGGTAACTTTTGAAATCTAAGCATGTGCGTATAATTGTCACAGGTTTCCCCCTTTCTCACCTGTTTTTCGCTGCTTGATGGATTCCGTTGTAGAAGTTTTCTTCCTTATGGTTCGGGTCTTGTACAAGCCCGCTCGGCCGTCTTCGGCTTCCAGTGTTCGTTCAACTTCTTGTCCGGGATCGATGGTAAACTCCAGGAAATCCAGGAAAAAATAAGGGGAAGAAGCACTCGGAGGCGGGTGCACGGATTCCGGGAGAAGGTTGGGTAAAAAGGAGAAGGGATAGAATGGAGCCAGGGTCCGGGAACCAGGAAGCAGCACATTTCCGTGAAGGCGAACTACGGAGCACACGTCTAGCCACAGCTAACAGTAGCGTTGAGACGCACGGAAGCACGGGGGTGTGGCATTGAACGTGAAGACTGGTAGGCAGCGTTCAGTGTTTGCAGCCATGTTGGTAGTACAACAGAGTGCAAGCCCCGGCGTGACAGGGACCAGGAGGCCCAGAAGGGGCGTGTCCGATGGGTCATGACAGCATGCCTCCTCCGAAAACCCGTCCCGGCAGGTTTTCCCGGGTGTATGAGATGGAACCTTCAGAGTAACCTGGGGGTATTCAAATTGGAGACGGGTTCCCAAGTGCGTTCACTGGGTGGATATCCTTTCCATTCCACCAGGTACTGGAGCTGATCACGTTTATATCTGGAGTCACATATTCGGGAGACTTCATATTCCAGTTGGTCATTGACAAGGACAGGGCTAGGTCTGAGGTTAGTCCGAGAGGTCTGGATGTATGGCTTTATTAAAGATGTATGAAAAACTGGGTGGATCTTCTTTCAGGAATCTGGCAATTTGAGGCGAAAGGCCACTGGGTTGATGATTTCTTTTATAGGAAAAGGCCCATAATATCGGGGAGCCATTTTATTTGGCCGTAGATGTCGAGGCAGTAGTTTCGAGGATAACCATACTTTATCGCCTATTGCATAGGAGGGCCCTGGTCTTCTCTTTGAGTCTGCATAATGTTTGCTCTGATTCCGGGCTCTTTCTAGCTGTTCTTTGGCTTCTCTTTGTACATTGATAAGTGTTTCAATCCAGGAATCGACTGTAGGAACCGGTGTAGGATGGGGGAGGACAGAAGGTAGAACCGAAGGGTGGAACCCCTGGCTACAGAAAAAAGGGCTGGTTTTAACAGCCAAGTGATCCGAGTTATTATAGGCGAATTCAGCCACAGGTATTAAAAGGGACCAATCATCCTGGACCTTGGTAGCAAAACATCAAAGATATTGTTCTAAGGTTGATTCACACGTTCAGTAGCTCCGTTGGTTTGGGAATGATAGCCTGAGGAGAGAGCACGTTGCATTCCTAGTATTCGACAAAGGTGTTTCCAAAACTGAGAAATGTATTGGGGTCCTCTGTCCGATATTATCTTGGAAGGGAGACCATGAAGCCGGAATATGTGTTCCAGGAAAATTCTAGCAAGTTCTGATGAGGATGGTAGTTTATACAGGGGTGTAAAATGAGCCAAATGAGTGAACAGGTCAATGGTGACCATGATAGTCGTTTATCCCCTGGAAGGTGGCAATTCCACAATGAAGTCTGTAGCGATAAATTCCCAGGGCCTTGTCGGTAGTGTAGGCTGCAGTAGGAGACCCGCCGGTCTCTTGTTATTATGTTTGTTTTGACTACAGACAGAACAGGCTTGGACGTACAGCTTTACGTCAGTCTTCATTCTAGGCCACCAGAATTGTCTTTGTATGAGACGGAGGGTATTGGTAATGCCATGATGTCCAGAGTGAAGTGTATCGTGGCAAAGGTTTATTATCCTTTGTTGTAGTTTCTGTGTGGGAATGAGTAAAGCATTATCTTTGAACAAATATCTGTCCTTGGTTTTCAGATCCCATTGATTCTTCCTTGAAATGTTCTTCCAGAGTTCAGAGGAATGGGTTTGTAAGCAAATTTCTTCCAGGAGGCTGATTGCGTGAGCTACAAATATCGTATGGGGAAACATTTTAGGGAACGTCCAGTCTTCAGGAGGTTCGTAATCAGGACGTCAGCAATTATATTCTGCGTTCCAGGGACATGGTGAATCTGGAACTGGTATTGGGCAAAGAAGAAGGCCCAACAGGCTTGATGGCTATTTCTACATTCCAAGGCCTGTAATTGTAATACGTGAAGATTTCGATGGTCCGTGCGAACCTGGACCGGATGTTTTGCTCCTAGAAGTAAATGACGCCACTCGGTAAAGGCTTGACGGATGGCTAACAGTTCCTTTTCTAAAACAGAGTAGTGGGTTTCACTGGGAGTTAAGGTCCATGAAAGATAAGCAATAGGATGTTCCAGTCTGTCGTCGAATTCTTGTTTCAGAACTGCTCCAATGGCGTAGTTAGAGGCGTCTGTTTCCACTAAGAAAGGGCCGATTGATATCAGGTTGAGCCAGGGTGGGAGCTTGAGTGAACTCTGATTTCAACCGTTGGAAGGCTTCCTCCTGAGCTGTTGCCCAATGAAAGGGAGCGTCTTTCTTCAACAAGGCAATAATCGGTTGGACTGTTCGGAAAAGGAAGGTATACATTTCCTATAGAAATTAGCTAAGCCCAGGAAGGACTGGATCTGTTTCACGGTGGTCGGACTTGGCCAGGATAGTATATCCTTTACCTTGGATTGATCCATTCCAATACCTTCTGGGCTAAGAACAAATCCTAGATAGTGGACAGCAGGGACATGGAAGAGGCACTTCTGGGGTTTTGCCAGGAGCTTGTGTTCACGTAACCGTTGTAACACTGCCTTAACATGTTCCTCATGCTTGAGTGGGTCCTTCGAGAATATTAAGATATCGTCCAGATACACGATGATAAAAAGGAATAGCATATCCGAAAACACCCGATCCATGAAATGTTGGAAGACCGCCGGGGCGTTAGCAAGTCCGAAAGGCATGACCAAGTATTCATAATGACCAACGGGTGTCCTGAAGGCTGTCTTCCATTCGTCACCTTCTCTAATAGGGATCAGATGGTAGGCACCTCTAAGATCCAATTTGGTGAATACTACGGCTCCTCTTACTGCTTCCAGGATTTCTGAGATCAAGGGCAACGGATACCGATCCTTTAGGGTGCACTGATTTAGGCCTTGACAATCAAGGCAAGGTCTGAGTTCATTGGTGTCTTTCTTTGGAACAAAAAACAGTGATGCTCCTGCTGGAGATTTGAATGGTCGTATGGTGCCATTTTCAAGGTTAGTATCTAGGTATTCACGGAGGGCCTTTTTCTCGGGTTCGGATAAAATGAACATCCTCCCAAAGGAGATCACAGCTGAAGGTTCGGTTTCAATAGCACAGTCTTCTGGTCTATGAGGAGGTAAGGCTTGAACAATAGCAGAAGAAAACACATCAGAGTATTCCTGATAGACTTTAGGAACCTGGATGATGTTTGAGACCGAGAGTGGACCTAGATGGTTTGCTGAAAGTCCTTCCGCTGGTGTCGGAGCGGGGTCCAGGGGTAGGCAATGAGACATGCAATGTTCGGAACCAAGGAACAAGGAACCTGCTGCCCAATTGATGTATGGATTGTGTCTTTGTAGCCAGGGCATTCCCAAAACCAATGGGTAATGGGCGGACTTTATGATGTCAAACCTTATCTTCTCTCGATGGTGGTTTATTGCTAGCTCGATTTCCTTAGTCTCGAGGGTTATTGGTCCGGAGGAAAGGTGTCTCCCATCAATTGCTTCTACAGGTTGCATGACATTCCGGGATTCGTAGGGAATATGGTGTTTAAGGACCCATTCTTGGTCTATGAATTTTCCCATGGCCCCACAGTCCACTAATGCCAGAATGGGGTAGGTGTTCTTCCTGGATGGCGATAGAAAAGCCTGTAAAATTACCAGATTGTTCTGTCCAGGAGAGTTCAAGGATGGTATAGATGTGGAGCCAACATCTCTCTCTCGAAACTGCGCTCCATCTAGGATCAGGAGCTGGCGTTTCCCGAACGCTGTGGAGGAGCTATAGGACACTCTCTCACTAAATGTTTGTCCGATGCGCAATACATGCATAAGCTGCTATGGATCCTTCGTAATCTTTCTTGGGGGGAAATTGGTCCACGGAAGGCCCCTAATTGCATGGTTTCAGGTTGGTTAATACGGGCAGAGCT
This sequence comes from Ambystoma mexicanum, assembly GCF_040938575.1. Taxonomy (NCBI): domain Eukaryota; kingdom Metazoa; phylum Chordata; class Amphibia; order Caudata; family Ambystomatidae; genus Ambystoma; species Ambystoma mexicanum. Next base: position 45,521,455 of record NC_090922.1, read on the forward strand.
GTCATCGGATTTCGTGGGGGTCTCTATGGGATTCTTCTGGAAGGGTGACTTGGTTTTCTTTTTCTCTGCCTTCCTTTCCTGTATGCGAAAGTCAATCTGTAGAGCAAGATCGATAAGGGCCTGGTATGAACTTGGACGTGCCACCCTGGCCAGTTCAACCTTGATGTCTTTGTTCAACCCTCTTCGAAAGAGAGTGAAACAGGCTTCAGAGGACCAGTCTGCTTCTTTAGCCAATTGCTTAAATCGTGTAACATATGTGAGCATATCCTGGGAGCCCTGCTGGAAATCGAGAAGGCGTTCCTGAGCACTATAGACCTGATCTGGGCGGTCAAACATGGTCTTAAGTGCTCGAATGGATCCGTCATAATCATCCAGGAGGGCATCTCCGGAATTAACTAATGGTATGGCCCAGGTTAATGCATTCCCGATAAGGTGTGAAGTAATAAAGCCCACTTTAGCCCTGGGGGTGGAGAAATAATAGGGCTTGAAAGTAAATGGACCAAACAGGAATCTAGGAATCCACAAAGGTTCTTTGCTGACCCATCGTATTTGTCAACAATGCCGCCGATTAGTACGCTCTCCTTCGTGGCAGAATCGTGGGATAAAACCAATTGCTTTAGCGCGGCATTCTCTGCCTTTAGGTTTTGTACTTCGGTTGTTAGTTCCTGCATGCCGCGCATAAGATCCTGAACGGCCGCCTCCATGTCTGTATCGACTTCGGTCAGGTGGCGTCCCAATCTGTGACAGGTTTTTCCCCTTTCTCACCTGTTTTCGCTGCTTGATGGATTCCGTTGTAGAAGTTTTCTTCCTTATGGTTCAGGTCATGCACAAGCCAGCTCGGCCGTCTTCGGCTTCCAGGGTTCGTTCAACTTCTTGTCTGGGATCGATGGTAAACTCCAGGAAATCCAGGAAAAAATAAGGGGAAGAACCACTCGGAGGCAGGTGCACGGATTCCAGGAGAAGCTTGGGTAAGAAGGAGAAGGGATAGAATGGAGCAAGGGTCCGGGAACCAGGAAGCAACAAAGTTCTGTGAAGGTGAACTACGGAGCACACGTCTAGCCACAGCTAACAGTGGCGTTGAGACGCGCGGGAGCGCAGGGGTGTGGCTATTTTATCGAGCGTGCTGCAATGAACGTGAAGACCGGTAGGCAGCGTTCAGTGTTTGCGGCCATGTTGGTAGTACAACAAAGAGAAAGCCCCGGCGTGACAGGACTAGGAGGCCCAGAAGGGGTGTGTCCGATGGGTCATGACAATAATGCTTGTAGCTATGCAGGTTTTTGTGTGTATGCATGTCTATTGGTGTGCGTTTTAAAAAAAAATGTCCTAAATTGTTTTTCCTTCATTCAATATCAGTTCATTTGGATGACAAAACAATAAAACATTGCCAAGAAACAATTACATGCATACAATCAAATCAATCATGATCCTATAATACAACAATATTAACTACAGTCATCATACATAGAAGCAATATTATGTCAATTGATGTGCACGTTATATGCCTCATGATTCATACAATACTGTTACTTCATTCACAAGCAATAAAAAACAAATAACTTGAATGTATATTAGCGCCACTAAAGTTTTTCTAAAATCTACATTTATATACGATTAAGAATACAGTGTTAATCCCAACAAAAAAATCAAGAGAAATTTAATTTGATACACTGAAACATCATCAGTCACCTCATTTCTAATTCTTCAATTGCCATACCCAGATCAAATATTTTCCAACTCATTTCTAGTTCCATTTCGTATGCTAATTGACAGTGGCCTCCAGACTTCTTATTCCTTGGTTTCCATGCCTATTGTTTTTACACTGCCCATCTCGCATAAGGCCAGGAGGTTGATTTACATATTAACAAAGCACTTGCAACAGCCTGGGTGTAAACATTGTTCAATGTCGGTTTTAGACAAATATCCCTTGCCTTAATATACAATGGCCACACAAAGCGAATATTAATCTCATACTCTGCTGATGATTGACAGTGTGGAAAACTAGAACCAGATGCCTTGACCAACGTAAGGTGAAACGTGCTAATGGCAACACCCAGGCGGAGCTTGATGTATAAAGTTCTTGAAATAGGCAAATCAATATAATCCAGCTAACCCCCATGTCCAATTTGATCTCTAAATACCAAATGTCATGTCCCACACAATTACAACAAAGAGGCTAATACAATTCTGAACGATTTATTTACAAGGGCAAACAAAAAGAATGTCCAGATAATTATTCCGAAAACGATTGGGGATCAGAAGAAAGAGTCTCTTACACAGTACAGGATTGAGCTAGTCCATCACCCAGTTTCAAAGTCTAGGAGAAACCTCTTGCCTTTGACTTTGGGTTGTGGATTTTTGGGGATCCTGAACTCTCTTCCGATGAGTCTGGGTTTATGGGCCATCCAGGCTCACAGTTCTTGGACAGAGAACAGGCCAAGGATCTCCATCAAGAGAGAGCAGTATTTGTATAATTTTGCCCACACATTGAAAGGGTAGATCTCTGTGGGATAATGTGTGGGCACTGGGATTGGGTACCCATAGTCTTCTAGTTTGTGGTCTTTGTCTTGGAAACACTCACTCCCTCACTGACGGTCATTTCAATAACCTCCTTGACTCCAGATGAGGCTGCATTATTTTGTATCTCATTCCTGGCTAGATCGCCCTCTTCCTCTCTGAATGGGCTGACCTCTCCTTTTCTCTGCTTGCCTCCAACTCTCAACTTCTCATCGCAGACCTCAACATCCACCGGGATGCTTCTAATCCCTCCTCTGGTCTCTTCTGCAACCTCTGAGACACTCTCTCTCCATGCTACCCTCTGGTCCGACACACTCTGCCAGACACACTTTGGATGTCAGACATACCCCTCTCTAAACCTCTCACCACTACTCTCTCTTGGACTGACCACTTTCTGCTTTCCTCTCACCTGAAAGTCTCTGTCCCTCAGGCAAAGCCCACCCCAGCACTGCCACCTACCTTCTCAGTTATTCGGACCATGAAGTGTGTGTTAGTGGATGCCTCTACTTTCTCTGCTTCCGTTACTCCTAAGGCTGACTCACACTCTGACACAGTCCTCTGTAACCTGCATCTTTCTATCACCAACACTCTGGCCATCCTTGCCCATGTCATAAGAATTTGTCTGAAGCCTACCTCCAGGTGCAACTCTTGGTATGACTCTGACCTCGCCGCACTGATACAGGAGTGCAGGGTGGCTGAGAGGAAGTGAGGGCTTTGGGCACATCCTCTGACAAGCTGGCCTGCCACCTGCTTCAAAGGCAATACTCGCTGTCCTGTCCAAGAAGTGAGTCCACATCCAAGCCTGTGTCTCTGTGGCCTCCAACAACATGGCCGAACTCTTTAAAATCTGTGAGAGGCTGGCCAAGCCTTCTGCAGTCTCCACCTCTCCTGTTCCCTCCCAGGCACTCTATATGGCTCTGGCTTCTCACTTCCCTACTAAAACCCATCCACCATCACATTAAACAGCATCGCACTAATCATACTCCCCTGCGGCGTCCCATTCTCCATCTTTCAAACCTCAGACATCACCCCGCTCACTCTCACCTGAAAGGTCCTATCAGCCAAAAACACCCTAATCCACCGAAACATCCTCCCCTTCACACCCATCTCCAGCAGTCTCACCAACAACCCACTCCTCCACACCATATCATACGCCTTCTCCAAATCCAAAAAGAACACCCCCACCAGCTCCCCATCACACAACGCCTCCTCCACACCAGTCACCAACCTCACTAACGGATCTGCCACCGACCGATTCCTCCTGAACCCACTCTGAAAATCACTCTCCTGTCAGGACATCCTGTCATCGCTCTCCTCTTCCTCTCCCTCTACCTCTCTCGCCTCAGCTCTGGTCGCCTCTCCCTCTCCTCCTCCTTTCTCCTTGTTCTCTCTGACAACACCTGACAATGCTTCTAGGCAAGTCCGGTCTATGAAAGTGTCATCCAAACAGGTGCTACCCTACTCCTCCAGAACCATCAAGGACCACATTGACACCCTTGCTTCAGCCTTCGCCGATTTCTGCAATAATTATTTAGCCACTGGATCTTTCCCCTCCATTCAAGCACTCCCTTGTGCACCCCCTCCTTAAAAAGCATTCTACCGGACCTACATGACCGACAACTACCACCCAGTCTCTATCACTCCTTTCCTGGGTAAACTCCTGGAAAAGCCTGCCATCTCCCAGCTTACTCTCTACACTGATTCTGTTGGTTGGCTCCATGACCATCAGTCTAGCTTCACAGCAGCCAGAGGCACAGGCACTGCTCTCCTGAACACCAGTAGAGATCTGCTCTCTAATCTTGACTCCAGCCTTCCTTCCGTCCTCGTCCTCCTTGACCTTTCCTCTGCTTTTGACACGGTCAATCACGCCATTCCTAATCAATTGACTCTGTGAGAACCTGCGCATCACGGATCAGGCCCTGGAATGGTTCACCTCCTTTTTCCTGGACCGACCCTTCCAGGTCCCACTTGGTTCCTTTCTCTCCACCACCTCTCTCTCTACCTGTGGCGTTCCCCAGGGCTCTATCCTCTCACCCTGGCTCTTCAATGTCTACTTGGCCCCTTTGGCCCACCTGATCTCTACCTTCTCCTCTAACATTCAGTGTTATGCGGATGACACTCAGCTCTCTTTCAGTCGCCCCTCATCCTCCTCTCCTCGCTCACTCTTTCCTGACTGTCTATCCGTGATTCAGGATTGGTGCGCCTCCAACGATCTCTGCCTTAATGCCAGTAAGACAGAGATCATTATCATTGGGACCCCTGCTCCCGCTTTCCCTCTCTCACTCTGGCCACCCTCCTTCGGCCCTCTTTTCTTTGCCTTCCTGTGAGGCAAAAAACCTTGGTGTGATCTTCGACTCCTCTCTATCCTTCTCTCTCACATCACAGACCTTGATAAGAAGGGCCAGTACCAGCTGCACATCCTATTCTTCCCTTTCTCTCTTTCCCCCACAGGCTCACTGTCTCCAGAGCCCTGGTTCTCTCTAGGCTGGACTACTCCACAAGCCTCTTTCTCAGTCTGCCTTCCTCTACTCTCCACCCCTCTGCAAATAATCCAGAACAGGACTGCAAGACTTATCCTTTGCCTCAAGCCCAGGGACCGTATCTCTCCAGAGCTGAAATCCCTCCACTGGCTCCTGGTGGCTGCAAGGATCAAGTTCAAGACCCTCTGCATCGTCCACAAGGCTTTCTAGGGCCAGGGTCCGCATTATATCCAACGCACACTTCCAAAATACCTTCCTTCTCGAGCCCTTCCCTCAGCTACCTCCAACTCTCTGAGGATCAGATGCCTCTCCAGGCAGTGAGTTGGTGGTAGATCCCGCTCCCCTGCTCCTTTCAAACTTGAGCTGCTTCTGGAACTTCAGGTGGTACGGCTCAAGACCTTCCTTTTCTCCACTGCTTTCTCTCACCCTCCCCTGCTGACCTACCTGTCTGCTGCACCGACTGGTTGCTTGACTACCCTTAGACTCTCAATGGGTACCAGGCTCTTCCATGATCAGTCTCCCCTGCACTGCCTCCGGGCCAACCGCGCACTTAGGGGCTGTAACTGTAACCCCTACAGCCCCCTGCCTCCTTGCACTTACCCAGTGCTGCTTTCCATGGCTGCACTTACTCAGAGCAATGCTGCCCTGATTTCACTTTCCTCCTTCCCTCTCCCTGGCACCTCCCCCTCTCCCTTCCACCTGCACTTGGTTCGCACTTGCACAATCTGAATGACACAAGGCACAGTAAGATCATTTGTCTTGTCCTCCATCTGACTTCCCTCCCTTGCCTTGTCACGCCTAGAATCACATGTGTACAGGCACGTTATAAATGACATATCATATCATACCATCTCTGCCCTGGACCGACCTGATATGCCTGATAGTCCTTCTAGTAAGAAAATGCAGGGACAACCTGTTTTACTTCCGTCTCCTCAGGATTTGTCACTTTATCTTCCCCGATAGTATTGGGTCTCTATTCCTCCACCCTCATCTTCCCTTTCACTCTTGATTATCCTTCTCCTCCAATCACTACAATCTTTCCCCTTCCAGGTTATCTCAACTCCTCCTCAAAATCTTCACTCCTCTCCGCCCAACCTTAATTTCTCTCCTCCAGATGGCATCCTGTTTACCTCAAACTTCCTCTTTTCTCTCTCTCGAACTTTCAAGTCTCTCCTCCCAACACACATCTAGGTGACCAATCTACAACAAACACCTTCCTCCTTCACCAACAACCGCACTGCCAGACTGAATTTGCTGCTTTTTATCAGGTGGTCTCCACTCCCTCTGAGTAGTGCTTAGAATCACAAGGTACAGCTGATTGGAGTTGGCTGAGATAGCCTGTGGTTGGCCTATGTGCCTGAGATCAAGGGGGTTGAGAGGGGTGGGGTGTAAGGTTACTTTGAGGTCTGCCGCCCTTTTACATTGAATACTGACCTTGAACATCTGATACATCACAGGGAATGCCAGGAAACCCTCCCCTCCAGAGGCTTACTGGCATTCTCTATGGTGTAACATGTCACTCATCTCCCCAGGATGTGATCTCATGTCCAGGAAGCCCTTCGGTAAGCAGCGCGCTTCCGTCACAGGGAAAATGCAGTTTTGTACTTCCCTCAAAGCAAGTGTAGGTAGGTGAGCTTTGTCGTTTTTGTTGGTTCTCTTGCGTGAGGAATGCACACAAGATACTCAGCCTGTTTTGCGGGAGTTCAGTAAGGTATGTGAGGCTCAAGACATTGGATCAAAGGTTCCCTCGGCTGTGGTGATGAGGGGAACAATGGTCCACTACACTTGCTGGGGAATTGTGGAAAATGAACCGTCATTTCCTTAAAGAGAGAGGATTAAATTTCTAAGTGCGTCATTTGGGTATGGCTACTGGGTGGAAATGACTTGCCCGATGTGCAGGGACAATATTCTAATACAGGGCAGTTTGTTTGGCCACAGTGGGCCCGTTTGATTAGCTATTTCGCTGTGCAGCTAAGTCCTTTAAAATGCACAACATGCAACACATTTTACCAAAAACCTCACTCTTGGGTTCGACTCAAATAGTCTGTCATAAAAAGAACGAATTGCCATTAGTGACTGTGGGCCACTTTTTCATTGGTGTCTGAGCCAATTTTACGGCCCAGTCTGACCTGCTTCTGAGGATTCCCTTTATACCTCCTCTGGGTCCAGAATCCACTAGCTCGGGAGGCTCCCAGCCTCTTTGACCTTGGGGACCAACAGTAGGAGTGGGGTTGGCGGGTCAGTCATACGACGTAGTCACACAAGCAAAAGGGAGGGGGAGATTATCGGACCTAATATTGTTAATCTGTTCCTATATGGACCATTCCTCATGGGCAAACCTTACCTCTTCTTTTGTGGGTGCAGACATTGAGCTGGGATCCTCCCAAAGGTACAACATATGCATATCTATGAATAGACCTCACACAGGTATAAACCTTGGCAGTTACTTTGCTCCATTAATCCCAAATACCTCAATCAGCCTCTCTGCATTTGTGGAGCTCAGGGGAAGACCATATCTTAATCCAATATAATTAGATCTAACACTGTGCGTGATGTGTTATTCCTTGGTAACTAAGTTCCATTATCAGGGGCGTGCCAGGAGAACTAGCCGGTCAGGTAGGCCTAAAAAAAAAACTTATGCTCTTTCACTGCCAAAGAGGAAGCATTACTGGCTCCCCATATTTCGGCATTGTAAATTGTTACAGCAACTGCTTGAGCTTTAGAGACCTGCACTGCAGGTCCAACTACTTTGTCTGCAAAACGTGCATTAAAGCTCCCGACTACCCATCCACATCTTTCCAAAGCCACAGTACCTTTAGCAAGATGGTTATTCTATCGAGCAGATCTGTTGGCCGCAAAACGTAAATAGTCAAAGAAGCCTACCCGCTCCACCCCATTACCTTCTAAAATCAACCTGGACCAGACTTTTCCTCCATGTGGCAAGACATGCCCTTGGTTTACACAGATCTATGGTAAGGGCCTTGGCAACACACATTTCATGAAAAAGGTTCATTTTGCGCTGCAAAATCCACAGGAGCTTTTGATATTAAAATCACATTGTCTGCAAAAAGGAGTACACCTATGTTTTACTTACCTAAAAGGGAAGGTCAGCCTCCAGACAAGTAATACTAGTAACCATACCATATAGGTAAAAAAATAAGAGAAGGGGCGTAAGGACACAGACCTTTCTAACGCCGTTAGCTGCTGGGAAGGGCTGCATCCCTTCAACACAAAGGCCTCAGAACGCTACTGCCTAGTCTATGATGACCTTCACTTTTACCCGTCCGGGGCGTTGTGTAAGACATGTCCAGAAGAGTTGTGGCATGGGGCGGCCATTCCATGTTTATCCCGTTTTACGCTCTGTATGACAAATCCGCCTGGTTAACCGACAGTTTGAGTTTTTCATGCTGGCAGTAACCCAAAGGATTACTATGGAATGCCTATGAATTTACCGACAGGTAAAAAGAGGCAGATACCAAAGGAAGCCATTGCAAATTCCTAAGCAGCTATTGGTTGTGATAGGTATTTACACTTGTCCGAATCGTGAAGAGTGGTGGCGATTTTGCCTGTGTTTTAATGTTTACTTTTCCTCTGTGTGGAGAATAGCATTAAAGTTGAGGACAGTGAAGCTGATGGGCCATAGTGACTGGGCTGGCTGTGCGCAGACGTGAGAGGGAGAGAGCAGTGTTTCATCAGATGAGGAGGCGGACTCGAGCAGGGCAGAGCGGTGTATGGGTTGAGGGTGCTGGGCTCGAGGAGGCAGAGCGGACTCTCTAGGCGGGTGAGTGTGCTAGGAGGAGGTGGTAAGGATGGCAAAGGGGAGTGGGAAGGCTGAAAAGAAGGGGGGGTGGGGGAGGGGGCAAAGAGGGGGAGGACGCTGACTGTGAAATCTACATCTGTGGAAGGGGGAAGGAGGGAAGTGAGGGGCAGCATCGCAGCAGGTCTACACTGAGGGATGATGGAGGGGGGCTGGACCGGGGCAACTCTGGGTCGGAGACCCAGGAAAAGTGCATTTTGGAGGGGCTGGGGGCCTCAGGTAGCGGTGTGTCTGGGGTGGAGCAGATGCAGTGTGACAGTGTGTGGAAGGTGGTGTTGAAGCCTGATAGTCGAGTGAAGACGTTTCTGGGGGAGAATCCGATGGTGATTGCTGGATGGGTGAAGGCGACTGTGGGGGATGTCACTCGGGTGCTAGTGGTTGCTTGGGGCCGGTTGTTGGTGGAGGGGACGGATGCTGATAGTAAGGCTAAGATTCTGGAGGTGCGTTGTCTGGGTAGGCATGCGTTGCAAGTGTTTGATCAAAGTGGTGTGTCGTGTAAGGGGATGCTGTATGGAGTGCCGGTGTCTGTGAATATGTCTGAGGTGGAGGAGCAGCTGGCGGATGTGGGGGTGGTGGAGGCATGGAGGTTCGGGAGGAGAGATGCACATGGGGATGTGGTGTCTACGACTGTGGCAGTGAGGTTTGCGAGGGCGAAGTGCCCGGAGGTGGTGGAGTTGGGTTATCAGAGGTTTCGTGTTAAAGTGTATGTAGCGTTGCCTTTGAGGTGTTATAAGTGTCAGCAGTTTGGACATGTGGTGAGAGTATGCAGGAATGAGAGGCACTGTGGGAGGTGTGGTGGAGATCACGATATTAAGGAATGCATGGTGGAGACCCCGGAGAAGTGTGTGAATTGTGGGGGGGCACTCTACTGCGTTTAGGGGGTGTGAGAGTCACAGGGTGGCGAGAGAAGTGGTGCAGGTGAGGGCGGCGTAAGGTTTGTCTTATGCGGAGGCTGTGCCAAAGGTGAAACCGGTACGGGTAGTGAGTGAGGTGTGTGGGAGAGAGCCGGTGGTGGATGAGGCTGTGGGAAGGAAGAGTATGGTGGGTGAGGTGAAAGGCGTAGAAATGGTGGTTGTCCCGAAAACTGAGTTTATGTGCTTTATGGTGAGTGTGTTGGAGCTGGTTCAGGGGAAATTGTCTGTCAGTGTGTCGGATCTTACGAAAGGAGTGGTGGAAGCGGGGAGGAGGTTTTTGAGTGTTGTGGATGTGTTGGAACAGGATGTGTTCAGGATGGTTGCTAAAGTACGGAAGCAGAGTGGGGTGTCGGCCTGAGGATTTTGCAGTGCAACGCAAGGAGTTTGTTGAGGAATGGGCAGGAGTTGAAAGCTGTGTTGTGTGGGGAATTGAATGTTGATGTGGTTTGTATCCAGGAGACGTGGTTAAGGGGTGATCTGAGGTTTGTGATTCCGGGTTTTGAGTTGTTTCGTAAGGATAGGCTGGGGAGGAGTGGGGGGGTGTGGCTCTGGCAGTTCGGAAGGGGTTGGTTGCAAGGGAGATGGTGGTGGATGGAGCAGTGGAGGCTATCGGGGCGGGGATTCTTGTAGGGGGATCGGAAGTATTGGTGTTGAATTATTATAATCCGTGTAAGGTGGTGGAGGTGGGTGTGCTGTCTGGAGTGATAATGGGACATGTGGGACCTTGCGTTTTGTGTGGTGATTTCAACAGTGCCAATACGTTGTGGGGTAGTGACCGGACGGATGCAAATAGGGAACTGTTGGAGGGCATGGCGGATGAATTGTCTGTTTTTGCTGAATGATGGTTCGGGCATGCGGTTGGATGTGAGGACTGGGAAGTTGTCGTGTTTGGATCTGATCTGGGTGTCTGCTGCGATTGCCGGTGAATGTGATTGGGAGGTGCGTGAGGATGGGGATATGGGGAGCGATCATTCTGGCATTTTGGTGACTGTGAGGGGTGAGATAGGGGTCAGGTCCCGGATGCTTGGGAGTCGGTTGAATTTTAGGAAGGCTGATTGGGAGTTGTATAAGGGATTGTGTCGGGAATTGATTGTTCCTCGGGGTAGGGATGGGGGGGTGGATGAATGGAATGAGCATCTGGTGCAGGGAATGAGAGTGGCGTCAGTGGTGGCAGTTCCGGAGATTGTGAAGGGGAAGGGTGGGAAGGTCGAGGTTCCTTGGTGGTCGGTGGAATTTTCACGGGCTGTGGCAGCACGTAAGAAGGCTAGGGCCAGGGCGGTGAGATCGGGAATGTTGCAGGATTGGTTGGCATATAAGAAGGCTAAGGCGTTGGTGCAGAGGGTGATTAGGGAAAGGAAGAGTGGATATTGGAGGGGATATTGTGGGTCCCTGTGGAGTAATTCTGGTGTGGGTGAGGTTTGGAAGCAGTTTAAGTGGATGTCCAGGTTGATGAGGCCGCAGGGTGGTATGTCTGTGTTGTTGAAAAGGCTGGAGGTGGTCAGTGAGGATGGGGAGAAGGCGAATTTGCTGGGGGAGTATTTTGCGGGGGTGCACAGTTCAGGGAACTTCCCCGAGGCAGTGAGGCTAGGTATGGGTGTGGTTGAGGAGGAGATGCGGGAGTTGTTGGCGGATGTTGGGCCTTGGGAAGAGCAGTATGAGGTTCCGTTCTCTATGGTGGAGTTGGATGGGGTGATTTGGAAGGGGAAGTGGTCTAGTCCAGGGGTGGATGGGGTCATGTATGTATTTTTGGAGAAGTTGCCAGTGGAATGTAAGTTGGAGGTGTTGGCACTGTTCAATGAGATCTGGAAGAGTGGAGTTTTGCCGAGGTTGTGGAAGAGAGCGATAATGGTGGCAATTTTGAAGGGTGGCAAGGTCCCTACGGGAGTGTAAGTCGTATAGACCTATTGCGCTGACTGTTGTGCTGTGTAAGGTTATGGAACGGATGGTGGTTGAGGGATTGGGGTTTTATTTGAAGTCGAATGAGTGTTTGAATTATTTTCAGAGTGGGTGCAGGAGGAATCGGTCTGTGGCAGATCCGTTAGTGAGGTTGGTGACTAGTGTGGAGGAGGCGTTGTGTGATGGGGAGCTGGTGGGGGCGTTCTTTTTGGATTTGGACAAGGCGTATGATATGGTGTGGAGGAGTGGGTTGTTGGTGAGACTGTTGGAGATGGGTGTGAAGGGGAGGATGTTTCGGTGGATTAGGGCGTTTTTGGCTGATAGGACCTTTCAGGTGAGAGTGAGGGGGGTGATGTCTGAGGTTTGGAAGATGGAGAATGGGACGCCGCAGGGGAGTGTGATTAGTACGATGCTGTTTAATGTGATGGTGGATGGGTTGATTCAGGCTTTGGCGGGTATCGGGTGTCGGGTGGATTTCTTCGCAGATGATGGTGTGGTATGGGTAAGAGGGCGGAGTTTGTTGTTGGTGCAGAGTCGGCTGCAAGCTGCGATAGTGCGTATGGAGGAGTGGTGTGGGAAATGGGGCTTTTCGGTGTCTGTGGATAAAAGTGTGAGTATGGTTTTCTCGAGGAGAAGAGTGCAGCAGGAGTTGGACTTGGTTTTGAAAGGTGTGAGGGTGAAGAGCGTGGAAGAGTTTCGGTACTTGGGGATGATTTTGTATAGGAAGTTGAACTGGAATTTGCAGGTGGATGGTGTGGTGGATAAGTGTAAACGTAGGTTGAATTTGTTGCGAGCGGTGTCTGGGAAAGAGTGGGGTTTACGAATGTTGTATAAGGGGTTGATTTTGAGTGTGATGGATTTTGGATGTCAGGTGGCAGTGGGTTTCACTGCGAGTCAGAAGCGGCGGTTGGATAGGGTGCAGGCGAGGGCGTTGAGGGTGTGTTCGGGTGTGATGAGGTCCTCTCCAGTGAATGCGGTTCATGTGCTTGTGGAGGAGATGCCGTTGGGGTTAAGGAGGGATGCGTTGAATATGAGATGGTGGGTGAAGTGCAGTGCGAAGAGTGTGGCTCATCCGGTGCGTGAATGTTTGTAGTATAATTGGAGGTTTGACTATTATAAGGACCGGTGGAGGAGGAAGGGGGGCACTTTGGGGTTTCACATGTGGGAGAAAGGGGTGCAGTGGGGTGTGGGCGAGTTGTTGGCTGTGACGGGTACAGATTTGGTGAGATGGCCGATGTGGATGATGGGGTCTCCAAAGGTGTGTTTGGAGTTGGCGAGTGTGGTGTCGAAGAAGCGGGGTTTGCGGGGTGAGATCAAGGCTTTGGGTCAGGCGTATGTAGCAGGGAAGGAAGGGTGTAAGGTGTTCACGGATGGTTCGAAGGATCCTGTGTCTGGGAGAGTGGGTATGGCGTTTTTTCTGGAAAGCACTGGGGAGTATAAAGTGGGGCGACTGACGAATGACGTGTCGATTTGTACGGCTGAGTTGGTGGCGATTGCATTGGCGATTGATAGGGTGTGCGAGTTGGGGTTTGAGAAGGTGGTGGTGTTTTCGGAAGCATTGAGTGGCTTGCAGGCGATTGTGGCAGGGGATGGTGATAGGAAGGATGTGATTTTGGACATCAGGAGGAAGATTGATCGGTGTGTGCGTGGGGGGATGGATCTGGAGTTGGCGTGGGTCCCCAGTCACTGTGGCATTTTGGGTAATGAGTTGGTGGATTTGGCGGCGGGTGCGGGTATGTGGAGAGGAGCGGTTGATGTGAGGATACCTTTGAGTGTGGATGAGGTGAAGGCTGTGGTGGTGAAGCGGGTTTTGGATGAGTGGCAGGAGAGGTGGGAGAGTGGGGTAAAGGGCAGGTGGATGTTTGGTGTTCGTGAGAAAGTGTCTGTGAAGGTGGATGCAGGGAAACTGGAATGGAGGAGGAGGGAGGAGGTGATGCTGAACCGGTTGAGGATCGGGCATGTGGGGCTGAATGACAGTCTGTTTCGAGTGGGGAAGCGTGAGTCGAGGGACTGTGCGGTGTGCCTGAGACTGTTGGACATTTTCTGCTTGCGTGTGAGAGGCATGTTGAGGAGAGAGAGTTGATGAGGCTTTGGTTGTCTGCGATGGGAGTGGCTGAACTGAGTGTGAAGGCTTTGCTGGGAGGAGTCGGGGTGAGAGGCAGGGAGAGGAGCAGTGTGCTGCTGGATTTTGTGGGGAAGACGGGGCGGTGGGAGGAGTTATGAGAATGTGAGGGCTGTGTGTAAGATTGGTGGGGTAGGTGCACATCATCCTTTTGGATGGGGAAGCGCCTGCTTGGGTCTGCCCACGCATTCGATAATTTGAAGAAGAAGAAGCATTAAAGTTGCACGGAGGGACACTTTCTGCACAAAAGTGCAAACTGAGCTGGTCTCTTCTGTGCGATTTCCACTTTGGAGAACACGTTTTGTGTTCTACAACTTAGAAACTTAGACTGCAGTGGGAGAAAAGGGCCTCATTACGAGTTTAGCGTTATTAACTGAGCTAACACTGGCAAACAGAATCACAGCGACATCATGTGGCAGTGCTTAATTTGTGGGGGTGTTTACCAGGGCTGAGCCCCAGCACCTATTACTGGGCACCGGGACTTATTGTCTCAGGCTCCGATCAATTATAACGTTGTGTTTTGCCAACTTTCTTTTTTTAACTGTCAGTCCGTCGAGTACCACAGCGAGCCGTGCCAGCGCTGCTGTGTTGGCTATCCAGTTTCACAAATACCAATGGCCCAAAAGGTGACAGTGCTGGTCACTGCTGCAGTCAGCCTAGCTGATTGGCAGCACTGGCACAGCAGGATGGGTGGATTGGGTGTGCACTGCAGGCAGCAGACAGGCAGCCACAGTACCAGGTGGTGTGTCTGGGCCTGTGAGCACACAGGCCAGGCAGCCCAGCGCTGGGAACACCCAGCATACACTTTATCAGGGACAGTTGCGGGCTTGTTCACGGGCACACTGGCAAGTCGAGGAGTTGCTGGGGGCACCCAGCAGACACACACACACACACACAGTTCTTGTTCCAGGAATCACCCTGATGGCTGTGGTCACACAGCAAGACCTCAGCTGCCGGGGGCTCCCGGACCAGTAGCTTCTCTGCGATCACGCAGAGGGACAGTGGCCTGGGGGCACCGAGTTCACACATGCTGATCCGGAGGACCCAGATGAGCAGGGCTGCAGGACTGCGATCACACAGTGTAGGCCTGAAGGCCCAACGAAATGAGACACAGAGACACAGTGCCATTGAATGGAGTCTACTGCCGTTCTAAGTCACGTGCGTGTGGAAGCACCTTTTATTTCCAGTAAGTCATGACGTTGTCGTGACACATCCTTAAAGGTACAACAAATGTTCTTAAAGGGGAAACACCACACCAGGTGCAGCTCCGCACACATCTATATGTGCCAGTATCAATATGAAGTTGAGTTTGCTGCACCTCTGCAGTCGGAGCACATGAAGGGCCTGGAATGTATTTGGGGCCTGCCACTTATTTATTTACAAATTAAGCACAGGCATACGTTAACAGTAATTTAACGAACTGTTCAGAGTTTTGCTTATTTCCTGTTTTGGGATCCCATTGGACTCCATTGGGCATTAGCGTAATTACTGCTGGCTGTTTTCCCGTCTTGTTCATTACTTCCATTGTAAGTGAGGGAGACACCTTCACTTACTGCCTGGGAGGTGTTTTAATATGGGTGACCAAACACATAATGGTATGGATGGGTAGAATAGACCGCATTCTGAAATACCGGCTGTTATACCATTAGAGCACAACTCTCACTGAAGCCTTAAGGGTCCTTTCCTCGGATCCTAGCTGCACCCTGAGACTTTTAGCGGGTGGGTGGGGAAAGCTGCAGCCCATTAGATTAGATCGCTTGGCTGTGCTGCCTGAGAGTTTATCAGTTTCAGCAATTATCTCCAAGTCTCTTTCCTTCCTGCACACGTGCCTTCCATTTACTCTCCTCAAAGATCAAATGTTGCACTGATTGCAATTAATGGCAAAAAAGGGAGAAGCCGACCTAGAGCTCTGGGGATTAAAAAAAATAACACAAATCACACAGATCTCTGGCCTCATAATCACCAAGTCAACCCTGAGCAGAAAAGAGGATTTTGAAACATAAGACTACAACCAAAATAAATTAAGCGTAATCCGCTTGCTGAGCTTGTGTGAAAAGGATCGTAGGATCCAGTTGTTTGCAAACGCAGCCGGCCAGCCACCCGTCCGAGCATCATCAGGTGGCCCGGCGTTCCTTTCTGGGCATTGAGAATTCCTAATCTATGTGGGCACCTACATCTCATCACTGGTTTTAGAGACTCCCTGGTCACTAGAGACCCCTGCATTCCTGCCTCTGGTCTCAGCATCCCCCCCATATCTGTAGAGTCCTGCATTGCCCCTCTGGAAAGTGGAATCGTCTTCCATGCAGCCATCTTATTAAATATATGCCCTATGCATATCCTATGTGGGGATCAGGAGTCCTTGATCTTCACAGCTTCCTGCATCTCATACTTCTCCCTAGCCCGAGGACACTCTGGTCTCTTATGTTTTCGTTTACTCTATGTCTGTGTAGACGTGCTGTCCTCTCCCTGTCCTTGCGGCCTTATGATATCTGAATACACCTGCATCTTCCGAGTACTAAGCAATCCCCAATCTCGATAGCGTCACATACACCCTCTCAGCCCTGGTCGCGCCTCACTTTCTGTAGACTGCTGTGGTTTCTCTCAAGCATTCAGCAAATGCGTTGATCACAATACACCCCTGGACCTTGTCTTTTACTTTAGCATTCCCTGATTTCTTTAGACTCGCACACCTGCTCCATTCAAAGCAGGGCAGCCAGACCTCTGGAATTTCGGACGGATCGCTATAGATTCTCCCATCTCTTATCAGGAATGTAGGTTACCAGGCTGTTAGGCGGCCCTACTGTTGATAGACTCTGGCTTCTCTTGTGAACGCTGGGCACCCAGAGTCAGAGCACCCTGGTCTCCATAGGCTCCCACAGAGCCTCACTGTCAGGGGCACTGCATGGTATGGTATGGTCCACTAGATCCAGCTACCAGAACCAAAAGCAGATAGAATTCCCCTCCCTCCCCCCATACCCCCTGCAGCCTTTGTCCTTCTAACTCAGAGAGAGGATAGAAAGGTCTTTAATTTCTGGCAAAACTCAGGATGCAATTCAATCCACCGCAAATTCGTTGGTAGAGAATTCCACAGCCATGGTGTCTGAACAGAGGAAGGCCGACCTATCCATTTCACCCATCTAAAGGAAGGAACTGAAAGTAGATTGGATGAAGCAGTTTGCCAACATCTGCCTGGGGCCCAATGGAGGAGTTTGGAAGAAATAAAGTGCACAATGCACAGTGTATTAAACTTGGTTCGTTTTTCCGCTGCCCGCCAGGCCAGAGAACGCAAGATAGATGGAATATGCTCTCTATGGCCAGCTTTCACCAACACTCTAGCAGTAGCATTTTGTATTCTATGAAGTCGGCCAATAGCTACTTTTGGCAGGCCAAGGGTTAAAGCATTGCAATAGTCAAGCCGACTATAAATAAAGCCATTGACTATTTGAATTTTATGCGAGAAACCAAAAAACTCCAGCAAATATTTAAGAGAGCTCAGATGAAAAAAACATGCACTCGAAACTTGAGAAATCTGGCTCTGCAACGACAGTGAGGAGTCAAGCCAGAAACCTGGGTTCCTAGCTTTTTGCAAAGACAAAGGACACTTTCCAAAAGGAGGGGCAGTGGTCGAAGTGAGCGGGAGCGGTTGGGAGCGGTGCTTTTCTACTTTTTTTAATTAGGTTTTACAGCTCCTATACTTTTATTTTAAAAAGAATGGGGTTGTTTTAAAATAAAAATGTAAGAAGAAGTAGAAACTTGTACTTGCAGTGCAATGCACTGAACGTTCCCTTAAACAGAAGGCGTATCTGTTTACGGGTTTGTATTCTGCTTGGGAGGGGGCGCGGTGAAGGGGTTTGTGGGAAGTGGGTGCAGGGCAGCAGGGAACATAGTTCCACTACTTCTTTTCGTACACTTCGACCACTGAGAAGGGGGCCCAAATTGGGCCACCCATTCAGACACTTCGGCTCGCGCATACATACCAACGCGTGGGCTGACGGTGTACGCAGAGCACGTGAGCAGCTCAGTCTTCTACACATTAAACTTCGGCCTGTTATGGCGCATCCACAAGCTGACCTGCTCCAAACATGATTTCAACCTATTGCCCACTTGCACCTCGTCCTCACAGAGCTGAAGGATTAGCCGAGTATCATGTGCATAAATATAAGAACAAACTCCAGCCGACCTCCTTAAGTGAGCCAATGGTCTCATTTATAAATTACAAAGTAGCGGCTTAAGGAGGAACCCTGCGGAAACTTTGCAAGAAATTGGTTATGCACTAGATTCAACTAATGGCAGATCTGTAAACGCCTCTAACCTGTCCGAAGATAGCGCCTCAGGATGCAATTCCCAGAATTCTTCCTGGATTTTTAATAATTTTGTCCGGAAAACCTCACTCAGTTCTTCACAAAAATGTTTTGAGGGCATCATTGTCTTCTCGATGGCCGCCGGCTCACGCAATTCATTTTGCATGATCCCCGTAGGCCTGACTTTCTCTGTCACTCAGGATGCCTTAAACACTAAACCTTGGACCTCTTCTCTGCCCTCTAAATGGACTCATAAGCACCCTGGACTTCTTGATCTCTATATAGTGAGTTCTACTATTTGCTCCCACCACTCCCTGATAGCTCTGGAAGGTCCTGCATCTCCTCTCTACTTTGAATATTCAAGGCTCCGTAACCTCTGTCTAGGGCTACATTTCTTCACTGGCCTCAGGAATTCAAGACCTCTATTTTGACAGACAAACCACTGACCCGCTGAATCACATTGGTCATAAAACAAAATAAAACCCTGCCTCACGTGGTATGCGCCTGTCTCCAATGATCTGCGGTTCTTATCACACCCACACTCCCAGATGAGACAGGCGCCCTACCTCTCGCAGCATACCCAGGGAAGACAGTTTGCTGTGGGTCCAACCCACATCGGAAAAGAGTGTCTTGGCCCAGTCACCCAACCACAACTATACGCAGCCCAGCAACTGCCCAATTACATGAAGCTTCGTGGCCTCTGTGTTCCCGTGTATACATGTGGCCATCCTTGGCTAAACCCCGATGCACTGTCCGATCTGCAGGCACCTTGCTGGCCGACCCCGCTCCGGATCACAAAGCCCCAGACTTCCGCTGGGGAGCTCCAATGGACCACCAGCCATGGCTTGCAGAGGAAGCACATCCCTTTGTGGAAGACTGCCCCTGGCACTCCCACACATGGCCATCAGCTCTGGATTGGCACTCATCACATCTCTATTTGGTGTAGTCTGCGCTTTGCACTGGCCCAAGATTCGAACTTGCTGATCTGCAGCATTGAAGAAACCGCCACAATGCATGCAAACAGCCTGATAAGTGGCCTGGCAACCCACCAGATGACCTTCTCAGGCTGGGTCACTAACCCCTTTAAACAGGACCTGCACAAAGGGCCCCTTTGCATGGGGCCGACCATAGCACCCCTGCGACATCTCTCTCTTCTCTCCCCCCACCACTCTGAAGCATTCTATCTACCTGCACAGTGTGAGAAACACATCTGGCATCAGAGAACTTTCACTGTACACGTGTCATTTAACATGTTACCAAAGGAACCAAAAGCAGACTTCATTCCAAAGGAGGCCCGGAAGCTGCCAGGCCACTCACGCCTAAAAATTGCCTCATGAAACAAGGCAGGGACGTCATTTAGGGGTCGCCAGAGGTCTCCCTTGCGACCCCTGAGGTCTCCCTTGCTACCCCTACCAAAAAAATACCTTTTTTTGTTTTTTACAAATTGAAACTCCTGGGCTATGACCAATGCCATGTGTCTATTTGAGCTATTTGTCTTTCTGGAATTCTATACAATAATTGCTAGACTCATTAAAGGTTTATTTCAGGCACACTTCAGGGGGTGAGTCACTGATTTAGTCTGTTCTTAAACACCTCAAATTCACAATGAAGACAAAGTCCTCCAAAAAGCGTTTAGAGTAGAAGAAGCATCCATTTCGGACTATGTATTTTGCTTTTCGTTGCATGTTGTTTTCTGCCGATACATATGATGATCCATTCTTGTATGAAATGTATATCAGGTTACAGTAATACTGTAAAGATATTTTTCATAGTGCACTTAGAAAAAATGCTATGTGATGCCACTTCCTGTTTTGTCAAGTGGTAAACGGCCGTGTTCCATCGCTTCCCGTGATGCCACGTCGGGGTGGGGTCAAATGACATCACAGGAAGTGATGTCATCAGGGGGTCAAGGCATTTTGGTGAAATGACGTCCCTGAAACAAGACTAGAAAAAACATCCTGAAACAATCTCAAAATGGGCATGCCAAAACAGGCCCAGAGGAGGTCTCCTAAACCGGGCTAGACAAAAGTTCCCCAAAACATCCAGAAGCACTATCCCCGCATGCAGCTTCGAAACACTGGCACACAGACATTTTAATTTCTTGACCCAGCAAGCAAAATTGCATATGTAAAAGAGGTTTATAAGGGGGCAGATTACTGCAAGGGCCCTCACTGGTTCAGGGCCTGGCCCCACCAGGGTCCATGAAATGAGTGCAGGATGAAAAATGGGTAACCTGATAAATATTTCAACAGTGTGGATGGGATAGCTCTGTGCAAAACTCGCCACTGGAGACGCCTGGAGGAGGGGAAGAAGTGGACTGGGGGGCAGGGAACCTCTGTGCACAATCGGTAATAAAATGGGCAATGAAGAACCAATGCAAAATAACAATAGCAAGTGGAACAATTCACAGTGAAAAGAGGTAATGAGAGACTTAATGCGCACACAGAGCCAAGGCAATGATTACTGTCACCAGGGATGCTGGTCAGAACTTAGTCTTAGTAAAAAAAAAAAAAGAATTGTCAGAATACAATGGGCCTCATTAGAGTTATTGTGGTATGGTAAAACAGCTGTACAGTGGCAGAAATTCCATAACCACCACTTTACTACCACATTACCGCACCACCATACTACAGGTTTGGAGGTAAAATGGATAATGTACCGCCACAGAGGCGTAGCCAGGATTATCTAGCAAATGGGGCCTGTAGATAACGTAGTTGGGCCCACTGCACTGACAGAAATATCGGTAAGTGCCCACACCGCGCTGCTGAGTGGGCATTTACAGATTTTGGGTGGGGCCATGCCCCTCAGGCCCTACCCTGTCTATGCCTCTGTACCTCCAGAATTTTACTGAATGTAAACCTCCACTTTACCTCAAGAATTAGTCGGATTTATCACCCGCTAATAACGCTCATGGTCAATCTGCTAGGAATCCGTATGGAGTCGGATAGGGGCTGAAATGAGGATTTACACCACTTTACCACGACTCCTGATCCCGTGACAACGCCATGGGTCTGTGGCAGTAACCGTAACTGAGTTTGTCGGTAATTCCTCAGATTTACTGCAGGATCACCACCAAGGTCATAATGAGGTCCAATGCAAGGTAGATGCAAATAATGTGGCCGGGCCACATGCAAGGTAAATGCCAAAGATACACAGCGAGGCAGAATAAAATGCAAGGTGACTACAAGTGATCTACAACGAGGCAGAATAATACTTTACTCTAAAATGGACGAGATGATATGAGAATAGTAGTTGCACAGTTCACTGGGGAAAACTTTAAATTGGGGTATGGCACAGGCAGGATAAATGCAGACAGTTCAAAACATGCAGGCCATATTGTATATAGAGAGGGAACTGAAACTATTAAAATGATAAACATACACTTTAATTTCAACGGGAACCCTGAATCGACCTTTTATTTGGGCAAAGCACACACCGTACTGTTTTTTCCAAAATGGTCAATAGCTGTGACTGCTGAACCCATATGCATGCATTAGTAATGGCCGAACCCCAAACCCTCACCCATAATGATAGGCTCACAACTTGTTTCAAGTGTTGGCAATAAAAAGGCCGTAGGATTTTATTGTACAGATATGGGTTATGACAATAACAATATCACATATCATGATGGTATCATACTTTTGGGCACCGGGTCCTGAGGTTACCCCCTCGTACCCGTGCCACCTTCTTGTGTCCCACGACTTGTTGTGGGCACCGTACAGTGCCTTGTACTTCTTTTTGCTCTTCTCCCCTTTTTGTAGGGTGGGTGGGTTCTGTGGTAAAGGAGCAAGAAGATTTGGAAGACACTGAGTAAACAGTGAACCTCCTGTTTGCTTGGGTCCCCGTTCAGGGTCCACAAACAGATTGTGTTTACTCTGAGCATGCTGCTCTCATTTATAGGACCCCGGGAGGCCCTGGGTCTTTGTTGTGCATGTGGTGGGGGCCGCTGTTGTTGCAGCCCCCGGCCGAATAGCCGACTGTCTGACCCCCTGGTGGGGGCAGATCTTTGAACCTGGGCCCTGCCTGATGGTTGTTTCCTTATGGCGCTTAGCACCTTGCTGTTTGGAGGAATGGTGCGATGACTGTTCGCACCTTACCCTTCCGTGGCTTTTGTGCTGCCGAGACTGCGTGTCTCCGTAGCTGGGGGGAAGGAAAGGAGCAGGCGCGGGCGGTTGGGGTTGCCCCTCTCCCAGCTGCTGATGGTAACAGCAGTTACCCTGCCTCGCTTGTGGGATGCCCATGCAGCATTGCCCATAACTGCTGAAGCCATATGCATGCATTAGTAATGGCCAAACCCCAAACCCTCACCCATAATGATAGGCTCACAACTTGTTTCAAGTGTTGGCAATAAAAAGGCCGTAGGATTTTATTGTACAGATATGGGTTATGACAATAACAATATCACATATCATGATGGTATCATACTTTTGGGCACGGGGTCCTGAGGTTACCCCCTCGGACCCGTGCTGCCACACACGGGCAGGTTCCCGGCTGGCCGTGTTCCCCCAAGAGTATGCCCTAGAGACAGCACCTGAGAGCAAGAGTTGTATTTATTTCCCGAAAGAAATGCTCCATGCCCTGGCTAGACAGATGGGTGCCGTCGTCGAGAAAAAGGTCTGGGTTGCCTAATGTAATGGCTGGGTGTTTTATGAAACCCAGTCCTCTAGTCATACAGAATCTCTCTATAATCCTGTTCAGTTTTCTTCTGGATATGTCTATAGATTTGTAGCAGTTGGCCCCTAGCCATTTCTTTCTTGGTAAAATGGCTGAGAAATATATTTCGATACCCCTCCAGTTGTGCGAAATGCCTGCTAGGGAGGAGCACATTTCTTCGCATAGGGTGCGTCTAGCTGTGTTGACTAGGTCGTTGCCCCCTAGACGTATGAGCAGGAATTCTGGTGGGTCCCTGTATGCCACCAGTTCCGCTAATGTTTCGTGGACGTCCGCCCAACGTAGGCCTCTGTATCCCCACCATGAAGTAATGGTGTTTCTGAAAGGTGGCCCATCTTTAGTCTCGTCTGCCCATCTGCCTGTCCTGAAAACGAATGAGTGGCCAACTATCCATGCTGATCGGAGTGTGGTCCTCAATTCGCCTGTTGTTTCTGTGGTGGTGGGAGGGAGGGGAAAGCAAGACAAATTATTAGGGCGGATGGCTATATCGATTGCGGTCTGATATATCTTTTATAACAGTCTGACTTCCATCCCCCTATGTTGTTTAGTAGTTGTGGTGCTAAACCTCCTTGCCATGCAGCGGTGGCGGCACCTATCCTGAAGGAATGAGTGCCGAAATGTTTGGGATCCCACCCTGCTCTGCTGATTGCTTTCATCAGCACTCCTTTAAATTGGTAGCGGCTTAGGGCCGATGCATCCTTGTGGATTAAAAAACTCCCCCCCACTTTAGGTCGTTGTGCGTAATAGAGGTTGGTGATGCACACCGGGCAGTTCGTTGCCTCATCGATGCAACAAATATTGATGGTTCTTTTTGCACCCGTTTTCGACTGTTGCATTTCTATATTAACACTCTCCTGTCTCACCCTGATTTCCATGACGCCCAGGCCGTTTGTGGTCTTGGTGCTGGAAGCGATGAGTTCACCTACCCGGAAAGCCCCGAAGTAGGCTAGGAAAAAAGCTGTTTTAAATAACATTATCTCGTAAGGGTGCCAACATATGGCTTCCAAATGGCTTGCTATCTGTACCAGTTTGGTGAAATCAAGGGGTCGGTGGGTATCCACTTGCGGCCCCTCTAATCTGCCCCATCCCTTCATTGCATAAGAAATGAGTGTGTTCTGAGTGGGGTCTGAATCGCCCCGAATTTTCGTAAAGTATGAGATTGCCACCAGGTGTCTTTTAGCCCAATCCCTTTTGAAACCTTGTTCCCAGGCCCATTTTAAAAATACTTCTATATCTTTATTCGATGTTAGTTCTACATGGTTTAAACCTGTGGCTTTGAATACTGTTTGCAAACACTTACTGTACTGTGTTGCTGTGGTGCTTGCCACCGCCCTCTCTGTCATCTCTATTAGGAAGCCTGTGAGGTTGTTGGCACCCGTTGTTGTTGTGCCTGATTCTTGTTGGGCATCCCGGCCTGGGCTCTCCGGCGCTGGCGTTGATGCCAATGTGTAGCTGGCCCCCTTTTTAGAGGTGCCTGCTTTGTATTGGTCATCCCGGCCTGCACTCTCTGGTGCTGGTGTTGATGCCAATGTGTTGTTGGCACCCATTTTAGAGGTGCCTGCTTTGTCTTGGTCATCCCGGCCTGCACTCTCTGGTGCTGGCATTGATGCCAATGTGTTGTTGGCACCCGTTTTATAGGTGCCTGGTTTTCGTTGGGCATCCCGGCCTGTGCTCTCTGGCGTTGGCGTTAATGCCGTTATCCTTGTCTTCCCATTATTGCCCAGCATTCTGCTGATATTGGCGTCATCTGTTCTTGGGCGTGCGGTGCTAGCTCTCGGAATCTTGTCCACTGGAAGCGAGATAAGGCATCAGCAATGTTATTATCTGCCCCTGAAATGTGCTTCGCTTTGAGTACAACGTTTACTTGTAGTGTGACTGTTGTAATGGCTCGTAATACTTTTAGTACTAAAGGGCATTTCGTAGACCTTCTGTTTATGGAGCCCACTACAGCCATGTTGTCGCACCAAATCAAAAGTTCCGTATTTGCTAGTCGCCTGCCCCAGAGGTGTAATGTTAGCCAGATGGGGAATATTTCTAGTAAGGTGATGTTTCTTGTCCACCCTGCTGTTTTCCATGAATTGGGCCAGTGTCCTGCCATTCATTCGGAGTCTATTATGGCTCCAAACCCCTTGATCCCAGCTGCGTCAGTGTATAGGGCCCTGTTTGACCGGGTATTTAAAGGCATTCGCCAAAGTAAAGACCCGTTGAAATCTCTGAGGAATTTTCCCCATGTTTCCAGGTCCTGTTTCACCTCTCTGCCTAGCCGGATATGCAAGTGTGGTTTGGTGAGTGATTTGATTTTGAACTCCAGGCTTCTGGAAAATATCCTACCTTGAGGTATTATTTTGGATGCGAAATTGAGGCTGCCTGCTAAGGATTGTATTTCCTTTACAGTCCCCTTTTCTCTCTTTATCAGGTTTTGTATTTTAGCCAGGAGTTCTGATATTTTTGTTTCGGGGATTCTGCAGAGACCCTTTGCTGAGTCTATTTCGATGCCCAGAAAGATTATGTTTGTGTCTGGTTTGGTGGTTTTTTCCCCCGCTAGGGGAATTCCCCATTGAGCGGCCATGTGCTCCAGTTTTGTTAAAGCCTGGCCGCATTCCTCGGAGTTTGGTGGCCCTATGACCATGAAATCGTCTAGGTAATGCACTATTTTTGTCCCTGGTCTCTGCTTTAGGAAAGCCCAATGAAAAAAGGAACTGAATTGCTCAAATAGTGCACAGGATACTGCGCACCCCATGGGAAGGCATCTATCTACGTAGAATTTGTTGTTAAAAGTGAAGCCTAGCACCTGTTATGACTCTGGGTGGACGGGCAAGAGTCTGAAAGCAGATTCGATGTCCAGTTTAGCCATCAAGGCGTTTCTGCCGCACTCTTGTATGAGCCTTACCGCTTCTTGGAAATGCTTGTAAGTTACAGCGGATTCTGTGTGTGGGATGCCATCGTTTAGAGACTGGCCTTTTGGGTAGGAAAGGTGATGGATTAGTCTAATTTTTCCAGGTTCTTTTTTGGGGACCAGTCCTAGTGGAGATATTAAATAGTCCTTTAGAGGCATGGCGTCCCAGGGACCTGCTACCCTGCCCAGTTGCAGTTCTTTCTTGATTTTGGTTTCTACTATCTGGGGGTTGTCCCAGGCTGACTTTAGGTTAATCGGGATGTTTTGTGACCCAGTGCCCTTAAATGGGATAAAAAACCCTTTGGTGAAAACCTGCAATATTATCCTGCTGGTTTCTGTGTCTGGGTAGCTGATTAGAGCGTCCCTACAATTGCCTGGGTTGATGGGCGATCGCCCTGGTTTGAAAATTGGGATATCATTCTTTCTTGGCTGGTAGTCTGGTGCAATTGCTTGTTGCATGGTCGCCGTTGCAGTTTGTGCAGGTGTGTTTGTACCAGCATTCTTTGCCCCATGTACACTGGTTTTTCCCAAAATTTCTGCATGGGATGCTGGATTCGACAGCCTGCTGTTTGTTCTGTCTGTGAGCATTATTTTTTGCCGCCCCAGGCTGGTTCCTCCGAAAGGGCTGCTCCCCTTTTTTGGATCTATCGTTGTCATGGGATTTGCTTACTTGCAAATTTTTGCTATTTTTGGAAGAAGAATGCATGGTATCTTCTTCCTGGGGAGGTTCGGCGTTGAGGGTGTATAAATTGTTCTGGACTTCATCCCACACAATGGCCGGTCTTTCTGACATGCTCC
Source organism: Ambystoma mexicanum (assembly GCF_040938575.1). Lineage (NCBI taxonomy): Eukaryota > Metazoa > Chordata > Amphibia > Caudata > Ambystomatidae > Ambystoma > Ambystoma mexicanum. The sequence goes on from NC_090922.1 coordinate 45,547,864, forward strand.
TCCTAAATCTGATGTCGTATGCAAGCCATGTTTTCCCCTTCTATGTTACTTTAACTTCCCTTATTTTATCAACGTATGCCCAGATCTTCCTACCATCCATGGGGAATTTTTCTTCATATATTGTTGCTAGTATGGCAAAGGCCTGTAACCAGTTTTGTTCGACCTGTGCGTTCCTGGCAATGGCTTTCTCTTCTATTTTTTTGGGATCTCTAAAAGCATTTTTCCCTTTGCGCTGTGCTTCTATTAGGGAAAAGATTTCTATAAACTCTTTGGCCCATATGGCTTCTTTGATTGTGATATCAATGTTCCATGCCAGGCATCTTTTGTATCTATTTAATATCTCTGTTTGGAAAGATTTAATCTTTTGTTCTACTTGCGCATTACAGATTGATATAATGTCAATTGTATTGCTGCCGGGTGTCCCTGTCGCGCCTGTGTTGTCTGCGCCTGGCGTTGTCCATTCTTTTAGGGCACCTGTTGGATCAGTTGCTGGAGTTGTGGAGGCTGTTGCATTTATAGCTGTGGCCGCTATAGGCAAATGCTGTACTTGTTGTGGTGGAGTTGCTATAGGTAGTGTTACGGGTGGATTGACAACCGTTATAGTAGGTTCTATTGTGATGGGGGGGTTTGAGGCCCCAGGTTCCCTTGCGGGAGGCGTCTGTTTCCCCCTTATTTCTACCATTAGTTGCTGTAATTCTGCTATATTCTCGCATAATTTAGACAATTTTTGGTACCTTTTCTGGCGTCTTCAGATATCTTTCTCTTTTTCAATGGTGCAGGAACCGTCTCCTGGCTGGGTGTGCTGGTAATTCCTTCCCTGGGTAGGCCGTACATGTTTTCTCTAACCCATGCCCATCCGTAGTGCTCTGCCGCTTCAATGGCTGCTAGCAATTGTGGTGATTTGGGCTTCTGCGCCGGTGTTGGGGGTGCCCGTGTTTTCCGTTTGGGCCCCATGTTTTTCTATGCCTGCTATGGAAAAAAGAAAAAGCTTTTTTATCACAGGGTTAAACCGTTGTTATCGGCGAGTTCTTTGCGCCTGTTCTATTTGTTGCCCGTGGTGGGTAACTGTTGACTGGTGCCTTCTTTGCCCGGGTTTCAGAAACTTGGGCAGCCCCCAGGCTTGATTTACTTGATTTAAATAATTGGTTTCGCTGTGCGATCGCCCTGCAATATTACAGAAATTATTTTAAATCTGCAGTCTTTGGGCCCGCCAAGATTGAAAATGTGTTCGCAGCTCTGCGTTGCTGTCAAGCAAAGACGAGCTCCCAAGCTGGTTTGTGACTCTGCCGAGTTTAAAATTGGCTTGCGTTATCCTGCCCTGTCTGCCTTATAACGGGGGGGTTCCGGTCCACTGTAATAAAATGTATCTTTTCTGGACATAAATGTCTATTTTTCCTCCCTCGTAGCCCCAGCGCAGTGGCTCACCTGAAAAGTGTTGAATCAGAAACCGTCTGTGTCGTGCTGTTCGAGTGGCGCTTCTCCTTCGTTCGCACTGTTTTTGTGGCTGATTCCGTAGCACGTGTCTTTGTTTGCTGTGGATTGGACACGCTCGCCGCTCGCTTTTCGGTCTATGCCGAAAATGTTGAAGCTGACAGCGTCCGCGCTGGCCGTTTGGTTGCCGTTTCTTCCTTTGTTAAAACTGCATTGCAATTGGTTTGAACAGTACAATGTTCAGGAAGGAAAAAGACACTGCGATGTACAGTGAACTTCAAGAATTGCTAAAGAAGCAAGAAGATTTGGAAGACACCGAGTAAACAGTGAACCTCCTGTTTTCTTGGGTCCCCGTTCAGGGTCCACAAACAGATTGTGTTTACTCTGAGCATGCTGCTCTCATTTATAGGACCCCAGGAGGCCCTGGGTCTTTGTTGTGCATGTGGTGGGGGCTGCTGTTGCCGCAGCCCCCGGCCGGATAGCCGACTGTCTGACCCCCTGGTGGGGGCAGATCTTTGAACCTGGGCCCTGCCTGATGGTTGTTTCCTTATAGCGCTTAGCACCTTGCTGTTTGGAGGAAGGGTGCGATGACTGTTCGCACCTTACCCTTCCGTGGCTTTTGTGCTGCCGAGACTGCGTGTCTCCGTAGCTGGGGGGAAGGAGAGGACAGGTGCGGGGAGTTGGGGCTGCCCCTCTCCCAGCTGCCGATGGTAACAGCAGTTACCCTGCCTCGCTTGTGGGATGCCCATGCAGCATTGCCCATCACTGTTAACCTGCTATTATTCGACTACAACTGGAAAATGGATGTTCAGCACATCAGGCTTACTTGCAATAACTTCACCTATGTACAATTGGCCAGATTCTCAGAGGAAAGGTGCACAGAGAATGCGCTTGTTTTATTTGTGCTACTTTAAGAACTGCTTTGGTAACCTTCTTTTCAAAGGTGACCTGAGCATTTCTGGCAGGACCGGACAGTAGTGGAAAGTGTGCTGTCCTGCCCCCTTGCATGCATTTGTGTCAGGAGTATGTTCCTGACACTAGTGAATGACAGGCTCCTAGCAACCATGTGGCTGCTGGGAGCGCATTTCACCAAGACGACGGGCAATTAAAGGGCCCATCTCAGTGAAATGCTCATTAAAAAAGCGTTTCCATCGCTGGTTGGAGGATGGAAATGCAAGCGTGACAGCCTTGTTTAAAACCGCGGCTGTTACACTGGAATACAAAATCATGACAGGGTAAGAAATGACCTTGTCATAATTTGCACCTTTGCTTACACCTGTTTCAAAGTGCGCATGGGGATGACCCTAGTTGCTGGGCATTTATAGCGCATCCGATTTGTGAATTCTGGATGCGGTTTAAAATGCCTAGAAACAACCCCTTATTTAAGGAAATGCACAAAGGGAGAAGAAGGCCACCTGGATGAGCACATCAACGATGCCCTCATTCAGATGCTCTTTGTGAATTGGGCTGCTACTTTCTGGTGCAAGTGAAGAGATGTGATAGCACCGCTTAAGAATCTGGCCCAGTGTCTTTTATAGATATAAGGGGATTATCTGAACAGTAATTAAGGGGGAATATTGGCCAGGTCAAGGACTGAGGTACTCGGCCAAGTTAGGACAGGGATTCATTTAGGAGGGTGTAGGGCAGGTGGTAGGAAGGCTCTAAGGCAGCTCCTTCCCGCAGAGCAGAGATCGTACTTACTGGGCCCCCAGAGATCAGAAGATGATTTCTCTCTTCTCTGGTCTTTGGAAACTGCAGCAGGAAAGGTGGGGTGAAGGACAGCCATGGCAACCTTCCTTCTCCTCACAGATACCAGGGCTGGAGGGATCCGGCTCATTGGACTTTCACCAGTAATGGCGTTGTGGCAGATCTTCCTCCTCACTCTTCTCAGGATGCAGGGTTTGGAACTGGAGCAGCTCTCGCACAGTTTGAGGAGGACTGCGGCTCAGCAGTGGACGCAGCTTCCTCAGCTGAGCCCCCACAACAGCAATCAGGTCTGGAGCAGAATGGATAGGACAGGACACAGGGAAATGCACACAGAAACCATGCCTCATGGAAAGGCCTAGCTCAGAGCTAAATAAATGCAGGACATGGCGCCCAGGTGTCCCGGTTTTGACGGGACTGTCCTGGAATTGGGCCCTCTGTTCCCCTGTTCTAAGTGTTTTTTCTTATTTTAAAACCTTGTCTTGGTCTTGGGTAAAGAGAGGGTGACCACTGGAGGAATCACAGCTGTGATTGGATAAATCTTCAACATCTCGCTCCCCAACAATTATAAACCGAATAAACTGTTATCGTTTTCAGACGTAACTCACGAGGAGTGCACTCAGATCCCCTACCTTTCAACCAATCATCCATTAACTGATTTCGACACAGAGACTAGTTGAGAAGGGGTTTCAACATGCTTACAGTCCGGGGTCAAGTCCTAAAAATTAAAGTGGGGGGACTCATCAACAAATGCAATGGGATGGGACGTTGCCCGAAATTAGCACATCAAGGTGAAATATGCACAGTTCATTAAATTGGCTTTGCCTAGCCACCCAAATTGCACAGGATGAATGACATTTGCCTATCCTAAAATCAACAGACATAAAACCAAGAGAGGATATTTTCTTCTAATAGTGTTTTTGAAAACGTTAAATGATGTGCATGTTTTAAACTCCATATTTGTAACTCCAAGAACCAGTACAAATGTTTTCCCTGGGACTTGTAGTACGGAAATGGTACAGTTTATCTTTAGTTGTGTGTTATTTTCCATCCGGTTATATAGTGCAGTGGTGAAGTGTCTGGCCTACAAACCTGAGACTGTGGTTCGATCCCCGAGGTCAGCTTTAATGTAGACATTCAATATTTCTCTTTTTAGCTGGGGGGACTGAGTCCACGCCCTGAAAAAAGTGGGTGAACTGTGTCCCACCGCGTGTACCCTCGACTTACAGTCAAAGCTTAATTTGCATATTTTATATTAAGGGGAATAACTGGATCTGCCCCCTCAACTACTTCTGAAGTTTAGTCATGGTAGCCAATAGTCCTACGGTTTGTCATTGGCCTGTTCTGCTTTTAAATGTGGCCATGTTAATGCAGAAACGGGTTCCTGGAAGGGGCAGTAAAGGCCTGCTGAACTAGAGAGTGGTTCAGCACTTCAAGGGTTTAGGAACATCCCAAGGACAGGTGCAGGGGGGTTCGGGAAGGAAGTGTCAATTAACAAACGGCGGTAAGGTTGCAATAACTATACATTTTTAAAACGAAATATATGACTGGAAAGCTAGTAGAAATACAGTGAGACTGGAATTAAACTGATGTAAATCCAAACATGAGTAACAACGTTATACAATGACAATGTTTTATGATAAACTAATGTGAATCAATTACAACATTCACACATGCTAGGTTTACTTCCAGGACAGTATCAGGTCAGAGGAGGTGGCATCCACCTCCTTCTCTCGACGCCAGGAAGTCTGAAAACAACTCATTGCAAAGTGTAGGAGAGCAACATGTGTCAGGAAGAATGGTTTGCAACATGAAGGTTCCACCTGAGCTGAAAATCAAGCAAACACAGGGCAAAGGTGGGGGCTGAGAAGACATGGTGGATCGGAGGGTTTTCAGAGTTCTAAGCTGAGGAAAGTTCTTTTCTGCCGAGTCATTGTCCATCGAAACACATTGCAAAGTCATGGCTGTCCATATAGTTTAACATACATTTAAACCATGCTATTTCTCATCATTCTTCTAAAATGAAAATACAGCTATTACTGTCTACATAAATTATTTAGTGCCACCTGCTCTTAGGACAGGCCTTTCCTGACTGGAGGTTCAGACTCCCTATACTGGTCCATAGTGGTATGACCAGCGTGTCAAGGTGTGGGGGCCCACAAACTGCTGCCTTCGTGTTGCAGACACACTGTTCGCATCACCTTTCGCAGGGGGCTACACACATGTTACAACACTGAACACAAGTCACCTACTGGGCTGGGGCTGATAAACCAAGCTTGGCTGAACTTGATCCAACCCTGAGAACATGACACATATCCTTGACTTAACAACACCCAGATCAAACTTGATCCCACCACATGGCCTTAGTCAAAACAAAGCATGCCTGACTACTCACCACCAACCGCACAACCATCCAATATCACTGGATGTTCCTCCCTTCTGTCTCACCAATCACAACAGAAATAAATAGCCCATAAAGAGCCGAAGTGGATTTAGGTACTTTAGTCAATGTATGCTTACTTTTGAGCAGCTCAAGAGACACAACCCTCCAAAAAACACTGCCTGATCTTTTACTCTGTTTGTTGAATTATGTGGGATAATGGCGGGAACCTCAGAGGCACAGTAGCATACTACGACTGTGACAAAACGACTTGGTCTACAGGAACACAGGGATGAGTAGTGGCTAAAGTGAATACTCAGCCCCACACTACTACTAAACCAGGAGCAATAATAGCAACTCCAAAATAAAAGAATGTCCAAACAAGGTTCTAGCAAAATATAGACTTTTACAAGCAAAAACATCCCTGTAATGAAACACAGAAAATACAAGCTGTTGTGGAATAGCATTACAGGTAGATGAGCACGGGTATTCTGGCACTCAATTGGCACTTTGCCATTGGTCTAGAAAATGTTTTGAATTAGAAAGGCAAAAAGAAGTGGCTTAAATGTCACTAAGGTAACAAAAGGAGACCAGTGGGGCAGGGACTCTTCACAGTATCGTATTCTTGTCTTTAGGGCTTGACAGCATCAAGCCATGCTTTTCTGTGTTGAACCAGGAGTCCAGACGCTTTTGGCGTCGGGCCGAGTTAGAGTCGTGGATCAGTGTCAGCCGGTCCCAATTATGTTGTGCTGTTCAGCAGCGTTGTTGGCTTGTGGCTTGAAGTCGCTGGGAATGGCAAGAGGTGTTGGGTCGGCGGAGCTGGTAGTCTTGCTGACCTCAGGGATGGAGATGTGGAGACTTGCCTTGGCTGTAAGTGGACTTGGTTGGCTCAACACATCATTGGGACACTTCTACGGCATCAGCTGGGAGCTCGAAGAAGCAGCTGACCAGGTGGCTATGGAGTGTTAGGGATTCTAACTAGAAGCCTCGGCATGTGTCAGATGCGGAGATGCAGAGTTTTCGACATCCGTGTCGAGCAAATTCGAGATGTCCCCGCTCCCCACAAACCCTATCACCACGCCCTATCCCACCCACAATACAAACCAACAAACACATGCGCCTGCTGTTTAAGGGAGCGTTCAGTGGACTGCACTCAAGTGCAAGTTTCAACTTCTTCCTATAATTTTATTTTAAAACTAAACTATTCCAGAATGGTTTCTATTTAAAATAAAAGTGTAGGAATAGTAAAACTCAATAAAACAAAAGTAGAGGAGCACTGCTCCCACTCGCTCTCGCCCACCACTGGTGACCAGACGTCCCGGTTTTCCATGGACAGTCTGGGGGAATCGCCCTCCACCCCAGGGTCATGAGACTTTTTAAATTTAATATACCCTGTCCTGGGATTGGATGGACAGGTAGGTGGCTGCGGTCCCGGTTTTTGCCAGATCTGATTTATAAATTGGGGTCCGGCACGACTCTTCCCATGCATGAAGGCTTTTCACGCCCTCATTTCCTTCCTCTTCTCCTCCCTGGTCGCTCTTCTACAATGAGAGTAGTGTGCCTGGAACACACCCACCTGCAACAGGCCAGCGACAGAGAAGTAGGACTACAGTTTTATCTGAGTCCTGTTTTGAGTTTTACTGTAGTCCTACTTTTATGTGTATGGTCTGTCCCGTTTTTGTTTTTTTTATCTGGTCATTTTACTCTTTCATAGCCTGCTGAGCCGACGACAGTTCTGACTTTCCATGTTAGTTCCACACAAATCTTGGGTTGGGCAGGAAACGGCCCCGCGATTCACTTTCTTCAAGAGCTTTGCTAAGTGGCACAGAAGAACGCTAGAACATATCACCATGACCTATGCATCTGCCGCCATCATCAGAGGCCTCTGATGTGGTTAAGAGTGAATAATGGCCCCCAGCCCCGAAGCTGGCCCTTTCCTGCAGTCCTGCCCAGGAGAGAAATATTGAAATGGGGTATTAAAAATCCCTCGTCAATCACACTGCATAAGCACAGTGGCCTTTTAGGGTATAGCCCACACGTGGATGAGGTGGGCTGAACAGTGCAAATTAAATGTGTGGGTTTATGACATGATAAATAATTTACTGAGGCTGTTTATAAGGGAGTTCAGATAGTTATTTGGGGTTTGCAACTCGCAAAGAGCTAATATGCAAGATGTGTGGTCCTGGACAAACGGCCTAGTGCTAATGGCAACTTAAAAATACATTTTGGAAACCTTTTCGCGCTCCGAGCAGAATGCGTTTGGAGAGCAAACAGTGTTTTATTCATGTGAAAAAAGTTGCCCGCAAACCAAATAAGTGAGGGAGCTCTTTCTCAAAAGAAAGAGACCCTTTTTATTTCTATGTCGGCTCAGTGAAGGAGCATAAGAGCTAGCAGATTGTATTGACCCCGATTCTGTTATTAGAAAATGAAAGGGGACAGTTCAATAAAAGGACAGTGTAGTAGCTCAAAATGTCATACCTCACCACAAGGAGGCACTCCTGTTTCACACTCAGGTGTCAGCGGACCACATCTTTTGATCACTTGCCAACAGTGCACCGCAATCTCAAGAAGTAATGGATGCGTATAGACATTAAAAAGCAGTAGGAAAGTACAAGGCAGTTTATTATTGAGGCTTGAGGGACATCATTTTATTTAAGGTGAGAAAGGGTGACTGAGTCAATCGAGAATTAAGTAGCAGCTATCGGTATAATAGATGCCCAGGACAAGTGGGCTTGGTGAACCCATAGACCTGGGTCCTTTAAGACGAGGTAGCAATACTTAGAGATGGATGGGGATGCAGAACTTACTCATACAATAATAATCAAACTGACTCAAGAAGTTGGTAAAACTTAGTACTGTTTTATTTGCAATGATTTAAAACAGGGAGTTACAACGGACATCAACGGACGTCGCAAAGCACGATCTCGATGAATGTCATAAAAAACACAACTTTTATAGTCAAAACTGGTCATCATTGAGGTCACACTCCGTGGCAAACTAGAAAAACCTACTTGGGGATGTGATAGGCTTACAGGGAACATTTAAGTATACGTTCCATACTGGTGGGGGTTGTGATTGTGTCTCTAACATCAGGTGGACCACTAAGCCCTTCTCTAGTGCAAGTCATCTTCATCGGCACAAAATACATGACGATCCATTGGTTACACAAATTATATGGCTCTCTGTTACATGGCCCTCTACAATTAGTTGGCACACTTGTAGCCTTCTGGAATATTCCACATGCTAGCAGCAAGCAGGCTGGTACGCCAGGTGCCTGTGGGCGGGTCTTGACCATAGCTTCCCACACAATTAGTCTCACATCTATCATTACTCTTGTGGTCATTTATTTAAGGTGCTGAACTTGACCTTGCAGAAGCTCTCTGTGCCTGAGAATAAAAGTGAGTGTGGCATGGTCTTATCTTCTGGTTTCGGTGTAGGTCGACCCAAAGTCTATTTCTATCTGACCATGTGACTGGAGACCGTGTTTTCTAGATCTTTGCTGCATATAATACTATTAAATGATGAACTTTTGAGATGCCTTCAGTGTTTTTTCATTCCACGTCAAACAGAAATTTGTTTTTTTCTCACATACATGTAGCTACTTGACAGACAACCAGGCTCACTGTGGCCTCGACTAATGGTCCTGTGCCAGCGAGCCTTACTTGGATTTTCCTTCGCCATTAGCTATTTTCTAACTGCACCACACTGAAACCCTTTCCATTCACGGGGTTCAAGTCTTGCTAAAAGTGCATCGTGGAAAATCCAGGTTCTATACATTCCTATGTACATACATTGGCACATCACCACAATCTATTCACTACGTAGCCAGCCTCAAGATAACTTCGTCTACTTGCGGTACTGTATCTGTACAAGTGTAAAACGACTTCGCATTTTCTCCAGCGTTTCTTTGCACGAGCATCTTCATTTCGAGCCCGAAATCTTGCCCATCTTTGACCCTCCTTTTCAGATCTTATAGAATGTCTATATGCTTTTGTCTTGCGTATCTTTTCAGGGCGCGGCAGTTCTGCTTAGCATGACGTCACCAGTCTTTTTTCTCACTCATTTTCACACTTCTTCCGGGACTCTGTCCAGAAGACCCTCATCTCTTCGTGAATGCATATAGGGTTTTCTCAAAGGATACCTTGTTTCAATAATTCTCTGCAGTACAGGCATCCTCACTAGTACTGCAAGTGTCGTAATTTCCGATTCCCAACATATAGGCAACATGGCGGCAGATCTTCTGGTAGGGGCTTTTGGCTCTTCCTCTACATTGGGTTAGCGAGAGGCACCATGGGAGCCTCCAAAAACCACCCCCTGAGCTGGATTATTGGTAATCCTCCACTATTAAACCTAGACCAACTTCAGCGCCTCATGCTGGCAGTTGAGAATTGAAGGCACCTAGTGATTTATGAGCTGTAAGAGTAAATCATTCAGAGAAATGAAAAGTAATTTAGTGGAGCTGCTGCTTACATTTTAAAATAAACCTGCACATCACCATGACCTGCAAACACATCCTCTAACAGGTCCCCTCTGTCTCCCATCTAACAAAAAGAAATGTGAGTTACTTACCAAATAAGCAAAACAGAAAAGTGGTGGCTAGAAGGTTTCAAATCATTCATAACCACTGGCACAGCTCTGGGCAACCCTCGAGACAATTGTTTTTCTGGTTGGACTTGAGATGGTCAGTTGCTGTTTCTAGTCTGTGGCCAGACACTTGGCAGGCACTGCATGTCTGTGATTTGCGGTTTAGGCCTCTTTGAGATGCTCTGTCTGTTTACAGTTTAGACCCAGTGATGTACAATGATACAGGTTGTTGTGCTGGACGTCTGCTTAAATTCACAGTCATTTGTTAATATGGGCCTATACACACTGATATTAATGCTAGATATGTGATCCGTTCTTGTATTAAATGTATATCATATCACAGGGATATCATAACCATCTTTTTTTTAGTGTACTGCGGAACAATGCTATGTGATGCCACTTCCTGTTTTGTCAAGGGCGAAAGGTTGTGCACCATCACTTTCTGTGATGTCACTTGGGGTTGTGCATGAGAGTAAATAGTGTACAGGACATCATTATATCTTTGATTACCTAGCCGTCATCATATGTTGGTTTGTGTGACCGGTGGCAGATTCAGGCTCTAGCGGTGCACTGCGATTGGTGGATGCATAAGCCCACACGCTTAAGCCCAAAGCATGTCCCAGCCACAACTGTTCAAATGTAGGGCAAGCAGATAAAGTGCTAAATGAAAGTGTAACACAGCACCCAGCTTCTTGATACCATGTCTCTGTCTAGCCTGCAATATCACCCATGTATAAATCCTCTGATAAAAGCCTCATTACTCTCCCAAACCCTCTCCCATACAAGTCATTGACCAGCTTCCGTGCATTCCTAACTCACCAGTGCAAACCCTACACTATCAGCCTTCCTGCTACCCCTAGAACCAGCCCGTTATCTCCACTCTCCAATCAATCCCCACTATAGCTCACTGATGTCGAATCTATGTGATCACTGTGCCGCCCGTAACTGCGCTGGCGAAAATATTGATGCCAATTACGGCATGGCAAAGTGATCAAATAGATCACTTTATCCAAGTCCCCCTCCCTGCATATCCCTATCCGACCCGTAACCCCACTTACCTTTATGGCAGCACACTTCTGTATGTGCCGCCGACTCCCCACTATCCCTGCATCGTCGTTTCCTCCCACTTGCGTGGGTTGAAGCTGATGCTGCAGGATGTTTTTTTAAAAATATTCTTGTCCCCCGTAGCCCCACTCCTGTTACTGCCCCCAAGGAGAGTGGCGGACACCCCCGCAATCCCTGCTCTGCTTGGGCGCAGTAATGGGTGTCAGTATTTTGTGCGCCCTAAAGTTGCAGTGACTGTGGGGGTGCACAAATTAGGGATAACGTTTTTGTATATTTCCCTTATGTTACCCAATTAGCAGCCTCCATGCACCCCTACCTTCCTCTGAGCCATTACCCATTACAAGCCTCTAATGCATGCCATGACAGTATTGGCCCACCATTGCCAGTCTTTTTCTAGACCCCTTCTCGTCTGTGTATACCACCAATGAATTGATTTTTACTGGCCAAGGTTATATTGTGACTAGTATTACATCAATTCGTTGATAGGCTGCCTTAGTTTCATTGCTAACTTAAATATCCAATCATGTTTAAATGTGGCATCCAGCACTGCTGGACGTAATGATCAGGATCACAGACCACTGGACAGAGAATAAGCACGCGACGCAGTCCCAGTTTAAGTGGCAGTGTGAATGGTAACTACCCCCAGGAACATTTGATATGATTATGAGAGACATAAAGCAGCATTTCTCAAACACAAGTGGAGCGCTGTGGCAGGGTTTTGGAGGCAGCACCCTTTGTTGAAAAGGGAGGGGTGCTGATATTTATTTTGACTTCAGGCTCTATATCGCTATGCATACATTTTCTCTAAAGTCCCCCTGGGGTATTGCTTGTAGCTCACCCAGGGGGATCCAACATCAAAAGCGTTACCAACATTTTCTAGGACAGGAGTTGGAATAGTATTTTATGGCCTCCTAGAGTATTTAGTGGGAAAGGACTACTGCCAGAGCTTTCCAGTTATTTTTTTACTTAAGTTTTGGAAACATCTTAACATTCACCTGCGACATGCCCCAGGGCTGCTGAGTCCCCAAAAGGTGACCCGGGAATGGAGATGGGGTGTGTGCGCATGACACAGAGCTGTGGGATATAGTGACCCACTCAACGCATTACCCCACATCACTGAGCTGCATCTGTGCAAGAAACAGCAACCTGGGTGCGCTGGCTCCTGTTAGCACCAGGAGCTCAAAAGTGCGTTTTGGCAGCAACAGAAAAATGGCTGCATGGAGCAATGGAACAAGGGGACACATTGAAAAAGTATGCCAGTGTGTTCTGAGACATGTATATGGAATCAAAGGAACTGACAGCACTGCATTGCTGCAAAAGCCAAAAATTCCCCTTCAGAATGAAACATTTTCACCCTTTCAAAATGCTGCTTTGGTGCCAATTCCACCTGTCATTCTGAAACCACTGTGAGTAAAAAGGCCCAGTCAAACCAACTCTCAGAGAAATCAAAAGCAACTTCATTTTTCCCTCGCACTGGAACACGCATTTATTTCTTGACACAATGTATCCAGGCACAGCAGTTCAAAGAAACTTTTACTCTCTGAGCCAAGTCAAGGATAAATGTATCTATACTTTAGATAAGAGTCCTGCTGCAAGGAAAATGACTACAGCTGCCAAGACAGTGGCAATCTGAGGAGCTGCAAACCGAGTTAAGGAAAGAAATGATAGCAGTTTTTAACACATGTGGACAAATGGGCTGTGCTGACTGAAGAGAAAAAAATGACCTGTTTAAAACTCAATTGTTAATGAAAGCCTGTTTATTTAGCCATGTAAAGGAATTATGTTAGTGGTGATAATACACACATAGGATATCTTCTGTCATAGGTTTGTTTAATTCAAGACCCAAAGTAAGATATTAAACAGTTTAAAACACATAGGCTGGAGTTGCAAATTCTCAGGAAAACATTTTATTCCAGTTGCCGGCCCTGAAACTCCTCTAAGGAAGGGAGATACACCCTAAATGCAGGACATGTAGGTGCGAAGTACCAGCTTCAAAAACTTTGAATGGGATAGGACAATGAATGTTCACATGCTCATCAGACAGTCTGTGCTCCAGGCTGGGACAATAGCAGTCCTGGGACACTCACCTGTCAAGTGTGAAGGGACCATAAAATATTCAATTAAGACTTGAAACCCCCTTGACAGCTGCTTGCAGTTGAAGGAAGGAAAAAAAACAGGATCAAGTAACAAAGGGTCTGCCTTTTGGTGCCAGAGACTATGTTACAAAGAAACTTTAAAGACTTTTATTTCAGTAGCAAGATTTAGCAGAAATTTAAAAGTTTGCAGTTTGTAATCTAATTCTGTCGGCCATCTTTTAAAACTTGATAGAACTCATTGCTGCATGGGTAACAGAAGTTACGAAATAGGACAGATTCCCAGGAAAGTATTAATGTGGCAAACATAAGGTTTTGTACATACATCCCTGGGGACAATTCGCATGTGTGTATACAATTTTGGAATTTTAGGCAAAATCTTTAATGTGTAAAACCACCAAATGTATCAGAAAGGTGAAACAAGGTTGCACAGACTGGAAGATTGGACTTATCTGTGCTGCACATCATATGTAACCTATGGGTGTAATTTGCCAAGAGATTGCAAGTGTATAAATGTATGTTTTTGGCAAAATCAGTAAAGTAAATGTGGGAGTTTCTGGACATTGTAAACCTCACCTCATAAACCTGACATCATTCCCTTAGAAATCCAACCACCAGAGAGGAAGGCAGAGATTACTACCCTTGCCCAATCCTATTGTTAGGGGCGTGTGTAGTAAAGCCTGCCCCTGTCATATACTGTGATGATGTCACCTGGCATTATAAATAAGAGTCCCTGACAACACACAGACACTGATTTTCCTATGCCGGCATCCTGTTCCTGTCTGTTCCTGTCTTCATCTTGCATTTATCTATCTAAACTCCAAATCCCACCCAAAAGGCCAAGCATTGCTGATTCTGCTTCAGCTAGGCTTCCATTCTAAAAGAATCCCAATAACCAAGGGAAACGCTGTGGTGTTTTGGGAAGCATCCTTAATTAACCTGGCTTGCTGCCACTCACTGCATGCTGCTGCCATCCTGCTCTCCTGATGCCCTATCTTATCCAGTAATCAGAATTGCCAGTCCAGGAGAACTATCCTTTGGTATCCAGTCCCTGCCCAGCTGACCCTGTCCCACTGATTTTGTCGGGCTGTCCTGTATTAGACCAGATCCGTGTGGCGACCAGAACCGCTGACTGTCCAAAATCCAAACTAAAATTGGACTGTGAGTATCAATAGGAACCATAGAAAACCATAGCCTAACTTGCCTTGCCTTGTCTTTAGTTCCACTCTCTAAGTCCTCCTATACTTATCCTGATCATTGTTATATTGTCAAAATCATTTTTGAAAACCCTGCCTTTGATTCCTTGTGCTTGCGCCAACATCTTTAATAATTTTGTCTTGTAAAATCCTGAGCTATTAATCCTGTTTGGAGTGATCGGACTGGGTCCGCCAGGGCGGGAGCAGAGGTGCTAGGGTTGAACTCGCGAGTCAACCCCGAGGCTTACTGTGTCTCAATCTGGTAGCCTCGCCTGAATGCCCTAGTGTAGAGTAAAACAGTCCTTGTCAAAATTGATTTCTTTTCCTTTTTTGCTCCTTCATTTTCTCAAAAAAGCACCTCACTAGATTTTGCGTAACTCACTCAATTTAACCGCTGGAGATCTCATTTCACTTTCATATTATGCCTAGGATCCATAGATACACCCCAACACAATAATTCACCCATCTTTTTTAAAAACCGTTTTGGTAAATTCAGGCGGGATTTGCAAAAGTGTGTTAATTTTATGTGTCATTTTGATGTATAAACTATTTTCTGTCTTCCATTCAATTTCGAATGGTATGCTTTTGCTTATTCCATTGCTTGTGATTGCTAGTATCTTTCCAGTGTTGCTCCAGTAAAGAATTGTTTTTGTTTCAAGAGTTATACCCATTCATTAATTTACTCATCCGTTTCCGAGTGTCATTTTAGCATTGCCAGGGTTTAAAATCTGTTTTTCTCTCTTGTTTGGGGTGGGAAGGTCGGATTTAAATTCTGTTTCTTGTCTGTCATTCCTGATTACCTGCTGATTCTGTGTATCCATTTGTGGGTTGAGGGAACCTTGCCGGGGGAAATTCTAACTCCAGTGCTACCTTACGTAAAATCAAAAAGTGCTCCTATTCCCTGGTGTTTTGTAGTTGTGTCAATAGAAGGTTAAACTAAGTGCATTGCTTACATTCATATTGTTCTTATCACCCCATTGGTGATTGCTGCCCCATATTTAGAATTGTATGATTCTTTTAATTTTCTAAAAAATAAATAAATATTATATTTTATCAACCAGCCTGGTTCATGGTCCAGTGTAACACGGCGTATTTGAAAAGGGGGTGTGATATGAGTAGTCTATTATCTCAATATTGAATCTAATATAACATAAGCATTTCAATTGCGCGCTGCATACTGGGCTGAGACTAAGGTGTGCGTTGCCTGATTGAAATCCTTAACAGAGCCACACTTTATAAGGTCATGTATAAGGTCATGTGGAGGCAGCTGGGCTACATTTCCAAGTAGAACTGTTGCGGATTTATGTAAAGCAGTAAATCGCGTATGGGCAAAGAAGTCGATAAAAAATGACATCATTGGAATTTCGTATTTCCATATAAGCCACATTTCTACTGGCCTGTCTACAATCACTCCGCCTGGCTCTGTTGTATGGCTAGACTGTGCGTTGTAACCATGTGCTGTGCCGCGCACCCAATGCCTTCCAAGAGAACGTCCCGTGCCTTTCAGGACACAAAGCTTCAGTGTGGGGCAGAGGTGGCAGACGCAATGAAATACAGTAGGGCTGGGAGTGACACTCCATGATACACATTCGGAGGGTCAGGCCAGTCCTACCTTCATCCTGCCCTCTTTTTTCCTGCAAAATGATTTCCTGGTGTTGACTGTGCAGTCAGTCCACAGGTGAGGGTGACAAAAATGATGTGTTGCATTTTCTATTTTTTTGTCCCACCAGCATAACAAATCTAAGAAAGATTTTTATAATCCCAGCACTAAGAACCTCCAACATCAGAGATGTGCAATTAGAACTTACACTTTATGGGTCGTCGGCAAATCTGGGGCTGAATGTAAAAATGTATTTGTATACTGAACGGACACTTATGTTACATAGGCAATTTTTATCTACTGATAAATTATGTGATTCTAGTATACTTTTGGGGATTACAAGACTTTGACTGTATTTACATTTTTTTTATTGTTCTAACATTTTAATTGTTCTTTGATGGGAATTTATATTTCCGAATAAAGATTGTATCACTCAATCATTCCAAAGGTTTAGTGTTTAAATGGCAGCGCACCATGCTCATAGCCTTGAGAGTTTGCTCAAGCTATGCACACAGCTGACCAGGTGGAAGAAGAGGGCAATTGAGAGCGTTCCTTCCCTTGTATTATTGTAAGCCTTCAGTTCTGGCGAGGACACAAACCCTGTTCCTGATCTTCACCAGTGCCCACCCTCACCCTTGCAGCCAATCGGAGGGCAGTGACGCTATGTGCCCAAGCAGCAACCAGAAATCTAAGTGTGATAGAAGTTTGTGATAGCATTATTTACCATGTTTTCCAAAATGTGTACCACTATTTCTTTCAAGCGTCATCGACAAGTCTCCTCCACATCTGTATGAGACATGGGCCCTCATTCCAACCCAGGTGGTAAGTTCCCTACTTTACCACCATGGTGTAAACTCCGTTTACACCATGGTGGATGGCGGATTTACCGCCCCATTCCAAGGTGAGTGGGGCGGTAAATCCCCAATCCCCATTTACCCTTCCCCATTCCCATTTTTGCCCCATAGGCCATAATGGGAGTGGGGAAGGCGCTAATTACGGCACCGTAAATTACGGTGCTGTAATTAGCGCCAAGGGCGCTTACCACCTTGGTACTTAACGCCTGCGAAAAGCAGGCGTTAAGGTGGAAATCAGGCGTTAAGGGTTAACGGCGCCGACGGCGCCGTTAAACCCTTAACGCCTGGGTTGGAATGAGGGTGCTCTCTATTACTGTGCCAAATCACCTCTAATACTGTGCCAAATCACCTCTATAGCGGTATCAAAGTTTCATAACATCCCATAGGAATCCATTACGAGTTTGGAGGTGTGATTAAAAAAGAGGCGGTCATTCCAAAACTGTCACTTTTTTTGGCTGTAGCGGAATTACCGCCACTTTTGCTGCATCGCTGAATTCCAATTTTGAAAGTGAACAAAAGGATTCACCTCCAACAAAAAGCTGGAGGAAAATCCTCCACTTTACTTACAAAAACCGGCAGATTGGTATTCCCGCTCACGGTGAACCTCCAAATATCACCATGAAAAATGGGGACTTACATCGCCCTTACACCTCTCGTAATCCTGTGGTCATTCCATGGGACCGAGTACGAGTTTAGCATTACAGCCAATGAGGACTATAGTGTTCGCTGATGTGCAGGCTATTTCGAACCTGCTGGCACGCGTTTATGCCCCTTTGTTTTTCCACCACGGGTCTCATGTTCAGTAGAGCCGTAATGTGGAGCCGTAATGTGGATCCAATGTGTAAAACTAAGGCTTTAGCGCCTTGCATTCACGCAATGGTGCATTTTCCAGGATTTGTATGGGGAAGAGAGGATGCAGAACACAACTTGTGTTTCTGCCGCTCCCTTCCTCTCTCCTCCATACAAATGCTCCGGCATCTTCGCCGACATGGATTTTCATGCAAACACAAATGTCGGAGATGCCTATGCCGTCCGACTGCTTTCTGCTGGAACATAAAGCAGGGGGTCCCACAGGGATTCATTGTACACCCTCCCTGCCATGCGGACATGGCAGCGAGCGTGCATGGCAGGCCGGGTTTAGTTGTATTTGTGAACACTGCTAAACATGTGTGCATGGTAAGCAATGTTCACAATTGAAATTAAACCCTCTCTGACATGCTCTTATGTGGGAAGGGTTTAATTGTAATTGTGAGTGCTGCTTGCATGCAAGCATGGCAAGCAGCACTCACAGTCAAAAGTGCAAATGTTAAGGACAAAAGGCACCGCACAGTGCAAATGACAAAAATTTGGTGACAGGGAGCTGTTTGTCTTGCTGTGAAGACGTAACGGCTCTCCACCGCCAAATTACTCATTTTTAGAAAATTAGCCCCCGTGTTATATCCTCTTGCTGGCTGTATGACACTACTCTTAAGGAAACATTTAATGCACAGGGAGAGGCCAGAAGACAGTAGGATTTATTTGTATAATCCTAGAATGACAGTCAACATAGGCTTACAGTTACAAACGTAGCCAAGAATAAAAAAAAAACTCATAAGTAATTTAGCAACTTTTTTCACTGCATTCCCTGGAAAGGCAGCGCTTTTGTAACTTTAGTTGTCTGCCTCATACGAACACCACTATATTTTCCACGCGCCTTATAATTTACGATAATGATCGGGATCATGATGGCCAAATGAGTAATTTTCGTCCTTTGCACTGCAGGGTTCGAATGTAAAGGGCAAAAGCCAGTGTAGAAACCTGTACGGTGCCTTTTGCCCTTCACATTTGCACTCCACAGTGCAAAGTGATTAAACGCTGCCAGGCAGCGTTTTCTTTTGACTGTGAGCTCCGCCTGCCATGCTCACATTCAAGTGGCGCTCTCAATTGAAATGAAACCCTCCCCGAGCAGACGGTCCCCATGGGGATCACCAGCATCTGCACGGCCGCCATCATGAAAATCCATGCCAGTGCAGATGCTGGAGCCAGTGCCAGCAGCGCCCCGGGCAGAAGCAGGGAGGTAATTATCTCAATAGGGTGCCAGTACCTTATTGTTAAAAGCGCCCGCTCCCACCAACCACGCCTTTGAAAGGCTCCCCCGAGCTGGTGCCCTGTGGGGCTAATGGTGCCCTGGTGGACTATGCCCCCCCCGTCACCCAGCCCGCCCTGCCATGAGGCCGGCTCTGGCTGGAGCGTTTGTATGGCGGAGAGGAAGGGGGGCGGCGGAAACGCAAGTTGCGTTCAGTCCCTTCTCTCCACCATACAAATGTTTGAACATGAGCCGTAACGTAAATGAATGGCGTAAAAGTCGGCTTTCATTATAGTGAAATTCATTTACGCCTACATGCTCATGGAACATTGTGTCCATTAGTCCCTTTTAGAGGCATGAAGAGTCAGCCTGTTTTTGAGTGACAGTTTATTGGGTGCAGGTCCTACCTCGGCCACCAGCGATGCTGATTATTTAATTCTGGCAGTGCCTTGGCATGAGGTGATATACAATTAAACTGTTTTTGGAATAGCCACTAGAAATGAAAGAGCTGCGCGCGGTCTTCTAGTGTTGGCCCTGGCGCCTCTCCTAATGCTGTCCGGGTGACTGAAGCAGCAATTCTATGCACATGGCTCAAAATGTACTTTAGTCGATATTGACCAGATCAAAACACTGACATCCACGTCAGGGCAACCAGAAATCGTTCACGCTCATTGAAGCAGCAGAATGGACGTTTTAGCACTTCAGAGTACACAGCAGGAGTGTGAGGGGTGAGATGCAGTGGCCTGGCAGAAAAGGTCTTGGTGGGTGATTGCTTGAATGCAAGGCCACAGGGCCTTCGCCCCTCGGCCACCGCTTCCAGGGTGTGCTGCAGTACTCATCAGTATTCCGGCAAGCTGTGTAGTAACCAGCGCACAATGCGTTGCTGGCTTCCGCCTGCCAAGTAGCACCCTTTAGGGCAGGCTGTGCAGAGAGGACGAGGACGGGATGGGTTTAGTGAAGTTAGTGGAATCACCTGCCCCAGCAGCTCTCCGCACAATGTGACAGTCTTGAAACTAGTATTTCTCATAATGCAAGACATTTCTAGTACGCAAACCGCTGGTAATGTTCTCTTATATCAGTAAGCAGGGCCCGTGGGGGCCCATTTCAAAATGTTCTTTGGGGGCCACTAACTATAAGTGGGACAAACAGTCTGAGGCACCCTGGGGTGCTCACATTACAATGGAGGTGGGGGAGTGGTGCTAAAAGCTGCTGATTGTCATGGACAGGCAGCCACAAGGCAGCTGAAACACCAAAGGCCCGATTCTGATGTCCATGCAAAAATAGAAAAGTGTTCTATGGAGAGCAGCACTTTTCTTAAAAGCACCATATTCTGTCAAACTAAGAATGTGGCAGCCGGGCATCAAAGCATCGGCTTTTGTATGTGCCTGATCTGCAGCCTGGCAATGGCCGTAGAGACCCTCATTAATTCAGGGCAAACACTGCGAGGGCACAGCCCTTATTTTGCATGTTCTACCACTTAGCCGCAAAAACCTGGAACAACATCCCAAAAGAAATAAGAAACACTGAAGATCACCTAAAATTCAGGAAATCGCTAAAAACCTGGCTCTTCAACACCACAGACTAAATCTGGAAACCAAACCAGAAAAGGGAGGACTAAAACGGAAAGGACAAGGACATCCCCGAACCGAGAGGGTAACTCCCACGACACCTGGACGGGTGACACCGGATAGACTGGAACACAGGTGGCACGCACAGAGACGAGTCAATTACCCCAGACAATCCCACCAACACTTTCCCCCACCACTTAGTTACCGCCAGGTATCACAGTGGTGTGGAATTGTCGAGATATTGGCAATCACCACACTACCTGAGAGGTTGACATTGGCAGGTACACAGGCCATAGGAGTAGGAAGGGAGGATAAGGGGAGCTATTAGAGAACATGTTAGAGGTGGGGGCCAGAGGAGTAAGGAACCTGTATGCCAGTCGGACCCAGATCAGGACAGAGCCGCATCAGGGGAGGCTACGCAAGCCGAGCGCCTCAATTCAGGATAGAGACGCAAACTAACCAACCCCACTAACAATTTCCCCTTTCTGCATACACCTCTCAAACTCCAAACCAAACACAACCAAAACCTACAGCACAACAAACCGCACAAACTTCACTACATTGCAACAACAAAACAAAAACACACATAGTCTTGCACAACAGTACACGATGACTACCGGCCGCAAACACCCCAGGCCCAGCCAACGGACCCACCGGGCTGAGGCCGCCAACAGCACATCACTGCTCTCTTGCACTTTTCCTGCTTCCTCCCATAACTCAACCTCCCCTCCTCTTTCAGAGCCGCCAGAGCGCCAGGGGACCACTCCGATGGTGATAGTGCGCGGTACAAATGTCCTTTAATATTAACATGTTCAAAAAGGAGTTAAAATACAGGTGCTTTTAACATTTACACACACGTTTTTCCTTTAAAAGCTAGGCTTTTCCCTGAATTGCAACGCCATTTTTCCGATTTACTTAAGGCTTAACAAGACTTTAGTAAATAAGAAAAGTGGCAGTCTTTTTAGAGATCCTCGCAGTGACAGTGCTGCACACATTGCTCCCACAATGAAAGATTTGATGAGCTTTTGCTGCTGGAGAGCACTACAGCTCCCCTCGAATTGTTCCTCCCACCCCAGAAGGGAAATACTGGGAACTGGAGGGGAGCATGTCCGCTTGCCACTCTAACCCGCGCACTGAAAAGCTAAAAGTCTGTCACTTTTCTTATGCACCATTTTAATCCATTATCTAAAAAAAACAATGGGCCTCATTACGGGTTGGGCGGTCCAGAATTAACAGTAGCGGTAAACCCGCCACCACTGTTAATTCCGGACTGCCCGATCCCGAGTCCTGCAGCCGGGAGGTGATCTTCCCGCCAGGTCTGACCTGGCGGGTTGAACACCTCCCGCCTGCAGGCAGACGTGGAAACACCAGCACCATCACGAGATGGTGCCGGTGTTTCCACTTCCCCATTCCCATTGAGTCCTATCGGACTCAATGGGAATGGGGACTTACCGAATTCCGCCTCTGGAATTTCCGGGACACCGGGGCTGTAATGCCCTGGTAATTCCGGGAGTCACGGAGGCGGAATGGTAATACAAGTCCGGCGGTAACCGAGCCGGAAAAACCAGCTGGTTGCCGCCAAACTCATAATGAGGCCAAATGTCTAGGGGTGATGGGGAGAACCCCCTCAAGCACTCCTGGATGGGTTAGGGCTCCCTTGCTACACCCGGCCTCTCACGCATGTCATGTTCATGGGAAATATTTACACCCCTCCAATTAAAAAGTGTGCAGCTGCCACTGCTGGACACGTATGTTTTGAAGATGTACAAGTTGATCATGTAAGCTACGATAACGCATGAAAACACCAATCAAATTCAGGACACACTTTGATGTCACTTTTGACATGTAAATAAGACTTGTAGGAGATGTAAAATGCACACATGTATGACATTTAAAACTCCAATATGCCTCTTTTGCGTATTCAAAACTAACATTAAAGTTAGACCTCAATTAAATGTGTGTGTTTATATGTATGGGGGTGCATAAAATATGAGCAAAATGAATGTACATCTGATATGTATACTGTACACATGCGTGTACATTTTGTACATGTACACTAATATACTCATGAAAACTGATATTAAAGTCAGGACTGACCTTGAGGTCAGTTTTCAGGAGATGTAAATTGTGTACATGTTTGAACTGTGCAACTCTTATACACTTCCTACACATATAAAAACTCACATCAAAGTCAAAACTCACTTTAATGTGAGTTTCCGTATGCACGTGCTGCTTATATGCCAACACTCGTATGCCTTAAACCATCCAATGTTACAACACATGCACTTATGCCACACGCTTTTACAGCACACACACTCGCAATACTCGCTCTTATTGCCCATACTTATGATAGATACACTTATGCCATTTTACAGCACACACACTCGCAATACTCGCTCTTATTGCCCATACTTATGATAGATACACTTATGCCATTTTACAGCACACACACTCGCAATACTCGCTCTTATTGCCCATACCTATGATAGATACACTTATGCCACACGCTTTTACAGCACACACACTCGCAATACTCGCTCTTATTGCCCATACCTATGATAGATACACTTATGCCACACGCTTTTACAGCACACACACTCGCAATACTCGCTCTTATTGCCCATACCTATGATAGATACACTTATGCCACACGCTTTTACAGCACACACACTCGCAATACTCGCTCTTATTGCCCATACCTATGATAGATACACTTATGCCACACGCTTTTACAGCACACACACTCGCAATACTCGCTCTTATTGCCCATACCTATGATAGATACACTTATGCCACACGCTTTTACAGCACACACACTCGCAATACTCGCTCTTATTGCCCATACTTATGATAGATACACTTATGCCACATGGTTTTACGACACAGGCTCTTATGACACACGTAATTATGACATACACCCTTTTGACCCATGCTCTCACAACCCTCACACTTATGACATGCACACTTATGACTCTCACTGTTAGAAAATACACACACAGAACAGTCACGCCTTGAATCTTGCCATTATTGTACGTTGCCAGACTTGCATTTTGCCTCCAAGAGTGTTCCTTATTTGGGCTTGTTGCTTTGGATGTCGCCATTGTTGAGTCCCTCCACATTATCAACCTCTCACCATGGCTAACAGCCCCAGAATTAGAGGTTGCAATTGGTGGATCAGAATGGCCCCTATCCGCCTGGCCAGACTTACATGTTGCCACCCCCCTCCCAACCTAGCACTCATGAGAAGCCACAACCCACTCTGCCTCACCGCCGAGATATTGCTGCCCCGAGCATCCCCTTGATCATCCACGCTCCCTCACATCGGTGGTCCCTCCAGCTCATCATCCCCTCACACCTGGCTGAAACTAATTTAGCCCACTCCACCTCCACCCCCTCTAGCCTCCCCTGCTCACTAGCACAGCAATCTCCCCATTCAGATCCCTGCGTTGCATCTCTAAGCACCTTGCGTGCAATCCTTGCATCGACCACCCACTCTGCTGACCCTTCAATCCTTACCCACACACCCCCAGCTCCCTTCAAATACCTATAGAATAGACACCTCGCCTCTCATGCCGCTCCTATTGAGCAAAACTCCTCCTACCTATAGCCCAGACATAAAAATAGCTCTCACACCTACACCCTCACCTACTCCCTGACACCCCCGAATCAAGTGAAATTGCTCCTACACCTGTTAAATAGCCCAGTAGGCCCACACAACAAGCTCTCCTCCCCCCACAACTCTAGGAGATTGTCACCGTCACAACTGAAAATGTATCCCAATCACAGAGACCTTCCGTCCCGTCCCCTCCTCCAACACTAGAGGATCCACCTCCACTAACCTGCATAACCCCATTGCCTGGCTCACTTATCCTCATCTTCCACCGCATACACTCCCATCCCTTGTAGCCACATTACCATCCTACATCCAGAACTCCTCCCCCATTCAAACCCTCACCACTCATCCACCAATAACGTGTAAAGCCTCTGTCCCCTCACACTCCAGTGGAAACCAACTGCCTCCCCCTAAAGACACCCCTACCACACAAATGTTAGACCAGGCACCGATTCCAACCCCCCGCCACACCACCAGCTTACCACCCGACAGCACCTTCCAGCGCTCCCTCCCCATCACAGCCTCCATCACTGAACCGGGCATCACCCTCTCTCACCTCTGCATCGATCCTTCACCACCACTCATTGGTGATGCCCCCTCCCAGCATCCTCCCAGAATCTAACCCCCTCGTCTTCGAAAAACAACTAAACAGTCGTCTGAAGAGTATTCTAATGAATGCCAGATCTGCCACAAAAAATCACCACAATATATACGACCTAATCTCATCTGAACGCCCAACATCCTCTTCACCACCAAAACCTGGTCCTCCCAAGACTTCATGCCGACCACACATAAAAGCCTGCCTATCCACCTCACAATCAAACAAACAAGCACGCAGCATAGGCTGCAAATACCTGCTGATAAAATTCCAGTTCTCAACCTCTCCCTCTCAAAGCTTCTTGCTCATCCCCCAGATAACAATGGAAGCTTTGCGAAATCCCTAAGTGACTCCATAGCAGCCCTCATGGTCTCCCAACCCCACCTCACAGTATTAGGGTATTTCAAGATCTGGTTCAACATGCCACATAACCCAATGGCCCAACCACTACTGGACAACCTGGACACCTTGCACCTAACACAGCTAGTCTCAGGGCAAAGCCACTCTGCTCGTCACACCCTAGAGCTATCTTTGGTTCACCAGGCCTCCTCATCATACTACAAACACGGCTGCTTGTCTTGTCTGACCACTCAGCCATCCTCTTCTCCTTCTCCTCTGTGATCCCACCGTCCCTCCTGCACCTCCGGGGCCACTAACCCAATCCCACCTCTGGAAGGAAATCAAAGTGACTCTGTACCTGGCAGAGACCCTACTAGTCTCCCTAACCTCCACACCCCTCCATTGGGTCCGATCATCATCTACAACTTCGATCACTGGCTTCGTGAAGCACTCAGCTCCCTCTCCCCTATTAGATCTTTCTCTAACAGACAAGGCCACTCACCCAGATGGTTCACCCCTGCCCTCAAAAAATTGAAAACCGTAAACCATATCCTGCAGCATAGATGGCACAAAGACCCTCCACCGTCCAGCAAAATGGCCTATGCCTCCCAACTCAAGGTTTATCAGACAGAAATACGAAAAGCCAAAACCACCTACTACTGGAACAGAATCTCCAGTGACCCACACCCATTGAGGAAACTCATTAGGCTCATTGCTGAATTCACCATCTTTGCCTGCACCACCAATGCTACCAGCCACACCCAATCCCTCTGTGATTCTCTCTCTGACCACTTCTACAGCATAGCCCAAGAGACACACAATGTCATCCTCTCTAAAATCTCATCCCTTTCCACCCCGCCCCTCCTATAACTCCCACACCATCAGAACCATCCTCCATCCTCCCACTCGTCTCTACATTTTCACCACTCCTCTTTCCTGAATTCCTTAAGATATTATTACTCAGGCAGGCCACAGGATCCCCTGGGCACCCCTGCCCCCACTCACTGCTAAAAGAAATCTTAAAAGCCACCTGTGCCAGTGACAGTGCAAGATCCATCGTCAACTCATCACTCACTTCCGGTTCCTTCCCAGAAGAATTAAAATCATCCTACATCAAACCTCTCCTCAAAACGATGTCCCTAAACCCTCTTGTCCTGACAAAATGCAGACCAATCTCAAACAACCACTATATAGATAAATTAGCTGACTGAGCAGCATAATCTCAATGTTGGCTGTACTCAGAATCAAACAAGATCCTTGATTCCACCCAATCTGGTTTCAGACCTTTACGAGGAACTGAATCCTGTCCTGCCTAGTCTCCATCTGGGGCGATCTTAAGTCACTCGTACTCAGATGGTTGCGCCACCCTAATCCTACTTGACCTCTCTGTGTTTGACAGGGTTGACCACTCAATCCTCACCAAGTGACTACACTCCCTCTGCATCAGGGCTTCTGCTCTGAATTGGATATCCTCCTTCCTCTCCAACAGATCCCAAATAGTACACATGCCTCCATTTTCCTCTGATCCCCGTCCAGTCACCCACATAGTGCAGCAGGGTGCTTCCCTCTCACCGCTCCTCTTTAACTTCTACCTGAGCCTGCTTCCTGCACACATTTGCTACAATTATGCAAACAACACCCAAATCATCTTCAAAATCCCAAATAGCGCTGCATCCACCTTTCCCGATCTCAAATCCTGCCTCTCAGGGATTGGACGCTGAATGACAGCCAACCTCCTCCTACTCAATCTCAGCAAAGCTGAGATCTTGATATGTAAGAAGACTGCTCTCTTCCCTCAACCCACACCCTGGCCGCTATCCCTAAGCCCACCCACCTCCAACACAGTAAAAATCTTGCATGCATCAGACCTGGCCCTATCAGAGAGAAAGAGGTACAGGCGCCCCTCTGCGAGAACAATCGTAGCTTAATGACCTGCTCTATGAGAAGGCGCCCACTCGAGAGTCTGCAGCCACATTTGAGCTCACCATACCTTTCACAAAGGAGGAATATCCATTTGCATATGGTTGTTTGTCCCACCCACTTGAGCAGTCCAGCACCGAAATGCATCACATCACATCAACTCCATTGTAAAATGCTGTTACCTACAAATACGCATCCGCTGCCGTCTTTTTCCGTACCTAACCTTCCCATATAGAGTTGCTGCGATTGTTGCTATCATCAGTTCAAGTCTTGACTACACTAATGTTCTACACCTAGAGGCCCCAGCATCGCAGTTAAGAAAACTCCAGCGAGTACAAAACTGCTGCAAGACTCCTCCTAGCCACAGGCCCCAGAGAACACATCTCCTCCGCCCTTCGTGTCCTTCACTGGCTTCCATTCAGACGGCGATCCTCCCTCAAGGCGATGTGCATCGCCCATCTAGCCTTTTGCAACAAAGGACCAGAATACCTGAAGCATAAAAGCACATGCTACGGCCTAATCGGAACCTCAGATCAGGCTCAGCATTTCGTCTTGCCATTCCAATGACAAAATTAACCCATATGGGGGTTCCTCCTTCTCACTCCAAGCACCCACCATCTGGAACTCCGTCCCATTAACTATCTGACCGGCACTGCACAGAGCGAGCGGCTTACTCTACCGAACGCAACCAGGCGGGTAGATTCAGGTCCAGTCCTGCTGACAGCCATTCGAGCTGCAGCCGGCCTAAGAAACCGTTTAACAAACTCGTGCATGACAGCAACCCCACTACTGGGGGTTTTTCCGTTGCACATCATCCATTTGCCTCTGAACGCCATCCAGACTCCACCAACCGACACTACTCCACAGAGCTGGGTCTTTGTGGGAGTCCACATACGCAGAGAGGCTTCTCTAGCCTATATGTCCACGGATCTCTTTCCCAGTGGACACCCAGAACAAACTAACCCTGATGAAGGCGGAATATTAAACTGGTCTTTAATACACATGGGATCAGCCACCGCAGAAACGCAAGAAAAGTGAGGGGAGTGTGGAGGTCTCTCTACCTACCCACACATCCTGATAACTCTTCAGAAATAGGATCCCCCACTGCGTTGGCAAACTTTGGAAAAAGACGATATACCTGAGAAGCAATATCAGGATTCCTTCTGTTTGCATTTATCTCTCCAGACTTTTTCATTGGGAACACTGAGGACTCACTTCCCAATCATAGCAGCACAACACAATGTTGACTGTTTCGATTTGTTCCTGAAATTGTGTTAGGACAGGCAGATATACCCCTGTCCTACTGTGTGCTGCTAATTTTCACTGTACATTTTCCTTTTATATTTTCAGCCTACCACCCTTTACCTCTCTCTTTGCTGCATCTCTGTCGTTTCCCGGACACCACTGCTTTGATTTAAACGCATGTTTTTCTGTGATTAGATAACAGATAAAGTTCAGGGGTGTGCCACATTATACCAAATCGTTTCATGTGATTTGAGACTTATGTTGTTGTTTTTCTTTTTCATTTCTTGTTGATTGTTTCTTCATTTCTTTACATATATTAGAAATATGTTTTTATGATACTTGCCTCCTTTTGGTATCTTACCTGTCTTGTAAGGAGAATTAGATTTAAAACAAAATATTGCAGTATTCATTGCTTTAACATTGGCTTGACCAGGGGAGTTTCAGGAATCAAATAACCCCCATCTCTGTTGAAAACCCACGGCACAGCGACACCCCTTTTTTCTTCATGATTTACCATTAACTATCTGCTGCATAGAGGACCAGCTTACCTTCAGAAAGCCACTCAAAACCTAGCTCCTCCCCTCGGCTCCCTGGCACACTTAACCTTGATCTCACGCCCAGTTCGAGAGCTCACTGCTGGCCACTCTCGGAGTGAAATTCGGGGTGCACAAGAGGAGTCAGCTAGGTGGATCATATCACTTCGTACGATATGTATCGCATGACTAAAACCAATATGCTCAATCCTTCTTCACAGGATCTTCATGTGCTGATGTCCCTCATAAAGCAGCCAATTTCCACCCCCCAAAAAATATTTGGTCCAGCTATTAACAAAACAGCATACCTTTCAGATATGCACTATTGGGCTATACCTTGCCCTTAGCATACATCACCATCGACCCAACGCTATGACCCATAGAATACAGCTGAGTCCCACGCAAAATGTGATCCAGCTGTTCACATAGCTTAACTCTTTGACACAGTACACATTCCCACGCCTTTGTAATATCAGCTGCTGTCAGAGACCTACCCATTCTCTAGCTACGGTCCATCTGGCTGTAAAATAGACACACACACAAGTGACCACTCCTCTTTACTTTCAACACAGACTATGGTCTCACAAATCCTCACAGTGCTTTGAGGCCATACCCATGAGAGCAGGCGCTATACAAATACCACCTAACAACATAACTTACAACACTCACACTTACAACACAGGCTCTTACTACACACGCTTTCATGACAAACACACCCACGCACACATACTTAAGACATATGCACTTAGAGCAAGAGCTCTTACGAAACACAACACTCACACTTACGGCATACTTAAGACACTCACATTTACAACACTCACACCTAAGACATAGGGCCTCATTACACGGTAGGCGGTAGGGGATTACCGGCACTGGTAAGGGCACTGGTGCCGGTAATCCCCTACCGCCCTACTACGAGGTCTCTCAGCGGGTCCCGTCCTTAACGTGTGGTCAGACCACACGTTAAGGATGGGACCCGCTGAGGGACGTCAGAGCAAATAGCGGTACCGCTAATAGCGGTACCGTTATTAGCTCTTTCCCCATTGCCATTGAGCCCTATGGGGGCTCGAATGGGATTGGGAAATGGCAATTGGCATGGGGACTTAACGGGTCCTCAAGGGTCTGAATGACCCGGTAAGTCCCCATACCGCCTAGCCGGACCCATAAGGCGGTAAGGAGTAGCCATGGCGCTAATTGCGCCATGGTTACCGCCTACCGTGTAATGAGGCCCACACAGTCTTATGCGCATGCTCTTACCATACACACTGTTATGACACATGCTCCTATGACACACCTTTTCTGACACACTGTTATGACTGTAATTAATCTAGTGTGTTTGCCCCTTCTCTCCATGGGGGAGACACCCCTTTTGAGGCTAGGGAGGTGAGCCTGCTTAGCAAGACCCTCCCTGAGGGCCTGCGCAAGTGGGACCTCACTGGGAGTGAGTCCCCTCTAGAGGACAAGGACTCCCATTCCCAAGTGGATCTCCCTATATCAGCCCGACTATCTGTTTATATGGGACTGGCCCCAAACCTCATTAATGTGGATTCATATCTATTGGCTTCAAGTAATGCTAGACAGACAACAAACCATGAATGGAGGCGACGTGCCCCTTTTCCCATGAGACAATCCATAAAAGGAAGGAACCGGATATGGAAGAGGAGAGGCAGCTATACGCTGGGGCAACCCTCTGACGTATCCACGGCCTGGAAGGGCAGAGCAGAGTGCAGCTGCAGGTCCGACAAGAGCCAGCAGAATAGGTAAAGACAAGCAAAGACACCAGGAGTCTGGTAGAGAGAGCAGTGGTGAAGCCGCTGTATGCATGAAGACGAGCTGACCCTCGCAATTGGTGATGTTGCCACGGCTGTGCCTTGGCGGGTCTGGGACCCAGCAGGGAACGTTGAACCCTTAGCAGAAGCTAGTAACAAAGCCTACATTTGGCAAGCCTGTGCCGAGCGTCCAGAAAGCACGGGAGCAAGCCTGCAATGAAGGCAAGAAAACTGAAGTGACGATAGCAGATAAATCCCAAAGCTGAGCCTGGTAAATCAGCCCACGCTGGATGAAAGTACCAGGATGATTAAGAGAAGGGGGAGGCTACAGGGATCAGATGAACGCTATCACATTGACTTTCACGTTGAATATGAAAAGTTGAGAAAGCTAGAACCCATTTGTGGGGGTAGAAGGGCGCACCGAGGAGGGTTGGGAAGGATATGCATTGCTAAACATTGCCAGCCTTAGACACAAGACTATGAGAAACCAAGTGAGATAATTCTGAGAGGAAAGTGACAATTTCAGAGACATATGAAGGGATACCCTAACAAAAGGCCACAGGAGGAGAGGCCTCAGTTACCTAAAGAGGAAATTCACATTAAGAGAGAGAAATACCCAACAAGAACCAGGTCTATATCTAGAAGGATAAAAGGAAGAGAGTACCTCCTAGAAAGGATATCAAGTCAAACAGCAAATTACTAAGGCCAGAGATGACCATGCCAAGTTCAGAGACATTTAAGAGAAAATAATGAAAGGTTCCAGGAGGAGTGGCTTCAGATACCTGAAGAGGAAATCAAACCTGAGGATCTAGCTATTGTAGATCAATTGGAATAGGTTAAGTATGTACTTACGACATCTATTTTGTCTCTGACTTGATTTCAAACTATGTTTTATTGTTTGCTGGAGAGGGTATAAAGGTGTATATGACTGGACTGTGCACTATGATCATATGGAATACAACAGAAGGCCTCTTAGATGGAAGATGTCAAAGGCGGCTGACGCTCTAGGTGGCAGTGTGGCCTGACGCTCCGCTCCTCCCATTGTTGGGTTCCTTTCTCTAATCCTTGGGTGAGTACAGCGGCAATGGTTGTGGCTACTGGGCTGTGTGACCAGAGGCAGCTATGTGCGTCTCCCCATAGCTTTTAGGCCCAGGGGGCTTCGAGGACCAGGAGGAGCTGAGTTCTGGATCCAGAGGGGTTCCTGCTTCGGACAGTGTGCCAACAATTTGCCGCCTGTCTCCTGTGGGGCGTTCCTCTGTAAGTAACGGAACACTTCCCTCCAAGCGTTTCCTTTCCCTCTAATATGGCATGCATGGGGGAAGAAAAAAGGGAAAGGGGGTCACTGCCAAAAAAGCCTGCAGCCCCCCTGACTAATGGTCCAACCACAATTACCATTATCCACTTTACTGCCCCAGTGCGATCAGGGTACGGGCTATGGAGACTATAGCAGCAACTCCCAGGGCCTCTTCTATGATTTTGAAGGGGGATCGTTTATCCAAGGTTCGGACACTGAGCCTTTGCAGGAGGCAAATACTGTGCTTGGAGAGGGCGAATTTGTCCCCGGAGGCCAGTGTTACCAGTGCTTAGAATAATGATAGAAATGTGTCAGCCTGTTTCATGGTTAACCGGACAACAGACGAGGTCGCCAACTGTGCTAATTCATTAACTAATACAGGGGGGACACTTTTGCCTCCCCTGTTTATAATAGCCATCTCAGACACAAAGGGGTTCGAGATGAATCCACAGCTTCAAATTACCCCTACAGTTGTAGCAGTGGCCAATCCGGACGATAACGCCCAGGAGTAGACCACTCCTGAGGGCGTTGGTAAAGGCCAAAATAATTAAACAATGAAACTTGTGTCAAAACCTTGATGATTTTTGTAATTGGATGGACTCGTTGGATAACTGTGTTGGGAATTATCACATTTTGAAAGTGGATAAACTATGTGAAACGGATTCCTTAATCCCTCCGTTGATGCAACATCATCTGGCCAATTCTGACATTCCTGTCCTGTCTGACTCTCCATCGAGTGATGGGAACTAGGCTCCATTAATTACACAGCTAACACCCAATGATTTGGGTCCTATCATTGGTTCTGATCCTATAGCTGGGCTTTTCACTTCTCCCTCTAGAGTAGAAGAGAGAGTGAGAGATCTACACCCACCATTATTGGTGGACTCTAGGAAGTCCAAGATAGGACCTGGTGGCCGGGTCAACCTGTGAAAGGCAGCAATTTTTCATCTATCCCTAAAACCTTTTTGAGTGAGGAAGTCTTCAATTCCAGAGCTTAAGGACAAGACTTTACAAGACTTGGTGATGATGAAATTCCTATCATCCATGACAAACACTGAGAAGCCAGCTAGGAAAGAACCTAGAGATGCACTAAGGAACAAAGTTCTGGCCTAGCTCTGTCAACAGACTGGGCCAGGGGTGCTTAGATGCACAGATCTGAACATTTTACGTAGGTTGGAAATTGATGAGTGGTGTACCCAAAAAATTAGGGATTGTGTCTTGGTTGGATGTGGCGCTAGTAACTTGCCAAGTTACCTTAGTAATTGCAAGTATGTGCCCTGAGGTTCATCAAACTTGAAACCTATAGTGGACTAGCCAGAGGGTTTGTACTTCCTGTTGAGAAGGGCTGCATTATGATTAATTTTAGTATGTTATACACATTGTGTTGATGGTGTGTTGCTTCCTTTTTTGTATTTAATGTGTTTTTGTTACAGCGCTCTGATGCCTGCGGGATTGCAGCGCTTTATAGATACATTTAAAAAAAATGTTTTTATTGAAATGTTTTCAGGGATAACAAGATAGAAAAAGAAAAGCTTTGGGGAGAAATAGTTTCAGTGCAATTCAACTCAAAATAATATCTCCAAAATTTAGTACATCTGCAAACATCATGTTGTCTACATTATCCAACTTTGCCATTCCTAGCCTTTAGCCATCATCGAATTCTCCTCCCTTTCTCTCTAGTTGCATTGATGGAAATTGACTTACTATACAGGAGTGGGATGGTATTGTCGCAGCATGTGTCTAGTGGACGTTCTGTCAGGATGTTTGAGCATCCATCAGGATGCGGTACACTGTGTGTTTTTGTTCGTGGATGTCTGGTCGACATGGGTGTTACATGTTGGGTGGTCCCCGTCCATGAACGATCTATAGTATCCTATGAACAGTAGACATTCTACATTGATGTGCGCATGTGTGTCCAACAATATTGCATTAAGGCTTTCCATCTCGCTTATTTCGTGTGATATGACTAGCCATTCCCGATGTGTCGGAAGATGGCTCCTGTTCCACTGAAGAGTAATACAGACCCTGGCCGCTAAGAATAGGTTTCAATGCATTTGTGATAATAGCGAGTGGGCGCACACTCGATCTTCAATGCTGAACAGTGTTAGTAGTGGTGATATGTCTCTGTTTGTGTTGTCTAGGCCCTTAATCCAGGCTAACACTTCTCTCCATTAACTTAGTGCTGAAGGACATTCCCTCCACATGTGCCAGTAGGTGCAGGTCTCCAGCACATACTGGAACATGTTTCTCCAGCACAGAGGACCGACGTTAGGATACATGTTGGAGAGCCTTTGGAGAGATAGGTGCTATCATAAATAAAGATATGTCCAAGATCATAGCCCTGGGTCCCCAACAAGGCGCCAGGAATAAACACGTTAAGTGGTCTGTCGACCAGACATCATTAGCCAGAACGGATAACATTAGGTATCTCAGAGTAATCTTTAATAAATCCATCAGAGAATGGAATTGGACTGAAGATCTCAAAGTAAGGATGAACACATTTGCTCAACAGGGAGCAAAACTACATCAGGAATTTGGCAAATTCACCATGATGCCAGTCATTTTGTTCTATCGACAAAAAGTGATTGCAGCGATCACTTTTGGCGGTGAATCCGGCTTTAACATCGATCCAAAAATTTGGGACAAGCTAGAAGCACAATTCTGACGAAAGGTTTTGAGATTGCCTAAATTTGTCTCCATAACTGCAATTAGATTCGAACTTGGTCTCCAATCTTTAAATTCATCGATCCTATGGAAATCCTTTTCTCTCTACAGAAAACTGATACTTCCAGGATCCATAGCACCCTACAACTTATTGAAAGAATCTCTAACACGTTCTTACAATGGCCTATTCCAGCTCTGATCTAAAGTCGTGTTAACTAATCTCAACCACATTGGTGCATCAACAGAACTTTTGTGCGATAAGCCCTGTGCAGTCAAAAAGAAAGTGAGTAATTATGACTGAAGTAATAGCATTGACAAACGCCAGATTCTGAAATCAAGTGTATTACAAAATTATGACATGCGTGCAGCAAATCAGGTTCCGAAGTATCTTCAATGTTTTCCATCTAGATACCATCGTGATATGTTTCTTCGGATGAGGCTCAAAATGTAACCAACTAAAGAAATGCTATTCCTTAGACATGAAACCAATATTTCAAACAACATCTGTCGATTTCGGGACAAAGGCGTAGAATCACTTCGACATTTGGTTATCGAATGTCTGGAACTAACCACGGAATGAACCACTGCATTGGGGTCCTTTGTCTCACATAACAACAACAGCGAAGATTAGTGGAACTCACTAATTGCCGGTCGAAACGATATGTTAATTTGTGCAACTATCAACTATTTGGACAAACTCATAGGATCTGAAAGAACGAGTTGAGGACATTCCTGTGATAATGCTGCTATTTGTTCTGGTAGTAATCTAATAGATTCCCAAACAAGAAATATATTGACGATAGGTGTTATGATGTGATAAGTGGAAGAATTCATCTCTTTTTTGTTAAAAGGTTTCGTACGAAACTACAATCAATAAAAAAAATAGGTGCTATCTAAAAAGGAGCCTACTATTGTGCATTTTGTATTGCATCGCTATGGTGGAGGACCAGACCACTTTATAGACTGTCTGCCAAATGTCTGTTTCCTTTGGAAGTTGCAGGTCAGTGGTACATTGCTTTTGGGTACTTGGATCGGCTATGTGACCCCTGGTTAACAAGGAATCATATAATGCTGAAATAAGGCTTTTCGTGTTTGTGGATGAGTTGAGGACATGTTCAAATCAGGTCAGGGGTCAAAGGGCATTTTAAGTTGTTTGTCTAACACTGGTCAGTCAGGACCCCTTTTAATTGAAGATAAATCAAGAAACTAATAATGGGTATCCCGAGGACACTCTCTAATTCTGTTTTGTGCAGGAGATTACCTTCTTTCCACATTTGGCCTACTCTAATCAGACCTGCTTCATAATATGGTTGAAATCTCGAGGGGTTGATGATTTTATCTCTTATGTGGTGGGGCCCATATGCGACGGAGGGGAGACGGCCAAGATGTTACACCTTAGATTTCCCTGGAGTTATTCCAAAGATGCCAGAGTACTGAAAGTACCGGGTGCAAACTTATTTTATTTGGCAAGCCCCTTTAAGGGGCCCATAGCCAATTACCCAGAGTGACAGGTGTGAAATGTCAATTCTCCATGGCTACCCACTGCCTCTCTCCATTTTCTCTTAGATGGTCCATCGATACCTGAAATTGGGCCGTTCACCGTTAAGTGCCAAGGACGAGTATGCTCATCCTTTTTGTATAGACTTGCTTAATAGCCTGGCAGTTAAGGAGTTAATATACGTAAACGTCTTGAAAACCTGCGCCATCATTCTCCTTGGGTAACATCAAAGTATTATATGCTACCCTAGGTCTCTTTCCTGCCCATAGGAAGGTGAGTCTGTTTTTTAAAATGTCATCACAAAAGGAAGCCGGCAGGATCAGGGGTAGTGCTGGAAACAGAAATAGTAACCTTGGTTAGACATTCAATTTTATTGCGGTGAGACGTGCCGCCCATGATACCATTAATCTTTGACCAGTTTTGTAGGTCTTTTTTAATTCTCTCCTATAGGGGCGGATAATTGGTCCCATGCATATTGTCAAGGTTCGAAGTAATATATACCCAGAGATATTTAATACTGACAGTTTGAATCTGTATATTATGTTATGTTATGTTATTTAAACTTGTAGAGCGCACGGTTCCCGAAGGCATCATGGCGCTAGAAAGGAAAGCTGCTCCAGGCCAGAGAGAGCGGAGAGCTAGAACAAAATGGTCGTAAGTGCTCTTCTGAAACCAAGATGGTTGGAAGCATTTCTCAGTGCCAATGGAAGATTGTTCCAGAGTCTAGCAGCAGCGATGGAGAAGGCTCTACCACCGACCCTTTCACGGTTGAACCTTGGAACAACAAGGAGATTAGTGGTAGAGGAGCGTAAATCACGTTCAGCAGTGTAGCGGATGAATTTTGATTGCAGAAACTCAGCTCCTTGGCCGTGGACCGCCCGGTGGACAATACACAGTGACTTAAAATGGACACGCTGGCCCACCGGAAGCCAATGCAGTCGGCGAAGTACTGGAGAGATGTGGGCACCATAAGGAGTGCCAGTAGCTAGCCTGGCCGCCAAGTTCTGCATGCGCTGAAGCCGCTGTATTAGGCCAATCGGCTGCGACAGATATAGAGAGTTGCAATAGTCCAACCGCGAGAGGATTAGCGCCGCCACCACAGGGGGGCGAATGGCTTCTGGTATCATGGGCAAGACCCTCTTAAGGACCCTGATCTGATGGTGGGCCGCTTGGCACATAGCAGTAACTTGGTTGGACATAGAAAGGGAGGCAGAAAGAATGCCGCCCAAGTTTTTCACTTTACTAACTGGGCTAGGAAGAGGGCCTAGAGAGGTGGGCCAGAAAGCAGAGGTCCACAGTAGGGAGACCGGAGGGCACCCCACCACCAGTACCTCTGTGTTATCGCCATTAAGTTTGAGCCAATTCTGGTCCATCCAATCGCCAACGGTTCTCAAACAATCGTGAAGGCATGACAACACCTCGGCCTGATCTTGATCTAGTCGGATCAGGATTTGGGTGTCGTCAGCATAAGAGTAGCAGTTGAGGCCGTAAGAGCGGATGAGGCAGACCAGCGCCCAGATATAGATATTGAACAAAATTGGGGAAATTGAGGATCCCTGTGGGACACCGCAGGTGAGGTGGCAAGAGGAAGAGAGAAAAGGGGCCTAGCAAGGGTTTGTGTACGGTCTGAGAGAAAAGAAGTGAACCAAGCAAGGACTTGGCCAGACATCCCAATCTGAGCCAGGCGTGAAAGCAGAATGGGGTGGTCGACCATGTCAAAGCGGCTGACACATCCAACAAAATCAAAGCCCCAACTCCACCCGCGTCAACTAACCTGGACATGTTGTCTTGAACAGACACCACCACACTTTCAGTACCTCTCCCTGGCATAAAGCCAGCCTGAGTAGGGTTAAGGATTTTAGAAGATTCCAGGAAAGAGGACAGAAGGGGAGTAATAAGAGATTCCAAAGGTTTGGACAGGAAAGGGAGCAGAGAGTTAGGGCGAAAATTAGCAGTGACCGTGGGATCAAGAGTGGACTTCTTAAGAAGGGGAATAACCCTTGCAGATTTCAGCTCTGAGGGGACCAGACTTGATTGGCAAGAGTATGTCTTGGTGAGATAGGTTCTCTGTTATGAGGGAGGTGTTGTCTGTCAACGGTATCGCAAGCGTCTTTGTTATAATCATTTTAAACCCGGATAGATTCCTATATTCCACCACAGCCATGAAGAATACATTGATCGAAGAGCCTGAGGGTGTTATGTACACTAGTATGCCATCAGTATATAAGGCCAGTTTATATTCTTTCACCCCAACCTTTATTCCCTATATCTGCTCTGTGGATACTGCTAGTGGCTTTAATGTTAGGCCGAATATTAGTGGGGATGATGGGAATCCTTGTAGAGGCCTGCGAGAAAATTGAAATTCTGGTGAGGCTACTCAGCCCACTATGAACTTGGCTTTTGTATTCTGGTACAATGCCTTGGCTCCTGCGAGCCATCTGGTGTCGATTCCCGTCTTCCTTAAGGTGTGTTTCATGAATTGCCATCTACCCTCTTTAAGGCCTTATCGGCGTCGATAGATAATAACATAGGGTCTTCTGTCTTATTGGTGATCCCGGCAATGATGTTTCCATAAACATCTTTGCCGGGATAACCAATAAGACAGAAGTCCCTATGTTATTATCTATCGACGCCGATAAGGCCTTAGGCAGGGTAGAATGGCAATTCTTATCAATTCTTGTGGATGTTGTCTGCTCCCTGCCCGCCTCTAATGAAGACCACATGGTTGTTATAAATGAGGTTTGGGAGAACTATGTTTAGTCTTTCAGCCAAGACAGCAGTGTAAATCTTGGCATCAACATTTAATAACGATATGGGTCTATAGGATCCGCAGTTCAATTTGTCTCTAGCTTCCTTTGGGAGAACTATATCACACCCATGTGTGAATGAGTGTGGGGCCGTCCCACAATCTAATTTACTGTTAAAGAGCTTGACCAAAAAAGGAACCAGTAAAGGGCGGTGTCTTTTGTAAAAACATGGGTGTGTATCCATCTTGTCCGGGTACCAATCCTGCTCTTAATTTAAATATAGTTTGATTATTTATTTGTCACTTATGGGAGACTCAAGGCTTGTTTTTTCCTCTAAATTGAATGTGGGGAGGGTGAGCCGGTCAAAGTAATTTCGGGATTCTTTCTCGACACCTATGCATTCTGCTGTATACAGTTAGGCGTGATACTCGCCAAAGTGCTGTGCAATGTCCTCGGGTTTGTTATATATTGTACCCCTCTCATTTCTAATTCTGTCGACTGATCTTTCCTCTCTTTGGCCCTTAAGATTGGCTCCTAATATAATATGTGCTTTGTCCCCCTTTTCATAATAATTTTTTTTTATTTTGAAAACAAATAAACAATACAAACCAAACTTGCAGCATTATTTACAACAGACTCGTGAACATCAATTAACGCACGTTACTGCTCCCCAAATCCCTCCCCCCTCAAGAGCTTATTTGCGTTTCTCGTTCTGTATCTGCTGCTTGTGGCCGGGTATCGCCTCCGAAGCTGCAGAATCCACCAATGTGCCAAACAGTCCTGTTATTAACATTCTCCAAGCCATCAGGTTACCCACTTCTTCTTCCCCGCACTTGCTACATGCCTCCTGCCACACTACCGTTTCAGCCTCTGCCCATTTTTGCAAGTCCCGCCACCATACCTCAACCGGTGGCTTGTGGCACTGCTTCCAGCCCATGGCAATCCTTCTTTTAGCAAGCACATATGCCAGGTCCCTCAGTTTACCAACATGTTTAGTATTCCGTGGTCTGGGAAACCCTCCCAAAAGGCAGGCCCAGGCCGTATCTATGTTGAGCGTGACCCCTTTATCCGCTAGTTTTCGTGCCACTTCCCCCCAAAAAGCTTCAACCACTGGGCAAGACCAGAACATGTGTGTCATATCAGCATCTTCTTCATCGCATTTTGGGCATGCTTGTCTTCCTGCGTTTACAAACTTAGATATTCTCTTCGGGGTCATATAGGCTCACCGATCATCTGTGCCCCCACCTCCGCTTCCCAGTCCAGCCTCAAATGAGTCAAATCCTTCCCCACTCGGGTCATCACCATCTCATACAGCCTAGAGATCTTGTGCCCTCCTTCTGATATGTCATATATTGTTCCCATTAGGACATCTGGCTCCTCCGTCAGTACAGTCTCTGGACAGGTTTTACGAATAGTCTGCACTAGCCTAAGATATGTGACATATTGACCTCTGTGCAAACCTGCCTCTTCTCCCAGTTCTTCGAAATCTTTCATAATCCCTTCTTGCTATACATCTCCCAATGTGACCAGCCCGACCGATTCCCAATAGGTCCTAATTATCATTCTGAGTTGGTTGTCTCCCCCAGCTAAGGCGACTAGTGGCACCTGTGGGGAACACGGGTACGGGTTCTCCATCAGTTGGCATACTCTGCGCCACATCTTCCACCCAAGCAACATCATACCCGGGCGTTCTTTAATTTCAAGTCTAGGCACCCAGATAATCTCCTTTAGGTAAACGGGGTGCAGTCCTGCCCAAACAGCCTAAATTCAGGAGTTACCTCATCAGAGAGCCATTTAGTTACATATTGCAACTGACTAGCTACATAATGGGCCTCAAAATTCGGCAGCTTAATGCCCCCTCTATCATGGAAGTTCTGCAGCTTTCATAGCGCCACTCTATTGCGAGTGCCATGCCATAGGAAGTCCCTGCACATGCTATTCAGTTTGACAAAAAACTTTTTTGGTATCAAGTATGGTATATTACTAAAAAAATGTAACAGCCTGGGCAGGACCACCATTTTGAGCATCACCCCCCATCCCATCATCGCCAGCGGCAGCTTCTCCCAAAACTTCATATTTGTTTGGATTGTTTTCACAGCCACCTCGGTATTATGCAAGTGTTCCCCCTCCACCGAATGATACACATCTATTCCGAGGTAGCGGAAGGAATCAGTCGCCCAAGGTACGGACAACACTGGCAACCGCTCCAGAGGGGCTCCTATGTAGCTCCCCAATGGGAACATGCTCGATTTTTAGGGGTTCACCGCTATGTCGGACAGTTCTGCATACTTTTCCATAACCTCTAGAATATACTGAAGATTTTCCTCCGGATATTTCAAATATAGTAGTAAATCGTCAGCATACAAGGATATTAGGTGTTTCTCTCCCCCTACCACAATACCGACCATGTCATATTGTTGTCTGAGGTACACTGCCAGGGGCTCCAAGGCTAGAATGTATAACATCGGGGACCAGGGGCACCCTTGTCTGGTGCCTCTACTGAGCTGCCATCTCTCAGATATCACGGATCCTGTGCATACCCTGGCCAGTGGTTCACTGTATAGTAATTTTGCCCACCTAACATAACCCGGCCCAATCCCGTATTCTTCCAGGGCCTCCAGCAACCATGGCCACCTCACTGAATCAAAAGCTTTGACTGCATCTAGGGACACCACCGCCATTTCCCCCTCGCTCCTGTTTCCCTCTTCAATCACACGGTGGAGTCGCCTATGGTTGTGGGTTATATTTCTGTTGGGGACATAACCTGTCTGGTCCGGGTGTATCAGTTTGCTGATAACTCTACTCAGCCTATTGGCCAGGACCGCCGTCAATATCTTGCTATCCTGGTTCAACATTGACAACGGCCTATAGGAGCCGCAGCTATGCCCTGGTTTGTTGGGCTTAGGGAGGGGCACAATTAGCGCTTCTGTAAGCGATTCCGGCAGCCGACCCATCTCAAAAGACTCATTGAGCATCTCTAGCATAGGGGGGAGTACCTCCTCTCTATATGTTTTATAAAATTCGCCAGGGAATCCGTACGCGCCCGGGGACTTACAGGTGGGCAGCTGCTTCACTACCTCCTCCAATTCCTCTAAGGTAATCGGTGCGTCTAGCTCCTCCCTTTCTTCAGCGCTAATCTTAGGTAATTCCATGTCTTTCAGAGTTTCTCTAATCTCCTCTTGATTGTCCCCACCTCTGTCCTCATATAATGTCCTATAATAGTCCAAGAATGCCTCGTTGACTCCCTCCTGGGTGTCAACCACCTCCCCGTCTTCTCTAGTTATTGTCCTAATCGGCGACCTGGGGGTTTCGCTCTTATATAACCACGCCAACAAGCGGCCAGTTTTATCCCCTCCTGCGTGTTGCCTCTCGACATACTCCTTATAGTTAAGGTTGCAGAGCCTTTCCCAAAGCTCTGCGCACCTCTGCTGTAACTCGAGTACAAGTTCCGCATCCCCTCCCGCCCTGTTGCTTTCCCGCTCCAGTTTCTCTTCTGCTTCATCTAGTTCCGTTAGGACCCCACCCTGTAGGCCTTTTGATTTAGCAATAGCAGCACCCCGCAATACCACCTTAAAGGCTTCCCAGAGCATGCACGCTGAGTCTACGCTGCCTGTGTTTACCTCAAAGTACTGTCTGATCGCATCCCTGATATCTTCTCTGAAGACCGGGTCCCGGAGCGCCTCCGCCCGGAGGCGCCATGTCGGTATCCGCGCCCTCGGGTGGCAGTACTGCCAACTCAGCACCAGAGGCGAGTGGTCCGACAGGACCCTCGCTCTATAGTCTATTTGGGTGGTCTCTATCACCACATCTGGCGTGGCAAAAAAGTAATCCAGCCTCGTATGCAATTGCTGCGGACCCTTTTCATAATAATTATGTTTTACGTAATGCAATTATGCAATTGCTTTCCCCTTACAGATGTCCCCAAGTTATTTTGTTTGTTCTCTGATTTCTGTTAGGCGGTCCTCTGAGTCCTCCTCTGTTCCCTTCAGTGCTGTCTCCTAGCTTTGTATATCTTGTTTTCAATTAGTTTCGAGTAACACTCTCTCTTTTTTTGCAGAGCCCTCGGAAATCAAGAGGCCATGAAATGTGGCCTTGGCTGCTTCCGATATTATGTGGAGTGGTGTGTCACCTATAACGTTATGTCGAAAGAATTCTCTGATTTCTTTTTGAAGGACCTCCCTGAAGACCAGTCTCCTAGAAAGTGTATCGTTACGAGCCCACCGTCTATCAAGTGGTGCACGAGGTCCGATATCTAAGGTTAGCCTGCACATGTTGTGGTCTGACCACCCCAGAATTTGTATGTCTGCGTCGATCACAGTGCACTTACAGCGTCCAGCAGTAGGTAATCAATTCTTGGGAATGTCTTGTGTGTCAGGGAATAAAAAGTGAATGCGTATGTGTGCAGATTTAGGGTTCTCCGTGAGTCTATTATGAAGTGTTCGTGCATGAGAGCCTTCAGTGCCTCACTATCCTGGGTAGCCGGGGGGCACAGCGCCGAGTCTCAGGGGGGACACATCTTTTAAGGGGTCTATTATTTGATTCAGTTCATCCCCGCAGATGAGATGGCCTGTCTCCCGTGTGCTGAGGGTTGCCAGCGCTTCCGTACAGAACAGGATCTGCTGCTGGATTGTAGCGTACAATGAGCAAAGCGTGATTGCGATGTGACTTATATTTTAATTGGACGCCAGTAGACTTCCCTCCATTTCCCTTTTAAATTGCCATATCTCGAGGCTAAGGGTTTTTTA
This sequence comes from Ambystoma mexicanum, assembly GCF_040938575.1. Taxonomy (NCBI): domain Eukaryota; kingdom Metazoa; phylum Chordata; class Amphibia; order Caudata; family Ambystomatidae; genus Ambystoma; species Ambystoma mexicanum. The sequence continues at coordinate 45,591,369 of NC_090922.1, forward strand.
ATCAACATACCCACTCCTGCTTTTTTTGATGGACCTGAGGCCCATTGTGACACCCCCATTTCCTTCCCTCAAAGCATGCACTCCTCCCCTGCCCTAAACTTAGTTTTCTGCAGGAGGAGAATGTCCAATCCTGAGATCTTAGTTTCACGAATCACCATTGAGCGCTTCTGAGGCGAGTTAAATCCCTTCACGTTCAGGGACCCAACCCTAATGCTGCCATGATACATTATGAAGCCCCCCCCCATCTCTGTGACTACTACCAAATTGCCATCTGAGTATCGTCCTGGATCCCAAGTTTTCCCTTTTTAAAGGGATGCATCCCATTTTAGCCAGCCCATATTATGAACTCCTTCAAAAATTAAAATATTACAAAGTTTCCATTTGAACCCCAACTTCCCCAGAACCCTGTCGCGTTTCAGCATCATGTTGGATGAGATTGTAACTCTCCCGATTAGGAGATGACCCAAAATGTAAGGGCCAGCTAATTGAGCCCCCCCCACACCCTTTACCAAACAATTATAATATTATAATGTTGTACAAAACATGAACAATCACTCAGGAACGTCTTTATGACCGCCATGGTAATCGGTTGGTTTTCATTTGTGGGGCCCGACATCCCGGGCCGTCTTTCACAGTTCATCTGGCTTTGTTGCGATGTGATCCGGTGGAAGTCTGAGTACCGTGATAATTAATAGAAACACAGGCAAGCTTTCATGGGGTGTTGAATCTATGGTATATCCTTGTGCCTGAAGGTCAGCCCCTTCTGGCGTTTTTTGTGCGAGTACCCTCGAAAGCTGCAGTCTTCTTATGTTAGTTGCTTCAAGACCCCGTCCGCCTCTTCCTGCATTTAGTTGATTTCATTGTTTTTTTATAACACGCCTAATACCATACCTGAGTTTGGTTTCTAAGCGCGGATCTGGGATTTGAGCCTCTGTTGCTTTGTGTGGTCTTGTTTCCAAGACTAGCATGTTGCCCCTGTGCTATCCTCAGTTCACAATATGTCCTCTGGTTACTCTATATTCCTCTTCTGGATGCTCAAAGGTCAATGCATAGGGGAATCCCCATCGGTAGCATATGCCCCTTCCTTGCAGCCATTAAATCAGTCGGCAGCATTCCCTTTTTCAAAGCCAATGATGATAGATCTGGATATATTCTAGGAGCATGCGTATTTCTGCCTTCGCTGATCCTCCTTCTTTCTCATCGCCAGTGGCTGGTTAGGTGTCCTCCATTTGAATCGCTGTTGTCTTATCTGGGTCTCTGCGTAAGCTGTTCAGTAGTGAGGCCATGTTGGGATCCAGCATGTGGCGCCTGAGGACGGCGGCACTGTTCCTCTGGAGGGTCTTATGTATCCTTTCTATAGGTCAGTCGCACCCCCTACCCCTCGCCAGGAGAGATGGTCATGTGGCAAGTTGTTGGAGCCCCGTGGGTCTGAAAGTGGCTGGTTGGCTCGCTGAGGTAGGAGAGGCGCCATGCTGCTCCCCTCACTAATTTGGATCTTCCTTCAGGCCTGCCGTGCACCAGCCGCCCAACCACCGCTGTCCTCCCTTTCTTTAGATTGGTGCGGTGTCTCCTGATTGCACTTAGTTGTTGCGGGCACTGGCCTTATTCACTTATTACAAGGGAGAGTCCATTTTACTTAAGCCTCTTGGTGCAGGAAGCCTCTTGCTAGTTCACAGATCAAAATGGGGCCCAATGATGAAACCACATTTCTTGCGGTGTCCGGGCGAGGACTGCTCATGGGCCGTGAATGTATCTGTGCTCTCCGTAATTATTGTATGCAGCCTTGACCGTGTCTACCGCCCCTGACATGATCAAAGAAGGGGGGCACAGACCTTGCTGGTGGGGTCCTCTCAATGCGCTTTCAGACGTCCATGAATTTTCGTACGCCTCTTCTATGTCCTATGTGGGAGCCATGTGTTCAATTTCGCAGCGTTTGTCGAGCGATAAAGCGCACGGTTGTTTGGTGCTGGGTGAGGGAGAGGGTCGGTTAGTGATCCATTCCGTCTGCGTCCCCTGGTGGTGTCCCATTAAACATTCTTTTGAGCATACAGTGGATAATATTGCTGTGGGGGTTATGGAAGATGGTGCCAGGGTTAATTATGTTGAGCCACCTCAGAAGGGAACACTTTGGATGCCCTAATGCGCCAATGTGTCTCTTATTTTGGAACACCCAGGACATGGCCACTATGAGAGAGAAGGCGACTTACATGAATTCAATGATCAAAAAGACTGTTTTGCTTTAGATGAAACATGGAGCACTCATCCACTTTTTATAGTTGGATGGAACACGATTCCGAAAGTGGCCAATAAAGGTCGCGAGGTAGACCTAAAGGTGGGATATTAATAAGTGGAAGAGACTATTATGATCTTACTGTAGTAGTGGTCCAAGTCCATAGTCAAGGTTAGTAGGATTTTTTAAACATATAGATTACAACAGTATATTTTGTAAACTTGATGAGAGGAGATAGCAAGAATATTGCATTTCTCGTTGTCTAGGTAATATTGGATACCCTGGGCACTTCTGACATTTGGGGAGAAAAGTGACTATCCCAATTGGGGCAACATGTTTGCACTTTTGAGGAATTAAGCAGTCTGCACAACCACTTATACTTTTGAATGTATTGTTTTGACAGTGTGGTGATGATGCGTGTGTTTACGTGGCAACTCATATAATACATATCAAGTGGTTGTGTATCTCTCTGATGGCCCAATGACAAAGGGAGCGAGAAGAAAATAAGTTCACAATGGTCCGAAACCAAGTGCGTTGGCAGATGGATGTGCTATGAGATGTGAATGCCCTACATTCATTGGTTCTGGACATTTGCACAACAGTGACTGTGGCCTGAGAGAGACCAGGTGTTTCAATTGAACAAGTTATGTATCATATGTGTATCCCGTGTAAAGAGATGTTTTTATCAAAACATCTGTTATGAATTTGTTTAAATAAAGAGTTTTTATCAGCTACTGGGATGTGCAGACCTACGATGTTCTCTACAGAAAATTAACTTTGGTGGATACTTTCTGAAATTAAGGGTGTTGAATCTTGACATTGATATATTGTTACATTATGGTCCTGCGGCTTAAGATGTCACACCAGGGACCCCATTGTTGGATATTACGGAAGATCATGGTTACTGACCGGATTGCTTTCTGTAACACACTATGGAACATCAACATCTATAATCCACCTGAAACTAAGGATTCCAAACCCATTATAGCGTTGGTCAAAGATCTTTTGGAAGCATACATTACGTTAAAAGGTTGCACCATTTTGATTTTGAGAACTTTAATACTGAATTCCTGCATACACCCATCAGCTCTCACATCATGGACAGCCTGTGGAATAATCCTAAGGTAATGCTGAGACAACTTCTGATCACAAGTAATCTTTGTGGTGTGATCTATTAAATACTTATGGGATGCAAGCACTTAATGGGCTATGGCAGGGGACATTCTAGGCCAATACGCCAAGATAACTAATCATGAGGCAACTCTTCTGGATTCTATCATTTTAAATGGGAATCTAGTTCAATACATATACGAGTCATTGATTGTAGCTAAAGAAGATAGTGATAACTTCCTGATTAGTGAGCAAAGAACATTGGCTAAGTATAAGGTTGGTGTGTTTCATATCAATCAAGGGGTGATTTGCATCAAGTGGTACTCATGAATCTTGAGAAGGCTGACCGGAAAACTCAACTATTAGGTAGTAAAAGCTGGTATCTGGCAACTGGTCGGGCCAGACAGATATCACCTATCTTAGTAATAGACAAGAGGCATTAGAGAACAATATAGTTGGGTGTATGTCCTTCCTGAGAAAATGTAAACTTGTTTTAAATCATTAACTAGCTGTATGAGTGGTGAGAGACCACCTACATGGCAAAAGGTATTACTGAGGGCAAAATTAATTACCATAGCTATGACCCAGAAGTGGCTAAGGTTACAAGACTTCTGAGAAATGATCTACGATCTATTTAACGTAAAAACACCACATTGAAGAACCAAATTAGAAGCTGTAAGTCCAGGAAAGCTGCACATCGTAGGTATGATGTGATATGGCATTTATAGCGCACCTGTACACAAGTGTTTCTAGGTGCCACAAGACAAGGGAGGGAAGACCTAGGGAGGACAAGACAATAATCTTTCTAGGCCTTGTGTCATTCGGATTGTGCAAGTGCGACAGCAGAAGTGCAAGGGGAAGGAGAGGGGGAAGTGCAAGGTAATTGAAAAATGGAAGTGCGATCAGGGCAGCATGGCTCTGAGTAAGTGCAGTCAGGGCAGCATGGCTCTAAGTGCATGGGCAGGGGGGCTGTAGAGGTTACAGCTACAGCCCCTAAGTATGCAGTGGGCCAGGAGGCAGTGCAAGGAAGGTCACAGAGGAACTTGTTACACTCTGAGGGAACCAAGCAACCAGTCAACGCATCAGACAGGTAAGTTAGCAAGGGAGCGAGATAGAGAAGGCAGAGGAGAAAAGTAGGGTCTTCAGCTGCATCCGGAACTTAAGGTGCTCTGGCCAAGTCTGAGAAAGACAGGGAGGCTGTCAAGAAGGATGTACCTGCAGAGGAGAGAGATCTGCCCCCACTCTCTGCCTGGACAAGCGTCTGACCATCTTAGAGTTAGAGGTAGCTGAGCGAAGGGCTCTAGAAGGAAGGTATTTCGGAAAAGAGAGTTCCATGTAGCACAGGCCGAGGCCCCAGAAAGACCTGTGGACAATGCAGAGGGTCTTGAACTTCATCCTTGTAGCCATCAAGAGCCAGTGCAGAGATTTCAGGGCTGGAGAGATACGGTCCCTGGGCTTGAGGCCAAGGATAAGTCTTGCAGTCCTGTTCTGGATTAGTTGCAGGGGGCGAAGAGCAGTGGTAGGCAGATTGAGAAAGAAGCTGATGCAGTAGTCCCGCCTGGAGAGAACCAGGGCTCTGGAGACAGTCAGCTTCTGGGGGAAAGTGAGGAAAGGTAGTATACCTCTGCGGAGGTGCAGCTGGAAGTGGGCCTTTTTGGCAAGGTCAGTGATGTATGGAGAAAAGGAGGGAGTGGAGTCGAAGATTGCGCCAATGTTTTTTGCCCCACAGGAAGGCGAGGGTAGATGGTCCAAGGAGACGGCCAGACTGTGAGAGAAAAAGCGGGAGCAGGGGTTCCCAATGAGAAGGATCACTCTCTTGCTGGCATTAAGGCAAAGATCATTGGAGGAACACCATTCTGAATCGTGGATAGACAATCAGGAATGAGCGATGGAGGAGAGGAAGCTGAGGGAAGCCTGAAAGAAAGCTGAGTGTCATCCACATAACACTGAAAGTTAGAAGAGAAGGCGGAGATCAGGTGGGCCAAAGGGGCCAGATAGACTTTGAAGAGCCAGGGTGAGAGGATAGAGACCTTGGGGACACCACAATTGTAGAGAAAGGTGGTGAAGAAAAAGGGCCCAAGTTGGACCTTGAGAGACTGTTCAGGAGGAAGGAGGTCAGCTATGCCATGGCCTGATCTGTGATGCCCAGGTTCACATGGAGTCTGTTGATCAGGGTGGCGTGCTTAGCATGTCAAAAGCAGAAGAAAGGTCAAGGAGGATGAGGACAGAAGGAGCGCTGGAGTCGAGGTTACAGAGCAGATCATCACAGATGTTCAGGAGAGCCGTTTCGGTGCCTCTGGCTGCTCTGAAGTGGTGTGGCAGCCAGCTATTCCAGGAGTTTGCCCAGGAAAGGAGAGATAGAAATTGGGTTCTAGTTTGCTGGACATGTAAGGTGGACAGAAGGCTTTTTAGGGGCAGGAGGTGCACAAGGGAGTGCTTGAGAAGAGAAGAGAAAGATCCAGTGGCGAAAGAGTAATCACAGAAATCAGCCAAGGCTGGAGCGAGGGTGGCAATGTGGTCCTTGATGGTTCTGGAGGAGCAGGGGAGCACCTGTTTGAACGACACTTTCATAGATCAGCCTTGTCTAGAGACATCATCAGGTGTTGTCAGCGCGAAGAAGGTCAAAGGAAGAGGAGAGGGAGAGATGGCCAAAGGGGGCCTGAGAGAGGTAGAGGGAGAGGAAGAGGAAAGAGAGGAGAGGATGTTCTGAGTTTTAGCGGTGAAATGAGAGGCCAGAGCTGTACAGAGGGCCTGAGAGTGAACAGGAGAGGTATAGACTACAGTAGGATTGGCCAGCTCCTTGCAGATAATAAAGAGTTTGGCCATCTTGTTACAGGCCGCTTGGATATGGACCCTCTAGAGGGATCAAAGTTCATTAGAAATTAAGATACGTGTGATGATGGAAACAGCTTATAGAGATCAGCAAGTTGAATGATTCACATATATTTTGGAAAATGGTAAACTGTTATAACGTGTGTCGTTGGCTAGGTGATGGAGCTTCTAAGGATAACTAGGTTAAATATATCTATCTATCGCTGCCACCATTGGGGCCAATGCTATCTGTCAATTTGACACTAATGCTATGGGTGGGAATTACATGCCACTGTGGAAGAGGTTACTGCAATTATAAGATTTTTGAATGCCTCAGTGGTTTCAGGGCCTGATGGTGTTGTGATATATCAATGAAAAAAAAACTCTTTGTGGCAGTGCAATGAGTGCTTTGTTCAAATGCATCAGTAAGACTGAGACTTTACCTGACAGCTAGACCGATGAAAGCTCATGTTGCTCCAAAAAGTAATTTTATCAGAGGGGACCTGGTACTTTTGCACTCAGGTGTAACCAGGCCCCTGCCACCAAATTGTCGGCATTTGCACGGTGGAGTGAAAATGTGCAGGCCAGAAGGCAGTTTACGCTTGTTTATGCCTTTTGCCCTGTATGCATGCTCTCTGCCGTGCAAAGTAAGCAAATGCTGCCTGGCATGAACTCTGCTTACCATGTGTGCATGATAAGCAGTGTTCACAATTATAATTAAACACTGTCCGACCTGCAAGCATGTTGGGCAGCACTGAATTGTAATTGTACTTACTGCCTCCCATGCTGGTACGGCAGGCAGCGTGTACCATGGATCCCTATGAGGTCCCCCTGCTTTATGGCGGACCCAATAGGCATCTTCAGCATTTGCACCATCATGTAAATCCGTGCCGGCGCAAATATTGGAGCATTTGTATGGCAGAGAGGAAGGAAGGCGGCTGACCAGAAGTTGCGTTCCGCCCCTCCTCTCCACCATACAAGTGATTGAAAATGTGGTGGGGCGTGAATGACAGGCGTAAACGGCTTTCATTCTCGTTCTTCCAAAATGGAAAATGAGGACCATCATTCCCATCTATAAGCGCAGCCCAAGGATTGATCTAAAGAGCTATTGTATACTTGCAACGCTGGCCACCCCAGCCACGCTATTTGGTCACAATGCATTAAGTGAACTTGCAGAGTGGATATTACTCTGGGCACAGATTCAAATTGACAGAACTCTCAGGACCTGCCGTCAATTTTTGAACAATCAGACACCGTTTGATAGACTACCATGAATGACATGCCTTACATAAGAATGACATAATTTAGGCTGTCTGACAGATACTGGAGACTATTTGTGTGGTTGATTTGTGTCTGGCAATGATCCCAATTTGATCTATTATCTCACAACGAGATAGGCTTAGATTTGATCCAGGGTGAGCTCGTTTTGGAACCCATTTTACTGTGGATCAGGGTATGGTGCAATCCAAACCACTCATTTATCCCATCATATTTTAGTAAATCTGTTAGCTAAAAGTGGGGTGGAGAACATCAAATAGTTTTCATAAAATACATGCTCGGAAGTTAAAAAAAAAATGTTATATTTTGCTCACTAAACTGAAGTAGTGACCTCAAAAAGAGGCTGAAATGTTGGGTAAGGGAAGCAAGGGAAACCTTAGAAACTGTGAAAGGAGCCAATAGGCGATTTATGATTCTATCCACAGTTACGGTAAAAGACTACTTGGTTTGGACAAACAGCAAATACCAAAGGCGTCCTTTTACGAGAGTCCGTTTTAATTGCCTGCTTTTGTGTGAAATTCTATCCAAGAGAGCAAGACAGAGTACTGAGGCAATGGGCCTCATTACGACCCAGGCGGTAAGTTACCGCCTGGGCCGTGACTTTACCACCATGGCGTAAACTACGTTTACGCCATGGTGGTTGGCGGACTTACCGCCCCATTCCGAGGTCGGCGGGGCGGTAAGTCCCCAATCCCCATTTACCCTTCCCCATTCCCATTTTTGCCCCATAGGGCATAATGGGAGTGGGGAAGGCGTTAATTACGCCACCGTAAATTACGGTGGCGTAATTAACTCCATGGTCCCTTAGCGCCATGGATTTTAACACCTGCTAAAAGCAGGTGTTAAAAGCGCCATGGCGCTAAGGGACCTCGTAATTGGCGGTAAGGGGTCGGCGCAGCTAACGCTGGCGTTAACCCCTTACCGCCAGGGTCGTAATGAGGCCCAATGTGTCCTGTGTACCAAGCAGAAGTGGACGATATGGCGCATTTCTTTTTCTTTTGCCCTTCGAAGTTATCATTGAGAAAAAGGTTATTGGTTCCTGCTTTTAAAGATAATAATGGTACCCAGTATCGTTCAGCATTATTCTTTTTATTAAATGTGGAATTTCCGATTGTGGCCTGGGAATTGTGGCTTTTTATACGCAGAGCCTGGAAAATACGAGAAAAAAACGAAAGAAAGAGTTGTAATAGTGAGGATGTGGTTGTGTCGAGGCAGGCTGATATCCTAATCGTTATCCTCTGTAGTCCAAACAATGTACATGCGCTTTATCTGTGGCTAATTTTGGCGGATGGGGCCACTTTACAGGCTGATATCATCGTATGTGCGGCCCTTGAAGGCCTCATGCCATACTTTATTTGAGCTGTTTTGCACTTCTCACACTTTAATCATCATTGTGACTACATTGAGGGTAATTAGCTGACCCAGATATAGGTGAGATACAATGATAGCATGGATGGACACCCTAGAAAAGTATCCGTTGTATGCTTAGTTGTTGTTCCTTCGTTGGAATATTAGATCGGGGAAAATCTTATGCTATTTCTGGACATTTTGTCTTGTTAAACATTTGTAATCATGGCGTCCAATTATTATGTGTTTTTAAATCTGTATTTTATAAATGGTATTGTTGCTTTTTATGGATATTCATATCCAAAATAAAATGATTTTGACTGACTCATTGTTTATGGTGATTTGCTGAAATAATTTGGGACACAGTTTTATATTTTTTTGCCATGGATTTATTTTTGTTTTTAACTCATAAATGTTCTTCTTGTTCTAATACTGTTGTATAAGGACGGTGGGGAGGGAGCTGGATAGGAGTGACTGGGAAAGGTTGTGGGCGCTGGTGCCCAAGACCGTTAAGGCATCTCAGCTACAGTAGTGCTGGTATAAACTGATCTTCAGGTGGCACAACACGCTGGTCCGGCTCCGCAGAATATATCCTGAGGCATCAAAGGCGTGCTGGAGGAGGTGTGGGGAGGAGGGCTCTTGGTCCCATATAGGGTGGAGATGCCCTAAAATTGAGCCATTCTGGAGGGAAGCACGGGAGGCTCAGGAGGGCATCTTTGGTGAAGCTGCGTGGGCGCCCCCAGAGGAGAAGCCCATAGGACAGGGAAAGGCCAGAACTGTGCTTACCTTGGCAGCAATGCCGCTGGAAGGGACCGGACATCCCCACAATGCAAGACTGGCTTAGGAAAATGTGGGAGTTTGTGGCCTGGGAGTGAGCAATGTATGCGATGAACAATAAGTTAGCGCGCTTCACCACAGACTGAGGGCAGACCCTGGTGTTCCTCAGGGAAGACCTCAGAGCCCAATGGTGTCCTTAGTGCCTGAAATGACTGGACTTGTATTAAGATGCTTGCTGTATCTCTCCAGTGTTTCTTCCAGGTCGTGCACGGGTACCTGCCGGGGAGGGGTGGAGAGGTGTGTGGGGGACAGGGGTGGGTGGAATGGTGGGGAAGGAGAGGGGGTGGAATTAGAAAGGTTTTGCAAGTTTGTATGGGTTTGGTTTCGAATTATATACTGTTTGCAGAAAATTAATAAACAGCTTTAAATTAAAATAAATGAGAAAATATGGACGATCCACTCCTGCCTAAAGTCACACAACATGCAGCCTGATGCTCTCCTCCCATTTGTTCACCTACCATTCGCACCTGTGAGTTGCCAATAGCCCATCCCAGGTCACTGGGTGCCTGGGCCGCATACCTGAAATTGCTCCTATTGTAGTCCTCTGTTGGCACAGAGCAAAGAACTCGGGCAAGACTTCCCTGTCCCTTGATCTGTCGCGCAAAAATGTGTGACCTCGGATCCAGGAAGGCTCTGGACAGCTGATGCGCTAGAGACAATGTTGAGACGTTTAGCTGTCCAGCAACGACTATGGGCCTCATTACAAGGTCGGCGGTAAGGGGTTAACGGAGCCGGTAAGGGTGCCGGTGCCATTAACCCCTTACCGCCGCATTACGAGGTCCCTTAGCGTTAGTCGCTAAAGGACCAGGGAGCTAACAACGGGCACGTTATTAACGGGCACGTTATTACCGGGCCCGTTGTTAGCTCCCTCCCCATTCCCATTGAGCCCTATGGGGGCTCGAATGGGGATGGGTAAATTGAATGAGGGATTACCGGGTCCTCCAAGGTTGGAATGAGCCGGTAATTCCTCATTCAAGGAACCCGGACCCGGACCCGAGTTTGGAGGCAGCTATGCCACAAATAGCGGCATGGCTACCTCCAAACTCGTAATGAGGCCCAATGTGTGGAGTGCGGGACACAGCCCGTTAAAACTGAAAACGTCCTGCAAAATACGGACAGTTGGCCACCCTAGGTATAGCCAGCTCAGCCAATAGTAATGAAGCATGGGAGAGTCCGAGGTTGCAGACCATGGGAGAAAGAAATATTCAAAATACCTCACAGGCACAGCCTAAGCCTCACATCCAGGATTAAAATCTGTTCAGATTGATATATATGTCTGGAAATGATAAACCTTTTTTATTAGGGTGATTATTGTGACCAATAAAAGGAGCAGAGTTCCACTCCCATTACTCACTCAAAAGGATTTCTTGGTGAATCGCTATCACAGACATGTTTCAAATTTAAAATTGTGGGCATTTTTATGTTCCCAAAATGCTCTTTGCTTTTATGAAAATTGCCAGGCTTGGATTCCATTGAGAGATTCTTTGCAGCATGACCTGGGCCGATGACCTGGGCTGTGGCCACGCACTCCGTGCCTGCCCTCTCAAGAAGGAGAGGGTTCCCAGGGTACATTTTCTTTCCATTTCCAGCACTGATCAGCTGTGTGTGACTACTGTGTTCTACGAGCTCCAGTAATCTCCCACAGGTTCGTGCGGCTGCGCTGTGTGAGACAAGACAGCCTCTAAACTGGAGAACCCCTCAAAACCTTGGGAGAGCACTTGATGGAAGTAGAAGAAGCTGGTGTAGCAGCAGTGGGGGCTTTTTCCGAGGGGAGGTGGTTTAGACCCTTCCCGTCTAGCAGGCTGCATCCCAACAACGTGTCACCACCAGGGTAGACAAACGTGGGATGTCTTTACCACCCCTTTTGGCTCCACGAGGAGAGCCAATGGAGAAGGGGGAGCCTCTTTGTCGGCTCGTGTCATGACTAAGCACATGCAGGCGGTCTTGTCTGAGATGGCGGCTCTCCTCTCGGCGCTGTATATAGTGGGAAGCTTGACTAGGGCCATGGAGTCTCATTTGCAATCCCTTGAAAGTAAAATATGGAGTCATGAAAAAGTCATCCAAGCAAAGCAGAATAATATTCAGTCAGGTTAGTGGAGGGCTAGCCTACTGGAGTGGGCAGAACTGAGGGTCTGCATGCTAGAGGCCAGGGGGATCACAGATAACACATTGGAGCCCTTGGATTTTCAGTCAGTGGAGGGCTAGCCTACTGGAGTGGGCGGAACTGAGGGTCTGCATGCTAGAGGCCAGGGGGATCACAGATAACACATTGGAGCCCTTGGATTTTCAGTCAGTGGAGGGCTAGCCTACTGGAGTGGGCGGAACTGAGGGTCTGCATGCTAGAGGCCAGGGGGATCACAGATAACACATTGGAGCCCTTGGATTTTCAGTCAGTGGAGGGCTAGCCTACTAGAGTGGGCAGAACTGAGGGTCTGCATGCTAGAGGCCAGGGGGATCACAGATAACACATTGGAGCCCTTGGATTTTCAGTCAGTGGAGGGCTAGCCTACTGGAGTGGGCGGAATTGAGGGTCAGCCTGCTAGAGGCCAGGGGGATCACAGATAACACATTGGAGCCCTTGGATTTTCAGTCAGTGGAGGGCTAGCCTACTGGAGTGGGCGGAACTGAGGGTCTGCCTGCTAGAGGCCAGGGGGATCACAGATAACAGATTGGAGCCCTTGGATTTTCAGTCAGTGGAGGGCTAGCCTACTGGAGTGGGCGGAACTGAGGGTCTGCATGCTAGAGGCCAGGTGGATCACAGATAACACATTGGAGCCCTTGGATTTTCAGTCAGTGGAGGGCTAGCCTACTAGAGTGGGCAGAACTGAGGGTCTGCCTGCTAGAGGCCAGGGGGATCACAGATAACACATTGGAGCCCTTGGATTTTCAGTCAGTGGAGGGCTAGCCTACTGGAGTGGGCGGAACTGAGGGTCTGCCTGCTAGAGGCCAGGGGGATCACAGATAACAGATTGGAGCCCTTGGATTTTCAGTCAGTGGAGGGCTAGCCTACTGGAGTGGGCGGAACTGAGGGTCTGCATGCTAGAGGCCAGGTGGATCACAGATAACACATTGGAGCCCTTGGATTTTCAGTCAGTGGAGGGCTAGCCTACTGGAGTGGGCGGAACTGAGGGTCTGCATGCTAGAGGCCAGGGGGATCACAGATAACACATTGGAGCCCTTGGATTTTCAGTCAGTGGAGGGCTAGCCTACTGGAGTGGGCGGAACTGAGGGTCTGCATGCTAGAGGCCAGGGGGATCACAGATAACACATTGGAGCCCTTGGATTTTCAGTCAGTGGAGGGCTAGCCTACTGGAGTGGGCGGAACTGAGGGTCTGCATGCTAGAGGCCAGGGGGATCACAGATAACACATTGGAGCCCTTGGATTTTCAGTCAGTGGAGGGCTAGCCTACTGGAGTGGGCGGAACTGAGGGTCTGCATGCTAGAGGCCAGGGGGATCACAGATAAGACATTGGAGCCCTTGGATTTTCAGTCAGTGGACGGCTAGCCTACTGGAGTGGGCGGAACTGAGGGTCTGCATGCTAGAGGCCAGGGGGATCACAGATAAGACATTGGAGCCCTTGGATTTTCAGTCCCAGGTGTCCCCATGACAGTCCTGGATAATGCATTGTGCACAGTGGTCGGTAGTGACTTTTTTAATGGGAGGGGCGTAAATGTTTCTCACAAATATGCGGGAGCAACCAAACAGAGAGAGGGTGCCTGAACCAACAAAGGGACGTTCGGGGTGTTCTCCATGGAATCTTTTTTAAAATAATGGGTTAAAATAAGGCATTTAACAGCACACCATTTTGAAAAATTTGGTAAAAAGCCAGTCAGTTTGCAATTGTTTTTGTTGGGTATCTCATGAAAAAAATCCTATTGATGCAAATCACGGACAGTGCACAGGAGCATTTTCGTGACGCCTTTTCCCCCCACAATATGCATGCCAGTATAAAAACATTTTAATGCTGGCCGTGCTCATATGGTTCCATGCTGGTTGCACCATTACCTGTCAGCATCCCCGTATCAAAACATACTTCTGTTTGCTTTGCGCATAATGCCAGTAAATATACTGTACGAAAACATGTCCATGTTGCAGATATGCCAACATTCTGACTCACCTGGGTGGGAGATGTAATCCGAGAAATCGGGAGTCGCACATTTTCCCATAGGGATGCATTGGGGTTAGAAATATTTAAGGCGGGAGAACGTGGAAAATAACAATATATTTTCACGAAAAGTCAGGAGTCTCCCGCCTAAATCGGGAGAGTTGACATGTATGACGTTGAGTCTGCCAATAATGCCAGTATCCCCATGTTTATTTATGTATGTATTTATTTATTTATTTAATCCTTTACATAGTCCTGCTAGCTTTGCCAGTAAAACCGCCATGCCGCAATAATAAAACATATCAAGACTGGCTGCATCAATATAGGCCAGCCTTGCCACATAAGAGCCCTCATCCTACTGCAGTGGTGTAGCACAACATTTCCCCCACCCCCTCCTGCGAGTCATGCTGACCCCTTCCTTCCCCCAAACTTCTCAACAAAGCAGAGGCCACGCCACCCTCTAGACTGGCCTGGAATACCGTGCAAGAGCAATGCTCATGATGGTCATGCCGCGGCAGGGCCACGCTGAGCACTGCACTAGGTGAAAGATGCAAGTATGTTTTTTAATCAAAGTTTAAATCTTTCATCTAGCATAGAAACAAGTGGGCGGTGCCCGGGCCCTTGAAACCCAAATACACCAGCATCCAGTGGTGACTGGTAACTATTTTAATTGGAGGGGATTCAATATTTGCCCCAAATATGCAAAACCACCCGAATGTGTAGCTATGTAGATCGAACCCACTAAGGTGGGTTTGGGGATTCTCTCCTGAGAACATTTTTCAAATAATGAGTTAAAATTGTGCATTATACAGCATACTTTCTGTGAAAAATTGGGTATAAAGCAAGACTGTTGCGTCTATTGCATTTTTTCATGAGTTACCCTTCAAAACTGATTGAAAGTTACCAACTGTGGACAGGAGCACTTCCCCATCCTCTTTCATGATGCCTTTCCCCAAAATAAATACCAGTTTAAAAAACATGTTCACGCTGGCTGTGCCCTTATATTTCCATGCTAGCTGCACCAATATATGCCACTATCCCCATTTAAGAACGTACTCATATTTGCTTTGTGCATACTGCCAGTAATGATACTGTGAGAAAACATGTCAAAGCTGGCTTTGCCAGTATATGCTTGTACCCCCACGTAAGAACATACTCCTGTTAGCTTTGCCATTAAAAATGCCATGCCACAATAAGAGAGCATATCTAAACTGGCTGCAGTAATGTAAGCCAGTCTAGACAAGCAATAACACGTATCCTGCTTGCTTTATCACAGATGCCCAGTAAAAAATGACATGCTACAGCAACAAATGGCCAGACTAGCTGCACCAAAATGTCAGTCTAGCTTCGTAATAACACGTTTCATGCTTGCTTTATCATAGATGCCCAGTGAAAAATGGCATGTCTGCCCCTGGGCCCTCCAGCGCCTTGCACACACATAATCACATTCATACCCAGCCATTCATTCACCATTCACTCACTCATACGCCTTCTCTCACATTCACTCATGTGCCGCACACCCAGAACATTCACATTGCATTCTGCACATGCGCACCCAGAACATTTACACACGGGGTCAGAAGTAGAGCGCCCTCTTTCCATGTATCAGCCAGCCACAGTAGGCCCCAGCGCAGACCTCATCCTCACCCTGACCCTGACAGAGCCCCCACTCGACATACGGCGCAAGGCCCCTCCACAATGCAGGAGCTGCAGGCATTCCGGCTATTGCAATGTCCTACTAGATTTATACTGATGTCATTAAAACATGCCATGCCACCACAGTAAGAAAAGATATCCAGACTGACCCCCCAACGTAAGCCACTGTTGCCACATAAAATAGCACAAAGGAGATCAAGAGTAAAGCACACACGAATACAGCCATGTCATAACCATCTTGCTTCTTTACACAATACTTAAGTTTCATTTTCCCAATGGAAATGCAGATCTTCAAACAGCAGACGTGCAGGTTGATGTGGGACTGTAGTCCATGAATGGTGGAATAAATCGCATTTGACATGTGTAAGTCTGATAGCTCCACACAGGGGGAACTACATTCCAACAGAGCCCGATAGCTCTACACGGAGGGAACTACATTCCAACAGAGCCTGATAGCTCTAGACAGGGGGAACTGCATTCCAACAGAGCCTGATAGCTCTACGCAGAGGGAACTACATTCCAACAGAGCCTGATAGCTCTACAAAGGGGGAACTACATTCCAACAGAGCCTGATTTCTCTACAAAGGGGGAACTGCATTCCAACAGAGCCTGATAGCTCTACGCAGAGGGAACTACATTCCAACATAGCCTGATAGCTCTACAAAGGGGGAACTGCATTCCAACAGAGCCTGATAGCTCTACAAAGGGGGAACTGCATTCCAACAGAGCCTGATAGCTCTACGCAGAGGGAACTACATTCCAACAGAGCCTGATAGCTCTACGCAGAGGGAACTACATTCCAACAGAGCCTGATAGCTCTACAAAGGGGGAACTGCATTCCAACAGAGCCCGATAGCTCTACACGGAGGGAACTACATTCCAACAGAGCCTGATAGCTCTAGACAGGGGGAACTGCATTCCAACAGAGCCTGATAGCTCTACGCAGAGGGAACTACATTCCAACAGAGCCTGATAGCTCTACAAAGGGGGAACTACATTCCAACAGAGCCTGATTTCTCTACAAAGGGGGAACTGCATTCCAACAGAGCCTGATAGCTCTACGCAGAGGGAACTACATTCCAACATAGCCTGATAGCTCTACAAAGGGGGAACTGCATTCCAACAGAGCCTGATAGCTCTACAAAGGGGGAACTGCATTCCAACAGAGCCTGATAGCTCTACGCAGAGGGAACTACATTCCAACAGAGCCTGATAGCTCTACGCAGAGGGAACTACATTCCAACAGAGCCTGATAGCTCTACAAAGGGGGAACTGCATTCCAACAGAGCCTGATAGCTCTACGCAGAGGGAACTACATTCCAACAGAGCCTGATAGCTCTACGCAGAGGGAACTACATTCCAACAGAGCCTGATAGCTCTACAAAGGGGGAACTGCATTCCAACAGAGCCTGATAGCTCTACAAAGGGGGAACTGCATTCCAACAGAGCCTGATAGCTCTACGCAGAGGCAACTGCATTCCAACAGAGCCTGATAGCTCATTCTGGGACTTCTTGTTTAGCTTCGACCATATGTCTGGACACGCAGGGCCTGATTCACAGAATGTTTCCCTATGGGGTTGCGCCATTGTAAAACGCTTCTGCAAATCAGGCCCATACTCTGCAATTGCAAAGGGCCACTGGCTGCTTCTTTGCCATCCCTGCCGCCTTGTATATGTGGTGTTGGTGAAGTAGACGTGTATGTTCCTTCACACCATGACCCTGCTTTGTTTGCTGCTTTGCAATCTTGTACCCATGATGTGTGCCTAGTCCAGTAAAAGTTCCTATAGGTCCTAGAATGCAAACAGAAAATACATTTGGGGTTGGATGGGCTGCTCACAGGTGACATGTTGGACAACTTGAGTAGTTTGTATTATTTGAACATCGGAGTGCTGAGCGCAATTAAAATGATACATCTGTGCCTCCAAGTTTCTTGTAGACATATAACACCTAATTAAACACACAATAAATACACATTCTGTGCTGCAGGTTGACCCATACATTAGATCGCATCGGTGAGGAGTTTGCCGCGACAATCTCACCATAGCGCCTAGAGGGCTAAACCAGAGATCTAACTAGGTCCCAGGTGAGGTGCAAGTTCTGCATCCTGCACAATGTGTGTTTCTCTGCATTCTGTCACTCGTAGTTTGGCTTTTCATTTAAAAATGTGGAACTATAAGCGACAGAGAACAAAGTAAAGCGGGCAGATCTAGTGAAACGGGGACAACTTGAGTTGTGTGTGAATATGGTGTGGGTTGGTAGTATTATTAATAAAGGTTGCGTGTTTTTTTCATTATTTGACTCAAATGAATAAAACACAGTGTTGCATGAAAGGTGCATTTTGTTTGCTTGTCGAACGCGTAGCTCTTTACATTTTTTTAAAGTATATACTCCAAGTTTTTTTTCACAAATGAACCAATCAGCTGTTCAGAGCTGCAGTGGGGACTTGGCTTTAAAATGCGTGTGGACCATCATAATTAGCGCCGCTGACAGCACTTTGCTTGAAGAGTGGGAATTCTGCACACGAAAGGGTTACTGAGGATGGACTCGCCCGCATGAGCCATTTCCCATTCATTGTGCCTGGTGGGCCTGTCTGTTAGGCGGCCCTAATCTGGCAACAGAGCTGTAAACCACAGCTCCAGCCAGGGAAGCCACAGGGAGCCCAGCAGAAAGCCCCGTCTGAAGGCAAGACCCCTCTGACTGAAGCAGTTGCCGGGTTGGGCGGGACTGGGGTAGCAGGGGCGGTAGGAGCAGGCAATGTGGACCGCCTGCATCTGGATTGGGCTTGCCTCGGACGCACCGCCTCCTCCTAGCACCCTAATGACTAAAGAGGGTGGGCGGTGGGGCTCCCCGCTTTTCGCGGCCCCCTGGGGGGCGTTGGGCCATGGCGGAAAGAGACAACATTTAATGGAGGGGTGTGGATCGACCTCCCCCCTCCTCGGAATTCACTGCCGCCGGGCCCTGCCATGACACCGCTGTGCCTTCTGGGAGAAGACTTTTCCATCCCACCCACCCTGCATGATGGCTTGGGAGGAGGTGTAACAGGTGGAGGAGGACCATAGGGACAGAGAGTTGCCCCTCCTAGTGACCCCAGTGTCAGTAAGGTACAGTGACAAGGGCTCGCTGCCTCCCACGTTGAGAGTTTCAGGTCGGCTGGGGTCCCGGAAGAGCTGGCGGGGGGGCAGGATCAGGAGTCAGTCGGTGCAGGGCGGAGTACTGCGCCTCCTGGTATCACCCCAAAAAAGGGCAGAGTGGGGAGGCAAGGCAGGTCGGGGGCCTCACTGTCATGCACTGCCCAGGGGTCGGAGATTAAGGTCCACCTGGACCACCTGTTGGTAAATGGGAGGAACATGTGTGCAAAGCATCGGGGATAACGCCCAACGCTAATAGCGCTACCACAACTCAGTCTGGCGCAATTTGCGCTGGATCACTAATTGCGCAGGGTGGTAAATCCTCATTCATTGGGCCCATAGGACCCAATGGGATTGAGGAGCGCTATTACTACCGGCGGTAATAGCGGCAGCAGTAATAGCACCGAAAACAGCCTAAGAATTGGCATTTTAACCTCCAGCAAAAACCTTAAGGTAAAAATGACATTTTCCACCCAACTCGTGATTTTGGCAGCCCTTAAATTCAGTGGTAATACCGATCCCACCTCATTTAAGGGCTCAGGCCAAACTCGTGATGAGGCCCAATGACAGTTCTCACACTCTCTCACACACACCTTAACACGCCACAGCCCTTCCCTGATGGACAACTGGCTGCAAAGTTTAAATCTCCAAGCTTTTTGTCTTGGGACTCCAGAGTCTTGCACCCCTGACTGCATTCCCACCGGAGAAGGACAGAGATAAAATCCCGATTTATTGTAAATCGGACAAAGCTGCACAAATAATGGGCAGGTGGCTAATCTACTCCTTTCAGCATGGACCCGGTGGCCACTGCGGTGGCAATGTACGCGTGACATCGCATTCACAGATCCGAATCCCAGCATGGCCTCCTCAGCTCTTCATTCATAAGGATTATAGAAAATCAAGCAATTGTAACAGCTGTTACTACAGTGCTTCGAAGCAGGATTCACAGGGCAGTGGGCGGCAAAAAGTGTGTGGCACCCCCTTATTTGCATAAATAGTGACATCAATAATATTACAGAAAATGTCATTATAGAATGCATCTTCAATACGCAAAGGTATCATGGGAAGCTAAATACACTTTGCCATGAGTAAGGCACCAGACAACTAAACTGTGACTTCCAGTATATGAATTGTCAGTATTAATATTTACCTATGGGGCAATATGAGTGAGGCTTTTTTTTTTTGAAGTAGCAGTGTGAGCTGAATACCTTATATAGAATTTTAATGTTGGAAGATAATGCATATTGAGATCAAAGGATTTGGCCAGGAAAACACACTTTGGTTAAGCGGAGAAGCTGTGATTTGAGACCAGTTTGAAATTCAGGAACTCGAACAAATGTAATTGGTAGAAACATTTTTTGCAAAAGGTCTTTTGGAAACTTTTGTTTGCAAACACCATCTGACTATGGAAGGCATTGCAGGAATATGGTGATTGTCTTTTTGCTAACTGAAGTTAAATGCTGTTGTTGCAGGTGTTTCCCTTTTGTTTTTATTTTTATTGTACAAATATTTGGCCATACTGTCCAAATTAGCAAGATACTTTTATTTCAGAAGTTACAGTTAAGGATTATTTTGTCTGTCAAAAGAAATAGGGCCTCATTACACGGTAGGCGGTAAGGGATTACCGGTACCGATAAGGTCACCGGTAATCCCTTAGCGCCCTACTATGAGGTCCCTCAGCGGCTCCCATCCTTAACGCCTGGTCTGACCAGGTGATACGGACGGGACCCGCTGAGGGACTTCAAAGCTAATAACAGTACCGCAAATTGCGGTACCGGTATTAGCTCCTTCCCCATTCCCATTGAGCCCTATGGGGGCTCGAAGGGGAATGGGGAATGGTGCCCGGAATGGGGATTTACAGGGTCCTCCAGGGTCGGAATGACCCGGTAAGTCCCCATACCGTCTACCCGGACCCGGTATGCGGTAAGGGAGTAGCCATGCCACTAATAGCAGCATGGTTACCTCCTACCGTGTACTGAGGCCCACAGACTCCAAGCAGGTTCCAAGAATGTCGTGTCAGGGCAGTGATTGACTCTGGGTCAGACAGGGTGAGTTGCGTCTACTGCCAAATAACATTACATGAGTACTCACATTTCTTCCCCAGAAATCCTGAAGGGAATCTTTATGGGAAACAGTCATACTTATGAAAACATGAATGAAGTTACAGCCTTGAGGTACATCAAGGGGAGAGGAGTTGTCTACGGGATTCGAGTCTTGCCAACAGTGAGGCATTTACACTTCTAAAACATTTTCAAAAGGAAATTTCCTAGCATCATTTTGCAGACATTACAGAAACATTGCACCGATGCATGTGCATTTAGCACGAGTGCAAACATTGGTCTGGTGTAAAAAAACATATTTATATCCATTGTTGCAGTAGGGCAAACATTGGCCTGGTGCAAACATGCATGGAAAGAATGTATGCTTTGCTCTAGGGCAACCTGTTCCCTTGGCACTGTGGCAATGGTTCTGTAATGCCGCCCCAATACTGCATCTTCACATTAGGATTTGGGCAATTTTATTTATAATAGTTCCTTAAAAAACAAAAGGTTTTAGAAATACTTCTGTTGTTTTGTCATAAAAGGCTGTCCTCAAGATGAAACAACATTGACTTTATTAGATTTCCCTTGAGGGCAGGTTTTTTCTTAAAAAGACCCCACTTATCCCTGATTAGTGTATTTTCTGGGAGGTGGGTATATTTGGTATATCTAGGACCTACAGTCCTCGCGTCAGCTTCTTTTTTTTGTTTTGTTATTTTCCTTTGTCTTGATGTTTGGTATTATAGAGAGTTTTTCTTTATATTTCTGTGTGTTTGGTACACAGTAATGATCCTCGATCAGTCCTTATCTTCATTAGGGTTGATCGTACTGTATTCTGACATATTGCGTTCAGGTATGCAGGTACAGTGTTGTGATGAGCCGACCGGTTTCAGTGGTATGAGACCACTTTCATCAGGGCTGAAACAGCTTAACCATGTATGCTGATGTCGGTGTTTTTAGGACTAGATATAGCTTCCTTACATGCAGGTGGACCAGTCTGTATGGATACAGAACGGGGAGGGGACGGAGGGGAGAAAAATGGAGGGGAAGGAGAGAAGACACGACACGATGATGAGTAGTATTGAGGCTACATCATTTGTCTGTTTTTCACCTGGTGTGGTATCTTACTCCCCCCAATTTTTTGGTGTCTTCTCTTCTTGGGAGGGTCCTAGATGTATGGATGTAGGCTTCAGTCCTACTGCAGATGCCACTGTAAATAAGACTTCTGCACAGGGTACCTAGATATGGACCGAAATATGATTGGGGTCATTAACTAGGTCAATGTATCCATTCCCAATACTGCAACCAGCAAGAATGCATATTTCTCTTATGAACCAAGAACCACCCGCTGCAGGGAGGCCACATATAATATGCAGATTGTGTGCTGCTGCAATCTTACTTTATGTGATGTTATCAAGTGAATTTTACACTCATCACAATTATTTAATTGATTAAAACATACAGTATACAAATAATTATTTAAAATATCATTGAAATATCATTAAAAATAGAAAGAAAAAAACATAAAATCTGTGATCACACAAAACAATCGATCAGGGGCTTACCAATACAGGGTCAATTTCTTGGCCGGCCGTTACATACATAAAATGCTACCGCAGTGGTCACCAGAGATTCTGCATCAAATATCCCCCCCAAAATTGATCTGAGGAGTAGGAGCGAGCTTCGCTATAGGCCCTGTTATACTCTGTGCTAAGTGCAACACTCTGAGTCAAAATATGGCATGCCGTTTCCACCTGCCTAGAGCATAATCTGCATAGTCTTTCACCTCTAGATAAACCCGCCCGTGCCCCCGTGTTTACTAAAAAGGGAAGCGTTTGAAGGCAAACCGCCAATATAACTCTTACCAACATGGGGAGGCAAAATTTTACCAGGTAGGACTTTGACGGATCAAGTGTAAAAGCCGGGTGGGCATAGGACTCACATTTTCGAAGGCCGGCCATGTGGTCTAGGGCAGTGGCTGCGTCATGGTGAATGAATTTCTCTTCAATCCTTGTCAGAATGAAATCCAGCCAAGACTCTGGAGAATTACCCATGCCAATCTCCAATAAATAGCGTTTCACCACCCTCTCCAACTCCCTAAACCAAACACTTTTTGAGAATCTCTTAGAGTGCTCCCCCGCCCTAGCCAGAAGAGTACCAACACCTAGACAGCCATAACATATCTTGGCACAGAACTTACTGGCTTCCATTTTCCAGAGCGTCAATAGAGAAGTAAGGCCCAGCTCCAACCTAATCGCCTCCAATGGTACCCTCCCTGGTACTCCCACTAGGGACTGCAGAATTTTTGCCTCCAATCTGGGAAGCCACTCTACTGCCCTTAATGAGAATACCTCGAGTGCATAAAGTATGCATGGGATAGTTGAAAATCTATAGGCGATCATTTTTGCCTCTATTGAACGCCCACCCTGGGAATCAATCATTCTTTACAGAAACAGCCATTTGTACCAGGGCCTGTTTGGGATCCCCACTGCTAAATATGCCAAGGATAAACAAGGTTTAATGGGGACTCCCAAGTACCTACACTCTGTAACCTGCTCTAACTTCACTCCCCCAACCTCCATTTACAAAAAGGAGCTCCATATGCTCCTTTCCCACAAATCCTTACTTTAATTTTAGAAGCATTTGTGTCAATGCTGTGGTTGCCTGCAAAGGTATGTAGGGCATTAAGTGAATGCTGCAGACATAGTGGGGTACAGTCTAAGATCACTGTATCGTCAGCATAAAGTAGGCATGGGAGGGGGGCTGTTCCATAATATGGTGGATGATTCTCAATCGCGTTAAGCACCATGGGTAGCTCAGATGTATACACGTTATATAATAAGGGGGCCAAGGGACATCTCTGTTTCAACCACCGCACGGTGCTGAGTGGACTCGACAAGTCCCCTTCTCGAGACAATCTCATCCGGACCCTGGTTGTCACTATACAGTGCTTTGATAAAATAGAAGAGAGTTGGATCTATACCACATGCTTCCGGCTTTCCCCAGAGTTTTGATCTAATAACACTGTCGAAAGCTGCAGCATAGTCAATGAAGCATAGGTATAGCACCACTCCCGAATAAGATTGCGTGTCCGAAATAAGGATTAGCAAGGTCCATATTGAATGGGAGTTCCCACAACATTTTCTAAAACCTGTCTGTTGATAACTCAATAGGCCCTTCTCCCTGACCCATGCTGACAGCAGCTCCAATAACAAGGTGGCAAAGAGCTTGGAGTTGCAGTCCAGCATTGCGAGGAGCCTAAAGTTGGATGGAAGACTCTGCGGCTCCTTCTTATGAACAGGAATGTGTATAGATGATTTCCATGACGGGTATGACTCCAGAGTCGCAGACCAGCTTAAATAGCATAGAAAGTAGTGCCGCCCACCATTGTGGATCACCCTTGATGGCCTGTGCAACCTGGTCTTAATGTCCCATGGCCCTAAAAGCCTTAGACCTCATTATGCAGGTCACTGGGTTTGCCCCCCCTAATATGCCTACTTACCAGGGAATCAGCCATGGGTTCTCCCAACTCTCCCGCAATTGGTTGCCTCTCTTGTCCAGAGAGTTTTTCTATGTGCTACGACCATTCCTCCTCTGAAATGCCCACCAATTCCTTGGCCTCCATACCCACCCGATCACTCAGAATGAGGTGCCAGCTTTTTTTTTAGTTGTGGTTTTTTATTATACAGTTTATACATTTCCAACCTTCATTATTTCATGAAAATCTGTGCCCGTTCAGCAATCTTTCTTAACTAGCCCTAGCTGCTGAGATGGATTGAGGTTTTTCAATCCTGGTCAGACAACGACTTCTCTTTATCCTTCGCACAACCCCATTCAATTATCTTTTCCTTTTATAAATGCCGGAATCAAAAACACTCCCTGGTCGGGTCTGTTTATTGTGCTTAAGGGTGTGTCTAAGGTCTTCAGGACAGAAAAGGGACCATACCAGTGTACAGGAGGGCGGAGCGACCTCTGACGGGCCCATGGGATCAGAGCTCACCCTCGAGTACTTTAAGACGAGATAGCTGCACCATGAGGTGGATGGGGTGCAGGATTCTCTTACTCCAACACCAATTAATAAGGAGAACTCAATGGTTTGGCAAAGGGAAGTCCGTTTAATGACAAGTACAAAAACAGGGAAGCAATAGGAAATCAACAGTGATGCGGTCGCCCGTCTTGCTTCAACTTCCGAATTCCTCATTCAGACATCAATAGTTATAGCAAATTCTCATCATCATTGACGTGTAACACTCAAAAGTTTGTCATGCAATTCTATTGGTTAAAAAGATAACTTAAGTATAGGTGCTATATCTGTATATGGTAACAGAGTGTGAGGATTGGATAACTCTTATCGGGTGGGCGTCTACGCCCATCCCTCTACATCACTCGTGCTCGACACTACAAGTACGACATCTCATTGGTTCTACTAGCTATAGGACCCTAGATTAATTGATCCATTGTGATTGGGTCAGTTACACCCCCAGGCATAAATCTCCTCTTTTAATTAGCAGCATGCAGAATGTTCACCCAGATGCAGTGTGCTCCACGATTCACCCTGCCTCCCTTCCATCAATCAATACTTTAGGGCTATGTGTTAATTAGTTGGCTGAGGTTGGCCTCAAAACTGTAGCTTCTTATCTGGAAATGTTATGGCATCTTCTGGTTTTGGGTGACATCAGACGTTGGTACCTCTTCACGCTTGGCTGGTCACATGTTAGTACACCGTGAATCTGCTTCATTTTCCCTCTATTTGCGTATTTGATTCTCCCTTCGGCCTTGCCACCTGACTGGGCCTCCTTATCTCAACCTTCACGGGGCAAGCTGCTATGCTCTTAAGTTTCGATTCTTCGAAGTTGCCGCTCTCCTCCCTTCCTTGGGTTGACCTCAAATTCCCAGACATGAGCTGCTTTTTGCTAAGTTTCCATTCGGCTGTTTCTTCCAGCTTTGCTGGAGTATGAATCTTGGCCTGTTTGACCCCTACTATCCTGGGCTTAATTCTGCTTTTTGTAAAATGGAGTCGCACTTGTATAATATAATTTATTGAGATAGATATATATTTGGCGCTTGCCGCTCTATTCTTCTACTAAGCATAGCAAGCAGCACTGTTTTCTTAGCTTCTTGTGTTCCAAGCCTATTTACAGGTGTTAGCTAGTTGCATATTTTCAGCCTACTTAATGGTTACGTCTCTTTATATTTAAACATTGTTTCTTCTTCTAAGTCCATTACATCATTATTCCTTACATTTCGTCTTTGCGTGTCATCTTTTGATTGTCGTTTACGTTCATCTGTAAGTCTGTCTGGGCCCTTGTGTCATCACCATTCGCCTTCAATGAAGGCCCTTTGGGTCTCTTCGGGGACAGTTTGTAAGTAGTCTTCATTTCGTGTCAGCTTTTGGTACGGTTGTCGCAATGGGTACCGTGCTGACCATGGTTGTCTGGTTATTGTCACTTCAACAGGTATTGCTCTTCTGATGGTCACTGGGCAGAGCCCTAGTGCTGTTCTCTGTTGGTTTATTTGCTCCTCATAAGTCACATATCTCGGTGAGTATGTTCCTGGTATTTCAAAATGGGTGGCTGGAGTGCAGGCCATATCTGGGACCTCCTCTACACCTCCCCCAAATCTCCATTGCAAAATGTCCTGTATGTCGTAGCCAGATGGACCCAGGGCCACGTTAAACTTTTCAATAAGGCTCACTGACCATTGCAGCCTATTTCCCTGGATGTTTACGGAGAGGCTGGCTTTTGAAGGCTCAGAAGGAGCATGACATGGCCCCTGGCCACTGTGGGCTTCAGCAGCAGTTTGGGGACTCGAATGGTCAAGTTAGGGTTTGTGAAAATGAAGTCAATATAGCTATTATGGTGGCTATTAGACCATGTATATTCATTTCCACCCTCATTGGCCTTCAGGAGCAGTAACTCAAACTCTGCCAGGGCAGCCTGTTGTGGCCTGAATGGATGACAGGACGCAATAGGGTTTCTAACAGTCTTTATTGACTGAGAACAAGGGAGAATGTCTTAAGGTGGACTGGTGGCGCGGGGCGCTTACTCACTGTTGAACTGACCAGGTCCTGTGCTTCCCCAGTTACTTCACTGTGGAAGGATTGTGCTCACCGGTGGCACGCTGTAAACTCATAGGGCCCCCATGAAGCCTCCATTGGCTGTGGTGTTATGCCCTATGAGCTGTAGAGATGGTCCTGGAGATGATTCTCCTTTCTGTGAAATCAGAAGCAGCGCTCCTGTGCGACCGCTCTCGCTGGCAGGGCGCCAACTGTGAAGCGGGAACGTTTTCCCGCGGAGCGTGGGCTCGCGAGATCCCGTGCATCGAGATCTCGCGAGAACACGCTCCCGCGATCACGTGATGTCCCCACACACCTCCTCTGCTGGAAAAAGGAATGGGAGGTCACTCCATGATGAAGTCCGCATATTTCCCGGGCTTCCTTCTCTCTCTCTGGGGCCTGCCAGGATCCGGGTATGTAGCGGGATCGATGAAGTGTCCTTGTGAGGGTGCTGGCGAATCGGGATCTCTTTGCCCAGCTCCTTGCTGTGATCCCCTGGGTGTGGTTGGGAAAAGGGAGCTTGCGAGATCGTTGCGATGTTGCGGCTCTACGATGTCTCCACTCGGGAGATGATGGTTCTCGTATGGCTCTTGGCAGACCTGATCTCCTCCAGTGTCTCCAGGGGAGTGTACAGTATCATCTTTCCTGCGGTACATGGCTACCCTCTCTAGATTCCATCTCCTGCCATCGCTGGTGCGGATGTGGTTTGTCCCTCTCTCCATGACTTCTATGGGACTGCTGTATTTGGAACCTGTGATGGTGTCCTTGTGGGGAAGTCGTATCTTCACCAGATCCCCTTTGTTGACTTGTGTGTGTCGAGCGGCTCGGCGCAAGTCCCCCTGTGCTTTCATTGCTTCTTTGTTGCGCTGCATGCGGCACGTTACGTCAGCCATGTCGACGTCTTCGTCGGCCCTCACTTGCTGAAGCCATGGTGGTACCAGTGAGGATGCCGCCCTTCTCCCCCTCAGCAGATGGAACGGAGAAACACTTGTGACGGCATTGGGGGTGAGACGGTGAGCCGCTACGGCTTCTTTGACCGTCTTGTATGGGTCTAGGCCCGAGGCGTGGGCCAGTTGCAGCGCCCCTTTGATGAAACGGTTGGCCCGCTCGACTAGGCCATTTGCCTGTGGGTGGTATAGACTCGCTTTCCGCTGTTTGATGTTGTTAAGCTTGAGAAATTTCTCCATTTCCCTGGATACTAGTTGGACTCCGTTGTCCGTGACGAGTTCTTCGGGCAGGCCCTCCCGCTGAAATATGGCGGTGAGAGTTTCAATGACTGTTCCCGTAGTGATGTCCGGGGTGAAGTCAGCTTCCACCCATTTGGAAAAGTAGTCGACCAAAACTATCCCGTATCTGTGCTCAGGGGGCATGTTGTCCAGCGGCCCTATGAAATCCAGCCCCAATTTTCGCCACACCCCTTTGGGGACTTCGGTGGGCAGCATGGGGGCTTGCCTCACGGCTAGGCGCTTGTCGCTGTTGGAGCATTCGTGGCACCTGTCGACCATCTGCCGAACGTCCTGGTCCATACCTGGCCACCAGTATGCGTCGCGTATCCTTCTTCTGGTCATGTTGCACCCTAAGTGGCCCGAGTGTGCTCTGCACAGTATGACTTTACGGATTCCGCTGGGTGGGATGATTTGATCACCTCTGAGAATGAGACCGTTCATGGCGGTAATTTCCTCATTCACCTTCCAGTAGGGGCGAAGGCCTTCAGGGATCGCTCTCTCGTTGGGCCATCCATTTCGAACCCAGGTGCTTACGTGCCTTAGAGCGAGGTCCTGCTCGAACTCTTCTTGCCAGTGGCGCTCGCTCATTTCCATGTACTCGACGTTCCTCAGGTCGCCGATGGACGCAACGACACATTCGTCTTCCAGGAATGTGGTGCCGGGGGCGCTTTGGTTGAGGAGCCTGGACATGCAGTCCGCTTGTGCGTTTTTCCAGCCCGCAATGTGTTGTATCTCGTAGGTGTACTCTTGGAGCTTCGCGGCGATCCTGGCCAGTCTGGGGGTGGCCGTCCTGGTGCCGCCCGGGCTCAACATGTGGATTAGCGGCTTGTGATCGGTGATCAACTTGAATCTTGTCCCCCATACGTATGATCTGAAGTAATCGACGGCCCAAGCGCATGCCAACATCTCTTTCTCTACCGTAGAGTAATTCTTCTCGGATGAGGATAATGCCTTGGATGCAAACGCCACAATGTTCTCTGTGTCGCCCTTTTTCTGGGTCAAGGTGGCCCCTAGGCCGTATGCGCTGGCGTCAGTGGTGATGTAGGTGTCCCATTCAGGGTTGTATGGTTTAAGGCACGGCGCGTGTAGAATCCTATTCTTGATTTCGCCGAAGGCCTCATCTTGTTCTGGGCCCCAAGAGTACGCTGCCCCCTTCTTCAGAAGCTCCCTCATGGGAGACGTGGTCTCAGAGAACCTGGGGACGAATTTGGCATAGTACTCAGCTAGGCCTAAGAATGAGCGCAGTTCCTCTTTAGACATCGGCGCCGGCGCCTCAGTAATGGCCTCCATGAGGTTCCTTTTGGGGCTCACCCCATCACTCGAGATGCAGTACCCAAGATACTCTACTTTGTTCACCCCGAAGACACACTTTTCATGGCGTAGGCGAATGCCTTCCTCCTGAAGCCTGGTTAGGACTGACTTGAGCGCCTTGTCATGGGTCTCGCTGTCCTTGGCGTATACCAGAATGTCGTCTTGGAAGAATGAGACGTTGGTGAGGCCTTTCAATAGAGAGTTCATCATCCTCTGGAATGCGGATGCTGCGGACGATAACCCGAAAGGCATGCGGGTGTATTGGAAGGTGCCAAAAGGAGTGATGAACGCCGTCAGGGGGCGGGAGGACTTGTGTAGGGGGATCTGGTGATAGGCATCCCGCATGTCCAGCTTCGAGAAAATGGCCGCCTCTTTCATCATGAGGACAATCTCGTTGATGCTGGGGAGCGGAAAGCTATCCGTGATCACCTCCAAGTTCAGGCTTCTCAGGTCGATGCAGATCCTGAGGTCGTTGCTGGACTTCTTCTTAACTAGTACCACCGGACTCAGCCATTGCGAGGATTCCACGGTTTCGATGGTTCCTTCCTCGACCATCTTCCTCAGGTGAGCGTCCAAAGCTGGTCTTGCGGTGGCAGGCACCGCCCTTACTTTGTGCTTGACTGGGGTGGCGTTGGGTTTTAGTCGAATTTTGTGTACGAAGTTTCTCACTTTTCCCGGTCTCTCGGAGAACAGGTTTGGAAAGATCTCCTTATAGTTTTGCGCTGCTCCTGACGAGATCATGAGCACCTGTTCCGGAGTGCTGGGATCTAGTTTCATGCTGAGTTTGTGTTGGTCATCCCACCCCAGCACGGCAGGACCTTTGGGGGAAAAATACACCTTGGTGGTGGTAGACCTCCCCTTGAAATCGATGCGGGCCTTGACGTAGCCCAACAGGTCGACCGTTGCCCCTCCAAACACGGTGGGTTTTTGCCTGGTGGATCTAATCTCCACTCTTTCTTGTCCCATCATCTCCTTGTACGTGTCGATGGGCAGAATGGTGAGGTCGGATCCCGAATCAGCCATGACGCGCGTTTCCATTCCGTCCACTTTAATGGTGCAGTGGGGCTTTTCCCTCCTGGCATGGGGGGCATTGACCATGACAACCATGGGTCTGTCCAGCAGTTCATCCTCATCGGTGGAGGTGCAGTCACCGTCGACACGGGACACGGTTTTCTCCCGCCACATGCATGCTGGAGCCACGTGGCCAATGCGTCCGCACTTGGAGCATTCTTTATTCCTGGCGGGACAGTCGCGGTCGTTCGCCATGTGCTTGAGACTGGCGCATCTGTAGCATTTCAGTGCCTCCTTTTTCCTGGGACTTTTGTCCTTGGGGCCGTCGCGGGATTGCTTGTCTCTGCGACCTCTCCATTGTAGCGCCGCCATTTCGGGCACAGGCAGGTGACTTCCCGCCTCCTTGCGTCTGCTGGAGGTTTCTTCCTCCGCCCTGGCAATCTGGATGGCTTTGTCGAGGGTGACCTCCTTCTCCTGGATGAATTTGTCCTGCACTTTCCTAGAGTTGGTGTGGACGACGAGCATGTCGCAGATGACCTGTTCTGCATTTTCTCCGAAGGCGCACAGAGAAGCGAGTTCCCTCATCCTGGTGATGTAGTCATCCACGGTTTCGCTCCCTTCCTGTTTGCGAGTGTAGAATCTCAACCTATGCAGTACAATATTCTCCTTATTGGTGAACCTCTTCATGATGCGACGCGTGGCTTCTTTGTACACATCGTCGTCATCGGCGTCTTCGTCGGCCGCCGGTATTTCTTTAAGGCCTGCAAAGATACGTTGACCTTCAACCCCTAGCGCATTCAACAGCATCGCCCTCTTCCTGATGGGGGCATATCGCGTGCCGCCCACCGCTTCCAAGTAGGTGGAAAAAAGGGGTTCCCATTGCATCCACGGAATCGCCGGAGTCCCTGGCAGGGGTAGAAACGCAGGGGGTGGCGTGGCGCCTTGCATGGTGGGTCCGTGG
This sequence comes from Ambystoma mexicanum, assembly GCF_040938575.1. Taxonomy (NCBI): domain Eukaryota; kingdom Metazoa; phylum Chordata; class Amphibia; order Caudata; family Ambystomatidae; genus Ambystoma; species Ambystoma mexicanum. The sequence continues at coordinate 45,622,475 of NC_090922.1, forward strand.
GACTTCAGGTATCCTCGTCGCCAGTTATGTTGTGGCCTGAATGGATGACAGGACGCAATAGGGTTTCTAACAGTCTTTATTGACTGAGAACAAGGGAGAATGTCTTAAGGTGGACTGGTGGCGCGGGGCGCTTACTCACTGTTGAACTGACCAGGTCCTGTGCTTCCCCAGTTACTTCACTGTGGAAGGATTGTGCTCACCGGTGGCACGCTGTAAACTCATAGGGCCCCCATGAAGCCTCCATTGGCTGTGGTGTTATGCCCTATGAGCTGTAGAGATGGTCCTGGAGATGATTCTCCTTTCTGTGAAATCAGAAGCAGCGCTCCTGTGCGACCGCTCTCGCTGGCAGGGCGCCAACTGTGAAGCGGGAACGTTTTCCCGCGGAGCGTGGGCTCGCGAGATCCCGTGCATCGAGATCTCGCGAGAACACGCTCCCGCGATCACGTGATGTCCCCACACAGCCCTTCATGGTGCCCCCCCTCGTATCTAGTATCCCCCAGAACCCCTCCGCAAGTGTATCCATCCTGAGATCTATGCTGAAGTCCCCTGTCAGTATTATTGAACCCCTGGAGAATTGTAATCTCCAACAACAGAGGGTCTCAACCACAACCTCAATCAAAGCATTTGTCATTTCCCCACCAGGAAGATCGTATAATGTGGCTACCAGAACCTCCTGGCCTGGCCAGAGGTTCTTAACACAGACAGCCAAAATGTTTCCATGCTGTCTACTGGGTATGTATTCAGAGGGATCAGAATTTGCTTTTACCCCTATCCATAGACCTCCCACCGGGCAGGCCCTTTGTGGTGATATTGACAAATGGAAAAAAGTGAGTAGCCATATACGTTGAATGGAGAACATAACCAACTTTCTTGCAAACAAAAACATTCATCACTCCTTAGAGCTACCAGGGGAGTAGAGTTTTTTTTAAATGGAATTATGAGTTCCCCTAGAGTTCCAGGACAACAAGCTAAAATGATTTGCCCTCTCCTGGGTAGGTTGTCAATTCGATTGGAAGCCCACTTGAATCCATTGCCCCTGTTGCCTCATATGGGCCAAACAACTGGCCGGGTGAATTGCCCTCTGCAGGGGTAGTGGGCCCTGAGAGTTAAACCTTTGTTGCAGGTTTGCCTTGCTGGATGGAATACCCCAATATCAAATCCCAGGTGGTGCAGAGCTTCAACATTTTTAGAAATACGCTCTACCACCAGCAGGGAAATGAAGGTTACCAAGGACCAATTGTTGACATTCTCCACAGATCGCAATTCCAATTTGAGAATATCCCTAGATGAAATAGTCCGTAGGTCTGGGATCAGATGCAGAAGCTCTAAGAGCCATGCATGATTCAAAAAAGGGCTGTTGGCCGTGGGTTTTAACACAAATGAAATATGAAGCAGGTCCTTAAACGCCTCCTCGTCCAGCCCTTTAACCTTCTTAGTCAGGTTTTTGGGCCTCAGAGTCTCCACTTTGCCCAGCCACGTATCTTGCGTGGCTGTATGTTGGGTCAACAACATGTCCATTCTCCCCCTTCTAGGTTCTTCAAGTTGGGTGCATAGAGGGACACAGATCTGGTTCCATGGAACCTCTGCAGTGACTCTCTTACAGGCACACATAACCGTTTGTGAATGTTGGAGGTGGTCAACCATGCTGGGATTAAAAGCCATGGCAACAGGATGGAATAGAAACAAAGGGACCTTATTTGAGTGACCCAATGGTTGCCGGTGCAGCAGAGGCGGCTGTTTACTTTGGTGTATGGAGCGAAAAGGGACCGTATTGCTGGCTGTAAATGGTCCAGTCGTCACTGGTTTAGTAGGTATTTCCTTCTCTCTTGTGGGCTGAGCCAGCCATCCGTCCATCGGACCCCGTTGGGTCACCCTCCTCACCTCCCCGCCCCCCATTTCCTTTGAAACAGTTCTTCCCCCCTCTTGTCGCGCTTGTGTCTGAGAAGAACCCTTCAGGAGCATCTTATTCTTGCAAGCATTACTTTGGGACTGCTGCTGGGGCCGGGTCCTTTTCTTGCACAGTTTGAATTTGCGCTTGGCAGATGGGGAGGCAATGGAGGGATGATTAAGCATTGAAAGTTCAGCACAAATTGCCTCCAACGCACCACTTTGCGAGTCAGCCACTACATAAGCTGTTTCTTCTGATGGAATTCCCCCACAAGGCGAGGACATAGCCCTTGGTTGATTTGGCACCAAGATCTCCGATCTTGGGTCCCCCTGCACTAACAAAATTGGGGCAAAAGTCAATTTAGTGTTTTGTGATGGAGCACTCTGGACTCTAATCACCCCCTTTTTGACTACCCCAGGAATCCCTGGTGGGCCAATTGTGCTTATCAACTGAGTCAACACCTCCAGAACTTTTACCAAGCCCTGCTTTAAGTGGTGCAGTTCTTTTGCCATGTTTGCACATAGTTGCAATAGGGCTTTGACCTTGGCTTCCAAAACTGCAGATGATGTTTGTCTGTGTATACTTAGGTTATGTAGGTCGCCGGGACATGGGTCATTTGAAATCACTGAGTCCTCCTCATCATCACTTTCCCTTGTACTAGACTCTGTACTGGTTATGAATTTTTCTAGATCGGGGTCGGGGTGTTGCTAGGTCTGTAAAAGATGAGGGGCTAAACTAATGTTGGGACTGGCGGGGGCAAGCTATAGCCTTTTGGTTGTAGCTCCTGAGCTTCTATCAGGGGCTACAACCCAAAGACCCGGGGCTATAGCCCCCTCAGCCCCCCCTAGCTCAGATACCCTGAAACAATTTCAACAGGGACCCATTGTTATCAATTGAGATGTTACCATTGATAGCTTTATCCTCTCTGTTGTTAGAAGGCTTGGCCAACAGAGACATGCTTGAGTGGGTCCGTAGGGGGGAGGTACAGTTCCAAAGAAGGATTTTATTTTTGTTTGTGCAAGGTCTGCCTTCTGTGCTTCGAATTTGGGTGCTTTCTTATTACGTGGTCCGGCTATTGCTAATTTGAGGACTATGGGCTCCCTTAAAGCGTGCCCTAGTGTCACTGCAGAGCGTGACCCATTGGTCCTTATTGGCCCTCATTTGAAAGCACTATCGATGCTGCACACTGTTTGGGACGCACGTTTGCAGAATGAGGTCACCGTGGGGGCTAGAGTAACTGTTCAGATGTACTTCCAGCACCAGTGAAAGAAAAGAAAGAGAAGGAAAAAGTAGGAAGAAAACACAGAGAAGAAAGAGCAGGAACAGGAAACAAAGTGAAGGCACAGAAAGCGATGGAAAGTACCCCCACGGGTAGACTGCCATACACCACCCTGGCAGACTTGTTACATTGTACAAAACACAGCCTCCAAATATGATTGTAGATAAGAGCCGCTTCTCAGGCTCTTGTCAGGCCACAAACAGTCATAAGGGAGAAACAGACTTTTCAGGACCGCAATCAAGATTTTGAATGCTTACCGCCAAATATTTTAAAAGCTGGTCATCTTGTTCCCGGTCCCACGGAACCACGGACCACAGAGTACTTTGCTCCACTTCCTCACGCGCCGGAAGTGAGGTTATGAACAGTTGTCGGTCCATCCTTGCTGCTCCGTTCAGCCGCATTGAAAATTAAACGGACAGTGATCCCAATGCATATGCCGCCAACAACGGCAAAAACCAGTAGAGTCAGCCGCAAAGTGCTCCAACAGATCAGAGCCACGGTCTGCCACAGACCACGTCGCTCCACTTCCGTGATGTTAATAGGCTTTTTATACTGCACAGAAATAACCACTGAACTAATTTTAGAGCATTGTGGCGTGTATTGCATTTTGTGCACCACCCAGGGATATCCAGGCCTCAGTTTGTGGGAGGAAGAAAATGAATTAGGGCAACATAAGAGGATAATTAGCGGGAAATCCTTGCTACAAGTGAGGAATGATTTGTGATCGATGGGTGGATGTCAGTCCTGTTGGGTGGACCATGGGTTCTGCAACAGGGTCGAGGGGGATGTGTCCTAAAGTGTAGTGATAATATTGCGTTGTGGAGGAGCCAGAGCCCTGAGGCCCAAGGACTACCCAGCCCCTTCAAAGAACACAAATAACGAACTTTTCCTAGCCAAACTCAATCCTGTCAGATGGCTGCTCAATTTAAACCTGGAAAAAGAACTCAAGTAGGGCTGAGACAGAAGCATCTTTATAACCAAAGTATGAATCAAGCAGAAACAATTGTGACCGCAGTGAATTGCAAGAAGGTTGTCAAATGTCCATCGCTGTCTTCAAATATACCATTGCCGAGTCGAAGCAGCTGTTACTCTGTAGGAAATGTTCTAGTCATGAATCAGGCCCATGTTGCGCGTGCAGCTCACCACACAAGCCACCAGAGGAACCCCAGGGGTCTTGGATGAGCTGCATTTGTAGTTTTTCTAAAACAGAACTGGGAAAAGCTGGTGACCAAGCAGGGAAGGATGCACACAAGAAACAGGGAAATAGCCAGGCTGAGCAGGCCTGGATGTCCACAGATTTGGTTGCTGGCAGACTATGCATAAAACACCTGCTATTCTACCCCTTGAATAATGCATAACTTATGGTGAAACTACTGGAACAGATGTTCACATAATTAAGACCATATCCTGGACAGCAATACCATGTGTGGTGAAAACTGAAATGGCAATAATAGTTATCAGAGGTTTCCAGAAAACAGACCTAATGTTCGGAAATGAATATAATGGGAAATGACTTTGAGCTGGGCCTCCTGACATGTTATACCCTTCCTCCTCACTAAAGGCCCAGTCATCCGCCTAGGGAGGCCGCGGTGCCTGTGGACCTGTGAATGCAATCCTTATAGCTAGTTTGGATGGTCACAAGTGAGAATGAAAGACATGCTATGCCTGCAGGCATAGCAGGTGCCGTACACTAAGTGCCGGGATGGCCGCAGCCTGCAACGATTCCTTATGGGAATTCAGGATGATCACAGACGCCCTTAGCATCTCTTCACCATCCTCGCTCACCTTAGATTAATTGATGTAAGCCCGTATGAAGCCATGGCCCACCATGCTGTTGAATCGTGGAATCTCTGACCTTGTCTTTTGTAAGGAGCTGTGACCTTGCTTTGCCGGGGGTTGTCTGTTTCGATTTCTGTGGATTTAGGAGGACGGGCAGCAGGTGTCCCCCACAGGAATTGGAAAGGCAGAGTAAATCTCCCTGCAATGCAGGCACAGTGCGTCTTCGTCCTCCCTTGGCAGTGGCAACAGTTTAATTATAAATAATACAAAGGGGGTCATTACGACCCTGGCGTTAAGGGTTTAAAGGCGCGGTAAAAGGTGTCGGCGCCGTTAAACCCTTAACGCCTGATTACGAGGTCCCTTTGCGGGACCCGACCTTAACGGCTGGTTTTACCAGCCGTTAAAGTAGGGTGCCACAAAGGGACATCGGTGCTAATTAAGTGCCTTCCCCAGTCCCATTGAGCCCTGTGGGGCAAAAATGGGAATGGGGAAGGGCCAATGTTCAATGGGGAATTACCGCCCGCCAACCTTGGAATGGGGTGGTACTCCCCCATTTCACCATGGCGGACTTGGTACAACACCGGCACCAACCATGGTGCTAATAGCACCATGGTTTAGCGCCGGGGTTGTAATGAGGGCCAAAGAGTTTTGCCAATGGAGCCATAACCGAAACTCTTACAAAGGGGTACTCAAAAGTGTGTGTGGGGGGGACAAGGGGGGTTCAAGCTGTCCAACAAGCCCCCAGCCAAAACAAACACATCCAGAGACTTTTTGCAACTGTAGAAATACATATAAAAAACAAAGATTTTGTCTAGAGTGTCCCAAGAAATTATAGCGTTTCCTTCGCCCACTGCTCGTGGCCTATTCTTTTTAGTTTGGGCTGAAAGTTGGCGAAGCCAATTTGGCCAAAATGTAAGTCTGTGGTTTCCGTGTTTTGTTTTAGGGTTGCACATTCGGGCTAGAATATGCGGCTTGGGCTATTTTGAGCCACATTCCCTAAATACTGCGTGACAAGGGTAAAGGCACGCGGGGGAGATGTAGGAAAGGCACATTGGCCCTTAAAGAAAGCAGGCTGCCCTGCAGCCTCAAGGCTCCAGGGACGGACACCTGCTAGTTTAGGGCTGCCTTGCTGCATGGAATCCTTACCACTACTTGACTTGTAACGTAGCCCTTTCACCAATGGGTGTGCAAGCTTTCTCTTTCTGGGGCAGTGCTTCTCAGCAGAAAGTTGAGTTGCAAGAAAAAAAGAGAGAGAGAGAGAGAGAGAAAGAGAGTGTGTGTCAGTTTTGCATTGGGAATACTGGCAAATTTTGTGGCACAATCACGAAAATGTTGTAAAATGCTCCTTTGTGCTGTTAGTGACCTAGCATCTGTCAGATGTTTTCATGTGTTAACCTAACGAAACAGTTGCACATTGTATGTTTTTATCCCGTTCGTTTTCAGACATTGTGCTGTAAAATGCACCATTTTAACCCAATAGTTCAAAAATGTTCTCAGGAGTGCCCTTAACCATGCTTAAATCATTTATGGTTCCCTCGCTAAGCTTGGTCGCTCACACCAGATCTGGTTAACATTATTGCTCCAGTATTATAATATTGGTAAATAATCCCAGGGCCAATCCCTTTACTAGGGAAACCTTTCTCTACCGTCTGGGACCAACAGTATACACCTGGATAAAGAAGAGAAAAGAAAACATTCAAAGCAAAAATACAGGTGACCAATTCTTCTAAACGGCTAAATCCTGAACAAATGCATCTAATAGCATACTCATAAAACGAACATTTGATTTTATTCCAAATTCATTATGATTTAAAATACAATACAAAAGTATAAAACAGAATAACACCCACAAAAATCACAAAACACACAATACATGGCACAAATGCCGACAGAAAAATGTGAAAACACTCGGCTTCTATCTCAATGCCAATATTAACCTCATCAAACAAGTCAACTGAACTGCTTCAGCCACCGCCTATACAGATAAACTAATTAGAGCCTGTAGAACATTTCTTTCCTCTAACAGTTGCCTCACGCTAGCGAGAGCTCTTATACAATCTAAGTTACACTACTGCAATAGCCTCTACTTAGGTGCTAACCAAGCGATAATAAGTAAACTCCAAGTCCTCCAAAATAATGTGTTACGGGCAGCGCTAAACATTCCCAGGCCTGAGCACATCTCTGCCACTAGAACTACATGTAAATGGCTTACTATCCAACATAAAATTGGTCTCAAAACCCTCTGCCTTACTAATAAAGCTCTCAACCATCTAGCCCCCCTACCTTACAGATAAATTCACCATGAAATCTTCCATCAGAACCAGAAAATCGTCCAATACCTTATGTCTTACAGTACCCAGATTTACCTCTAAAAGAGCCAGAGGCTCGAGCTTCATTGTCCTCGCCTCCCAACTCTGGAACTCCCTGCCACTGAATATTAAGTCCTCCAAATCCTTCCAGTCGTTCAGAAAACTTGCCATTGGGTGGCTTCTCACAAAAAGTCAACCGTTAAGTTAGACTTAGCTATAAATTGTACATACTGCTTGGGTCTCATTTTGTCTTGATTTGGTTGCTATTACCTCTACTGTCTGTATATTATGTAGATATCTGCTGCCCTACTATTACTGTTTTTACCATGTACTGTGCCTTGTAACTTGTACTAAGCGCTCTTTTCCTCCCGGGTCTGGAGTGCTATAGAAATAAAATAAACAAACAAACAAACATACAAAAGATAACAAATTGTCTTCACCCACAATTGGACAAAAAAACAATCTTGAGGGGGGCGCTGTTGCGCACAAGGAAAATGGCTGCTTGATTTTGGCGCTCCTGCTCCACTGTAATATCCTGTGCTGATCCATCTGTTCCGAGGCTATTTGGGAAGCCGGAAAGCTGTGCTATCGACTGCCAGGAAATCCGACCACAACCTGAGCAAATTCTGTCTTCCTACTACCCAGGATCGCCGAGATATGCCCGAGTGAAGATCCTCTGGCACTCAACACTGTGACGGCCCGACGCGCGGAACCAGGCGGATTCCCCCGACTGCCGTGGATGCAGATGGGCTGTGGGCCGCAGAAGGGAGGAGCCTGCAGTGGCGGTTCGCGCCTGGCCCAGTCATGCAGCTCCTATCCTTGACACGCTGTGAGAGCTGGGTGCCTGGTTCCTGCCTGGGGTACCCTTGCTGGATCGGGCCACCCAACCGAGGACTGCAGTGATCGCCCGTCGCCCTCCTCAGACGCTGCGTTCTGCAAAGAGCCTGCAGTTTCCCTGGCTGACCCGGCGGGCGCTTCGGCTTGCCGACGGCGGGACGGTGAATACGCGGAGCACCAAGTAAGGCACTGTCGGCCGTGTGTTGAACTCCTGTCCATACCGAGGTGCGACCTGGCGACCTGAGTGCTCCTGCTGTCTGGCAGCTGCGGTGGCGACTTATACTGACACACGCGAGGACTGAAACAAATAAATCTGCGTGCCTGTTAGCGCGGAATCGTTGTTGAAGACACACCAACACCCAAGTTCCCACGATCCATCCAGCATTGCTAAACTATGAACAATACAACACCCTGATCCTAGGCATACTATAAAACCTAGAACCAACTGTGTTGTGGGGTCCTGACCCCCGTAGTGCACATACATTTCTCGGCTGGCCTAAAGTGCACTATAAGTAGGAAATCACCTCTGCTTGTGCACTGTGAGGAGACCATAATAGCGCCCGACGTATACTACACCGCCTCCTTTTAAACGTCTGAAGACACGCAGACACAGCCCTTGGCATCCAAAAGGAGTGTTAAGGATACGAGATAACACAACTGCATCACTACATATGTAGAAGGACGCAATCCACTCATAGCCGATACGCTCTGGAGACTTAAGGCTTGGTTTAGATCACGGGCATATTTATATCCCCAGCCATTGCATGCCGATTGAGACACAGGTTGAGGGGTGAACATCTACAGAAATCATCTCCCTAAACACCAATAGAAGTGCAAGTGGCATAGACTCGCCGTCCTGCGCCGACATGGGGGAACCAAATAAAGTAGGCAAAACGTCAAAAACCCCAAGCAGCAAAATGAAAGGGCCAATGGATACCTATACCAGTAGACAAAATCAAACCGTGGCAGTGGAGATACATCCGGAGACTAATACAACTGGTGAGCCTGAAGGAATGGAGCGAGAAGATAAACTGGCAACACTAATGCAAAATGGGTTCCTGGCAGTAAACATGAAGCTAGATGAGATAGTGGCCACCATAGGCTCCATGAGGGCCAGAATAGATAAAGAAAGCGCACGAGTCACAGAAACTGAAAATAGGATAAGTGCGAATGAAGACACTATTGCTCATCACAGTCGGGACCTCACCCATATCAAAGACACAATAAGCAAACTGCAAAATAAATGGGAGGATCTTGAATTCAGATCAAGGAGGAACAATGTTCGAATGGTCGGAGTGGCCGAATCCTTTGGGAAAGGTCAAATGGAGAAACAAATGGAAGAACTGTTCAGATCCTTGTTCGGGTCGGAGGCATTCTCCGAACACTTCCTAGTGGAGAGAGCATACCGCACCCTGGTAATTGGGAACGTAATTATCGTACGTTCCCAAGCCAGGTGCACCACCACGTACGATAATTGCACGTCTCCTCAACTTTAGAGACAGGGACACATTCCTCCGCCTGGCAAGGGAGGCTGGAACGCTACAGTATGAAGGGAACCGCATACATATATATCCAGACTTTTCTGCCGCGGTTCAGGCAAGCAGGCGCTCATATGAACAAGTCAAGAAGCTTTTAAAAGCACACCAGATTACATATGCCTTGATGTTCCCAGCCAAGATGAGGATTCAACACGCAGGAAGAGCACACTTTTTTGAAAATCCGACTGAAGCATTGACCTACATAGAGTCCTCTATACCCCTTCCTCCCGGGGCGGGCAGACCGGCGCAAAACAACAGACCTCATCCTGCAGATTAATGGCACATGCTAAATACAAATATATCTGTGCTATCAGATGCCTTTTTGGTTTGGTGCGAGAGTGACTAATGCTGAGGACGGCCCCATGATCCATGATAGGTGGGGCGCTGGGATCCATAATTGACGGTCATGTGGAGCAACATGACTACCGCTGGAATATTCCACAAGTTGAAAAGGGAACATCGTCAAGTTGGGGGTGATGATGAGGGAGGGGGTTGGTTAGAGGGTGTGTAATAAGCTGTTGTTGTTATACAGACTTATGGTTTGGAACGAGAAATGGGCCCCATCTTGCGGTGCCCAGTCCTGAGGTGAGGATGAAGGTAACAGGACGTGTGTTAAAGGTTAAACAAGTGGCTGCACGTATGCTAGCACTGTCCACGTTATATGACCAATATACTACTGAGATACATGATGTCATTGAAACATTTCTCTATGATACATTGGTGACGGACTGAGGGTGAAACTGTTGTCATGGAATGTAAGGGGACTAAATAATCGGTTAAAAACTAAGAAGGTGGGGAACTACATAGCCAGACATGGTGTCCAGATTGCTATGTTACAATGAACACATGCTATGGATACTAATAATGAATATATACTGCCCAAATGGGGCAAGTCGAGGTTTTACACTAATTATTCATCCCAGTCCAAAGGGGTCATTACACTTATACACCCAAATCTGGGATTCAACCTGGAGGGCCAAAAAATTGACCCCCTTGGCAGATATGTTCTGGTGTGGGGTGAGATCACGGGCCAGCGAATACTACTGGTTAACACGTATGGTCCTAATGTTGATGACCCCGCCTTTTATACGAATATCTACCAGTTAATTGCTTCAATTAATGTGACTACTGTAGTGTGGGGAGGAGATTTCAATGTTGCCCTTGACCCCAACCTAGATAGATCTAGTACTGTCATCAGGTCGCCCAGTAGAACTATTCTTACTCTGAAACACATTCTACCTCAGCTTTCACTTGCAGACGCCTGGCGGGTGCTTCACCCGAACAGAAGGGGATACACATATTACTCTTCGGTTCATGACTCTGAATCTAGAATCAACTATTGGTTTGTCTCCCCTGCTGTGATCACGGCAGTGAAGACATGCAAAATACTATCCCGCACACTGTCTGATCATTCCCCTGTGGTGATTGTGGTTGATTTTCATGGTTGCCCCAAACCTGTTAGAAGATGGAGAATGCCGGGAGGGATAATGGGCGATCCTGGGGTTGTGGAGGAGCTGCATACGGAAATTGCGGAGTTATTCAGCAACATCATGGGATCGGTTGACAGATACTCCACTCTGGGAGTCCTTTAAGGTTTGGATTAGGGGAACCCTAATTCTGTGGGTCTTTTGAAAGGGGTCCGAGCTGAATTAACCAAAACTGAAAACAGGCTAGAGGAGCTTGAGGAAGCCTACACTCACACACAAGATAAGATAATACTGGCTGAAATCCAGGCACATCTTCAAGACTTTGGCAAGCTAGCCGCAAGAGAAGTTCAATATATGTCGGCCCGGTCCGCGCCCGCAGATATGGCAATGGGAACAAAGCTGGGAGGACACTGTCCAATTTATTAAAAATAGACAGGCAACCCAACCAGATTGCTAGCATACAAACACCACGGGGAGAGGTTCTTCTCGGTGAACAGGAGATTAATAGTGAATTCGCTAAATTCTACCAACAATTATATAGTAACAGGGATACAAAGGCAAACACGAGATTAAAGCATACTTCGAAGCACTAGCGATGCCAAGACTCTCGGAGGAGACCCAACTGGCAATGGAGCAGCCTGTCACTGCCGAGGAAATCGCTGAAGCGATTAAAGCATTGGCATCCGGTAAGGCTCCAGGGTCCGATGGATTGGACGCGGAATTCTACAAGGCGTTCCATGAGGAACTAGTTCCAGTAATGTTACAGGTGTGGGAGGAAGCCCTCCAGAGCAACATACTACCTCCATCAATGAGAGAAGCGATAATAACTGTACTCCCTAAACCCCGTTGCCCGCCGCAGGAAATATCATTCTACAGGCCTCTTTCTCTTATAAACACGGATGCCAAAATATTTGCAAAAGTGCTGGCAGATCGGCTCTTGCCAGCAGTCCCGACACTTGTCCACCCCGACCAAAACGGGTTTATCCCCGCTAGATCCACAGCCCTCAATCTCCGTAGACTTTTTGCTATCATGGCACAGATAGACCCGGGGTGGAATGCAGTGGCCATATGCCTGGATGCCGAAAAGGCCTTTGATTCGGTGTTATGGACTTACTTGTTGGCGGTATTGGAGGCATTTGGGATGGGCCTGAACTTTATTAGGTATGTGAAATTGTTATACACTGAACCGGGGGCACGGGTGTTGACCAACCAATCCATCTCTGAATTATTCCTACTGGGGAGGGGTACCAGGCATCGATGCCCATTCTCGCCTATATTATTTGCATTGACGATAGAGCCAATGGCAATTGCGATTAGGCTTCGACACTCAGATAAAGGGATAAAATTGAAAGGCACTATCCAACTAATCTCCCTATATGCAGATGATACGCTTTTATATGTTCGTGAGCCAGATAACAATATCGCACCCATTATGGCGGGGATTCGGGAATTTACTGTCTACTCCGGATACTCTGTAAATAATGCCAAATCAGAGATATTCCCACTTACACCAGCAACCAAGTGGACTTAAATGGTCTGAGCAAAACATTTGCTACCTGGGGATACTTGTTTCTAGAGATAGACATACGCCATACATAGATAATCATGAAAGCGCGCTGCATACCTTAGACAGCAAATTACTGATGTGGGATCGCCTTCCGATCTCGCTACATGGCAGAGTCGCAGTTCTTAAAATGATAATGCTACCGAAACTGCTATATTTTTTTGTCAACATACCTATATGGCCGGGACGATCCTTCTTTAATAGACTTAGATCCATGGTGGTAACTTTTCTCTGGAATGGTAAGAGTCCAAGAATAGGATGGGAAAAAAGGACCGAACCATACTCTTCAGTTGGCATAGCGGCACCTGATTTTGAATTATACTACTATGCCACCCAAGCCCAATTTGCTAAATATTGGTATGATGAAACTGATGGTCCCCCACATGGGTGGATAGAAGAATTCATCACACACCCCACGAATATACAGTCTGTAGTTTTCGATACACATTATAAAGACACATGTGAGTATAAACCGGTGAGCTGTACGGTTGGAGCGTGGAGGGCTATATTTAAAAGACAGGGAGTGGAAACCTCCTATAACCCAGAGGTCCCCCTCTGGAACTACCCGGGTATACCACCTAGACATGATAGCAGCCTACAGTAGGCTTGGGATCCCAATCAAAAAATGAAAATAGGTGACATGTTCATTAACGAGAAATTTGCGACCTTGCAGGATGTGCTGGGGGCATTGGGCGGGTGACCACTTAAGACACTCCAGTACTATTGCATGACATCAGCATTTCAGAAACACTGGCCACTCTTCCCAGATGAGCCCCCTACACATCCATGTACACAGCTGGTAACGACCAGAGACACCCTGGGGATTTCCAGATTTCCAGACTATATGCTGCGGTCCAAACACACTCCCCCACGGTGAACCAGGTTAAAGACATATGAGAGAGAGATCTACAGACCTCCATCGATGATAGAACCTGGGACAGATATTTTCACTTACCAAAAAGGTATCCTTGAATGCTGGCCTGCGCCTAATCCAGTTTAAAATTTTGAACAAGATACACTACACTCCAGCCAAAATAGCCAAATTGACTCCGAATGGGTCCGGAGAATGTCCTAAATGCAGAGCACCTCAGGCGGGTGCACTCCACATGTATTAGGAATGCCCGATGGTGGCAGACTTTTGGAGGGAGGTGGTGGATATGCTGGAAGACATCACACAGATCCCCCCTACACTAACCCCACATAAATACCTGTTTGGAGACGTAGGCATGTGCTCCGAGAAAGTCAGGAGACTATTCAACGTTTTATGTGCAGTGGCCAAAAAGTTCATTTTACAGCATTGGAAAAGTAGCACACCACCCAGCATGAAACATTTCCTTCAGGAACTGACATATGTAAATGAAACAGAGGAGCAGTTCGTCCTTACCCGTCCATCTGCAAGAAGGCCTAAAGACATATGGGGCCCCTTCAGAATGTACTTATGTGACATGATTTCAGATGATGACGAAACTATGTAATCTTTAACACCTAAATGAGATGTATACCATAATTTTATTTTTCTTTTGTTGTTGTTACACTGTGAGAGAGATGTGATGGTGCTGTGTATCTTTGTGATCACTAATAAAAAAGAGTTAAAAAAAAACATTCTTGAATGGCCCAACTTGTGTACAACAGTAATCAGCCCAACATGTATCTGCTCCTAACAGACAAATACTAGGACATTCATCAGGGGCTATCCACTGCACACCTGCAAGATTTTTTGAAGGGTGGGTATGCTGATCTCCACAGCGCTAAAACCAAGTCACAGGATTCCTAATGCTAAACAAAAAATCAAACAAAGAGAACGTCACCAATTATCAAATCACCATGTTAATTAATCTAAACAGACCAAAATACAACCACCATTGGAATTAAATCTGGTTGATGCTTGTTAAAGAAACAATTGATGAGGGGTACCTGCTCACTGCACATGGTTTCGCCCGATATGATGAAAATCAATTTCATTTCCTCCTTAGTAGAACTTCTGAAAATACTTCCAGGCCTCAAATTGCCAACAACAACACTGCAACATAGAACACACACCAGACAAAGGCTTTCACCACAGTGATCTTAACACACCCTTCCCAGTAACCACCTCACCAATACATTCTCAAACTTGCTAGGGCTGCAATGAAAAATAAAAAAAACATACCTGGCATCTGTATTACTCCAACGCCAACATCAAAGCGAATTAAAGACTCCTACTTTCATCTTCACAGGTTCACAGTCCAAAATACTCCTACAGGGGTGAAAAATCAAACATGGACCCCATGTCTCACAGTCAGTTCACTTAATGTTCCACATACCATCGTTCCCATCACCAACACAAGGTGCACTGGCCCAATAAATGTGGAGAAACAGACTGATAAATCATGCAGCGTACCCCAACAGGGACACCTTGAGAAACCACCTAGACACCCCACCTCTTGTGGAGTGCCGACGTTGCAAGAAACATACCACCAAGTCTATAAATACACAGCTCCAACAACATGTCTAGATACTGCATAGACCTTACGGTGTAACAACTCCACATGGCACAACAACACAAACCTTACCTTCATTAGTGTGACACAAGTCACAGAACAACACAGTACTGCTGACCGGTATTGGAAATCCAAACCGCGACACACTCCGTGTGATTCTATTTAAGCTAAATGCTTCCCCTCAACCAACACTAAGAAAGGACTACTCTGATGGCTGGGAGATGTGGCGAAGCAGACAACGCTGTGGGTCATGGCCCCTGTCATTGGTCTTTTTGCCTGTGGGCAGTGTGTTATGTGTAGGTACACTGTTAATGACCCATCTATCCTGCAGACCAATATCCACTTCAGTGTTTTTAAAGGCCAAACGAATTGTAATAGTGAAAATGTTGTATATATGATCACATGCCCGTGTGGGCTCCGATATATAGGAAGAACAAAGAGGAAATGCAAAACGAGACTCATAGAGCACCGCAACTGTAGTAAGAATAACATTATGCAGGCCTCATTGGTTAAACATTATATGGAGAAAAAGCATACCCACGATGATATCGTGTGGGTAATACTTTAAAAGATCAAGGGGTTAAATAGAGAAGACACCAACCAAAGATTGCTCTCCTTTGAGTAAAAAATGATTTTCAAAACCAATATTCATATAATTGGTCTCAATGAAGGGCTTGAGTGGCATAATGCCCATACCATATAGCATGAGATATGCAGCTGGGGTGATGAATGAGTCTGCACATGTGAAACGTGTGTGTTTAATCCTCTGTTTTGCTCAAGAGGGTATATCGAGTGCTTTGATGAGAGAAAAACTGGTGCGTGATTTTTTAACAGACTTCGTAAAATGTTGGGAGTCATCGAGTTTGATCTGCTGTATGAAAACATTTTCTTTTTGCATGACAGTACACTGCAGGGAACGGGAAAGACAGGTCGCCCTGAGTGTGGACAACAAATCCAACAAAAAGGAGCAATTGTACCCATGAGATGTAAACTGGTCCTATGTAAGTGTTGAGATACTTGTTTCTAGGACTGGCGTATAGGGGAGCATTAAAATGCAATATGAGTGCAAAATGCTAAATGTCTGTTTCATGACATATGTATCTATGCTTACGGTGAAAAATTGCAGTGTGTTGTGATCCTTTCCAAAGGAGAGTGTTGTACTGGCAGACTTTTAAATCTACTAGTGCATTTGTAAACAAACCATATCATGGTATCATAACGGTGTTGAAGGGATTGGTGCTTAAATCACACAAGATTCTGTATTTCTTTAACCAACGTATGTTTTAAACAAACTTATGTTACACCATGGCATCATAAGGGTGGTGAAAGCAGGTCCAATACGAGATTCTGTTTATTTTGCAGCCTGTTTTATTGAGGGCCTGGGTTGTGATATCTAGGGTGTTACCAATGTTACATTGGAAAGGTTGACAGTGTGGGTCTTGTTTATGACAATGGTCGCGTGGTCGACCGTGCACATTGGGATTCTAGCAATTGTTTCGTTCCGCGGATTAGGGGTGAAGGTGCTTGTTTTAAAGTAGAGTATTGGTGCGTTTAAGAACGCTTCTGCATTCAATAACGTGTTCAGGTTGTAAATCCAAGATGGCGCCCGGGCCTGGGAATCGTTTTGATTGCCCCCCTGCCATCGGAGCAGTCATTTCTTAGTGTTGGTTGAGGGGAAGCATGAAGCTTATATAGAATCACACAGAGCGTGGTGCTGTTTAGATTTCCAATACCAGTCGCCAGTACTATGTTGTTTCGTGACTTGTGTCACACTAATGAAAGTAAGGTTTGTGTTATTGTGCCACGCAGAGTTGTTACATCCGTAAGGTCTATGCGGTATCTAGACACGTTGTTGGAGCAGTGTATTTATAGACTTGGTGGCATGTTTCTGGTAACGTGGGCACTCCACAAGAGGTGGGGTGTCTAGGTGGTTTCTCAAGGTGTCCCTGTTGGGGTACGCGGCATGTTTTATCAGTCTGTTTCTCCACATTACTTGGGCCAGTGCACATTGTGTTGGTGATGGGAACGATGGTACATGGAACAGTATGTGAAGTGATTGTGAGACATTGGGCCTCATTACGATTTTGGCAGTAGCCATGCCGCTATTGGCGGCATGGCTGCCGCCAAAATCGGTCCGGGTCTGGGTTCCCAGAATGGGGAATTACCGGGCCATTCTGAGTTCGGAGGGCCCGGTAATTCCTCCCTCCAGGAACCCGAGCCCGGACCTTCCCCATTCCCATTTCAGCCCCCATAGGGCTGAATGGGAATGGGGGAGGGAGCAAACAACGGGCCGATTACGAGCGGCACGTTGTTTGCTCCCTCTTCGCCTCGCGGGACCCGGTAAGCACGCTTGGTTTTTGACCAGGCGTTACTTACCGGTCCCGCGAGGGGAGCTTGTAATGAGCCGGAGCGGGTTTAACGGGTCCGCCTCATTTAGCGGGTCCCGTTAACCCATTCTGCCTCACTTGTAATGAGACCCATTGGGTCCATGTTTGATTTTTCGCCCCTGTAGGAGTATTTTGGACTATGAACCTGTGCAGATGAAAGTAGGAATCTTGAATTTGCTTTGATGTTGGCATAGGAGTAATAGAGATGCCAGGTATGGTGGGATTTTTTTTAATTGCAGCCCTAGCAAGTTGGAGAATGTATTGGTGAGGTGGTTACTTTGAAGGGTATTTTAAGATTCCTGTAGTGAAAGCCTTTGTGTGGTGTGTTTTCTATGTTGCAGTGTTGGCGTTGGCAATGTGAGGCCTGGATGTACTTTTAGAAGTTCTACTAAGGAGGACTTGAAATTGATTTTCATCATATCGGGCAATACCATGCGCAGGGAGAAGGTACCCCTTATAAATAGTGTATTTTTTATTTTTGGAAAGCATCGACCAGTATTAATAACATTGGTGGTTGTATTTTGGTCTGGTTAGATTAATTAACATAGTCGTTCGATAATTGGTGATCTTTTCTTTATTCGATTGATTTTTTAGCATTAGGAATCCTGTGACTTAATTTTAGTGCTGTGGAGATCAACATACCAACCCTTCAAAACATCTTGCAAGTGTACAGTGGATAGCCCCTGATGAATGTCCTACTATTTGTGTATTAGGGACAGAAACATGTTGGGCTGATTACTGTTGTACACAAATTGGGCCATTCAAGATCTTGTTTTTTTTTGTCCAATTGTGGGTGAACACAAATTTGTAATGCGTCTGCATTTTTGCCATGTATTGTGTGTTTTGTGATTTTTGTGGGTTTTATTCTGTTTTATATTTTTGTATTCTATTTTAAAAATCATAATGAATTTGGAATAAAATCAGATGTTCTTTTTTTGAGTATGCTATTAAAGCAATTTGTTCATGATTTAGCAGTTTAGAATTAGTCGCCTATATTTTTGCTTTGAATGTTTTCTTTTCTCTTCATAACATTATTGTTCCTCCACTAAAAATGTTCCCCCGCCTCTACTAGCCTCGAATCCTTTAGCATTCCAGTGCCTCCGCAGGAGTCCCCTGTGCCACCTGGCACCAAAAGCTGCCTTTGCCACGCAGGTTCAACTGGATACATCTGAGGACAGGCTTCTGGTAGAATGGGCCACTGAAGAACAACCGTCCCTCTGCCCACAGTGTCAAGCCGTGGAAACAGGGGCAATGGGCTGATATTGAAAAACCTTCAGGCATCCTCATACATTCACTCATTGATGAATGGGTTTCTGAATTAGCATGTAATGAGAGGTACATTAGTGTGAAAATATCACACTTATGCATTCACCCATCCATACATCCTCACACTATGACATGACCTGTCCTTAACCTTTCTTTCATTCATCCCTCTAGCAACATACACTTACACATTCATCTATCCTCTGAATAATTAATTTGGATGTCTTCCCTCGCTCTCATCCATTCATCAATCCTCATATTCATTCATTGGCCCACCACTCTGTCTTCTTTCCCTGCACATATTCCACATCTGCCTGAATTGGCCTATGTTCATGAGCTCAAAAAATGTTTCACCAACCAAGAGCCAAACCTAATGGCTTTGTCAGTGAATGATTAATAAACCTCAAAAGGGGAGAATCTCAAAACAATGAAATAGGGAGAGGTAACAGAAAGGGCACCCCGCTTTGCAGAGCCTAACATACTGAGGTCAAAGTGAGCCAGAACTATCAGGAGCGGAGTTCCACTACTTTTATTTTTCACTGTTAATAGTTTCCATACTTTTACAACCATTTTTTTTAAGTTAAAGACTACCTCGCAATTGTACAATCTTCTAGCATTTACTTCTGAATCGAAATCTGTTTGACTGTATAATCAGCCTGGATGCATTTCATCTGGTTTCACCTGAGCAAGTGGGGATGGATGAGGTCCTGCTAACTCTAAGACGGACTCTCTCCTAACACCCCATTTCCCCCGGATTTCTCTAAAGCGTATCTGATGTTAAATGCTTATACATTATAATTGGCATGGGTCTAAGTCATTGGGGAGGAAGGCTATTTCAATATCAGGTGGCTATGTAAGATTTGCCCCTTCATGCCACTTCATATGAGTGCAGTTGTTGGAGCCTTAGTGACCAGACACGAGCAATTTCAGTGCACCCCTGGGGTGGGGGAGGATTTCAATTAACCTCAGTAGTATACTCCAGATGGCTCAAACTGATTGGTTTCTGCATTTAGGAAAGTGATTGTTTCCAAACTGCTTAATCTGCTGTGCCTTCCAGTAGGGTAGAGAAATCAGTTCACAAGTCTCTGCATCATCTTCAAATGCACCACACGATATATCCCGGGATGGAAGCTCCGGTCTACGGAGGATCGGTCACACATGCAACCACGAGGCTGCTCATGCCTGTCTTCAGAATAGCACCACACGCTATATCCCGGGATGGAAGCTCCGGTCTACGGAGGATCGATCACACATGCAGCCGCGAGGCTGCTCATGCCTGTCTTGAGAATAGCACCACACGATATATCCCGGGATGGAAGCTCCGGTCTATGGAGGATCGATCACACATGCAGCCGCGAGGCTGCTCATGCCTGTCTTGAGAAAAGCACCACACGATATATCCCGGGATGGAAGCTCCGGTCTACGGAGGATCGATCACACATGCAGCCGCAAGGCTGCTCATGCCTGTCTTGAGAATAGCACCACACAATATATCCCGGGATGGAAGCTCCAGTGTACGGAGGATCGATCACACATGCAACCGCGAGGCTGCTCATGCCTGTCATAAGAATAGCACCACACGATATATCCCGGCATGGAAGCTCCGGTCTACGGAGGATCGATCACACATGCAGCCGCGAGGCTGCTCATGCCTGTCTTGAGAATAGCAGCACACGATATATCCCGGGATGGAAGCTCCGGTCTACGGAGGATCGATCACACATGCAGCCCAAAGGCTGCTCATGCCTGTCTTGAGAATAGCACCACACGATATATCCCGGGATGGAAGCTCCGGTCTACGGAGGATCGAACACACATGCGGCCGCGAGGCTACTCATGCCTGTCTTGAGAATAGCACCACACAATATATCCCGGGATGGAAGCTCCAGTCTACGGAGGATCGATCACACATGCAGCCGCGAGGCTGCTCATGCCTGTCTTGAGAATAGCACCACACGATATATCCCGGGATGGAAGCTCCGGTGTACGGAGGATCGATCACACATGCAACCGCGAGGCTGCTCATGACTGTCATAAGAATAGCACCACACGATATATCCCGGCATGGAAGCTCCGGTCTACGGAGGATCGATCACACATGCAGCCGCGAGGCTGCTCATGCCTGTCTTGAGAATAGCACCACACGATATATCCCGGGAAGGAAGCTCCGGTCTAGGGAGAATCAATCACACATGCAGCCGCAAGGCTGCTCATGCCTGTCTTGAGAATAGCACCACACGATATATCCCGGGATGGAAGCTCCGGTCTACGGAGGATCGATTACACATGCGGCCGCGAGGCTGCTCATGCCTGTCTTGAGAATAGCACCACACGATATATCCCGGGATGGAAGCTCCGGTCTATGGAGGATCGATCACACATGCAGCCGCAAGGCTGCTCATGCCTGTCTTGAGAATAGCACCACACGATATATCCGGGGAGGGAAGCTCCGGTCTACGGAGGATCGATCACACATGCAGCCGCAAGGCTGCTCATGCCTGTCTTGAGAATAGCACCACATGATATATCCCGGGATGGAAGCTCCGGTCTACGGAGGATCGATTACACATGCGGCCGCGAGGCTGCTCATGCCTGTCTTGAGAATAGCACCACACGATATATCCCGGGATGGAAGCTCCGGTCTACGGAGGATCGATCACACATGCAGCCGCAAGGCTGCTCATGCCTGTCTTGAGAATAGCACCACACGATATATCCGGGGGGGGAAGCTCCGGTCTACAGAGGATCGATCACACACTTGCTAACAATGTAGCCTAAATGACCAAATTCATTTCAGGACTCTCTTTCGGCTCTCAACTGCCTTCGCCTGTATGTATTCCTGCTAACTGTAGATATTGTGCACAGCACATTGTAAACTATGTATAGCTCTATCGCGACTGTAGCTATTCCTGCACATTATAATGTATACTATGTATAACCTTATTGTATGTATATGTTGCGCCAACTTTCAATTTTTAATTGTAACCAGTACTGTATTACACTACCTTTGTCAAGATATGTGCCCGGTTGCCCTTGGGCCTGGCTGCGCTATATAAATACATAAAATACAAATACAAATACTAGTCATCCGTTGGTCTCTCTTTCAAACCCAGGTTAGAAGAGATTCATTCTTCATGACACCGCACATGTTTCTAGTTTCAGGTCCATGTACAAACAGCATCTG
Source organism: Ambystoma mexicanum (assembly GCF_040938575.1). NCBI lineage: Eukaryota > Metazoa > Chordata > Amphibia > Caudata > Ambystomatidae > Ambystoma > Ambystoma mexicanum. The sequence goes on from NC_090922.1 coordinate 45,644,410, forward strand.
CTGAGGCAGGGGTTACATATGGATTCTAGCAGCGCTAAGAGCAGTCAACAGAGGCAACATATAAATGTTGGAACTGATTCTCCAACTGAGTGAAAAAATTCAAACTAAACAGGGGGCCTCCTTATATTCCCCATTCCACACTGTCAACTCCTGGCCCTAATCCCTTGACATGTGAGGCACTAGGCCTCCGCCTACCCCACCTCAGATCTAGGTCAAAGTGTCACTACTTATTTTGATACACCTCTACCACCGCTAACCTGCCAGGCACGGATGGAGTGCCTATAATATGAACCATATGGCATAGCCCAGCTGAAGAAGCCCCAGGCGGGCTCAGTAGGTCTTGGACACACCCTAAACAGTGCTAGGCCTCCAGCATATCAGCCCATGCAACAAGGCCCTTCCTGAAAACCAAAGCACACAGAAGTCAAAATGGCTTCTGGCTACACCTATGAGGGTACTCCAGGGTGACACCTCCCCACATAGCATCAGCAATTCTAGGAAGAATAAAAAACAAAGGAAACATGAAAGGGAACGTAGATACTAGATACAGAACAGCCTTCAGGTCTCCAGCGCCATGTCTGCTTCACAGGAAGCAGGCAGCAAGCATTGGCAAAGCCAGCAGTTTGGGCTTCTGTTTATGCAATGGCATTTTGCCATAAGATTGCAATAACTGGCAAACGGTAGTAGAACCGGGGTATAGTAAAGCCCATGACTGAGCTCCATAAAGAAGTAAAGGATCAATCGTGCAAAAATGGCCCATTTGACTGATTTATGTGGGGATTTAAAAAAGGTGTCTATGATCTTACTAGAAAAAGGTGATCGCTGTGATAACCAGACACAGGCAGGTCCGTTGGGTCCTTCTATTCCCCCTCACGCTGAGGCTGTTTTTGTTGATACTCCCCTCTCGATATCCATGATGGAGGAGTTTCTGAGATTGGCTGCTTTGGCTGATAGTGACTTTCAAGTTGGGGCCCCAATTGAGGGTTCTCCAATAGATATCTCTTCTTTGGACTCGGATTTACCAGTCCCTCAGAGAAAGAAATCAAATGGGAAGTCCAAAAAAAAGAGAAAAAATAGGAAGTTAATAGCCAATGAAGCCATCACCCCCATAACCAAAAAGGGGAAAGGAAAGAAAAAACAGATTAATTCTGGAATTAATCAGCATCCACGAAAATCAAATGATGGCTCTGAAACCCTTGAAAAATCTCAAAAGGGTTTGGCTAAGACTCCTTGCTGGAAAAAGGGGAAGAAAATTCCCAAATCAAAAGCCCAAAAAGTACATCTTATGGATGAAACGATAGTGTCTGGAGGTAAATCTACTGTGGGAAGTCAAACTGACTATGTGGACCAACCAAAATAAATTGCACCGATCTTTCTAATGGCTAAACAAAAAAAGCTGCTGCCTAACCCTCTGCTTAAAATTGCTCCTATCTTCTTGAAAAAATCAGCGAGGGTGGTTGTAGATCATGGTGCCAAGGGGGCCACTTCTAGCTTTGAAAATCCATAAGCGAATACTGCTGCTGTAACGAAGCGTCCATCTGGTAGATTGGCTTCCCTTTTGTCTGATGGTGAACCACGGGCTGTAGGATTTGATGCTCCAGCTGGTTTAGAAATTTTGACGGAGAGTGGAAACTTCGATACAGCATCCCAGGTGCCTGATGAATTGTATAAACAGAACCTAGATTTGAGAGTTTTTCTATCAAGACTTGTTGCATCTTCACATTTTGACTCTCCGTTAAATCGTTCTGCAATTATAATGGAAATTAAGTCAATCCCAGCCTTGAAGTACTTTTCTTCAGACGATATTGAAGCAGTGAGCTTCCCATGTGACACTGATACTAATATAGCAGCAATAGAATTGAAATCAAGATTGGGTTTGAATTTAATTATGGGTAAGGCGGTGGCATGGGAGCAGAGAGGACTGAAGATCTCTAGGACTTGCCCGGTACTTACTCCCACCGACTCCCGCCAGATAGTCAATCAAGATCACTGTCGGGGGGCAATCAGTAAGGATATTTCCTCAATTATTACAACGAATATGTGGGACATGTTACCTGAAGTGATCTCGCAAGTCTTTCTTAAGATGGGGATGACCCATCCGAAGCTTTAGGGTCGACTGAGGTCAATGTCTTATCTTGGAACACTAGAGGCTACACATCCTTCTCTGAGGAGCCTAGGAGATCGGAAATTTTTAGAAATTTTGATCTAATTCTTTTTCAAGAAACTTGGCTAATTGGTCTAGTGGGTATTGATGGATACTCAATTTCTCAACAGTTGGATCTGGCTCCTGGGGTGGGCAGACCGATGGTGGGTTTGTTGGTAGCCTCTAGTAACGAGATGTTCAAATCCTCGATTAATGTTTCAAATAGCACCCAGGGGATCCTCATGGTGAGAGTATCTTTGAGAAACTCCAATGAATGTTCAAGTTGGATTGTGGCAAACCTGTATTGGAATCCGGGTATTTTTCCACTTTGTGAGTTTCTGTGTGCTCTCTCGGAGGGTTTACTTGATTGCTCTATCCGTTACCCAGTGGATGAAATTATTATTGCTGGAGACATTAACTCCCAATGTATTTCCACTGTGGCTCCCAGATCAGGCAATTGTAAGCAGAAGTCTATTAATGGCAAAATATGGTTAAAATTTATGCAGAAATGGAATCTATATATGTTGAATGGAAATATTAGGGGGGATATTCCTAATTCCCCCTCCTGGCATAGACGTTCCTCTTTCTCCACGATAGATTATTTCTTTGTCTCTAGAAATATCTTCGAAAATTGTAATAGTTTGATAGTTGGAGATGGGAACCCTGATGACCATGCTATGCTGAAGATGGCTCTGTCTTATGATTGCGCTCCAGTAACTCTTCGATATGATCATGAGCTACTTGTTAATAACTCAGGAAATGCCATTAGAAAATTTCAAAAAGGAGGTGAGTTATTAAATAGCGAGCTGTGTTTTAGGACGAGCCATTTATCTACTCAGTATCTCTCTGATTTCTGTATTCCTAGTGTTTTTTTGAATTTTTTGTCTGTACAGGCGTCGGTGGAGTTCCCCGCGCAGAAACCACACAAGCTGCATAAACATTCTTTTAATGTGCAAATTATAATTCGTAAAAAAGAATTGAGGTCTCAGATATCTATCCTAAAGAGATCAGGCCTATGCGAGAAGGCCTACGGGGAGGGTTTAGTAAAGCTGAAAAATAACTATAGGAATTGGCTTCATGCACATAATCATCTGGTAGTTCAACAGGATGCTGAGAGAATGCTTTACGCCCTGTATCTTAGGAATTCTCGAAATGTTTGGACTTTAGTGAATCTGAATGAGGTTACTCAACATCAGAAACAAGATTCTATTATTCAAGAGGGGGTCTGGATTGACCATTTCTCTAAGGTTTATGGTTCTGACGCCTCGATATGCTCGGTTGCGGATGCAATCCACAGTTGGTTTCTTGAGTTTAACGTTCTGGATATAGAATTGTTAATTAAAAAATCCTCAACTTCCAGAGCTTTTGGTCCGAATGGTTTAAGTAATTCGATCTTGAAATCGGATCCAGAAATGTGGGCAAAGATCCTTAAAGCCCTCTTTGACAATATTATTGTCCAGAGGAGAATCCCTGACTCTTGGACTCATTCAATATTTATTCCTATTTACAAGAAGGGTGACAGGCTACTGGCTTCTATCTATCGCCCCATTTCTCTCCTAGACGCCGATAGCAAAATCTGTTCGGGCATTGTTCTAGGCGAATTGGAATCTTGGGCGAAAACAAAGGGAATTATTCTGAAGCAGCAATCTGGCTTTAGAAAGGGTCTTTCTACCTCACTGAATGGGTTAGTCTTGAGTTGTCTTGCGGCAAAGTCTTTCACCAAGGGGGGCCCTGCTCTCTTTGGAGCCTGGATTGATTTATCCCAGGCATTTGATATGGTTGATAGAAATCTATTATGGGAAAAATTGGATGCCTGGGGTATTCCTGCTGGCTTACTTTCTAACCTAATAGAGCCGCATTCTAACAATTATATGCAGGTCAGACGGGGCAGGTCCGGTTTGCTCTCTGATCCAATCAGGATAACTAGAGGGGTACGCCAAGGTTGTTTATTAGCTCCCTTGCTTTTCATCCTTTTTATGGTGGATCTAGCGGCTTGGCTACAGAATATTGGGTTAATATCTCCTTCCATCGGTAATGTAAAAATCAATTGGCTAGAATACGCCGATGATATAGTAGTCTTGGACTACTCACAAGTGGGGTTGCAGCGTTTGTTAACTGCTTTAAAATCTTATGCCAGGACTAATAAATTAAGAATAAATCCCTCAAAATCCAAGATTCTTGTATTTAGGAGGCCTAACAAAATAGTGAAGACTTTGAGCTGTAAGTTAGACTTCTCCCTGGTAGAGGTTGTCTCCGAATTAACCTATCTGGGAGGTGAATTAAGATCCTTCTCATCTAGGCTTACTTTGATGGCCTCTATTGATTTGAAATTGATCAAATTGGGAGCTCAGACGAAAAAAATCCACTCTAAGTTTGGCAGATTTACCATCCTCCCCCTTATAAGATTTTATATCGGGAAGGTAGTTCCCATAATCCTATATGGCATGGACTATAATCCTCTAGCCTTCGAACTAGACTGGGATGCTATTGAATCAAAGATTTGGAAACGTACTTTGTGCATCCCTGATTGTGTTCCGATTGTTTCCTTACGATATGAGCTTGGCTTGTCTTCACTTAGATCATGTCTAGCCTGGAAGTGGCTTACTCTCTATAGGTCAATTCTTGATCCCCCTAGGAACTCACTTTTTGAGGTAATTGATGTAGAGCGGGAACAAGGAAATAATGTTTTTTTGTGTAGGCTAGAACTAACATGTTTAGCATTATTGTCTGGCTGTGATTCTGATGATGAGTCCCTTTTACAGAATCCTCTAAAAGTGAAGGAAAAATTGAAAGTAACTGATTGGATTCACACGATTGATAAGATGCGGAGAACTAAAAGATCAGCCTCCCTGACACTGTTAGATAAGCGTTTCTCGTTTCTTCCGGCTTATCTTAAGAAGTCCCCTAGTTTTTGGTTTAGATCTGCTTTTTTGAGATTTCGTTTAAATGTACTCCTTACCCTGGAATTACTTGCTAAAAGGGATAAAAAAAAGGGGGGTATTGCACCAATATGTGATAGATGCTTAACTATGGAAGTTCAGACTACTAAGCATTTACTTTCTAAGTGTTCCGGGACTTGGAGTATCAGGGCCAGTTCTTGTGGCAGATTTGTTCATGAGGAGTCTCATTTGAATACTGATGATTTTTGGGCGAGACTATCCTCCGGCAATGAGATGGCTTTATCAATTGAAGTGGGTAGAGTTTTAAAGGAATTGAAGTTAGTAACAACTTGATTTTTCGTTCTGTTAAAAAATGTGTTGGTTAGATCTTCCTTTACTCTTTTCTTTTTTCTTATTATGATATATGTTTTTATTTAAAAACTGCAAATGTTTGTTTTTATTGTTTATGTTAATACATTGTGTATGAAATGTGTTAAAAGTCAAATTTGGGCTAATGCACTTTAAATAAATAAAAAAATTAAAAAATAAAAAAAAAGCGGTTCCTGGAAAATGCCCATCTAATGGCTATACAATAGTCAAAACTGTTGCCTATGCCAATGATTCTTTCTATCAGGACAGGAATTCATTGAAAGGTTGCAAGGACACAAATATTGCTTAAAAATTGAGCGACTGAGGCACACTTGGTAAAGCCATTTGTATCATACAAAAAGCTAGTTTACAGCTGCAATTAAACCATTAACTTTCAGTAGGCTGCTAGAAATAACACTGGCATCCCCTTAAAATTACAGAGATCAGAGAGTAGGTCGGGGGGTTGGGCGGTGGGGGAAAGGTACTAGGTGGGAATGGTTCCATGGGATTTTGCTGGCAATTGAAGATAGACATTAAAATGCCACTGGCACTCAGCATTCCATTTATTTATTTTTATTTTACATGGGGTACTCTCCCTCTCTTCCTCCTCTCACTGTCCCACCATTACAGTCTTACCCCTGTGTATAGGACGGGTACTCGGGAAAGCCACCGCCTGCATTTTACAGGCGGCATTCGATTTCCAGCAGATTCCGCAATTTAATATCCCTGGCCAGATTTAGGGCCCGGTTCACAGAGGATTTTCCAAAGGGGTTGTGCCATTATAAAACGCTTCTGTGAATCAGGCCCTTACACTTTAAACCCCCGCAGGCCAACTACTGCAAGCGTCCGCACTACTCTGGGTGAGCTCCCTATACCTCCACCTACTAATCCGTGTGTGTGTGTCCTTCAGTGGCGTGTCCAGGGAGTGGCCTAGGGTGCCACGTGCTATCCCTGGAATGCCACCCCATCATTCTAAACTATGATCATTATGTGTGTGTGCGCGCTCGTACTTCATGCCACCCCTGCATACGTCAGTGCCCCACTCGGGCCACCCCAGTCAAAAGAGCCTGGACACGCTACTGGTGTCCTTCCCTGCTTGCTGAGAAAGCAATCTTCCCTCTGGTGGATGTCGTCACTTTGTTAACCATCACCGCGCAGGCTCATAAACGTCACACCAACACTCCCACAAGAGCGCATGGTTCTTGAGAAAAGGGTAGCACTGGGGCCAGCTTTGCAGCACTTTCTACCCTTTTAAGACCCTACTGATTGGCCTGGACAGTGCTTGCATTCCCATTCTACCGGTCTGCAGTTGGAAGGCAGTGTTCACCACAGTCAATCAAAAGCCGGGACCCTGCCCCATCGCTGGCGCGCAGCGTGATCCAAGAGCCACAACGGGGGTGTCTGCTTTTCATACATTATTTTATTTAAAGACAAAAATTGCGTCCACTGGATTGTTGTGAGTGGGACACCCAACCGCAACCCTCAAAATAACTGGGTACAGTCGTCCAGAGCTACGGGATGGCTGGGGGGAGGGTTGGGAAAGGGTGGGTGGCAGAGAAAGAGAGAGGTGTTAAAACTGTTCATAGCGGACTCTCTAAAATGGCTCTTCACGAAGGGGCTGATTGACAAGCGGCGGCCTGGAGCACGTTAGACGCGCAGGTGTAACATCACTTTTTCCTATCTGTCAGAAAATCCTATCTTGTTGACTGAGCATGCGTGCGCATGCTCAGTCCGTACTTAAGTGGTAGGATTTTTTGACAGCAGGAATGTGGTGTGCCTGTCTTTTTGGGGTCTCCGGGGTAATTTCTGTAACTTGATGTGAGCCAGGCTCACTGAAGTAACAGAACAATGTGAAGCCGCATTACGAGCGACTCAAAAACAGACGCAAAAAGCACAAACCCAGTGGACGAAACGCAGTGGACACTGTATTTATAAGCTCCCAGGATTCTAATAAGCACTAAATGTGCAAAACATATGAAAGAATGCATCCCAAATATATATTTACGTGTATGTCAACTAAGTGCATTATTAATGTGATAATAATGAACTTAGTTCACATACACGTACATATTAGTGAAAAGTCCGGCTGTCTGTGCATGCGTCGTGAAAAAAATGACATTACACCGGTGTTGTATGCTATCCTGCATCCCATGGTAGCTTGTGGGAGGCAAGTGTTCAGCAATCTTCGGAGCCACGCTCACTTGGATGCCCCGCCCACCCACAGATGGCTACAGCCATACAAACAGCGTAAAAATGAAAAATGAGAAAATACAGCCTGATAGCCCTCCAACAGCTCCGTTCCTGGGATTGGCCAGTGATGTCTTTGTAGCTCCGCCCTGCCCATTCCTGTCATCTGTGGGGATGCAGAATATCATGAAAAAGGCAGGCACGCAACAAAATGTAGCTGTTAACAAAAGGATCAGAAACATGGGACGCATTTTGTTTCTTCACAGTGTCACAGCCCCTCTGAGACACACAGTCTGCGTAATAAACCCAACAACACGTTTTTTTTTCTTTTGCCTTCGGCAGCCAAGGCTTGCTTATTCATAATGGTGACTTTCCAACTGAAAGACCACCAGTCACCTTGAAAATCTGTTACAGTTAAAGAGGCTGATTCATGGAATTATTTGCGCTGAAAAACGGGGATTTGTGCGCCATTCTGCCCGCAAATCCCTGTTTAACAAATGGAGATTTGCGGGCAGAATGGCGCACAAATCCCCGTTTTTCGGCGCAAATAATTCCATGAATCTGCCCCAAAGTGTGCAACACAATAAAGCACACTTTTAAAATGTGTTCACACCCACAACGTCTAATAGCTTGATATCCTAAAACGCAAAGTGTGCTGGAGTTTTGTGACACATCTCCAAACCAAAGTGAGTTTTTTAGCCTCTTTTATTGTGTGTCTTAAAGCACTGAAAATAAAGTGAGTACATAGATATTTTGCCTTTTGCATCTTATAGTTTTCCATTCAGGATGTGGAAAATAAAGGTACACCGATATTATTGTGGCCCAACATGCTGCTGCTATAAGTATTTCAATGTTGTCATGATGCTTTACTAAGCAATTTGTGGATTTTGCAAGTAAACTCTATAGGACAGTATTATTGTAGGTCTTCACACCCAAAACTTCAATATTTGTTCCAAGTAAAGCGTGGAAGAAGATGGCCGTGCCCATATTGCAGATTGGGTTAAAATCCCTGCTTTGCTTTTTAGCGTAAGTGTGTGATCCTGAGCAAATAATGTAATCTCACAATGGGCCTCATTACAAGTCCGGCAGTAACCCGGCCGGTGCTACCGGCAGATTGCAGCCGGACTTGCAATATTTAGTGGCACCTGGCTTGCCGGAAACACAGGGGGATTACAACCCCAGTGTTCTGGGAAGTCAGGCGCCGGTAAACGGTAAATCCCCATTCCCATTTGAGTCCTGCAGGACTCAATGGGAATGGGGATGACGGAAGCACCAGCACCGTTAATGGAGCCCCATTGAGGAAAACAGAAATATTATCGCCTACTTTCAACACTGTTTCCTCCACTTCACCTCCTTTCTTATGAAGAAGGATCATTCACAACTATTCAGCGGTCATTCAGTGTTTCAGCTCCCTGCTGACTCGTGATAATTGGCGGCTATTAACCTTATCTTTATCTCCATTATAATGTATGCTCTCCACCCCCACAGGAGCTTCAGACTCCCTTCTGCTCTAAGGAAGGGGAGCCCCCAACCATCATGTTGAAATAGTCCCCCACACATCTTCACCCAGGCCTGCAGAGAATATTCCATTATGTGTCGAGAGGACATTATATCAGACCTATGTGCCCCACTACATCGAAACAATTTTGCCCTTGCAAATCATGGCCCATACCACACGTCACAGCGTTGAATACTATGCACATGTACCAGAGGTGCAGCATTCATACACTTACAAAAACAGTACAAACAATTTTGATAGTGGAGGTGCAAGATATCATGGCCTGAACGCACCTATGATAATTCGCATCCCCTGTCTCCAGGGGGTTAACTCACAATGACACAAGTGGTCATCCTGTTTTATGTTTAATCTGCTCCCAACCAATGTAGAGGCACTATCTAACCCCTCCCTGGACGCCCCCATACCTTTTGACTGTGGGGGTGCAAGATATCATGGTCTGAACACAACTATGGTAATTCGCATCCCCTGCCTTCCTGTGGATAATTTACACTGACAAAAGGGGTCATTCTGTTTTGTGTTTACTCTGGTCCTTTGCAATGTAGAAGCACCATTTAGCCCCTCCCGGGACACCCCCATACCTTTTGATTTTGGGAGGTGCAAGATATCATGGCCTGATTGCACCTATGGTAATTTGCATTCCCTATTTCTCTTGGGGTAATTCACACTAAAACAAGGGGTCATCCTGTTTTATATTTACTCAAGTCCCAACCAGTGTAACGGCACCATCTATCTCCTCCCTGGACACCCCCATACCTTTTGATTGTGGGGTGCATAATATCATGGCCTGAACACACATATGGTAATTCACATCCCCTGTCTCCCTGGGGTTAACTCACAATGACACAAGTGGCCATCCTGTTTTATGTTTAATCTGGTCCCAACCAATGTAGAGGCACCATCTAAACCCCTCCCTGGACACCCCCATACTTTTGATTGTGGGGGGTGCAATATATCATGGACTGAACGCACCTATGGTAATTCCCATTCCCTGCCTCCCTGGGGTTAACTTACCCTAACACAAGTGGCCATCCTGTTTTATTTACTCTGGTCCCAACCGATGTAAGGGCACCATCTAGCCCCTCCCTGGACATCTCCATGCCTTTTGATTGTGGGGGTGCAAGATATCATGGTCTGAACACACCTATGGTAATTTTCATCCCCTGCCTTCCTGTGGATAATTTACACTGACAAAAGTGGTCATCCTGTTTTGTGTTTGCTCTGGTCCCAACCAATGTATCAGCACCATCTATCTCCTCCCGGGACACCCACATAGCTTTTCATTGTGTGGGTGCATGATTTCATGGCCTGAGCAAACCTATGGTAATTCACATACCCTGTTTTTCATGGGGTAATTCACAGGAACAAGTGGTTATCCTTTTTTAGATTTACTCTGGTTCCCCTTAAGCGATGTATATGCATCCTCTAGCCCCTTCCTAGATGCCCCAAAACCTTTTGATCAGTGAGGTGCACAGAAGGTTGAACAAAGTGCTGAATAATCTGTGTATGACTTGCGTACACTCTGTGTGGGAGTGGTAACCAGTGACTCCAGAGGGAGCTGTGATTGTGAGTGTATGTGAGATGAGCGGTAGTGTTGTGGTGTGCAGGATGTATAAGAGGGGTAGGTGAAGAGTGTAGATGTCGAAGGAGTAGAGGGGTTTGAAGTGGAAATGAGAGGTGAGTGGTAGAGTGAGGGAGTAGTGAGTGGTAGAGAGGGCAAATGATATGCAGGAGTTGTATGGGGGCATATAAAGTGGTAGAGACTGTCATAGGTGAAGAAGGGGAGTATGAGAGATGAAATAGCGAGGAGTGTGAGAAAATTGAATGGACAGAGGAGGAAAGAGGTGGAAGGGGATAGGGAAAAGGGAGAGAGTCGGAGGAGAGAATGGAAAGTGTGTGTAGTAAGAGAAGGTAGGAGGGCAGCAGGGTAAGAATTGAGAGAGGTCGAAGACAAAAGTAGAGAGTAAGATCATGGAACGGAGTGAAAGAGTGAGAGGGAGCGAGTATGGCTACCCAGTTCAATTTTTATGCAAAACACATTTCAATGGATTGCTTTTCTCCCGCAGATTCCTCATCGGATAGATATCCATTCCAGTGTCAGCTGCTCGCAATTTTTTTTTGACATGGGGCGTTACTGCACCTCGACTCGCCCGTCAATCCCTCTTGACTCCAGATGTAATGTTAGTCGCCCTACATATACCGCGTCAAAATGCCCCTGTCCCTCAGTTTCTTAGTTTCTTTTTTCCACACGCTCAGCATGCTGTTCATCGGTACAACTCACTTTCTCTCAGAGAAATATTATGTTCAACCTACGAATTTTCATCTTATTCAACATAATGTCACTCCCAAGGTGTCAGGCTTCAAGCGGTGCAAATACTGTCATTCCAAGATGTCCATTACATACCCACACAGTGTCTACGTGTGGTGCCTCGGCATCGATCACGTCAATGAGGACTGCGGTTCTTGCATGAAGATGAACCCGAAATCACTGCGAAAAGGGCAACGAAACTCGCATTAGGTTCACCCCTGTCAAATTTTCCGGCCTGCTGGACCGCCTGGTCGTCGAAGCTCAGTACGGAAGGGGCCCACTCTTGCAAAGGATATTAGGCACCATAAAGAGACTAAAAAGTGATCACATTTGCACAGTCATTCCTTGTTCTCCTCTTCCTATAAAAAGAAATGGCGTCATCGACAAATGTACAATTCTGGTTCCTCTGGCATACGCGTTAAGTCGGCTTGAGGGCCAACATCTAGGACCGAGTGGGAGGTTTTTAAAGAGCAAATGCTCGTCATGTTTAAGAAAGCAGCTGCAGGTATGGGTGACTCCTGGAAGCAGCACACTCCATCTGGTGCATCTGGTGTGGATCAGTCAGCGTCAATGTCTGACTGATCATACATGCCTCAGTGGCGATCTGATTTTTTTCGGCACTATGGCTTTGATTTTCGATGACAATGATGTACACGAGCCGTTTGACATTGATCTCGCAAATTCAGGCAATGGAGGCACGTATGTTTCTCAGATGTGGCTGATTTAATAGCCATGGCAGAGGGGCTTTGAGATGCATGTGGTTTGGACACTTCCTCGGATGTGGAGACTCAGCAAGACCAACCTTATGGTCAAGCAAGTGCAAAGTATTGTTCCACAGTGGACATAGGAAGTGGATGCACTAGGTAGCAGTGCCCCAGCCAGAGCTCGGTCAGGATATGATCTGACTGACATTTTGGATGAGGGAGCCCCTACAGAAAAAGCCATGCCTTTCAATATGGCCATTGCTGACCCCATCACCACCTTGTGGCAGAGGTCTTGTACCACAGCACCTATGAATTCTTTCTTCACGACGAAGCCCCATAAACAACCATGATAATCGGCATTTCCTGCCTTTTAGGGGTTGACCCATAGACAGACACCAGGGTAGCCTGTTTATATTGATTGGAATCTCAACATATGTTTCTGAATCATGTAGCACTTCCATGAATTACCCCCACCCATACTTATTGTTGTGGTTCAAGATATTATAGGTTCCTAGCAAAGCCTTACTCTCATTACAGTGATTGGATCATTGCATGCAAAGCAAAAGAAAGCAATGGAATAATGTATGCAGACCTCACCCCCTTACACATACAACACCTTTGATACCTCAGTCATACTCTGTCCATGGGTGCCACAATAAGAGTTAATAATGGGGCAATGGGTCAGTCATCTGTAGTAAGTGGGATACAGACAAGGTGGTGGACCAACAAGACACCTGCCAAATAAGTCAGGTGTTAAGGGTATTTATTGTAGACGTCATGCTGGATATGGGGTAAATGAGCATGGGTACTGAGATTGTTCTCATTCGATCAGATTTAGTCTTACAGCCTGGTATTGGGGATAGAGCAGGAGCTCTATGTGATTGTGCACAGAAGCACCCACCTCTGAAGAATATTCCCATATCGTGGTACCATTATTAGAGGAGTTGATCAACATGGGTACCCAATACCTGCCCCCACAGGAATAGGTGTGGAGGGGAAATGCAACAGGGTCTCGGGGACCCTCAAGGCCCCACTGTGCAACTCACAAGGGGATAGTTCAGTTTGTGCAAACTTTCCAAGGTCTCCAGATTCTGTCAGTGAGCTACACCTCTTCTGGAGCTTCAGACGATGTTTGAATGAAGCCACTTGTACCTTGGGCTCTTGCATGACAAACTTCCAAAAGGGGATCTCAGAATGTAGAGCCACTAAAAGGGTCTTGGATAACAAGCTGCCTGTGTAGATGAAAGAGATGGTGCAGCCAGGGCAATAATGCAGTGGAAAATGAGGGAAAATAAATGGCCTAAGAACACTCCAAAATAAATGTGATCACATCACTTATGGTTGAATTGCAACTTAGCAAGAAATGTCTGGTCTGTTCCAGCAGAGAGAAGTGACTGATTTTAAGAGCATCATGTATGACCTGAATGATGACTGTTTCAATGCCGAAACTAGATTGTTAATCACAAGAGGCTGTGTTAGTTAATCAAATCATGGAGTTGGTTGGCAACTGGCTACTGAAGGATTTCTCCAATTAACAGGAGGCTAGAATTCGGACAGTAGCTTACGAAGTGAAGAATAGGTTATTGTAACATTCCTGACAAATCTATTAAGATAAATACAGAGATGAAGAAAAGTCAGAAAATGCAACAGTCAAGTGGGAAGACCACTCCATTAGCTTTAAGCAATTGGACCAATGTTACGCTGGGGCTGTCCCCGCTCCTTAAGCTAAACAGCAAAGAAGGACATTATTCTCGCCACCCGATGATGAGAGTGGAAGCAAGTGATCTTTGTTGCAGGGTGGCCAATCCGGCTGGACCCGAGCGACCACGGTATGCAAAGAGGAGGAGAACCTGGCGAGCAAGAGGGCCTCCAGCGATTCTGTGAAGCTGAATGTGGGCTCTGGGGGACTATAAAGAGGCAGCTGAGGTGAGCAGCGGGGTGCCTGAAATGTTTGTTGCAGGTCGGTGTGAGGCTACCATACTGAAAGTGGAGAGAAGCAACAGTGGTGGCATGACCTGTAATGGGTGGATCATTAGGTCCAACAATTGCGCTAAAACCCCAAGTCTAACGTGAAGCCGCGAAGATGACAGCAGTGAGAAGGACTAAGATGGTGGCGTACCCTGTCGTGGGTGGACCAATCGGCCCAACAACTGTGCCGAGACCTTCAAGCATAAGAGTTGACTGCAGAGAGGAGTAAGTCGTGGAAGTAAAGTGATAGAAGAAGTGAACCTGCGCCCCCTGGCAAAACCAGTGAAGAGGTTCCTCGGGGAAAGGTAACTGGAACCAAGATAAGTCTGGGAGGAGGCAGGGAAGAGTTGAGACTGTGAAGTATCTAGAGAAAGTAGTTGATGTCCCTGGCCAGTTCCACAAACGTGTGGTGCTGCATAAGTCAAGAATACCTAAGAGGTCATCTTACTCGTCCCAGTGGGGTCCAATTTCAAGTATCAAAGAACGTAGAAGATATTGACATTTCCCAAAGCGAATTACAAGAATTGATTTTTAAAAAAGCACAACATTGAGGAACTAGCTAGGAGAAGGGAGTCCTTCTCGTAGCCTTTCTGAGAACTTTTCGTGGAGCTCGTTTGGTTGCTGGAACTCTTTTTGCTGAACTTTCAATAACTTTTGTTTGGAAAGACTTTCACAACTAGGAGAAGGGAACAATTCTCCTGGGCTCAGAAATTGCTTGAACTTTAGTTATTATTTGGTGTAGCAACAGGGAAAGATAGAGGTTTTGACCAAGACAGGACTTTACCATTTGGACACTACAGACACCCTGACAGACCTCAGTTTAGTTTCTTTACGTAAGGAAACTGCCTATAGAATAGGGATGGATAGGCTTTGTCTTTGGTTAATAAAAGTCTATAGCAATCACTATGGCACCACTTGGTCTGTCTCATCATTCCTTGCCACCACAAATGACAGTGCGGATCATCTTTGTATGCTATGTGGTAGATTTAAGTGGCATGAGGGCAACGGGAGTGAAGGTGGTCCTGAATTGTCTTATAAGCAGTGGGGTTGAGAGCCATGAGGAACTACGAGTTTGGGGTATGGATCAATTGCCATATGTTATCTTGATGAAAAGGTTGTTCATGGCGTTACACTTTTCTTTAGAGTCAGGGATTAAAGGGTCGGGAAGTGGGTTGAGGAGTTTTTGACTGCTGTGAAGAGAGCTTTACACTTGTTGGTGGTAGACATAATAGTTGATGAGTAATAAGCAGTTTGTGCTTTGACGAGAGACAGGCAAGTACTGCATAAACCCTTGAAGTTGAGGAGGGCTTTATTCCTCTATGCTTTACAGCAGTTTTTTTTAGTGACTGGATAGTACGGTTATTGTTGGTTATTTCTTCATTGTACCAGGGGATGGTGAGTTTATCCCTGATATGGAGCAGTTTAAAGGGGTCATGGGCATCAACCAATTATATTATAGTTGTTTGGGAGTTAATAAGGGACTGTCAGCACTGGAGGGTGGTGGAGTTAGAGTTGCTAGTTTGTGTCTAGTGCTTCCAAGGGGAAGTCCTCAATGGAGAAACTCGAGGACATGGTCGTTTGACAACGACCCTTGTTGGACGGGACATTAGAAGTAAGGCAGATGAGGGTGGCAGCGTGGTCTGTCCAATCATGTGGGATAGGGTTAAGACAGTGGGATGCTGAGATGACAAGGTGGAGTATATATCCTATGATGTCTGTGGGGTTTAGCATTCATTGTTTTATATCCAGGGGATCCATGAGGTGGAGCTTAGAGTCCCTGGTGATGTTAGTGAAGTCACCAAGGAAGATATTTGCGATTGATGCTGAGGTGCTGGCGTCAGAAGTGTTTTAGAGGAGGTGTGTGATAAATCAGATGAAATGTAATTATATCTATATGTGGTGCTAGAAGGTGGCAAGAGAGAAGAAATGGGGATTTCATGGCCGTTTAACTGAGCATGGTATAGGTTGAGTCTGATTTGTGGATAACTGGCACACCTCTCCTTACCTTCTCTGTGCAGCCAACATTTTAAATGTTGTACCCAGGTGAGAGGAGAACATCAAAGACATTGGTAGAGGGAGTGCCAAGTTTCAGAGATAAATATTGCATTGACTTTGTTTGCGGTGATGAGGTTGGTGATTTCAACAGCATGGTGGATGGACTGGTTTGAATTAATCAGCATTATGTGGTGAGAGAGCCAGGATAGTGCAGATGGCATCCTAATGAGGGAAAGAGAACGTGGCTGAGATTGAAATGATTTGCTGCTCAATGACGCGGCAAGAGTTTGTAAGTTTGTGTCCTCATGAGCTTGGGAATGCAGTGTGGCTGTTGAAGACACATTGTAATGTCTGCCTGTTGGAAAAGCGGGGGTTTCTCCTGTCCATTCCCTAGCCATTACAAACAGGTAATTTTCTTGTCTTTGTCCTTATTGAAGGATGCCAGCGATGAGGACACCCAGGCAGGGCTGGATGTATGGAAGGGCATGTGGCTTGTGATTGGCTGGTGGGCTGGAGGCGACTGGGCTGGCAATCTGACACTGAGCCCGGAGGAAGAGCACAGCAAGGGAGAAAAAGGCCAGGCCCTTAAGTAGTATCTAACATGTTATGCACAAGGATATCATGTGTTAGCCGAGTCTGTGTGCTCTGTGCCCATCACAGGTACAGATCCTTCCACATTAGTGGATCTGTCTGAACTTTATCACAGGTTGACCATGGAGCCATCGCAAGTCAGTGAGGCTCTCTTTTTTTATAACTATTACAGGGTATGCACAGAGGTTTCTAATGTCAGCGACTGTCTGCTATGTGCCTGTCAAAGAGAACGCTAAGAGTTGTCTTGTCAGCAAGCCTGCCTACTCTCTACCAATTATAGATGATACACTCCCACATTAGTGAATCCATCTGCACTTTATCTAACACTGGTTAAACACGGGGGCCCTGACAGGTCAGCAAGTCTGTGTCTTTTCTGTCGCAGTATATGCACACAAATATCACAAGTTAGCAAGTCTCTTTGCTATGTACCTATCACAAGTGATGCATAGAGTCACCACACATCAGCAAGTGTGTCTGCAATGTGTTTATCAAAGGTGGTACACAAAGCCATTATATGATAGTCTGTCGGCTATGTGCCTATCACAGTTAATGCAAAGAACAATCATATGTCAGTGAGTCTACTATGTGCCTTTCACAGGTGGTCCACAGAGCCATCACACACTAGCAAACCTTTCTTCTATGTATTGTGACAAATCTCGGGGTGTCGTCACTGACTTCTCATGTGCCCAGGTGGGTGAGTCCACTACCCGATAGTCCCTGAGGGGTTGGTACTGAGTGAGAGGATTGCATGGGGAGGGAGACCAGTGAAGGCCCTGGGAGAATGCAGTATCCCCGCCAGTCACCTGACCCTAGAACTCTTGCCTACCATGACCCCACCTCTTCTTTAACTTCTCTCTCTACACCTTTATCTTCTTACACTATGTGTTTTGGTAGACCAACCATAGCAGATTCCTAGTGAGTCACAACATCATGGCCCACTCAGTACTTGGACGACGAGGAGGGACGGAGCAATATAGAGTGCCTATCGATACCAGAACATGCACTCTAGAGGTTCTTGACAACAGGTCAAGTCAAGACAAGTTAAAAAGGAAGAGGGACTTGACAAAGTGTGAAGCCCGTCCTGGAGGAACCATGAGTCGGAGAACACTCAGGGAAGAAGGAAGGCAGACCAGGGAGCCGTGGAGCCTGCTTGTGTGCAGAGGCTGCGTGGTGTGCAGCATGGGAAGCACTCCTGGCAACCCTGAAGGTCAGCAACTGGGGACGGACATCCCCACGCCGACGAGAGCAAACCTGGTACGACGGAGCCAACAAATGCCAGAGAGGAGAGAGGAACTAGGGGAAGCCCCACCACTGATGGCAGGTATGCAGGAAGCATCAAGAGCATCACTCACCAGCAACCAAGGTACGTGGAAGAGCGGGAGGTGCTGGGAGCCCTGTGAACATAACGAAGGCCAATTACACACAGAACAGAGTCTGGGACCCCTACAGTTCAGACGTAGATCAAGAAGGAAGAGTTTCTGTGCAGAGGGGACCTGGCCTTGCAGTTGTGGCTGGGGTGCTACCATTGGTGGCAGTACCTGACTGATTTGCAAAAACTGGACCCATTTTGCAATGGTGCAGACGGGCTAAAAAACGGTGGAGAGGAAGGTTGCCCAGAGCAATGCCAGTGGTACAGATTCATTCAAAATCTTCTACCCATCACTTTTGTGGTTATAGTTTGTCTCACTATGTGAGAGATGTTATGGCCAGACGTGGGTCCCTTACTCGCTGCGCCATAGGGAACCAGTCTGCACCTCACTGAGGAGGCCCAACAAGGCCGAAACATGTCTGGGGTTGCTTGTGTTTCCGTGCAGAGGGGACCTGGTCTAGCAGTTCGGGCTGGGCTGCTACCATTGGTGGCAGTACCTGAATGATTTGCATATGGCTGGACCCCTTTTGCAATGGCGCTACGGGCAAAAAAACTATGGTGTGAAGGTTGTCCAGAGCAATGCCAGTGGTACAGATTCATTCAAAACCTTCCACCCATCACTTTTGTGGTTACAAGAAGGAAGAGTACCTGATCTTACTCGTGCAAGTACTTGGTCAGAAAACAAACTAAGTCAGCCCCTCAAAGCATGAGACTATAAAGAGAACTGGGAGAGCAAAAGCTATAAGCATAGTACTTGGCACGCGAGTGAACCAAGTCTTTGTTTGTGAGGTGGCATACAGTAGTGGAGTTAACCAGATCTGCCAGTCAGGGTTGGGGACCCACCACAGCCTGGGAGTGCAGCCAGGCTGTTCTTCTTTGTCGCAGTACCTGGTGGGATGATACTAGGGCTGCCAATCAAGTCAGGGACCCACCACAGCTTTGGGGAAGTGCATGATAAAGCACTGCTATGTTGGCAAACCCTTGCACAAGCCTTCGATAATAATTGCAGAACCCCAGGAAGCTTCTCATCCCCTGCAGATTCTGTGGGCGGGCCAGGTTTCGAGAGCTTCCAACTTGGCTGGATCCTTCGGCTGACACCACATGGCAAATATACATTACACTGGTTTGACAAAACTGGCACTTATCCAAGGACACCTTCAGCCATTGCTGCTGGATTCGATCCAAAACCTTCAGTAGCCTTTGGTGATGTTCTTCTAAGGTCCGTCCAAAAACATCATCCAGCTAGACCAGAACCTTGAGTAGATTCATGTCACCCACAGTTCTTTCTATCAGGCGTTTAAACGTGGCAGGCACTCCCGATATCCCCTGTGTCATTCGAGTAAACTGGTAGAACCCCAAGGGGCAGATGAATGCAGTCTTTTCTTTGTCTTCGGGCAGCATAGGAATTTGATAATACCTACTCCGTAGATCTAGGACTGAGAACCATTTGCTCCCAACCAGATAGTGAAGAGCCTTGTCCACTTGATGTGTGGTGTATTGATCGGGACTGTTCTGCTGTTTAGATGCCGGTAATCAATTCACAGTCACACATCATTGTTTTTCTTTCATGCCACCACTATGGGGGAAGCATAAGGGCTTCTGGATTCCTGGATGATACACATCAGGCGGTGCTAGTCTCTGTGACCTCTCTTGGAATGGGGTGACATCACTTAAATGGATGTGATGCTTCATCCCCTTGGCTTCACCTAAGTCCCAGTCACTGGTTGAAAAAACATCTGCCCACATGGCCAGCTGGTCTTGTAGATCATCTTTCTCACGTTGGCCATCATGTTGATCCTGCTTCTCCATGCCTTTCTAGAGGTAGGCCTGTTAACATGCCGGGTGCATCTTCAAAGATTTTGCAAACTGTGGACCGGCCATTTCCATACACATCTTGGCTAGCGTGCCGAACAGAGCTGAGGATGTGCCCATGACTAGGGGTACCTCCGAATTTGGGTTCCTTGTGGTGCACACTAATGCCAAGGTGGTGTTCACCCCAACCACCTCTCGATTTAAATGGATTTTCACACATGTATATCCCAGGTATTGACAGGCGGCATCTCCCACGCCCATCAGAGTTAGCCCCTCCAGCGGTTCTAATGGCAGATGCGAGATATGTTAGTGATAGTAGGGCTCATACACGATGGTGACCTGGGTGCCACTGTCCAGTTATGCTGTGGTCCTCTGCCCCTCAAGATGAACTGGGATGTCATGGCGGGCCCGATGAGACCTGCTGGATTGCCTCGATGGAGCAGAGCTTGAGTCCGTAGTCTGTTGCAGCTCACTGGCAGCACATCTGTGGTGTTACTGAGCTCATTAACTAGATGGAGATGGTCAGCTGTGGGATCCTCCTGAGCCTTACTTGGATACGGGATAGTCTGTAGCCTTGGATGTGATGTCCTTGTTGATTTGCTGGAGTTAGTTTCTGCGGAGCTCACTCCTGTAGTCTAGGTTCTAGCTGTTCCTCCGCTACAACCTCCTGTGCGTTTCCCGACAATGCCTGGGCCGGAGTGGATTTATAGCATTAAAGCGAGCAGCTACTCTGGCATAATCTGGGTCTCGGTCACACGGTCGAGTTGAGTGGCGCTCATCCCCACATGAATGGCAAAATCTCCATGGTGGTAACGGTGCAAAGGATTGGGGGAAATATTCGAGTCTCTTGTGCTCATCGATACACCTGTTCTCGGGATGATGGGAAACCATCTCTGCCTCGATTTTGGTTTGCAATCGGGCTTTCCCGGGTCGTGAACAGAGTCTGTAGTTTCCTGACTAGCTGTTGCAGCTCTCCAATCTGCTTCTGCTCTGAAATGGTATTGTTGGGCTTTGGGATCCTGCCTTGTACTGGCTGGCTCTGTACATTGATATCACCTGTTTTTTCTTCCAATGGACCTTAGTAGTTCCTCATAGGATGGAGGTGTATCCAGTTTCTCCCACAGCCTCAGTTGCAGTATGGGTATAGCGGCTTCCTTGCCCCCTCCAAGTAGCTTCAATCGAAATCGGTTCAATCGGGAAGTCTCTACTCCTCCTCTATGATGGCCTAGGCATAAAATGTGCTCAATCCTCACCAGATGATCAGACAACTTCTCTCCCAGTTTCAGAGAGGTGGCATAAAACCTCATCATTAAGTCCTCTCCTGGCTCAGTAGTGCCAAAAGCTCCCTCCAGGGCGCTCATCACTTGCTGGGAAGTTGGATCAGGACTCAATGCTCGAAGGGACTGTACTATCTACAGTGCAGGCCCTCTCAAGGCCTCTACTACTCGTTGTCTCTTCTCTTGGTCAGACACTTTCCAGTCATGTAGCATAAGCTGAGTGAGATCTCCCCATAGTTCATAGCCCTCCTCTCCTTTAGGTACAGGTTGCTTGCCTGAAAAAAGGTTGTAATCTAGTGTAAATTCCATGTTCTGTAACCAAATGGGATGGGGATTGGCACACCATAGTTACTTTAACAGCCAATGCAGCAACAATGACTATGGCATCTTTGGTGGGTGGAGCAGCATCCGGCACAGAGGTATTCCGGGCCAAGTGTCTAAGGTCCAGATGGGGCAGGTAACCACAGGCTACCCACCTCGGATCTTAGGGGGCAGAGTACCTGTAAGAGAAATACCACCATACCATAGAATATGACATTGTGTATCTTGACCAGGTATGCACCCCACATTTTTCCCTTTCCCAGTGATGGGTTCAAAGGGACTGGTCATGGCTAGTACCTCATCAGTCGTGATGTAAGAGGACCTTGCCCACTACGAAGCAGGGCTCTGGACTGAGCCATTCGGCTTGTACCCAATGCAACATATATTCATGTGCCATTTTAGACTTTGCCTCATCACGAGTTGGGCTGTATCCCCGGCTGTAATACCGCTGGCTGTAATAGCCCTAGCACTGACTGGTCCGGTGGTACTACCACCAGATCACGGGTTGGGCCTTAACGGTAAATCCCCATACCTGATTGGGTCCATTGGATCCAATGGGGAATTTTCAGTGCTAATACGGCGGGCTAATACAGCCGGCTGTAATTCCGCAAAAACAGGGATTTTCACCTCCAGAAAAAAGCTGGAGGTAAAACAGCTGATTTAGCGCCTAACTCTTGGTAGTGCCAGCCCTTAAATGCGGTGGTAATACCATTACCACCGCATTTAAGGGCTACAGCCCAACTCGTGATGAGGCCCTAAGTGTAAATAAACCACCAATGTAATATGCAGTGCCTAGTACCTAGCCGCTGAAATGTACCCCCACTTTCCTTGTACACGGTCAAAAAGTGCTCTTGGTAGGATTTTCTGACGGGTAGCAAAAAATGACAGGTCAGGCTGTTAGATTTTCCTACCCCGTCACTTTTTCCTACCCCTGCGTGGGTTGCCCAATGCCTGCCCTCGGTAGGATTTTTTGACGGGTAGGAAAAAATGACAGGTCAGGCTGTCAGATTGTCCTACCCCGTCACTTTTTACTACCCCTGGGTGGGTTGCCCAATGCCTGCTATCGGTAGGATTTTCTGACGGGTAGGAAAAAATGACAGGTCAGGCTGTCAGATTTTCCTACCCCGTCACTTTTTCCTACCCCTGGGTGGGTTGCCCAATGCCTGCTCTCGGTAGGATTTTCTGACGGGTAGGAACAAATGACAGGTCAGGCTGTCAGATTGTCCTACCCCGTCACTTTTTCCTACCCCTGGGTGGGTTGCCCAATGCCTGCTCTCGGTAGGATTTTCTGACGGGTAGGAAAAAATGACAGGTCAGGCTGTCAGATTTTCCTACCCCGTCACTTTTTCCTACCCCTGGGTGGGTTGCCCAATGCCTGCTCTCGGTAGGATTTTCTGACGGGTAGGAACAAATGACAGGTCAGGCTGTCAGATTGTCCTACCCCGTCACTTTTTCCTACACCTGGGTGGGTTGCCCAATGCCTGCTCTCGGTAGGATTTTCTGACGGGTAGGAAAAAATGACAGGTCAGGCTGTCAGATTTTCCTACCCCGTCACTTTTTCCTACCCCTGGGTGGGTTGCCCAATGCCTGCTCTCGGTAGGATTTTCTGACGGGAAGGAAAAAATGACAGGCCAGGCTGTCAGATTTTCCTACCCCGTCACTTTTTCCTACCCTTGGGCGGCTTGCCCAATGCCTGCTATGGGTAAGATTTTCTGACAGATAGCAAAAAGTGACATTACACCGGCGGCGGGCATCTCTGATGTGCTCCCGCTACCTTACCCCTGATTCCCGCACTCCACTACTCGGGCAAATCCAGAGATGGCTGTGTCCCTCCGAGACTCACGCGTGCAAGCTGAGGCAACAAGAGGTGCTCCAGTGCCTCTCAGAGGCACCCCAGGCATCTCCAGGTGTGCGCCAGCTGCAGGCTTTGAGAATCAGGCGTTAGGTCGCAGGAGCCAATCACAGATGCTCGCTGGCAGATCAGATGTTCTCCAGCGGAAATCTCCGTGAATTGGCCACAGGCGGTATCACTTGCTTGAGCAGTTGGAATTCACATCGAATCAATGGAAATACTGAGATGGATGTGCAGACACTACAAACATATCTCCACATTACATATGTATTTATTCAGGTGGATTTGCTGTTCTGACTCCAGAAACCGTAGTCAGGAGAGCGTCGTAGGAGGTGGTCTTTGCCAAACTTTGGTTGGGGTATTTCCCTCCTCGGATATTATTGCCGGGTCGGTAATATTGCTAGGAAACTTTTAGAACAGATGCTTTTCGAAGGATATTTTCACTGGCTACGATTAACCATAAACTGAATGTATTAAAGTAATGTGTTCTCATGTGTTCAGAATGTGCGGTTTCGGTGTGTTGCTTGTTCGGCTTGTGACAAGGCACGGTGCCTGGCACAGTACTCGAAGCTGGGCCACAGCACCGCTCTAGCATCCCCCAAAGGTTCACCCGGCTCCGGCTGCAGTGCCCCATGCCAGGCGGATGACTGCCCAGCCAATGTCATGGCACTACGGCAAGGGGCATCCAGGCAGCCATTGCTGATCCAGGCTTCCCTCTCCTTCTGTTCCCCCTAGACCATCAAGGCAGTACCCTCTCTAATAGCAGCCAGTGCAGCTTTCGTGGCACTGGGGGTCTTTAGACACTATCCCCTGTAGGTGCCCCCCCCCCCCCGTGTACCAACACATTATTAATACCAAGCAAACCCCACTGTCTGCTTCTTTCAATACTGATGATGAAAACATATGTATTGTACACAACCTTACATCTATCGTAATCCCATAAATAATTAATGAATCCTATGTTTGCATAGAGCCCTAGTCCAAGCGGAATAAATGGTTTCTCTGGTTACAGAACTAGGTGTGTTATCTCAAACCGTCCATTCTTTCTTTCCCATATCAAAATCATACCACGGTTTCAAGATTGATTTCATGCTGTTTGCGCCTTATGCCTGAGGCGTTGCTGGGGGTTAGGGGGAGGGGGTCCGAGGGGGCTATAGCCCGGGTCTTTTGGTTGTAGGCCCGGATAGAAGCTCAGGGGTTACAACTAAAAAGGCTATAGCTAGCCCCGAATCCCGCCAGTCCCAAGATTAGCTTAGCCCCGGATCCTTTCCAGACCTGCTATCAGCGCCCCTGCCTTATGCCAACACCTGAGCAGCTGCGCTTGGAAGAAAAGAACCTGGCATTCAGGAAACTGCTGAAGACGAGGCTGTCCAACTAACCCAATTGAAGAAACAGCAACGAACCAAGATCAACACAAGATCATGACCTGTTCCCGTTGCCAGGTCTCGTGACCCCACCATACAAGACACGCTCAACTGGAGCCCAACCTGCTCCAACTCCCTACTTAGGGAACCACAATCTCACCTTTCAGTGAGCAGGTGACACAGCTGACATCACCATCTTACTAAGACCAGACAGGTGCTATAACCAACACAGCACCATCCCAATAAGAATGGGATCTTCTCACCACTGCAGTGCACCAATAAAGGGGCTCCCGGCTCCTTGCCTACGGAGACTCTGAACCGGCCAAAGGAGGACTTTACAACCAACCCCCAGGAAGTCTCTGAGTCATACCCAACCCGCCCCCCCCTATTCGCTCACCCCTTGCTAACTCCCAGGTCCGGCTGAAGATGTGGGGGACCCCCTGCTTAGAACGAAAACACTCTGAGGCAACGGTGGAGTGAATACATCACAAGGGCGACAAAGATAAGGTTAATAGTCTTCGATTATCCCGAGCCGGCCAGTCCGCAGGGAGCTTAAACACTAAATGCCCACTGAAGAGCTATACGCCCTTCTTTGTCAGCAAGTGGCTGATGTGGAGGAATCACTGTTAGAAGGCAAATGAGGTGATAACTCTTCTGTTCTGTATATCCTGTGGGAAGAGAACGTGTTGCGTGTAATGCGAGCGCTGCGCGCTGCAAAGTGCGCACGTTAAGCCCCAGAACGAAAACACAGATATTAATATATTGCTCTGTTGCAAGACGGTTAACTGGCAGCATCCGGGCAGATGCCGGGGCCCCTCCCGAGGCTCGAGGTACGTTTCATTTAAAAAAGTTGAAAGGTCCTGACGCCGCCCTTGTGAAGTCCCCACTAATAAATTCATGCAACCCCCTCATTCACCCCTCAACCCACGATTCACAAAGTCTAGTGTATTAAACAGACTCCTGCCGCGTCCATTTAACATTGCAACCATGGGGCGCCCGATAGCTAACACACCCCAGTCCACTCGCTTGTGGGTCACCACGTCATGTCTGTAAACTCTCTGCAGCTCGGTGGGCAAGGCACGCGGGGCTAGCGCCCTGGCAGCTCTGTGCGGGGTCTCCTGGTCTGCTGCAGAGCGCTGCGCGGGGCACCTGCAGGGCTGGGGTTTGCTCGGAATACAGATGGATTTAAGCCCGCAGTGGGCTGCTTCCGCCTAAAGACCCAAGGAACGGCGCTGCGGTGGGTCGGTAGCGAGCAACACACATTGATAACCATGTACACAGCCAGGCGACTAATCCGAGGCTTTCTGAATCCATCGGACAGATGCGGCGCTCAGCTCTCGTCCCGCTGTGGACGGGACTCGGAACGCAGTCTAATGATGCCGGCTGCGCTATTTCCCAGTATCGCCGTCATGCCGTAATAGTGGTATATGTCGTTACTTACCGGGTTTGGGTGCAGAGGAGGCGCCGCGAGGGGCATTTACCAGTCTTCTAATCCGCGCGGCTCTGTCCACTTTAGACATCGCTGCTCTCTTTACCTTTAATCCCCCGCATTCCTACAGGGGGTAGTCCCTGGTGCTCTGCTGGGCAGTGCCTTTTCTGGTCATGTCTGGCTGGGGAATCGGATCTGGCAGCTGCCTGTCGAATGCACATGTGCTCTCTGACTGGTGTGCAGGCTCAGTGTGGGAGCAGACATCCCTTCAGGTCTGGAGCGGGAGGGGCCAGGGTGTGCAGGCTCAGTGTGGGAGCAGACATCCCTTCAGGTCTGGAGCGGGAGGGGCCAGGGTGTGCAGGCTCAGTGTGGGGGCAGAAATCCCTTCAGGTCTTGAGCGGGAGGGGCCAGGGTGTGCAGGATCAGTGCGGGGGCAGAAATCCCTTCTGGTCTGCAGCGGGAGGGGCCAGGCGGGAGGGGCCAGGGTGTGCAGGCTCAGTGTGGGGGCAGACATCCCTTCAGGTCTGGAGCGGGAGGGGCCAGGGTGTGCAGGCTCAGTGTGGGGGCAGAAATCCCTTCTGGTCTGGAGCGGGAGGGGCCAGGGTGCGCAGGCTCAGTGCGGGGGCAGAAATCCCTTCTGGTCTGGAGCGGTAGGGGCCAAGGTGTGCAGGCTCAGTGCGGGGCAGAGATCCCTTCTGGTCTGGAGTGGGAGGGGCCAGGGTGTGCAGGCTCAGTGGGGGGGGCAGAAAGCCATTCTGGTCTGGAGCGGGAGGGGCCAAGGTGTGCAGGCTCAGTGTGGGGGCAGAAATCCCTTCTGCACTGGTGCTTGGGGGGCCAAGGTGTGCAGGCTCAGTGCGAGGGCAGAAATCCCTTCTGGTCTGGAGTGGGAGGGGCCAAGGTGTGCAGGCTCAGTGCGAGGGTAGAAATCCCTTCTGGTCTGGAGCGGGAGGACCAAGGTGTGCAGGCTCAGTGTGGGAACAGAAATCCCTTCTGGTCTGGAGTGGGAGGGGCCAAGGTGTGCAGGCTCAGTGCGAGGGTAGAAATCCCTTCTGGTCTGGAGCGGGAGGGGCCAAGGTGTGCAGGCTCAGTGTGGGGGCAGAAATCCCTTCTGGTCTGGAGCGGGAGGGGCCAAGGTGTGCAGGCTCATTGTGGGGGCAGAAATCCCTTCTGGTCTTGAGCGGGAGGGGCCAAGGTGTGCAGGCTCAGTGCGGGGCAGAAATCCCTTCTGGTCTGGAGCGGGAGGGGCCAAGGTGTGCAGGCTCCAGGCTCAGTGGGGGGGGGGCAGAAAGCCATTCTGGTCTGGAGCGGGAGGGGCCAAGGTGTGCAGGCTCAGTGTGGGGGCAGAAATCCCTTCTGCACTGGTGCTTGGGTGGCCAAGGTGTGCAGGCTCAGTGCGAGGGCAGAAATCCCTTCTGGTCTGGAGCAGGAGGGGCCAAGGTGTGCAGGCTCAGTGTGGGGGCAGAAATCCCTTCTGGTCTGGAGCGGGAGGGGCCAAGGTGTGCAGGCTCAGTGTGGGGGCAAAAATCCGTTCTGGTCTTGAGCGGGAGGGGCCAAGGTGTGCAGGCTCAGTGTGGGAGCAGAAATCCCTTCTGGTCTGGAGCGGGAGGGGCCAAGGTGTGCAGGCTCAGTGCGGGGCAGAAATCCCTTCTGGTCTGGAGCGGGAGGGGCCAAGGTGTGCAGGCTCAGTGCGAGGGCAGAAATCCCTTCTGGACTGGAGCGGGAGGGGCCAAGGTGTGCAGGCTCAGTGCGGGGCAGAAATCCCTTCTGGACTGGTGCAAGGGGGCCAAGGTGTGTAGGCTCAGTGTGGGGGCAGAACTCCCTTCTAGTCTGGAGCGGGAG
Source organism: Ambystoma mexicanum (assembly GCF_040938575.1). NCBI lineage: Eukaryota > Metazoa > Chordata > Amphibia > Caudata > Ambystomatidae > Ambystoma > Ambystoma mexicanum. The sequence continues at coordinate 45,672,333 of NC_090922.1, forward strand.
GAGCCAAGGTCTGCAGGCTCAGTGTGGGGGCAGAAATCCCTTTAGCTCTGGTGCAGGGGGTGGGGGGACAAGGGGTGCAGGCTCAGTGTGGGGGCAGAAATCCCTTCTGGACTGGTGCAAGGGGGCTAAGGTGTGTAGGCTCAGTGTGGGGGCAGAAATCCCTTCTAGTCTGGAGCAGGAGGAGCCAAGGTCTGCAGGCTCAGTGTGGGGGCAGAAATCCCTTTAGCTCTGGTGCGGGGGGGCAAGGGGTGTGCGAGGCGCCAAGTTGTGCAGGCTCAGTGTGGGAACAGAAATCCCTTCTGGTCTGGAGCGGGAGGGGCCAAGGTGTGCAGGCTCAGTGTGGGGGCAGAAATCCCTTCTGGTCTGGAGCGGGATGGGCCAGGGTGTGCAGGCTCAGCGTGGGGGCAGAAATCCCTTCTGGTCTGGAGCGGGAGGGGCCAAGGTGTGCAGGCTCAGTGTGGGGGCAGAAATCCCTTCTGGTCTGGAGCGGGATGAGCGGGATGGGCCAGGGTGTGCAGGCTCAGTGTGAAGTCAGAAATCGCTTCTGCACTGGTGTGCGGTGGGGGGGGGGGGGAGGACAAGGTGTGTTGGCTCGTGGGGACAGAAATTCTTTTTTTTTTAATGTATTTACTGTGTTACAATTTTATGCAAACTTTTCACAGACAACAAAATAAACCATTGCATAGCAATAAGTCCTGCTTGCTCTGCAGGTGGGCTTACTTCCCTAGTTAATCAGAGAGTGGAGCACCGATACCATAGGGAAGGAAAAGAAATCACTCCTACCTGAGCATTGCACAGAAAAAGATTACCCCCCAACCATCCTCGCTCGCCACCTTTATACTGGAGATGGTTACGTCAGAACATAGATATATAGAGGATGCATGCTTCATGACTCCCACTTGGGCAGAAGGCCCACATTTCTTCTGTAGTTAGTCTAACTGATAAGCCTGCAGCCAGTAAGGCCAGGGACCGAAGTGGCTAAAGGGACTCATATTGTGTCAAGAGATGTTTCGCTCTTTCAAGTGTGTCGTCCCCGCATAAGCGACAGACCCTCTCCTCTCTCGAGAGGCGAAGCCATTTTCCCTCCAAATCCTGTGTGACAGCATGTCATTTAATCTTAATGTAGTCCTATACCAACATGATCCCTATGAAACCTCTCATATACTTGGGGGTCGATCCCCTCAGCAGTATGTGGTGGACACAATCTGCCCCCTGTTCATGTGATGCCAAGTTGACAATCAGCTGTTCTTTACTAAAGCCAGTGAACATACGCTTCACTATTGCCTTGGTTGATGGATAATCTAAGTCAGGTATGGCCACCGGTATCCTAGGTAACCACGGGGATACAATAGCCTTAATCATGGCAACTCGGCTGTTTGGCATTAGGTGGACCCTCGACAATTTTTCAAAAGTGTGCTCTAACATGCAGCATTTTAACCCATTATTTTAAAATACTTCCTGGGAGGAGAACTCCCCCGAACTCTCTTGATTGGTTCGGGATCCATTGCTGCGCTCGGTCACAATGGCATATCTGGTGGAAACATTTAGACCCCTCCACTTAAAAAATTCACCAGCCGCCACTGGCCCTGGGACTGTGCTGGGAGCAGGGTGGGGGGGGGGCGCCCAGGGACTTTGGTGGGAGCAGGGTGGGGAGAGCCCAGGGTCTGTGTTTATTTATTTATTTATTTATTTATTTAAATTTATATAGCGCGCAAGTAACCCATGGGCATTGAGGCGCTGTTACTTGCAAGAGCTTAGTTACAGGCAAAGAAGCATTCATCAGTACATTATGTATTCAACAGGCATAGAGCTGCTGTTTTGGTTGGTACAGTTGGTCATTACAAACAGTTTATGCACTGGAACATAGGAGATGTATTCAGCTGGTGCGAGGAATCTTATGTGAATAAGATGCTTTTTATGGATTTGCGGAAGGTGCAAAGGGAGGCCTCACCTCGGATTATAGGAGGTAGGGCGTTCCAGTGAGTGGGTGATATGGGAAGCTGGAACCGCCAGCTCTGGCTTTTTTTACTAATGGCACAGAAAGCATGTTAGTATATGGTGATCTGGTTGGCCTCGTAGTAGAGACGGGGTGGATCCTTTGGGAGAGGTAGTCGGGGGCAGTAAGGTGAAAGCACTTGTGAGTCAGTGTCAGCGTTTTGAAGATGATCCTTTCTTTTATTGGGAGCCAGTGTGCTCGTTTTCTGGCTTCCGAGATGTGTTCTCGTTTGGCAATGCCTTGGGCTGCCCGGAGAGCGCTATTCTGAATGATTTGTAACCTCTCTAGGTTTCTGTTGGATGTACCTAGGAAGAATACATTACAATAGTCAAGCCTAGATCCAGTGATGGCTCTGGCTATGTTAGTGCAGTTCTCTTTAGAGAGAAAGGGCCTGACTGCGTTGATTAGTTTGGCATGATATGCAGCTGCAGAGGCTATAGCGTTGACTTGTTTATCCATGGATAGGTTGAAATCTAAGTAGACACCAAGTGTTTTGACTGATTCTGAGACAGGTATTTTGATGGAGTCTATGGTGAAGTGACTGAACTGGGAGTCTAGATTTTTCAGCGTGTCGGGTGAGCCTACCAGGAGGAGTTCAGTCTTGTCTGAGTTGAGGCATAGTCCATTGTCTGCCATCCAGGCTTGGATGGTGTTGTAGAGGTTGTTGAGGGTCATGGAGTCAGTGTCGTAGTTGCCAGTGAGGGTGAGGAGGATCTGTGTGTCATCAGCGTAGTTGGTGTATGAAATGCCCATGGCGTCAAGGATGAGAAAAAGGGGTCGTGTGAAGATGTTGTAGAGGGTGGGTGACAGGCAGGAGCCTTGGGGCACACCACAGAGTATGATAGTAGGTGAGGTGGATGCTAGGTCCGAGAATACTTGCATGGTTCTGTCTTGTAAGAAGGAAGTGATCCATGCTGTGGCTTCAGGGGAAAATTTGGCCGTAGAGGAGAGGTGGTGGCATAGGACGTCATGATCCACGAGGTCGAAAGCCGCGGATAGGTCAAGAAGTAGGAGAAGTGCTGGTTTGCCCATGTCTCTGGCATCGTCCATTTGGTTTTTCAGGTCAAGTAGGGCGGTTTCGGTCCCGTGTCTGGGGCGGAAGCCTGATTGTCGGAGTCCTAGGAGTTTGTTCTCTTCAATGAAATGTTGAACCTGCAGGTATGCTGCTTTGTCCAGTATTTTGAGGAGGAAGGAGACAGTGGTGATGGGTCTATAGTTGTTGGGGGAGGTGGGGTCAAGGGTGGGTTTTTTTAGGAGAGGGCGGACCCAGGCTTCCTTGAGGGAGGCAGGGATTTTCCCTGTAGCAAAGGAGGCGTTTACAAAGGCTGTAAGGAAGGGAGCTAATGCATCGGCGCAGTCTTTGATAATGGTGGCTGGGCATACATCACCTTTGCAATTGGAGGGTTTGATGTTCCTCATTATGTTGGTGATGTCTTTTTCTAGAATGGGTTTGAATGAAAAGGGTTGGGGGGTGTCCGGGGCTGGTGGTGGGACAGGGGTGTGTGTGTTGGGTAGGGCTTGCTTGGTGGCTAGTATTTTGTTTTGGAGCAGACTCAGTTTATTTTTCATGGCTGCTTGTATATCATCACACCAGGCCTTGTCTTTGGTGAAGTTCTGGGGGGCAGGCGCGGGTGTCTCTAGCTCCCTGAAAATGGCAAAGATTTCTTTAGTGCTGGATTGGGCTTCAGAGATTCTGGATTCAAAGGATTTGGCCTTAGCTAGGGTGATTGCTTTTTTATATCTAGTGGAGCATGATTTAAAAGTCATCTTGTCTTTGTCAGAATGAGACATTTGCCACTGAGTGAGGGCATCCTTTTTTTCAGTGCGGAGTGCGAGGAGGTCTGGGGTGAACCAGGAGTTGGAATGGGTGGTGGGTTTGGCTTTACGGGGTTTAAGGGGGGCAATGGAGTTAATGGCTGCTTTGATGGCAGCTTCGTAGGCTGTTGCGAGTGTTTCTGGGTCTGTGGAGAAAGGGGGTCTGAAGGCTGGGCCTTGGAGGAAGGGCAGTAGCCTTTCCTTAGGGAGTTGGCGGGAGCTTCTGGCGAGGCAGGGTGGCAGTGGTTGGGGTGGGGGGGTGGTGGAGCAGGTGGTGAGGATGCTGAAGGTGATGAGTTAGGGTGGGTTGGGGTGGGGAGAGCCCTGGGACTGGTCTATGAGTGGGATAAGGGAGTCAGAGACTGTGATGGGAGCAGGTAGGGGAGCCCAGGGACTATACTGGGAGCAGGGTGTGGCAACGGCACACAATAGTCCATAGTCATTTGGTCTTACTGTGCATTTGGCATTTTTTCTGGGGTTGGGCTGGCCCACATTTTGCTCAGGGGGACCCAGGCCACCAAGGTTTGAAGACCACTGGGTTAACATGTGATTTATGTACTTTCCAAGCCAGGTCTACAAAGCGGGCATTACTTCAAGTAAAGAAAGTGAAGCATGCACACATAATTGCACTTCGCTGTATGGCAAGAAGTGGGAAATAACATCGTCAAGTGCCAAAATGGCAGATTACGCTCAAATCCCAGCTTCACCATTTAACCAAAGTGTGTGATCCTCGATAACTCATTTAACCTCAAAGTGCGTTTACCTGTCAAAGTTGCTAGTACCTAAATATCACAAAATTGTGAGCCCTGAAGGAGATTTGGTGCACAGTACATCCTTAATAAAAGCCTCACTCAGAGTGTAATTTAGTGGCGTACTGGGGATGGGTACCCAGCCCAAGCAAACCTAAGGTGCGAGATCTGCACTGATTTTAAAAAGCAAAAAATGAAAACGCTGCGAGAACTTTGCGCACAGACTACAAGCGCCTTTTTTCATTTTTTTTAAATCGTGCCAAGCTCAATCATTTGTTTACTCTCGCCACCAAGAGCCCGCCTGGTCACCAGCCAACAGGAGATCAGTTTAGCGCACCTCTGTCATTGCCCTGCGCTGGAGATTGAGGTAAATTGAAATACGCGTCAATGGCGCATGCAGGCACATCTATGAAAATACCATGTATTGTTACTCTCTGTCACTGTTTTAAAAGCTTGGTTTTTGATGAAAGGGTAGTTTACAGCAGCAATTCTTTATAACATTTAAACCGTAACAATGTTAACGGATTAGCGATGTTAAACCACCCCGTTTTAAAGCACTATCCTGGTTGCAGCCACACGCATCAACTGCTGGCGCCAAAAAGGCTGCTTGAAAAAAGTGCTTAAGGCAAGGCCTGTTACAGAGCCAATTACTCAGTGCAAATCCGGGAACAGTGCAGTGTCGGATTGGGAATGTTTTTACTGAGGATAGGGGGCGGGGGGGGGGGCGGAGGGGTGTTCTGGTAGCCCTATGAATGTGTGTGTGTGGCCAGCCCCGGTTTTCAGTTAAGAAATCGGGTCTCCCTAACTAAATTATAGCAACAACAAAGATGGTGCAGGGCAACCTTAATCCCAGCACTTATTTTACTTGGTTTGTATGTGTAGCCTTTTTAATGTGTGGGTGGCATAGATATAGGGAGGGGATTTAGCATTCATTCTTAAGTCAGCACTTCCCCTTCCACTGCCTGTTCCCAGTTCTCCCAGTCTCCAGTTCTCCCAGTCTCCAGCTGCTTCTCACCTTCCTGGGTGGCAGTTCTTCCACCTCTTCCCGAGTGGCGGTTTTCCCAGTCTCCAGCTGCTTCTCACCTTCCCGGGTGGCGGTTCTCCCAGACTCCAGCTGCTTCCCACCTTCCTAGGTGGCAGTTCTCCCAGTCTCCAGCTGCTTCTCACCTTCCTGTGGGGCAGTTCTCCCAGTCTCCAGCTGCTTCTCACCTTCCTGGGTGGCAGTTCTTCCACCTCTTCCCGAGTGGCGGTTTTCCCAGTCTCCAGCTGCTTCTCACCTTCCCGGGTGGCGGTTCTCCCAGTCTCCAGCTGCTTCCCACCTTCCTAGGTGGCAGTTCTCCCAGTCTCCAGCTGCTTCTCACCTTCCTGTGGGGCAGTTCTCCCAGTCTCCAGCTGCTTCTCACCTTCCTGGGTGGCAGTTCTTCCACCCCTTCCTGGGTGGCGGTTCTCCCAGGCTCCAGCTGCTTCCCACCTTCCTGGGTGGTGGTTCTCCTAGTCTCCAGCTGCTTCCCACCTTCCTCGGTGGCAGTTCTCCGAGTCTCCAGCTGCTTCTCATCTTGCTGGGTGGCAGTTCTCCCAGTCTCCAGCTGCCACCAATTTGACAATTTCTGTCATTGATTAGCAGCTAAAGCAACATTAGCCAAACAAAATGTGTCTGGAGCTAGAAGGCTATGCGTGTGAATATGTACTGATGAACGCATGCATGCCTACACATCTGCATGCACAGAATGCTGTCTTTGTTTTTCTTTATATATCGGGACAGGCCCTGTTGTTAAATCAAGCCTACACAGCCATGAGGAATAGATCAGTGTGGCTGCCTCTTGGTGGTAGAATTGAAGGGCCCGGTTTGAATTGCCTCCCTTTGCCCCAATCATATCCACAAATAAGGAAACAGCTCTGTTTGGCCCCATTTAGCACTTTGTCATGGTTTGAATTTGAGTTGCCCACTGGTAACAGCAATAGGGTGCTTAAATTATAAACAAGACAAAGTAATGCAGCAATTGGGTTAATGACTGCAGATTATAACAGCATGGGTAGCCAGCAGTGAGCTGAAATACTCAATGTCCACTGAAAAGCTATTTGTCGCTTGTTGACAGCAGGGTTCTATTGTAGAGGAATGTAGAGTAGAAAGGCAATGAGGAGATAAGAACAATGCTGAATACTGCAAGAGACCAGGGGGAGAAAAAGGCCCAAAATGCTAGCAACAGTGGTCTTTAATGTGTGCACTGGAAAGGGCACACTAAATGTCTTGAATTAAAGGAGTAAGTTGTGTCATAAGACTGCCAACATGGTGAAGCTGGTTGCGGCCCACCTGAGGATCTGGGCCTGTTTCAACTAAAAAGGTTGAAAGGCATCAATGCCATGTCTGGATGTATGAGAGGTAAATGTATATTTCTTTGATGGAAGGTGAACATAATAAGTGATTTTTCTTGACTGCTGCTACCATTTTCTTGATAGAGGTGACTGTTACTAGCATACATTGGGCCTCATTACGAGTCAGCCGGTTCGGAAATAACGGTGGCGGTAAACCCGCCGCCACCGTTGTTTCCGGACCGGCTGATCTCGAGTTCTGCAGGGCGAGAGGTGTCACTCCCGCCAGGTCTGACCTGCCGGGTTTAACACCACCCGCCTGCAGGCGGACGTGGAAACACCGGCACCGTTACAGCATGGTGCCGGTGTTTCCACTTCCCCATTCCCCTGGAGTACTATGGTTTTGTGTTTGCAGCTTCCTGAGAGATTGACAGTCACCACACTGGCATAGATTGTGTGCGCAACATCATGACGTTTATTTACAGTGACCTTTACTGGCATAGATGTTCTCTCCAGCTTATTGAAAGTTATTTACTCTGGCAATTACTGGCAAAGATAGATTGTGGCTGCAGCTTCATATAAGTGACTTACAGTGGCACTGCTCATGTATGTCATGAATACAGGCATCATAGAAATGTAGTGAAATACTCCCATGTATTGTTTGTAAAATAGCATGAACTGGATTTTTTCATAGGTTACCCTAGAGAACCTATTGTAAATTGTATGGCTTTTTACACCATTTTTCAAAGCGTTTGCCATAAAATGGACCATTTCAAAACATTATTTTAAGCATGTTTTCTGGAGAGGACCCCCACCAATACCTCTTGCATTACAAGGGCTCCTTCACTACGCTCAGTTGCTCCCACTGATTTGTGGGAGATGGTAATGCCACTCCACTAAAAATATTCACCTGCCATCACTGGCCTTAATTACTTTACAATGCCAATGCCCCCGCCCTCCCGACCCAGGAGCCACACACCCTCCCGGCACAAAAAATCTGACTCTACCATTAACATGTGCATAATATATAATTTTACTTGGTCCACGCACAGTGGAGGCTGGTATTTTTTGGCACCGGTGGATGGACGCGCCCATCCCCTGTTCCTACACAAGGGGAAAGTTGAAGAGCTTGATTTTAAAAAGTACATCTTTTATCTAGGGCAGTGCTCAGTGCCTTACATCGACAGCATGGCCATCATTGATTTGAGCATGCCTGGTGGACCAGGCCGGCCTCGGAGTCTGTGGCACAGCTTCTGCTTCTTTGAGAAGTTTAGGGGGCCCGCAGCAGGTCTTCCAGCGGCACCCCCACATTTTGTATTATGCCACTGGTTCAAACGGCTAGTGATATAATGTTGGTGGTATAGTGTTGTTTCACGCCGAATAATAGTGAATGACCATTGACCTATTGCACAGCAGAGAGCCATCTGTTCCTTTGGTCACTCTTGGCAACACCACCTGAATATCACGCCCCTCTTATATCCAAAAGTGAAACATACACATTTCATTCAAATTGTCTTAGGTTATGTTCGGGAATGTAGACATCCTGGCCATTTCTAATCCATATGCTGTCTCTCTGTGATGTTGCTATAGTGAGTGCTGTCTATGCTGTGATCCCTGGATCTTTCTTGTTGCTTCCAATCTGTGATCCGTGGACCTTTCTTGTTGGTTCCAATCTGTGATCCGTGGACCTTCCTTGTTGCTTCCAATCTGTCTCTTGTGCCCATGCTTGAGCACTTGCTCATTCTTTGATGCTGCTATACTCTGTGCTGTCTATGCTGTGATCTGTGGACCTTCCTCGTTGCTTCCAATCTGTCTCGTGTCCATGCTTGAGCACTTGCACTTTCTGTGATGCTGCTATACTCTGTGCTGTCTATGCTGTGATCTGTGGACCTTCCTCGTAGCTTCCAATCTGTCTCGTGTCCATGCTTGAGCACTTGCACTTTCTGTGATGCTGCTATACTCTGTGCTGTCTATGCTGTGATCTGTGGACCTTCCTCGTTGCTTCCCATCTGTCTCTTGTGTCCATGCCTGTGCAGTGGACCTTCTTTGCTGCTTCCAATCCGTCTCTTCTGTCCATGCTTGAGCACATGCTCATTTTGGGATGCTGCTATACTGATTGCTGTTTATGATGTGATCTGTGGACCTTCCTCGTTGCTTAGAATCTGTCTCTTGTGTCCATGCTTGCGGAGTGGACCTTCCTCGTTGCTTCCAATCTGTCTCTTGTGTCCATGCTTGAGCACTTGCACATTCTGTGATGCTGCTACACTGAGCACTGTCTATGCTGTGATCCGTGGACCTTCCTCGTTGCTTCCAATCTGTCTCTTGTGTCGATGCTTGAGTACGTGCTCATTCTGTGATGCTGCTATACTGATTGCTGTTTATGATGTGATCTGTGGACCTTTCTCGTTGCTTCCAAGCTGTGGTCTGTGGACCTTCCTCAGTGCTTCCAATCTGTCTCTTATGTCCCTGCTTGAACACTTGCTCATTCTGTGATGCTGCTATACTGAGTGCTGTCTATGCTGTGATCCGTGGACCTTCCTCGTTGCTTGCAATCTGTCACTTGTGTCCTTGCTTGAACACTTGCTCATTCTGTGATGCTGCTATACTGAGTGCTGTCTATGCTGTGGTCTGTGGACCTTCCTCGTTGCTTCCAATCTATCTCTTGTGTCGATGCTTGAGTACGTGCTCATTCTGTGATGCTGCTATACTGATTGCTGTTTATGATGTGATCTGTGGACCTTTCTCGTTGCTTCCAAGCTGTCTCTTGTGTTGATGCTTGAGCACTTGCTCATTCTGTGATGCTGCTATACTGAGTGCTGTCTATGCTGTGGTCTGTGGACCTTCCTCGTTGCTTCCAATCTGTCTCTTGTGTCCTTGCTTGAACACTTGCTCATTCTGTGATGCTGCTATACTGAGTGCTGTCTATGCTGTGGTCTGTGGACCTTCCTCGTTGCTTCCAATCTGTCTCTTGTGTCCTTGCTTGAACACTTGCTCATTCTGTGATGCTGCTACACTGAGCACTGTCTATGCTGTGATCAGTGGACCTTCCTCATTGCTTCCAATCTGTTTCTTGTGTTGATGCTTGAGTACGTGCTCATTCTGTGATGCTGCTATACTGGTTGCTGTTTATGATGTGATCTGTGGACCTTTCTCGTTGCTTCCAAGCTGTGGTCTGTGGACCTTCCTCAGTGCTTCCAATCTGTCTCTTATGTCCTTGCTTGAACACTTGCTCATTCTGTGATGTTGCTATACTGAGTGCTGTCTATGCTGTGGTCTGTGGACCTTCCTCGTTGCTTCCAATCCGTCTCTTGTGTCCATGCTTGACCACTTGCTCATTCTGTGATGCTGCTATACTGAGTGCTTTCTATGCTGTGGTCTGTGGACCTTCCTCGTTGCTTCCAATCCGTCGCTTGTGTCCTTGCTTGAGCACTTACACATTCTGTGATGCTGCTATACTGAGTGCTGTCTATGCTGTGGTCTGTGGACCTTCCTCGTTGCTTCCAATCTGTCTCTTGTGTCCTTGCTTGAACACTTGCTCATTCTGTGATGCTGCTATACTGAGTGCTGTTATGCTGTGGTCTGTGGACCTTCCTCGTTGCTTCCAATCTGTCTCTTGTGTCCATGCTTGACCACTTGCTCATTCTGTGATGCTGCTATACTGAGTGCTGTCTATGCTGTGGTCTGTGGACCTTCCTCGTTGCTTCCAATCTGTCTCTTATGTCCTTGCTTGAATACTTGCTCATTCTGTGATGCTGCTATACTCTGTGCTGTCTATGCTGTGATCTGTGGACCTTCCTCGTTGCTTCCAATCTGTCTCGTGTCCATGCTTGAGCACTTGCACTTTCTGTGATGCTGCTATACTCTGTGCTGTCTATGCTGTGATCTGTGGACCTTCCTCGTAGCTTCCAATCTGTCTCGTGTCCATGCTTGAGCACTTGCACTTTCTGTGATGCTGCTATACTCTGTGCTGTCTATGCTGTGATCCGTGGACCTTCCTCGTTGCTTGCAATCTGTCACTTGTGTTCATGCTTGAGCACTTGCTCATTCTGTGATGCTGCTATACTGAGTGCTGTCTATGCTGTGATCCGTGGACCTTCCTCGTTGCTTGCAATCTGTCACTTGTGTTCATGCTTGAGCACTTGCTCATTCTGTGATGCTGCTATACTGAGTGCTGTCTATGCTGTGGTCTGTGGACCTTCCTCGTCGCTTCCAATCTGTCTCTTGTGTCCTTGCTTGAACACTTGCTCATTCTGTGATGCTGCTATACTGAGTGCTGTCTATGCTGTGGTCTGTGGACCTTCCTCGTTGCTTCCAATCTGTCTCTTGTGTCCTTGCTTGAACACTTGCTCATTCTGTGATGCTGCTACACTGAGCACTGTCTATGCTGTGATCCGTGTACCTTCCTCGTTGCTTGCAATCTTTCACTTGTGTTCATGCTTGAGCACTTGCTCATTCTGTGATGCTGCTACACTGAGCGCTGTCTATGCTGTGATCCGTGTACCTTCCTCGTTGCTTGCAATCTTTCACTTGTGTTCATGCTTGAGCACTTGCTCATTCTGTGATGCTGCTATACTGAGTGCTGTCTATGCTGTGGTCTGTGGACCTTCCTTGTTGCTTCCAATCTGTCTCTTATGTCCTTGCTTGAACACTTGCTCATTCTGTGATGCTGCTACACTGAGCACTGTCTATGCTGTGATCCGTGTACCTTCCTCGTTGCTTGCAATCTTTCACTTGTGTTCATGCTTGAGCACTTGCTCATTCTGTGATGCTGCTACACTGAGCACTGTCTATGCTGTGATCCGTGTACCTTCCTCGTTGCTTGCAATCTTTCACTTGTGTTCATGCTTGAGCACTTGCTCATTCTGTGATGCTGCTACACTGAGCGCTGTCTATGCTGTGATCCGTGGACCTTCCTCGTTGCTTGCAATCTTTCACTTGTGTTCATGCTTGACCACTTGCTCATTCTGTGATGCTGCTATACTGAGTGCTGTCTATGCTGTGGTCTGTGGACCTTCCTTGTTGCTTCCAATCTGTCTCTTATGTCCTTGCTTGAACACTTGCTCATTCTGTGATGCTGCTACACTGAGCACTGTCTATGCTGTGATCCGTGTACCTTCCTCGTTGCTTGCAATCTTTCACTTGTGTTCATGCTTGAGCACTTGCTCATTCTGTGATGCTGCTACACTGAGCACTGTCTATGCTGTGATCCATGTACCTTCCTCGTTGCTTGCAATCTTTCACTTGTGTTCATGCTTGAGCACTTGCTCATTCTGTGATGCTGCTACACTGAGCACTGTCTATGCTGTGATCCGTGGACCTTCCTCGTTGCTTGCAATCTTTCACTTGTGTTCATGCTTGACCACTTGCTCATTCTGTGATGCTGCTATACTGAGTGCTGTCTATGCTGTGGTCTGTGGACCTTCCTTGTTGCTTCCAATCTGTCTCTTATGTCCTTGCTTGAACACTTGCTCATTCTTTGATGCTGCTATACTGAGTGCTGTCTATTCAGTGGTCTGATGTGGACCTTTTTCATACTGCTACTGATCTGGGGCCTGCATCTACATTACAGTCACTATACCTCTCTTGTGGCTGCTGTTGGTAAAAGGTGTCCTGTACGTATGCCAGAACAGAAGTACCCTCGTTTTGGACTACTAATGTTGCCCTTGAAATTGTACTATTTATGTATTTATGTATAATGCGCTCCCGGTACCCAAGGGCTTAAGGGCGCAGACATATAACGGAGACATGACAGAAAAACGAGATTCTAGATCAGTGGAGGAGCGAAGACAGACGGATGGCTAGCAGAGTTGGAGAGAAAGGAAAGGTCTTTAATTTTGGTTTCTTTTTATGATTCCAGCAAGGAGGAAGTGGGTAAGGGGCTTTGAAGGGAGTGCCCATGCTTCTCTGATGAGCGTGGGGCAGCAGGCGCGCGACTGAACATTCTTTGAACCCCTCCAAAATGGTGGGCGGCAAACGGGTGTGTGTCCTGTGCCTCAAAATCCCTTAAAACGTTCCTGACCCCGGCACCCTACTTCCTCTGTCGTTTCCCCTTACGGTCACCCGCCTCTGCGCACCACTCATCCATGTCTTTCCACCAAATCTATACCCTTCTGGGATGCGGCCGTCCCCAGAGCGATTAAACCCGTCAGGTCTCTGAGAACAGAAATCGGCCCCCGGGTAGCTCTTTGATGACAGTGACCTTCTCGGGGACCCCCTCCTCAGATCAGCGCCGGTATCAACATCAACTGCGTCACTCGTATCCGCTGTGAAGAAAGGTACAATTATTTCTCTTGCATCCAGCGAGCCTTGGCCGCCCCATCGCTCGTCTCAGAAATAAGAAAGACCTGGGCCAGCCCAACCTGGAAGGCGCCGAGGCAATCACAGAGAAATTCTCCATTTACCCGAGGATCAAGGAAGGGGGAGGAGGGCGGGTCTCGGGAAGAGCATAAGAGGCGGGAGAGAGTGAGAGCACGAGGAGAGAGGCAGGGAGAAGCACGCAAGGAGAACAGAAAAGCGGGGGCAGGGCAGCAAGACAAGCAGGGGGAGCAGAATCAGAGACGCCCGCCGAGAGATCAGAAAGAGAGATGCCGAGAGATCAGAAAGAGAGACGCCGAGAGATGCGAACGGTGTAGGCAGCGAGGAGGAGAGACTGATAGAAATCATTTATCAAGCGCACACTGACCAAACTTCAGCTTCAGTGCGCTCAACATTCAACATCCATGACTGTGACAAAAAATAAAACAGCAACCAGAAAGGAGGGGGTAGAAAGAGGGAGAGAGTGGGCACCCGAAAGAAAGGGAAGTAGAGCAGCAAAAAGAGGAATGGCGGGAAGAAAGCGCAACGATAAAACAACGGAGAGACGGCAGGAATACAGAATGATGGGAAAGAAAGTGAAAGAAGAGGGAAGGAGCGGAAAAGAGGGTGACGAAAGGGTGGGAATGAATGGGGGATGAAAGAAAAAGCGAGAGTGAGTAGGACTAGAAAGAGTGAGGGGGGGCACCTGATCTAGGGAAATGGCAGAGCAGCAAGAAAGAGGGAGGTGATGAGCAAAATGAAGGAAGAGCAGGACACGAGCTGGGCAGGGAGAATGCGAGCAGAAGAAAAGGGATGAGTGCGGAGCATGAAGAACAAACACTGGCAAAGCCAACATGTGTGGATTTAGCGTGTTTTTTGTATTGCATTTGACATTTGGAGGCATGTATTTGTGTTGAACAGGGGGGTGGGGGGTCTGGGAGTCTCTCTACCAGCACGAACACAGCCCACTGACCTGTTCTTGGGTGAATAATCCCTGGGAGAGACTCTACCAAGTCTTTAGCTCACTGTCCCTTTCACAGAGAAGACATTTCCCAGCATATCAGTCTCTGTCCTGCCCAGGGGCAGTCCAGCTCCAAAATGCTAGGCAATTCTCCTCTGAACAAGAGTACCATCAGTAACCCCATACACGTGTTTCAGCCTTGTTGGGCCTCATCAGTGAGGTGAAGCTGTGCCTCTCTGAGCAAAGTGAGCAAGGGGTCCATGTCTGGATCGCCCTGGTAACTTAGAGTGAGACCCAAAGTTAATTTATGCAAAACAAGGGGGGTCTGGGAATCTTTCTACCAGCACGAACACAACCCAATGACTCTCATTCCCCAGATAGGGTTGGACTTTTAAAGTTTAGGCCTACACAAAGTTATTTAACGTATCAGTATTGCTATTAGTAAATGTTGGTTGATGAATGATTTGCTAACCTAAAGCTACTCTTGATACCTGTTTCTCATCTAAGGGTCTACTATTAAATTGAGTATGGCTACAGCAAATGTCCCACTGTATATATGTGTGAAGCTTTCCTGGCTTACCTGAATTGCATTTTGAGTTTAACATTGCCTAACTGTATATAATAAAGACCCTATTTTTATATTACTACACTGTGTAAGTGTTTCCTTGACTATAGGTGTACTCAAAGGTCTTTGTACTCAACTACACCCACCTCCCTCCTAGGCTAAGCCTGGCTACTCGATCATAGGTACCAAACCAATTGGGTAGGTCAGGCCAAACCTAAGAGTTGGAGCCCTGCACATCTAAGAGTGAGTCGTCTTCAGTCCTACCACAGGTGGACTTTAGTCAAACTCCTGAACATACAGAAAAGGGGTTGGGGAGAAGGAGAGAGAAAACCGGGAGCAGAGATAGCTGTGTATTGTAATGTTGCCCATTAGGACTTCTTGTATTTTTTGTTATTTTGCAAAGCCTATAAAAGAACCAGTAAGCACGTTAATTCCTCTCCTACGCAACTCTAACTTTACCCAGGGCAGACCTGCAATGTATGTTATACTTCATACTATTTTCAAACACTATGGGTGTTGCATCGTCTTTGCTTTCATATCTGAGGTCAGCTTTGACTAGTAGAAGAAAATTGTTATCTGCTGTTGAATTTTTATATGGTTTATTTTTATACAGCTTTTTGTAAATGTAACGTTTTAAGGTTTTCTTCCGAAACAGTTTTTTTAAAAATTAAATCGATAGCTGTGCCATAAGGGATGAAGAAGGCGGCAGTGGTGTAAAACTGAAGCCGGGAGAATGCCGTGCACGTCGTGTGGAAGGAGGAGAGAGAAGCCCGAAGCTCTGAGTGTGTGACGGCCGCATGCCAAAGCGACAAAGAAAGTGAAGAAGAGAGTATGGAGTATAGAGGGTGAGTATAGATACACTTACTAGAGGTAGTCAGAGAAGGAGAGATTTCAGAAGAGTAGAGTCTTGAAATCTGGTAACAATCTAATTTGCAGAGATTGACAGTTTGAACAGGAGGACAAAGACAGGTGAAGCCGGGACACTAAAAAGGGGAAAGGGGCGAGTGGTTAGCCACCCCCTCACCCTACCAAGCTTCCCTGGCCCACATCCTGGACTCTGTGAACTAAAGAGGGGAAGGGAAGAGTGGTTAGCCACTTCTTCGCCCTGCGAAGCTTCCCTGGCCCACATCCTGGACTCTGGGAACTAAAGAGGGGAAAGGGAAGAGTGGTTAGCCACCCCCTCACCCTACCAAGCTTCCCTGGCCCACATCCTGGACTCTGTGAACTAAAGAGGGGAAGGGAAGAGTGGTTAGCCACTTCTTCGCCCTACCAAGCTTCCCTGGCCCACATCCTGGACTCTGGGAACTAAAGAGGGGAAAGGGAAGAGTGGTTAGCCACCCCCTCACCCGACCAAGCTTCCCTGGCCCACACCCTGGACTCTGGGAACTAAAGAGGGGAAAGAGAAGAGTGGTTAGCCACCCCCTCGCCCTACCAAGCTTCCCTGGCCCACATCCTGGACTCTGGGAACTAAAGAGGGGAAAGGGAAGAGTGGTTAGCCACTCCCTCACCCTACCAAGCTTCCCTGGCCCACACCCTGGACTCTGGGAACTAAAGACGGGAAAGAGAAGAGTGGTTAGGCACCCCCTGACCCTACCAAGCTTCCCTGGCCCACATCCTGCACTCTGGGAACTAAAGAGGGGAAAGGGAAGAGTGGTTAGCCACCCCCTCACCCTACCAAGCTTCCCTGGCTCACACCCTGGACTCTGGGAACTAAAGAGGGGAAAGAGAAGAGTGGTTAGGCACCCCCTGACCCTACCAAGCTTCCCTGGCCCACATCCTGCACTCTGGGAACTAAAGAGGGGAAAGGGAAGAGTGGTTAGCCACCCCCTCACCCTACCAAGCTTCCCTGGCCCACACCCTGGACTCTGGAAACTAAAGAGGGGAAAGGGAAGAGTGGTTAGCCACCCCCTCACCCTACCAAGCTTCCCAGGCCCACACCCTGGACTCTGGAAACTAAAGAGGGGAAAGGGAAGAGTCGTTAGCCACCCCTCACCCTACCAAGCTTCCCTGGCCCACACCCTGGACTCTGGTAACTAAAGAGGGGAAAGGGAAGTGTGGTTAGCCACCCCCTCACCCTACCAAGCTTCCCTGGCCTACATCCTGGACTCTGGGAACTAAAGAGGGGAAAGGGAAGAGTGGTTAGACATCCCCTCACCCTACCAAGCTTCCCTGGCCCACGCCCTGGACTCTGGGAACTAAAGAGGGGAAAGGGAAGAGTGGTTAGCCACCCCCTCACCCTACCAAACTTACCTGGCCTACATCCTGGACTCTGGGAACTAAAGAGGGAAAAGGGAAGAGTGGTTAGCCACCCCCTCACCCTACCAAGCTTCCCTGGCCCACATCCTGGACTCTGGGAACTAAAGAGGGGAAAGGGAAGAGTGGTTAGACACCCCCTCACCCTACCAAGCTTCTCTGGCCCACATCCTGGACTCTGCGAAGTGATGAGAGTGATGCCCCATTCCTTGATTCTAATGGTAGTGGAGAGTGAGGACTTTTAAAGGGGGAAGGCATCATTGTAGACCAGTCCAAGGGGATCACCTGCTAGTCTCACCCCCCTCAAATACACACAGTCAAGGGAGGAAGGAGAAGGAGAACATGGGCAAGCCCCAGTGAAACCGGAGATTGCCTCAGCATTGAGGCGCCCAGTGGAAGGCAAGACTAGTGAAACCAGAGATTGCCTCAGCATTGAGGCGCCCAGTGGAAGGCAAGACTAGTGAAACCGGAGATTGCCTCAGCATTGAGGCGCCCAGTGGAAGGCAAGACTAGTGAAACCAGGGATTTCCTCAGCATTGAGGCGCCCAGTGGAAGGCAAGACTAGTGAAACCGGAGATTGCCTCAGCATTGAGGCGCCCAGTGGAAGGCAAGACTAGTGAAACCGGAGATTGCCTCAGCATTGAGGCGCCCAGTGGAAGGCAAGACCTTTCTTTATGGCCCACTTTCCCTTTACAGGAGGGGACTCCTAGTGCCCCCTGAGACGGAGAGACGCTGTGAACGTTCCATTCCCTCAGATTTTAGTTGGACATCACTGCACGCTTCCCGACACGGTTTCAATGGCACTGTATGCTATGCCATTTATTATGCTGCCCTTGCACTGCTATCGTTGCTAAATGAACCACTTTACATTCAGTTTTTCTTTCTTTGTTAGATTGGTCCTAGATCCCGGGCGCCTAAATGGCATCCCCAATTTCTGCTTCTGTAAAACTTAAGAATTACTTTAAATGTCTGTTGACAATTCTTGGAATCAGTGTCTCGTTGTGAATAGGGACTATTTTCCCTTAATCGTATAGTCCCCTTTACATGACTGTACCATGCATCTTCTGGGATGGTGGTGCCAGGTAATATATACCCCAACACGTTCCCTCTTAGCACAATCTGCTGGAATCCATTTGGTTTGTTGTGCCGATTGCCTGCTCGCTCCACCAACCATTTCTTTTTGCCAGTTTTCACTTTGCAGTCCCCTCTCAATTATCTTCTAATTAGGCCCATCCCCGTCCCCTCGTCAAATGGATATTTGATGGCTCCTAGTGAATCATTTTTGTGCAAGCTACACTCCCCATGAAACTAGGTTTTAGATTTTATAGTTGACGGCTTTATATTATATGGGCAGCATTTGTGAAATGCGGACATACTACTCTGATGAAGTTGTTGTAAACATTATTACGTTCAAAATCAGTAAGTCGATTTTGTAAAATGGCCTCTAAGAGTGGTAGCAAATTCCATATAGGGCAGGAATATGTAACCCTTAATTAAATTGCAACCACTGGACTCTTTGTCGGTGGTTAGACATCAAAACCAACATATTCACTCGCTCTCTACCTCCTGCTGCAAAGCCAGCGCCTTGGAGTAAAGCTGTTAATGAAAGGGGATCATGGTTGCTCTGAATGTATGGGATACCTGCAATGTCCCATACCCAACGCAAGCATGATTACATCGATCGAAATGTAATCAATGTAGCGTGTTCCAAAGGTGGCGTGAGAAGGCATAACTCCCTGAAAACGGCTGTTGCAGGCCCGAAAGATTGGTTCAAACAAACGCATAGCGATATAAGAAGCATATTTATGTTGTCTTAACAGACTGTCCAAGCCTCATTTGCCCTGCCTCAATTCCCTCCAGTGTTGCCATAGGTTTGAACTGTGCTTTTTAATCACCAGCTACTACCATATCGTCATTTGCACTATTCCCAGACAGTTCATCCAAAGAGGAAACCAGCCGCTCAAATGCAATGATAGATTCCAGACCCTGAATGATACGCGTTATAAATACCATATCATGTCATATCATTCAAGGTCCCGGTGCAAGTAAACATTTAATAAAGCCAGTTGTCAACAACCCAAGATGGTCATTGCTATCAAAGTACCGTTGCCATTAGATGCATTGCCACCTTGATCATTAACCCCGTAGCTCCCCACTCAACAGCCATGTAGACCCTGCTTGTCTGGTTTATGATAGGTTGTAAAACCTGCCTTATTTATTGGACTGGACGACTATGATTCATGGAAACAAACAATATGAACACTTTCAGTAACGCTTTCCCTATCTAGATCCTCGGTTTTACACAGTAGCTGGCTATATTCCAGGATATTATTAGCCACTACTCTTGTCTGTTCAGCCAGGTTACCAGGACTATGGAAAAGGTCAGCTTTTACCTGTGCATATATTGGATACTTGTAATCCCTGGGATCTAGCAAAAAGCTAGGATTTTTCATTGTAGACAGATACCGGAAGCGCGGCGGGAAGAGTCCTGTATTCAGTGGTAAAACGTCCTCAGTCCCAGAGCTGTGGGTCAGCGCTAGTTTTATCACATCTCACAGTGGATTACCCTGCCCTGGGATCTGGGCAACCTCCATGAAAGCACCCTTGACAACAGAACGACTGCTCTTACTGTGCATAAAGACTGCTCTTACTGTGCATAAAGACTGCTCTTACTGTGCATTCAGTAAAGCAGTTTTTAAACGATTGCATTGATTGCTCAGCAATAGAATTTAGACTTTCAAATCATGCAACAATTCAATGAACTATATGCAGCAGCCATAATAACTTCCTGGCCCTAACACAATGGATGGCTTGTGTTGTAGGCTCGTAGGACCAAGAGTAGGAGGCAAGTGTCTTTATTCCAGAGTTGCCTTGTAGGCCCAACATATGATTCAAGGGCCCGAGTCGAGTAGTACAACCACTGGCATCCAGCACCCCCAGACAGCTGGCCCCCAACTGCCACTCGGCGGAACAGTTTGAAGGGAAGAGAAAGTATTATATAGAGAATAGTTTCCTTTGAGTTTTGCAGGGTGGACCCTTTTTTCGGCTTAACCTTTTAGGCGCTGGACATTTCGGCACGACGCCCCTTGAGCGCAATGACCCTTTTGGCGCCGAGACCCAACAGGGCGCAGGGATCTATCAGTTCCCTGTGTGTCCTTATATATTGTCCTCTCGAACCCTACTACATTTGGTGTTTAGGGTGACAGCATGTGTGAGTAATACACAGCGCACTCAGTTAGTGGACGTCCATTCACTTTACACACATGCAGGGCACAGCAGCGAGTGTTCCCCGTACACGTGACCTGAATACAAGGCCTGCTCCATGCAGTGAAAGACATTTGGATTGTATTCATTGTTTTTAACAGTGAAGGGAAGAGGAGGCATGTGACATAGAGACTCCTTCTCTGGAGTTTTGAAGCATATTACATTGAAGTCTTGTCACTACATTGATGTAATAAACTGAGTACATAAGATGCCTGCATTTACCTTAAAAGAACGGAGACATTCGAATGAGCATTCGTTTATTAAGAGTTTATTTTGATTTTATATTTGAATATCTTTATTCTAGACGTTTATTTTTTTTTTACTGCAAACCTGATAAAAAATACATTTTACGTCCTTTCATGTCAGGTACAAAAACTCTGGACCACTGGACATATCGACCACTGGACATATCGACCACTGGACACAGGGATTTTTCCAAAGATGGTCTCCTTTGAGATCATTCTTGACAGTCATTGGACGCCATTATACGGAACTGCTTTCAGATACTGGGCCTCATCAGAAGCTTGGCGGTATTCCAGCAGTAAATCTGCCGGGATATCGCCAACGCAAATAGCGTTACCGCAACTCGGTCCGAGTTGCAGTAAGGCTGTAAGTCCCCATTTTTTTAAGAGTCCATAGGACTCTGGAACTGATCACGACTTGGCCGGTATTTGGGCTGGGATACCGCCAAACTTTATTTGCGTTAGTGCCCACCCGTATTACAGCCGGATCACTTGTTGGGCACTAACCGTTACTCCCCATTCCCCATTGGGTCCATTGCACTTAATGGGGATTTTTTGGTGCAAATACTGTGCTTTAATACCGCTGGCGGTAACTGTGGCAAAAATGGGCATCTTTCTGGCGTGTTTACCCCCAGCTGTAAGCTGGGGTAAACACGCCAGACTCGTGATTGGGCGGGCCCTTAAATGCAGTGGTAACAAAGTTACCACTGCATTTAAGGGCTACCGCCCAACTCGTGATAAGGCCCTCTATGGGGCATGCTGGGCACTATTTACCGCGGCGCAATTTGCGCCACAGTAATAGCATCACAAATGGGCAGAAACTTGCCAGATTTACCTCAAGCTTTAAACTGGAAGTAAAGCTGGGCGACTTTCCGCCCAACTCATAGTTGGGCAGAGCGGTAATGCGGCGGTAATAGCGTTACCGCAGCATTTTTACAGCTGCGCCCAACTTATGATGATGCCCACAGTCCTGGTGTGCTCATTTTTTGTGGGCATGCCTGTGACTAATGATATGTGTAGTAATGTTTTTGGTTTGTTGAATGACATCTGCTTTTTCTTTTGTTTGATTTTCTGATTGAGTGATTTGGAGTCATGGTGTTCATGATGAATTTGTGTTGTTCGTTTTGAGTCATTTACCTTTCTTTATATTGTTGTTCTTTTGATTTACCGCGGGGCTAACATTTTTCTTGAGGAAAATATGTTTGGTGCAAATATATATATATGTTTATTAGAGCGCCAGAGTTGTGTACAGACCTCTTATTGGGGTCGGGGTTGTGGGGTTTAGGTAGTGAAATTGTTTTATTCTTTTTTAGAATTTTTGAAATTGCTCTCATGTTTCACCTTCCTCCCTTTTATGTTGGTTACGTACAAAAACTCAAACATCCCTGCTAGACCGCTAATGATAATAATAATAATGATGTGTTATTTATATAGCGCCTTAATCCAAAGCGCTGTGGACTGCGGCTGCTGTTGCACCAGCGCAGATAGAACCAGTTTAGTTTCACCTGGTCAAACACACTATGAAAAAAGACACCCCCATGCGCACCAATGAACCAGGGTCAGACTAGGGCACAGGTCTTCAAACTGTGGGGCGGGGTCCCCGTAGCGGGGGCCCAAATGATGGCCAGGGGGTGCGCAAGGCCCCTCAAAAAGGGAATCTGGTGACTGTTTTTAATAGAAAATGCAAGCGGATATGGCAGTGGCACTGGAGAAAACTATTAGCTGTTCAGTGAAATAACTCATCAAACTAGTCCAGTTTGGCTAAAATAAACTGGCCTGCTTTGACCTAACACTCTTGCCCACACCAGCATGTTGGGCCTGCACTTCGGGCATTGCCCTAATGCCCTACAGGCCAGTCAGAGCCTGTGAACCTGTTTCCTTATTGGAGAACCAGCAACTCGCAGCTTGGTGCATGCTTTCCATACGTGGCAGATTATATGGGCCCGAGGGGCATATGCCCCACCACTAATTAAGGCTCTAGAGCTTGAGGAGCAAAGCACAGAAGCACCCGTTCCTCTGGCAGAGGCTTGCCTTTGCTGGCAGTGAGCCTGCCATGTACTACCTGGCTGGCACCTCACACAGACAGGTTGCCACCCCCACTCTGGAGTCATGCCGCCGCCAGCAACACTAAGAGGGGTGTGGGAAATCTCGGCACCGCGGGGGACTTCATAAAGCGCATGATTCCAGCTACTCTGATGCCTTGCTCAGGATCTAAGCACACGGCTTACCTGCTCCAAACCCCGGCATACGACTTTGACAGGCATATGTGCAGGCCTGCCTGGCCCGCCTGGCCCGCCTGCCTGGCCCGCCTGCCTTGCTTGCCTGCCTGCCTGCCTGCCTTGCTTGCCTGGCTTGCCTGGCTGGCCCGCCTGCTTGCTTGGCCTGTCTGCCTGCATGGCCTGCCGGCCTGTCTGCCTGCCTGGCTGGCCCTCCTGGCAGGCCCGCCTGCCTGCTTGGCACGCCTGCCTGACACGCCTGCCTGGCCTGGTCTGCCTGGCCTGCCTGGCCTACCTGCCTGGCCTGCCTGCTGCCTTTCATTTACTGCTGGGGCAATCAGCGCTGCATTTCTATTATTTTTGTGGGTCATCTAGTTTGCGTGATGTTTTATATTTTGACATATTGGTTTGTTAAAGTCCTGTGTGCAAAGCAGATTATTATTTGAGGCCTGGTAAGCAAAACATGAACTGATATCCCATCTCCACCGAAGGGCACAGTCCAGAGCTATCATATAATCTTACTGTGCCTTAAGTGACACCATGGAGAGTCGCAGTTTACAAGACTATGGTGAAGCTGTTTGCAAAGCCAACCATTATGACTTGTGGGTGAGGAATGTTTTCTTTGTTGGCAAGTATTTGCCATGCAAAGAACAGGAGTATTGTCTTCCAACGTGTGCGTCGCCATGACAATCTTGATTACAGTACCTGTTGCAGATAATTGAGAGAAGATTCAGTCATTGAAAACTGGTTAAAAACATATTTATGGTATCTATTGGCTGAAGAGAAGATATTAGATCTAGTTATGCTTTCAATGGAGAAAATGATCCAAAAAACAGAGTATGCATTCACCAATAAAAGGTTTTTGCGCCTGCAAAATCTAGGCGAGTGACCTTGAGGCCAGGGCCATGCACAGGAGATAATGAAAGTGGATTCTTTTTCTGCAATATTATTTTCTACTCTGCCGTCTCTTCGTATTACTTGTTAGTTCTTCAATTAGAAGTTAATGAACCAGCTTTGGTTCATATTTCAATGATTTTATAATGTTGGGCCAGCTTTGCAGGATGGGGCAGGTGTTCGTTTTTGCCCTGGGTGCTCTGTTGCCTAGAAACTGCATGGGGAGGAGGGTACACAGTGAGTGAGGAAGGGCTCTATTTAAGCAATAAGGCCTCATTCTGAGAGCCGTAATGGGTGGTTAATAGCGTGGCATGTTACCACCCCGTCCGGTCCGGCGCAAAGAATGGTGCTTTAGGGCTAATAGGTTGCTTGCCCTAGTATACTAAGTGCTAAGCATGAAGTAAGTTGGGAAAAACATATGGGCGGCAAGCACGCAACCTGTGGTTTCTGTTCCCATGACTACGGCTTCCATGTAAATGAAAGCAGACTCCAAGCACAGCCCCTCTTCCATTTCTATGGCATTGACCTCAAGGCCACGGAGTGAGACACGGAGGGCCGGGCATTGAAGATGGAGCTTGTGGACTGTGGCTTTGGGAATAGATAAGGAGGTTTTGAGGGAGAGGACGGGTGGGGCGAAGGAGTAGCTAAGGGTTCGCAGGACCAGGCTGACAAATGGCACACCAGGTGACTAGACGCTGGCCTGGCCAGATGCTTTGAACGAGGGTTTGCATTTTTTAATAAAGGCTGCCTTCTTGCAAAGGCGAGTGTCTGGTTTGTATCACCTGGGTGCTAATAACACATAAAAGGCCTAATTAATGTATTCAAAAATACACTTTGCACCGCTCTGTGAATCAAGGTGTTTTAGCAGGGTGCAAAGTGACTTTGCACTGCCAACAAAGTTCCATGACTTAGGCCCAAAGTCTCCTGGCTCTCCCTGCCATCTTTGTGATTTCACATCCACTGTTTGAGCCCAGTCAATACATTAGGGAAGGTGGCATCCACGAGTCTCTCTGGGGACCAATACTGATGGTACAGGATGTGCTTCCCAGTGAATCTAAGTGCCATGTCCACATTCATGAGCACTGGATTAGCGCACACTCTGCTCCATAGACAAGAACACCGTATGGGCAGATCAATACTGACCTCACGCTCATGCTTTGGCTCGTCTCTGTTATTCTAGCTTGATGATGCTTTTTGCATCATCACACTTGAGTGGGTTGATGTGTGGGTTGTCCATTAGACCCGGGATTGCCATCGTAGGCGGCTGCTTCACGAGATGACCAGGGACGGCGCCAGGGCCTTACAACCTTTTGAATTGAAAGGGGTCCCATAGCTCCAGGGGGCCCACAGAGTTAGGTCGAAAGGTAAAACAAGCCGGTCTTCCTCTGCATTACAGGGGGACTCACAGGGGCACCACACAGCCTGCCTGCTGTGCCCCCATGTCCCTGTTGACCTCTTTCTTCTTTGTGGCACTTCAGGGCGGCCTTTCCTGATAATCCTGTAATAACAGTTTGCAATGGCACATCTTTAAATTGGAATGCAGCTAGACAGCTCAGTGTGACAGATTATGATAGTACTGCAGATAGGGGAAACAATTGTGCCGTTGATGCTAGCGCCATGAACTTTGGCACACTTTTAGACCACACCGAATGAAAATTTTTGGCTATGAGGACATCTCAGATTTGTCCTGCAACAAAGTCGTCAGACTTTAAAAAGAAAATGGTGTCTAGTTGTCATTTAAGTATCCTAATTTATGTAGATATCCATTGTTCTATCACTGACTTTTGATCACGTGATGCTTATTGTACACTTTAGAAGTATAAATGAAGCCTAATAGTAAATAATAATATTTTGTTTTCAGAATGTATAGCATAATATATACATTCATTGATTTAGTAAAGGGAAGAAACACAATGATGTTTATGTAATGCAAATACAGTCTCTTATATTACTGATTTGTTTGTTATTGTTCATCATTGAATAAATATTGATACTATTCCTCAAACAGATTATTTGTAATACCCCCCCCCTTATGTCAGTCAGTACAAAGAGTGACACAAGTACAAAGAGCAGTAAACTGTAGGGCAGCCTTCCTAGACGTGCACTGTAGTGTGACGCCTTTCAGCCACCTTGAAAGAGTTCCCTGCAAGCTTGTGTAACCTCTGGTAGGGTTGTCCAGGATATTTCCCATCCACCTCCATCCTTCTTCTTCCACCCCCAATCACTTGGTGATGGAAGCTGTGGTGCTGCCACCATCGTTTGAGTCCAGCAGTAACCAGCCTGGTAGACAGCTCTGTTTGTATGCTGAATGAGTATTTCGTCTACTGCCTGCTGACTATGCATGTCAGCCAATCCACAAAAAGCTGAGGTGACATCTCTGTATGCATTCCAGGTGCTCCATGCAGTCCTCTTGCCTCACCCTCCACAAAAGGACACAGTGCCACTCTAAGTTTATTCATTTATTATGTGCTGAAAACCCGCAAGCATCAGGGTGCAAACATTGACACAGTTAGACAAATGGATAAGACAGGACAGTTGGATCCTAGGTGATGGTGGTAGGGCCCATGATGATTTTAGTTGAAAAGGGTTGTTTTTAAGGCTCTAGGAAATGCTCTAGCGTTTTCTTCCAGTCTGAGCGCTAATGGCAGAGAGTTCCAGAATCTGGCGCATACACAGGGAAGGACCTGCCCCACCCCTTTGATCGTCTATGGCCCGAACAAGACACCAAAGCTGCATTGGATGAGCAGAGTGCTCTTATGGGTGAATAGCGAGTGGCTCAAGCTTTAAGATAGTGTGGCGCCTTCCCGTAAAGGCACTGGTGTACCAAGGTGGCCGCTTTGAAGTTAATACAGCTTTGGACCGGGAGCCAGTGAAGTGCTTTCCTGTGGTCTGAAATGTGTTCTCTTCTCTGGATCCTCTTGATGATCCGTACAGCGTCATTCTGAACAGTCTGACATTCCTTGAGACATGATTTAGAAAATTAACAAGGCATTTCAGTAGTCTAGTCTCGAGAGGATGATCGCCCGGGCAATGATTGCACCGTTGGTTTCAGACAAGAAGGATTCCTAAGCAGATAAAGATACTACTAGCAATTCCGATCAATCTGATGTACATAGTCCTCTGAATTTAATGAGGCTTCCAACTGGATGCCAAGTATTTTCACTTTACGTTGAACGGGGATGGTTTAGTCTTTTATTTGAATATTTTTGAAGTCAGGTTTCAGTTTAGACAGAGATGATTGTGACCCAAAGATGAGACACTCTGTCTTGTTCCCATTTAAGCAGAGCCAGTTCCTAGACATCCAAACCTCAATGAAGTTGTACGTGTTGAGAAAGTTGGAGGCGTCTAAGGTGTAGTTACCACTGATATCAAGTACGAGCTGTCTATCATCGGTATCATTTGTAAAGAGTATGCCTGAGTCCTCTAGGAGTGCACAGAGCAGTCCCAAATACAGATTAAACACCAGGGAGGATAAGCATACACCCTGGGGGACACCACACCCAATCAGAGTAGCAGATGACAAGGCTTCATACCAATGAATTCTGGATACCCGCTCTGAGAGAAAGGATTTAATCCACTGAAAGACCCAGGGTGTGAAGGAGGCGATCGTGGTCGACCACGTCAAAAGCCTCTGACAGGTCAAGCAGCACCAGAATCCCAGCTTTCCCATTGTCCAAGGTTTTTAGCATATAAGACTGAAGGTCGATCAGTGCCGTCTCCGTACTGTAAGAGGGTCTAAATCCAGATTGGCCATTGTGTAAAATATTATTTGCTTCCACAAACATTTGCAATTGAAACATTGCAAGCTTACGAAGGATCTTTAGAAGAAAGTTGCAGTTTGTGATTGGTCTAAAACTGCTAGGATCCTTGGGGTCCAGACCTGGCTTTTTGAGAAGAGGAGTGATCTTAACTACCTTGATAGTTGCTGGAACCGAGCCATCACAAAAAGATGCCTTTATGAGCCTAGTGAGGAAAGGTGCAAAGAGCACTTTCTGCTCTCGTATGATTTTAGGTGGAATAATATTTTCGAAACAAGAGGTCTGTTTAATAGAGGATAACATATTTTCCATATCAAGATTGGATACTGGCGAGAATGAAAAGTCAGGAGAATTGTGGATTCTATGCTTAGAGACCGATGGTTCATTAATTTGACCAGAGGTAATAAAGATATTTTTGATTTTATCTCTAGCCTTTGATATTTTTTCCTCGGAGGCCGTCTGTACTGCATCACAACCCTGTCTTGTGGGCTGTAAAGGTACTGATAATGCCTTAGGGTTTTCCAAAGATTTTAAAATGTTCCTGTACTATTTGAGGCCTTAACAATCACAGTGTTTAAAAAGTTATTTTTTGTCTCCACAATGTTGTGTTTATAAGCTTTCTCGGCTGATTTCCAGACAGTTTTGTTCACTTCAGATGAATATTTTAGCCATCTAGTTTCCAATTTACGTTTATCGATCTTCTGTGCTCTGAGCAGCGGTGTAAACCATGTTTGGTGCCCAGTGTTTGACCTGACCAATTTTGATTGAAAGGGAGCCGTCCTGTCCAACATGTCCACCAGGCTCCTGGAAAAAGTAGAGACCAGGGACTCCACCGAGTCCTGGGCTGTTGTGCGTGACATGATTGAATCCAGACATGAAAGACTACCGTACGGTACCTTGGTGAAATTCCGGCTGGTGACTTTTTTGATTTTGTTTTGTGATGCCAAAGAATGACCCTTGAGTTCGATTTGAAAATCAATAATGAAATGGTCCGACCAAATACATGGTGTAGTACCATTAACATATAACATAACGTTATTTGCAGTAACCCAATCAAAAATATTATTTATATTTGTGGGCTCTGAATTGTAATCCTGGTAGTTAATGTTGATTTGTGCCTGTTCCAATTCCATTGCTTCCCTATCTGTGGGGTTTCCTCGCCAGCGATTTAGATGGCCAGGAACAATGTGGAGCAGTTTGGACCTGATAGATTACTCAGGAGCAGAGAGATTTCATCATTGAAGTCTGACATTGCAGCTGGTGGACGATATATTCAAGATGAAATTGATGCAACTCTCATGTGTGAAACTCTCTGAGAGCTGACAGATCTCATCATTGATGTCTGGCATTGCAGCTGGTGGACCATATATAAAGATGAAATTGATGCGACTCTCAAGTTATTGCGTGAAACCTCGGTACGGCAGTACAACGATCAGGGCCCAAAGCTCTTCATAACTCATAAGCGGCAAAGAACCGGAAGTTCTTCCGAACTCCAAATGCAATCCGTAGTTCCTCAATGTTCAGACGTGGTGCAGATATGATGGCGAAAACTACAACGTCGGTGTCCACAGTGCGTATTTCGGCTTTGTTATATCCTTGATGCACAGCATCAAATAAATGGAGCAGGATGCAAGCGTCTGCCTCTTCGTGTGAGGATGGAGCCAGTCCCAAGATATCTTGATGATTTATATAAAGTACATTGGTACTGCAGCCAGGAACGTTGGCAGATACCATTAAGTGGCAACCAAAGAGTTACACCGGAATCTCCACTAAAACGACCGACTGCCTAACCTATATCCCCTTCCTGCTTCTGAAACATAACCAATGCCAATACACTAGACTATGGCTAGCCACACAACAAAAAATAAACACACTAAGAATCAATCTAATGTTCACACCCTACCATCTCTGAGATTCTGGAAGCACACCTAGAGGGAACCCCCCACCCGGCACATAACCCTTAAATTCATCAACTACACCAACACAATAGATAGTCATACACCAACAGCCATATACAACTCTGGATGCAACTAACCAGTACGCACAACCACAATCCACCCCAACATCACACAACACACATACCAACACACACACTAGCACACATCTGAGGCACTGAATCTTACCCATAAGGTTACAACACAGTGGGCCTCCTGAACCAACTCCCACATGCAAAACAATGCTCATAGATGCCAGTTCCTCTTAGTTCGGAACCTATACTTTCATCCCATCCTCACTATCCATCCCAGGCCTCCTCTCTTGCAGAGCCACGTGACCACCAGGAGCCTGCGCTTGGGTGGTAGCTTTGCACAGTATAAATCAACATAACATAACTATTTGTGGTAATTACCTGCTTGTTCGTGCTAATAGCTGTTAAGGTGTTTGCCAAAAAGAGAACAATTCAGTCTCATTTTCATCAACCCAGAGAGAATACTGACAAATTGTAGTGCTTTTCTTGGTTCAACCCTTTTCCGCACACCTTTTGCCCTTTTACTGCATGTGTCAAGCTGTCAGGCCTGTACATCTACCAGATGATATCCAGCCTTGTAAAATATTGAAGCTGCACATAGTACTGGCATAATCATTTAATGTTTTCGCTGATCCTGGTCACAGTATGTTGGCAATTGCAGCGCATCAAGGATGGTCATTTGAACTATTGGTTTGCAGGTGTTGCTTTTCCAGGTGTGAGTTCTTCCAGGGAAATCAATAAATTAAATCAGACTTTGTTCCGGTATTAGACTCCCTAACTTAGACAGTGCTGGAGGATGGGCTTGGTTTTCACATCTAAAGAAATCATCCGGAACTCCATTACGCATCTGTGATGCAAAGTAGAGTGTAGAAGATAGTGAGTAGTCATTCCTCAGCGATGTCAGTTGTAACTGTTTACTTGACTTTTCACGAACTGGAGGAGGCTGAAGAGTTGGAGCTTGTTCCACTTAATTGGGTCTGCAAAATGTTTAGTTTGATTAATAAGCCTGTCGCTGACATATAACTCATACTGGTCAACTCCAATGTTTACTACATTTAGCAATGTGTCTGCCACTGCAGGATGTTCTATATTTCTGCTGTCAGGTACCATTAGATCGTAGCTGGTTTCACTGAATGTGTTTCCCATGTCTTGCAATGCATGATTAAGAGACTTGGGACCTGATTTACAAAAATGTCTTAAAATGGGAAGGTCCCACTGAAAACATTTTTGTAAATCAGGCCCTTGGTATCTTTTGCAAAAGCCATCTGTCAATGCTTGTTGGCCTCGTGGTGATGCTCATCTTTTTCCCATCTCTTCATCTTTGTAGAATTAAATTCTTCAACAAAGTGGCCCATCTCAGGACCAGAGACCATCCAACAATGCAGAGCTTTTGGGGTTTCTGTCAGGCCTTCAGCCGCTCTATCACCTTTGACTGATGCGTTATGTTGTTCATGTGCCTGATCAATTTCAATAGCAGAGAACGCAAACATTGGACCTCATTAGGAGGTCCGCGGGTTGCCTCCGACCTCGAAACACTGATTCTGTCGCCTGACTTCACAAGTCCTGGTAGAGCAGGAAGTTCAGTGGGGGAATTTGGTAAGTCCGCATTCCCGTGGAGTCCCATAGGACTCCATAGGACTCAATGGGAATGGGGACTCGGAAGCACTAGCACTGTTACTAACGGTGCCAGTGCTTCTGTGAAAAGTCTGCCTACAGGAGCTGTTTCGCCTGGCCATTCTGACCGTGCTGGGCGCAATGGCCCCTGCCGGCAGACTTGTTGTGTGGCGGTCTGGAAACAAGGGTGCCAGCGAGCTTACAGGCACCCTTGTTTCCGGACCGCCACACTCGGAATGAGGACTATTGACTTTTTGTGTGACAAACTTTCCTTTCAGGAATTCTGCACAGGTGTTAGGGTGATGCTTTTTAAGGGGATCCATATCACGTCAGTGGACAGGAATCCATTGTGCATGGTAAGTATGGTCCAAGGAAAAGAACCGGGAACAATCTTGGAAAGCGCCTCTAAATAGAGCAGGAAATCTCCTTCTCATATCGCTCATCAAAAGGAGTTCCAATTTTAGAATGATCTATATTTATCTAAATTGGGTACATAGATCACTTTTTTGTTGACATCAGTCTTCAAGTGACTTAACTTGTCTGCTATCCTCTATGTCTTGGCTGATTCGATGAGCCCTACAGGCACGAGTCACATGGGAACCTTTTTATAAACAAATCTGCTTTTCCAGCTGTGGCCATATCAGCCTGAACAAGTGCTCCAGTCCACCCACTTTCATTCAGGAGATTTCCAAGAACCTTGAGAACTGCCATCTCAATATGCAGCCCACCAAACATTACAATGAATTGATCTTCGCCATAAATTGTTGCCCAGTTTTACTAGATTTGTTTTGCCAATGTGTAGAGTGGCTGGCCAAACGTAATCATTGAAATCTGGCCAGGATTAAGGCCTTTAACTGCTGTCTTTGCAATATCCATTGAATGGCGAATCATGGGCAATGACATAGCATGGCCTAGAAATAGAGGAAGCAGGGATGAAAGTGTTAATTAACAATCGTTCCGAGTTTCTTCTTGTTGACTTGCAGGGTATGCTGCCCAGCTGATTATTTCATGCCCTTGTAGATGGTCACTACCAGAACCTGTGTTACATGCTTCAACCAGGTGTATTTCTTCACTATAGCTTGCGGTGCAACATGGAAGTCAACTAAGTTCTCTTCTACTGTTGGCAGAGGACAATCAGTTCTCATAGGAGGAACAGGGGGCACACCGGCGAAGCACTCAGGAAGATGTTTAGTCACTTTCTCGACAGAAGGATTTTTAGTCATAGCCCAATCAGTAAGCATAGAAATGTACATCTGGATGTTGAAATGTTGATATTCCTGTACCATGGAAAGGGTCATGAGTTGTGGTAGAGCTTGGATTGTGGTCTGTATTGTCGACCACACATTCTACTGTTAGGCACCTCCAAAAAAAAAACGAACTAAACTCTAGCTCCTACAAAACAAAGCTCTCAGAGCAGCTCTGGGTATCAAAAGAAGAGAACACATCTCACAACACAGACGAGAGGCACACTGACTCCTAGTGCAGGCCAGAATCCGCCACAAAACATTCACCATCACATATAAATGCTTATCAGACACGGCCCCTACCTACCTCAACAACTGCATTGCACGCAAAACCACTTCGAGATCCCTCAGATCCAATGCAAATATCCGATTACACATCCCCCGCTTCACCACCACAAGAACAGGCAACTCCAGCTTCACTATCGCAGCTCCCCGGATCTGGAACTCTCTCCCGCCCCATCTATCCAATGAAACCGCGCTACATAAGTTAAAAAAACAACTCAAAACTTGGTCGTTCAACAAGTACTAACACTCCCCAAACACTTCTTACCCTAGACGTAAAAACCTAGCAAAATGATATCATCACCACGGTCTTGCTATATTGTTGTAACTAAAAAATGTTTGTAACCCATCCTGATAACTAAGATATATACTCAGCAATCTAACAAAGATGTTTGTAACACTAACTTGCCAACAAAGATATATGTAATTATGCCGTGATATCCAAGGGTTTGGGCGTATATCCAAATGCAATAAATAAATAAAAATACCTACGTAGATAGGCAAAGGCGTTTCCCATTCTCGATTGTGCCTGAAGGCTCTTTCAGCCTCATGCTCCCAACGTTTCACCAAACTGTTGAGCATTAGTAACTGTGCAACAGTGAGGATTGGTTGTGGCATTGTTGAAGTACTTGACTGCACTTTAAATTTAGGGCTGTTCATAACCATAGCAGCCAGTGCTAACAGAGATGCTGGCACATAATCTTCCTGACACTTGTTTCCAAATGATGTGTTGAAGTAATTTTCATATTAAGGATGTATCTTCTGACTATATTTGCTGCTTTAGCAAGATGAACAGCATCACTTTCTGCATCGTTTTGACATGATTTGCAGATGCAATATCATTATTAAATATAAGCATCACATGACGGTCTTGCTTATGTGCTTCCATATCGGGAAAGTACGCAAGTAATCTTTTTTATAGTTTTGGGGAATGTATGCGTCCTGAAAGATCACTGCCAAGTTGTTTCATCCTCATGCTGTACAAATTACATAGGGCAACAAGTTTAAATATGGGTGCAATTTCATTGTCCATTCGGGCATCTTCGATGTATGATATAAGTCTGCAAATGCAATACCATAGTTAATTTGGTCCATCTCAGTTTCTTGTGTTGTTTTTTGTCTCTTGCTCTATTATATAATAATACGAGGCAATTAATATGGTACATGGCATCTTGTGCAAGAAGATCGCCCACACACAGTTTAGCAATCAGGGGTCTGTCTTCTAGTTTAAGAGCACAGTGACGAGCGTGAGTAGCAAGGCTGAATGTAGATGCTGTATACAATGATATTCGTGCTGGGGCAGGCATGTCACAAAGAACATATTGGTTTTGTACTCACAGAACCTTTTTCTTGAACACTCTGACAGGTGAATTTCGTAGTACTATCAGCAGTATCAGCTGAGGATAGCTTCATTTTCTCTACTCTTTGCAATTTTGTTTTATATAACTGCAATCTACATGATTCTTGAAGCCAAGCCTTAAATCGTACCAAGGTTGCCTCGATACCACCTTCATCCAGACGTGACAGATTAATTGTCCTTGGTAAACATCCACAACTATTAAACCCCACAAGCAGATGGGATATTGTCTTATAACCTTCTCCCTTTGTATCACTTATAGTCTCTGCTGGACAGTGAAGAACCTCCTAATTGTCTTCTTGCCAGTTGAGAAATACTTGTTCCTCTCTGTTTCTGTGATTTGTCTAGAAGTATCGGGCTTGAACGGATTCATCAGCTTATGTACTTTCCCCATACTTGTATATTCTTTTTCTTTTTAAATTGTCATACAAACCCCTTCATTTGTGAACAAACAAATGATAATAATATCATTAGGGGTCTACCGGACTTCGGCTTCGAGTACGTATTCAGTCAGATTCCGGCTGAAAAACAGCTATTCGGCTCCGGCTGAATAGTTTCTTGCTATTCAGCTCTTGCTGAATACTTTGTCTTTCTCATTTGAATACAATACAACAAGAACTCATAAAGGCAAATATAGACTGCAGTTGGCAAAACTGAATAGAATAAGACCACACACTTAGCCACAAGACCAGACAAATTGCTATCACACAGCTGTAAATGATCCTGTATTGTAATCAGCTCCTTAGGGTATGTTTTGTTACAGATTCTTAGACATAAAAGGTGCTCACCTTTTATACTTAGCTAGCAACAATACAGGAAAATCTTTTCTTTTGGTGATTGTTCAAATGCAATGTGCACTTTATTCAGTTGGAGAAGACAAACTGAAAGAAATTAGCATATTTCACATTAGGATACATTCAGTTCC
The DNA here is from genome assembly GCF_040938575.1 of Ambystoma mexicanum. Classification (NCBI taxonomy): domain Eukaryota; kingdom Metazoa; phylum Chordata; class Amphibia; order Caudata; family Ambystomatidae; genus Ambystoma; species Ambystoma mexicanum. The sequence goes on from NC_090922.1 coordinate 45,707,038, forward strand.
TGTCATGTCACTTCCCATTGGGTATGCCATAGTACCCCCTTTTCTTTTGTTAAGGACTTGAGTCATTAACATTTCCTGATATTTTATCAGGAATGATAAGGTGCATATGTTTGTGTATTGTCGAGAAGGAATGGTAAGGATAAGTGAAAAGTGAGTAGCATTTGTTTCTATCGGCCATGGCCATGGAGAAACATTAAGAATTCACAATAGGTAGAAGAGACTAGCAGGGCTCGCTTATGTCAGGCACAGTAATATGCCCCACCTAACAGGCTTCTCAGAGGAATTTATGTTGGGTAATCTCTCCAATTCCAAAGTGGGCCAGTGTGTGGCAGCGGGTAAAGATAGGTTTGAGGACTCTGTATGAGGCTGTCAGAGAGCTAGGCTCTGTTGGTGGAATTTGTAGGATTTATAGCTTGGAGAGACAGAATTCCTGGGATGGGCAGAGTCCAGCTTGGCTCCAAGTGGCAAACGTGGGCTGAACCAGCAAAATTAGCATGTAAGTCTTGCAACCAAGGACACCATTGCTGACACTCTGCCGGCATACAGTGCAAGCCCCCATTACTGGCATCCTGCCTCCCCTACACCCTTACAAACTTCCTACTTGGGGCCTACCACCCCCTAACACAAATACCATAAATGGCATTCCACCTCCCACCCCAACAACACAAATCCCTACTAAATATAAACCCCTGCATGGCCTCCCACCTCCCCAGACCACACAGAGAGACAACACTCTACAGCTACTCAGAGCAATCAATGAAGGCAACCAGAGCCAGAAAATGATTCTGCTTTACGCAGAATAACAAAATAAACTATCAGGTAGTAGTGATTAAATTGCCGTTCTATTCTGCAAAACATTGGACTATTCCTCTGAAATGTTTCCCTTGAAGTGTTTTTAATTTGGTTGGGCTTGTGGCAGTGGGTGCAATTCTCTAATGAGAATATGCATTTAGGGCCTTTCTGTCTGGTTAATATATGGAAGGGATTTGGATATGTGCTTTGGCTCTCCTAAATGTTAAGCCCTTTCACACGCTTGTTTCTCAAAATGAGCATTTTCCTCTTTTGACAAACATATTAACAGCTGGTCTAGGTACTGCCAAGGTGACAAAGGAAGAGACCATGCTGAGACACAACACCTTTCCATCAGTACGAGTGATTGCGGACCATTGTTTAGTCAGAAATGGGTGACGGTCATAATTGCTGTTTAATCACTTCTAGCAGCATTTGAATGCAGGGGCAAGAGGGATACCGGCAGTGCTCGGGAGAAGGGGTAGGTCAGACTAGCATTTTTTAAAGAAATGGGTGTAAACTCTACAGGGGAGCCTTCAGCACGAACACAACTGGACGAGGGAGTGGAGACAGGACGATCTTACAAAGCTCTCTCTCAAAGCCACTAGAGGGCTGCAGTTCAATATATGGGGCAGATTTCCTTATACGTTTGTACACCTGTCTATCTTTTATATATTTTGCTTTGTAGTAAAAATGTGATGCTTGTGAAATTACCCTTTGAGTGGCTTGCAGGTCTCACACGATTCAGCCTTTCATTCTTCAGATTAATTCAGGATTGCCGCCGCTTTAACACACCAAACTATCCAAGCAGCTTCCTTTACTGCCCAAAGAAATCAAAACAAAAACAGCACTACACAGGCAAAAAGACAAAACTGACAAAAGCAACTGCAAATTTGATGGAAAACTGCAGCAGATAAATTGGTTAGAATAGGACTATATGTTGATCAAGTATGACATGTTAAAGTATATTTTAGTGCTGCTATAATGTGTTTAATTGTTTAGGTGGACATCAGAGTTACATAAACAAACTTCCCCTATGTATGAACCAGAATTGTTATATTTGTTGTATTTTTTTTAATGCAATGAATAATTAGACCTGATGTGCAAAATTAATTGTAATAAATGAACGGGTGCTTACCCATTCACCAAACACCAACAGCCTCTCTGGGGGAGTCCTCTCCTTTGTTTGGCCTCTGAAGGGGAGGGGTGAATAGATTTGAGTTGGAGTTCACACATTTAAGATTTTCTCTTGACATTTGTCCTGCATGAGTCGACATGAACCATTTTATAAATTTCTATGTGACCTGCAAAGAAGTTTCGAAACTCCACCACAGCGACTTTGCAACTGGATAGCGAATGCAATGAGTCTGATTCACAAAGGCAGTTGCAAATTACAATGCCCATTTTGTTAATTGAAACCTAGTCCTTTTGAATTAGGGAATCCTCCTACTTTGACTGGCACTGGTTTTGAATATGCAGCAACCTTCTGTACATTTGGTCTCTTCATTTTGGTTAAATCAGCTTTTTTCTGGCTTTTATACTTTAAATAAAGATGTCGCAATGATTACAATGAGGAGAAACAAAAATATAGAATGCATTTAAAGTAGTGTTTTTTGATTTTTTTTATAAGTGTGTTTTTTCAAGTTTGGAAGATGATTCATTTTATTAAATAAGCAACTATTCGGCTTCATATACGGCTTCGGCCGAATAGTTGACAAAGTATTCGGTATTTGGCCGAATACTAAATATGCTATTCGCCACAGCCATAAACATTACACTACTCTTTTTTCGCACCCTTGTTTTGTGTATGCATTTCTATGAACTATTGGATTTTTTGCACACATATTTATAACATAAATTCACGGAAAAACAGATTTAATATGGAAGTGACAGAATTAACATACGAAAGGGCAGACTAACAATTTTCCGAGGCTGCCATTTTGAATGTCTGCCATTACTGTTAGGGGGAAATCTGGGATAGCCTCATAGCCAAAATAAAACCTTTCCATATGTAGTGTATTTGACCCAAAGTTTCATGCTTCTATCTTCAATAACACAATTCTTCCAAATATTTCCCCTATCTACTGTACAACTATAGGTAAAGAGATGCAGGTTCTTTGCATACATGTTCATAGATTTCGTAATGGAGTCATGTATCATCTCTATTGGTGTGCAAAAGTATTGTCAACTTCTGAAATTATTATTATAATTTTTAATTGAAATATTGTTTTTTTATAAAAAAAAACAACCTTACACACCTAAGATAGAAATCACATACCCATAAGAATGCATACATGAACACAAATAATTCAACATTTTTTTTATTTGATTTAATTGTATTGCAATTTTTACAAAAAAAAGGTTTTGAGGTGCATGCCACCTGCATAAGCACTCTCAGGTAAGAACCGTTTCAACCATTTCGAATTTCTTTTGTCTGTACGCTTCAAGTAGTAATTCTTCATCAAAGTCCAAGTTTCTCTATAAAGATTGCCACTGCCAGGGTCCAGTTCAATTTTTTGCCACCCATAAGCTGTGTCCACCATTGTTCTTCATCCTGTGTGGCTGCTTTTTTCAGTATTTTCATTAGATAGGTCTATCTTATTCCTTGTGTGCCCGGGAATGTGAGCAGTAAGTGTCTTACTGTCGCTACTGCTTTTGTCTTACAAAAGCGACATTCGTTGGAATTCGCGTCTTCTGTGGTTGCCCTTATTTTGTTTGTTTTCATCAAATTTAACCTGGCTCTCAAGAAAGTGCGGCTAAGCTTTCTGTCTGGAAATTTTTTTCAGATAGCCTCTCACCTCGTTGATTTTCATCGGCATGGTTGGTAGATTTTCGCAGCCTTGTAACTTAAGGCCTCCTCTTGTGTTTTTATCCAGTCTAGTTCCATCAGCTTCTTTGCAACTTATGAGGGTGTCTTCAGACTGTGCTACTTCTCACAACAGCATGCTGTTATCCACCGCCCATGTTGCAAGCATTGTGTTCTTACTCCGTCCAGTTCTTTTTTTAGGATTTCAAAGATCTTAGGCCTATTGTCCATGATTAGTTTCCTGTATAACATCATGCTATTTCTTGATACTGTGCCTTTCTAGGAACTTAAGCACAGCTCACTTCTGATTAGAGCTATCGGGACTGATTGTGGGAGGCTCAGCACGCGTCTCCAGAATAGCCCTTCTAGTTTATCCCAAATTTGTTTAGGCAGGCAAGGCATGGCTTCAGTTCCATATGCCACGCTTGGGACGACTTTTTCTTTAAAGAATGTTATCACCGTAATCAGGGAGAAACGTTCATACTTCCTATCCACCATTTTGGCCTGCTTTGCCAGAGCTTTCATTTTCGCTCTTAGAGCCTCTTGCATGGGTACTTGCATTGTCAGACCAGGTATTTAAAGCTTTTTATTGTTTCGAGTTTTTCATCTTCGACGTACCATTTTCCCTTTCCCGTTGTTCTGGATCGTTTTTCAAACAACATTATTTTGCTTTTTTTCCTGTTCAATTCCAGGTTGTTTATCTTTAGGTAATCCAATAGGCTTTCCAGTTGTCTTTGTAGGCCCACTTCAGTTTGGTCTAGTAATATAATGTTGTCCACGTATAGGATCCGTGGCAACTTCAATTCACCCATTGTCGGGGGGAAGCATCTGATGTTTTTGGCCCACTCCTGAATGTCTGCGGTGTAGGCGTTACAGAGCGTTGGTGCCAGGGGGCATCTCTGTTTCACTCCCCGAGACGTTCTAATTTGTTTTGATAGGTCACTGGCTCCGTTCAGTCTGACTCTCCTTGTTGTGCCTTCATACAGGGCTTTGATCGGCTCTAGCAGGTTTTCCAGACATTCTTTTTCTTGGAGTCTAAACCAGAGGCAATTCCTGTTAACATGGTCGAACGCTTGTGTGAGGTCAACAATCACCATGAAGACTTTCCGGCTGCCTTGATGTATCTTGGCTTTCAGGCTGCTCAGCGGTAGGATGTTCGCCGTGGCTCCTATGTTTGACGAAATCTGTCTGGCAATGGTCGATGCAGTTAGAGTCTCTTAGCCAGCTCTGTAGGCCCTCCAAAACACAGGATCCAAATAACTTTCCAATAACATCAAGGAGCGCTATTGGTCTGTAATGCTTGGGGTCATCTTTTGCTCCTTTTTTTAAAGATCGGCACAATATTGGCGGTCTTCCAAGAGGGAGGAACTCTTTTGTGGGCTTTGCATTTCTTGAAGATCAGGCTGATCAGCAGAGCCCATGCCTCCAGGTTGTTTTTTCAGTCCAGGTTCGATATCCCATCAGGGCCCGGGACTCTGGAGTTTTTCAGTTTTGTGATTTCATTGTAATCGTCTCGATGTCAGTTGGGATAGCCCATGGTATTGTACCGATCTGGTCTTTAGCTGGCTATTGAGGTGTAGGTGCCTTATATAGGTTGTCGAAAAACTTGACCCAACTTTCTTTGCTCGCGTTGTTTTGGAGTGCGTTGTTGGTGCTTTTATTTGACACTTTAATTAGGTCCCAGAAATCCTTGTATTTTTTGGTGCTCAGGGTGCACAGTATTTGCTCTGCGTCCTCTTGGTATACACTGGCTCTTTATTGTCGAAGCCATGTTTTGTAAGATTGCTCCGCCTTTTTTAATTTGGCATCCATTACTAGTGAGTTGGCTTTTTTCGCCATACGTTTGATTTTCCTTACAATGGTACCCTGGAGGAAAAATTGTCGGTTGTAAGTGTGGTGATGGATTTTGCTGGTTTTGATGGATCGTGGCTTGGTTATCTGGTGTACTGTCAATAGGGGTAGATAGTCCACTTCCGTATTTACACTTTCCCTTCCTGTGCCGTTTAGTTTAGTTTTGTAGGTCTCAGTAATGTTTCTACAGTTTTATCCGCTTTGCTCTAGCGCACACTTCAAGCTCCCACGTCATTTTTTTTGTGGTTAGTGTTGTTGCCAGGTAGTTACCAGTAGTTTATGATCACTGTTGTCTGTTCTCACTACTTTAAAGGTCTTGATCACAGCCAGTAAAGCTTTTGACACAAAGGTCTAGTCAAGGGTTTCCTGTTGCTCCTCTCTTTGCCAGGCGGGGATAGTCCCATTATGTTTCGTTCTTAACCAGTGGAGGTTATCTAGGTCCCATTTTCCCATTAAGAACTGCCAGCTCTTACCTCTTTCCCTCGCAGCTAAGGCTTGGGCATTAGTAGGCTTTTCGGGTTCTGGGTACTCACAGCTGCAGTTCAAGTCGACATTTATAATTATGTGAGTCACCTGGTGTCGTTCGATCTCTTCCTCCAATATGTTGTCAATATCGAGGATGAATTGCTCTGTTGTGATTTCTTTGGGGTTCCAGTAGGTGTTGATGATGAGCAATTTGTTAGCTTGCCAGGCGATAACGGAGGCCTGCAGCAGTTTTGAATGTTGAATTTGAGCAAGAAGCTCAAGTCCCCTGCCTGATCTAATAGCTGTCAGCAACCCTGCCCTAAGGCGGCAAGTCAAGCCCTTCGGTGTTGCCGTGAATGTTATTTCGTAGCCGTCCAAGGCAGGTTTTGATGTTAACCATGTCTCCTGCACACATAGGATGTCGAAGGTTCCCAGGCTCACGTCACTAGGAGCTGTCAGATGGGAAAATCCTCGAGTATTCCAGGAACCCATTTACATCTAGTTTTCCCCAGTGAAGCTTTCTCCAGTTTAGTGATCTTTTGCTCTTTCCCACCCCTATCTGTTCTTAATTACTAAATTGCCTGGGTGTTAGCCAGGGCTAGTGGGACCCATGCCCAGGAATGCTGGTCTCCACTGAGGGCCCCAGATGCGTTCTCCATCTGTTTAAACATGTGAATTTTCCTGTGGGGACTCTGGTCGAGGGTGATCGTGATGGTTTCTTTCAGGCCTTGTGGTCTTCTATCTGGGTCTCTTCGGGACCCAAAGTGTGTCTCCTTGGAGCAGCTCCTTCACTCCATACTGTTGGTTCCCTTTGTGCAAGTTGATTTTATACTTCTGTGTTGGGGGTGCTCTTGATTATCATCAAAAATAGTCCTGTTTCCGTTTGCTTTTGTCAAATTCCTCCTGTCTGATGTCTCATCATAATGTAGTCTCTTGTTGCTTTCAATTTTGGTGTTGCCCTTAGTGTCACAACCTCTCTTGATGTTTGAGGTGTTTTTAGAGACCACCCTTGGTGCTGTAGTAGGTACTTTCTTGAGCTCTCTCAGGTCATAACCCAAGATCAAGATGTTTTCAACCGCTGGGTTTAAGATGTTCCTTATTGTTAGTGAGTCAATGTGTAGGTAGACACTGTCGTTTCTGCCTTTCTCACATGGTTCTATTATTGTCAAGTCCGCTGAGGTTATTTGTCGAAGGTTTGGAACATGCCCAAACAGGATTAAGGTGGTGTTTCTACTTAATGTTGTTCTTCCCTTTTTTGCCTGGATCCGTTCAAGTAGGAAAACGCTTCCACTCTTGATTCTTTTGTGAGGTGGATTCTCACTCCTGGTCCTGTTGCCCTTATGTCTGTTGCTTGTGTGGCTCTGTTGACCCCCGTTTTGCTGAGGGCTGGGCTTTGTTAGGGAGTCATCCCTTGTTCTGTGTTGGTTGGGTTTCGCGAGGGCCTTGCTCACCCACAAGGTTTTACTCTTGGGCTTCCCCTGTGGAGGGTAAAGGGCCTTGTTCCCGCTCTTTAGGGCTGGCTTGGTGATAAGGATCGAGCGTTTCCTTTTATCTTCCATTGTCCTAAATGGGCTCGTAAGTTGCTCAGTTGCACAGCTCTTTCTTTTGGGTTCTCCTGTATTGCTGGGTTGTCCTCCTGCACCGCTCATTCCTTTTGTTCCTGCCTCTACTGGAATGTCAGATTCAGATTCCTCGATTGTGTATGTACTTAAATCCAGTAGGTCAACTGATGGGTTGAGGTCTTCATCCATGTCTGAGTCACTTCTTTGTTTTCTCTTCCTTGTTAATTTGTTTGTTTGTAAAGGGATCAGTGCTGGTTCCTTTTTTTTGGCTAGTCGCTTGGCCACTGCCATTCGATTTGGCTGATCATTGAGGGGCGCTGTCTTAAGGACCACCTCTTTAGTCCCATCTAGTTGGGCAATTTGGTTCTTTTTTGCCCCATCTTTGCCCACCTTCAACTCGGTGGGTTTGGCAAATATCCCAAACTCAGGATGTGTTGGGCTCTTTTGATGTAAATGAGGTTTTGTCCTCGCTTTCTCATTTGCCGGTGCCAGGGTAATTTTTAGTTGTTCTAGTATCATACAGCCGTTGTCCACAGCACCGTCCTTCTTTCCTGGTTTACCTCATTCTTGAAGATTTATTTATTTCCGTTGTATACTCTCTGGCCCCTGGTCTTTAGAGTATCTTAATCGCTGGTCGGTCTCCACTTGCTCAAAGGTGGAGCTGGGATCCACCTTGTCGTTTTGTGCTGTAACCTTCAATGGGTTATTCACTTTTTCGTCCATGCCCCCTTGTCAGGAATCCATATTCTAACACTAAGCATATATCACGCCTCTCTCATATACCCAGTTCATCATCCAAACATCCTGGAAGTAATGCCTTACATCAGCTCCAAACACCACTGCATTCATTGACCATACCTAGGTTTAAGCATGTAACATCTTTCCTGCTGTGTACGCACTACAAAGCACAAACTCCAGTGCGTACCTGTAGGAAAGGATGCTACGGTTTGGAGTGGAGGTTACCATGGAAATTGTCAACACAGCGCCTGCCTGCTAGACAACATTCGCCGTTCGGGAGTCACGTGATGTGTTCCCGTGACATGTAAGCACCTCACCCCCATTCCGCGGTGCTTCTGAATTTGCTGAAGTACTTTGTTTACGTATTTTTGTATCTCTTGGATTACCTGGTTTACCGAACCCTGCTTTCATATGCCTGCTCCTGCTCTGATACCGTGTAACTACTTCTGCTTGACTTGTCCTCCTTTTGACTCGGAAAGTTTCTGGACCTAGCCTTGTCTTGCCCTTGTCTGCTTGTTCGCTGGCTTCATCTGTCTTCAACGCTACTACCCGGAACGCTAACTGCCTTGGTTACCCCTCATATGCATTGTTCTTTGTACTTACCTTGGAAACTCTTATGTTCATCCGGTTTCTTCACCTTCGGCGTCCTTGTACTTTTCCCAGTGGAATTATCAGCGCACTGAATCTGAGCACCCCACGGAGTACCGCGCACCAAGCGAATGGATGTTACTGTGCGTCGTATTCCTCGTCAGGCGTCCTCGTTACATCGGGACAGTGTCCAGACTTCAGACATTCCACCTAGGCGTCCTCGTTTCATCGGGAATAGCCGACGGGGTTGCTCTGCTTCTGCCACAGCCACTGGTCAACATTCATCTTTCAGAAATCGGACCCCACGGTAAGCTGTTACTTAGTGCCTATTGTTTACCCACGCAAACTGAATACAGGGTTAGAAGTAATTTTGTGTATTGTTTTTCAGGGTCTTGCACCATTAGTAGATTAATGTACTTGGCACACTTACATATTAGCAAACAGTCCAGTCCTTCTCAGCTAAAGGTTAGTTTTCAAGATTCTATTCTTTAATAGATATTGGGCCTCATTACGACTGTGGCGGCCACGGTATGAACGGTGCCGGGTCTGGGTCCCGCAAATAGGAATTACCAGGCCCACAAAGGTCGGAATGGCCCGGTAATTCCCATTTTGCGGGACCCGGACCCGAGTTTGGGTGTAGTCATGCCGCTAAAAACGGCGTGGCTACCTCCAAACTCGTAATGAGGCCCATTGTCTTTCAGTTCTAAGTGTTAACCATTGTTCCTCATCCCTCCGGGTCTGCTGGTTCCTGCTCCTTTCTTCAAATTGCGCTCTGGGATCCATTCTTTCAAAGAATAGATCCTGCTGTCTGGTTATTTGTAACGCAGACAGTAGGTTATATTGTTGGGAAGAATCCATCTTCTACACTACGAGGGCAAGTGGAGACGGATTCTGACACAGCTGCACCTTTTGGAGGCCCGCTGGGTGGAGCTGTCACACAGGCCTGAGTGGATGAATGGTTGTCGAGATCATTCTCGACCACACAAGATGTTCCTTGCTCTCTTGTATTTTCTTTTCTGGCTTCGCTCACGAGGATGTGTTTCTCCATATAGGTTAGCTTGGTGTGCATCAAAGCTATTAACGTTGATTGGTCTTTCAGGGTCTCGTTAATCGCTTTGTACAATTTGCTAAAAGGAGCTAGTTCAGTAGTCACGGTTGACATAATTGCCATCAAGTCAGGCTTTTTTGTGGTGTATTCTTTATAGGCTTTTCAGGTTCTCTCTCTGATTTTTCTGGCTTGCCCAAAGCTCTGGGGACTCCAGAGGTCTAATATCGAAGGATCCGTCTGCGGTCACATCCGGTTCCTTGCGTAGTGTGTCTTTGGTTGGTCTTTGGACATCGCTATACTCCCGGGTGTCCATCTTCTTTAAGCAGTTCTCTCTGTAGGGGCACCTTCAGTGGCACTGCGTTTGCTCTTTTGGAATGGTGGCATGGGTTCCTTAGCACCAACTGGTGTCACGGCCTGCGGCTCCCTCCTGTCAGGCCTCGGTGTTCGCGACTTATAATTTGTCTGTGAGGCTGGAGGTTTCCCGAAGTGCCATCTCAGTGGCGTAGCTATTCCCTCAGTCTCGCTCGGGCTTGCAACGTTGTTTGTTGGGAGGTTTGGGTTTTGCTTGCTGATCTCCACAACTTCCTTCACCCCTTCCAGCAATTCAATATCTGAGATTTTGTTTGACCTTAATGTTTCCTCGTGTTCCTTTCTCTTAAAGAAGTTTATCGGAGGATGGCATCCCCTTTGGATGTTTGGCTGCATCTCTGTCTTCTTGTCCCTCTTTTTGTGGGTCGAGCCCCTGTAATATAGCTTCCAGTGGGATTTCCTGTTCTTCATCTTGTTGGATTTGTTCAGGGGCATGGGTTTTGACTGCAGGCTCGGTTTATCTTTTAGTTTTGCTTGTCTTTGGTCCTCAACCATGCCCCGTGGGAGCTGGGGAACCTGTTTGGGGCTTCTACTTATCTCGTCGCTCATAGCTGGTATGGACAGTGGAACGGTGCTGATACCGTTCTTTACAGGTCCTTTGCTGTTTTCGTTTTTGCGATTGTAGTCCACCACGGGCGGCGACTTTCCACCGGCTCGATAACCAGTCCCCTTGCGGCCTGATGCCCACCTATCACTTTGTCCCCACTCGTGTTGTGGGGATTTGCTGTCTCCCCCTGCGTAGTTTGGCCGGGCTTCAAAGTTGACACAGTTGGGCTTCTCAATGGTGAATGCCTGCTTTCTACGTGGATTTCTATTTCCACAATTTGTGTTTGTGGAGGAGCTGGAGTCGCCTCCTCGGCTTCGATACAGAGCAGGCTTCACACCTGCGGCGCCCCCCCAGTGGGTAAGAAAGCATCTCTGTTTTTAGTCGCAGGTGTCCCAGAACCCTTTCTTTCCTCGAGGTCTTTGGATAGTAGTGGGTCATAGTTTAATGAGGTAGGGCAACCCCCCACCCCTGAATGCCCTTCTGATTGTCGGAGGCTTCTCTCGAGGAGACCAGCAGGCACCCGCTCGGCTCTTCCCCCGCACCCAGCTCCCGGTTACAGCCTTCAGAGGGTGAACCCAATCCCAGTTGAGCCATGTCCACCTCTGGATCATCAGCGGCCTCCCCCACCTCCTCTGTAGCTCCAAGAGCTACTGCCCGCCTACCTCCTCATCAGGGTCGAAGGAGCAAAGCTTCTGGAGCTGGCTGAGGATTATCGGGGGGGCAGGGTACTTGCCGATCTTTCTACAGGTGAGGATGTCTGGTTGTTGAAAGACAGTTTCTGGAGTGGGGTTTGGGGTGTTTTTCTTCTCGATTCCACGCTGGGTATGAGAAGTGGGGTGGGTCGCGTTGAAGATACACCATGGGCCTCACTACAAGTCAGCCGATCTGGAAACAACAGTGGTGGTAATTCCGCCACCACCGTTCTTTCGGGACCGGCTGATCCCGAGTTCTGCAGGTGGGTTTAACACCAACTGCTGGGCGAGCGGGGTATGTGTATTTCTGGGGGTGTGTGGGGAGTTTCACACGTGATTTCGCTGGGCGAGCGGGGTACGTGTATTTCTGGGGGTGCGCGGGGAGTTTCACACGATATTTCGCTGAGCGAGCGGGGTACGTGTATTCTGAGGGGTGCGCGTGGAGTTTCACATGCGATTTCCCGGGGCAAGCGGGATATGTGTGTTTCTGGGGGTACGCGGGGAGTTTCACATGTGATTTCGCTGGGCGAGCGGGGTATGTGTATTCTGAGGGGTGCGCGTGGAGTTTCACACGTGATTTCGCTGGGCGAGCGGGGTACGTGTATTTCTGCGGGTGCGCGGGGAGTTTCACATGCGAATTGGCAGTGTGGGTCCTCCCAGGTGTGCCCTCTCCCCCCTCCCCAGGCCCTGCAGGCAGCCCACACCACAGGGGACTACCCTGCACCCCTGGCCATGCCCCACAGGCAGCCCATCCACCTTGGCCATGCCCCACAGGTAGCCCATCCACCCTGGCCATGCCTCCCCGCCAGCCCACATGTCACCATGCCTCCAGTGAGCCCTGACTCATGTCCCCCTGCACCCCCACCCACCCAGCAGTGACGGGCACCTGCCAGCAGGCCCCGACTCATGTCCCCCTGCACCCCCACCCACCCAGCAGTGACGGGCACCTGCCAGCAGGCCCCGACTCATGTCCCCCTGCACCCCCACCCACCCAGCAGTGAGGGGCACCTGCCAGCAGGCCCCGACTCATGCCCCCCCCAACACGTCATCATGATCCACAATCATGGCCCTTATGGCCACCCAAATCCCACCGCATGCCACCCCTGCCCAAAGAACCAACCAAGTATTACATCCACCTCACATTGAAATGCCCATTGCATGATACAACCCAAATGGCAAGTATGTACATCAACACATGTCCATCACACACACACAATGGGTGCCAGTGAATGTGAAAACCCACATCGTGACATGAATGAAACCAATGAGAGAATACCATACATTGAAGTATGAAACAAACATGTATTGAACACAAAATTAAGTGAATTAAATGAATACACACAAGAATGGAAATAAGAAATAAAATGCAGCATGTCCCAAAATGAAAAAAATATAAGAAATCAGAATCCAAATAAATCCAAATGAAAATGTGTCCAAAGTCTCCGTCCAACAAAGCAAATCCAAAGGGAAAGAAATGAGTAAAATCCATTGCTCCATGGTGAAATAAAAATAAAATGATGATAAATCCAATGTTCAACTATATACAAATAACAAATCCAGGGTCCATGAGCCCAACTATTGAAATGAAACCTGCTAAAAAGACTACCTAATAAAGAACTATCTACAAGAAGGTGGGGCATAGTCCAAGCGCCCCAAATGACAGAAAAACATAAATGAAACCCGACACTAACTAACTATATACAATGGTGGCGGGCAAGTCCTATGGCTCACTAGTTGATTACCCGGGCCAGGGCATCATCAAACTCCTGTTCAACGTCCTGGAGGAGGGCCTGTTCCCTGACCCCGAGGTCTCGCAGGGATAACGACCAGGAAGCACGCATGTCATCACGAATGTCACGTGTGCGCAACGCGACACCAATCAGGACGGTCTCCATACAGTCACGGGTCCCCTTGTCCGCAGGTAGAGGAGTGTCAGATGACGTGGACCTCCCCCCTACCTGAGGATGGGTTTGGGATGGAGCATCCCTGCTGGTGCATGGTGGTGCAGTCACAGTGTCAGGGACAGTGACATGCACAGGCCCCTCCACGGCGACCTGTACTGCCTCTTGCCCCTGGACTGCACCACTTGCACCAGTGGTACCCGCCCCCCACCAGGCCCCATGTGCGGTTCAGTAGTGGCCTCCTCCTCCTCTGTGGAAACCACCAACCTGGATGGCTCCACACCGTCTTCCGCCGTTGCAAACCCCTGCGATGGCTCACCCACCCCTTCCACTGCAGCCGTAGGGCAGACGCGGCACCAGTCCCCTCGCTCCCGGATGATGGTAATTCCTGGGAGGGTGACTGGGATTTGTGTCGCCGTCTCCGCCCTCTTCTTCACTCGGCGCTGGGTAGAGGGAGACATAGAACACAAGCATCAGGGTACAATAGTCCCCTAGACAGGAAGCAATAGCATATGAGTGGCACTGTCAAACGTCACTTCCATCATGTACCTCCACAACACATGGGTCAGCGCAGGCAACACACATGCAGTAACAGGCATGGCGCATGCAAAGAACATTTGCATTCATGTCCAAAGAACTGTTGAAACATAGGATGGTGGTTCGAAACTCACATGCATCATGGCTCATACTGATCACATGCACACACATCACCGTAGTTTCATCCATCTGGCCTCGTACACCCCAGACACAGTGGAGACAAGGATGACTAGGCTGCCTCAGTGAATCGCAACATAGTCACGGACATGTGTCATGCATCCATGACGTTTACAAGTCACAAACACGCTACTCAGACCCATAGACATGAACACCATACATGTCCTTGACAGCAGCACCCATCTCTCACACCCCATCCATGTCCAACAACAGAGACAGGCATGCATTCATGTGCGCATTCCACATGTTGCCCCGCATGTAGCAATGTAACACATGCACCATCCATGTGGTTCACGCATGACTGGTCTCACATGCAGCACCCTGATATCCCTGCACAAACACATCCATACATGGCCAATGTCACACATACAGGCATGTAGCTGACTACCAGTACACTGCAACATGCCCCGTTTCACACAGAAATGCATGGCCACTTACCGCTCGACTCCAGACGGGCCTGCATCCAGAGGATCTGGTGGCAAAGCACTGGGCGAATGCGCTCCAGGACCCTCATCTGCTGGTTGGTAAGCTGGCCCCGGCTCCCACTGCATCCTCTGCCTCAAAGAGGAGCCGGGCCTTCTTGAGGGTCCTGGACTTGTAGTCCTCCCAGCGCTTCTGGACGTGTTTCAGGTCTCAGGGTGCCACCCCCTCCGCGTTGATGGCACCCACTATGTCCGTCCAGATCCTCCTCCGTCCTTCCTTGTCGGCGCACGATGGTGTGAAGAGGGCATCATACTGCCCCAGGACTTGCTCCACCAGGATGCCAACTTCTTCGGAAGTGAAGCTGGCAGCCCTCTGCCTCTCTGGCTGGGGGTTGCCACTGGTGCCGGAAGGTGTTGTGTCGGACATGGCAACCCCTGAGGCAGGTGTGGGTGGGCAACTGGGTCCTGGGGCTGGGCTGTGGAGTGATGGAACACCAGTCGGGAGTCTTCTGTTCCAGCAGGGGTGGTCACTGCAACTGGACCCCTGCAGATGGCAGATGTTCAGGCACCAAATGGCAGGGCACGGTGGCAGCAGGCAGAAGCAGATGGCTCGTGGGAGGCTGCTCGGGGTTCTGGGGGGCAGGAAAATGGCCTTCTGGGCAGGAGCATGGTCTTCCGTGTGTTGTTGCGTGGCCAGCTTAGCACAGAGTGATTTGGCATGTGAAAAAATGCACGTCAACGTGCAATTCGAGGAAAGGCCCTTAGCGCGTAAGCATGTCTGTGACGTTACGTGCGGGGGAGTTCCACTCGTGACGGGTGCGTAGTGAATCAGCATGTGAAAAAAGAATGCGTGTTATCCGAGGAAAGGGCCTAAGCGCGTAGGAGAAGTGACGTGCGCACGTGTCCCTCAGCACGGGTTAAAGGTGAGCGTGTCCCGGCAGTTTATAGTTTATAGTTTATAAATTTAAATAGTTCACCGTACGTGCCTTTCGTGGAGACAGACGTGTGTGTTGCTACTGCGTGTTGTTTCACGCACCAACACAACTTCACAGTGGATCAAGGACGTATCTATTCTTTTGGCGGGGGCTTTGCCAAGCGTGTGTTTCATTATCACGCTAGTCTGATGCTGAGTCGCGCATGCTATTTTTCCCACTGCGGGTGCCCCTGTGTATCGCATACCAGTTTTTGAGGTCATAGTAGCCTGCGTGTCCTACGCGTACATGTTTTTTGTGTCCCTGGGTGCCACCGCGTACTGCGGGAGGTTCATTCCACACACGTGGGTTACTGGGGGTTGCATGCACGGTTTTACAGCAGTTTTGGGGTGCCTGAGCATTGCGTGACCCGTCACTTCATCACCGGGGTCACATACAGCCTTGCAGGTGCAGGGGTGCTGTTAACATCTTGTATCCCACCCCCTTCACCCAGGACAATTGTCGTGTACACCTCCCATTGGCACCACTCCATCTGTGCCGGCACTACGCCATCTGTGCCATGGTTGGGAGGCCACCTAAGGTGAGGGGCGCCTCAGCTGGGCGTACGCCACATGGTGGGCATGGTCAGGGACATGGCTGGGGTGACCAGGGAGTAGGGGGACTCCAGGGTGTCCAAGGTGGCTGCAGAGGGGGAAGAGGCAGGGGTGCGCCAGCTCGGCATGATGTTGTGCCACATGTTGGTGCAGTCATGCCACCACCCCCTGCGGCTCCAGGAGATGCGGTTCTTGCATCTGACACTGGCACTGGCACCCATGTGACCCGGCAGTCCGTTTTATCGACTGCCACTGTTCAAGGGTAGTGGTAGCTGCAGGTGCAGCTGTTGACACCACCACCCAGGCTCAGGGTCTGCCAGCGCATGCTGCATTGGCACTTGAAGAGTCCATGGAAGAATCCCAGGTGGTCAGGAGGCAAACCGTAGGTGCACGCAGGGCTGCCCTGACCGAGGCACGTATCCCTGGGGCAGCAATGTCATCTGCTGCGCCGACCAGCCGGGTGTTGACAATTGCAGGGGTAGATGCAGCCTACACGACCCCGGTTGTGAGTCTACCAACCAGGACAGTCCTGGTCAATGACCCTGGCACAGCGGATGTTGCTGCGTAGGGTCCATTCCAGGGCACCCTGCAGCCACTGAGGCAAGTCAGGGGTTCACTCCATGTTCCACCTGCCACTCCCTCGGCTCATTCCACCAGCGCCACTGCCCATACTGATCGGGGCGGCATTTGGCAGCCAGAGTCTGGACCAGCGTCCAAGAGGAGGAAGGTTGCACCAGCAGTAGTGGCTGGGACCCCAGACACAGCTACGGCCTCCAGCACGTCGAGAAAGAAGCCTTTCTGCAAGCAGGAACTGTACTTCCTCGTGGACTACGTGCGGGAACACAACCGTGACATGCTAGTGGGGCTGAATTGTCAAACTACGGCTGCCCATCGTATTACCCACTGGAAGCAAGTTGCGGATGATGTGAGTGCATTCGGCCATGAGGTGCGCACAGCGCAAGAGTGCAAAAAGCGTTGGAATGACCACAAATGCAGCACTAAGGCAAAGCGTGCCTCAAATTACAACATGACTTTGGTGACTGGTGGTGGGCCAGCACCTGAGGAGGAAGACCTCACTCCGCACGAGGCACTCGTTGCGGAGTTCATACCAACAGAATTGGTCGAAGGAGTGGGAGAGATGCCGGACTTTGATGCCCCGTCCAGTGAGTGTTGTTGCCTGTTGGTCGACGACATGTGTGTTTTGCTTGTGTGATGTGTTGTGCTTGACTGCCACAGCATGTCAGGTGTACATGGTTCTCATGTGCAAGTAATGCAATGCTTCTATGATACGTGCCTGCTGTGCAGGATAGTGGACATGTAGAGCAGACAGGGACTGTCCTCACAACCACACTTGCACCCTAATCACATGCTAGTCACCCAGCTGCCCATACAGTCCATGTTCCAGCTCAATGGCCCTTCTGCATGTAGCCTCCGGTGTGTTTCCTCTCAGCACTGGGACTATGTCATTGCATGATTGACGTGCATGTGTCCTCTGCATGCATGCGGGTACTCCACGTAGGCATGCTCCCTTGCCCCTCCACCAACCCTGCGCCCCAATTGCAACATTGCGCAGGTGTTCATCACGTTGGCGTACTGCAATGGCCTGTTCAAGACTCCTGTGTACATGCAAACTTCCACCAGCCAACCTGCCAGACACATGCAGTGGTGTACACCCTCTGCACTTCATGCAGGTTGTCTCATTTGGACTGTGCAGATGGCAGATGCTCTGCAGGGACATGAGTTCCCATTCATGCTCCATGTGTATTCCATGCATGCCCCTATGTGTCCTTGACTAGATGATCATTGTAGTACGTGTCCAGGATGACCTACATTTCTTTGCTTTTGACACCAAAGCCGGGCCTGGATATAGCATTAACATCAAAGGGGCCTGCTCCCGTACAGGTCTGAGTGAATTTTAAAATAGGCCACCCTCCCGTTTACATTTAAGTTGAAGAGAGAGATATAGCTTTCACAATTTACATTGGGCCTCATCGCGAGTTTGGCCTGAGCCCTTAAATGCGGTTCTAACGGTATAACCGCCGCATTTAAGGGCTGGCCAAATCAAGAGTTAGGCGGAAAAAATCATTTTTACCTCCAGCAAAAGGTTGGAGGTAAAAATGGCAATTTTCGGGCCTTTTTTTGGCTATTTTCAGGACTATTATCGCCGGTGGTAATAGCGCTCCCCAACTCCATTGGGTCCTATGGACCCAATGGGGAATGGGGATTTAGCACTACTGCAATTCGTGAACCGGCGCAAATTGCGCCGGACCGAGTTGCGGTAGCGCTATTAGTGTTGGGTGCTATCCCGGCAGTGTTACCGGGATACTGCCCAACTCGTGATGAGGCCCAGAGTCTGTCAAATAACCCAGGGGAGACCCAGAAATTTGGGGTTTGAATTCCTGCAGTCGTAGCTGTTTCTTTTTTTAAGGTGCAAAGCATGAGTTTCATTGAGCTGAACCATTGCAACAACTATTATTTAAAAGTACTGGAATGATTTCATCTGAGCTAATCATACTGTTAATATATTTGGGTTCTTCATAAGGCCATCCTCTGGTGTGTATCTGTAACTCACAACGAGATTGACTTTGTGTATTTACACTCTCAGCCTGGCTGCTGAGTCTGTATCACCAAGAATTAAACTACTGTATGGTTTCCTCGTGAGCTCCAGAATGTGCTTATCCTGCTTTGTCATCACGTGACAATTCTCGGCAATCTGCCCACGTTCAAGAAGCCTTTCATGTTACAATGAAATGAGAAGGGCCTTGACGCAGTAGGCCTTTCTTCTAAATCCAGAGACGAGGGGATAATCTGTGCTGGGCTCTGAGCCTGTCGCTTCTTCCAACGTGTTTGTGAGTGCTCAGTTCCCAGTCTAACCCACAGCTGTGGAGGGTCTCTAGGTATGAGCAGCCGCTCCAAGACAGGCGCCTCCTAACTCCTGAGCTTGAGCCATGTACATGGATTCACGCCACCCCAGGTGGAGTGCCGCTTTATTGACCCCCATCTCAGACAGTGGAGCACGGTTTTAATCCCAAAATGGCGCCCTCATGTATCCCTTAGCTAGTGTTGCCCTAAGCAGGACATGTCTAGAATTGCCTTATTATACACAATGGGGCGTGAGGTGGCTCACTGTTCCGAGAGGCCAGCGCATAGCTGCAGTTATGACACATACCAAGCTCCTGAGGTATAGGAGGTGGCCTCTTAGGTTGGAAGCTTGCTGGAAGCTGTAGCCATAGATGGATTGTTGGAGGGCGCAAAATAGGCAGAAAGATACTGGGCCACAGGGTAGGAAATGAGCCAGAACAAGAAAGAGTGGCACTCCAGCAAAGTGTGTCTTGCCAGAGGACTGCTGCGTTCTGCACCCTGGGCTAGCCCAGGAAACTCCCAGATATGGTCTCAAGCCACCATGCTTCAGAGGACAGTCA
Organism: Ambystoma mexicanum; assembly: GCF_040938575.1. NCBI lineage: Eukaryota > Metazoa > Chordata > Amphibia > Caudata > Ambystomatidae > Ambystoma > Ambystoma mexicanum. Next base: position 45,726,477 of record NC_090922.1, read on the forward strand.
AAGCATGTCCGTACTGGTATATATGTCTTGCAGTTTTCAGATTTCTTTTTGTTAGGGTGACTATTGTGACTAATGAAAAGAGCAGAGTCCAAATTCCATTAATCGCTCAAAAGAGATCCTTGCTAAATCATAATTAGACATATTTCAAATTTGAAATTGTGGGCATTCTTGTGTTCTCATAATGTAATGTTATGCTATGTTATGTTATTGCCGTTTATAATGTGCAACATACGCCCATGGGCATCTTGGCACTAAAAGAACCAGCAGGATAAAGGCAACCTGAACAGAGGCTCCAAGTTCAAAAAGGGGAAGGATTTCAAGGATCATCAAAACACAAGATGATTCACAGAAGCACAGAGTTAGGAAGGACGTGGGTTCCAAAGCTTACAAGCAGCAACAGAGAAGGTATGACCCCGGATACAGTACAGTCTAAAATGTGGCACTTGAATGAGATGAGCCTGCTGGAAGGAATCAGGCGGCCAGGAACATAGGGGTGGAATTTGTACTGCAGGTACTGTGTGCACATGCCATAACAGGCATGGTGAACTATGCACAAGGATTTACATTGGATCTGCTCAGATATAGGGAGCCAATACAGCTGATGAAGAATAGGAGGCACATGGGTATCAAGAGAGGTGTGAGTCGTGACTATAGCCACTGAGTTCTGAAGAATGTGCCTCTGACGTATCAAATACAGGGGCTGGGCATGCCCTCCGGGGTCCCCTTAGAGTCCTTCAGCACAGCTGGGGTCCCAGAATGGGCCCGACATGGGGACAGATGCCCTCGAGCACAGCGCCCCACAGGAGTACACCACTGAGCTCCTTTTGGTCACTGGGCTGCCTTAAGAGTAAAGAAATGGAGTTGACGTCCTTCGGTGGCGGGGGTATCCCCATTCCAGCTGACCCTGGTACCGGCACAAGAAATACAATGCAAGTGCTAACGAAGAATGATCTCCAGAAGTGCCTCCATGCACTGAAGCAGGAGCTGGCCCAATCAGTCATGGCTGAAATGCAGAACGCCACTTAGGAGATAAGGAAATCCATCTCAGAACTATGCAAGATACTAAGCAACTGAATAATAGACAAAATCATTGGTCCAGTCCCTCCAGGAAGACATTCTTCACCTCCAGGGGGAGCTCGTGGATGCTAAGCAGAATATGGCTCTCCTAGTGACAACGAATGAGGATCTGGAAAACAGGCACAGGTGAGAAAAACCTAAGGATCCGTGGTGCTGCAGAGGGCGTGGATGGGGCCCATCTCAGGAAACAGGGGCTCCAGGTGTTCCACTCCGCATTCCCAGCGGTTGCAAAGGAGGGTGTTGCGCTTGCAGCTGCCTAGGGGCCCCAAGGCGAAGCCCCGGGACATTATTATGAAATTTCATTCGTATACACAACATAAGAAGAGATCCTCAGAGCCTCGAGAAACGTAGGCCCCATATCCTTCCAGGGGAAGTCCCTTTTGATCTTTCAGGATATCGCAGCACTAATTCTCCAGAAGCGGCAGACCTTCCACACAATCACTGAGAAGTTGCAAAAAGAAGGAGTGAAGTACAGACTGACCTTCCCTTTTGGTCGCCTATTCAGCTGGGACGGGAAAGCAACATGACTTCATGGCCCTGGACGAGGCAGCGCAAGTTATAGAGCTGCAAAAGCGACAGGAGATGGAAGAAGATCCCGGCAAGAAAGAGGGGTCGTATGCTGGTGGGTCCCCTTCCTACGGCACTGGAGCAACAGCAGACAACATGAGGATCCAAGGGGCAGGAGCCCGTATGTAAAGTTTTAAAGGGGGAGCCGTCCCCAAGGCTATAGTTGGGTGGGCAATGGTCAAGGCTTGGCTAATATTCGGTGCCGGTCGGATGGGTAGGTATCAGACCACCTTTCCACACCAAGGTTTGGTAACTTCAGGTTTAACTGTTATGTCGAAATTGTACTGTTTTACCTTCAGTTTTGTTGTTGTTTGTTTTCCACATTCACTTACTGTTCTTCTAAGAATTTTAAAGGTTAATTATGATAATGTCCACTGGGCTGGCTCTCATGGCCCCTGGGGGTGGGTTTTTACCTCACTGTTTAGAGCCTTTTCTTTACCCTTCAGGTGACAGTTCAACGTCCTCAAGTATAATGTGATGGGTCTCAATACCCCACAAAAGAGACTAAAGCTACTCTCTGAACTTAGACAACAACAGGTGGATGTGGCATGCCTTTAGGAGACGCACCTGCTGAGAGGGCATACAGCTAGGCTGAGGTCCAAGCATTTCCCCCGCCAGTTCTTGGCTTCAGCTAAGAAAAAGAACAAGGTTGTGGGTATTCTGATTGGGAGGAATGTTCAATTCATCCTCGAACAAATTGACAAGGAGGAGAGATATTTAATCCTGGGGGGCTGGTCTAATGGGGTGCGGCTCTCAATAGCCTCCGTATATAGCCCCAATTCAGGGCAGAATTAATTTTGTTGCTCAGTATTGAAGGATTTGGCTGCCTTCTCTATGGGTCACTTAGTGCTGGCAGGGATCCAAATATCGCTTTTGACCCAACTGGGATGTTTCGAGGGGATCTTATGTAGGCACGACCTAACCATCTCTATGTATGCGCAGTAGATTGTCCAAGGCTGGGTTGCCAGACTCCTGACAGCATGCACATGCGGGAACTAAGACTTTACTTTTTATTCACATGTACATGGGATTTAGTCCAAAATTGATTATATCTTGGTGGGGCCTGGAATTCTTATAGATATTGACATAGCAACAATAGGGTCATTTACTTTATTGGATCATGCTCTGGGACAAATATCTTTGTCCCTTTGTCAGCAGGAGCCGAGACCGAAGTCCTGGAGTTTGAATAATGTGCTTATCAAAGACCCTGTGTGTTAAAAGGAGATTGGGGAGAACATTGACCATTATTCCAGCGAGAACCTGCAGTGGGACATTGACGAGGGGTCAGATGGGATGCGTTTAAGGCTTGTTTGCAGGGGATACTTATTTCCAGGGGGGGGGGGCTGTATTGCATAAGAGGGGAAGAACATGTGTGTGTTGTGAGTCAGCGTAAGTACCTAGAGGGGAAATACTGTGCCACCCAATGCCACAAATCCTATCAGGAGCTCCAGTCTGTTTGCAACCAGATCAATGGAGGGGAATAGGGCAACTATTGATGAGCATTAAGCAACCTGACAGTATCTCGAGTGCCCTTCAGGGACATCATTTGGGGGTCCCCTGGTGTTGCAGCCACGACCCCTGTGTTCTTCCTTGCTACCCCTTGCTTCCACTGTAAAAAATAAATAATGTTTTTTCTTTTTTAAACTTGAGCTCCTGGAGTAGCGGGGGTCCCCGCAGCCACTGGAGTAGCAGGAGTCCCCGCCACACCAGCTCTGGGGGTGCCCCCGCACAGTCTTCACCCATCAGGTTGAAGTCTGGCCCGGGGCTTTCAGAGCGAGAAGGAAGCGCTCAGTAGGCGTTGGAGCTGACCGTGACATGTGTAGCACATGTCACATGCCATGTTCAGCTCCAACCCCTTCTCCTCTGGCTTCCTCGTGCCTCATATGCAGGAACCGAGGAGCTCTCCCTGATTCCTGTTTGTGAGCAGCACAGAGGAGCCGAGGGTGGCTGGAGTGACGGACAAAAGCTGGAAAAACAGGTAAGGAGGCTTTTATTTTTTAAATGTGGTGTGTATTGTGTATGTGTGAAGTGTGTGTCATATGTATGTATGTGCTATGGGTCAGTGAGTGGTGGGTGAATGCGATGAAATGTGATAGTGTGTGTGTTTGAATGTTCTGGGTGGGTGGGTGCGTTCCTGTGTGGAGAATGCAGTGCAAGTAGACGTGAGAGGTTGATGGGCGAATGAATGGGGGGTGAGTGAGTAGGAATGTGAGTGTGTGTGTGTGTGAATGTTCTGGGTGGGTTGGTTGGATGCATGCCTGTGTGGTGAATACAGTGTGAATGAGATGCATAGGGTGTGTGTGTGTTTTCTAAGGCCATGGGAGATGGGGCATCACTACAGCACTTCCCTTTTGTGTGTTTTACTGGTATTTTCAGGCAAAGCCAAGTCCATGTGAGTCATTACCTCGCTAGTCTGACATTTTGGTGTAGCTGCCTGTATATTTCTTACTGTAGCATTACTTTATATCAAATGAGCATCTATAATGAGGCAACGATGGTAAGTGTTCTTATGGGTCTAGACTGGCTTACATTGGAACCAGTTTGGACATATTTTCTTATTATGATATTTCACGTTTAATGGCCAAACTAACGGGAGTATTTTCTTACGTAGGAGTACTGACATATATTGGCAGAGCCAGCTTTGTGCCTAGTGTTAGTAATGATACTATAAAAAAACATCTCAAAGCGACCAGCATGACAATACATTGGGAAATGCATTTGTGCACTTTTGGTGACTTGCATCTATTGTACTTTTTTCCATGAGTTACCCGACACCCTACAAAATGGATTGAAAACTGTCTGGCCTTCTGTCCACATATTCACAGAAAGTGTGTTGTGTAATGCACAATTTTAACCCATTATTCAAAACATTTTCTCATAGGAGGGGGGAAGAATCCCTGTGAGCCCCCAAACCTGTTTTCGTTAGTTCGGGCCCCCTCACTATGCTGGGTCGCAATCGCATATTTGTGGCAAATATTTACACCCTCCAATAAAACAACCCACCAGCCACCACTGGTGGCTGTTATATGTTGGGACCAGGCACTGCTTCTTCTTTCTACGCTAGGTGAAACATGTAAGCCTTGACTAAAAAACCTATTTACTTCTTTCACTTGGACTAGTGCATGCCCCTGGCTTGAGCCCCACTCCTGAGGGAAGTACAGCCCCTTTCCCCACACCTCACCCGATTGAAGAAGAGTCATGCATCAAAGCCTAGGACATTAAGATGTTCGGCTCTGGGCTGTGAGAGACAATATGTGGTTGCTTGTTACATAACTTAAAGATAAATGCACACAGAGACAGATGGCCTCAGCTTACACCCGTGCAATAGGTTTCTTCTATCGTTAGGGTCGGACTGGGGCATACAATTGTCTCTGGCACCAATGAAAAAGTGCCCCACAGTTGCAAATGGCAATTCATTTCTTTTGTGACATAATGTTTGAGTAGTACCCAAGGGCGAGGTTTTTGATAAAATGTGATGCAAATTGTGCATTTTAAAGAATATATATAGAGTAACGCTGGTCAAAACTAATAGCCGCAGAGTGATGTAACTTACGAAAGTGGTCGACATGGTCCAAAAAAGTGGCCCACTTTGCCCAAAGAACGAACCCACACTAGCATTTTGTGTTTTTGGTTTGGGCATTGTCCTATAGGCCAGTCCGAGCCTGTCTATCGTAGTTGACTCATATATACATTTATAACCAGGAAATATATGTTGATACTAAATACTGGTCAATGAGTTCATTTTCAGGCCTTGCTCGTGCAGCATTTTGCTCCTGGGTAAACAGACAGTGCCCGCCTCAGGTCAGTGCTTTTTTGGCTTGTTTAACACATCAATGCCACAGATAACGAGCACTTCTGTGTCCATTGATCTATAGATGTTTCATACACTAGCTGTAGCATGCGTTAGATATTTCAGTTACCCTGTTACAAGTACTGCATTATGTATGTTTTACATATAGGCTCCACATCGAATCTGGAAAATGACATTCCCCAAATCGGTGATCGTGGACAAATCTCACCTCCCTCTGTGCCTCAGTTCTTATATCGGGCTGAAATGAGTGTGACTGGAAACATGGGTGTTATACGCATCTGAATGTCATGTACCATCACTTCCAGTGATGTCACTTGGGAGCGGGGTCAAATGCCATCACTTCCTATGATGTCATCAGAGGTCAAATGACGTGTGCGTGTGATGTCACTTCCGCTAACCCTGGCATTTTGGTGAAATGACGTCCCTGGTACCCTTCGCAAAGCTTTGCGCATAGTAGACACGCCTTCTACAATCAGGGACATCACTGTCTCTCAGGCCAGTTCCATCATTATGCGCCAGCAAGGACATTAGGCTCCTTTTGTAGCCAATCTTTAAAGGTACCAAGAACCCACAAAGCCAGGCTGGGAGAGCAGGTCTTTTCTGTGGCTGCAGCAAGGTTACGGAATGGCCTACCCCTCATAATGAGACGGACAGAGGACTTTAAAACGTTCAAAATACAATTAAAAGCATACCTCTTTTAAAAATAAAACCACTTGCAACATGTGTAAGCTGCTCCAGCAGCGACAGTGTGTGATTAAGAGCTTCTAACATAAAATATAATGGCATCAGGAGATTCACTCTTGACCAAGCCTCAGATTCTAGCACTAAAGGCCCACATCGCCTTTTCTTTGAAGCATTTAATCTCAATGTCTCTGCTTCACTTTTTCTCACTCTTTCTCCCCCTTCCCTCCTCTCTCTTCACCTGTCTCCAGCCCTCTGCCTGTCTGCATGCCTCTTTGCCTCTATATAGCTATTACCATGGCTGTCCCACTTCCACTCTACCTGCAGTAGCTCTCTGTCCGTGCCCGTGTCTCTTTTGCATCTCGCGCGCCCTGTATTGTTGCCCCTGACTCGGTTTCTTTATTTCTCTCTACGGTTCTTCCTCCTCCTCCGTCTCATGCTATCTCTCTCGCACCCTCTTCTGCCCATCCCTGACTCGGCGCCCTCTTGCTTCTCGATTAATGCGTCTTAAAACTTTGACACTGACCCACTTTGTCTTTCCTGTCTGGCACTTAAATGAAAATAAACGATCAGGCCGGAGCTTAAAATAATCCTCTGAATATTAAACAGAGCGTAAGAGGCCCCGCCTCTCCAGAGGGGAGGGGGCACGGATGCGGCGGAGCAGGCCCTGCTCCTGCCTGGCGTCCGCTGTCGCAGCAGGCATGTCAGCAGGCTGCCCTGTCACCCTGGCGCTGTTTCTCGTGGTCACGTGCCCGTCGGGTGCCGCAAGAGAAGAGGCAATCACGGGTTCGGCTCCAAACAAGAATGCCCCAAAGCGTCCCCAGGAGAAACTACAGAGACCCAGGTCTGGGCTGGCGCCAACACACCACGAAACCCACTTTAAGTGCCAAGGACGAGTATACTCGTCCTTTTTACATAGACTTCAATAATAGCCTGGTACTTAAGAGGTTTTAAGAAACATTCTGAACTTGGCTCCAAAAGATTCCACTTGTGTGCCCAAAATTGCGCCCATGCCAGGCCAGTTGGTTAATAATGCAGGTAATGCATGAAGTAAATCCAGTGGCAGAAGGGTGCTGGAAAGGTGTGCAACTGTGGTCTCGGCAGGGGAGGGGATAGGTGGAAGCACAGTGCATTGTGTGACAAGTGGTGTTGCGGCCGGGCCATTGCAAATAGTCTCAGGGCCCGATTCATGGCATTTTTTGCACTGCTGAAAAGTGACTTTGCACTGCCGACACAAACCCTGGTTCATGGAACTGTGCAAAGTGTATTTTTGCCGTGTAAAGTCAGTACAAAGTCATTTTTGCAAACAGAAAAAAAAAAAAAATGAGTGCAACACCGCTCCCAAACGTTCCCTCTCACTTTGATCACTGAGTAAATCTTCTCGAAGGCGTTAAAAACCAAGCTTGACTAATGCCACCTATGTTCACCGCATCTAAAAGTTACCCTGGCACCTCCTCATGAGTAGGAGGGTAGCTGTAGAAACAGGCGGCACTTCAAATACCTCTTGTTTCAAAAATACCACCTAGCTATGAGTTTGGACCGCATAGGTTGTTTACGAGATGGCGTACATAGAAAATACTACCTCTGGTAAATAACGCATGTTTGTCCCATTAATACTTTCTGTCTGTCCCATGCAGAATACAGCCCACGTGGTCCAAACTTGCAATTAGGTGGTATTCTAAAAACCAGAGGCATTTACACAAAAGGTAGAAATTATAATTGTTCTTCTATAACGTTAAGCGAGTGGTTTCTAAGCGTGGGATCGGGATTCAAACCTGTGTTGCTGTGTTGTCTTGCCCCTGAGCTATGGGGCAATTGGGGGACAACCTGTACTAGCAGCCGAAGGGCCTGTCCACTACTTGTCGCAAGAAATGAGTTAGCGGCAAATGGGGTGGAAAAAGCACCTCATTGGCCAAGTTACAGCAAACAAGCCAAGGATCCCAAAAGATTAAGGCTAAAGAGCAGCAACAAGAAAAAACTTTCCCAGCAGCCCCCTTTGATTTTGGATAGACCATATTAGCCATAATTGTTTGGATACTTCTAATCCTCACCATACAGTATGGTCCCATTGTGATAATCAGAATGCCTCTAGGATCATTATTCCAACAAGAATATCAAGCACTATGACTTCTTCAAACTTTTCCTGTACACCTGCACCCTCAGCAGCTGTAGTCAGTGGTGGAAATGGAAACAAAATGAAAGGGGATCCCACAAGGGCCAGGGGCGGAGTTCTGAGGAGGCGGACTTCAGAGGGGGCAGAGCTGGCAGTTAAATTCCAATGGAAGGAAATGCTCAAAATAATAGTTTAAAAATTGTGCAATTTCTTTCATGGCTTGAAAAGTACACAAACCATAGTCAGATACACACACAAATATGTGCAGAGCATGTACTGTCTGTTTGACATCCCCAAAACTACAAATACCAGGATTGATTTGGGAAAGGCATTGATGAGCGAGCCCGCAAAGCTGGGGGTCGGTGATCATTGCGTTTTCCAAATGGATTCTGCTCTGTGCACACAGTGTGCTTTCAGCACTGTCAAAGGGTCTTAGACCCCCGGCGAACCTTAGGGCCGCCTCACTCATCTAATGTGTTCTGTGCGAACGCACTGTATTATGGGCAAGAGAACAATTTCAGCTGTTCGTCACAAGGGAGAAGGAACAAAAGCTGAGAGACATAAAAAAGCAGGAAAACATAACTTTATTTTTATTCTCACATAAAACACACCTCTCTGTATATAAATAATAAACCAGATGCCCCCAAGCCTACTGCAGTGTAGCCTGGCTGGGGGAGGGGAGCAAGAAGAGCAAGCAGGCAATCAAAGCTACTTTAGGGAGCTACCTTTTCTAATTTTCAATCTACCAATTTCTTTCTGGAGATCTCTTTCCTGCTGGCCAGCAGTTTTCTGCAGCCCGTGTCACCAGGCCTAGATCAAGTTGGAAAAATGCTAGGTTATAGGACATACTAACTAAAACACAAAAAAGGGGAAATCTTGGGAAAACAATGTCAGGATGGAGGAGTAACTCAAAGTATGGAGAAAAAGAGCTTCTAAGCTAAAGGATCTAGTGTGTAATGTCCGCTCCGTTCTCTATTCCACAGCTCCACTGCGTCCACACCCAGAAAGGAGTCCTTCAAATGTTAAGGTCTCAGGGTAGTTTTAAGGACCCCAGCAGACTTCTTTGCTTAGCTTTGGTAGGAGGTCCCATATATGCACAACCCTCTGTGTGTGTCTGGTTCTATGATGCACTACTACCGGGGTAAGGCCGTGTAGCGTTGCCCTTCTTTTCCTAGTGGTCTCTGTAGATTCTTTACCAAATCAAGCCCTATTCATGGACCCTTTGCCATTAGGGGTTATTACTGGTAGGTATGTCTCCCCACTAACTGTCAGTGGTCGAAGTGTACGAAAAGAAGTAATGGAACTATGTTCCCTAGTGGCCTGCCCCTGCTCCCCACAAACCCCATCATCACCCCCCTCCCACACACAATACAAACCCCAAACACATGTGGCTACTGTTTAAGGGAATGTTCAGTGCAATGAAAGGGCAAGTTTCAACTTCCTACACTTTTATTTTAAAATGAAACAATTCCGAAACAGTTTCTTTTTAAAATAAAAGTATAGGAACAGTAAAACTTAATTAAAAAAAGTAGAGGAGCAACGCTCCCGCCCACTTCGACCACTGCTAGCTGGGTTTTTGTCGGATTGCCGTAATGAAAGCCCCTATGCCTCCCAGCCAAGAATAGCCGTCCTCGGCTTGAGCTCTGTACAGGTTCTGGTTGGATTTCTGGGGTTGATGATCTACTTACTCCCTTGGTTCTGGTGGTTTGGTAGCAATCATTGGGATGGGGGATAGCTTCCCTGAACATGCGAGTATCCCACTCTAGCTAGCTAATGTTTCCTGGATCCTGCTAGCTTATTGATCAAAGCCCCCAGCAGACCCTTTTCTTTTTTCTCTCTTGCCCACCTGAGCTTTCTTATAGTTGGGCCTACTTGGCTAAGCCACCTCCATGTTTCAATTCTTCTTTATTTATTTTTTTAATTTAGTTGGTTCGGTCTCGACCAAAGTCGAGACCTTTCAACTTTTATAAAAATTAAAATTCATTTACATAGATTTACACAATTTGCACACTTTATAATACATACCACCATGTCAATACAATAAAAAGTAATTAGATCTTTACATGTAAAAAAAAAATCAACATTTTGACAGTGCATACATCAGTATTTTGAGATGATGTAAATAATTAACCACAGCATACCTTACCGCTTTTCTATTAGTATGAAATAATAAAACCCATAGGTTTTCCGGGGTTAGAATCTCTTGGAACATGAATAAAGGTTTGAAGTGAGCATAGCGTATTGACGATAGTTTATCACATTCTGTACATAGATGGTAGAGAGTCTCTGGATGTTGCTTACAGAATCGACAGGGTAATTGGCTATCGACATTAACCCGTCGATTGATCACATCATTGGTCGACCACAGGTTTAGCCTAAATCTCATAAATCCATTCCGGTGGCTTGAGTTGGGAGATCCCACCATGTAATCAGCCACAGATTTATAGCATTTGAGTTCGAAAGGAAATGCTTCAAAATTTTTATAGTTTACACAGGCAAGGCGTGTATGAATCCAGTCAACTTGCCAGATTTTTGATTTTGCTTTATCTGGGTTCTCTACTAATAAAGTTAGATCTATTTGAGCTTTTTCTAGAATTGACTGGATTTTTTGTCGCCATGCTTCCGGGAAGGTATCCATAGAGTTTAGTAAGTATGTGGATATGATTTTGGAGATTCCTGTTGTGGCTTGATTTAGGAGGCATTTGCGGTATAAGGCACATAGGTTCCATTTATAGATTGCGTATAGGGAGATTAACCCCAACTCATGTCTTACAGGTGGTAAGGGCTGCGAGGTTGGTAGCTGTAAGATTTGCCTCCAAAATCGACCTTCTCTGACAGCCCAATAAGTATATGACATAATGTTTCGGGTCTCAGCACCATATAAGATGACGGGTACCAATTTTTGCTTGTAATATGTAAGAATCGGTAAGAGAGAAAATTTGCAATATCTCGCCTTAATGATCTTAGCTTGTGAGATGCACATTTGGAGTTTATTGAGCCCTTGTTTGTTATACTGGTCAAAGGCACATAAGTTAGAGATGACGATGCCTAGATATATATAGACATTAGTAACCATAATCTTACTATTTTGAAGAGGCCAATGATACTGAGCTAGTCTTTGTTTCTTAGTGCCAAATTGGATGACATTTGTCTTGGCAATGTTGATTGTTATACCATTAGCTTTTGTGTAGACATCGAGGGCAACCAATAATTGGCGTAAGCCTTTAGGAGTGTGCGACATCAAGACCATGTCATCAGCATATAATAGCCATTGAATCTGAACTCCCATTAACCTTGGAGAGTCAGATATCAGTTTGCTGAAATTATGCTGGATGTCGGAGACAAAGAAATTGAACAGGGCTGACGCTAGTAAACAGCCTTGCTTCAGGCCTCTAGCTGTTGGAATAGGAGGGGTTAATAAGCCCCCGTTAGTGAGTCGTACTTGGATGGTGGTATTGGTGTATAGTTGGATTATCCATTTTAAGATGTGCCACGGACAATCGGCATCAACCAGTTTTTTGTACAAAAGTTCTCTAGGTACCGCATCAAACGCCATCTGAAAATCGATTAAGGCGAGATATAGGGGCTGTTTCCTTTGATAGGCTCGCTGTATAAGGCTTGATAGGGTGATGATATTTATACCAGTGCCTGTCCCTTGTAAGAAGCCCGTTTGATATGGATCTCGCAAGTTACTACTCTGTAGCCATGCGTTAAATTCTTTTAGGAGAAGTCTGGCAAATAATTTGCCAGGACAGTCCAGTAATGCTATAGGCCTATATGATCTGGGGTTCTCATGATTGCCTTTTTTAAAAATCGGGAGAATAATAGATTTTTTCCAGGTTTCAGGAATAACACCAGATATCAGTACTTGATTGAAAATGCGGTTGAGAATACTTGCCCATTCTTCAATATGCATTTTTAACATAGCATTATGCAGCCCATCCGGGCCTACCGCCCGGGACGAGCTCAATTTCAATATGCACTGTTTAAGATCATCAATATCAAACATGAGTACCTTTGGAGCTGTGGGCAGATTGAGATCTAATTGCATGTCAGGGAAGGGAGAGCGATATAGTTTTTGAAAATACAACTGCCATGTCTCAGATGAGATCGAGTTGATTTGTGCTACATGTTGAGGGATATCGGCTGTACGGTTAAGCAGGGCCCAGATTCCAGCTGTGGATTTTGAAACTAGTTGTTTTAGCATAGTCATTCCCTCTACTTCATACAACTTGGCTCTTCTTATTCTGAGCCATTTCTTGTAATTTCGCTTAGCTGTTCTGATTTTTTTAGCTATATCAACACTCTGCGATGTCCGTATATATCGAATTTCTTGTTTCAGCTCAGATTTTCGATGTTTTATTTCTACATCATAGGTATGAGTATGCCGCTGTTTAATCAGCCCATCACTAGTGGTAACTCGAGTGAACATCTTTATGGCAGTTGCATAATCTTTAACCATCTGATTACTTTGGTATATGGTCTCTAGGTTATGATCTGGAGTTCTCAATTTCTCTTTGTTCCAGGACAATCTATTTCTCCCGTTGTTTAGAACATCACCTGTTACATTCATATTAGACCAATGCATCGTTTGAGTATCATTAATCTGCAATGACAATTTGAGTTTGTGATGATCACTTGGATCAGTATTGACCACTTGGAACCTTTGTATTAAGTTAAACATTCTGACATTAATGTAAATGTAATCAACTATAGCATGCTGTGCGCCTCTCTGCCCGGTGGGCTGGGCAGGGCAATCCCCCCTCACATTGCCATTTACCATCATGAAATTGTGCTCAGTCATAATTAAGCACCATTTTATTTCATCTTCTGGTAATGGAACAGCCCCCTCTGGAATAAGATGTAGATTAAGGTCACCCAATATCAGAACGTATGTCAAGGCGGAGTCAGTGGCCAGTGCATCCAATATTTCCACCAGTTGTTTAAAGAACTCTTCTGAGGCTAATGTGTTACTACCCCACTAGATGTTGATAATGGCTATTCTTTGATGAGTACTGGATAGCCTTACCACCTGAAATGATTCAGAGGGAACCTTGCATTTGGTTGCTTCTAGACCACAGGTCTTTTTTACTGCTACTATAAGTCCTCCTTTCGGTCTGCCCTGAACACCTTTTTTTGCAGGAGTAAAAAGTATGGTATGTGAGTCCCAGACCGGTGGTAAGACAAGCCACGTTTCTTGGAGGGCCACAATATCACTGTCAATTAGATCCCTATTCCTTACAGCATTAAGATGGCTGTGACCCCGTGTATTCCAAGAAATCAAAGTCAAAACCTTAGTATCATGGCATAGTTATGCATGTCTGGTCTGATCCATTAAATCTTGATGAGAGGAACTATTGGAGACTGATGTGAATATGCGTGACATATGACCCTGTAATGTTGAAGGACCGGGCATTGTTTCTTGTGATAGAATAAAGCCTAGGTCAAAAAGTGCCATTCTAGACTGCCACAGGGTCTCCGCTACCAATGAGGACCGAATATATAAGCGGACGACCGAAGGTCAGTATGGTTCGTGAATTCAATCTGCTCAATATCCAATGATGAGATGGCTGACAGAGCAGGGATTTCTGCACAGATGTTAAGAATGCTAGACCGATTCAGATCATAAGACTTGAATGGTGCTTCTCGACATTTAATTACAAAGCGATGGTGAGATGAGTCTTGTTTAGCTTTGGTTTGTGCTAGACAATCTCTCGACAACATCGGTAGCCTTCCCGGGGAACGGGCTCTTCCGTCTTGGTGACTGGGAATAATTGCCTGGGGCCCCTGTATTAGGGGCTTGAGCACGGGAAACCCTTTTTCTGTCGGCTTAGATAAATTAGTCTCATTTGCCTGTCGGATAAAGGCTTCAATAGAAGCCTTGATCTCCTCGCGTAGCTCCTGTCGGGAAACTGAGGTCTGATTAGGGACGGGGGCAGGAGGGAGAACAGAACTCTGGGGCAGATGTAAAGATTTCAATTGCAGATTAGAACTGGTATTACGCGTCAAATATGCCTCCACTGAGTTTCTAATCTGTTCCTCCACATTTTTTGCATAACAGTCATCTTTTGGCGGAGCTAACTGTGCCACTGAGCTCTGGATTGACTGGCCATCAGACTGTGGAACTTGTCTATTATCAGGATGTGCTAAATAAGCCTTAACCTGATCGCCTATGATTATTGGATGCATGGTATCAGAGTTTTCTTGCCTTGCTCTCTGAGGTGATTTGGTTGGCAAACACTTCAGATATGATTCAATAGATTTCTGTACCTACGTCTGAATCGCCATCAATATGGGGGCATTCTGGCCTCCAGCTGGGGAATTGAGAGACTCCGCTAAAGCTAGTGCAGCAGCAATTGAGGAGACCGGGGAAATTGCTTCGGAGCTTTTTAACCCGGAATCCCGTTGTGCGTTATTGCTTTCAACCATCAGCACTAAATCATCCAATGGTTTGTGCAAGACCACCGGTAGAATCATTGGAGTCGCCTCAGGATTCTGGATGTCAGGATCAGATATGGATGTATTCATCTGATCGATTAATGCGTCCCCAGAATGTTTCCGTTTTTTCCCCGCCATTGATTTTGTTGCAGGAGTTTTAGGTTTGATGGCATGGAGTTTTCTTCTTTTAGTGGGCCGTAGTGTGGTAGATTTGGCAGTTGCCGTGTTAAAGACCTCAAATACATTTTTTTTACGTTAGGGTACAAGAAGATTGGCTTGTTTTGAAGCTAACAGCAGGTACTGGAACAGCTGCATGACCGTTTGACATTGTTACGCCGACCAACTCGGACATAGGGGCCTCTTTAGGGCTAGTTGATGAGACTATGATAGAGCCTTCAGATGTCTTGGTAGTACTATCAAGGGTGCTAGTATCTCGAATTGTAATGATAGGTTGGTCTGACAGCGGTGCCATAGGCAGGTTGGGTTGAATTGATTCTGTTCCTATATGTGAAATGAAGTTACTATCTATTGTTTGTGTACAAGCCGCCCGAGTGATTTTTGATCTCGTTGGTTCTTGGATCTGATCAGACGATTTGGGTTGTGTTATGATTTTTGAATATATAGACAGTAGATGCTGCAGACAGATAGTCTGTTTTGAGACTTTTGCATCTAGCCCTTTGTATAGTTTTGCCACAGCTAACAAGGCTGTGTTCATTGCTGCCAATGTATTGTTCAAAGCAGGGGCCTCTGGAAATGAGTATCTCTCTCTGTGATTGGGGTTAAGAAAGAAATCGGATACTCTAGTGCCTTGGTCAAAACGTGGTGGTCTCGGGGTGGGGGCTATGAAAGAATCTACTTCTTCAGTTAATTCAGGGAGGGCCGCCGGGTGCGTTATAGTAGAAACCATTGATTTTGGTGGAACTGTGTTGTCATAATGCATCACAGGTGATAGAATTCCGTCAGTTGGGCCAAAGTGGCTACTGAGACCTTGCTCTGACTGAATTAAATCACCAGTGTTTGAACATACATATAGAACCTCTTCTGAACGCTCCTCAGTTCGATTCGAGAGGTTCATAAATTCTAGAGCCTCCTTCTCTATTTCTCCAATCATAGTTAAATGAGTATAAGCCTGTCTCAGTTTATGTTGGGCCAGAACTGAACACTGAACAGGTTGTGGCATGTTGTCTCCCAGGAGACGGGCTGTGACAGGTCGTAAGTCATCTGTAGCGCAAGCTGCTATTAGCGTATTGTCGGTGGGGGCACCATACGAGTTGGTTTCGCGAGTTGACATATCAGTGATTGTTGCGGGCATGAAACCAAGAATTAGAGGATCAGACGGCTGGTCTACACCATCGGCCCGCATGGGCACTGTTTGTGTTGCTAAGAGTGGATGGTCAGAGTAACTCTTATCCTCCGACCTAGTCCCTCCAGTTGGGTACAGTTGAATGCCATCAGAAACTGATTGTGAGCGCTGAGTTGTAATTCGCCCTACACATGGTAATAAACTTGTTAGTGGAGGTTGGCATAAAAATTTTCTCACAGCGTTTTCGTGCCCAGCCTCCACTAATTTCGTTTGAATCTCTAGGATGGGCGGCATGCTGGTGGTCAGGGTGTAAGGAATCATACACTAAATACAAAATACAAAATGGAAAGGTAAACTAAATACAAGGGAGTGAAGGTTGTAGTAAAATGTAACTAATACCTGAGTCCGGGACCACGCGGCCCGCGAACAGCAAACAGTACTTATAGTACTTGCTGAGTGCGCGCGCGGGTGCGCTATGACGTAGGATAATATAGGCACAATCCGGGCGGGCTTGTGGGGAGGCGTTGCCAAGGTATGTAGAAGCCCTTTAAGGAGATATAAACAAATACAGCTACGTAAGTATTTAGCAATGATAACAGGTGATAACACACACACACTCAGCGTGCACAGCGTGCATGCTAACTACAAGTGCACAACGTGCGCTAAATACAGTCACCTTGTCTATTTCTTTTAGTCCAGGCAGTTCGAGTGCTACAGCTAAGGACGTCCTCCTGGTGAAAATGCGAGGCTGTTGCACTGCAATTGTCCACAAAAGGATCCAGGAAAGAGAGAGAACACGCTCCGGCTCCTCGTCCTGAAATGCGCAGAAGGTCGGCACAGCAAACAGTACTTATAGTACTTGCCGAGTGCGCGCGCGGGTGCGCTATGACGTAGGATAATATAGGCCCAATCCGGGCGGGCTTGTGGGGGAGGCGTGGCCAAGGTATGTAGAAGCCCTGGTCTATTTCTTTTAGTCCAGGCAGTTCGAGTGCTACAGCTAAGGACGTCCTCCTGGTGAAAATGCGAGGCTGTTGCACTGCAATTGTCCACAAAAGGATCCAGGAAAGAGAGAGAAAACGCTCCGGCTCCTCGTCCTGAAATTCTCCTCGTTTCAATTCTTCTAAAGTGTGGAGTAGACGGCCTGACCACCTTTGGTTCTTCCCTTCTCCTGTCACTGGAATCACCACTCCCTGGAACACTGTCCTATCTCGTAAGTCTGGAGGTTTCTGCCTCTTTTCATAGTTTGGCGCGGGCAACCATTATTTCAATGCTGGCGCTGAATGGCGAGTCAGTTTCCACATTCATTTAAGGCTGGGTGATTAGTGCTTGCCTAATGGTCCCACCTACTCCCCAATGTTATGCCCACTGTCCTAATTTATATACTGGTGCTGTGTTTGTACCAATAAACCCATTTGCCCCTTGCCCTAACCACTGTGGTTCGAGGTCCCCAATGACCTTGCTGCCATCTTGGGATCGGGAAGTGTTGTCATGGCAACCCAGTGATGCAGGTATGTTTGCTCAGTCGTAATTAGCATATGCACAGGGGGTGTGTATGCTTAGTCTCTGTGCTTTACTATGCTGCCATATCATTCTCATCAGGTTTCTCTCTGTGGTCCACCTGGGGGTTTATAAACCTGAGGTGCAGAGTCCCACTCCTCAGGTGGATCCATGGTCAGGGTCCAACTCAGCCTTCAAACTTCCCAGAGACTGATTTAACCAGAGTAAATATTTCTGGGGGCCTATTTTCTCGTGGGTTCATCCCAAAAACTAATTTCCCTCACAGGATGACAGTGCTTGGCACCATCCCTCACGCCTCATCAGAGTTATATCCTTTTGGAGGACACTATAGCCCCCCCTGTAGGGGTGATGGCAGAACAAGGGATTAGGGCCCTAGCCGGGGCGTGGATTTGGAACCAAAAGGGGCCCTGGAAATAATTTTCAAAGTGCCCACATATTACCCATTGTCAGCAAGCCCAACCCTTTTGCTATGAGAACATTTGGAAATAAAACATGTTACCAGACAAAAAAGGCCCAGAGTGCAAAGGTCTACCGGGCACTCTCTAGCGTTACCTATAGGCCAGTCAAACCCTAGGCACTAGGTGAATCATCCATTTACTACCTATAGGGGGTCGTAGGCAGGTGTCCGATTGACCCCATTAACCCCCTGCGACTCTTTTCCAACATAGCCAACTCACACTTTTTCTTGAAATGATGGCAGTTAAGCATAACAACATCACTACATAAATAAGCACTGGCAAAGCCAATAGGTCTTTCTTGGCTCAAGCATATTTGTGTAACACCTACTTAGGTGTACTGGTGGAGAGAGGATGATGCATGGGAAGGTGATAGAATGTGAAACTTGGAGAATGCTATGTGTACCTCCTCGTGGGCCTGGGTCACGGACCTGGTGGTGGTACCTGAACCCCAAGGTCACCTTAGCCTCATCAGTCAGGCTCTGACATGGGACTTCATCTCAGAAGCTAAGAGAGAGGAAGGCTAGAAGGCGTTGAAGCCTGTTGTTATCGTGAGGTCCTACAGTGAATAGTCAACGCCCATTATGTTGGCATCCAAACCTGATCAATCCTGAGGCATCGGTATTGACTTCCCAAAGGTCAAGAGTTGCCCCAATTAGAGGTATGTTGGATGCTCTAGATCTTAAAGTTGATAAAGAAATCAGGGACCTCCCCTTTCGTAGACCTAGTCGAAAGAATACTGGCAAGTGCCTCTCACCCCAAGTGATAAGGACAGGACGGTGGTGTTTACCCCTGAAGGCCATTTCTGGTTTATTGTTCTTCTCTCATGTCTTCAAAGCACTTCAACTCCAGCAACATTCCAGTGCTTAACGGACTATGGGGCTCATCATGAGGCTGGCGGTGTATGATTAAAGTGGCAGTAATTCCGTTACCGCCATTTTTAGCATACCACCGAATTATGAGTTGGTGATAATTCTGCCGGCGGAATGAGCCCTGCAGGATTAGCCCTGATGCTAATTTGCGCCAGCAGAATTACTGCCAACACACAAAACGCTATTTCTGCTGTATCACAAGTTGAAATACTGCTGAAATACAGCAGAAAATGGGCAGTCATTTTGCCATAACCACAGTGCAGTTACCTCCACGTGAAAGGTGGAGGTAAATGCATATAGGTGATGGAAATGAAGCTACTGGTGCACCCAATCCCCTTAGGAAGGATAGATAAGGCCCACACCTTCCCCAAACATGCTTTTCAACACCATGTTGCAACTAGCAGTTGTGAATTTGGACATGCAGCGGCTCCTGCTCCGCATTGAGCTGCAGAGGCTGGAAGAGGAGCACAGGGTACAGCGTGCAGAGAAGAGGAGGAGGAGGAGGATATATCATGCCAGGCGAGTGCCCATACCCCGAATCAGGCCCTCACCCTGGACCTTGACTGACAACCAGCTAATCACCCTGGACCGGCTGAACATGGAGATCATTGATGAGCTACTCACCCTGATCCATGATGTCATAGAGAGCAGGATCAATATTAGGACTGCCTTACCTCTGCTGCTGAAGCTTGTTTCAGTCCTACATTTCTTGGCAACTGGTACTTTCCAGCACACCGCGGGCATGCTGCATGGCATGTTCCAGCCCACATTTTCGAATGTGCTTGTGCAGGTGCTGGAAGCACCCCTGTGTCATGTCTCCCGGCACATCTCCCTGGCCACCACCTCAGCACAGGAGGATGCCATGAAGGCACGATCAGCAGCGCACATGCCCAATGTGATTGCTGCTCTGGACTGCACCGATGTGGCATGGTGGCCCCCCAGATATCTGAAGAGGTATACCGCAACAGGAAGCAGTATCACTTCCTCACCGTCCAGGTCACCTGCAATCCTGACCTCCCCATAGCACACTGCTGTGCCCGCTTTCTCACACACACACACACACACACACACACGGTAATGGCATGTTCTCAGGTAACTATGTATATGACGCCATTATGAAATAGGTGCAGACAACACAAACCTGCAGAAGTACAACTAACCACCCATCAGGGCACATGCACGGGATTAACGCACAGTTCCAAGACCGGCACCATGGCATTCTGCCATGCCAATCACAGACCCTGAAAGTGACGAGTGCTGGTTGTGAGCTGTGTGTATGGCATTACGCAACAATGCAAATGTTCCCCCATAGTGAATGACTCCACATGCAAGTACTGTGATGGTAAATGACGTTGTGTGACAATACTTGTAAAATACATGCACAGAGTGTCTATCAACATGCCCTTGTAAAAGGTAACACATCCACAATGGTCTGTGACTGACACCTATGGTCTTTGCCCTTGCAGGTGACTCTGGATACCCCCAGCTACCTTGGTTGATGACACCCGTGTGGAATCCACAGACGCCACAGGAGGTGCCCTACAATGAGGCACATGCCCAGTCCAGGCTGTGCATCGGGCAGACCTTTGGCCTGTTGAAGGCTTGTTGCCAGTGCCTACACTGGACCAGAGCGGAGGGGCCTTGATGGGGTTCCATGTGTTTTCATCACGGGATGTTTTTTCGCAGGGTTTTTTAATGAAAAAACCCATACAAAAATGTTTTCATTATTTTTGGGAGGGTGTACCCCCCAAACCTCCATTCCCTTTAATTTTATTATCTATTCCCAAACACCCACACCCCATACATATAATTTTCTAACCCTCCCTAAAAAATTCTATGGGGTTTTTCGTAAAGAAATGTGCGGTAAAAAACCCCGCGAAAAAACAACCTGCGATGAAAGGACGTTGTACCCTTGATGTACAGGCTAGAGAAGGTCAGACAAATGGTTCTTGCCTGTGCCATGCTGCATAACATTTGCCTCAGGCGGAATGTCCCCCTGCCACCTGTGGGGGACCATGCCACCCCCAGAAGAGGAGGACTCACAACCTGATGGTGCTCTGCTGCCACGCATTTGCCAGGAAGAGGGTAGGGATGGATGTGTGGTTTGACAAGAAATCATGGACAATTTCTTTTGAGCACATTGATATCCACATGCTATGCACCACTGTGTATAGTCACGCTATGAATTAAACGTACACACAATTGTACCCAACATTTACACTTTCAGAATGGCTTCCTACAATTTGCAGTGCATTCAATGCCAAATGATTCCTCTGGACCATTTGCTGTCGAACAATATTTCAATTTGATTGGTTCTTTCTTTTTCCAGCAATTATTTATGCAATTTTTCCTTTATTCATTCATTTATTTTGCCAGTATTTTGCATTTTTAGAACTAATGTAGAAAATAAATATTTATAACACTACAATAAACATGGACTTGTCAAGTTAAAATAAACCACAACTCCTAATCATCCTAACCACACATAAAATGAAAACAAAGAAACACTGGTTTTAAAACAGGGTCTATGTCTCCAATCCTATGGACAGGGATTTTTTATTTCCCCTGAATTTCTGAGCTACAGGGTGGTTCCACCCCTGCTCGCATTCAGACGTTTCGTGGCTCTGAAATTTGGCCACCTTCCCCGGGACCTTATTCTATTTTGAAACCCTGAAACAAACTCACAAATACAAAGAATCTATCAGTATTGGGATTAAAATTAAAAGGTCAGGCAACTAACGTCCCTCTATGTGTGTGCAAACTAATCATGGTTCACTAACCCTGCACAGTGTTGCTTTCACTCACAATCCTCCCACAAGTCCCAATTAGGATTATCTGCTGACAATACCTTTTGCAGATTTTAAGAATTCACCCCGATACAACAAAATGTGTAAATAGGTGAATCGTTACAAAAAAGAATGCATAAAAAAGAGCCAAAACTGCCAATCTTGCCCCTTTGGGTCATTGGTTACTGGAGCGGTCTGTCAGTGCAAGAGAACCTGCAGCACATCCATTGCTCCAGTATCAGGAGTCAGGAATCATAGTTCTTTTGAGGCCCATCTTCACAAGGCACAGAGTTGGTCCGATGCATCTGAATCTGCATGAAGAGGTGTGGTGGAAAGTTCCTTCAACTAATTTCTAATGAACTCATTGTGCACTGACCTCTCGAGTTCTCGTATGTGCGCGTTGCCTCCCTGTCTAGGAAGGATCACCCGATCGTGGCACCCTTTCATGGATGCTGCACCCACCATCGTGTCCGCTGTACAACATGTATAAATATGCACTGATGTAATCAGGCGAACCACAATGGTTATTCAGAGCTGCTGTATCAAATCTTTCTTTACGCGCCCGCTCGGTGTCACTTACCTGTGTGATATTGTACTCGCGGCCGGCACTAAATGCGAGGCAGGGTTATGCGCCTGTTCTAAACAAGACCTCATGGACAATTTATTTTGAGCACATTGATATACACATGCTACGCACCGCTGTATATAGCCACGCTATGAATTAAACATATGCACACATTAAGGTATGTCCTATCATTGCTTTAAGTCTACTAGTATTTCATTATCAAATGTGAAAACACCCTCCCAACCCACCCACTCCCCAAAACACCATCGACAACACACCCTCTCCAACCGCTCCCCAAAACACGATCCCCAAGGCACCCTCCCTACCTACCACCCCATCCCTAAAACACCATTTCCAACGCACCCACCCGACCCTCCTCCCCCCTCTCATAAACACCATCCCCAACACGCCCTCCCCACCCACCTCTGTTGTCATAGTGAACAAAATGTTCATGTTGAAAGTCCCCTTCGATGCCTCTTGGCCTTGGTATCCTTCTCCAGCCCGTTAGGTGTCAGGTGGCACAAGGAGCAGTGCCTTTGGGTGCTGGGCTTTTATCCCTCTGTGGGGGTGGCAGAGGTAGAGGACTCAGACCCCTGACCCCCGGATGTGTTGCAGAGTCAGCTGTATGCAAGAGTTGAGGGACTCTGCAAAGGACAACATGCCCTCTGTATGTTCGCTCATCCTCTGCCCTACCATGGTGATGGCAGCAGTGGTCTAGTAGAGGGAACGGGACATCCTGTGGCACGATCCCTGGTGGCAGACCCTCATTGCCTGCATGCGAACCAGTTTTTCCTTTGAGGCATAGCGCGGCTCAATAGCATCCAGGTTCACCCAAATGGCTTCCGTGTTGTGGTGTGGCACAGGTGGGGGGGGGCTGTAGGGAGGGATGGGGCTGACAAAAAGCGAGCAGAAGCCTGTGTCCACCTCCTCCTCATCGGTGGAGCCATTGCTGACTATGTCAGCATCAGGTTGTGGTTGGTGACGCACGTCCCAAGCTGGTGAATGCCAGGGCCCTAGTGTGTGGGTGCTGGCGCGTGGACAGCATCCTTGTGAGTTGGGACAGGGGACAGCTGCAGAGTGGCTATGGCTGCACCTGCATCAGCATCTGCCCGTGCCACCTGCATGGCCAGTGGAGGGGCCACTGGGCACCAATTAGGGGGTGGTAGTTTCCTCAATGTCTGCCACAGTTGCCACAGCAGTGTTGTCCTATGGCCTTGCTGTCTCTTCCTCCTGCTGCTATGCAGGGGTGGTGGTGGATGAACTGCCAGTAGTAGAGGTGTCCAGCCTCTTCAGCATCAGTAGACTGTGTACCTGTTGATTGGATAATGGCATGCTGTCAGTCATCTTGCATACATTTATTTATTTTAATTTGTTTGTTTATATACAGGAGGAACAATGCTCTTTTGCTCACAAAAGAACATACAATGGATAAGAAATCAGTTTTGTCATGAAGAAGTGAGCTTCTTACAATGGAGTGAGTTTGAGGGACATTGTGACCAGATTGTGGAGGAGAGTAAATGGAACAGTCAACGGGCACAATACATAAATGGACATACATAGGTTAAGGACAACCAACATTGGAAATTTTTAAGTGCAGGAAGGCGGTACGGCCAACTGTGCTCAGGTCGTGACCATGATTGGTGAAACGCTAGAATGGAGGCAGAGGAAGTGAGAGACAGGGGCAGGTTAGAGGCGAGCGGAAAATGTTAGCTAGCAGGCAGATGAGAGGTAGGTTAAGAGGGTAACTCAGAGGCAGGGAGGTAGGCTTTTAGTTTGTTTTGAACACATCCATGTGCACTATTTCTCGGAAGTCCAGGGGGAAGAGAATTCCATGCAAGCGGAGCAAAAAGAGAGAAAGAGCGGAAGCGAGAGGAAGCACAGGGAGGGTGAGGAGCCAAAAGGGTAGTTGAGAGGAGGCAGAGCGGAGATTACGAGAAGGCTTATAGAGTTGGACAGAGGAGGATAGATAAAGTGGTGCCTTACTGTGGATATATTTGGGAAGCAGGAGAAGAATTTAAATCTGGCCCTGTTTTGCATCATCAGCCACACAGCTTGGTGACAGTACAAGGAAGTAGGTGTGAAGTGAGGGAGTTCAAAGAGAGTCCTGGTAGCGCAGTTAATGATCTTGTCGAGAGGACAGAAAACATAGTTGGGGAGACCAAAGTGGATACTGGCACAGTAGTTCAGTTTACAGAATACAGGAGTGGTTAAGAGATGCTTGGCAGTTTTGAAAGGAAGGAGGCGTCTGATTTTCCTAATTGTTATGAGGTTTAGGCCAACTGCTATTCCAGTTTTGGAGATGAAAGTAGAGAAGGTGTGAGAAGGGTCATAGATGACGCTGAGGTTTCTAGCTGAAGAAGAGTAGCGGAGAGTGTCGGGTGGGAACTGGATAGACAGAGGAAGAGATGAGAGAGAGCCTTTGGCAGGGAAGAAGAGTACCTCTGTTTTGGTAGAGGTTAACAGCAGAGAGTGCAAAGCCATCCAATATTTAATGACAGAGACAGTTGGAAAGTTTGATAGAGAGATCAGAGGAGAGTTCAGGAAATGAGAAAGATTTGGGTGTCATTCCGCGAAGAGTTGATACGAGAACCCAAAGGAGGAGATTAGTGCTCTAAGGGCAGAAGTGTAGAGTGTAAAGAGGAGTGGACCGCAGACAGAGCCTTGTGGAACACCAACATATAGAGGAGTGCGTTGAGTGGTGTAGTTGCTCCAGGAGACAGAGAACTGGCGAGGTGCAAGGTAGGATTAAATCCAGGCAAGGGCCTGATGGCGAATCCAAAGAATAAAGAGAGTACTAAGGAGATCAGAGTAATTGCCAGTGTCAAAGGCAGCGGAAAGGTCAAGGAGAATTAGGATAGGGGATAGGTTGGAGTGCTTAGCAGAGGCGATGAAGTTGGACACATTTATGAGAGCAGTTTCTGTGGAGTGACGGGTGGAGACCTGCTTGTAGGAGGTCTCGTAAGGCTGTGGATGTCTAGGAAATTGTTAAACTGTTGACCGCAACCCTTTCGAGCACTTTAGAGCAGTGCAGAAGGAGAGACACAGGGCGAAAGTTAGCCGGTAGGTTCGCGGTCAGTCCTTGCTTTTTTGGGAGAGGGATGGCCGTGGCTGTTTCAAAAACAGAGGGAAAGCAATCAGAGTCAAAGGACAGGTTGAGCGGGATAGCAAGACACTTGTGACATTGGATCGGTACTACATACACACATTTTGTATGATGGCCACGGGTGGATTCAAGACATAGGTGGAAGCAGTGCCAGCTTAGGGTTTACACAGTGCATGCATATGCATGTTGCTTGTTGGCCTGCCAAAGTTGCTTGTTGTTGTAGGGGCCTTGGCGGTCACTTGCCAAAATGGACTATCATGACACACATGGCTGCTTCTCATGTTTCCATGTGTTGGCAGGCACATTTCACCGACAGTGCATGTGCATAACTACATTTTCCCACCTCCCTTGGCACATGATTGAACTCACTGCTTGCCATATGTTTACCCATTGCCTTGCCCATTGTACTAATCTGTGCTCGGGGTGCTTTTGGCCAATGCATTCACACTTGGTTGGGAATAATAGACTTTAACGCCATATGTTAATGTTAATGTTAAAGGACATTTGTACCGCGCACTATCACCATCGGAGTGGTCCCCTGGCGCTCTGGCGGCTCTGAAAGAGGAGGGGGGGGGGTTGAGTTAGTGGGAGGAAGCAGGAAAAGTGCAAGAGAGCAGTGATGTGCTGTTGGCGGCCTCAGCCCGGTGGGTCCGTTGGCTGGGCCTAGGGTGTTTGCAGCCGGTAGTCGTCGTGTACTGTTGTGCAAGACTATGTGTGTTTTTGTTTTGTTGTTGCAATGTAGTGAAGTTTGTACGGTTTGTTGTGTTGTAGGTTTTGGTTGTGTTTGGATTGGAGTTTGAGAGGTGTATGCAGAAAGGGAAATTGTTAGTAGGGTTGGTTAGTTTGCGTCTCGATCCTGAATTGAGGCGCTAGGCTTGCATAGTCTCCCCTGATGCGTCTCTGTCCTGCTCTGGGTCTGACTGGCATACAAGGTTCCTTACTCCTCTGGCCCCCACCTCTAACAAGCTCTCTCCTAGCTCCCCTTATCCCCCCTTCGTACTCCTGTGGCCAGTGCACCTGCCAGTGTCAACATCTAAGGTAGTGTGGTGATTGCCAATATTTCGACAATTCCACACCACTGTGGTACCTGGCGGTAACTAAGGGGCGGTAGAAAGTGTTGGTGGGATTGTCTGGGTTGGTTGACTCAGTCTCTGTGCGTTCCACGCACTATCTGTGTTCCAGTCTATCCGGTGTCATCCGTCCAGGTGCCGTGGGAGTTACCCTCTCAGGTCGGGGATGTCCGTGTCCTTTCCGGTTTAGTCATCCTTTTTCCGGTTTTGGTTTCCAGATTTAGTCTGTGGTGTTGAAGAGCCAGGTTTTTAGTGATTTCCTTAATTTTAGGTGATCTTCAGTGTTTCTTATTTCTTTTGGGATGTTGTTCCAGGTTTTTGCGGCTAAGTGGTAGAAGGAGGTGCCTCCAAGTTTTTTCTTAAGGTATGGTTTGAGTTCCAGGTGGATTTCGTTGCTTGATCGGAGGGGTCTCGTTGGTTTGTACACTGTTATTTTCTTTTGTAGGAATTCTGCTCCTTGTCCGCTGATTGCCCTGTGCGTTATGCACATTGTTTTGAAGGTGATGCGATGTTTTACTGGGAGCCAGTGTAGTGTTTTTAGGGCTGGAGTGATGTGGTCTCTTCTGGATAGTTTGAGGAGTAGTCTTGCTGCTGCATTTTGGATCCATTGCAGTTTCTTCATGAGGTATTCTGGTATTCCGAGGTAGAGGCTGTTTGCATAGTCGATTTTTGACATGATTAGAGCGACGATAGTAGTGTTTTTTGCATGAAGGAAAGGGAAGGTAGAATTCTTCTTGCCGTGTGGAGGAGGAAAAAGATTTCTTCACTGTTGCATTTATTTATGGTTCCAGGGTTAGGGTGTTGTCCATTAGGACTCCCAGATTTTTTACTACCTTCGATGGTGTTGATGCGTTTCCCATTTCCGTAGGCCATGATATGGAGGTTTTGTTCTCTTGGTCTTTGGATACGATCATGATTTCTGTCTTTCCTGGGTTGATTTTCAGGTTGTTGGCATCCATCCAGTTGAAGACTTCTTTTAGACAGTCGGTTAGGGTTGAATGGTCAGCATCGGTATCTTTGATTTTGTAGATGATCTGAGTGTCATCTGCGTAGTTGTAACATGTAATGTTGTATTTTATGAAGATTCTGATGACCGGAGTCTGATAGATGTTGAAATATAGTGGAGATAGTGAAGATCCTTGTGGCACTCCACAGTCGTTAACTTGTGGAGTGGATTTGAAAGGTTTGATCCATACGGTTTCTGTTCTGTCTGCTAGGAATGATTTGGTCCAGCGTAGTGCTGTGTCTGTTATACCTATGTCTTCTAGTCTTTTGGTCAGGGTGTTGTGGATAACTGTGTCAAAGGCTGCGGAGAGGTCGAGCAGAATCAGGGCTGAGGTAGTGTTTGAGTTTGCGTTAGTTTTGAGGTCATCCCAGATGGATAGTAGTGCTGTTTCCGTTCCTCTCGCTGGTCTGAAACCGATTTGAGCTTGGTCCAGCAAGTGGTGTTTTTCTACGTGTTCTTGGGTTAGTTTATATACGTAGGTTTCCAGGAGTTTTGCCGGGTAGGGGATGTTAGAGATCGGCCTGTAGTTGGAAAGGTCATCTACGTCACCACTTGTGTTTTTCAAGAGTGGCATGATGTATGCTGATTTGAAGATCTTCGGTACAGTCCCTGTTGATAGTGAAAGATTTAGAAGGTTTCGGTAGTCTTCTGCTGGCGATCCTTGAGCGAGGATTGATTTGTAGATGTCTGGGGGACAGGGGTCCATGGGTGATCCCGCTTTCTTGCTTCGTTTTACCAGCATTGCAAATGCCTCTGCTGATATTTCAGGAAAGCTTTGGGAGTTTGTGCTGGGGTTCCGTGTTAGGTTTGTTGGGTTGTATGTTGTGGTTGGTTGGTCGCTTTTGTATGGTTTGTCGGATATCATTGATTTTCTTTTTGAAGTGGTCTGCCAGGTCGTTGCATAGTTTTTCTGAGGGGGTTGGGGTGTTATCGCAGCCTGGTGGGTTTCTCATTTCTTCAATGATGCTAAACATTTCTTTTTGTGTGTTGGTGGCATTGTTGATTCTGTCGTCGTAATGTCTTCTCTTTGCCTTTTGAATTTCCTTCTTGTATGCGTGGATTTGTTTCTGATATAATGTTTTTTTCCCTGGGTTGTATTCTTTCCTCCATTCCAATTCCATCGTTTTGTTTTCCTTTTTCATGTCGTTTAATAGTGGGGTGAACCATTTTGCCATTGCTCTTTTTTTTGATGGGGTGAATGGTTTTTCTGGGGCTATCTTGTCTATTGTATCTGTGATCCATTTGTGCAGTATCTCTGCTTTCCCATGTCAGCTAGCTCCAGTTCTGTAATTGAGGGTTTTGTTAATTCCAGTTGTTCGAATAGGTTGCTTTCTTTGAAGTTTTTCCAGTTTCTTTTGGTGGTGGTTGTGAGTTTCGGATGTTGGATGTGGGCTTGGGTAGGCAGAGTGATCACGAATGGGATGATGAGATGGTCGCTCCACAGTATTTGTATTGGAGGTGCCGTGGTGATGAGTTTTTCTTTGGCGAAAATTACGTCTAGGGTGTGTCCTGCCGAGTGCGTTGCTCCTTTGACTAGTTTTCATAGTTTCATGGTGCTGAGTTGTTCAATTAGTGAGTTTTGGGAGTTGGCGTGGCTGTCTTCGAACCAGATGTTGAAGTTCCCCAGGATGATTAGGTGTTCGTGGTTGATGGTTAAGTTGGTGATGGCTTCTATGAAGTTATCGACGAATGTTGCATCATATGTCGGCGGTCTGTATACCAGGATGAATACAGCAGCATTATTCCATGATATCTCAGTAGACCAGGCAGTGGATTCAGATCCTATCAAAGGGTGGTTTACCTCTATATCCGGCACCGGATGGGGCCAATGGGTAATAAAGGGGGTTTTGGTTTTCATTGCACTGATTTTACTAGTAATGCTTGCCAAAACGCTTTGTGTAACATGTATATCTCATATGTTTGAAAAAGACAGGCCCATCTCACACTCAATGCCTCTGACCGAGGAGCAATTCATTAGACTACCCCAGGTAGACGTAGAGCGTTTGTGAGATACAAGCAAAGGGTGGAATGATGAATCCTAGGGATCCTGTTCCAAACTGAAGCACAGTCTTATTATATTTTGTAGCAAGTGGCTAAACAGTTAAAGGATAGTTCCGGGACTTTTTTTTTATTGTCCCTACGGTCGGCCATGTGTTTTTAAGCATAACTCGGTAGATCATAGAAAACTTTCCTATGGACCTTACCCGACTTTTCGTCCATTATCGCACTCGAAATCAGCCGCCATTTTCTGATAATCCTATCATTTCCCCCCATCGACCTGGCTCACCTGCTTTTGCGGCACTAAATCAAATCCCCCGCCCCTGAGCCTGACATCAGCAGACGCGTACCGCCCATTTCCCAACGCCAAAGCACGTTTCGTGTCAACAATCGCTGCGCTTCAGCTAATGAAGTGTCGCCATGGAAATGGCAGGACGCCTCTTTCCTCAATAAGTATAAACACACCGTTTCACAACACACAGCAGCAGATTTTCGATTCCATTCTTTTCTCTGTGCTACTTTGAGTATTCTGTGACTCGTTTCTGTGCTCTGGTCAGCTACCTTCTCCGCTTCTAGGCCTTGTGAACACCTGTACCATCTCTGTAAATTATTTTACTTTCTTTACCACACAATGGCTACAATAATGCCGTATATGTACGAGCCCGAGTACACCGAGAAAGAACTACTGGAAAGGCAAGCATGCGAAAACGATGGGGATTCGGACGGCAGTTGGGAGGACCAGTCAACGGATGAAGAGCCTGGACCATGTCGCATGGACGGCGTCTCCACCTGGTGCACGTGCAATCGGTGCGAGCTAATGCCAACTGAGGAGGAGAACTGCTGCTGCCGTGAAAATTCCGGGTGCTTGGCCTACATTTCGGAAGGCGAGCCAAGTCCGCAATGCATCACCGAGCTGCCAGAGTTCAGGGAAGCCTGCCTCTCACGGACCGTGTTGAGGATGATGATGGTGCTTATGCACGAACTTCGCGGCACTGTTCGTCCGCGTAATCCGAGTAACGAGTAAGTATACTCTGGTTGTGATGTCAGTGATGCCACTACTATTTCATGGTCGTCTCCCACATATAAAATTACATCTACATATCATTCGAACGCATGTAAATTGGTTCCATATTGTGCATTTTCTAGATAGAATTTTTTTCAAAGCAGAATGACATTTTTTACCTGAATCGACAGTGATAAGAAAGTTTTGTCATTTTAATACAGTTTGCATCTTTCATTTTAACAGGTGGTACAGGCTGGTGGCCTATCGTTGCTTCACCTGGTGGCTTCACGGGAGGCTCGGACACCGCGTTCGGAGAGTAATACCTGCCTGTGTGGTACTTGCCATTAGACAACATTTCCCCAGCGACAGTGGACAATACCGCGGATTTTCCCTGGATGTGCTGCAACCGGAACTTTACAATGTGTAATGTTTATTATTTATGTTCAATTGAAATTAAGATCTAAAATAAAACCCAACATATATTTTAACAATGGTTGTTTTGATTTTTTAAATGAATCTGGTGTGTCTCCATTGAATAGTCTTCCTGTGCCTTGTCACACCACATGTCTCCGGCCAGCATCCTCCCTCACGCTGGCCGCCCACCTTCAATCCACATAACCGTTGAACCCATATGCAGCAGACATACATATGTTATTTTGCGGGTTGGCATCAAGCCTCCCGGCCTTGCCTCCTCCCCCAAAAATACTTACCACACCACTTTGTTCAAGCGTTGGCAATAAAAGGCCGTTGGATTTTATTGATACAAAACATGGTTATAGGTAAATAATCAATATGGTTGATCATAATAAATCATCCTTTTGGGCACCGGGTACAGAGATGACCCCCTCTGGCCCGTGCCGCCTTGCCACCACAGGCCAGCCTGCTGCTGACTAACTGCCTAGGCATCCAGGGTCTGCAGGGTGAACTGCACCCATATATTCTCCTGGGAGGGTGAGGTATTTATAAACTCACCCCCCTGCCTTCCATGTACTAGATCCTGCAGCCTGCCTCTTACATGCAGTTAGATGGCCTCTCCTTGGTGAGGCCCTGCGGCAAACGAGTTTTGTCTGCACGACCACCGCCCCAATCCACCCCCCCCCGCCCTATCAAAGGCAGTTCGCACCGGGGTACTTGTGCTGGCAAGTGGAGCTGTCGGGGAGCGATAAAGGCCAAGAGGTGCCAAAGACCATGTACACTTCAAAGTGCTCTATAGAGCATGGGTTGTTGTTCCCATGTCTACCTCCAGACCCCGTGTCTCCTGCCAAGCATCCCCCTCACGCTGGACGGCCCCCTGCAATCCACATAAGTGTGTCTCCATTCACGAGTCTTCCTGTGTCTTGTCTGCACGACCACCGCCCCAATCCACCCCCGCCCTTATCAAAGGCAGTTCGCACCGGGGTACTTGTGCTGGCAAGTGGAGCTGTCAGGGAGCGATAAAGGCCAAGAGGTGCCAAAGACCATGTACACTTCAAAGTGGTCTATAGAGCATGGGTTGTTGTTCCCATGTCTACCTCCAGACCCTGTGTCTCTTGCCAAGCATCCCCCTCACGCTGGACGGCCCCCTGCAAACCGCATAATGCCACGACATATACACGTCATTCATTCACAAACACACCCCTGTTTCAAATTCTTTATAACCCACTTCATATTTCTAATGAGAACTTCTTTGCGCTTTGCTAGTCAACCCGTGAAGGTGTTGGTTATCTGCTCTTCGTCTCTGTGAACTTCCGTGACCACTTCGAGGAAACTCGTCAGTTTGCAACCTGTGAACTGCTCCCTGTTCTACGACAAGAAACTACTCTGATCCCAGAATCTAACTGTTTGTTCGTCAAGGTAAGGCCATGTACCATAATCATTTTGCGTCCAATTTCTTTTCGTTCAAGACAGTACATGCAAGGAACTAGTCACATGTTCTGAGTTTAGTCAAATTATTTTTCTATTTTTTTTAAAGTTATTCAAATACTTATCCGCATGTGAATAACGTGTATAGTTCCAAGAACCAAAACGAACCTTGCATTGAACCTTTTATGTGTTATTTAATTTTTTAACACATTGGTATTCATAGAGAATTGTTGATCTTTACTTTTCAGAACTTTCCACAATGCCTGCCTGTTCCATTGGCGGTTGCCCTTCGAAGACCCATAATAAATTTGAAGGTACTATAATGCATGTTTTCCCTAAGACAATAGATCAGATAAGAGAATGGGTCCGATATTGCGGATATCCACTGTCTGAGCTTGAAAGTAGAGTCCTAGAAGTCTTTGCGGACAAGAGGGGTGATCGATACCGCATCTGCAGCAGGCACTTTAGCTCAGACATGTACTCCACATCATTGCTAATAAAGAAGAACACACTGCGAGCGAGGCGAAAATTGCTCTCAACCGCTATTCCCACTCTATTCGTCCACATCCCTCCACTGGTGAGTCAAGTTTACGTATTTATCTCTCGGCCTTGCGGTAGTGTGTAGCATTAGCTAACAATAATTTCCCCATTTATGTATCCACTCAATATGAAGGCGGAAGATTCTCCATCCGTGTCGTTATTGCAGTCATCAGCTACTTCAAGCGCCTATCGGGTAATCTTACTTGGCTATTCTGCCACTGACTTGTTTTAGGCATGTAAATCAATAGTTTTAATTTATCGTTTAATTATTTTACCTAATGGTACACCCTTGTACTCGTCCTCTAGTCTTTGTTTTCAGTTATAATTATTGTTATCCAAAATAATGCAAGTACTGTCTTTCAGGGAGATGCTGAGGAGTCCAACGTATTGACGACAACCGTTGATGTCACTCAGATGCTCGAGGTACGTTTCCGGACAGTTCCATCGATGGAGATCATCAGATCTTGCATTCTTGTAGCATGATTGTTACACACAATGTTTCTTTCGTTTTTAGCCATTGATATGTCCTTCTGTCGTCGCCCTCCTATGTGTCTTCTTTTTTCAATATTGTGTTCATTACTAATGAAAGTCCTATGTTTCAGGGAGTCGATGGAGCATTATTCCAAGAAGAAGGGGGAGCATGCAGTTACGGGTCGGCGCAACAGCTTGCAGAAGTGTGCACCGCAGTTACATCGTCCCTTGATGTTCTTATGCATTTCGAGGTATGGATACTGACAGTTCGATCAAGCGAGATCATATGACGTGATTACATCCGCTATACTTCCTTCTTTATTAACACAAGTACTATGTTTCAGGGAGATGACGGAGCTTCTTCTACAAGAACATCACCCCTAGTAGTTGATGCAGATCTCTGGGTGGTGACACTTCCAACGATCGAGCAAATCGAATCATATTTACATATCCATTATTTATTTTAGACAACTGATCATTTGTGCAGGTCTATTTAGATGAGCCGTTGACGCCTGCACAAAGTGTATGTTCTTTTTAACAAAATAGAAAACCATACTAATGCAATTACTGCGTTTCAGGGAGTTACTGAAGCATCATCTTCAATAATATCATCAATGGAAGTCTCTGGGGAGCCCGAGGTATGGATCTTGACAGTTCCATCTAACTAGATCAACAATGCGTGAATAATTGTCGTTTGAATGTTCTACACAAAGCGTTCATTCGTGTTTTGCTATTGAGATGTACGTGGGTATTGGTCCCCAAGTACATTTTGTGTTTTCAATATTATTATACATACTAATGAAAGTTCTATGTTTCAGGGAGTCGATGGAGCGTCAGTGCGTGATGGATGTGCTTATCATGAAAATATAGTCGTTGCAGCGCAAGAGGAAGTGGAGACATGCACACACGAGTCGGAGCAACAGCGTCCCGATGTTGAAGTTCGAGGCAAGAAAGTTTCAAAGAAAAGAAAGCAAAAGAAGGTTAGTGTCCTGGTCACTATATTATGTTGTTTTTCACTGTTAATAGTTCAATACTGTAAGTTGTGTTTAAACTGAACATCCCTTTTCCAATCTGTCCTCTAGTTGCGAGTGGGTGTACGAACTAGATCTACACAGACAGTGAAGCGAACGAGAGATGTTGCTTGTCAAACCTTTTGGCAGGGACTTGAGACTGGAGATGCATCGTGCCAATGGGAAGAATATGAAGTGATTGACAACGGAGCTATACCACATCCAGCCATCGATAGTGAATGTCCTCCTGGTAGTTCGGATGCAGTCGGAGATCAATTCACAGAATCCACACCCGCAAAAACTAAGACCGCGAGAAAGTTGAAGAAATTGTTTTATTCACCCATCGCCGGAGAAGGAACAGATGTTGCAATGGAAGAGAATGAAGTGGACGACAATGAAACACCATCAATATCACTGAACATAGCGGAAGACGATATCAGAGATTCTACCTTTCATGTGAGTGACATGTCCTCAACGTTACAGGCTGAACCAGCTGGGATGCAGAGTGACAGTATAAGGAAAGAGGCCAAATTCATTGTATTCGATAGTTGTTTGATTGATATTATTATTCGGATGAAATGTGGGCATTCGGTTGGTGGGGAAGTATGTGGGGAGCCATTGATTAATGTGACTCGTGCAATTCGAGGCACTAACCTTAAAATAATTGCCACCTGTACAAAATATCATCCTTTCTCATGGTCTGCACAACCCATGCTGGGGCAACTGCCAGCAGGCAACCTACTTTGTGCAGCGGCTGCACTTTTTAGTGGTTCAAGTTTTAAAAAGTTAGAGTCTTTCTTTCAGTTTGTGGGAATCCATTTCATTGCGAAAACTCAGTTCTACAAATACCAAACCGATTATCTATTTCCAGCCATTAGCGAAGCTTGGAGAATGGAAAAAATGTCTATTGATAGTACATTCGAGGGCAAACGGTTCAGGCTAGCCGGTGATGGACAGTGCGACAGCCCAGGATTTTCAGCCAAGTACTGCACCTACCACTTTCAGGACATGGAAAGTAAGAAAATTGTGAGTTCGGTGGTCGTGCAGGTGTCACAAAGTACATCCTCAGTGGCCATGGAGAAAGTTGGCTTTGTAGCATCATTGCAAGAACTACAATCGCGGGGAATGGTGATCGACCTGATAGCCACGGACAGACACGTTTCAATTGCCAAGACAATGTGAGAAGAGTACAAAAATATAAATCACCAATTTGACGTTTGGCATCTTGCAAAAACAATCAATAAAAAAATGTCGGCTGCAGGTAAAAAAAAAGATATGCAAGGTATTTCACAGTGGTCCAAGTCAATCAGCAACCATCTTTGGTGGAGCTCAAAAACATGTGGAGGGTCGTTGGAAATTCTACTGGAAAAATGGCGGTCAGTAATGCTACACTGTAGCAACGTTCACCGCTGGACCACAAACCAACATTTCCACAATTGTGAACATGGCCATTTGTCCACAGAGGAGGCACGGAAGAAGAAGTGGTTGATTCCTTCATCACCCACTCACAAAGCCATTGAAAAGATTGTATTTGATAAAACTATAACAAGAGATTTGAGGGGACTCACGGAATTCTGCCACACAGGAGATTTGGAGGTGTTCCACAATATGTGCCTAAAGTACAGGCCAAAACGATTGCATTTTGGCATGGAGGGCATGATAAATCGGACTCTTCTAGCGGTCTTGGCACATAACCATAATGTTGGCCGTCAACAAAGTAGGACGACCGGAACTTTAGGGACGCTTCGCTACAATAAGGCCTTCACTAAAAGAAGTAAACAATGGGTGATCAAACCAGTGTTTGAGGATATGCAATATGAGTTTATTGAGAGACTTATTGTTGATGTCCTAGATAGGCACATACATGGAGTTGTGAACGAACCTGTGCAGGGGACAACTGCATTGCCACCCAACATTGCCTCTGTTCCATGTCCACCTAAAGCAGAGCTCATTGAGAAATACACATCACGGTTTAAATGATTGTCATTTGATTGTCTGTTCTCTCGAGTCTCCTCATGTCGCAGGCCCATTGAATATGTGTAGCTATGTATTGTGTAAATAAAAGTGATTGCTCAGTGTACATGCAATGTGTCTATCCAACCTTCACAACTTTGGAATACCATTCCACTGGATATCAAATCTACACCCACCTTCCAACCTTTCAGAACTAAGGTCATCACCTGGTTACTCAACAATTAACCTACCATGATTGAATGCATACCTCCTGCTTGATTGTATTTTGCACCATGCCAGCATATTACTGTCTATGCACGAATTGCTTTATTACTGTCTATGCACGAATTGCTATCCTGTCTTGTATACCTTTGCTTCATCACTGTATAATTGTACCCTACCTTGCCTGTAACTCGAAGATTAAGCGCCCATATACCTTTGGGTCAGGTGCGCTATACAAATTAATAAACAAACAAACAAACAAACCTTGTTCATTTGCGCATTAAATTAAACCAAAAAGTAATATAAATCATTTTTCAAAAAATATAGAATGTCTCCGTATTTATGGTTCTCTGGGGCTGCAAAGCACGCAGACAAAATGCAAAGATGGAGTGTAAATTTCAAGTCCTGTGAGATGGCCTTACACTGAATGTAGCTAACTAGGAATGTGTGCTCGTTCAAAGTGAAGGTCAGCTGGTTTGATTTTTTGCTCGGGTGCCGGAATGGCCCACGACTCAGTATAAGGTTCTATTGTTATTTGACCTTGACAGGCCGGGACCATCCCGAAAGACTTCTTTTTGGGGGTGTGGTGCAATAACGTAAGAAACGATAATGAATAAAATTTCAGAAACGAAAGTCATTTAATGTTCGTTCATTAGAAGAAATAACGTCGGCATAGAAGGAGTGGTATTTCGGGGCTGCCCTACGCACAGACACAATGGAAAATGCAAATATAATGTAAGTAACTCTTTAGATGAGTTTACACCGCAATTTAATTACTATACAGTAGCTTTAAAGACGGGTTAAGTTGTACTTGTTCGTTCTATGTGGCATATTGTTTTGTACCGCGCACTATCTTGAGGAGAACCATCTCCTTTTACGGAAGCACCTCAAAACCTTCCTCTTTGCTTCTGCTTTCTCTCTCCCTCTCCCCTGCTACAACTGGTCCACTGTCTGCGACCTCGGTCCTGGGCCCTTCCACTCTCCACCTGCACTGCCTCCCTGTCAACCCCTGCACTGGGGGACTGTCTCAGTATCCTACAGCCCCCCCTTGACGTATAATACCCAGTTGCACTGTCCTAGCTATGAAATAATTTCCCGACCTAATATATAAAATGAATAATTTTAATAAAGATCTGATGGTGAGACTAATTTCATTTTTTATGTTTTTCAAACAGGTACATCATTCATTATTGTATGTGTCACGAGTACCAGACACCGGCGGATGGCTTTTTTAACCGCCAGTTGCTTCTCCGCGTGAACAACGTTACCACCCTGACCATTTTATGGGACGATCGCCAAGTACAAGTATGCCCTTACGCGGTACTAACGGCTGGATGCAACATACAGACCGTTGTGGTGGCCTAGTGCCTCGTTGTTGGAACAGCCATGCGATTATCAGTGCGACCGAAGAGCTTATTTTATTGTAAACCAACACCCTGTGTACTGCACACGACCATCGCTTGCCTCAAGACGAACTATTTTGGATCGAGAGCAAAGAAAAATGCAAATCGCTGAATATTCTCTAAACATTTGATGTCCAATAAATGTACTTTGCCAAATGTACAATCTTGCCGTTTGCTTTTAAACCACAGTTTCATATTCCGAATTGTGGCGCTGTACTGTGAGATGATCTAAGACCCTGTGTACAGCAAAGGAACATTGCGTGACTCAAAACGAACTTTTTGGAACGTGAGCAAATAAAAATGAAAATCGCTGAATATTCTCAAAACATTTGATGTCAAATAAATGTACTTTACCAAATTTACAATCTTGCGGTTTGATTTAAAAGTACAGTTTCATATTCCGAATTGTGGCGCGCTGTGTTGTGAGCTAATCTGTGTTGATTTCCGGGTTCTGTGTGGAGTCGCGTAGAAGACGCCTGGGCGCGTTTGCCTACGCAGCACAGTCACGTCACGGATAGAGGCGGGGAATATGAATGTTTTGATAAAGTCTGTTTCAAGGGCGGGGGATTTGATTTAGTGCCGCAAAAGCAGGTGAGCCAGGTCGATAGGGGGAAATGATAGGATTATCAGAAAATGGCGGCTGATTTCGAGTGCGATAATGGACGAAAAGTCGGGTAAGGTCCATAGGAAAGTTTTCTACGATCTACCGAGTTATGCTTAAAAACACATGGCCGAACCGTAGGGACAATAAAAAAAAAGTCCCGGAACTATCCTTTAATTCTGCTTTTAGTGCAAGAAAAATAAATAATGGTTTTATTGGCAAGGAGAAAAGGCCTGCTTGCTGTGCGTGCTTATCTTTGCTGTTTTTGAGAAATAATGCAGCCAATTCATTACTGTGATTTTTTGTACAAACGTGAAGAAGCGCTGTTTTGAATAGCATGTCAGCTAGGCAACATGGTCGTGATTGTCCCGGTATGGAACACACGAGAAATGGTATATATGACTCAAAGTTTCCCATCCCTTTACCTGTAGGCCATGGCGAAATAATGGAACACATGCGTCCTTCACACTTAGACCTTCAGGCCCATCTTCCGCACAGTAGTGAATTACCTACTAGTGAATCACCTGTAACCGCCTTCTGATAGATTTTAAAATTTCAAAGCCCAAACCCGCCTCTATTTACTTCTACACAAGATATACTTCAACCAAGTTTTGTTCTTCTTCTCTCCCAAAAAGAAAAGGCCCAAAATATTTGTACATCCATTAAGGTTTGACGTAGTCGCGGACAAATACGGCTTTCACATTTTTAAATGTCTACGAAATACAGTCGTCGTTTCCCTGCTGTTACAGTGAAAGCTCTTGCAAATGCATATCACTGCTTAGGTCTGGACTCAGGGCACAACTTTTGCTAAAGGTCCGTTTGCAGTTAGCAAAAGGCTACATACATTCCACTATCAAACTGAAGCGTTAGCACAATCAACACCCCCATACAACAACTCAAAATAGGTTTACTCTTGCCCTGCAGTGCCATCTGCTGTTTAAAGAATTCAACGCACACACTTGAGGATAGTAAAATATTATCCTGAAGTCATACATTAAAAAAAAAACATTGACAACCCTCGTTTTTTCGATCACAGTCGGTCGACTTTCTTTCTATACCGATTACATGTACATATGAGAAAGGAATCGACATTTACATACATGGATAGCATGAAAAGGAAAGGAAAAGGGGAGTTGAGGGGAAAAAGGAATCAGTGGCAAACAGATAGCCAAGGGAAAGGAAGAGGGGGGAAATATGGCAAGGGAGAAGTGAGGTACGGGGAGGAGAACACCCAATAAAGGAAAAGGCCACGAGTTGTCGATAAAGAAAACAAAAATGTTGCTAAATTTGTCAGAAAACCGCGAAAACAGGCATTTGGCATTCATGACATACAACCCAAATATTAGTCATTGCCATTTGACCACGAGTAGGACATGCTTAACAGTATGACTTTCTGCAGAAACACTGTTTATGGAGCTACCTGTCAGGACAGCCTTTGGGGATGGGGTGTTCTTTATCAACATGATGAGGTGTAGAGGGGGTTGTTTTTATATATTTTAGAGGAAGCTTTTATGTTTAAATTGTGAGCGGGATAGGTTAGCTAAAACGTTTTTATATTATATTTCAAAGTGTTGCGGAGGGGTATACCCGTGTGGGAATGGGCAGCCCACAGCGCAGGGTGCCACCAGCAGGTAAGTAGGGGGTGGGTGGATGGGGGGAATCAGGATTTTACTGAGGAGCCAATTTCGAATTCGAAATGTTGGCACTCATTAAAATCACGGATATCCGTCTATTACAGCCAGTGCAAAGATGGATGAGGTGTTTGATGGAAATGTGACCAGTGTTCTGGGTAAGCTAGAGACTGCGGTGGGCTTTTGGCAGAAGTTCCCATTGTCATTGATGGGTAGAGGGGCAGAGTGACAGTCCTTCTAAGGTTGCTGTATATTTTTCAAGAGATTCCCAGACTTCTAGCTGACACTGTTTTTTGGAGTTTGGGCACCATGATGCTAGATCTTTATTGGGGAGACAGGTGCCCGAGGATTGGGTTGCAGACACTGAGACTGGGGTACGGTGAAGGGGTATAGGTGTGCCAGACTTTTCACTCTATTATGCGGCTGCACTACTGCAATATGTGGTGCCCTGATTTGATGGGAGTAAGGACCTGGTTACTCGCCTGAAGTAGGCAATTTTTGAACCAAGAAAGCTGCCGAGCATTCCAATTTTGAGGGTAGGAAGGTCAAATGTATGCCTGGGCAATTGCAGGCAATACACAAAACGTGGTTTTACCAGGCGTCCTTAGCGGGACCCGCGAGCAGAGCAGCATGCTAACAATGGGCCCGTCATTAACGGGCCTGTTGTTAGCATGCTCCCCATTCCCATTGAGCCCTATGGGGGCTCGAATGGGGATGGGTTCCGGG
This sequence comes from Ambystoma mexicanum, assembly GCF_040938575.1. Taxonomy (NCBI): domain Eukaryota; kingdom Metazoa; phylum Chordata; class Amphibia; order Caudata; family Ambystomatidae; genus Ambystoma; species Ambystoma mexicanum. The sequence continues at coordinate 45,767,242 of NC_090922.1, forward strand.
GATGGGTTCCTGGAATTGGGGAAATACCGGGCCCTCCAAGGTCGGAATGGCCCGGTTTTTTTCCCCATTCCAGGAACCCAGACCCCGGACCCGGTACCCGGAATGGGGGTAGCCATGCCGCAAATACCGACATGGCTACCTTCAAGGTCGTAATGACCTCCATAATGACAGGCAGATCGGTGTGAGGTGCATTCTGAAGTGGGGGCCGTTATACGAAGAAGGTCGATTCTCAAGTTATGAGAATGCTAAAACCCAGTTTGAAATGGGGAGGGCTGGCTGGCTTTATGACGTATGCCAGACTTGCAGCTTGTAGTAGGCAAGGTTGGGTGGATTTCCCAAAGGTTCCTGTGGCTAACCAGGCTATTTTATCGTTAAGTGCAGATGGGAGGAATATAACAACGATGTATAGGGCATGTGTGAGGAGGCCGGCATCTCGGGTGGAGGCTGAATGGACATTGCCACCCGAGAAGACAACAAAAGGGTTCTCGTAACATGCGGTTTAAGTTGCTACATTAGAAATACTTGCACCCACCAGAATGCAGAAGATATAGAGCCGGACGAGTGCGCTGTGCACTAAATGCTCATATGACAGGGCCTCATTTATTCATATGTGGTGAGACTTCCCCAAAACAAGGGACTTTGGGAGTTATGGGCGTGTTAGCCGAATTCACAGGGGGAGGAGGGGTGTTACAGGCACGAGTAAGACATGCCTGTTGGGGACTTTGCTGAGGAAGAAGAAGGGTAAAATGCTGCTTAGGTTTGTTATGCTGGGATAACACTGGCAGCAAGACAGATTGCCATGGCATGGAAACCAAGGAGAGGGTTTCAGTAGGGGCTTGGCCCAGTCTAATGGTCAAATGGAGGGACAGCGGAAAGAGATATCAGACGTACGTAGGCTGAATTTAGGGACCACGAGGGTCTTTACTCTGTGGGAGGAATATTTGGATGCTGTTCTCGATTCCCCAGGCTTGATGCCGCCATGAGAAGGGACGGGGTGTTTGTTCGAGGATATCGGGAATGGAGTGCCGTTGGGAAGCGGAGATGGGGATACTCATGCTTCATGAGTACGGGGGAGGAAGGTTCTGGGCAAGTGGTGAAGGAGTTTGGCACAGGTGGCAATGGGGCAATTGACGCTGCTGGGATAATTGGCGGATGAATCAGAAGACGTGGGGGTCAGGAATGGACATTGGTGCTAGTCGGAGGAGGTTGTTATTATCAAGGTTCGGGGGGGTTGTAATATGTTGAAGGATTAACAGACCGGATTATGAAGTACATGGTCATTGTAATACATATATTGAAAACTGTGAATAAAGAAATATGAAACAAAAAAAGAAATGATGGATTCTTTTATTCCCCCCAGAAATCCAAATCATGTTGGACTTATTGTACTTCAAGTTCGTTCATTTCTAAATAGGTCTATAGAACATTTAAAGTCCTTTGTAGCCCAATGAGAGTGCAATGATGTCATCCGCACAGAGCAAATATTGAATATGAACTTGACCAATACGTGGTGGAAAACTCCCTTGATGAATAAATATAAGCAGTCTGTCTCTTAGGCAGACAATCTTATTTTCGATTGACCATTCAGGAAGGGCCCAATAGGTTAGGGTGTTACCCCTCCCCTGCAGTGTCAATTACCCAGCATACCTCTTGTCGAAATTCGGCAATTACAACCAATGGCGAGGTGGCCAGGGGGAGAGGAACCAGGACTGAGACGAGGAAGAGACGGACTAAGTGTATGCGTATAATAACTGGTACACAATCTCAAAATTACCCCCTCGTCCTTGTTCCTCATAACACACCTCACTGTCTGAGGAAGCAGAACGCAGTAAGAGGGGGAAGTTGCACCACAAAACGGCTCAAATAACTGAATGCAGTGCACACAAGACATTGGGCCTCATTACGCGGTAGGAGGTAGCCATAGTGCTATTAACACCATGGCTACCCCCTTACCGCATTCCGGGCCCGGGTTCCCGAAATAGGGACTTACCGGTTATTCCAACCTTGGAGGACCCGGTAAGTCCCCATTCCGGGAACCATTCCCCATTCCCATTCGAGCCCCCATAGGGCTCAATGGGAATGGGGATGGAGCTAATAACGGTACCGCAATTTGCGGTACCGTTATTAGCTCTGTAGTCCCTTAACGGGTCCCATCCATAAAGCCTGGTAAAACCAGGCATTCAGGAAGGGACCCGCTAAGGGACCTCAGAATAGGGTGGTAAGGGATTACCGGCACTGGTGACCTTACCGGTGCCAGTAATCCCTTACCAACTACCTCGTAATGAGGCCCATTGTATTGTAAGACGCAGTTGGTGCCATAAGATAAGACTGCTGAGCCAAAGGACTGATGGGGCAGCCCACTTACAATTTGCAGTGATTGAGAAAGGTCTCAGGAGTCTCCCAAGACTAGGCCCTGCAAATGTGCCCTACCAAGATACCTTTGAACGCGTCTCAGAAACAGACAGAGACTAGCTGATGCGACCCCTGGGGAGGAAATCCAGTCGCCTCATAAACCGTGGTAATGACTGTTTAGGTACACCTGTTCTGAGTGGTGGCTCTAGGCTTTAGCCCAGCTTTCCCCCGGAAAAAGGGTGGCCAACAGTGCCTCACGCTATTTCGTACCCGTCGGCCAAACTAGGCAAGTTCCGTTCATCTTTCTAACATCTATGGTTTGGGCAAGTAGAGTAACAGCTTCCAGGAGACTGATTGGCAGTCAGGAGGATCAGTTCCTCATAAATATGGAAGTCAGAGATGGCATTGAGCCTGGCAAGAGAAGGCTGAAGCACAAGACCCGCGGGGACAACACTACCCTGGCCATCAACCATGGGCAAGTCCCCAACCCCCTCTAAATCTGTAAAAAACCTTGGATGCACTCTTGACTCTGACCTAACACTCTCGTGCCAAGTCAACAATGTCTCAAAGTCCTGCCATTACCACCTTAAAACTCTCAGGCGCATCTTTCCATACCTCTCCTTTCCCAACAGACTCTCCGCAGTCCAAGCAATTGTCATATCAAGACTAGACTACGCCAACCCACTCTACCTTGGAATCCACACCTACCAGCTGAATAAACTACAAAGAGCTCAAAACGCAGCAGCCAAACTACTACTTGCACTCGGACCAAGGGACCACATCTCCCCTGCTCTCAAAACTCTACACTGGCTTCCAGTAGCCCGAAGGGTGTCTTTCAAAACCCTATGCATTTCTCACCGAGCGCTGCATAAAACCGGACCTCAATATCTTCAAGATAAGTTAAAACCCTATCACCCACCACGCACTCTAAGATCTAGCTCGGCCGCCCTCCTGGTCGTACCTAAAACAAACTCAGTCAAGTTAGGTGGGTCATCATTCTCAGCCTTGGCCCCCAAGCTGTGGAACACGCTGCCACCCCACATCCGCCTAACAGAGGATCTAATATCCTTCCGCAAACTATTGAAAACTTGGCTCTTCCCCTAAAACCAACCCTGTGCTAAAACTAACTCAAACTGAATAACACCACTGCAATATTACCAGCCCAACAAACTACTAGATCTCGAACTGCAATATGACAAATAATAGTATAACATCAAGATCCAAGCGAGAAATCGACAACCAATAACCACCAATGTAAACTAAAGAACAACGTGAATAGGTCATAACAGCGAAATATCAACATGATGAGTAAAGCAAATGTATAAAACCAATGAATGTTTAGAGCGGACAAACACATAAACGGGAACGTTGCGTGGAGGCGATGAAGGCATAAACCAGACGATTGAATAGGACAGAGAAACGTCTAGACCAAATGACTGAACTGATGTACCAAACGGATGATTGTATAGAGCGAATGAATGTATAAGCACTGAGGGAGGTATAAACCCGCATGAGCACAAGGGACTGATAAATATGTAGAGCAGATGAAAATATTGAATGGATGAGTGTATTGAGCAGGCGAGCGTATAGAGCGCACGAATATATTGAGCGAATGAGTGTATAAGAACGGATGAACCTATAAGGGCGAACAAGCGCATAGAGCGGACCAACGTATTGAGCAAATGAGTGCGCTGAGCGCATGTGCGCACAGAGCAAATGAGTGCGCGAAGCGGTTAAGCGCATGGAGCGGATGGATGCGCAGAACAGATGGGTGCCCTGAGGCAATGTGTGCGTGGAGCTGACGTGTACCGACGGGTGTGTCGTGCGGACGGGTATATGGAGCGGACGGATATGTGGAGCAGACGAGTGCGTAGAGAGAGTGTGTGGAGCGCACGAATGCGTCGAGATGACGTATGTACGTATAGCTGTCGTATGAGTGTGGAGCGGACGTACATTGTAAAACGGAATTATGTGTGTAGAGCGGACGTGGATGTGTGCAGTGCGGACGTGAGTATGTATAGAGCGGACGTAGGTATGCGAGCAGAACAGATGTATGTGTGTCTGTAATGCGGACGTGTGTTGTGTGTTGTGTAGAGCGGACGTGTGTGTGTGTAGAGCGGACGTGTGTGTGTGCAGAGCGGATGTGTGTGTGTGTAGAGCAGATGTGTGTGTGCGTTGAGCAGACTTATGTGTGTGGGTGTAGAGCGGACGTGGATGTGTGTAAAGCGGACATAGATGTCTGTAGAGCGTGACGTATGTGTATGTAGAACGGACATGGATGTGTATGTAGCACGGACATGTGTGCGTGTGTAGAGCAGACGTTTGTGCATGTGTGGAGCAGACGTCTATGTATAGAGCGGACGTGTATGCACGTGTAGAACGAACGTGTGTACATGTGTAGAGCGAACTCACGTGTGTACAGAACGGACGTGTGTGTGTTTAGAATGGATGTGTGCGTGTGTATAGAGCGGTCGTGTGCGTGTAGAGCGGACATGCAGGCGTAGAGCGCACATGGATTGGATGTGTGTCTGTAGATCGGACGTGTGTGTATGTATGTGTCTGGAGCAGACGTATGTATGTGTAGTACAGACGTGTGCATGTGTGGAGCAGACGTATGTGTGTATATAGAGCAGATGTATAGATGTAGGTGTAGAGCGGACATGGGTGTGTGTAAAGCGAACCGGAGTGTGTGTAAAGTGAACAGGAGTGTGTAGTGCGGACGTATGTATATGTAGAACGGACGTGTATGTGTAAGTAGCGCGGACGGGTGTGCGTGTGTAGAGCAGACATATCTGTATGTGTAGAGCAAACATGTGTATGTATAGAGCGGACATCTGTGTGTATAGAGCGGACGTGTGAGTGTGTATAGAGCGGACGTGTATGTGTAGAACAGACGTATGTGTGTGTAGAGCGGACGCGCGTATATGTGTTTGTATAGAGCTGACGTGGAACAGACATGCACGCGTGTGTGTGTGTAGAGCAGACGTGTGTGTGTGTGTATGTAGAGCAGGCACCTGTGTATAGATCAGAAGTATGTGTGCGCAGACCAGACCAAGTACCAGCTAGTAGAGCCGGTGATTCCTTAGTGCAGTTGAATGCATGATCGAACGAACGCATGAGCGACGAATTAGGAAGTATGTAGATATAATCCGATCTCATACGCATCATATCACATCACCACGCTTACTCTCTTCTTTTACACCATCACCCAACTAGAACACAGCGATACTATGACACCATTCGGTATAGCTGTTCTCATACCAACATCTTCCTCATACTACACATCACTCTAACTAAACACTGCTGGTTACACCCTCCAGCCGGCGTTCTCCTCAGGCCTAACGCAGCCTCAATCGATCTGGATAATCCGGCCAGAACGAACACATACTCCTCAACCCTCAACCACCACACCTAATGCTAAGAAGCTGCCTCCACATGAATGCTACACCTGAGCACACATATACGGTGCGCACACGCATCTTTGACGCCTTTATACTCTCTCTACTGACTTGAACTTCGGTTCCCGAGGGCGTTCAACCTACCAGCGCCTTGAGACTATACCAATGGTACATAAGGCGCTATATAAATGCAAAGTAACATAACATAACATAACATAACATGAGGGATGGCTCCGATGAAATGAGCGCCACAAGCTCGCCCAGCCTGCGAGCAGAGGCCATGCTCAGCTGCAAGAGACATTTGCAGGATAGAGGGCTAAGAATGAGATCCTCCAACTCCTTAAAAGGAAGAGCAGACAAGGCCATCAACACCAGGGCAAGCACCCCCAAGTTGGGAAGGGAGACCAAAACCCTGAGAGGGAGGCAATAGTTATCATCCTAAGGAGACATAGCTTCTTAAACCTCCATACACATAATAGGGTTCTGGGATATGTAAAATGCCCTAATTACCCCAGGTTGAGGTGTGGCAGCAGAGCAAGCCAACCCCAACCAAGACTCATTGTGGAAAAACTCCAATACTGTGACTCGATCACAGGTAAGGGGGAACAAGTTCCGCCCTAGGAAAAGGGCCACCAATGCCTAGCGTATGCCTTCCAAGTGAACCCCTGGATCGCCAGTGATAGCCCTGAGGAAAGATCCTCTATCTCCATTCCTAACTATTGAGCACCCAGGCTGTCAACTGCAGACAGCACAGAGTGACTGATGGCAGAGAAGGCCAATGCACAGGGCTGGTCAACGGGTGGAAAAGCGTGGGAACGCTGCTACCTGAAGAAGGAGGTGGAACCAGCTCTACCTTGGGTGAGCCAAACCTACAACAAATCTCTCGAAATATAGAGACCCTTATAAAGTGCTTCACTGTGGGGGGAATAACCCTGCTGAGAGGGTCTGCCCTGGAGTTCTCCACCCCTGTAATGTACAACGCCTGAAGCACAAGTAGGTTGGACTCCTACCAACACATGATGTCATGTAGCACCTTCTGGAGAGAATGAGACATTGTGCCCCCCCCCCTGGCAGTGGATATATAATTTGGACACTAGGTTGTTTGTGTGGACCAAGACTGCCCTCCCATTGATCTCCAGGAAGAGCAAGAGAGGCTTCCCCACCGACTGAAAACTCTCTCCAGTTGGAAAAGCTCTTCCCTGATTCCCAGATTAATTTCCCCTGGATGGAGAAGGGACCTAAGGTCGCACCCCACCCAACCTGATTGCCATCCACTGTGAGCATTAAGGGCTAGGGTACGCAAGGAGACGTATTGGAGTAGGTGGCATCCTCGTGCCACCAAGCCATGCTCTCTCTGACGTGCAAAGTTGCTTTGATCAATTCGTAGTAATCCTTTTAAACCGAATCCTGCTGAGTCAGTAGCTGGATGACCAAGGGCTTCAGATAGTGCCTGGCCCAGGAGACCACAGACACTGAAGATGGCAGGTCCCCTTGAACCGTCAGGCACTGGTGAGCCGAGGCAGGCCTCTTCTTCAGCAGGCTGGACAGTCTGGCCTGCAACATGAGTGCCCTGTGAGGGTCGTGGGAGACTTTACTTCTCCTGGTGTTCAAGTGAACCCCGAATAACTCTGTCTACTGGGTGGGAACAAGTAAGGACTTCTCTATATTCAGCATCCAGCTGAATATCACCAGGAGGCTGCGACCCGTAGCTGTGTGCTCTCATGCCAGGGGTGAAAAAGAAGCATTGATGAAACGTCAAGACATGGGTGCACACTAATCCCTTAGGTGTGGAGCTTCACCAACATGGGTGCCAGGACTTTTGTAAACATCCTTGGTGCTGAATGGAGGCTAAAGAGCAGCACCTGGAAGTGATCCACGCAACTGAAAATCCGGGGAACCTCCTGTGACTCCGAAGGATGTGGAAATAGGCCTCCTTGAGATGCCTAGAAAGTCAGGAAGCCCCCTTTCCAATCCTAGGAATAATCCCTATGAGGGTTTGTATCCTGAAGGGGTGGGTTCTTGATGAACCGGTTGACCCACATCAGATATAATGAATACCCCCACTCCTTCGAGGACTATGACACCAGGCAGTCAGGAGACCTATCTCACAGACTCTATGCTGGCTCAGATCAAATGGAAATCATGCTGGCGGATTGCTGTCTTTTCACTCCGCAATGGAGGAGCCACTGTCAGAACGGGCTGAGATGCAGCACTGTACCCGCTAGTGCGGCTTATCACCTCTCAGGACTGCAGCCCTATCGAAGGAGAGTTTCTGCAAGCTGGGACTATGCAATCGTGATGGCAGCTGCAACGACGAGGCAAGAGGTTCCAAAGGCCTTGATGGCTTTGTCCGGCTTAACTCCATGACACAGCGGATATATGGTGGTGTCTGTTTGGGATTGTAGGTCACTGTGTTTCTCTAAGACTGATTGTTGGTCACGGTTTCGTTCACTGCGGATGAAGCCAGCATCAACCCTAGTGCTACGGCTGCTCCTGTGGCTTCTGTGGTCCACAGGGAGGAGGCTGTGGACTCATGGTTGGTGGCTGCAGGAAGGTGTTGCAGCGACCTGGGTTTGGGGCTCATTCAGGTGGGACTGACGATTGTCGGCGGGCGCGGAAACAACGTCTGGCACCAGACTGTATCTTCGGTATTGCGTGTCGGCTGGTACTGGGCTCACTGGAGCCCCCATTCTGTTGCACAGCATCTATATGGTAACTATTAAGGATTGAGGCTTATAAGTTGGTCCTTCTTCCAACTTTGCCCCCAGCTGCTGACATATGGTTTGCTCTGATTACCCGTGCACTGTTGTTCCTCCCAATGCCAGTTTTGATGCAGTCCTTGCTGGCGAGCTGAGACTTCAGGAACTCTCAGCAGCCCTGCATACTCGGTCAGGGACCATGAGTATAACACAAGAGGCTCTGTTGGTGCCAGCTCAACGGAGAAGAGCAACATCACAATGTGCTTTTGTCGCAGAGGCGAACAATCAAAGTGTTACTTTGGCCAGGAGCCTAAATATTTTAGAGGTGAGCTGCTAACGCACGACCTCATAACCGCTTCCTTGACATCACGATATCATTGCAGAGCGATCATCATTTGGAGTTTTGCTTCTTCAATCCTGCAGCCCTCTTTGATGAGATCCTGCGTAGCGGAGACACATTGCCTGGGAAAGCTCTCATGCCAGCACAATGTCTCAACTAAGAACAAGGAGAACCACTCATCCAAGACAAAAGACCTCTGGGGTACTCAGGGTTCTGCCAAAAAGCACCTCAACTCTGGAAGCTTCCGCCGCTGAGAGTAATAAACTTGCAACATGGTCTGGGCTGGTTGATCAAGTAACCTTTTAGCAGTCGCGACCTGCGGCAGCTTTGTGAAGAATTGTAAATGCAAATGAAGTCCTTTGAAACAGATCGAACAAAAACCATCGGTCAACTTAACTGCAGACTCTTCTTTCGTCAAAGCAAATTACTGCGTGATCATTTACCTTGTGGTTTTCTTCGTCGGGGTAAACACATATATAGTATATGTTGAGAGGTATGGAGTGTGGGAAACAGTGGGGTAGCGGTTGGTAGGGTGGGTATGAGGGGACCCCCCCATCAAAAACAAAAGCCACGAGGAAAACAAAGTATATTATCGCACAGTAATTCATTACGATGGAACAACATAGAACAAAATAAACAGCAAAGCTCTTCCCATGGATTCCTGGGTGTCAAAACCGGACGCACATCTGGCAGATAACCATCACAACTGCACAGACGGGGTGCAGAGTAATGCCCAGGAACTAAAGGAGGTGCAGAAAGGATTTGCTGCGAGATTGTAGGATGCCGGAAATGGGCCATGGTACAACAACATCCACATCAGAGTCATGGAAATTTAAATAACTCGAAGGGAACTAGAAATTCATGTTCACGACCCGCTGAGCTAACTTCTAAAATATCCCGACAACCCAACAGTCTTCCTAGATTTATATCTCCATAGCAACAGAAATCTTGCCCAATACTTTATTGGCAAAGGTAAAAGATGATATCCTGACCCAGGCTAGAAAGCAAATGGGCCTCACCTTCAGGTGTGCAAAGTTAAACATCTTCCAGGAACATGTTTAGTCAACGCTTGCCTGGCATCGGGAAATAGACTCCCTCACGTCCTTTCTCCCCAGAGGCATGGATATCCTCTCAAATTGTCCTTTAACTATCCCAGGCAGTCACTGTTGTGACAAGTTCCCCTGGGGCACCCATGGAATCTGGGGATGAAGGGTACTCACCCTCTACACAATGTGCTACCTGGGGGAGGTAAATGGGGGATTTCCCAGAACCCCTCAACGTGTCCCAGCCACTCTTGTTTCTTGCTCCCAAAATTAAATCGTATGCAAAGCACACCTTAGGGAATTGGCCTTCCAGGAAATAAGCCTCCTTCTCTTGTTACCTGTAGAGCAGGCCCCCAAATACACATGTGTTTCTAAATAGTAACCCTTGTGAAACAATCGGTCTGGAAAGCGCGACTGGCGTTGCCGGATTCAATTTTCTGGTTAGCAAGGACACCATTCCTTTCTGTTTTGGCATGTGGCTGTGGAACGGAAACATGTACCTTGCTTCGGAGTCATAGGTGGTGTCGGGGAGAGGGCATTGCCCTTCTGCTTGAGTTAAACGCGGGATAGGATGTTTTCAAGCCTTCAGAAGTGGCCGAACCAGGGTTAATTGAAGTAAATTATCCACAAGGAAACATTGATAAGCCCTAATAAAAGAGGGAAAACGCCCCGATGACCTGCTCCCGTCAGAGCGTACTTAGTGTCCCTATGCAGCGGCTGTCTAAATACAACTGACAGCCTGACTGCACTTGGATTCCCTGCTAAACGTTTCCACTCAACACAAGTATTTTCTTTAAACAGCTTTTAAAAGAAAATATGTTTACTTCTTTAACTGGTACACCTGGAATGAGAATGCTCTGGTCTGCAGGAGTGAGCAATAGCGTGTAATCAATTACATCTAGGGAGCCTGTGTGCAAATTCGGAAGCCATTTGCAGTCTGACATGAGCAGCTCACTAGAAATAAAAGACAGACTGCACTTAGGACAACCATGTGGCATGTGTAGCTGGCACGCCGCTGACGCACCAAGGACAAGCCCAACTGCACCAGGACTAGAGAGGCGCAACATGCTGAAGATGCTGGGGGCAATTCCCACCTGCATGCTCACCTCTGCTCGCAGAAGCTGTTGTTCCGCTGGTCTGCTGCTCTTCAAGCGGATGAAGAGGCACTTCAGGGCTAAAAGATCCGGGGGTTTCTAGAGAGTTTTATTATGATCGGGGTAAACGGGAAGAGTCTCCAAAGCCTACTCGGTTGGGATAACCACTACCTGTTCCACCAAATGATGCATATTGTCCCTCCCCTCCGACCCCCCGCATATAGAAAAAAACTCACGCCATGAAGATAATGAAGTATTGGACTCAACCCAATATACTCGGGCCTTTAAGTTGCTCATGCGTCAATGCCAGATTCTTAGCCAGAAACAACATTTAGAAATGCAGTGACCCAAGGCCTGGCCCTAATATTTATCAGAGAACTGTGGGCTGACTGATCAGGGCTGTAATCTTGTTCTCTCAGATCTGGAATGCACAGGTTTTCCTAATCATTCCAAACATAGAGAAACTTTCTAGAAATCGTTCTAAAATTACTCAATGACCGTTGGCAACATCAGAAAATCTCAAAACCATATTAGTGAATGCTCTCTTTCAGCCAATCGTCCAAAATACTTTTACCTAACGGCACACTGGCTAGATCTGATATCAATGAGTTAAATGTTTAGAGAGAAAATGCGGCTGAACTTGTGATGGACCTTCTGCGTCTGACCATGCATAGTGGTTTCAGCATATGGCCAGAGGCTGGCTCACGTTCAGACACCAACATGTTCATGGATATGGGACTAAGTAGCCTACAATATACCCAATGGGCGAAAGGCCCTAAGAATGGCCAGGGACACACGTTGCACCCTATTCCTAGTCTAGAGAGGGCATGGCAACCTAGGTCTTACACCTCCCCGCCCAACCGGCTGCTGGCATCATTCGCTAATGCATTTCCGGTGAAAATGTGGTCATTTCAGGAACGGTACCACAAAATAAGCCACTTGTACAAAAAGGAACTGGAAACATATAGATTCAAGCTCACCACCTAAAACTCTTACAAATGAATCACGCGACAACACAAAAAGGAGAGCCGCGCCAAAAGCACAAAAAACGATTTCCAACCATGATAGAGAAAAACATATGAAGCCTCTGCCAGGGAGGCTTACTTAAAAACTGCCGCACTTTTTAAACTACTACAGAAATCAAAAACATCAATTATTATCAAGAAAGAATTCAACCTTTATCAGCACCTAAAAAATGAGTTTTTGAAACCCCGTCAAGAGCTCCCCTGAAGTCTCAGATAGAGATGTGTGCATCAAGGGTCGTGCCCTTCACCGCCCAGCCCTCAATGTAATTTCCCAGCTGTGTGAGCAGATCACACAATAACCATACCACCAAAAGAGATGGGAATGGGCAACATGGCGACCAGTCCAGATCCTTATCTTGGACAGAAATGTCGCTGGATCACCTGGATCACAATATAATTATCGAGAAGAGCAATTTAAGAAAAATAGTGCAAGTTCCATGATACAAGATCGACTATTAACGTTGGTTAATCTCTCCATTAAATCTGCATTTTTAACATCTACCTTTACTCGTGAAACCTCAAGCAGTCGTAGCGGGTTTGGCTTAATGTCTGCCAAATAGAACAATAGTGTCATTCTGCCTTTACAACGAAAGGTCTTCAACAGACATATTAGCTTTTGGGTCTTGACTTAATGCACAACTTTACACGAGCGCGATATAAATAAAATATATCATATCATATCATACATAAACTCCACTGACAGACTGAAGCGTTGGCACAATCAACATCCCCATTTAGCAACTCAAATTAGGTTTACTCTTGCCCTGCACTGCCATCTGCTGGTCAAAGAATGTAAGGCACACACTTAAGGATAGTTCAATATCGTCCTGAAGTCATAAATCCCCAGAAAAAGGAATGACATCCCTCATTTTTCGACCCCATTCTGTCGACTTTCTATAGCGATTACATGGACATATGAGAAGGAATCGACATTTACACACATGGACAGCATGAAAAGGAAAGCAAAGGAATGAGATGAGGGGAAAAAAGGAATCCGTGGCAGAAAGTAGAGGAGATATGGTTAAGAGAAAAAAGAACACCCCATAAAGAAAAAGGCAAATGTTGAAAAAGAAAGAAAATGTTGCACATTTTTCAGGGAGCCTCGAAAACAGGCACTTGGTATTCATGACATGCAACCCAAATATTAGTCATTGGCATTTTACCACGACTATGAACATGCTTAACAGTATGACTTTGTGCAGACACACTGGGGCTCATTACGAGTCCAGCGGTAACCGTGCTGGTACTACCGGCAGGTTGCTGCCAGACCAGTTAAGATTTACCAACGCCTGACTTGCTGGTAACACTGGGGGATTACAACCCCGGCGTTCCGCGAAGTCAGGCGCCGGTAAATTGCAATTCCCCATTCCCATAGAGTCCCAGAGGACTCTATGGGAATGGGGAACACGGAAGCACCGGCACCGTTGATAACGGTACTGGTGCTTCCGTGACGGTCTGCTTAATATGGCCGCTGTGTCCGGCAGCATTCGACCTGTCGGGCACAACGGCTGCGGCATGCAGACCTGTAATATGCCGGTCCGGAAACAACGGTGTCTGTAAGTTTACCGGGAACCATTGTTTCCGGACTGGCAGGGTCAGAATGAGCCCCACTGTCTATGGAGCTACCGGTCAGGGCAGCCTTTGGGGGATGGGATGTTCCTTATCAAAATGATGACGTGTAGAGTGTTCGATATATTTTAGAGGAAGCTTTTATGTTCAAATTGTGAACGGGGTATGAGCTAAAACTTTTTTATATTGCATTTTTATACTTCTGAATGTTTTTGCACTGATGTACATAGTGAGTCATGATTGTGAATATTTTTGTTTGTAATATGTTTTTTCGGCTCTTAATGATTTGAAGAATCACTTTCTGTAAGGATGTAGAAGTAAGGCTCGGACACAAAGGTGGCATGTTTTAGGGCAGAAACTATGATTATTCAAGAAAAGGGTTGGAAAAATACCTCTCTGTTTTTAAAACTAAGAGCGGTTTCACTCCCTCAAAGAAAACTAAGCAAACTCTCAGAATGTGTGAAACCAAAAGGTCCACCACCTCTGTCGTGTTTCAAAAGCCACGTTCTGTCCCTAACGCTTGTAACTAAAAATAACTGTGCAAGGAGGATCTTTCCTAAAAGTAAAGCCTTCTTTGTGGTTCCAACCAATAGAAAAGTCCCCAGTCTCTCGGGATATAAAAACTGCAGAAATAAAGAATTGTCCACAAGTGTAAAATTCCAAGGCTAGGATTGTGATCCTTTCCCCTAGATTACTATTGGTTCTACGTACTTTCCTTTTGGGCCTCCCAACCCTGTATTCTCTCAAGCAAATGTCTCTGGATAAATCACAAGAATAGGTTTCTTGAATCCACCCTGCTTTATCCCAAAACGTGACACAGGATTCCTGTGTTAATTCTTCTTCTTTTACTTTGTGTGTGGGTCCCAAGCTTGCAATATTCATTCACGGGATCCCAGACCCTCTTATCACCTTGGTTGTGGGTGTCAGGCACACAATAGTTCTGCACAGTGTCCCAGATTCGCAATGCTCAGAATCACTTGGTTTACTCTCCTGCCTAGCAGTTCTCTACTCATGGTTTTGGAAGTGGGTCACAGCCTTGCATTGTCCATTCCCAGACCCAGACCCTCTTATCACTTTGGGTGCAGGTCCCAGACTCGCAATGTTTAGAATGGCTTGGTTCACTCTCCTGCCAAGCAATTCTCTCAGTTTGGGTGCAGATCCCAGACTTACAATATTTGTCCAAGACCCTCTTATTGGATCTTATGCCTTCACCCCGTTGCTCCCTGGGACCCCTAGCACCGCTCAGGAAACCTGCATAACTGTTTGTCTCTTCTCTGCAGGTACCATAGTTTCCCGAGCAGCTGCTCTCTTCCTTGGGACTCAGGTAGCGTTTGGTGAACAGCCAGAGTCTGCTGCAGATGTCAGCTTCTCCTCAGCTACGTGTCCGCCTTCTCAGGCGCTTTGCCATTCTCCAGGATGCCTGCTGGATTGCCTCGTCAATAGCCCAAGCAGTCCTTCTATCCTGGACTGCGTTGGGGTTCTTTCTCGCCTCCACTCACGGCTTCACTTCTGGCTCTCGTCTGCTCGGCTGGTATCTGGTTGACAGAATTCCTCCTCTGAGGATAGCTCTCCCTAGTCCCTTGCATACTGCTAGCGCTCCAGGGTTCCCCCTGCCTCTCTGGGAGGCACACTGGCTTTCTTGGTTCCCCCAGTGAGGGAGACTCCAGCTAACCTCAGTTCCCCACAGTCTGCTGAGGTTCAAGGTTTCCGACTCTATGTGGGAAGCACAGCGGTTCACAACCCCTTCTGTTACAGCACAGGATTCCTGATCCCTGCTCCTCCAGGGAAGGCTTGGCTCATAATTCCTGATCCTGTCTTCCCTTTTATACTGACTCCGGCCAATAGGACTTGGGGAAACACTAGACTGTTGAATGTGGTTCTTAGAGGTGATCCTCATGACTCTACACTTCTGCCTCATCACAGTACTGATCTTATGACTCCCCTGTGAGACACTGGGGTTGTCCTTCTTCACCGCAGTACTGGGAAAAGGAGCTTCACTTAGGTAAGTCCTATTTTTTCTCGCCCCAGTATTTTCTAGGGGAAGGGTATGGTAACAACAACTCATGAGCCTATCAAGTGGTACCGCTTCCGGTTGCTGTATGCATTTTCAGATGACACCCCTGTGCCGGGGTGGTGGTCACACAATGATGTTGGAAAGTGTGTTTAGGGAAGGTGTGGGCCTTATGTTCCCTTCGTGAGTGGATTGGGTGCACCTTTGGCTTAATTTCCATCACCTGTACGCATTTACCTCCACCTTTTAGGTGGAGGTAAATGCAGTGTGCTTTTGGTGATATTAACGCTTGTAATATGGCGGTAGCCTTTTTTTGTAATTTCAGCTGTAATTACATTGGCGTTAATAACTTCAGAGTTGATTTCGCTTACGGTAATACCATTGGTGGTATTACCAGGAATGGTATTACCGTCGGCTCCTAATTTGGCAGCATGTAAAAGTGGCAGTAATGCCGTTACTGCCACTTTTAACGTATACTGCCAGACATATAATGATCCCCTTTGTCTCGAAGATTCTTTTTGTTTCTTATGAAAAGTTTGGGCTTAGGAATAGACATACATGTTTCCTATCTGTGATTCAGTACACTGACAGTCGTAAAACTGCATGGTAAATACAGGACCACGATTATCATAGAGCAATATGATGAGACACTTACAGCGAGGACAGTCTGATTGTTCCATACGTTATTCGAGACACTTCCCTAGTTTTCACACCACAGAAGTCATTCTTTAACACATTATTCATACTGTCAGCAAACAGTGCAAGGTCATACATTTTGAACACATTCTTTTCATGACAGCAAATTGGACACATCACAGACTAGCCAGCACTTCTCTAGTTAGAAAAAGGTTTATGTGGTGCACATATTTACTTTTCAGTAACAGCACAGGTTGAAGGGCTTTAAAATGCTATGGGGCTCTTCCCAACGAGCTGTGAATTGACAGAGAAAAGGGCTACTGCCACTCCCCATTTCACACGTGTCTGCCCCAGCCTCCTAATAAAAGAGAAACAGAGGCCTGAGGGGATAATTACCCTGGGCAGCCTACCTGTAAAGCCCTGCTGGTACTTGAGCTCCACATTCTGTCATACCCGTTAATCAGTGCTGACCTGAAGCAAAAGAAAACATTAAAAAACATGGATGCAGACATCCATGTTTGGCAATTCAAAATAGCACCGTTCTCATTTGCATGGGTGGGGATGAGTACCACACAGTATGGTTAAGTTTACTCAACTCACACGCTTTTGGTGGGTGTCGCCGGTCTTGTAAAGAGCTGACTCACCCACCAGGCCTCCTGCACGCCCATTCATTTCAATGGGCTCGAACCCGCCAAAAACGAAATCGGGTGTTTTTACCCACCTTTGCGACACAAATGGTTGAGAGCTATGACTTACCACCAGGGGTGAGGTGCACCCTCTACCGTATGATTTCAAGGGAGCTGAGTTAGGTGGAGGAGGCCACAGGAATTGTTGCCACCAGGACTCAGCAGAGGCCCAAACACTCATGCAGAATGGTCAATGGTGAATGTGCTGGTAAGTCCAGGTGGGAACTGCACTGACCGATGTAGGGCAGTGGCAGCTGACAGTGTGGAGTAAGGACATTGGCGTGGGCCCCGAGAGGTCCAAGGATGCACGGCTGCACGGTCGTGGCACTATCAGTCCAAAGTTAGACCTATGCTCGTCTCCATTTTTTTTAAAACACTGTGTAGCATTCTCCAGCAGGTAGAATGTTATTGTATAATATGGAATGTAGAGATTAGGACGCAGGACTGTTGGCCTGTTGATTAAGAGCCTGATAAGAGGCCGGTTAGGGTGAAAGTATGATCTTCATAAAGAAGACTTTATCCACGTACCTGTCCTCCGATCATTTTACTGGCGACGAAGTACATCGCAGCAACATCATTGAGTAGCCGTAGCTGTGCAAATCCAAGTGAAGCCGGCTCCTGTTTGAGCCAGTGCCATCTTTTAAGGTTTATCTGCCCGACATCTGCAGGTTAGCTATGCACTGCTGCGATAGCCCTCATTTGACCCGCTTCATTGCGCAAGGAGCTAAGGTGCGCAAATGGGACAGCGGTGAGGGGCAAGGAGCGTGCTCAGCAGAGGAAGAGCAAGAGGGCACGCCATAAGCAGAGAGCGAGTCTGATTGGTGAGAGCGAGATGGCACAGGAGGCTGAGCGGCAAGTGCTCCATTGACAATTACTGCCTTTTGCAGATTACCGTGACGCGCGAGCCAAGTGTCAGCTGCCAGACAACACAGGGCTACTACAAAGAAAGGACTTTCATGCATGTGCGTACGCACCACCATTTTGGTTACCTTGGTAACCAGCAACATTAATCTTGCTTAACAGCAAACAGTGACGCGCGCACATAACTCTCCTGGCAAGGCACCAGTTGCTTGACAATTGTCTAAAATCTTTTATTGATGCTTTATTGGAAAGTTCAGAAACTTGCAATTTCATGTAGAGTTGCAGAACTCTTGATGTTTCAAGAAATTAAAGTTCAAGACATTCGCACTAACAAAAACTGTCAACTCAGCCTACATTGCTTCTAGGATTAAAAGATTTTTCTTTAAAGAAAAGAAATTATAATAATTTTAGTCGGAATCCCTGTTCCAATATAATACAATACAAGGACTACTGCTGCACTGCCATACATCTCTGTTTCTTTATAGTGATATGGCTATGCAAGGTGTACTTCCACCTAATTACTTTTTGAATGTTCATGGGGAACCCAACTTACCCTGGAAAAGATGGAATACACGGTTTGACTACTATGTGCTTGCTGTACATGGATAAAACTTCTCTAGTGAAAGAAAGAAATGTATTCTAATGAATTGTCTTGGCAATTATGGTCAAGAACAATTTGAAAATGTGCTACCACTTTCTGAGGAGGAGTCTGCAAACCTTTCGGAGTATGAGAAGTGCATAGAAATGCTTGACAAACATTATGAGACGTGTGTGAGTATTATCCTGGAAAGGTATCATTGCTGCAAAAAGAAGACAAGTAATGGAAAATCTGTGGAACAGTATATCATGGCGCTTAGAGGTTTAGCAGCTTCATGTGAATTTGATAGCACTTTAAATGAAACACTGCAGTAGCAGTTTTTGCTTGAATGTACAGATGAAAAAGTGAGGAAGGCGTGGTGGTCCAAAAGTAATCCCTCTATTCATGAAGTTATAAGAGTAGCAAAGCAAGTTGAGCATACGCACAAATGTGTGAAATAGTTAGAAAACAGAGTCGAATCAGACATGAACCAAAGATGTACAAATTGTGGAGGTTTCAGCAGTGCAACCAAGGAGATCTGAAAAAAAGAAGCAAAGTGTCAAGAAAGAAGGTGCGAAGAAGAGATTTGGAAAGCACAAAGAAAGAAAGAAAGAAAGAAAGAAAGAAAGAAAGAAAGAAAGAAAGAAGACGACAGGAGAAGATGTTTTCGATGTGACCGTTTTTCTCATTTTGCGAGCAGTGACAAATGCCCAGCCATCAAAGCTCTGTGCAAAAGATGTAACAGACGAGGGCATTTTGCAGCTTCCTGTAGAACTAATAAATTAAAGGAATGGTTCGGTCAGAAATATTATTGGCCAAAAAGATGGCCAATAATAAAACAAATATCTAAAATATATCTTTTTTTAAGTCCCTATGGAAAGTATTGAGCAAATAAAGCTCAAACTTTAAAATTGCAAGCACTAGCATCCATTTTGTGATTTCAGGCAGCCTCCTCGGCTCTGGCCTTGCAGCACTAAACAAGCAGCAAAAACCCCCTACTGGGAGCTTTTGCTTATTGAGCAGAGCTGAGGAGGCTGCCTTCACTTTCATTTTCCAGGGGGGCCTGGTGCCTGAGGAGCATGAGACTCTTGGGTCTATTGTGAAATCCTTATTTTTCCTGCAATTTGCTTTGTGAAAGAAGGTATCTCATTGACTTACTGCGACTCTGGATAAAAGAGACAGCTGGAAGGGATAGAACATTGTCATTTGAAAGAACTGGTTTGGATGGACCGGGGGAGTAAAAGGGGCTGTGGGGTTAAGGAAAATAATTTCTTGTTGAAATTTTTGGAAATATTAATAAATGTTTACATGTAAAAATAAGATTGAAGGGGTGAATATTGGCATGGTGATTGATTCTGGAGCGAAGTATGCTTTATTGTCAAATCTATCTTTGACACTAAGTTACAAAAAACTATATCACTTAATGTAGTGGATATCAAGCCTGTAGCATATAGAGTCAAAATAATTGAAATTGAAAGGTGGTTCTGGGCATTCATGAAATATAAGGATATTGGTTATAAACAAACATTTACACATATTATAAATATTTCACGGTACACATATCAATAAGCACAATAATTAATAACAAATCCTCATATATATCCCATGTCAAGACATAAAAGAAAATAACATATTATTAACAGAGAAATCTAATAAATATTCATCACTTTATATGAAGGCAATACAATTCAATCTAAAACCTGAGCTGAAAAAAATTAAACAGCAGTATGTGGACAACATGATAAAAAAAGTTTTACAATTGTCACAGATCAGTAATAAGTATAAGTTTTAGGATGTAGGAATCAGTAAAAAAAGCTTCTTACCAGACATGAAATGACACAGCAGTGATGCCTAAGGGTCTGTGTGCGCTATACAAATGAAAAATAAATAAATACATTATAATAGACTCTGCACAATAAATAGCATTCCAGAATTGATCACCAACAATATGCTCAATGTTGGTAACACATCTGGAATAGCTTTTAATATAATTAGCTTGCAATTTCTTGCATTGCTTAAGAAGATGCCAGGCAGAGTCGATATCCAGTTCGCACAATCGACATATCCTCTCATCTATAGGCAAATGAGTCCATCTCCCTGTATGCTCTAACGTGGGCAATATATTAAATCGAAGAAATACAATGAATCTTCGTATTTGGATTCAATAATATTTGGCTAGATACGAGCACGGACATATAAATTATACAGACTTGGGGCTAATACACAGCCCAGTTAGACTCAAATGTTAATTGCCATTTCTGAGGTGATCTCCCCCTATTGGCTCATACGAACAACCGCAGTCGTATCGGTATGCTGAGCAATCATAAAAATGCAGTAAAGTATGATCAATACCCCAGTTACTCACTTTGGTCCAAAGCGGGGGTCTAGATACTGTATCAAATGCTTTACTAAAATCTATAAAGGATAAATATAGTCTATCTTTTACTCTGCTTTTACATGCCGATATATGGGACTGAAGAGCACTAATGTTATGTAAGGTGTTGTGCCCTTTGCAGAAACCCATTTGAAATGGAGATAATAGTACAACCTTCAAAGCCCACTTAGTTAATTTAGCAAATTTAGCAGTATAGTAGAAAAACAGTTTTACATCAAGCATAGCCAATAATTGATAGTTTTGGGGGTTGGCTTGATCGCCCTTTTTAAGAATAGGGATCAGTATAGGTCTATGCCAGCTAGTGGGAATTATGCCATCTTTCAGTATTTTACAGAAAGGTTGCTCCAAAACGAATGTCCAAAATAACAGCATTAGCCAAACTATCAGGCCCAGAGCGTGTGAATTATTAAGGGCTTTAATTATCATAATAATATTTGCCTTGCTCAAAGCCTTCTAAGAAATAGGCAAATAGGGAGTTTCCATAGTGTGGGGACAACCTGGAACAAAATACAATTCTCAAATGGCTCTAATCCAATCGAATTTGCCGATAGAATGTAGCTCTATTTGAGGTTTTGAGTTTAAAAAGCTACTTGCCATAGTCCAAAACTTACTTTCATAATTTTTGTTTAAGAAGATAAAATAAATATATCCAATTAGCATTGGTGATGGAGAATTTGTGAGCTTTGAGCGCATTTATTATTGGGTATTAGCATGTGCCTTCAGGCCAAGTGTAGTTAAATCTTTGTTCATCTGGATACATTTTTTCAGAGATTTTTCTTGGAATGGCGTATTGATATATCAAAACAGATATTATTATTTTTAGGGATATTACAAAGTCCCAATTTGAGTTTGAGTAATTTGCGCAGTAATGTCATCAGGCTAGCCAGGTCCTACTGGTGAATAACGAGACAATTATAATGAGTGGTAGTGTTAGTATTGATAAACTTGCTAATCTTAATAACATTCCTGCTTCTCCATATGATACGATTGCCCGAACCGTTCACAGAAATATGATAATTTAAATGGCTAAAATTATGAACAGATGGTAGCTTATAGTTCAAGACTAATAAAGCGTGATCACTGAGTGCAGTAAATGAAGCCGATAGAGCCCTACAACAGTCCCAAAGGTTACTATCAAGATATATTAATTATTATTATTATTATTATTATTATATATAATCAAGAGATGAGGAACTAGTCCCGTTAGTCCAAGTGTATAATGGAAGCTCAGTGCAACTATATTTACAATTTAGACAAGCATGATCGTGCATATTAAAAGCCTTGGCCCATCTGGCGTCACCCCTGTACTCATCCTGTGCAAGGCCATATACCGAATCTTTGTAGGAATTTTCAAGGCGATGCCAACTGTATTCTGTCATTCTAGGCACGTTTAAATCTCCTACCAAAATAACATTCCCTCCTGGGCAGTATTCATACCAATTACCTATACTGTTATCAATAATATGTAAAAGAGCGTTAACCCAAGAACGTCCAGGAGGAGATAAAATGTCAATTATCAATATTCTATTATACACCACACAATAGGGCTGTAACATACGCATAGACTGGGCACCTATAGCTAAACCACCAATTGGTCGTCCATGATTGCCTCTTATAGCATGCACATATAGTATATTGTATCCATCTATATGGAAGTCCTCAGTCGCCAAAGTTTCATGTAGAATAAATATGTTGCGGGACTTAATGTAGGCAATACCGACTGGATGTTTCAAGAAGGAACTAAAAACCCTGGGTATTGCAACAAATCCACTTTAGAGAATCAAAGCTTTTTTGTGGTCAATAATGCTTCTGACCCAATTGAGCTGGCTTCCGATCTATGTTATTTTCTCTCTCAATAGGAAAAATAGACGGGTTTGCCCTGATCGATTGCTTGTCAAGTTGTCTATTAATATAAACCTTGGAAAACTGTTCTACACTATTCAGTGAGGGACATGGATGTACTGCTATCAGGTCATTCTGGTGGCTAGAGGGGTGATAATGACACATAGTCAATTTAAACCCCATTTTTGCCAAAGCTCCTACACAGGAACACAGCAAAGATGCAATGGCTGGTGAAGCAAGTTCTCCAAGCACCCAATTTGTGGGACTATTCCGCTTCGAAGTTCCACAGGACTGTTAGCCATAGGAGACACTTCTTATAATTTAACCATATTTGCTAATAGTGTTAGTATTCTTGGGTCAAAATATGGATTAACACAGTGATCTAAACAACCTCCAGGACCTCTGTTATCAATATGGCTAAAACTTGATGATCCAGTAATACTATTCGGAATAATTCTTGTATTCGAGTAAGAGTTAAAATGGTTAACCACATATGTAGCATCTACACGTTTGCTTCCATCAGCTATTTTGGGATGCTTAGGAACAGAGCCATCAGTTATTACAAATCCATTTGGGTAACAGGGCCACAAGACAAGTTGAACTTCGGGGACCATTGGACAAGTCTTTCATGATCGTAGTTGTTTGTAAAATGGGAGGGGGAGGGTGTGTCATGTTCAATACACCTAGGTTTGGAAGCTTTTGAAATCTCAGGAAACTCCACCCTGTTTAGACAAGGAGCCTGTTTCCTGAGATTCAGGTGCATCCCGCGCTCAGACTACTCCTTAGGTGGGCTTTTTAGCATAGAGATCTCATTACACAGTGGGGGTCATTACGACCCTGGTGCTAAGGGATTACCGGTACCGGTACCGGTAATCCCTTAGCACCCAATTCCCATAACGGCGGCTCGAACCAGCCGTTATTGCAGGGTCCCGCAAAGGGACCCTGGCGATAATTACAGTACCGCAATTTGCGGTACCGTACTTAGCGCCTTCCCCAGTCCCATTGAGCCCTATGGGGCGAAAATGGGAATGGGGAAGGGCCATGGTGGAATGGGGAAATACTGCCCGCCAACCTTGGAATGGGGTGGTACTTCCCCGTTTCACCATGGCAGACTCGTTACAATACCGGCAGCAACCATGGTGCTAATAGCGCCATGGTTTAGCGTCGTATTGTAATGAGGGCCAGTGTCTCAATCGCATCTTGTTATGTTTCTGCAAGGATAGTTAATGAGTCACTCTGTGGTTTAGGGGGGCGGGTAGAAGTAACATTCAGCTGCAAAGTTGAATTATTAATAGCCAGATCTATGGTAGGAGTTGTATTGCCGGATGGCTATGGCGAATCATCAGCTGCAGCCGCGAATCGGGTTGTGTTTGATTTCTTTCCTCGAAGGGCAACAGGAGGATTATTTAATTTAATTCTGATCTACAATCTAGTATAACGTCCACCTCTTTAGCTATGACACACTTCACTTCGTGATGACCTGCTGCCAGGTTAGTGCAAGTGTAAATCGTTTGATCGAGTAGCATTTACCGTAGAAAGCGAAATTGCGGTTTCTAACAAGGAGCCATTCTTAGACAGAGCTGCTGCTTCTTCCGTGAGAGAACCTTCTTCACATGAAGGCTCCGAACTAGAAACAAGTTCGTCCAGATTAGGGCTGGCAGATAGATTAGTGCCAATTATGGTGTTATATTGAATCGAGCTTTGCCCCAGTGAGTTCCGCTTCAGATTCACGCAGAGGTTTAATAAGGAACCGTCCTTGTCAGTCATGAAGGAGAGTTGACTATTGTTGATTTCAGGGTTATTTGGAGAAACAACAGTGTGAAGAGTAAAATTCATTAGTACTAGCCGATGGAAGCCGTGTGGCTGCTGATAAGAAGCCCTTCATTTTAGGCTGCATTAGTGTATTATTCTCAGTTTGACCCAATTAATCTTTGAGAGCAGTGTGTTTTTGGATGATTCAATGTGCCTGCCGGGGCTCGGAGGGCGTTTGCCCAGATTATTTGCCCCACTGCAGACACCGTACCTATGCTGTCTCGTAGGTTTCATGGTCACAGCGAATCAGACAGATGTAAAGATTTAAATAGTGTGTAAAGCCACTTAGCCCCTCACGAAAAGCCACATAGGCTTGTAGAACTGAAGGGCAGGGACGAGTGCAGGAGAGAGGAAGTATTCACCCAACACCAAACTGGTCCTAGAAAGCAAACTCGGCTGAGATGGGGAAACCTCCTCACTTCGGCATTCTGGCACACACGTACACCAGGAACACTCTACACACTGCGCGCGGCGTGAGGTATATGTACACAAAGTCTGTCTCTTCCTGCTGGCAAAGTGATGGTAATAAAAGAGAGACTGCCAAAGTCACACAGCAACCACGTAGCAGAAGAGTTTCCAACGAACACCAGGAACACTCTACACACTCTGCGGGCTCTGCACGGAGTGAGGTATAAGTACACAAAGTCTGTCTCTTCCTGCTGGCAAAGTGATGGTAATAAAAGAGAGACTGCCAAAGTCACACTGCATCCACGCAGCAGGAGAGTTTCCAACAAACACCAGGAACACTCTACACACTCTGGGCTCTCCATGTTTGGGCAAGGGAGTAAGGTTGGGTAATGGGAACCTGAGAGGACTGAAGGTGGATCTGTATATGGACAGACAAAGTTGCAGTTTCTTTCATTAGGTCTACTTAGTGACCTTTCACTGGGGAAGGGATCACATGTAAGTGTGCTTTACTAGGGTTAGTAGTCATTAAGAGGTCTATTGAACATCTCAGGCCAAAGGACGTGATTTTACAGTTGGGTATTGATGGGATTTTCAGAGAGCATAAGTAGAGAGGAGGACGTGGCCACTGCCAACTCTTAGGCTATGGAAAAAGATGAACCAGAAAGGGAATTATTGGAACTTTTAACATGTGACATCAACGTGTCTTGCCTACCGCCCGAGCACTCTTTTTTTTTACCACCTATTGCAAAATGATTTTAATTATATCTCTCTATACGAGTGAGAACCCTTAGGTGGTAGAACGGGGATGCGTTTGTTTATCTGTCATTATAGACCTCTGTACGGGTTGATTATTACCCGAATTTCCAGGCGGCCTACGACTATTTTGCAACTATCTTTGCAATTATTTTTGTAGTTACGCCACCTTCCATCTTCTGACCAATACTTGTTTTTTTTTACAGGTCAGAGACCATTCACAGTCTACATAATTCCTTGACCAGTCTAAGGAGTTTCCTTGTACTCCCTTGTTTACCATCACGAGTACTTCACAGCACCTATTTCTTGATGTGAGCGATGATAGGACCGTTTATCCTCTCCTTGTATGTCCTTAGGGTTAGTGGTGACTGCAACACTGAGAACCTCCACAATCACCCTGCACGCAGTGCCAAATTGAATTACTGGTAAGCGCCCTTAGCAATCCAGTTTTATTTACTACTCTGGTATGGCGTTTAGGTGACCCTCACTAATTAGGTCCCTTTCCTATTTTTCATCCAGGTTTGGTCTAGACTCTCATGCTCTATTAGGAAGACAAGAGACTGTGGAAAGACGTATATTACAATCTTCCACTGGGGATTCATCTTTGCGACGTCACATTGAAACTTACGTTGAACATCAACAAGCCCCTGACTGGGCTTATCTGAAACCATCTACAACCAGACCTTTACGGTCGGCCACAGTGACTCTTTATGCCCCTGAAGAAGTTCCTTAAATAGGTGTTAAATCTCATAGGAACAAAACATGTAGGGTTATTAAACACTAAAACTAAGTGTTAATAATGGGTTCAATACCCTTGTGAAATGCAATTTAGGCATTGGCTTGCTAAGGCATTAATCACAGAGTCACATATAAATATAGTACTCTTGTGTTCTACCTTTGGTCTGCGTGGTTTACTAAAGCATTTACAAGGTTTCCGATAGTCAAGACAACTTTTGGCATTTGCATTTGGGTGCTATTACAACTGTGAAGAGGTAAAATGGGAGGGTCCCTTCCCTCAAGCCACGCCCAAACTTTGGAAGACAACGTCACAGCCAAAGAACCTCCGGCCGCACAAGTTCACCCCTCTGCCCACTGCCCCGGATGCCAAAGCACACCGTGACCATACTCCACCTGCGAAACCAGGCCGTATCCCGCCCAAGACACGCGGCGGGAACCAAGACAGAGCTGGGACGTATCGCATGGACCAGCTCGACTAAACGCTTCGCAACCTAAGCTGCCATCATTAGAGATGACATGACGACATAGCCGCGATAGAAAGAAACACATGTGCTGCCGCACACCTGGATCATTCGCACACCAATCCACACGAAGAACGCGCTCAGTGCTATGACTTAGCGGACCGCGCACACTCACAGACATGCATCATTATTATTTTCCACATAGACCAGCAACCGCATCGCAGAAACGCAAGACGGCGGAAGAGTTTGTGTATAGGCTTGCAGAGGCTTCATGCTACTAACCCTGGTGATAAGACCCTATAGATAGACCGATGTACAAGGAAATACACTGCGCCTCACACCCCCTTGCCCTATGGACATTATGCCACAACATACAACCAAGCCGAAGTAGGCCTCAGAACAGAGCCGACAGGCCAGAAGCAGCTCATACGGAGCTACAAGGTGCTGAGCACGCAGAACAGCCCCTGGCTGGAGCCACCGCAGCCAAGGTGACAATGTTGCAATCCACATTCCGTGCTCTCCAAGCCAAGGTGACACCTGCCACTGCTGCGACTATCCGAAGCAAAATACAAATTAAATCCCCGTAATTCTGCCTCAGCCACGGTCTCTCAAAACTTGACCAGGCCGAACCTGATACGATGCCAATCCGCGAAGACTGAAGAAGCACTAGTGTCCCACGTCTGGGACCCCTCTTGCAACAAAGTCGTAACAACTTAGACACAGGCGGCGATGGGAAAGGAGCGCTCTAATGGCAGTAGCAGAACCTGTCCATTGTTTTTCACTGACACATAGTCATACATTGTTGCCAGCACCAGGTACATCGTGGGCTGGGAACGACAATGGTCCCAGAGTTAGTGGCTCACTGATGGGCCAATCCAATCAGGACACGGGGTGCTAACCACTGACGACAATACCACACAACCAATCACTAACTTTCTCCATGTATCATTTTCAAAGTAACAATTTCTAGGGACGAACCAAGCGGACCACCTGACCTCTGATATCCTTTCTACTATATGGTCCTATACTGAACCTACCACTCGGGGAACCAACCCGGAGTAGTGATAGGTTCGGGGATGAGCTTTCGCAGGTGAATCAAACTGTTATGTCACTCAGGAACAAAACGGGCCTGCAAGCCCGACTATTATCAGAAGTTGCCTGGAACCTACGCTCCATGTATTTGTCCCTGCTTGTTTCTTCTAATAAACAACATCAACTAATTGTTCTTGTGTGGCCCCTCTACTTTTTTGGGACGTGGAAGGAGTTAGGGCCTTCTGAGAGCTGAATGTCTGCGGAACCCAGGTAGCGCTATGCCGATCACCAGAAATGACCCTAACACGTTGGAGGCTCCCACTGAGATCGTCTTTGATAAGGTGGCCCGGCAACGCGGCCCCCTCTGCCATTGCCCCTTGGAGGACTGCAGGACCATCGCGGAACTGGGAGACGACCGGATTGCGCAACCAGAGATTGGCCGTCGGGAGCCAACTTCAAAATGTTCCCGTCTGCAGTTGGTGAATGTCCAGATGCGGTCCAGACGAGGGGAAGTGGCGAGCTGATTGGGAGGGGTGGCCGCAGCCGAGCGGCACGGGCAGACGTGAGCCTAATGTGAGTATGGGCCACACAATGAGAAATATTGTGTAATGCGGGTGGGGGGAGGAATTATAAATAGGGTGGCAGGTGGTTTTACATTGTCGCAAAATTTTGTGTATTGGTGTTGATCGGCACGTGAGGTGTTCTAGGGAACGAAGCAGAGGTAGTCCCTTCTTGTGTTGATTGGTCTAGATGGCGAACACATGTATGGGGGTGTGGTATTCCTATGAGTCGGCATTGTAGTTCAACGAGTAGATGAGGATTCTTATTATTTGAGTGTTTTTGCTCAGTGAATAGATGACGGATTCCCGCAGGAGGTAGCCAGAGTCTCTCGCAGATTGCAGAAGATAGTTGGCTGGTTAGGTTCCCCTGGTGAGGGAACGTATTGCACGCAAGGCGACACAGCGGGTGCAGACTAACTATATTGAGAAAGGTGATTAACGGAAACTCCACTCCAGGGGTAGTGGGAAGACAGATGTCGGGATTGTGGGGTTTTCTTATGGGGAAAGTGGCGCACATTACATGTTCAAACTGTGTGTACGTAGTAGGTTGTGTCAGCTGGTGATGTCACCCATAGAGTATTGCATAGGACATCACGTTTTTTTTAATGAAGTATAGAGCCGCAGCCAGCGGCTATGGTGGGGTGCAGGTGAGCAGGTGGCCGCGCACGGAGAACACAGGCACGTCCTCGAGGGGGATGTGCCGGGTTGTGGTACCACCTGTGTGGGTGGGACGGCACAAATATACGTAGCGCAGGCTGTGAGGCAATAGAGGAGAGGAGGAGCTCAAACAGTAACACGGGCGTGCCGAGCAGCGGCTACCCCGAGAGGGCAGGGCAGCCCAAGAGCATGCCGCGCCAAGTGCGGGGTCGCAGGGAACCCCACATGCCACGAGTCGGAGGGGGCCCTAGAAGCGCAGAGGGGCATGTCGGAGGACAGCGCAAGACAACAGAGAAATAGATGCTGAAGTGATTAAGAGGATTTTAACGCTCATTTCTTCCTTCCTACTAACAGCGTAGAATCGTCCCCAACTAGTGGCCAGGTAACAGTGATATATATTTTAAAATGTTGTCGTACTATGGGATAGGGACCCACCATGGATACCACACGTTGACAACACCACTCCAATATATTTGTAAAACACTGCCAACATACAGAGATAAGATAGTAAAGTACAGTATAGAATGGACTAAAGGTACAGATGAAAGAATAAGAATCGCTTGGCCGCCTAATGGTAGCTTTTGCAAGGAAACTCAACATTAATTGATTAATTGCTAGCGTACTTACACAACACATACAAGGGGAAGAAGTTGGCAAACCATTTGGAGATCTTTCAGCTTTGGAGAATGTTTCAGGGATATGGCCCTGGGATGATGAGCATGCAAGAGGTAAAGGAAGAAAAGGATGGTGAGGAAGAGGGGTGCACTCCGCCTCAGGCCCCTCCCAGCGGTATCGTAGACAACACCGAGGAGAGCGAGGAAGAGACAGAAGCTCTATAACCGAATAGAGAATTAAAGGAAGCACCCAAGCTCCGAGAGTTGACAGCAGCAGAGGGATATTCAAACCCTACATACAACCCTCCACCATATGTGTCAGGAGAGCACTACCAAAACATGTCACTTAAAGAGTGCACGGTAGGTATGGAAGGGACACAGATGAATGATGACGGCATAAGGAAAGCACAGCTTGAGTTAGCAGGAACAGGGCCGGACGAATGGATAGCAGCACAGGTGCTTTTAAAGCTACAGGGGACGACTATGGAAAAAGAAGAGGGGGGCGATCAAGGCAACAGAAAGAGTGGAAACAGAACAGGCGCAGAGGGAGGAAGAGGTAAGTAACAGAAAAGAAGAGAATTCAACAAAGGAGGAAGAAGCAAGATTGGAAGGGAAGATAGCCGAACTAAAGAGAACATGAAGCATACTCACTATGCAGCTTGAACTAAAGGAACTAGAGAGGCAGGTGCAGCTGGGGAGGGAAAGAGGGGAGAGGATGGAACTTGAGCAGCAAGGGAAAGAAGAAAGGGAGCGGGGGGAGGCACTCAAATGGGGTATCACAGAAAGGACAGCACATATGGAACAGTGGGAGAATAGGAGAAGGGAAGAAGAAAGAGAAGAGGCTGACAGTGAAATGACACTCTGGAAGAAAAAATATCATATCAGAGAGCTCACGTAAGTACGAAGAGGGCCGGATAATAGACAGCATACTAGCGTGGGGTAGTTTAGAAGAGAGTACGAGGGATGTGGAGGCCCTGAGCAAGGTGAGTGATGCCATAATCAGAGAACTACGCAGGGTCAGGGCGGATGCGGGAAATCAGGATGAACAGCCAGGTGAACAAGTGCGAAAAAAAAATGACAGGGATGTGAGGAGTAAATCGAGTATGCGCGGTAGTGAAGTGGTGACAGCACCCCAGGTAGGGGCGGATGCTGTAGATGCAGGTAAGTGCGAGGACATAGATTTGGAAACGGTAACAGTATGATACCCACACCGACGCACAAATCTCACATTCTCAGGGGGGTTCTGCAGTGACGAGGATGAGGAAGAACAATGTGGAGGACTGGGCGATGAAAACGTAGAGGGGCTCAGCAAACTCTACATCACACGTACATGCACAGGGTCATCATGGGAATGCAGAACACAATAGGGGATAACAGCAATACAGGAAGGTACAAGTACGAGGAGGGAGGATACACTAGAGACAGTAACATCGTCAGTCACACACACGCCATATGTCAATAGACTCAGAGATCTCCCGGGGTGCAAAGGGGAGGGGACGGCAATAGCACACAACAAGGGCCATTCATGCCAACGCAGGGAAGACAGAAGAACAGGAGACGCAACTCATGCACACAACCTCATAGACATCTTTGACGAATTGTCCGATATGGAGGAGGATACAGAAGACATACAGACAACACTGCATAAGCGCACACAGGAGGAAATAGCCAAATACACGCAGATGCCCTTATTGGAAAGGGGTGGGACAAGGCCACAATATGTACCCTGGAAGCATGCAGACAAGGAGAACATTAAGTGAGAATGCCCTCCTTGAGCGGAGGGGCAGGGAAATGGATATACGAAATGGAAAAGTTGACAGCAGGGCATAGGCTAGCAGTTGGTGACGTCAAGGGGCTCTTGTTTCAATTTTGGGCGATGCTGCAGATGGCATTTGGAAGAGGGCGGGGTGATAATCAGTAACACATCGCACAATGGGTCGCCATTTGCAAACTGTAAACACGCGGTATGGCAGGCATTAAGGGTACAGTACCCCGACATCAGATATAGGGGCGGTTACGTCATGCAAAATGCATGAGAATGAGGATCCTGTTAATTGCATCCAAGAAATTCAGGAGAAGTGGCGCCTGGAAACGCGGGAGCCGTGGGACAAAACACTAGCTATCTTTTACTATATACTGATACATGGGCTCCCAGAACCCGTGCAGAGATAACTGATAAAGTTGTTGGGGATGGAAGCGAAAGCGTGGCCAGAGATACAACGAACTATAGTGCACCATTGTAGACTATGGCAAGAGAAGATGAAACAGAAAGAGGAAGACAGGAAGGCAGATGAGGCAAAATTAGTTCCGAAAAAACTATCAAAATACACCCTAGAGGAAGCGCTCACAACAAGCCCCACCCCACCGGCGCAACCACTACCACAGCAACAACCAACCATGCAGCAACCACAAGTACCGCCCATGCCCCCACAAGTACCGCCCATGCCCCAACAATCACCACCCTGCCCCAATACACAGCGCAACAACAATATGCACAACCAATGGGGGAGGATACATGACAATGGGCAATGGCTACACAAACAACTATAGGGGGAGAGGGGGTTTTAACAGGGGGAGAGGATTTGGACCATCAGGCACACCACCCGGGGGGTGGGTTCCGAGGATACTCCAAACACAGACAGCATGGATACATGAATAGCACAGGGGGGTTTCCATGGCAGGCACGGGAGCTGCCCACATGTTGGACATGCGGGGTGGTAGGACATGTAGCGCGCACATGCAGGGCAAGACCGGCACAACCAGGATGAGGTGAACAGGGACAACAGGGCTACCAAGGGGGACCAAACAATTATTACCAACAAGAAGCCCAGCAGATGGGTCAGGTGCAGGCAGGACAAGAATATAACGTGCCACAGCCACAACAGCAACCGCACATGATGCCACACCAACCTGCTCAACAAAAGGCACAACAGCAAATGATAACCGCACAACAACATGTCCACACAGTGCAACAACTAACACAATTACAAGACGAGTTACAACAACCCATGGACATGAATGTGAATGGGGGGAGTAACGATTATGGGGCAAAACCCCTACACAGGTAACGGACAATCATTATAACCCCAATAGGACAGTCCACAGACTTCCTTGTTGTGTCCCATCCTGTCGGTATTACCTAACCCTGGGGAGGAACCACGCATAAAGGTGGCAATAGGTGACAAGACATTCTCCTTCCTAGTTGACACAGGGGCCACAAGTTCCTGCATCAGGAAGGAGAAGTTCAAATTGTCAGGCATTGCTATGCACATGCAAGGATTTTCTGGGGCTCGAGGGGCGGGTCCATCTACCGATAACATCTCCTTATCTGTCGGAGATCACGACCTATCTCTGCCATTGTTATATTCAAAACAAGCACCAGTGAATATACTCGGGCGTGACATCATGAACAGATTGAACATGACTATCTCCTTCACTGACAAAGGCATAATATGCTCCACACCAGGCATACACATGCTCACGGCAAGACAGATACTTCAGGCTTACTGCGGCAAGACAGTCCCAAGAGCAGAGCCAGTGGGCCCCGAGGTCTTCTGGAACTGACATGGTAATAACGTGACTGCCAGGCATTGTGAGTAAAGTGTGGAGGAGACAAGCCACCTATCTATTCAGACCAGAGACACCCACAGGTGAAGGGGCAATGATATCAGTGGATATCAAAGGAATAGTGGCTAGGGAAGACTGCATTGCTGTTCACGCTCAGGATGAAGAGGGTAAGGCATGGAGAGAAGTGATAGCACTGGCAGAAGGGTGTAGGTTAACGCAGGTGTCAGACGAGGAACTGCTCTCAGACGAGAAAGGAGATGGCAAGATGGTGTTTGGAATGAGTGTCTGTATGTTACCTTTAACCATAAATAAAGAGTTAGCACAGAAAATGGAAATTGGCACTAGAGGCACCACTCCCAGCACCACCTGATTTTTGCAAAGAAGATTTGGCTACTGTACCTGCCTCACCATGGACGAGTAGTCCCTATGATGTAGGTTGCACAAAAAGCATTGGCGGTGTGAAGATAAAACTAAAAAAGGGAGCAATACCTCCCAGAGTCAGACAATATCCACTGTCAAAAGAAGCTGATGAAGGGATTTATGAGACAATAAGTGCCCTAATAGAGAGGGTATATTGGTACCATCAGAATCACCATGCAATACTGCGGTGTACCCTGTGCGCAAGGCTAAGGGAGGGTCTTGGCGTTTCATACAAGATTTGAGACCCCTCAACCACATTGGAGAGGCATAGGTAGCGGCTAACTCGGCCACGATATTGTGCGGGATACCAGCAGAAGCATCACGATTCACTGTAATTGATCAATCAAGAATGCATTCTTTTCAATACGACTACATCCAGAATCACAAGATCTGACAAGTTTCACGTACCGCTACACAAAATGGAAACACAGCAGGTTTCCTCAGGGATACTGCGAGTCACCGTCCATTTTCAACAGAGTTATACAGATGGACCTGGGGAATGTCGAGCTTGAAAGCACAGTGTTGCGATATGTAGATGACATTCTCATCTGCAGCACCACTTAAGGAGATTGCAGGAGGAACTCTGTGAGAATACACACAGTCCTGACTGAGAAAGGATACAAGGTTGACAAAGCAAAATTGCAATACTACCAGGAACAGGTTCTATACATAGGTCAGATTGTATCTCAAAAGGGCGAACATCGCACCACAAAGAGCACAAAAAATAATGAATACACCACAGCCACAAACGGTGCGGGAGTTACAGCAATTATTAGGCCTGTGCAATTATTGCAGAGCATGGGTATTTGACTACAGCACATACATAGGGCCCCTACTACCAGCCCTCAGGGAAGTGCAAAGAGGGGGGAGAAAGCTGGGGTGGTCAAGAGAAATTACTGATGCATTCAATGAATTAAAGGAGGCCATATCAACAGCACCAGTGCTGGATACTCCCAATTACAAACGAGAATTCTGCATCTTTTTGCATTGCAATGGTGCAGTAATGAAAGCAGTGCTTACGCAAAAAACAATCATGGGACACAAACCTCTTGCATTTTACAGCGGGCACCTAGACCCAGGAATGATGGGTCGCTTCCCGTGTGAACAGCACCTGGCTGCTGCTGCGTTCGCCGTAGAAAAGTCATCATCTATAACGATGGGATGCTCTACAACACTGTATGTGGAGCATGCCCTCTTTGCAATTCTGCACAAGCCAAAAAGTACACTCACTACCCAAAGGGCAACGGGATATGAGATCATACTATCAAGACCAGAACTGAAAATAGTGATATGCAACAATGTTAACCCAGCTCATTTCATAGCAGAGGAGGTAACAGAGGGTGAACATGCTCACGATTGTACATATGCCATTGAGTACTACTCATCCACTCGTAAGGTAGAGGGAGACGCTCTTGAAGGAGGTTATGATTTGTACATTGATGGGTCTTCAACCATTGATCAGAGGGATGGCATAAGAAGAACAGGTGCAGCCATAGTGTGATTAAGGGAGGAGTGGACAAGCGAGCCAGTGAAATGCGTCAAATTACCACCACAATATTCAGCACAAGCGGCAGAACTAGTGGCCCTCATACTGGCTCTAGAAGAAAGTAACGGCAAAAGAGTAACAATATATTCTGAGAGTGCCTACGTCACATCAACAGTACACTCAGGATTAATAAGATGGCTTTGAAGGGGATTTAGAAGAGCAGATGGTACCTCGGTGCAACATGCTCTCCTCTTGGGTGAACTAATAGAAATAATAACATACCCACATGAACTAGCACTGGTGAAATGTCAGGCACACACAAATGGTGAAGACCCAATATCTAGAGGTAATGAAGCAGCAGACTACCATGCAAAGCATTCTGCATATTTTGGCGAGAGGTGGGACCTCCAAGAAAAACAAAAAGAGAGGGGGAGGGCAAGACAGATGATAATGAAAGAAGGCTACACACACCTCCCAGAAACACAAATTATGGAACTGCAGGGGGCAGCCCCAATGGCAAAGAAGGAATTGTGGGTAAAAAGAGGATGCACAATGTCCCCAACAGATGCACTATGGAGACAAAACAACACAGGAAAAGTAGTTATGTCCCTGGCCGTACTAAAAACAGCTTTAGCCCAATTGCACCACCTCACCCATACAGGAAAAGAGGCAATTGCAGCACGAATAAAAGAGTCATGGTTCTGTCCTGAATTAAATGCACACGTAGCTTCATCAGCAATTGCCTCACCTGCCAACAATTTACGGCTGGTCACATGTTACAAGTGATCAAAGGTACAATACTACGGCCTGAACGATCCTTCCTACACCTACACATCGACTACGTCAATATGATCAAGGTTTGCCAAGGCTACCGATACATGATTGTGGTAGTGTGCCCCTTCTCAAGGTGGATTGAGGCTGGCCTGTGCTCCCATGCCGACGCACTTCGGACAGCAACATTTCTGGTGAGGGAGGTGTTCCCAAAATGGGGTGTTTGCGAGGTACTAAGATCAGACAACGATCCCCATTTCGCAAATGAATTATTCCAGCACATCACTGCGTTGCTGGGGATAAAACATAGGTTTACCTGTGCGTACCACCCACAAGCCAATGGCTTCTGTGAACGCCTCAACGGACTCTTAAAAGAAGCCATTGCGAAAACACAGCAAGCCACTAAGAAGAACTGGCTCTACTGCCTTCCTTTAGCTTTGTTCGTGTTGCGAAACAAGCCTGGCTCGGACCACCACATCACACCCCACGAGGTGGTGACCAGGAGCCAAATGCACCTCCCATTAACACCACCCACAAGGGCCATGTATGACTGTGAAGGAACCAATGATGTATTTGGACGAGAAATGTATGACTATGTTACTTGCCTGGTTACTAGTGCCTCCTTTATCACTCAACAGATCCGATGGACACAGGGCAGGTCAAAGAACAATCAAGGAGAAACGACTAACAACAAGGACCAAACAGGACAGTGTACGGTGAACAAAGAGGACTATGTACTCCTGAGAAGTTTTAATAGAAAATTGAACACTCCCAGGTTCACTGGGCCACATGTAGTAGAAAGAGTGGCACCCAGGGTGGTAAAGTTTGTAGATAAAGATGTTTGGACACATATCCACGACATCAAGCCCTACAAATCACCGATCTCGCCCCATCACAACAGCAACAGGGCCAACACATCAGCAACCGCGACAACAGACGATGGAAAAGACACACCACAAGCATCAGATGCCCCTAAGGACACAAACGATTCACAGCCTGTAGCCCATCCCATGCTTAGGAGATCAAAGACACAAAATGGCCCCACTGAACAATTAATCGACATATGATGTGAAGATGATAGTGGAGCAATACAGAATGCAATAAATAAGTGATCGACAGTAGTTAGTAAACAACAGATATTGATAGGGGTATCGGCAATACGCACCACACTATGTAACACGTGCATGTTCTCTTCTTTTTTTTGTCTCGCACATGCAGGTCTTGCGCATTGTAATTTTATACGTAAATATATGACAAAAGCACATTAATCACTGCCCAGACTTAAATGTTGCCTCCCATCGACCACCCATAAGCAATGTCACACCAGTTCATACAGGGGCTTAGAAGGCCAGCCCATTCAAGACCTAGACGGACACACGTTTATTATAATGCCTTTGTTCAATTCATAGTACGGTCAGACCCACACCTCCACGAGGCCCTACCCACTCTGAGAAACAGGGCAGTTAGGAGGATGTGGGAGGAGCTTTTTGCATGGGGATTGAATGATTATTTGATTTGCAGGGCTTAAAAAATTAACACATATTAACAATAATAGTGCTACTTTTTAGAAAATTTCAGGCGGGCACCTATA
The DNA here is from genome assembly GCF_040938575.1 of Ambystoma mexicanum. NCBI lineage: Eukaryota > Metazoa > Chordata > Amphibia > Caudata > Ambystomatidae > Ambystoma > Ambystoma mexicanum. The sequence goes on from NC_090922.1 coordinate 45,804,640, forward strand.
CCATCTAGATACAATAGCTGCAGGGCAGCAGCATAGGTAAAACAACATGCCAGTGGTCGCAACGATTGTGATTAAAATGTTATGGTTATTATTTCACCACTGGACTGATAACTGCCATTGTCTGGCAGGCCTACTGTGCTTGGCATGTACCTGCAACACCCAATACTAATATTTCCCCTACTGCAGCTGCAAGGAGCACTGTGTCAGGTGGTACGGATAGCCCGGGACAAAAGGTAAGAAGAAGTAAACGTAGTGTTTCCATTGATGCAAATGGGGTCGACACATATCTCACAGAATATGCACACGTCTCTAACATGTGGTATAAACACATGTTCAAAATTGGTAAAGATACAACAAAGGACAGCTGTTCTGTTTGCTCGTTGATCCCGTATGCCATGAGTGCCTCCCTAGCATTTGTTGCCACAGAAGTACCAGCGCCCACAGCACCGTGCCTCCTATATTTAGCACTGTTTCAGACACGAGGACGGTTCCAAGGTAAAACGGCAACACGTTGGTGGAAATCAAGGTCAACATACCCATAAGAAGATAACTTCATTCAAACACTACCTATGTTTGACAACTATTGGCAGCTCACAGAAGGACTGCAGTACATAACAGACAGGCCAGAACAAGGGGAAACAAAAGAAGTGACACTGGACTATCTGCCATGCAAATGGAGCGCAAGAGAGACAGGAGGAGAACCTGGGTGCTGGGAAAGAGCGCTGATATGGATCTTTGGCAAGGTGTACACGAAGAATGGATGGGTGGATGGAGTGGTGGGAAGCAAGATACTGACGTTGGTGAAAGCTCCAGTAATGACAGTGCAAGAAGAAAATTACAACTGCTACAAGGAGTTGTCAAAGAGTGCAGGGCTGCTCACGTGGTTGGATAAGGAGGAGGAGCCATTAACAGTAATTCCTGTGGCATCGCCCACGCTATGTTACCAGCATGATGGAGAGGTTGCTATAGGAGTGAACGAAGGATGCAAAAGAATAGTGAAGCTTCGTGGGGGGGCGCTGGAACAGAAGTACTAATGGACCACTATTGGGCCTGCGGAGCAAAAGCATATCACAGCTTACCACAATCATTGGGAGGAGTATGTACTTTGGTACACGTCAATGTACCCTCCCTAGTAGTGCCACAGAAACACATCAAAATGGAAGACTTCCCCAAAATAGATGAAGGAAACCGGAGAAGGAGAAGGTCCCTGGGACAAATTGGCCGTACATCCCAGGGTGTCACTGTCACAACCCTCGAACAAAACCCCCTCTGGCAAACCCATTGGCCAGGTGGAGTCAGGACTCGGGCGTCTAGAGCCTGGCATCCTCTTCAAAAGCCCTCATGGGGCCAGTCCTGGCGCCTATGGCGCCAGGCTCATACACCATGAAAAACAATGTGCTTGGGAACTACTTTATTGTATTGTCAGCCAACATGGAGGCATCCACATAGCTTGGTTCCTAAGAACCAAGCAATGCGGTCTAGTGTTTTGGGTGTGGTAGCCTAGGGACTACTTTAACTGGACTATTTTGTTGGGGCTATTTAAACCACATCCGAGCAAGACAACACGCTTCGCGTTACTTTGCAGCTTGCAACGTGACGTTCACCCTGTCCAGCTATTCCCTCGAACCTCGGAGAAGCAGAACCTGCAAGGAGACAAACGGAACATCATTAGCAGCAGCATCTTACCTGCAGTCTTCATCTTTAAACACTCACAGCTACTGAGAACAGCTTCCTCGAATCTGCACGCCTCCCGGACAGAATGACCTGAAAGAGGAAGATAGAGGCAACATTAAAGAAAGCAGTAGAGACATTTACAAATTACGAACTGCTCAAAAGGCTTACCTGGCTGGTCGCCTCTCGGCTGGCACCATTCCGGACATTCCACTCGCGCTGAAGAACACCGCGACCTACAAGGAAGGAAAACACAGGTTAGCAAGGGCAAGACTTCGCAGCGCTGCGCATAGCGCTTACCGCATCATAGCGCTCTTAATGCGCCATCATTTACCAGCGGGGCTCAGCCAAGCCAGTTCGCCGCGCTGAAGCTCCGCATACCTAAGGGAGAAAAAATAGACATGTTAAACAAAGAAAGGCATGCAGGATAGCAACAAAACTAAAGAACAGCAATAAGACCTACCTGACCAATATGAAATGGGCCGGCGTCAGTGAAGTAACTGGACCGCACTCACCCATGAATGACAAGTCGCCCCTGCAAAGAAGGCAGGATGGAGAGCACGCCTAATTCTACCACAAGGTGAGGAGAGGGCGCCAGAGGGACTGAAATCATACGGGGGTGGAGGGAGGATACTTACCCCAGTCGGTCAGTCTTGAACACAGTCCTCCTGTATTTTCAGGCAGAACCTTCCCCGCAGACCACATCAGGGCAAAGCTGAGAAGCATACCAGCGAGTAACCCGGCTGGGTGACGTCCCTGTGGCTACCAGGTGAGCGTAACAGAACGCGAAGCCTACCATAAGAAATCCACCTACGCGCCATGGAGACATCAGAAATGGACCAATTGGCCCAATTACTAGGAGAGCTTCGTGCTGAGGTTCATTCCGCCCAACAAGAGACTAATGCCCTCCGGAGAGACCTAATAGTGACCAAAGAACGCACTGAAGAGATTAGCAGGCAATACTTGCAATCACAGGCAGGACAGACGCCTCTACCTGGAAGCAATCCAACGATGCAAAACCCCGCCATACCACCCACTCCGGTACAGATCAAGTTACCTGGAACAGTGCCCCTGGCACCACCAGAAAGGTTCTCAGGCGACCCACGGAAGTATGCGGCATTCATCAACCAGTGCCGCCTTCATTTTCTTTGTAGGCCTGGAGCATTTCCTAACGACCAAGCTCGGGTAGCTTTTGTTTTATCATACCTGAGTGGTAGTGCAGCAGATTGGTCGGTGCCGTTGGTAACCCATGACAATCCTCTATTACATGACTTTGGGGGGTTCCAGAGAGAAATGGAAAAACGTGTTGCTCGCCATACCCAGGAACAAGCAGTAGACAATGAACTCTTGTCCCTCCGACAGGGGAACCAGGACTTGTTAACATACATTGCTACCACCTTCAACAGACTGGTTGCCGAAGCTAGGTGGCCAGAAAACAACGTTATTCCATCGAGGCTTAGGAGACGAATTAAAGGACGTCTTAGCCCAGGTGGTTGATCCACCCAGAGACTGTGCAGAATTCATAAATCTGGTCATGCAGCTAGACCACCGGTTGTAGGACCGAAAGGCAGACCGGTCTAAGATGGACCCTCGGACCGTGTATGTTCGACCAAGGGAAAACACACCCCGTGTACCTGAAAATGCTGTAGAACCCATGCAGATTGGAGGGATACGGCCTCCATTAACAAAACAAGAGCGGGACAAACGAAAACAACAAAAGCTTTGTTTGTATTGTGGGAAACCAGGACATTTCCTGAAGGACTGTCCAGTAAAACCCCCAATAAGAACAGTTGGGGTCACAGAGAAGGATGAAGCAAAGGAATCAGAAAACTACCAAGCTCGACAAATGTAGAGGTCAGTTTGTCGAGTGAGAAGAAAGAGTTGCTAACCTCGCACTTTGCAATACCAGTGATCTTAATTAACCACTAACAGTCGTCAAGAATGCATGTCGTTGAAGCATACATCGATAGCGGAGCAGTTGAAAATTATATTGATCAAGAACTGGCAGCAGAGATGGGGCTTCCTTTGTGTTCTAAGCCAACTATGGACAAGGTAACCACCGTGGATGGGACAGAAATCGCTTCCGGACCAGTAACCCAGTGCACAGCCAGGGTAACCTTGCTGTGCCAGGACGGACATCGGGAGTCTATTTCATTCGATCTCATCAAGGCACCTCAGTTCAGGCTAATACTAGGGATGCCATGGTTGATTGCTCACAACCCTTTGATAGACTGGCGGGCACGAAAATTAACCTTCCCCGGTGACTGCTCCCCTGCCTGCTATTACCAAGAGGAGAAACCCGACGTCTGTATCCCCATGACTCCCGGAGCGACAGTATCAACCCTGTGAGCAACTAATACCTTGCCAAGTGAATACCATGATTTCCCGGATGTTTTCCCGAAAGGACCAAGCCAATACATTGCCGCCGCACAGGCCCTATGACTGTCAGATCGACCTTGTTCCTGGTGCACAAATCCCTTGCGGCAGGATCTACGCCCTCACAGAACCAGAAAACCTTCATTTGAAATCCTATTTAGACCAGTACCTTGCAAACAGTTTTATCCGTCCTTCGAAGTCCCCCGCAGCCAGTTCTTTTGTTCTTCGTACCGAAAAAGGAAGGAGACTTGAGAACCTGTATTGACTACTGCGCATTGAACCAGAACACCGTGAAGAACCGCTACCCTTTGCCACTTATCCCTGAGATGCTAGACCAAGTTAAAGATGCCCAGATTTATACTACATTGGACCTTCGAGGAGCGTACCACCTGGTCCGAGTCAGAAAAGGAGATGAATGGAAAACCGCCTTCCGTACTAAGTACGGCTTGTTTGAAAATCAAGTCATGCCCTTCGGGTTATGCAACGCTCCTGCGGCATTCCAATATTTCATGAATGACGTCTTAAGGGAGTTAATTGATGTGTGCGCCTTAGTGTACATAGACAACATCTTAGTATACTCAGCCTCGGAACAAGATCATGTCAGGCACGTTCGTTCAGTCCTCACCAAGCTCCGTCAACATCGCTTGTTTGCAAAGCTTGAAAAATGCTTTTTTCACGTCACGGAAGTAGAATTTCTTGGTTTTATCCTTACTCCAGGAGGCATCAGAATGGACGTGCACAAGGTAGATGCCATTCTGAAATGGCCTTCACTGACGTCTCTTAAAAGGGATACAAAGCATGCTGGGCTTTGCGAACTTCTACCGCCGGTTCATCCCAGACTTCTCTCAGGTTGTGCACCCAATCACAGTACTATTACGAAAAAACAATAAAAAGTTTGCTTGGACGAAGAAGCAGAAGAAGCCTTTCAGGAACTTAAACAAAGGTTTACCTCTGCTCCAATCCTGCGACATCCTCGTCCAGACCTCCCTTATGTCGTTGAAACTGATGCGTCCAGTCTCGCAATGGGGGCTGTCCTTTCACAGAGAGACACGGAAACCGGCCAGCTACATCCTGTGGCCTTCTGGTCGAAAAAGTTCTCACCTCCAGAGATTAATTATGTCATCACGGACAAGGAACTCCTGGCTATCAAATCGACCTTTAAAGCCTGGTGGCACTACCTTCTGGTGGCCGGACACACCATTACAGTCATCACAGACCAACGAAACCTGCAATATCTCAAAACAGCCAAGGCCCAGTCCTCGCGCCAATTACGGTGGGCCCTTTTCTTCGCCGAATATGATTATGTAATCACATTTCGACCAGGAGTCAGAAACGGAAAGGCGGATGCCTTAACTCGCATGGGCATAGATGAAATAGTATATACAACTCCAGACCCAGTACCTATTATACCTGAAGACAAACTCTTGGGTATCATGACAGCCTTAACACAAGCAGAACTACGAAAAGAAATCCAACGGACAATGAATCCTGATGCCTACCTCGCATGGCAAACTCAAGGAGAACAATATACCATCAAGGACCATCTACCCTTTTTTAGGGATCGCCTATATGTACCCAAAAAGGAATTACAACAGCATATTATTTCAAACTATCACGATTCACTGATCGAAGGGCATCCTGGGCATCACCAAAACACTAGCTAAGGTGAAAGAGAAATTTTGGTGGCCTAGCTAGTGTAAGGACATCATTCAGTATATTCAGACCTGCGGTGTCTGCACACAAATAAATCACAGAAACAAAAACCATCTGGTCTCCTGCAACCATTGGACATTCCTCCAGTTCCATGGCACACTCTTTCCCTTGACTTCATCACTGATCTACCTCCAAGCCAAGGGTTCAACACCATCCTTGTAGTTGTGGACTTATTCTCGAAGATGGCCCATTTTATTCCTCTCAAAGGCCTCCCAGACGCAGCCACTTTAGCAAAAGTGTTCCTGGAGGGCGTGGTTAAGCTACATGGCTTCCCTTCGGTTCTGCTCTCTGATCGAGGAAGCCAATTTGTTTAAAACTTCTGGAAAAAATGTTGTGCAATGGCGCAGATCAACGTTCGGCTATCTACCAGTCACCATCCCCAAACGGACGGCCAAACCGAGAGAACCAATCAGACACTCTAGCAATATTTACGATGCATGCTTCACCACCAACAAAGGAATTGGAAAGACCTACTATGGATAGCCGAATATACATATAACAATTCTTTGCATTCAAGCACGGGACAAACGCCCTTCTATACCCTTTATGGCAGACATCCATGTACCTCTGAACTAGACCTTCCAGCCAGCTTGGAAATGCCAGCGGTAAAGACTCGACACACAACCATTACTCAGGCTTTCAAAAGGGCAAAGGAACACCTTATTCATGCCAAAGAAAAACAAAAGAGATTTGCCGACCAACACCGGAAAAAGGCCCCTGATTATCAAGTAGGAGACAAAGTTTGGTTAGCCGCTAAATTCATACCCATCAAGGGAACCCGGAACTTTCATCCCAGATTCTTAGGACCCTATACCATTAAGGCAATTATCAACCCAGCAGCCGTGAAACTGGATTTACCACCTAATCTACACATCCACCTGGTATTCCATGTGTCCCCCCTGAAACCAATGCAACTATGGCACACGGATGGGGACACCACCTAAGCCCATACTTGTTGACGGAGAACCAGAATTCGAAGTCAAAGATATCTTGGACTCTAAATACTCTAGGACCAAGCCATATTATCTCGTCGATTGGAAAGGATTTGGACCACAAGATAGATCCTGGGAGCCCAGTGAGAATATCCACGCACCACGTCTAATCAGAAAATTCCATGGGAACTTCCCAACCAAACCTGGGCCAGACAGAAGGAACACCATGGGAGGGGCCTTAGAGAGGAGTGCTGTCACGACCCTCGCCCAAAACCCCCTCTGTCAAACCCATTGGCCAGGTGGAGTCAGGACTCGGGCCTCTAGAGCCTGGCATCCTCTTCAAAAGCCCTCATGGGGCCAGTCCTGGTGCCTATGGCGCCAGGCTCAAACACCATGAAAAACAATGTGCTTGGGAACTACTTTATTGTATTGTCAGCCAACATGGAGGCATCCACGTAGCTTGGTTCCTAAGAACCAAGCTATGCGGTCTAGTGTTTTGGGTGTGGTAGCCTAGGCACTACTTTACCTGGACTATTTTGTTGGGGCTATTTAAACCACACCCGAGCAAGACAACACGCTTCGCGTTACTTTGCAGCTTGCCACGTGACGCTCACCGTGTCCAGCTATTCCCTCGAACCTCGGAGAAGCAGAACCTGCAAGGAGACAAAAGGAACATCATTAGCAGCAGCATCTTACCTGCAGTCTTCATCTTTAAACACTCGGAGCTACTGAGAACAGCTTCCTCGAATCTCCACGCCTCCCAGACAGAATGACCTGAAAGAGGAAGATAGAGGCAACATTAAAGAAAGCAGTAGAGACATTTACAAATTACGAACTGCTCAAAAGGCTTATCTGGCTGGTCGCCTCTCAGCCAGCACCACTCCAGACATTCCACTCGCGCTGAAGAACACCACGACCTACAAGGAAGGAAAACACAGGTTAGCAAAGGCAAGACTTCGCAGCGCTGCGCATAACACTTACTTACCGCATCATAGCGCTCTTAATGCGCCATCATTTACCAGCGGGGCTCAACCAAGCCAGTTTGCCACGCTGAAGCTCCGCATACCTAAGGGAGAAAAAATAGACATTTTAAACAAAGAAAGGCATGCAGGATAGCAACAAAACTAAAGAACAGCAATAAGACCTACCTGAACAATATCAAACGGGCCGCGTCAGTGAAGTAACTGGACCGCACTCGCCCATGAAAGACAACGCTCCCCTGCAAAGAAGGCAGGACGGAGAGCACACCTAATAATACCACAAGGTGAGGAGAGGCCGCCAGAGGGACTGAAATCATACAGGGGTGGAAGGAGGATACTTACCCTAGTCGGTCAGTCTTGAACACAGTCCTCCTGTATTTTCAGGCAGAACCTTCCCCGCAGACCACATCAGGGCAAAGCTGAGAAGCATACCAGCGAGTAACCCGGCTGCGTGGCGTCCCTGTGGATACCAGGTGAGCGTAACAGTCACCCCCACAGGCAAGACACTGACAAGAATAAAAAGACAAGGAGAACCTCTCACCGGAAATTACCTCTGGGACAAATCAGAAACAGCGCTCAGCCATATCCCAGCATCTCACAGACTGTTCAGTAGAGCGGCCATGTTCTTCTCGTTGATAATACATCCAGGGGTACAAGCATATGCGAAATGGCTGCAGATAACAAGTTGGGAGCTGATGAGGACAATACATTCCACAGTGAACAGATTCAATGCCATTAAAGAAGAATTGAGAGCTATACGAATGATGGCCTTACAGAACAGATGCATGTTGGATCTCCTCACTGCAATGGAAGGAGGAGTTTGCGCAAAGATTGGGAGTTCCCGCTGAACATTCATTCCCACGAATGATGAAGATAAGGCACACTATCAGAAGCGGTATCACAATTGGCAAAGATGCACGCGAAGATGGAAGAAGAAGCGAAGGTAACAAAAAAGGATGGAAGCTGGTCCTCGTACCTCTGGTCATGGATTCCATCATGACTAGCAGATGGTCTCGAGGTGTTAGCAGGATGTATAATATTGGGATTGGCATCGTTGCTGGGAATATGGTTATGGATAGCAAGATCAAAACAGACGGCAGAAGAAATGATCGGAATGCATGTCCTTATGCCTGCAGACGACGAATTACACACGGACGTGATCATCAGGGAACGTGAAAGACTACGCCAGCAGATAGTGGAAGCAAACTTGTACCCACCATCAATAAAAGTTGAAAATCTGTGAAATCCAAAACCATATGTTGGGAAATGGGTTTATTGTAAACCCGGTGGTGGATGTGTATACATGTATTGGTCGTTCGAAGGTCATGTTAACCACTACGGACATCCGAAGGTGTGGCACTTACGAGACGATAAAAGAGTGGACAATTTTGTGGTCGACAAGTCGACCAGAGGGGGGACTGAAGAGGAAAAATGCGAGGGTCCCTTCCCTCAAGCCACGCCCAAACTTTGGAAGGCAATATCATGGGCAAAGAACCCCCGGCCACACGAGTTTGTCCCTCTGCCCACTGCCCTGGATGCCAATGCACACTGTGACCATGCTCCACTGTCAAACTCACAAGGGAATAGGGGACTCAACCCCCTCTCCCAAACCACAGAAGCCGAATAGATCGACCCTCCCACCGTGATTGGCACGGGCGCCTGAATATAATATCACAGGGAACCACGTGGCAGCCAATGGGGGGAAGACGGAGTTAGGGAAAGGGGGTGGATTGACAAAGGAAAGGAGGGGGAAACATAACAAGAAAGTACATAGCAATATAATACTTTGTAGGTCAATGCTCCTAAAACCTGTATTTTACTCCTATTCCTGTATCCTAAACCTCACAGACCTGTAATGAACTTAGTACATACCATATCAAGCTTTTCATACTCCTAGTAATGTCCTTATGAGACACCACCCTTGCGTACAACACAACAAAATAGGGTTAGCAACTTAGACATGACATAAGACTGAACACCCTTTGAAACACTCTTGAAACATGGGGAGTTTGCAGACAAGAAAAATGGCACAGACAAATGAAGGTACGAAACTCATGGCCCAAGGGGCACATTGAAGCAAGAAACATGGGTTCAACCATACTAAGCACATGTCCTCTGGCTGTGTGGGGGCCAATGGAAAGAGCTCTGAAATCATATTTTAGCTCCACATGATACTCTTCTTGCAAAACGGATATTAGCCAGTGTTAGAAGTTGGCTGTTCAGAAAATAGATGGCGTGTTAAACATTAGCTGTTCAGAAAATAAATGGTGTGTTCCTTCACACGCTCTCCTTTATCGTGGCATCATAAGTAAACACATAATTCAGGCGTACACACATAAATATGCCAAAAGCGTGAGGAACTTAACTGACGGTCCGGACGCCTTACAGGACATCCGGACCCTGAAGATCAATGCCCCAACACGGAGAACAAAGCAGTTCACCGCCGCAGCCCAGGGCTGGTTTCTTTCAGTTAAATAATGCACCGTCGTGGCCCGGAATACAGCTTCCCAGTCCTCCAGCGTTCGTGCATTACCTCGCGTCCTCAGCTGCCGCCGCCCATGCAGCCAATCTGTAATTACCTGCACTGAGGCACGGGCGGCGGCGGTCTTTAAGCAAAGCAGACCACAATCAGAACCAGCTGGCGTGCCGCACCAACGCCAAGGACTACAGACTTCCCAAAGCATGCTGGGAAATGTAGTTTTTAGCTACTTAGCGCCTTTTTGGGTACAAGAAGCGCCTTCCTTTGCCCCATATCTGATTCCTGACATCCACCTTCGAAACGAGGCCGCATCCCGCCCAGGACACGCAGCGGGATCCAAGAAGGAGCTGGGACCGATCGCTTGGACCATCTCGACTAAACACTTCGCAACCTAAGCTGCCATCGTTAGAGATAACATGACGACATAGCCGCGATAGACAGAAACACATGTGCTGCCGCACACCTGGATCATTCACACACCAATCCACACGAAGAACATGCTCAGTGCTATGACTTAGCGGACCGTGCACACTCACAGACGTGCATCGTTATTATTTTTTACATAGGACAGCAACCGCATCGCAGAAACGCAAGATGCCGGAAGAGTTTGTGTATATGTTTGCAGAGGCTTCATGCTACTAACCCTGGGGATAAGAGCCTATAGATAGATCGATGTACAAGGAACCACACTGCACCCCACACCCCCTTGCCCTATGGACATTATGCCACAACATACAACCAAGCCGAAGGAGGCCTCAGAACAGAGCCGACAGGCCAGATGCAGCTCATACGGAGCTACAAGGTGCTGAGCACAGAGAACAGCCCCTGGCTGGAGCCACCGCAGCCAAGGTAGTGATGTTGAAATCCACATTCCGCGCTCTCCAAGCCAAGGTGACACCTGCCACTGCTGCGACTACCCCAAGCAAAATACAAATGAAATCCCTGTAATTCTGCCTCAGCCACGGTCTCTCAACACGTGACCAGGCCAACCTGATACGATGCCAATCCACGAAGACTGAAGAGGCACTGGTGTCCCACATCTGGGACCTCTCTTGCAACAAAGTCGTAACAACTCAGATAAAGGTGGCAATGGGAAAGGGGCACTCTAATGGCAGTAGCAGAACCTGTCCATTGTTTTTCACTGACACATAGTCATACATTGATGCCAGCACCAGGTACATCGCGGGCTTGGAACGACGATGGTCCCAGGCTTGGGGGCTCGCTGATGAACCAATCAGGACACAGAGGCTAACCACTGACGACAATACCACACAACCAATCACTAACTTTCTCCATGTATCATTTTCGAAGTAACAATTTCTAGGGACGAACCAAGCGGACCACCTGACCTCTGATATCCTTTCTACTATATGGTCCTTTACTGAACCTACCACTCAGGGAACCAACCCAGAGTGGCGATAGGTTCAGGGTTGAGCTTTTTCAGGTGACACAAACTGTTACGTCACTCAGGTAGAAAACGGGCCTGCGAGCCCGACTATGATGAGAAGTTGCCTGGAACCTACGCTCCATGTATTTGTCCCTGCTTGTTTCTTCAAATAAACAGCAGTAACTAATTGCTCTTGTGTGGCCCCTCTACTTCTTTGGGAAGCGGAAGGATTTAGGGTCTTCCGAGAGCCAGAGGTCCATGGACCTCGGGCACAGCTCTGCCGACCACCAGAAATTATCTAACCCATTTATGAAGATTCCTGTACTATTGAATTTGTTCTGAATTCTACTTTTTCAGTCACCACAGAGGTGCCGTGTGCTAGAGGTGACTAGCACACGGCACTTTTTTTGGACTTGTCACTTTAGTATTGTTTTAACATATGTGTTTTAGTATGCTGTTTTTAACCATTGTGTATTAAAGATGTTATATAACTATGTACACACTTTATGAAGTCTGGTTGAATCTTCCAAGTACTTCTATACTGAATTGATGTTGTTTTATATGTGATTTAGGCCCTTCAGTCTAGCGAATTACTTCACCAAAACTGAAAGAGTAAGGGAATCTGTTTTGTAAATGTGCCAGAAAGGGAATTATTGGAACTCTCCAGATTTGGGGGAGATGTGGCTGGGTGGAGTGGCCCTATGGATTGGCAGATTGTGTGACAGTTTCAGGTTAGCAGATGGATTCACATAGCTGTGGGCAGGACACATGGCAATACAATTCCTCACTGTTAAGTACCTGAACTCACAGCACAAAAATGCTCTTATAGAAATGGAGTGTTAAAAGAAAAAACATAGACTTGTTACTCATTCAAAAGACAAACTATAAGAACGGAGAAGAAAATATTAGGTGTATAGACTCAGATCAAGCCTTCTGGGCCTTGTGCTCAGGCAAGAAAGCGGATGTGAAATCCTAAAGAAAGATGGACTGGTTGATGTGTGCAACTTATGTCTCAAATCCTGGACACTTTCAATTCTTGTGAAATGCACAAGAAAAGTTAAAGAGGGTGGAAGGATTGGAGAATTTAATTTAAGCATCCCAGAGATTTAAGATAGGTACTTGTGGTTTTTCCCCATGGGTCAAAGGCAAAATGGAGATCAAGGGAGTTTCAAGTCAGCTTTTAAGTCGTTTGCTTTGATTGATGAGTGAAGGGGGCGCAGGTTCAGAAGAGAAAGCATTTACATTTGATTGCGATCCTCTTAAAAAGCTATTTCCGAATAGATGGTCTGTTTCTTGAGGAGGAACAGCATTTCCTGATTCCAGTCATTCAGGAAGGTTCTGGGAGCTATGGCCAGGAATCAAGGGATATTGCAGTGGCCTTTACAAAATTGTACAAACAATTATTCACGAATGTTGATGCGTATACCACGACTGGGATTAAAGATTATATATGCCATTTGGGGGTTGCCAACGCTATATGAAGAAACCTTATTACAAATGGAGGAACCTATAATGGAAAATGAAGCACAGGTTGAACCAAAAAGGATAACATTGGGCATATCGCCCAGGAAGGATAGATTCACATTGCAAGTTTATACAATATGTATAGATCTTTTGGTCCCTAGGTTAACAGCATTTTTTAATAACATTCTAGAAGGGTCCTATTTTCAACCCTCCTATTTGGAAGCAACAATAGAAGCAATTCCTAAAGAAGACAGGGATGCCAGGCTACACGCCTCATATAAAGCCATATATTTGATGAACACAGATGCACATATTTGCTAGGTTTGGCCACCATGCTGGACATGTTTTTACCATCCTTAATACAAATGGATCAGATTGGGTTAGTGTCAGGAAGGAAGGGGACGGACAATGTTGGAAAGGTGATTAATCTGATCTATGCAGTAGTCTCTCTCAAGCCTGTCCCGGTCTTGCTTTCATTAGCTGTTGAGAGCCATTTGAACGGCTCAGCTGGAGATTCCTGTTTGAGGTGTTAATTGGTTTTGGCCCCCACTGGTTAGGATGGTGAAGTGAGTTGTGTTCAGCCCCAACAGCTGAGGGGAAGGTGAGCGGAAGAATTTCTGGCTCACTAGCACTCAGGAGGGAATCCATTCAGAGGTGTCCACTGTTTCCCCTCCTGTGATCCCCAGTTATTGAACCTCTAGTGCAGATAATTAGGCAGGACAGTAGAGGCATACCATTGTGTACAAAATAATATAAACTACCTTCATTCACAGACGTGCACCTCACACTCCTGAGACAATCGACTGCGGTGTTAACCAAGGTTTAACACGTTTCTGACACTCTTTCAGGCTAGAAGATTAATGTGGCTAATGCTTTGTCGCTACCTTTAGGACCCAATGTCGTACCCTTGGCTCCAACCTTGGGGGATCTGCCTTTCAAAATATAAGTTGAAAAGATATGGGGTATGCTTAAGTAAGTAATTGAACACTGTGTCTGCCCTTAAATACCCAACCTTGTGGCGGACTCTGAAGCACGATATCCAGAGATGGAAAGACACTGAGCAGTAATGGATGGGTAGAATAACCACAATGAAAATTAACTTACTTCTGATGGTGCTCTTTGCGTTCAATATGCTCCTAATTATAATACCCAAACAAGTTGATAGAGTTGAGGCTTACCTTTGTTTGGGTTCCATGGGAGGATCAGAGATCTACAGTTACATATAATGTATTGCTTTGCCAACCCTTTGAGGGTGGAGTTGGTCCTCAAGAACTGCAGGAACAGTATGTAGCAGCACACATAAGGGTCATGTTCGATCACCTCAGATAAAAAGCGATATGTCGGGATGGCAAATGTGCTCCTTAGTCCAGTCAAATGGGTGAATGGTATTTGGTTCCACAAATCATATCTAACTCAGTTTGAGGACATGCAACTCTAAACACCCTTTGGACAGTGTGGAGCGAACTAAAGATCACAAGTCGACTGTCAACTTCGCTATCTCTGTTAAGTTACTTATGGGCTCTCCAATTCCTAGTGAACATTAGCATCCCACTTCAATTTCCAGGGGTGGTTTTAGATGGCTCTGGAAACAGCAGGCCAGTTAAGGTGGAACTGTAAATCTATGGAAGTACAGTTGTTGGAGAGGGATATGAGTGGGAAAGCACTGCTCCGTCTTTATGTTTCTCCAGTTGAAGGGAGGGCAAAGAGGTTTTTCATCTTACACTGCAACAACATGGGCCTGATCTAAGCTATATGAAGAACAATATTGGCCACTAAAGCTCTCAGCATCCTCAGGATAAGAGAGCATTGGGGAAAATGTTTTGGATTTTAAATCCACTAATATAATAAAGTTTGGTCACTGCTTTGTACCAAAGTTTATAGATTGTTGTTGGACAATCAGTCTAAGTTGCATGGTATTATGCTCATCCACCGATGGCTTACCCCTCATGTCAGGATATCTGGAATATTCCCAGGTGTCAGTGATTTATGTAAGACATATTAGCCAGTTGTTTTATCTTGGATACAAAAAAGTAGAAGGCATAGATCACAAAACTGATCCCTTGATGGTATTATTATGTCTGTCTCAAGGGATGTAGGGAGGCCATTCCTTAGACCATATGGGTAATTTCATGCTATTGGCACCCAGGGCTTTATTCTACAACAAATGGAAAGGCATATAATAAAAACAATGAAAAGGGGGCCTGGCAGTTTCCATTTAGAGCACCCGCCTTGCATTGATGTGCAATGGAATATTCAGGCTTGAGCTGTGCTCATTGCGCATTGAAATAATGCTCCATTAAAGACTGCCACCTCTTCTCAGCTCATCATCAGATTGTGCAGTGGCTGCGGCCGACGGGTGTGCTTGCCGATATTACCCGTGATTGCTGACCGTCCCACACATCCAAAACTGTGCAGAGCAAGAGACTAATCGCCCTTGAGGTGAGGGGGACAACCCTGAGAGTGCCGGGCCTCGCGGTGGTGACTAAGTGCACAGTTGGAAGGAGGCCGGTTCTCTGCAAATACTCCTGCAGGAGAACTATCAGACCAGTCATGCAGCGCATGGTGCTGGTGATTGGAGACAGCGGTTGGATACATCATCTTTGGCTGCCTTCCCGTTAGGAGGAAGGAGATTGAGGGGAGTGAGACAAATACTCCTGGTGGACCACGCAGATCCTTTCAGGCACACACAATGACCAAGGTAGAGGGAAGCAGCAAAAAGCAAGATAATGTGGATGGCTTGTCCAAGCAGACCTTCAAAATAAGATCCGAAGCATATTTCAATGCAGAAGGAGGTGAGTACTAAGCCATACTGGAACCTCCTGATTTGCAACAACGATTGAACAGTATGCAGGCTGGATTTACATCATTAAACACGAAATTAGATAATATTACAGCTGCATTTGGTTGCAGATAGCCAAACGCGACAAGGAAAGTGCAAGAATTACAGTGGCAGAAAATAGAATTAGTACTGCAGAAGGTGACAAATAATCTCAAGCTGTTAACGGCTTAAGTCACTAAGGACTTAAAACAGGTAGTGCAGAAATGTGATGACCTGGAATAATGGTCTAGGCACAATAACATACTCCTCATTGTAATACCTGAAAATGCTGAGGTATTCGGGGAGAGCCCACTCGTAAAGATTCTAGATAACCTGCCCCTGTCACACCAATTTGTAGCCAAATGTGCTCATAGCACCCTAATACCGAAGCCGAAACCGGGTGCGGCACGAGACCAATAGTAGCATGCATGCTAAATTACAGAGACATACTACTGCGACTATCCGGGCGGAAGACAAACTACTCTAGGGTTCAAATGGGGTCTATTTGTATGCTGGCTTCTCAGCCCCAGTGCATGCTGAATGTAAATCATCCATTGGGGTAAAGAAAGTTCTGCGTGAAAGGTCAATCCAATACACTGTGCTTTCCCCAGCTAAACAAGATTTCAACTTAATGATAAATCCTATTTCTTCACGATACCAAAGGTGATTAACATTGACCATCCAACACCACGCAGGGCTGGAATGAGACCCATTATGAACATGATTTGCACACAATTCAGCATATGAAGCATTGTAATACTAAATTGTGGGTAAACATCATATTATTGCAGTTAAATCACATGTATGTAAGTTATGCACAGATAGAATAAGTAGCAGTGGAGCGACGTGAGCAGTTTGCCCCATGCAAGGTTGCGCATTGTGTTTTAAGTTTAGACCATATTTTGTGTCTAGGGAATACATTGCCATGGTTCGGGTGGCAGTGAGGGAGGCGTGGGAGCTTTTCATGAGAGAAGTTTAAAATAAGAACTTGGCATGAACACCACGCTGTGATTCTATGCTATACCATGAACGCCTTCATAATGCTTGTGCTACTAATATCTGTGCATCGTACTAGTGCTTGGATTGATGGTTGTGCTCTCCATAATGAGCTGGAATATTAGGGAAACCCCATCAAAGCTTGTAAGCTACCGGCGACCATCGAGCGGCACAAAATTAATATCTTCCTACAGGAAACACATGCCGTAGACAAAGTAAATATTAATTCAGCAAAATGTTGGGGCAGCAACAGATTTTACACTTCATATTCGACACAAGCCAGAGTGGTACTGATTATTATACATGAATCGCTGCAGTTTGTATGCGTAAAAAAAATCATAAACCCAGAGATTAGCGATATGTGGCAATACATGGGAGGGTATAAGGCACTGAGGTGTTGCAGGTTAATACATATGGTCCAAACCTTCCAAATCTTTTGGGTATATGCTTATCCCATCGCCATAATATGGGGAGGCGATATGAACACTATAGTAAATATACACATAGATTGGGACATACATCAGAACGTTAACCAATGTGTCACCTCACATAAGGTAGAAGAGTCTAGAACTATGTGATGCCTCCAGTGCCCTTCTTCATCCACTAGAACGTGCATACACTTACTATTCTACTGTACACGACATGCCCTCACGAATCAATCTAATTCTATTGTTGGTGACACCACTACACCAAGACCACTCCACAGATACATTTCCATGCACATACTCTGGCCCTCCACTTATGGTGGTCAAACTGGAGTTGACAAAAACAGTGTAACTCATTTTTTTGATGGCGATTCAAACCTGCAGCATTTCAAGAAATTGTATTTCCAGCCACAGTAATGGAGCAGATACAACAATTCTTTACGCTCTACAGTGGCACATTCGACTCTGATTGTATGTTGTGGAAAGCATTCAAAGTCTACAGCAGAGGAATAGCAATGTCCACAAAACTAGAGATAGGTAGTGCAGGGATCCGCCGGAGGGCTGAACTATAGACTCAAGACATGCCCCCCGGAAGTAAGACACAAATGATAGCACGTAAGAGAACTGGACAGGGTTGCGAGAGGGGAGCCCAGCTGTCAAAGGTCCGTGCCACACAACAATCGGTCTCACCCATGAGGGTGATCAGTCAGCGGTGAGTGCGAACTCTGGTGGAAGATCTGCGACCCTGATGCCAGGAGCCAGAATGAAAAGCGCTCCCCCAAAAGTAAAGGGGATAACGAAACGGCAGGAGAGCCAGTTGGCCAAGTGCTGGAGACAAAAGCAACCACTGGACCCACAATCACCCTTGTCCCCTCAGGAATCAACAGAGTCAAATCCAGCTACGCTACGAGGCACAATGACCTCCGACAAGGAAGAACTACTGACCTGTTTGAAAGGTATGGAAGCAAGGATGACGGACATGTTTCAGGCCCAAATAGGGCAGCTGAAGGAGGAACTAAAAGCCTCCTTGCAGGAGGTCCGAAGGGAGGTGAACGAGCTACGGAACAGAGTGGACACAGTGGAAAATGCTTTGTTTAGCATCGCGGAAGAAGCAAAGCAGAACAGCTTCCTGCGAGACCAAGTGGCCAGGGCTACCAGCAACCTTGAACTGCAGGCCGAGGACCTTGAAAACAGATCACGAAGGTCCAACATAAGGATTAAAGGCCTGCCAGAGACAGTGCTAGACAGGGACCTTCGAGACACGATGCAACAAACCTTCAGCAACATGCTACCTGATACCTTGCCCGAAACAATAGGGTTGGATAGAATACATTGTGTGGGCCCCAAGAGAAATGATCCGGGCGCACAGCGCAGTGATGTATTGGTTGCCCTCAAATCCTACAGAATGAAGGAAAGCATCCTGAGAGCGGCCAGACCCCTCACAGACCTGACAGTCAGTGGTAGCCCTATGCAGCTGTTTCAAGACTTGGCGCTCACGACAATCCACAAGAGGTGGCTTATGCGGCCAGTAACAAAGGCCCTACAAGCGAAGCACGTAATTTATAGCTGGGCGTATCCCTTTGGCCTGACATTTAACTGGGAAGGAAAACAGATACGGATTGGCACATGCGAGGAGGGCTTCTCACTATTACACAATGAGGAGGACCAGAACCAAGGAGAAATCGGACCTGCAAGGGATGCCCCTTCCGCTGCAACCAATCCAGGCACCTTCGAACTCACTGGTGGAACTGCCTTCACAGTCTCATTAATCTCACTTTGGAACGCTGTCCTCTCCCCTCACATAGCAAAGATAAGTCTGCTTCTTTCATACCGAGGATAGTGGCTAAATGGTCCAAAGAAGGGCTCAGGTTCTCATGCCTGTTCCCTCACGGGATCTCCAGGTTATCATTTGCATTTGACCCTCGTCCCAACTCCTGTGTTTGAACTTTCCCCTTCCATGTCCAGTTGCAGGGAGTCTTTCAATTGTTTTATTCTGTCCGTGTACAGGCCCGGCATGCTGGGTCAGGCAGGAGGATCATGTGGGGTTCCTATGACAGAATTCCATCAGCCATATTGTTGGTTTGATTCAGATTGTAAGATTACGAAGGCCAGCCTATTGAAATATCTGAACATGGCGAACCCAGTAGATAAGCACCATTTGCAATCCCTGAGGGCAAATTACAAAGCAATAAAGCAGGGTAAGAAGTCTGCATATAACCAGGATCTTTGCAATGATTTACACTCAATCGGTAGATTGGGTGGCAGCGTTGGTTTCTGGAGGTTCATTAATGGGAAGGGCTTAGTGGTTCTGGTGAATTTAAGGTGTAAGAGTAGCCCTGATTCCTGGCACAGACACTTTAGGGCTCTGTACTGTAGCGGCCTGCCTGTAACAGGGAATGGCCAATTTCTACTAGGCAGTGATAACAGGGATGGAGATGTTGTGCCAATATCACCCGAGGAAGTGGAAGTGGCCATTATGGCTTTGGGTGCAGGGAAGGCCCCAGGACCTGACACAATGCCAATAAATCTCTTCCAGGATGAGGTATCCGGTTGGGCTCCCGTCCTTTGTTGCGTTGGTAACCCTGCGGCTGATGTTGGCAGAGTTCTGCTATCCTGGTGCAATGTGCAAATGGTGCCTAGTTATAAGAAGGGTAATAGGCATGCCCCGGGAACTATAGGCCCATGTCACTTCTTGATGCTGCCGGAAAGATCTATGCGAAAGGTGCTTTTGGGTCGCCTCCAGGCAGGCTTTCGGCAGGGCATTAGAACAATTGATCAGGGGTTCAGATTGGGCCTGATTCTGTCAAAATACATCCTGCTCAATAGGGTTCTAATCTATGCAATCTTTGTAGACCTTACACAGCTTTTCATTGTGTCCCACGTGAGCTGCTGTGGGAATCCCAGAGCAAGAAGGGCACACCTGTGAACCTCATAAATCATTTTCATGCTCTTTACACCAGCAAAACAGCGTCAGTGAGTTTGGGGCTTCGGGGGGGACTAACTGAGCCATTGTCTGTGAAGAAGGGCGTGCGCCACGGCTGCATGCTGGCCCCTTTGCTCTTTAGCCTGTGTATCAATGAGATCATAAGGGAACTTGTGAACCACTGTCTTGATCCCTGCAGGTTTGGTGAGGACAGGCTACCCTCACTGTTCTTCACAGATGACGCAGTTATCCTGTCGACCTCACCTAAGGGCCTTAAGCACAACTTCGACATACTCACCAGAAATTGTAAAAGTTTAAAACTGGTGATGAACACTGAAAAAACGAAGGGAATGGTTTTTAGGCATGAGTCAGCAAAGAGGACTACCCTGAGAATTGAAAGCGAGGGACAGGTCCTGTTACAAGTTGCCATGTACGGCTACTTAGGTATCCGGATCTCTGAAAATATACTTTAGTCGAACCATCAGCATAAGGCAACAGCGACAATCAATAAATACTGAGGGGAAATCCAGAGAGTTTTTAAAACCCATTGAAGGAGAGCTGGTTCCACTACTTTAGTACTTTATAGATCCCAGGCCTTGCCTGCGGCCACATACGGAGCTGAGCTCTGGGGCCATCAACTGGTACCCTCCCTTAGTGTGGTAGAAAATGACTTGCTACAGGCCCTATTGATGCAGTTAAAGGGGGCTCAAATAGCCAGTCTTCGGTCCGAGTGTAATCTGCCTCCAATTGCTGGTGCCTTGTCTACGAGACCTTTGCTTTATTGGGTCAGGATTTAGTCCAATGAGCACTTAGCTCCCCATTGACTGGAGCTAACCAATTTTCTAACACTGAGTGGGGCACATTCACTTCCCTGGTTTTGGTTTGTACAAGCGGAGCTCACCAGACTTGATCTCTCTCTACTCTGGGAGAGCCCGTACAGCATAACCCCAAGCTCAAAGTTGAGTGTTAAGAAAGCTTCCCGCAAAGTGTTAATTGATCCGATGAAGCAGGATTGCATGGCACTGAGGGCGCCTTTACATGGTTTCCTAACCGTTATATGGATTCTAGCAATACCTCAATAATGTCAGCCCTGGGTGCGCGCGCTGATTATATATACAGTTGCACACCAATATGCTGAAAGTAGCATCCTTCACTGCAAAATGAAAGCCCACCAATAGTTCTGTTTGTGTAGATTGTGGTGCCATTGATGAATCTGGCATGCACTTCATGCTCTTTTGTGCCAGATATAACGACCTCAGATTAGATTACGATATCTGTTACCTTTATTCAAATTAGGGAATGTGAGGACAGTGCAAGCTGCCCTTGAGCTTTGCACTAATGGTAAGGGCCCAGTTGCTGTATTTTCTGTTTCAAAATGTTTGCACCTGGCTTGGCTGAGAAGATCTAACAGTTGGTGAGTTCTTATTCTTTCTTTATGGTTGCCCAACTATCTTGTGTCCATAAACCTGCCGAAATCATATGTTGTTGTGATTTGACAACTTTTATAATTTGTATTTATAAAAGTGATTGATGTGTTTTTAATGAAATGATGATCAGTTTAATGTGATGCTATATTAGCATTCTATGATGTGGTTTCTCTTATGAAGTGTATTTTGTGTTTTTGCCGCTTGCATGGCTCTAACCGCTGAATAAAGTTGTGTTTCATCATATTTTGGGGTAATTGGCCCTGTCACTTGGCATTTGGCACGAACAAATGTAAACTATAGTAGTCTGTTCCTGTGCCATGTCCAAACATCTGCACCCGGAGTTTTCATTGTTAATGAGGAGTTTGCTTTCGCCTCTGGTTTACAGTCAATGCCAGGCTTTGTCCATCCTACGCACTCAGAACTTGGAGTTCCACTCTGTGAAAGGTCCCACAAACACAGGGCAACGTGTCTGCCAATTCTCTCTTTAAAACTGTGACTGTATGTCTTTTAGGTACTTGAACCTCTGATACGTTCTCCTCCATTACTGTCATTAGGAGTCTTGTACTGGCTGTCAGCCCCTCTTTACATTTACTCATGAGGCACTTTTCTCACCGGGGCAGTTATGGGTGTGTCTCTGGTGTCGATAGTCTCTGGCCTTTCCCTGCAGCTAAGCAAGGGCTAGTGACACTCTAGACGATCCACCATTGCCCGACACACAGAGTGGACGGTTCCCCCTGGTCCCCAATCTCATCAGAAACATTGTCACAAGATGCTAAACAGAAGAACAGCTAGTAGAAAAGCCCAGGCAGAATCACTGCTCCATACAGGTCAGTGGCTGCATTGGGATTTGGCCATGGTCTGAAGCACATCAAGAAGAAACTCTAACCCTAACAAGGGAGGGCGAAGGTTAGGGACATTTTTCCACCGCCTTCTGGTGAGGTATGTAAAACAATCTAACCTAATGGTAAAACAGGGTTCCAACCAGAAGGTAGACCAGACCTCTCTATAAGAGAAGCTACAGCAGAGAAGTCAATGGAGAGAGGAAAGTTGGCAGAGAAGTACAGTTGTTCACAATAGTCACCACCAAAGAACACTCTACACTGGTATACTGAGAAACACACACTTCATTATAAAATCAAACTCAGAATAACTATTAGGTGAAATACATAGTAGAGGTTAAATATAACACTTAGTAAACACAGTGCATTCCTAAAAGCAGCAATGGCCAATGATGATAGGCACTATACGTATAGGCTAGTGTGAGAAACCTGAAGGTGCCTCCCTAGCTAGTCCCTGGGGATCTGTCATCCAGATGGCCGGGACACAGCCATCGCTATTGGATCCAGTTCCTGGAGGTGGATCAGTGAGGGACGATCACCTGGATGGGAGGTCCTCGAGGAGTGGGAGACCGACGGATGAGACGTGGTATCCCCCTTCTTTCAACACCTTTTCCCCATCCTACCATGTAGGATATTACAAAACACTGCCCGACACCCTTTTCCGATATGAACACTTTTGCCTAGCATGAAAGAAAAAGGACTAACACAAGAGCTGTTTACCTGACATGTCCCAATAGAAGGGTCAGGCAAAGTCAGGCAATTGACTAGAATCACACACACCTGACAGCTCTTTCCCTTCCCCACAGTGATAAAATGTGGAGCGCGAGAGCACAGGGCGAGCAAGGCAGACCCCACGACGTGAGAGCTAACTCAGCACGGCTGTTCAAGAGGAGGCGAAAGACGCTGCAAACCGAAAGGGTGACAAGGAGAGAAGCGACCTTGCCCTTTCCGATCAAGGCCCATGAAACCTCTGCAGATGGAAACATTAGACGGCAAACAATAGCTAGCGTGTGTTGTAGAAGTGGCTTATTACCTAGCCGGGGCGAGATGCTTGCCTCAGTGGTACCAACTTTGGCTCCAAAGAAAAGGAAAGCCAAGCAGTTCATCACAGCCGGTGAGTCGAGGTGAGAGTCGATAAGAAACCAAACTGTGTCGAACGAAAAGTAGCAAACGGCTGATTTGAACTGTGAAAGAACTATTGATAAAAAGGGGGAAAACCAGCAACAGAGGCTTCCGGCACCACATGGGTGCTCACGCAGGAAACTCTGGACAATTACCCGATGGTAGAGACTACCGTAACCAGAAGACCTTGAGAAATGGCAAAAAGGTGTCAAAGTGGTCATAAAGAGGTCTTGTAAAATCCTCTGTTCATCGAAAGTCTTTGACCTACAGAAAATTGTGAATGAGAGGGAAATGAATTCCACTTAACTAGTGCCTTAACTGTTTGGTAGAAGTTGGCAAGAGTGAACCTGGCAGAGGGATGCTAACGAAAAAAGGGGCAAGGCCTGAAGTCCCTATGAACAGTATGTTGACAGGAGTAAAACCGACCGAGGGATGTCCACAGTGAACTGTTAAAGAAAGGAAGCCATAGAGAACCCGAAGGAGGGAGGCTGACGTCTAAAGGGGTCCGAGCCCGGCAGAGGGAGATCCAGGGGGTGGAAAGCTATCACTCCAACGTTCATTTGGAAAGGAACTATTTGTTTGTTCGTTTTGTTGAAACCATCAGGCCCTCGAAGGCAAGAGACTTTTATTGAAAAGAGACTTAACCATTGAATAACTGATAACCGATACAGAACTGTCGACTTGTGCTGGGAAAGCTCGAGTGTGTGCTGTGCTCAGGTGATCCACCTTGTCCCGTGCTCAAAACGTAGGAAAGGGAGACCCCTGGCAATCACATCCTGACTTATTATTTGTGAACACTTCTTTCTATATTGAAAACCCTATCCCACGCTCTTTTTGTATTAGTTGTAAGGATTTGGCAATAGGTTTTTGTAGTATAAGCCTTTTTACTTTGGCAGGACGCCACAAGGACGGCCTTTTTTTTTTATTTGATGGTTGACGCTTGCTCCCAGCTTAGATTTAGGTTTATGTCAGGCATTTTTCCACCCTGCATTTACAGTTTAATAAACACACTTGAACTGTGATCACTTGTGTCTGTCTTTACTGTTGCCACCATGAGTTCCTTACAATAAGAGGTCGGAAGAAAAGGGAACACTAGACAATAAAAACACAATTATACAGTACTGATCAGGGCCCGTACATCCACACAGAAACCAATCAAAATAATCCTAAACCTCTAACACATAGAAGCATAAATGTCACAAGTGAACATCATACTAAGAAAAAGGGGCTTAAGACTAGAACAGCCCATGCCAGAGGGCCAATAAAAGTAAGGATTCTATCTGACATAGTGTGAGATCCTACAGTCTTCTTATACCCCTAGAAAAAGGTTAAGTAATAATTAGAAATTATTCAAAGTAACTGGGAGCCTTTTCATGAACAGCAGTGTAATAACAAGAGTTTAAAAATACAGATACAATCAGGGGTGCGTGCTAAAATTCCATTCTTTTGTAGGAAACTTTGGAAGCCTAGGGGAACACAGAGGAAATGTCTGTTATAAGGTAAGAAAACGTAAAAGTAATCTAGGAGTTTTCCAAGGTAGTTTAAGTTCCATGTAGGATACAACAGAACAAGGTCTTTAGGCTGCTCATCTGCATTCATTGAGAAAAGTCAGCTAAGTTTCAGGTCTACCCCTTCGCATCCCCCACCACCAAGTTCGAGACCTAGGAGCCCCGGGAAGAAAGAAATCTGACGGGGGCATCCATTGGCAAATCCGCCTCCAGGATCCCTAGTCCCTCCAACCGCCAGGTCTCCTCTACAGCCTGCCATCAGTCTACAATATCACTGTCCCCTCGCCTCCTCTGATCCTCTGTTCCCCTCTGTTCCTCCCAGTCCTCCTCCTCAACAGGATCTCTGGTCCACTGTGTCTCCGCCCGCCCTCTTCCTCAGACCAGGACTTCCATTGAACCGACCCCATCTGGATCCCTGATCCCCGTTACCACCAGGCCTATTCTTCAGCCGGCCCACCGGTCTTCTAGACTCTCCCCCCCTCCTCCACAGGCCGGGGTCCACCGACCAGTTCCTCCATCCAGGTCCCGTGCTCAGCCTCCCCAACCACTTTACTCTATCACCACTCCTCTCTTTTTCCCTCTTATGCACCCTGCATATCCCTTTCGCTCCGCCCTCATCACCCCTCCCCTCACCTCTTTCGCTCAACCCGCCTTCCCCTTTCTCTCCTACTCACCCTCTCCTTCCTCCTCATGTCCTTTCCCTTCCCTAATCCCGTCCTCCACTCTACCCGTTCTTCACATACCCTCTCTCTCCGCACTAATCTTCTCTACCCCCCTCTGTTCAACTCTCCAGCCTCATGAACATTGCTCTCTGGAACGCCAGATCCCTCTGCAATACGACTGCAGCAGTTTTAGACATATTCTTTCGTCTCAACCTTCATTTCCTATGTCTAACTGAAACCTGGATCCCTCCTCACAACACCACTGTCCCTGCTTCGCTCTCCACCTCTTCCTCCTCCTCCTCCTTTTCTCATATCTCACGCCCTTCTGGCCCTGGCGCAGGTATTGGCCTCCTCGTTCATCCTAAATATCTTCCCTCTTCCTCCCCTCCATCTCTTCCTTCTTTCCCTTCCTTCGAATTTCTTTACAAATCCTTTTCCTCTCCTCACCCCATCTCCTTTCTAATCATTTATTGACCCCCTGGCCCTCTTTCCTCCTTCTATGACGACCTTGATCATCTCCTTTCTCTCATCTCTCCCTCTCCTCTTACTGTACTTGGCGACTTTAATCTTCACCTCCCTTCTCCCCCTCACTCCTCTCCCCTTTTATCCATCCTTGACTCCTACCTCCTTTCCCCTCTTCATTCCTCTCCTACTCACTCCTCTGGCTCCACTCTTGCCCTTATCTTCAACTCTTCCTACCTCTCTTCCACTGTCTCCACACTTCCAATCTATCTCTCCAATCACGCTTTACTCTCCTTCTCTCTTACTCCCCTTCTTCTCCTAAGCCTTCCCCTTCCATCTTTTCACGACATGACCTTCGCAACTTTGATCCCTCCCTTTTTCTCGACACTTGCTCTTCTTCTCTCCCCTCTCTCAAGATTCCTCTTCACTATCGGCCAATGATGCACTTTCCACACTCTCCTCTTCTATCTCCTCCTCTCCTGATCTACTTCACCCCCTTTCCTTCTTCCGTCCAACCCGGAAACCCTCTCAACCATGGCTCTCTCCTCAACTTCTCTCCATGCGGCGTCTTCTCTGACGTCTTGAGACACTCTGGCTCAAATCTCCTTCGCTTTCCAACCAAACCTCATATTTCTCTTACCACTCTCTTTATGACTCTTGCCTCTCCTCAGCAAAACGCTCCTACTACTCCAACCTTCTCCAATCCCAAGCCTCCCACCCTCGCTGCATCTTCCAAACTCTCTCTCGTCTTCTCTCTCCTCCCACCCCCGATCCCTCAACCTCTTCCACCCTTTCTCCCTCTGACTTTGCAAACTTCTTCTCTTCCAAGATCCTTGCCCTTCGACAAAAAATCAATTGCTCCTCTTACTCCCCCGTCCCCCTTTTCCCTTCTCCCCCTCTACCTGCATGACTGACTTCTCCCCTGTCTCCCCTTCTGACGATTCGATCCTCCTCTCCAAAGCCCACCCCTCATCTGCTCCTACTGACCCTTTCCCTTCCCTTCTTATACCTAAGATCTACCCTCTTCTTATTCCCTACTTAACTTAATTCTTCAACACCTGCCTTTCCTATGCTATCTTCCCCTCTGCTTTCAAATATGCCACTATCATTCCTATTCTGAAGAAACCCTCTGCTGACCCCCTGCTCACCTCCAACTTCCGTCCTATCTCACTTCTCCCATTCCTCTCTAAACTTCTTGAGCGCCTCGCCTACTCGCAACTCTCAACCTTTGTCACTAATCTCTCTCTCCTTCCTCCCTCTCAATTTGGCTTCCGTCCTAAACACTCCCCTGAAACTGCCCTCATGTACATCCGTACATCCTTAACTCCCTCCTCTCAGCTCGACACTCTAAACAATCCTCTGTCCTTATTCTTCTAGACCTCTCTGCTGCCTTCAACACTGTCGATCACCCCCTTCTTCTCAACACTCTTTCTTCCTTTGGATTCAAAGGCTCTGTTCTTAACTGGCTTTCCTCTTACCTCTCCTCCCGCTCTTTTACTGTTTCCTGGGGAGGCCGCTCCTCTCCTACCCAGCCTCTGGAATACGGAGTACCCCAAGGGTCGGTACTTGGCCCTTTCCTTTTCTCACTCTGTACCTCCCTCCTTGCCCCAGTTATCTCCTCATTTGGCATTTCTCACCATTTCTACGCCGATGATACTCAACTCTTCCTCTCCTTCTCTTCCTTCTCTGCTGACCTCCACAATAAACTCTCCTACTGCCTTACTGCAATAATAAATTGGATGGCTTCTCGCTTCCTTTCCCTTAACACTGATAAAACTGAAGTTGTTTTCTTCCCCTCCAACTCTCTTCCCCCTCCCTCTCCTCCTTCCTTCATTCATTTTCCCCCTTCTAATCTCCCCATCTCTGACTACGCTTGCAACCTAGGCATTCACTTTGACTCCTCTCTCTCCTTTTCCCATCACATCTCTCTCACTTCTCGTGCCTGTCGCTTCCACCTCTTTAATGTTCGCAAAGTCCGCCCCTCTCTAGCTTTCCATGCTCTAAACTCTTAATCTCCTCCCTTATCTTCTCTCGCCTCTTCTACTGCTCCTCCTTACTCTTTGGACTTCCTACTTCTCATCTCGCCCCACTTAAATCTATCTACCACTCTGCCGTCCGCACCCTCTGTCTCCTCTCCCACGTGACTCCATCTCTGCTTCCCTTTCCTCCCTTGGCTGGCTTTCCTTTCACTCCCATCTTAAATTTCAATTTCCCTGCCTAGTCTTTAAATCTCTCCACGTTCTTGCTCCCCTCATCTCTCCTCCCTCCTCTCGTTCTACACTCCCTCCCACTCCCTTCGCTCTTTCCACCACTTCCTTCTCACTGTTCTTCCTTCCCCTTGTGCCACATCCCGTTTCCGCTCCTTCCATCTCCTAGCCCCCCTACACTGGAACTCCTTACCTCTCTCAGTCTGCTCTATTTCCATCTTTTCCTCATTCCGAACTTCCCTCAAATCTCTCCTTCTCCATTCCCCGCCATGAAACCCCTACCCACTTCCTGCTCCCCTACCTCCTTGCCTTATCTACTTGATCATCTCCCCCCCATTCTCACCCTTCACCCCATCCGTTTCCCTCCACCCCCTCTTCCCCTCCCCTCCCTCTCCCTATCAGTTCTACTGCACTACTCTCCTTCTCCCCTCCAGTTAATTACTCTACTTATTGTTTTGTTGGTCTGATTCTCAATTGTAAATTGCTTCTACTGTTACTGTTATAATGTTATTGTCATATGTATCCTGTTGTTAAACTGTGCAGCACTTTGGTGTAAAGCGCTATATAAACTAAAATAAATACAAATCAAAGCAGGATTTGTGCCAGTGTAAGTCAATGGCAAAACACATTGGAAGTGGACCTGCAGTAACCCAGGGACCAAGGGGAAAGAAATAACCCACCAGTCCAGGGGCCAATGGCAAGTACTCACAGTGGAAGCTTCGGAGAACATAACTCCGGTGCAGCCAAACACCCAGGTTCACCCACACTTTATCTATTGAACCATCTAGGGCCAGTGACCAGTCCAAACCACTATAGAGGGTGCATGGTTTGGCTCAGAGTGAGTCCGCATTTGCACAACAGTGCTTTTAATAACGTTTTGTCATTTGCTAAACAAATGAAGTATTGTCAAAGTAAAAATGAAGAGAATGGAAAGCAGGACAACAGGATTAGGCATTGGAGGGCAAATGGAGCAGATTACTTTTTAGCTGAGTCCAAAAAGCATCGAAGGAAGAGGAGGGGAGAATGTGGAGGGGAAGGGACTTCCTGTGTTTGGGTGCAATGAGCATAATTTAACGAAAATGAGAGGAGGCACATAGTGGTTTGGGGACAGAGAGATGAAAGAGGATCTGGGAGCAAAAAGAATGTGCAGGGGTGTCTAAAGAGACCAGAGAACAGAGATCGGGAGGAGTAACACTGTGCAGGGATTAGAAACAAGGCAAAGAAAGTGAAAGGGAAGACAACGGTCAAAGGAAAGAAGAGAGGCTGAGATGAGAGAAGGAATTACAGAGGAGCGGAAAGGGAGTTGAAAGAAAAGTCGAATAGCAGAGCTAAAGACACAGCACAAGGGAGCGAGATAAGAAGAGGGGAGACTGATAAAAATAACATAGCAGTAATTAAGTTGGTTTTGTGACCTGAAAGGACGGGCATGCCGGAGATTATAAAAATGATAGCGAACGGAGCTAGACATGGTAGAAATACGAAGAGAAAAAGAAAGGGAAGGGTCAAAAATGACCCCAAGATTGCAAGCCCAAGGAGAAAGGGGAAAGAATTGCAGGGAAGTAAAGACCAGAAGCAGTTGGGGTAACGGGGAAAGGGAGCAGGAGGAAAGTGGAGAATTTCAGAAGCAAGAGACCATCCATGTCTTGACAGTTGAGAGGCAGGAAGAAGCAGTATGTTGGAGAGAGGGGAGAAGGAAGTGAAGTAAAAAAAGATTTGAGTGTCATCAGCATAGAAGTGACATGAAAGATTAAAGACGCTGATGAGCGGGGGCGTGGCCTGGAGCACCGGCAATGCGGTCGCTCTCTTGATGGCCTCCGTGGGACGCACGCTGTCTTCTGCTCCTTTCAGGTGGTTTTAGCATCTTACATGCCAAGACAACATTCTGGGGCAATGAGAAACTCCAGAGGCACCTCCGGTACTATTTAATGTAGGCTGCACCAACGGAACCTGGGAGAAATCCATCCCGCTGCCCTGCCACCACCCACAGACCCGATTCCAAGATGGCGGACGGAGCACCGAGTCCGGGGCCGCTGGGAGAGTGAGGGGTCGGGGGACGAGACGCTGATCCCTGGGGGCCTCCCCCATGCCCTCCCGACGCTGGAGAGAGCGTCCGACACCGGTCTTCTCCCTGCACCTGCCTGCCCGCGCTGGGTCCCGCTCAGTGGCGTGGAGCTGGTGGACTGAAGCTAGGTGGCCGCTCGAGGCCCGAGGGGCTCCACCGCTGTGCAGAAAGCAACGGGAACATCCCAGTGGAGCGCCAGCCCCGGTGCGGGGGTAGCCCCCTGATCCTGCGCCTTGGCCCCCTCCTACATCGGTGGGCGGGGAGCACTCCTATACCGGCGGTAAGGCCGTGCGAGCCCTGCGGGGTGCCGGAGGTGCGGGTGAAGCTCTGGGGGTGGGGGGCTCTGCGGCTCTCCCCTCGCCCCACTCCAACACCATTGAGGATCCACTCTGCCCCTGGTCCAGCGCTCCGGACCCCCTGTAGCAGCACTCCAGATAACCTGTGCCTTGGCCCCTCCCGGAGCCTGCTGCCAGCTCCACATCTCCAGCTCCTGCATCGGAGGGCGGGGAGCCCTCCTAGACCGCCGGTCGGCCTGCGCGGGCCCTGTGGGGTGCCAGGAGTGTGGGTGGAGCTCTGGGGGTGGGGAGCCCTGCGGCTCTCCCCTCGCCCCACTCCAACACCAACTGAGGACCAGCTTCGCCCCGGATCTCCACCTTGGGGCCAACACCAGGCGGGGACCTCTCTGCCTGCACCTTCAACAATATAGGGGGGACCCCCCAGCCTCTGAGCTCAATCTGATAGGAGGAGCCTAACGTAACGACGGGGGGGGAGCCCTGGGACGTGGGGGCTGGGAGGCTCTTCCTCTCCCTGCCCCTAGACCATGCGAAGAACTGTGCAGCCGAAATGAAATAGCCTAGCCAGATCCAATACTTTGGGCACCCTGCTTTACCCTCGCTGGAAGATCTCATGTTCCCCGGGAGCTTCCACTGGGCGGATGGAGTCCAGGGCTTCCACAAAAAAGAAGAATAAATAGCTGTGATTGACATTCACGGTCCTCCTGACCCTGCACTCCTGGTGGCTCTCCCTCCTCAATCCCCTCTTCCTGACCTGCTCTTGGGGTGCCCCGGCCCACGTCCTGGCCCACTCTTCTCTCATGTGAGCCCCTGGGAACTTAAGTGAGCCTCGTCATCCCCCTCGCTCCCTGAGGGAGTAAAATTCCTCTCCGCCAGCGGTGCCTCAGTGGGCCAACAAACCTCTGCTCCCCGAACAACTAGACCGACGTGGGAACGGTACACAGACATCCATCTTCGGACGACTGCCCAACCACAGCATCCCACCCAGAAGTCATTACAGCATCTCTGCCACACACAAAGAACACCATGGCTAAACAACAAAAATCTGGCAAAAACCAAGACATCGCTGTGATGTTATTATCAGCTGATAGAAATAAGAAACAGGAGCTTCTGGCCCCCGCCTCGCGAAAAGGTTCGAAAGAAGGAGGGGCACTTGCGACCAAAAATGACATTAAGGCATTCATGGCAGATATCAAAGCCGAATTCAGATCCTGTATGACTGAACTCTCCACAAAACTAAAACACACCGACCAAAGAGTGACTGAAGCTGAGCAACGTCTGGGGGAATTGGAAGACCGGTCCCAGGATCATCAGCTACCATAAATGAAGTTCAACGCTCAGTCAGACTCCTACAGGACAGACACAAAATCTTGGAATTCAAGCAGGAGGACCTTGAAAATAGAGCGCATCGCAACAACCTTCACATTCGGGGAGTCCCGTCCTCAGTCCCAAATAAAAAGTTGACGGACTATGTGGGCGACCTCTTCCAGTCTCTGCTCCCACAATTGGACAAATCACAACTGCTCCTTGATCGAACCCACAGATTGCGCCCCCGCCGGGGGGTGGAATCAGACTCCCCCCGATGTAATCACTAGGGTGCACTTCTTCACTACGAAAGAAGCCATTTCAGCCATTGCTCGCTCTAGGGACGAACTCTCCTTTCAGGGCTCTCCCCTCCAGATCTATCAGGACTCATCCATCCTTACCCTACAAAAAAGGAGATCTCTCCGACCCTTGACGCTGTTCCTCCAGGATCAACATATCTGTTACAGATGGCTATTCCCTACAGCCCTAAAATCCCCTATAAGGGCACTCTGAGGAGGATCAGTCAGATGGAAGACGCAGAAAAAAACATGCAGCCAACCTTACCAAAATCCCAATCACCCGCAGCCTTGGAACAAACTGCGGAAGCAGCCCTCACATCACCTCAAAAACTAAGCCAAAATACGTGGTAGAAAGTCCCAAGATACAGGAAGAAAAGATGAGCCTACGCAGAAACATACAGGTATGCTGCCACCCTAATCTCCAAACATCTTGAAGCCCAGGACAATTCCCTGGTTTGCCCATAGGTCGATTCAATGAATTGACACGGACTTAAACTACCCGGTTTGCCCAATGAATCTATACCACCCAGTTCCGAGGTACGATACAGCTATGAGTCCTCGGAACGCTATGCAAGATTTGTTCCCAGTCTCAGCCGTGTTGGCCAGGGGTGGAGCCAGACTTACGAAATTCCACCCCCTCCCAGTTAACGCTTGGTTCTCCTGTTGGGGAACTAAGCTAAAAACTTCACATACATTGTGGAATGTGCCTGTATTCGTTGTACATGTTGCCTGACCCAGACCGACCCCGTTCCCCCCTTACACAACTGATAACAACCGCTCCTCCCATTCAAGACCACCTCATGCTGAAATTCCTCTCCTTAAACGTCAACGGTTTGAACTCTCCCGCTAAGCGCAGGTCAATTCTGCAAAGACTCTGAGACGAAAATGCAGCAGTAATTATGCTCCAAGAAACTGACCTATTACCAACTGATATACGGTGCTTACACTCAACATAGTTCCCAAAACAGTTCTTTGCCACCAATGGCACCAAAAAAGGAGGTACAGCAATCCTGTTCAAGAAAGGGCTAAACCCCCAGATCCTGGACACGAAACAGTGCCCTGATGGCCGATTCATAGCAATAAAGTGTCTGCTATTGGGACAGCTATATCCGTTTGTAGCAGTATAGGCCCCAAACACGGGCCAAGCTGCGTTCTATGAAACCTTGAGCTCCACCCTCTCCTCCTTCCTGGAGGGCCAGATAGTGATAGGGGGAGATTTCAACAGGGTCCCACACACAACTCTAGACAAATCCCACCCGCCTGCCGTGGGGGATTTTACTTTGGCATTAGCTCTCTTACAGCTATTCAGATCCCTTGAGGTGGTAGACTCATGGCGAGTACTCCACCCCTCAGAAAGAGATTTCTCCTTCTACTCTCATGTGTATAGAACTTTCTCCAGAATAGACCTCCTCCTGACCTCACCCCAACTGCTGGCATTCACCAACGAAGTAACCATAGGCTCCCGAATAATTTCAGACCACGCGCCAGTATCCATGGAGTTTCGGGCGCAAGACCCTGCACAAGTGGCCCGATGCAGATGGACACTATACGACCCGATGCTCAATGAGATGCCGCTACGAGATTCGATAGCAACAGCAATTAAACTTTTTTTTGATGAAAACCCCAACAAAGACACTTCCCCGGCTAACACCTGGGATGCTATGAAGGCAGTAATCCGGGGGGAGCTGATCGCTCGCCTTCCATAAGAACAGAAAGCAAACATGCCTAATTCTCAAAGAAGACCTTCAAAAAGCTGAAGAATCCCAAAAGGAGAGAGGCTGGTCTGCAAAAACTCAACGGGCAATCCGCATAGCAAGAAAGAAAATCGAAGCACACTATGCAGAACACACAGCTCACTCATCAGCAAAGACCAAGCAGTTTTATTATGTAAAGAGCAATAAACCAAATAAACTCTTAGTGGCCAAAATTGCAAAGACTAGAAGGAGAAACATGATCATAGGATCACAAGACCCACAAGGCAAACTACACTACACCGAACAGGACAAACAATGTTTAGCATCAGACCACCTACTGCGGGTGATGTCCGCCCCACCATGGGACCTGACAGAACAGACAGAATACCTACGGAAGGCAAACCTCCGCCAATTGCGAGATGCAGACCGAGACATCGTAGATGCGCCTGTCACAGGTGAGGAAGTGGACGAAGCCGTAAAATCCCTCAAACCGAGAGCCCCAGGCCCTGATAACTACTCCAACAGATTTTACAAGATCTTTAAACCACAATTGCTTGCTCCATTAGTAGGCCTCTTTAATTCCTTTAGGATTACAGGTAACATAACCCCTTTCATGCAGGAATCAATCACCGTCTTCCTGCCTAAGCCAGGAGAGGACCCAAGAAATCCTGCATCATACAGGCCAATTGCATTGCTAAACATCGATGCCAGTATCTACTCCAAAATTCTGGCAACACGCCTATCTCAGGTTATGCCTGACATAATCCATCCAGACGAAACAGGCTTCATCAGAAACAGATCCACAAATGACAACATCCGCAGAATGCTGAATTTGGTGGATCTAACTTCCCAAAACTCTCAAAAACTGGTCCTCATGGCTCTCGACGAACCGCCCCAGATGGGTGGAGCTGGAACACTGGCGCCTCCCTCTCCCCCTATGCTTCCTCCCACACATCACACCCCTGATTTGGAAGCGCTGGCAGGGTCTCCTCATGTCCACCAAGCATACAGTGAACATCTGGGACAGAGCCCCGAAACAGAAAGGGATCCCGAGTGTCATGAATCGGTGATATCGGCCCTTCTGGTGTGCCTGGTCCCTCACTCAATAACCAATGCTCTGTTCACCTTTAACATGGTCGACGCCGTGTCTCTGATGCAGTCTAGTCCTCTGTCTGGATCGCATGCTCCCTTGAAAACAGACACGCCCCCCGCACCTCCGCACCTCTCAACCCTTTGCTTGCCTGCGTCTCGCCCGGCAAGTTTTGTTCTAGTAACTAGCCCCTTTCTCTGCGAATCCTGGTAACCTCCCATCCATCCTTCCTGGTTTCCCCTTCCAAATTCCTACTCGTACCCCATTTGGGACCTAGTTTCCCTGTCTTCCTTGTCCTGGTTCCATCCTGGACCCTTCCTGGAACATTGAACGCATCCCGATCCCAGTGCTGCTGCGATCGGGAGACTCTGACCGGCGCGCGCACCGAAGCCCAGCAGACTGGATTCAGAAGACTCTAGAGCTTACCTTTATAAGGCGCGCTCATCCAGGAAAAAGAAACCCGCGCACTCCAAGAAGAAGTCCACGAGAAGCAAACAGATGAGTCACGAATCCGAGGACTCGGATTCTGACACCGAGAGGACTAAGCCCCTCCTCTCCAATATTCCTGAACCCGGCCTTCTCACCCGAGCACACCCCCAAAACTTTAAAAACTGGATCGAGGGGGGCCTAGAAGCCCTAGGACAGCTCTTCAAAGAAGGATCATACCGCACCTTCGAACAATGCAAAGAATCCTTCCAGCTTCAAGAGAGTGACAGATTCACCTATATTCAGCTGCGTAACTGGTGCTCCCACCGCAAACCCGCCAAGCAGCAACCCGAGCCCCCACAGCCCTTGAACTAACTCTCAAAGATCTCCCGTCCCGGGGCAAAATATCAACTCTGTACAGGCGCTTCCTAACGGATTTCCTAGCCTCAAGAACCAGATCTATGGCACAATGGGAAGCAGATTTAGGACACCCAATAGAGGACCAAGCCTGGGTGGACATCTGGACTTGCACTCTCTCTGCATCGGCATGTATCACTAGCAGAGAATGCCCCTACAAGATCCTGCTATGCTGGTATTATCCCCCCTTGAGACTCCATCACATGAACCAAACCATCGATCCAACCT
Source organism: Ambystoma mexicanum (assembly GCF_040938575.1). NCBI lineage: Eukaryota > Metazoa > Chordata > Amphibia > Caudata > Ambystomatidae > Ambystoma > Ambystoma mexicanum. The sequence continues at coordinate 45,840,845 of NC_090922.1, forward strand.
GCTGGAGACGGTGTGGCCAAGTGGGATCCTTTTTTCATATGTGGTGGATCTGCCCTAAGGTACAGAACTTTTGGAAACAATGTCTAACTGTTATTACAGAGATCACCCAAACAACACTCCCTCTGGAACCTGAACCTATCCTCCTGGGGTCTCCTGTCCCAGGAATCTTCCCTCGATCAGGAGCCAAAGCCAAGCTACTATCCCAGTGCCTCCTAGCGGGTAGAATAGTGGTTGCCCGCACATGGAAATCCATTGAGGGCCCACTCATGCCCCTCTGGTGGACAAAAATATGGGACGTGCTGATAGCGGAGATGGTAACGGCAGCCAGAGTGGGCCGGCTCCATTACTTCCAAAACATTTGGGGACCAATAATTGATTATGACCAGGAATTCCCGGCCCTGACCTATAAACCGCAACTGGTCAGAAGGACCCTCGAGGGCGGACTCATGTCTTAGGTGCCGGGGGAGGGAACAGGGAACTTTGACACCCAGTCGGGATAACCAACTGGGGGAGAGGGGCGGGGGGGCAGAGAGGAAATGTGAGATGACTCCATAATAAGGTTTACATGTTTTGATTTAATATGTATTGTTACCGCTCTGCTTGTTAAAAAATAAACATATTTTAAAAATGTTTAAAAAGACGCTGATGAGCGCAGAGAGAGATTTTTTTCAGCAAACCTCTGTGAATCCACACAGACAAAGGAATTCAGTAATGCTATTTCTGCTCATGGTAGATTGCTGTGGCTTAATAGGGAATGCATAGACACATTTTAGTCTAAGTTTCAATTCTATTTGTTACATTATGAAAACCATTGAGATGACTTATTGTTACTGCTTGTCGATATGCATATTGTTTTAATCGGGTTTACATTGTTATGATATTGTAACTTTGCATATGCTGTTAAAAGTACAACCTTTAATACAACAAACAAAAAATAGACGTGACAATCTTTTTATTTTATGAGTACAATCAATAATTGATAACATTAGTGAAAATTTGGGGAAAGGCATAGTTGTACTTTAATACTTACAGAAATTGATAGAAATTACCTCAAACCTATTTTACTAACAACCAGTAACAAGATGTTTATGAATAATTATTATTTTACCAGTTGCAACTAGTTTAAAATGCTCTACTTTTGCACATTCCCAATGTTAATAAAATCCCACTTAAAGATCAGTTCACATTATGCACAAGTACTGTTTGTAATCAACCCATTAAACAAAGTATTCAAGCTACACATCGTTTAAGGTACGTTTTTATTAGATCACTAAGATATAGAGCACATGGCATAAAATGAAATACTTTCATTACAAACTAAATACTTTCATTACAAACTATAAACCTTCTCAAGTGTTCATTTCTGGAACCCATAAAACTGAAAGTTGTATAATGTCCAAACAGTGGACATTATATAACATGTGTAAGGTCAAATTCTTTATGGTTTGTATCTAATAATGACCAAATTACCATAAATGAAAGATTGCGATGGAATTTAAACGATGCATAGATAGGTTTTATTAAAAAGGACAACAGCAACCTAAAGGTCCCACAGTTACATAACACAAAAATAATACATTCAAAATATCACATAACGTATTAATAACAAGCAAGTATACTTTGCACACTTCCTCAAATTCTGATGTTTTTCATTAGAATACGTCAAAAAAATTGAACAATGACCTAAAAGTATTTATGTTTTAACATGTGCATTAAAGGAACCTTTTAGTAGTATATTTATAAAAAAGTGAATGTACATAAAGCTTCGACAATTGAACTTTTTGCAATAAAAATGTGGCTTTTTTAATTAGACTCTTAATGTTCTTATTAATATTGGAGGTAAGGGACAGCCGTAAAGGGCGATGTGGAGGTATCATACAAATTATATATTTTTTTTTAAAAACAATTTTTATTAATTTTATTTCAACATACAACACAAACCAAACTTGCAGTGCATATAATAACCTTTTAAATTTACATCGCTCCATCCATGTGCACTGCTTCTCCCATTCCCTCCCCCCATTTCGAGCCTACTCTTCTTCATATCCTATTTCTTCGTCTTGTAGTAGGGATTCCTTTTCCATGGTCTCTGTTGGATCCCGATCACTTGACCGGTCTTGTGGGGGCCCGAATAACGTGGATATTAGATGTTTCCAGGCTATGAAGGTTTCAGCCTCCTCCCCCCCCCAGAGCCACTGGCTTCTTGCCATACTATACTTTCAGCCTCGGACCATTTTTGTAGGTCTTTCCACCATATTTCTATTCTTGGTCTATGCCATGCCTTCCACCCCATAGCGATTCTTCGTTTTGCATGAGTTTACGTGGTTTAGGAAACCCCCTATCAGGCAAGCCCACACTGTGTCCACCACTATTTTAATCCCTTTCTCTTCCAGCCTATGTGCTACCTCTCCCCAAAACCTTTCAATTACTGGACATGTCCAGAACATGTGCACCATTCCGGCGTTTTCTTCGTCACATTTGGGGCATGATTGTCGTCCTATGTTTTTGAATTTGGCTATCCTTTGGGGTGTCATGTACGCCCTGTGGGTTATGTATAACTGTATCTGTTGTAGTCTTGCATTCCTTGACACTTTCTTATGGTACCCTTGGGCTCAGAGGGCGCTAGAGAGCCGTCCAAGATGGCTGCTTCCCTGCGAGCTCCGTGTAACTCCCCAAAGATCCTGAAAATAGCATTCTTCCGTGGTGACTAGTTGAGCTGTTGTGAACACCCAGCGAGAGCTAAGGCGTTTTTGTGCACAACTCTGGAACTATTTCATCCGTCGCATTAGGTTTTGCCCACGAGCGACGGCCGGAGAAAGGTCCCACCCCCCCTTCCACCATCTTGGTGGCGGCGCGGCCTCGGTGGAGCTGTGGCGGGGCGGCCGTACAGGAGGTAGCAGTGTACCGGCTGTAACATCAAAAGGCGCCGGCCGTGCGGCGCCGGAGCTCCGGGGGCGTTGGACGGAGCGGAGAAACCTCACGGCAGCAGTGTACAGCGGCGGCCCCTACGAGCGCTGGCCACGCCTCGCCGGAGCTCCTGAGAAGCGAGGAGGAGCCGATTGCTGAGAAGCTGCGGAGTCCAGAGTGGGCCCAGAGGACCGGCGCGAACAAGCAAGAACGCCGGAGGCGGCGACGAGGCCGCAGACCATACACCAACGGAAAGCCAGGTACGAGCGCGGTGTGCGCCCCCCTAACCGCCAGCACCCGCGATAGGTGGGATTGGTCTCCCGGCTCTCCCGCGCATCAACATAACCTGCAACCGCCGCGGTTCTGTGGGGCCTAGTAGCCACATACATAAAACGAACATAGATCAGTCCTGCACTACCATTAACAGTGAAGGAGGCCAACTGCGGTCCACTGACTGGGGGGTACGGCGCTTGCACCGGGAGCCTCGCGAGTGAAAAGGTTTCTACAGGCCCGCACAGATATAAGTGACACTCCACGGTGGGGCAACTAGTCAACTAAAAAGTACTCTGAATCGCCGCAGAAACACCCCACCTCCAACTGCTGACAGTGAAATCGCACCGGAGCCCCTACGAGGCCATAGCATTAGTTCTGGGCCATAAACTGCGCTGATCACTACGGCTATCCCCGTGAATTGCTCAGGTGTTCAACAAGAGGTCTGTGTACCCAAGGGACGTCGTCGATACATCCATAGACGTAACACGGAATTCCTCACCAACTCCTCTCAGATTCAATAGAGGAGGCAGAGGCGAAACCAAAATTTGCAGAGTGTGCGCCTAACCGCGCGGCAAGGAATCCCCGGCAAGCCTGCCACAAACACACCCAGCAGATTCTTGGCTAGCTCTCCTGAGCCCGCCCTGTGTCGCTTCATCGCTCACTTTCATCGAGATCATGGGGAAAACTGATAGATCACAGAGAAAACTGAACTTTGAGAGCTGCTCCTCCGTCAAAGCGTCCTCCTCCAACAGTCGATCACAATCACCCAACCCAAGTCCGCCCCACGAAGAAGAGGAGACGCAAGACTTCGACATCAGAGAAATTCTGTTAGACCTCAAGGCAGGGATAGGGAGCCTGGGGAGCAAACTAGACTCGCTTTCCTCCAAAGTAGACCAGCTCCAACATCGATTGGATAAACATGCTGACAGGCTTGACACTGTCGAACAGAGGGTTTCCGACCTTGATGATGGGACATCGGCCTTAACCTCCAGGGTATCCCTACTGGAGGCGCAAATGAAGGCCGTGAGCGCCAAAAACGAGGACTTGGAGGGCCGCTCACGGCGTAATAACATAAGGATCATCGGAATCAGAGAGCACCAACCCACCCTAAAAATGGAGGAATACATGGAGAAAATTTGCACGGACCTGTTCGGCTCAGAGATCCTCTCAAAGTGCTTTGTTCTCGAAAGAGCCCATAGGGTTCCTAATGCGAAACCCATTCCCGGAGCAAACCCCCGACCCATCATTGCGAAGCTACTCAATTAAGAGGACCGGGACGCCATTCTCAGAGCAGCCAGAGTCAAAGGAGAGCTCCAATGCAAAGGTGATAAGATTCCGTTTTTCCCAGATTTCTCTCAAGCCGTCCAGGTGCAAAGATGTACCTTCACAGCCGTGAAACGAAGATTACAAGAAAACCAGATCCAATACTCCATGCTTTTCCCGGCGAAACTTTGCCTCCAGCACGAAGGCAGAACGCAGTTCTTCAACACTCCAGAAAAGATCAGTGATTATCTGGATCGTGCCGGCTGCAGGCCCGCCCCAAACAACCGAAACCCTCAGAGGGGAAATAGACCGAGGAGGGTTCCACCATAAAAACCCACTTCGTAATTGTCGCAAAATGAAAGAAACCCCTCACCAACACCCACATAGCAGTTCTACCACCAAGGACCGAAATTCGCAACGAAAGTTGGGAGCCAGCCCTAGCACTGCAATGTTGTCTGTTTTGTTTGTAAGGGACTGTTCTTTGTGGGCCAGTTGGGGGTTGCCCACACAAGGGTGGGATTCCAGTTCAGCCGAGCCACTACCTACCCCTCACCCTTATTCCACAACAATAACCTGGTTCCTCGTCACTCCAACACAGGCTGGGCCCTCCGGCCACCTCCAGATTACAAGAATCCAGTCAATTCCTCTAGTCCTGATGGATTGGAACATAATTAACCTCCCAGATGGCAGCAATAACACTTAAAATCGCCACCTGGAACATCCGAGGGGGTAACCATCCAGCGAAGACTAGGAGAATCCTCCATTATCTCCGACGTCACAAGATCAACATTGCTATTTTACAAGAAACTCATCTCCTGCCTTCATCAGAACAACTTTGGGCTAAATCATGGGGTTGTCATAGGTATTTCTCATCATATTCGTCGTAAGCTAGAGGTGTTGCAATTTTAATAGACAGGAAATCGAACTTTAGTCTCATTAACTCAGTAAAGGACTCAGAGGGAAGAGCCCTACTGGTGAGAGGGTTGATCTCAGGGAAAGAGGTAGCAATAGTAAACTCATACGCACCAAATACAGATGGACCCAACAACTTTAACTGGGTCATGACTCAGCTGGGGAAGATCAACGCAGCAACCATTATTTGGGGAGCGGACCTTAACACGCCAATTGACCCCATTCTCGACATGTCCCATAATTCAACAGGACATCCCTCCAAAGCCAGCGCCCAAGTCCGCGAGATTTGCCACACGTTTGAGTTGTCCGACACATGGAGGTGCCACAATCGAGACGCAAGAGAGTACACATTTCATTCTGCTGTTCACAATACTAGTTCCCGGATCGATTACATTCTGGCATCCACTCACTGCCCTTTTAACTGGGGGGAAGCCAAATCTTACCGCGTTCCTTCTCTGATCATTCAATGGTCACACTGGAAGTCACCCTTTCAGGCACCACAAACCCTGGGCTCCGATGGAGATTCAAGCCCGGATCACTCAACGACACCGTCTTCGCGGATGAACTTTGCAAGGACTAATATCCTTTATAGAAATAAATCAAGACTCTGTCGCCTCGGCCAGCACCATGTGGAAACACTAAAATGTTACGTGCGAGGAGTTTGCCTGGCCAAAGAAAATGGCATACTAAAACTGATCCGGAAAGACTTGGCCAGCAGTGAACAACGCTTGAAAGAACTAGAGATGAGAGCCTCCACTACCCAAGACCTACACGTTCAAGCCGAATTAAAGAAAGAACTGCTGAAATTCAAGGAAACAGCTGAACGAGAAATAAAGTTCATGAGCCGCAAACACCAGGTCTGCCAATATGGGGAAGGACAGAAACCAGGTGCCTTGTTAGCCCGTCTTCTATCAATAGACAAATCTCCGACCCAAGTGGAGTGTATTAAAGATGACCACGGTCAACTAGTATATTCAGAGGAAAAAATTGCCAACGTATTCCGGGACTTCTATCAAGTTCTTTATAGTTCCAAAGGGGTTTCCGATCCAGAATCTATACAAAAGTTCCTCGACGACACAGAGTTGTACTGGGTTGAAGCAGAGCTATGTAAACCCTTGAACGCTCCGATAACAGTAGATGAAATTCTGGAGGCAATAAAATCCCTCCCAAATGCCAAGGCGCCTGGGCCCGATGGGCTCATCGGAGAGTTCTACAAGGCCCATGCAACCATACTAGCCCCTCTTCTGCTCCGAGTTTTTGAATAATCTTCGCAGTGTGGATACCTCCCCCCCACATCACGTGAAACCAACGTAATGATGCTGCACAAAGCCGGCAACCCCCCAGATGAATGTGCATCCTACAGGCCAATCTCCTTGATTTATCTGGACAATAAAATTCTAGCTAAAATCCTCGCTGCACGGATGCTTCCTCTTATGCCCGCACTCGTAATCGGAGATCAAGCTGGGTTTATCCCGGGGCGAAGCACAACCTACGGGATCAGAAGACTGTTTGGTGTCATAGAGGCCCTAAATCCAACACAACGGGCTATAGCTGTCCTTCTCGATGCCGAGAAGGCGTTTGATTCTGTTGAATGGCCATTTATGTCCGCAACACTTACACAAATGGGCCTAGGCAAATTCTTCATCAAATTAGTGTCCTTGCTATACAGTGCCCCCCGCTCATATATTACACTCAGAAACTCCAGGTCCTCAGGCATAACACTAGAACGCGGAACAAGACAGGGTTGCCCGCTCTCTGCCCTTATTTTTGCCCTCATTATGGAACCCTTGGCGTCGAGGCTTCGCGCTAACCATCTGACACGAGGTCTTAAACTGGGTCCCCATAGATTAATTGTCTCCCTCTACGCTGACGACGTCATGTTATTTGTCAGTGACCCCCCAGGCCAATCTTAACCCAGTGATGCGAGAAGTCATAAAATTTGGGCGAATGTCAGGTCTCAAAACCAACCACTCAAAATCTGTAATCTTTCCCCTGACCCCGACCACAACTGAATTTGCGGGCAATTACGGTCTTAAATGGGAAACCTCAAAGGTTCGCTATCTGGGTATTTATATGTCACGTAATCATCATGAGATATATAGAGATAACTATGTCTGTGCACTAAATTCCTTGCAGGAACGAATTCATAGGTGGAAAACTCTACCTCTAACGATATGGGGAAGAACCTCCTTAACGAAAATGGTCGTTTTACCAAAACTTCTCTATTTGTTCACAAGCATTCCACTACTTGTCCCCAAATCCTTTTTCCAAAAAGTCAGGAGTCTAGTCCTAGAGTTGTTGTGGGCTGGGAAACCAGCGCGCGTAGCGTACAACATATTAACGTTGCCAGTGTCGAATGGCGGACTAGCGCCCCCCGATATCGAAATGTCCTACTGGGCAGCCCAGGCCCAATTTCTCAGTCACTGGTATACGGTCCACTTTGTTCGGCCCCATGTGCAGGTGGAACGTGCCTTAGCCTCCCCCAACCTCCTGAGGGCCGTCATTATCAGCCATATTTCGGTCCCATACAACACGCTAAACACGGTCCTATCCTCCTATGCAATTTGGAAAAAAATAGCCAATAAATACGGGGTGACAATAAGATTTTCCCCATTATTGCCCATTAGATTCGTTCCTGGAATCCCCCTTACTAATGAGAAAGTGTTCCTTATATGGACAGACACGGTTAACATTCACTCCTTTGGCGACCTCTTCCCCGGGGGCACCTTTCTGACTCCACAAATGGCCAAAGATAGAGGCGGTAACTCCTCGTTAGATGTGTTCATCTACTTTGGACTAAGTCACACCCATCAAAAGTTGTTTCCGTCCTTTCCCAATCAAACCCCCACATGGGACTTATTACACAATACGATTCAAGCGCAGGGGAAAGGAAGATTAGTGTTGCTACTATATAAATCCCTCATAGCAGGCAGTGTGACACCCAAACCCAAGGCGCAGCAAAAATGGGAATCAGCCATTCAGGAATCGATATCAGATGAAGACTGGTCCTATATCCTCCGCCAAACGCAAAAAGCAATAAACACTCGGCATAAATTAATTCACTTTAACTTCGTGCATCAGACGTACTACACCCCAGTTAAGAGGAACAAACACCACCCAGAATTGTCAGCCCGATGCGACAGATGTGCACCAGCCAACGCTGACTTCCTCCACCTAGCTTGGAACTGTCCGGGAATTCACAATTTCTGGTCCTCTGTTCTACAAATAACTGAAGACATCATAGGCGAACAAGTGACCCCAACACCCCTTGGAGCCCTGCTCAGTCTTCCGAAATACTTGCAGCCAGCAACTCGAAAACTTGCAGCCCTTCTCCTTGTGCTAGTTCGTAGGAGAATCGCGATGTCATGGGGTCGTGGCCCACTCCCCAAGATTGAAGACTGGAAAAAAGACATTATTTATTGTCAAAACACTGAGTGCGGATTTATAAGACTCCTACCACTGCATGCTCGCCCCCCGGACATCTGGGGTCCATACATAAATTATCTTCTCAAAAACGCAGATCCCTCAGATTCTGATACATCTGCGAGCTAGAAGGAGTGCAGAGGGGCTTAGATTCGTAAGGAGGCGCTGGATAATGGCGAACTGATAATGCGGAAGGAACCCACGGAATCCTGCAAGGGTGAACTTGAGGGGGAGAGGGAGGTTGGCTCGGTGGGGTTGATTAAAGTTGGGGGTCTTGTTTTTTCTTTCTAATTTTTCTCTGTTTGTTTTATTCTGGTTGCGCACCCTGGAGGTGCCGATGTATGGCAATCATATTGAAAAACCAAAAATAAAGTTTTAATGGTACCCTTGGGCTCGCTCCCACATCCCATCACTCATTGGGGCACCCACTTCCTCTTCCAAGTCCTGTCTCAGCTGTACCACTTCCTTTCCCGCTTTGGACATCATCAGCTCATATATCCTAGATATCTCGTGTCCTCCTTCTGCTATGTCATATATTGTGTCTATGGCGGCATCCGGTTGTTCTTCCAATACAACTTCGGACCATGTTTCTTTGATTCGCCGCACCATCCTATGGTATGTTATATATTGTCCTGTGTGTAGCCCCGTTTCCTCCATCAGCATCTCAAAGTCTTTTATCTGCCCCTCCTGGCATATGTCTCCCATTGTGGCTATTCCAACTGGTTCCCAGTGCTTCCTGATCAACATCCGTAATTGATTTTCTTTTCCTGCCAATACAACTAGTGGCACTTGCGGGGAGCACGGGGATGGATTCTCCATTACCTGACAAGCCCTACGCCATATCTCCCACCCTAGTATCATCATCGTTGGGCGCCCTTTCAAATCTGATATGGGCAACCACATCATTTCTTTTAAGAAGAATGAGGCACAGTCCTGTCGAAACAGCCTAAACTCTGAGGTTCGTTCTGCAGAGAGCCATTTTGCTACATATTGTAGCTGGCTCGCTATATAGTAGATTTCATAGTTTGGCAGTTTTATACCCCTTTTCTCGTGTGGGTTTTGTAGCTTCCAGGGGGCCACTCTGTTCCTCGTCCCGTGCCAGAGGAATTCCCTGCACTTGCTATGTATCCTAGCAAAGAATCGCCTTGGTATCAGATATGGGTTATTCCCAAAATAATGTAGTAGTCTCGGCAAGACCACCATTTTCAGCATTGCCCCTCGCCCCATCATTGCCAATGGAAGCTTCAACCAGAACTTCATGCTATTTTCGATACTCTTGATCGCTTTTTCCGTGTTATGCTGGTGCTCTGCCTCCACCGAATGGTGTATGTCTATCCCCAGATATCGAAACATGCTGACCTCCCATGGTATCTGTAAGACAGGTAACTGGTCTAACGGGATCCCTTTATACCTGCCCAATGGAAATATACAAGATTTTTTAGGATTCACGGCTATGCCAGACAGTCTTGCAAATCGCTCCATCACTTCCAGAACATACTGGAGGTTTTCTACTGGATAGCGTAGATACAACATATCGTCTGCATACAGGGAGATTAGGTGTGGCTCCCCTTTTATAGTGATTATGTCGTACTGTTGCCTCAGGCATATTGCTAGGGGCTCTAGGGCTAAGATATACAGCATAGGGGACCACGGGCATCCCTGTCTAGTAGCTCTACTGAGTTGCCATCTCTCTGATATTACATCTCCTGTTTTGACCCTGGCCAGCGGCGTGCTACATAATAGTTTGGCCCATTTGAGATACCCAGGTCCTATTCCATAATTGGTCAGGGTCGCAATCAGCCAAGGCCATTTAACTGAATCAAAGGCCATTATTGCATCCAGCAATACTATTGCAATTTCGCCCGCATCCCCATTTGCGTGTTCAATGACTCGATGGAGTCGTCTAAGATTGTGAGATATATTCCTATTAGGGACATAGCCGGTCTGGTCCGGGTGTATTAATTTATCAATGATCTTCCTCATCCTATTTGCCAAGACAGCTGTTAGCATTTTACTATCCTGATTTAGCATTGATAGTGGTCTATTTGAGCCGCAATCATTGCCAGGCTTGTTGGGTTTAGGGAGTGATATTATAATCGCCTCTCTTAGGGACTCTGGTAGCCTTCCCACTTCCTATGCCTCGTTTAGCATCTCTAGAAGCGGGGGGAGCACCTCATTCTTGTACATTTTATAAAATTCACTAGGGAGTCCGTCGGCCCCTGGGGTCTTGCTAGTGGTTAGCTGCACCACTACCTCTTCCAGTTCCTCTAGAATAATAGGAGCATCCAGCTCTTCTGCACTAATTTGCAGCAACCCAATATCTTCCAGTGTTTCACTTATTTCTTTGCAGTCACTTCCCTCTTCACCTCCGTACAGGAGTCAGTAATAGTCTGCAAATTCCTAATTAACGCCTTCTTGAGTATCCTCTATACGCCCGTCATAATTCATTATCGTTCTGATTGTTGGTCTAGGGGTCTCGCTCTTATGTAACTATGCCAGGGCCCTTCCTGGCTTGTACCCTCCTGCATGATGTCTCTCTATGTACTTTTTATAGTTGAGATTGCTCAGTCTCTCCCAGTGCCCAGCACATTTCTGTTGCAGCCTGAGTATTAGTTCATTTCTTCTCTGGTATTACCTCCCCTCTTTAACACAGTTTCTAATTCTGTTTCCGCGTCTTGTAATTCTGCTAGAATCCCTCCTTGTATCCCCTTGGACTTAGCTATCCCTCTCACTACCACTTTAAAGGCTTCCCAGAGCATACCCGCTGTCTTTACACTGCCAGTGTTAATCTCAAAGTAGCTTGTTATTTCCTCTCTCAGATCTTCCCTAAAAATAGTATCTTTCAACGCCTCTGCTCGCAGGCACCATGTCGGTATTCTTACTCTCGGGGGTCGGTATTGCCAAGCCAGTAGCAAGGGCGAGTGGTCTGAAAGGACCCTCGCTTTATATTCTGTCTGCGCTATTTCTGTCATTAGCTCCTGTGTGACAAACAAATAGTCCAACCTGGTATGTAAATTTTGTGGAGCTGGATAATGCGAGTATTGCCTGTCCTGTAGATGGCGCGGCCTCCATGCATCCTCGAACCCGAAGTCTGTCAACAGTGTCTGCAACGTCCTGGCGGCTGGAGTGGGTCTATCTATTTTGCTATCTGATCTGTCTATTTTCGGGTTTAGTGTGCAGTTAAAGTCTCCTCCCCAAATCACTGCCCTCCCTTTGCACGCGCTAGGTTTGTTATATAGGGTTCTAAAGAATTGCCGCTGTGTTCTGGGCATATGTGTTTATGATGCTCATCTCCTTATTCTCCACCAGGCCTTTTATTATAACCATCCTCCCATCTGCCTCAACTGAAGATTGCAGTAGCTGAAATGGGACATGCGGTGCCACCCAGGTAATCACCCCTCTAGCATAGGCGGAATATGCTGCACCTACAACGGTCCCCTTCCACTTCTTCCGGATCACCTCCAGCTTTTCTTGTGTGAGGTGAGTCTCCTGTATCAAAGCTATATCTATTTTCTGTCTACGCAGATACATCATAACCTTATTCCTTTTTAAGTAGCTATTGAGCCCTCTAACATTCCAAGTAATTATTTTAAGGTCCCCCATATTGTATCAGGATCCTGCTCCTCCCTCCACATGTACAGTCCATGTCCAGGTTTTTCCCCCTTTACTTGTAGGCTCGTTCTCCAATATAAACTTCCCCTAACTATACACACTTCCACTTCGAACCCCAACTGTAATCTCACTGCACTCCCCTTAATACCCATCCCACCCCCAACCTAAGTTCAACTACCCCTCCTAACTGTTCCCACTCCAAACTCCCCAACTTCTCGGCCTCCCCCTCCCCTTCCCTTTCCCAACTGTTCCCTCCCCTCTCCTACCTCCCCATCCCTAACTTATGCCCAGCTCCATCCCTGGATCTCAGGCTCACCCGCCTCTAGTACTTTCCTCGGCCACAGCCGATACTCAGTACACGGCAGGGGGTGCCGCCCTACTGGCGATTCGCTTACAATAACTACTGGGAGTAGGCCTATCTCCATCTTCGGCTTTCCCGTTGGGAAATTATGTGCGTGTTTCCACTTTAACAGTTCTAACCTCTATATTCCAGTCCATACAGGTCCTAATTTGGCAAATTTACAACTATGCTAGCTACGCCCTATTGCCGCGCCATATTTGGCACCCTTAAGCTCCCCTAATGTCTTAGGCGCATAGGTTTAATTTAACAATTTAACGTTGCATCACTTATCCTGTCCTTGTCCTGGTCCATCTGTGTCGTCTGGGCAGCCTTGAGCGTTCAGCCAATTCTCTATTTCCTCTGGGTCTTCGAAGAAATGTGCCTTGCCCTTGTGTAGGATCTTTAGTTTCGCTGGGTAGAGCAGCATGTATTTGTATCCTGTCGCCCTTAGTCTCCTCTTTATTGCAATATAGCCGAAGCGCTGTCTTTGCACCAGCATGGTGTAGTCCGTGTAAACTGTGACCGTCGACGAAGCTCGGGTTATTGTTCTGCCTTTCCGGAACAATTCCAGGATCTTTTCCCTGTCCCTGTAATTCAGGATTTTCACAATGATTGCTCGTGGGGGGGGCCCCAGGTGGTGGTCTCCTCGCTAGGGCTCTATGCGCCCGCTCGATCGCAAACCCCTGGGAGAGTTTACCGGCCCCTATTTCCTGGATCAACTTGTTTTCCACGTACTCTGTGGGATCCATTCCTCCTTCCCCTTCTGGCAGGCCCACCACGCAGATATTGTTGCGCCTCGCGCGCCCTTCTGCCTCCTCCGCTCGAGTTTCCAGGTTGCGCACCTGTTGCTCCAGTATATGGACCTCCATGTTGTTTTTTACCTTGCGTTCCAGGCTGCTTGTGCGCTCCGCCAGTGCCCGCACGTCTTGTTTCAGGAGGTTGACATCTATGCCAACGGCATCTATGTTGAATTCCAACGCCGCTTTAAGGTCCGCAATTGTGGTGGTCCACGAGGATTTCATCTCCGTGATGGCTTGCAGAATCAATTGGTCTTCTCGTGGTGGGGCCGGCGTATCTTGTGGGCAGTTTTTGCCTGCAGAGACGTGGGCGGGGACTGCGACTGTTTTGTGAAGATGTCAATCCTTGGTTGTTTGGCTTTGGTCTTGCCCCACCTTTGCGCCATTGTCTCTCCGGGCGACCCTTGTGATGGTACGGGCTTAGCCTGTGCCTCCCCTCTGCGCTTTTAATGGCCTCACTGTGTTGGCCTCAGTCTAATTACTCCAGGGTCCCTGCCCCCGTGGGGTCTTCGGGGCTCTGCTGTTTATGGCCTTTCGCCTGCTGTCTCTCCTTCCGGTTCACCCGGACCCCACCTGGCTTCCAGTTAGGCCACCCAAGTACGATTGGACCTTCCTCTGTGGCTTTCTTGGCCTAGCCTCTGTAGTGGGGCTTCCCTGTTCTGGGTGCCCGGGTCGGCCAAAGTTCCAGTCCCACAAAAGAAAAAGGGGGGGCCCACTGCTGCAGCTTGCTGTCCTCTGCTGGTGGTACCCTCCTCCACATGGCTGCTGGCCCTCGGCAGTGTCTTGCCTCCCCGGGGCGCCCAGCCTCTCTCATGTACTGTTAGTGCACAATTATGTTGGGCAGTTCGCCTTGTGCTGCATGCACCTCTACCCCAGTCATGACATCCACAGCTGCCTGCTTGCTCCCTTTGTGCACACCTGGGGTTGTAGGTCCTCCAGTTTCATGCCGCCTCTTGCCCTGCCTCCTGGGTGCTCTCCCCGTGAGGTTTGACAGCTGAGCCTGGGGTGCTGTATCGGGGCCCGTGTGCTGCTACTCCATGCATTTAGTTTCACTCACTCTGCGTGCAGCTGTACATGGGGTCGTAGGGCCCTCTATTGCGCTCCGTGCAGTGTAACCTGTGCTTCTGTGAGGCGGCAGCAGGCTTTCATGCCTTTGATCTGTATGCGCCGTGTCAGCACTGCTCCCGGGCTGCCCAGCTCAGCCTCCTCATCGCGCTGTGAGTCTCCCAAGCGTGATACAATGTATCTGCTCGGGGCTCCGTGTGGGGCTTGCTACAATTGTATCTCCGTTCCATGCGTGGCCACACCATTCCAGCACCAGGCTTGCCTGAGACTGGCTGTCTTCCTCAGTCCTGCCCAGGCCGGCGTCCCAAACTGTTCTTTTGTTCAGGGGCATCCGCCATTTTTTTGAGCCCCGAAGTATCCTCGTTTTGGTGCATATCTCCAGATCTAGCCCTTCATTTCTCACCGCAGGGTCAGGCAGGCACCCTACTTTCCGAAGTATACACAGTGGTTTATATGGTTTGTCTGCATTTCTTGCTACTGTGCGCTTCCGGATCGAGTTCGGATGAACGGGAGCCTACAGAGAGAGCAGCCCTACACCATGGCTGCCAAGCCACACCTCCATGTATCATACAAATTAAATACAAATGTTTCATACTCTAAAAATGTATATTTTTCATAAAAAACACTATTAAATGTAACACAATTACATCATGCAGTAACATGGTAATATAAAATATAAATTATAATACCGTTACAACAAACGCAATAGTACCTAAAATCCGGCAACAATCATGTGATACATTTTAAAGAAAAATAAAGAAATATGAAATAATTGTATACAAAAGAGGTAAGGTTATGTTACCTCAATGTTTTGTATATGTAATGTCAACTCCTGATGCCTGCATCAACAGAAAGAACATGTTATGTTATATGTCACTTGTATAGTGCCTACTGCCTCAGCGACTACTGCCTCGGCCTGGAATGGCCTTCAAGCGCTGTGGGGTTGAACACCCTTCGGAAGACCACAGTCAAAGATGTAAGGTGTGATCAGAGATGTAAGGTGTGAAGGACGGATTTCTAAAATGTGTGTATGCATTTTTAACTGGCACTAAGGTGGGTCAGGGTGGCTAGGTCCCTTGGCCAACCCATAGTTATATGAGAGGATGGGTGCAGTGACAATTTGTCAGAGGAGTGGGATAGTCAGAGGGGTCAGATTATGTGAATGGCTGGGCCGAATGTTTGCATGGGTCTCTGCTGTATTTTAGAGGATAAGGTAATGCATGTTATGGGTGGTTGTAATCAAGTCGAGTTTATTGATAGATGTGCGGGTGAGTGGGCTGAGCCTGGGCGGATGTGGATTTATTTGTTATGGATGCGTGCTTGCCGTTCCATAGAAGAGAGACTGACACTTGTTTGGAGAAGATCTTACAAGCATGTCGTGAAGACTTGACTGGGGTTTCTTTGTGGGGGTGATGTGTCCCCCTTGTCCAGTCCTCAGATGCACTGGCCTTCCCTTTAAGGCATGTAAGGGAGGCATGGTATCACAAGTATGGCACTGACACAAAAGTTACACATTTCAAAACCTTTATTAGATTCTTGGGGTTTGGAAAAACTCCTACGTTGCCCTATAGCTAGGAGGGAGCAGTCTCTACCATCAAATAATTAAAAAAACACAGTCCTAGTCAGTCTGTGTCAAATCAAAATGGCCTATACTAACAAAATCTAATACCTGCCCTAGTTCTTATACAAAAACTGTGTAAAGGGGAATGTGTATGCAAAGGAAAGTCAATATTATAACATAATGGATCAATGTGGCTAAGTCAGCTCTCTTCCCCACGTTGGACAGCACGGGGTTAGGCAGCCCCCGTAAACAGGATGACACACTCTGGCTCAGGTTATCCAAAAAAAAGGCAGTTCAAAAGGTGGGTCGAGGCCTGCTTGGCCTTCCACATTAAAGTCACTTATTCCACATTTCCAAAGGTTCTTTCACAGTTCAACAAATGTTCAGGTAGGTCTCCCTGTTGGGCTCGGACCGCTCAAGAAATCAATTGTTCACGTAGGTCTCCCTCAGTCGGGCTTAAACCTTTCAACCAAAAAGTACATGATTAAGCGTAGATCTCCCTCAGCTGGGCTCGGACCTTGTAATCACAGCACTTGCTGGTGTTCCCTTCCACAAGTTTCATTCACCTTCTTTAGGTGTTCCCTTCCCCTAACATATTTCATGTTTCCAGTCTCCCTCTGTCAGGCTCGGACCTTTCACTGATGTTGAAGACTTTCGAATGTGCGAGGCTTTTACCATAGACCTAACATGACCACTTCGACTTTCACTCCCGCTCTCCCTTTATGCTATTTGCCCCAATGTCTCTTGGTATTGGTAGTTCCATACCACAATAAGAAAAGGTCAAAGAAATCTTGCTCTTAAAGCAATCAGCTTTTAGCTTCCCCTTTCGCCATGGTTAATCTTGACCATTGCGCATTTCAAAGTTAATTCACTTCACCGCTTTATAACAAGACATCAAACATTTCGCAGAGACTTTCGAGTGGGCTATTTCCTTTCGCCAGACCACTCCGCTACTCTGTATCACTGGTTTCACAGTTATGGGTAACTTAAAAGTTCATTACTGGTTTGCTTTCTTTCGCGTCTCATCAGTATGCGCACAACCATCAATTGTGAGAAACAGTGTGGCGGCTTCAATCTTTCCTTGACACAAATCAGCCTTTCATGACTTTCGCTAACTTAACGGTTGTGTAGATACCCTTCTTGTCTCTGCAGCATTGATTCACGAGTTAAGGTTGATACCACAGGCTTGGCCTCGCCTCTCCAACTCTGTTATTCACCCAGGAGGTTGCCAGCAGCCTTGAAACACAATGCAGACTTCTTCTTGTCTGGGACTTGGCTTTCTCTATCTTCTTGATTGATTGATTGATATTTTATTTCTATCACGCTCGTACACAAGTGTTTCAGAGCGCGACAAGGCAAGGGAGGGGATCAGGGGAGAACAAAACAGCGATCTTACTAGGCCCAGTGACATTGAGAACATGCAAGTGCATGGGAGAGTGGGGAGGGGAAAATTGCAAGGAAGGGGGGAGAAGTGGAAAGTGCGATGCAGAGGAGAAACAGATAAATAACAATAAATAAATAATAAAGGCAACAAACAGTGGTAATGCAGCCAGCAATTTGCAAGTGCTAGGTTTAAGGCAGCAGACAGGGTAGGTCTGATAAGTGCAGGAAGAAAAAGTGGTGGGCTGTATGGGTACAGATACAGACCCCAGTGCAAGGGGTGGCCCGGAGGCAGTGCAGGACGGTGGCAGGATGAGCAGGTACCTGGGCCCGAAGGACAGAGGGTGGCCAGGTGCACGGTGCCAAGAGAGAACAGATCAGCAGGGGTGAGGGGAGTGAAGGCAGAAGAAAAGAGGAAGGTCTTGAGGTGCTTCCGGAACCGGAGATTGTTCTCTTCAGGTTTTAGAGTGGCAGGGAGGCTGTTCAGAGGGAGGCCCCAGCCGAAGACAGAGATCTACCCCCATCTTTCACGGTTTCCCTGAGGCAACAACCTCCTGCAGGGAACTTCAGGGTTTCCCTACCCTTCGCTCTGGTCCTTCCATCATTCGTTCTGCTCCAGTGGGTTTGCCTTCGTCCCGGAAGATATGCTCCTTCTCGTGTCTCAGTTTGCCCAGAGTGTGTCTCTATGCTCCGCATTTTATCCATGTGGGGTGAGCTAGTGGGTATCAGGTGTATGTGATTAAGGTCAAGTGCCTGACTTTACCTGACCTGATTAACTGGACTTGTCCAATGAGATATGTAAGTGTTAGCCTCTTTACTCGAAGTCGCCATCTCACTCGGCCCAGTGTTTGTATAGAAAGGGGGTGGGGAAGTTGGGACGTTGGAGAATCCTTTTAAATAGGATTCGGTATGGGCATGGGAAAGGGGGGGATACCGCGTCTCACCATTAGTTGCCTCACCCACACACCCCGAAGATCTCCCACCCAGGTGATCCTCCCGCATTTGTCCACCCCCAGGGTCTGGATCAAAAGTCGATGACAGTGCCCTGGCAACCTGAGAGGAAGATCCCTGGGTATTAGCAATTGAGACACCCTTTGGTTTCTCACAAGCATGAGAAAGATTCTTCCAGGTGTTGGACTGAGTTTATCAGGATGTTGAAAGGAATGTTTTGAGAGACTTCCTAAAGGTTAGGTGAACTTCTATGCTACGTATGGTTAAAGGGGTCGAGTTCCAGAGGGAAGGTGCTTGGACGAGAAAGATTAGCCCCCTAGTCTTGTTGATTTTGTCAAAGGTATGACTAGGAGTAGTGCTACACCTTATCAGAGGTTTCTGTTGGGGCTGTATTTTGTGAGTTTGTTCTGCAGGTATTCTAGTCCTGAGCTGTGGAGTGCCCGGTCAGTGATGCACATTGCCTTGAAGGTGGATCGTTGCACAATTGGGAGCCAGTGAAGGACACGTAGGGCCAGTGAGATATGTTCTCTAGGGCCTATGGCTAGATGGAGCCTAGCAGCAGTGTTTTGTACCCTTTGGAGTTTACTTAGCTGTGATAAAGTGGCTCCCAGGTAAAGGGTGTTGGCATAGACTAAGCGTGAAAGGATGATAGTCATTGTTGCAGAGGCTCTGTGAGGGAAGTACAGGTAGGGAAATAAGTGGCAGAGAATGTGAATGTGCAAGTAGCAGCTTTTTGTCACAGAGTTGATGTGATGTGAGAGGTTCCGATCCATGTTCAGGGTGCATCCAATGTTTTTAATTGTGTTGGGGGAGGTGGGCAGGAGGCCTAGAGAGAGTGGCCATGGGGTGGTATGAGGAAAGAGGGCAGTCTTCCCACTGAACATGATCTCAGTTTTGCCTGGGTTGAGCATGAGGTGGATAGTCATCCAGTGCTCAATTTCTTCGAGGCATGTTGTGAGAACAGGGGATGAGGCGGTGGGGTCCTCTGGGATTTTGAACATGATTTGGGTGTCATCTACTTAGTTGTAGCAGGTAAGGATATGGGACAGAATGAGTACGGGTAGGGGGCTCAGGTAGAAGTTAAAGAGCAGTGGGAGAGAGGCCCCCTGCAGCACATTGTGGGCAACTGGGTGGGGAGCAGACGAGAAGAGAGGCAGGTGTACTAATTGGGATCTGTTGCAGAGGAAGGAGAATATCCACTTCAGAGCTGAGTCCCTGATGCGGAGAAAAGTGAAGTCTGTACGTGAGGGTTGGGTGGTCAATGGTGACGAAGGCTGCTGAGAGGTCGAGTAGGATTAGGGCTGTGCAGCCTTCTGAGTTGAGTGTCTTTTAAGATTATCCCAGATGGCAACTAGGCTGAATTCAGTTCCTCATTGGGGTCTGCAGCTGGATTGGGTGGGGTTGAGGAGCTGGTTCAATTCTGTGAACAGACATAGTTGTGAATATGCCGCATGGTCAGCTAGTTTAGCTATGAATCGATTGTTAGAGATGGGTCTGTAATTGGTCAAGATGAGGGGAGTGAGTATGGGCTGTTTGAGGAGAGGCTGATGTAGGAGGTTTTGAATTCTACTGGGAAAATCCAGGCAGTGAGAGATGTGTTGACGATGGATCTTGCCAAGACTCTGCCACAGGTGGATGTCAGGATTTCTTTAAGTAGAGAGGGGGGCTAGGGTCTCCGGGGGATCCTGAAGCACGGCTGTTAGTAGTGTGGTAAATTCAGGGTGGGAGAGAATAAGGAAGGATGAGAAGAGCACTGGGGGTAGAAGGCGGTGCTGATGCCCCAATTGAGGCCGGGGGTGGGGGAGGCATTAGTAAATCTATTTCTGAGGCAATGATATTGGTTCTTTCTAGGGCTATGTTGTAGAAGTGGTTTGAGGTGGTCGCAGAGGGTTTGTGTGTGGATCGGAATGGAGGTGGAGCATGCCAGCGAATAGAATTCAGAGACGACCTTGTGGAGTTCCCTGGAGGGGTATGGCGCATTGTTGATTCAATCCCAATCATATTTATTTTGGCCTTGCGTGTTTTTTCTGCTCGGTAAGCCCTAAATTGGGAGTCTGTTTGAGGGTGGAGGGTCTGCGCGCCATTTGCGTTCTAGGGTGTGATTCTGCGATTTGCGTGTTTTAAAGGCAATGGTGAAACATTTGGGGGCGAGGCCGTATCTATTAGAGAAGGATCTGAGGGGGTTGAGGGGCCTGAGAGCTTCAGAGAGTCAGTATTCAAAGTGGGTGATGGAGATCTGATCAGAGTGGAGAGAAGGTGAGGTTGTCAGGGAGGCCAGAAGGCATTCTGCCAGACCAGGAATTAGTTTGACTTTATACCACATGTAAGAGTGGGGAAGTGTCACCAGTGCTGCTGGAAGCAGTGGAGGGTTGACCATGGAAACATTGAAGAGGATGGCTGTGTGGTCAGGTGGCCGTGCGCTGATGAGGTCTGGTGAGCTAAAGATTGTGTCAAGGATGTGACCTGCAGAGTGTGTAGGGCCTGACACAAGTTGTACTGGATATATGTTTTCCAGATTGTCCAGTAGGGATCGTGTCATAGGGTTGTGTGGGATTTTCAAACCAGATATTGGTAGTCCGCTAATATTGTGAGGAGTGGGTGGCAGACCATTATAGCTGCTACAGTGTCACTGCAAAGCGTCTACTGTATCCCGGGGCTCTATGTATGAGCATGAAGCTGTGGGTGTGCAAGGGGGTGACCTGAAATTTAACCAGAAGTAATTTGCAGTCTGTGTTGGAGAGGAGGGGTTTGTGAAGGATGGCAATGTCACCTGACCTGCTTGTCCTGTTTTGTACAATGAGATTATAGCCTGGAGGTAAGGCTTCATGTGCAATGGGGCGGAAGTCTTGTGAGAATCAAGTTTCAGTGATGAAGAGGATATCTGGGTCCTCCATGAGGATAAGGTCATAAATGTTGTGGCGGTGCTTAGCAACGGATCTGACATTGGTCAGAATGCATTTCAGGCTGCCAATTGATTGATTGTTTGAGTTAGCGAGATGTACATTCTGAGAAAGGGCTTGGGTGGGATGTTCTGGGAGGTGGGATGCGAGGATGTAATTGTGAGGGAGGGGGAAAGTTGAATCAGTTAAAGCAGTAGTGAAGGGGGGCTGTTAGGGGAGGTCAGGTGGATGACTTGTTGTAGAAGAATCAGAGCGCAGGAATTGGTTGCAGGTCTGAGATGTGTTTGAAGGAGAGGTGTTATCGGGGGAAGGCCAAGGGTTGCTGATGGAGGGAGGGGCGGATGTGGTTTTATGCATTGTTGATGTGTGTGTGTGAAGGAGGCTGGGGTGGTGGAAGGCCTCCTCTGGGTAGGGTTGGGTTGGGTTTAGGGTTTATCAGGGATGCGAGTTTGTGGAGGGGCATGTATTGGAATCTTCAAAGGGCATTATCTCTGTGAAAGAAAACAGTGCATGGCTCTGCAGCAGGGAAAAACTGCGAGATTGCCAGTGAAAATAAAGAAGGGAAAAAAGGCGGGGGCATCATGTCACTGCAGCAGCCCACTGAAGATGATGAAACAAAGGGAAAAAAACAACATGAAACATTCCCTGCACTAGGGACAGATCAGTGTACCCCAGGTGAAATGAGAAGCAGGTGAGTAAGGCAAAAGGAACTCAGCCTCAAAATCATCTAGGGTCCAGACACATCAGATATGCTAGGGAACTCCATTAAAGTCAAAGAAGCAAAGTTGCAAAAAAGAAAAACTTTACTAACGTCTTGCAAGAGAAGGCACACAAAAGCCCCAGATCTCCCAGTCCACTGCACCACCATCACATCCACCTCCATGCCCCAGGACTGGACTTTGTAGCACAATGTTGTTAGTTGGACATTATATGGACACACAAAGTCCAAGGATGGAGTCCTAAATCTTGAGCATATCAGTATGAATACATTTCAGCAAAGCTCCCATGGGGAAGAAGGAAAAATCCTATTCAGATGTTCAATCCTTGAATTGGATGAACCTTGTGATATGGATTGCTGCGAGAGAGCTTAACCCGCAAGCCAATATAACCAGACCTCTGGACAGAGCATCCCCGTCGGTTCACACATGCCATTGCAATCATGTTTACCATTCTATTACACAGCCCTCCCTTGAATTGTGGACAACGGGACATAAGTGGCATGGAAATGGCCACCAGCTCCCTCCCACTGAACAACCGGCAGGACTCCTACTCTTTCATTTCTCATGGAGCAGACAACCTTCCAGCGTCACTACCTATCTAATCACTATAGCAAAGGAAACCGCTCAGTAGGTTGCCATGCTGTGACCACCAGAATAACTGGACCCTCAGCATCTACATGACTGGGACCAGAGCTTCAAACACCTGTGCAGATGGACAAGCAAAGGAAACATGTGAAGTCTCACGCAGGGCACTACAAGAATAGATACCCACCATGTGCCCCAGAACCTAAAGCCCTTCTGAAGAGTGATCTGTCATTCGCTGGGAAAGAACTCAACAGGGACTGTAGTCGCATGTGCTGCATCTTCTGAAAGTATAATCAGACCCTAGCCCCCCAGAAAAAAACCCTCAATGAATTTAAGATTGTGTGAAGGAAACGTGCAAGATTTCTACCAATTCAAAAGAAACCCACAATACTGCAATGTCCTGCACATACTCCTCCAGCTATACTTTGAACAACACAATTAGCACTATCATCTAGATGCAGGACAAGCTGCCCTTGAATAAGAGCAATCAGTGGACCAAAAACAATTTTGGAGCAGTCTTGAGTAGAGGTGTAACGGTATACCAGTCTAATTACTGTGAGCCTCAGCGCGTAATCATAATAACCCTGACCATATCCATACCGGTTTATCGTGTTTGCTTCAGCAGCTAAGCACACCGTTTTGTTTTTAACAGTAAGTGCACTGCACAGTACCTTTACATCACGCCATGGGTTGGAGAATCTTCCTCAGTTGCCTTGTCTGGTAAGTGAGAGCACATGAGAGACTGCAAAAAAGACAGCAACGCAGATCTCAACAGGGCTGCACACGCAGACAGTTGAAGATCTTACCACTTCACTGTTTTTTTCCGAATTCCCTTCAGCTGCCTAACTCCTCTGGTGAGCAGTGGGCACTCAATTGAGTAGAACAAACATCTAAGCAGGCGATAACGGGGCGAACTGGCTGTTTACAGTCTGCATGAAGCACCTGTGAAGAATGATATCTGAACCTCACGCCATCGCTGTATTCCCTAAGCACTCTAATAAAAGCGTTGCTTTAAACTTCGACAAAAAACATGTTTTACTTGAAAGAATCCTTCCAAGTGCCATGCAGATATGGTTGTTACTAGAAGGGGGGCATACAAGGATGCCAAATTGTCATGTTCCGAGGTGGCGTACTTAAGGGGAGCATTACATTGTTTATGTTGTTGTCCTTAAAACAATACGTGAGACAGAGGGGCCAGCAGGCCTGTTGCAGAGAAACCGCCCTGCCAGAAGGACCATGAAGTGTACTTTTTTAAAAATTGTATTATGGCCAGTGAAACAAGCCTTTTACACTGTATACAATAAGCAATAAACATAACCTTCTAGAGCATCTTAATTCATGATACATCAATACTGAAAAGAGCAAAGGCACAAATTGTGGGGTATATTATAGCCCCTGAATGTCGGAAATAAAAAGACCAGGCCAGGCCAGTATTTAAGAGTGAAGCTGACTGGTGCTACCCATTGGAAAAAGCAGGCCAGTCCCAAAACACTTATTTTTCTGACAAAAGGCCTAGGACAGGAACAGAAATGGGCCTCTTTCAACTTTACCAAAATGAACAGGCGCTCCAGTGAAGGAAAATGTGCCTGAAAATTTTAAATCGCTAGATGTGCCCAAAGCATGGCAAAACGCCGAACTTTCTACTTAAAGAGACAGATAGCAGCGTGTAAAATATCTTTATGCAACATGAGACTGTGATTCAGGAATCCAGGTGAAACTGAGTCTATGACATTTCACACGAGGGATAAGAGCGTTTATTTTCAACTGCCAAAATTACATTTAATGGAAAGGCGTATTTCATGTTACATAATTGAACACTGGTGCTCTCTGTTAACTGGCCTGTTTGGTGACATTCTGAATGTACCTTGGGGTTAATATTGTGGAAGCAAAAACTATGGGCCTCATTACACAGATGGCGGAGAACCATGGCTCTATTAGCGCCATGGTTCATGCTGGTAAAATACCGGCAAAGCCTTGGTGGAAAGGGGAATTACCGCCCCATTTCAAGGTTGGCGGGGCGGTAATTCCCCCTTCCACCATTGCCCTTCCCCATTCCCATTTTTGGCCCATAGGGCTCAATGGGAATGGGGAAGGCGCTAATTACGGTACCGCAAATTGCGGTACCGTAATTAGCTCCCTGGGTCCCTTTGCGGGTTGGTTTTTAACGCCTGCAAAAAGCAGGCGTTAAATCCCCCAACCCGCAAAGGGACCGCAAAGGGACCTCGTAGTAAGGTGGTAAGGATTTACCGGTACCAGTATTTTACCGGTACCGGTAAATCCTTACCGCCATCCGTGTAATGAGGCCCTATATGTTAAAAACAACAGGTTTAAATGTAATTTACTATGCAACTGTGTAAAAACAATGCCGTGCGAAATGTAAGAAACGTTGGTTGATTTAAAGCTGTACTTTGAGAAGCATGGATGCAGAGGGGCATTTCCACTGAAACTAAACTGTGACCCATGACCTGTTGGTTTGGGCTCTCTAGGAGAAAGATGTCTGGTTATCAATTTGTTGCTGATAACAGGTCCTGCAGAAGTAACCTTGAGGTCAAGCTTTCCATAAAACTGTAGTTTAAGAAATGAGCAAGGCCTTTGAAGCCAAAAAGGACATGTGAAGATAAACACAGATAACCCAGATGGCTGGTCACATGTTTTCAGGGAAACTACCTACTGAGGCCATGTGATGCGTTGCCATTGATTAAACATTGAATACAGTTTTTCCTTAATAAGAGGAGCAGCATGTGTCCGATAGAGCCCATCGCGGGTTCAAATTAAACAGAAAAAGCCTGCTGTGACCCTGTATATACGAAATTGGTGTTATGTACATAGTTTACGTTATGTGTAAAAGTATGATTTTTGCCATTTACATACACCTGAGCAATGGGAGAGTTGGCACGGGGACAGATCGTGAAAATACGGCCTAAATGGGAAATGGTCCCATTTTTAGATATTTTGGTGTAGCAGAAAACCACGCAAAATGGTAACCCCGCTTAGGAAGGGTGCGCCAAAGTAAAATTAGTATGGCCGGATTCGCCGAAAATTTTGAACCCATATATATGTACATTATTATGGGGTTATTTGAAAGACCATAGGAGTTATTGCAGTATGACATTTTTCAGAACAAAAGATCCACAAATCAATGTCAATTTGAAGTGATGTATCTATTCCCCTCTCTCGGCCTACATCATACATATCTCCCAACTTCTGATCCTATCAGCAGCCAGTGGGCATTTTGGTGGGAGCTGAAAGGAACCTGCTAGCCAATCCTGGCTGTGGGAATCATGACAAGGTTGCTGTGTCACTAGCTATAGAAAAGGGCAGGTTTGCATCAGGACTGGGCTTCTTTTGAATTATTCTGGGAGAAGGCTGCTGCTGGACCCTTGGGAGGAACAGCTAGCAGAGAGGCCTCCATCTTTGAATTGGAGACAGTGGATGGGACATAGAGAAGCTAGCTGGGACCCAAACCAGAGGAGCAGAAGGAGTCCGGGTGCAGGAGGAAATCCTAGACTGAAAGCCCTTGACCAGACCTGTGCTGTCCTCAGAGGAGCCCTGCTGTTTTCCCTGACAATAGCCTCCCATGTAAGTAGATATCCCAAAGCCATCAATTGTGTAGGGAGTCACCTGCCTTTATCCCTTTCACCCCCTCCTTAACCCTCCAATGGAAACTGGGTAGACCCTTTAGCAAATCCATTCGAAGTAAATTCCCCATAGAAAACCACCCTCTCTGTTGAAAGTGCATTGTGTTGGGAGCAGCCATCCTCAAACCTTTCCATAAAAGTGTGGGGAGGGGGGAAGCTGTATTGATCCTTAGCACATTGGATTAAAGTAAATCAATTAATTTCCTTATAGAAAATCACGGGTTGAGTGTTGTTGGAATTTGAAACTAACGAAATTCATACCTAGTGTGTTATAGCTGGTATAGTCCATAAAGACTTGCCTGACTGTTTCGGAAATCTTTCACTTCTATCCCAAAAGGGAGGCGTGGGGGGGGGGGGAGATTTGGGGGTCCATAATCGCAAAAAGAAGTAATCCATAAAACACCACCTTTCAAGTCAGTGCGGAGGGGGTAAAACAAAATTCCCCATTAATTTTAAACCAGAATTACGAAGTGTTGTAGCTCATCGGCATGTGTGTTGCAAAAACACATTTTTCTTTCGTTTACATATTTTTCTGACCTCAAACTATCAAACTGCCTTTTACTTTCATGTGTGTTGAAAAACTATTTTCATTTGAGTTCCTTTTTTCCCAACATTGCCTTTTAAATCAGCAGCAAAACGATTTTTTCCCATTGTGCTCAATTCCTTGCACCTTACCTTTAAATCAAAGGGGTCAGATTTCATTGTGGCCTGGAGGATGGGGGTTGCTGGGAGAAAAGTATTGTTTCAAATTAAGCTATTTCTGTGGATCTTGTTTGGTACTGGGGATGTTTTCTATTGGTTACATGGAAATTAAATCCGTGTAAGCTATTATTGCATGTTTCAAAATTTCACCTTTGTTGTTTTATAGAACCAAGTCATAGGGCCTCATTACGAGTCAGGCGTTAAGGGTTTTACGGCGCAGTAAACGGCGCCGACCCTTAACGCCTGATTACAAGGTCCCTTTGCGGGATTGTGATTTTAACGCCTGCTTTTTGCAGGCATTAAAAACCATGCCACAAAGGGACCTTGGTGCTAAGTACGGTGCCGCAATTTGCGGCACCGTACTTAGCGCCTTCCCCATTCCCATTATGTCCTATGGGGCAAAAATGGGAATGGGGAAGGGCCATGGCGGCATGGGGAATTACCACTCCACCAACCTCGGAATGGGGTGGTAATTCCTCATTCCGCCATGGTGGAGTCGGAAAGTTACCGGCATGGACCAGGGTGCTACTAGCACCATGGTCCATCCGCCAGGGTCGTAATGAGGCCCATAGTTGTGATTGTGGCTGTTACCACAGAATTGGTGGCTGATGTTAAGTCTGTTGGTCAAATCTTGATTAAATTAATAAATATATATACTTACTTCACACCGGCCTGGTTCCTAGTCCATTGGTGACACAGGGTTTTTGTTGGGGTTGGAGGCCTCACCAAATTGAACCTAAAATAAAAGTGCTTTATTGTGTGCCACCTTGCTTCGGGGGGAAAGGAACTCCCAGAGTTGAGAGTGACCGCATAATAAACTGCGACAAAGGATCACTTTTTTCAAAGTTAAAAGGGAAAACACAATATAGAAGAATTCATCTATTTCATCATGGTTAAAAGAGGTAATTAATGACAATGATTTGATCTAAAATAATAAGAGATTGATCACATTATAATTGAAAGACAAAGTAATTTAAAAGAGAAATCCGGGTCAGGTAGGTAGCAAATCATGATTTTTCTTTGCCCGGATCCAAATTTGGTGGCCCGCTGCAGTAATTACTAGCGATTCAGCCCCAAAGATGGAGGCCTAAAACTGACCATACCAGTAATTGGGGAAATTGGCATAGCCTTTCCCGTATTCCCCAGTTAGTGATGGGTAGGCCATCAGTATGTACCTTGTAGTTTCGATGTTTAATGTATTAAGCATGCATGTATGGGCTTCTAATGGAATACCCTTCCAGGCTCCCACATATTCTAGAACTGGGAGGATATCCGTGCATAAATACAATATGAATTGAATTAAAGCCGGGCTGTGCAATTTAGTCAAGTAGGTTTGCGGAATTTCAAAGAAAATGCCCTGGTGGATATATTACCTGTACTGTCTCTTTTTTGCCAGTAGCAACATTAAAAGTGCTCAGACCTATTAAATTGTTTTCTTTTTTCAATCAGCTTTATTTTAGCAAGAATGCCATAAAAGCACAAAAACATAATAGAAAAGTACCAATATCAAGTTGTGTTAAAATACAAGGAGGCGGGGGGGTGGGGGGGGTGTGGCCAGCCGAGGACCCGAACAGATGGCTCCTCGGCGAGCTCTGTGACTTCAACAGCCCCGGATCTAGCGATGAATCCCGTGGGCACCTGAAGAGCTGAAAACCGGACGGCACCAAGCAATGCAAATGAAGTAGCGGGCAAAATCTCAGAGGGACCCAGTATCAAAGCTCTGCCAAGATGGCGGCTACCGCAGACTTCATGTGAGGGAAGAAGCCGCAGAACTCTCAGAGCGTGTGAGCGAAGCCGAGAAACATACTAAGTATTCGGGGTCCCCCTGCATATCCCGACGACGCTGCTGACTGGCGCGAATGC
Organism: Ambystoma mexicanum; assembly: GCF_040938575.1. Classification (NCBI taxonomy): domain Eukaryota; kingdom Metazoa; phylum Chordata; class Amphibia; order Caudata; family Ambystomatidae; genus Ambystoma; species Ambystoma mexicanum. Next base: position 45,869,736 of record NC_090922.1, read on the forward strand.
GAGGGGAGAAGATCGATGATTCCCCCCCAGGCGCGTATCATGAGCTGCAAGCCCGGGCTCCGGCAGATGGAAGCAGTGCACCATGGTGCCTGAGGCGCGGTTCTCCCAGAGCAATCGTGGGCCATAGAAGACCCCAGAAGAAAGGAACACGCGGTGCCCAACCGCAGTGAGGAGGACTCTACATTCTGGCGGCCCGGCGGCAAGCTCGACGGTGAGCGGAGGTGAGCGGGCCAGCTGGGGGGGGGCAAAGTTGCGGCGGGGGAAACCCGCTTTGTGGAGCGGCTGCGGGTCCCCGGGTGCCCAGGACCCCTGGGTCAGCACATACAGCCGTGGCAGTGACTCCCGCAGGGGGTCACTGCAAGAGACGAAGCAACTGTAATAACACTCGGGCTGACCCCGGATACAAACAATGGTACTTTACAAAAATACATACCTCAACCAGCCCTAATAAATAGGAGGAATGCACATGGAGCGGCCCATGCGGTCGCCACTTTGACTTTACATTGCCGATCCCGCGTGCTGGCAGCCCGACGTCGGGCTCGGCGGGAGTGAAGGGGAGCAGGCCAACTGAGGGGGGAGGCAAGGGCTGCAGAAGGCGAAGCACGCTCTGGGGAGCGGCAGTGTGGATCATAGGGTGCCCAGGATCCCTGGAGCCACACATACAGCTGTGGCGGTGATTCCTGTAGGGGTGTCACAAAGCATCAGTAATATAGTGGCCGATTCCTAAGATGAATAATGGCACTTTGCAAAAGTGCAGGAATGCATATGGAGCGGCCCAGGCAAGTGCTACTTTGACTACACATTGCTGATCCCACGCGCGGGCGGCCCATCGGCGAGACCGGCAGTGAGCGGAGATCAGCAGACCGGCTTGGGGGGAAGCAGGGGTAACAACAAGAAACACCCGCGCTAAGAGCTGGCCGCACAGGGGTGTGGTGCCCGGTGCCTTTGAAACTGCATACACAAACGCAGCGGTGACGCCTACAAAATGTCATGGCAGAAGGCAAACATCAGCAACACGCTAGCGGATCCCTAACGTGAACAGCGGCTTACTGTAAACTGTGCACCCCAAGCACCCCCAACAAAGTAAAGGAACACACATGAAACGGCCTGCGCAGATGCCATTTTGAATACACACTGCCGGACCTCATCAAAAGAGTGGGTTGTAACCTGCACAGAAGCAGGAAAGGATGTCAGGCAGCAAAACAGACTCTTGGGTCGAGTGGACTCTGGAATACAGCAGAGGCCCACAAATGAAGGATACCAGAGACTCCCGCAGCCTCCCCCATGACCCAAAACCGTTAATAATCAGAAGACAGAGGGGGTGATATATCTTGAAGCATGTCACCTAAAACAGGTGCTTAACAGAAAAGGAGAGAGAACAACAAATGCCTGAACCCGAAAGAAACCGGATAAACCTCAGCCCATAGCATAAACATAACACAGATATAGAACTATATCTGGTTCTACAAAAAACTCCCAAAGGGGCGGGATGCCGAAAACCTACCTGAGGGGCAACGGTGACGAGCAACAGCTATTCTAACTCTTCAGACCTAATCTAGAGCGACAAACAAAACATCATATATCGCCCAAGATGTCCAAACAATCAACGAAAGCTAAAGGTCAAGGCTCTGGTGATATCAAAGCTATGCTGCAGACAGCAGATACTCAGAAATGCAATCAGGTGCAGGCAATGGCCCAGGTACATAACCCCCCTCTAGAGGGGGAGGAGATCTCCGAAGACCCAACTATTCGAAAGTCGGACCTGCTAGAAATGCTGCTAGAGCTCAAAAAAGACATTAAAGAAAGTGCAACTAATCTAGCTAAGTCCATCACTGACCTTAATAAAGGAGTTTTGGCGGTAGAAAAAAGAATCGACGAAGTCGAAACGGTGGTAACAGAGCAGAGCCATGAACATGACATCTTTGCAAACAGAGTCCTGGAGCTGGAACAACAAATGGAACGAGTGCAGAATAAACAGGAAGATGCTGAAAACAGGTCCAGACGAAACAACATACGAATTCACGGAATCACGAAATCGGTATTGGACTGTGACCTACAGCAATATGTGACTGACTTGTTCCGTCACATCCGGAACACGGATGACAACAAAGAAATTGTGCTCGATCGGACGCACAGGATCTATTCAACATATCAACTCAACAAGAATCTGGCTCCCGATGTACTAACCCGGATACACCTGTATCAACTGAAAGTGGACATCATGCGAGCTGCTCGTAAGAAGGAACCCATTAGGTCCCGCTCCACTCCAATTCAATTGTTCCAAGACCTAGCCCAAGCTACACTCGCCAGGAGGAAAAGATGGAGGGTAGTCACAGACTGGTTGAGGACCACGGACGTGCGATACCGGTGGGGACATCCAACATGCCTCCGCTTTGAATGGAAAGGCCAGAGGTTCTCTGTCTCCAAGGAGGAAGTTATGGCGGACCTCATGCAAGAGGATGAAGGGGGCAACCTCACCGACAACGAAGGATCTCCGTCCCGCATCGGGGAGATGGAAGGCGGATCTGGAGGAGGCCAAGGGAAACTAGGACGTTCTCGACCGCGGGGGCGTAAAAAGGAACCTAAATCCTCAGATCCCACCTGAAGAACCGCCAAACATCTGGAGAACAAGGAATGTCCCCATAAAATTGAAAATGGGGATGACAATAAAGAAAAGAATGGATCTCACATCTGGAACGTAATCATATGCTAAGTTGAGTGCACGAGAAGCAAGCATACCACACATCAAGAGGCATGAAAGGGGGGTCAGGGGGGAGAAGAAGATGTCTGGAACCCAAACTTCCCGGGTTAGTAAAACCCAGTGATCTATTGTGAATACAATATGTTGAGAAAGTTATTGGGAAATTTTCGTTTAAAAGTTGGGAATTTCAGTTTTTCGTTTTTTGGTGAAGAAGTACGAAACACACATGCAACATCTACAAAATTCTTAAGCTGGATCACAATGAAAGGGACCAATGGCTAAAGTACAATAGTGTCTGAGTTAACATTTGTCTCGCTGAATGTCCAGGGGCTCAACTCCCCAATCAAGCGGAAATCTATGTTGACTAGGTTGAATGATATGCACGCCTCAGTGGTATGGCTGCAAGAGACACACTTACTCGTGGTGGATGAACAGAGGTTGAGACATAGAGCCTTCCCTACACAATATCTGGCCTCCAGTGGGACTATAAAGCGGGGAGTGGGCATCCTATTAGCAAAAAATATTAGTTTTGAGAAACGATTTGTTAAAAAAGACCCGGATGGCCGTTACTTGATGCTGGGGGGGAAACTGATGGGCCAACTGGTGACCTTGATTTCAATTTATGCCCCTAATGCGAAACAAGACCACTTCTTACTGAACCTGTTAACCAAAATCACGCAATGGGGAATAGGGAAAATCCTAATTGGAGGTGATTTTAACGGGGTGATGGATGCAACAATGGATAAAACTCTCCCAGCCACCTCCAATGACCACACATTCAGACAAGCCCTGGCCAAATTTTTAAGGGAATTACATCTATTAGAGTCTTGGCGATTCTTTAACCCACAAGAAAGAACATATACCCACTACTCAGCAGTACACAGGGGTTACTCCCGTATTGATATGATACTCATCTCAGAAACAGTTGGCCCACAAGTCACAGGCTTAGAAATTGGAGTGCGATGCCTATCAGACCATGCTCCGGTACTCCTAAAAATAGAACCAAACTGCCCACAACAAGAACCCCACAAACCCTGGCGATTAAATGAGGTAATATTGAAGGATCTAACGGTCCGGATAAGCATAGAACAAACCTTACAGAACTATTTCCGGGTAAATATGACACCGGGGGGTGGATTGGTCGACTATCTGGGATGCCAGCAAAGCGGTAGTACGGGGGGAATTTATCACGCAAACATCAAATTATATTAAAAGTCGGGAGAGGGTGAGACGCAATATGGAAGCCAACATACACAAGGCAGAGGTAGTATACAAAGACAGAGGCTCACAGAAGGCTTGGCAGGAATTAAAAAAGGCCAGAGCGATCTTAGAAACCCACCTAGCAGATGATGCAGCATGCCTTCTGGTACAAACAAAACCATTTTATTACATACATGGGGGTAAAGCTAACCGACTCCTTGCTGCTAAACTGAGGCACCAGAAACTTCGGAACCGCATAACCCAACTTCATAATGGAAACGGGGAGGTAGTGAGGGGGGAGAAAGAGATAGAAGAGGTGTTGATCTCATATTACACCAACAACCTAAAAAGGGGAAAACCTAGATGGGGAGGCACAGGTCACGTTCTTATATCAGATAGACTTACCACAAATTAGTGAGGCAGACAGGCAACAGCTGGAAGGCCCCATAACAGAGGCGGAAGTGGGGGAGGCTATAGGAGCACTAAAAGGACACAAAAACCTGGGCCCCGATGGGCTAAGCAATGCATACTATAAAACATTCAGAACCATCCTAACAGACCCCCTAACACGCCTATTTGACCTCATTAGAGACAAGGGACGTACATCCGGGGACATGGGTCCAGCAACTACAATATTATTGTTGAAGCCAGACAGGGATCCATTGGATTGTGCAAGCTATCACCAGATCTCTTTATTAAACGGGGATGCAAAGATCTACTCCATGGTACTAGCCCGGAGACTAGCAATGGTACTTCCCGAAATAACCCACTCAGATCAAGGAGGCTTCGTGAAGGGGCGGCACACATAAGATAACATTTGCAGAGCCATAGATACAATAGACTGGGGACAGAGAACGAGTCAGAGATTTTCAGTGGCAGCCCTGGACGCCTCTAGAGACTTTGATAGCCTACACTGGGGTTTCTTACGCCTAACCCTTGAAAGATTCGGGTGTGGACCAATCTTTATTCGCATGGTAATGGCCAATTTCACAAACCCATCCACTAGACTAATGGTCAATGAAAAGCTTACAGGGAGAATCCCCATTCAGAAAGGCACAAGACAGGGGTGTCCACTGTCACCCCTGATCTTTGCCATGGCTATGGAGCCATTTGCACATAGGGTTCGTAAACACCCGGGAATCCAAGGAGTTGAAGTGGGCACTGCAGGACCTCAAAAAGTAGCACTCTACGCGGATGACATTCTCCTGTTCCTAAGGGACACCGCAAACTCTTTACCAGCAGCCATTCAATTACTGGGGGAATTCGCTGGGGTCTCAAGATTCCACGTTAACTATCCCAAATCCAAAGCTCTTAACATTACCGAAAAGCCGGAACAAATCCCGGTATGGGAGAATCAACAGCCTCTGAAGTGGGAACACAAGGCAGTAAAATATCTCGGGGTACAATTGACCCCAAGATATGATAGGCTATATGGAGCCAATTTCCCGGACCTCCTGAAAGCGCTAGCAAGGGATCTAAAACGATGGCAACTGCAGGAATTATCCTGGCTGGCACGCATTGCAGCGGTTAAAATGACCCTTCTTCCTAAATTCCTATACGTCCCTCCCAAAAAGAATCCCGGGTCCAGCCATTCAAACACCACAGAAGAAAGTGATGAACTTTATCTGGGGGGCAGGGAGGAACCGAGAATCCCCAAAAAAGTATTATTCAGACCACAAGCCCTGGGGGCATTGGGGGTTCCAGAATTCCATAGATACCTATGGGCTGCACAGGTAGCCCCGATGCTACAATGTACAGCTGGAGAAGCTCGGAATCAGTGGGTCATACTTGAAAAAGCAGCGACTAAGACAGCCCTGGGGAACCTTGGCTTTCTCGCCACACGACACAGGGAAAAAGGAGGCCAACTACTAGAATCAACTAGAACTACTCTGTGGTATTGGGATAGGGTTTTGAGAAACAAGAAGATTAAAGGGGGAGGGGACCACTCACACCGATTGCTTATAACCTGGATTTTACCCCAGGAATGCATGCTAATTTCTGGACAAACTGGGGGGGCAGGGAAAATAACATAGTCCTAAAAGATCTCTACACAGATGGGTCACCCTTGTCGTTTGAAGAATACAAGGCCTGGTTTAACATACCGGAGCGGGAACGATATCACTATGTTCAGCTCAGGCATTGGGTCTCAAACGCGAAGGTGAAAGAGGGGGCAACTAGAAACCCTACAGGAGTAGAGCTAACAATACAAGAAGGCCAACCAGACAAGGGAATAACTAGGTTATACCGTCTAGTGGGGGAGTTGGACCCTGAAGAGAACCTCACCTATATGCAAAAATGGGACACTGATCTAGGGAGACCAATCTCTGGGGACACATGGGGCCGCATCTGGCATAGAGCCACCAAGAGCTCTAAATGCACCTTGATTAAAGACGCAGCATACAAACTCTGACTCCATTGGTACATGACGCCCGCACGTATGCATGCCATCAACCCAGAGTACCCGGCTGCCCGCTGGAGGAATTGCAGACAGTCCGGGGATCTTGTCCACATGTGGTGGTCCCGCCCACTAGCAGAGACCTATTGGAAAGAGATTTTAAGTCACATTAAAGAAATAACTGGCGTGGGGCTTCCCTTCGATCCACTAGTGGTGCTCCTGGGGGAAGCGGTAGAGGGATGCTATGCAAGCTCAGGGCCCACAGCCACGCTCATCACACACATGTTGAGCGTGGCCAGAATCACGATTGCACAAGCATGGAAGACTAAAGATGGACCAATAACAGCTATGTGGTGGGTGAGGCTGTGGGGAGTGATGGCCATGGAAAAGGTGACAGCAATAGCCCACGGCTCTTACTCAAAAATACCTGAACATTTGCCTACCACTACACAAATTCACAGACGATAAAGAAGAGATGTACTTTAAACACAGATTGCTCCGTGCAATACCTATCATTTGATAAACTCCAACACTAAACTGAAAAATGATCCAACCGGCTGAATTTTTTAATACAGGAACAAAACACTTCTTCACCCATAAGTTAGGGAAATGTTTGGTCGGAGAGGGGGAGGAAGTTTGACAGTTACTTTGTATGGTTACCATATATGAGCAATGGAATTGAACTGCATTGAAACCCCAAGATGGGGCAAGGAAGAATTGGCATGTATAAAACAACGCATATTTGTCATTAACTGTTTATTGATGTACACATGTTTATGATGCTCTAAAAACTTAAATAAAGTTGGTAAAAAAACATACAAGGAGGCAGAAATATAATTTCATATGATACATCAAATCAACAAAGAACAAGAGACGTTAAAATGATTGACTTGGTATTTCGTTTGGCAGGATATCCCTCCAGCTATTCCCAATTTCACACGGTACATGATTTATGGATCATGGCGAGCATAAAATACAATTCCATAAAATTCATAGTTCATCATAAAAAACATACACGCTTGGCCATTATTTTTCCAATTCTCCTTTTCTCCCCATTTTCTTTAGAAAAGCGCATTCATTCATTCAATACCCAAGTTACATCCAGGCTCCATGGTGGCGTTCACATTAGTCTTCCTTCCTTTATAGTTTTGCCCCTTAGTCTCCAAGCCAGGGCTAAGTAGTTTGCCACACAGTAGACCACACTCATGTCTTCACTATTCCTGAATAGTTGCAGCGGCAGGCCTGTACTGCGAATACCATAGTTGCTGCATATTATTTACAGGTATTTGCCTCGACCAACCCTGTAACCTCAGCAAATGAACAAAAAGTGGGGAACCGTCTCCCTGAGCAAACTACAGACCGGGCAAAGATCATTCTCACTATGGTACCATTTTGATGTACGGTAGGCCAAGTTCAGATGTGACTATCTGAACCTTAAATAAAGATTACGTACCAGCGGAGGTAATCTTTGAACCAAGGTGTTAATTGGCATACGTCACTCTGGGTTATTCTCTGAGGGCAGAGCCATAGCTGAGCCATGCCCATGCGGGCCAGAAGTTTTTTTACATGCTGAAACCAGAGTAGGGACTTCACAACATCCGATTCCAGGATTTGGGACACCCCTTCCCGGAAAGTCTGCAATTCAGGAGACAACCACAATTTAAGCCAGAAGAACGCTGGCTAATAAAAAGGACCTTTTGTTGAATTGGACTTAATCCCAACTCAAGGTAAAAGGGAGCTGGGGGCAACTTTTGGGGAGGCCCAATAGCTTCTTTAAACACTCTCTCTCTGCCAGGGTCAAATTGTTACATTTTGAATAGCCCCATAATTGTGCCCTGTAAGTGTCTACTGGTTTTGCCTGGGCTGAGAACATCTTAATTGCTGGGGAGGTAGCACCCTGTCATGCGAATAGAAGAACCTTATGATACTTCTCCCATATTTTCCCAGGGTCAAACTGGATTTTAGGAGCTGATGGATTCAATCACCAGTATCATTAAGTCTGACACCCAGATAATAATAATCATGTACCTGTTGAAGAGACGCACCATGTAGTGCCAGCCGCGCTGCGATTGACTTTCTGGATTTAGGTTACTTTCTTAGTTGTTGCGGGAACAGGACCTGGCCATGAACTGCAAGAAAGGATAGATTAATCAGATCTAAATGAGCTGTTACAGTAGCCATCAATTCCTTAAACGTTAGGTTTGTCAATTTCAAGTTAGCATGGGCCACTGTCAAACCCAGTAACAAACCTTTACCCACATCTTCTGAGTTGACTATTAACAAGAACTTGCACTTTGCTATCCAGAGCGACACGAGGGATTGTAACATCAGTTCGAATCATATTACTTCGACTGGTATAGCTCGGGGTTGACCCAGCCATAATCGGTAGTGAGGATGGATAGATACAAATGACACATTATTTTAGTACAAAAAATGAATTTATTACAAAATATATCACAATATTAAAACCATAACATTTGTAAGAAATAACACAGTTTTGACATCTAATTAATTTCACCTATCATACTCATTCTTACACTCAGGTACACAATCTCACCTTTCAACACCGCTAAAGGTCAATCTTTGCAAAAAACCTTCATCGTGTATATCTGCACAGTATTTAGTTATTCACACCCATATCTCATAGTGCTATGTATATCTGTACAACAGCAACAAAAGCTTATTGAACACGTCTACATAAGTTTCGGTCAACAGATAGTTATTTTAATAATAGCCTAGAATCGTTTCGACCTTCTTGAGGACAGGGGTGAGGTATAAATCTTTCCTCACACACATAACACACTACGGTGGAAGATATCTTCCAATATTCACTTTTGCATAAAACGGAAAAATACAAACTCAGATTACAATTTACATTACGGTCCAACCTCTTTTCATCACAACACAGCATATTTAATTTATGCTGTTAACTCTTCCGCAGTTACATATGTTTGCACTAACCTCCAGTCTTTATTGATGGCACTGGTGCAAACTAGGGACCAAATCCACAGTGCTCCAGGTGAAAAATAACACGCAGCCTGAAAGCGACATAGGCACAGAGTGAATCTGCTGTTGTCTGATCACAAATGGTCTTAATAAATCAAAATGGGTAAAACAACTTACTTCTAGGCATATATCTGCATCACAGCAAAGATGAAGCACACCTTCTTCTACTGAGGCACTAAATCGAATCTCCCAATGTTGAGATTACTAGATGAAGTATTCGCACTGCCTGTGAACAACATGTGGGCACAGGGTCAACATCCTGCTCTACAGTCACATATGATCTAAATGCATGTGAGGCATCAAGCAACTTACTTTTCACAGTGCATCGGTACCCTAAAGTAGTTGGGGAAAACCGCATCCTGAATAAGCCACGCGTCCGGAATCCCGATCAGGTGGAAGGGGTGGAACACCACTTACTATGGCCAAGCCACCTACAGGTGAATCAGACAAATAGCCGATGTTACTAATAATAGAGTATGTATATTCCCCTGATCAGTCTGACCGTACTATGGTACACAATCAAAGTTTTACTGTGTCAACCTATCAGCACACTTTCTGATATCATAGATGTCTCCTATTCGGGACTTTCACAACGACGTGTCTACTTCAGGTAACGTCTCACACCAGGTACAATTCTTCCCCGGCGTACAATCGAGTAAGCCAATTACTTGCCTCGATGATCTAGACAAGAGGAAAGAGAGCAACTGGTCACAGCCTCGTTGACACGATTGTGGCGGCCTCCCTATACTAATCGCTTATCGTGAACCGGATCACAATTAAATGTATGTTCGCGGGGTCCTCTAATCGAAGCAAAACTGGAATTCTTAATTCGTAGAAACCAGTGAAATTTAATGAAACCCCTCACTTTTAGATGTACCTCTTGATCTATACCTTAAGAGGCATGCCTTGAAGATAAGTACAGAGTAGTCTCAGGATTCTGGTAAGTGTCCGAGATCAATGATTGCAGAGCCCAGATGGTGTGAGGTATAATACAGCCCTTTCGAAACCCAGTTTGCTGGTACCTTAATAGGTTGTTCGCGTTCAAACAGGCTGTTAGCATTTCCAGCAGAATGGAGGAAAAACATTTTGCTCCCGAATCCAGCATTGCTAACAGTCAGGGGATGTTCACATAGCGGGACGCCCCTCTGGCTGCCCCTCCCCTCGACAGGGTCTCCTGACCCCTCCTCCAGGAGGAGGGGCGTCCCCAGGGCAGGAGCTTCCGGCACGCTCTGGGGACCGCATATAAGACGGGGAGGGACTGGAGCCCAGTCTCTTTCCAGTCCCCCCCCACCTGAACACTCCCTTGATTATGATATGATATGGCATTTATAATGCACCTATACACAAGTGTTTCAAGGTGCAACGAGGCATGGGAGGGGAAACAGAGGGAGACAAAGACAGTGATCCTACTAGGCCAGGTGACATTGAGATCTCGCAAGTGCAGGGGCGGGGGGGGGAGGTGAAAAGTGCAGAGGGAAAGGGGAGGGGATAGTGGAGTGCATAGGAGAACTGTAAGATAAATAAATAGTAAGATATATAAATAAATAGTGCGGCCAGCAGGTGGCAAGTGCAAGGGTAAGTGCAGCCACTCAGGTGTCAAGTGCTAGGTGGGGCTGTAGGGATACAGAACAGTCCCCGAGTGCAAGGGTTGCCAGGGGGCAGTGCAGGTAAGCAACTGACGGGGAGAGACCCTGGCCCGAGATCAGAGGGTAGCCAGGTAACCGGTCAGGAGATCAGCAGGGGAGAGGAAGAGAGAAAGCAGAAGCGAAGAGGAAGGTCTTGAGGTGCTTCCGGAACCGGAGGTGGTTCTCCACAAGTTTCAGGGGGGCCGTGAGGCTGTTCCAGAGGGAGGCACCAGCAGAAGAAAGAGATCTACCACCAACTTGCTGCTTGGAGAAGCGACTGACCCCGAGAGAGTTGGATGAGCAAAGAGCTCAAAGGGGAAGATATTTAGGAAGAGTGAGTTGGAGGTATTGAGGTCCCAGGCCCCAGAAGGCCTTTGTGGCCCAGCCGATGCTGAGTGGTGTCTTTGCTAAGTTGCTCGGTAAGTGGGGAAGGCGCTGTGCTGCGTCTCGCTGGCTTTCAAAGAGGGATGCATGCTGGTTTTTCTGTTTCGGCGGTCAGGCCGACGGCGAGGATAGGGATGGGTGTGCTGGGGTCCGGAGGGCCATGGTGGATTTCTGTGCCACAAGATGTTTTCATGTTTTACACAGCGGCGGGGTCGAGAGATAACGTGTTGTTGATTGCGCCGGTAGGAAATGTGTAAAGGCGCTATGTCTGCTATCTGTTATTACGGCAATTTATTCTGCCGCCTTGCCGCATGGGAATAAGCTGTTTTTTTACCACTGCAATGGGTTAAAAGGGAGCATGGTGAGGATTGTTGAACGGGGTCAGGGGTTTGTTTCCTGGTTGGACCTATGCCACGTGGTGGCTTGCTTCGTAATACGGCCATCAACGGGTATATCCAGCTGCGTGGGAGCGTGCAGCTGGATATATACCAGGTGAAGTTGGGGGCAATAATAATATGTTTAGCAGGTACACAGCTGGGAAGTGCCGATGGCGAGGTGGACATCAAAGGGTATTTGGATGTCGTAAAGCGTTCGGGGGCCGGTTTGTTACATGAGCAGTGGGTTGGCCTTCAGGGGCATTTTATTTTTAACCGGGCACGGTATCATTTTAGAAAATGTGTGCACCCTGGGATGGTCGCCCACCGCGTGGCCTTCTTTACCCGCGAGATTAGAAAGTTGGGGAGTAATGTGCCCAGTGACGGTCGCCGTACCGCGGGCCTTGTTCTGAGTTTTTTCCGGAAAACGATTAAATGGCACCTATGAAATGCATGCACCCTGGGGTGGTGCACAGCGCTGCGTGGGCTTGTTCTTCGTTGTATATGGCCAACTATAAACTGCATGCGCCCTGGGACTCTTGGTATATGGCTTTCAATTATATAATGAGGGCCGCGTGGGATATTTCCATCGCGCTGCATACACACACATCTCAGAGCGAGTTGAGGGCAGTGGGCTTTAGAGGAAAGAAACACTTAAAAAAGTGGTTTGGATAAATGTTGAAGTGAGCATTTGTTATTTTTTTACCATAAACAGGTTTTAGGCCACCTGGAAAGAGTACTTGTTGAAAGGAGCAAGGTACAGTGAAGAGAGCAGATTCATCGGCAAGGTGGCTCATGGTGACAATTTGCACTGCAATTGACTTACATAGAGGGGCCAGAGTGGCTTGGCAAACTGCCAAGAGGGTTGGGCCAATGTACCAGGGCAATCTTCAGCATAAACACCCATAAACGGGGATTGCTAGATATTATAAGACCAATAGATTTTGCTCCTTATCAGTGGGGCATCACCAGTGGCTAAGTGTGCAGAGGGGGACTTGTAATAACACAGGTAGTAACAAATTGTTTTTGCCCAACTGCAGGTTGCTGTCATGTCTCAGTTAGGATCACTGGACATGTTTTACGGGATTGATATCGTTTTGGACACTTCTGGTGAATAATTCGATGAGGAGGCCAGGTTGTGTGCACGGTTTCAGGAACAGATGCGCAAAAGGGGAAAAGGACTGGGCAGAAAGAATGTTGGAAGAGGGGCATGGGCTGCTCCCTAACCAACAAATTGTCCAGGCGCAAGTATGTGCGGTCCCCGACACCCCACCGCTTACTGATTTGTCGGCTTTCTTGACACCCAAACCTAAGAGGGCACCAAGGGGCACACAGGGTAAGGCGGCACCTGTTTTACCTGTTGGGGAGTTATTACAACAGGGGGTGGGGGTCCAGACCACACCAACACTGAAGAACCAGGTGACTAGAAAGGGCAGGGCAAAGCAGTCAGACCACTGAAGGGAATCCACCCCAAAACACACAGGGGCCCGCTTCAGACCCTTTGGGGTTCCCAGTTAGAGATACGTTATCTCCTCCAGCACCAACCAGTAATGATTTATTAAGTTCAGTGCCAGCGGTCATGGCGGGGATGAATGCAAAAATGAAGGAGACATTGTGGGAAATGTTGAATTTATTGCAGGCATCCGTGGTGCCTATGCCTGGGGCACCCAGCACTGCCATGACGGATGTCTGGGGAGCCCCCCCCCCACAGCCAGGGGCCATCACTGGGACCGTTGGAACAGCTGTAGGAATCACCCAACCCCAACCTAGCCCACTGGCACTACAAAGCCAGACAGTATTCGGGGGCACAAGGTTACAAGTCTTAGCTGACAAAGGGGTTGGAACAGAGCCAGTGCAGCAGTCTGGGGTGAGTGCGGGGGCAAACAGTGGGAACAGCGCCCCTGGTACGGGTGGAAGTGCGGTTGCCACCATAACTCTACCAGTAACACCTGCACTGATGCCCGCCCAACAGGCAGAGGGAACAGCAAGTGCGACCACCAAGGCTGACACCGCTGGGGGAGGGGGACTTCAGGGGACCCATCAACGGGTCACAATCGCACCCTTATTAACTAACAGTTCTGTCTCTGTGTGGCATATCCCCATATTTTTGAAGGAGACGATCTAGGGATGGGAATATTTTGACATATTCTGCATATTAGAGACCGAAGTGTTGGCCCTGATTTTAACATTAGCAGAGAAGAGGACAAGAAGAGGCAGAGGAGGTCAAAGCCAGAGGAGAATATACAGAATTGGGAGTTGGCATTAGACCTACTGGCAGCGGTATGGTTGGAGAAACAATCCACTCAGGGCCAGGCTTTGACGACTTACAAGAGGGGGATCACGATGGAATACAGGCAATATGGGACCACGTGTTGGATTGACTATGATAGGGCGTTTAGAAGGAAAATGGCCCTGGTGCCCGAGATGACTTCGGATCAGATGGAGCCGTGGGCGGCTTTCATGGGGGGTAAGGAGAGGACCAGCGCACCAAATAAGGAAGTGTATAGGCGAGCTAAGAGGCCTTGGTATAGTAAGAAGTAACAGAATAAAAAGAATGAGTGGCGCCCCTTTCAGTCGGCCCCCCAGGACAGAAAGTGGGGGGGAACGGGCACACAGGGGCTCCACGGCTGGCAAACCATGCAGGTCCTTCAACAAAGGGTCTTGCACCTGGGGACCCAGGTGCAAATTCCCTCACCAATGTTTCAAATGTGGAGGCAGCTACCCAATCACGTTCTGCTTTAAGACAGAAGGGGCTCCCAGGGGTGCAGGACAGCACAAAGGAGGCCAGCAACGGGACAGTGGCGAAGGGTCCATCCCCGGTGAACAGAAAGGTGGTCCTTGAATTCCTGCAGGATTACCCAAGGCTTGGGGTAGGGAACTACTGTGGGAAGGTTTCAACGAGGGGTTTAGGATCCCCTACGAGGGCCCCCTAATGGGGCGGATGGCGAAGAAGGAACAAGTTACTTACCTGTAACTGTTGTTCTCCAGCATGGGTCTGGCATGGATTCACATGCTCATGAATATTCCCTGTCGTCAGGCTGGGAATTCTTGGTAAAGAAAAAATCAGTTTCAGTTTTGTTTCTGAACTGTCTTTCTCCGAATAACCGATCACTGGTCTGTGGTCATACTGCCCCCAGCCAATGACTGCGCTCTAACTAAGCCCCTTCTCTGGCAGCCATCTTTAGATTTGGTAGCATGTAAAGTGGCAGTAGGACCAAGTGAAGAGCCGCAGAGGGTTAGGTGGGAGGGTTTGCATGTGAATCCATGCCAGGCCGATGCAGGAGAACAACAGTTACAGGTAAGTAACTTGTTCCTTCTCCAGCATGGGGTCTGGCATGGATTCACATGCTCATGAATACAAGAATACATAGCAGTACACACATGCACAACCACGGGAGGTGGCAAGGCTCAACATTAAGCATTACAACAACTTAACATTAAGCATCTATTGGTATAGGTGAACTTAAAAAGTGTGAATAATCTCACCCTGCGGTACAGTTAAAATTAGAAACTGTCCCTAACTGTGGTATAGGTAAACCTAGAAAGTGTGAATAATATCATCCTGTGGCACAGATGTGGTATAGCTGATCCTGGAATCTGTGTTTAATCTCACCCTATGCTATAGTTGAACTTAGAATGTGTGAATAATATCTTCCTGTGGTACAATTGAACTTAGAAAATGCGAATAATATCAACCTGTGCAACAGCCGAATTTGAAAGGGCGTCTAACTGTGGTATAGTTAAACTCAAATAGTGTGAATACTATCCTCCTGTGGCCCAGTTGAATTTAAGAACTGTCCATAACTGTCATATAGGTAAACCTAGAAAGAGTGAATAATATCTTGCTGTGGTTGATGTTGAACTTAGAAACTGTCCCTAACTGTGTTATAGGTAAACTTAGAAAGTGTGAATAATTGACACCCTGTAATATAATTAAACTTGGAAAGTGTGAACAAAATCACCCTAAGCCAACTGTAACATAGTTCAAACTTAGCCACGCCATGAGTCCACCAGACCGACCAGGGTCCCCTGAAAGAGAACCGCTTGTGCCCGCCACCCCTCCTTCTCGCCCTACCTCCCTTCCCCCCTCCCAAAACCATCCCGCCCTCCACCTCATCCTCAGCCGACTCCCTAGCCAACCCCATGACAGAAGAACCACCCCATCACAAACCAGTCTACCCACCACCACATTCTCAGCCCACTTGCTGCCCATCCCTCAAGCCAGAAGAACCATCCCAACCCATTCCAGCCCACCCTCCACCCATTCCCCTTTCCAAACATCAAGCCAGAGGAGCCCAATGGCAAGCCAACCATCCTAAAACCCCGTTCCTCCCATCCCCGCCTCCCACCCGCCCACTATCATCTTGCCCGCACCCCCAGCCCCCCAACTAACGGCCCTCCCAGCCTCGCAGGCACACCCAGCCCCGCATCCACCCCCTCCCCCTTCCTCTCATCAACTCCCCAAACATCCTCATCTGACCCCACTCCTTCTCCTCCTTAAAATCTGCTGTCTCGCCCTGGCAAGAACAGTAGCCGCATCCCTTTCACCCTCCGACCCCCCTACCCTCTCTCACACACCAACCGCAACAAAAACCCTGAAAAGAAAACGCACCTGGTCTCCCTCAATCTCTCAATACTCCTTGCCACTCCTGTCTCGACCCACCACCTCAATCTCCCAATCTCGATCATCACCACCCTCCCCCCTCCCTCACCCTGCCTGAAACCCCTCTCCCTTGCATTCTCACCAACCACAGCTGGAACTCCTAACCCCCTACACCGCACCTTCAAGTCCCTTGACCCAAATCCAACCAACCTCACACACCCGTCCAACCCCACCACCCACCACCTTGACTGCCCGCCTACTCTTCCCATCGACCGACGACCACCCCCCCCTCTCTCTCGACCCAGTCTCCACTCTGACCAGGCGTCCAGAGTGGGTCCCGAGAGGGGACCTCATAATGAGGCGGTACGGGGTTAACGGTGCCGGCACCTTTACCGGCGCTGTTAACCCCTTACCGCCTCACTTGTAATGAGGATGTTAGTCTTTATCACAGAAACCTGATTCTCCAACGACTTTGCCCCTATCGCCAATGAAGCCTTCCCCCCAGACTACTCCCTCATCCCACTCAACTGACCCTCTAGAGGAGGAGGAGTAGCAATCGGCTTCAAGTCACACTTCTCCACCTCAATCATTGACAGCCAGCCATCCATCCCCTCCTGCAAATTGCTTCTCATCAAACTATCCCTCCCCCCAACTTTCTCCCACAGATTCATACTCATATACAGATCCCCTGGCTACGACAGATAATTCTCAAGCAACCTCTGCGATTCGATAGCCAACATCCAATTAAACCATCCCACCCTCACTCTTCTAGGAGATTTCAACATCTGGCTTGACATCCCCACCAACACTATGACTCACTCTGGTCGACTGCCTAGACGCAATCAACCTCCATACCCACAAACGGCCCAGCTCACTATAAAGGACACACCCTTGATGCCATTTTCAACTCCCACGACCAGATACACCTAAACCCCCCACCCCTATCATCTGGTCCGATCACTTCATTGTCCCTTTCAACATTTGCTCACCCGTGCCCCTCCCCACCCCATCTCTAACGCCCCATCTCAAACACCAGGTTCCTTGCTAAACTCATCGAACGAACCGCTTACTTCCAACCATGTCGAAGCCAACAATCTCCTAGACACTGCTCAATCAGGTTTCAAACCCCGATACGTAAACAAAACCTTCCCTGACCTCAATCTGGGAAAAAACACTGCAGACTCTGCAGGTTGAGCTGCACTAATCCTTCTTGACCTATCTGCTGCTTTTGACACAATCAACCACTCAACCCTCCTCGACTGCCTCCACTCCCTAGGAATCCGTGGAAACGCTCAAGTGGATAGCATCTTTTCTCAATAATAGGAAACAAATAACTCTACCCTCCTCCTTTGCTTCCACCGCCCGACCAGTCAATACAATACAAGGAGCCTGCCTATCAGCCCTCCTGTTCAACCTCTATATGGCCACCCTCCCACGAATAATCCGCTCGCACAATATCCTGTACTACAACTACACCGACACCCAACTAATCCGAAAACTCCTTAACTCAAAACCCAGATGCCAGCCCGACCTCGCTGCCTGCCTCCTTGACATTGATCACTGGATGACCACAAACCACCTCCTCTTAAACCCTACCAAAACTGAAATCATGGTGTGTGGCAACACCAAACTTTTTCCGCACCCTCTACCGTGGCCATCATCCATGGGTAACCTCGACAACCTCGGTAAAAAACCTTGGATGCACTCTCGACTCTGACCTAACCCTCTCGCACCAAGTCAACGTCTCTAAATCCTGCCACTACCACCCTCAAAATTCTCAGGCGCATTTTTTCATACCTCTCTTTTCCCAACAGACTCGCCGTGGTCCAATCAACTGTAATGTCAAGACTGAACTATGCTAACTCCCTCTAGCTCGGAGTCCAAGCATTCCACCTGACTAAACTACAAAGAGCACAAAAGGCTGCAGCCAAACTGCTATTAGCACTTGGCCCAAGAGACCACACCTTCCCAGCTCTTAAAACTCTCCACTGGCTCCCAGTTGCTCGAAGGGTGACCTTCAAAACCTTATGCATCTCTCACTGAGTAATGCATAAAACCGGACCTCAATGCCTTCAGAACAAACTAAAACCTTACCACCCACCGCACACTCTAAGATCAAGCTCTGCCCGCCTCCTAGTGATACCAAAAACCAACACAGTCAGGTTAGGTGGATCATATATTTTTTGGTGTCCGGTCATTTGGTCGAAAATAAATGGTCGAATGACCATTTGATCGAATCAAAATGGTCGGAAAAAAAAAGGTCGAATTTATTTATTTATTTATATATTTTTTTTTAGTTTGGTTGCTTAAAAAATATTTTTGAATAAAGAAAAAGGGTGGTTGGGGGGGAACCCCCCCATAAAATAAAATAAAAAAAATGTGACCTTTTTCTTTTCGACCATTTTACATCCTTGCTAGGACTCAGCCGTTCACTACATTTTTTATTTTTAGTTTTTTATCCTTCTTTTAGGGCTTCATGTTATTCTTTGCCTTTTGGCAAAATACCAATAACGTTTAATTATTTCATAGCGCACACACAGGGGTGTCCACTTTTGGGTGGATATTTGCAGATTCATTTCCACTTCTTCTTTGGTTTTTATTATTCTTAGGCTCCGTAACGTGTCAAGTTGGGTTGAGCCTTTTTGGTCATCACGCCATAGTGTTAGTCTTGTTCAAAACTCAGATCAAGTTAATGTCCCTCTTTTTAGTCCACTTTTAGTGCTTATCATGTCTCGGCACTAACCTTCGTGCATCGTCAGGTTGAGAACCTTAGATTGGCTTTCTTTACTACGACGCCATACTAGTATTCTTTCTAATCTACATCGGCACAGATGCATTTCCGCCGAGGTTTCGGTCGTCCCCTTTTCAGTGTCTATTCTTTCTGACACACTGAAATAAAAGACGGACCTCAGCTAGTTCATTCTTCCCTTCTCCATCCCGGATGACTACGTTTTCCGGCATTTGCCTTGGATCGACGTGATAATGGCACAGAACCTTCTTTGAAGGTATGCAGGGAGCAGCTCCAACAGCGCCCGGATCACTTATGCCCATGTTGGTAAACGCATGACGTTTTGCTTACTGTTTATTTTATTCCCCTTCATTGTTGCAGGCTTAAAGGGGAAAGAGCAATTATCACGCTCAGGGAAGAGAACACATTTTCACCACTCTTGTCTACTTTAGTGACTAGGAGGCGGCCTTTATACCCACAAGGAGAACGTGTTAGGTGAGATATTTATCTTTCCTGCTTTACTGACACCTACGGCTTTCTCCAGGCTTCAGATATTTGAGTCCAAATGTTCCGCTTTTTTCTTCCTACAGAGAGTTATGGTCTAAACCACTCCGAACATAGTTCCCACTCAAATTATATGGAACAGGCAGCCTTCTTATTGAAGGTATATTTTACATCTCTTGGCTAAATATTATTTATGTCCAATGTCTATATCCCAGTTCCTTATTTGGGCTTGTTGTCTTTTTTACAACAGCTTTCTTTACCCTGTGGAAAATAATAACAGACGAATGTTAGAGACTATTGGACCAGAAGTTATATGGCGATTTGATCTGGTTTTGCAGGTATGATGTGTTGCACTAGATTTGAGGGGACATCTTAACTGAATCACGCCATGGTGAGAGTGTGGGGCATAAGCGGTGGTATTGCATAAAACTTTTTAAAAACGTTTTTTATTTTTATTTTTTAATCTTTTTCAATGAAATGGGATGTATTGTTTAGAAAATTGTTTTCTTCTCTATATACATTTTTTCTATCTGACCACTGACCCTAAGTCATGAAGGGGCTACAATGGACAATTTAGGCTATATATATATATATATATATATATATGCTGTTGCTTTCATGCTACTTGCCATACAGATGAACTTTGCAAGTATCTGGACAGAATGTAAAGGGGGTCCCTATAGATGGCTGAACTGTTTGGGTAAGAGGCAGACTATGTAGGTCGCTCCCCTAGTTTGACCAATATAATTGCTAGATAAACTTAGTGAGAAGAGACATGAGCTTGTATTTTAATAGTATTGTTATCCGTTTGTTTTTAGAATTTGTAAATGTTCACCTATCCTGAAGAAGACACACACAATCTGTCGAGTCGAAACTATTTGTTAACCCGGAAGCCCTTTTGTTAATGAAGATCTATAAGTTGAGGCACCTATAGTCGATACTTTTTTGGAGTGAACAACTGTTAGAGATACAGTCGAAGTAAATTGGAATATGTCCAAGTTCTTAAAATCATGAATTGTTTTAGGATTTGAATTTGTATGAATGAATGTATGAATGCATGATGTTAGGATGTTTTTATGGATTTAATTAAAAATGTTCAGCGATTTCTATTTTTTATACCTAAATCAGAATTAAATAAAAATAATGATTTAATATTTACAATCCTCAGTCTCGCTCTCACCAGTTTTTCTTGATACCCTGGCACCACCTCTGTTCTATTATATTGTTCTACCTCAAGGTGCCAGTGATAGATGAGGTTCCCACCCTTCTGGGTTTGTGGATCGTCATTCTCAGCCTTAGCCCCCACTCTGTGGAACTCACTTCCACCCCACATCTGACTCACCGAAGACCTCATGTCTTTCCGCAAATTACTAAAAATGTAGCTCTTCCCTTAAAAATCAACAGTTAGCTCAAACAGTATAAACAGCCACATTAAACAGAAACCCAAGGATGCTGAATCAAAAATAACAATCCAGCATACAGACCCGATCGAGAAAATGGAAAAACTAAAACGGATAAACCGAGTAGAACGGATGAAGTAGATGAAACGGATGAAGTGGATGAAACGGATAAAGTGGATGAAACGGATGAAGTGGATGAAGTGGATGGAAAGGATGAAGTGGATGGAAAGGATGAAGTGGATGAAGTGCATGAAGTGAATGAAACGGATGAAGTGGACGAAACGGATGAAGTGGATGAAACAGATGAAGTGGATGAAACAGATGAAGTGGACAGAACGGATGAAGTGGACGGAACGGGTGGAGTGGACGGAACGGATGGAGCGGATACAACGGATGGAGCGGATTGAATTATTGGAACGGATGAATGAAGTGGATGAAACAGATGAAGTGGATGAAATGGACGGAACGGATGAAGTGGACGGAACGGATGGAGTGGATAGAACGGATGGAGCAGATTGAACAGATTGAGTGATTGGAACAGATAGAGTGAATGAAACAGATGGAACAGAGAGCTGGTTGGACTCAGTCTACTGGTCAGAACGAACGGATGGAGTGGATTGAGCTGACAGAGTGGATAGAACAGATGGAGTGAATTGAACGGATGGAGCAGATTGAATGAATGGAGCGGATTGAACGAATTGAGCGGATTGAACGAATTGAGCGATTGGAACGGCTAGAGTGAATGAAACTGATGGAACAAAGAGCTAGTGGGACTGAGTCTACTGGTCAGAACGAACGGATGGAGAGGATGGAGTACACAGAGCAGATGGAGCATATGAAACAAATGGAACGGAGCGGACGTACTGGTTGGATTGAATGGAACGGATGGTATAGATGGAACAAAAGGAACAGATGGAACGAATGGAAGTTGGAACAAATAGAGCAGATGCGAACAGAAGAAATAAATGAAGTAGATGGAACAGATGAAGTGGATGAAACGGATGAAGTGGATGGAACAGACAAAGTGGATGCAACGGACACAGTAGATAAAATGGATGGAACGGATGAAACACGTAGAGTGGATGGAACAGATGGAGTGGATAGAACAGATGGAGTGGATGAAGTGGTTGGAACGGATGGAGTGGACGAAACGAATGGAGTGGACGGAACTGACGGAGTGGAGGGAACGGACGGAGTGGAGGGAACGGACGGAGTGGAGGGAACGGATGTAACGTGGTTGGAACGGATGTAACGTGGTTGGAACGGATGTAACGGGCTTGGAACGGATGTAACGGGGTTGGAACGGATTTAACGGGGTTGGAACGGATGTAACGGGGTTGGAAAGGAGATGGAACGGATGTAACGAGGATAGAACGGATGTAACTGGGATGGAACGGTTGTAACGAGGAGGGAACGGTTGTAACGGGGAGGGAACGGTTGTAACGGGGAGGGAATGATGCAGCAGGGATGGAACCAATGGGGTGGGGATGGAACAGATGGGGCGGGGATGGAACGGATGGGCTGGAACGGATGGGGTGGGGGAAGGAACAGATGGGGTGGGGATGGCACGGATGGGGTGGGGATGGCACGGATGGGGTGGGGATGGAACAGATGGACTAGATCGAACAGATGGAGTAGATCGAACGGATGGAGTAGATCGAACAGATGGAGTAGATCGAACAGATGGAGTGGATGGAAGGAATGGAACAGGCCGACTAGATCGAACAGATTGATCGTGTATGGAACGGATAGAGTGTATGGAACGGATGGAGTCGATGGAACAGATGGAGTCTCTCTCTCTCTCTATCTCTCTCTCTCTCTCTCTCTCTCACTCTTCTCTCTCTTCTCTCTCTTCTCTCTCTTCTCTCTCTCTTCTCTCTCTCTTCTCTCTCTTCTCTCTCTCTCTAACTACAGTTCCCGAGGGCGTTCAACCTACCAGCGCTTTGAGATCATACCAATGATACATAAGGCGCTATATAAATGCCAAATAACATAACATCTCTTACCTCCTCACCAGGCTCACCTTCAAGCGAACAGGTTGCGCATCACTGCGGTCGACGCAGTAGAATTTCACGAAAGTGTGCGTCGGCCTCCACGTAGCAGCCCTGCAGATGTCCAGCAGGGGCACACCAGACAGGAACGCCGTAGTTGCAGCATTCACTCTGGTCGAATGGGCTCTCGGACGGCCAGGCAGCGGTCGGTTTGCCAACCGGTGACCGTGCGTGATGCAGCCGGAGAGCCACCTGGAAATGGAGGCCTTGGAGAGGGCCTTGCCTTGGTTCACAGGGCCAAAGTTCACAAACAGCTGTGACGTCTTCCGAAAACTCTTTGTGCGGCCCACGTAGAACTTCAGGCTGTAGCCACATCCAGCGAGTGCAAAGTCCCCTCAGCCGGCAACGAAGGTGACGGGAAGAAAACAGGTAACACCAAGGGCTCGTTGAGATGGAAGTCCAACGGCACCTTGGGCATGAAGGAGGGGTGCGTCCTCAGCACGACCCTCGTTACGTGGCAAGTCAAGTGCGGAGGCTTACATGAGAGGGCCTGGATCTCTCCCACTCGTCGTGCGGAGGTGATGGCCACCAGGAACGCTGTCTTCCACGATAGTAATTTCAGCTGTGCTGAATGCAGAGGCTCGAACGGAGGAGCCATGAGCCTATGAGCCTAGTCAGCACCACATTGAGCTCCCACGCCGGGGCCCAAGCCTTCACCGGCGGAACGAGCTGAAAAGTCCTTTTATGAACTCCTTAACCAGCCGATGCAACCACAGCGACGATCGCCCCAGAGTTCTGGTGTAGCGGGAGATAGCCGCCAGATGGATCTTGATAGAAGCGTGTGCCTGCCCCGCCTTGGCAAGCGACAGAAAGTACGGCAGCACTTGAGGGGCTGTAACCCGTAGAGGGTGTATCTTCTGTGCACGGTACCAGGCGGTGAACCTCTTCCATTTATGTCCAAAGCCCTGGCCTTGGCAAGTACCTCCTTGCAGTCCGCCGGGATATCGTAGCCTCCGAACTCTAGTGCTGCAGGAGCCAGGCCTGCAGGTTCAGCGAGCCCGGGTCGTGGTGCAGGATCGCGCCCCCTTCCCTGGCGAGAAGATCTCCATCCGTCGGAAGCTTGAGTGGAGGATCGCCCATTGGAGGTAAGGGCATCTGTGTCCTTATTTCTGAGCACAGGGTGTGCAGGGCTAGTAAGATATCCTCCGACCTGTCTGTTGGTGGTGGCAGTGGTTGCGACGGGAGCGTCAGCAGCAGTGTGGTGTCCTCCGGTTCCTCCTCGACCTGCTGTTCCCTCGTCGCTCTCCACGTCCGCCTCGTCGGGGTCCTTCCCGTAGGACCTGACCTCGTTGTCAAGAACTGACTTGAGGCCCGAAAGAGAGTCCGGTAGGACTATCGTGCCGCCCCCATCTCTGCGTGGGGCTTCACTGGGGTGTTTCGGATGAGCAGGAAAGATGATTCCCTCTGGGTGGGCAGGGAAACTCTTGGCTTGGGGGCCATCTCCACTGGGGCCGCCTCTGCGGTTTTCTCCAGGGAGGCTACCACTCCCTCAATTGAAGCCTTAGCCTGGTGAGCCTGGGTCTTCACGACATTAGGCACGCCTGAGGCCTTCAACGTGGGGGAGGGTCCACGCCTCGCTCCCCCTTGGCTTTCTCTGTTGGAGCCGACCGGGCCTTCTCCAGAAGCTTACCCGGGTTTTCTGACTTCCTTTCTGTCAAGCCGGAGCGGTGGCTCGTGGTTGATGGCATTGGCGATGCTGTGCCCGGCCTGGCAGCCACAGAGCCCGTACCAATGGTGCTCCCGTGCCCGCTGACTCACAGTGCTTTGCCTTGCTTTATGTTGGGCCCCCGTCGCCGGAGCGCACTCAAAGGTCTTAGAAGACCGCTCAGATTGTCTCTTGGGGGATGTATGTTGCCGGGGCTCACATGCCGCCAGGCTCTTCATCTCCAGCCAGTCAGCGAGTCGCTTGTGATGGTCTTTCATGGTACAGGAGGACATGTCCTTGCAGAACGCACAGGCCTCCTCCACGTGCGACTTATCCGAGTGCAGGCAGTACAGCCACCGGGAGTGCCCATCCTCCTTGAAGAAGTTCTGTAGTCCACATCCTGGGCAGATCCTAAACCGAGGCATCAAGTCTCCTTTGTCTTCGGCCATGTCCACAAGGGGTAGGCCTTTAAGATCTTCTGGAATCCTCCAAGAAGTGAAATTCGATTAAAATTCTCCCTTAAGGGGCATAGAGATTTCCGAAACGGGTCCCTGTTAATCGGAAGATAAATCGGTGGAGCTTGAGGCTCAATTTGACTGAAAAATAAGAGTAAACTCTTTGAAAATACACAGTAAAAGCTCGAGAGCTAAGCACAAGGACTCCCAACACTTGAACGTGCGGTAAAAATCTAAAAATGGCTGCCAAAGGAGGGGCTTGGGTAGAGGACACTGAGAAGAAAAAAAGCTGGATCTGCCATCCAGCTAAGGTTGGTGCTCACGTAGATGCTCAGAAAACGGAGTTATTAGAAGAAACATTTGTTGAAGATGCTTGTAGGTATAATAATGATTCATCCAAGTTTATAATTAATTGTTACGTCACAAATAGTTTATTCCTGTGTTGTATATGTATACCATAGGTATTTCTTTTCATAGTATTCGCTTCATATACCATTGGTTAACAGGTCTCCTAGCTGACTGAAAAGTTATGTGGTCATATATGCCTATGCATTTCGGAGCACCGCTCCTTCGTCAGGGCCTAAACCACATTTTCTGTCTACATTAGCGACAACAAACCATAATTCAAATACCAGTCCAGATAAATAATTAAATGTGCATTCAAAAGCCAAAAATTATATACAATAGCGTTCCTTACCAATCAATCCGTAAGGTTACATGGTGAGATATGGGGAAAGGAAAAAGAAAAAGAAAACACAAATTCAATAGGAATTCTGTCTGTTGCAAAGGTACACACTCAAACATGTTTGTAAACAAACATATAGAATTTTGGGAGAAGAAATCATAAAAATCATGGTCCTCGTGGGCACTGTACCTGTCAGTCAACGATTAGGTATCTAAAGAGATTGTTAAAAAAAGGACGAGTAATTATAGGTACATGTGTATGTGTGAAGTATTGATTGTAAAAACAGTGAGTGCATGCACGTGGGATATTGTACCTTGAGTGTCATTGCTTCTTTGCAGTAAAAAAACCTCTCACATGACCTGTATAGAAGAATGCGTACATAACGTGGAATAAGTCCGGCGTTTAGTTGATAGCTTGGATTATGTTGACAGAATCCTGTCAAGCTGTATTCTAAATGGCTGTAGAAATCACTTACCATATGTCACTGTTGCTCGCTTTCGCTCGCAATGCGTCCTCGCAGGTGCTGAAAGCCCTGTCGGCATTTACTTCCTTTTTAGTGAAGTTGCTATGATGATCCCCGCGTGGCTTTGCGTGGTGACGGCCAACGTGCCGACTTTGCAAAGCCTTGCGTCCTGTATCCTCATGGTTACCGGGGAACGGGAATGGGGAACAACCTGCTAGGTAATTCAATTCAGTAAGCAATCTCTCAGCATGAAATAAAGTGTACGCGATTAAAGGACAGATGTATGCGCTTTCCTTCTGAAAAGTCTGTTGTCTACTTTCAAGATAAATATGAAAACACGTACGTGTTCATCGATTGGTAAACACTTGAATAGTGTAGCTGTCTACCTGCTATGCTGCATGGCCATTTAAATGCAGATCAACAATGTGGCAGTGAGCTTGTGATCCGTTTCGCTTTTCTCATGGTAATGGTAACCAAGGTAATGTGCGAGTCACGTGTATGCATCAACTAGTATTCTAGAAGCTGAATAGTAGACCCTTGTGCCATCCCATATATGTATATATACCTAACACTCCCAAAGGTATCAAGAGTTCTCAATAGATCTATATATTAGGCTATGGTACAATGTGTTCTCTATCTACATGTATCTCTCATCCGTTCTTGCTTTTAAACAACCTAAAATGTGAACCCAATACAAAAAAACACAATACAAAAAAAATCTTACTTATCCGTAGTTCCCTAGCACATGATTATAAATTGAGTAACAAAACTAATGATGCAGATATCTTAGTATTTCAACTTCTTACGGAAATTGATCGGGTATGCTTGTGTTGTATGCAGAAAATACTTTACATGTTAAAAGTAACGACCAATTTATCTCTTCATTAAGTCCTTTTGGGGCAAGAGTTCCTAGTCTGTCGATCCAGAAACATTCTCTCTTAGAGTTTCTGTTGTAAGTTTTCATGAGGACCTTGTCTGTGGATGACCTCCAACACCATAAAACGTATCTGTGCCAGATTATGTCGCTTCTCTGTCCAATGTTTAGCCACTGATGGATTGGTGTTCTTGTTACGTATACATGAGCGAAGCTCATTCCAGCGTGTTTTCACTTTCCTTTTCGACTGCCCCACATAGTATAGCCCGCATGGGCATTTAATTACGTAGATGATGTTAGCTGTATCGCATGTTGCATAGTCCCTTAGTGACAGCTTTTCTCCAGTGTGTGGGTGATTGATGCTTTGTCCTTTTTGTATGTAGCCACAGTTACTACACTGTAGGCATGGGAATGTCCCCTTATGTTTTATTTCAAGTTTTTTTCAATGGAGGACGTGTTTGAACTAGATAGTCTCTTAGGTTCTTGCTTCTCTGCTGGGCAAATGTCGGTAGTTCTTTGAACAAATGTTCGGTTCCTTGGTCACATGCTAATATCTGCTAATGTTTTTTAATTATTGACTTGATTCGGTTGCTCTGTGTTGAGTATTTAGTCACCAACGCAAGTGTTGGGTCTGTTTCAACTTTCCTTGGTTTCGTTAGTAAGTCGTCTCTGTTGATGTCTTCTATTCGAGTTTTTGCTTCAACAATCTCATTTTTTTGTATCATCTTTTAGTGAATTTTTCTCCCATTTTCTGTAATTGCATGGTATAGTCGGATGGATCACTGATATTTCTTTTTACTCGTAGCATCTGGCTATATGGAAGGTTCCGTATGAGGCTTGGTTGGTGAAAGCTGAGTCTATGTAACAAGTTGTTACGATCGATGGGTTTACTATAGATGTTAGTTTGGTATCCCCCTTCTTTAGACTTAATTGCAACACCCAAAAAGTGTATGCTTTCCTTAGAGTACTCATGAGTAAAGTGGATTCTGGTCGTGATGCATGAAGTGTTTAGGGCTGGGACTGCCCCCTGTGGTGTTATGCTCCAATAAATGGTAACCTGTTGTTTCCAAAAAATTAAAAACTAGTGTCTGTCTATTATTGGTTAGTACGGTTATGTTCTAGGGTGTTATTCCCCCCTAATCCCCCACGACAGAGGGGTGGGGGGGCCAATTGGGGCTGACACTGCTATGGGGATGTCCAAGCCCTGACAGGGGGCGCTAGAGGGACATCCCACATAGCAGGACACCCCTCTGACTGCTCCCTCCCCTCGACAGGATCTCCTCACCCCTCCTCCAGGAGGAGGGGGGGCATACCCAGGGCAGGAGCTTCCAGCACGCGCTGGGGACCGCATATAAGGCAGGGAGGGACTGGAGCCCAGTTTCTTTCCAGTCCCCTCCACCTGAACACCCACCCTCCCTCACTCTTCTTGGCTAGTTCAGAGCAGGTAGGACCTCGAGTACTAAATGTAAATATGTGAAAATATGTACAATTGTTTAGTTTGATTTCAGCAGATTTCAAGGTTAAAGTGGTTAAAATTAATGTTTATGTGTTCCTTTATTTTGTATTAATTGTTCCACTACTGTCACAGTGGGAGTTCGGGGCAGTCCTAGCCGGGGAAGAGAGTAACGATGCGGCTTGAACCATGGGCAGGTTTCCCCGATGGCCACACTCGAGCCAAACTCGGACGATGGGCACTGAGTCCCTTAGGGACACTTGAGATTCCTCACCTGCAAGATTCAGTGGCCCGAAGAGGAAGTACCCTCTGCAATACAAATCTGGAGTGTATGTCCGGTGCCTTGCAAAAGCTGTGGGGCCAAGGGGACACTGTGAACATTCAGAACTATAACTTTACCCAGATTTTGAAAAGTATGGTCGTGAACTATGATGTGTTTTGGGCTGGGACTGCCCCCATGTTATGCTCTAATATATAGTGACCTCCAGTTTCCAAAAAATGTAAAACTAGTGTCTTGTCTATTATTGGTTAGTACAGTTATGTTGTAGGGTCTGTTACTCAAGGCATTTGCTTTAACTATCAGAATGACCACGTCCTCTTTAACATAGGGCATAATTGATTTACCGAATGATTGCAGGAGTTTATTT
This sequence comes from Ambystoma mexicanum, assembly GCF_040938575.1. Taxonomy (NCBI): domain Eukaryota; kingdom Metazoa; phylum Chordata; class Amphibia; order Caudata; family Ambystomatidae; genus Ambystoma; species Ambystoma mexicanum. The sequence continues at coordinate 45,898,929 of NC_090922.1, forward strand.
TCCCTGTGATATGTAAGCACAAGGCCGCTTCCCAGATGCCGCAGATTTATCAGGCGGCATCTCCTGTTCTAAAACAACATAGCTGGTGCCAGAATTCTTTTGTCTCTTTCGTTTTCATCAGGGTCCGGATCATCTTCCAGTTTGCGGAGTCTGTATCAAATGTATGGCTGCTGGCCCAGTTCTTGTATTTAGTGGATGACTAATCTGTTTTCTTTTCTCACTGACCTCCCCTGCTGATCTTACGGATAGCTGCATATAGGGCTCTCTTCCTCTTGACGATAGTCAAATCATATGAAACCCCTGACTTTCCCATGGATTTAAGATGCAAATTATTTACCATCTCCTCGAGGTCCCGATCACTACTAAACAATAGTTCCCTGCAGGTACATTCCACTTCTGGGCAAGGAGGAACTAAGTCCATTTATGCTCCACATGGACCAAATTAGTCGGTTTCCCCCAATTATCGACCTTGATATTGGAACAGGGCTCTTCCCTCGATTTAGTAAAATGTAACCTAAAACATTCTTGGCATGATCACTCAATTCAGTCGGCAGAATGGAAAACTCTTTAAAATGAGCACTGATTAGAGAGTTAATAAATATCGGCCAAGAACACTTCTAAAAACTACAAACAAGCCGTTCTCACAACTAAAATTATGATTTACAATAAGAGAATAGACAAAGCTAACTCAGGCACCAAAGAGTTTTTCGCCATTCTGCGAGAACTTGAGTCACCTACTCCCCACCCCTGACAGCTGCCTCAAAGACACTACATGGTGTTCGAATATCCAAAAAGCTCTTCTAGACAAAATCTCCCTACTACAAACTAAAATCACGACTAAAAAGCCAACACCTAGCCAAGCACCACAAGAAAGTATGCCATTGGTACTTAACTCCATCCCACTGTTTGATTTTACCCTGATCAGACTTGGAAGCCCTTAAAATCATTAAAGGCCTAAAGCCGTCCAGATGCCATGGGGATATCTTCCGCGCCTCACTCATTAAGGACTGCACAGCAGAGCTTGCCCCCTTCATCACCTTACTAATCAATACCTCCTTCTCAACGGGCATTGTACTAGTCAACCTAAAAGACACCTGGGCCCTCCCGCTCCTTAAGAAACCCACCCTAGACCCCAATATACCCATCAGGACAGTACCCTTCCATATCAGAATACTGGACAAAGCTGCTTAGCTGCAGACAGTACCCTTCCATATCAAAATACTGGACAAAGCTGCTTACCTGCAAATCCAAAAGTATTTAGAAACCAACAACTTCCTAGGTCTACGCCAATCGGGCTTCCGCCCCTGTCACAGAACCGAATCAGTCCTCCTGGATCTAAAAATCCAAATGGATGAGATCAAAGACAATGGCAATCTAGCCCTCCTCCTCTTACTTGACCTTTCAGCCGCCTTTGATTTAGTAAAGCACAAAATCATCTGCCAACACCTCTCCTATGCAGCTCACCTCTCCACCAAAGCCATAACCTGGATAGAGTCCTTTCTAACTAACCAAACTATGAGAGTCTTCTCCCCAACAGTGCCCCCCGCCCCCCACACCCACCACCTTGTTCAACTGTGGACTTCCCCCAAGGCTCCTATATCTCCAGGACACTATACAATATCTTTACCAAGCCTCTCTTCAACCTCCTAGACGATCTGGGCATCACCCACACTAACTATGCAGATGACACCCAAATCCTCCTCCCTATTTCAGGCACCTATGACACTGACTCCAAGTCATTGAAAAAATGTACCAAACCACCCAGGCCTGGGTGGCACAACATAGCCTGTGCTTAAACGATGCGAAAACAGAGATACTCCTTATTGGCTGACTATCCCATCTAAATAAACTCAATGGATCATACAAATCATTCATGGGAATATCATCAACACCTCAAAAGAAGTAAACCCCCCCCCCCCCCAGGTATATATTTGGACTCTGCCCTCTCCTTAACTAGACATGGAAACTCCATCACATCTGCAGCAGCACACATCTCTAAACTCATCAATGCCTGCCAACCTTCCCTGACCTCAAGACAACTGCATCGCGATTGCCCGGACTCTCGTTCTATCCAGGAGAGATTACTGCAATGCCCTCTTTGCAGGTTAAAAATGCTCACATCATCAAAAACCTACCTGTCTGCTGTACCCAAATAGTCTCACTGGGTACCAGGATCTTTCTGATCAGTCACCCATGCACTGCCTCCGGGCCAACCACGCACTTAGTGGCTGTATCTGCAACCCTACAGTCCTTGGTCTCCTTGCACTGACCAGAGTCGCACTGCCCTTACTCGGAGCATTGCTGCCGTTAACCCCCTACCCTTTCCCCTTGCACTCCCCACGCAATCTGAATGACACATGGCCCAGTGAGATCATCTGTCTTGCCTTCCCTGTCTTCACTCCCTTGTCTTGTCACGCCTAAAACCACATGTGCACAGGCGCGTTATAAATGACTTATTTCATATCACCACGATGATATCAAGCCAGCAACTTGTATGCATCTATTTCTGTATGTAAACCAGCACCAAGATGCCTCTGGGTTAGGTGTGCCTTACAAATGAATAAATAAATGACTAACCAACCACAGGGTACCTGCCCATACACTCAAGAGGGGATAAGACTGATAATACTAAGTGTCCATTGTGTCCAGGTCTGCAGCTGAAGTACACGCTAGTTATCGTCCTGCAGCACACTGCAAACAAGGTGGAGTGTTGATGCAGGGCCAGAGTCAAGCTGCTTTGACTGGGGTGTGGTGAAGGCAAGTCCAGTGGGTTGCACTGCTGTCACCAAGGATTGGTCTGTGGACATCAGATTAGAAAAGCCTAGTAATGGTTGCTCACCTCTCCTCACCAGACTACCACAGTGCACTATTATAATTGTTCTTTTATGAGTTGTTTCTAAGCGCAGGATTTGAATTAGTCTTGCTTCCAAGACAAACGCGTTGCCCCTGAGCTATCCTTCCGAGTAGACGCACTGTCAACTAACAGTGGTGCATGCTATCATTTTGAAAATATAATAAAGGTCAGGTTGTTTTGAGATATACTTCTTTATAAGCAAACACGAGCCGTGTTGTGTCTCTTTACATGGCGTGTATCTGCAGTTTTTTTCATTTCCAAAGTGCTTCTAAGCGTACTTGTGGCGTCTAGTCTTGTCTGCATGGAAAAGAAAAGTGCGCAATTGCATTGGGTCCCAAACATTTTATTTAGGTATTACATTTCCCAGTTTTTAAAGGGGAGTGGAATGTAACTGAGCATGCACCCAAGATTTTAAATGTGTTAGTGGCCACGCTTTCTTTGGCCCCTCCATTAAAATGATTCCCTGTAAAATGCCCTTTCTTTTCAGTGTTCACGTGTTAGTGTTCACGCTCTCTTTGGCCCCTCTTTTAAAATGATTCAATGTAAACAGAAGATGCTGGCCAGCCCATTTTAAAATGCTATTTAGGGGCCGCATCGGCCACTCTTACTCCCCAAAAATTGTTCTCTAGAGCTGAAAAAAAAAAAAAAACACCATTCTGAATATGTAAACCCGAGGATTTTTTTCAAACGCAAAAGGCAGTGAGTAATAGTTAAGTATGTTTTTTCGGGTGCACTCAGTTTCAGGTGGTGCAACTTTGGATCCTCATGTAGCACATTACAGAGCACAAAATCTATAAATCATAGTCAGTCAGTGCCACATAAGTAAACCACCTCAGTTGGGTGAGTCATCTGTGCAGTTTGGAGATGAGTATTCAAGCAATTTAACCTGTGATGGATTATTAGTGGAGAACGCTGCCTAATTAATGTTGCAATGGCTGAAGACCCTGGTTTTATAAGATAGACCTTGAACTTCACTAATTCTCAAAACATGTAAAGTCCCACCGAATAGCTAGTGGCCCCCACATCCCCCTTTAGAGAAGCAAATACACATTTGGAGAGACACAGCCTTTGGTTTATGAAGACAAGTGCTTCCTTGGAAAAAGAAAAGGACCAGCCTCACCATTGGTTCTCCGGTGTGCAAATTAGCAAGGGTTGGTTACTGTCATCTGCATCGCAGAACAAAGAAAATACGCCAACTTGCAAGCTGAAACCCGAAATGCCAACTTAAACACCAATAAGCTTTCTTTGACAGACTAACACGGCTCCCCGAAGGCTTGAAGGACTATTTCAATAGAAGGCGTTAAAGATTCAGCCACACTTAACTCACCCAGATTTTCTGTCAGCGGGTGCGGGGCTTCTTTTCCCTGGTGTTTTATCCAGTTAATCTCCACGGTGCACTCAGTGCAGCCAAAGTGTACTCAGTAAATGAAGACGGGTGTCTGCTAATTAACAGTCTGGAGGTACCAAGTGCCCACTTGTGTGACAGTGCACTTTAGGGACAAGGGCGATGGGGTGTGAGCATCCCATGTGGGGGGGCTGCCTGCCGGGTGAGGTCACAGGTGATGGGGGCCGGGCCTCCTGGTCACCAAGATGCTTAGCCTTCGCAAGTCCAGGCATGCTATAAAGTCCACGATCCCGGTACTCACCATTTGAAGAGAAGTTGCGACACATGGCAAGCATGAACTTTCCATTTGGGCTAGGCATCAGAAAAACACTTTGTAGAATGCATGACTATTGCTGCCGACTTCACTCCCCATCTTAAGCCATATCCCAAAACAGGTCCAACAGTATACTCCCACCAAGTGGAGCATAATCCGCCCCTCCTCAAAAGCCATGGATATAACAAGCATGTGATGCAGGGATCGATACCTGAATTTGGCGAGCAGCCGCTCTTCGTTATTAGGTATAGCCAAATAAGCCGCCCGTGTTGCCACCACCCAGCAAGCCACTAAACCAACGGCGGCTTTGTCAGGGCCATGGACAAGTAGCCCGCCAGACAGGGGGCAATCTGGACTGATTTAGTCACCCAACGTCCATTCCATCTCCAACATGAACTACCTTTGGTCCCAGCCATATCCAGAATACCCCATCCTTTATTTCAGCAATCGTGAGAAGGCTTACTTTAATGGGCGTGCTTATAAAGCTTGGCCTGGTGAGGGGGGTTGCCAGAACTCTTCCCCCAAATCAAGGAATCCGCTTAAACCCCACAACCGGCAACATGCAGCAGAAACTTAAACTGTTGCTCCCCTGTACTCGATACCAGAACACGAACTAAAGAACGGCATACCCAAGGCGGCGGGGAGGGCTGTTTGTCCAGTGGCTGTACCTTTCTTGAGGACTTTTTAATCAAATGTATCTTTAATTTGCCACCAGAAGACCTTTTCCTTCTGTCGTATGGCAGAGGAAATGCGGAAGCAGCCACGGCGCTGGAGGAAACGGTGTCCACCGCAATATGCTTCGTTTTATAGAAGGATTTTACCCAGAGCGTGTGCAAGCACCTAGACAGGCCACCACTAGGGGTACACCCGTGAACTGCGGCAAAGCTCTGGAGTAGGCACACCACAGCATTCGTGGCCGACACGCGCTTCTGGGCATGCTATTATGGACATTAAAGAAACATGGCCACATATCCGTAAGAACATGAACAACGGACTTAAAAGGACACCCTTGAGCCTTCAGACCTGTGTCCGGAAACGAAGAGAGCCCACGCCTCTTACAACTCATCGACATGGTTTCCTACGCAGCAGCAACACCACGCAGCCAGTGTAACTTGCCATGCCTCGACTTAGTCCGTCTCCTGCAGGCTGCAGCCCCCCACCCAAAAAAAAAAAAACGTGCAGCAAGTGGACAGGCAAAGGTCTATGCCGCTAGGCATTAACCATACTCAAAAGAAAGGGACAAGCCCACGTTTGAAATAAAACACGTAGGCACATTACACGTAATTACTGGGACAAACAGATTTGGCCTATTTTAGGGGAGGAAACTAGACAAGTTTTAAAAAAACAACGGAATAGCAAGGTCTAAAAAATAAAAACATTAGAGCCAGGTATTCCTTTTTACATAAACTCTGCCTCTGAGCAATGTCAACTATAAGCAGAACACCCTGCATGCCACATCACCTTTTTGTGAAAGGCTACACTTGGTCCAGATAAGAGGGTACAAGCGAACCTAAGAACAGAGTAGCACAATAATTGAAAATAAGTTGATACAAGAAGCTGAACAAAACACACATAGTTGGTAAAGAGTAAAATCCTGCATTTAATAGAACCCACCAACACTATTTTAACTTAGTTGACATTTTCACATTGGGGCTAATACCCTGCAAACATTCATGACAGAATGGCAGTATAATTCAAAAGCTCATAATTGGACGCGGTCCCTTTGAAATTGAAAAACATGATAGATACCACTTTACGAAGCTACAGAAACTGAAAAAGCACATCATAGATTTAAACCAGGTTTATTTGGGAGAATAGAAAAAAACGGATCATTTTATTTTAGAGCCAACTGCCACAAACATAAAAGTTAACTATTAAATCACAGTACCGTTTACTGAGAACCCACCTCCCTCCCCGCTTTGTTGCCACTGGCGACCTCAAATACAAGACGTGTATTGGTTTTAATCACGGTATACATAAAATAAACCAACCCATGTGCTTCTGTAAGCAAGTCTTATATCGCCAGATTTTTTTTAAGAATGTTCTTCGAAAGCAGCGTGCGCATCTGATTAGTACCCGCTCTTCTGATCAAGCTCTTTTTATGAACGCGGTGCACCTTATTAACGTCCTCCGACATAATTTTTCAAGATGATGCCCTGGTAGCGACGACAGGTTCCCCAGTCGCCAACATACATAAATAACATTCCTCATTCACATACATCAGTTGCAACATTTGAACCAAGACATCTTCCTTGGTCTCCATCTTTGGGGGGCGGGAGGGGATAAGACAATAGACGGCTCTGCTACCACCTTTGTCCGTAGGCACCCGGGGGTCCCCTGCGAGGGCCCGATTCATAACCTCCCCTTTTCTGCTGCGAGAAGCGCCCACCTCGGCCTCCACGGTCAAACCCACCTCTCCGTTGCGTCGGGTAACCCCCACGGTCGTCGTAGATCGCAGAAAAGCCACCATAATCATACGTGTCGTCGAAGTAGTTGGGATCATATGGCCGTGCGGGGCCTTTGATTGGTGTCTCTGAAACAAAGTCAAGGACGTGCTTGATACATTCAAGAACTTTTTCGGGCTTTCCGACGATTAAAACAACTCGATCCGTTGAGTGAGGGCAACAGTCTCGGTGTACTGTGAGGGTGGTCTCCGTTTTTTGTCTCAGCTCTTTGATTTTAGCCCCCTTCGCCCCAATAATGCCGCCGACCAGACTCTGGTGAATCAGCACCCTCAGCTCGCAGTCCTGCGTGGGGCCTGCGCTTGCGGCGTTTCCTTTATAGTTCGGCGAGTTAAACGGAAGGTCTTTAAACGTGGGGATGATTCGTCTCAGGATCTCTATAATGGCCTCCTTGTCGGCGTTGATTTGCAGCACCCGCTCGGGGCCGCTGCTGTCCGCGATGGAAACGCTGGCGTTGAAGTCGGCCCGCAGGCCTGTGATGGATTTGCCGCCTTTTCCGATCACGGCCCCGGCATTCTTCACATGCAGCATAACGCGCAGCTCCAACTTCTCACCGTCATATCGGGATTTTTTGGCTGGCTGCTCTTCTTCGCTGTTCTCTGCGGAACGTTTGCCGTTCGCCTGGGTGGTGGTGGATTCGGCCGGTTGCTCGGTCTCGCTCGCCATTTTACTGTCCTGGGGCCGCTCTTCACCATCTTCCGCTGCACGTTTGTCGTTAGTCTGGGAGGTGGTGGATTCGGCCGGCGTCTCGGTCTGCTCTTCTTTATTATCTTTTGCTGGACTTGTGTCGTTAGTCTCGGATTCAGCCGATTGATCGGTCTCCATTGTACTCTTCTGGGGCTGCTCTTCGGCATCGTCGGGTGGAGGTTTGCCGTTGGTCTCTGGCGTGGTGGATTCAGCCGGTTGCTCTGTATCGCTCGCCATTTTACTCTTCGGCTGCTCTTCTTCACACTCGTCTGCTGGACCTTTGCTGTTGGTCTCCGGGGTGGTTAATTCAACCGGCTGCTCGATCTCGCTCGTCATTTTACTGGACGGGGTGTTTCCGGTAATATAGTCCTGCGGGAGCTCCCACCAACGTACACAGCACTAGCCACCCGGCGTGGACAGAATAAGTACGCAAGAGAGAACACGACCTGCTGCCAACCTCGCAGGAGCTCCCGACACGAACAAAAGCAGGCTGAAAGGGCCGCGCATAGAATGAGGCGGCGGAAGGAAGCAGCACAAAGAGGTAGTCACCAAATGAAATAGAAGAAAGACTGTCGTTTGAAAGCCCATTTACACGCCATCCATTTTGAAACGGACCTGGTCTTCGTTTACGTTAATGAAACAAGTTAAAAAGCAAAACTCAAAAATACAAACCGCTATAGCATGAAAAAGTCATAGGCATTTGAAGTTATTTCTACATAAATGTATAAAATGAGGTGAATGCGAATGTCATTGTTTTTGAAAGCATGAATATATTTTTTATTTTCCCAAAATATGTTTGAAAACATATGAAAAGTAAAGTGCTTTCATTTGAGTACAATATGTTTAAAGCCTAAACAAACCTGAAAGGTATAATACAAAATGCGAGGGGCTGTTCTGCGAGCCATGCCGAGCCTCCCCCGAAGCTCGGGAACAAAGCACAGACCAAGCGGAGCCACACTCGCCACTGTTACGTAATATTCCATACCCCGTACCTTTCCGGTGTCATGCAATATTTGGTATCCCATAACGATCCGGTGTCCCCTATCGTTGACCATCTTCTAGATCGCAGACCAAAGTAGCAGAGTTCCGAGCCAGCTCTGTAACTCTATTTAAAAACAGGCTCCGTTGTGTTACTATCCATGCCAACGCTCCCGATTTAGGAGGTAGACTCCCGACTTTTAAGTAAAACATGTATCTATTTTTCAGAAGGCATGGTGGTTACATGGATATTTGCATTTAAGAGCATTTAGAATACATAGAAAAAAGTGATGTAGACATGTTGCATTACAGTACAGCTTAAGGTGGGGGTGTGGTGGTTAGGATGTGGGCGGAAGTAAAGAGTTAGGTAAATAGTGTGGTTTTTAGTGATTTGCCAAAGGAAAACAATGAGGGTTCCGCTCTGAGTGAGTTGGGAAGGGCATTCCAGAGCTTAGGTGCTATGTGGGGGAAGCCAATGCCGCCGGCTTAGGCTCTTTTTGTAGTGGGTATGCAGAGTTGGTAAGTATGGTGGCTTCTTTAGGGACGGTCGGAGGAATTCTTGACTATGGTTTCTGATAGATAGGAAGGTGCAGCTAGAGTGATGCATTTATGAGTGAGGGTGAGGATTTTGAAGTTGAGTCTTTCCTTCACTGGGAGCCAGTGTGCATTTCGTCTGGCTTGAGATACATGGTCGAATTTGGGGATGTGCAAGGCGGCGCTGAGCGCGTTATTTTGCACTACTTAGAGCTTCTTTAGGTTATTGGTTGAGGTGCCTGCTAGGAGCGCGTTGCAGTAGTCCAGTCTCGCTCCTATCGTGGCTCTAGCAATGGAGAGGCAGTTTTGAGAGGTTAGGAAGGGTTTTATGGCATAAAGGAGTTTAGTGGTGAGTGCAGAGGCGGATGAGATGGCGCTGACCTGTCAGGTCATAGAGTGTGGAGTCTAAGTAGACTCCTAGGGTCTTCATGTGAGTATTCAGGGCATAGTTTAGATAGAATTTACTTGGGGGCTAGGATGATGATCTCGGTTTTTATCACCGTTAAAGCAGAGACCATTAATAACCATCCATGTTTGGATAGTGGTATATATCTGGAGGAGGGCTTCTGTGTTTTGGTGATAGTCTGCAGTGAGTGGGAGGAGGACTTGTGTGTCATCGGCATAGTTGGTGTGTGCTATGCCGAGCGCATCCAACAAGTCAAAGAGAGGTTTGGTGAACAGGTTATAGAGGGTGGGTGCAGTGCAGGACCCCTGAGGGACTCCACAGTTAATGGTGTCAGGAGATGCGTTTGCCAGGTCTGAGTACACTTTCATGGCTCTTCCTTCTAAGAATGAAGTTATCCAGGTGGTGGCTTTGTGCGAGAAGTGTGCTGCGTTGAATAGGTGGGAAGTGAGGATGTTATGGTCAACAAGATCAAAAGCGGCGGAAGGATCGAGGAGGAGCAGGAGGGCAGGTTTGCCATTGTTCATTATTTTGGTGATTTGATTTTTTAAGTCTAAGAGGGCGCTTTCTGTGCCATGGCCCTTGCAGAAGCCTGATTGTCTTCTGCCCAGGATGGCATTAATTTCCAGATAGTGTTGGATTTGGTTGTGGGAGGCTTTGTCTAGGATTTTGAGGAGGAAGGGAACGGTGCTTATAGAGCAGTAGTTGTTGGGTGAGGTGGGGTCAAGGGAGTTTTTTTTTAGTAGCAGGCGAACCCAGGCTTCTTTTAGGCATTGTGGTACGATTCCTGATGAGAATGAGGAATTAATGAATGCAGTGATGATAGGTACCAGTGAGTCGGTGCATTCTTTGATGATGGTCGGAGGGCAGATGTCCCCTTTGCATGTGGAGGGTTTGATTTTTTTTTTAGAAGGTCAGTGACTTCCAGTTCCGTGATGTCTCTGAAGGCAAAGAGGGATCTTAGGGGGAGTGGGTTGTGAGAGGGGGGTGTGCTTTGGTTGAGGACAGCCTTGCGCTGTGTTGCTATTTTATTGTGGAGCGTTTTAACTTTGTTGAGGAGGGCAGTCTGGATGCTAGAGCAACCAAAGTTCTTTCCATCACAAAGTCATCATACCATAGCTCTCAACCATTTCAGTCGCAAAGGCGGGTGAAAACACCAGATTTTGTTTTTGGCGGGTGAGAGCCCATTGAAACAAATGGGCGTGCAGGAGGTCGGGCGGATGAGTCAGTCGTTTACAAGGTGGGTGATACCCGCCAAAAGCGTGTGAGTTGAGAGCTATGTCATACTACACTGTTCTTCTGTGCTCTCTTCTCAGATGCTCTTCCTTCCTACCACTTGTGTCCCAAGCTTGGCTCGCTTCTGTGGATGTTTCCAACACCTCTCTTCCTGTCTCTCCCTCCATGATGTCTCTTATGGTAATTTGCAGTTCTCGCTCGCTTGTGGCATGTCTGTCAGGGTTTTTGTCAGGGGTGAATTCCTCTTGGGATCTCTCCACTTTGCGCTGCTTCTCAAACATTGGCACACGCTCCATGTTCTACGTGCGGCCATCCTCTGTGCGAACGTGATTAGTCCCTCTATGGATAACTTTTATTGGTTGGCTGAATTAGGAACCTGTCATTTGGTCCTTGCTTGGTAGACGTATTTTGATCCAATCGCCTTCCTTGACATCGCGGCCTTGTGTCGTTCTTCTCTGATCACTCCACCTCTTCATGCATGCTTTACTGCTTTCCAACCTCCACACTACTTCAGCCATGTCTACTTTATCATCTTCTCTTACTCTGGCCAACCATGGTGGTACCAATGTGGATGATGCTCTTCTCATCCTCAGCATTCGAAGCAGGGACACTTGGGTGAAGCCGTTGGGGGTTAATTTGTGGCCCGCCACAGCTTCCTTGACAGTTTTAAGAGGATTCATTCCTGAAGCGGTTGCTAACTGGATGGCTCCTTTGATGAATCTATTGCCCTCTCCACTAGTCCATTCGCTTGGGGGTGGTACAGTGCAGCCTTCCTTTGTTTTATGTTGTGTCTTTGCAGGAATGACTCAATTTCCCGTGACACAAGCTGTACTCCATTGTCCATGACTAACTGGACAATGGATGTGAGGACCTCTATGACGGTGGCTGTGGTGATGTTGGGGACAAATTCTGCTTCTACCCATTTTGACAGGTAGTCTACCAGTACTATGCCATACCGATGCTCGGGAGCCATTACCTCTAATGGTCCTATAAAATCCAACCCCACCTTGTGCCACACTGTTTCTGGGATCTCTGTGGAAATCATCGGGGCTTGCCTGGTCTTCAAGCGTTTGTCACTGTTGAGACACTTGTGGCATCTCTCAATCATGGAGCATATTTCCTGGTCCATGGCAGGCCACCAGTACCCCTCTCTAACCCTTTGCCATTTCATGGTGTTTCCTAAATGGCCTGAGTGGGCCCTGCACAAGAGGACTCTCCTAATTCCCACTGGTGGTATTACTTGATCTCCTTTTATGAGCAATCCTTCAACCTCTGAAATTTCTTCCGCCACTTTCCAATACTGCCTCATGCCTTCTGGTAAGGCCCTTAGTTCAGGCCATCAATTGCTAACCCACTCTCTAAGTCTCACCATGGTGGGGCCTTTGCTGTGCTCCTCGTTCCAATGTCCTTCCCTTAACTCCAGAAATTCTGGGTCTTAGAGGTCTTGGATTGATGCTATAATGCATTCATCTTGTAGGAACGTGGTAGTTTTCTCTTTGTTCCAGGTAACTTGACATGCAGTCCGCCTGGGCATTTCTCCACCCGGCTATGTGGGTGATTTCAAACATGTATTCCTGAAGTTTTGCTGCGATGTGTGCCAACCGGTGTGTTGCTGATTTAGTCCCTCCTGGACTGAGCATATGAATGAGGGGCTTATTGTCATGCGGCAGCCTTGGAAAGTATGGAACAAATGGAAACTCCATTGACCTTTCCAACACGTTCTCATCTGAACGTGCATCAGCGGTCTAGGTCTCAGACCAACATGGACGCTGCCTGCTTATACTGGGAAGGAGTCACCGGCTCGGGGCATTGCATCCCTCATTCTCTCCTGGGTAAGACGTTCCATAGTCTTGCTACCTGTCCCTGCTCTCTTTTGCCCTTCCTGTTTGTTTTTGCCTGCTGCTTTGTGTGTTGCTTCTGCATTTGCTGTTTTTGTGGCGTTCACCACTGCACGGCTCACAGAGTACTTCCTTTACCGCTCTGCGGTTTCCCCCCACTTGCCACATTAGCTTTGCCGCTCCACAGCTTTTTAGTTTCATTGCCTCACTACTGCTCCACAGCTTTCTTGCTACATTGCCTTTCGCTGCACACAGCATTCAAGGGATCCTTTCCCTTTCACTCCTCGTTGTGCACTGTGCTGCACGAACGCTCCACCGGGCTGAGAGATCAGCTGTTTGATAATTTTGCTTGTCACCTCATGCTTCTTACATGCTTAGCTTCGGAAGCATACTTGCCTGGTGTTCTTTTATGGCTAGGCTCAACTCCTTTGATCCTTCTATCACTTAATCCGGACTCCCCTCCACTACTCCTGTACTCTGCCTACTCTTTTGCACCACAAGGTCACAGAGTTCCAGTCTCCTCTGTCTGAACTTTTCCTGGTGACCAACCAGCCATTTCACCAGAACACAACAGTCTCTGGAAAAAGAGAGGAAGTCATGTCCTTCATTTGAGTACCCCGAAGAAATCGCCATTTACCCTCCGACAGACCACCGCTGCCAGGGTTTTTCTGCCTCTTGGCTTTTCCCTGGGCTGGGGCCGGCTCCCCAGAGTCACCACTGCCTGGCAAACAGCAATTAAGGCACAGTGGCCTCCGGGGGAGCTTGCCCTTATCTCTTCCAGAAGAAGAAAGGAAAGAAGGCGGAATCTAGGAGAAAGAAGAAGGAAGAAGCTACAGAGGAAGCTGAGGAAGCTACAGAAACCTCTGGTGAGGATTCAACAAGAGAAGAAATTGTAGAACCTGAGAGCTTGCAACGCCCAACCCCAACTATGGCCAGTCTGGAACAGTACTAGGAGCTTGTCGCCACTCTACAAGGACTCACGGTCGAGGTTCAAAACCTAAGAGCTGAAAGTAGTGCCCTAAGACAGCACGCCGCCTTCCGAGATGACAAAGAGGAAACTTGCCTCCCCAAGCTCTACCTTTCGGCAAATACGATGGCAATCGCAGATGGCTCAAAGAGTTCCTGGAAGCCTGTCTGGTGTACTTTACTTTCCGCCCTCAAGCATACGAATCTGAGAGAGTCTGAGTCGGCTTTCTTATGTCCACCCGCTTGGTAACCAGCTCAGATCCCTCACTCAACAACTACGACTTGTTTTTACAGCACTTCAAGACCCGCTTCGAATGACCAGAGGTTCAATACTCCTCCTATGAAAGTTTGTTGGATCCCAGACATGGAACCGCAGACGTACAGTCTTATGTATCCATCTTTCAATAGGTAGCCGCTGAGGCCAGCTGGCCTGAGACATCTCAACAGACCTTATTCCAACGTGGACTCCAGGAGATCATGAATGAGCTAGCTCGGATTGCTAGGCCCTCGACATTTTAGGAATTGATATCTTTGTCCCTTCAGATCAAATTTCGTCTGGCTGAACGAAAGCGTGAAAGGAGAAGGCTAGATCAACCTTCCCAACACCTTAGCTTCCCATCTCAACCGACAAACCTACTGTGGACGAACCAATGCAGATTGGTGTTGCTAGAGGGCCTCTAACAGCGACTGAACGCAAGAGACGGAAGGACCTAGGGTTGTGTATGTATTGTGGCTCTGAAAAACACATCCTTAGGAACTGCCCAGAACAACCTCCGCGGCATCAGGGAAATGCCAACCCCCAACCTTGAGCAGGGATAAGGTAAGGGGAACAGAAGTCAGTCCCTGCAACTCAGCAAAAAGGCCAGAGCCCTCCTTCGATACCAGACTCATGGTATTTGGCATACAGCTGCAGATTGAAGGGCATTACTCTATCGAAGCCCTCGCCATGTTGGACTGCGGTGCCGCTGGGAACTTCATGGACGGCACTTGGGCATTTAATCACCTAGTTCCTTGTCGGAATAAGACTACTCCCATACCAGTGGATGGATCCCCTCTTTACATCCGGACCCATCATTCATGAAACCGAGGACCTGGATTTAGACATGTTTCATCACAAGGGCATCATCCGCTTTTACCTCATGCGGGCTGCCTATTTCCCAGTGATTATAAGCATCCCCTGGCTCAGGAAACACAATCCCAGCATCAACTGGACTCTGAACACCATTCATTTGCAGTCCCAATATTGCCAGTTACACTGCTTGGAGCAGTACAACGAAGATCCTCAGGTAGGCACGACTGTGCCACTTCTGGCGCCTCTAGTGTATTGGATCCTTTTGCCTTACCAGGACTATTCAGACATTATTGAAGACGTCCTACCAAGGAAGCTACCGCCTCTTAGAAGGGAAGATTGCGCCATAGAGCTCCAACCTGAAGCTGCTGCTCCCTTTGGCAGAATGTTTCCTCTATCCCTTCCAGAAAAAGCAGCTTTGAAGGATTACCTCGAGTCCAACCTACAAAATGGGCTCATCCGTGAATCCAGGTCTTCAGCAGGAGCATTGCTCTTCTTTATTCCCAAAAAAGGAACATCCAAACTTAGACCTTGCATAAACTACAGCAGGCTGAATAACCTGACCATACGGGACCGTTATCCCATGTCCCGGATAAAAGATGTGCTGGAGGCCGTACAAGACGCCTGCATCTTCACTAAGTTGGATCCACGGGGGCATATCATCTCCCAAGAATCCGCTTGGGTAATGAGTGGAAAACAGCATTACGTACCCCTCTGAGCATTACAAATATCAAGTCATGCCGTTTGGCCTCGTCAACGCGCCAGCGATATTCCAACGGTTTATGGATACGATATTCGCAGACCTTCTATTTTCCTCAGTAGTGGTATACTTGGATGACATTCTGGTATACTCTATGAACCTAGATGAACATCGTCACCATGTTTTGGAGGTGCTACAATGCCTCAGGTTGCATCAGTTGCTGGCCAAACCAGAAAAGTATACCTTTGAGGCCTCATTTGTCCCCTATCTACGGTTTATATTGTCTAGGGTTTATATTGTCTAAGGAAGGTATCCAAATGGATCCCCAAAACACCAAGGCTGTACTACAGTGGGCCCCTCCAACTTCTGCCAAGGACGTTCAGAGATTCCTCGGCTTAGTGAATTTCTACAAAAGATTCATCCCCAACTTCTCAGAAAAGGTCCTACCCATCACAGCGTTTCTCAAGAAGGGGGTAAGGTTTTCTTGGACTCCCCAAGCAGATGGCATTCCAAGAACTCAAGACCGCCTTTGTTACTGCACCCATACTCTGTCAACCGATCAAACAGCTCAATTTCCTCTTTGAAACCAACGCCTTGGGAGGTGCTCTATGGGCGCTACTCTTACAGAAAAAGGAAGACGGCCTCGAACACCCGGTGGCATATTATTCAAGAACCTTAACCCAGAGCGAAAGGAACTATTCCGTTCTAGAAAAATAATTGCTGTCAATCCGACAAGCCTGCCAAGAATGGTGCAACTTATTACAAAGGGCAGCCCATCCATTCCAAGTACGCACAGACCATCGAAACCTTTGTGTATTGCAGCAGATGGAATGCTGCAAGTCCAGACATGCCCGATGAGCGTACTTCTTTTTACAATTTGATTTCAACATATCGTACCTGCCTGGTAAGGAGAACATCCTGGCCCATGCCTTGTCTCGCAGTTTCAGAGAGTATACCGGACAGTATCTGGGAGAAGAGAGGATCCTGGCGGGTAAACAATGCATTGGGGCCATCAATACTTTCATACAAGATGTCAAACAAGCTACAGCCAGGTCATCCCTCAGCCCAAATCCACAGATCACCCTAAAGAAGGGCCTCCTGTTCAAGCAGAAGGCGTTATTCTTACCCTCGGAAGACCTCCAACTCTTGGCTATGTCTTGGTGCCATGACCTACCCACTGCTGGTCACAAGAGCCAAGCTGCCACTTTGGAACTCACATCTCAGCTTTTCTGGTGGCCAACCCTTACCAAGGACGTAAAGGAATATGTCTCCTCCTGTCCCACGTGTGCTAAAAATAAGTACACCACTGCCAGACCCATGGGAATATTACAACAAGATATACCGTCATCCGGACCATGGCAACATCTGTTAACTGATTTTATTTTGGTCCTTCCACCCTCACAAGGATTCACCACTATAATGGTGACAGTGGACTCATTTAGTAAACTCGCTAATTTCTCTCCCTTGAGAGGATTACCCACTGCCTCTTGGACTGCTTCTGTGTTCCTGAGGGACATCGTACAGTTGCATGGCATACCCCTCACCATTCTCTCAGATAGAGGATCCCAATTCACGTCAAAATTTTGGGCCGCTTTCTGCAATCAGCTCCAGATCCATAGAGCCTTGTCATAGGGGTACCACCCGCAAAGCAATGGTCAAACAGAGTGGCTCAATTCCACCTTAGAGCAATATGTGAGATGCTTCTGTAACCAGGAGCAAGACAATTGGTCGGATCTCATTCCCCTAGCTGAATTCACATACAATAATATAACACACACAGAAATCAAAATGAGCCCTTTTTTCTGCACGTATGGGTACCATCCCAGGCACATTCCCACAGTCGACTTCCCGTCCAGGATACCTACTGTTGACAAACTCCTGGACATACTGAAGACCACACATAAAGTACCCATGGAAAACCTGCAAACCAGTAGCAAGGCCTACAGGGATTGAGCCAACAAGAAACCTTTGTGTATTGCAGCAGATGGAATGCCACAACTCCAGACATGCCTGATGGGCGTACTTCTTTTCACAATTTGATTTCAACATATCGTAACTACCTAGTAAGGAGAACATCCTGGCCGATGCCTTGTCCCGCAGTTTTGGAGAGGATACCAGACAGTATCTGGAAGAAGGGAGGATCAGTGGCGGATAAACAATTAATTGGGGCCATCAACACTTTCATACAAGATGTCAAACAAGCTACAGTTTTTTGCCTGCTGCTTTGTGTGTCGCTTTCACTGTTTTTGTGGCATTCAGCGATCCGAGGCTCACAGCATTTCTGCTTTACCGCTCCACGGTTTCCCCCACTTGCCACATTGCCTTTGCCGCTCCACGGCTTTCTAGTTTCATTGCCTCATTGCCGCTCCATGGCTTTCTTGCTACATTACCTTTCGCTGCACACGGCTTTCAAGGGATCCTTTTACACCGCCGTGTGCACCGTGTTGCACGAACGCTCCACCGGGCTGAGAGATCAGCTGTTTGAATATTTTGCTTTTCACCTCCCTCGTCTTACGTGCTTCGCTTCAGAAGCATACTTGCCTGGTGTTCTTTTACAGCTAGGCTCAACTCCTTTGATCCTTCTATCACTTCATCCGGACGCCCCTCCACTACTCCTGTCCTCTGCCTTCTCTTGTGTACCACAAGGTCACATAGTTCCAGTCTCTTCTGTCTGAACATTTCCTGGTGACCAAACAGCCATTTCACCAGAACACAACAGTCTCTGGAAAAAGAGAGGAAGTCATGTCCTTCATTTGAGTACCCCGAAGGAATGCCCATCTACCCTCCAACATACCACTGCTGCCAGGGTTTTTCTGCCTCTTGGCTTTTCCCTGGGCTGAGGCCGGCTCCCTGGAGTCCCCACTGCCTGGCAAACAGCAATTAAGGCACAGTGGCCTCCGGGGGGGGCTCGCCCTTATCTCTTCTAGAAGAAGAAAGGAAAGAAGGGAAATCTAGGAGAAAGAAGAAGGAAGAAGCTACTGAGGAAGCTGAGGAAGCCACAGAAACCTTGGGCGAGGATTCAACAAGGGAAGACATCATAGAACCTGAGACTTATGGTCGGTGACTAGTTTGAACTTGGTGCCCCGTACGTAAGTCCTGAAATGTTCCACTGCCCATGCGCAGGCTAGCATTTCCTTTTCCACTGTGGCGTAATTCTTCTCAGCCGTGGACAGGGCTTTAGAGGCAAATGCCACCACGTGTTCAGTGTCCCCTTTCTTCTGGGTAAGTACGGCACCTAGCCCGCACACACTGGCATCCATGGTGATGACTGTATCCCACGCCGGATTGAACGACTGGAGGCACAGTGCTTCCACTATCCGTCCTTTTATATTCTCTGTGTGAACAATGTGCCCTTTTTCAGTAGGTTTCTCGGTGGTGTTGTTATCTCTGAAAAATTGGAGATGAATTTGGCATAATATTCTGCGAGAAAATGCAAAAAGAAATTGCACACCCTATATTTTTAAATAAATGGTTAGTCTAAATTAGAAAAATTCAAAGCTCCAATGGCTTGTACAGTCGTTAAATGCTCTTTAGGGGTGTGGGGGAGAAAACCAACAACCTCGGTATCAAAGGTCAGTAATATCTTGAAAAAACATGGAATTCCTATTAATAATAGGAACTCCCATCCCCTGCACACCTCTTGATATTGGAAAAAAGATCCAACCAAAATTTAAATAAATATCACAATTTTCACTAATTTTTGTTTTTAGAACAGCTAAATTCGTAATTCATTTTGTTTTGCAATTCTTAATTAGAAAGCAAGTTTGAATACACACAATGTTGTACAAAATTATTTATCAACATAATATTTTTAGTACTTATTTTCAACTTTTCAACAAAAATCAGAGTTCAATTCACTCAAAGGTACATGAAATACAAAACATTCTCGATATGGAGCGCTAAGCGTTTCGAGAGTGTGCCTCTCTTCTTCAGGAGCAATAACTATTTCATTAAACACAGTGTTTACTAATAATACTGATAATTCAAAAATACTCTAAATGTGAGTTTCAACAAATAGTTTCTCTTCCAAACACAAAACAACAGTATTTTTCTTTTCTTTAGTACTTCAAATGTCCATTTCGATGTGGAATTGTGGAAACGTCATCTTATGAGACAGTTCTCTTGTGTTCTGAAAATAATAGTGATATTTGTATTAGATAATGGTTAGATCAAATAGTCACTGTGGTGTTATAAGTGTAAGTATCCTTGTTCCTACCTGTGTATTGTTGTCAAGGCCTGTGTGTTTCCAGATTCTGTAATGCACTGGGTATCGTCGTGTTTATCCACTGTAATGCCTAGTCAGCTTACATTCTACATAAAATATAATATGTGTCAGGCTATAATCAAACGCTTTTCCAATTCTGCAAGTTTAGATTCAAAAGTAAGTGTATTACCTGTGTGTTGCAGTATCGGGTACTAGCGATGTTAATCCCAGCACAGAAGTCGATTCCCCTTAGTTCTCGAAAAATCTACACGAAAAATAATGTGTGTAAGTGTTTTGAATAGTCCACTAAGTACCAGTCATTTTTAGATACTGGTCCATCCACCTTCTTACCCCTGTCAGTGAATTCCCTCGCCTCAAACGATATATCCTGCAGCCTTCTCGCGGGTAACACGGTTCATTAGCTACCTTTTGGCTATTTAAAGTCATGTGACGCGAGATTTAATGTCATGTGACATATGATGTCCTAGACTTCTGGGAGTTGTAGTGCCCACGGACCTACAAAGACTTCAATAGTTAAAAAACATACCCTTTGTCATTATAAATGAGTGCAATCATCCTTTGAAATCATCCTATAAATTTCTTAGTCGCACCTGGCATTCAAATCAGACTCCTCGTTTCAAAATTACAGACGGAGCAGTTCACTAACCTAATGTCGTGTGACGAACAATCTCTGTCACATGATATCCTAAGCTTCTAGGAGTTGTGGTGCCCACTGGCATACAAATTTGTAAAACATTAGATGATATTAACAAAAAATATGCATTATATCGTTCTAAACAGCTGCGTCTACTTTGGGTATAATTTCTCACTTTGTCACACATTAACCCGTGTGGTTTAATTAACGCGAGTGGTATAAATCATCTAGCTGTTGGGAATAATAATGTTCAACGGGTGGCTATGTCTACAAACACTTACGGACATTAGAGAACATGAGTTCAAACGTTATCAAAAGGTATCTGTACCTGATTGTGTATATATAAAGATATTCCATCTGATGGTGTGGAATTCTGGGAATTGTGTTTTTTTTTATACTGAATGGGGTCTCGACACATATTAATTGTTCGTACTGCTTTATTGCAGCGATGTGCATAATATATGTAGGTTATTAAGCTCCAGACTGTCTTTCCATTATTCCACATCATTTCACCTTGATTATTACTTATACAACAATATGAAAACGAATGTAAAAGCAGGTATGAAAAACAAATATTGGTAGCAAAGGAATATTCAAGGGAACGTCAATCAACCTTTCTCACAGCAACACGTGCTAATCACATCACTATTTATTTGATGTTTTTCATAAGAATACATTCAGAGAATACTCTTCGTTCATGCCTCCAGGTTCTAAGGCATCTAATTTGTGTACCCAAAACATTTCTCTACGGGATAGGATTTGTTGTAGGTTCCCTCCTCTAGCTGGTCTTGTGACGATTTCAAGAACAACAAATTTGAGTTGTGAAATTGTGTGTTTGTGATCTCTAAAATGTCTTGCAACCGGTGACTTCAGATTTCCTGTTCTTATGTTAGACTTATGTTCCGAGATGCGGTCTTTCACCCGTCTCAGCGTCTGGCCAACATAATATTTGCCACATGGGCAAATGAGTCCATATATTACACATTTGTTCTCGCAGGTGGCAAACTATTGTAAGTTAACCTTCTGACCTGTGTATGGATGTCTGATCATTGGACCTTTTTGTGCATTGTTAAACTGGCTACAGTTTAAACATGGACATGTTCCTTTTTTTGGTTTCAACAATAACCGTTGTTGTGTTGTACTTGTTCTCTCTGCCTTTACCAGTGAGTCCCGTAAATTTCTCCCTCTTGCATAGGCCATTAGCGGTGGTTTGGGAACAGAGTACAGAGTTGTGGGTCCAATCTAGTAATTTTCCAATTTTTATGTAATGTCCTTTTAATTTGTGTACCTTTAGTGGAGTATTGTGACAGGTAGATTAGTGGAGGATTATCCCTGTCTTGTTTAGTTTTTTGAGTCAGGAGATCTGATCTCTTCTTTAGTTGGCATTTTTCTTTAGCTTGTTAGAATTCTTTCCGGGAATCCTCTCTCTTCAAATCGTAGAATCAATTCACTCTCTGCTTCCGCATATGTATTTTCATTTGAGACGATCCATTTAATTCTTTGCAGTTGGCTTGGAGGTAAATTGTTTTTAAGGTGTTGAGGGTGATGGCTCGTGAAGAATAAACTGTTATTCACATCCGTGGGTTTCCTGTAAACCGTTGTTTGCAATTTCCCATTTTCTGGGTAGATCTTTGTGTCTAGGAAATGTACTGCCGGTGTTCCAATTTCAAGGGTAAACTTAATACGGCTGTTACATGAATTCAGGTATACAATGAAACTTCCCAATTCTTCTATTGTGCCTCTCCATATTGCAAAAACATCATCAATATAACGTCGCCATATTATCAGTTTGTCTGACCATCTTGGATTTTCTAGAATATGCTGAGTTTCAAAATAAAACGTAAAAGTGTTTGCATATACCGGGGCCATGGATGGAAAAATTCTTGTTGAAGTAACTGTTAGGCGATCCTCTGCACACCGATCCAATGCACACCAGAACACTGCTCACATTTCCCCAACACCTCCCTCCAGGGTTCGAGGCTCATGTGATTCGGTTTACCCAAAGGACCGAAAGATCCCTACCAGGTACGATTTACGGGCTCGATTGCAGCCCTTCCTGCACTGGCAGTTGCCATGGAGAACATACAGCAGAAGGGGCGGCGTTACACCTCCACGCCGATCGTTCACTTGCTCACGTGATCCGGAATGGCGTTTCCCACGTGCCCTTGGTGGACGTCACATGATCCCGAAACGCACGGTACATAAGGCTTGAGGCACGGGACACTCATTGCTTCTCAGCTGTCTTCAGACCTTGTTTGGCGCTACGTTTTGGATAATACTACTGGTTTACCTTGATCTTGGAACTCTCTCTTGGACTCCTTTGGATTACCCTTTTGTAACTTTGCTTGGAACTGTTTACCTATTGCTGGATTTCTGACTCGACCCTAACTTGTCTTCGGATCATCCCTTGGTACCTTGCTGATCTTCTACGCCATTTCCCTTTTGGGATTCAAGTCACGCCTTCAGTCCTACAGGTGGCTTATCCTGCATCCACGCTGTCCTGCGGTACTCTTGTTCTAGGGACCGCCTCATCTGAGTCTCGAACCTCCCTCCTAGGTTTCCTGGGTTTTCCAAACACCAGATAGGTACTCTGTACTCTGTTCCCAAAACCACTGCTAATGGCCTATAGAAGAGGGAGACATTTACGGGACTCACTGGTAAAGGCAGAGAGAACAAGTACAACACAACAACAGTTATTGTTGAAACCAAAAAAAGGAACATTTCCATGTTTAAACTGTAGCCAGTGTAACAATGTCCAAAAAGGTCCAATGATCAGACATCCATACACAGGTCAGAAGATTAACTTACAACACGTTGCCACCTGCGAGAACAAATGTGTAATATATAGACTAATTTGCCCATGTGGCAAATATTATGTTGGCCAGATGCTGAGACGGGTGAAAGACTGCATCTCGGAACATAAGTCTAACATAAGAACAGGAAATCTGAAGTCACAGGTTACAAGACATTTTAGAGATCACCAACACAATTTCACAACTCAAATGTGTTGTTCTTGAAATCATCACACAACCAGCTAGAGGAGGGAACCTACACCAAATCCTATCCCGTAGAGAGATGTTTTGGGTACACAAACTAGATGCCTTAGAACCTAGAGGCATGAACGAAGAGTATTCTCTGAATGTATTCTTATGAAAAACATCAAATAAATAGTGATGTGATTAGCACTTGTTGCTGTGAGAAAGGTTGATTGACGTTCCCTTGAATATTCCTTTGTTACCAATATTCGTTTTTCATACCTGCTTTTACATTCGTTTTCATATTGTTGCATAAGTAATAATCAAGGTGAAATGATGTGGAATAATGGAAAGACAGTCTGGAGCTTAATAACCTACATATATTATGCACATCGTAGCAATAAAGCAGTACGAACAATTAATATGTGTCGAGACACCATTCAGTATAAAAAAACCACAATTCCCAGAATTCCACATCATCAGATGGAATATCTTTATATACACAATCAGGTACAGATACCTTTTGATAACGTATGAACTCATGTTCTCTAATGTCCGTAAGTGTTTTTAGACATATCCACCCGTTGAACATTATTATTCCCAACAGCTAGATGATTTATACCACTCGCGTTAATTAAACCACACAGGTTAATGTGTGACAAAGTGAGAAATTATACCCAAAGTAGACGCAGCTGTTTAGAACAATTTAATGCATATTTTTTGTTAATATCATCTAATGTTTTACAAATTTGTATGCCCGTGGGCACCACAACTCCTAGAAGCTTAGGATATCATGTGACGGAGATTGTACTTCACACGACATTAGGTTAGTGAACTGCTCCGTCTGTAATTTTGAAACGAGGAGTCTTATTTGAATGCCAGGTGCGACTAAGAAATTTATAGGATGATTTCACAGGATGATTGCACTCATTTATAATGACAAAGGGTATGTCTTTTAACTATTGAAGTCTTTGTAGGTCCATGGGCACTACAACTCCCAGAAGTCTAGGACATCACGTGATGGAGATCATATGTCACATGACATTAAATCTCACGTCACATGACTTTAAATAGCCAAAGGTAGCTAGTGAACCGTGTTACCTGCGAGAAGGCTGCAGGATCTATCTTTTGAGGCGAGGGAATTCACTGACAGAGGTAAGAAGGTGGATGGACCAGTATCTAAAAATGACTGGTACTTAGTGGACTATTCAAAACACTTACACACATTAATTTTCATGTAGATTTTTCGAGAACTAACCAGAATCGACTTCTGTGCTGGGATTGTTAACATCGCTAGTACCCGATACTGCAACACACAGGTAATACACTGGCCCTCATTACGACCCTGGCGGAAAGCGACTGACCGGAGCGCCACAGCGTAAATAGCGTTTCCGCCATTGCACGAAGGAGCAAAGTGTGGCCCATTCCGACCCATCGGGCACGAGCACCACGGCATGGCGGAAGTGCAAAGTCCGCGATGGCGGAAATGACCCCAAAACGGCCCACACCGCCGCCGTACGGCGCCCTAGGTGCAATACCGCCACCCCACTTAGCGGTCACCGCAGTGTGCGCCTACCGGAAAGTACGGTGGCCGGAAATATACGGAAACGGAAGTTAAAACATGGGGCCGGAACGGGAAACATCCCGGCGTACACCTATAAATACACTAAAACCACACAACCACTAAAATCACTACCCTGAAACACACCCCAACCCGTCAACCACCCTAGCGAAACCAAGAAAAATGGGAAAAGTAGCGAAGAAAGCGTGCGACCGCAAGCGGCAGGTCCACTTCTCCCGTGAGGAACTCACCGTGCTAACAGAGACCCTCCAGGAGAATGCTGCCGTCGTCTTCTGCACGCAAATGACCAGGACGGCACTTGCAAACAAGAAGGCCATATGGGCTCTGGTGGCACAGCGGGTAAGTGCGGTGGGGACCGCACCCCGCACCCCACAGCAATGCCGCAAGCGATGGGACGACCTGCGGATACGCGTCCGCAGCATACTCTCTGCCAACCGCAACATTGCCACAGCCACCGGGGGAGGTCCTGAATCACCCATCAAGTTGACCCCCTGGGAAGAAATCTGTGCCTCCACCATCGGAATGGAGAGCATAGAGGGAGTCGGAGGGATGGAGAAAGGAGTGCCGACATCCGAAGACTCAGGTAGGTGGGCCAGATAAAACAATGCCAAATCCACACAGTCCATCCATGTGAAGTACCATGCGTCCACATAGTGCAACAGAAACACATGTCCAGGAGAACGCCCACACACATCGGCCTGATAGCGCACGTTAAAACCCACAATAAATACATAAATAATTAAAAACCCCAAATACACGCACTACACGTGCAGCAGGCACACCCTAACTGCAGGCTGCCAAACAACTGCACCCTCACTCCACACACAAATCAAAGCACCTCCAAGGGCCCGACCCAAATCACCCTCAGGTACCACCCCAATGCATGTGATACAATGCCATTCCAATTCCCACAGACCCATCAATAACCCTCGCCCTCCTTTACTCCACCACAGGGTCCGATCCAAACGACGAGCTACAGGACACCCCTACCAGCACACCTGCAAAGAGGGCCAAGACCAACGGCCAGAGACCCTCCACCTCAGCTGCACGCATCAAGACACGGCAGCAGCACAAATCAGGTGGCAGCACAGAGGAGGGAACATCAACAGGCACCCCAGCAGCCAGCATGCCCACAACACCACCACCACAGGTCCCCCCAATGGATGCCACAGAAGGCACTGCCTCTGGTGGCAGCAGCACCATAGGTGACACCCCATTGATGGCAGCATGCTCGGACACAGAAAACGGGGATGCCGAAGTCAGATCCATCCATGACCTGTCCCAATCCCCCTGTCTGTCCCATCCCGTACAACATGAGGATACCACGCAGGGGCACCCACAAGACGACGACTGGCCATCCCCCACAAGCCCTGTGGCAAGGCAACATGAGGACAACAGCCCCTCTGTGACACCCCCGCAAATGGCCATGGCCCAGCAGAGGCAACAGTCCCTCGACCAGTTGATCGAACAACAGCAGCAACTGGCCACGCTCCTCAAGGACCATGCCGATGAATGTGGGGGCACTAAGGCAGACATAGAAACATCAACTGAGACACTTAGGGCACAAATCGAGAGTAGCACCGAGAGCCTGAGAGTCCAAATGGAGAGTAGCACCGAGAGCCTGAGAGTCCAAATGGAGAGTAGCACCGAGAGCCTCAGGGGGGAACTGCATGCGACGGCCAAGGACGTATGTGCCGAACTTGCCGCAGTGTGCCGTGTGCTCACTGAGCTCTCGCAAACCCTTAGGGACATGCATGGACGTGAGCAGGCAGACACATCATCCGTTGCAAGTTCCGTCCAGGGCAGCCCCCAACGTAGATCTGGGAGGAACCTGCGCTCCACAGGCAGGGGTGCCCCTGATACCCGCAGAGGGGGCATGCAATAGCGACAGCCCACTGACAATGAGCATCTTTGGACACTGGTGTTCGGGGGGGAGGTAGGAGGGTGGAGGGGGTGTGTTGGGCTCACTTGGGTGGCGGGTCGATAGGGTGTTCAACATGACATCACATATGCCATTAAAAGTGCACGATCAACCAATGAGATGTGTGGACATTGATCTTTGTGTACTAGGCCATCATAGGCGTACAGTCCATGTTGTGCATGTCCCAGACACACGCAGTGCCACGAGTCCCGTGTCCATGTATCAGCCACCAGGCGTGAGTGCTAGAAGCATACATCAATGAGATGCTGACGAATGTCACGGGCCTCCGGTGCCTCGCAGACTCCATGAGGTGCTGCCACATCCCCACCCTCATCATGACCATCATCAGGTGCTTGCAGTTCAGCGTCAGGGGGCATGGGCACATTTCTACGTACGCACATGTTGTGGAGCATGACACATGCCATCACCATCTTTGCAACCTTCTCATGGCGGTACAGGAGTGCCCCGCCAGACCTGCTGAGGCAGCGGAAACGGCCCTTCAGTAGGCCGAATGCCTGTTCTATGACTACACGGGTACGTGAGTGGGCATGGTTGTAGTCCTCCTCATGCTGGTCCCGTGGGTTCCGGACTGGTGTGAGGAGCCATCTCTTCAGTGGATATCCAGCATCACCTGTATGTGGACGAGAAACGTATGATGTGGAATGCCATTGATACGTACGCACACCCCCCCCCCCCTTCCTGCCAGGTCATTGGCAATTCACATACCCCACATCATCATGCATGTAATGAGACTCACCGAGTAGCCAGGATCTGTTCCCTGCGTGTCGCTCCATGTAGCGTGGTATTGTAGAGTTCCTCAAGACCATAGAATCATGGGTTGATCCAGGGAATCGGGCACAACAATGTGTGATGATCCTGTTGGAGTCACACACCATTTGTACATTCAGGGAATGAAATTGTTTTCGGTTGCGGTACTGGGCCTCCATGGCATGTGGGACGACCAATTCAACATGGGTGCAGTCGATGGCACCAATGCAACCCGGTATGCCGGCAAGTGCATGGAATCCCACTTTCGTGTTTGTAATTTCCTGCTCCGAGCGTGGTAGGGAGATGTAGTCGTCTGCGTGCTGCAGGAGGGCATCGAGCACTTGCAATAGTGTCCGTGAGAACAGTGGCTGAGAAATGCCATGCAACTGTCCGACTGTGTGCTGGTAGGTGCCTGTGGCCAGGAAGTGGAGTACAGACACCACCTTCAGTAGGGGTGGGATGGCGGTTGGGCTATCTATCATGCTGACAAGGTCAGCCTGTGTCATGTCCACAATGGCGGCTATGGTGTCCCGGTCCAGACGGTAGAGGGTGTGGATCTGCTCATCAGTGAGGTTGAACGGATGGGCTCGGAGGCGTGGTATTGCGGGCTGCCTGCGTGGTGGTAGTGGCTGTGCTGGTGGGCCTTGCTGGCCCTGCCTTGGCCTCCTCCTCCTCCTGCGTCTCCTCCGTGCGGCTGGTTGTAGTTGGTGTTCGTCTTCTTCTTGGAGTTGGAGCACTTGCAGTGCTATCAGGTCCCCCAGGGCCAACATCGCGAGTCCTGCCGGTAGCATTTCGGTGTGGTTGTGGGAGGAGACTGGCTGTGCAATTTATGTGTTTTCAGGCTGTATGGCCTCCACCTGTGGTGATTCATTCCACCTGTGCAAACTGCTCTCCCCTTTGGCCGAGCACGTCACGCGCACAACGCTGCAATTCGGGGAATGGTATCTTGCTATTGCTATCATGTATTTGTACCCGATGGCCGTGTAAGATTGGATTGATATGTTCATTCTGCTGTGGTCCCATTGTTTCCCATACTATCTGTGCAGTCGCGAACAGACTTGTGAAGGGTCAGTGGAACGTAGTACTCGAGGAACGGTGGGCCCTCATGCATCACTGTACCGAGTTGCAACGACGGGCGGGGCGTCCCATTCGTGGGTGAAGGCAGTTGCCATTTTCACACACAGCCGCACTCGATGGAATAATTAGTGATTTCAAACGGCCACAGATGCCTTTCCGACGTGGTGTTGCAAATGAGGAATTCGAAGGGCGGCGCTTTCGGTTTCCAGCTAGCGGCGAGGAGATGCCCACAGGTCTGACTGCAAATATAACGTTCTATTGTTCAATGTCCTTGAGACAGGGCCCATGGCGAGGGAGCAATGATTGATATGAATAGTTTGGGATGCGCAATAGCTACGTGGGCGATGAGGCCGGCCGTTCCCAAATACATGTTACTTCACAACACTGGAATTACGGGCTGGGGCACTGTGGATTTTGCAGGCTGCATAACGCACAGACTCAATGGATGTTTCTAATGTTATGTGAGTAATTATTCAGGCGTTTTGATCCCGGGATGAGGGAATGATGAATGGATGCATGGGCAGGTGATTTGATACAGAGTTTGCCATGTACAGGGCTTCTTGGGATCTATCCGCCTCCCCTACGCTATGTGATGCAGGGCTGCCATAGTGGGACCATCGTCTATCTGGCCTTGTCATCCCTGCCCTCCCTGTCTCGAGGCGCACTCAGACACTTGTGTCCATGCACGTTAACATTCCCATCTGATGGATTCTGTTTTGACAGACGCATGCACAGGTACACTCGTTTGTGATGGTGTTTGCACCTCGATATAGATGTTTATGAGTCGCAAGTGGTTTTGGGGTGGTGATGATCCTTTTGAGTGGGCTAGCATGCATATGGCTGTGGATTTCGTGTGATCATTGAAGTGAGTTGTTCGAATGTGGTTCTGATGGCCATTCTGTTCTTTTTCTTTTCTTTTGGTTGACAGGTATCTCCTCCCCTTTTGCCACTGCCATCTGTATGCCACTCCTGCAGATGGATTTTACTCCCGACACCTGCTGCTTCGTGTTAATCAGTGGAGCAGCATTACGATCTTATGGGACGATCGCCAATGGCCCACATGCCCTTACGCAGTACTGGTGGCTCGGAGCAACATTTCGGCCTTTCAGCTGGACTAGTGCCTCCCCATTGGGACGGCCCTGCGGTTCTGTGCGCTTCCATGTTGCCTTTTCGTACGTGAATGTGGCTCTGTGTACCATGGGGGAACAGGGCGACACACAAGTAGTGGCTGGTCATTTCTTGCGGATGCAGCCCACAATGGTGATTGGTGTTTTGGAGTTCATGGCCTGATGGCTGTATGGGCTTGGTGACTTTGATGTGCATGAATTTCTATTCTGATTTGGCCCGTGTAGCGTTTTTCTTTGCAAGTGATGTGGCATATGCCTATTTGGGGGGCGATGTATTGTGAGGAGATCTGCATTGGGTTGCGTGGTACTGTACTGGGCGCGTTTGCCTACTAAGCCCGTGAGGTCAGGGATGGGGGCTGCCTATATGACAGTTTGAATGTTGTCATGCTCAGGGGCGGGGGATTGGGTTTTGTGTAACAGATGCCGGTCAGCCAGGTGGACTGGTGGAATGATGTGATTATCGGAATATTGCTGGTCACAGGTGCCTGTGTTTGCGTGCGTTTCTTGGTGGGGGACTGTGGTCATGTCCATTGGGATTGCTTCTGTATTCGTGCCATCTGTGCCCTGCAGCTCCCATTGGCCCCTCTTGTGTTTCTTTTGTTCGTTGGCATGCATGGGTGACTTGTACATTTCAATGGTTGCATTGTGACTTCATTGCACCTACGGGGGGTTGTACTTTGTGGGCAGGGAGCGGTGTACAGGCACTCAGTGGGGCCGTTTACGGTTGATTCGCGATGCCGTACTTCTCGCCATGGCGGAATGGTACATTACGCCATGCCTGATTGCGTTAGGTACATGTCCGCTAGGGTCGGAATTGGCGTACCGTTGCACCATGGTGGTGTTTGCGGTTTGGCATGGCGCGCGCGCGCGTGCTTGGTGCAGTTAGCGTTGGCGTTCACTACGGTGTCGCTAATGGCTTCGTACTTTGCGGTGACGGGTCATAGTCGCACCGAGCGCTATTCGATGGCGGTATTGCATTTCCGCCATCGTTTTTCGATTTCCGCCAGGGTCGTAATGAGGGCCACTGACTTTTGAATCTAAACTTGCAGAATTGGAAAAGCGTTTGATTATAGCCTGACACATATTATTATATTTTATGTAGAATGTAAGCTGACTAGACATTACGGTGGATAAACACGACGACACCCAGTGCATTACAGAATCTGGAAACACAGATCTACATGAAAATTAATGTGTGTAAGTGTTTTGAATAGTCCACTAAGTACCAGTCATTTTTAGATACTGGTCCATCCACCTTCTTACCTCTGTCAGTGAATTCCCTCGCCTCAAAAGATAGATCCTGCAGCCTTCTCGCGGGTAACACGGTTCACTAGCTACCTTTGGCTATTTAAAGTCATGTGACGTGAGATTTAATGTCATGTGACATATGATCTCCATCACGTGATGTCCTAGGCCTTGACAAGAATACACAGATAGGAACAAGGATACTTACCCTTATAACACCACAGTGACTATTTGATCTAACCATTATCTAATACACATATCACTATTATTTTCAGAACACAAGAGAACTGTCTCATAAGATGACGTTTACACAATTCCACATCGAAATGGACATATGAAGTCCTAAAGAAAAGAAAAATACTGTTGTTTTGTGTTTGGAAGAGAAACTATTTGTTGAAACTCACATTTAGAGTATTTTTGAATTATCAGTATTATTAGGAAACACTGGCCCTCATTACAAGTTCGGCGGTAACCATGCCGCTAGTGGCGGCATGGCTGCCGCCGAAATCACGTCGGGGTCCTCGGAATGAGGACTTACCGGGCCATTCCAAGTTCGGAAGACCCGGTAATTCCTCCCTCCAAGGACCTGGACACAGTCCTTCCCCATTCCCATTTCAGCCCCCATAGGGCTGAATGGGAGAGGGAGCAAACAACGGGCCATTACGAGATGGCCCGTTGTTTGCTCCCTCTTCCCCTCGCGGGACCTGGTAAGCACGCCTGGTTTTCCCAGGCGTTGCTTCCTGGGTCGCGCGAGGGGACCTCGAAATGCGGCGGTACGGAGTGAACGGCGCCGGCACCTTTTACGGCGCCGTTCACTCCGTACCGCCAGGGTCGTAATGAGGCCTACTGTGTTTAATGAAATAGTTATTGCTCCTGAAGAAGAGAGGCACACTCTTGAAACGCGTAGAGCTCCATATCGAGAATGTTTTGTATTTTATGTACCTTTGAGTGAATTGAACTCTGATTTTTGTTGAAAATAAGTGGAAAATAAGTACTAAAAATATTATGTTGATAAATAATTTTTGTACAACATTGTGTGTATTGAAACTTGCTTTCTAATTAAGAATTGCAAAACGAAATGAGTTACGAATTTAGCTGTTCTAAAAACAAAAATGAGTGAAAATTGTGACATTTATTTAAATTTTGGTTGGATCTTTTTTCCAATATCAAGAGGTGTGCAGGGGACTGGAGTTCCTATTATTAATAGGAATTCCATGTTTTTTCATAATATTCTGTGAGACCCAGAAACAACCATACTTCCTCTTTATTTGCTGGCTCCGGACCTTTGACGATGGCTTGCACCAGGTTTTATTTGGGACTTATACCCCGGGAGGAAATCTTGTACCCCAAGTATTCAACCTCTAGTGCCCTTAGGACGCACTTTTCATATCTCAACTTGACCCCAGCATCCTGTAATTTGGTGAGGACACTTTTGAGCGTGGCATCATGCGTGTGTTCGTCCGCGGTGTAGTCTAGTATGTCATCCTGGAAGTAGGACACGTTACCAGTGTCTTCGTAGAAGTAAATCCATCATGCGCTGAAACACCGAAGCTGAGGACGACAAACCAAAAAAGGCATCTTAGTGAATTGATATGTGCCAAATGGGGTGATGAACGCTGTGAGTGGCTTGGATTCTTTGTGCAGGTGAATCTGATGATATGCATCCCTCGTGTACAGCTTGGAGAACACTCTGGCTTCCTTCATCATGAGGATGAGTTAATTTATGCTGGGGAGAGGGTAGCTATCTGATATGACTTCCAAGTTAAGGCTGCGAAGGTCTATGCACACCCTCAAGTCTTGTGAGTTTTGCTTCTTGATGAGGACGATGGGGCTCAGCGGCTCTGAGGCTTCTATCTCCTCAGTTGTGCCCTCCTTCACCATTTTGTTGAGCTTGGTTCTGAGTATGTCCCTGGCTGTCGCTGGCACAGGCCTTACTTTATGCTCTTACGGGGACCGCATTTCCCTTGAGCAATATTTTGTGAACGAAGTTCTTGATTTTCTCTGGCCCTTCCGAAAACAGTTTTGGAAAGTCTTCTTTGACTACTGGCACTCCTCCTGTATTGACAGTTAACACTTGATCTTCTGTGCTGGGATCTAATTTGATCTTGGGTTTGGCTTGATCGTCCAATCCTAGAACTGCTGAGCCTTATTGTGTGAAGTATACTCTCGTGGTGGTTTCTCTCCCTTTGAACTTCACCTTCCCTCTTATATAGCCTAATAGGTCTACTGATGCACCTCCAAAAATGGTGGGTTTGTGGCGTGTGCTGAGAACTTCAACCGTTTCGGTGCCCGTCATTTCTTTGTATGTGCGTAGGGGTAGTATGGTCAAGTCGGAGCCCAAGTCCACCATGACTCTGGTTTCCATGCCATTGACTCTGATGGTACAGTGGGGTTTTTCTCTCCTGGCTCGTGAGCTGTTTACCATTAGCACTCCGGGTCTCCCTTTTTCTTCAGATAATGATTCTCTCTCAGCGTTATATTTTGCGTTAATGTTTCGTAACTTTTCTATCACGATACCTGGATACTACTGAAAAGTGTCCAATTCTCTTGCACACTGAGCATTCTTCGTCTCTTGCTGGACATTCTCTGTCATTGGCTAAGTGTTTGGTGCTGGTGCACATGTGACACTTTAGCGGTTCCTTCTTCCCCCACTTCCCTTCTCTTGCATCTGTCACTTGCTTCTCCTTCTTGTACCTGTAGGTGATTGATTGAAATTCAGCTGGGCCGGAACTTCCTGCGTACTCTTTCTGTCGCCCTGTGGTTTCTTCGACTGCTCTCGCACTCTCTATGGCCTTCTCCAGTTGGAGTTCTTTCTCTAAAATGAATTTGTCCTGCACTTTTCTGCTGTTGGTGTGGACTGTCAGCATGTTGCAGATTAATCCTTCTGCATTATTGCCAAAGTTGCACAGTGCAGCTAG
This sequence comes from Ambystoma mexicanum, assembly GCF_040938575.1. Taxonomy (NCBI): domain Eukaryota; kingdom Metazoa; phylum Chordata; class Amphibia; order Caudata; family Ambystomatidae; genus Ambystoma; species Ambystoma mexicanum. The sequence continues at coordinate 45,932,786 of NC_090922.1, forward strand.
TTCTCGCAGCTTGGTCACATAGTCGTCTACGAGTTCTGACGCTTTTTGTTTGCGATTGTAGAACCGTATTCTGTGCAGCACAGTATTTTCTTTGCTGGCAAAACGCTTAATTATTCTTCTGACGGCTTCTTCATATGCGTCATCATTTTCATCGACCCCTGCTTCGGGCGTAAGACCTGCAAACACTCTCTGACCTTCAACCCCCAGCGCATTTAGTAGCATAGCTCTGCGCCTTGCTGCGGTGTACCCTGCACCACCTAGTGCTTCCAGTTAGGTCGGGAACAGTGGATGCCATTGTGGCCATGGGATTGCAGGCCTACCTGGCGTTTGCAGAAACAGCAGGGGCGGTGTTGCTCCTTGCTTGATGATGTGTGGGTTCCATTCCCATCCTCGTCGCCAATTATGTTGTATAAAAGATGGGGATGAATCAGTAGATTTAAACAACTTTTACTGCTGTGGCAGCACTCAGCAATGGCAATTAAATAAGGCTCTATCAATGTCCAGAACTGTGGCATAACATAAAGCAGAACAGATATATAATGATAAAGTCCACTAAAAGTCCATAGACTCTCCCAGAAAGAGGAGCGCTGGGAGAAGGACTTGCTCCGTAGGTTGGCGCCTTCAGAATCTGTTCCTCAGGTGCTCTGCCGGCTCTCTCTGGGTCACGCAGGAAATCTCGCGAGACTACGCCGTAGCATTTCTCGCGAGGTCCCAACATAATGCAATGAAGTCTTATGAAGCATTTCACACTGCAGTGTGTTTATAAGATTCATGAAAACACAAGGTACGTCTTATAAACACGCTGCAGTGTGAAAAGCTTGTATATACAAGCATTGGCAGGCTCGCATTGTAAAAATTACTTTGAGCACCGACCTCTTTCTAAATGAGCCTCTATACAATATTTTATGTTAATGCTATGGAACCTTATTAAGCATTTCACACTGCAATGTGTTTATAAGACTTCATGAAAACACGAGGCAAGTCTAATAATCACGCTGCAGTGTGGACTGCTGTGGCAGGCCCATATTTTAATAAATATTAGTTGGTGAAATGCTTCATAAATCTAGTATTTGCGTTTTTTCCACTGGAAAACACCAACCACTTTCCAAAACCTGCATGTGGACAATGACGCGCTTTGTTTTCAAAACCTGCATGTGGCCAATAAAGCGCTTTGTTTTCAGTCTTGTATTTGCCTTTTTTTCCACTGGAAAACACCAACCACTTTCCAAAACCTGCATGCGAACAATGAAGAGCTTTGTTTTCAAACCCGCATGTGGACAATAAAGCGCTTTGCTTTGGGAAAAAATATTGGGTGGGGGCGTATCTTTCAAGTAAGCATTGGCCTGCGGATGCTCCTGTTATGCCTGAGAGGAGGATCCAGGGGCTGAGTGCTTCTCAGTGCGAACATAGCGATTTGGAGTACTATCTCAGATGACTGATTTGTGCTGCTCTGTGTCTTAGTACTTCCCTGACCACCCACCTTTGGGGTGTCTCTGTGTGAGTATTTACTGAGTGCTGCTCTTAAAGGTGTCTGACCCTTGCCCTTTGTGAATGTCGGCCATTTTCAGTGCAGTTGCTGCTTTTGTGTTGCTGTGCAGGCTTCCCTTTGTAGTGCTTTTCGGTGGGAATGATTTCTCTGAGTGAGATCTGTTCAGTTTTCGTGCTGCTAATTGGGTGTGCTGTTTAGTGTGAGTGCTGCCTCCTGGCGCTGCTCAGTGTGAGTTCTGTCTCTGACAGCTACTCAGTGTGAGTGCTCTGCTGCTAAGTGGTGAGAGTGCCGCCCAGTGGGTGTATTCTCTGTCAGTGTTGTTTAATGTGAGTGATTCCCAAATAAATTGCTGTTTGTGAGTGCTACTCAGTGTGCGTGCTGCCTCTAAATACTGCTCAGTGTGAGTTCTGTTAAGTTCAAGTGTTGTCTCTCTGAGAGCCAAGAAGTGTGAGTGCTCTGCTGCTCAGTGGTGAGGGTACAGCCCAGTGGGAGTAATTGTGGTGTTTCCCTTTTAAGAACATGTATTGCCCCTTTAAGGATGTGTCATGACAGCCTCATGACTGACTGGAAAAAGAAGGAGCCTCTGCACGTGCGTGCAATACAATGGCAGCAACTAAATGTAATGGCGCCCTGTCTCTGTGTCTCACTGTGTTGGACTTGCAAGCCTACTTTGTGTGATCACAGGCCTTCGGCCCTGCTGGTCCGGGTGTGACCCGGGTGCCCCCAGACCTGCATGTGTAACCTGAGTGCCTCCAGGCCACTGGCGCTCTGTGTGATCGCAGAGCAGCTGCTTGTCCGGGAGCCCACGGCAGCTGAGGTCTTGTTGTGTGACCACGGCCATCAGGGTGAGCCCTGCCACATTAATTGTGTGTTGGGTTCCCCGAGCACCCCTTGGCCTAGACCTGAAGTCACAGCACAAACAAATGATGTACTCCATCCCAATTCAAGGTATAGTTCAAGAAGTGTTTTGTTAAATGTTAACCTTGAAAATGAAAGGGGATACCAATTATTCCAACACTATATCAGCTATTGTATTTGGTATGGCAACAAAAATGGATGGGAGGACTCCAAGAAGGACAATATAATACAAACACATACTCTACTTCCCTTCCTAATTCAGTGTCATTTCAAATGATATTATATTACACAATAGGCCTCAAAATGAAGGGGATACCAAATATTACAACACTATATTAGCTGTTATATTTGGTATCCCCAGAAAAAAAGGATGGGACGATGTCCAGTAGGAGTCACTGTGTAGACTTATGATGTACTCCCCTCCATAATACAAGGGATAGTTTAAGCAGTGTTTTCTTAAATGCTAACCCTCAAAAACAACGCTCTCCTCTCTTTTTGATGGCTTACTCTCTGTTCTATCCTCCTCTCCCTTTTTCCCTTTTTCTATCTCCTCCCATTCTCCCCTTACTTTCTTCTATGCACTTACTCTATCAGAATTGTCCCTGGGCCTAGTATGATAGCAACCTTGTCTGTCTCCTCCCCACTACCCTTACTTGTTCCCCCTCTCCTCCCTTCAGCACTATCTGAAATGGCATCAGGCCTAGTACGATAGTCGCTTGTTTTGTCCCTTCCTGCACCCCTCTCCCTCGCCTTTTGTTTTTCTCCGGCTCTACCAGAAATGTCATCAGGCCTTGTACGGTAGTCGTCTGTTTGTTTCCTTTTCCTTCCCATTCTCCCCCTCCCTTCCTTATCTATGTCTTAGCTCTTGCACTATCTGAAATGTCGTCAGGTCCAGTACGATAGTTAATTTCACATCCTTACTGTTCATGGTCTGTAAGAATGTCATTGTATTTTCCCTTGTCCCCTACCTTGCCTTGAAGCGCTTTGAAACACATTGGGCATCATTACAACCTGCCAGTCCGGGACCGTGCAAAATCCGTGACGGCGGTAAAAACGTTTCCGTGTCCGCAAGGTTGCGGAAAAACCGTCCGATTACACGCTGTCGGTTGCGCGCACCACACGGACTCGGAAACGTTGTTACCGCCGTCACGGAAAACCCCACGGAAATGGAAATATCGAAGCCACAAGTGGCGCAAAACCCGTTTCCGCCTCCGCCACCACGGACACGGAACCGGAAATACCATGATCGCCAAAACAGGAAACAGAGAGGCGGCCATCATATAAAAGCACAATCCGTTGCCATCCAGAGCCAGCACAAGCACAATCCTAACTCTGAGAAGCCAAAAGGGACCACCAGCATGTCTGCCAGGATTCCTGCTCAGAGGCAGCGCAAACAGCGCTTCAGCGAGGCGGAGCTAACCGTCTTGGTGGAGCACATTGTGGACAATGCTGAGATGCTGTTCAGCGCCGACCAACGGCGTGCCACACAGCAGCGGAGGAAGGAGGTGTGGGCCGAAGCTGCACGCAAGTGCACCGCCGTGGGCGTGGCAGTGAGGAGCGTGAAGGACTGCCACAAGCGTTGGGACGACCTGAGGCTGAGGGTACGCAACCTCATTTCCACGCACCGCCAACGCAGCAGTGGGACAAGCGGAGGACCCCCTTCCCCACTGAGGCTGCAAGCATGGGAGGAGCGTTGCAGCAGCGTCCTCCACCTAGAGGGAATCCATGGGATCGGGCAGGCTGAGGCAGGAGTGAGCCGACCCGCAGATGCCGTTAAGTGCCCAAACATGAATGCCACATGTAAATATGCAGTTGTGAGTACTGGGCCAAAGGACCCATTAACAACCCCCCCCCAGGCAGTGCATGTGTGGGCCAAAGGACCCATTAACAACCCCCCCCCAGGCAGTGCATTTGTGGGCCAAAGGACCCATTAACAACCCCCCCCAGGCAGTGCATGTGTGGGCCAAAGGACCCATTAACAACCCCCCCCCCAGGCAGTGCATGTGTGGGCCAAAGGACCCATCATGATCCGTATGCCAACCAATGTCACTGAATGCAGACACCAGCAATCAGATGCATGTGACTAACACTATTCAATGTACAATCTTAATGACGCATGTGATGCACCCATCTGCCACCACAACAACACTAATTGCATGCCCTTTGTGTCCCCACAGCCGTTTCAAGTGACAGTGATACTGCACAACAGGCCAGCCAATCTGCATCGGCAAGTACACTAGCCACCGCCACCACACAGGAGGATGCTGCCGGCAGTTCTGCACCTCTGGCCACATTACCAGCCACTACAGATGTGCGGCACACCACCACCACCGACATCCCCACCGTCTCCACACTGGCTGAGTCTAGACAGGTGCCATGGGAACCTATCATGGCCACCCAACACAACACCGAAGGCAGCAGCACTGCAGAGGGGGCGGCCTGCAGTGATAACAGTGCCCCGCAAGAGCACTCGGAAACGGGGCCACAGGGGGAGATGCCCACATTGGAAGACCTGGGCTCCTTCCATGAGCTGGGGTTCAGCCCCACTTCACTGGGGAGTCCCATGAGGTCGCCCACCCCATCCATGGCCGAACTGAATGCCCGCATGCAGCGGATGGAGGACCAGCAGGCTACCCTCACCCAGCTGGTGGAGAGGCAGCTAGAGGAATCCAGGCTGCAGAGGGAGAGCTACAGCGCCTCAGTGCGTCGCCTGTCGAGGTCCATTGGACGCTTTGCGAGCACCATAGTGACCCTTGCACGCCATGTGCGGGAGGGCAACGACCACACCTCCAGGCTTGTAGAGGCCATGTTGGTTGGCCAACAGGCAAATCTGGCACGGATGCCCTCAATCCCAGATTCTGGCCCATCAAACACTACCACCCCATCCAGCTCCACTACTGCCAGTCCAAGGAGGCGCTCGAGTAGGCTAACGGGTCCCTCGGGCAAGGTTGCACAGGCACAGAAGCGCACACGGAAGTGATGGCATGTGTGTGGGGCAGTGCAGGACACATGTGGACTACAAGGGTGTGAGAGGGGTGGGCACGTTTGGGTGGTGGGGTAGGTAGTTTTGGGGGTTTGGACAATGGGCTCTGGGTGGGGGTGGGCACGTTTGGGTGGTGGGTGGCCCCGGGTGTACAGCTTCCCTAACCAATGCACCTTCTTCCCTGTTGTTATTACACCAATACATCACCATTTCAAATCAAGACATACATGTGTGGACATTGATCATTTATTTTGCAGTGCAACTATTAATTCATTGTCGTCACCATGTTTGTGCATTTCTGTGAATGTGCTGTGACTCAAAAGTAAATGCGAATCAGGGCATCCCGTGCTCTCTGGCCATCATGTGGACCCCCAGGGGGAGGCGGTGCCATCCCATCCCCATCTCCATCCCCATCCCCATCTCCATCCCCATCCCCATCTTCCTCATCTGCGTCTGCTGGCATTGGGATGTTCCTGCGCAGGCATATATTGTGCAGCATGGCACATACGAGCGTGATTTTGCCCGTCTTCACTGGGCTGTACAGCAGTGATCCGCCAGATCTGCTCAGACAGCGGAAACGGGCCTTCAGCAGTCCAAATGTCCTCTCAATCATTCCACGTGTGCGGATATGTGCCCTATTGTATGCCTCTTCATGCCTGTTCCTTGGTCTCCGTACAGGTGTCATCATCCATGGCGTGAGTGCATATCCCGCATCACCTACATGGGATGTAGATGGGGGAACATGTCAGTGTTTGTGGCATCATGTCCTCATCTGCTGCTGTGCATTTGTGTATCATCATTCATTCATGCATGCATATGTACCATGCAGTGTATGGAGGTATGTCTTGGGCATCACGAGGTATGTCGCTGACTGCATATGGGCCTACACATTAACTTGCATGTTTACTGTGCCCTGCGGGTGACATTTGATTGTGTGCATGTCATGGTGCAGTGCTGTCCACACATGGCAGAGTGACTCCACTGTACGGAAGTAGTAAATACACGTCGTCTCATTTACACGCCTCTCATGCTTTTTGGGGCAGTGTTTCAATTGAGGGTGGGTGTCTGCAGTGGCACAGGGTTCATGGGACAGTGACGGGATTGGCTGTGGCAGCGTGTGCACGGGCACATTGTGGTGCCCTGTCATGTCTTCCTTCATGATGTTTGGCATCCGCTGTGTATTTGGTAGATGGAAGGGGGGTGATGCATGTGCGGTCACAGCGGCACACTCACAATGCTCATTGGCCTGGACACACACACACCACTCCGACAGGGTTGTAGCATCGTCAGCTGTACTCACCCAATAGCCATGTGCTTTGTCCGGCATAGCGTTCCATGTACCGTGACAACGTGGAATTCCGCAGTACCATTGAGTCATGTGATGAGCCTGGGAAACGTGCGCAGCAGTGTGTAATCAGTTGCATGGCATCACAAACCATCTGGACATTCAAAGAGTGATACTGTTTCCTATTGCGGAACACCGCCTCAATTGCATGTGGTACTGTCAGCTCGACGTGGGTGCAGTCAACTGCGCCTATGCAATTTGGCATGCCTGCTATGGCATGGAAGGCCAACTCGGTGGCAATGACCTCGGGGAGGGTGCGGGGTAGGGCTATGTGTTCCGACACATGGCGCAACAGGGCATCCAGTACCTGTACCAGGATTTTTGAGAAACACGGTTGTGATATGCCGTGCAGCTCACCAACCGTGTGTTGATAGGTGCCAGTGCCAAGGAAATGCAGAACTGAGACAACCTTCAAGAGGGGGGGATGGCGGTGGGGGTGTCAATTAGGCTGCTGATGTTGTCCTCAATCATGGCGGTGATGTGCAGGATTGTTGCACAGTCCAGCCGGTATAGGGTGTGGATCTGTCCTGGGGTGAGGTTCCAGGGTGAGGCCCTGATGCGTGGTATTGGTGGCTGGCAGCGGGGTCGGGCTGGCTGGGCAATGGGGTTTGCCATAGCTGCAGGGTTGGCTGGTTGCCGCCTGCGCCTCCTCCACCTACGCCTTCTCCTCTGCGCCATTACTGCCACCATGTGCAGTGCTGCCTGTTGGTTGAGTAGGCCCAGTCCCAGTGCTACTAGACCTGCTGCCTGCATGGTTCTGTGTTGTGTTGGGCTGGGTGTGGCCCTTTTGTAGGCTCCCAGTGGCCTGCTAGGTCCAGCTGGGCTGATTTGGTGCACCTGTGCCCTGATTCAGTTCAGCAGGCAGTGTATAACGCCATGTTCGCGGTGGCGGCGGTTCCGCCACCGTGATCACGGTATTTCCGCCATTTTTTTGCCTTTGCCGGTATTTCCGTGTCCGCGCTAGTTGTGATGCTCACGGTGTTTCGTGTTGACGGTAACCGAGGGGTTTCCGTGCAGACGGACTTAACGGGAACCCTATTTCCGCGGTGGCGGTTTAGGGTGGTGCTATTACCGGGGCCGCGGGTCATGATTGCGCGGACATGGAAACGGTGCCGGTATGGTTTTACCGGCAGTGTTAATTCCGGACCAGAGTACTTGTAATGAGGCCCATTGTATATAGTCACTATATGAATAAACTATCATATCATATCATACCAAATATTACAAGGCTATATGAGCTGTTATATTTGGTATCCCTGAAAAAAGGGATGGGATGTCTTCCAGAAGGAGTCACAGTGTAGGCTTATGATCCACTCCCTTCCCCAATACAAGGGGTAGGTCGAGCAGTGTGTTGTTAAATGCTAATCCTCAAAATCAAGGGGCACCAAAAATTGCAACATTAAATTAGATATTGTATTTGGTACCCCCAGAAAAAATGATGGGAGGACTTACAGAAGGAGTCATACTATAGACAAATGATGTACCCACCGCCCGATAAAAGGGATAGTTCAAGCAGTGCTTTGTTAAATGTTACCCCTCAAAATCAAGGGGATACCAAATATGACAACACTATATCAGCTGTTATATTTGGTATCCCGTTGAAAAAAAAGGATGTGATGGCTTCCAGAAGGAGTCACAGTGTAGGCTTACAATGTACCCCCCTCTCCAATACAAGGGATAGTTCAAGCAGTGCTTTGTTAAATGTTAACCTTCAGAAATAAGAGGATACCAAAAATTACACTATATCAGCTGGTATATTTGGTATCGCCTTGAAAGAAAGGATGGGATGGCTTCCAGGAGGAGTCACAGTGTAGGCCTATGATGTACTCCCCCCCCCAATACAAGGGATAGTTCAAGCAGTGCTTTGTTAAATGTTATCCCTCAAAATCAAGGGTATACCAAATGTTACAACACTATATCAGCTGTTATATTTGGTATCCCCTTGAGAAAAAGGATGGGATGGCTCCCAGAAGGATTCACAGTGTAGGCTTATGATGTACTCCCCTCCCCAATACAAGGGATAGTTCAAGCAGTGTTTTGTTAAATGTTAATCCTCAATAATAAGGGTATACCAAATATTACAAACTAAATCAGCTATTAAGTTTGGTATCCCCAGAACAAATGGATGGGAGTACTTGAAGAAGTAGTTATTGTGTACTGTGAGAAACCTGAGGGTGTCTCCCTAGCTAGTCCCCAGGGATTTGTCATCCAGGTGACCAGGACATGGCCATCACTATTGGACCAGTGAGAGAGGATCAACTTGGGGAGTCGGAGTGAGACACTGACGGGTGAGACACAGTATCCCTTTTCTTTCAACACCTTTTCCCTATCCTACCACGTAGGATATTCCAAGGCACTAACACCCCTTTTCCCACACAAACACTTTTGCACAACTTGAAAGACAATGGACTAACACCAGAGCCGTTTACCCGATATGTCCCAATACAAGGGTCATGCAAAGTCAGGCAATTGACCATAATCTCACACACCTTATGGCCCTTTCCCTTCCCCACAGGGATAAAAGGTGGAGCACAAGAGCACAGGACGAGCAAGGCAGACCGCACAATGTGAGAGCTAACTCAGCACGGCAGTTCAAGAGGAGGCAAGAGGCGGTGCATACTGAGGGGGTGACAAGGAGAGAATCGACCTGGCCCTTTCTAACCAAGGCCTGTGAAACCTCAGAAGAAGGAAATTTAAGCACGTGAACGATAGCACGCGTGTGTTGCAACAGATGTCAACGGTATAAGAGACCCACCTCTGCTGATTACCAAGCTGGGAAGAGACGCTTGTCTCAGTGGTACCAACCTTGACTCCAAGGAGGAAGAAAGCACAGCGGTTCATCATAGCCGGTGAGTCGAGTCAAGCGCCGATAAGAAACCGAACTGTGTTATATGAAAAGTAGCCAACGGCTAAATCTGAACTGTGAAAGCATAAAGATATTATTGGGGAGCGATGTGGAAAATCAGCAACAGAGGAGTACGGCACCATGTGGGTGCTCACGCAGGAATCTCTGGGTGATTACCCGATGATAGAAAACTACTGTAACCAGAAGGCATTGGGAAAAAGCGGAAGAGGTCAAAGTGGTCATACAGTGGTCTTGTAAAATCCTCTGTACCGTTGAGTCTTTGGCCGACAGATGATTGGAAAGCTAAGGGAACGAGGCCTGCTTGGTGAAGTGAGCGTGTGAACAGTGTATTGCAAATATTGGAAAGGGGAAACCAAATCCAAGGATGCTCAACCTAGATTGTTTGAAAAGACATTAAGATTTGTGAAACAGGAAATGTTATAAAACAAGGAGAAGTGAACTGTCCTGCTTGTCATTTGGGGTCCAAGCCCCATTGAGGGAGATCCAGGGGTGAAACATTATTACCCAAAGTTCATTGAGAAAGGAACTGTTTAGTGGAACTGAACTTAATCATTAAGGAACTTTGAATGGGTCCGAGCTCGGCCTAGGGAGATCCAGGATTTGTGAAGGGTCTGTGTCCAGAAGAGGGGCACCCAGGGGTGAAGCCATCACCCAAAGTATTCGTGGAACTGAGATTTCTTTGTTTGTTTGTTAAGAATATCAGGGCCTCAATGGCAAGAGACCTTTGCTAAAAAGAGACTTAACCATCGAAGAGCCTTATAGCTGATGCAGAACTGTCGACTAGTGGTGGGAAGGCTCTAGTGAGTGCTGTTCTCGGGAAATCCACCTTGTCCCATGTTAAAAACGTAGGGAAGAGAGACTCCTGGCAATCAAATCCTGACTTATTATTTGTGAGCACTTCTTTATTTATTGAACCCTAGAGTTAACACTCGAAGAGCCTTATAGCTGATGCAGAACTGTCGACTTGTGGTGGGAAGGCTCTAGTGATGTACTCCCCTCCCCAATACAAGGGACAGTTCAAGCAGTGCTTTGTTAAATATCAACCTTCAAAATGAAGGGGATACCAAATATTAGAGCACTAAATCAGCTATTATATTTGGTATCCCCTGAAAAAAAGGAATGGGAGTACTTAAAGGAGTCATAGTGTAGACAAACAATGTACTCACCATCCAGATGCAAGGGATAGTTGAAGCAGTGCTTTGTTAAATGTTACCCCTAAAAATCAAGGGTAAACCAAATATTACAACACTATATCAACTACTATATTTGGTATCGCCAGAAAAAAGGATGGGAGGACTAACAGGAGGAGTCATAGTGTAGATAAATGATGTATTCACCACCCCGATGCAAGGCATAGTACAAGCAGTGCTTTGCTTAATGTTAACCTTCGAAATCAAGGGGATACCAAATATTACAACGCTATATCAGCGTTATATTTGGTATCCCCAGAAAAAAGGATGGGATAACTTGCAGAAGGAGTCACAGTGTAGACTTATAATGTACTCCCCTGCCCAATACAAGGGATGGTTCAAGCAGTCTTTTGTTAAATGCTAATCCTCAAAATCAAGGGGATACCAAATATTACAACACTATATCAGCTGTTATATTTGGTATCCCCAGAAAAAAGGGTGGGAGTACTTAAAGAAGGAGTCATAGTGTAGACAAATAATGGATTCACCTCCCTGATACAAGGCATAGTTCAAGCAGTATTTTCGTAAATGTTAACCCTCAAAGTAATAGGAATATGAAATATTACAGCTCATAATGGGCTGTTGAAGTTGGCATTACCCAAAAAACAGGATAAAAGGACTCCAAGAAGGATAATATGGCATAGACCAATACTCTACGAACCTTTACATTTCAAGGACAATTAAAGTGACATTGGGCCTCATTACAAGTTTACCGGTCCGGTAACAATGGTACCGGTAAGCTTGCCGGTACCGTTGTTACCGGACCGGCAAACTATGAGTTCTGCTCACGGGTGTCTTCTCGCCCGCTAGGTCTGAACTGGCGGGCGTACGGCCACCCACAAGTAGACCTCGACGGATGCACCGGCACGATTCATGAATAGTGCTGGTGCATCCGGCCTCCCCATTCCCATTGAGCCCTATGGGGCTCAAATGGGAGTGGGGAGTAATTATTACCAGCAACCGGCAATGGGGAAATAAGGGTCCGCCAGGGCTGTAATGCCCCTGTATTTCCCCATTGCCAGGTGCCGGAATAATTCACAAGTTCGTCTACAGCCTGCCGGTTTTACCAGCAAGGCTACTGCCAAACTTGTAATGAGGCCCATTGTGTTAAAAGTTATCCCTTGAAATCAAAGGGATACAGAATACTACATGACTGAATCAACTGCTGTATTTAGCATCCACATAAAAAAGGATGATGGAATGGCTCCAAGAAGGAGAATATAGTTCAGGCCAAAACTCTGTTACACTACCAAATACAAGGCATACAAAGCAGTGTTTTGTTAAAGGTGAGCCCTCAAAATCAATGGGATACAAAATACTACATCAGTATATTAGCTGTTATAGTTGGTATCCCTACAAAAATGGATGCGAGGACTACAAGAAGGACAAAATAATACAGACACATACAGTACTCCCCTCCCCCAATTCAGTGTCAATTCAAGTGATATATTACACAATAGGCCACAAAATCAAGGGGATACCAAATATTCCAACGCTATATCAGCTGTTAAATTTGGTATCCCCAGAAAAAAAGATGGAATGACTTCCAGAAGGAGTCACAGTGTAGAATTATGAAGAACTGTCATGATTCATCGGATTCTCCCCTTCTGGACAGCTTGGTCACTCCGACGTCGCCTCACGGCATCCATCTTTCCTTCCAGTATAGCAGTCGGCCCCTGGGAACACTGAATCAGCAGTCTAGTCTTCCGGGATTGTGTACGTGACATCATCTGATAAGCACTGTTCTCACTCGAGTTGGCGCGTCTCAAAGTTCGGTTGTACCGTGCTCAACGCTATTCAGTTAGTTCCTTCTGTTTTCCTCCTAGTTGTGCCATCCTTAGTACAGCCTTCTACCTATTGCTTCCTGGCTTCGCTCCTGCTATTGCGTGGCCGCTCCCTTCCTTGTTTCTTGTTCTGCTGCTCGCTGAGGCTCCTGCCGCTGTGCCTTCTTCTTGCTTCAACTGGTTACCGCTTACCTGCTTCCTTCCACGCCGCCCTCAGGCCACGTAGCTCCAGCCTCCTCAGTGGTTTCCTTGGTCTGCCAAGCGGTGCCGCTGCTTCCTGGCTGCCTTCATTCCTGGATTCCTGCCTGAACCTGAACACTTATCCTGGACCGGATTCATACGGGATATCTTGATTACGGGCAGTAGCCCCGGGTGTTAGCCTGTCTGGTTCTTGGGCCAGCAGGTTGGCATCAGGGGAGACTCGCCCTTTTCTCCATGAGACCCGCACCACAAAGAAAAAGGAGAATCCCACCACGAAATAAGAAAACATCCAAGAGTAGACAGGTGAGCCAAGAGTCAGAACCCCTTGAATCTGACAGTTTGAGATGCCGTAAAACTACCACAGCATCCAAGATGGAACCCTCAATTCAAGATCTTTGCGTGGTATGCAGGAGTTGTCCACTGAAGTTCAAAACCTGCAGGCGGAAAACACAGCCTTAAGGCAGCTTGTTTTATCCAGAGACTCTGCTTTCCAAGAGAGCGCCTCCGTGGGAGGCATTGTTGAGAAGTACGATGGTACACCTAAGGCATTGCGCTCGTTTCTGGATTCATGTATGATTCACTTTACCTTTAAGCCCTATTATTTTTCCACTCACAGGGCTTAGGTTGGGTTCATAGTCTCTCATCTTCTTGGTAATGCCCTTGCTTGGGCTACTCCCTTAGTATCTGCCGGAGACCCTCTGTTGGACAATTATGATGGATTTCTCGTGGCATTCAAGACCATGTTTAACCGTCCTGAACAAGTGTATTCCGCCCAGGAGAAGTTACTGGAGTTCCAAAAGGAAACCAAGACATGTTGCCATATGTTACATGCTTTAAACAGCTAGCCAAAGAAGCTGACTGTTCACCAGAAGCATGCTTCACTTTGTTCCACCGGGGTCTCAATGAGGAGATCAAGGATGAGTTGGCTAGGTTGGCCCGCCCTGGTTCCTTCCAGGCCCTTCTGGATCTGTCTTTACAGATCGACTTTCGTCTCCAGGAGAGAAAGGCAGAGAAAAGAAAGGTTCGTAGCCCTCAGCAGAAGCCCTTAACAATGTATCCTTGTCCTCGGGAACCACCTCAGTCTTCACAACTGGAGTCTGAACCCATGCAGCTGGGTGCTCTATGAGGACCCCTGACTCCACAGGAAATAACTTGTTGAATCAACAGCGGCCTATGTATGTATTGTGCATCTGACAAACATTTGGTCAGAAACTGTCCAATAGTCCCACCAAGGCATTCAGGAAACAGCAGCTCCTGATCCAAGTGGCCCTGGCCTCCCACACAAGAGTGCTGCATCCAGTCCTGGCCCTGGTAGACTGTGGTGCCATGGGCATCTTCCTGGACGATGAATGGGCTCAGCAACACCAGAAATCCAGGGAATCCAAAGACATGATACAGGCAGTAAAAGGAATCGACGGACGCCCATTATCCTCGGGGCCCATTACACAACAAACGGCTGAACTCCTGCTCGCTATCAACAACCACCAGGAGATACTACAGTTTGACATCATAAAGGCAGCTCATTACCCAGTGGTTTTGGGCATTCCTTGGCTACAATGTCATAATACTTATATCAACTGAGCAGCAGGTTACCTGTTTTTAGGATCTGAGTTCTGTCTTTCGCACTGTCTCTCCCGGAAGGTGCAACTTATGGTGCCTACCAACAATGAACAGCACGACCACCAACAAGTTACCGTTGCCACCATCAGTCAGGTGCCTGAGGCCTATTACCAGTTCTCAGATGTCTTTTCCATGGCCATAGTGCAGACCCTGCCTCCTCACAGACCAGAGGATTGCACCATCGAACCCGACAAGGACGCATTTATACCCTTTGGTCGGATGTTTATCCTCTCAGAGCCCGAAAAGAAAGCCCTCTGGAAGTACTTGGACACCAACCTGGCAAACGGAACCATCCGCCCTTCTAAGTCTCCCGCCAGGGCCTCTCTGTTTTTCGTACCCATGAAAGAGACCAAGGAACTCCATCCATGCTTGGACTACAGAGGCCTTAACCAATGCACTTTGAAAGACCAATATCCCTTACCTCTCATCACCAACATCCTTGAAGCCCTGCGATGAGCCGTGTTGTTAACTATGTTGGATCTAAGAGGAGCATATCACCTGATTTGCTTAAGGGAGGGCGACAAATGGAAGACCGCCTGTTGGACACCCTTAAGTCATTTTGAATACCTGGTTATGCCGTTTGGCCTCTCCAATGCCACCGCTGTCTTCCAGCGCTTCATGGATCGTGTCTTCTCAGACATGCTAATCCTGTTAATGATCATCTATATAGACAATATACTGGTGTATTCTAGTAATCCAGCCTTACACGAAGGACATGTCACCCAGGTCTTGCAACCTTTATGAGAACACCACCTATTCGGCAAACCCGAAAAGTGCATCTTCCATGTCTCCATGGTCCGGTACCTGGGATTCATCCTAAGCCCTCAAGGGGTGGCCATGGATCCCTCCAAAGTCAATGCCATCACCTCTTGTCCTGCTCCTACCTCGGTGAAACAGATCCAGTCCTTCCTGGGCCTGGCTTATTTCTACAGCAAATTCATACCAGCCTTTTCATCCATCGTCCAGCCGATTGTTTCTCTTCTGAAAAAAGACACACCCTTCAATTGGTCAATGGCACAGGAAATAGCCTTTCAGGCGCTGAAGGACAAGTTTACTCAGGAACCTATCTTTTCTCAACCGGATGTTTCTAAACCCTTCCTGGTGGAGACAGATGCCTCGGAGAATGCCATAGGGGCGGTCCTGAAACAGGAACAAGAAGACGACCTCGTACATCTCATAGCATACCTTTCCCGGACATTGAATTCCAGCGAAGTAAACTACTCAGTCCTTGAAAAAGAGCTCTTAGCCATCCGCCAGGCCTTCACTGAATGGCGCCATCTTCTCCTATGCAACAGATTTCCAGTGCAAGTACCGACCGACCACAGGAACCTTCAGGTGCTTCAGTCTATGGAACGTAGGAGCAGCTGACAGTCACGCTGGGCGTATTCTTTGCCCAATTCCATTTCCACATATTTCACATACCTGGTTCTTCTAATGTCATTGCCGACGCTCTGTCCAGACGACAGGACTATATACCTGACAAAATTCTGCCTCTTTCCAGGATGTTTCCAGACAAGGTATTTATCGCTCAGGCTGACCTACTTCTGGATAAGATCAGATCGGAAACCCCTGACCTCGCCCCTGTGGAAGGACTTTAACGATACCAATCAGTGGGCCTTATCAACCAAAGCTTGATATCTCTTCAAGGGCACAGTTCCAGCGATCCCCACACAAATCTTAAGAGAAAGGGCAATACACCTCTGCCATGACACCTTCTTCTCCGGGAACCGCGGAATCAGAGCCACTCTTCAAACCCTCAAAAGGCAATTCTGGCAGCCGACGATGCAATTAGACGTTCAGGCTTATGTCCAGGCGTGTGCTGTTTGCAATCAAACAATATAGAGCCAGCAGGTCTTCTACTCCAGCCGGAGCTGCCTTCTCGTCCCTGGGAGATTATAGCCACAGATTTCATAGTAGATCTCCCTCCATATAAGGGATACACTTCAATCATGGTCACCATCGATCTTTTCTCACACATGGCACACTTCACCCCCTTGACTAAGCTTCCGTCTGCTAACGAGATGGCAAGGATCTTCGTGTCAAACATCTTCAGGTTACACAGAGTGCCTACCAAAATCATATCCGACGTGGACCCCAATATACTTTGAGGTTTTGGAAGCACCTATGACGTTTGTTGGGTATTGAACATACCTTGTCTTCCAGCTACCATCCACAGATTAACGGAATAGCTGAGAGAGTAAACCAGACCCATGAACAGTATCTTCGGTGCTTCTCATCCCAAGTACAAGATGACTGTTCGGTTTTGATTCCTGTGGCGGAATTCGCCTACGAAAACCAGTCCTTTTCTCTGTAACCATGGATTCCACCCGTCTGTCCTTCCCAGGGTTCTACCTTACCCCAGTCCAGTTCCATCTGTTGATAACAGATTTGGTGACTAAACACAAGGACATCAAGGAACATCTACAAAAAGCCAGGATCGATTTTAAAGATTTGCATATGCCAAACGTCGCCCTACTCCAGCATATGTCATTAGGGACAAGGTACGGTTATCTTCCTCATAACTGCCCAGGCATTTAATACCCAACAAACTGGCACCGCAATTCTACAGACCATTTACCGTAGCCAAGATCATCAACCCAGTGGCCTTTCGATTACGTCTTCCAGTGTCATGCAAAAGGATACACCCAGTCTTCCATTCTTCGCTACTGAAACCCTACCATCCTTCCACCAGAACTGCAGTCCGCACTCCTCCTCTCCTTGTCAATGATCAGATTGAATACAAGGTCTCTAGGATATGTGACTCATGGTACAGACGAAGACGCTTACAGTATCTAGTGGAATGGAAAGGCTATCCTCCTAGTGACCGAACATGTGAACCAATAACCAATGTCAACACCCCTCGCTTGCTTCATCGATTCCATCGGATCCATCCGGGCAGGCCCGGTGGAACAGGACTTAGAAGGGGGCATGCTGTCATGATTCATCGAATTCAGCCCTTCTGGACGGCTTCGTCACTCCGACGTCGCCTCACAGTGTCCATCTTTGCATCCAGTATGGCTGCCGCCCCCTGGGAACACTGAATCAGCAGTCTAGTCTTCCGGGATTGTGTACGCGACATCATCTGATAAGCACCGTACTCACTCGAGTCGGCGCGTCTCAACACTCGGTTCTACCATGCTCAACGCTACTCAGTTAGTTCCTTCTGTTTTCCTCCTGGTTGTGCCGTCCTTAGTACAGCCTTCTACCTTTTCATTCTTGGCTTCGCTCCTGCTATCGGGTGGCCACCCCCTGGCTTGTGCCTTGTTCTGCTGCTGTCATACCTGCTGTAACTGCTAGGGTTAAATCGCACCCCACTGCTCTCTCAGGTAACACCTTTACACAGAACAACATGGCACGCATTCATGCTAACAGTAACATCATAGCATTCCCCTCTGTAAACAGAAACATCAGATTATGTAACCCGCACTACAACTCCCACAAACGCCGGCGCTTATGTTACAAAAACCACTATGGTGTTGAATGGAAGTTGCCATGGAGATTGTGGCCGTGTACGGAAGCTGCGACTTTGCGACGTCCGCTTCAATCACGTGATGCGAATCAAGTCATTTAAGCATCTAGTTCTCCCGCGGCGTTGCTTCTGATTTTGCTGAAGTGCTACTATATATTTTCTTGTTTCCTGTCTGACCATTGATTTTGCTAACGGATTACCTTGGTTTGCTCCTAGTCGGTTGTGTTGCTCTGGACCTTGTTTACCTACCTCCTGCCTGAATTATGGACTGTCCCTCAGATTGCCATCCCTGTTTTCCCTTGGTACCACGCTTCTGGCTTATTGGAACTTTTGCACCTCGACCTGGATAGTCTTTTGGTTTTTGCTTGCCTCACATTTTTTCGGATTCCACGCCTTGTATGTGCGTTTTCATCAGCGTCAGAGCCAGCAATATCAACCTACAGCTTAGAGGCTTCCCCATTTCATCCGGACCCATTCCCGTGGGCCAGGTACTTTGCACGGTGGAGCATACCTTCTCTCACTTACTGCTTCACACAGACTGGGACTCTACGTGTGTTGTTGGTATTTCCCATAGGCGTCCGCGTTCCGGCGGGATAGCCGTTGGGACTAGAGACTTTCATTGCATCCTAAGCACCCTCGTTCCGTCGGGACAGCTCCTAGGGTTGCCCCATCCGCTAAGTGCTCCCCTGTTGGTCTGTGCAACCAGTAACCTGCTTTCTCATTGGTAAGTTCATTTCCATACCACACAGACACCACGGGCAATCACTGTCATTGTGTTAATGTCATCACTTAGGGGTCATTTCATTTCCATTCACAGATACTGGTGATGTCATATGGTCCTTGTTATCGAAGTCCCTTGGGTTCTTGAGTGGAAGTGCCTTATCCTCTTCTTATTGAAGGTTAGTTGTTGTCCATCAGGGTATCACAGTATATGCTTATTGTAAGAGGTATTGATTATATTTTCTTGCATCCTAGGTTGACGGGTGTTCGCTGGTTCCATTCTTTTGAGGAATACATCCTCCTGTTCTGCAGGTGTTTTCAGATAGGCGGTTCTATTGCTAAAAAGAATTTGTCGGCTACGCTACAGGGTTAACAGTACGACAGACAGCTGGTATCTGAGGCGACTGCTGCTGTGCCTTCTTCTTGCTTCGACTGGTTACCGCTTACCTGCTTCCTTCCACGTCGCCCTCGGGCCGCGTGGCTCCAGCCTCCTCAGCGGTTTCCTTGGTCTGCCAAGCGGTGCCACTCCTTCCTGGCTTCCTTCATTCCTGGATTCCTCCATGGACCTGGAACCTTATCCTGGACCGGATTCATACGGGATATATTGATTCCGAGCAGTGGCCCCGGGTGTTAGCCTGTTTGGTTCTTGGAGCTAGCAGGGTGGCATCAGGGGAGGCTCGCCCTTTTCTCCACGAGACCCGCACCACCAAGAAAAAGGAGAAACCCACTGCCACAAAGAAGAAAACA
This sequence comes from Ambystoma mexicanum, assembly GCF_040938575.1. Taxonomy (NCBI): domain Eukaryota; kingdom Metazoa; phylum Chordata; class Amphibia; order Caudata; family Ambystomatidae; genus Ambystoma; species Ambystoma mexicanum. The sequence continues at coordinate 45,952,058 of NC_090922.1, forward strand.
TCCAAGAGTAAACAGGTGAGCCAAGAGTCAGAACCTCTTGTTACGCTCACCTGGACCCTACAGGGGTGTCGATCGGAACCGGACAGCTGCGGTCTCCTTCAACGTGATGCGTAGTGCAGAGATGACTGTCTGGACTGGCCCGCCTAGTCTTGTCTGCTGGACCCGAAGAAGTATTTTCCTGCAAGTGGAGACAGGGATTAGCCACCTGTGGGTTTTAGTGATGGCCTCCCAACTGTTCTCGCTCTCCCCCACGAATCACCTCCGAATCACCTCCAATATCCCCTTAGTAACCTCACCTTATGTTCGTAAAAGATGAGCTCTCCATCCTGCGTGTCTTGCAGGGGTGCGTAGATACCAGTTACTTCACTGGTTTGAAGGCGTTGGGAGAGTTCCCGGTAAGTATTGACTCTGAAGTCCCTGGCGGGATTGGTAAGTATCAAGTTCAAAGAGTTCAATGTGCCTGATGTTCACTCTTGTCCCCTTCCTTCCTTAAGTTGCAACTGAGTTCGCGAGAAGAAGGTCTCATAGCTACTGCTGGTGTTCAGGTAAGAGTCTGTGTTACCCAACGCTGTCCGGTAACTATTGCATGCGTTAACGTGTTGTTTTTCTCCCTCTTTACAGATGCGGCATATGAAAATGTGGAGAGTTATGGAATAATACCGCCGGTGGTAAATCAGGTAAGTCTATGGTGGTAAGAGGTTGTATTTGTTGATTCCCTTGGCTCACCTTGTTTTTTTCTTGTGTCACCTAGGTGCCGGATTATGGCGAAGAAATGATGGAGACAGTGCCGGATCGAAAGATGCTGTGAGAACTGGTGAGTATGGCGCCGTGCTGGAGCTGGCGAAGCGACGCGTGCAGGACTGATGTACTTTCCAGGTCCGGAGATGAAATGGTTCCGGAATTAAGTGAGGAATTTGAAATAAGTTTGTTTTCTAACCTTTTCTTCTTCTTTATTCTAGGAGCTCCGGATTCGAGGCGGGCTTGGCAGAAGACTGGATGCTGGCTGTAGGCACGCGGGCGTGGCAGAAGACTGGATGCTGGCTGCAGGCACGGTGAGCATCACGCTGCTGGATGCAGAATAACGCGAAGCATGTGCTGCTGTTCGGGTGTGGTTTAAATAGCCTCCAAAGTAGTTCCAGGTAAGAAGTTCCCTAGAGCCACGCCCGAGTAAAAAATAGTCCCTGTAACAAAATAGTCCCATCCAGGCCTCATGTAGGCTTGGACTCTTTTGAAGCATGGTCTGCATCAGGTAAGTAAAGTCTATGAGCCTGGTGCCTATGGCGCCAGGACTGATTTCTATGATGAGCCTGGCGCCTAAGGCGCCAGGACTGAACCCAGACAGCCCCTAGCCAGTGCTGCTGAGGTTTAAACAAAGGTCTGGATGCCTGCTCCCGGAGCTGAGGGCCTTGGTCCTGATGCCCGGGGGTAGGCATCATGACAGCACTCCCCCCCAAGGCCCCTCCTAAAGTTGTTCTTCCCCCTGGCCCCGGTTTGTCTGGGAAGTTCCGATGGAATCGCTTCACCAACCAAGGTGCATGAATGTGGTCGCTAGGCTCCCATGATCTTTCTTGTGGTCCGTAGCCCTTCCAATCGATCAAATAAAAAAGTTTTGATTTAATCATCTTGGAGTCCAGGATATTTTTTACCTCAAATTCAGGTTCTCCATCTATCAAGATGGGGTCAGGTGGTTTGGTTAATCTTGTCCCTAGTTGAACTGGTTTTAGAAGTGAAACATGAAAGACAGGATGAATTCGCATATTAGAGGGTAATTCCAATTCGACGGCCACCGGGTTGATAATGGCCTTAATGGTGTAAGGTCCCAAATATCTAGGATTAAAAGTCAGAGTTCCCTTCAGAGGTATATGTTTTGTAGCCAGCCAAACTTGATCCCCAATCTGGTATTGTGGAGTTTCACTTCTATGTTGATCAGAATTTTTCTTGTATTTCTCTTTTGCTTGTTTCAAATGTTCTGTGGCTTCCTTAAAGGCTTGTGTAATAGTAGAGTGCAAATGATTAACTGCGGGCATTTCTAAGTGCTGAGGCGAATCGAGTTCTGAGGTTCATATATGGTATAAAAAGGGCTTTGTCTGGTTCCTGAATGTACAGAGTTATTGTATGTGTACTCGGAAATCCATAAAATATCTTTCCAATTGCTTTCGGTCTGGTGTAGCATGCAGCGTAGGTACTGTTCAAGGGTCTGGTTGGTCCTTTCCGTCTGACCATCGGTCTGGGGATGGTGACTTGTTGATAGCCTCACGTCGATTTGTGCTAGTTGACAACATTTCTTCCAGAAATGCGAGATAAATTGACTACCTCGGTCAGAAACCGATACGGAAGGGAATCTGTGTAATCGAACAATGTTTTCGAGGAACTCCTTGGCCAGAATCGAAGCAGAAGGTAACCCCTTTAAAGGAATAAAGTGGGCCATCTTGGAAAAAAGATCCACAATAACTAGGATGGTGTTAAATCCATTACATGGAGGTAGATCTGTAATAAAGTCTAAAGACAAGGTGTGCCATGGTGTAGGTGGAATATCCAAAGGTTGTAAAAGGCCAGCAGGTTTTTTCTTCTGGCTTTTGTTTTGGGCGCAAATGCCACAAGAAATCGCAAAAAACTTTACATCTTTTCGCCAAGTGGGCCACCAGAACTGTCTCTTAATTTTCGCTTCAGTTTTTGCGATACCTGGGTGCCCTTCCATCAGGGCGTCATGGTAATTGGAGATGACTAGTTCTTGTATTCCCTTGTGTGGTAGGAATAGTCGTCCTTGATAGTAAGGTAGGTCATTGACGACTGAGTAGTCCGGGCCTTTCTTTACCCAGTCCTGCAGGGTTGCTGGATCGAAGAGTTGTTGGATTTTTGAATGAATATCTTCTAGTGTCTGTAGAGTAGTTATGCCAAGAATTATTTGCTCGGGAATTATTGGCACTGGTTCCGGGTTTGCATATGCTTCTCCCATCCCTATTCAGGATAAGGCATCTGCTTTGCCATTTTTGCAGCCTGGTCGATAAGTGATCACGAAATCAAATTCTGCAAAGAACATTGCCCATCGAAGTTGTCGCGATGATTGGGCTTTGGCTGTTTTTAAATACTGCAGGTTCCGGTGATCGGTGATTACGGTAATAGTATGCCTGGCACCAAGAAGATAGTGCCGCCAAGCCTTAAAGGCGGATTTGATGGCTAATAGCTCTTTATCAGTAACCGCATAGTTTAACTCGGGTGCTCAGAACTTTCTGGACCAAAACGCTACTGGGTGAAGTTTACCGGTTCAGGATCCTTCTGGGACAGGACAGCTCCCATGACTAAACTGGATGCATCAGTTTCTACTATGTATGGAAGCTCAGGGCGTGGATGTTTTAAGATATGTGCTGATGTGAATTTCGCTTTCAGCTCTTGGAAGGCCTTCTCAGCCTCTTCGGTCCACAAGAAGCGTTTGTTTTTTCGCAAAAGTGCTGTGATGGAGTGTACAACATGGGAGAAGTCCGGAATGAATCTGCGGTAGAAATTAGCAAATCCAAGCATGCTTTGTACCCCCTTGACTGAACTGGGTGATGGCCACTTGAGAATTGCATCCACCTTTCGAGAGTCCATTCGGACTCCTTTTGGAGTCAGGATAAATCCAAGAAATTCAACTTCCATAGCATGAAAAACACATTTTTCCAATTTTGCATATAACTTGTGCTGGCGTAGTTTCTGAAGGACTGCACGCACGTGCTTAACATGGTCTGATTCTGAGGAGGAATACACTAGAATATCATCTATGTATACGACGACACAGATGTCAATGAGTTCACGAAGGACATTGTTCATAAAATACTGGAAGGCTACTGGTGCATTGCACAACCCGAAGGGCATCACCTGATATTCGAATAATCCGTACTTGGTGCGAAAGGCAGTCTTCCATTCATCGCCTTTCTTGACACGTACCAGATGATATGCCCCTCGGAGATCTAACTTAGTGTAGATACAAGCATCCTTTACTTGGTCTAGTAATTCGGGGATCAGAGGCAATGGGTATCGTTTTTTTACCGTAATCTGATTTAATGAGAGGTAATCTATGCACGTTCTAAGATCACCTTCCTTTTTTGGCACAAAGAATAAAGCTGAGCATGCAGGAGACTTGGAAGGACGAATAAAGCCATTAGCAAGGTATTGGTCCAAGTATTGCCGTAGGTGGCGATTTTCAGGTTCCGTGAGGGCGTAGATTCTACTGCATGGGGGTTGTGCACTGGGTAGGAGGTCGATTTGACAATCGTATGATCTGTGAGGAAGTAATGTATTGGCCTGTTCTTTTTGAAAAACATCCTGAAATTCTTGGTATTCCTGAGGTAACTGCACGATTGGGTTAACGACTGTAGCCAGGCCTTTGTTCAAAGTTTTCTCCGGGTAACAGGTGTGTGCACAATCCGGGAAGGTTATTCTCTTCTCTCGCCAATCTTTACAAGGATTATGTGTTTCCAACCATGGCATCCCCAGTATTATCTGGAACTGTGGGGCTTTGATTAGATCAAACACAATAGTCTCTCGATGCCCATCTTGACTCAACAGTGTCATCTCTGTAGTGGAATGAGTTACAGGCCCGAGGCAATCTCAGTTCCATCAACTGTGGTGATCACATCCGAAGTGGTCTTCTTGCAAAGAGGTAGATTCATCCTTGACACCAGTTCGTGGTCCATATAGTTTCCTACGGCCCCGCTATCTATGTATGCCCTTACTGCGTGCATACGTGATGGCTGCCTGGGATCAAGTAGTACCATTGGGATGATCAGATGCGAGGTCTGAGTGTCCTTCTTTAAGCTCGGCAAGCAGACCTCTACGCTTGTCGGGCGTGGTCGTTTCCCGAATCAGGCTCTATGTGGCTTTTATCAGCAACTACTACCACCTTTTTGGGTGGTTTTGTAGGGCAATCCCGTAGAAAATGTCCTGAGGTTCCACAGTACAGACACAACTGCATCTGTCGTCTTCTTTCTCTTTCCTTTTGAGTTAAGGGTCCTTTAACCCCCCGATCTGCATAGGTTCAGATGCATCAATACCCGGTTCTCGAACTTAGCTTGATCAGTCTTTCAGTTCTGAAGTCGGTGGTCTAGCTGGACCACTAAGTCTATAAATTCTGTGCAATCCTGAGGTGGGTTCATAACTTGAGCCAAGACATCTTTGAGTTCTCCCCGAAGTCCACGATGAAACAATGTAATTCATTTTTCCTCCGGCCACCCGGTTTCCACCACCAACCTATTGAAGGTTGCAATAGAGGTTAGCAGATCCTGGTTACCTTGCCGTAAGGATAAAAGTTTGTTGTCCAGTGCTTGACCCTGTGAGTGTCTGGCGAATAGTTTTTCCATGCTCCTTTGAAAACCCTGAAAATCCCGGAGAAGAGGATCATAATGGTTGACTAATGGAATGGACCAATCCGCTGCGCTGCCACTAAGATATGACAATACAAAGGCTACTTTGGCTTGGTCATTTGGAAAGGCTCCCGGTCTGCATAAAAAGTGCAAGCGGCATTGGTTCATAAAAACGGCAATCCTTTTGGGGTCCCCAGCAAAGCGTTTGGGTGGAGCTAACGGAATATTTTCTGGTAAAACTACTTGCACAGGATTGCTTGATGAAACAGGGGTTGGGTTTCCCCCATATCCAGGTAGGGGCGTTTGCCCAGCTTGGTTTTGCAGTAGTTGCCTAGCCAGATCATCTGTGCGCTCCTTTGAGACAATCAGTTCTCTCCTGAGGGCATTAGTCGATTGGCGAGCGGCATGTACTTCCGCCGTAAGTTCCCCCAATAATTGGGCCAGTTGGTCGGTTTCCGAGGTTTCCATGACACCCGGGTGGGTATTTGTAGAGAGGCTTCGCGTTCTGTTACGCTCACCTGGACCCCATAGGGGTGTCGATCGGAACCAGACAGCTGCGGTCTCCTTCAACGTGATGCGTAGTGCAGAGATGACTGTCTGGACTGGCCCGCCTAGTCTTGTCTGCTGGACCCGAAGAAGTATTTTCCTGCAAGTAGAGACAGGGATTAACCACCTGTGGGTTTTAGTGATGGCCTCCCAACTGTTCTCGCTCTCCCCCACTAATCACCTCCGATATCCCCTTAGTAACCTCACCTTATGTTCGTAAAAGATGAGCTCTCCATCCTGCGTGTCTTGCAGGGGTGCGTAGATACCAGTTACTTCACTGGTTTGAAGGCGTTGGGAGAGTTCCGGTAAGTATTGACTCTGAAGTCCCTGGCAGGATTGGTAAGTATCAAGTTCAAAGAGTTCAATGTGCCCGATGTTCACTCTTGTCCCCTTCCTTCCTTAAGTTGCAACTGAGTTTGTGAGAAGAAGGTCTCGTAGCTGCTGCTGGCGTTCAGGTAAGAGTCTGTGTTACCCGACACTGTCCGGTAACTATTGCGTGCGTTAACGAGTTGTTTTTCTCCCTCTTTATAGATACGGCATATGAAAATGTGGAGAGTTATGGAATAATACCGCCGGTGGTAAATCAGGTAAGTCTATGGTGGTAAGAGTTTGTATTTGTTGATTCCCTTGGCTCACCTTGTTTTTTCTTGTGTCACCTAGGTGCCGGATTACGGCGAAGAAATGATGGAGACAGTGCCGGATCGAAAGATGCTGTGAGAACTGGTGAGTATGGCGCCGTGCTGGAGCTGGCGAAGCGACGCGTGCAGGACTGATGTACTTTCCAGGTCCGGAGATGAAATGGTTCCGGAATTAAGTGAGGAATTTGAAATAAGTTTGTTTTCTAACCTTGTCCTTTTCTTCTTCTTTATTCTAGGAGCTCCGGATTCGAGGCGGGCGTGGCAGAAGACTGGATGCTGGCTGCAGGCACGCGGGCGTGGCAGAAGACTGGATGCTGGCTGCAGGCACGGTGAGCGTCACGCTGCTGGATGCAGAATAACGCGAAGCATGTGCTGCTGTTCGGGTGTGGTTTAAATAGCCTCCAAAGTAGTTCCAGGTAAGAAGTTCCCTAGAGCCACGCCCGAGTAAAAAATAGTCCCTGTAACAAAATAGTCCCATCCAGGCCTCATGTAGGCTTGGACTCTTTTGCAGCATGGTCTGCATCAGGTAAGTAAAGTCTATGAGCCTGGCACCTATGGCGCCAGGACTGATTTCTATGATGAGCCTGGCGCCTAAGGCGCCAGGACTGAACCCAGACAGCCCCTAACCATGGCTGCTGAGGTTTAAACAAATGTGTGGATGCCTGCTCCCGGAGTTGAGGGCCTTGGTCCTGATGCCCGGGGGTAGGCATCATGACACCCCTTGAATCTGACATGTACACCCCTCCCCAATACAAGGGATAGTTCAAGCAGTGCTTTGTTAAATGTTACACCTCAAAATCAAGAGGATACCAAATATTACAACACAATATCAGCTGTTATATATGGTATCCCCAGAAAAAAAAGCACGGGATGACTTCCAGCAGGCATCACAGTGTAGAATTATGATGTACTCCACTCTCCAATACAAGGGATTGTTCAAGCAGTGCTTTGTTAAATGTTAGCCTCAAAATCAAGGGGATACTAAATATAACAGCACAATATCAGCTGTTATATTTGGTATCCCCAGAAAAAAAGGACGGAGTGACATCCAGAAGGAGTCAAAGTGTACACCTATGATGTACTCCACTCTCTGATACAAGGGATAGTTCAAGCAGTGTTTTGTTAAATGCTAACCCTCAAAATCAAGGGGATACCAAATCTTACAATGCTATATCAGCTGTTATATTTGGTATCCCCAGAAAAAAGGGATGGGATGACTTCCAGCAGGCATCACAATGTAGAATGATGATGTACTCCCCTCCCCAATACAAGGGATAGTTCAAGTAGTGCTTTGTTAAATGTTACACCTCAGAATCAAGGGGATACCAAATATTACAACACAATATCAGCTGCTATATTTGGTATCCCCAGAATAAAAGGACAGGATGACATACAGAAGGAGTCACAGTGTTCACCTATGATGTACTCCACTCTCCCATAAAAGGGATAGTTCAAGCAGTGTTTTGTTAAATGCTAACCCTCAAAATCAAGGGGATAGCAAATATTCCAACGCTATATTAGCTGTTATATTTGGTATCCCCAGGAAAAAAGGATGGAATGTCTTCCAAAAGGAGTCACAGTGTAGAATTATGGTGTACTCCCCTCCCCAATACAAGGGCTAGTTCAAGCAGTGTGTTGTTAAATGTTAACCCTCAAAATCAAGGGAATACCACATTTTACAAAGATGTATCGGCTGTTAAATTTGGTATCCCCAGGAAAAAAAGATGGAATGACTTCCAGAAGGAGTCACGGTGTAGACTTATGAGTTACTCCCCTTGCCAGTACAAGGGATAGTTCAATCAGTGCTTCATTGAATGTTACACCTCAAAATCAAGAGGATACCAAATATTACAACACAATGGGCCTCATTACGAGTCCGGCGGTCCAGAATGCTGTGATTCCATGATGACAGTGACACAGTTTCCACGTCCGCAAGGTTGCGGAATGAGCGGCCGATTACGGCTTGCGGTCGCGCACACCACACCAATGCGGAAACAGTGTCACCGTCGCCACGGAAATACCCACGGAAACGGACATTACACCACAAAAAGCTCTGCAAAACCCGTGACCATCCCCGCCGTCACAGACACGGAATCACCGGAAGCGGAAATACCATGACCGCGAAAACCAGCAGCACAAAGACAGCGAAAGCAGCGCTTCAGTGAGGCAGAGCTGACAGTGCTTTTGGACCATATAGTGCAGCATGCAGAAATGCTGTTTAGCGCAGACCACCGGCGTGCCACCTAGCAATGCCCTAAAGAGGTGTGGGCTGAAGCAGCACGCAAGTGCACAACAGTCGGGGTGACGACACGCAGCGTGAAGGACTGCCACAAGAGGTGGGATGACCTCGGAGTGCACAACCTCATTGCTGCACACTGCCAGCGCAGCACTGGCACTGGTGGAGGCCCTGCCTCCCCACTAAAACTGTAGACATGGGAGGAGTACTGCAGCAGTGTCCTCCACCTTGAGGGCATACACGGAATTGGAGACGCTGAGGCAGGAGTGAGCCCACCTGCAGATGCCGGTAAGTGCACAGATTACAAAGCCATGAATGTGAATGAACCCCAGGAGTGACCCAATGGACCCACTGATAACCCTCCCGCCCCCTCCAGTCAGGGCAGGAGTGCTCCAATGGACCCACTGATAACCCACCTCCCACCCCCAGTCAGGGCAGGAGTGACCCAATGGACCCACTGATAACCCAGTTGAGAAGCAACACACCCACAATACATGGCTCCTGGACATACACACAGTGCGTGACTGAGTACAAGCAGAGACACATACACCTGAGTGCATCAACAGTCATATGTGTGTGCATGCAAGTGCTCACTGATCGTCCTGTTTGATGCATGTGATGTACCCATCAAGTACCAGTACACAACTAACAGCATGCCCTCTGTATCCCCACAGCCATGTCAATTGACAGCGACAATGCCCAACAGGCGAGGCAACGTCCACCTGCACATAGCCAATGCTCCACCACTGCCCAGGAGGACGAAGGAAGCTGCTCTGGAACACAGGCACCAGCTGCATCTGGCACGGATGCACCAGCCAACTCCACCATCCCCATGCTGCCTGCCGCCACACAAGTGGCGCACCCACCCACCATGCCCACAGATCGCAGCCTGCAGAGCATCTGCACTGCGGAGGGGGCTGCATGCAGTGACAACAGTGTCCCAGCCATGCAGGCTGAACTAGGAGCAAAGGGGGGACAACAAGGATGATCTGTCATCCCTCCACAACCTACAGTTCAGCCCCCCCCTCATTGCATAGTCCCATGTGGTCACCAACCCCCTCCATGGCAGAGCTGAGTGCCCGCATGCAGCGGGTGGAGGATCACCATGCCACCCTAACACAGCTTGTGGAAAGGCAGCTGGAGGAGGCCAGGCTGCAGCAGGAGGAGCTCAGTGCGTCGGCTCTCCAGGGCCATTGGATGTTTTGCCACCACCATCGTCGTCACATTGGCACGCCATGTCCTGGAAGGCAACAGTATCAGATCCACCATTGCAGTCTATGTTGGTTGCCCAGCAGGCATTTCTTGGACGTGTGCCAACAGTAACACCACCAGTGCTGTCCACCAGCACCACCCCATCAAGCTCCACCACTGCCAGCCCACGGAGGCAATCTAGTCGGCTGAGTGGACCCTCCGGGAAGGACGCTCATGCGCACAAGCGCCCCTGTAAATAGTGCCATGTGGAAATGGCTGTCCAGAAGACATTCAGGGACAAAAATGGGTGTATGGGGGTGGGTACGTTTGGGTGGTGGGGGAGGTCCATTATGGGGTTAGTGTTTTGGGGCCTGGTTGGGGGTGGGTACGTTTGGGTGGTGGGGGAGGTCCATTATGGGGTTAGTGTTTTGCAGCCTGGTTGGCGTGGGCATGTTTGGGTGGTGGGTGGGCACGGGTGTACAGCTATCCTATCAATATACCTTCTTTACTGCTTTGTTAAAAATAAATCACCTTTGAAAACTCTTTCACAAGTGGACATCCGTAATTTCAGTTGCATTCAATCCATTTATTTACCTGCATCCTCATGTACATGCAATGCTGTTCATGTGCAGTCTCTCAAAAGTAAATGCGAATGAGTGTATCCCGTGCATGTTGTCCATCTTGTGCCCCCCCCGCGAGGGTGTGCAGCCATCCCATCCCCGTCCCCATCCCCATCTTCATCATCAACTCCATCATCATCCTCTGTGTCTGGGGGCAGCGGAATGTTCCTGCGCATGCACAGATTGTGCAGTACGGCACACACAAGCACTATTTTACCCGTCTTCACGGATTGTACAGCAGTGATCCGCCAGATCTGCTCAAGCAGCGGAACCTGGCCTTCAGTAGGCCAAATTTCCTCTCAATCATGCCACGTGTGCAGACGTGTGCCCTGTTGTAGGCCTCCTCATGCCTGTTCCTTGGCCTCCGTACGGGCGTCATCAGCCATGGTGTGAGTGGATATCCTGCATCATCTACATGCGATTTAAATGGAGGGAACATGTCAGTGTTTGTGGTATACATGTCTTCATCAGATGTTGTGCAATAATGTGTCATTAGTCAATCATCCATATGGGGCAGGCAGTGGTCTGACCAGTGGGTTATTACCATTCTTGGTTCATTGTTGTTGACATTGGCTTTTGGACTTTACCAACACCTTGCTGTGCATATGGAGTTGGCCTTCCGCCCAATTGTGGGCGGCGAGTACGGCATTGTGCAGTGATGCACCCACATGGAGGAGTCACTCAATAGACTGTGATGAAGTGGTAGATGCAGTATGTCTCATGTGTACACATCATGTGCATTCAGGGGGCAGTGGTGCATAGTGTGGGTGGCTTCAGCAAGTGGCTCAAGTTGTATCGCCTTTGCCAGGGTGTGTATTAGCACACTGTGGCCATCTGTCATGTCTAGCTTTGTGGGTTGTGGGTTGTGATGACTGTCCATTACATGGGACATGGGGTGATGCATTTGCAGTTGTAGCAGGCCACTCACACACGTCATTGCCCTAGGCACCCCCCCTTTCATAGGGCCCGTGCATTGGCAGTTGTACTCACCCAATAGCCAGGTGCTTTGTCCAGCATAGCGTTCCATGTACCGTGGCAATATTGAATTCCTCAGGACCATTGAGTCATGTGTTGTCCCCGGGAAACGTGTGCAGCAATGTGTTATCACTTGTCCAGCATCACATACCATCTGTACATTCAGTGAGTGGTACAGTTTCCTATTGCGGTACACCATCTCCATTGCACGTGGTACTGTGAGCTCTATGTGCATGCAGCCTACTGCACCAATGCAATTTGGCATGCCTGCAATGGCATGGAAGGCCAACTTGGTGGCAATGACCTGGGCAAAGGTACGGGGTAAGGCGATGTGTTCCGACACATGGTGCAGCAGGGTATCCAGTACCTGGCCCAGTATTCTTGAAAAACAGGGTTGTGAGAGCCCGTGCAGCTCACCAACAGTGTGCTGATATGTTCCAGTGCCAAGAAAATGCAGTACCAACACCACCTTCACTAGGGGGGGGATTGCGGTCGAAATGCCAATGCGGCTGCGGATGTCATCCTCAATCATGGTGGTGATGTACATGATTGTTGGACGGTCCAGCCGTGTGTGGATCTGTCCTGGAGTCAGGTTCCAGGGTGAGGCCCTGATGCGGGGTATTGCAGGCTGCCTGCGGGGTCATGCGCCCTGCACAATTGGGTTTTCCATGGGTGCAGGGTTTTCCAACTGCCTCCTGCGCCTCCTCCGCCTCCTCCTCCTCCTCTTCCTCCTCTGCACCATTACTGCCACCATGTGCAGTGCTGCCTGTAGGTTCAATAGCCCCAGTCCCAATGCTGCTACTGCAGCTGCCTGCATAGTTGTGTTTGGAGTTTGGCTGGGTGTGGGCCTTTTGTAGGCTCCCAGTTGCCTGCAGGGTCCAGCTGGGCTCATTTGGTGCGCCTGTGGACTGATTCAGCTCACCAGGCACTGTTTAACTTCATGTCCGCGTTGGCGCTGATACCGCAACCGTGTCCACGGAATTTCTGCCATTTTAATGGCAGAGTTTCCATGTCCGTGCTGCTTGTAATGCGCACGGTGTTACGTATTGGCGGTAACGGGGGGGGGGTGGTGGTTCTGTGCCAAAGCAGTTTTCGGCTGCGTTGACTCAGCGGTGGCGGTTTCTGGTGGTGGTGGTATTTCCGGGTTCGATGGTTGGAATTCGCCGATCCGGTAAACGGTGCCGGTATGGTTATACCGGCAACGTTAACTCCGGACCGGCGGACTCGTAATGAGGCCCAATATCAGCTGTTATATTTGGTATCCCCAGAAAAAAAGGACAGGATGACAGAAGAAGTCACAGTGTACACCTATGATACTCCACTCTCCGATACAAGGGATAGTTCAAGCAGTGTTTTGTTAAATGATAACCCTCACAATCAAGGGGATACCAAATATTACAACGATATATCAGCTGTTATTTATGGTATGCCCAGAAAAAAAGGATGGAATGACTTCCAGAAGGAGTCACAGTGTACAATTATGATGTACTTCCCTCCTCTCCCCAATACAAGGGCTAGTCCAAGCAGCGTTTTGTTAAATGCTAACCCTCAAAATTAAGGGGATATAACATTTGACAGCACTATATCAGCTGTTAAATTTGGTATCCCCAAGAAAAAAGGATGGAATGACTTCCAGAAGGAGTCACAGTGTAGAATGATGATGTACTTCCCTCGCCAATACAAGGGATAGTTCAAGCAGTGCTTCATTGAATGTTACATCTCAGAATCAAGGGGATACCAAATTTTACAACGCTATATCAGCGGTTACCATTTGGTATCCACAGAAAAAAGGATGGGAGTTCTAACAGAAGGAGTCACAGGGTAGAAAAAGGAAGTATTCACTGCCCGATACAAGGTATAGTTCAAGCAGTGCTTTGCTAAATGTTAACCATCGAGATCAAGGGGAGACCAAATATTACAATTCTAGATCAGCTGTTATATTTGGTATCCACAGAACAAAAAGATGGGATGTCTTCCAGAAGGAGTCACAGTGTAGAATTATGATGTACTCCCCTCGCCAATACAAGGGATAGTTCAAGCAGTGCTTCATTGAATGTTACACCTTAAAATAAAGGGGATACCAAATATTACAACACAATATCAGCTTTTATATATGGTATCCCCAGAAAAAAAGGACGGTATGACATCTAGAAGGAGTCACAGTGTACACCTATAACGTACTCCCCTCCCCAATACAAGGGATTGTTCAAGCAGCGTTTTGTTCAATGCTAACCCTCAAAATCAAGGGGATACCAAATGTTACAACACAATATCAGCTGTTATATTTGACATCCCAGAAAAAAAGGATGGAATGACTTCCAGTAGGGGTCACGATGTAGAAATATGATGTACCCCCTAATACAAGGGATAGTTCAAGCCGTCCTTCGTTAAATGTTACACCTCAAAATCAAAGGCGTACCAAATATTACAACACAATATCAGCTGTTATATTTGGTAACCCCAGAAAAAAAGGACAGGGTGACATCCAGAAGGAGTCACAGTGTACACCCATGATGTACTCCCCTCCCCGATACAAGGGGTAGTTCAAGCAGTGTTTTGTTAAATGCTAAACCTCAAAATCAAGAGGATACCAAATATTACAACGCTATATCAGCTACTATATTTGGTATCCCCAGAAAAAAGGATGGAAGGACTAACAGAAGGAGTCACAGTGTAGAAAAAAGATGCATTCACCGCCTGCTACAAGGGATAGTTCAAGCAGTGCTTTGCTAAATGTTAACCATCGAAATCAAGGGCATACCAACTATTACAATGCTATATCAGCTGTTATATTTTTTATCCCCAGAAGAAAAGGATGGGATGTCTTTGGCGCCAGGCTCATAACCGTCATGAAGACCAACATTAGAATGGGACTATTTACTTGGGACTATTTAACTGGGGGGGGGGGGGTTCAGCCAACATGGAGGCACACACATAGCTCAGTTACAAGGAACTGAGCTATGCGGTCTAGTCTTTTGGGCGTGGCAGGCCTGGGACTACTTTACCTGGACTACTTTGGGTGTGGCAGGCCTGGGACTATTTTACCTGGACTACTTTACCCGAGACTATTTAAACCACACCCAAACAGCAGAACATGCTTTGCGTTATTCTGCTGTGGGCAGCGTAACGCTCACCGTGTCCAGTTCTTTGATGCCAGCTTACCTGAAACCAAGGACCTGCAGAGAGAGAAAGAACACTACGAAACTTACCTAGAACAGTATCCTGTCTTCAATCCATCGCTGACTTCAGTTCCACTCACCTGAAGGTACGAACTCCATCATCCCGCACCGCATGCATCCTGGAATACCATAACCTGAAAAGAGGAGAAAGAAAGACAGCATTAGTAAGTGTTTACTCACGTTTCCTGCTGAATGAAGAAAGCCACACAATTCTTACCTGGGTAGTCATCTCCTGGCCAGTATCATTGCTGGAACATTACAGCGCTCGGCGAGGAACATTGCAACCTGCAAGGAGAGAAAACACACAGGTTAGCAATAAAAAAGGCGAAACAGCGCCACTCATCGCGCATTACTCACCGGACAGCATCGTGCACACTGCGCTTTCGCCTACCGGCCCATGCTCATCTTCAAACTGCATGACAACACCAAAATACCTTTCCATACCTAAAAGGAAAGAAGCAAGACATTATTATTCGAACTAAGAGGAACATAAGAACTCATATATGCATATAAATACTGTAAAGCAGCAAACCTACGGAGTCGCAGCAGGCCTGGATTCCCACAGGGGGGCTTGCACCAGTGAAGTAACTTGGTCGCTGCCCGCCCCCCACATCTACGCGCCCCTGCCACGAGGAGCAGGACGGAGAATCCACCTTTTACAATATTAAGGTAAGGAGAGAGCCCAAGGGGGAGGAAGGAGTTGAGGCCAAGGGAAGTGGGAAAACATAAAGACAATCTGGTATTGAATCCAGCTCTCCTATATTGCAGACCCATCTTTAACCAGAGGCCTTACCAAGGGACCGGGAGAGGGTTCGAGAGTGCAAATCATCCAACCAGGGCTGTGTGGCATCCCCGTGGATACCAGGTGAGCGTAACAGAACGCAAAGCCTCAATAATATTATCCACCTGGGCGTCATGAAGACTGACCAGTTAGTTCAGTTGTTGGGACAATTACGCGCTGTAGTACATTCAGCCAGGCAAGAACCCAACGCTCTTAGGAGGGATTTGATTGTTACTAAGGATCGTACCGACGAAATAAGTAGACAATTGCTCCAATCACAGGCAGGACAGACCCCATTGCCTGGTAACATTCCGCCAGCACCTGTACCAACTTCTTCCACCAATCCAGTACAAATAACCCTTCCTGGGGCAGTTCCTTTAGCTCCACCTGAGCGATTTACAGGGGACCCCAAGAAGTATGCAACGTTCATGAACCAGTGTCGTCTTCATTTTCCTTTGCAGACCTGGGGCTTTTCCTAACAACCAAGCACAGGTTGCTTTTGTCTTGTCATATCTGAGTGGCAGTGCTGCGGATTGGTCAGTACCATTGGTAAGTCAGGATAACCCGCTGTTACATGACTTTGGGGGTTTCCAGATGGAAATGGAAAAACTCTTTGCTCGTCATACCCAAGGCCAAGCATTAGACAACAAACTTTTGTCACTCCGTTAAGGAAGTCAAGACTTGCTTGCATATATAGCAACATTTAACAGACTAGTCGTTGAAGCTGGGTGGCCTGAGGAAAAAAGAACCACACTATTTAAACGGGGTCTACGGGGGGGAACTAAAGGATGTCCTTGCTCAAGTGGTTAACCCACCTAAAGACTGTGGAGAATTCATCAACCTTGTGGTGCAATTAGACCGAAAAGCAGACCGGATAAGGTTAGCCACTCGAGCTGTGTATGTCCGGTCAAAGGATAATGTTCCACGTACATTGGAAAACACAGTAGAACCCATGCAAATCGGAGGTGTACGGCCCCCTTTAACTAATACTGAAAGAGACAAAAGAAGGCAACAGCAATTATGCTTATATTGCGGAAAATCAGGCCACTTCCTCAAAGAATGTCCAGTGAAACCACCAAGGAGAACTGTTGGAGCCACAGAGAAGGAAGATAATAACAAGGAGTCGGAAAACTACCAACCCGGCAAGCATAGAGGTCCACTTGTCGAGCGAGAAGGATGAGCCACAGACCTCACACTTTGCATTACCAGTAATTTTGATCAATCACCAACAACCGTCTCGGATGCATGCTTTCGAAGCATACATAGACAGCGGAGCAGTTGGGAATTATGTAGACCAAGATCTGGCAGCAGAGATGGGGCTTCCCTTATGCTCTAAGTCGACTACTGAAAAAGTTACTACTGTTGATGGGACAGAAATAGCTTCCGGACCAGTAACCCAATATACAGCAGCACAACTGTGCCAGGATGGACACCGGGAATCTATTGCATTCGATCTCATCAAAGCTCCTCAGTTTCGACTAATCTTAGGGATGCCATGGTTGGTAGCTCACAGCCCTCTAATAGATTGGCGTGCCAAGAAGTTGGCCTTTTCCGATGATTGTGCTCGCACCTGTTATTACCAGGAAAAGGGGAAAACAGACTTATGTATATCTGCTACTCCCAGTACGGCGGCGATTGTACTAGGTGTGACTAGTACTCTACCAAATGAATACCAAGATTTTCAAGATGTGTTCCAGAAAGAACAAGCCAATACTCTACCACCGCACAGGCCCTACGATTGTCAGAGCGACCTCATACCTGGTGCGCAAATTCCTTGTGGTCGAATCTATGCACTTACTGAACCAGAAAACCTCCATTTGAAATCTTATCTTGATCAGTACTTGGCAAATGGATTTATCCGCCCATCTAAATCACCGGCAGCCAGTCCCTTATTCTTCGTACCAATGAAGGAAGGAGATTTGAGGACTTGCATCGACTATCGCGCATTAAACCAGATCACAGTAAAAAAACGTTATCCACTGCCCCTTATTCCCGAATTATTGGATCAAGTCAAAGACGCCCAAATCGATACCAAACTGGACCTTAGGGGGGGGGCGTACCATCTTGTTCGAGTGAAGAAAGAAGACGAATGGAAAACCGCCTTTCGTACCAAATACGGCTTGTATGAATACCAAGTAATGCTTTTTGGACTTTGCAACACTCCTGCTGCATTCCAGTACTTTATGAATGAGGTTTTGCGGGAGTTAATCGACATTTGCGCCCTTGTTTACATTGATGACATCTTAGTGTATTGTGCTACAAAAGAAGATCATGTCAGGCATGTCCGCTCCATCCTTACCAAACTCCGCCAACATAAAATGTATGCTAAACTCGAAAAATGCTCTTTTCATGTCACGAAGTGGAGTTCCTCGGTTTTATCCTCACACTAAAAGGTATCGGAATGGATAGGCATAAGGTAGATGCCATTCTTAACTGGCCATCACCAACTTCATTTAAAGGAATCCAGAGTATGTTGGGCTTTGTAAAGTTTTACCGCCGATTCATCCCAGATTTTTCCCCAATAGTGCATCCAATTACATCACTATTGAGAAAAAACAATAAAAAGTTCCATTGGACCGAAGAAGCAGAGACGGCCTTTCAAGAACTTAAGAAAAAATTAACTTCTGCTCCAGTTCTACGGCATCCTCGCCCAGACCTTCCTTATATAGTTGAAACAGATGCCTCTAGCATGGCTACGGAAGCTGTTCTCTCACAAAGGGACCCAGGAACTGGCCAGTTACACCCTGTGGCCTTCTGGTCACGAAAGGTCTCACCTCCCAAACTCAACTATGCTATCATAGACAAAGAACTCTTGGCTATAAAATCAGCTTTCAAGGCATGGCGACACTATCTCCTTGGGGCTAGACATACTGTCATGGTCATAACTGATCATCGAAACCTGCAATACCTAAAAACAGCAAAGGCTCAATCATCCCATCAACTGCGGTGGGCTCTTTTCTTCGCTGAATATGACTACGTGATCACCTACCAGCCAGGAGTCCGAAACGGAAAGGCTGACGCCTTGTCCCGCATGGGTGTTGATGAAAAGGTATACATAACTCCAGATCCAATAGCCATCATTCCAGAAGACAAACTCCTGGGTCTTACGACAACATTGACACAGGGTGAACTCCACAACAAGATCCAACTCTTAATGGATCCCACTTTCTCACAAGAGTGGTGTACTCAAGGAGAACATTACACCATTAAAGACCAGTTACCATATTTTAGGAACCGTCTATACTTTCCAAGTAAAGATTTACAAGAGCAGGTTATTTAGAGTTATCATGACTCCCTGATTGAAGGTCATCCTGGAATTGCCAAAACTCTAGCTAAAGTAAAACAAAACTATTGGTGGCCCACATGGCGTAAAGACATCATACAATTTATCCAATCTTGCGGTGTGTGTGCACAAAACAAGTCCCAAAAGCAGAAACCAGCTGGTCTTCTCCAACCATTGGAAATTCCTCCCGCACCATGGCACACACTGTCACTTGATTTCATTACAGATCTACCTCCATGTCAAAGATTCAACACCATCTTAGTAGTTGTAGACTTGTTCTCTAAAATGGCACACTTTATTCCTTGTAAGGGTCTTCCAAATGCATCGAATTTAGCAAAAGTATTCCTGGAGGAAATCGTATGGCTACATGGCTTTCCATCGGTCTTGATCTCAGATCGAGGTAGTCAGTTTGTATCCAACTTCTGTAGGAAATGTTGTTCAATGGCCCATATTGACATTCGACTATCCTCAAGTCACCATCCTCAAACAGATGGCCAAACAGAAAGAAAGAACCAAACCCTCGAGCAATACTTACGTTGCATGTTACATCAAGTGGAAAGAAATTGGAAGGACTTGTTATGGATAGCTGAATATGCCTATAATAATTCATTACACACCAGCACTGGACAAACCCCTTTCTACACTATATATGGTAGACATCCACGTACTTCAGAATTGGATCTCCCAAACCCTGTGGAAATGCCACATACGACTATTTCCCAGGCCTGGAACATTACGGCGCTCAGCGAGGAACATCGCAACCTGCAAGGAGAGAAAAGACACAGTTTAGCAATATAAAAGGCGAAACAGTGCCACGCATCGCGCATTTCTCACCGGACAGCATTGCGCACACCGCGCTTTCGCCTACCGGCCCATGCTCATCTTCAAACTGCATGACAACACCAAAATACCTTTCCATACCTAAAAGGAAAGAAAAAAGGCATTATTATTCGAACTAAGAGGAACATAAGAACTGCATATAAAGACTGTAAAGCAGCAAACCTACAGAGTTGCAGCAGGCCTGGATGTCCATAGGGGGGCTTGCACCAGTGAAGTAACTTGGTCGCTGCTCGCCCCCCACATCTACGCGCCCCTGCCACAAGAAGCAGGACGGAGAATCCACCTTTTACAATATTAAGGTAAGGAGAAGGCCCAAGGGGGAGGAAGGAGTTGAGGCCAAGGGAGGTGGGAAAACATAAAGACAATCTGGTATTGAATCCAGCTCTCCTATATTGCAGACACATCTTTAACCAGAGGCCTTACCAAGGGACCGGGAGAGGGTTCGAGAGCGCAAATCATCCAACCAGGGCTGGGTGGCGTCCCTGTGGATACCAGGTGAGCGTAACAGTACTCCCCTCCCCAATACAAGGGATTGTTCAAGCAGTGTTTTGTTCAATGCTAACCCTCAAAATCGAGGGGATACCAAATGTTACAACTCTATATCAGCTTTTATATTTTGTATCCCCAGAAAAAAGGATGCGAGGACTTACAAAAGGAGGCAAAGTGTAGGTAAAGTATGTACTCACTGCCC
This sequence comes from Ambystoma mexicanum, assembly GCF_040938575.1. Lineage (NCBI taxonomy): Eukaryota > Metazoa > Chordata > Amphibia > Caudata > Ambystomatidae > Ambystoma > Ambystoma mexicanum. Next base: position 45,972,377 of record NC_090922.1, read on the forward strand.
AGATACAAGGGATAGTTCAATCAGTGCTTTGCTTAATGTTACCCATCAAAATCAAGGGGATAACAAACATTACAACACTATATCAGCTGTTATATTTGGTATCCCCATGAGAAAAAGGATGGGATGGATTCCAGATGGAGTCACATTGTAGGCGTATGATGTACTCCCCTCCCCCAATACAAGGGATAGTTCAAGCAGTGCTTTGTTAAATGTCAACCTTCAAAATGAAGGGGATACCAAATATTACAGCAAGAAATTAGCTATTATATTTGGTATCCCCAGAAAAAAAAGAATGGAAGTACTTAAAGGAGTCATAGTGTAGACAAACAATGTACTCACCATCCAGAAGCAAGGGATAGTTCAAGCAGTGCTTTGTTAAATGTTACCCCTCAAAATCAAGAGGATACCAAATATTAGAAGATATTGGGCCTCATTACGAGGCTTGCGCTCACGTAAGGAAGGGGGCCGGTACGGGACCGGTACCCTTCATTACGGGAGCGCGTATTACGAGTTTCCCTTTGCGGGTCCCGGATCAGACATCTGGTAAAACCAGACGTCTTTTACGTGTCCCGCGAGGGGTAGAGGGAGGTAACAACGGGACACTTGTAATGTGCCCGTTGTTACCTCCCTCCCCATTCCCATTGAGGCCTATGGGGCTCAAATGGGAATGGGGAATGGTTCCTGCAAGGAGAATTTACCGAGTCCTCCTCTGTCAGAATGACCCAGTAAGTCCCCATTGCAGGAACCCGGTAATGGAGCCCGGAGCTATTAGCTCCATGGCTGCCTCCAAACTCGTAATGAGTCCCCATATCAGCTATTATATTTCGTATCCCCAGAAAAAAGGATGGGAGGGCTGATACAAGGCATAGTTCAAGCAGTATTTTCATAAATTTGAACACTCAAAGTAATAGGGATATGAAATATTACAGCTCTAAATGGGCTGTTGAAGTTGGCATTACCCAAAAAACTGGATAGAAGGACTCCAAGAAGGATAATATGGCGTAGACCAATAATCTACGCACCAATACAATTCAAGGCCAATTAAAGTGTGATTGTGCTAAAAGATATCCCTTGAAATCAAAGGGATACGGATTAGTACATGACTGCATCAACTGCTGTATTTAGCATCCACATAAAAAGTATGATGGAATGGCTCCAAGAAGGAGAATATAGTTCAGGTACATACTTTGATACCCTACCAAAAACAAGTCATGCAAAAGCAGTGTTTTGTTGCAGGGGAGCCCTAAGAATCAATGGGATACAAAATACGACATCAGTATATAAGCTGTTATAGTTGATATCCCAACAAAAATGGATGGCAGGACTCCAAGAAGGACACTATAATATAGACACATACAGTACTCCCCTCCCTAATTCATTATCAATTCAAGTGATATTATATTACACAATAGGCCTCGAAATCAAGGGGATACCAAATATTACAACACAATATCAGCTGTTACATTTGGTATCCCCAGAACAAAAGGACGGGATGATATCCAGAAGGAGTCACAGTGTAGAATTATGATGTACTCCCCTCCCCAATACAAGGGATAGTTCAAGCAGTGTTTAATTAAATATTACACCTCAAAATCAAGGGGATACGAAATATTACTACACAATATCAGCTGTTATATTTGGTATCTCCAGATAAAAAGGATGGGATGATATCCAGAAGGAGTCACAGTGTACACATATGATGTACTCCCCTCCCCGATACAAGGGATAGTTCAAGCAGTGTTTTGTTAAATGCTAATCCTCAAAATCAAGGGGATACCAAATATTACAACAATATATAAGTTGTTATATTTGGTATCCCCAGGAAAAAAGGATGGAATGACTTCCAGAAGGAGTCACAGTGTAGAATTATGATGTACTGCCCTCCCCAATACAAGGCCTAGTTCACGCAGCATTTTGTTAAATGCTAACCCTCAAAATCAAGGGGATACCAAATATGACAAGGTATCAGGTAATAATGTTCCCATACATAATGTCGCAGGGAAAAGCCATTGGCGACATTATATATTGTGACATTATCTATGGGCAGGGGTTGCTGGGATGTCCCCTGCTCCTATTTAAAAATAAAATAAAACGGGGGTTGCAGGGATGTCCCACGCATGTTCAATGAAATGATGTCCCAGCAAAAAACAGTGACTTTTTTTGTGAGGGGACATTTTTGCGGGGACATTGTACATGGAACCTATTAAAAAGCTATATCAGCTGTTACGTTTGGTATCCTCCAGAAAAAAGGATGGGATGACTTCCAGCAGGCATCACAGTGTAGAATTATTGTCACAATCCCGTTGCGGGCCTGGGGGTGGCAGGTCGTTAGGAAGAGGGAATCCCCCTCTAGTACACTAGGGAGGCGGTGGACAGGAATGCTGGCTGGCGCAAATGTATGGGTGGCCGCGACCCTGTTGCAGCCTGTGAAGAAGGGCTGAATGCAGGGAGGGCACTGCCCAGCACGAGTCAAGTAACATCAAGCACGTGCAAGCATAGCATGTGCAGTGAATTACCTGGCACGTGCAAGAAGCCAACGCCCCTGCGCATCTAGCTTTGACAGGGTGTGGCTCTGCGCTATAAAGCCGCGCCCCAGACCGTACCCTGTGCTTAGCGTTTCGTCTGCTCCTAACAAGAGTAGTGTTCCGCTTACCGCTCCTGTCTGCAGCATCCTTCAGTATCATGTTGAGACCTTTCGGGTCTTCGCTATGCTCCTGGTTTGGGAGAAGAACACAAGATCGTTAGTGGTGGACCCACATCCGGAGAACCATCTCACATCAGTGCCAGCCCCCCTTTGATCGACAAAGAGACTTACCTGTTCGGCACCTCGCCCAACCTGCCGTGGCGATCACAGCGACACTTACCTGTTTTGCCATCCCTGCTCACATCTCTTGGACGAATAACCTGGGGAACATCCATCTCAGAAGCAAAAGTCATCATTACAGAATCACAGGTGAGCCGCGCCCACATGCTCCAGCCCGCCTCTTTCCTTAAGGGGTTAGAAGGGAGGTGGGGAACCCCAGTTATTATCATACAGTAGATTTACCCTGTGTTTGCCCTTAGGTTGACCCGACGTTGACCCGACATTCCCCCAGAACCTCACCACCAGAAGTCCCGAACACACTCAGGCCCCTACCAACCTCACGGTCCTTAGGAGGTTTTCGCTCCATCTGACTGGCGGGGGAAGGTGTGGCTGGGATATACGACCGGGCGAAGGGCACCAGTGCGGGGGCCACACTGCAGTACAGTCCGGACCAGGCACTCCTGCAGGGCACCAGAGGTAAGCATGACAAAACGCTAAGCCCACGTGGTAAGCTCTGCCCGAGTGCCATGGATCCAGGGGTGGACCAACTGTCCACCCTTTTGGGAGAATTGCAGGCCAAGGTGCATGCGGCCCGCTCCGAAACGAACGCCATAAAAAGGGAAGTGGTGGTTAATTGAGAAAAGACTGAGGACTTGGCTAAGCGATTATTAGTATCCCAGGATGGTCAGGTTCCTCTTCCAGGACCCACGGAAAGGGGTGCGGAGAGAGTGCCTCACATCCAGGTCACTACACCACATTCAGTCTCTCTGGCCCCGCCCGAATGAGTCTCAGGAGACCCCCAGCGGTACGCTGTGTTTATGAATCAGTGCAGGCTGCATTTCTTATGTCGGCCCGGGGCCTAACCCTCAGATCAAACAAAGGTAGCCTTTGTCCTGTCCTATATGGGGGGCCACGCGGCCAATTGGTCAGTACCACTGGTGAATAGGGATGATCTCGTTCTGCATGACTTCAGTGCCTTTCAGCAAGAATTAGATAAGATGTTTGCCCGTAACAACCAAGGGGATACCCTGGATACCGAACCACTGCCTTACGGCAAGGGTCACAAGACTTGTTGGTTTATGTCACAGCCTTCAACCGACTGGTGGCGGAAACAAACTTGCAGTAAGAAAAGAGAACCACCTTGCTCTATCGGGGCCTCAGGGGAGAATTGAAAGATGTCCTGGCGCAGGTGGTCAACCCACCTGCATGCTGCACAGAATACATAGACTTGGTGATTCAGCTGAACCACGCTTATAAGAAAGAAAAGCAGATCGGAACAAGATGGAACCCTGGCCCGTCTACGTTCATCCACGCGAAGCTTCAGGGCGCCCTTCGGAGAGCTCCCCAGAACCCATGCAGTTGGGTAGCACGCGAGGACCCCTCTCTAAGGAGGAAAAGGAAAGGCGCTGGCAGCATCAGTTGTGCTTATACTGCGGCAAGGCGGGCGATTTCCTAAAAGACTGTTCGAGTAAACCAAAGAAAAAAGCCTTGGGAGTTACTGGGGAGGTAGTGAGCAATGTTGAGAATTCCATGCAGCCGTCAGAAAACTGCTGGATTCGGCAAGAGTAGGGATCGGCTTGTCGAGAGAGGTTAAAACTATTACGGTCTCACACCTTACTGTACCTGTCACTCTGATCAAACCGGGACAACCCCACCAAATGCATGCGCTGGAAGCATACATTGACTGCAGAGCTATCAGCAACTATATTGATATGGACGTAGCGTGAAGAGTAGGGCTTCAGGGGCGACATTGGGGAAGAATCAACAACATTGTGTCGGTGGATGGCTCGCCGCTGATATCGGGACCCGTGTCACTGTGCACCGAGGAGGTGGAGCTGCTGTGTAAGGACGGCCAATGAGAGAGTATGACCTTTGACCTAATCACTGCTCTGCAATTTCAGTTGATACTGGGAATGCCTTGGCTCGTACGTCATAACCCTGTTGTCAATTGGAAGGCGCACACTGTAGTCTTCCCAGCGGACTGTCTGCGCACTTGCTACCCGTAACTAGCTCCAGTCCACATTGGGAGCCGCAGCATCACGTAATACAACTGTGCTCCTACCTCCCAGGTACCAAGAGTTCGAGGAAGTTTTTCAAAAAGAAGCTGCGGAAACCCTTCCACCGCACCGGCCATATGATTGCCAGATCGACTTGATACCAGGGACGCAGCCTCCCTGCAGCCATATCTATGCGCTTACAGAGAAAGAAAACCAACACCTGCAGGAATATTTAGATCAATACCTCGCCAATGGATTCATCCGGCCATCCAAGTCCCCAGCATCCTCGGCCGGTGCTGTTTTTCATCCCGAAGAAAGGAGGAGAGCTCCAGGCGTGTATCGATTACAGCGGGCTCAACAAGATAACAGTGAAAAATAGATACCCTCTACCTCTGATTCCCACGCTCCTAGTTCGTATAAAAGAAGGATACAAATGGAAAACGTCCTTCCGTACGAAATATAGGTTATTCGAATACACCGTCATGCCCTTTGGCTTGTCCAATGTCCCGGCGGCCTTTCAGTTTTTTATGACAGACGTGTTACGGGAATTGCTTTATGTGTGCGTCATGGTCTACATCGATGACATACTCATCTACTCCACCTCAGAAGAGGAGCACATTTACCATGTGACCGCGGTCCTAAAGAAACTTCGCCAGCACCACTTGTATGCAAAGTTAGAGAAATGTTACTTCCATGTCACAATGGCAGAATTTCTAGAATTTATATTAACCCTGCATGGCATTCAGATGGACAACAGGAAGGTGGGGCCATCCTAAACTGGCTCATACCCACTTCAATCAAAACGGTGCAGAGCTTCCTTGGCTTTGCAAACTTTTACCGATGATTTATACCAGGATTCTCAGATATAGCACATCCCATCACCTCTCTTCTACGAAAGTGCAAACCTTTCAAGTGGTCACCCGAAGCCGTAGGAACTTTTAGGCAACTCAAGACATAGTTCCCTACCGCTCCCATCTTGAAACATCCCAATCCAGACTTGCCATTCGTAGTGGAAACGGACGCCTCCAGTGTCGCGATAGGGGCTGTGTTATCTCACAGAGACCCCGTGACCACTCATCTGCATCCTATCGCATATTGGTTAAAAATGTTTTTGCCTATCGAAATTAACTACTCCATAACTGACAAGGAACTCTTGGCAGTTAAAGCAGCTTTTAAGGAAAGGCGCCACCATCTGTTGAGCGCGCGACACACTATTATGGTCTACACCGATCATCGAAATTTGCAGTATTTATGGACCGCACACGGCCAGTCACCCCGCCAACTCCGTTGGGCCCAGTTCTTCTCCGAATACGACTCTGTTATTACGTTCCATCCTGGGGGCAAAAACGGGAAAGCAGACGCCTTGTCGCACATCGGATGGGGCCTAGAACGGAAGGACACGTATGCACCCCCCCGAACCAGTGTCTATCATCCCCGAGAACAAGCTGCTGGGGTTGACCAGTCCAAAATCATCACCTTTGCACCAGTTCCATCAGGAGGTCATGCAAGCCTTAACCCCGGAACAATGGCAGGGATGGGTAGCCCAGGATGAATATCGTTCCATCGAAAATGGTCTTCCGTTTTATCAAGGACGACTCTATGTCCCAGAACCCGGACTGCAGAAAGAACTATTACACAATTACCAAGATATACCACTCGCTGGTCACCCAGGGATCAATAAAACCTTGGGGAAGATTTGCCAATATTACTGGTGGCCCACTTGGCAAAAAGATGTGATTCAGTACGTCAAGACCTGCAATGTTTGTGCCCGCAGTAACACGCCCAAGACGAGACCCTCTGGATTACTCCATCCCCTACCAATACCACCGACCCCATGGCACACCATTTCCCTGGATTATATAACTGAATTTCCCCCTTGTAACAGATACAATACCATTATGGTTGTAGGGGATCTACTCACAAAGATGGCGCACTTCATTGCCTTAAATGGGCTGCCGAATGCTGTGAATCTAGCACACGCCTTTTTGAATAACATTGTGCGATTACATGGGTTTCCATCAATCATCATCTCCGATAGAGGAAGCCAGTTCGTATCCAGGTTCTGGAGGCATTGCTGCGACCAAGCCCACATTGTCGTCCGGCTGTCTACTAGTCACCACCCGCAAACGGATGGACAGACCGAGAGAACTAACCAGACTCTTGAACAATTATTACGCTGTATGTTTCCCCAGTCTGAAGATATTTGGGTCGACATTATATGGGTATCAGAATATGCCTGCAACAATAGCACCCATAGCTTCACTGGGTTCTCCCCCTTTTACTTCCTCTACGGACAAAACCCAAGAACTACCGATTTCAATCCGCCCTCGGTCCTCGAAATGCCTGCAGTCACATCCCTCCATACCACTATCAAAGAAATGTTACAAAAGGCCCATAAAACACTTCAGGAAACCAAAAATACCCAAAAGTTCTTTGCTGACAAGAAAAGAAAGGAGGCTCCTAAGTACTGGTTTGGTGACAAAGTATGGCTCTCCACCAAGTATATCAGACTAAAAGGCCCAAGAAGGTTCCACCCTAAATATATAGGGCACTACCCTGTACGTGCCATTATTAACCCTGTGGCGTTAAAACTTGACCTCCCCCCAACTCTGAAAATCCACCCTGTTTTTCATGTATCCCTGCTCAAACCAGTGCACCCGGACACGGGACTCTTTAAGTAAACCCCCCCCCCCCCCACCCCTGATAGAAATCCAAGAAGGGGAAAAGGAATATGAGGTGAAGGAAATTCTTGACTTTAACCCTTTAAGTGCCACCGACGAGCCGGCACGTCGGTGGAAACCGCTCCAGGTTGCCACCGACGAGCCGGCTCGTCGGTTTTGGCACTCTGTTTTGCTCGATCCCTGCAACGCAGGGATCGAGCAAAACAGTAATCCAACCCCCAGGCTGTGTGAGGGGGAGGTCCCCCCTCACTGCCAGGGGGCTGTATTACCTTCAGTTTCACGTCGCCGTGTGTAAAGCACGTTGGCGTGAAACCGAAAGTAAAATCACTGCAGCAGCCGATTTCAGCTACTGCAGTGAAAAAAAGAACGTGAGTGCCCTTCTTTCTCCGCCTCGATCTCCGGCTGTATTTCAAGCCGGAGATCGAGGCGGGTATCGTTGGAAAGGGGTGATTCTCCCCTTTACAACGATACCCATTGTGTGAAATTGATGGCCGTGGATCGGGCGCCGGGCGCGCGATCCTTGGGCATCAATGTCACTGGATCAATGCAGATCCGTTTGTGACGCGGGGGGGGCTGCTTACTAGGTAAGCGGCCCCCTTCCCCCTGTGGCCCCAAAGCATGGGGCCACAGCGCCAGAGACCCCTGGGGGCAGATGATCACTGCCCCCAGGGGTGAAAAAGAAAAAAAATAATAATTCGAGGGAAGGGGGAGACGTGGGAGGGGGTTTGGGGCCCTGAGGCCCACTAGGCCACCAAGGACAGAGGAAAAAGTGGTGTCCCTGGAAAGGGGAGGTTCTTCCCTTTCCAAGGACACCACTTATACAACGCATTGCGTGTCCCGACAAAAACGGTACCTCGCATGTGTCGTTGCACCTACCGGGGGGGCAAAAGGAAAAGGGTAACCCGCTGGTAACCCCAAGCCTTTCGCCACAGCACAATTTGTTCATGTGGGCAACCTACAGATTTGGGCCTAGGGTGTCGAAGCCAGCAAGGAAAACAGGGAACCCCATGCATTTCCCAAAAGAGGACACCTGTGGGAATGCACAGAGGTCTGACTTGCGCGAAGCGGCCCAGAATCTACTACCCAGAACCCCCGGCAATGTCCAAATTTGGGGGTAAAAAACACAATTTCCAGGCATTTCACTCGGCTCAACAACCGAAACACGCCGCCAACAAAAGATGTCATACCTTCCCACGTTCCCACAGGTGTCCCAAAGAAAACGGTACCTCACATGTGTGTGTTCACCAATCTAGCCGGAAAGGGAAAAGGCTAACCCACTGGTAACCACAAAAGCATTTGGGGAGATAACCTACAGATTTGGGCATAGGGTGTCCAAGCCACCAAGGAAAACTGGGAACCCCATGTATTTCTGAAAAGAGGGCACCAGTAGGAATCCACAGAGGTCCAACTTGCGCGAAGTGGACCAGAATGTTTTACCCAGAACCCCCGACTAAGTGAAAAATGTGGGTTTCCACATTTCGGACTTTGCGGGGGTGTCCGGGTAATAACTTCTGGGGCGATTTGCGCAAATCATACCTCTGCGGATTCCCACGGGTGTCCTCTTTTCAGAAATGCATGGGGTTCCCTGTTTGCCTTGGTGGCTTGGACACCCGAGGCCCATATCTGTATGGTGTGCAGGTCGGCAGAGCGTCTGAAATTCCGGTCTGAAAACAGACTTGTGGTTACTTGTGTTTTAGGCTTTCCCATTGGTGGCCAGGTAGGTGCACCCACACATGTGAGGTACCGTTTTCATCGGGACACCTGTGGGAACGCGGGACGGTAGGCCATGTGTTGTTGGTGGCGTGTTTCGATGGGTGAGCCGAGCGAAATGTGCGGAAAATGCGTTTTTTTTCCCCACATTTTGGACTTTGCGGGGGTGTCTGGGTAATAAATTCTGGGGCGATTTGGGCAAATATTACCTCTGCGGATTCCCACGGGTGTCCTCTTTTCGGAAATGCATGGGGTTCCCTGTTTTCCTTGGTGGCTTGGACACCCGAGGCCCATCTCTGTATGTTGTGCCGGTCGGCAGAGCGTCTGAAATTCCGGTCTGAAAACAGACTTGGGGTTACTTGTGTTTTAGGCTTTCCCCTTGGCGGCCAGGTAGGTGCACCCACACATGGGAGGTACCGTTTTCATCGGGACACCTGTGGGAACGTGGGACAGTAGGCCATGTTTCGATGTGTGATCCGAGCGAAATGTGCGGAAAATGCGTTTATTTTCCCACATTTCGGACTTTGCGGGGGTGTCTGGGTAATACATTCTGGGGCGATTTGGGCAAATAATATCTCTGCGGATTCCCACGGGTGTCCTCTTTTCGGAAATGCACGTGGTTCCCTGTTTTCCTTGGTGGCTTGGACACCGAGGCCCATCTCTGTATGTTGTGCCGGTCGGAAGAGCGTCTGAAATTCCGGTCTGAAAACAGACTTGGGGTTACTTGTGTTTTAGGCCTTCCCCTTGGCGGCCAGGTAGGTGCACCCACACATGTGAGGTACCGTTTTCATTGAGACACCTGTGGGAATGCGGGACGGTAGGCCATATGTTGTTGGGGCGTGTTTCGATGGGTGAGCCGAGCGAAATGTGCGGAAAATGCGTTTTTTTCCCACATTTTGGAATTTGCAGGGGTGTCTGGGTAATAAATTCTGGGGCGATTTGGGCAAATCATACCTCTGCGGATTCCCACGGGTGTCCTCTTTTCGGAAATGCATGGGGTTCCCTGTTTTCCTTGGTGGCTTGGACACCCGAGGCCCGTATCTGTATGTTGTGCCGGTCGGCAGAGCGTCTGAAATTCCGGTCTGAAAACAGACTTGGGGTTACTTGTGTTTTAGACTTTCCCCTTGGCGGCCAGGTAGGTGCACCCACACATGGGAGGTACCGTTTTCATCGGGACACCTGTGGGAACGCGGAACGGTAGGCCATGTTTCGATGTGTGAGCTGAGCGAAATGTGCGGAAAATGCGTTTATTTTCCCACATTTTGGACTTTGCGCATTTCGGACTTTGCAGGGGTGACTGGGTAATAAATTCTGGGGCGATTTGGGCAAATAATACCTCTGCGGATTCCCACGGGTGTCCTCTTTTCGGAAATGCATGGGGTTCCCTGTTTTCCTTGGTGGCTTGGACACCCGAGGCCCATATCTGTATGTTGTGCCGGTCGGCAGAGCGTCTGAAATTCCGGTCTGAAAACAGATTTGGGGTTACTTGTGTTTTAGGCCTTCCACATGGCGGCCAGGTAGGTGCACCCACACATGTGAGGTACCGTTTTCATTGGGACACCTGTGGGAATGCGGGGCGGTAGGCCATGTGTTGTTGGGGCGTGTTTCGATGGGTGAGCCGAGCGAAATGTGCGGAAAATGCGTTTTTTTCCCACATTTTGGACTTTGCAGGGGTGTCTGGGTAATAAATTCTGGGGCGATTTGGGCAAATCATACCTCTGCGGATTCCCACGGGTGTCCTCTTTTCGGAAATGCATGGGGTTCCCTGTTTTCCTTGGTGGCTTGGACACCCGAGGCCCGTATCTGTATGTTGTGCCAGTCGGCAGAGCGTCTGAAATTCCGGTCTGAAAACAGACTTGGGGTTACTTGTGTTTTAGGTTTTCCCCTTGGCGGCCAGGTAGGTGCACCCACACATGTGAGGTACCGTTTTCATCGGGACACCTGTGGTAACGCGGGACGGTAGGCCATGTGTTGTTGGGGGCGTGTTTCGATGGGTGAGCCGAGCGAAATGTGCAGAAAATGCATTTTTTTCCCCACATTTTGGACTTTGCGGGGGTGTCTGGGTAATAATTTCTGGGGCAATTTGGGCAAATCATCCACTGCGGATTTCCACGGGTGTCCTCTTTTCGGAAATGCATGGGGTTTCCTGTTTTCCTTGGGGGCTTGGACACCCGAGGCTCATATCTGTATGTTGTGCCAGTCGGCAGAGCGTCTGAAATTCCAGTCTGAAAACAGACTTGGGATTACTTGTGTTTTAGGCTTTCCCCTTGGCGCCCAGGTAGGTGCACCCACACATGTGAGGTACCGTTTTCATCGGGACACCTGTGGGAACGTGGGACGGTAGGCCATGTGTTGCTTGGGGCGTGTTTCGATGGGTGAGCTGAGCGAAATGTGCGGAAAATGTGTTTTTTCCCCCATATTTCAGACTTTGCGGGGGTGTCTGGGTAATAAATTCTGGGGTGATTTGGGCAAATCATACCTCTGCGGATTCCCACGGGTGTCCTCTTTTCGGAAATGCATGGGGTTCCCTGTTTTCCTTGGTGGCTTGGACACCCGAGGCCCGTATCTGTATGTTGTGCCAGTCGGCAGAGCGTCTGAAATTCCGGTCTGAAAACAGACTTGGGGTTACTTGTGTTTTAGGTTTTCCCCTTGGCGGCCAGGTAGGTGCACCCACACATGTGAGGTACCGTTTTCATCGGGACACCTGTGGTAACGCGGGACAGTAGGCCATGTGTTGTTGGGGGTGTGTTTCGATGGGTGAGCCGAGCGAAATGTGCAGAAAATGCATTTTTTTCCCCACATTTTGGACTTTGCGGGGGTGTCTGGGTAATAATTTCTGGGGCAATTTGGGCAAATCATACCTCTGCGGATTTCCACGGGTGTCCTCTTTTCGGAAATGCATGGGGTTTCCTGTTTTTCTTGGGGGCTTGGACACCCGAGGCTCATATCTGTATGTTGTGCCAGTCGGCAGAGCGTCTGACATTCCAGTCTGAAAACAGACTTGGGATTACTTGTGTTTTAGGCTTTCCCCTGGGCGCCCAGGTAGGTGCACCCACACATGTGAGGTACCGTTTTCATCGGGACACCTGTGGGAACGTGGGACAGTAGGCCATGTTTCGATGTGTGAGCCGAGCGAAATGTGCGGAAAATGTGTTTATTTTCCCACATTTCGGACTTTGCGGGGGTGTCTGGGTAATAAATTCTGGGGCGATTTGGGCAAATAATACCTCTGCGGATTCCCACGGGTGTCCTCTTTTCGGAAATGCATGTGGTTCCCTGTTTTCCTTGGTGGCTTGGACACCCGAGGCCCATATCTGTATGTTGTGCCGGTCGGCAGAGCGTCTGAAATTCCGGTCTGAAAACAGACTTGGGGTTACTTGTGTTTTAGGCCTTCCCCTTGGCGGCCAGGTAGGTGCACCCACACATGTGAGGTACCGTTTTCATTGGGACACCTGTGGGAATGCGGGACGGTAGGCCATGTGTTGTTGGGGCGTGTTTCGATGGGTGAGCCGAGCGAAATGTGCGGAAAATGCGTTTTTTTCCCCACATTTCGGACTTTGCGCATTTCGGACTTTGCAGGGGTGACTGGGTAATAAATTCTGGGGCGATTTGGGCAAATAATACCTCTGCGGATTCCCACGGGTGTCCTCTTTTCGGAAATGCATGGGGTTCCCTGTTTTCTTTGGTGGCTTGGACACCCGAGGCCCATATCTGTATGTTGTGCCGGTCGGCAGAGCGTCTGAAATTCCGGTCTGAAAACAGACTTGGGGTTACTTGTGTTTTAGGCCTTCCCCTTGGCGGCCAGGTAGGTGCACCCACACATGTGAGGTACCGTTTTCATTGGGACACCTGTGGGAATGCGGGACGGTAGGCCATGTGTTGTTGGGGCGTGTTTCGATGGGTGAGCCGAGCGAAATGTGCGGAAAATGCGTTTTTTTCCCCACATTTTGGACTTTGCGGGGGTGTCTGGGTAATAATTTCTGGGGCAATTTGGGCAAATCATACCTCTGCGGATTTCCACGGGTGTCCTCTTTTCGGAAATGCATGGGGTTTCCTGTTTTCCTTGGGGGCTTGGACACCCGAGGCTCATATCTGTATGTTGTGCCAGTCGGCAGAGCGTCTGAAATTCCAGTCTGAAAACAGACTTGGGATTACTTGTGTTTTAGGCTTTCCCCTTGGCGCCCAGGTAGGTGCACCCACACATGTGAGGTACCGTTTTCATCGGGACACCTGTGGAAATGTGGGACGGTAGGCCATGTGTTGTTGGGGGCGTGTTTCGATGGGTGAGCTGAGCGAAATGTGCGGAAAATGTGTTTTTCCCCCCATATTTCAGACTTTGCAGGGGTGACTGGGTAATAAATTCTGGGGCGATTTGGGCAAATAATACCTCTGCGGATTCCCACGGGTGTCCTCTTTTCGGAAATGCATGGGGTTCCCTGTTTTCCTTGGTGGCTTGGACACCCGAGGCCCATATCTGTATGTTGTGCCGTTCGGCAGAGCGTCTGAAATTCCGGTCTGAAAACAGACTTGGGGTTACTTGTGTTTTAGACTTTCCCCTTGGCGGCCAGGTAGGTGCACCCACACATGGGAGGTACCGTTTTCATCGGGACACCTGTGGTAACGCGGGACGGTAGGCCATGTGTTGTTGGGGGCGTGTTTCGATGGGTGAGCCGAGCGAAATGTGCAGAAAATGCATTTTTTTCCCCACATTTTGGACTTTGCGGGGGTGTCTGGGTAATAATTTTTGGGGCAATTTGGGCAAATCATACCTCTGCGGATTTCCACGGGTGTCCTCTTTTCGGAAATGCATGGGGTTTCCTGTTTTCCTTGGGGGCTTGGACACCCGAGGCTCATATCTGTATGTTGTGCCAGTCGGAAGAGCGTCTGAAATTCCAGTCTGAAAACAGACTTGGGATTACTTGTGTTTTAGGTTTTCCCCTTGGCGCCCAGGTAGGTGCACCCGCACATGTGAGGTACCGTTTTCATCGGGACACCTGTGGGAACGTGGGACGGTAGGCCATGTGTTGTTGGGGGCGTGTTTCGATGGGTGAGCTGGGCGAAATGTGCGGAAAATGTGTTTTTTCCCCCATATTTCAGACTTTGTGGGGGTGTCTGGGTAATAAATTCTGGGGCAATTTGGGCAAATCATACCTCTGCGGATTTCCACGGGTGTCCTCTTTTCGGAAATGCATGGGGTTTCCTGTTTTCCTTGGGGGCTTGGACACCCGAGGCCCGTATCTGTATGTTTTGCCAGTCGGCAGAGCGTCTGAAATTCCGGTCTGAAAACAGACTTGGGGTTACTTGTGTTTTAGGTTTTCCCCTTGGCGGCCAGGTAGGTGCACCCACACATGTGAGGTACCGTTTTCATCGGGACACCTGTGGTAACGCGGGACGGTAGGCCATGTGTTGTTGGGGGCGTGTTTCGATGGGTGAGCTGAGCGAAATGTGCAGAAAATGCATTTTTTTCCCCACATTTTGGACTTTGCGGGGGTGTCTGGGTAATAAATTCTGGGGCAATTTGGGCAAATCATACCTCTGCGGATTCCCACGGGTGTCCTCTTTTCGGAAATGCATGGGGTTCCCTGTTTTCCTTGGTGGCTTGGACACCCGAGGCCCGTATCTGTATGTTGTGCCAGTCGGCAGAGCGTCTGAAATTCCAGTCTGAAAACAGACTTGGGGTTACTTGTGTTTTAGGTTTTCCCCTTGGCGGCCAGTTAGGTGCACCCACACATGTGAGGTACCGTTTTCATCGGGACACCTGTGGTAACGCGGGACGGTAGGCCATGTGTTGTTGGGGGCGTGTTTCGATGGGTGAGCCGAGCGAAATGTGCAGAAAATGCATTTTTTTCCCCACATTTTGGACTTTGCGGGGGTGTCTGGGTAATAAATTCTGGGGCAATTTGGGCAAATCATACCTCTGCGGATTTCCACGGGTGTCCTCTTTTCGGAAATGCATGGGGTTTCCTATTTTCCTTGAGGGCTTGGACACCCGAGGCTCATATCTGTATGTTATGCCAGTCGGCAGAGCGTCTGAAATTCCAGTCTGAAAACAGACTTGGGATTACTTGTGTTTTAGGTTTTCCCCTTGGCGCCCAGGTAGGTGCACCCACACATGTGAGGTACCGTTTTCATCGGGACACCTGTGGGAACGTGGGACGGTAGGCCATGTGTTGTTGGGGGTGTGTTTCGATGGGTGAGCTGAGCGAAATGTGTGGAAAATGTGTTTTTCCCCCCATATTTCAGACTTTGCGGGGGTGTCTGGGTAATAAATTCTGGGGTGATTTGGGCAAATCATACCTCTGCGGATTCCCACGGGTGTCCTCTTTTCGGAAATGCATGGGGTTCCCTGTTTTCCTTGGTGGCTTGGACACCCGAGGCCCGTATCTGTATGTTTTGCCAGTCGGCAGAGCGTCTGAAATTCCGGTCTGAAAACAGACTTGGGGTTACTTGTGTTTTAGGTTTTCCCCTTGGCGGCCAGGTAGGTGCACCCACACATGTGAGGTACCGTTTTCATCGGGACACCTGTGGTAACGCGGGACGGTAGGCCATGTGTTGTTGGGGGCGTGTTTCGATGGGTGAGCCGAGCGAAATGTGCAGAAAATGCATTTTTTTCCCCACATTTTGGACTTTGCGGGGGTGTCTGGGTAATAAATTCTGGGGCAATTTGGGCAAATCATACCTCTGCAGATTCCCACGGGTGTCCTCTTTTCGGAAATGCATGGGGTTCCCTGTTTTCCTTGGTGGCTTGGACACCCGAGGCCCGTATCTGTATGTTGTGCCAGTCGGCAGAGCGTCTGAAATTCCGGTCTGAAAACAGACTTGGGGTTACTTGTGTTTTAGGTTTTCCCCTTGGCGGCCAGTTAGGTGCACCCACACATGTGAGGTACCGTTTTCATCGGGACACCTGTGGTAACGCGGGACGGTAGGCCATGTGTTGTTGGGGGCGTGTTTCGATGTGTGAGCCGAGCGAAATGTGCAGAAAATGCATTTTTTTCCCTACATTTTGGACTTTGCGGGGGTGTCTGGGTAATAAATTCTGGGGCAATTTGGGCAAATCATACCTCTGCGGATTTCCACGGGTGTCCTCTTTTCGGAAATGCATGGGGTTTCCTATTTTCCTTGGGGGCTTGGACACCCGAGGCTCATATCTGTATGTTGTGCCAGTCGGCAGAGCGTCTGAAATTCCAGTCTGAAAACAGACTTGGGATTACTTGTGTTTTAGGCTTTCCCCTTGGCGCCCAGGTAAGTGCACCCACACATGTGAGGTACCGTTTTCATCGGGACACCTGTGGGAACGTGGGACGGTAGGCCATGTGTTGTTGGGGGTGGGTTTGGATGGGTGAGCTGAGAGAAATGTGCGGGAAATGTGTTTTTTCCCCCATATTTCAGACTTTGCGGGGGTGTCTGGGTAATAAATTCTGGGATGATTTGGGCAAATCATACCTCTGTGGAATCCCACGGGTGTCCTCTTTTCGGAAATGCATGGGGTTCCCTGTTTTCCTTGGTGGCTTGGACACCCGAGGCCCATATCTGTATGTTGTGCCAGTCGGCAGAGCGTCTGAAATTCCGGTCTGAAAACAGACTTGGGGTTACTTGTGTTTTAGGTTTTCCCCTTGGCGGCCAGGTAGGTGCACCCACACATGTGAGGTACCGTTTTCATCGGGACACCTGTGGTAACGCGGGACGGTAGGCCATGTGTTGTTGGGGACGTGTTTCGATGGGTGAGCCGAGCGAAATGTGCAGAAAATGCATTTTTTTCCCCACATTTTGGACTTTGCAGGGGTGTCTGGGTAATAAATTCTGGGGCAATTTGGGCAAATCATACCTCTGCGGATTTCCACGGGTGTCCTCTTTTCGGAAATGCGTGGGTTTCCTATTTTCCTTGGGGGCTTGGACACCCGAGGCTCATATCTGTATGTTGTGCCAGTCGGCAGAGCGTCTGAAATTCCAGTCTGAAAACAGACTTGGGATTACTTGTGTTTTAGGCTTTCCCCTTGGCGCCCAGGTAGGTGCACCCACACATGTGAGGTACCGTTTTCATCGGGACACCTGTGGGAACGTGGGACGGTAGGCCATGTGTTGTTGGGGGCGGGTTTCGATGGGTGAGCTGAGCGAAATGTGCGGAAAATGTGTTTTTTCCCCCATATTTCAGACTTTGCGGGGGTGTCTGGGTAATAAATTCTGGGATGATTTGGGCAAATCATACCTCTATGGAATCCCACGGGTGTCCTCTTTTCGGAAATGCATGGGGTTCCCTGTTTTCCTTGGTGGCTTGGACACGCGAGGCCCATATCTGTATGTTGTGCCGGTCGGCAGAGCGCCTGAAATTCCGGTCTGAAAACAGAGTTGGGGTTACTTGTGTTTTAGGCTTTCCCCTTGGCGGCCTGGTAGGTGCACCCACACATTTGAGGTACCGTTTTCATCGGGACACCTGTGGTAACGCGGGACAGTAGGCCATGTGTTGTTGGGGGCGTGTTTCGATGGGTGAGCCGAGCGAAATGTGCAGAAAATGCATTTTTTTCCCCACATTTTGGACTTTGCGGGGGTGTCTGGGTAATAATTTCTGGGGCAATTTGGGCAAATCATACCTCTGCGGATTTCCACGGGTGTCCTCTTTTCGGAAATGCATGGGGTTTCCTGTTTTTCTTGGGGGCTTGGACACCCGAGGCTCATATCTGTATGTTGTGCCAGTCGGCAGAGCGTCTGACATTCCAGTCTGAAAACAGACTTGGGATTACTTGTGTTTTAGGCTTTCCCCTGGGCGCCCAGGTAGGTGCACCCACACATGTGAGGTACCGTTTTCATCGGGACACCTGTGGGAACGTGGGACAGTAGGCCATGTTTCGATGTGTGAGCCGAGCGAAATGTGCGGAAAATGTGTTTATTTTCCCACATTTCGGACTTTGCGGGGGTGTCTGGGTAATAAATTCTGGGGCGATTTGGGCAAATAATACCTCTGCGGATTCCCACGGGTGTCCTCTTTTCGGAAATGCATGTGGTTCCCTGTTTTCCTTGGTGGCTTGGACACCCGAGGCCCATATCTGTATGTTGTGCCGGTCGGCAGAGCGTCTGAAATTCCGGTCTGAAAACAGACTTGGGGTTACTTGTGTTTTAGGCCTTCCCCTTGGCGGCCAGGTAGGTGCACCCACACATGTGAGGTACCGTTTTCATTGGGACACCTGTGGGAATGCGGGACGGTAGGCCATGTGTTGTTGGGGCGTGTTTCGATGGGTGAGCCGAGCGAAATGTGCGGAAAATGCGTTTTTTTCCCCACATTTCGGACTTTGCGCATTTCGGACTTTGCAGGGGTGACTGGGTAATAAATTCTGGGGCGATTTGGGCAAATAATACCTCTGCGGATTCCCACGGGTGTCCTCTTTTCGGAAATGCATGGGGTTCCCTGTTTTCTTTGGTGGCTTGGACACCCGAGGCCCATATCTGTATGTTGTGCCGGTCGGCAGAGCGTCTGAAATTCCGGTCTGAAAACAGACTTGGGGTTACTTGTGTTTTAGGCCTTCCCCTTGGCGGCCAGGTAGGTGCACCCACACATGTGAGGTACCGTTTTCATTGGGACACCTGTGGGAATGCGGGACGGTAGGCCATGTGTTGTTGGGGCGTGTTTCGATGGGTGAGCCGAGCGAAATGTGCGGAAAATGCGTTTTTTTCCCCACATTTTGGACTTTGCGGGGGTGTCTGGGTAATAATTTCTGGGGCAATTTGGGCAAATCATACCTCTGCGGATTTCCACGGGTGTCCTCTTTTCGGAAATGCATGGGGTTTCCTGTTTTCCTTGGGGGCTTGGACACCCGAGGCTCATATCTGTATGTTGTGCCAGTCGGCAGAGCGTCTGAAATTCCAGTCTGAAAACAGACTTGGGATTACTTGTGTTTTAGGCTTTCCCCTTGGCGCCCAGGTAGGTGCACCCACACATGTGAGGTACCGTTTTCATCGGGACACCTGTGGAAATGTGGGACGGTAGGCCATGTGTTGTTGGGGGCGTGTTTCGATGGGTGAGCTGAGCGAAATGTGCGGAAAATGTGTTTTTCCCCCCATATTTCAGACTTTGCAGGGGTGACTGGGTAATAAATTCTGGGGCGATTTGGGCAAATAATACCTCTGCGGATTCCCACGGGTGTCCTCTTTTCGGAAATGCATGGGGTTCCCTGTTTTCCTTGGTGGCTTGGACACCCGAGGCCCATATCTGTATGTTGTGCCGGTCGGCAGAGCGTCTGAAATTCCGGTCTGAAAACAGACTTGGGGTTACTTGTGTTTTAGACTTTCCCCTTGGCGGCCAGGTAGGTGCACCCACACATGGGAGGTACCGTTTTCATCGGGACACCTGTGGTAACGCGGGACGGTAGGCCATGTGTTGTTGGGGGCGTGTTTCGATGGGTGAGCCGAGCGAAATGTGCAGAAAATGCATTTTTTTCCCCACATTTTGGACTTTGCGGGGGTGTCTGGGTAATACATTCTGGGGCAATTTGGGCAAATCATACCTCTGCGGATTTCCACGGGTGTCCTCTTTTCGGAAATGCATGGGGTTTCCTGTTTTCCTTGGGGGCTTGGACACCCGAGGCCCATATCTGTATGTTGTGCCAGTCGGAAGAGCATCTGAAATTCCAGTCTGAAAACAGACTTGGGATTACTTGTGTTTTAGGCTTTCCCCTTGGCGCCCAGGTAGGTGCACCCGCACATGTGAGGTACCATTTCATCGGGACACCTGTGGGAACGTGGGACGGTAGGCCATGTGTTGTTGGGGGCGTGTTTCGATGGGTGAGCTGGGCGAAATGTGCGGAAAATGTGTTTTTTCCCCCATATTTCAGACTTTGTGGGGGTGTCTGGGTAATAAATTCTGGGGCAATTTGGGCAAATCATACCTCTGCGGATTTCCACGGGTGTCCTCTTTTCGGAAATGCATGGGGTTTCCTGTTTTCCTTGGGGGCTTGGACACCCGAGGCCCATATCTGTATGTTGTGCCAGTCGGAAGAGCGTCTGAAATTCCAGTCTGAAAACAGACTTGGGATTACTTGTGTTTTAGGCTTTCCCCTTGGCGCCCAGGTAGGTGCACCCACACATGTGAGGTACCGTTTTCATTGGGACACCTGTGGGAATGCGGGACGGTAGGCCATGTGTTGTTGGGGCGTGTTTCGATGGGTGAGCCGAGCGAAATGTGCGGAAAATGCGTTTTTTTCCCACATTTTAGACTTTGCAGGGGTGTCTGGGTAATAAATTCTGGGGTGATTTGGGCAAATCATACCTCTGCGGATTCCCACGGGTGCCCTCTTTTCGGAAATGCATGGGGTTCCCTGGTTTCCTTGGTGGCTTGGACACCCGAGGCCCGTATCTGTTTGTTGTGCCAGTCGGCAGAGCGTCTGAAATTCCTGTCTGAAAACAGACTTGGGGTTACTTGTGTTTTAGGTTTTCCCCTTGGCGGCCAGGTAGGTGCACCCACACATGTGAGGTACCGTTTTCATCGGGACACCTGTGGTAACGCGGGACGGTAGGCCATGTGTTGTTGGGGGCGTGTTTCGATGGGTGAGCCGAGCGAAATGTGCAGAAAATGCATTTTTTTCCCCACATTTTGGACTTTGCGGGGGTGTCTGGGTAATAATTTCTGGGGCAATTTGGGCAAATCATACCTCTGCGGATTTCCACGGGTGTCCTCTTTTCGGAAATGCATGGGGTTTCCTGTTTTCCTTGGGGGCTTGGACACCCGAGGCTCATATCTGTATGTTGTGCCAGTCGGCAGAGCGTCTGAAATTCCAGTCTGAAAACAGACTTGGGATTACTTGTGTTTTAGGCTTTCCCCTTGGCGCCCAGGTAGGTGCACCCACACATGTGAGGTACCGTTTTCATCGGGACACCTGTGGGAACGTGGGACGGTAGGCCATGTGTTGTTGGGGGCGGGTTTCGATGGGTGAGCTGAGCGAAATGTGCGGAAAATGTGTTTTTTCCCCCATATTTCAGACTTTGCGGGGGTGTCTGGGTAATAAATTCTGGGATGATTTGGGCAAATCATACCTCTATGGAATCCCACGGGTGTCCTCTTTTCGGAAATGCATGGGGTTCCCTGTTTTCCTTGGTGGCTTGGACACCCGAGGCCCATATCTGTATGTTGTGCCGGTCGGCAGAGCGCCTGAAATTCCGGTCTGAAAACAGAGTTGGGGTTACTTGTGTTTTAGGCTTTCCCCTTGGCGGCCTGGTAGCTGCACCCACACATTTGAGGTACCGTTTTCATCGGGACACCTGTGGGAACGCGGGACGGTAGGCCATGTGTTGTTGTGGGCGTGTTTCGATGGGTGAGCCGAGCGAAATGTGCGGAAAATGCGTTTTTTCCCCACATTTCGGATTTTTCGGGGGTGTCTGGGTAATAAATTCTGGGGCGATTTGGGCAAATCATACCTCTGCGGATTCCCACGGCTATCCTCTTTTCGGAAATGCATGGGGTTCCCTGTTTTCCTTGGTGGCTTGGACACCGAGGCCCATCTCTGTATGTTGTGCCGGTCGGAAGAGCGTCTGAAATTCCGGTCTGAAAACAGACTTGGGGTTACTTGTGTTTTAGGCCTTCCCCTTGGCGGCCAGGTAGGTGCACCCACACATGTGAGGTACCGTTTTCATTGAGACACCTGTGGGAATGCGGGACGGTAGGCCATGTGTTGTTGGGGCGTGTTTCGATGGATGAGCCGAGCGAAATGTGCGGAAAATGCGTTTTTTTCCCACATTTTGGACTTTGCAGGGGTGTCTGGGTAATAAATTCTGGGGCGATTTGGGCAAATCATACCTCTGCGGATTCCCACGGGTGTCCTCTTTTCGGAAATGCATGGGGTTCCCTGTTTTCCTTGGTGGCTTGGACACCCGAGGCCCGTATCTGTATGTTGTGCCGGTCGGCAGAGTGTCTGAAATTCCGGTCTGAAAACAGACTTGGGGTTACTTGTGTTTTAGACTTTCCCCTTGGCGGCCAGGTAGGTGCACCCACACATGGGAGGTACCGTTTTCATCGGGACACCTGTGGTAACGCGGGACGGTAGGCCATGTGTTGTTGGGGGCGTGTTTCGATGGGTGAGCCGAGCGAAATGTGCAGAAAATGCATTTTTTTCCCCACATTTTGGACTTTGCGTGGGTGTCTGGGTAATAAATTCTGGGGCAATTTGGGCAAATCATACCTCTGCGGATTTCCACGGGTGTCCTCTTTTCGGAAATGCATGGGGTTTCCTGTTTTCCTTGGGGGCTTGGAC
Source organism: Ambystoma mexicanum (assembly GCF_040938575.1). NCBI lineage: Eukaryota > Metazoa > Chordata > Amphibia > Caudata > Ambystomatidae > Ambystoma > Ambystoma mexicanum. The sequence continues at coordinate 45,994,803 of NC_090922.1, forward strand.
ACCCGAGGCCCATATCTGTATGTTGTGCCAGTCGGAAGAGCGTCTGAAATTCCAGTCTGAAAACAGACTTGGGATTACTTGTGTTTTAGGCTTTCCCATTGGCGCCCAGGTAGGTGCACCCACACATGTGAGGTACCGTTTCATCGGGACACCTGTGGGAACGTGGGACGGTAGGCCATGTGTTGTTGGGGGCGTGTTTCGATGGGTGAGCTGGGCGAAATGTGCGGAAAATGTGTTTTTTCCCCCATATTTCAGACTTTGTGGGGGTGTCTGGGTAATAAATTCTGGGGTGATTTGGGCAAATCATACCTCTGCGGAATCCCACAGGTGTCCTCTTTTCGGAAATGCATGGGGTTCCCTGTTTTCCTTGGTGGCTTGGACACCCGAGGCCCATATCTGTATGTTGTGTCGGTCGGCAGAGCGCCTGAAATTCCGGTCTGAAAACAGAGTTGGGGTTACTTGTGTTTTAGGCTTTCCCCTTGGCGGCCTGGTAGGTGCACCCACACATTTGAGGTACCGTTTTCATCGGGACACCTGTGGGAACGCGGAACGGTAGGCCATGTTTCGATGTGTGAGCCGAGCGAAATGTGCGGAAAATGCGTTTATTTTCCCACATTTCGGACTTTGCGCATTTCAGACTTTGCAGGGGTATCTGGGTAATAAATTCTGGGGTGATTTGGGCAAATCATACCTCTGCGGATTCCCACGGGTGCCCTCTTTTCGGAAATGCATGGGGTTCCCTGGTTTCCTTGGTGGCTTGGACACCCGAGGCCCGTATCTGTTTGTTGTGCCAGTCGGCAGAGCGTCTGAAATTCCGGTCTGAAAACAGACTTGGGGTTACTTGTGTTTTAGGTTTTCCCCTTGGCGGCCAGGTAGGTGCACCCACACATGTGAGGTACCGTTTTCATTGGGACACCTGTGGTAACGCGGGACGGTAGGCCATGTGTTGTTGGGGGCGTGTTTCGATGGGTGAGCCGAGCGAAATTTGCAGAAAATGCATTTTTTTCCCCACATTTTGGACTTTGCGGGGGTGTCTGGGTAATAAATTCTGGGGTGATTTGGGCAAATCATACCTCTGCGGAATCCCACAGGTGTCCTCTTTTCGGAAATGCATGGGGTTCCCTGTTTTCCTTGGTGGCTTGGACACCCGAGGCCCATATCTGTATGTTGTGTCGGTCGGCAGAGCGCCTGAAATTCCGGTCTGAAAACAGAGTTGGGGTTACTTGTGTTTTAGGCTTTCCCCTTGGCGGCCTGGTAGCTTCACCCACACCTTTGAGGTACCGTTTTCATCGGGACACCTGTGGGAACGCGGGACGGTAGGCCATGTGTTGTTGTGGGCGTGTTTCGATGGGTGAGCCGAGCGAAATGTGCGGAAAATGCGTTTTTTCCCCACATTTCGGACTTCGCGGGGGTATCTGGGTAATAAATTCTGGGGCGATTTGGGCAAATCATACCTCTGCGGATTCCCACGGGTGTCCTCTTTTCGGAAATGCATGGGGTTCCCTGTTTTCCTTGGTGGCTTGGACACCCGAGGCCCATATCTGTATGTTGTGCCGGTCGGCAGAGCGTCTGAAATTCCGGTCTGAAAACAGTCTTGGGGTTACTTGTGTTTTAGGCTTTCCCCTTGGCGGCCAGGTAGGTGCATCCACACATGTGAGGTACCGTTTTCATAGGGACACCTGTGGGAACGTGGGACGGTAGGCCATGTGTTGTTGGGGGCGTGTTTCAATGGGTGAGCTGAGCGAAATGTGCGGAAAATGCGTTTTCTTCCCCACATTTCGGACTTTGCGTGGGTGTCTGGGTAATAAATTCTGGGGCGATTTGGGCAAATCATACCTCTGCGGATTCCCACGGGTGTCCTCTTTTCAGAAATGCATGGGGTTCCCTGTTTTCCTTGGTGGCTTGGACACCCGAGGCCCATATCTGTATGTTTTGCCGGTCGGTAGAGCGTCTGAATTCCGGTCTGAAAACAGACTTGGGGTTATTTGTGTTTTAGGCTTTCCCCATGGCGGCCAGGTAGGTGCACCCACACATGTGAGGTACCGTTTTCATCGGGACACCTGTGGGAACGCGGGACGGTAGGCCATGTGTGGTTGGGGGAGTGTTTCGATGGGTGAGCCGAGCGAAATGTGCGGAAAATGCGTTTTTTTCCCCACATTTCAGAATTTGCAGGGGTGTCTGGGTAATACATTCTGGGGCGATTTGGGCAAATCACACCTCTGCGGATTCCCACGGGTGTCCTCTTTTCGGAAATGTATGGGGTTCCCTGTTTTCCTTGGTGGCTTGGACACCCGAGGCCCATATCTGTATGTTGTGCCGGTCGGCAGAGCGTCTGAAATTCCGGTCTGAAAACAGACTTGGGTTTACTTGTGTTTTAGGCTTTCCCCTTGGCGGCCAGGTAGGTGCACCCACACATGTGAGGTACTGTTTTCATCGGGACACATGTGGGAACGCGGGACGGTAGGCCATGTGTTGTTGGGGGCGTGATCGATGGGTGAGCCGAGCGAAATGTGCGGAAAAAGTGTTTTTTTCCCCACATTTCGGACTTTGCAGGGGTGTCTGGGTAATACATTCTGGGGCGATTTGGGCAAATCATACCTCTGCAGATTCCCACACGTGTCCTTTTTTCGGAAATGCATGGGGTTCCCTGTTTTCCTTGGTGGCTTGGACACCCGAGGCCCATATCTGTATGTTGTGCCGGTCGGCAGAGCGCCTGAAATTCCGGTCTGAAAACAGAGTTGGGGTTACTTGTGTTTTAGGCTTTCCCCTTGGCGGCCTGGTAGCTGCACCCACACATTTGAGGTACCGTTTTCATCGGGACACCTGTGGGAACGCGGGACGGTAGGCCATGTGTTGTTGTGGGCGTGTTTCGATGGGTGAGCCGAGCGAAATGTGCGGAAAATGCGTTTTTTCCCCACATTTCGGATTTTTCGGGGGTGTCTGGGTAATAAATTCTGGGGCGATTTGGGCAAATCATACCTCTGCGGATTCCCACGGCTATCCTCTTTTCGGAAATGCATGGGGTTCCCTGTTTTCCTTGGTGGCTTGGACACCGAGGCCCATCTCTGTATGTTGTGCCGGTCGGAAGAGCGTCTGAAATTCCGGTCTGAAAACAGACTTGGGGTTACTTGTGTTTTAGGCCTTCCCCTTGGCGGCCAGGTAGGTGCACCCACACATGTGAGGTACCGTTTTCATTGAGACACCTGTGGGAATGCGGGACGGTAGGCCATGTGTTGTTGGGGCGTGTTTCGATGGATGAGCCGAGCGAAATGTGCGGAAAATGCGTTTTTTTCCCACATTTTGGACTTTGCAGGGGTGTCTGGGTAATAAATTCTGGGGCGATTTGGGCAAATCATACCTCTGCGGATTCCCACGGGTGTCCTCTTTTCGGAAATGCATGGGGTTCCCTGTTTTCCTTGGTGGCTTGGACACCCGAGGCCCGTATCTGTATGTTGTGCCGGTCGGCAGAGTGTCTGAAATTCCGGTCTGAAAACAGACTTGGGGTTACTTGTGTTTTAGACTTTCCCCTTGGCGGCCAGGTAGGTGCACCCACACATGGGAGGTACCGTTTTCATCGGGACACCTGTGGTAACGCGGGACGGTAGGCCATGTGTTGTTGGGGGCGTGTTTCGATGGGTGAGCCGAGCGAAATGTGCAGAAAATGCATTTTTTTCCCCACATTTTGGACTTTGCGGGGGTGTCTGGGTAATAAATTCTGGGGCAATTTGGGCAAATCATACCTCTGCGGATTTCCACGGGTGTCCTCTTTTCGGAAATGCATGGGGTTTCCTGTTTTCCTTGGGGGCTTGGACACCCGAGGCCCATATCTGTATGTTGTGCCAGTCGGAAGAGCGTCTGAAATTCCAGTCTGAAAACAGACTTGGGATTACTTGTGTTTTAGGCTTTCCCCTTGGCGCCCAGGTAGGTGCACCCACACATGTGAGGTACCGTTTCATCGGGACACCTGTGGGAACGTGGGACGGTAGGCCATGTGTTGTTGGGGGCGTGTTTCGATGGGTGAGCTGGGCGAAATATGCGGAAAATGTGTTTTTCCCCCATATTTCAGACTTTGTGGGGGTGTCTGGGTAATAAATTCTGGGGTGATTTGGGCAAATCATACCTCTGCGGAATCCCACAGGTGTCCTCTTTTCGGAAATGCATGGGGTTCCCTGTTTTCCTTGGTGGCTTGGACACCCGAGGCCCATATCTGTATGTTGTGTCGGTCGGCAGAGCGCCTGAAATTCCGGTCTGAAAACAGAGTTGGGGTTACTTGTGTTTTAGGCTTTCCCCTTGGCGGCCTGGTAGGTGCACCCACACATTTGAGGTACCGTTTTCATCGGGACACCTGTGGGAACGCGGAACGGTAGGCCATGTTTCGATGTGTGAGCCGAGCGAAATGTGCGGAAAATGCGTTTATTTTCCCACATTTCGGACTTTGCAGGGGTGTCTGGGTAATAAATTCTGGGGTGATTTGGGCAAATCATACCTCTGCGGATTCCCACGGGTGCCCTCTTTTCGGAAATGCATGGGGTTCCCTGGTTTCCTTGGTGGCTTGGACACCCGAGGCCCATATCTGTTTGTTGTGCCAGTCGGCAGAGCGTCTGAAATTCCGGTCTGAAAACAGACTTGGGGTTACTTGTGTTTTAGGTTTTCCTCTTGGCGGCCAGGTAGGTGCACCCACACATGTGAGGTACCGTTTTCATCGGGACACCTGTGGTAACGCGGGACGGTAGGCCATGTGTTGTTGGGGGCGTGTTTCGATGGGTGAGCCGAGCGAAATGTGCAGAAAATGCATTTTTTTCCCCACATTTTGGACTTTGCGGGGGTGTCTGGGTAATAAATTCTGGGGCAATTTGGGCAAATCATACCTCTGCGGATTTCCACGGGTGTCCTCTTTTCGGAAATGCATGGGGTTTCCTGTTTTCCTTGGGGGCTTGGACACCAGAGGCCCATATCTGTATGTTGTGCCAGTCGGCAGAGCGTCTGAAATTCCAGTCTGAAAACAGACTTGGGATTACTTGTGTTTTAGGCTTTCCCCTTGGCGCCCAGGTAGGTGCACCCACACATGTGAGGTACCGTTTCATCGGGACACCTGTGGGAACGTGGGACGGTAGGCCATGTGTTGTTGGGGGCGTGCTTCGATGGGTGAGCTGGGCGAAATGTGCGGAAAATGTGTTTTTTCCCCCATATTTCAGACTTTGCGGGGGTGTCTGGGTAATAAATTCTGGGGTGATTTGGGCAAATCATACCTCTGCGGAATCCCACAGGTGTCCTCTTTTCGGAAATGCATGGGGTTCCCTGTTTTCCTTGGTGGCTTGGACACCCGAGGCCCATATCTGTATGTTGTGTTGGTCGGCAGAGCGCCTGAAATTCCGGTCTGAAAACAGAGTTGGGGTTACTTGTGTTTTAGGCTTTCCCCTTGGCGGCCTGGTAGGTGCACCCACACATTTGAGGTACCGTTTTCATCGGGACACCTGTGGGAACGCGGGACGGTAGGACATGTGTTGTTGTGGGCGTGTTTCGATGGGTGAGCCGAGCGAAATGTGCGGAAAATGCCTTTTTTCCCCACATTTCGGACTTTGCGGGGGTGTCTGGGTAATAAATTCTGGGGCGATTTGGGCAAATCATACCTCTGCGGATTCCCACAGGTGTCCTCTTTTCGGAAATGCATGGGGTTCCCTGTTTTCCTTGGTGGCTTGGACACCCGAGGCCCATATCTGTATGTTGTGCCGGTCGGCAGAGCGTCTGAAATTCCGGTCTGAAAACAGTCTTGGGGTTACTTGTGTTTTAGGCTTTCCCCTTGGCGGCCAGGTAGGTGCATCCACACATGTGAGGTACTGTTTTCATCGGGACACCTGTGGGAACTTGGGACGGTAGGGCTTGTGTTGTTGGGGGCGTGTTTCAATGGGTGAGCTGAGCGAAATGTGCGGAAAATGCGTTTTCTTCCCCACATTTCGGACTTTGCGTGGGTGTCTGGGTAATAAATTCTGGGGCAATTTGGGCAAATCATACCTCTGCGGATTTCCACGGGTGTCCTCTTTTCGGAAATGCATGGGGTTTCCTGTTTTCCTTGGGGGCTTGGACACCCGAGGCCCATATCTGTATGTTGTGCCAGTCGGAAGAGCGTCTGAAATTCCAGTCTGAAAACAGACTTGGGATTACTTGTGTTTTAGGCTTTCCCCTTGGCACCCAGGTAGGTGCACCCACACATGTGAGGTACCGTTTCATCGGGACACCTGTGGGAACGTGGGACGGTAGGCCATGTGTTGTTGGGGGCGTGTTTCGATGGGTGAGCTGGGCGAAATGTGCGGAAAATGTGTTTTTTCCCCCATATTTCAGACTTTGTGGGGGTGTCTGGGTAATAAATTCTGGGGTGATTTGGGCAAATCATACCTCTGCGGAATCCCACAGGTGTCCTCTTTTCGGAAATGCATGGGGTTCCCTGTTTTCCTTGGTGGCTTGGACACCCGAGGCCCATATCTGTATGTTGTGTCGGTCGGCAGAGCGCCTGAAATTCCGGTCTGAAAACAGAGTTGGGGTTACTTGTGTTTTAGGCTTTCCCCTTGGCGGCCTGGTAGGTGCACCCACACATTTGAGGTACCGTTTTCATCGGGACACCTGTGGGAACGCGGAACGGTAGGCCATGTTTCGATGTGTGAGCCGAGCGAAATGTGCGGAAAATGCGTTTATTTTCCCACATTTCGGACTTTGCGCATTTCAGACTTTGCAGGGGTGTCTGGGTAATAAATTCTGGGGTGATTTGGGCAAATCATACCTCTGCGGATTCCCACGGGTGCCCTCTTTTCGGAAATGCATGGGGTTCCCTGGTTTCCTTGGTGGCTTGGACACCCGAGGCCCGTATCTGTTTGTTGTGCCAGTCGGCAGAGCGTCTGAAATTCCGGTCTGAAAACAGACTTGGGGTTACTTGTGTTTTAGGTTTTCCCCTTGGCGGCCAGGTAGGTGCACCCACACATGTGAGGTACCGTTTTCATCGGGACACCTGTGGTAACGCGGGACGGTAGGCCATGTGTTGTTGGGGGCGTGTTTCGATGGGTGAGCCGAGCGAAATTTGCAGAAAATGCATTTTTTTCCCCACATTTTGGACTTTGCGGGGGTGTCTGGGTAATAAATTCTGGGGCAATTTGGGCAAATCATACCTCTGCGGATTTCCACGGGTGTCCTCTTTTCGGAAATGCATGGGGTTTCCTGTTTTCCTTGGGGGCTTGGACACCCGAGGCCCATATCTGTATGTTGTGCCAGTCGGCAGAGCGTCTGAAATTCCGGTCTGAAAACAGACTTGGGGTTACTTGTGTTTTAGGTTTTCCCCTTGGCGGCCAGGTAGGTGCACCCACACATGTGAGGTACCGTTTTCATCGGGACACCTGTGGTAACGCGGGACGGTAGGCCATGTGTTGTTGGGGGCGTGTTTCGATGTGTGAGCCGAGCGAAATTTGCAGAAAATGCATTTTTTTCCCCACATTTTGGACTTTGCGGGGGTGTCTGGGTAATAAATTCTGGGGCAATTTGGGCAAATCATACCTCTGCGGATTTCCACGGGTGTCCTCTTTTCGGAAATGCATGGGGTTTCCTGTTTTCCTTGGGGGCTTGGACACCCGAGGCCCATATCTGTATGTTGTGCCAGTCGGCAGAGCGTCTGAAATTCCAGTCTGAAAACAGACTTGGGATTACTTGTGTTTTAGGCTTTCCCCTTGGCGCCCAGGTAGGTGCACCCACACATGTGAGGTACCGTTTCATCGGGACACCTGTGGGAACGTGGGACGGTAGGCCATGTGTTGTTGGGGGCGTGTTTCGATGGGTGAGCTGGGCGAAATGTGCGGAAAATGTGTTTTTTCCCCCATATTTCAGACTTTGCGGGGGTGTCTGGGTAATAAATTCTGGGGTGATTTGGGCAAATCATACCTCTGCGGAATCCCACAGGTGTCCTCTTTTCGGAAATGCATGGGGTTCCCTGTTTTCCTTGGTGGCTTGGACACCCGAGGCCCATATCTGTATGTTGTGTCGGTCGGCAGAGCGCCTGAAATTCCGGTCTGAAAACAGAGTTGGGGTTACTTGTGTTTTAGGCTTTCCCCTTGGCCGCCTGGTAGCTTCACCCACACCTTTGAGGTACCGTTTTCATCGGGACACCTGTGGGAACGCGGGACGGTAGGCCATGTGTTGTTTGTGGGCGTGTTTCGATGGGTGAGCCGAGCGAAATGTGCGGAAAATGCGTTTTTTCCCCACATTTCGGACTTCGCGGGGGTATCTGGGTAATAAATTCTGGGGCGATTTGGGCAAATCATACCTCTGCGGATTCCCACGGGTGTCCTCTTTTCGGAAATGCATGGGGTTCCCTGTTTTCCTTGGTGGCTTGGACACCCGAGGCCCATATCTGTATGTTGTGCCGGTCGGCAGAGCGTCTGAAATTCCGGTCTGAAAACAGTCTTGGGGTTACTTGTGTTTTAGGCTTTCCCCTTGGCGGCCAGGTAGGTGCATCCACACATGTGAGGTACCGTTTTCATAGGGACACCTGTGGGAACGTGGGACGGTAGGCCATGTGTTGTTGGGGGCGTGTTTCAATGGGTGAGCTGAGCGAAATGTGCAGAAAATGCGTTTTCTTCCCCACATTTCGGACTTTGCGTGGGTGTCTGGGTAATAAATTCTGGGGCGATTTGGGCAAATCATACCTCTGCGGATTCCCACGGGTGTCCTCTTTTCAGAAATGCATGGGGTTCCCTGTTTTCCTTGGTGGCTTGGACACCCGAGGCCCATATCTGTATGTTTTGCCGGTCGGTAGAGCGTCTGAATTCCGGTCTGAAAACAGACTTGGGGTTATTTGTGTTTTAGGCTTTCCCCATGGCGGCCAGGTAGGTGCACCCACACATGTGAGGTACCGTTTTCATCGGGACACCTGTGGGAACGCGGGACGGTAGGCCATGTGTTGTTGGGGGAGTGTTTCGATGGGTGAGCCGAGCGAAATGTGCGGAAAATGCGTTTTTTTCCCCACATTTCAGAATTTGCAGGGGTGTCTGGGTAATACATTCTGGGGCGATTTGGGCAAATCACACCTCTGCGGATTCCCACGGGTGTCCTCTTTTCGGAAATGTATGGGGTTCCCTGTTTTCCTTGGTGGCTTGGACACCCGAGGCCCATATCTGTATGTTGTGCCGGTCGGCAGAGCGTCTGAAATTCCGGTCTGAAAACAGACTTGGGTTTACTTGTGTTTTAGGCTTTCCCCTTGGCGGCCAGGTAGGTGCACCCACACATGTGAGGTACTGTTTTCATCGGGACACATGTGGGAACGCGGGACGGTAGGCCATGTGTTGTTGGGGGCGTGATCGATGGGTGAGCCGAGCGAAATGTGCGGAAAAAGTGTTTTTTTCCCCACATTTCGGACTTTGCAGGGGTGTCTGGGTAATAAATTCTGGGGCGATTTGGGCAAATCATACCTCTGCGGATTCCCACGGGTGTCCTCTTTTCGGAAATGCATTGGGTTCCCTGTTTTCCTTGGTGGCTTGGACACCCGAGGCCCGTATCTGTATGTTGTGCCAGTCGGCAGAGCGTCTGAAATTCCGGTCTGAAAACAGACTTGGGGTTACTTGTGTTTTAGGTTTTCCCCTTGGCGGCCAGGTAGGTGCACCCACACATGTGAGGTACCGTTTTCATCGGGACACCTGTGGTAACGCGGGACGGTAGGCCATGTGTTGTTGGGGGCGTGTTTCGATGGGTGAGCCGAGCGAAATGTGCAGAAAATGCATTTTTTTCCCCACATTTTGGACTTTGCGGGGGTGTCTGGGTAATAAATTCTGGGGCAATTTGGGCAAATCATACCTCTGCGGATTTCCACGGGTGTCCTCTTTTCGGAAATGCATGGGGTTTCCTGTTTTCCTTGGGGGCTTGGACACCCGAGGCCCATATCTGTATGTTGTGCCAGTCGGCAGAGCGTCTGAAATTCCAGTCTGAAAACAGACTTGGGATTACTTGTGTTTTAGGCTTTCCCCTTGGCGCCCAGGTAGGTGCACCCACACATGTGAGGTACCATTTCATCGGGACACCTGTGGGAACGTGGGCCGGTAGGCCATGTGTTGTTGGGGGCGTGTTTCGATGGGTGAGCTGGGCGAAATGTGCGGAAAATGTGTTTTTTCCCCCATATTTCAGACTTTGCGGGGGTGTCTGGGTAATAAATTCTGGGGTGATTTGGGCAAATCATACCTCTGCGGAATCCCACAGGTGTCCCCTTTTCGGAAATGCATGGGGTTCCCTGTTTTCCTTGGTGGCTTGGACACCCGAGGCCCATATCTGTATGTTGTGCCGGTCGGCAGAGCGTCTGACATTCCGGTCTGAAAACAGTCTTGGGGTTACTTGTGTTTTAGGCTTTCCCCTTGGCGGCCAGGTAGGTGCATCCACACATGTGAGGTACCGTTTTCATCGGGACACCTGTGGGAACGCGGGACGGTAGGCCATGTGTTGTTGGGGGAGTGTTTCGATGGGTGAGCCGAGCGAAATGTGCGGAAAATGCGTTTTTTCCCCACATTTCGGACTTCGCGGGGGTATCTGGGTAATAAATTCTGGGGCGATTTGGGCAAATCATACCTCTGCGGATTCCCACGGGTGTCCTCTTTTCGGAAATGCATGGGGTTCCCTGTTTTCCTTGGTGGCTTGGACACCCGAGGCCCATATCTGTATGTTGTGCCGGTCGGCAGAGCGTCTGAAATTCCGGTCTGAAAACAGTCTTGGGGTTACTTGTGTTTTAGGCTTTCCCCTTGGCGGCCAGGTAGGTGCATCCACACATGTGAGGTACCGTTTTCATAGGGACACCTGTGGGAACGTGGGACGGTAGGCCATGTGTTGTTGGGGGCGTGTTTCAATGGGTGAGCTGAGCGAAATGTGCGGAAAATGCGTTTTCTTCCCCACATTTCGGACTTTGCGTGGGTGTCTGGGTAATAAATTCTGGGGCGATTTGGGCAAATCATACCTCTGCGGATTCCCACGGGTGTCCTCTTTTCAGAAATGCATGGGGTTCCCTGTTTTCCTTGGTGGCTTGGACACCCGAGGCCCATATCTGTATGTTTTGCCGGTCGGTAGAGCGTCTGAATTCCGGTCTGAAAACAGACTTGGGGTTATTTGTGTTTTAGGCTTTCCCCATGGCGGCCAGGTAGGTGCACCCACACATGTGAGGTACCGTTTTCATCGGGACACCTGTGGGAACGCGGGACGGTAGGCCATGTGTTGTTGGGGGAGTGTTTCGATGGGTGAGCCGAGCGAAATGTGCGGAAAATGCGTTTTTTTCCCCACATTTCAGAATTTGCAGGGGTGTCTGGGTAATACATTCTGGGGCGATTTGGGCAAATCACACCTCTGCGGATTCCCACGGGTGTCCTCTTTTCGGAAATGTATGGGGTTCCCTGTTTTCCTTGGTGGCTTGGACACCCGAGGCCCATATCTGTATGTTGTGCCGGTCGGCAGAGCGTCTGAAATTCCGGTCTGAAAACAGACTTGGGTTTACTTGTGTTTTAGGCTTTCCCCTTGGCGGCCAGGTAGGTGCACCCACACATGTGAGGTACTGTTTTCATCGGGACACATGTGGGAACGCGGGACGGTAGGCCATGTGTTGTTGGGGGCGTGATCGATGGGTGAGCCGAGCGAAATGTGCGGAAAAAGTGTTTTTTTCCCCACATTTCGGACTTTGCAGGGGTGTCTGGGTAATAAATTCTGGGGCGATTTGGGCAAATCATACCTCTGCGGATTCCCACGGGTGTCCTCTTTTCGGAAATGCATTGGGTTCCCTGTTTTCCTTGGTGGCTTGGACACCCGAGGCCCGTATCTGTATGTTGTGCCAGTCGGCAGAGCGTCTGAAATTCCGGTCTGAAAACAGACTTGGGGTTACTTGTGTTTTAGGTTTTCCCCTTGGCGGCCAGGTAGGTGCACCCACACATGTGAGGTACCGTTTTCATCGGGACACCTGTGGTAACGCGGGACGGTAGGCCATGTGTTGTTGGGGGCGTGTTTCGATGGGTGAGCCGAGCGAAATGTGCAGAAAATGCATTTTTTTCCCCACATTTTGGACTTTGCGGGGGTGTCTGGGTAATAAATTCTGGGGCAATTTGGGCAAATCATACCTCTGCGGATTTCCACGGGTGTCCTCTTTTCGGAAATGCATGGGGTTTCCTGTTTTCCTTGGGGGCTTGGACACCCGAGGCCCATATCTGTATGTTGTGCCAGTCGGCAGAGCGTCTGAAATTCCAGTCTGAAAACAGACTTGGGATTACTTGTGTTTTAGGCTTTCCCCTTGGCGCCCAGGTAGGTGCACCCACACATGTGAGGTACCATTTCATCGGGACACCTGTGGGAACGTGGGCCGGTAGGCCATGTGTTGTTGGGGGCGTGTTTCGATGGGTGAGCTGGGCGAAATGTGCGGAAAATGTGTTTTTTCCCCCATATTTCAGACTTTGCGGGGGTGTCTGGGTAATAAATTCTGGGGTGATTTGGGCAAATCATACCTCTGCGGAATCCCACAGGTGTCCCCTTTTCGGAAATGCATGGGGTTCCCTGTTTTCCTTGGTGGCTTGGACACCCGAGGCCCATATCTGTATGTTGTGCCGGTCGGCAGAGCGTCTGACATTCCGGTCTGAAAACAGTCTTGGGGTTACTTGTGTTTTAGGCTTTCCCCTTGGCGGCCAGGTAGGTGCATCCACACATGTGAGGTACCGTTTTCATCGGGACACCTGTGGGAACGTGGGACGGTAGGGCTTGTGTTGTTGGGGGCGTGTTTCAATGGGTGAGCTGAGCGAAATGTGCGGAAAATGCGTTTTCTTCCCCACATTTCGGACTTTGCGTGGGTGTCTGGGTAATAAATTCTGGGGCAATTTGGGCAAATCATACCTCTGCGGATTTGTTATTGTTATTGTTATTTTGCATTTATATAGCGCCTTATATACCATTGGTATGGTCTGAAGGCGCTGGTAGGTTGAACGCCCTTGGGAACCGAGGTTCGGGTCAGTGGAGAGATTAGAGAGGGTCAAGGGGGTCAAGGGTGTGTGTGCGCACCAGGTATGTGTGCAGCTGGTGCGGAATTTCTGTGGTAGCTGCTTCCTAGCGATAGGTGTGGTGGTTGAGGAATCAGGAGTATGTGTTCGGTCTGGCAGGATTATCCAGTCCGAGTGAGGCAGCGTTAGGCCTGACGAGAACGCTTAGCTGGGGGTGAGAAACCAGCAATGTTTACTTAGAGTGATGGGGAGTGAGCGGCGGATGTTGATATGAGAACAGATATACCGAATGGTGTCATAGTATCTCTGTGTTCTACTTGAGTGGTGGTGTAAGGAGAGAGTAAGCGTGGGGTGTGAAATGAAGTATGCTCTTACAACGGTTCCTTGCGTTCCACATCAAAGTCTGCACATTACGCAGACCGGTCCGGTCCGTGCAATGTGTTTTGTTTCTCATCTGCTCTTATGCACTATTCATCGGGTCGGCGAATTCTTCAGTATAGCGTACTCCTCCATCTAGCATGGAGGAGTACGCTAATCATGCGCTCTGGTCCATTCATTCATTTGTTTCGTGCGTTCACCCGCTCCCCAGGCTCATCTGTTACGCACTCAATCGCATCAGATGCTCATCCGCCACTTGTCAGTTCTGCATTCATCAGCTCCGTTCACTCTTCCGTACAATGTACTTAACTGTTTTGTGTACACTCGTTTTCTCGCTCTTATTTCTCGTTCGTTCGGCGCATACCCGTTCACTCGCCATACTCAGCCGCTTACTACACTCGGTCGCCCGACATACTCAGCTGCTTGCGATACTCAGTCGCTCGCTACATTCCGTCGCTCGTCAGATTCAGCCGATAGCTGTACTCAGCCGTTCCCTAAGCTCCTCCGCGGTCCATGTTCTTCCCCTCATTACACTCAACCGTTTTCTACATTCATGTGCTCTCCATATTCATTCAGCCGCATTCTACACTCGTGTGTTCTCCACATTCATCTGTCCACCACATTTATTGGCTCTTCATATTCGTTCGCTCTGTACGCTCACCGCCCTTCACAGTCATCTGCCTTCCGCAGTCATCCGCCCTCCGCAGTCATGCGCCCTCCGCAGTCATCCGCCCTCCGCAGTCATCCGCCCTCCTCAGTCATCCGCCCTCAGCAGTCATCCGCCCTCCGCAGTCATCCGCCCTCGGCAGTCATCCGCCCTCGGCAGTCATCCGCCCTCCACAGTCATCCGCCTTCCACAGTCATCCACCCTCTACAGTCGTCCGCCCTCTACAGTCGTCCACCCTCTACAGTCATCCGCCCTCCACAGTCATCCGCCCTCCATAGTCATCCGTCTTCCACGGTCATCCGCCATCCACACTCATCTTCCAAAGGCATCCGCCCCTCCACAGTCATCCGCCCTCCACATTTATCCGCCTTCCGCAGTCATCCGCCCTCCACAGTTATCCGCCCTCCACGGTCATCCGCCCTCCACGGTCATCCGCCCTCCCCGGTCATCTTCCACAGGCATCCGCCCTCCACACTCATCTTCCACAGGCATCCGCCCTCCACAGTCTTCCGCCATCCACACCCATCTTCCACAGGCATTCGCCCTCCACAGTCGTCCGCCCTCCACAGTTATCTGCCTTCCACGGTCATCCGCCTTCCACGGTCATCTGCCCTCCACGGTCATCTGCCCTCCACGGTCATCCGCCCTTCACCGTCATCCGTCGTCATCCGCCCTCCGCCGTCATCCGCCCTCCGCCGTCATCCGCCCTCCGCCGTCATCCGCCTTCTGCCGTCATCCGCCCTCCGCCGTCATCCGCCCTCCGCCGTCATCCGCCCTCCGCAGTCATCCGCCCTCCGCCGTCATCCGCCCTCCGCCGTCATCCGCCCTCCGCCGTCATCCGCTCTCCACAGACATCCGCTCTCCACAGACATCCGCCCTCCACAGTCATCTACCACAGGCATCCACCTTCCACATTCATCCGCCCTGCTCAGTCGTCCGTCCTCCACAGTCATCCGCGCTCCACAGTCATGTTCCACAGGCATACACCCTCCACAGGCATACGCCCTCTACAGTCAACCGCCCTGTCCAGTCATCCGCCCTGCCCAGTCATCCGCTCTCCACAGCCATCCGCTCTCTACAGTCATTCGTCCTCCACAGTCATCTGCCCTCCACAGTCACTTTCTACACTTAGCCGCTCTCCATACTCGGACCGCTTTCTACAGTCAATTGGTTTACACACTCATCCGTCACCCCCATTGATTTTGCTCGTATTATTCATCGGGTCTCCAGACCCAACCGTCTTCCAGACGCACTTGTCAACCGCTTTCATCCTCCACATTCATTTATACTTGTCTAGAATCATCTTTATTCATTCGCCCTTCTCACTTATCCGTTCACCCCACTCATCGGCTTTCCAAGCTCGTCCACACTCTATTTTTCTTTTGTCCAGTGATCAATTCGTGTTATTGACTTCACTGTTTAGATCTACATTACTCGTTTTCATTTCTTTTGTGAACATTTGATACAATCCGTTTTTTTTTTTTTGCTTTTGGTATTGCTTTAGGTGCTTCGCTGGGTCGGTGTTATTTTGATGATGCTAACACGGAACCGGTTGGTTTACGGAAAGAGCCAGGTTTTCAGTAGTTTGCGGAAAGCTGTTAGCTCCTCGGTTAGCCTGATGTGGGGTGGGAGAGAGTTCCACAGGGTTGGGGCTAGGGCTGAGAATGATGCTCCGCCTAACCTGATTGAGTTAGTCTTAGGAATTACTAGGAGGCCGGCTGTGCTTGATCTGAGGGTGCGAGTGGGGTGATAAGCTATTAGTTTTTCTTGAAGATATTGCGGTCTAGTTTTATGTACTGCTCGATGGGTGAGGCATAAGGTTTTGAAAGCTACCCTACGGGCTACTGGAAGCCAGTGCAGTGTCTTGAGGGCTGGGGATACGTGGTCTCTTGGACCAAGCGCAAGTAACACTTTGGCCGCTGCGTTTTGTGCTCTTTGAAGTTTGTTCATTTGGTAGGCATGGATTCCGAGGTATAGGGGGTTGCCGTAGTCCAGCCGTGAGATGAAGATTGATTGTACCGCAGAGACTCTGTTAGGAAATGATAGATATGGAAAGACGCGCCTGAGGTTTTTGAGGTGGTAGTGGCAGGACTTTGAGACATTGTTGACTTGGCGCGAGAGTGTTAGGTCAGAGTCTAGGGTGCATCCAAGATTTTTCACTGTGTTGGAGGGTATCGGTGAGTTGCCCATGGCGGTTGGCCAGGGTAGAGGGTGCGGGAGAAGATCTGGGTTGCCGGACACCATGATTTCTGTTTTGGAGGGGTTTAACAGGAGGTGGTTTTGGGTCATCCAGCGTTCAATGTCAAGGAGGCAGGATGCCAGGTGTGGTCGTGAGTTAGGATTCGTGTTCAGGAATTTTAGAATTAGTTGTGTGTCGTCGGCGTAATTGTAACATAGGATGTTGTGTGCACGAATTATCGGTGGGAGGGTGGTCAGGTAGAGATTGAAGAGGAGGGCAGATAGACACGCTCCTTGTGGGACTCCTGTGTCGACTGGTCGGGCTTGGGAGGTAAAGTTGGAGAGTGTCGTTATTTGGTGCCTGTCTTTGAGGAATGAGGCTATCCATTTGAGGGCGGTTCCACGTATTCCTAGGGAGTGGAGGCGATCAAGGAGTATTGAGTGATTGATCGTGTCAAAGGCGGCTGATAGGTCGAGGAGGATTAGTGCGGCGCATCCCGCGGAGTCAGCAGTCATTTTAAGGTCGTCCCAGATAGAGGTTAGGGTGGTTTCAGTTCCGTGACAAGTTCTGAAGCTTGATTGGGCGGGGTCTAGGAGTTTGTTGGCTTCAACAAAGGCGTTAAGTTGAGAGTAGGCGGTTCGATCAATGAGTTTGGCGAGGAATCTGGTGTTTGATATGGGGCGGTAGTTTTTGGGCTCAAGCGGATCGAGCAAGGGTTTTTTAATCAGGGGTTTGACGTGCGCCAATTTGAATGCGTCTGGAAAGGTACCGGAAGAGAGGGAAGCATTTATGATAGATCTTGCGTGTTCTCCTGCGCAGGTGGAGGCAAAGATTTCTTTAAGGGTAGTGGCTGGGCATGGATCCAATGGTGATCCGGATGGTTTGCGGGCAGATAGGAGTTTGAGAAACTGTTCTGTTGTTAATGGACTGAAGGAGTCGAACGTTGGTTGCGTGGAGGTTGCAGCTGATGGGTTGGGTGGTACGGGCTGAGGATTGTCTAGTGGCTGTAAGAGTGCTAGTTTGGAGGTTAGAGTATTTGTCCTTTCTATAGCCGTGGAGTAGAAGTGGAGGGAGAGTGAGTCACAGAGTGATTGCGATGCGGTCGGGATGGTTGTGTTACAAGCTGGATTGGTGAATTCGGAGATAATTTTGTGGAGTTCTTTACTTGGGTTTTTGCAGTTTAGGATTCGGGAGTTGTAGTGGGCCTTTTTTGTTTTCCGGATTTCGGCTTTGTACCGATACAGGTGTCGGGCCAGGGTGGTCCTGCTCTCATGGGTTTTCTCTTTATGCCATCTGCGTTCTAGGTGTTTGTATAGTCGTTTAGTGGTCTTCAGCTCAGGAGTGAACCATCTGAGGAAAGGGCCACGGCGGGTTGATGGTTTGCAGGAGGGGGTGAGGCGCATCAGAGGTGCACTAAGCCATGAATCAAGGGCCTCAGGGGTGAGATGGTTGTTGAGAGGGCAGGATGGTGGTGGAGACTGGAGGAGAGCCTCGGCTAAGTCTGGGGTGATTATTAGTTTCTTCCAGCATTTGCCTATATTCGGAGGTTCGGATATGAGTAAGGGGAGGGGTTCGGGTGAGTGGATGGTGAAAGAGAGAATGAAGTGATCAGACCAGATGATAGGGGTGGGCGGCATTAGCTGAATCAGGTTGTTGGAGCTAAAGATGGCATCGAGAGTGTGTCCTTTATAGTGGGTCGGTCCGTTTATGTGGGGTTGGAGGTTAAAGGATAGTTCCGGGACTTTTTTTTTATTGTCCCTACGGGTCGGCCATGTGTTTGTAAGCATAAATCGGTAGATCGTAGGAAACTTTCCTATGGACCTTACCCGACTTTTCGCCCATTATCGCACTCGAAATCAGCCTCCATTTTGTGATAATCCTATCATTCCGCCGCATCGACCTGGCTCACCTGCCTTTGCGGCACTAAATCAAATCCCCCGCCCCTGAGCCTGACATCAGCAGACGCGTACTGCCCATTTCAAGCACGTCTCGTGTCAACAATCGCTGCGCCTCAGCTATTGACGTGTTGCCATGGAAATGGCAGGACGCCTCTTTCCCCAATAAGTATAAACAGACCGTTTCACAACACACAGCAGCAGATTTTCGATTCCATTCCTCTCTCTGTGTTACTTTGAGTATTCTGTGACTCGTTTCAGTGCTCTGGTCAGCTACCTTCGCCGCTTGTAGCCCGTGTGAACACCTGTACCATCTCTGTAAATTATTTTACTATCTTTACCGCACAATGGCCACAATAATGCCGTATATGTACGAGCCCGAGTACACCGAGGAAGAACTACTGGAAAGTCAAGCACGCGAAAACGATGGGGATTCGGACGGCAGTTGGGAGGACCAGTCAACGGATGAAGAGCCTGGACCATGTCGCATGGACGGCGTCTCCACCTGGTGCACGTGCAATCGGTGCGAGCTAATGCCAACTGAGGAGGAGAACTGCTGCTGCCGTGAAAATTCCGGGTGCTTGGCCTACATTTCGGAAAGCGAGCAAAGTCTGCAGGAAGGCGAGCAAAGTCCGCAATGCATCACCGAGCTGCCAGAGTTCAGGGAAGCCTGCCTCTCACGGACCGTGTTGAGGATGATGATGGTGCTTATGCACGAACTTCGCGGCACTGTTCGTCCGCGTAATCCGAGTAACGAGTAAGTATACTCTGTTTGTGATGTCAGTGATGCCACCACTATTTCATGGTCGTCTCCCACATATAAAATTACATTTACATATCATTCGAACGCATGTAAATTTGTTCCATATAGTGCATTTTCTAGATATAATTTTTTTCTAAGAAAAATGACATGTGTTACCTGAATCGACATTGATAAGAAAGTTTGGTCAGTTTAATACAGTTTGCATCTTTTTTTTTCACAGGTGGTACAGGCTGGTGGCCTATCGTTGCTTCACTTGGTGGCTTCACGGGAGGCTCGGACACCGCGTTCGGAGAGTAATACCTGCCTGTGCGGTACTTGCCATTAGACAACATTTCCCCAGTGACAGTGGACAATACCGCGGATTTTCCCTCGATGTGCTGCAACCTCAACTTTACAATGTGTAATGTTTATTATTTATGTTTAATTAAAATCTAAAATAAAGCCCAACATATATTTTAACAATGGTTGTTTTGATTTTTTAAATGAATCTAGTGTATATTCTCCTGGGAGGGTGAGGTATTTATAAACTCACCCCCCTGCATTCCATGTAGTAGATCCTGCAGCCATCCTCTTACATTCAGTTAGATGGCCTCTCCTTGGTGAGGCCCTGCGGCAAACGGGTCTTGTCTGCACGACCACCGCCCCGATCCACCCCCCGCCCTATCAAAGGCAGTTCGCACCGGGGTACTTGTGCTGGCAAGTGGAGCTGTCAGGGAGCGATAAAGGCCAAGAGGTGCCAAAGACCATGTACACTTCAAAGTGGTCTATAGAGCATGGGTTGTTGTTCCCATGTCTACCTCCAGACCCCGTGTCTCCTGCCAAGCATCCCCCCTCACGCTGGACGGCCCCCTGCAATCCACATAAGTGTGTCTCCATTCACGAGTCTTCCTGTGTCTTGTCTGCACGACCACCGCCCCGATCCACCCCCCGCCCTATCAAAGGCAGTTCGCACCGGGGTACTTGTGCTGGCAAGTGGAGCTGTCAGGGAGCGATAAAGGCCAAGAGGTGCCAAAGACCATGTACACTTCAAAGTGGTCTATAGAGCATGGGTTGTTGTTCCCATGTCTACCTCCAGACCCCGTGTCTCCTGCCAAGCATCCCCCCTCACGCTGGACGGCCCCCTGCAATCCACATAAGTGTGTCTCCATTCACGAGTCTTCCTGTGTCTTGTCTGCACGACCACCGCCCCGATCCACCCCCCGCCCTATCAAAGGCAGTTCGCACCGGGGTACTTGTGCTGGCAAGTGGAGCTGTCAGGGAGCGATAAAGGCCAAGAGGTGCCAAAGACCATGTACACTTCAAAGTGGTCTATAGAGCATGGGTTGTTGTTCCCATGTCTACCTCCAGACCCCGTGTCTCCTGCCAAGCATCCCCCCTCACGCTGGACGGCCCCCTGCAATCCACATAAGTGTGTCTCCATTCACGAGTCTTCCTGTGTCTTGTCTGCACGACCACCGCCCCGATCCACCCCCCGCCCTATCAAAGGCAGTTCGCACCGGGGTACTTGTGCTGGCAAGTGGAGCTGTCAGGGAGCGATAAAGGCCAAGAGGTGCCAAAGACCATGTACACTTCAAAGTGGTCTATAGAGCATGGGTTGTTGTTCCCATGTCTACCTCCAGACCCCGTGTCTCCTGCCAAGCATCCCCGCTCACGCTGGACGGCCCCCTGCAGACCGCATAATGCCACGACATATACACGTCATTCATTCACAAACACACCCCTGTTTCGAATTCTTTATAACCCACTTCATATTTCTAATGAGAACTTCTTTGCGCTTTGCTAGTCAACCCGTGAAGGTGCTGGTTATCTGCTCTTCGTCTCTGTGAACTTCCGTGACCACTTTGAGCAAACTCGTCAGTTTGCAACCTGTGAACTGCTCCCTGTTCTACGACAAGAAACTACTCTGATCCCTGCATCTAACTGTTTGTTCGTCAAGGTAAGTCCATGTACCATAATCATTTTGCGTCCAATTTTTTAATTTATATCTATTTGCTAGTAGTCATCAAATTGCATCCATGTTTTCTTTTCGTTCACGACAGTACATGCAAGGAACTAGTCACATGTTCTGAGTTTAGTCAAATTACTTTTTCTATTTTTTGAAAGTTATTGAAATACTTATCCGCATGTGAATAACGTGTATAGTTCCAAGAACCAAAACGGACCTTGCATTGAACCTTTTATGTGTCATTTAATGTTTTAACACATTGGTATTCATAGAGAATTGTTGATCTTTACTTTTCAGAACTTTCCATAATGCCTGCCTGTTCCATTGGCGGTTGCCCTTCGAAGACCCATAACAAATCTGAAGGTACTATAATGCATGTTTTCCCTAAGACAATAGATCAGATAAGAGAATGGGTCCGATATTGCGGATATCCAGCCTCTGAGATAGAAAGTAGAGTCCTAGAAGTCTTTGCGGACAAGAGGGGTGATCGATACCGCATCTGCAGCAGGCACTTTAGCCCAGACATGTACTCCACATCATTGCTAATAAGGACGAAAACACCGCGAGCGAGGCGAAAATTGCTCTCAACCGCTATTCCCACTCTATTCGTCCACATCCCTCCACTGGTGAGTCAAGTTTACGTATTTATCTCTCGGCATTGCGGTAGTGTGTAGCATTAGCTAACAATAATTTCCCCATTTATGTATCCACTCAATATGAAGGCTGAAGATTCTCCATCCGTGTCGTTATTGCAGTCATCAGCCACTTCAAGCGCCTATCGGGTAATCTTACTTAGCTATTCTGACACTGACTTGTTTTAGGCATGTAAATCAATAGTTTTAATTGATCGTGTAATTATTTTACCTAATGGTACACCACAGTACTCGTCCTCTAGTCTTTGTTTTCAGTTATAATTATTGTTATCCAAAATAATGCAAGTACTGTCTTTCAGGGAGATGCTGAGGAGTCCAACGCATTGACGACAACCGTAGATGTCACTCAGATGCTCGAGGTACGTTTCCGGACAGTTCCATCGATGGAGATCATCAGATCTTGCATTCTTGTAGCGTGATTGTTACACACAATGTTTCTTTCGTTTTTAGCCATTGGTATGTCCTTCTGTCGTCGCCCTCCTATGTGTCTTCTTTTTTCAATATTGTGTTCATTACTAATGAAAGTCCTATGTTTCAGGGAGTCGATGGAGCATTAGTCCAAGAGGAAGGGGGAGCATGCAGTTACGGGTCGGCGCAACAGCTTGCAGAAGTGTGCACCGCAGTTACAGCGTCCCTTGATGTTCTTATGCATTTCGAGGTATGGATACTGACAGATCAATCATGCGAGATCAAATGACGTGATTACATCCGCTATACTTCCTTCTTTATTAACGCAAGTACTATGTTTCAGGGAGCTGACGGAGCTTCTTCAACAAGAACATCACCCCTAGTAGTTGATGCAGATCTCTGGGTGGTGACACTTCCAACGATGGAGCAAATCGAATCATATTTAGATATCCATTATTTATTTTAGACAACTGATCATTTGTGCAGGTCTATTTAGATGAGCCGTTGACGCCTGCAGAAAGTTTATGTTCTTTTAAACAAAATAGAAAACCATACTAATGCAATTACTGTGTTTCAGGGAGTTGCTGAAGCGTCATCTTCAATAATATCATCAATGGAAGTCTATGCGGAGCCCGAGGTATGGATCTTGACAGTTCAATCTAACTAGATCAACAATGCGTGAACTATTGTCGTTTGAATGTTCTACACAATGCGTTCATTCGTGTTTTGCTATTGAGATGTACGTATGGGTATTGGTCCCCAAGTACATTTTGTGTTTTCAATATTATTATACATACTAATGAAAGTTCTATGTTTCAGCGAGTCGATGGAGCCTCAGTGAGTGATGGATGTGCTTATCATGAAAGTATAGTCGTTGCAGCGCGAGAGGAAGTGGAGACATGCACACACGAGTCGGAGCAACAGCGTCCAGATGTTGAAGTTCGAGGAAAGAAAGTTTCAAAGAAAAGAAAGCAAAAGAAGGTTAGTGTCCTGTTCACTATATTATGTTGTCTTTCACTGTCAATAGTTCAATACTGTAAGTTGTGTTTAAACTGAACATCCCTTTTCTAATCTGTCCTCTAGTTGCGAGTGGGTGTAAGAACTAGATCTACACAGACAGTGAAGCGAACGAGAGATGTTGCTTGTCAAACCTTTTGGCAGGGACTTGAGACTGGAGATGCATCGTGCCAATGGGAAGAATATGAAGTGATTGACAACGGAGCTATACCACCACCAGCCATTGATAGTGAATGTCCTCCTGGTAGTTTGGATGCAGTCGTAGATCAATTCACAGAATCCACACCCGCAAAAAATAAGAGCACGCGAAAGTTGAAGACATTGTTTTTTTCTCCCATCTCCGGACAAGGAACAGATGTTGCAATGGAAGAGAATGAAGTGGACGACAATGAAACACCATCAATATCACTCAGCATAGCGGAAGACGATATCAGAGATTGTACCTTTCATGCGAGTGACATGTCCTCAACGTTACAGGCCGAACCAGCTGGGATGCAGAGTGACAGTATAAGGAAAGAGGCCAAATTCATTGTATTCGATAGCTGTTTGATGGATATTATTATGATGATGAAATGTGGGCATTGGGTTGGTGGGGAAGTATGTGGGGAGCCATTGATTAATGTGACTCGTGCAATTCGAGGCACTAACCTTAAAATACATGCCACCTGTACACAATATCATCCGTTCGCATGGTCTGCACAACCCATGCTGGGGCAACTGCCAGCAGGCAATCTACTTTGTGCAGCGGCCGCACTTTTTAGTGGTTCAAGTTTTAAAAAGTTACAGTATTTCTTTCAGTTTGTGGGAATCCATTTCATTGCGAAAAGTCAGTTCTACAAATACCAAACCGATTATCTATTTCCAGCCATCAGCGAAGCTTGGAGAATGGAAAAAATGTCAATGGAAAGTACATTCGCGGGCAAACGCTTCAGGCTAGCCGGTGATGGACAATGCGACAGTCCAGGATTTTCAGCCAAGTACTGCACCTACCACTTTCAGGACATGGAAAGTAAGAAAATTGTGAGTTCGGTGGTCGTGCAGGTGTCACAAAGTACATCCTCAGTGGCCATGGAGAAAGTTGGCTTTGTAGCATCATTGCAAGAACTACAATCGCGGGGAATGGTGATCGACCTGATAGCCACGGACAGACACGTTTCAATTGCCAAGACAATGAGAGAACAGTACAAAAATATAAATCACCAATTTGACGTTTGGCATCTTGCAAAATCAATCAATAAAAAATTGTCGGCTGCAGGAAAAAAAAAAGATATGCAAGGTATTTCACAGTGGTCCAAGTCAATCAGCAACCATCTTTGGTGGAGCTCAAAAACATGTGAAGGGTCGTTGGAAATTCTACTGGAAAAATGGCGGTCAGTAATGTTGCACTGTAGCAACGTACATCGATGGTCGACAAATGAGCATTTCCACAAATGTGAACATGGCCATTTGTCCACAGAGGAGGCACGGAAGAAGAAGTGGTTGATTCCTTCATCACCCACTCACAAGGCCATTGAAAAGATTGTATTTGATAAAACTATAACAAGAGATTTGAGGGGACTCACGGAATTCTGCCACACAGGAGATTTGGAGGTGTTCCACAATATGTGCCTAAAGTACAGGCCCAAAAGATTGCATTTTGGCATGGAAGGCATGATAAATCGGACTCTTCTAGCGGTCTTGGCACATAACCATAATGTTGGCCGTCAACAAAGTAGGACGACCGGAACTTTAGGGACGCTTCGCTACAATAAGGCCTTCACTAAAAGAAGTAAACAATGGGTGATCAAACCAGTGTTTGAGGATATGCAATATGAGTTTATTGAGAGACTTATCGTAGATGTCCTCGATAGGCACATACATGGAGTGGTGAACGAACCTATGCAGGGGACAACTGCATTGCCACCCAACATTGCCTCTGTTCCATGTCCACCTAAAGCAGAGCTCATTGAGAAATACACATCACGGTTTAAATGATTGTAATTCGATTGTCTGTTCTCTCGAGTCTCCTCATGTTGCAGGCCCATTGCAATTAAACCAAACAGTAATATAAATCATTTTTACAAAAATTATAGAATGTTTCCGTATTACAAACACATGGCCGACCCATAGGGACAATAAAAAAAAAGGCACGCAGACAAGATGCCCTTACACTAACTGGAGCTAACTAGAAATGTGTGCTCGCTCAAAGTGAAGGTCAGCTGCTTTGATGTTTTGCTCGGGTGGCGGAACGGCCCACGACCCAATATAAGGTTCTATTGTGATTTGACCTTGACAGGCCGGGACCATCCTGAAAGACTAAGAAAAGATAATGAATAAAATTTCAGAAACGAAACGATGAGCCACGTTCATTAGAAGAAGTAACGTCGGCAAAGAAGGAGTGGTGTTTCGGGTCTGCCCTACACAGAGACACAATGGAAAATGCAAATATAATGTAAGTAACTTTTGATGAGTTTATACCGCAATTTCATTACTATACAGTGGCTTTAAAGACGGGTTCAGTTGTACTTGTTCGTTCTATGTGGCATAGTGTTTTCTACCGCGCACTATCTGGAGGAGAAACATCTGCTTTTACTGAAGCACCTCAAAACCTTCCTCTTTGCTTCTGCTTTCTCTCTCCCTCTCCCCTGCTACAACTGGTCCACTGTCTGCGACCTCGGTCCTGGGCCCTTCCACTCTCCACCTGCACTGCCTCCCTGTCAACCCCTGCACTGGGGGACTGTCTCAGTATCCTACAGCCCCCCCTTCCCAGCACTTGTTCTGCACTTACCTTGCACTTGCCACCAGCTGGCCCTATTTATTTATTATTTTATGCTACTTACCTTGTACTCCACTCCCCCCCCCTCCATGCCTCGCCACGCCTTTAAACACTTGTGTACACCCAGTAGCGCTGTCCTCGCTATGAAATGAATAATTTTAATAAGGATCTGATGGTGAGACTAATTTCATTTTTTATGTTTTTAGGTACATCATTCACTACTGTCTGTGTCACGAGTACCAGACACCGGCGGACGGCTTCTACAGCCGCCAGTTGCTTCTCCGCGTGAACAACGTTACCACCCTGACCATTTTATGGGACGATCGCCAAGTACAAGTATGCCCTTACGCGGTACTAACGGTTAGATGCAACATACCTACCGTTGTGGTGGCCTAGTGCCTCGTTGTTGGAACAGCCATGCGATTATCAGTGCGACAGAAGAGCTTATTTTTATCGTAAACCAACACCCTGTGTACTGCACACGAACATCGCTTCCCTCAAGACGAACTAATTTGGATCGAGAGCAAAGAAAAATGCAAATCGCTGAATATTCTCTAAACATTTGATGTGCAATAAACGTACTTTGCCAAATGTACAATCTTGCCGTTTGCTTTTAAACCACGGTTTCACATTCCGAATTGTGGTGCTGTATTGTGAGATGCTCTAAGACCCTGTGTACAGCAAAGGACCATCGCGTTCCTCAATACGAACTTTTTGGAACATGAGCAAATAAAAATGCAAATCGCTGAATATTCTCTAAACATTTGATGTCAAATAAATGTACTTTACCACATTTACAATCTTGCGGTTTGATTTCAAAGTACAGTTTCATATTCCGAATTGTGGTGCGCTGTATTGTGAGCTGATCTGTGTTGATTTCCGGGGTCTGTGTGGAGTCGCGTAGAAGACGCCTGGGCGCGTTTGCCTACGCAGCTCAGTCACGTCACGGATAGAGGCGGGGAATATGAATGTTTTGATAAAGTCTGTTTCAGGGGCGGGGGATTTGATTTAGTGCCGCAAAGGCAGGTGAGCCAGGTCGATGCGGCGGAATGATAGGATTATCACAAAATGGAGGCTGATTTCGAGTGCGATAATGGGCGAAAAGTCGGGTAAGGTCCATAGGAAAGTTTCCTACGATCTACCGATTTATGCTTACAAACACATGGCCGACCCGTAGGGACAATAAAAAAAAAGTCCCGGAACTATCCTTTAATTGCATCTAATCCGTCAACCAGGGAGTATGTCATAGGGTTGGTGGGGATGTCGAGCCATATGTTGAAGTCTCCAAGAAGGGTGAGGTTGGGATGATTTAGTTGGAGGGTGGCAATAGAGTCGCAAAGGTTATTTGCGAAGTGTCTATCGTAGCCTGGGGGCCTGTAGATTAATAGGAAGCTATGTGAGAGCGATGGTGATGTTAGCGAAGCTATGTTGTGTCGGTCGGCAGAGCGCCTGAAATTCCGGTCTGAAAACAGAGTTGGGGTTACTTGTGTTTTAGGCTTTCCCCTTGGCGGCCTGGTAGGTGCACCCACACATTTGAGGTACCGTTTTCATCGGGACACCTGTGGGAACGCGGGACGGTAGGCCATGTGTTGTTGTGGGCGTGTTTCGATGGGTGAGCCGAGCGAAATGTGCGGAAAATGCGTTTTTTCCCCACATTTCGGACTTTGCGGGGGTGTCTGGGTAATAAATTCTGGGGCGATTTGGGCAAATCATACCTCTGCGGATTCCCACAGGTGTCCTCTTTTCGGAAATGCATGGGGTTCCCTGTTTTCCTTGGTGGCTTGGACACCCGAGGCCCATATCTGTATGTTGTGCCGGTCGGCAGAGCGTCTGAAATTCCGGTCTGAAAACAGTCTTGGGGTTACTTGTGTTTTAGGCTTTCCCCTTGGCGGCCAGGTAGGTGCATCCACACATGTGAGGTACCGTTTTCATCGGGACACCTGTGGGAACGTGGGACGGTAGGGCTTGTGTTGTTGGGGGCGTGTTTCAATGGGTGAGCTGAGCGAAATGTGCAGAAAATGCGTTTTCTTCCCCACATTTCGGACTTTGCGTGGGTGTCTGGGTAATAAATTCTGGGGCGATTTGGGCAAATCATACCTCTGCGGATTTCCACGGGTGTCCTCTTTTCGGAAATGCATGGGGTTTCCTGTTTTCCTTGGGGGCTTGGACACCCGAGGCCCATATCTGTATGTTGTGCCAGTCGGCAGAGCGCAGACTTGGGATTACTTGTGTTTTAGGCTTTCCCCTTGGCGCCCAGGTAGGTGCACCCACACATGTGAGGTACCGTTTTCATCGGGACACCTGTGGGAACGTGGGACGGTAGGCCATGTGTTGTTGGGGGCGTGTTGCGATGGGTGAGCTGAGCGAAATGTGCGGAAAATGTGTTTTTTCCCCCACATTTCGGACTTTGCGGGGGTGTCTGGGTAATAAATTCTGGGGTGATTTGGGCAAATCATACCTCTGCGGAATCCCACGGGTGTCCTCTTTTCGGAAATGCATGGGGTTCCCTGTTTTCCTTGGTGGCTTGGACACCCGAGGCCCATATCTGTATGTTGTGCCGGTCGGCAGAGCGCCTGAAATTCCGGTCTGAAAACAGAGTTGGGGTTACTTGTGTTTTCGGCTTTCCCCTTGGCGGCCTGGTAGCTGCACCCACACCTTTGAGGTACCGTTTTCATCGGGACACCTGTGGGAACGCGGGACGGTAGGCCATGTGTTGTTGTGGGCGTGTTTCGATGGGTGAGCCGAGCGAAATGTGCGGAAAATGCGTTTTTTCCCCACATTTCGGACTTTGCGGGGGTGTCTGGGTAATAAATTCTGGGGCGATTTGGGCAAATCATACCTCTGCGGATTCCCACGGGTGTCCTCTTTTCGGAAATGCATGGGGTTCCCTGTTTTCCTTGGTGGCTTGGACACCCGAGGCCCATATCTGTATGTTGTGCCGGTCGGCAGAGCGTCTGAAATTCCGGTCTGAAAACAGTCTTGGGGTTACTTGTGTTTTAGGCTTTCCCCTTGGCGGCCAGGTAGGTGCATCCACACATGTGAGGTACCGTTTTCATCGGGACACCTGTGGGAACGTGGGACGGTAGGCCATGTGTTGTTGGGGGCGTGTTTCAATGGGTGAGCTGAGCGAAATGTGCGGAAAATGCGTTTTCTTCCCCACATTTCGGACTTTGCGTGGGTGTCTGGGTAATAAATTCTGGGGCGATTTGGGCAAATCATACCTCTGCGGATTCCCACGGGTGTCCTCTTTTCAGAAATGCATGGGGTTCCCTGTTTTCCTTGGTGGCTTGGACACCCGAGGCCCATATCTGTATGTTTTGCCGGTCGGTAGAGCGTCTGAATTCCGGTCTGAAAACAGACTTGGGGTTACTTGTGTTTTAGGCTTTCCCCATGGCGGCCAGGTAGGTGCACCCACACATGTGAGGTACCGTTTTCATCGGGACACCTGTGGGAACGCGGGACGGTAGGCCATGTGTTGTTGGGAGAGTGTTTCGATGGGTGAGCCGAGCGAAATGTGCGGAAAATGCGTTTTTTTCCCCACATGTCAGAATTTGCAGTGGTGTCTGGGTAATACATTCTGGGGCGATTTGGGCAAATCACACCTCTGCGGATTCCCACGGGTGTCCTCTTTTCGGAAATGTATGGGGTTCCCTGTTTTCCTTGGTGGCTTGGACCCCCCAGGCCCATATCTGTATGTTGTGCCGGTCGGCAGAGCGTCTGAAATTCCGGTCTGAAAACAGACTTGGGTTTACTTGTGTTTTAGGCTTTCCCCTTGGCGGCCAGGTAGGTGCACCCACACATGTGAGGTACTGTTTTCATCGGGACACATGTGGGAACGCGGGACGGTAGGCCATGTGTTGTTGGGGGCGTGATCAATGGGTGAGCCGAGCGAAATGTGCGGAAAAAGTGTTTTTTTCCCCACATTTCGGACTTTGCAGGGGTGTCTGGGTAATACATTTTGGGGCGATTTGGGCAAATCATACCTCTGCGGATTCCCACACGTGTCCTTTTTTCAGAAATGCATGGGGTTCCCTGTTTTCCTTGGTGGCTTGGACACCCGAGGCCCATATCTGTATGTTGTGCCGGTCGGCAGAGCGTCTGAAATTCCGGTCTGAAAACAGTCTTGGGGTTACTTGTGTTTTAGGCTTTCCCCTTGGCGGCCAGGTAGGTGCATCCACACATGTGAGGTACCGTTTTCATCGGGACACCTGTGGGAACGTGGGACGGTAGGCCATGTGTTGTTGGGGGCGTGTTTCAATGGGTGAGCTGAGCGAAATGTGCGGAAAATGCGTTTTCTTCCCCACATTTCGGACTTTGCGTGGGTGTCTGGGTAATAAATTCTGGGGCGATTTGGGCAAATCATACCTCTGCGGATTCCCACGGGTGTCCTCTTTTCAGAAATGCATGGGGTTCCCTGTTTTCCTTGGTGGCTTGGACACCCGAGGCCCATATCTGTATGTTTTGCCGGTCGGTAGAGCGTCTGAATTCCGGTCTGAAAACAGACTTGGGGTTACTTGTGTTTTAGGCTTTCCCCATGGCGGCCAGGTAGGTGCACCCACACATGTGAGGTACCGTTTTCATCGGGACACCTGTGGGAACGCGGGACGGTAGGCCATGTGTTGTTGGGAGAGTGTTTCGATGGGTGAGCCGAGCGAAATGTGCGGAAAATGCGTTTTTTTCCCCACATGTCAGAATTTGCAGTGGTGTCTGGGTAATACATTCTGGGGCGATTTGGGCAAATCACACCTCTGCGGATTCCCACGGGTGTCCTCTTTTCGGAAATGTATGGGGTTCCCTGTTTTCCTTGGTGGCTTGGACCCCCCAGGCCCATATCTGTATGTTGTGCCGGTCGGCAGAGCGTCTGAAATTCCGGTCTGAAAACAGACTTGGGTTTACTTGTGTTTTAGGCTTTCCCCTTGGCGGCCAGGTAGGTGCACCCACACATGTGAGGTACTGTTTTCATCGGGACACATGTGGGAACGCGGGACGGTAGGCCATGTGTTGTTGGGGGCGTGATCAATGGGTGAGCCGAGCGAAATGTGCGGAAAAAGTGTTTTTTTCCCCACATTTCGGACTTTGCAGGGGTGTCTGGGTAATACATTTTGGGGCGATTTGGGCAAATCATACCTCTGCGGATTCCCACACGTGTCCTTTTTTCAGAAATGCATGGGGTTCCCTGTTTTCCTTGGTGGCTTGGACACCCGAGGCCCATATCTGTATGTTGTGCCGGTCGGCAGAGCGTCAGAAATTCCGGTCTGAAAACAGACTTGCGATAACTTGTGTTTTAGGCTTACCCCTTGGTGGCCAGGTAGGTGCACCCACACATGTGAGGTAACGTTTTCATTGGGACACCTGTGGGAATGCGGGACGGTAGGCCATGAGTTGTTGGGGCGTGTTTCGATGGGTGAGCCGAGCGAAATGTGCGGAAAATGCGTTTTTTCCCCACATTTTGGACTTTGCAGGGGTGTCTGGGTAATACATTCTGGGGCGATTTGGGCAAATCATACCTCTGCGGATTCCCACGGGTGTCCTCTTTTCAGAAATGCATGGGGTTCCCTGTTTTCCTTGTTGACTTGGACACCCGAGGCCCGTAACTGTATGTTGTGCCAGTCGGCAGAGCGTCTGAAATTCCGGTCTGAAAACAGACTTGGGGTTACTTGTGTTTTAGGTTTTCCCCTTGGCGGCCAGGTAGGTGCACCCACACATGTGAGGTACCGTTTTCATCGGGACACCTGTGGGAACGCGGGACGGTAGGCCATGTGTTGTTGGGGGCGTGTTTCGATGGGTGAGCTGAGCGAAATGTGTTGGAAAATGCGTTTTTTTCCCCACATTTTGGACTTTGCGGGGGTGTCTGGGTAATACATTCTGGGCAATTTGGCAAATCATACCTCTGCGGATTCCCACGGGTGTCTTCTTTTCGGAAATGCATGGGGTTTCCTGTTTTCCTTGGTGGCTTGGACCCCCAAGGCCCATATCTGTATGCTGTGCCAGTCGGCAGAGCGTCTGAAATTCCGGTCTGAAAACAGACTTGGGGTTACTTGTGTTTTAGGCTTTCCCCTTGGCGACCTGGTAGGTGCACCCACGCATTTGAGGTACCGTTTTCATCGGGACACCTGTGGGAACGTGGGACGGTAGGCCATATGTTGTTGTGGGCGTGTTTCGATGGGTGAGCCGAGCGAAATGTGCGGAAAATGCGTTTTTTCCCCACATTTCGGACTTTGCGGGGGTGTCTGGGTAATATATTCTGGGGCGATTTGGGCAAATCATACCTCTGCTGATTCCCACGGGTGTCCTCTTTTCGGAAATGCATGGGGTTCCCTGTTTTCCTTGGTGGCTTGGACACCCGAGGCCCATATCTGTATTTTTTTATACCGGTCGGCAGAGCGTCTGAAATTCCGGTCTGAAAACAGACTTGGGGTTACTTGTGTTTTAGGCTTTGCCCTTGGTGGCCTGGTAGGTGCACCCACACATGTGAGGTACCGTTTTCATCGGGACACCTGTGGGAATGCGGGACGGTAGGCCATGTGTTGTTGGGGGCGTGTTTCAATGGGTGAGCCGAGCGAAATGTGCGGAAAAAGTGTTTTTTTCCCCACATTTCGGACTTTGCAGGGGTGTCTGGGTAATAAATCTGGGGCGATTTGGGCAAATCATACCTCTGCGGATTCCCACGCTTGTCCTCTTTTCGGAAATGCATGGGGTTCCCTGTTTTCCTTGGTGGCTTGGACACCCGAGGCCCATATCTGTATGTTGTGCCGGTCGGCAGAGCGTCTGAAATTCCGGTCTGAAAACAGACTTGCGATTACTTGTGTTTTAGGCTTACCCCTTGGTGGCCAGGTAGGTGCACCCACACATGTGAGGTACCGTTTTCATCAGGACACCTGTGGGAATGCGGGACGGTAGGCCATGTGTTGTGTTTGTGTGGTTTTCATAACGTTTTGACCCATTTGCTGGTGCCCTTTGTCACACAACCCTTCCATTTCCCAAATGTGACCTACATTTAGTCGCTGCTTTAGGCACCATACTCTATTGTAACCTGCACAAGTCACCTACCTTTGAAAAGGTCTGCCTGTGCTCTTTCAAAAAATGTATGCTTGCCGTTCCTCACCACATTGGTTTTCCCGATTTACACATGCTAAGTGCGTCTGTTCAGGCCGTGAGCGTAAAACTCCTGTGTACCATGGCTCAGTGTTTGGCTTGTGGTATTGCTTGTTTTGTAAAACACTACAAAAATGTGTGCTTTCCTAACTGCAAGAGTCAGGGGAATGTAGCAGAGCATTGCTTTTCTCACAATTCATAGAAGCCATTGCCGTACCAAGCCATCCATGTCCAACACATACCTTTTTTTCAGTCATTTTCCCGCTTTTCCCCCAATCTATGGCATTTTCCCCTACCTAGTGTTTGCCTGACCTATGCAAATCACCCCTTCCAAAACTTGGAATTTTGTCTACTTTTCAGAAATACTTGCCTTTCTGTCCTCCAATTCGGCTTTCCTACCCTTTTCTTCCATTCCGTCCATGCATGTCCAATTGGCAAAAATGGGCAAAATCGCCTACCTCTCACAAAACGGTTGATAACCACATCAAAATAATTTTTTTTCGTTTCCACTCAACCCTTTCTTGAAAGCCGGGAAATTGGGGAACTCAGCACAGCAAACCATTTGTTCCCAGCTCTTACAAGGAAAAAACCACAGGCTTCTTTGTACATCATTCTATTGGCATTTTTTGAAAAAACCCAAAATGTTTGCCCTTTTTGCTTATTTTCTCTCACCCCCCTACAGCAACCTAGGATTCCTGGGTGGCGTTACGACTGCCTATGTGTGGGAAGAAAAGGAGCCAAATTTGGCCAAGATATCTCATGTAACAAAAAAGTTACAAGCCATTGAATGGCCACATACCGAAATCACCAAAAAAGGCCTTGGCACTGGGGAGAAATACCCATGGCACTTAAGGGGTTAAATCAGTAGGCAAAGGTTATATTATTTGGTGGATTGGAAGGGGTATAGTGCGCAGGTGTTACGCTCACCTGGTCTCTGCCGAGGTGTTGGGGCACGGCTGCAGCCCTTCCTGAACTTGAATCACCCCCTTCAAGCCTCTCCCTCAGTAGACAAGCTATGAGCGGTGGTACGTGGTGATACTGCTCCTGCGTGGAGATAACAGTGTGTGAGTACGCCAATCTGTGATTGTTGTACCTCTCGAACCCTTCATCCCAAAGTACGGTTTCTGTGAGCATACGCCGGCCCATAAAGCTCACCTATGAATTATGGAAGATAAGCTTTCTGTCCTGCTACTTCTGGCAGGTGTGCGTCGAATGAGATCTAGTTCCTTCACTGATACCTGATAAGGATTAGTCCAGTCCAGCTGCGACTATCCTTCTCCTTATGATTGGTAAGTCTTTCTTGAGCTCTTGTGATGCTGTTCGTTCTGTTTAATGTCTTTATCTGTTGCTCCTATTTATGCCCGCAATAATGTATCTCTTCTGTTTTCTTCCCTTAGATGGAAATGCGGCCTCAATGCAACTGTGAGACGCGAGACGCGGCCGGATGGAAGATAGATGCTACCGCAATGTTCAA
The DNA here is from genome assembly GCF_040938575.1 of Ambystoma mexicanum. Classification (NCBI taxonomy): domain Eukaryota; kingdom Metazoa; phylum Chordata; class Amphibia; order Caudata; family Ambystomatidae; genus Ambystoma; species Ambystoma mexicanum. Next base: position 46,029,015 of record NC_090922.1, read on the forward strand.
CAGCAGGTAAGTGATGGTTTAAGGAAAAGCGTGAAGTATGGCGAAGCGCAACCTTAAACTGACTGTTTTTTCGATGTCTAACCTTGTCTTCTGTTTTTCCTTGCAGGCGCTGCTGTCGACGATGGAGCGCGTCGTGCTGCGGTGCCAAGATGAAGATATTTGCGTTCCGGAAAGTGTAAAGATGAATACTTGGTTCGCCGAAGAGATGGCTGACCACAAAAGTGATGGGTGGAAGGTTTCGAATTAATCTAAACCACTGGCAATTGCTCTGGACAACCTTCCACACCACCAATTTTTAGCCCGTCTGCACCATTACAAAAGGGGACCAGCCATGTGCAAATCAGTCAGCAGCTGCCGCCACCGAAGGTAGCAGCCCAGCCCGAACTGCTAGGCCAGGTCCCCTCTGCACAGAAAACCAAGCAACCCCAGACATGTTTCGGCCTTGTTGGACCTCCTCAGTGAGGTGCAGCCTGGTTCCCTGTGGCGCAGCGAGCAAGGGACCCACGTCTGGGCATACCCTCTCTCACAAGGAGAAACAAACTGACCACAAAAGTGATGGGTGGAAGGTTTCAAATTAATCTAAACCACTGGCAATTGCTCTGGACAACCTTCCAGACCACCGTTTTTTAGCCTGTCTGCGCCATTACAAAAGGGGACCAGCCATGTGCAAATCAGTCAGCAGCTGCCACCACCGAAGGTAGCAGCCCAGCCCGAACTGCTAAGCCAGGTCCCCTCTGCACAGAAAACCAAGCAACCCCAGACATGTTTCGGCCTTGTTGGACCTCCTCAGTGAGGTGCAGCCTGGTTCCCTGTGGCGCAGCGAGCAAGGGACCCACGTCTGGGCATACCCTCTCTCACAAGGAGAAACAAACTGACCACAAAAGTGATGGGTGGAAGGTTTCGAATTAATCTAAACCACTGGCAATTGCTCTGGACAACCTTCCACACCACCGTTTTTTAGCCCGTCTGCGCCATTACAAAAGGGGACCAGCCATGTGCAAATCAGTCAGCAGCTGCCGCCACCAAAGGTAGCAGCCCAGCCCGAACTGCTAGGCCAGGTCCCCTCTGCACAGAAAACCAAGCAACCCCAGACATGTTTCTGCCTTGTTGGACCTCCTCAGTGAGGTGCAGCCTGGTTCCCTGTGGCGCAGCAAGCAAGGGACCCACGTCTGGGCATACACTCTCTCACAAGGAGAAACAAACTGACCACAAAAGTGATGGGTGGAAGGTTTCGAAATTAATCTAAACCACTGGCAATTGTTCTGGACAACCTTCCACACCACCGTTTTTAGCCCGTCTGCGCAATTTGCGCAATTACAAAAGGGGACCAGCCATGTGCAAATCAGTCAGCAGCTGCCGCCACCGAAGGTAGCAGCCCAGCCCGAACTGCTAGGCCAGGTCCCCTCTCCACAGAAAACCAAGCAACCCCACACATGTTTCGGCCTTGTTGGACCTCCTCAGTGAGGTGCAGCCTGGTTCCCTGTGGCGCAGCAAGCAAGGGACCCACGTCTGGGCATACCCTCTCTCACAAGGAGAAACAAACTGACCACAAAAGTGATGGGTGGAAGGTTTCGAATTAATCTAAACCACTGGCAATTGCTCTGGACAACCTTCCACACCACCGTTTTTTAGCCCGTCTGCGCCATTACAAAAGGGGACCAGCTATGTGAAAATCAGTCAGCAGCTGCCGCCATCGAAGGTAGCAGCCCAGCCTGAACTGCTAGGCCAGGTCCCCTCTGCACAGAAAACCAAGCAACCCCAGACATGTTTCGGCCTTGTTGGACCTCCTCAGTGAGGTGCAGCCTGGTTCCCTGTGGCGCAGCGAGCAAGGGACCCACGTCTGGGCATACCCTCTCTCACAAGGAGAAACAAACTGACCACAAAAGTGATGGGTGGAAGGTTTCGAATTAATCTAAACCACTGGCAATTGCTCTGGACAACCTTCCACACCACCGTTTTTTAGCCCGTCTGCGCCATTACAAAAGGGGACCAGCTATGTGAAAATCAGTCAGCAGCTGCCGCCATCGAAGGTAGCAGCCCAGCCTGAACTGCTAGGCCAGGTCCCCTCTGCACAGAAAACCAAGCAACCCCAGACATGTTTCGGCCTTGTTGGACCTCCTCAGTGAGGTGCAGCCTGGTTCCCTGTGGCGCAGCGAGCAAGGGACCCACATCTGGGCATACCCTCTTTCACAAGGAGAAACAAACTGACCACAAAAGTGATGGGTGGAAGGTTTCGAATTAATCTAAACCACTGGCAATTGCTCTGGACAACCTTCCACACCACCGTTTTTTAGCCCGTCTGCGCCATTACAAAAGGGGACCAGCCATGTGCAAATCAGTCAGCAGCTGCCGCCACCGAAGGTAGTAGCCCAGCCCGAACTGCTAGGCCAGGTCCCCTCTGCACAGAAAACCAAGCAACCCCAGACATGTTTCGGCCTTGTTGGACCTCCTCAGTGAGGTGCAGCCTGGTTCCCTGTGGCGCAGCGAGCAAGGGACCCACGTCTGGGCATACGCTTTCTCACAAGGAGAAACAAACTGACCACAAAAGTGATGGGTGGAAGGTTTCGAATTAATCTAAACCACTGGCAATTGCTCTGGACAACCTTCCACACCACCGTTTTTTAGCCCGTCTGCGCCATTACAAAAGGGGACCAGCCATGTGCAAATCAGTCAGCAGCTGCCGCCACCGAAGGTAGCAGCCCAGCCCGAACTGCTAGGCCAGGTCCCCTCTGCACAGAAAACCAAACAACCCCAGACATGTTTCGGCCTTGTTGGACCTCCTCAGTGAGGTGCAGCCTGGTTCCCTGTGGCGCAGCGAGCAAGGGACCCACGTCTGGGCATACCCTCTCTCCACACCACCGTTTTTCAGCCCGTCTGCGCCATTACAAAAGGGGACCAGCCATGTGCAAATCAGTCAGCAGCTGCCGCCACCGAAGGTAGCAGCCCAGCCCGAACTGCTAGGCCAGGTCCCCTCTGCACAGAAAACCAAGCAACCCCAGACATGTTTCGGCCTTGTTGGACCTCCTCAGTGAGGTGCAGCCTGGTTCCCTGTGGCGCAGCGTTAGAGATGCCATAACTCGCCGAAGAGATGTACAGGTAATAACAGCTTCCCCCAGTTGGTATGTATGCTGGCAGGAAGCATGATGTCCAGGAAGCAGGATCTTCAAAGGTAAGTCTGACCTCAGGCGACGGTGAGCGTTACGCTGCTTGCAAGTGCAGAATAACGCAAAGCGTCTGTCTTGAGGATCGGGGCAGCTTATATAGCTGAGATCGTGGGCAAGCCCATTAGGGCTGGCTTACTAGCCACGCCCTGCCACTCCTAGAGAGTGAGCATGTGCAAAGGCAATCCATTAGCAGCCACACCAGAGAATACAGTTGGGGCTGCTTAATAGATGGAATGTTCAAGGTTAATGCATCCTGCTTAATGGATGGAATGTTCATGGTTAATGCACCTGAAGTGCTATGTCCATAATAAAAGCTTTTTGGTGTTAAATGGATGTTCTTGTTTACTTTTGTTCATGAGCCTGGCGCCCAAGGCGCCAGGACAGTGTCCACCCAGGTCTCCTGTGCATGCGACCCCTGCATGCCTGTGCCCCTGACTTCATGACCATGACAGCAGGATAGAACATGGGAACCTAAAGAAAACGTTCATGCCCCTTGGCTAATTGCCCGTTTTCACCATAATCACCCCCACAAACCAGGACCGGGAGGGACGCTCCTTGGGGTAGGCCTCAGAGGGGAGTGCTGTCACGATCCTGTTGCGGGACCGGGGGTGGCAGGTCAATAGGAAGAGGGGATCCCCGTCTAGTACACTAGGGAGGCGGTGGACAGGAATGCTGTCTGGCTGGCACGAATGTATGGGTGGGTGCAACCCTGTTGCAGCCTGTGAAGAAGGGCTGAATGCAGGGGGGCACCGCCCAGCACGAGTCAAGGAACATTAAGCATGTGCGAGCACGGCATGTGCAGCGAATTACCTGGCACGTGCAAGAAGCCAACGCCCCTGCGCATCTAGCTTTGACAGGGTGTGGCTGTGGGCTATAAAGCCATGCACCGGACCGCACCCTGTGCTTGACATTTCGTCTGCTCCTAGCAAGAGTAGTATTCTGCTTACCGCTGCTGTGCTCAGCACCTTCTACGTTGAGCTTCTTGGTCTGCAGCATCCTTCAGTATCCTGTTGAAACCTTTCAGGTCTTCTGCATCCTCAGCAACCTTCAGTATCCTGGTCTTCCGTCCTGCTCTGTGGCCTTCGGCATCCTGGCTGCCACAGCTCCACTGTGGTCTCCGGTTCTTGCTTGCACCTAAGTTCGGACTCTGATCCTGTCTTTCGTCGCTGAGGCCAGCCCCGCTTCTAGTACCCAATGCCCTGTAAGAAAGCAAGCAACAGGGTGAGCATCTGAATCCAGCCTCTTTCCCCTCGCTCCGTAAACATCCTTCAGAGAACTCGAGAACTCACCTGTGTTTTGAGACTCAATCCTCCTATCTCGGTGCTCTGCCGCTGATTAGATGCCATTCGCTCTGCTCCTGGTTTGGGAGAAGAACACAAGATCGTTAGTGGTGGACCCACATTCGGAGAACCATCTCACATCAGTGCCAGCCCCCCTTTGATCGGCAATGAGACTTACCTGTTTGGCGGCTCGCCCAACACGCTGTGGAGATCACAGAGACACTTACCTGTTTTGCTGTCCCTGCTCACATCTCTTCGACGAATAACCTGGGGAACATCCATCTCAGAAGCCAAAGTCATCATTACAGAATCACAGGTGAGCCGCGCCCAAGCGCTCCAGCCCGCCTCATTCCTTAAGGGGTTAGAAGGGAGGTGGGGAACCCCATTTATTATCATACAGTAGATTTACCCTCTGTTCGCCCTTAGGTTGACCCGACATTCCCCCAGAACCTCACCACCAGAGGTCCCGAACACACTCAGGCCCCTCCCAACCTCACGATCCTTAGGAGATTTTTCGCAAGATGGAACCCCGGCCCGTCTACGTTCATCCACGCGAAGCTTCAGGGCGCCCTTCGGAGAGCTCCCCAGAACCCATGCAGTTGGGTAGCACGCGAGGACCCCTCTCTAAGGAGGAAAAGGAAAGGCGCTGGCAACATCAGTTGTGCTTATACTGCGGCAAGGCGGGCGATTTCCTAAAGGACTTGAAGTGGGAGAATGGGAGAAAAAGCTCCCCCCAATCTCCTCGCGACCATGGCCTAGAGGATCGCGGCCCAGACACCCACCACGAGATGAATTTGTCTATCTACCAGACGACCAAATACCCTGGTTCAAGAACATAAGGATATGCCCACCAGCCTGCCCTACTCAAGCCGACACCTGCGGCATGGATGAACTCGACTAAGACCTCAACAACAAGCACCCACATCGTTAGAGATGCCATAACGACCTAGCCAACTGCCAAGAACACACGTGCCACCATGCACACTGGTCACTCACGCACCAACCCACACAAAGAATATATTCAGTGCTATGACGTAGGTGACGGATACACCCACTGACGCGCATCTTTATTATTTTTCACATAGGTTTTTAGTAATGCAGAAACGCAAGACGCAGAAAGCACTCGCGTATACGCCTGCTGACGCTTCTCCCACCCCTCGCATCGTGATGAGAATATTAAGAAGACGTAATACTGCCTATGAAGCCATGTCAAACCGCAACACAGGTGCCATACATTACACATCCCCACCCATGAACCAGGCCCAAGTAGGCCGCAAGCAAGAACCGCCATGAACACTGAATAAGCGAGAGTACAAGTGCTGATCACGCAGAACGAGCCCAGCGAGAGCTCACAGCCAAGGGGGCGATGTTGCAACTCGTATGCTACCAGCCGGCGCCAAGGTCACACCTGCAAGCAAAGCCAAGCACACAGAAGCAAAATACAACTTTAAATGTGCAGAATTCCGCCCCAGCTACGGTCTCTCCACACGTGACCAAGCCAACCTGACAAGGTGCCAGACCCACGAGGAAGAAGTCGCCTGGGTCCCACGTCTGGGACACAGGTTGCAACAGTGAAATGACCTGATGGACACCTACAGCGATGGCAATGGCCTGCTCTCAAGCCTACGAGCAAACCCGCACATTGTCTGCACGAACACATAGTTACACATTGTTGCTAGTGACAGGTACACCGCGAGCTGGGAACAACGATGGTCCCAGACTGGGGGGCTCGCGGGAGGACCAATTAGAACCTGGGGGCACTCATCGCTGACGCCACTAACATTAGCCAATCATCAGGGGTCTTCGTGTAACAATTTTCAACTATCTAATAGAAGGGACAACCCAAGTATACCATCTGACTCATCCTCAACCAGAAATATTGCTCTCTATATGTATAATATACTAACCCTACCACTCGAGGAACCAATCCGGAGTGACAATAGGTTTTTCGCTAACTTTCCCAGGTGACACAAGTAGCGCGTCATACTGCGGCAAGAAGGGCCTGCGAGCCCCACGAATTTTGAGAGTCTGGACGGACGCGTACGATCCTAGACCCATCCCTGCCGTTGTTTTAATAAACAGCAGAATCGACTTGCTTCTTGTGTGTGCCTCATACTCATTTTTGGGGAACGCGGGAGGAGTTGGGGCCTTCCAGCCCGGAGGTCCACGGACGGCTCAGCCGACCCCGGGATAACCACCCCAACAAGTTGGAGGCACTGCTGAGGTCTGTTTACGATCTACCTTTTAATTTTTATTTTCCCAAGGCCTCTCGTTGCAAGGAGGCCCGGCGGCGCGGGCCCCCTCTGCCGCTGCCCCCTTTTTGAGGACTGCAGGACCATCGCGGAACTGCGAGAAGACCGGACAGCGCAATCCGGATATTGGCCCTCGGGAGCCGGTTGAGAAGTATCCCGCCCGCGGTTGGCGAGTGTCCAGACGTGGTTCAGACGAGGGGAGGTGGCGAGCCGCTTGGAGGGGTGCACGCAGTCGAGCGGCCCCGCATCAAGAGAACTTTGTGAGTATGTCACACCCAACAAGCAAAGGGAGGAGTGCAATAAGGGCGGTGGGAGGTGTTACTAAGGTGTGCGGCGAAGATTTGATCAATTAGTGTTGACGTTGAAGTGAATGATAGCAGGACAGGCGCGAGAGCCGTCCGCTACCACGTCACGGAAAAGGGTGGGTGGAGCAAGAAAGCACCATGTGCGGTTGCTCGTAGACACTGATTGGCCTAGGTCGTGGCCACCTGTAAGAGGGGTGTGTGTGTGGCTTTCCTACGAATTGGCGGTTATTGATCAATGAGCAGATGAGGATCCCTATTGATCGAGCAGTGAAACTCGATAGATAGATGACGTTTTCCTGTAGGTGGTAGCTAACTTGTTGCCTAGTACGGAAGATAATTGGCTGGTTAAGCCCTCCCGTTGAGGGGCGTATGACACGCGAGGCGATGCAGCGTGCGCAGTCCGATTATACGAGTATATTGTTGGTTACCTTGTTCCAGGTGTAACAAGAGGACAGCTGTGGGGTTAACGGGGACAAACAGTAAAAACTTATTGCGAGCTTTCTGAAGTGTAAAAGATCTTACCGGTAGTTTTTGGAAGAGGTCGGTGACGTCACCCGTAGGGCTATCATAGGATACCTTGACCACACAGCATTGTTGAAGGGTGGTGGGGAAGTGAATAGAGGGCAGGGGGTGTGCACGGAGGTTGTCGGCCACCCCAAATACGGTACAGGTGGAGAGGGGCAAGTGACCGTGCACGGAGAACGCCGGCCACGCCGATTGAGGTAGGAAGAGGAGGGGAGGAGAAAAGTGGGACGGCTGTATAAGTACGTCACACAGAGCACGCAGCCGCAGGGGGCTTTGTGCGCCGTGGCCGCAGGGGGTCGTAACGGTATTAAGGAAGAAAAACAAACACAGGAAAAGACAGCATATTTGCAATTGTTATATTTGACTGTTTTTCTTTTAGCGGACGGTCGCAAGTCCCCAAAATACGGGGCCAGGTAATGACAACTATACTGAAGGGAGCTAAAAACACAGTGTAACCATGTCATATGGGTTAGGATCGGGAGGGTGGGGGAATACCCTCACTACCCCACTCAGGCATATGTGTAAAACACCATCGCCCCATAGGGAAAAACTGATCAAATACAGCATAGAATGGACCCAAGGGACAGACAACAAAATGACGACACCCTGGCCGCCTAACGGCAGCTTCGACCCGTACATCCAACACTCACTACTGACACACATACATAACACATACAAGGGGAAGAAGTTGGCGCATCACGTGGAGGTGTTTAACTTATGGAGGATGTTCCAGGGGTCCCGACCAGGACCAACCGGGATGTTCACTATGGAGGAAACGAAGGAGGGGAAGAAGATTAAGGAGGAAGAGGGAAATGGGAAAAAGGAGGTTGACAGCGGACAGTGCGAGGGAAGAGACCGAGAGGAGGACGAAAAGCTTAGCATCGCAAATGAAATAGAAGTAAAGTAGGAAAGGACCGACGACATACCCCTAGTGAAAGTAGTGAAGAAGGAAGAAGGGGGGTTATATCCTGTGACAGAACTACGAGAAGCAGTAAGGCAACAACTAACGGCGGCTGAGGGATATTCGAACCCCGCGTACAGCCCACCACCATATACAGCTACAGGTAGCTACACGGGGGAGGAGGTGACAAATACGGTAGGCCCAACTTATACGAAGATGCACGCAAAGGAAGGGAAGAATAGTGAAGAGCCAATCCCAACCTTAGGACACGACGAGTGGGTAGCCGCGCAGGTGCTGTTAAAATTGGGAGGGACACTGACGGGAGAAGAAAAGGAGGTAGTACGGAGAATGAACCAGGACAAAGGGGGTAGCAGTGAAATAAGAGGGAAGGAAGATAAAAGGAGAGAAGGGGAGTTGTTACGAGCAGAGGAAGAGATGTTGGAGGAACGATTGGCAGAATTAAGGAATGAGCAAAATGCACTGATCAAACAGCTTGAGAAAGAGGAACGAGGGAGAAGGCGGGAAAGGAAGGAAAGTAAGGATGAGTTAGAAAAAATGAGGGAAAGAACTGAAGAACGGAAGAAGGAAGCTGAAAGGATGAAGGCGATAGCAGAAAGGGTATCTCGAGCAGCACAGCGTGACAGGGAAAGAGAGGAAGAAGAGAAAGAAAAGGAAATGGAAATATGGAAGAAGAAAATACTATCCGAGAGCACCAGGAAATACGAGGAAGGTAAAGTAATAGAAAGCATATTAGAAAGGGAGAGAGAGAGATGGGAAAGGAGGAGAGAAGAAGAAAGGATATTAGAGAAGGTGAGTAGTGAGGTGATGGAGGAATTGAAAAAGAAAAGAGAGGAACTAGGTGGTGAAATAGTGGAGAAGAGGGAAGGGGAAAGAAGAGAGAGGAAAGGGGAGAGTGGGGTAAGGACATATGTACGTCGGGATGCAGAAGTAGCCACAACATCAGCGCACAGGGGAGCAGTTGGTAAAGGAGAAGAGGAAGGAACAGATTTAATAGACTTAAAAACAGTGATGGTTAGGGGCAAAAGGACAGATTGGGGGTTGTCGCTCCTGGATGAATTCTGCAGCGAAGAAGAAGGAATGGGGGGAGAAGGAAGAAGCGGCGATAGGGAAAGCTTAGACAAATTGTACATCACCCGCACCAACCGGGAATCACCATGGGCATGCAGAAAGAAGGAAGAAGTGGGGGGGAAGTGAGGAGAAAGAACGAGAAGTGGCGGGAGGGAAAACACGTGCAGTTACACCTGCATCATTCTGCCCAACATGTCCGCCCACACCCGCTCCTGAACACACCCCCTATGCCGGCAGGCTTAGAGATCTCCCCGGACGTAGGCAGGAAGAACGGACACACACACCCACATTAAATAAAGAAAATAATAAGAGAAGGGGGAGAAATGAAGGGGAAGCTACAACGAGCAGCGGTAATATGGACATGACAGATGATCTAGTTGACACAGAAGAAGAAGAGGGGTATACGGACTCCACACCGCGACAACTGGGGGGACAGATGGGACACGATCTAATGCCGCTATTGGAGAGGGGGGGGTTAGACCACAATATGTCCCTTGGAAGCATGCCAATAAAGAAAAATATAAAGTGTAGGCTCCCATCACTAAGTGGAGGAGCGGGAAAATGGATATATGAGATAGAAAAGCACACTGAAGGACAAAAAATAGCAGTAAGAGACGTGAAGGGCCTATTAATATCAATATTAGGGGATGCGGCAGATGACATCTGGAAGAGAGCGGGTTTCCCCGGGGTCACAATAACGAACACATCACATGACGGGGCGCCATTTGCGAATTGCAGGCATGCATTATGGCAAGCTCTGAGGGTACAATACCGAGACACTTCAGATATAGGAGCAATTATGTCACGCAAGATGCGTGAGGACGAAGATCCTGTTGATTATATCCAGGAGATTCAGGAGAAGTGGCGTATGGAAACTAGAGAGCAATGGGACAAGACACCGGCAATATTTTACCACATACTAATACAAGGGCTTCCGGAGGCAGTACAAAAACAATTGAAGAAAATAGTGGGGATGGAAGCCAAGGCCTGGCCGGAAATACAATTGACAATAGTACACCATTGTAGGATGTGGCAAGAAAAGATGAAACAAAAGGAAGAAGATAGAAAAGCAGAAGAGGCTAAATTAGTGCAGAAATAACTGACTAAATACACCATGGAAGGACCACTAATAACTACACCAGCAACAATGACACCAAACCCCACGCAAGTAGTGGCCGAACAGGATCCCTCACAACTACAAATAGCACCACTACCACAATCACCACGACTTATAACACAACAGCTGCCACCACCCCCACCATACACGGCTAACCTAGGAGGAGGGTATATGGTACCAGGAAATGGATATTATAACAACCTCAGGGGAAGGGGAGGAATGATGAGGGGGAGGGGATATGGCCAACCTGCACAACAACAAGGAGGAGGATTTCGAAGTTTCCACCCCACTGGGCAACCAGGGTACCAAGATAATGCAGGAGGTTTCCCATGGCAGACCAGGGAACCATCTGTATGTTGGGTTTGTGGGATGTTAGGACACATGTCACGTACGTGTAGAATGAGACCCTCCCCACCAGCATGGGGGGAACAAGAACAACAAGGGCCTATGAGGGAGCAGCAGGATTACCAACAACCACAGGGGCTACAACAGAGCAGCACACAGCAGCAATTAGCAACACAACAACAGCTGCAGACATATTCACTAGCGCAACAACAGGTGGCAATAACACAACAACACCAAGTGCAGCCAGTGCAGCAGCTCACTAAAATACAGGACCATAAGTTAACCCCCACCGATACACAGCTACAACAAACACAGTTGGGAAGGGTGACTATCCTGGGACACAACCCTTACACAGGAAGCAGTCAGTCATTACACCCACAATAGGACAGCCCACAGACGTCCTTGGTGTGTCCCATCCTGTCGATAACACCTAATAGTTCGGAGGAACCACGCATTGAGGTAACGATAGGTGACAAAAAATTATCATTCCTTGTTGACACTGGGGCAACCAGGTCTTGTATAAGGGAGGGTAGATTCAAAATGTCAGGTGAGGCCATGAACACCCAAGGATTTTCTGGGGCTAGGGTGTTGGTTCCCTTTACTGATAACATCTCCTTATCTATTGGAGATTATGACATGTCTGTCCCGCTCCTGTATTCAAGGGAGTCGCCAGTGAACATACTTGGGAGGGACATAATGAGCAGATTAAATATGACAATCTCCTTCATGGAGCATGGCATAATTTGCTCCACACCAGGAATAAACATGCTTACTGCACGACAAATACTGCAAGCGTACTGTGGCCAGACAGTAGCTTGGGCTGAGCCAGTGGATGGTGAACTGTTCCAGTACGGAACAGACATGGCATTCGCCTGGAAGCCAGGAATAGAAGGAAAGATCTGGAGGAGGCCAGCAGCATATTTGTTCAGGCCTGAGACACCAGCCAATGAACCAGAAGGGAATGTGATTTCGGTGAGCATTGAGAGTATTATAGCAACTGCTGATTATATCGCAGTACATGCCCAAGTCCGGGAAGGGAGAGCATGGAGGGCAGTGATAGCACTGGCTGAGGGATGCAGGCTCACCCAGGTGTCCGATGAAGAGCTTTTTTCAGAAGACAGGGAAGAAGGAGAGATGGTATTTACGATGAGTGTAGATATATGGCTTAGAGTGACGTATAAGCAAGTGGCACAGAAAATGGCCATGGCACTTGAGGCACCCGCATCTACCCCAGTTCCATTCTACGAGGAAGATATGGCTAAGGTTCCAGCATCACTGTGGACCACCAGTCCCTATGACGTGGGCTGCATAAAGAGTATCCGAGGAGTAAGAATAAAGCTGAAGAAGGGTGCAATATTACCTAGAGTGAAACAATACCCACTATCAAAAGAGGCAGATGAGGGCATATACGAAACCATAACGGCCCTGATAAATAATGGCATATTGGTACCATCAGAATCACCATGTAACACGGCTGTGTACCCAGTGCGTAAAGCTAAAGGAGGGTCTTGGCGTTTTATCCAGGACCTCAGACTCTTGAATAACATTGTAGAGGCAGAATACCCCATAGCAGCAAACCCAGCCACAATATTATGTGGAATTCCGGCAGAGGCCTCACGGTTCACCGTGATTGACCTCAAAAATGCCTTTTTCTCAATACCCCTGCACCCAGATTCACAAGACTTGACAAGCTTCACATACAGGAACACAAAATGGAAACACACCAGGTTACCACAAGGGTACTGCGAGTCACCCTCAATTTTCAACAGAGTAATACAGATGGACTTGGGAAACATTGAATTAGAAAGTACGGTGCTGCAATATGTTGACGATATAATAATTTGCAGCACAACCGAGAAAAGGTGCAGGGAGGACTCAATGAAAATGCTGACAGTGTTGGCTGAAAAGGGTTACAAGGTAGACAAAGAAAAGTTACAGTACTGTCAGGAACAGGTACTATACATTGGTCAACTAATCACAGCACGGAAGAAAGATTGCTCCGCAAAGAGCACAAGCTATATCCAACACGCCACAACCACAAACGGTGAGGGAGCTGCAGCAGTTCTTGGGATTATGCAATTACTGTAGAGCATGGGTTTTTGACTACAGCTCATACATAGGACCCCTACTGGAGGCATTGAGAGAAGCCCATAAAGGGGACAAAACATTGGGATGGACAAGGGAAATGAAGGAGGCATTTGAAGAGTTGAAACACACCATATCCACTGCTCCGGTACTAGCCACCCCAGATTATGAACGACAGTTCTTTATCTTTTCGCATTGCGACTCAGCAGTAATGAAAGCAGTATTGGCTCAGAAAACCAGCATGGGACATAAGCCAATAGCGTTCTACAGCGGTCATTTGGACCCTGTCATGCTAGGACATTTCCCTTGCGAACAGAGTCTCGCTGCAGCTGCATTTGCGGTGGAGAAATCATCATCGATTACAATGGGGTGCCCAACCACACTATTTGTGGAGCATGCGCTATTTGCAATATTGAATAAGCCTAAGTCCACACTAACCACACAGAGGGCGTCAGGTTATGAGATAATCTTGTCTAGACCCGAATTGTCAATTGTCAGATGCAGTACAGTTAACCTGGCCAGATTTATAGCGTAAGTTATTGAGGAAGGTGATTATGCTCACGATTGTACACAGACTATCGAAACGTACTCATGCACTAGAAAAGTTGCTCAGCCGATCCCAGGATAACCACCCCAACAGACTGTTCGAGTAAACCAAAGAAAAAGGCCTTGAGAGTTACTGGGGAGGTAGTGAGCAACGTTGAGAATGCCACGCAGCTGTCAGAAAACTGCTGGACTTGGCAAGAGTAGGGATCGGCTTGTCGAGAGAGGTTAAACTATTACGGTCTCACACCTTACTGTACCTGTCATTCTGATCAAACTGGGACAACCCCACCAAATGCATGCGCTGGAAGCGTACATTGACTGCGGAGCTATCAGCAACTATATTGATATGGACGTAGCGTGAAGAATAGGGCGTGACAAATACATGAGACAATACATGAGACTATTCTTCTGGCTATAGTCTGTCTGAACACCTGTGATGCCTAACCCTCTCGATAAAACACCTCAAGGCCCTTCGAACCTCCAAACAGTGTAGAAATGTATCTGCTTCTGTCAGCGGTTTGGGGAAAAATACTGGTAAGGACATTTCTTGGTTTATGTGGTCAGTAAGACCACTTTGTCTCTGTTGAAGGAGAGGTAGGGTTCCTCGATGGATGAAACCTGCCGTACGCTGATAGGACGTGCTGAGGTAATTGCCACTAGAAAAGATGTTTTCCATGTCACCAGATGTAAATCAAATACGCGATTGGCTTGAAGGGCTTGTGCATGAGCGATATCAAGACTATGGGCCTCATTACACGGTAGGCGGTAAGGGTTAACGGTCACCGGTAATGGTACCGGTGACCGTTAACCCTTACCGCCTTACTACGAGGTCCCTTAGCGGGTTGGTACTTTAACGCCTGCTTTTAGCAGGCGTTAAAAACCAACCCGCTAAGGGACCTTGGTGCTAATTACGGCACCGCAAATTTGCGGTACCGTAATTAGCACCTTCCCCATTCCCATTATGCCCTATGGGGCAAAAATGGGAATGGGGAAGGGCAATGGTGGAAGGGGGAATTACCGCCCCGCCAACCTTGGAATAGGGCGGTAATTCCCCTTTCCACCAAGGTGGTGCCGGTATTTTTAATAGCACCTTGGTCCACCGCCTACCGTGTAATGAGGCCCTATATTCAGATCCCAGTTCACAATAGAATGTCGTGTCAGATACAAAAGATGGACAAGTCCCTGGAAGTGTCGTTTGATGGCTGGATTGGCAAAGTCGACCAGCTTGTCATTATTTGAGAGGTATGCCCCGAGAGCCACCAGATACAGTGTGTTTGATGACACTTGAGTGGTAATTTCTATAGTCAAGGAGCAATCCTTTGTGTTCATTTGGAGTAGGTTTCTTCTTTAGATAAGTGATAGAGTGCGGGAGAGAAAAACAACCCTGACACTAGGTTGTGTTACCAATTAGAGAAACAAACAGGCGTCCACAAGATTGTGGAACACTCCCATCCCCTGCACACCTAATTTTATTGTGATCCAATAAACATTTTAAACATAATAATAATTTCACTTCAATAGTTTTATTTCATCACACTAACTCAAGTTTAACCAATTCCCAAAACGCACAGGGCCTCATTACCCGGAAGGCGGTAAGGGTTAACGGTCACCGGTAAGGGTACCAGTGACCGTTGATCCTTACCGCCTTACTACGAGGTCCCTTTGCGGGACCCGACCTTAACGCCTGGTGTAGACCAGCCGTTAAAGTTGGGACCCGCAAAGGGACCTTGGTGCTAATTACGGTACCGCAATTTGCGGTACCGTAATTACCGCCTTCCCCATTCCCATTATGCCCTGTGGGGCAAAAATGGGAATGGGGAAGGGCCATGGAGAAAGGGGGAATTACCGCCCCGCCAAACTTGGAATGGGGTGGTAATTCCCCCTTTCTCCATGGTGGTACCGGTATGGTACCGGTGGCAACCATGGTGCTAATAGCACCATGTTTACCGCCTTCCGTGTAATGAGGCCCATAGAGTAACTTATATGATGCATGGATTACTGATTTGAGAATCTTGATCATTGTCTTGTTGAAACTATTGTTGTTTGAAAAGCAATAGTGTACAATATATTGTGTTTGAAAAAAATATTTTTACATAAATAATCGAGATTGTTGATATATGAAAACTACTGAAGTGAAATTATTTCTATAAAGTTAAATATAATAGGCATCCATGAGTAATTAGCCAGAACGTTTGAAATGATGATTGGATCAAAATCAAATTAGGTGTGCAGGGGATGGGAGTGTTCGATAAGGTTGTGGACACCTATTTGTCTCTCTGAGGAGACTTGAGCCCTAGAATGAACCATAATTGTGAAGAAGGAATTTATGTCATCTATGGATGCCTATAGACAATCCCTTAACTTTCCTAGCATCCAATGGCAAAAAGGAAACAATTTTCCTTTGTCCTGGGATCACATATAAGGCTACTGGGGTGTCGCAATTACCTCAAAGGTGTCGTACAATTATCCCAAGTGAGCATAGATGAATGTTTCAGGTGTGAGAGTGCCAAAGTAAGTGATCATGGGCAAAGGTCTATTACTTTCCCCCCTTGCTTGTGAAGCAGGTCCGGAATGAGGAAGAGAAGGAGAGGTGGTTTACTTGCCATAAGTAGTAGCTCTGAAAACCAATGCCTGTGTGGCCAATGGAGGGGGGGGGGCTGTTAGGAGACGTTCGCAATGACTGGAGGCTCTGAACTTCTGCAAGACTTTCGGAATCCGAGGGAGAGGAGGAAATGCATACGCAAACTGGTTGTTCCGTGAGGAAATGTTTCCCTTTATCCTGACATGAGGCATAATGAAGACACTTGTTGTTCAGTTCCATCGTGAATAGATCCACTGGGGGAAGACCTCTGGAGGTGAAGATCTCCCAGAGGACCTGCTTGCTCATCTCCCATTTCAAACTGGCAAAGAGTCTCCTGCTTAGCTCGTCTGCTGAAACATTGTCTGTTCCTGCTAGATGAGCTGCTTGTGGCAGTATGTTGTTAAGCCGTTCCCGCCCCCATAAGTGCAAAGCCAAAGAGCATAGTTTCCCTGACCTGGTGCCTCCCTGCTTGTTGATGTAGACCATCGTTGCCACGTTGTCCATCAGTATAAGGATATTGGAGATCTCTATCACTGGCAAGAACGCCTGCAAGGATAGGAAGGGCACCTTCAATTCCAGGAAATGTATTTGTTCCAGAGAGTCATCCTCGTTCCACTTGTCGTAGACTTGGAGATTTCCCAAGGTTGCTCCCCACCCTGATAGGGAAGAGTCTGTTGTGATGATAAACTGGTGAGGAAGATCCTGGAATACAGTGCTCCTGTGATCTGCCCACCACAGACGATCCTGCTGGAGTCAGGTCAGAATGGAAAGTACCTTGATTAGCGAGTCGGACATGTAGCTGGGTGCAGCGCATCCACAATCTGGCCATTGGCACCGGCAGAACACCATTCACTATCATATCCAACAGATGTAGGAACCACTGAGCTTCTCTCTGTCTCGTTTACCTACCCCCTACTCTCCTCCCTGCTATTCCTTCCACAGTCTCTCATCACTGGTCTTCACCTGGGCTGCTGCGTCGTGGCAGACCGGGACTTTTCTTCACCCAGGCTACACGAAAGAGCAGTCTGGGACTTTTCTGCCTCGCGCTTCATCTGGGCTGGCCAACGAGCCAGCCTGGGACTTTCTTCACCGCTCCGCTCTCCGGGGTGGAGCAGACTCACCACTCTTCCCCTCCTGTGTCACGCCTGGCATATGCAGCCCAGGAGGACTTTCAGTAGGGGCACATCTCGCCGGCCATGAAATGGGCTGACTGGGGCATGGCTGGGCAGCCTGGTTTGGGCTGCCCACTCACTCAGCCCAGACTGGGTTGCTCCTCTTCGGCCCGGGTGGCCCCACGCATGCTGCCGGGCCCATTGTCATTTCTAGACCCGTCCGGTCCGGCCCCCGGGTGGGCCGACACACACAACATCCATGGGGCAACTGAGCTACCCCTGCCAAGCAGCTAGCTCACTGTTTGGGGGCTCTCTCATGCAACATCTGGTGCTTCACAGTCTCTGTGCCTTGGGGGGACTGCTCGAGGCAGTGACCCCTCAGGGGGTTATTTTCTTTATGTGTTCCTTCTTCTTCTTTCTTTTTCAATTATCTTTTTTTTATCCTCACTGGATTCTTTACTCCCTTCCCCAGTCCATTTTTGGGCAGGGGAGTTCTGTTTCATTGTTCTCGCCTTTCTTTTTTCTGAACATTCCATCCAGCCTCATGGTGGCTGGATGGTTTAACCCAAAACACATTGTTAGGCAGAATCCTGTGCGGTTCCCTTAGGGAGCACTATAGAAGATTAAGAATACAGGTATGAGCAATAAATCCCCTTTGGTATCAGTCTGTACCACAAAGATTTAGTTGGTAGCTGTGGCTAAGCAGTCAGACTTATCTCAAGAGGGAGATGAGCAGTATTCAGGGTTTACACAATAGGACTACAGTGCTAAGGCACAAGGAAACACTGACCAAAGCTTTGTATTAAAAAGAATATATATATTTATTTTACACACGTCTAGTTCAACACATTAATCACAGTTAATAAAGCAAGTTAAAATCAGTCAAGAAAAGTATACACAACTCCCTAGTTAAATTGTAGACAAGTTTGAGCAAGAGTGAAAACTGAGCAAAACGGCACAGTGAAAACCAAACACAAATGGCACTCTAGCAATTTCTCACAAGGGAGGTTTTAGGGAGAATTCTCTCTTTAGGCTGAATTTCCTAACCTAGTGAGTCCCCCAGCAGCTTTGCTGGATTTCTGGAGTTTGTTTTTTCCTCCTGCCAAGAGTGAGACTCTTTTTCCTCCCACTCTTGGACATGATTTATGGTATTCCTTTGACTGGTAATGTGTTTTATGGGCTATGGGGTCCTTTACTCCATAGGGTCTCATGTGTTTTTCCTATGTGTGTTACACAGCACCCTCCGTGCAGTAACACAGGGGTGTCATAGTGACACCTCACCATAGACTCCATACCCTGGGACTGACTACTGTCTCCCAGGGCATGTAAAGTCACCATTGGCTTTACTAGTCCCAAATTATTAACAGAAACCAGTACAAACCATCATATTATGGGCGTACTGGTCGGGGCAATTCGATTGCCCCGGGGTCTGTTAGTGGAGGGGGCACGTCTCTGTCCCCCCTGATCGAGTTTTGGCTGGTGGCAGTGGAAACTACGTTTTATATTCGACCGCAAATATTTTCCTTTGGGATTTTCCCATTGTTCGAGGCTACCAACTTTAATTATTTAATTCTCATAGCCTCGAACATACAGCCGGTTTATTTAATTAATATTAATTCTCTGGTTGGTATTTTTTGCCAAGACTCGATCCTAAAATGGCGTTTGTGTTCTCTTCTGTGACTCCAACCCAAGTCGAGCCCTTTGTTCCACTTTTTGGCGGGCTTCTCCACAGAAGCCTCCAAAAGTGGTGCCACTCTGTCTGGGTACCACAGGGGGTGTGGGAGGGGGTTTAGGCACCCTGGACTGAGTTACCTTGGTAACTCAAGTCGCACTCTTGCGTGATTGGCCCAAGTGGTGAGCCGGCCGGCTCACCACTTAGCATGTTTGAGTGACAGCTAGGCTGAGTAAATGGGGGTTTCCTGCATAAAAGCAGGGCTTTGGCGACTAGAACTTCAGAAGTCGCCACAGGACCTGAGCATCCGACGAGAGAGAAGCTGAGCCGACCTACCACAATGACACCACCGGTGGAGCCCTGCAGAATCGACTCACCACTTCCCGACAACAGAAAAGATCTCCCGGCTGGAGAGGCTTCTTCCCCTGACTGGTGGGCACAACCAGTTTACCTTTCTTTCTTCGCACCCCAGCCCGGTTTGTGGTCGAACTGCCCGTGCCAAGCACCCCGGCAGCCGGATAGCCACTCACCACTGAACCGCGAATCACCGGACCGCTCCTTGTACCTGAGAAATTCTGCGGCTGGTTTCTTTCCTGGCAGTGCAACGGACTCCTGTCTTCCTCCACCACGAGATCCTCTCTTCCCCCGGACGAAGCACCGACTTGCATCCGCTGCCAGGAACAAATGCCCCCGCTGGAGCGTTCTCACCACTTTAAGGTACCGTGTCCGCCAGGCCTCCCTTTCTAAAGATTGCTACAAGGTAATAATAACCCCTTAACCTTCTGGACTGGGCTGGCCGCCTTGACCCTCTAACTGGTCCCATTCTTTGGTCCAACTCCTTTTTGAACCTTTACAAGACTTTTGTGCACTGCAACCGTGTGACCTTGGACACATTTCGTTTGGATCCTCTGAAAGTGGATCCGGCCTCTTGAACTCTAACTTCACGGTTTTACTTTGCCTTCCTCTCTTGTTATGTTCTGATAAAAGTGTTGGGATCTGTTTCAACTTGTTCTCTGCTCTTCTCTCCCTTTTTAAAACAAACTATTAGAGTGCCATCTACGTTAAGCGCTCACCGCTGTCTGAAAATAAGTGGGGCTTTACTTAAGACTCGTCTAATATTCTTTTAAGGGAGTGTATAACTTTTAGTGACCGTGTTTTTGAATTGCTTACTATTAGTGCCTGTGTGTTTTTCTAGATGTGGTTTTAAATAAATAATTATATCTCTTTTACACCAAGCCCTGGTCAGTGTTTACTTGTTCTACTGTGTTCTCTTGACCTATTGTGAATACTCTGTATACTGCCTAACTCTTCTTGAGGGAAGTCTGACTGCTCAGCCACAGCTACCAAGTGAATCTGTGTGGTACAGACTGCTACCAAGTGGGTTTACTGCCAAACACCTGTAGTCCTAAATCTTTTGCAGTGGTGCCAGAGGGAACTGCACAGGTTTCTGCCTAACACTGGTGTACAGCGGTGGGATTTGTATTGAGTATACACTTTAGAAAGCTTGTTGAACACTTTAGGACAACTAACCACAGAGATTAGCACTAAAAAGCTGATTTTCTAACTATGGGCCTCATCACGACTTTGGCGGTAACCCTTAAATCCGGCGGTAGCGCTATTACTGCCGGATTTAAGGGTCCGCCAAAGCAGGACTTCGGCGGATTTCTCCCCAGCTCTGAGCTGGGGGGAAATCCGCCGAAAATTCGCGCTATTACCGCCGGCGGGAAATCCGCCGGCGGTATTAGCGCGAATTTTCCCCATTGAGCCCAATGGGGAATGGGGCATTACCGAATGGGCTCAATGGGGAATGGCCAAGTCCGCCAAAGTTGTGATCCCGCGCTATTAGCGCCGGGGGCTATGGCGGTCGCGCTAATAGCCCCCGCGCTAATAGCGTTACCGTTACCGCCCAAGTCGTGATGAGGCCCATGTCTGCTATGGAGAGTTATGCCCTAGAATCATTGTCTGCCAAAACTGCTGATTGCTTAAAAGTATTGTGTAGACATAAGAATCTCTCTGAGAAAGGCAAGAAAATGGAACTTATAGAAAGATTGTTAGGAAACCAAAGTCTGGGTGGTACAGCGGAATCTACCCCCCCAGCAAATGTAGAAAACAGTAATGGTATTGATCTGAATCAAAGTCTTGAGAATGAGTCAGAAGAGGAAAGTGAACCTAATGAAGTTAGCCACTCTGAGCCTCTCTGTCTGCCTTACCTACTGTACCTACTGGGCCCATACCAGGTCCCACATGTAACCCTGCATATTTTGAACTTGAAAAAATGAAGCTTGAATTAGAGTACAAACGTTTTTTAGCTCAATCTGAAAGAAACCAAGAGCTAGAGTTCAGAAGAATGAATGCCCAGGCTGAGCAGAAGCAAGCTGAGTTAAGACTCAGAGAAATAGAGCTTAATCATGAATTAGAAATGAAAAAGTTGTCTGTGGAAAATGCTTCTCTCTCCTCTGGTTCTTCTAGGAGTTCCAGTCCCAAAAGACCCCGGATGCCTAAGGAATTAGTGGGTATGTATGAACCTAGATTGGATGTGTTGGATTGGTTGAAAATGTTTGAGTATAATCATGGGCTCCAGGACATCACAGGGAATTAGTTACTTCCCTGGTTGTTCTCTAGGCTTCCCCCTGTTGCAACTGATGTGGTAATGGAGTTGGGGGAGGTGTATAAGAAGGATTATGAATGTGTGAAGCTAGCTTTGATAGCTAGATTTGGGAAAACCCATTCCCAGTACCTTAAGATGTTTAGGATCCTCAAAAAGCATGGTGGTACCCCTTGGGCTACCTGAGTGAGTGAAAGTTTGAAAAACTTAGAGGGATGGATTAAGGGTTACAGAGTTAATACTTATGAATGAATGAAGAATCTTGTAATGTTGGAGTCAATTTATGATGCCTGTGCTCCTGAGCTCAGACAGCACTTGGCCGATTCAAAGGAATTAGATTCCAGGAAGTTAGCTAAGGCTGCTGACTTGTGGGTTGCCAACAGGGCCACTCACAAGGATTCTGGGGCTACTCAGAAAAAGGATGAGGGAAAACAGCCGAAAAAGGACTCCAAAGAGAATTCTAATAATTCCAATTCCAAAGAGGGCCCCAAACAGAACCAAAAGGGTAAGCCACCAGGGAAACCAAATCAGGCTAGTGTACCTCCTGGTGCCAAACCAGAAGGAGGTCAGAACAAGCCACCATTCCAGAAAGCATTTATTAAATGCTTTGTTTGTGGCTCTACTGACCATGTAAAAGGAGATCCCAGATGTAAGGGTAAACCTTCAGGGGTCCAGCTTGTCTCCTTAGCCTTCGCTCCAGAGGAGGAAGTCCAGATGGCAAGTGGAAACTTTCTATTACTGGCTGATGAACTCATTGGAGTCTCTGGGTCTGTGGGAACAACAGAACTTAGATGTCTATAATTCTATCCCAGATAATACTAAAGAGTATTATAAAGACAGTGTCCAGGTGAATGGTCAGGAGACTCCTGCCATTAGGGACACTGGGGCCAGCATAACTGTGGTGGACAAATCGTTTTTTCAGGCTGAGGATGTTGCTAAGGCACCCAAACGCTTCACCAAGTTAGCTGGAGGGCCTGTGCAGATGCTTCCCCAATTACCAGTTCTCATCCAGTGCAATGACATGACTGTGAAGATACCTGTCAGCATACAAAGTGAGCTGCCAGGAAGGGTTCTGCTGGGTAATGACTTGAAAACTCTTGGAGTAGTGTCACATACCCCCAGACCTCCTAGTAAAAGGTTACAGGAGATCACCAGATCTGCAAGGGAGAGAACCATGAGAGGTACTCCCAAGGAGATGATGAAGAAAGAGATCACTCCTGCTCCACTGGAGATGTCAGCTGCTGTCTCTAAGAAAATAGAAGAAAAAGGGAAACCTAAAACTTCTAAAAAGAACCTCACAGCCAGCACTCCAGTGCAGCCAACAAGGACTTCCCCTAGGTTGTCCAAAGTTACACCAGTAACTCCCCCTCCAGCTGAGGCTGAGAGGGAGGTACAACCCTGTGTGGTTGAACTAGACTCTGAAGAAGAGCTAGTAGAAGGCCAGGAACTCATTGGAGATCTGGATCCTGTTGACCATCCTGAGCTGCAGTCTTTACTGGCAGAAGGTGGCAGAAGGTGGACCCAACAGGGCAGACTTCAGTAAGGGACAGAGAGAATGTCCAACTGTAGAAGGTCTTCGCCACCAGGCAGATGCTCAGGCTGAAGGGCAAGAGCCTGGGAAATATAGGTTACACTGGGAAGATGGCCTCTTCTACAGTGAACCAACCGAGTCTGCACCTGGGGACAACAAACGACTTGTAGTACCCCAAGAGAACAGACCACAGTTCTTGCAGTTAGCCCATGAGATTCCTTTGGCTGGTCACTTGAGTTTCAAGAAGACTAAGGAAAGGCTCTCATTCTACTTCTATTGGCCAAAAATGGGGGCCGAAGTAGATAAATACTGCAGGAGCTGCCACACCTGCCAGACCTCTGGTAAGGTTGACTCCAAGAATGTGGCACCTTTAGTGCCTCTCCCAGTTGTGGGAGTCCCATTTGAGAGAGTAGGGATCGACATTGTTGGTCCCTTTGATCCTCCAACTTCCTCAGACAACAGGTTTATACTTGTTGTAGTAGACCATGCTACTAGGTACCCTGAGGCAATTCCTATGAGGACTGTTACATCTCCGGCTGTGGCTAAGACCCTCCTTGGTATTCTTACCAGGGTTGGGTTTCCTAAGGAAGTAATCTCTGACAGGGGGTCAAATTTTATGTCCCACTACATGAAAGCCATGTGGAAAAGCTGCAGAGTTACTTACAAGTTCTCAACCGCATACCACCCTCAGACAAATGGGCTGGTTGAAAGGTTCAACAGAACCATGAAGAGCATGATAGGTGCTTTAGAGGACCCCCTTAAAGGAAAGTGGGACCTTCTACTGCCATACCTTCTCTTTGCTTATAGAGAAGTCCCTCAGGAGGGAGTAGGTTATTCTCCCTTTGAACTTCTTTATGGTCATCCAGTCAGAGGTCCATTGGCCCTGATCAAGCAGGGGTTGGAGAGTGCTCCTTCCCCCAAGCCAGTCAGGGTGACTGACTATGTGATAGGTCTCCGAAGGAGAATGTCACAAATGTTGGCAGAAGCAAGTGATAACTTGAAAGCTGGACAGGCATTGGTCAAGCACTGGCATGACCAAAAGGCTAACATGGTTGAGTTTACTCAGGACCAGCTAGTTCTCGTTATGATTCCAACAAGGCAGAGGGCCTTGCAAGACAAATGGATGGGACCCTTCAAAGTTGTGGGTAAACGTGGAGAGGTCAACTATCTGGTGGACTTGGGCAACCCCAAGGAGGCTCCAACAGACTAAAAGTGTATGTCTCCAGACCTGATGTAGGAGCTTTGCTTCTAGCATCATCAGAGGAAGAAGAATAGAGTGAAGCTCTTCCTGATCTCCTCAGAGGCTTACCTTTAGACGAAAAAATTGAAGGAGTAAATCTCTCTTCAAATCTGACACCTGAGCAACAGGAAGAGTGCAAATCTATGTTGAATCAGTTTGCCTCCCTGTTCTCACTTTCACCAGGCTTGTGGACAGCATGGCATACTCACTGGTGACTGTCTGCCAGTCAAAAGCAGAGGATATCGAATGTCAGAAAATGTAAGAACCCACATCAAAGGTGAGGTCAACAAGATGCTTGATCTCGGGGTAATAGAGCCATCTACTAGTCCATGGTCTAGCCCAGTTGTGTTAGTAACAAAGGCAGGATCTAAAGAACTTAGATTCTGTGTGGATTACAGAGCTCTTAATGCAGTCACTAAGACTGATGCCCACCCTTTGCCAAGGACAGATGAGTTGGTGGATAGACTTGGTGCAGCCAAGTTCCTCAGCACAATTGACTTGACGTCAGGCTATTGGCAAATAGCCCTGACAGACCATGCCAAGGAGAAAACTGCATTTTCTACCGCAGTTCGCTTATACCAGTTTAAGGTTCTGCCTTTTGGATTGAAAAATGCACCTGCTACGTTTCAAAGGATGGTAAACCAGGTTCTGAATGGGATGGAGGACTTCTGCATGGCATACTTGGATGACATAGCAGTGTTCAGCAATTCCTGGGAGGAACATGTGGACAACCTGAGATATGCTTTGCAGGCTCTTGGAAAGGCCAATCTGACCATAAAGGCAAGTAAATGCCAGATTGGACAGAGTAAAGTGGTCTACCTTGGACATGAGGTAGGAGGTGGAGAAATAAGGCCTTTGCCCAGTAAGATTGAAGCTGTGCAAAATTGGACAACACCTACTACTCAGACCCAGGTGAGAGCCTTCTTAGGTCTCACTGGGTATTACAGGAATTTCATTGAGAACTATGGGTCCATAGCCTCTCCACTGAATGTCATCTCCTCTCCTAAATTCCCTAAAAGGGTTAGATGGAATGAGGAATGCAATCAGGCCTTTGAAACCCTGAAAAAGGCTCTTTGCCAAGCCAAAAGTACTCAAAGCTCCTGACTATCACCAAACTTTCATTGTGCAAACAGATGCTTCAAATGTAGGAATACGTGCAGTCCTCAGTCAAATGGATGGGAAAGGTAGGGAGCACCCCATTTGCTTCATCAGCCGAAAGCTGAAGGATCCTGAGACAAGGTGGGCAACAATCGAAAGAGAATACTTTGCTATTGTGTGGGCACTGAAGAAGTTTAGGCCATACTTGTATGGTTCTACTTTTGTCATTCAGACTGACCACCAACCCTTGAGATGGTTAATGCAAATGAAAGGGGAAAATCCAAAACTATTGAGATGGTCAATCTGCCTTCAAGGGTTTGATTTCACCATTGAGCACAGGTCAGGGTGTCACCATCAAAATGCTGATGGACTCTCTAGCATGTATGTCATCGACTAGAGATATGAGGTTCATCCAGGAGTGGATTAAATCCTCCTGTCCCTTAGTCTGGGGGGGGGGGGGCGAGTGTTAGGGAGAATTCTCTCTTTAGGCTGAATTTCCTAACCTAGTGAGTCCCCCAGCAGCTTTGCTGGATTTCTGGAGTTTGTTTTTTCCTCCTGCCAAGAGTGAGACTCTTTTTCCTCCCACTCTTGGACATGATATATGGTATTCCTTTGACTGGTAATGTGTTTTATGGGCTATGGGGTCCTTTACTCCATAGGGTCTCATGTGTTTTTCCTATGTGTGTTACACAGCACCCTCCGTGCAGTAACACAGGGGTGTCATAGTGACACCCCACCATAGACTCCATACCCTGGGACTGACTACTGTCTCCCAGGGCATGTAAAGTCACCATTGACTTTACTAGTCCCAAATTATTAACAGAAACCAGTACAAACCATCATATTGTGGACATACTGCTCGGGGCAATTCGATTGCCCCGGGGTCTGTTAGTTGAGGGGGCATGTCTCCGTCCCCCCTGATCGAGTTTTGGCTGGTGGCAGTGGAAACTACTTTTTATATTCGACCGCGAATATTTTCCTATGGGATTTTCCCATTGTTCGAGGCTACCAACTTTAATTATTTAATTCTCATAGCCTCGAACATACCGCCGGTTTATTTAATTAATATTAATTCTCCGTATTGGTATTTTTTGCCAAGACTCGATCCTAAAATGGCGTTTGTGTTCTCTTCTGTGACTCCAACCCAAGTCGAGCCCTTTGTTCGACTTTTTGGCAGGCTTCTCCACAGAAGCCTCCAAAAGTGGTGCCACTCTGTCTGGGTACCACAGGGGGTGTGGGAGGGGATTTAGGCACCCTGGACTGAGTTACCTTGGTAACTCAAGTCGCACTCTTGTGTGATTGGCCCAAGTGGTGAGCCGGCCGGCTCACCACTTAGCATGTTTGAGTGACAGCTAGGCTGAGTGAATGGGGGTTTCCTGCATAAAAGCAGAGCTTTGGGGACTGGAACTTCAGAAGTCGCCACAGGACCTGAGAATCCGACGAGGGAGAAGCTAAGTCGACCTACCACGACGACACCACCGGTGGAGCTCTGCAGAACCGACTCACCACTTCCCGACGACAGAGAAGATCTCCCGGCTGGAGAGGCTTCTTCCCCTGACTGGTGGGCACAACCAGTTTACCTTTCTTTCTTCGCACCCCAGCCCGGTTTGTGGTCGAACTGCCCGTGCCAAGCACCCCGGCAGCCGGATAGCCACTCACCACTGAACCGCGAATCACCGGACCGCTCCTTGTACCTGAGAAACTCCGCGGCTGGTTTCTTCCCTAGCAGTGCAACAGACTCCTGTCTTCCTCCACGACAAGATCCTCTCTTCCCCGGACGATGCACCGACTTGCATCCGCTGCCAGGAACAACTGCCCCCGCTGGAGTGTTCTCACCACTTTAAGGTACTGTGTCCGCCAGGCCTCCCTTTCTAAAGATTGCTACAAGGTAATAATAACCCCTTAACCTTCTGGACTGGGCTGGCCGCCTTGACCCTCTAACTGGTCCCTTTCTTTGGTCCAACTCCTTTTTGAACCTTTACAAGACTTTTGTGCACTGCAACCGTGTGACCTTGGACACATTTCGTTTGGATCCTCTGAAAGTGGATCCGGCCTCTTGAACTCTAACTTCACAGTTTTACTTTGCCTGCCTCTCTTGTTATGTTCTGATAAAAGTGTTGGGATCTGTTTCAACTTGTTCTCTGCTCTTCTCTCCCTTTTTAAAACAAACTATCAGAGTGCCATCTACGCTAAGCGCTCACCGCTGTCTGAAAATAAGTGGGGCTTTACTTAAGACTTGTCTAATATTCTTTTAAGGGAGTGTATATCTTTTAGTGACCGTGTTTTTGAATTGCTTACTATTAGTGCCTGTGTGTTTTTCTAGATGTGGTTTTAAATAAATAATTATATCTCTTTTACACCAAGCCCTGGTCAGTGTTTACTTGTTCTACTGTGTTCTCTTGACCTATTGTGAATACTCTGTATACTGCCTAACTCTTCTTGAGGGAAGTCTGACTGCTCAGCCACAGCTACCAAGTGAATCTGTGTGGTACAGACTGCTAGCAAGTGGGTTTACTGCCAAACACCTGTAGTCCTAAATCTTTTGCAGTGGTCCCAGAGGGAACTGCACAGGTTTCTGCCTAACAGGAGGGAAGGGACAAGTTATACAGGAATATCTTCTTAGGCAACTTAGCAACACTTCCCAATAAGTTTGTGAACAAGTTAGGCAAGGCAGTACTTTAGCATAGAGTATACTTAAATGAAAACCGAGCAAAATGGCCCTTCACAAGTTTTAGAAGTGGGAAGGAAAAGGTGATTATAAGAAATAGGTGCACCAACACAGTTCTAGTTGAGAAGAAATCTAGAGAAGGCAGTTCTAACAAATTTAGCCAGAGTCAATAGGCCTGTGCCAGAGTCAATGGAACAGGGCAAGGGCCCAGGAGCAAAATGTTCTTGTAGCTGCAGTTAAGTCTTTGGTTAACAATTTGAAAAGGTGGGTGCAGAAGGCGAAAGACAATGTTAGCCGATAGGGGTGGCCAACCCAACAGGTAGGTAAAGGATTTAAAACACCTTTAGAGCTACCGCACGAAAAGGGAGGCCTGGCGGAACAAAGTAGATTAAAATGAAGAAGAGGCTCCTGTGGTGGCTGTTGTTCCTGGTAGTTCCTGCAGTTCAGGTGATCCAGCAGAGGAAGAGGGACTCTCATCGTGGAGGAAGGTTCGAGTGACTGCACTACCCAGGGATGAAACTAGCCGCCGTGCTGCCCAACGAATAAAAGGTACGCTCCTTTAAATTGCGGTCCGGGTGGATGGCTGCCTGGCTACCCGGCCTCCAAGTGCTGGGCACTGGCAATTTGACCAAGGAAGGTCCAAAAAGGCGATTGGCAAACTGGTTGGCCCCACCAGCTCAAGGGAAAAAAGCTCTTTCAGATGAAGATCTCCTTTCGTCGTGTGGAGAAAAGTGGTGAGACGCTGCAGCAGGGCTTCACCGGTGGTTCAGTCATTGCAGATGTCTTTGACTTCTCTCCTCATCAGTTCCGTAGTTCCAGTGGCGACGTCTTGCTCTTCCAGTCCTCAGGACCCTGCTTTTATGCAAAAAGATCCCTATTCATACAGCCTAGCTGTCACTCACACAGTGGAGTGGTCATCTTGGCGGGAGACCTTCCAGCCTATCAG
The DNA here is from genome assembly GCF_040938575.1 of Ambystoma mexicanum. NCBI lineage: Eukaryota > Metazoa > Chordata > Amphibia > Caudata > Ambystomatidae > Ambystoma > Ambystoma mexicanum. The sequence continues at coordinate 46,058,077 of NC_090922.1, forward strand.
GTTAGAGTGCGACATGGGTTGCTGCAGCAACCATGTCCATGGGTCCTACTCCCCCTCCCACGCAACAGACCCACCCCAGACTCAGTGGCGCTGAAACGAGGGCTTCTTGGCAGAAGCCCGCCAAAAGGACAAACAAAGGATCCCCGAACTGGGTTAGGAGTTTAGAGAAAGACACAAGGAAGAATTTATATTAAAGTTCTGGCAAATAAAACGTACCAGAATAAAGTTAATAATAAAATAAACCGGCGGTATGTAAGAGGCTGTCAGAAAAGGTGGTAGCCTCGAACGATGGGAGAATCCCACAGGGAAATATTCGCTGTCGAATATTTTCAGTAGTAACCACTGCCACCAGCCAGAAACTTTTGAGAGAGGGACTGTACGGTACCCTCTCGAAAATGAACACCAGGGAAAAACTATTAACCCTTCCCAGTACCTCCATAGTGAGATGGGTTGTACTGATTTAGTTCATAAAAATTGACAAGTAAAGTCAATTGGGACTTTACATGCCCTGGAAGACAGTAGTCAGTCCCAGGGTATGGAGTCTATGTTTGGGGGTCGCTACGACACCCCTGTGTTACTGCACTGAGGGTGCTGTGTAACACATGTCTAAAAAGATGGTTCCTATGAGGGTGAGAGAAACCACATAGACATTAAACGCAAAAAATAGCCTAGAACACACATAGCAATTATGGCTAAGAGTGGGGAAAAAGAGTCTCACTCTTAGCAGGAAAAGGAAACAAAACCATTCAAATCCAGCAAAGCTGCTGGGGGACTCTATGTGATGCTGGAAATGCATCAGAGGGACAGGGCCTCCGTATCCTTGTCCTTTACTGGTTTTTATCGTGTGTTCTGTCGTGTTTTCCGCTCAGGAGTCCACGTGAGACTCCTGGTGGTGCAGCTCTCTCTCTTTTGGTTTGGTGAACGGACCCGTGGGATACCCTTATGGCACCCATGGGTGGGGGTGCAACCCTGCGCCCCTAGTGTATGTTTTTGGGCACCTGTGGGTGGCCCGCAGAGCAAGGTATGGGCTGGTGGCAGCTCCATGCTGAATTTGACAGGTGCGCGCAGTATCCTCCATTTTGGGATACCCCGGCCCTGCCATTGGGATCAGTTGATTCCGGATGGAAAACAAAATGGCCCCGGTGGCCTCTTGCTTTCTATTACCCATTACCTTGTTTTCCCAAAGTCCTGGGAAGCCCTGACTCTGTCCCTTCCCCCTGACTGGCTGTTGGATGGAAGTGCCATATATGTTGTTGTTGTGAAGGCCCGGCCAGACTAGCTGGAGCCTTCCCGGTGATGTATGTTGTGGGTACCTTCTGTGGGTGGGACCCGGGTGAATAGAGTGTGTGACGAATATGCATTCTGTGCTGTGGATGTCTAGTATCTGGTGGTTGACACAATGACTGAGACAGCCCTGCCCGAAACCGGTATGAATGCAGCTTGGAGTGTTGAATGGCTCGGTACTTGTCCCAATACACATAACTTGTTGTGATTGTCTGGAGAGAAGTGAATGGCCTGAATACCTCGTGTGCCTGATTGGCTACCTGTCTGCATGAATGCCCTTAGTCGTGATTGAATGCTTGAGTGTGACCCAGCGGAATGAAAGGGAGATCAACAGTATATCTGGGGACCTCTCACTGCTAGGAATCGTGTTCAGAAGCTGAAGTCCACTACCACGAGTAACTGGAGTAATTTTAACTTGACCTTGAAGCCCTGCTGGATGAGAAGAATTGCTGTTGCTCTCCTCCACAATCTGAAAGCTGCTGTGTCTCCAAGGACTGACCCAGAGAGGACCTGGTAAGGCGCCCTCTTCCCGAGCTACGAGGGACCATCGTGCACAGCTGATCTTTGCCAACGCTCCCTGGTAGACAGACCTTCGACAGGCTGCCGACCCGAGACGGGGACTGCCGCGGAATCTCAAAGAGAAGCACTCGGACTGTTGTCCGCCGTCGCCGACCAGAGCCGCCGTGCTCCCGTTTGCCTAAGAACTTCATTTTGATCATCGGACGCTCTCGTCTGCATCGTCGCCCGCTTTATCCCGCTGGAGAAAGCCCGACCGTTGACGCGCCGAGGAGTATCCGCAGGTGGGTTTCCCGCCACCTAAGGACAACAGAGACGCCGACGACTCAACGCCCTTGCTGGGCCACAGTTCTTCACCATCTCTTTGCGGTCCAGAACTATCGTCACCGAGGTGCCCCATACGCCTCTTCCTTGCCGGATGCCAACGCTCTGTCGTCGACGAGCACTGCTAGGAACGAAGCTGCCACTTCACTGCCGTAGTTCAACCTGTTCGCTGTCGGACGTTCGACGACCCGGGACTCCTGCCTTAAAGGGAGGGCACTCAAGAAGGGCCGACACCGAACGCCGAGTTCCTCGACGCCTCTCGATGATCCGTGGCTCCTGCTTTAAAGGGAGTCACTCAAGAAAGATCGGTCAACGCATCTTCGGAGAACTCTACTCCACCAGGTACATTGGGGGGCAAAACCTTAATAGGAGGAAATAAGACTATTGAACAATATATGGACTGGGCATGTGCTATATATCTTTATTTACAGGTTGCCCAGGTGGGGGTTCTCCACACAGAACTGTGCCTAGCGGTAGGGGTCAGCATTCTGCCTATTGTTTCAACCATCTTGCATTCCTTCCTATCTCTATTGCTGGTTTCCTCGTTATTGATCTGTGTGACATTTTAACTGTACAGTTGATGCACTTTAATGAGATTTGATAACATTGGTGGTACCACTTTAGAATTGTATATATTTATCATTATTGACTTCCAAGTACAAAGTGCGTTATTGTGATCGTGTACATACCTTTGAATATTAATTATATAAAGACTGTGTTTTCAGTAATACAGTGTGTGGACATTCCTTTTTGGGGATTCAGGGATTACACTGTACTTAAGAACCAGCCTGCATCACCTCCTGAGAAGCTAGGCCTTGATTGCTCGACTACGTTACCAATAATAGAGAATCTTGGCTGGGGTCCTCTGTGCCTCTCCTCTACCATATAGAGAGCGGAAGTACAGACACCCCCTACCAGTCTTTACACTCTATAGGTAAGGGAAATTAGCCATAGAATGAGAATTCTCCCTAACACACATACAGGCATAGAAAAAAAGAAACGCACACACAACTTTTAATAAAGTACATTTATTAACCCTGGTTGCTGTGTCTTCATTTCTAGGGTCCCTTAGGGGACAAGCATGTCGCCCCTAGTAGGCGAGTCCTTTGAGGCCCGGGGCTACATCAGTCTTCTCATAGTCACACCTTGTACTGTCTTTTCTATCCACATATCTCACACATATGCATACTAACACTAGAGAGCCACTAACACTCCAAAGCCAATGCCTCACCTGCTCCAAAACCCTCCTCCATAATCCGCAGCTTCCTCCTTTCTTCTGGTGGCCTTTTGGTCGCTGTCCACCTCCTCCTCTGACCTCACCCGATTCACCAACACTTCCCATTTCCCGACCCCTACTTATATATCCCTGCCTTGCTAAGGGTTGGTCATCTGTTCCTATCCAAATCCTATTGCTTCCTTCCCCTCCAGGGCATGTCTGGGAGAGAAAATGCTTTAAAACGGGTCTTAGCCCGCCGACATTCTCTGCATGGACTTGCCACTAGGAGATCTGGCGGTGCTGAAAGATGGAGTGCAAAGTTCGTTTTCAGCGACCCCACCATTAAGTCTGGGGACCTTTGCCCTTAGAGGTCCATGGTGGCCTAGTGGATCGGGATTACCAGTGAGCTCAAGCCACTGCAAGGCTGAGCTGTGCTTCTGCTCTACGTCACTGGAGGGTGGGAGCCGGAGTTTCTCTGTCTCTCGCCGCTCCACTGCAGTGATCAGGTCTCAGTGGCGCTGGAGCGTTGGAAATGTAGGTAGTCGCTACTGATCTTCCTGCCTTTTCTCCACATGTCTCTATGTTCACTGGCTGTTCTTCTCTTGTTGTGGATTCTGCATCTGAAATGGGCCGAGAAGACTGGCGAGCATATGCATGCAGAGGCACAGCTTGAAACATGGCTCTGCAGAGAAACATGTGGGCACAAGAAGGAGAGGAAGGAATTTGGTCCCTCTCTGCTGCCACCATGCACCTAAGGGGTAGGACTGGCTCTGGTGACAACCCTGGTATTTGTATTCTATTCGATTTTTAAAGTGCCTTACACCAAAGCACTGCACAAGCAGCTAAAATGGTAAAGTAAAGGATAAATGCATGCAGTCTGGAAAAGGTAATCAGGATCAAAGAAGATGCTCCTTGAGTCGAACTTTAAACTGAGGAAAGGTAGAGAAGAAGAGCATTCCAAAACATTGGAGCAAGTAAGGAAAAGCAACGGAATCTGGAAGGCGCACGTGGGGGGCAAAGATTCGACAGGAGAAATTGAAACAAAGATCTAGGTGCGAGTAGGAGCATAGAGTGATATTAAAGAAAATAAGGAGGCGCAAGATCATTGAGGCATTTAAAAAGTATACAGAGGAAATTAAATAGTAGACAAGAGTTGAAGGAGGCCCAGTGTAGGGACAGGAAAGTGGGGCGGATGTAATCCCGAGGAGAAAGAGAGAAGAGAAGATGTACAGAAGAATTAAAGATTGAGCAAAGAGGGGCAAGTTTGATGCAGGAAGACCGAAGAGAATAGATGAGCAAAAGAAAAGTTGAGAGAATACCAAATATAAAAGCAGGAGCTTAGTAGCATGAGTTGTGAGAAAAGAGCGAGACTTGCGGATGTTGCACAGTTGATAATGGCAGGACCGAGATATGAGCGAAATGTGTGGGGGAAAAGATAGATGAGAGTAAAAAATTACACTCAAGTCCTGGAAGTAGGAGATAGAGCAATAGAAGGGGATGTGGGATAGAAGAGGGAGAGAGTGGAGGGGGTGGTTGAAGCAGGGAAGAAGATAACCTCGATTTTAGAAGGATTCAGATGAAGGTAATGGGATGCCATCCAAGATTGGATGGCAAGAAGACAGGCAGAGAGATTGAACTGTAGGTCTGAAGGAAAGGAAGTTTTAAGAGTCATCTGCATAGACATGATGGGAGACTCCAAAGGAGGAAATAATGAAATCTAGAGGACTTGTATATAAGGAGAAAAGAAAAGGGCCTGGGACAGAACACCATAAATAAATGGAAAGGAAGGAGAGAATTGGCGAGGCAGGAAACCGAGAAGGTACCTGCTGAAAGATAATAAGCAAACCATTGTAAGACAGAACCATGGAAACCATGATTGTAGTGAGGGTAAAGAAGAATAGGAGTGTTCCACAGTGTTGAAAACATCAGGGTGATCAAGGAGGACAAGACAAAAAGAGAGCTGTTTCCATGGAATGCAGAGGTTGTAAGCCTGATTGATGAGGGGAGAGAAGTGCATTAGAAATACTATGAGGATAGATCTGGGAGTAACTATGGGCTCCAGGTATTTAGAGAGAAAGGGCAGAAGAGAGATAGGACAGAAGTTAGTTGGAGAAGAAGGGTCCAAGGAAGGATTTTTGAGGATAGCTAAAAATAGATGATTAAAAGAAGAAGGAAATACAGCATTTGATAGTGAAAAGTTGAAAGGAGCCTTATGAAACGGAATGAGAAGGGGATCAACTGAAGGAAAGGGCTGGTAGAGTGGTTCAGGTTCAACACAGCCGGTGAGCGGGAGAAAAGCTGATAGCAAACCGAACTGTGTTGAGCACAAGGTTGCACATGACAACATTATAGGAACGCAAGGAACTTGAGAAGAAAGAACTTGGGTGTGTGTTTGAACTTTGGGAAAGCCCAGACAAGGGCCAGCTGCAGAGTGGTGTGACACCACAGGAGTGCCAATTCAGAGGACTCTCGCTGGCCCCTTTTGTTTTGTATTGAAACTGCAAGTACCAAAGGCCTTAGGAAAGGTCAGCGTGAGGTGTTGGAGTGGTCCTACAAGGGTCACGTCAAATCCATTGTACAATCGAAAGTCTCTGACCCATTGCCAAGACAAAGCTATGAGAAGGAAGCAAACCATGAACTGTGTTCGAAACTCATGAACAGTGTTAAAGATGGCTATGTGAACCCGACAGAGGGATGCCGAAAGAAAGCTAGGGGAAGGGAACCCTCACTTTCTGATGAGATGAAGCAAAGTATGTACTGTATTAAAGAAGGCCGTAGTGAACCGACGGAGGGATGCCCACTTTGTAAGGAGGATCCGAGCCCGGCAGAGGGAGATCCTAGGGGCGAAGCGCAATCGCCCAAGGTGCAAGACCACCAAAGGAACTTTTGTTTGCTTGTCTGTTGTTTTGATCCACCAGGCTTTCTAAGACAAGAGACTTTGTAGAAAAGAGACTTGGCACCTGAAGGTTCTGGTATTGTTGAATGGAATTGCGAACCTCGTGCTGAAGAGGCCCAGGAGTGTGCTGTGCTCAGGAGTTCCGCTTGTCCTGTACATAAAACGTGGGAAAGGATACCCAGCCATACCATCCTGACTCATCATTTTGACAACACTTCTTTCATTTCTGGTGAACATTAACATGTCTAAGCTAGATTATTGTAATGCCCTCTACGTAGGCACTAACAAAAATATCCTGAATAAAATGCAAATACTACAAAATAATGCCCTGAGAGCAGCTCTGAATATACCCCGCAGAGAGCACATCTCCAACATCAGAAGAGACCATCACTGGCTAAAAATTAGCGACAGGATACTCCTCAAAACATCATCCCTCACTTTCAAATGCCTCAATAATGCAGCACCTCCCTATCTATCTGCCAGACTGACCAGAAAAGTCTCTACTCATACTAGATCTTCAAACCACATCTGTTTAGAAATTCCAGGATTTAGACCATCCAAAGCTGGTGGAGGTAGCTTTCCAGTCAAAGCTGTCCTTTCCTGGAATGCACTCCCTACTGCCTTTAGAACGGAGCAGCCATACTCTAGATTTAGACGTACCTTGCTGAGCTGGTTTCGAACCATGGACATCTAAGAAATGACTCTACCATTTCTCCCACTTATCCTCCTGACCCTAGGACTATCTGCGCGTTTCTTTGTGTACCACACTATTGACTGACTGTAAATTGTATACAATGTAATTTGCTTTATGTTTATGTATTGAACCTTCATGTTGTAACTAAGCTTCAAATATTCTTGTAACTGTTGTGCCCAGCTACCTTAGGGTTTGGTGCGCATTACCAAATAAACAAACAAACAAATCACTTCTGAAGACCAGGCGAGACCCGGATCTGATCACCTGACCCACCCTTGTCTGGAGAGGCCGGTCCAGCCACATCATATTGTTGTGCCCTGCCCCACACCACATTTGCGCTGATACCCACAGCTTCCCTTCTGGGACCCTCCACCGCAGCCCTAGGAGCAGCGCTGAGATCTACTACTGACGCAGTGGGACTGAGGCAGGCTTGCAATACCTTACCTAATACCTGGCAGACCGGAAGGCTCTGGGAGGACACCCCCTGCCTGCGGTCTGCAACAAGCGGGCACAACTCCTCATGACTGACCTCATACCTATACAAGACACTAGTCCATTGACTTTGGCCTAGCTATTGCATTGAATCAACTCCTCTGGTGAACTCAAACTATTTGCACTGTTTAAGAGTAACTGTAATATTCCTTTTATTAACCTATGCCTTTTTGCTCCTACTTCAAATGCTCTGAATGACATTTTGCTCCTACTTCAAAGTAGTTTAAATGTTTCAGAACCGGTTAGTGTGAAGTATTGTAGGATATTTTTGTGTGATATTGATTGCCTCCTTTTATACCCTGGCTCCCCTCTTCTCCCGGTGGCACATTCGAAACCCATAACTCTTCTGAAACGAGCACTGTGCTGAAGGTTCGCTCTCCCACGGGTGTGGACCCATGGGTTGCCTTGCGAGGATGACAAAAGGAAGCACACAAAAACAGCATTCCATGAGCAGTACACCAAGGCTGCACCTAAGAAAACCAGTAAACGCAGAGGCAGCTGGCACCATGGAGCAAGAACCCCCTCCTGTCGAACCCTCTGAAACGCAACGCATGGTGGCATGCATGCAGGAAGGGTTTGCCAAAGTACATAGCAAACTAGATGACATGACAAGCCCCATTGACTCCATTAAGTTGCGCATCGACAGAACAGACCAGCGCTTGGTTCAAGACGAAACTAGCGTGAGCACAGTTGAGGATGAGGTGTCTAGCCTCCGAGCTGATCTAAATACACTCTCTGAGCGGTTACTGCTGCTAGGGAAGAAAAATAATGACTTAGAGTCGCAATCCCACCTAAATAATGTCTGCATTAAAGGGGTCCTGGGGAGCAACGCTGAATCCTCCATGGAGCAATGGATCATCGATACCCTGCTGCCACTCTTGGACAATCCTGCTTTGTCACCACAATTCGCAATTGAACGAGCCCACAGATCCCTGGCACCCACGCCTAAACCTGGCGCTCCTTCACTCCCAATCATGGCCCGTATCCTCAACTACAGATACCGAGATGCCATTCTGAAGGCAGCCCGCGAGCAGGGGGTCCTCATGTTGGGCTCAAATAGCATCCACATATATCTTGACTTTTCAGTAGCTGTGCAACAAGAAGGAAAATCATTTTTGGCGGTCAAAAAACGTCTCCGCGAGGGACACTTGAAATACGCCATGCTATTCCCGGCTAAGCTACGTATGGAATCGAATGACAAGACCTATTTCTTCACACTGCCAGGAGAGGCTATGATGTTCCTGGACAGAATCCTGCTGGCACCCTGACTCTATGCTCAACTGGCAAAAAGTACTTGTTCTGTGCCTTTATGCAGCTGACACCTACATATCTCATGGGAACTCCCCATGCTGATCACCTAGAAACTTGCGGTCCATACATCTTCGCCAATCAACTTCTTAGAGGTGGAGGTTACCCTCTACCACAACAACACGACACACAGTGAAGTGACACTCATATGGGTGAAGATTGACTTGAAGGAAGGTTGTAAACTCATATCCTTTTTCCATGTGTATATGTCCGAGAAGCGCCCGAACTACCTAGCGCACCAGTCCCCCATGCAAGGTTGCGCTCCAAGGTTGGGGTTTTGGTTTTGTTTCTTTTTCTCATTGCTGGGTTGGTTATCGGGAGGGCTTCATCTCCCATGTTGGGTGCGAAATGCGGGTGCAGAGTGGAAATGGGAAACACACATGGCAAGCATGAGGTTAAAGACTGGCGATATGGTGGGTTCTGTGAGGTGGCTGGGTTTGGGGGTGCGGGCGGGGGGGCTGCCGTGGGTATGAACCACTGTTGACACTGGGATGGTTGAAGTGATGTGTCTTAGCTGGAACGTACGGGGCCTTGGGAATCCAATTAAGAGGCGAAAGGTACACTTATATGCAGATAGACACAAAGCCAAAATTCTAAATTTGCAGGAGACTCATGCCCTCTCCGCAACCTGTGAGGAATTTGCTAGACAATGGGGAGCGAACCGATTCTATACTTCATATTCAACCCTGGCCACGTGGGTAATGCCCCTAATATATAAGTCCCTCCCATTCCAGAGCAGGCAGATAGACATCAATCCGTTGGGGAGGTACGTCATGGTGTACGGGGCCTTGGCGGGACGGGAGATTCCGCTAATGAATATCTATGGCCCTAACCTTGATGATCCCCAATTTTATGTGGAAATCATCAATAAACTGGCCCACTACACCATGGTCCCTATAATATGGGGGTGGGGGGATTTTAACACCATCCTAGATCTCCATCTAGACAGGTCGCATCCTCCCAGAGGACGCTGACATGAGCTGCAACCACGATAAATCGACACATGCACTCCCTTGGCCTGGTCGATGACTGGAGAGCGTCTCACGGCAACGATCGATCCTTCTCATTCTACTCATCGGTCCATGACTCTTCCTCCCGCATCGATATGTGGCTCATCTCTGGTGTGTTGATGGTAGGAGTCAGGGAGACTTGCATGCTCCCCAGAACCTTCTCCGATCACTCCCCCCATCTACCTCTTCCTGAAATTATCCGTGCTCCCTAGACCCCGAAACAGCTGGCGATTTAGATCACAGGCACTGCTGGATGTAGCGTTTGCATCCACTATGGATGACCATGTAAAATTGTTTTTGGAAACTAATGTGAGCTCAGTGAGGCAAATTAGTACATTGTGGGAAACCTTTAAAGTTTACATACGTTGGATTGCAATGTCTAACGAGTTCAGTGTCCTCAAAATAATTTGGCGGGACATCGCGAAAAGCGAGAACAGACTACAGGAGCTTGAAAGAGGCATGTAAACCAACTCCGCCCTACGCCACATACACGGAGATCAAAGAGACATTAGACACTTTCAGAACACATGCAGAGCGAGAGGTGAAGTTCTTTGATACCCCCATGAAGGTACTGCGAAGGGGACAGGCCTGGTAAATTACTTGCTCGTATATCTCGCCAGGAGAGGGGTGGTGGGTGTATCCCGGTGATTAACTCAGGTAACCTGGTACACGGTACGGCAGCGTCAATGATGTGTCTGCCAAGTTTTAAAAAGATCTATATTTGAATGCTGACACACGCACATCTGATGCCATTGATAGGTTTCTAGGTGCATTACCACTTAGCCAACTCTCCCGAGACGCCACAGACTTCTTGGATCAGCCAATTTCCCTGACGGATATCATTCAAGCTATCGAACACTTACCCTCTGGGAAGGCCCCTGGCACTGATGGCCTCACGGCTGATTTCTATAAAAGATATAAGACCCAACTCGCCCCACATTTGCTGCTATTATGGCATGAATCCCTCAAGTCACAGTCGCTACCAACCACCATGCGCGAGGCTGTCATCACAATTCTACTTAAACCCGGTAAACCGGCTGAACAGTGCCGTTCCTACAGACCCCTTTCTCTTATTAAAACAGATGTTAGAATATTGGGGAAAATGATGGCCACACGACTGATGCCCTACATGTCGCACATAATACACTCAGATCAGTCAGGGTTCATCCCTGGTAGATCAACGACATTGAATTTACAGGGCCTCTTTAATATACTGGCCCAAATAGACCCGGAAACCCAGGCAGTGGCAGCCTTGTTGGATGTCCAAAAGGCGTTCGATTCAGGATCCTGGAAGTTCTTGTACACTGTGTTAACGAAATGTGGGTTCGGGCCGGGGTTCCTTGCCTCTTTACGTCTCCTATACACGTCCCCTGTCGTCCGGGTCAATACCAATGGGGCACTGACTACACCCGACAAGGATGCCTGCTATCGCCCCTAATATTTGCGATTATCATTGAACCCTTTGCAGACCTAATATGCCATAAACATAGGCATTGGGGTGTCAGGATGACGGGGTACCTGAAATTATTTCTTTATAGGCAGATGACACAGTGCTCTATACATAAGGGATCCCTATGTCCATCTGGGACCCATCATGTCAGATGTCTCAGACTTCGGTGAAATATCGGGACTCGGGGTCATCTGTGCTAAATCTGAACTCTTCCCCCTCACATATGCCACGGTCCCACCCCGAGACCTACAGGGATTCACATTGGCCCCCTTGACTATATGTTATTTGGGGATAGCCATTGGCAGACACTGCCCTGAATTATATGAACTCAATTACGCTGCGTACACTACGCTACTGTGGGACAAACTCAGAAGATGGGCTACTCTCCCTATCACGATCGCGGGCAAACTGGCGCTCCTTAAGATGACTGTGCTTCCTAAACTGTTATATCTATTTCTCAACATACCGATGTGGCCTGGGCAGACATTCTTCCAGGACTTAGAAGCCGACATATGCAAATACGTGTGGCACTCCAGGGCAGTGCGCCTGAAATGGAGCACATTGTCGCAACCATATGACAGGGGAGAGTTCACTGCTTCCGACTTTGGCCTGTACTGGATAGTTGAGCAGGAGCAATTTGCTACTCTTTGGTACTCTGAAGAACCACCCCTCCCTCACACACGCTTAGACGCTTAGAGAAACACTCAGCAGGGGGAAAAGATTTGCACTCATTGATCTTTCCCACTCGATTCGCTGACAGCTGCGGATTTGACCCTGCTAGCATCACTGCACTTGCCTGGCGCAAACTATGGAAAATGGTTGGCGGAACCGCTCCATACCATTGAAATCGTCCCCTGTGTGATTGTATACCCGATCTGCCAGTAACGGACTCAGGCTCGCGTAAAATGTGGACATGGCACAGATTCCATAAACTAACTGGGGTCTCTATACCCACAGGGCAGCTTCATCCAGCCTAGTGACACCCCAATGCTCTCTTGCCACACATCATCACAATGGTTACAATATGCAGGCTTGCGTAAAGCATGTAAGAAAAGGTGGGGGGACTTCCCAGTGGAGCCAGCTGATGACACACTATTAGAATACGTCCTGACTGCACATGGCAATCGGGGCCTGTTGTCACTATATCGGATTAGCACCACAGTATAATGCCTGCTCCAGATGGGCAACTGATCTGGAGATCGACATCACTGATGACCTCTGGTCAAGCATGTGCGCACAGACACACACAGTCTCATATAATTCTAAATTTCAATTGCTACAACTGAAAGTGTTACTCAGGTCTCACTACACGCCATCTAGACTAGACCTGTTCTCAAATGAAGGCAGTGGGGTGTGCCCTCGATGCAATTTGCCTGGTGCCAAATACTTTCACATGTTTTGGGACTGCCCGAAATGACAACCGTTTTGGGGAGATGTATGTACTGTTGTGCCGGAAATGGTGGGTCGAGTGGTTCACCCTGCTCCTCTGCCCTGTTTGTTCTATGTGTTCGACGCTCCCCTGGGCCGCATGAACAGACTGGTAAAACTGTGCCTCCTCCTGAGTAAGAGATGCATATTACTAAAATGGATGTAGTAAATTAATACTTGAAGGAAGACAGGAGCCAGGCAGGGATTTCACCAGGGCTTTATTTTCCTGATAACACTGGAACTGATCTTGCATAAATGACATCCGGAATTACGAAGGCCAACGTGGCCAACTGGGGCTGGGCTGCAGTGGAAGAAACGGTGCAGCTATAATGTTAAATTAGTCCCGTGCTCGGAGGAGCCGGGAGGACGCAGCTGTCCGTGTCCTCAGCTCGTCCCGTAATGCGCGCGTAGCGCGCGGGGGCGGAGCCGAGGGCGCGAGCGAGATCTCGCGAGAGCGGGGCTCTCGTGACATCTCTTCACACCTCCCTTTTTCCAATACGGAACGGGTTCACTGTAACACATAGTCATTGTATCTCACCGGTCTTCTGTGCTCCCTTCGGGGCCTCTCACTGGTTGCGGGGCATGGTCTCTGCTGATCCGGTTCTGGACTCACATTGGGTTCTTCCCGTTCTGTTTCGGTTTCGTCTCTTTCTCCATCGCTTCCTTCTGGTTCTCGTTCTTCGTTTCTCCGGTCCTCTCTTTCAGTCTCTACGTGGGGTGTCTCTGGGGTTCTCGCTTCTTCTTGCCTTCGCTGGTATAATGCTACCCTTTCAAAGTTCCACGTGCGCCCGTCTTCTGTGCGGACATGATTTGTTCCTTTGTGAGTTACCTTTATGGGCCGACTATACCGGGATCCCGTGGCTTGGTCCTTTCTTGGCAGTTTGATTTGGACCCAGTCCCCTTCTTCTATGTTGGGCGCTTGCTTCGTCCTTCTTCTTTCATCACTCCACGATTTCATGCGTGTCTTGTTTCTCTCCATGCGCCATACCACTTCTGTCATGTTAACAGCTTCATCTTCCCTTACTTTCGCCAGCCATGGTGGAATGAGGGTGGATGCCGCACCCCTCCCTCTCAACATTTTGAACGGGGATATTTGAGTAATTCCATTTGGCGTGAGCCTGTGGGCCGCTATGGCTTCTTTGGTGGTTTTGAGGGGGTCCATTCCCGACGCTGTTGCGAGTTGGATGGCCCTTTTATGAACCTGTTCGCCCTCTCCACAAGTCCATTTGCCTGGGGGTGATAGAAGGCCGCCTTCTTTTGTTTGATGTGGTTCTTTCTTAAAAATTCTTCCATGTCTTTGGAAACTAGTTGCACTCCATTGTCTGTGACGACTTCTTTGGGGAGGCCTTCCCTTTGGAATATTTCAGTGAGCACCTGTATGACCGTCTCTGTGGTTATGTTCGGGACGAACTCGGCTTCCACCCACTTGGATAGATAGTCGACCAGCACTATGCCGTATTTGTGTTCCGTTTCCATCGCCTCCAGGGGCCCTATGAAGTCTATGCCCACTTTGGGCCATACCGCTTCTGGTATCTCCGTGGGTATGAGAGGTGCTTGTCGAACCTTCAGTCTTTTGTCACTGTTTAGGCATTCATGGCAGCGCTCTATCATGGCGCGTATTTCTTGGTCCATAGACGGCCACCAGTAAGCTTCTCTCACCCTGCGGCGGGTCATCGTGTTCCCGAGGTGTCCCGCATGGGCCCTGCAGAGAATGGTGCGCCTCATTCCTGTGGGGGGGATGATTTGATCCATTTTCATGATTATCCCCTCCGTTTCCGACAACTCATCTTGCACCTTCCAATATGGTCTCATGCCTTCCGGCAGCATTTTCTCATTTGGCCAACCTTCTTTAATCCATTTGCGAATCTTGGCCATGGTTGGGTCATTCACGTCCTCTTCTTCCCAGTGTCTCTCACTGAGTTCCAGGTAGTCTGGGGCCCTTATGTCCGATATGGTTGCGACAATGCATTCTCCGTGTAGGAATGTGGTAGCCCTTTCCTTGTTTTCTGGCAGTCTCGACATGCAGTCGGCTTGCAAGTTTTTCCATCCGGAGATGTGATGGATTTCAAATGTGTATTCCTGTAGTTTCGCTGCAATGCGAGCTAGTCTGGGCGTGGATGTTTTGGTGCCTCCCGGACTAAGCATGTGGATTAGCGGCTTGTGATCTGTCACCAGCTTGAACTTTGTGCCCCACACATATGTTCTGAAATGTTCGACTGCCCATGCGCATGCTAGCATTTCTTTTTCAATGGTGGAATAGTTCTGTTCCGCCTCTGATAGTGCCTTCGACGCAAAGGCCACCACATGTTCGGTGTCACCTCTCCTCTGCGTTAGCACTGCTCCTAGTCCGTACGCACTGGCGTCAGTGGTAATGACCGTATCCCCTTCTGGGTTAAAGGGTTGAAGACATGGAGCTTTCATGATGTGTTGCTTTATGGTGTCCATCGCCCTCTTCTGGGGTTCTCTCCACAAAAATGCTGTCCCTTTTTTGAGTAGATCGCGTAGGGGTGAAGTGGTTTCTGAAAACTTTGGTATGAATTTCGCATAGTACTCAGCCAATCCCAGAAAATACCTCACCTCTTCTTTGGTGGTGGGTTCAGGAGCTTTGGTGATGGCTTGCATAAGATTTTGTTTTGGGCTGATGTCCTTTTCCGAAATCTTGTACCCCAGATATTCAACTTCTTTTACTCCAAATGGACATTTCTCGTGACGTAAACGCACTCCTGCTTCTTGTAGTTTGTTGAGAACCACTTTGAGGGTGGTATCGTGCGTCTGCTTGTCCCTTGCATAAACCAATATGTCATCCTGAAAATATACCACATTTTTGACTTTCCTTAGTAGGACGTCCATCATGCGCTGAAAGGCCGATGCAGCTGATGACAACCCGAAAGGCATTTTGGTGAATTGAAACGTGCCAAATGGCGTGATAAATGCCGTAAGGGGTTTCGATTCTTCGTGGAGCTGTATCTGATGATATGCATTTCTCATGTCAAGTTTTGAGAATATTTTGGCCTCTTTCATTAATAATATGAGTTCGTTTATGCTTGGGAGCGGGTAATTGTCCGTGATAACTTCTAAGTTGAGGCTGCGCAGGTCTATGCACACCCTTAATTCCTGTGTTTGGGGTTTCTTTATCAGGACGACTGGGCTCAACCATTAGGACGCTTCAATTTCCTCTATCACTCCTTCCTTCTTCATTTTGTCTAGCTGTTGTCTAAGGGTGTCCCTTGCTGTGGCCGGTACTGGTCTCACCCGGTGCTTGACAGGGACGGCATTTCTTTTGAGCACAATTTTGTGAATAAAACTTTTAATGTGCCCCGGCTCCTCCGAGAAAAGTGTTGGGTAATCGCTCTTGACAACGGATTCGCTCCTCGTATGGACTGATAGAACTTGATCTTCTGTGCTGGGATCCAGTCTGATTTTTAGTTTGTCCTGATCATCCCAGCCCAAAACAGCAGGCCCTTCATGGCTGAAGTAGACTCTGGTGATGGTTTCTCTTCCTTTGAATTCGACTTTGCCGTTGATATACCCTAGCAGTTCGACTGAAGCCCCCCCAAACACCGTGGGCTTGTGTCGTGTGGTGAGTACTTCCACTTTCTCTTTACCCAGCATGTCTTTGTATGTCTGAAGGGGTAAGATGGTGAGGTCCGACCCGGAATCTGCCATGACTCTTGTCTCTCTTCCATCGATTTTGATCACGCAGTGGGGCTTCTCTCTCCTGGCTCGTGTGCTGTTCACCATTATGACTGTGGGTCTACCCTCCTCATCTGAAGAGGATTCCCTTTCCCTTGTGTATTCTGTGGTGAGGCTTGTGACTTTCTTGTTCCTCCATCGACACACTATCGAGAAGTGTCCTATGCGTTTGCAGACGGAGCACTCCTTGTCTCTGGCTGGGCACTCTCTGTCAAATGCCAGGTGTTTGGTGCTGGTGCACCTATGACACTTGAGGGGTTCTTTCTTGCTGTTTCTTGCCTCTCTCGTGTCTGGTGCAAACTTTTCCTTTCTCGGACGGAATCCCACCGCTTGTATTTCGGTGGGAACTTGGGCCCCTGTAAACTCTTTCCTTCTTCCCGCTGTTTCCTCTACTGCTCTGGCAATTTTGACGGCTTTTTCTAACTGTAGCTCTTTTTCGAGGATGAACTTATCTTGGACTTTCCGACTGTTGGTGTGGACGACTAGCATGTCGCATATGCGGTTTTCCGCATTGGTGCCGAAGTTACACAGGGCTGCTAGTTCCCTTAATTTCGTGACGTAGTCATCGACAGGTTCAGACTGCTCTTGTTTTCGAGTGTAAAACCTTATTCTATGGAGTACTGTGTTCTCTTTGCTGGCGAACCTCTTAATGATTCTTCTAACCACCTCATTAAACACATCATCATTGTCGTCATCTACTAGTATCGGGGTAAGGCCCTCGAATATTCTTTGCCCTTCCACCCCTAAGGCATTGAGTAGCATGGCCCTGCGTCTCACCGCTGAAAATCCTGATCCACCCATAGCCTCCACGTACGTCGTGAACAGGGGCTGCCATTGTGGCCAAGGAATGGCAGGCCTACCTGGCGTTTGTAGAAAGGGTGGCGGCGGCGTGGCTCCCTGCATGTTTCTGCGCGGTTTCTCTTGGTGATCCTCGTCGCCAATTTATGTAGTAAATTAATACTTGAAGGAAGACAGGAGCCAGGCAGGGATTTCACCAGGGCTTTATTTTCCTGATAACACTGGAACTGATCTTGCATAAATGACATCCGGAATTACGAAGGCCAACGTGGCCAACTGGGGCTGGGCTGCAGTGGAAGAAACGGTGCAGCTATAATGTTAAATTAGTCCCGTGCTCGGAGGAGCCGGGAGGACGCAGCTGTCCGTGTCCTCAGCTCGTCCCGTAATGCGCGCGTAGCGCGCGGGGGCGGAGCCGAGGGCGCGAGCGAGATCTCGCGAGAGCGGGGCTCTCGCGACATCTCTACAATGGACAAGCGCGAATCGGCCTAACAAGGACCACTGGTTGAAAGGCGTAATATGGGCCAACAACAAGAGGAGCACTGGGCGCTGATGCAACTGACTGGCCGCCATCCAAGAAACTTTTGGGGGCCACCCACAGCATATCTCTTGCGCGCAACATCAAGTATTGCTATGACTTCAGACCCTTGATTGAGTTACTTTATGTGTCCACCTGTTGTTAAGACTTGTTAAATGCACGTCCGGGGTCGCCCCTGCAGATCCCCTCACGCGATGGTGTCTCCCCGGGCCCCGGTCGCACCCCACTCTGGTTCTTGTGGACTTACTGCTTAAAACGCCAGAACATACTGTACTGTGATATGAGATGTATTGCCATGTGTTAATAAAGAAAGTTTAAAAAAAAAGCAAAGTTTAAAAGTATTACAACTAAATTACATGATGAAATCTACAGAGAGCGAATGGTGACAGCCTGTTGGAACCTAAAACTGGCGCCCGACTATGTAAGAATAAAATCTGACTTTGTTTTTGAAAAATATAAATGGATTTGATTAACCCTGCCTATGCTCGTGCATTGGATATCCACCTTAGAAGTCATGGGGATGGGGGAATTTGCGAACATGTGCTTTATGTGATATTTGTGAAGAGACTTTTATCCACTTCATGTTTTTTTTGTCCCAAAACTAGAGGATTGAGATCTCTTAAACCCCTATGAAGATCTTTGGGTACTCGCTTTGTAAGTAAGGCCGTGGAGCTATGTAAAAGCTCGGCCGATCCGCGAGGTTTTCCAGAGTAGTCAAATACATACATCGGGCCTGGCTTGTCAGGCCCAAAATACAATAAGAGATACAGCTGTCCCCATTCTTTTATCCAGGTGGAAGCTGATTTTGCAGCACTATCATATTACATAGAGCCCAATTCTGGGGTATCTTTCAACCTTCTCTCCCCCAATTATTATTATGACAAACTTGCACTTGTAATTGGATGAACTTGATGAACTGCATTTCATGTACATTTTGATCTTATCAGTTTTAATCAAGTTTTTCATGTTTTTATATATTGCAATGCAGGGGTGTTGCTAGGTCTGGAAAGGATCTGTGGCTGCACTAATGTCGGGACTCGGGGCTAGCTAGCTTTTTGGGTGTAGGTCATGAGCTTCTGTCCGGGGCTACAACCAAAAGACCCAGGGCTTTAGCCAGCTCAGCCCCCCCGCCCCACCTCTAGCAACGCCTCTGTTCCAGTGTACCTTTTTATGTGATTAAATATAATGTTCTCTGTTGTTGCTCTTTTTTGGCTCTGAACCAAATAAAGGTTATGATTGATTGAATTGATTGATTGAAAACTACAAATATTGTACAGGAATAGAGACTGATATGACAAAAAAACTCTTGTACTTGTAAAATATTTCCACCTACCTTTACTCAGGACAATGTGAGAGCTTTATATTTGTACTTCTTTGGAAATCAATATTAATATGCTCCTCTTTCAACAGGACCGGCTTTAGTTCTGCTTATTTTAGACTGATAGGTTTATACATCAAAGAGTATGTTTATCCCCAGGTAAAAAGGTACAAATTTGAATCCTAGTGAAAAAACTCCCACACCTTTGCTTGTTTTAGGCAGGTCCCCCTGCCCTTTGACATACAAGCCGACATAATCAAAGCTATTCTGGAAATGGTCATGAAGTCCTGATTTATTTTTGTAACATAGGACTCCTTTGCTCTGCTTGTTATAATAAAAAATAATAAAACTGCAAGCCCAGAATGCAAAGAAACATTTAGAAGAGGAGGAGCAACTTCCAATTGAGATGAGACACATTGGCATGTATGTTTTACTTTCACTTCATTGCACCTTAATGGTGCTCTTGTCCACCTCCCCAAACACAGAAAATAAAAAATGTACACTCTTGCCTAAACTACAATTTTAGTTCTGCCAAGCAATTATGTATGGAACATTTTGTGTTCATGCAAAACTGAAGATGCAATGGTAGAAAGTGTAGTGCAAAGTCTTGGCAACCAAAAACCTAGTCTTAGGACCTGGCTCCCCCACTTTACTAATCTATAACTTCCTTAGCAAACAACTCCATGGGAATTGGCAGCCACAATTGGAATCACCTACAAAGGATTTTGTTATGTGTGAACTACACAAAGCATGGCTGCCACTAAATATGGGCTTGGAGTATTGGGGGCCAAATGGTCTTGGGCATGGCAGCTGCCTGTCTTTATCAGAGGAGTTCCCCTGCCACACATTGCTTAATGTTCTCTCCTCTCCTTAATTTCTCAAGACACAGGTGCATTCCCGATGCTCTTATTTAGTTACATATAAGGGCAACCTTATTCAAATGATCTATTCTGCGGTTCTGCCTTTGCAGGGATCCGTGATGGGGGTGGAGGTTATGAGGTTTGATACATGTGAAATATAATTCTGCCTTTTGAAGCAGAGTAAAAGCAAAACGTGTTTAATTGAAGGCTGTAAAGAAATCTTACCCACTGGCATTGTTTTTTTTTGCAGACTTCAATGCCCGCATTGTTGGGTCTGTATGCGCCATTGCAGAAGAGGCAGAGCCAAATGAAAATCAGCTGTGATCCTGCCACCAATGAGAGCAGTCCAAACCTCGCTGCTAGGCTACTTCTCCTCGTCATAGGAGCCAAAGCAACCGCAGATATGTTTTGGGCTTGAGGAACAGTGGTTTGGGCTGGATTGTTCCAAATGGCGGCAGTGCCAAGGCTGATTAATGCATGATGGCATGGAAGGCTGCTCATAGTAAATGCAGTTGTTATGCCTAACGCAAAACCTTCTATCTATGATGATTTGGTTTTTAGTTTGTCTCCCTCAGGGAGAGAGGGATTGCTCAGGCATAGGTCCCTTGTTCCCTGCACCTCTGGAGTGGAGGTACAGCACACTGATGATGCCGAACGAGGTTTGTGTAGCATTCCCGGTGGAGTGACAGAATAACACATCACCTGTTCTTTGTGGCACACAGATTGCAAGACTTTACTGGTGTTGACGAATGCCGCTCACCTTTTGCTCGGTTGTCTTTCTTCAGGTACATTAGCATGTATTTGAAAATGCCAGAATCACAACTTGCATGACGCACTTCACCTATTCCCTTCATGTAACCCTTGGTTTCATAGACTTTGCTCACCTTCTCAGCAGGGAACATGCCTTTCACTCGGTTCTATTTCACCGGGCACCTTACCATTTATCTGGGAGTGACAGAATCGTACCTTCCATTGTTTTCAGAATATTCTAGTCGAGTAGTTCATGGAATTCGCTCAGGTTGTCAGCATGCGGCATGTCAGCTTCTCCTACTTATCATCTGAGGAGTGATAGAAAAACTCTTATCAGTCACTTGGATCCATGAGATTTGATCATGTTTAACCGATAGAGTACAATTTTTCCACTTTTTTGGCCAGGTGTTTCACTGCAAAATGCACTGGGTGACCCCCCTGCCCCTCACCCCATTCCTGCACTTGTATACCTAACACCAATTGACCATCAATCTTTTTTTCGGTAAAAAAAGAGATAAAATATGTGGCACAGTGCGATTGGACCAGTTTGTTGGTGAACAAAGTGGGGACTACCAAGCACTTCACCTGTCCTCAGCATTCATACCTGTTTGTGGATCATGGCTGTTGGGATTTCCTTTACTGGGGCGCCCTATTACACCCCTCTCTGGTTCCCACACTCTTCTTGTTCGCAGGGCATATCCTGTATTTATCTGTTGGGCAAGGCCGTTGCTCTTTGCTGAAGTGGTCATACTAATTGGAGGCTTTTACAGTTCAGTTCCACAGGGTTATGTCTCGTAGAAGAGCTGAGAGGCATGGCCTGACTAACTGAGGGAGGCAGGGCCTGACTAACTAACGTGACGTCGCTTACTGCACAGCACAGCGCGTAAAGAAGGAGGCATGAGGCGTGGTGTTGTCGTTGGGATGCAAACTGCTTTTCGGCGGGCTCACCTCACGCTCCCTTTTATAAACTTGTCCATGTGACAAGGGTCACGTGGACATCACATCCCTTTTCAACTTTGCAATGAACGAAATAATACTTAATACATATAACATCACACAATGTGTCTGGTTGCTGCTAGGCCATCACACTCAGTTCTTCCTTAGTTGTCTAGCTGATCTTGTCTTGACACTAGACTTCTCTTGTGTATATAAATACCATTCAGAACATAGCCTTTCAGTCTTGTGGATGGTACCAGCCGTTTCCCAAGCGAGTAGTGTCCTTCGCGTTCCCTCTGAGGGGTTCCCAATACAGTGGTGTTCATTTCTTCTTCTTTTGGCTTTGAGCTCTTTTGACTCTGGTAGCCTTTTCGCCTCTCTCTCTTTCTCTCTCTCGGGCTGCTTTCATCTGATGTTTGTACTTCAGTAGGGCTAAAGTTCACCTCCCCTTCTTACCATAAAGTTGATGGTACCTTCTGGAAAACACAAAACGTTTCCTGTGATCGTTTTCTGCCCCCTAGTGGCTAATGCAAGGCTGTGCTTTTGGTGAGCTATAGTCCACGGAATGGATTCATAAGGAAGTGTCAATTTCCCTTTTTGGACTTGGTTCTTCCCTAATACTGTGTCTCCTACTTTGAGTTCACAGGGGATAGCTCTTCTGACTTCATTTTCTTAGGTGTTGTGTCTGCTCCTTTTGGCTTCCACCTCTTCTAGGTTTGCTGGGGACGGCTTCCAGGAGTGATGGAGAGGCAAACTGCCTTGGATGGGAACCCCAAACATCATGTCTGCTGGGCTAACCTGTGTCGTTGAGTGCGGAGATAGCCGATATGCTCGAAGAAACCTTTAGAGCTCTGGGAGCCATGCCTTGCCTTTATCTCTGGCTATCCTCACAGTTTTATTGATGGAGGACATGAACCTCTCAAATTAACAAGGGGGTCCTGGGAGTCCCTCTGCCAGACATTAGTCCTGGTTACGAGAGACTTACCCAGAGTCTTTAGCCCACTATCTTTCACAGAGAAGAAATATCCCAAACATATCAGTCTTTGTCCTGCCCTGGGGCAGTCCAGCACCGAAATGCTAGGCAATTCTTCTCTGAACAAGAGTACCAACAGAAACCGCAGACACGTGTTTCGGTCTGGTTGGACCTCATCAGTAGGGTGGATCTGTGCCTCTCTAAGAATAGTGAGCAAGGGGTCCACGTCTGGATTCCCCTAGTAACTTAGGGTGAGACCCAAAGTTACTTAAATATGCAAATTAACAAGGGGGTCCTGGTAGTCCATCTGTTGCTGCCACCGGTTCGACTTCTGGATATCTGGTGTACTCATCAATCGCAACTAGCAGGTAGGTTTCATTTGCTATCGTACAGAAGTCAAGGCTTATGGTATCCCGCCGACAGTTACTCCGGGGGGGGTTGAGGGGGCACTCCATAGGTTCTGATGGCCCTAGCCGACGTGTGGACCGACACACGGCACATGTCTCTAACAAAGCTATGACCTTGCTTTGCATATGGGGTAGCCACACACAAGACTTGAGGAACGCTTGCATTTTCACTGATGTCCTTCGTGCGCAAGCTTGAGGGCTCTCTCGTGTAGAGAGGTGGGTAGCACAATACAGTGCCCTTTCAGGATTAGCCCATCCAGGGAGATTGATAGTTCCTGTTGTATTCCAAAAGAGCTTGTAGTAGTTCCTGTGCTGAGGCTGTTTTCTTTGTAACTGCTGTCAGAAACATCTTCCATTCACCTGACAGGATTGCTGTTTTAGCTAGCTGCAGACATAGGTCTCGGTCTGTCTCGACTTGGATTTCTTCAATCTTCATGGTTTTCGGTCGAGCACAAGCAATCACCTGGCATACATGCTCTTCTGTGACTTTCGCTGCTTTGCATTCCGTGACAGTTGCGGGGCAAGGGTGACGTGACATAAAATATGCAGGATTATCAGAACCTGCTCGGTATTTATGTTTATATTTATGTTTATTTTATTTATATAGCGCTTTACGCTAAAGCGCTGTACAATATAACAAGAATACAAAAACAGTAGAAGCAAATACAAGATATGAGTCAAACCATCAATACAGCAACTAGAACAATTTGCCAGCAGAGATAAAAGAGGGAAAAAGGGGTGGGGAGGGGAATGGAGTGGGGAACAGGAAGTGAGATAAGGAGAAGGTGAGAGAGGGGGGAGTGGACATAAGAGGAGACAAGGTAGGGGTAGAGAGGCAAGATGAGGAGGATAAAAGACGGGTGGGGGAGGGAAGGGCGGGGGAGGATCAGAGTATCAGGGAGGGGAGTGGAGAAGGAGAGATTTTAAGGAGACACGAAAGGAGGAATAGGTGAGGATGGAGCGGATAGAGAGGGGAAGGGAGTATCAGTGGAGGGGAGCAAGGAGCTGAAAGGAGCGAAAACGAGAGGAGCCACATGGGGACGGGGGAACAAGGAGAAGGAAGTGATCTGCAGATCTGAGGGAACGGGAGGGAGTGTAGAATGAGATGAGAGAGGAGAGATAAGGGGGAGCAAGTTCATGGAGAGATTTAAAAACGAGACAGAGGAAGTGGAATTTGAGTTGGGAATGAAAGGAGAGCCAGCCAATGTGGGCATAGTTTTTCTCAGGTGGTGTAAGTTTGCTAAAAAATGGTCGCACCAGTCAGAGCAACAACCAGCTCATCTATTGTTGGTGTAATATGTTTCTCCCGACCTATTGCAGCATTGGGGAGTCGCATGTCTATGCATATACGGACTGCGTTGGGTTGCTTCAGTTTAGCAGTCACCACCATTGGTGAAACCCAAGGTGTGGGCCCTGGAGTTTTCTCAATGATCTTAAGGTCTTCCAGTTTGCAAAGTTCACTTTCCACTGCAGCTCTCAAGTGAAAAGGCACTCGCCTGTGTCGTACGACCCATGGTTCGATGGTAGGATCAATGTGAAGTTTCACAGACCTGCCTTTGAGGAAGCCAATACCTGTGAAAAGTTTCTTATGTTTTGCCAGTAGGCTTTCAATGTCGTTCTGCTGGATGGCGAGGTTGAACTGGATGACTTCCAGACGTTCTGCAGTGGGACAACTCAAAAGGGTTTTGATTCCCGCATCTACTACATGAATGCATGTTTTTTTTTTTTTATTCTCTTTCTTGAATTTTCCAACAACTTTAACAATCCCCAGAAACCCCCCTCCCTCTCTCCCCCACTCCCCCCAGTGCTGTTCCAAAGTCTCCGTAGCTCCCTCTCACCACAAAGTGTCTAGTCAGGGTTATTCCAGATCCAAAGGTCTTAAACGTTGCGGGCGCCACCCGATCCTGAAATCATCTCTGAGAAAGGAAAGGACCTCCCCCCACTCGCCCGCAAAGTTTTGTATTGTATTGTTCATTACATAGGAGGCCCATTCCATCGCTACTATCTCCCAGACTTTACGCAACCAGTCTGGAAACATTGGTATGTTCGAGCTCTTCCATCTCTGGGCTATGATTGTCATTGCTGCCAGAGTGAGCATCACCCTCGCTCTTTCCCTGCCCCTCGAACCCGCCGGCCCTTCTGCTGGCCTTCAGCCTAATAGTGACCAGTCCGGGGGTATGCCTCCCTCTGCCCCAAACACTTGTTCCATCGCCTGCTTGATGTCTCCCCAGAACGGGACTATTTTTGGGCATCGCCACCAAATATGTTCCGCAGTGCCCTCCTGGACGCATCCCCTCCAGCAAGTTCCCGACGAATCCGGGTAGATCCTGTGCAGCCGAGCTGGAGTATAGTGCCACCCATATAATATCTTATACCAGGCCTCCCTTGTTTGAGAGGCTCTCGCTAGTTTAGGGATCTTCCTCCATAGATTTTCCCACTCCGTCTTCACTATTTCCCTGCCCAGAATTTTTTCCCATCTTCCCATATATGCCCATTGCGGCCTCGGTGTAGCCTCATCCAAGATCTTATAAAGCTGCAAGATAAGGCCTTTGGAGCCGTCGTTGGTCATCAGGAATTTCTCAAAAAGGGTCGGTGATCTAGTAGCCGCCTCCTTATTTATGGGGTATAGAAGCCAGTGTCGCAGCTGTGAGTATCTCAGCCTTTCACCTTCCCCCAGTGCGAAATCCCTTTTACAATCTACAAAAGAACTGATCTCCCCTCCTATAAACATGTACCGCATCCAACGGCACCCTCCCTCCCGCCAGTTCCGGAATGCCCCTCTTTCCAACCCCGGGGTAAAGTCTTTATTATTGAAGATGGGGGTGAAGGGGGACGGGTAGGTTGTAATTTCCTTATGTTGGACCAGTCTGTCCCAATTGTCTGCAACTAGTTTGGTGATCGAGCTCAGGTACATATGGCCCAGACGATGCTGTCTGGGTAGCCACAGAACCTCCACCAGTTCGTGTCGCGTGACCGCTCTGTCCATCTGAACCCAGTGTTTTCCTTCCCCCTCCCGGAGCCATTCTCTAATCACCCTCAGTTGGGCCGCTTCATAATATTGACGGAAGTTGGGAAGAGCTAGTCCCCCCCCTTTTCTCTGGGACGTAAGTTGCATCCTACTCACCCTTGCCCTTTTTCCCTCCCATATAAACTTGTTTGTTACCACCTGGAGCTCCTTAAAGAAGCTGGCCGGGAATGCTTGAGGGATAGCTTCCAAGAGGTAGAGCAGCCTCGGCAGGGTAACCATTTTAAGTACCTCTAGCCTCCCCAACCAGGAGATCCGCAAGTTCCGCCATTTAAGGAGGACTTTTTTAATTCTTTGCAGGAGTTTGCTGCATACCATCCTCGTAGAGCCGGAGTGATTCTCACCCCCAGGTACGTAATTCCCCCCGGTCGCCAGGCGAAGGGCGTCGTCCCCTTTAACTCCTCCCTCTCTACCCTTGCCAATGTCAGGTCCATCAATTCGGACTTGTGCATGTTAATGCGTAATCCGGGTGTTTCCCCAAAGTCTTCTAGTAGTAGCCTGCATTGCATACTCGACTCTATGGGATTGGTCAGGGCAAGCAACATGTCGTCCGCGAAGGCCGCCACCTTGTGCTGTCTGCCCCTAAATGGTATTCCCTGTATTCCTTCAGATTCCCGAATTGCCTGCAGGAGGGGCTCCAAGTAAACCGCATATAGCAGGGGCGATAGGGGACATCCCTGTTTTGTTCCTATTTGGAGTTGGAATGATCAAGTTAAAGCCCCATTAACCACCACCCTCGCTCACAGGCCCTCATAGTTCGCCTTGACCATCTGTAAATAAGCGCCTCCTAACCCCATTTTTTCCATGGTTTTGAAAAGGAAGGATCACTCCACCCGGTCGAATGCTTTTTCAGCGTCTAAGGACAGAAGTACTGCCGGTGTACGAGTCTTTTCCGCCTTTTCCACCAGATGGGCCACCCTTCTAATATTATCCACTGTCTGCCTCCCCTTCACGAATCCCGCCTGATCCTGATGGATCAGATCCGGGAGAAGCCCCTCGAGCCTATTCGCCAGGATCTTAGTGTAGATTTTTGCATCTACGTTAATAAGCGCTATTGGCCTGTAGGAGGATCTTTCGAGGGGATCCTTGCCCTCCTTCAGAATCAGGGAAATCTTGGCTTCTTTCATGGACGGGGTGATTTGCCCACTACCTAAAAAAGAGTTGAAAAGGTAGGTCAACTGTGGAACCAGCACTCCCGCAAAGGTCTTATAAAAGGACGCAGTGTACCCATCAGGGCCAGGGACCTTACCTGCGGGCAGCTTCCGAATAACCCCCCTCACCTCCTCCTCCGTTATCTTTTGTTGTAAACCAGTCTGGGCGTCCCCCTCAATTTTACGCAGGTTAACCCTTTCCAGGAATTTCTCTTGGGCTTGGCCGCAGGGGTGCTGTGAAGCATACAAGGTCTCGTAAAATTTGGCCATGGCCTCTTGGATATCTTCTATTCGAGTAACCCTTTCCCCCCTATCTGAGTTTAGAGCCGTGATTGTGTTTCTAGAGGCAGCTCCCCGAAGGAGGCGAGCCAGCAGGGCGTCCGCCTTATTCCCTCTTGCATAAAATGTTTGCCTCACGAAGAGCAAGGCCCCCTCCGCTTTTTTGGTCCGAAGGATCCCAATTGTCCTACTTCCCTCCTGTAGTCCTTCTGGTTAGTCCTGCTGGGGTTTGCCGCTACCCTGCCTCTCGCTTCCTCAACTCCCGCTTCTAGCCTAGTGTAGCTGTTTCTGTCTCTGTGCCTTAACTGTTATAATTTCCCCCCTCAATGTGGCCTTAAACACGTCCCATCTTATTTCCTCACCCGTGTCCCCTCTCTTGTTGTTATCAAAGAACTCTCTCATCTTGTCCTCTATCTCCTCCCTTACCACAGGGTCCCTCAGCAGGTGTTCCGGGTATTTCCAACCCCACAGCCCCCTCCGCCTCTTTCCCAGTTCCAGCTGCATCGACAATATTTTATGATCTGCTATTCCCATGGGCCCAACCTCTATCTCTTTGACCTTACCCACCAGATTGGCCGAGATCCAGATGTAGTCAATTCTGGACTGGGTCCCGTGAACTTCGGAAAGGAATGTGTAGCCCTCCTCGTCCCCTTTCAATTCCCTCCAGACATCCCTCAACCCTACGCTCTCCACTTTGTCCCGGAGTTCTGCTGAGGCTACCGCCCCTCCCCCACGACTTTTAGTCCCTCCTGACCTGTCTTTAACCTTGTTCCATGCTATATTCAGGTCCCCCATTATGATTATCTGGCCTCTTGCCCAGTCACCTATTTTCCCCATGGGATCGCAGAGGAAGGAGTCCTGCCCTGTGTTGGGCGCATAAATCACCCCTATTGTTTACATCTCTTCCACAATTGTGCCTTTTACCACAACAAACCTACCCTCCTTGTCCTTTAGGGTGTCTTCCAACCGGAGGTTCACCGTGCCCCTGATGGCCAGCGCCACCCCCCCCCGATTTCGTGGGACCAGACGCCTGAAACACCTGATCAAACCCTGAGGCCCCTAACATTATGCGTTACCCACTTGAATTGTGATTAGACACTTGTCCCGCCGTTCAAGACCCCCCAGCAGCTCCCCACCCCCCTCATTTGCCCCATGTCTGTTACCCGGGTGCTTGGATCACTTCTAGTTTGCCCCTCGTGCAGCACCTGAGGATCCCTTCTCCCCCTTTCCCCCACCCCCTCCCAACCCCTAATGACCTTAAAACGTGGTCCACCCGCTTCCCCCCCCTAGGCTTCCTCGCCCTTGGTGATCCCATGATGTTTGCTCTTAGCGCCCTCTCTCCTCCTTGTAATCAAAACAGCCTTTGTGTCCACCACCCCCTGAGATTATTCAAATACCCGATTAGTTCTCCTCTGGTCCAGATCACTCCACCGCCGCTGGCTACACATCAGCTCCCTTTCCGGGGGGCCTCCACCGCACAGGCCTCCTCCTCCTTTTCCCCTCACCGACCAGTGACCATTCCCATGGCCTGGTTCGGACACCACTTCCCGCCTCCGAGGAGACGCTCGGGCCCGCCACCCTCGAATCCCCGAACAGCTCTTGATCCAGTTCAAGTTGAAGTAGGTCCGCTCCTTCCTGCATCGTGGTTATCCGCTTCTGAGAACCAGCCCACTCGAAGACAAGTTCAAAAGGGAAGGTCCACTTATATCTAATCCCCTTTTCTTTAAGCTTCAGGGTGAGGGGGCTCCATTGTCGCCTCTTGAGCAGGGTACAGCTGGCGATATGCTGGTACAGTTCAATACGTTGGTCGTTAAAGGATATTGGCTCTTTTTGTCTAGCAGCCTTGAGTACTGCCTCTTTTTGAGCATATCTTGTGAACGCCGCTAACACGTCCCGCGGCCTAGACTACGGGTTCCTATTGAGGAAGCCCACTCTGTGAACCCTGTCCAACTCGATCCGATCAGGTGAAGGCTCGCCCAGTAGCTCCGCAAAAATTCCTTGAACCGTTTCCTTCAGGTCCCTATCTTGCACTGTCACCGGCAGGAGCTTCAACCTGATGTTGATCCGCCGAGACCTGTTTTCCATGTCTTCCATTCTTATTTCCAAGTTCCGCGTTGCCGTGTCGAGTCTCTCGATAGCTTCACTGTTCTCTGTGGCCTCTCTGCCTATCTCCTGCAGGCCTTTTTCAACTATGTCCGTTCTCTCCCCCAGTTGACCCACTTCCTGCTTGATTTCGGCCAGCACCTGGTTGATGTCGGACCTCATTAATTGAAATTGCTCTTGAAAGGTTTTCCCCAAGGATGCTTGGAATGAAAGCAGCTCCCCGTGCAGATCCTGGCGTGAGATCTGTGCGGACGCTTCCAGGGTCTCGGCGTGCTCCTGCTCCATACTTCCCCCCTGTGTGGCCCTGCGTTCCTCGGCTGCGTCCTTGCTTGCCCAGAGGGCCATGATGGGGCCTGAGGCATCCGCCTGCGACTGACCGCTCTTATTGGCCTTGCTCTTGTTTTTAGCCGCCATAATTGTGGCTTGAAGGCCGGAAGGTCCCCTCTGATCCTGCCCGTGCCTCCCCCGGGAGTTACTCCTGACCGGGCCTGAGTTCCTTGCCTCGCTGTTCCTGACCAGGCCTGAATCCCCAGCCTTGCAGTGCTTAACGTTGCCTTGGGGCCTATTGGGGTTGCGTGTAGTAGGACAGTACCTCTGTGGGGCCGCACGGGGTACCAACGCCAGCCCAGCATAAATGTCCCCCGGGCCCCGCTCCCCTCGGCGCTCACCGCACTGCTCTGGTAGTATCCACTCGCCGCCGGGGCCGTACTCTGCTTCACGGGCCGGCGTTCCTGCCTAGAGCCCGCCGTCGCTCCAAAGGACTTGTGCGGGGCCCCCGGCGTGCGCCCAGCTCTGCAGGCCTCCGATCCGAGGCTCCGCCGCCGGGCCAATAGCAACTCCGCCGGTGTGTCCCGAAGGTGCCTCCTTTCCCAGGGTCTCCTCCTCCTCCTCCTCAGCCAGCCGCGCCCGCCCGATGGTCGGTGGGAGAGCCCGCTCTGCGGCCAAGAGCACGTCCGCTCTCCCGAGGCCGCGCCACTCTGTCCGTTCCCCGGCGTGAGGACAGGGACGGGGGTGCGATCTCGTCCCGCCTGCAGCACCCCCTCTCCTGCCCAGCACAGTAGGCCTGATGCGTCTCCTTTCGCCCGCGGGCCTCCGATGCGTGCCGCGGTTGTTTCCCCTTCTCCTGCTGGGTGATGTAGCAGCTACGGGTGATCGAAAGTACGGGGGGCGCCGGCTGCTGTTTTCCTGAGTTCCTCAGCTCATTTATTTATTTTTAAATATTTTTATTGGCATTTATGTATATATGTGCATTGAAAACATCATGAACATGGTGAGGGTTGAGTCACCTAGTATATAACATATATGCAATTTAAAGCATTGGTAAGATTAAACAACTGACAAACAACAATAGTAACACTAACTGTCCGTTGTCCTCTGAGTTGTTGGGCTCCTCGCTTCCCATTCGAACCCTCGTCTCGGGTCTGGTGGGGTCTGGCTGATCTTGGTGGGGCGTAATGTGGGGGGGGTGTGAGTTTGATATTGCAGTTTCTCGGTCGAACTTACATAGAGATTCAGAGGGGTTTGTGGCTCGTTGAAAAAATCAAGTCTCTCAGAAGGGTCTTCCAGGCCTCCAGTGCGGTACTCGAGTCTTCTCCGCCTCGGCTATTCCCTTCCTCCCACGCTCTGGTTTCGGCTGCCGTCCATCTTAGCATCTCCTTAATCCAGGGTTCATACCTGGGGCCAGTCGGTGATTTCCAGGCCATTGCAATTGTTCTCTTCGCGAGCACACATGCAATGTCCATAAACTTCACCGAGTGTTTGATTTTACTCAGCCTCGGATGGGTGCCCAGGAGGCATTCCTTAGGTGTCCATTCGTATATCTCCAGCCCGGCCCTCCTACAGGTCTGTTCAGCGGCGGACCAGAGTTTCTGTGCTTTAGGACAGGTCCAGAACATGTGGATCATGTCGGCATGATCGGAAGTGCACCATGGGCAGGTCGGGGCAACCTTGTCGGAGAATGTGGCTATCCTGTGTGGGGTCATGTAGGTCCTATAGAGGATATTGAGCTGAATTAGCCTGAACCTTGCATTCCGGGATATCTCCTTCGGGTATGATAGGGCCCTCGTCCATTCTCCCTCTGTGATTTCAGTCCCTAAGTCGGACTCCCATCTCTCTTTCAGACGTGCGCTTCTTGGGTTGGGCCTGTCGTTTATTTGGATGTATAACCTCGACGTCGGTTTTCAGCCGTCACTGACACCATACATCTCCTGCACAAGGGGGTGTGTGTTCGGCTCCTCAGGCCATACATTCCATTTCTCTTTGGCAACATGTCTCACCTTCTGGTACCATAAGAATTGTCCTAGGGCGAGTCCGTCTATCTGTTGCAGCGATTCAAACTCCCTAAACAGCCCTTCGGTAAACATGTCTCCCCATGAGTAAAGGCCATAGTGCTCCCATCTCCTCATTGCCAATAAGTCGCTGGGGGTTTTGCATGTGTCTGCCAGCAGGGGAATCTCAGGTGCGTATGAGTGCCGTAGCCCAAGCATAGAGGTGACTTTTGTCCATGCCTGTCGCCCCAACTGTGCTATCATGGGTGGGTCAGAGGGCCCAACTTGCTTGTTCCATATTAGCTCCTTAGGGTGCATGGGTGAGGTTAGTTGGCGCAGGAGATTCGTCTCTGCCGAAGGGTCATCACATCACCATTTTGCGATATGAGTCAGTTGTGCCGCCAGGTAATACCTCTGGAAGTCGGGTAGCTGGACGCCACCCTCGGCGTAGGGAAGTGTGAGGATGCTCAGCGTGAGCTTGTGCCTGGCTCGACCCCAAAGAAAGTCCCTGAGCAGGGATTCTAACTTCCTGAAGAAGGGTGATGGAATATAGTATGTTATGTTAGTGAAATAGTACAGAAATCTAGGCAATATTATCATTTTGGATATTGCTACTCTACCCATCATAGAAAGCGGCAGTTTCGACCAGAATTTGATGGATCTGCGTACTCTGGACATGGCCACCTCCGTGTTGCATTCGTGGGTGGAGACCGGCGTGTGCTTGATGGTGAGGCCCAGGTAGCGGAACGCCTCCACTTGCCATTGGATCCCGATCACAGGGAGTTCGTCTGTGTTCCTGCCTCTGAGTCCAGCCAAAGGGAAGGAACATGATTTCTGGCGGCTAAATTTTATCCCAGAGTATTTCGCAAAATTATCTAGGATATCCAGGGCTGTAGGGGCGTTTCTTTGGGGGTCTCGTAGGTACAGGAGGACATCATCGGCATATAGGGAGATGATATTGTCCGTTCCACCCAGGCTGATACCTGCATCAAAAAGCTGTTTCCTGAAGTAGATCGCCACCGGTTCCAGACCTAGGATGTATAGCATTGGGGAGAGGGGGCATCCCTGCCTGGTTCCTCTTTGGATGGCCCACGCCTCCGATAACATGCCGCCAGTCTTCACTCTCGCAACTGGGTTGTTGTAGAGCACCTCGATCCATCGAACAAATTGTTCGCCAAGTCCAAATTCCCTCAGGGTCTCGATCAGCCACTCCCAGAAAATCGAATCGAAAGCCTTGATGGCATCTAGCGACAGTACAGCCAGGTCTTCGGTGTATTCAGCCATCTGTGCTATCACATGCTGGAGTCTTCTCAAGTTGGCCGTGGTGTTGCGTCCTGGGACGAAGCCAGTTTGGTCTTCATGTACCAGGGTTCCTATTACTCTCGAAAGCCTTTTTGCCAGTATGGTCGTTAGTATTTTGCTGTCGTAATTCAGGAGCGCTAGCGGGCGGTATGAGTCACAGTTTTCGGGTGGTTTGCCAGGCTTAAGCATTGGGACTATAAGGGTCTCTCTCATGCTACTCGGTAATATTCCAGTTTCGTATGCCTCCGCGTAAACTTCTTGCAGTATGGGGGATAGGAACTCCTCATACGCCTTGTAGAACTCCGGGGTAAGGCCGTCTGTTCCAGGGGTTTTGCTCGTGGAGAGGGATCTGATCGCCTCGGATATGTCCTCGGGCGTGATGGGCTCTCCCAGCATGTTTCTCTGCTCCTGGTTCAATTTGGGTAGACCGACTTCCTCCAAGGTATCTTTTATGTCTGCCTCTGGTATTCGGTTGGTGTGGGCGTATAAATCGGCGTAGTAGTCAGAAAAAGTGTTGTTTATTGCTTGCTGTGTCCTGTGGGCTGTGCCCTTGCTGTCCTTAATCAGATTTAGTGCCATCCTCGGGTGTTCTTTCCTGCATAGCCAGGCTAGTATCCTACCTGGTTTGTCCGCTTCTTTGTGTGCCTTCGCAGATCGTGCAGAGAAGTCGAACTTCGAGAGCCTCTCCCATGCGATTTTACAGTCTTCTCTGATCTCCTTCAGCCCCGTTTCCGTCTCAATCGTTGGGGGGAGAGTGTTTTCAAGGTGCTTGATCTTTTCCTCCTCGGACTCTAGTTCCTGTCTCAATTGCCTCCTGATCCCGCCTGCCTCGGCGATTACCTCTCCCCTCGTCACCACCTTCATTGCTTCCCAAAATGTACTCCATTTGTCGACTGAGCCCTTATTAAACTCTATGTATTCCTCAAGCTTCTCAGCTAGGGTTTCTTTGAATGCAGAGTCGGTCAAGGCCTCTGTTGGCATGCGCCACATCGGGATAGGCGGTCTAGGGCCTCTCAGACAGAGTTGCAGTATTAGTGGGGAGTGATCCGATATTGATCTACCCAGGTAGTTCGCAGATTCAACCTGTGGGGTTAGCTCATTGTCTATGAAGAAATAGTCTATCCTGTTGTAGAGGTTGTGGGGGGCCGAGTAAAATGAGTAGGATCTGTCGACTGGGTGCAGGTCCTGCCAGATGTCGGTCATGTGTAAATCCTCCACCGCTCTGCGAAGGGCTTCGGAGGAAAGGTTGTTGGGTGTGCGTGGTGTGGTAGACCTGTCCAATTCGGCGTTCATGACACAATTGAAATCTCCTCCCCATATTAGAGTGTGGTCTCTATGGAGCATAATTTTGGCGCATAGCTTCTTGAGGTGGGAGGGAATACCGTATTGGGGGAAATATGAGTTCACTATGCATAGCCGAGTGTTCTCCAGTATACCCCACATTATCAGGTATCTTCCTTCATTGTCTTTTTCTACGCCCAGTTGTTGAAATGGGGTGTCCAGGCTAACCCACTTGTACACCCCTCGTGCATATCTCGAATGGGATGAGCCATTCCCCTGGCCGCCCCAGTATTTCGTCAGTTTATCCGCGGAGTCTGTGGAGAGGTGCGTTTCCTGCAGTAGAGCGAATGATATCTTCTTCCTCTTCAGGTAGGAGTGTATCTGGTTTCTTCGGAGGTAGGACCCCATCCCCCTGACATTCCACGTGATCACCTTGGGTTTTGATGCCATTGTATGTTTACATCAGTTATCAGCAGGGTTGCCCGCACTTTATTGCGGCTTGATCGTATGTTGTCGCGAGCCATGACCTGTTCAGACCGTGAGGGGCGATCTGTTTCGATATTTAATTTTTGGTTCGTTTTGGTGCAGGTAAGAGTTCTCAGAGGTAGGAGAGTTAGAACAATAACAACTTGAAGGAAACAATTATAACTGGTGCACCCAGCTCCTGTCACAACGGTGCAGTGCTCAGGTGCTCTCGCGCTGCCTGTCCCCATCCGGGTGTCTAGCGCGAGTAGGTATGTGCTGGCAACTGGCCTGCACTGGTCCCTCGCGGGAACGTGGTCCGTGTCCATGCATGGGGGGTCCGGTGGGCCACGCAATCGTTTAGCGTGCTCTTTTTGTAGTTTTGCTTCAGATAGATCGGGGATCTTTTACCATTTCAGGTATATTGAGGAGGGCGTGGGTGCCCTAGTCAGGGTATCCGTGTGTCATCCCTGGCTGTCTTCATTATGTTGTCCGTGGGAAGAGTCGGCGGGGACCTCGGCCAGGTTGTTATGTTCCATCCACATAGTGGCCGCCGCTGGAGTCTCCAGAAATACTGCCCTTCCCTTATAGATCACTTTCAGTCTAGAGGGGTAGAGCAGCATATATTTCAGATTTAGTTTCCTCAGTCTAGCCTTGATTGGGACGAAGGAGTTCCTAGCTTTCTGAACCGACTGAGTGTAATCGGGGTATATAGTGATTTTAGAATTGCCCCGCTCTATTTCTCCACCTTCTCTCGAGAATTTCAGGATTACCTCCCGGTCCCGGAAGTTGAGTACTTTGCAATGATGGGGCGAGGGTAGGAGCCTGGGGGGGGTTTCTTCTGGAGGGACCTGTGAGCCCTCTCTATGGCGAAGCCCTGGGAGAGGTTCGCCACCCCGATCTCCTGTTGTATTAATGATTCCACAAAGGCCGTCGGGTCCATAGTCTCTGTCCCCTCTGGTATAGCCAATATCCTAATGTTATTGCGCCTAGCGCGACCTTCCGCCTCTTCAGACCTCGCTTCCAGGAGGGACACCTTGTTTTTGAGAACTGCAACCTCCGACTTTAGGACCGCCGTGTCATCAGACCTGTCCTTCTGGGAAGATTCAATAGCGGTGACACGTTACGTCAAGTTGCGGGCATCCTGTCTTATTAGTTGAATATCGGCTTTGACTTCGCCTATCTTCGATTCTATGGATGATCTTAGGGCTGCGATCGCATCCAATACCTGGTTGTGTCTGGTGTCTTCCTCAGAGCTGTCTCGCGTTGCTGAGCCTGTCGGTGTGGTCTGGGAGGCGGGCTGAGACTTAGATGTGACAAAAGGGTCCATGGTAGCATTTTTGGCCTTATTTCTTGCGGCCGCCATAGTGGAGTGTCTTGGCCTTGGTGGGTAACGCAAGGGGTCCAATGTCCTCTCGCAGGGTGGGTAAGCGTGCAACTTTACACAGCTCGCCACTGCGTATCAATTAAGTGTGTTGTACCGCCAGTCTTAGTGCACCCCCTGTGTCGAGTGTGCAGGAGGTGTAGCTGTCCCGTGGTGAGGGCACGCGGGTCGTTGCGACCCGAGACTTAGGTGGGGTGATGGTGGAAGGGTCGATGCTGGTTGCTGCGGGGCAGGTGGATGCTAGTTGGGGGAGGCGGCTAGGCCCTGCAGTCCGGCTAGTGGGCTACCGGTCTGAGGCCCGCAAAGTTAATGGGGTCGGCCTTCGGGTGGAGCGGGCGGCTCCCGCAGCAAATCCGGTATGCGCTCCGGAGAAGGTTCAGCTGGGGCAGCTATCAATGAGCGTGTAGGGTGGCGGGGTCGGAAGGGGCCTGCGGTTCACTCACTCCAGGCGAGGTGTCCTCGAGTCAATCCCGCGTAGAGGCCACAGGTCGCGGTCGCAGTGTGGAAGTCCGCTTGAGTGGGCAGCCGCGCCCTCTGGCTGGTGGAGAGTGGGTCGGGCGTGCCTCAGGCCGGGGCTTCGGCAAGTGGTCCCCAGGGTCTGTGGAGCCGGTAGTGTCCGATCCGCATCAGCGGTGTTGGTTGCGCGCCCGCACCGTCCGGCACGGGAACACCGACTCTGGGCGCGAAGCGGGAGCTTCCGCGATGTTGTCCTTCGGTCCCAGCAGAAGATCGTAGGACCTCGCGAGTCCGCTCCGAGGGACGGCGTGGACCCCTGGGTGGCAGCGGTCAGCGGGAGGAGCGCATCATCAGCCGGGCGGAAGCACTGTTGGGTCCCGACCTCTCCGAACACTCCGGAGTCATCGGCGCGATGCGGCCACCGTCTTGGGAACTTCCCTCGGGTGGTAGGGGGAGCCGGGCCGGATCGATTCAGCAAGTGCCCGGTCTCTGATTTTTGTCGGAAAAAGGTGCGATACACAGGTAATCGCTTTATGTGTAACTGCACCATAGAGTGGGTGGCACAGCTACACTCGTAACGCCCGAAAACAGGATCTGATTGCGCGGCCCGGCCGGAGCTCAAGGAAGCGCCGTCCTCACTCCATGCGCGTCAGGCCACGCCCCCCCTGAGTTCCTCATCTCATAAGGGGTGGTGGAACCGCTTAAGTGAGTTGGAGGTTCTGGAGCGCCGACGACACACGTCTACCTGGTTTCGGCGGCCATCTTGGAATCGATATCATGAATGCATGTTTTTCAGTCTTTTCCACAGTGTGAGAGTGTTGTTTTAAAGTATCCCACAACAGGGAGGGGCTTCCTGCAGCCATATGCATAAAGCAACACAGAAGGTCTTCGTAGTGGGGGTTTGGGATCAAGTTTGTTTAACCTGGTAGTTGACATAACATTTACTGTTGCCCCCGTGTCGATCATCATTGTTACTGGGACTTCCCCTACCGAAATAGTACACTGCCAGGATTTGTTTCCCCCTGGCTGATTACTCTGACCTGGTTTTAGTGCTGAGATCATGTATACTGTCTCTTCTGGAGTTGCTAGGTGTGCCATCATGGTCAGGAGACTGTTCTCCACTAGACTGTTCTTCATCACTGCTAAAACTTTCAGTGTCTTCTCCATCAATGGCTCAGGGCACGTCCACCTTTGCTGTTACGGGACCTGCTTTGTCCCCTCTTTTGTTGACGTTCATGCCACTCCGAGCAGTTTGGATATGTTCTGCATGGTCTTGCATTCTCATTGTGACAATGTCTAGTCTTTTTGGGTGACTCATCTCTGGGTCGTCGTGAGCTTAAACAGACTGATGCATAATGATTGAGTTTCCCACATTTACGGCATGTGGTACCATATGCAGGGCATGGTTCATTTCTTTCATGTTGTCCTCCACACCAAATGCAGTCTCTTGGTCGGGTAATGGGCTGACTTCTGTGCTTCTTCTGCTGTTTTAAAGCATTGATAGCAACAGCATTGTTTTTAACTGGTTCTGCATCCACTGGTAGTCGACTTATAATTTGTTCCATTTCTGTTGCATATTCATCCGTCCTTTCTCTTAAGCGTCCCAAGGACAGGATGGTGTCCAGCGGAGGGTCCGTCTCTGATAGAATGGCACGTCTAAGTTTCTCTGATGACAAACCATGTATTACTTGCTGCCTCACGGAGAATTCTTCTTTTGGGAAGTCACAGGCTATCGCCATCTCTCGCAGGCGGCCTTGAAAATCATCAATGCCTTCCTGCGGTCTCTGCCTTCTCTGGCTCATTTTGAACCTTTCGAAGTCAGGGCTGACCTTTGGCTTGAACTTCCTTGTGAGCACATCTATCGCTTTTTCATAGTCATCTGCTGTCCCTCTGTCTGGTAGTGTATTGAAAATGCATAGTGCCATTGTGCCTACGTTGAGCATAAGAAATGCTCTTTATTTCTCTTCACCGACAATATCATGTGTCAGAATGCATAGTTCAAATTGCTGGATCCACAACTCGCAACGCAGACCAGTGCGCGCTCCAAAGGTTTGAAATGGTTGCATGAATGTGCCTTGCGATGTGTCTAACCATGTGCTAGTGTCTGGACTGCGGTTTTGTTGCCTTTGCGGAGTTGTGACATCATCTGCCATCTTGTGTTATATTTGGCTTGTGTTCCTATGGTCTTGTGTTTTTTGTTTGGCTCTGGCGTTATTTGCCTGGCATGTGTGAAATATTTTGTTTTCAAACTTGTATGCGGTCTTTATGTTGTTCGCTTTACAGATGTATTGGTTTTTCTGTGGGCCACACCAACTGTGCTGCAATATTTTGTTCTGTATGTCATGCACTAACACACTTCTTCAAGGCTAGGTGCTTGTGCTCTGTGTTTTCTCTTCAGATTAGCTGGTTAAAAGAGAAGAAAAAACAACATAAATGGACTTAATGGCTTTGTGAGGCTGAACAAGCCAGTTCCTGCTTTGTTTTTCTAGGGTCCTTTTTGTAAAAATGTCCTTTAGGCATATGTGCTTTGTTGTGATTTGAAATACCTGCTGTGCTTTATAATGTCATTCAGTGCAGGAATAGCGGCCACGCTTGTGGAGAAAAGTTCATGTAATAACTTTATAAGGTTCCATGATGTTCTTTTTTTTCTCCACAGCTTTAATATGCCTCTTACGTTCTCACGTTATATGAAGGAGAAAAAGATCAAAAATCTATTTTTTTTTCTTTGATGTAGCCTTTCCTTCCCACGTTCTTTGAGAGGAAAAAATGAAGGAAAGTTCGTTGCTATGTGCGTTTTTTTTTCACACACACGTTCAGCGATTGCTCGACGTGCGTGTTTTCTCTGTGCTTCGGTCGCCTGAGGCACTATTTGTTTGTGGAGCCCCCTGCCAGCTTGGTGCGCCGTGCACTTACTTGTTTGTAGCTGTACCGGCAATGTCATTTTTTCTTTTTTTACACAGCACTCCCACGGGCCCTGTGAACAGGCGCGAGTGACTCAGCGGGCCTGAGGGGACCAGAGGAGCGTGAGCGCGATCGCCTGTCAAATTGATTGTAGCTGTTTTCCTTTACGCGTGAGGCGATCCTGTCCTCCATCGCCAGTGTTTTGTCTCGTAGAAGAGCTGAGAGGCAGGGCCTGACCGAGGGAGGCAGGGCCTGACTAACTAACTTGACGTCGCTTACTGCGCAGCACAGCGCGTAAAGAAGGAGGCGTGTGGTGTGGTCATTGGGGTGCAAACTCCCTTTCGGCTGGCTCACGCTCCCTTTTATTAACTTGACACATGGCAAGGGTCACGTGGACATCACACACAGCATTCTGTCTGTGTGGCTTGTCTCCAGTGGCTCCCCATTCACGCTGATGCTCTGCACGTAGGCTACCGCGAGTCAACTCCAAGCCCTTCCATCTATTTTCAGTAAAAGCTCTTCGTTTAAGTGGCTTCTCTGCTCCTTGGCCCCAGAAGTTCAGTCCCTCCCTTCCCTCTGCAGACTCTGATCACCCAAAGGCAACATTTGCTCAATACCATATTACACTTTCTGCTGTCCTATCATTCTTTCTTTCAGTTGGGCAGGTCAATTCCTGAAGTTCTGCAGAGTCAGTTCTCCATCTACATGGCTAGAAAAAGAGATAAAAGACTGCTGGTGGCTATTTTGGCCTTTCTGGTCAGGTGACATCATAACAGAAGACTGCCACAGGCAGTGCCTGTGGATATGATTGAGTGAAAGCTTTCTGAAATCGAGCAAAGTTTGGACAATGACCAGAATGGAGGCTCACGTACAAAAGGACAACTCTTCAACTTTAGTTTGGGTTCTATGTCCTTTTTTCGTTTGGGTTCTATGCCCTTTTTTCGATGGATATTTTACGGAACAAAATCCATCGAAAAACTCAGCGACATTTAAAAAAAATTGGGGCCCCCCAAACCACCCATTTCCCATTGTTACTGACCCCACCCAACCCCGCCCCATTCCTTTTAAACCCTTACCCACCCACCCTATATATATTTCGATTTGTTTTTTTGATGGACCTTTTTGGGTAAAAATTCAATCGAAAAAACTACTGTTTGCAAAAGGACGTTTTACCCTATGTTGATGAAGGTGAGTAGCAGTAATGAGCATCAGTATTGTAGAAAGACCCACAAGCCCATCCACAACTAGTTTCTCCCAACGTTCGTTTATACACAACTCAGCAGTGCTTGCATGCATCATTCACCAACATTCCAACACAACATGCATAGCATCACTAGAACACCTCACATCGGCATGCAGCACAGTATTAACAGTGACAACGCCTTGCATTCATCACCTTTTGGTTTAGGGTAAAGCAATGTGTCATTACAAAATGAGACTTGGCCTATATGACATCTACAGACACATGTTGTTTATGTTTATGTTTAACATTTATATAGCGCAACCAGGTACCCTAAGGCTTAAGGGCGCTGTGAAACGTAAAACAAACAAACAAAGCAATGACATGAAAGGCAGAACTGAATCGGAGGATGACTCCGGAGCATGAATCAAACACGAACAGGATCAGGCAAGAGGCAGAAATAATTTATACAACGTGAACGGTTTTCAGCCCCTTTTTAAATATTTCCGTGGAAGAGGTGGTCCTCAGTATGGCTGCTAGCGAATTCCACTTAAGTGGAGCTGCCGAGATGAATGCTGAGTCTCTGGACTTTTTTGTTTTCAGGCGTGGCATAGCCAAGGTATTAGATTCGTCCGATCGAAGGGATCTGATATTGTTTTTTACCATGATTAATTCTTTCAAATAGAGTGGCATGACTCAATTTATGTGTGATGAGGAGAAGCCTGAACACAATCCTGGCCTGCACAGGTAGCCAGTGTAAACTACGCCGAACCTCAAACACGTGGTCTCTTCTAGATAGACCTTTCACTACCCTAACTGTATGACCTGTAACTGATGAACGCCCGATAATGGCAACCCCACAAGGAGACTACAACAATAGTCGATCTTAGATCCAATTATGGCTCTTGCCAAGGTTTCGGCGTTAGATTCTGAGATAAAAGGTCTAAGGCAGCGAAACAACTCGAGGAAATATGAGGCCGATGAAACGAGACTATTCACTTGGGCATTCATATTCAGGTTTTTGTCAAGATAAATGCCAAGGGTTTTTACCTTGCTCATAACCTCAATGTGGCAGCTATCTATGAGAAACGACTTATAGCTAGGTCCTAACTTCTCTAATTTGGACTCTGAGCCAATAAGTAAAAGCTCTGTTTTGGAGCTATTAATAGCTAAACCATTCAGCACCATCCAATCTTGATTTTTTTTGTAGATTTCATTAAT
This sequence comes from Ambystoma mexicanum, assembly GCF_040938575.1. Classification (NCBI taxonomy): domain Eukaryota; kingdom Metazoa; phylum Chordata; class Amphibia; order Caudata; family Ambystomatidae; genus Ambystoma; species Ambystoma mexicanum. The sequence continues at coordinate 46,099,977 of NC_090922.1, forward strand.
TCTTTGTTCATTTTCCACATGGGATCCGGATATGGGAATGACACATTGGGTGTCATCCGCATAATTTGCAAATATGATCCCCTCTTTCTCCAGCATCTGGAAGAAGGGGATCATAAATATATTATAGAAGCACAGCAACACGCAGGCTCCTTGAGGGACCCCAAACGTAAGTACTGTCGGTTTTGCTTCGGCAATGTCACTGGCCACTCTATTTTGTCTATTCTTCAGAAAGGAAATAACCCAATTTATTGCTTCATCCGAGAAGTTGGCATACCTCTTTAGCCTGGTGGACAGTATGGTATGGTCCACCAGGTCAAAGGCAGCCGACAAATCTAAAATCATAAGGAGTGAGATATAACCACCATCCATCCTTTGCAGGAGATGAGATTTAAGGGCCAACAAGGCCGTCTCTGTACCATGATTCAGGCGAAATCCTGATTGATATTTATGATAAATCTGGTTTTGCTCCAAAAAGAAGGCAATCTGATTATAGGCAACTCTGTCCAAGAACTTCAACAGAAAAGGAGTGTTAGTGATAGGCCTATAATTAGATGCAATGAGGGGACAGAGATTAGGTTTTTTTTAACAATGGAGTAATCCACGCCTTTTTTATATTGCCGGGGACTTCATTAGCTAAAAGAGAAGCATTAACAAACATACCAATGATTTCACTTCTAATGAAACTTTCTGGGATGAAAGAAGTTACCTACCCCAAAGACTGCGACATAAGGCTTCCCCTCAACCAGGAAGTACAATAGACTGATATGCATGCTAGAGTGAAGAGTGGCAATATGCATACAGAAAAATAAAAACACAGGTGGACCATCAATTAAGACACTACCCTGGAGTGACAATACTGAGGCCCCGTGAGGCTCCAGCATGCAGTCACATCGGATCTATGTGATCACTTTGCAGCCCTAAATACCGCATACGGATATTCCAAATCTGAAAATGTTGCCGTGCAGTGATCACATAGATCGAACATTTATGTATTACTGCCCCCACTCCCTGCCGTCGTGCTGCGTGGTCCAACCCCGCAACCCCTGCGCCCCGTGTTCGGTATAGTGGGATTCAGCATGTTATTGCCGAATGCACAGTAAATCTGCATTTGGATTTTTTTTTTACCATTACAAGCAATACCGTCACATCGCAATGAACCTGGAGCAGAAGGGGGCCCACAGAGCACTCCAATCAGCCCCATCGTTGAGAATCCTAGTTGACAGGGAGCAAGATGGTTACACAAGTTTTTTGTGTAGGTGTACTGTCAAAATATAGGAAGAAAGCAATCACTGACCTGATTTTCTCAGACTTGAGATTGTGAAAAGTGCTGTAGCCCAAAAACTATCCTGATGCCTGATTTCTGCGTTCTGCATGGCCAGCAGGTTCAGCAAAAATAAACCCTCTTGGGCATAAAACCCTTTGTGCCATTTAAGATGCAACGTAAATGCTCTTGATTGGCGATGGAGAGGCACAGCGGCAACCCGGAATGGTGGGAGAAAGAGGAACAGCTGGTAGACACAGCAAACAGGAATGATCTCATCTAATGTGGAGAAGAGTCAGGGCAGCAAACGGAACAAGCGGGAGGCACAGGTCAATGAGTAAAGTCTATAGAAAGAAGAAGAGGGGGTAAGAGGCTGAAAGCAAGGTAACGCGAAACAAAGATAGAATATTGTAGATGCAGGGAGCCATGTTGGAAAGCGACTAGACCAGAGAGAAGAAGGTAAAAACACGACCCAGAGGAGCTGCCATTTTAGATTAGAAAGCGAAGAAGTCGGATGCCTCTTCCTCCAATGATACCATGACCTAAGACAATTCCTGACATGTACAGTCAGTGTCAATGTTGTATGAGTATTAAGTTGCAGTAGGTCTGTTCTCACTCACAGCATCGCAAAGCCACCTGGATTCAGAAAGAGGTAGGCCAACTCTCCAGGAACAAGGATGCACATTTTGATGATTATTGGCATAGATAAGACATCCCTCAACTTCAAAAGTATTGAATACAAAAACATCTTGATCACAGGACATTGCCCCAGAACATGTAAAAGAATCCGTCCCCCACAGACCCATACATTGGACAGCTAGAGTCTGCATTGAGAGTAAAGGAAGCCAGCCTAGCTAGAATACTGTGAGCCCCACTGAGGGTTTTGACTTGGATACATTTATGCCTGGAGCTAAAGAGACCATGTGCGAGTAGGAACACATCCACTTAAACTCAGCATCAGAGAACTGAAAGCCTAAATCACTCTTCTGCCCCTTTTGTTTTCATCTAGCCATTGCAGGGATTATCAAAGGAACGGTCTGATCGAGGCAATATAATGAGAAGAGGCTTCTACACCCAAGAGGGTTTGCGATGTTCTGAAGTTAAAGTTCAAATGACTAACCATCCCCAGAGACCCTAAAAGCTTCCCGCATCTTTAAGTACTAGAGAAGTTTGACTGGATTCCATCCCAATTTCTCACTGTAGAGCTCTGATGGGTTCTACATGTCATCAGGGTAATTATCCCTGAGATGACCCAAGCCCACAGCCACTCCCATTCTCATAAAGTGGAGTCATAACTAGGGGACAATAACTCAAAGTCCTATAGGCCAATATCCAGTGGATAGAAGGTCAGGATTGTTGAAGGGGCCTCAACCCACCTCCCGAGCATACCCCGAAGATGACAGGTGCCACCCAATGAAGCAGCCCCACAGACCATAACTGGATGACATTACCAAAGTAATCATGAAGAGGCAACATGGCTGAACACACACACACAGAGGCATTAACCAGGTGCAAAATAACACACATGAATTGCTTGCAGAAACCTAAAAGCACCAGCTGCATTGAGATGAATGGAAGACATTGGAAAGGCTCAAAACACAGGGAGAGGCCTCACACACTGATTTTCCTGAGAAACGCAGAGCTGGCAGTGCAGTCACTGTGCCCAACCTTGTAAAGGACGCTGGGAGAGAGTGTTTCAAGTCAACAGAAAAGATAAAATACCTGTACGGGCTGGGAGCTGAAATTCTTCATAAATGCAAGCAGAGAGCTCAATTCTGCAGTCCCTACACACGTGATTTGACCCTTGGGAACAAGGCCCATTCATCCGAGACAATCAGAAACTGTTGTTCCCATCAAACTGAAGACAGAAGATGTAGAAATGTAACACAGCATGAAGCTGGAGGCTTGAATGTCCTTGCTCAGGGCCAGAAGAGTCAGAGAGGTGATAACATTGGTGGGAAACAGGCGGGACCCTGAAACCATTCTCTCCACCCATTATTGTGCTCACATGCTGGTACCTTTCCCAAGTTGAGAAGACTCACACTGGCTTCCTGTGGGGGGTTCCAGGCGGAGCTACCATATATGGCAAGGCCAATCAGATCATCTATCTCCTATAGGATGCAAGTCTGGCTATACTGTTCACCCAATCCCAGCTCGCCCATGTCCAGAAATGTAACTTTCTGATTGTGATGTAACAGTGGAACAAAACCTCGCAACCAGCCTGTAATGAATTGCAACTGCAGTTGGATGCTGCAAAACATCAGCGCACCTATCCCTGCTTTTGAATTAATAAAAGCAGTAATTTGTCATATTTCTGAACTCCTCTGTTTCTTGGACACAGGGGATTTCCCTCACGCCAACCTCTGGTTTTCAATTCTGCAGATGTCTATAAAGTTTGGACCAGGTAAGAAGAGTCCATGACACTGGGTCAAACTTGCATAATGTGTCCTCCCTACCTGTCAGTAAAAGAGAGGAGGCGAGTGCGGACGCACATATTCGCACTCAATCAACACACACAAGATAGGGTGAAACAAGCTATTACAGTTTACAGCAAAATACAACTGCACTTCTAACACAGTTCAATGTCTGTGGACCCATGATTTGGCCTGTATAAAGGTAAGTTCAAAATGTATGTCCCAGACACTTCATTGGACCTTTAGGTGCCAGGCCAAGTCAACTAGTAGACCAAGTCAAGTCCCGCCCAGCCAGGCATGAATATTGGCAGAAAAATAAAGGAGTTTAGGGACAATGGGCCTCATGATATGTTTGCTGGTATCTCGCCGGTATTACCGGCGGGATATACTGGCAAACTGTAATACAGTTTCCACCACTTGGTCTGCCTGAATTACTGGCAGATTCCAAGTGATGGAGACATTGGTAAATTCCCATTCCAAGGAGTCCCATAAGACTGCAAGGGGGGATTTTCTGGTATTACTGGCACCGGTATAACCAGGTTGCTAATACCAACCGTTTTTTACCACCCTACCAGCAAATTTGGAGAATAGCGGTGCAGTAAAGTGAGAACCTGCTATTGACAGAGTGGTGAAGAGGAGCCCATCTTGTAATCTTGACTTGCAGGTCGGCCAAGTGAGAGAAGTGGTTAGCTTTGAGCAGTACGATCACTCCAGTACAAACCCAAATCCCTAAGCAGATGATAGAGGCCCAGTCTACCTGTAAGGCCCCAACTCAGCAGGGCAACTATGGAGCTGGTCAAGGAAATAAAATGTGATTTGGAGCAGTTCATTTTCAAGCTGAAATAGTCCTCAAATCTTGCCATCACCTGTGTAATTGGGGCTACGTTAGGAGAGGAGTCCTTCACCTAGGATAAGATACCATCAGTATACAATTAAATTATTTCTTTGTGGCTTACTAGCGTCGGTCCCCTGTGTGAGGCAGAGGTGGGATCTCTGCTTGGTACTGGTCACAATGGGAAACGTGTACAGGAATATCTGGCACCAAATACGTTTTGTCTAGGGCAGGAGTAGAAAAAGAACATGAGTCTGAGAAGTAACCCCCAGCCGCACATTCCACCCATGACAGTGGGCATGTACTCTCAGGACACAGAATCAAATGCTTTCTCTGAGTCAACAAATGCAGCAACCACTGCATGATGGGTTTGAGTGAGGATGTTGAATAGACAGGGAAAATTCATGGTGCTGGATCTGCCACTTATGAACCCTTACTTTGTCTCAGTGTGCAAGAATGGTGGCATATTTCAGCAGCCTACCCATAAGAACCTTGTCAGAAACATTAGCATCTACATTTATAATCGATCGGGGTCTCTAAGGAACACATGCCTTGGGGGTCATCATTCGACTTTACTAGCAGTACGATTATCATCTCACTCAAGGCAGAGTACACAGAACAGAGTCACCTCATCCACAAACACAGGAGTTACAGGAATAGCAGGGTGCCCTTCTTAGAGAACTCCATCGCACCTGTCAATCCGGGTTCTTGGAAGGAGATCAATGCACAGTGAAAGGAGTATTCAGCTCTTCGCGACATGGCAAACTGAGAGACTTCCAGGGTATACTAGACAAGAATGAGATAATAGCATCACCAGATACCAAATCGCTGTTAGCGAATAGCTGTCTATGTTGGTTTGTTTGTTTGTTTATTTATAAAGCGCTTCCCACCCGGAGGTATTTGGGTGCTACAAGAGAATGCAAAATGTGTATACAGTACAGGTAAGATTATTATTTACATTTACACTTTACAAATTACAATTTACAGATTACAGTAAGGGTACAATACATGCAATGAAGTGAAGTTATAGCACGAAAATAGTTACATTCAAATGTCATTGGAGGTAAGCCAAATTTTCGTATTTTACCTTAAACTTCAGAAGGTCTGATCTGTACGGAGGTGCAGAGGGAGGCCATTCCAATGTTGGACGGCTTGGACCGGGAAGCTGTTCCCACCTGCACTCTTCAAGTTAAATCTGGCAACATTAATACAGCAGGATTGGGCAGCCCTAGTAAGGGTTCCATTTGTTAATATCCCCGCAAAAATATTGCGATCCAAAAAATATTGCCCTATTTTTGCGGCGATATTGAGCCATGGACCCTGCGGGGGACACCCCTGCAACCATCACATTATTTTTAAATGTGCAGGGGACACCCCCGCAACCCACGCTCCTACAAATTATCCCCCCCCCCAAAATATTGCCTATGGCGAGACAAACGGCCATATGTACAGCAATATTTTTGGTGGGGATAATAAGTAGGGATACCCTAGTAGGACGGGCGGGCAGACAGTTTTCTGATGATTTTATCTTGGAGGTATTGTGGGGCAGCGTTGTTTAGACATTTATGGGTAATGGATACTAGTTTAAAATTAATCCGGTCCTTGATGGATAGCCATTTAGTGTCTCTTCTGGCCTGAGACATGTGTTCTCTCTTAGAAATGCTTATATGTTAGGCGATCCTCTGCACACCAGGCCACGACACATCAGAACACTGCTCACATTCCCCCAACATCTCCTCCCAAGCTTCGAGGCTCAAGTGATTCGGTGAAACCACAGAACCGAAAACTCCGTACCAGTGTACGGGCTCGATTGCAACCCTTTCTGCATTGGCAACTGCCTTGGAGAACGTATAGCAGAAAGGGCGGCCTTACGTCTTCACGCCGGTCACGTGATACGCTATGGCGTTCCCCATGTGATCTTGGTGGACGTCACATGATCCAGAGAAGTCACATGACCCAGGGGCGATCAGTATAAAGCTCTGAGAGACAGAACGCTCATTGCTTCTCAGCTGGCTTCGGACACTGTTTGGCGTTACATCTTGCTCCTTGTTACCTTGATCACGGAACTCTATCTCGGACTCCCTCGGACACCCCTTGGTACTTTTGCTTGGAACTGTTTACCTGTTGCCGGATATTTGGACTGCACCTCGACTTGTCTTTGGATCATCCCTTGGTACCTTGCTGATCTTCTACGCCTTTTTCCCTACTGGGGATTCAAGTCAAGCCCTGACTCCCACAGGTGGCTACTCTTCATCCACGCTAACCTGCGGTTCTACCATTCCAGGGACCGCCGCATCTAATGAGCCTCGAACCTCCCTGCTAGGTTACCTGGGTCTCCCTTACACCATATAGGTAAGACACTTTAGATTCTTTTGTTTACCTGCCTGTATTGTGATTGCCTGGTGCTTAACCTCCTTCCTTCTTGACAGCAGCATCGGTGTTCCAGAGGCTCCGTGGATCTGGGAAGACATCTCTCACCTGTGGCCTCAAGGGTCGCACAGCGGGTTTCTATTTCGTTCCCCTGTGCGTCACTTGGGGACGGAGGTCTCATCGGTCTACACGACACTCAAGTCAGAACATTATAGCGGCTCTCAGAGCATTGTTTTTAGAATTTGAAGTTTGTTGGTAGTCTGTTTGCTGGCTCCTGCAAAGAGGGCATTGCAATAGTCTAGTTTCGTCATTATTAAGGCTCTCGCTAGAGTGATGCAGTTCTTAGTGGATAAGTAAGGTTTGCAAGCGTGAATCAGCTTACATGTGTACGCTGTTGCGGAAGATGTGGCATTGAGCTGCTTACCCATGTTCAGAGTAGCGTCTAAGTAAAAGCCTAATGTTTTAGTTTCTTTGGCCACTTTGATGGAAGTACCATCAATGGTGAAGGAAGTGTAATGCGCGTTAGTTTGTTGAGATGAGCTGGAGCACCTAGGATTTGAATTTCTGCCTTGTTGTCATTCAGGCATAGGCCATGGGCTGCCATCCATTCCTGAATGACTCTGTAGATTCTGTTAAGGAGAGCATGATCTAGGTCGTAGTCTCCGGATAGGGGTGGGAGTATCTGTGTATCATCTGCATAATTAGTATAGATGATACCCAGATGGTCCAGTTTGTCAAATAGTGACTTGGTGAATATATTGTACATGGTGGGGGACACACACAAGCCCTGAGGGACTCTGCATGTAATCAGCCAAGGGTCCGCGGCTGCCGCCTGAGAGAAGAAGCTCATTGATCTGTTGTTGAGGAAGGATTCAATCCAGTCACGGCTTCTTGAGAGAGGTTATCGGCAGAAGACAGGTGCTTACAGAGGATTGAGTGGTCCACCAGATCGAAGGCGGCCGAGAGGTCTAGTAAAAGGAGCAAGGCACATTGTCTTTTGTCCTTGAGTGAGTCAATTTGCATTTTCAAGTCAATTAGTGCCGTCTCGGTGTCATGGAGAGGTCTGAAGCCTGATTGTCTTAGCCCTAAGAGATTGTTAGTCTCAAGATGCTGGATCTGAAAGTATGCTGCCTTGTCTAAGATTTTGAGGAGGAATGGGACTGTAGTGATAGGTCTGTAATTGGTTGGGAAGGTTGGGTCAAGTGACCCTTTTTTTAGCAGGGGGAGGACCCAGGCATCTTTTAAATTGATTGGGACACTGCAAGTACGAAATGAAGCATTTATTAATTTGGTAATAAATGGAGCGAGGTCTCTGGCGGCTTCCTTTTTAATTTGGGCAGGGCAGATATCACCCTGGCATCTTAAGAGCTAAAGTTATGCAATGATGTTTTCCACCTCTGTAGTAGAGACTTGAGAAAATTAGAATTTAGGAGGGCGGTTTATAGTGAGATCTTCAGGTTCAAGGTAAGAAATTGGGTTAGAGATGGCCAGTCTTCTGGCTGTAATTCTATTATGGAGAGTAACAATTTTCTTTGCTAATGCATTTTGTATGTATGTACACCAAACTTTGTCTTTGGTGCACCGGTCTTTGGGGGCTATGAGGGATTCCAGTTCCCTTAGGATCACAAAGAGTTCTTTTGTGTTGGAACTTGCTTTATCGATCCTGTCATTGTATGTTTCTTTTTTTGTCCGTATGATTTCAGCTTTGTATCTGCTAGATATTTCACTTAGGTTGAGTTTATTTTCTTTGGAAGGGAGGTTTCTCCATAAGGCTTCTAGTTTTCTTTTTTCTTCTCGACTAGCTTTTAATTGAGGGATAATCCAGGTGTTAAGGTGGGCTTTCGGTTTGCTTTTTCTCATCTTAAGTGGCGCAATGGTGTCTAAAGCTAGAGTCATCGAGGAGTTGTATAGTTCGACCAGCTCCGCTGGGTCAGATTATTCTGATGATGCGTTTAAGGTAGGTAAAAGGAGAGGCATGAGTTTATCCATAGTAATGTTCCTTTTGCTTCTTGTAAGGATGGGTGGCACTATCTGCTTGTTTTTAGTGTCTAGTCGGTTAGTCTTGGTAGTGAAGGAAATGAGATAATGGTCTGTCCAAGGTAGAGATTGGATGGAAGAGATAGAAGTCTCTGAATTAAGATCTGCCACCCAGTCTAATGTTCTACCTTTCTCATGAGTAGGTTGATGGACTCTGCGTAAAGCCTAATTCAGTTAAGGTGCTATATAGTACCTTGGCTTGATGGTCGTTGGGATCATGATAGCCCAGGTTAAAGTCACCTAGCAGCAACATTTGCGACGTAGGTTTAGTGTTGTCTGAGAGTAGGGTGATCATGTCTTCTTCAAAGGACCCAGTGCGGTCTGGTGGTCTGTAAATTAAGTGGATGGTTAAGGTGCTTGTCTTAGTCGTGGAGAGTTTGACTGTGCGTAATTCACAGGACTTAACGATGGGGGATGAAGTTGCTCTGAGCCCTAAGCTTGACTTAGCGATAAAGGCAATGACGCCCCCTTTTGATGTGACTCTATCAGGTCTCACAATCGTGCAGCTATCAGGTATTGCCATAAGGAGGGAAGGTCCTGCAGCCTCCTCTAATCAGGTCTCAGATACTGCTAGGAACTCTAAGTCTCTAGTGTTAATTAGGTCCGCTATATCAGTGGCATGGGCGACCAGCGATCTAGCATTGATTAAGGCGCCTTTTAGAGTAGGGCTAGTCATGTCCGGGATGTTCGTGCAAATCTTTCCTGGATTAAATCCTTTTTTGGAGGTCTTTGGGGTGCACTCATTTGAAGCTAAAAGGGTATTGGGTCTATACTGAGGTTTAGGTTGTAGGGAGGGGTTTCTGTTCAGTCTAAAACCCAAGCCTTGGATTTCTGTCTCTAGTAGAGCAAGGCTGATTAGGTGTGGGCTTCCGAGCATATAGGTAAATCCATTGTGATGGGGTAAGGGTTTCAGAGGCTTCCAAATTGATGTCTCTATCAGCAGTGGGGTTCCTCATAGTTTGGCTAAGTCTATGAAGGAAAGTAGTTGGTCCAATGTTAAGGTAGTGATGGTTAAGGTTGAGGGGCGGCAAGAATTTTGATGGTTTAATCCCTGGTAATAGTGGTGCCGTCATGTTTATGATCGAGTTTAAGAAAAACTCAGGAGGAAGGTGGTTGGTTGCTGAAAGGACTTGAATACTCTGATGATCTCTCAGCTGTATACATAGCATACTCTGCGTGTTGTGGATATCCGCGATAGGAGAACCCTTGGTCTTCATGAAGAAGTCATGCCAGAGTCCTACCTTGATTTGACCCTCACAAAATCTCCTTGCCAAACCAGGTTAACAAAAGGAATTTGACCTCTCGATCTGCCACAGACCAGAAATAGTCCAGCTTTTTTTTAGAGAATATAAGAGAGCAGGGTCTCTGTTGTGGCATGCTCGTTACAAGGGTCCATAAGGAGGACAATTTATGCATGACCATTTTGATCATCCCTCCTTCAACACCACTGTTTAATGCCCATTGTGTACTCCTCAAATCTTTCCTAGAGTGCAACTAGTGTGACAAGGCCAATAAATGGCCTTATCAAAAGGAGGTCAGGAATCAGTCTCATCCGGGGGTGGGAGGCCTACCAGTCCTCTCCTTTCCTCTCTTGTTCAATCAGTTGATTCCCCCCTTCTCATTCCATTTCATATGGCTCTTTTCAACTCTTCACTCTCAAATGCTGTAGTTCTTTCTTTCTTTAATCATCTATCTTACCTATTCTCAAAGAACCTTCCTTGGACTCTTCCTCTCGAGCTAACGTCTGTCCTCTCTCTCTTCTGCCTTTTCTCTCTAAACTCCTAGAGTACATAGTTTACTCCCAGATCTCTCCTCATATCATTTCCAATGCACTTCTCTCCCCTCATCAATTGGGCTTCCGACCTCTGCATTCCACTGAAACAGCTCTTCTTGCTGTCTCCAACCCTCTCCTCATTGCGTGTTATTCTAAGATCTTTTTTCTTGTTGTCCATTTTTGATCTCTCTGCTGCTTCCAACACTGCAGAACACACTATTCTTCTTTCCGCTCTCCACAATCTTGCTTTCTGTGGTTCTGTCTTACAATGGTTAGCTTTTTATCTTTCAGCAGGTACCTTCTCTGTTTCCTGGCTCACCAGTACTCCCCTACCTTTCCACTTATTGATGGGGTTCCCCAGGGTTCCGTTCTAGGCCCTTTTCTTTTCACCTTATATACTAGTCCTCTAGCTTCCATTATTTCCTCCTTTGGATTCTCCCACCATCTCTATCCAGGCGACTCTCAAATCTTCCTTTCCTTTTCTTCCTTTTCTTCAGAACTACAGTCCAATCCGTCTGCATTTCTTCTTACCATACAATCTTGGATGTAATCCCATTATGTTCATCTGAATCCTTCTAAAATTGTGGTTCTTCCCTGCTTCAACCATCCCCCTCCACTCTCTCCCTCTTCTATTTCTTTCGCCCCTCTTCTATTGCTCTTTCTCCTACTGCCAGAACTTGGGCGTAACTTTTGACTCTTCTCTCTTTTTCCCCACACATTTCTCCCACATCTTGTTCCTGCCATTATCAACTGTACAACATCCACATGTCTCACGTTTTTCTCACAACTCATGCTACTAAACTCTTGCTTTCTTCTCTGGTATTCTCTCGACTTTTCTTTTGCTCATCTATTCTCTTCGGTCTTCCTGCATCAAACTTGCCCCTCTTCGCTCAATTTATAATTCTATACATCTTCTCGCCTCTCTTTCTCCCCGGGACTACATTTGTCCCACTTTTCTGTCCCTACGCTAGGTCTCTTGCAACTCTTGTCTACTATATAATTTCCTTTGTATTCTTTTTAAAATGCCTCAACGATCTTGTGCCTCCTTATCTTTCTTCTTCAATCTCACTCTACGCTCCCGCTCACACACTTAGATCTCAGTCTCAATTTCTCCTGTCGAATCTGTTCCCTCCATTTGCACCCTCCAGATTCCGTCCCTTTTCTTTACTTGCCCCACATTTTTGGAATGCTCTTGCCCTCACTCTCCGTTCTATCCCTACCTTTCCTCAGTTTAAAGTTCGACTCAAGAAACGTCTTCTTTGATCCCGATTACCTTTCCCAGACTGAATCATGCCTTTAGCATGTATTGTACAGTTTTGGCTGCTTGTGCAGCACTTTGTTGTAAGGTGCTTTAAAAATCGAATAAGATACAAATACCAGGGTTTTTGCCAGAGCCAGTCCTACCCCGGAGGTGGATGGTGGCAGCGGAAAGGGACCCAATTCCTGACCCTTCTTCTTATGCCCACTTGTTTTTCTGCAGAGCCATGTTTAAAGCTCATTGCATCTCTGCATGCATATGCTCACCAGTCTTCTTGTTCCACTTCAGATGCAGAGTCCATAATAAGAGATCAGCTGGCGAACATAGAGACATAAGGAGAAAAGCCAAGAAGATCAGAAGCGACTACCTACAATTCCATCGCTCCACCGCCGCTGAGACCTGATCACTGCAGTGGAGCGGCGATAGACAGACAGACGCCATCTCCCAACATGCAGAGACATAGAGCAGAAGCACAGCTCAACCATGCAGTGGCCTGATCTCACTGGTAGTCCCGATCCACTAGACCAGGGATCTGCAACCTTTGGCTCTATAGATGTTTTGGACTACAATTCCCATGATATCTGGCTATTAACTATGCTAGTTAGGGATGATGGGAGTTGTAGTCCAAAAAATCAGAGGAGTCAAAGGTTGCAGACCCCTGCACTAGAACACCATGTTCTTGGAAGGGTTCCATGTAATAATGTCCCCTCAAAAATATCACCATGCAAAAATATCGCCGAAAAATGGCCGTTTTTTTTGTGGGGACATTATTGCATGGAACATGCGGGGGACACCCCTGCAACCCCCAAACCCTTTTTTTTCCTTTTTTTTTTTGGCTGCCCCTGTCCCTATATATATGGTCACCCATATAATATCACCACGACCTTTTCCCGGCGATATTATATACGGCGACCATATATATGGGGATAATATTACCTAATACCCTAGGAAGGACAACAAACTTTGCACTCCATATTTCAGCACCACCAGATATGCTAGTGGCAAGTCAATGCAGAGAAAGTCAGCAGGGCTAACCTTTTTTCTCACAGACATGCCCAGGGGGCAGGTGGGAAGCAATAGGTCTGGATAGGGACAGATGAAAAAGCCTTAGCAAGGGAGGGATATATAACACTGATCAAGAGGCCAGCAGAAGAAAGGAGGGAGCAGCGGATTGTGGAGGAGGGTTTTGGAGCAGGTGGGGCATTGGCATGTTTGTGAGATATGTGGGTAGAAAAGACAGTACAAGGCGTGAATGTGAGAAGGCTCGTACTAGGGGCTACAGCATGTCCCCTAAGGCACCCTAGAAAGGAAGACACAAACATCAGGGTTAATAAATGTACTTTCATAAATGCTGTGTGTCTCTTTTTGTTCTGTCTCTATGTGTTTTGGATTACACCATAACAAAATGCAAGAATAATGCAATAGAACTCCCCTGCCCAAACATGGGCTTGGCAGGGGAGAAAGGAATCAAGTGAGGATTTAAAAGAAGGGAGCTGAAGGAAGAGAGTTAGGAGAAAAAGAAAGAAGAGGGAACATAAAAAGAAAATAACTCCCTGAAGGGCCGCTGCCTTGAGCAGTCCCCTAAGACACAGAGACTGTGAAGCATGAATGGCGACTGAGGGAGCCCCCAAAGAGTGAGCTAGTTGCTTGGCAGAGGCAGCTCAGCCGCCCCAGGGTTGTGGTGGGTGTCGGCCCACCCGGGGCCAGACCGGCCAGGCCCAGGAATGACAATGGTTCCGGCAGCATCTGTGTGACCACTCGGGCTGAAGAGGTGAAGCCCAGTCTGGGCTGTGTGAAGGGGCAGCCTAAATCAGGCTGCCCAGCTATGCCCCAGTCAGCCCACCTTGTGGCCGGCGATGTTTGCCCCTTCTAAAAGTGAGGCGAAGAGTGGAGCAGTGAAGAAAGTCCCACGTTGGCTCACCGGCCACCCCGGATGAAGAGCAAGGTAGAAAAGTCCCAAGCTGCTCCGTCGTGCAACCTGGATGAAGAAACGTTCTGGTCTGCCACGATGCAGCAGCCTAGGTGAAGACCAGCGATGAGAGACTGTGGTAGGAATAGCAGGTAGGAGAGTAGGAGGTAGGGAAAGGAGACAGAGAGAAGCTCAGTGGTTCCTACATCTGTTGTGTTTGACGGTAGACAGTGTTCTGCCAGTGCCCCTGGCCAGATTGCGGATGCGCCGCACCCAGCTCCATCTCCGACCCCCTAATCAAGGTGGTTTCAATTCCGACCTGGCTCCAGCAGGATCTTCTGCGTTGGGCAGATCACAGGAGCCTCTGAGTAGGCACCCCATTTCCGGGCCTTCCTCACCAGTTTATCATCACAACAGACACTTCCCTATCAGGGTGGGGAGCAACCTTGGGAGATCATCAAGTCCATGACAGGTGAAACGAGGATGACTCTCAAGAACAAATACATTTCCTGGAATTGAAGGTGACCTTTCTTGCCTTGCAGGCATTCTTGCCAGTGATAGAGATTTCCAATGTCCTTATACTGATGGACAACTTGGTGACGATGTTCTACTTTAACAAGTAGGGAGGCACTAGGTCGGTGAAACCATGTGCTCTGTCTGTGCACTTATGGGAGTGGGCAAGGATCAACAACATACTGCCACAAGCAGCTCATGTAGCCGGGAACAGACAATGTTCAAGCAGACGAGCTAAGCAGATACTTTGCCAATTACAAATGGGAGTTGAGCAACCAGGTCCTCTGGGGGATCTTTACCTGCAGAGGTCTTCCCCAGGGGATCTATTCACAATGAAACTGAACAAGAAGTGTCTTTATTATGCCTCCTCATGTCAGTAGAAATGGAAATGGACGGCTCCTCTACGAGCCCCCTCAGCAACAAATCACGTGTCGCCCCACACTCTGGCCCGGCCTAGACTACACACTTGCACAATACACACGATCATGCTCCTGCAGGGGCATGCTGTACACTGCCCTAGGAGAAAGAGCATATGCAATTGTTTTTAGGGTAACACCAATCCAATAATCCAATACATGCAAGTCACCAACAGTGCACAGAAACATTAATGATTTAATTAATATAAGGCTTTGCTATTACAAATGCCATGCCACAATGAAAACATGTCCAACTGGCTGCACAATATAGACCAGTCTAGACACGTAATAAACATATTACAGTAAAACATGCCATGCCACTTTAAGACATACCTAGACTGACAGCAACCAAATGCCAGTCTAGCCAGGTAACTACACTTAGCAGGACTGCTTTATCAGAACCAAAATGCCTGTCGGGCCACTAATACTACATACCATGCCTGCTTAGCCTGGACATGGATGACCATTACGATTCAGTGCACAACCCCTGCCCCACCCCACCCTATCCCCCACACAAACCCTCTCCTTTCCACCCCCTAGCACAACCTCCAAAATCAGCTCCTCGCCTCAGAATTACCTCCACTTCCCTCTTCCTCGTCCCAGTGCCTACTTATGAGGCATTTGCCTCTTAAGTAAGTACTGGGACAAGGATGAGTGGGGCTAGGAGAAATGAAGATTACAGGTAACTAAGCCAGGCATTACCTCGATGTCCCTCTACCTCATCACAGTACCAGTGTATGGGGCAAAGTGCCTCATACACAAGTACAGGGATGAGGAAGAGTTGGGATAGGAGTAATGAAGATTACCAATAAGTAATCAACTTGGAAAAATGATCCAGAGAGGGGAATTTGCAATAAATATGCTGGCAAAGTATAAAAGGAGCCCACCTTTTAAACCCAACACATTGGGCCTCATTACGACCCAGGCGGTAAGTTACCGCCTGGGTCGTACCCTTACCACCATGGCGTAAACTACGTTTACGCCATGGTGGTTGGCGGATTTACCACCCCATTCCAAGGTGAGTGGGGCGGTAAATCCCCATTTCCCATTTTACCCTTCCCCATTCCCATTTTTGCCCCATAGGGCATAATGGGAATGGGGAAAGGCGCTAATTACGCCACCGTAAATTACGGTGGCGTAATTAGCACCAAGGTCCCTTTGCGGCATGGGTTTTAACGCCTGCAAAAAGCAGGCGTTAAAATCACCATCCCGCAAAGGGACCTTGGAATCAGGCGTTAAGGGTCGGCGCCGTTTACGGCGCCGTAAACCCCTTAACGCCTGGGTCCTAATGAGGGCCATTATTATGAAATATTCCAAGGAATACAAACTCCAAACAGGAGACGTGTGCTTTAATGATCCTTTTATGTGGTCTTGTGCATTGGAAACATGGCAACCTGGGGTGAAATCTTAGTAGCCGAACACTTGAGCAAGCAAACTTTGTTTTAATGCTGGCCTCAAAAACACCCAACAGGGATTGTGTCCACACACATGTATCCTCAAAGTGTGCCCTGAAAATCAGCACAGGATCAGAACCAAAGAAAATGAATGACTCCTGTAGTCTCCAAGTCTCTAACCTCTCACGCCACATCATGGGCAAATATTCATGACTCACTTTCCCCCTCTTCCTTTCCACTTCCACCCCCACGTTTGTCTTTCAACAATACTCTGTTTTATAAAGATAACTTGAAAAATACACAAACCATAGTGAAGTACTCAAACAAATATATACATTTATTTATTTATTTATGTATGTATGTATCTGTATTGCGCCGACAACCTGCAGACATCAGGGCGCATCCGATGAGACAAAGACAGATAGCAAGACAAACAGTGATCACAGGACATTTACGTAAACCAGTGCTGTTGTAGCAGTTCTCGGCCTAGAGAGACATTTCATTGTGGTGATTTATTTGAAAAGGAAGGTTTTTAGCTTCTTTGGAAAGGTAAGGTGATTAACCTCCAGCCTAAGGCTGATCAGAAGTTTGTTCCAGCTTGCCGCTGCGCGGTTAGGGAAAGCTCTTCCCAAGCCGTGTTCTTTCTTGTAAGTCAGTCCTGTTATTATTCCCTGGGCTTCTGATTTTAGAGCCCGGTTAGGGTTATAGGAGGTGATTTTAGATTTCAAGTAGGCAGGAGCTTTTCCGTACAAGCACTTGTGTGTCAAGGTCAGTGATTTAAAGAGTATGCGGTCTTCAATTTTCGTCTGGCTTCACTAATATGTTCAGTTCTTGCTTTTTGTTTGATTGTTCTAATCTTAATGCTTATCTTATAGAAATATTCTAGGCAAAAAGTTTACAATTGTGGCATTATTCCCCCCACCTTGAATGCAAGACTGCAAATATCAGAATGTAATTCAGCAGAATGCAAAAAATGGCTTGTGGATTTTGAAAATGTACATTCAAGACTTAAAGACTCATAACAAAAGGTAATGTTTCACAAAGGCATGATTATATATATATATATATATATATATATATATATATATATATATATATATATATATATATATATATATATATACAGATAGCACAGAACCTCACTGTCTGCAAGGCCTGCCACCAATCTGATGTTTATGTGACATATCAGCAGTGTTACATTACAAAAAATACTTCATTTACAATCTTATTCATTTTGAGAATTCCTGTGTATGTTAATCAAGTTAGCAGGAGAATTTGTAGAAGCGTCAACAATTATAGTTAACGACTCCTTTGTAAAGTTTCTCTTGTATACCTAAAGGCAAGGTAATTAAAACTGCAAGAATGTATATTACTAATGTTGGTTTAGAGCATCACTGGCATAATTAAAGGCCTCTGGCATATACTCTACTGTTTAACCTGCAGATATTAAATCGGGACACACCTTTCAAGGACAATGTTTATAAGCCCTTCCTTGGGTACTGGGCACTGGCATAGCAGGGTGAAGGAGCGAGCCCTCGGACTTCAGAAAAAAATGGTTTCTTTTTGAAGTCACTCTGCTTCATAAAGAAATTATTTTCACACGGAAACGATTTCTTTTTGAGGTCTGAGGGCCAGGGGGCCTCCTGGGTGCCCCAGCCACGCCTGTGGAAATGCATTGTCAGTTTCACGGAACAACCTGTTTGCATGTGCATTTCCCCCTCTCCCTCCGATTCCAAAAGTCTTGCAGAAGTTCAGAGCCTCCAGTTATTGCAAAGTTCTCCTAACCAACCCACATAGGTCGCACAGGCATTGGTTCTCAGAGCTACTATTTAATGCAAGTGAACCACTTCTCCTTCTCTCCCTCATTCCGGACCAGCTTCACCAGGAAGGGGGTAAAGTAATACACCCTTGCCCATGATCACTTACTTTGGCACTCTGACACCTGAAACTTTGATCTATGCTCACTAGGGATTATTGGACGACAACCTTGAGGTAATGGGGGCATCCCAGAAACCTTCTATATGATCCCAATACAAAGGAAAATAGGTTCTGTTTTTGCCATTGGATGATGGGAAAGTCAAGGGATTGCCTACAGGCATCCATTGATGACATCCTTTTCTTCTTCACAAGTATTGTTCATTCTGGAACTCAAGTCTCATCAAACAGGCTGCATCTGGTTGCTGTCACGGCATACCTCTCAAATAATTACAGGATGGCCTACTTTGCCAATCCAGCAATCAAACGACACTTTGTGGGACTTGGCCATCTGTTCCCTATGACACGATATCTTAATGGGAAATGGGATCTGAATATAGTCATGATAGCTCTCACACACAGGAGAGACAAGGTGGTCTTACTGACCCACCTGTCGTTTGTTTTTACCAAAGTGGTCTCAGAATTCCACATAAAACAAGAAATGTCCGTATTGGTATTTTTCCCAGAACCTCAGACAGAAGCAAATACATGCCTCCATTGTTTGGAGGTTCAAAGGGCCTTGAGGTGTTTGGTCAAGAGGACTATGTCTCACAGGTCCTCGGACAGACTGTTTTTCACCTTTGGTGGGTTACATCAAGGCAGGCAGCTAAAGCCATTATAGCCAGATGGACAGTTTCATGTATTTCTCTCACTTACCAAGTGCAGGGCAAAATCCTTTCAAGACCTGCATGCCCACTTGACAAGATCTAAGAGCACGGCAGTAGTCTGCCAACGTCACATGGTCCTGGAAGCCATATACAAAGCAGCGATATGGACTTCCCCTTCAGCTTTCTGAAACACAGTAGTGTTTTATACTTCCCCATAAATATGGAGGAAAGAGGATGGGACGTAAGGAAAAGTTATTCAACGTAGTGACTACTGTACCCCTTGGTCCAATGTCCCCTTTCCTCCATCCACCTGCCCTCAATCCACCTAAGCTAGTTAAATAGGTCCTCCCAGTCCTCTCTGTGTGTCAGAGATTGAGGGTAAAAGCGCAGGAGGCAGAGCATAGGGTGTGGTAGAACTACATGCACATGGCCCGCTCCGCTGCCTAATTACTTAAAGGGGAAGATAGCTTGGGCTTGCCAAAGCTCTGGTCGCATTCCTGCTACGTGATAGCTCCCATAAGTATGAAGGAAAGGGGACATTCACTAGGAGTACAGTAGTCCCTGTGTGAGTAACCTTTCCTTGGAGTACTCCCATCCATTTTTCTGGGAATACCAATTATAATATCGTATTCAGTCCTGTATTATTTGGTATCCCTTTAATTTTGTGGGTTAATGCTTTACAAAAGCCATTTCATTTGGCCTTGAATTGGGGAGGTGAATAGTGTATGTGTTTGCATTATAGTGTCCTTCTTGGAGTCCTCTCATCCATCCAGGTATAACAGCTGATTCAGTGCTATACTATTGGATAGCTCCTTGATTTCAAAGGTTAACATTTAACAAACACTGCCTGAATTATTTCATGTATTGGGAGGTTAGTACTTCATTTGGCTACACTATGTCCTCCTTCTTGGAGTCCTCCTGTACTTTTATTCTGAGTATACGAAATATAACAACTGACAAGTATTGCAATATTTGGTATCCCCCTTGATTTTGTGGCCGACTGCGGAACACATTGCACATTGAGTTGGCCTTGTATTAGGGAGGGTAGTAGAGCGTGTGCCTTTCTTATATTCTCCTTCTTAGAGTCCTCCCATCCATTTCTGTGGTGATACCAACTATAGTAGCTAATATGGTGCTGTAATATTTGGTATCCCGTTTATTTCAAGGTCTAGCTTTCAACAAAATGGTGATTGTAAATGCCTTTTATGTGGGAGGTGAGTGGAATATGGGCCTACACTATATTCTCCTTCGTAGAGTCCTTCCATCATTCATTCTCACAGGGATGCTAAATACAGCAGCTGATGCAGTAGCTTAATATTTGGTACCCATTTGATTTTGAGGGTTAAATGTAACACAGTGACACTTGAGTTGACCTTGTATTGAATAGGTGAGTAGAATATTTGTGACATTATATTCTCTTTCGTAACATCCAATTTCTTTGGGGGGAATGCCAACTTGAAAAGCCAGTTAGGTGCTGTAATTTTTGGTATCCCCTTGATTTTGAGGGCTAACCTTTAACAAAACACACTTTAATTGTTCTTGTAGTGAGTAGGCAAGGACTTTTCCCCTTCTTGGGTTCATCCTATCAATTTATCAGGCTATTCAGTGCTGTATTATTTGGTGTCCCCTTAATTTAAAGAGTTTACCACTTTCCGAACGACACCTGAATTGGCCTTATATTTGGGAAGGTGAGTAAATTATGTGGCCACCCATGCTTTCTTTGTGAGGATGCTAAATATAGCAGCTAAATCAGTGCTGTAATATGTGTATAATCTTGATTTTGAGGGACCCATTTTAAGAAAACACTGTTTGAACTTCTCATTTATTGGAGATGTGTATATATCATTTATCTGCACTTTAGTTTCCTTCTTGCAGTCCTCCTATCCTTTTTTGTGAGGATACTGTGATGAATCCTAAAGACTGCTCACTAATTCCCTGCCTAAAGTCTCCTCCCAGGTGACCAGGGAAAGGCAGACACTTTCTGATCCTGACCTTGTGGTGTTCTGCGGCAGGTCACCTGGGAGGAGAAAAGGCCCAGGGGAATGAGAGGACTCTGTGGGATGAGGTTTGTCTTCCTCTATGGAGGTTGGGTCCACAATGCCAAAGTATGTAATGGCTTGTTGTAATAACAATCATGCTGTTTCACAAGATACACATATAAATAGGGGTGAAATCAATCATAAACTCCTAGGCCTTGGGAGAAATCAAGGTCCTTCTAAAATTCGGGAGTCCTGTAAAGCTAAAGGTCCCCCTAAAATCCAAAGGTGCAGCAAAAGGAAATGTGTGTATAACACAGAATTGACTTTCCCTTCTCAATTAAGGCTACGGACTAATCCTTATGATATTCCCTTAAATAATGTTATAAGGAACAAACCAGGGTTTAAAAACAACAGAAACTCACTCAAACCCCTCATTTTTCCATTAGGGACTTCAAGTCTCATAATTTCCTAGGTACTGGGACGAAGAAGAGGGCTGAAGAGGCACAATGAGTGGTCAGTTCATTAATGCAGATGACCCACACCTGAGGGACTAAAAGAAACAATGGCGGGCACCTAATTTTTGTTGCCCTGGGGCTGATACTCGAAAACGGGAAGTTAAATATGAAGAGCAAAAAGAGTATATAGCTACCCCTCCCTCTAGTGTCCAGATCTAGTGTCACCTAGAACATCTGTGCATATATAGAAAAAAAAATGCTGCACTGAGTCTCAATGTGTTACGCTCACCTGGCTCCCACAGAGACGTCGATTGGAACTGGACAGCTGCGGTCTCCACCAATCTGACGCGTAGGGCTGAGACGACGGACTGGAATGGCCCACCTAGTTTTGTTTGCTTGGCCCGTAGGAATATTCTTCTGCAAATGGAGAAAGGGAATTAACCACCCGTGGAGTTGAGCGTAAATCCCCCCACCCCCGCTGTTCTCCCCACAGATCACCTTTGATGTCCCCTCTTATAGTCTCACCTGATGGTTTGAAAAGATGAGCTCTCCAACCTGCAATGAGCGCAGGGGCTCGTTGATAACCAGTTGCTTCACTGGCTCGAAGGAATTGGTGAGTTCCAGAACAATATTGACTCTGAGATTCCCTGCAAGACGCCGTAAGTATAAAGTTCGTAAGAGTTCAAATGCCTGACTTTCACTCTTGTCCGATTCCTTGCAGGTTGCAGCTTGACCCTAATCAAGAATTCCTCGTGGCAACCGGTAGTATTCTGGTAAGGATTTGTATTTTCCAACACAGTTCGATAAAATAATGTCAATTTGTAACCTGTTGCTTTCTCCCTTATTCAGGCGCTGAGAGAAAGTATGAAGTCTCGGGGAATAATACCTCCGGCGGTAAAATCAGGTAAGTCTATTGTGGTGAGGAGGGTTCCCCTTGTTAGTCCCTTTGTTTCACCTTGCTGTCCTTTTGTTTCCCCTTAGAGGCCGGTGTTCGGCGAAGATGCAGTGGAAGCTGCGCCGACCCGTGAAGAGGAATAGTACTCCCGGTGGTAAAATCAGGTAACTCTATGGGGGTAACTAATATTCTTCTGTGTATTCCCTTGGCTCACCTTGCTGTTCTTGTCTTCTCCTTAGGTGCCGGAGTGCGGCGGGAACATGCAGGAGGATGCAGTGGAATGTGAAGATGCTGCGAAGGCCGGTGAGTTCAGCGCGGCGCTGCAGCGGGCGAGGCGACGCGCATAAATAGCTTCTTTCTTCCAGCTCGAAGGCGCGATGGATCGGGAATTCAGGTAAGGATCAAAGGTATTGCTCTTGTTCTAACCTTTTCTCCTTCTTTCTCCCCTTTTTCTAGGATCTCCAAACTCGAGGCGGGCGTGGCAGAAGGCTGGATGCAGACTTGCAGGCACGGTGAGCGTTACGCTGCTGGATGCAGAATAACACGAAGCGTGTGCTGCTCTTCGGGCGTGGTTTAAATAGCCTCCAAAGTAGTCCCAGGTAAGTATTCCTCCCCAGCCCCGCCCGAGTAAAAAATAGTCCCTAAGTAAAGTAGTCCCTTCCAAGCCTTTTTTGGCTTGGAGCTCTTGCAGCATGGTCTGCATCAGGTAAGTTTGCAGCATGGTCTGCATCAGGTAAGTTTTAATCTATGAGCCTGGCGCCTATGGCGCCAGGACTGACTCTCCATATGAGCCTGGCGCCATAGGCGCCAGGACTGGACCCAAATAGCCCCTAGGAGGGGTTGTTGGGCTTGCTTGGGATAACTTGATGCCTACTTCCGGGGTTGCTGGACTTGGTCTGGGTCCCCGGGGGTAGGCATCATGACAGCACTCCCCCCCCAAGGCCCCTCCTAAAGTCGTTCTTCCCTGTGGTTTCGGTTTGTCTGGGAAATTTCGGTGGAATTTTTTCACCAATCGGGGTGCATGAACATGGTCACTAGGTTCCCCTGACCTTTCCTGTGGTCCGTAACCTTTCCAGTCGATTAAATAAAAGAGTTTTGACTTTATCAGCTTGGAGTCCAGGATGTTCTTAACTTCAAATTCGGGTTCTCTGTCTACAAGGATAGGGTCTGGTGGCTTGGTTAGTGTTGTCCCTGGTTGCACTGGCTTCAAAAGGGACACATGAAAGACAGGGTGAATTCGCATATTAGCAGGTAAGTCCAACTTGACAGCCACCGGGTTGATAATGGCCTTAAATAGACTAAAGTCCCAAATATCTGGGGTTAAAGGTCTGTGTTCCCTTTAGAGATATATGTTTTGTAGCTAACCATACTTGGTCCCCAATCTGGTATTGTGGAGTATCACTTCTATGCCGATCAGCATCTTTCTTGTATTTTTCTTTCACTTGTTTTAAATGTGTAGTTGCTTCCTTAAAGGCTTGTGTAATCATAGCGTGCAGATGGTCCACTGCGGGCATTTCTAAGTGTTGGGGTAAGTCAAGGTCTGAGGTTCGAGGATGGTGCCCATATAAGGTATAAAATGGGCTTTGTCCAGTTCCAGAGTGTACTGAATTATTGTATGCATATTCTGCGATCCAAAGAATGTCTTTCCAATTACTCTCAGTCTGATGTAACATACAACGCAGGCATTGTTCAAGAGTCTGGTTGGTCCTCTCCGTTTGACCATCGGTCTGGGGGTGGTGACTGGTCGATAACCTCACATCGAATTGCGCCAATGGACAGCATTATTTCCAAAAATGTGAAATGAATTGACTGCCCCGGTCAGAGACCAATATGGTTGGAAATCCCTGTATGCGAACAATGTTTTCGAGGAACTCCTTGGCCAGGATTGAAGCTGAAGGTAATCCCTTTAAAGGAATAAAGTGGGCCATCTTGGAAAAAAGATCCACAATAACTAGAATGGTGTTAAATCCATTGCATGGGGGTAGATCAGTAATAAAGTCTAACGATAAGGTGTGCCATGGTGTAGGCGGAATGTCTAAAGGTTGTAAGAGTCCAGCTGGTTTTTTCTTTTGACTTTTGTTTTGGGCGCAAATGCCACAAGACATCACAAATGATTTAATATCCTTTCGCCAGGTGGGCCACCAAAATTGTCTTTTAATTTTAGCTTCAGTTTTTGCAATACCTGGGTGCCCCTCCATTAGGGTATCATGATAACGGGAAATGACTAGCTCTTGTAGTTCCTTGTGTGGCAGAAATAGCCGCCTTTGGTAATAAGACAGATCATTGGTGACAGAGTAGTCCAGGCCTTTTTTTTACCCAGTCCTGCAGGGCTGTAGGATCAAAGAGTTGCTGGATCTTTACCTGAATGTCCTCCAGTGTCTGTAGAGTAGTCATGCCAAGAATTCTTTGTTCGGAAATTATAGGTACTGGTTCTGGGTTCACTTCTGCCTCTCCCATCCCTATTCGGGATAAGGCGTCTGCTTTACCATTCTTACAACCTGGTCGATAGGTTATTACGAAATCGAACTCAGCAAAGAACAATGCCCATCGTAGTTGACGTGACGATTGGGCCTTGGCTGTCTTTAAATACTGTAAGTTCCGGTGATCGGTGATCACAGTAATGGTATGCCTGGCACCAAGAAGATAGTGCCGCCAAGCCTTGAAGGCAGATTTAATGGCTAATAACTCCTTGTCGGTAACCGCATAGTTCAACTCGGGTGCCGAGAACTTTCTGGACCAAAATGCTACTGGGTGAAGCTGGCCAGTTTCAGGGTCCTTTTGAGACAGGACAGCTGCCATGGCTAGACTGGATGCATCAGTTTCCACTATGTATGGAAGTTCAGGGCGCGGGTGCTTAAATACAGGTGCAGACGTGAATTTCGCTTTCAGCTCTTGGAAGGCATTTTCAGCTTCTTCAGTCCACATAAAGCGTTTATTTTTTCGCAAGAGTGCTGTGATGGGATGCACAACATGTGAAAAATCCGGGATGAATCTGCGGTAGAAATTGGCAAAGCCGAGCATGCTTTGTACTCCTTTAACTGAACTTGGTGATGGCCACTTAAGGATTGCGTCCACCTTTCGTGAGTCCATTCGGACTCCCTTTGGGATCAGGATAAACCCAAGGAATTCAACTTCTGTGGCATGAAAAACGCATTTTTCCAGTTTTGCAAATAGTTTGTGCTGGCGCAATTTCTCAAGGACTGCTCGGACGTGCTTCACATGGTCAGATTCTGAAGAGGAGTATTCTAGAATATCATCGATATATACGACAACACAAACGTCAATGAGTTCACGAAGGACATCGTTCATGAAGTATTGGAAGGCTGCTGGTGCATTGCACAACCCGAAAGGCATCACCTGGTATTCAAATAACCCATACTTAGTGCGGAAAGCAGTCTTCCATTCATCGCCTTCTTTTACACGTACCAGATGGTATGCCCCCCGGAGATCTAATTTAGTGTATATACAAGCGTCCTTCACTTGGTCTAGTAGTTCAGGGATCAGAGGCAATGGGTATCGGTTCTTAACAGTTATCTGGTTCAATGCGCGGTAGTCTATGCAGGTTGTGAGGTCACCTTCCTTTTTGGGCACGAAGAACAAAGCTGAAGATGCAGGGGACTTGGATGGGCAATTAAAGCCATTGGCAAGGTACTGGTCTAAGTATTGTCGTAGGTGAAGGTTCTCAGATTCCGTAAGGGCATAGGATCCGGCTACAAGGGGGTTGTGCACCGGGTATGAGATCGATTTGACAATCGTACGATCTGTGAGGAGGTAAGGTGTTTGCCTGTTCTTTTTGGAAGAGATCCTGGAATTCTTGGTATTCTGGAGGTAGTTGCATGACTGCTGTGGTTACTGTGGCCAGACCTGCGTTCTGATTTTTCTTTGGGTAACAGGTTTGTGCACAATCCGGGAAGGTTATTCTCTTCTCTCGCCAATCAATACAAGGATTATGTGTTTCCAACCAAGGTATCCCCAGTATTGTTTGGAACTGTGGGGCTTTCATTAGATCAAACACAATAGTCTCTCGATGCCCATCCTGACCCAATAGTGTCATCTCTACGGTGGAATGAGTTACAGGCCCAGAGGCAATTTCAGTTCCATCGACTGTGGTGATGACATCTGAGGTGGTTTTTCGGCAGAGAGGTAGATTCATCCTGGAAGCCAATTCATAGTCCACATAGTTTCCTATGGCCCCGCTATCAATGTATGCCCTTACTGCGTGCATACGCTATGGCTGCCCTGGATCTACAAGGACCATTGGTATGATGAAATGCGAGGTCTGAGTATCCTTCTTCAAGCTTGGCAAGCGGACCTCTACGCTTGTCGCTCGTGGTCGTTTCCCGAGTCTGACCCCATATGGCTTTTATCAGCAGCTCCTACCACCTTCTTGGGTGGTTTTACAGGGCAATCCCGTAGAAAATGCCCAGAAGTTCCACAATATAGACACAATTGCATTTGCCGTCTCCTTTCTCTTTCCTTCTGGGCTAAGGATCCTTTAACCCCTCCGATTTGAATGGGTTCTGAAGCATCTGCTCCTTTGGGGTTAGCATGGGTTTTGACCAACACCCGATTCTCAAACTTGGCTCGATCAGCCTTTCTGTTCTGAAGTCTGTGATCTAACTGGACCACTAAGTCTATATATTCAGCGCAGTCTTGAGGTGGGTTCACGACTTGAGCCAAGACATCCTTGAGTTCTCCTCGAAGCCCTCGATGAAATAACGTGATTCTTTTTACCTCAGGCCATCCAGTTTCCACTATCAACCTATTAAAGGTTGCGATGTAGGATAGAAGGTCCTGGTTACCCTGTCGTAGGGACAAAAGTTTGTTATCCAGGGCCTGTCCTTGGGAGTGCCGGGCAAATAGTCTTTCCATGCTCGTTTGAAAGCCCTGAAAATCCCGAAAAATTGGGTCATCCTGAGTAACTAGTGGAATTGACCAATCAGTTGCACTGCCGCTGAGATATGACAATACAAAGGCTACCTTGGCTTGATCGTTTGGGAAGGCTCCAAGTCTGCATAAAAAGTGCAAGCGGCATTGGTTCATAAACACGGCAAACCTTTTGGGATCTCCGGCAAATCATTCGGGTGGAGCTAATGGAATATTTCCTGGTAGGTTTATTTGCACAGGGTTACTCGATAACACAGGAGCTGGATTTCCCCCGGAACCAGGTAGGGGTGCTTGTCCAGCCTGGCTTTGCAATAGTTGCCTAGCAAGGTCATCAGTTCGCTCTTTTGACAAAATCAGTTCTCTCCTAAGAGCATTGGTTTCTTGACGGGCAGAATGCACTTCAGCCCTCAGTTCCCCTAGTAATTGGGCCAATTGGTCAGTCTCTGAGGTATCCATAACGCCCGGGTGGGAATTTGTGGGTAGGCTTCGGGTTCTGTTACGCTCACCTGGCTCCCACAGAGGTGTCGATCAGAACTGGACAGCTGCGGTCTCCACCAATGTGACGCGTAGGGCCGAGATGACGGACTGGACTGGCCCACCTAGCTTCGTTTGCTTGGCCCATAGGAATATTCTTCTGCAAATGGAGAAAGGGAATTAACCACCCGTGGAGTTGAGCGTAAATCCCACCACCCCGCTGTTCTCCCCACAGATCACCTTTGATGTCCCCTCTTATAGTCTCACCTGATGGTTTGAAAAGATGAGCTCTCCATCCTGCATTGAGCGCAGGGGCGCGTTGATAACCAGTTGCTTCACTGGCTCGAAGGAATTGGTGAGTTCCAGAACAATATTGACTCCGAGATTCCCGGCAAGACGCTGTAAGTATAAAGTTCGTAAGAGTTCAAATGCCTGAATTTCACTCTTGTCCGAATCCTTGCAGGTTGCAGCTTGACCCTAATGAAGAGTTCCTCGTGGCAACCGGTAGTATTCTGGTAAGGATTTGTATTTTCCAACACAATTCGATAAAATAATGTCAATATGTAACTTGTTGCTTTCTCCCTTATTCAGGCGCTGAGAGAAAGTATGAAGTCTTCGGGAATAATACCTCCGGCGGTAAAATCAGGTAAATCTATTGTGGTGAGGAGGGTTCCCCTTGTTAGTCCCTTTGTTTCACCTTGCTGTCCTTTTGTTTCCCCTTAGGGGCCGGGGTTCGGCGAAGATGCAGTGGAAGCTGCGCCGACCCGTGAAGAGGAATAGTACTCCTGGTGGTAAAATCAGGTAACTCTATGGGGGTAACTAATATTCTTCTGTGTATTCCCTTGGCTCACCTTGCTGTTCTTGTCTTCTCCTTAGGTGCCGGAGTGCGGCGGGAACATGCAGGAGGATGCAGTGGAATGTGAAGATGCTGCGAAGGTCGGTGAGTTCAGCGTGGCGCTGCAGCGGGCGAGGCGACGCGCATAAATAGCTTCTTTCTTCCAGCTCGAAGGCACGATGGATCGGGAATTCAGGTAAGGATCAAAGGTATTGCTCTTGTTCTAACCTTTTCTCCTTCTTTCTCCCCTTTTTCTAGGAGCTCCAAACTCGAGGCGGGCGTGGCAGAAGGCTGGATGCAGACTTGCAGGCACGGTGAGCGTTACGCTGCTGGATGCAGAATGACGCGAAGCGTGTGCTGCTCTTCGGGCGTGGTTTAAATAGCCTCCAAAGTAGTCCCAGGTAAGTATTGCTCCCCAGCCCCTCCCGAATAAAAAATTGTCCCTAAGTAAAGTAGTCCCTTCCAAGCCTCTTTTGGCTTGGAGCTCTTGCAGCATGGTCTGCATCAGGTAAGTTTGAATCTATGAGCCTGGTGCCTATGGCGCCAGGACTGACTCTCCATATAAGCCTGGCGCCATAGGCCATAGGTGCCAGGACTGGACCCAAAAAGCCCCTAGCAGGGGTTGTTGGGCTTGCTTGGGATAACTTGATGCCTGCTTCCGGGGTTGCTGGACTTGGTCTGGGTCCCCGGGGGTAGGCATCATGACACAATGTTGCTGTTGCATAAACAAGTTTAAGGTTATTCTTCAATATTTCATCATGTGTCACACAAGCAATTTGTGATAACTAAAAACAAATTCACATACATATAACAAGTAGCATAAATATGGGGATAGTACAAAGGTGTATGTCATATACATGCAGCATATTCTGAAAAATGTATTATCAATATTATATTGGGGTATGCAGGTACAGCCTCTTTCAATACAACAACCCTTTATTTATCTGGTATAGATGATTCCCAAATTCGGGTGGCGTCTTATTGCTACAGAGGTTGTTGATGTACAAGGCATTGTCCAGTGGCTAAAGTCAATTATTGATATTCTCTGCTTAATGTTCTTTTTACAGTAGGATGTTTCTATGAAAATAAATGTGTCAACATAATGCGTTTCGCACTTGGTCTGATGATTCGCACATCCCTGCGTTCATCTTGTGTATATTCTACTGGGCCTTCATCAGGACATCTACTTATTTGATCGTATGACATCAATCATTCATCTAACTCTGTGTATAATCTGTCATAAAAAACATAAAGACCAGGAATGAGTGAGGACTCTATTGCATGTGAGTTGTAGCTAATAGTAAACTGAGTTAAGGTAAACTACTGACCTGAATCTTGTTCATACACTTGGGGAATGTTTAGGTCATTCTTAGCAATGGATCCTTCGTTCCATTCACACAGGACTTTGAATTTCCAATTTTGTCACTCCTTTCACAGAGCTGGCCCTACAGTTAAAAACATATGTTCATTCTAGACACACCTCATATGAGTTTAGGCCATCAAAATAAATATCTTAATTCTGTTTCACAATTATTACTAACCTTACAGTAATGTGGTTCTACAACTTGATGGATGTCCTCTGGACCTTCTTCTCATGCAAAAAATATAATTTTTTGCCACTGCAATAATACATTGATTTTAGACCACATAATGGACAATAGTGAGCATCCAAATTTAAAACCTACTACGAAGACCATGTTTGGAATAAACTCAACAAGCGCCTTGTGGACACCTACGTTCAGCATTATTGAAACCAGGATGCCGAACATCGGGGTTCTATGCAATTAACTTGCTATTAACTGCGCCGTTTGACGACACGCGTGTGTTAAGTGTTTCTGACTATTTGTTGCACAAGCTAATATAGTGTTGGCTAGGAGAAAGATGCCTATCTCCTGGCGCTTATGGAGGCCGATACGGCTAGTGGCCAGCGCTCAGCGTCACACTGGATTGCTAAATAAGTGCCCTGGCATAGTATGCCCCAAGGGACTTAACACGTTTCCATGCTTTACACATTAATAGAAATGGATGAATGCACAGGCTTCTTTTGAAAAAAAGTCAGTGCTGAGAATAAATATCACAGGTATCTATGTTTTCGAAGCACGTTGGATTGCACTCAATATAATAAATATATTTTCCCAACTACTCATTTTAATTGAGTGAAGAAATAATCCCTCTATCATGTGGGTGTCTGTTTAGTCAAACCGAATTTGCGCAAACCCATAGCACTGCAAGTACATACTATACAGATAATAACCAGGACACAGCATTCTTTAAACAAAACTTGTCTGCTGGTCCGTGCATTGCCTAGGTAACCTGTTGTTGAGTGGGAAGAGGGGGGACTCACTTGCATGTCTCTCCGAAGGCAAGTCCATCCGAAGCGCGGTCAATCCATACTTTGTGGCTGGCTTCTGATCGCTTTTGTTAGTTACTGTTTCTGGGTAACCATGAACTCTTCTATGTTCTATACTGTAACTACAAATAAGCAGCAAACCACACACTTGTTAAAACTCTGGAACCAGCTACTTTCAAAATCTCCCTACTTAACATTGGCTGTCTAGCCAAATATGCCATAAATATACACAATTACATCCAGGAAAAAGAGGTAGACATAATGTGCTTTACCGAAACCTAGTTGAACGACTCCTGTGGTCCAAAAATAAGCTTGGCCATCCCCCAGGTTTCAACTTCTTCAGAAAAAATTGGGAACATGACATTGGAGGTAGTGTGGCTCTCCTGATAATGTCGGACTTGCCTGTCTTTGAATCTCCCATTGAATGTGCCAGTTGCGAAATCATTCACATACAACTGCTCCCTAATGAAAATTGTTGCATCAACATTCTTTTTATCTACCGCACACCTGAAACCATGCCAGGTTTCAATGAAGACTTAATACACCTACTTGCCCTTTAAACAAACCCAACAGCGCCACTATTTTACTTGGGGATATGAATCGCTGGATGGGAAATCCTACAGATAAGGATGCCAGTGAATTGGAAAAACTGCTTTAATGCACGCAATTTA
Source organism: Ambystoma mexicanum (assembly GCF_040938575.1). Taxonomy (NCBI): domain Eukaryota; kingdom Metazoa; phylum Chordata; class Amphibia; order Caudata; family Ambystomatidae; genus Ambystoma; species Ambystoma mexicanum. The sequence continues at coordinate 46,131,283 of NC_090922.1, forward strand.
AAAATCTTGATACTGAGTCAACCCAATCAGGAGGCAATATCCTAGACTGGGTTACCTCAAGAAATATCTCCATGGATATCACCAATACTAGAGCTTGTCCCTGGTCCAATCATTTATTTGAAGAATGTTGTATACATCTTCCTAGTAAACCTTTAAAAACATACACTCTAGCTAAAATAATTACCAGTAGGAATCTAAAAAGGGTCAATTTAGGAGACTTAGAAATATGTCTCAAGCAAATCATGGACCTTACTCACGAATCTGACCCCCCGGAAATCCTAGTAAACACCTGTAAACTCCATATCAAGTGTTCGTTGGACAGAATGGCTCCACTAAAACTTAAAGTAATCAAAGACAGGGTCTGTCTACAATCCAGGTATACTCCAGCTCTGACCACAAATAAAATCAAGAAGAGACGGCTCAAACAAGTTTGGGATGAAAATCCCACTTTTGAAAAGTAGGAGGCATGGAAACTACTACAAAAAGTCTACAAACAACAAACTTATAAGGCAAAAAGGGACTTCTATAACAACGAAATTGCGTCTGCAGAGAATAATTCGAAGAAACTATTTGAAATCTATATAAGTCTTGAGAAAGCAAAACTGCAACCCCAGCAGTTCACGCCACAAATGAGGACTGTAACATGGTGCAACAAGCCTTCACTAACAAAATCGCAACAGCCTGCTCCAAGATCGCTGACTCTTTGAAGCATCACACAAAATCCTCTGACTACTCAAAGTGCAGTCGTGCAGAACTCTGATTTCTCTTTCGCACATGTATTGGAAAAGGATTTGATAAAGACTAAAATCTATGGGCCTCATTACGAGGTAGGCTACCCCCTTACCGCATTCCGGGTCCGGGTTCCCGAAATAGGGACTTACCGGGTCATTCCAACCTTGGAGGACCTGGTAAATCCCCATTCCGGCAACCATTCCCCATTCCCATTCGAGCCCCCATAGAGCTCAATGGGAATGGGGATAGAGCTAATAACGGTACTGCAATTTGCAGTACCGTTATTAGCTCTGAAGTCCCTTAACGGGTCCCTTCCATAACGCCTGGTAAAACCAGGCGTTAAGGAAGGGACCCGCTAAGGGACCTCAGAATAGGGTGCTAAGGGATTACCGGCACCGGTGTCCTTACCGGTGCCGGTAATCCCTTACCACCTACCTCGTAATGAGGCCCCTTGTGTCCTATATCCTGTTTATGCATGATTCTTCCACCTAAATTCATCCTACAAAATCCAAACATCTTTGTGCCCTTTTTAGTACGCTTTGTGAATTCTTCCTTTAGTTACGGAAATGTCCCTGACAGCCTCAAAAAGGTAGTGGTTACCCCTCTTCCAAAAAAAACCTGGCCTCAGCCCAAATGATCCAAGCAATTTGCGTCCCATCGCCAACACACTTTTCTTATTGAAAATCAATGACAAAATCGCTATGTTACAGCTCCAACACCATCTGAAAAATACAAACATCTTCCACCAGAATCAATCTGGTTTCCGCACTCTCCGTGGCACAGAGAGTGCACTATTAGATCTGCAGACACACATGCTCAATATGTTGGATGAAAGCAAATCAGGACTCCTAATACTTTTAGACTTGTCTGCCGTGTTTGATTTGCTAAACCATAAACACGTACTGGACTGCTTACACACTTTTGGCAAATGCTACGTAGCAGCTCCAAATTGGATCAGTTCTTTCCTAAGCGACAGGAAATCACGAGTGTGCTAGGGCTCTGCATCCTCAGTCTCCGAGCAAATACACGACAGTGTTGCACAGGGAGCTTGCTTGTTTCCAACATTGTTTATTCTGTATATTAAGCCCCTCTGTGGCCTCCTCTCCACCTTACACATCCGCTTTACCAACTATGCGGACGACACTCAGCTCCTCGTGGAGCTGAGTGGAAACTACCAGTCTGATTGTGCCCAGCTTAATGTCTCAAATCTGGATGTGCTTAAACCCTGCCAAGAACTAATGATTTTTGGCTCAACAAAAGCCAGCACCAAACTGAGCCCAGAATATTCCTTCATGAGCATGAGCATTGAAAACAATTGCATCCAAATAAAGGCAAAAGTAAAAACGCTGTGTGTACACATGAATACCTCAGTTAGTTCCGATGCACATGTTTATGGTGTGGTTGGCAGTACACAGTATCACCTGAGAGTGTTGAGACATGCCAAACCGCTCTCTCCTAAAAATCAGACAACACTGACCAAGGTAATCATCATGCCCCGCCTAGATTACTGCAATTCCCTACTGACTGGCACAAGTAACTGCAGCATAAAGATATTGCAAGTATTATGAAATTAAGCTGGGCGCATCATTTATGACATCCCCAAGAGAGAGCATGTTTCATACGCCAGAGAGAAACTTCTCTAGCTGTCTCTGTCGGCAAGAATAAGCTTCAAGGTGCTCCCTTTGACCCACAGATGTATCCATGGTAACGTCCCTCCATACCTAAAAGAATAAACAAAAACATATGTCCCACCTAGGCATCTTCGCTCAAGCTCACTCTGTCTGTTCACTGTTCCTAGGACCAAAAGAATCAGAGGCCTTGGCAAATCCTTCCGTGTCCTTTCCGCCCAAGCCTAGAATACCCTGCCCCCAGCAATGCGGCTGGAAACAAGATATCTGATGTTCCGGAAGCTCTTAAAAACACACCTCTTTCACTGATTCTGCACCTGACCACCAGCTGACTGGCTACCGTCCCTCATGGAATATATGTTCTGCCCTGTCCCACAAGTCCAATGTGTATATGTAGCGCCCTGATGCCTGAGGGATTTGGCGCTTTATAAATATATAAATAACTAATAAATACATGTTGGTTACTGAGTGTGATGGTATTCTGTTGGCGGCCATCTTAGCGCCTGTTTTCTGGTGTATCTAAACAGAGCAACCACAGTGGTCCTGCTACCCTTGGCATTAGTTACTCATACTGGATTCTTTATTTTAGGTGAACTTAGAATTTATATCACATAAGTGTCTATACTAGCATGAATGAGCATGTGTCTCGAGTGTCTATGTCATGGATCGTTATTCCACATGGTGCTTATGGCGCAAATGGAGAAGAAGAGGGATTAGATACATTTCACCCTCATCCAAGATGGTGCCCGATTTATCCACAAGTTTCAACCATCATCTGCATACTAGACCTTTCCAAAATGGCCCATAGCAAACTCACTCATTGGCCAGAAGCACATCACCGGCAGTATATGAAGGTTCTTTACAGCTGACTCTGTACATTGCTACTCTCTTGATTCCAGCGCTTCGGTAAGTATTTCTATTCCCTGGATTTTCTATTTTTCTCTGTTAGATCAGTTGGTTCTAGGTCAAAGTTTCGAATGCAAGGGATCGAATGACCAAAGGGTCGAATCAAAAGGACCGAAAACCAAAGGGTCGAAAGTATATATATATTTTTTTTTTTTTTTTTGGGGGGCTTCCTGGGGCTTCCTCACCAAACCCTCTTTTTTGTGGTAAAAACCACTTTTTTTTCCAAAACGGAAACCCAAAATAAATTAAATAAAAATAAAAAATTAGACCCTTTTGTTTTAGGTCAAATTGACTCTCGCCTTTGGCATTCGATCCATTTGAATTCAGTACTTTAACTGGACACCAGATCAGTTTTCCCCCTTCCCTTCTTGCTTCCTATTCTTTCCTATTCTCTCTCTTCTTATCAGTCTCCTTGAGTTCCTGTTCTGGAGTCAGCTCTTCAGCGCAACGCGTTCCCCATTACTCTTCTACCTGCTATGCAAAACGTTCCTCATTTCACGTATTCTACATTGAGTCAGAGACTTCCATACTGTGTTTATTTTTGCTTTACACGCCAACGCCTGCCTCCCCTTAATTTAGTCAGCGCTGCGTGTGCTATAACTATCAATCTCCCTCATTCATGCCGCGTACTCCACCGTGATAGAGCTCCCTCTCTGACGAGTCGCAGACTCTTCTGCCACCTCAGTGCCTGCTGCTGTCTCCTGTTACTCCTCAGGAGAGCAGCCGGCTTTTTCGGTCTAGCAAGTTTTCTTATTGGAGCTCGGCTCCCACTCTGGCTCCTTCACAACAGTTGCGGGCATTGGAGACTGTCCTCCTAATATTGTCCAGTGCCACTTTCTACATGACAATTCGATTTGTCAATAGAAGCTATCTGCTTATCTAGACTACTCCATGTTTACCGGTTCCATGTGTTAATATCCCCGCAGATAATATCACCATACAAAAATATTGTCATATTTTTGCAGCGATATTAAGGGATGGAACCTGCGGGGGACACCCCCGCAAACCCTCATTATTTTAAAAGGAGCGGAGGAAACCCCCACAACCCCTGCTCCCAAAAAAACCTAATATTATCCCGACTAAAAATATCACATATGGTCGTTCCCGGCGACCATATATACAGCAATAGATGAGCTCCTCTGAGCATTCATTGTTTTCCTTCAATCATTTGCTTCAGCCTTTATGAAGGATAGTATTCTTTCTCCGGCTTCTCCATCAAATTGCTTGTAGGAGGATTCTTGGACTACCTCACTCCTGCACCATCCCACATCTACAGAGTACTGATTGTTCTCTCGAGGAGTGAAATTATCTCCTACGCATTTGGGTTTTATTCCCCAGGAGGGTTTCCCGGGCTCCTCACTAAACTCTGGTTTCCATTTCCAGGGGCCAGTGGGGGGGCGTGGAAGGCTCCCCTTAATCGTCCAGAATAACAAAGCTCAGGTAAGAGCCCATTGTGTCTTTCCTTGATTGAAAGTATTGCATTGTGATCTTAACAGTCTATTGATAAACTTTTAACAGGCACTCCCAATCTTTTGTACAACTGCTGGTCTTCCACCAATCAATTGTCTTGTCAGGGAAACAGATGTGCATTACAGCACAACCATACTGACTACAGGATTGCACGATGTTGTTCAAAGTTGTGGGTAATTCCTGATGCATTTCTACAACATTATACACTCTATGCTAAATAGGGACTGGCTACAGCGTGGTTTCAGTGCTGATGCTATGGAGCCTCATGGTGCTAGTGCAATTAAACATGGTCACCCCGTTCTGTCACATTATTCACCCTTGCCTGATCCATCATCTAGAGTCACCAAATGTACATTGGATAAAAACATAGGTCACATGATGGACAAGTGTGTACATTGGAAGACAGCACAATATATTTCCAAATTGATATTCACTCTTTGCCAAATGCAGGCTGTCTACAATCTCGATCTTGTACTACTTCAGTTCAACAAAGTGGTCTACATACTGTTACGTTACTCTTAACATGTCATGTCCACATATCATCATGCAGAGTGATGCAGTGTCTTATACTGGCCCTCACATAGTGTTGGTGGCTATGTACAGTCACGGTTGGATGAGTAGATTCCATTCTATACTAGTGTATACTTGCTCCACTGTGTTCAGACACTGGATCCATCTTTGTTCCAGCTTCCTTAGTCTTATATCTCGGTCGCTTCCTCGTGATAGCAGTGGTACTGTTTGACGGTGAACCAGGAGAAATCATTATGCTTGTGACAAAGAATGCTGTGTCCTGGTTATTATCTGTATAGTATGCACTTGCAGTGCTATGAGTTTTTACGCAAATGCGGTTTGACTAAACAGACAACCGCATGATAGAGGGTTTATTTATTCACTCAAGCAAATTAGTAGTTGGGAGAATACATTTATGATATTGAGTGTAATCCAACACGCTTCGAATGCATAGATACACGTGATATTCATTCCCAGCACGTACGTTTTTTCAAAACGAGTACATGCATTCATCCACTTGTATTATTGTGAAAAGCATGGAAACGTGTTAAGTCCCTTTGGGCATACTACGCCAGGGCACTTATTTAGCAATCCAGTAGTACGCCGAGCGATGGCCGCTAGCCGTATTGGCCGCCATAAGCGCCAGGAGATAGGCATCCGTCTCCTAGCCAAACTATATTATCTTGTGCAACAAATAGTCGGCAGCACCTAACACATGTGTGTCGTCGAACAGCACAGTAAATAGCAAGTGAATTGCACAGAACCACAATGTTAGGCATCCTGATCTCAATAATGCTGAACTTAGGTGACCACAAGTCGCTTGTTGAGTTCCTTCCAAACATGGTCTTCGTAATAGTTTTCTAAAAATAGGATGCTCACTATTGTCCATTATGTGGTCTAAAATCAATGTATTCTTGCAGTGGCAAAGAATAATATTTTGGCATGAGAAGAAGATCCATAGGACATCCATCAAGTTGTAGAACCACATTACTGTAAGGTTAGTAATAATTGTGAAACAGAATTAAGATATTTATTTTGATGGCCTAAACTCATATGAGGTGTGTCTAGAATGAACATATGTTTTTAACTGTAGGGCCAGCTCTGTGAAAGGAGTGACAAAATTGGAAATTCAAAGTCCTGTGTGAATGAAACGAATTACCCATTGCTAAGAATGATCTAAACATTTCCAAAGTGTCTGAACAAGATTCAGGTCAGTAGTTTACCGTAACTCAGTTTACTATTAGCTACAACTCACATGCAATAGAGTCCTCACTCATTCCTGGTCTTTATGTTTTTTATGACAGATTATACACAGAGTTAGATGAATGATTGATGTCATACGATCAAATAAGTAGATGTCCCGATGAAGGCCCAGTAGAAGATACAAAAGATGAATGCAGGGATGTGCGAATCATCACAACAAGGGTCAAAACACACTGGGCCTGATTCACAGAAGTGTTTCATAATGGCGCAACCCCATAGGAAAACGCTCTGTGAATCGGGCACACTTTGTCAACAAAGAAATGTTCATAGATAGATAACCAATTAGAGGTTAATCTATCTAAGACCAAAGTAATGCATTGTGTCAAGCCAAAGCGCTTGAGTAAAACCCAACAATGGCTGCTATTAAACAAACCATTACAACTTGTGCGAGAATACATCTATTTAGGAGTCAACTTTAACAACCGTCCTAATGACGACCTCTACTTTAATAGTTTAGAATTCAAACTTACTACTGCCATCTCCCAGACTAAAATCATTCTGTATAAATATGGGAAGTTTTTGTGCTCAGCTGCAATATGTTTTTACAAACAAAAAAATTACCTATTCTAACACACGGTGCAGAATCAAAAAATATTATGGGCCTCATTCCGGGTTTGGAGTTAACCATGGAGTAATTAGCTCCATGGTTGCCTCCGAAACCGTCCTAAATCTGGCATGGTGAAAGGAGTAATTACTGGTCCATTCCAGGGTTGGAGGGACCGGTAATTCCCCATTCACCTTTTGCCCTTCCCCATTCCCATTTCTGCCCCATAGGGCTCAATGGGAATGGGGAAGGAGGTAATTATGGCACAGTAAATTACGGTACCGTAATAACCTCCTCGGTACCTTTGCGGGTCCCGTACTTAACTCCTGCTAAAAGCAGGAGGTAAGGGATTACCGGCATCGGCACCCTTACCGGTGCCGGTAATCCCTTACCTCCAACCTCGTAATGACCCCCTATGTGTCGAAAAATCTGGGACAAACTTGAATCTAAATTTTTGAGAAAAGTTTTGAATCTCCCCCAATGCAGTCCCAGGCCCCATTATACACTTTGAACTAGGTCTTGTTTCTCTTGATGTAAGTTATACATGGAAATTATGCATGCTTTTGAAGAATTGCATTTTGGCTCCCAAACCTAACACACTGATTGAATTCCTGGCATTTTATGTTTTGAACGCCTTATAGCTTTATAGCAAAGTGGAGATCGACTTTGATTACAACAATGGCGAAAACCTTTGAGCTGCTTATTACTAACCCCGATAGGGCTAAATTAAAGCTTTACCAGTATGACTGGATTATTACACAGCAAACATGTAATACATATGTTGACTTCAAATCAAATCATTTAGAAAATAAAAAGTTACATACTGTTGCAGATTATCTGACTAGAAGTCCTTGAGCAAAATTTTGAAACCTCTTGAGATTTCAGTTTAATTTATGGCCCACGAGAGATGTACTAGCCAGGCGAGGTCTCATCGAAAAGATGAATAATATATATAGATTTTGCAATTTTGATAAACAAATTGAAACCCTAAAGCACCTTTTAACAGAATGTAACAAGCTTGCTGACAAACGCAACCTATATTTAAAACCGCTCTTTAAGGATTTCTCAATACAAGATTCAAATAAATTTTGTGAACACCTATTTTCGACTTTACGTATTTCGGTTAAAATAGCCATAATACATTTTTTAAATGATCTGTGCCTTGGGAATGATGAGCTCGATTCAATGTAAACTTCTATTATGAGTTCTTGTTTCTTCTAAGTTTTAAAAAGTTTGGTTGTTTTTATTCTTAAATTCTTTAAATGTATATCTATATGTTGTGTTAATATATGCCTTTTTTATGGCATTATTTTATGAATGTTGAGGAAATGTGATTCAAAAATATGGAATTGTCATACCTTCTGAATTTGTAACCATCATGTCAAAGACTTGTAAATAATGAATTGAAGGGTTGCTTTGTTTTTTAACCAAATCAATAAAAGGCCAATGCTTTGTACATCAACAAACCCTATAGCAATAAGATGCCACCCGGATGTGTGAATCATCTCTCCCAGATAAAGAAAGGGTGGTTTTATTGAAAGAGGCTGTACCTGCATACCCCGATATAATATTGACACATTTTTCAGAATATGCTGCGTGTATATGGACTAACCCCACATGTATGCTACTTTTTATATGTACGTAAATTTGTTTTTACTTATCACAAATTGTTTGTGCGAAACATGATGAACTTTTTCATGCAACAGGAATATTGAGGCTCAGTGCAGCATTTTTTCCATATCTGTACAGATGTTATTGGTGACACTAGTTCTAGACACTAGAGGGAGGGGTAGCTGTATACTCTTTTTGCTCTTTATATTTAACCCCACCTGATGCAGACATAGAGGCTTAAAAGGCCCCCTCAGGTTTGCAAATCATAGAATTGTTTTTTGTGGACAAGAGTAGAGGAAGCAAGAAGCAGAAGCTGCGTGGTTTGTGCTGGCAAACCAAGCAGAAACTGAAGGAGAGAGAAGATGCCAGGACCACTGTGTGGTAGATATCAGCTGCTGGACCTGAGAGGGTTTGTGTCTCCAGACATCTGAAGTACAGGGGTTGTACAGCAGGCAGTGTGTCAGAGGGAGGCGTACCCCCTGCTGACCTGTTCTGCAGAGGCTGCACAGCAGAAGGCATGCAAGAGGCTGTCTCAGGTGGCTGGCGTGCACCCAAGGGCCTTGAAGCTGTCTCTGGTGGCTGATGTGTACCAGAGGGGCTCAGGAGCAAGAGGAGCTCTAATCGTCAGTGGCATGGGCGAAGCCGAACTAACAGAAGTAGTTTTCCGGGTGGCAAGGAGCCACAGCAGCAGACGTCCTGTAGGCGACGAGCGTAATGGAGGCACAAGTCTTACCCGTTGAGTTCACAAGCTGGTAGTGGCACTGTAAGGGAGGCATGGTATCACAAATATGACACTGACACACAACTCCTACTATGCCCTATAGCTATGATGGGAGTAGTCTCTGATACCAAATAATAAATAAAAACAGTCCTAGTCAGTCTGTCAAATCAACATGACCTTTACTACAAAACCTAATTCCTGCCCTTGTTACGCTCACCTGGTTCCCACGGGGGCGTCGACCGGAACTGGGCCGCTGTTGTTTCCACCAGCGTGACGTGTAGCGCCAAGATGACTGACTGGACTGGCCCGCTCAGCCTAGTTTGTCTGGCTCGCAGGAATATTCTTCTGAAAAGGAGAAGGGGAATTAACCACCCGTGGAATTGAGTGTCAACCCACCTTCCCCACTCCCGTTGTCTTCCCACAGATCACTCTTGATGTCCCCTCCTTAGTCTCACCTGATGGTTTGGAAGGATGAGCTCTCCATCCTGGTCGACCGCAGGGGCGCGTTGATGACCAGTTACTTCACTGGCGTAGAGGAATTGGTGAGTTCCAGTATTGAATCTAAAGTCCAATTGTTCATAAGAGTTCAAATGTCTGATCTTCACTCTGTCCAATTCCTTGCAGGTTGCCGATTAATCCACTCGAAGATTTCCAAATGGCAATTGGTAAGATTCAGGTAAGTCTATTGTGGTTTTCCCCTTAGGGGCCGGGGTACGGCGATGAAGCAGAGTTGACTGCGCTGACCCGAGATGAGGTGAGTACCCCCCGTGGTAAATCAGGTAAGTCCTTGGGGTAGCTTGTATAGCCTTAGAGAGTTCCCTTGCTCACCTTGCTGTCTTTGTCTCCTTAGGTGTCGGAGGGCGGCCGCGAGATGGAGAGAGCATGATGGAATGCTGAAGTACCGCCAAGCAGGTGAGTTCAGCGTGGCGCCGTAGGAATGCGAAGCAATGCTTCAAAGACTTCTGTCTTTCAGCTCCGTGGCGAAATGGATCAGGATTCAGGTAAGGATTAAAGTTAAAACTCCTGTTCTAACCTTTATCCTTCTTTTCTTCTTGTTTCAGGAGTCCCAGGACTGAAGCGGGCGTGGCTGAAGACTGGAGCTGCTGAAAACACGGTGAGCGTTACGCTGCAGCAAGCAGAATAATGCAAAGCACGTGTGGCTGTCCGGGCGTGGTTTAAATAGCCTTGGAAGAAGTTCCAGGTAAGTATTCTTCCACAGCCCCACCCAAGTAACAAAATAGTCCCTTCAGTAAAATAGGTCCTCCTAAGCCTCTTTTGGCTTGAGTCTTCATGCAGCATGGTCTGCCTCAGGTGAGTATGCAGCATGGTCTGCTTCAGGTAAGTTATCAATAATGAGCCTGGTGCCCATTGCGCCTGGACTGACTTTATCTTTATGAGCCTGGCGCCATAGGCGCCAGGACTGCACCCAAACAGCCCCTAACTGGGGCTTTTGGGCATGCTCCAAGTGGCATGATGCCTGCTTCCGGGGCTGCTGGGCCTGGTCTGGTCTTCCGGGGGCAGGCATCATGACAGCACTCCCCCTCAAGGACCCTCCTAAAGTCGTTCTCCTCCTTGGCCGTAGTTTGTCTGGAAATTCCCGATGGAACCTCTTCACTAAACGAGGTGCATGCACGTGGTCACTAGGTTCCCAAGACCTTTCCTGCGGACCATAACCTTTCCAGTCAATTAGGTAAAAGAGTTTTGATCTCACTCTTTTTGAGTCCAAAATATTCTTGGCTTCGAACTCGGGCTCCCCGTCTATGAGGATAGGTTCAGGTGGAGTGGTTAGCCTAGTTCCTGGTTGCACTGGCTTCAAAAGAGACACGTGGAAGACGGGATGGATTTGCATATGAGCAGGTAGGTCCAACTTGACGGCCACTGGGTTAATAATTGCCTTGACAGAAAAAGGTCCCAAATACCTGGGGTTAAAGGTCCGAGTCCCCTTGAGTGGTAAGTGCTTAGTGGCTAGCCATACTTGGTCCCCTATTTGGTATTGAGGAGCTTCACTTCTGTGCTGATCCGCATCCTTTTTGTATTTTTCCTTAGCCTTTTGCAAATGGATGGTTGCTTCTTTAAAGGCTTGTGTAATAACAGCGTGGAGATGGTCCACTGCGGGCATCTCTAAATGCTGGGGTGAGTCCAAATCCGAGGTTCGAGGATGGTGCCCATAAATGGTAAAAAAAGGACTTTGTCCAGTTCTTTAGTGTACGGAATTATTGTACGCATACTCTGCGATCCACAGAATGTCTTTCCAATTCCCCTCAGACTGATGTAGCATACAACGGAGGTACTCTTCAAGAGTCTGGTTGGTCCTCTCCGTTTGACCGTCGGTCTGAGGGGGGTGACTGGTCGAAAGCCTAACATCAATTTGTGCCAGTTGGCAGCATTTCCTCCAAAAATGTGAAATGAATTGACTGCCCCGATCTGAAATTAACACTGAAGGAAAGCCATGCAGGCGGACAAAATTTTCAAGGTATTCCTTGGCCAGGATTGAAGCTGAAGGTATCCCTTTTAAAGGAATGAAGTGGGCCATTTTAGAAAAAAGATCTACAATAACTAGAATGGTATTGTAACCTTGGTACGGGGGTAAATCCGTGATAAAGTCTAATGACAAGGTATGCCAAGGGGTAGGTGGTATGTCTAATGGTTGCAATAATCCAGCAGGTTTTTTCTTTTGCCCTTTATTTTGTGCGCAAATGCCACAAGACATGACAAATGACTTGACATCCTTTCGCCAGGTGGGCCACCAAAATTGCTTCCTAATTTTAGCTTCGGTTTTTGCAATACCCGGATGCCCTTCTATTAAGGTGTCATGGTAATGGGAAATGACAAGTTCCTGTAGTTCTTTTTGCGGTAAAAATAGCCGGCCTTGGTAATAAGGTAAATCATCGATGACAGAGTACTCTGGACCTTTCTTTGCCCAGTCCTGTAGGGCAACGGAATCAAAGAGTTGGTGGATCTTGTTGTGAATGTCCTCCAGTGTCTGTATGGATGTCAGGCCAAGGATTCTCTGTTCCGGAATTATGGGTACGGGTTCTAAAGTTATTTCTGCTTCTCCCATTCCAATCCGGGACAAGGCGTCTGCTTTACCATTCTTACAGCCTGGTCGATAGGTTATTACAAAATCAAACTCGGCGAAGAACAATGCCCAACGGAGTTGGCGCGAAGATTGGGCTTTGGCTGTCTTTAGGTATTGTAAGTTGCGGTGATCGGTGATGACCGTGATGGTATGTCTGGCACCCAGTAGATAGTGCCGCCAAGCCTTGAAGGCGGACTTGATGGCCAGCAGCTCCTTGTCGGTCATGGCATAGTTTAATTCAGGGGTTGAAAATTTTCTTGACCAAAACGCCACTGGGTGAAGCTGGTTAGTTTCGGGATCCTTTTGGGAAAGGACTGCTCCCATGGCTGAACTGGATGCATCTGTTTCCACTTTGTAGGGAAGCTCGGGGCGCGGGTGTCTTAATATGGGAGCAGATGTGAATTTAGCTTTTAACTCTTGGAAGGCGTTCTCGGCTTCCTCTGTCCACACAAAGCGTTTGTTTTTTCGCAATAGCGTTGTAATGGGATGTACAATGTGCGAGAAGTCCGGAATAAACCTGCGGTAGGAATTGGCAAAGCCAAGCATGCTTTGAACTCCTTTGATTGAACTTGGCGAAGGCCAATTAAGAATGGCATCCACTTTTCGTGTATCCATCCGGATTCCTCTCGGGGTCAGAATAAATCCAAGGAATTCCACTTCCGTAGTGTGGAAGATGCACTTTTCCAGTTTAGCATATAATTTATGCTGGCGTAACTTCTCTAGGACTGCTCGGACGTGTTTTACATGCTCAGATTCTGATAAAGAGTATAATAAGATGTCGTTGATGTAAACGACCGCAAAAACGTCGATAAGCTCTCGGAGGACATCGTTCATGAAGAACTGGAAGGCTGCTGGTGCATTGCAGTCCGAAGGACATCACCTGGTACTCAAATAGTCCGTACTTGGTGCGAAAAGCAGTCTTCCATTCGTCACCCTCTTTGACACGTACCAGATGATATGCCCCCCGAAGGTCTAGTTTCGTGTATATACAAGCGTCCTTCACCTGGTCTAGTAGTTCTGGGATCAAAGGCAGTGGGTATCGATTCTTGATGGTTATCTGATTCAGTGCGCGGTAGTCTATACATGTTCTAAGGTCACCTTCCTTTTTCGGTACGAAGAACAAAGCTGAAGATGCAGGGGACTTGGACGGGCGAATGAAGCCATTAGCAAGGTACTGGTCTAGGTACTGGCGCAAATGGAGATTTTCGGGTTCCGTAAGGGCATAGATTCTGCTGCAAGGTGGTTGTGCTCCAGGTACAAGATCTATTTGACAATCATACGATCTGTGAGGTGGTAAGGTGTTTGCCTGTTCCTTTTGGAAGACATCCTGAAAGTCTTGGTATTCAACAGGTAATTCTATGGCTACTGGAATTACTGGGGCCAGGACTGAGTTTTGAGTTTTCCTTGGGTAGCAGGTGTGAGCACATTCTGGGAAGGTTAGTCTCTTCTCTCGCCAATCAATACAGGGATTATGTTTTTCCAACCAAGGTATCCCCAGTATCAGCTGAAACTGTGGGGCCTTGATTAAGTCAAACACCATAGCCTCTCGATGCCCATCTTGACTCAGCAATGTCATCTCTGCAGTGGAATGAGTTACAGGTCCAGAGGCAATTTCCGTTCCATCTACAGTGGTGACAACATCGGCCGTGGTCTTGCGGGTGAGAGATAGATTCATCCTGGTAGCCAATTCCCAGTCCAAGTAATTTCCTATGGCTCCACTGTCTACGTACGCCTTTACCGCGTGCATGCGTGATGGCTGCTCTGGATCTACAAGGACCATGGGTATGGTGAAATGCGAGGTCAGAGTGTCCTTCTTTAAGCTCGGCAAGCGGACCTCTACGCTTGCCGGGCGTGGTCGTTTCCCGAGTCAGATTTCACATGGTTTTCGTCTGCTGCTCCTATAACTTTCTTGGGTGGTTTTACAGGGCAGTTCCGAAGAAAATGACCAGTAGTTCCGCAATATAAATATAATTGCAGTTGCCGAATTCTATCTCTTTCCTTCTGGGTTAAGGGTCCTTTAACCCCCCCGATTTGCATAGGTTCTGAGACATCTACTCCCTTGGAGCTTACATGGGTTTTAACCAACACCCTGTTCTCAAACTTGGTTCGGTCAGCCTTCCTGGTTTGAAGTCTGTGATCGAGCTGGACCACTAGATCTATATATTCAGCACAGTCTTGAGGCGGGTTCACGATTTGGGCCAAAACATCTTTGAGTTCTTCCCGAAGTCCTCGATGGAATAATGTGATTCGCTTGGCTTCAGGCCATTCGGTTTCCACTACTAATCTATTGAAAGTTGCAATGTAAGATAAAAGATCCTGGTTACCTTGCCATAGGGATAAAAGTTTGTTGTCCAAAGCCTGTCCTCGGGAGTGTCGGGCGAATAGTCTTTCCATGCTTGTTCGAAAACCCTGGAAATCTCGAAGAAGAGGGGTCATCCTGGTTAACTAGTGGAATGGACCAATCCGCCGCACTGCCGCTGAGATATGACAGTACCAAGGCTACCTTGGCCTGATCATTTGGGAAAGCTCCAGGTGTACATAAAAAGTGCAAACGGCATTGATTCATGAATGTTGCAAACCCTTTTGGGTCTCCGGCAAAGCGTTCAGGCGGAGCCAAAGGAACGGCTCCAGGTAAATTTATCTGCACCGGGTTACTCGATGGTACAGGAGCTGGACTTGTCCCAAGTCCTGGTAGAGGTGTTTGTCCAGCCTGGCTCTGTAATAGTTGTCTGGCCAACTCATCAGTTCGTTCTTTTGACACTATCAGTTCCCTCCTGAGGGCATTGGTTTCTTGGCGGGCGGAATGCACTTCGGCCCTTAATTCCCCTAGTAATTGAGCCAACTGATCAGTTTTCGAGGTCTCCATGACGCCCAGGTGGGTATTTGTGGGTAGGCTTCGCGTTCTGTTACGCTCACCTGGTTCCCACGGGGGCGTCGACCGGAACTGGGCCGCTGTTGTTTCCACCAGCATGACGTGTAGCGCCGAGATGACTTACTGGACTGGCCCGCTCAGCCTAGTTTGTCTGGCTCGCAAGAATATTCTTCTGCAAAGGAGAAGGGGAATTAACCACCCGTGGAATTGATTGTCAACCCACCTTCCCCACTCCCGTTGTCTTCCCACAGATCACTCTTGATGTCCCCTCCTTAGTCTCACCTGATGGTTTGGAAGGATGAGCTCTCCATCCTGCGTCGACCGCAGGGGCGCGTTGATGACCAGTTACTTCACTGGCGTAGAGGAATTGGTGAGTTCCAGTATTGACTCTAAAGTCCAATTGTTCATAAGAGTTCAAATGTCTGATCTTCACTCTGTCCGATTCCTTGCAGGTTGCCGAGTAATCCACTCGAAGATTTCCAAATGGCAATTGGTAAGATTCAGGTAAGTCTATTGTGGTTTTCCCCTTAGGGGCCGGGGTACGGCGATGAAGCAGAGTTGACTGCGCCGACCCGAGATGAGGTGAGTACCCCCCGTGGTTAATCAGGCAAGTCCTTGGGGTAGCTTGTATAGCCTTAGAGAGTTCCCTTGCTCACCTTGCAGTCTTTGTCTCCTTAGGTGTCGGAGGACGGCCGCGAGATGGAGAGAGCGTGATGGAATGCCGAAGTACCGCCAAGCAGGTGAGTTCAGCGCGGCGCCGTAGGAATCCGAAGCGATGCTTCAAAGACTTCTGTCTTTCAGCTCTGTGGCGAAATGGATCAGGATTCAGGTAAGGATTAAAGTTAAAACTCCTGTTTTAACCTTTATCCTTCTTTTCTTCTTGTTTCAGGAGTCCCAGGACTGAAGCGGGCGTGGCTGAAGACTGGAGCTGCTGAAAACACGGTGAGAGTTACGCTGCAGCAAGCAGAATAACGCGAAGCACGTGTGGCTGTCCGGGCGTGGTTTAAATAGCCTTGGAAGAAGTTCCAGGTAAGTATTCTTCCACAGCCCCACCCAAGTAACAAAATAGTCCCTTCAGTAAAATAGTCCCTCCTAAGCCTCTTTTGGCTTGAGTCTTCATGCAGCATGGTCTGCCTCAGGTGAGTATGCAGCATGGTCTGCTTCAGGTAAGTTATCAATAATGAGCCTGGCGCCCATGGCGCCTGGACTGACTTTATCTTTATGAGCCTGGCGCCATAGGCGCCAGGACTGCACCCAAACAGCCCCTAACTGGGGCTTTTGGGCATGCTCCAAGTGGCATGATGCCTGCTTCCGGGGCTGCTGGGCCTGGTCTGGTCTTCCGGGGGCAGGCATCATGACAGCCCTACCTGCTATATAAAAAGTGGGTAAAGGAGAATATGTATGCAAAGAAAATCAGCGGTAAAATACAAAGAATCAAAGTGGCTGAGTTAGCTCTCCTCCCCACGTTTGACAGCACAGAACAAGGTGGTCCCCGTAGACCTAATGACACACTCTGGCTCAGGTTTCTCAAAACAAAGCCTTTCAAAATGTGGATCGAGGCCCGCCTGGCCTTCCACGTTAAAGTCACGTTTCCAGTGTTAACAAAAGTTCTTTCAACGTTCAAAATGACCCAGTCCTTCGCCAACTTTAAGAAGAAAGCTTTCATCTGGCTAACATTGAAGGTCTAATCTTGACAACAAGAACTAACACATCATTGTCACCTGTACCATTATTCTGTCTGACCAACCATATGTTTTTCTTCAGTGCTAACCTATTTGTAAATATCCTACTCCTCTTTATATATCACCGTTAAACTGTAATGTATGCCCTGTTGACTTGCATTACTGTATCTGATGTGCTACAACTGTATAATTGTATTTCTGAACTACTGTAACTTATTTTAAAAGCGCTCAGATACCTCTGGGTTTGCTGTGCTATAGAAATAACCAAACAAACAAACAAAAGGGTTCACAGTTCAACCAAAAAGTGAATGTAGCTCTCCCTCGGTCGCAGTCAGACCTTTCACTCACAGCACTGGCGGGAGTTCCCTTCCCTAAGCTTTATTCACCTTCGTTAAGGGGTTCCGTTCCCCTAACTTATCATACTCCACTTTTGGTCTCCCTCAGTTGGGTTCAGACCTTTTCCTGAGGTCGAAGACTTTCAAATGTGCAAGGGTTTTACTGTAGACCTCTGGAGGTCCACTTCGACTTTCCTTTCAACTTGCACTCTTGTGTTATTTGCTGCAGTATTTCTTGCTCTATGGAGTTTATTCTCATAAGCACAACAGTTCAATATTCACTCTCTACTTCCCCTTTTTCCCGTGGTCAATCTTGATCATCACGCTCTTTAAAGTTCATTCACTTCGTGGCTTTTTAATAAACCATTTCACCTTTCGCAGAGAATTTCAAGTGGGCTACTTCCTTTCGCCAGACCACTCCACTACTCTGTATTACTGACTTTACAGTTATCAGTAATTTAAAGTTCACCACAGGTCTGCCTTTCTCTGCCTTTCATCCACACGCACGCAGCCCTCAATTGTGCGATATACTTTTGCAACTTCAATCTTCCTTTGACACACACCAGTCTTTCATGTCGTTAATACAAGAGGCTTGTATACTTAGATGTTCCCTTTAAGCCCATCACATCCCCAAGTAGGTTTTCTTATAGTTTGCCACGGAGTGTGACGTCAATGATGACACATTTTTGCTATAAATTGCTACCTCATCTTAAAGGAACCATGTCCCGGGATTCACGTGGTATCAGAGGTAGAATAGTTAAAGATCCGTTGACCCAGTAGGCGTTTAAGGGTCTCGGAATATCGGATGTCCTCTGCCATTTAGCTGGGGGGCCGCAAGGCTTCCTGTGGATAGCGGCCGAAAAAGTTCTTGCAAGACGTAAATAGATATGTGGGACGGGTGCCTCTTTCACAAAATCCCCTCCTGGTATCCACAAGGAGCTGAGCAAACTGAAGGCAAAGGTGGCCAGTTGAGGAGGAAACGATCCCGAAGGTCAGGAGCTGAAAAGGAAATGATGAGTAGATTGAGAACGGTGGCAAAAAATGAATGAGCATTGAGTGGAGAAAGTGATAATGGGAAGAAAGTAACAGAGGATTGGTGGGGTATTTAGTTAATGACGAAGAGCATCACATAGAGGTATATATGACGAGGAGCGTCACAGATAAGCCCATAATCCTCCGTTCAAGGAATATCTATAAGAAATTATTTCTAAATCCAAGTGGATAAATAGACGACAAGCGAACAAGGTTTGCGAAAGGAAATCATTTACACTCTTATTGGAGTAATATTTAGGGGCAAGAATAGCAGCAAGGCGTGCTGAGAAGAGATATATGTTGGGGCCGGCCAGCTTGCCTGTTTGTGTATTGTATGTATTTTATGTATACTGGAAATGATGAGATGTCGAAGAGCAACAAATAATAGTGTGTTAAGAGGTGAGTAAATTATTCATTTATTTAGTCATTAATGGTATTGACTGAATGGGTAGATTGAAGTAAAGTGAGAAATAGGGCCTCATTACAAGTCGGGCAGTCCGGAATTAACAGTGGCGGTAAACCCGCAGCCACTGTTAATTCCGGACCGCCCGATCCCGAGTCCTGCAGGCGGGAGGTGATCTTCCCGCCAGGTCTGACCTGGCGGGTTGAACACCTCCCGCCTGCAGGCGGACGTGGAAACGCCAGCACCATCGCGAGATGGTGCCGGTGTTTCCACTTCCCCATTCCCATTGAGTCCTTTGGGACTCAATGGGAATGGGGATTTACACTATTCTGCCTCCGGGATTCCCAGGACACCAGGGTCGTAATGCCCTGGTATTTCCGGGAGTCACGTAGGCGGAATGGTAATACGAGTCCGGCGGTAACCAGGTGGTTTTACCGCTGCGGTTACCCCCGGACTCATAATGGGGCCCATAGAGTTTTGGAGCGGCGACGATTGGCGCATGCTCATATTTAATTATTTTTCAGAAAAGTATTGCAGTGTAAAATAATGTTAAGTATCGACAGTCGACTGAGACTTGTCACAATGGAGGATGTTACTCTGCTCATGCACCTATGCAAACAGCTGCCAAAACACGCACCAAAGCTTAATCAATGTAGTGCAGAATGGGTTAAGGGCACAGCAGATAAAATGTTCATGCCATGGCCACAAGGGGGATCACTGTCAAAAGCAGTTTTGCAACATATGACCACATACTTGCACGCTGCGTACACACAAAAGAAATTAGAGAAAAGGTTAGCTAGCCTCGAGCTTTAGAAGATGTATCACGAGGAACGAGAAGACTCGCCTCCTGAAGACTAGATGCTTAACCAGTGTAAAGAGGGGGGGATGTTGAGCTTTCTGCTCCCCCTAACGCGGCTGAAGTAAATGGCGATAGTATGAAAGATGAAGGATTGTATCCATTAAGGGAGCTTAAAGCAGCGACAGGATATAGTAATCCAATACATGAACCACCTGCGTATAGCAGTGACGAGAGCCCAGAAAGAACTCCAGAAAAGGGTGTGATCTCTAAAGTCCCATGGGACAAAGAGAAAAGTGAAAGGCCGAGTGTAACCCTAGATATAGAATGGGAAATTACAGAACGTATGGATGGGTGGCCATATACTGCTGATACTTGATGGGAAGAGCATCGAGGAAGTAAGGCAAGGGGAAGACGAAGACAAGCAAAATAAAAAAAGAGGGAACGAGAGAAGCGATTGAAAGAAGACTAGATAATGACGAGAACAGATGTATCAGGATGAACAGCTAAGAAAGGAAGATAGAGCGGAAGAGCAAAGAAAATAAAACAGGCAAAGAGCAATCGAAGAACGAGATAGGTAAGAAAAGAAGAGAGAAGAGGAGAAAGAATAGAATTTAAGGAATAAAAGAACGAAAAGACGGAGAGACAAATGAAAGAAGAGAAGCGAAAAAACAGGAGGAAGAAAGGGTTAGAGATGAAGCAAAGAAACAAAGGGAATTTGATGAGGAAATGGAACAAAAGAGAAGACAGGGCACGCGATATTGATCGCACAGAGAAAGAGCTAATGGAACCAAGTCCGGTAGTATTATAGGAAGACAAAGAGGAGTTTCTCCCGTCGCAAGAAGGGATGCCAGGACCTTCTAGGGTAAAACCTAGAGGACAATTTCGAGATAGGAAGTATCGGAGACAGAATCCAGAAGGCTTATCAGGAGATGAGGTCAAAAATGTAATCAAGAAATAGAGAAAAAGACACTCGATCTGAAATTGCCCAGTCACAAGGCAAAGAGGGAAGCTTGTTTAGTCACGAGCACAGAATGTTGTCTTCGGATAGACTGACTCTAAACAGAGACGAGAAAGATGACAGTCATACTAGTTGGGGACAAGATTTGTTAGACGAAGACAGGGAAACTCTTCTGCGAGGAGGAAGGTGTTAGTGCATGCGGTCCTGAGGGATGTACCCAGAGTGACCTAAAAGGAGATCTCATAGTGAGAGGGGGGAATTGCCACCATACCCGAGCAGACTGAAGTCATTGCCAGGAAGAAAGCGATCAGGAACCACTGTCCCTACTATGGACCAGCAGACGATGGGAGCCGATTGTGATTTTTGAATTTTGCAATTCCCTTTGTTAGAAAAAGGAGGGGCCAGACCGCAGTATATCCTGTGGCCCCAGATGGATAAAGACAATTTAAGATGCAAATTGCCCAGCTTAACGGCAGTGGCAGGGAAATGGGTTTATGAATTGGAAAAAATGACAGGAGGAAATACCTTAGCTATAGGGGACATTAGGGGTCTTCTAGCAGCTATCCTTGGGGAAAGGGCTGATGACATTTGGACAAGAGCAGGATACTTGAGTGTCACAGCACAGAACACAGCGCATGATGGAGTGCCGTTTAATAATTGCAGAGCGGCAGTCTGGAAAGCACTTAAGAGTACAATATCCTGGGGGGCGCTAGAGAGCCCGGCCAAGATGGCCACGGGCCGTGAGCTCCTATACACCAACATAAATCTGGTTAATATTTGGAGGTTTATGCAAAACCAATGCTTCGAGGCAGCGTCGTCTAAATGAACACCCACCCCTCATGAAGCGTGAACTCTGGAGGTGAATCGCTGCAGGGGAAGTGTGGCTTCTGAGAATACAGAGAGGCTCCAGCGGAGCGAGCACCGGGAGCTGACAGAGGAGGAGACAGCTCTGCATGCAAAAACCCAGCACAACCCCGGCCCTGGAGCAAATAGGTACTGCGTTGATGGATTAATGTCAAAGTGAACGCCTGCATGTGCAGAGACTAGTGCACATCCGATGGCTCTATTGACGACATAAGCCAGCAGAACCACGAGAGCTGAAGCGGAGGAGGCAGTCAAGATCAACAATGAGCAGCTAGCTGGCACAACCGCAAAAAGAGAGGCGAGGCAGAAAGGAGCAATTGCCGCCCGTGGCAACAGCAATAGTGCACATACTCGACATGGGTACCGGGGCGTTTGGTACACCCGGACCCGACATCTGCAGGGAAGACTTCAACGGCTTTGAAGGTGAGGAGCATCAGAGGGAGAAGAACCCCCATCAGCCCCACATGTCATTCGGGTGAGCAAACTCACAAGACCAGATTGGGAGCCACTCCCTGTCAAGCCATCAGTGGTGCTCAGTAAGAGTGAACAGTGATAGTCCTCCCTGGCGACCAAACTGGGAGCGGGCGCACGGGGGGTAGGGGGGGACGGACGCAATGGAGGAAAGACCCGATGACAAAGATAGCTCCAGGCACGATCAATGGAGAGCACCTGAATACGTGCAGAGGCGTGGATGGGAAGGAGGGCACCCTTCCGGCACTAGACAGCAATCACGGACAACTCCTTGTGTTAATGCTTTGAGGAGCTGCTGCACCGGAGGAAGCACTTGGGCAACAGGTGTACCGATGAACCCTGGTCCATACCCGAGTGGATGGGAGTCGCGAACATGTGCTGAAGCCTGACCCAGGAGAGAACAAAAAGTGAGGCAGATCTTTACCCAGCAGCTGCATTGTCCAGCAACACTGCCAGTTGAGAGGAGGTGCTGGGAAACTCTTCCCTCCATTGGCGAAACATCATATCTACAGCTCGGGAGGTGAGGAGCACATCCCACGGACCTGGAGGAGTGGGACGCTGCTTATGCACCACTGCAGCCAGACTTGCAACGGTGGGACTTGAGGGGGAGGTCGGGCAGTCTATATTCAGGAAACCCTGAAGCTAGCACAGCCATTACCCAGTTTGGGAATCACCCCGATATTACTGGGTTCAGCCCCAACACACTATGGAGCTAATGGGGGCAGTGTGCAAATGAGGGACAGCGCCGGATAGAGGACGTCCATACAGACACCTGCCCAAGCGAGACAGTGTCACCTGCGGTGGCCCTTACGTCTGTTGCATTTAAAGTGCCCGGAGGGGGAACGAGGAGAAGCAATCCCCCAAAGCCTTGTGACAACCACCGGAGGGAGCTGCATGAGCTTCAACAGAAGAACATTCAACAGAACAAAAGGGGGCACCCTAAAATCATAAGATAAAAACAACGCTGCAACCCCCCTGGGCTCCCGTAGGTTCAAGGGTGGTGGCAATGTCCAAGTCCAACAAGGGGAACAGGCAGCAATCTAAACTGCTCTTCGACATACCCTCCCAGGCGAAAACTAATAAATCAATGGAAGACCCCCCCCAGAGACACGGAACCAAGCAGAGCCCCAAGATCCGGCTGGAGCGTTCCAAGCTATCAAGGTGATGTTTAATCATCTGCAAACCAGCATACAATCACTCAATGGAAAAATGTACACTCTCACCTGCAAGGTCGACCACATGCAGGTCTGTCTGGGCAGGCACAGAGAAAGATTGGATGAAGTAGAGGGGAGAGTGTCCACTGTGGAGGATGGTTCTGCATCGACAGCCAGGCAGATGGTGCTGTTGCAACGAGCTTTGAAGGAGCTCTCCGACAAACAGGACGATTTGGAATCAAGATCACGAAGGAACAATCTAAGAAAGATCGGCGTCCCGGGGTCGGTGGAGCAGAGAAACATGGAGCCTCTTGTGGAGGAGTTGCTGCGAGAGGCACTGGGCCCAGAGGATTTTTCATCCATGTACATAGTTGAGAGAGCACACCGAATACCTAGTGGAAGGAGACCAGTTCCAGGGCCGCCACCACACCTGATTACAGTCTGCATGTTAAATTACCGGGACAGGGATACTGCCCTTCGCAAGGCCTGAGAAAAAGGGACAGTGACATACAAAGGAGATCCGATTAGGCTCTTCCTGGACTTTCAGATAAGGTACAAGCCTCCAGGAGGACATATACGGAAATTAAAAAGCAGTGACGGGGCATTAGTTACGCCATGTAGAACGCGAGGGGCATGCAATCTTCTTTCAGACCCCGGAGGAGGCCAATGCCTTCTTGGAACTGCAGCTAAGAAACCCTAGGCAGCGGGGGAACAACGGGTGAGGACGGACCCGGAGACACATCCTTTGATTAGCATGACACTGGGATCTGACGATGTTTGAACTCAAGAACGTCAGGGAGCAACCACAAACCCACTTAAGTGTACAGGGAGGGCTGGACCTCTGGTTGTCCCTCATGCAAAAGCTTAAGTTATTTGTGTGATTGGGAAGGGGATACAGCTGATGAGTTGGGGGGTGTATATCAGGGACAAGACGAGTGGTGGGGTCTTGGAGAGAAGCAGGAGGGGGCAGGATGTTGGGAGGAGGGAGGCCTGTAGGTCACTGATGAATTGGGGTTATCGGTGTGGGAGGGCCGGAGTAAGACCGGTACGAGAACTACAATACATATATATTGTTCAGACCCTACAGAGGTTGATCGAATGGCAGTGGTGGTGGTAAACAGGCCTGAGAGTTCAGAATCTGGGAGTGACTCCAGTCTTCACATGGGGCAATTGCAACACTTAGTTTTGTTACTTGGAACGTCAGGGGGCTAAACGGTCCATTAAAATGACGGAAGGTTCTGTTGTATAAGCAGCAGCAGGTTATAGGTCAGGTTATAGGTCAAAGGATCGAATCAAAAGGATCGAAATACAATAGGGTCTAATCAAAAGGACTGAAAACAAAAGGGTGGTTTATTTTTTATTATTATATATATATATTTTTTTTTACGGAAACCCAAAAAATATATATATATTTAAATAAAAGAAAATTCGACCCTTTTGTTTTAGGTCCTATTGACTCAACGCTATGGCATTCGATCCTTTTGGATTCGAAACGTTGACCAGACACCGCAGCAGCATAAGGTCGGGATTGCTTTTTTACAAGAAACCCATTTAACATCAGAGGCGGAGTCTAAATTTGGAAAATGCTGGGGTTGCCATAGATATTTTTCATTATACTCCTCATATGCAAGGGCCGTTGGCACCCTTATACACAGCTCCATTGGGTTTCGACAGACCAATGTCATCAAGGAGAGGGAGGGTAGGGCCCTGGTGGTCCAGGGCACTATCCAGGGGAAGTTATACACACTAGCCAACTATTATGGCCCAAACCAGGACACAGTAGATACATTGGATTGGATAGATCTGCAGCTGGGGAAGCTACCTGTGGGGGAGATAATTTGGGCTGGTGACTTCAACGCGGTCATGAACCCTGCATATGACCGAACTGGAGATGGCCACCGGACAGGGGGAAGAGGAACAAGTAGGATACAGAGCATGGTTCTCATGTGGGAGGTCGAAGATGTTTGGAGGGTTAGAACCAGAATAAGTGGCAATATACGTGCCACTCAGCGCCCCATAACTCAGCGTCACAGTTGGATTTCCTTCTGGTGTCACAGTCACTGTTGGAACAAGTGAGGGAGGTGGGAATTCTTGCCTGCACTCTGTCAGACCACGATCCCGTATTACTGGTCATTGACCTGTCGGGCCGGGTGAAAGGGAGACTTCCTTGGCGCTTCAAATGTGAAGTCCTCACAGACACTGTGTTTCGGAAAGGCTTGATAACAGCGATGGATAACTTTTTCTAAATCACTGTGGGATCAGTAAGATTTGCGGGGACACTGTGGGAATGCTTCAAGTGCATGATCAGAGTGGAATATATATCCAGGGAAAGGGAATACTAAGGCAAATCAGAAGGGAATTGGCCGAAAAAGAGAGCAGCATCGGGGCAATGCAAGTGGCCGCTCCCACCCCCACAAATCAAGAACAAGCAAGGATTCTGCAACATCGGCAGAAATGTCTAGACATTAGGGCACAGGGAGGTCAAATATATTGGGGGCCAGGTGGCGATACGTCAATATGGGGAGGAACAGGCCCCAGGGAGGACATTGGCAAGGGTGACTAAGATGGACAGCCTCAGAGGCAGGATCTCGGCGATAGCGGATGAGCAAGGGGTGGATCGATTTGAAGACAGAGTTAGTACACCAATTCTTCAGGTTCTCTGATCAGTTCGATTCCTCCCAGACTCGCGCTTCCCAGGCAGAGATAGACGCGTATCTGAATTGATGCACGGACGATCAGAGGGAACAGTTGAACCGCCCACTGACACTGGCGGAAGTCGTGAACGCTATCCGATCCTTACCCAATGGGAATTCTCTGGAGCCTGATTCATCTGCTGAACTAAGTGACTTCTAAGTTTACAAAAACACTCCTCTGCGTTTCACTGCGCTCTACAAGTTCCTTACAAGGCTAGGTTCAGGAAATTATAACTTCTGAATTAGAAACAAATGCACTTAGCTTAAGCTCTTGGTCTTGACCTCAATCCCAGCTGCCAGATCCCCTCTCCTTCCAGGTTCTGCTCATGGTGAAAAACTGCAATTCTGATAATCGTTTGACGCTACATATACACTCACATAGTCAATATGTTATTGTAATGCTCATAAGATACAATGCAGATGGAACCAAAAACAACTGCAAACTAACTGCATTCACGCATGGGCAGGTATCACTTGGCAAGAAAACCTTCACAACAGTAGCCATAATCTACCACACAGGCGACACAACCAGTGCAGGCCACTATACCGCATACATTAGAAAGCAATGGTCATGGTGGGAATGTAATGATTCCAAAGCAGAGATTACCTGCAAATCTTGCAAATGCCTACTTAATATTCCAGAAGCCAAAATTTAGTCATTGATGTACAAACCTGCTATAACCTACTCCCCAGCACCCACCAGTACCGCCGTAATTGCAAACAATACGTGTACAGAAATGACACTAGCAGTACTTTGCACATGAGACGTAAAAGGGAAAGTACTAAGTATGAGGGTTCAAAACTATCCTCAGTAACCTCTGAATTGGTAGTGCCGCCCTTGAACTACGAATCTGAGAAACTTTCGGTGTCCTTTTAGAATGGGGATGTGGAAGTAAGCATCCTCCAAGTCCAGCGACGAGAGGAAGTCGCCTTCCTCCAGCTGTCCCAGTACGTGCTGGAGGGTGACCATCCTGAACTTTTGGGCCTTGATGTATTTGTTTAACCGACGCA
This sequence comes from Ambystoma mexicanum, assembly GCF_040938575.1. NCBI lineage: Eukaryota > Metazoa > Chordata > Amphibia > Caudata > Ambystomatidae > Ambystoma > Ambystoma mexicanum. Next base: position 46,158,021 of record NC_090922.1, read on the forward strand.
GGTCCAGGGTGGGGCGCCAACGGCCTGTCTTCTTTCTGACGAGGAAGTACCTTGAGTATACTCCGGAGCCTCTTCAGGACGAGCTCGATGGCACCATTCTTGAGCATCGCCCTTACTTCTAACAGCAGTTGAGGGACGTGAGTTTCCTTCCTGGCCACAGGAGGAATGCAGGGGCACTTCTTTAGAAATTCGAGAGTGTGCCCGTGGACCAGGGCATCCAGCACCCAACGGTCGGTGGAGATGGACTCCCACACGCTGACGAACTTCGCCAGCCGGACTCCCACCGGGGTGCTCAGGTGGTGGCCCGACGCTGCGGTCGGTTCAGTCCTGCTTGGCGGCGGCCTTGCCGCTTTGGCCTCCTTGGCAACGACGACGAGATCCTCCTGACTTGCTGCGTCCTCTGTAGGCCTCCTGCGAGGAGGAGCGGGCCGCGTGGCGGTATGTCGAGGAGCCACCGCCGGATCCCTTGGAGGCACCCGGTCTGCCTCCGGCGTTCCAAAAGGGCGGCCGCCGTTGCTACAAACTCCCATGGCCCGAGCCGTCTCTGTGTCGGTCTTGATGGCCTGAAGTGACTCATCCACTGTCTTTCCAAACAGGTTGTTCCCGTCAAAGGGCATGTCCAAAACTCTGGTTTGCACGTCCTGGCAGAAATCTGTTGCCTTGAGCCATCCCCGCCGTCGAAGGCAAACACCGTTGCCCAACTGGCGGAACCCGGTGTCAGCGATGTCCGTGGCCACTGGCATGGTGTGGTCCGATGCCACCTCACCTTCCTGCAGGATCTCCATGGCCTCCGCCCTCTTGTCCGGTAGGAAGTCCAGCAGGGGACCGATCTTGTACCACAGCTCCCCGTCGTAGCGGGCCATAATCGCTAGGGCGTTGGCTGCCTTAATTGTCGTCGCCGCAGGCGAGATGACTCGTCGTCCCATGTCGTCCAGTTTCTATCCCTAGCCGTCGGGTGGGCAGGTTGAGTTGAACGTGTGGACGATCTTCTATTTATCCTTTCAGCAAGGTAGGGTGGGGCCAAGTTGTTTAAGCATTTGGAGGTAAGGGAGGCTGTTTTTAGAAGTATCCTGTCAGCTATTTTTAGCCAGTGAGCCTCTCTCCCAACATCAGAGATGTGTTCTCTCATGGGGATATCCAGGGCTGCTCTTAGGGCATTATTTTGCTTTCTTTGTATTTTGTCGATGATATTTTTGTTGGCAACTGAGTAGAGAGCGTTACAGTAGTCTAATTTCGACATTACAAGGGCATTAGCTCTTTCATTGCTCTATCCTGCAGGAACAAGGTTATCCAATTACAGGGACTGGAGGAGAAGTTAGTTGCAGTGGAGAGATGATGGCAGAGGGTCTTATGATCTATCGAATCAAAGGCAGCAGAGAGGTCCAGGAGCAGAAGGGGCACAGGTTTGCCTGCGTCTCTGAGGTCATCCATCTGGTTTTTAAGGTCAAGGAGGGCTGTTTCGGTTCCCTGACTGCCGTAGTCCGATGAGATGGTTGTCTTCTAGGAATTTCGGTACTTGCAGGTAGGCTGCTTTGTCCAGGATTTTAAATAAGAAAGGGACGGTGGTAATTGGCCTGTAGTTTCCTGGGATCAATGGACCTAGGGAAGGTTTTTTAAGCAGTGGACGAACCCACGCTTCCTTTAATCCCACAGGGACATGGCCAGACCGGAATGTGGCGTTAATAAATGCCATGATGATGGGGGCTAAGGAGGGGGCAAAGTCCTTGATTTACAATTGGATGGCTTAATAGATCGGAGGAGTGCAATGACTTTTGATTCATTCATGTCTTTAAAGTCGAACAGGGGGGGGAACGATTAGAATTGGTTACGGGTGGCGAACTACTGTGATTGTCAGCTAGAAGGTTGGCAAGTGCCCGGGGGTGGGCAAGGATTTTGGATTCAGGGTGTCCAGCTTGTTCAGCATGGCAGATTGGATTGTGTTACACCATGCCTCCTCCTTGAGGGGGGGAAGGAGAGTGGTGGCAGGGGTCTCCAGCTCTCTGAAAATGGTGACGATTTCTCTTGTCCCTGATTTGGCATTAGGAGGCCAAATATGTGCCAACTTGGAGGCTTACTTTATGCACAGATTTTATTCATTTTAAAACTGTGTTTGATGGGTTGCCATGGGGCAAGTTGTGGTAAATTCCCTAAAGGACTTGTCAATACCAGATGATCTACTTGGGACGATTAAACTCTTGAATAATGACCATAAAGCAGCAACATGTTGGAGGCTGAAAGAAGAATTGACGCAAACAATTAAAGTAGAGATGGGGGTTAGGCAAGGTTGTGTATTGGCCCTACACTCTTTTGTAACTATATAAATGAAATAAGCAACACAATTACACAGGAAAACACTTATGCACCAAGCCCTGGTTTAGACAAAATCTCCCACCTTACGTTTGCAGATGATGCCATTTTAGTGTCCACAATCCCCTCTCGGCTTAAGAAACATACACTTTTTAGTGATCTGAGCAGGCAATAGCTAGACATTAATCAGTTGAATCTTTCACAACCAACAGAGGGAAGTTTGCAAACTAGCTATCAACCTAGTTGGTGTAATGTTAGATTGGGTAACAAGATGGGACCACCTGGGTCTAAGGTTCACCAGTAACTGTTAGGTTATGTTAATAGATTTATAATGGCCCTGGGGCATGAAAGAACAACGGTAAGAACAGGAAGGGAAATCAAACTTGTTGTTAGACCGCACTAGTTTGGCAACTGCAAGATGTACTCATCTACATGGTAATGGATCCATTGATAAGAGCTAGCAGGCCTTTTCTCTCCACAGATAATTCCATCACGCTGGCCAGAACCCCAATACTCGCTAGGATTGACTATTGTAATTCTCTGTTTGTGGGAACTAATATATGAAACATCAAAAAATTACAAACGGTACAAAATAATGCTATTGGAGTGGCTCTGAATATTCCTAACAACGAACACATCTCAAATATTAGGTGAAATATCCACTGGCTCCCAGTCCATGACAGGATCAAATTTAAAATTCTTATGCCCACACGTCAATGCATCACGAATAATGCGCCAGCTTACCGTAGCAACCTGATCAGCAAAACCCAATCTAACAGACCCACCCGGTCATCTTACACTAACATGCTTATCACACCTAGATATAGAAGACAGAAAGCGGGAGGTTCAAGCTTTCCGGTCATAGCAGCCACATAATGGAAAGTCCTCCCTACACAACTAAGAAACGACTTCTTTCTGATCATTTAGGAAAAATCTAAAAACTCTACTATTCAGATCCGACCTCTCACAACAGTCCCCTTGCCTCTCAGCCCGAAGTATCCCTGGTGACTCTTCCGCCACCTACAGTACAAACACTAATGTTTACATAGCCTTAGCCATTGTAACTGCAGTCATATATCGTCGTTTAAGTCAGTATGTAACTCTTGATTGTGCAACGGATATGTATTCACACAGTTTTAAGCCAGAATGCACATCTTGCATCAGTTACATATACGTATTCATACTGTGTAAATTGGAATGATAGAGATTTATAAGTTGCAGGCTAGGCAGCTGCATTGTATGGGTCTGAGTTGTGGGGTTGCTGCAATAACAAAGTAAAAAATTAAGGAAAAAGCATTTTTTGTTATTATTCCAACACGATCTAAAAGTACCCCCAAATAATTCACTGCATGTTGAAATAACCTCATAAAAACATGTCGACGAGATTGAAATTAGGCCGATTGAAATTAGTACTGGGTGCAGTTGTGGGCATCAACAAATCACGTAAAGTAGCAGAAGCGATTCAAGATCTATTGGGTCAAGAGGGAGATTTAGATTTCGCATGGTGTAGGCACATAAGTAGTAAGTTGAATGCACTAGACTTATTACATTTATGGCAAAATCATGCAGACATCAACCATGGAAGAAAAGCCGAGGTGAAAAGATCATACACAACATACCCATAAAACCAGCATGTGTGACCACACACTCTTAATCGCGATTATGGAGCCTGCAAGAGGGATGATGGCTATGAGGAATGTCTCGCTTCAGTACAATCATCATGTGCGTGTTCACTTTATGCAAGGTTCTGGTTTGAAAGTATTCCATTGGCATCATTTTAACACTCAGAGTACCATAAACAGCAATGACCCAATTGCGGCCCTTCATACCTTAAACCTTTGCTGAGGATCCAGAATGTTGGTACTGTTAACTAAGCGCTATTGCATTTTAAGTCAACTAAAGACTTAATAAGGTATGCAGTTTCAATGTATAATTTACAGAGCATGGTTGCTAAGGGAGAGATGTATTGCGAGAAACACTGATGGCTAATTTTTATTTTTACAAGAGTTATACTGTCTTTTAGGCCATTTCAAATAGTTAAATTGCACCGACCACTTTAAAGATTAAATGTATTTTATATGTATTCTATCAATTTTAATGTTAGTCTAGAGGTATCAGCTGGAAGACGAAAAAGCCGGATAAATTCCCCGTCCAGGATGCTGGTATTACTTCCCTATTGGCTCATCAATTCTTCCCACCTGACACTACAAGACCACTCAACCCCCCCCCCTACCCCTACACACACACACAAACAGCTGAACACCTGCTACCAGCCCACACTAAATTCCCCACACAAACTACCCACCACCCTAAGACCCACCTGATCTCCTAGCCAATTTCATTGGTAGTAGTTAAGACTAGCAGGGTACCAACACCTGCTTTGCGCCTCGGACTACACACAGCTGAAGGTCTCCCCTGGGGCTGCTTACGTATGCCAGCACATACAATACAGTTCTTCTGACCAGTGTACAACAATTCTCGACTCCCACATACCACTCCCATGTCTCCTACTGACCTTTACACCCACGCCTTTTTCCATCAGAGCCAGGCGCCAAGAAAGGAAACGATGATCTAAAACCATTAAACATTACATTTATATATGTGTGTACAATTGTAATGTGTATGGTTGGTTTGCGATGAGTGCTTGGTTGTGTCTGATGCTATAGTGGCGATTGTTCAGAACCTCTTGCTCACTATTCTTAGAGAGGCACAGATCCACCCTACTGATGAGGTCCAACCAGACCGAAACACGTGTCTGGGGTTTCTGTTGGTTCAGAGGAGAATTGCCTAGCATTTCGGTGCTGGACTGCCCCAGGGCAGAACAAAGACTGATATGTTTGGGATATTTCTTCTCTGAGAAAGATAGTGAGCTAAAGACTCTGGGTAAGTCTCTCGTAACCAGGACTAATGTCTGGCAGAGGGACTCCCAGGACCCCCCTTGTTAATTTTGATTGTTCAGAATAATACATAGATCACAGAGTGGTAGGCAATTTAAAACCGACTAGGGTTAAGTGTTGAAGGCAAGGGGACCTTTTTGTCCGATAGGAGTCAATAGGCATAGGTAGGTGGTTAGTTGGTGGTATCGTCAGTGGAAGGTTTCAGGGGTCACTGCAATATTGAGAGAACACGCTAGGCCCAAGTGTGATTGTGGGGAGGTTAGTAAGTATTTATTTATGGCAGAGTATGTATTTTGGCAGAGAGCTCTTGCGCAGCAGAGTTCTTTGCTTGCATATATAACATTATATAAACTTTGTTATCCTTGCAAAATATCTCTTGGTCTTATTCCCCGACAGGGTGCATAGTTATTGGGATGCATGTTCAGAGGGCAGTGTCTTCACTATATTGCAATCTTTTATGAGTCAGGCTTCTCCCACTGACAGTGAAACTAGCATGTGTGCAAAACAGAGTGCAAGTGCGTTTCTATATTAGGCTGCCACATTTTCCACATGTCTTGCAAGTGCATAACAGGAACGATAGTTTGTTTTTCTGGAAATACAAATGTGTGCATGGAGTGGTCGAATTGTGTGTGATTCAGGATGATGCCGATGGTTGCTAATCCCTAGCTGGTCTGCAGATGGCGCCACCGAGAGGCAAAGATATTAGAGTCGTCCATGTGCGCTGGAAAGAAAAGGTCAGCGGTGAAGGGATGAGGCAGAACATACAGGTATACGTGGAAAGGATATGGTTGGTTGCGGTAGGACAGGTTAAGTTGTGTGAGGTGCAGAGGGGGAGCACTGTGGCGACAGGGTGAGGTGAAGGGGTAAACAACAGCTGAGGGAGGTTAGGTAGGAGCCAGAATGCAGCTGACTTGAGTCTGGTGGGCGAAGCTGAATTCAAGGAAGGGCAATTGTGAACTGAGTAACAGACAGAGGAAAGACCAGAACATGGTCACGCAGGCAACTAGTGACTTACCGGTAGACCTGTGGCTGGTTGGGCCAGCGAAGAGACGCTATGGCTATCGGGCAACAAAGGAAGCAAAAAGAAGGTAGAGGCTGGGGCAGTTTCAGAGACAGAGTGAGAGGAAATTTAATTCGATGGCCGTTCCATACTGGGCTCGCAGGTGACTAGCCTATATCAAAAGCAGTTTACACATTAAACGTGCGCTTTAACAAGAGCAATTAGCAGTGGGGTGCTTGGGACTAGTGCTGGACACATTTACTGCTGGTGAGGCAAAAAGGGCAAACCCCCCCCCTTCCATTTTTCCAGCAGAGCTGAGTAAATCTTTATTTTGCCACTTTTGTGCGATTTTGCCGAGGCCATGTGAGTGTTTCAGACAATTACAGTGAAGTAAAACTGGCCCAAAAATCTAAATTGCAGAATAGTCGAAATTTCCATAAGCCTGGACAGGTGAGCAGGGGCCGTGCTCCATCGTAGGGCCGCCGTTCTTATTGCTTACGACGGATGTAGGAGCGTCGAGCTGTGTAATCAATTGTTTCCATTAATCTTTTACCTACTGCAACCCCCAAAGGTCTTGTCCAAGTAATTTTGCTTTTTAGTGCCATTATCTTGCAACTTAGGCGAGAAGGGTGGGTTGTGTTACCCTGCTCTTACTCCTCCATGTGTTGCCTCCCCGTGCTCAGAGGCAACAGTTATGTAGGAGCTGCATACTACCCTACATTCGTATAGGCAAAACGTTGCCCAAAGGCAGGAAGACACATCAGGTACTTATTTGTGCAACCAGGGGGCCCAACCCGTCTAGTTGGTGGTTCTCCTTTGCGCTCTTTTTGTTGCCTGGCGCCCTGCAGTGTGCTGCCTCCTTTGTTCGTGCCCCACCACCTCCCGGCCTGTGCTGGTACCGTGGGGAAATGAGCCATCTGTTTTTGTTGGGGGGGGGGGGGGGGGGGAGGGGCATTTCCTCCCTGCATGTCCACAGCCAATATTACGGGCCCGGGACCTCTACCTCAGGGTTTTGCGCTTGCGGGTTTCAATAAAGAGTGAGCTTTGCATAAGAAATTGATTTATTTGCTCACAATACAAAATGTTTCCCCCAGGGCGATATTAGTGGTGACGCTCATCCATACTTGGGAAGCACCCGCTGAAAAAGTTGGGGGTAACTGCAATCAGTTCAGAGATGTGGGTCAAAGCGGGGAGTGCACCACGAGAGGCATGTGTATGCTTGAGGTTGACGGCACACCCAACAAACATTTCCTGGACTTTAAAGTTCATTAACATTCCCCTTCACTAGGTTAAGATCGCACCAAGACAGAACATGAACGATATTTTGCAGACAAGCAATAGGTGTTGAAATTACGCAAAAGCAGGAACAAGTTAAGAGCTATAAGTGACCTGAAAGAGGGGGACAAAGGGTTCGTTTTGGCTAGTGGGGACAAAAGCAAGACGTTAAATAGCTTTGGGATTGCATTGATGCATGCAGTTCAGAAATAGCGGTGTATGGTGTGCACACCAGTTTAAGTGCTTTGCGTCAATAGCACATAATGACATGGTGTACTTGCTTATCCTCACCTACCCCCTTCTCTGCTTACTTCATACCGTGCTTGGTGGGTTGAATGTGATTCTCATACATCCTGTATTATTCAACTCTTTTGCAACAAGCACGTGGATCCTGTCCAGCTGTTGCCTAGAAGAGTAGATAAGGGGGCTCAGACTCCTAGGATGCAGACCATGGCACACCCAACACTTCAGAACTGAAGAGAGGAGCAAACCCGCCGTGCCAAAAAGGTATCAACCGTCTCCATTTCTAGGAAGATGCAGCCTGCCGGGCTAGGTGCTGGTTACATGGAAGAGCTGGGAAGCAAAATACTGGAGACCTGTGCATAGTGGAAGAGGACTCGAAATAGAAAGAGCCAGGGTTCGAAATTGGTTAGCTTGACATTACCAGCAGCTGACATGCACTCTGTGTCTGGGAATGTGTACAAAATGTGTATTAGGAAACCTCTAGAAGACACCCAAAGAATGATGGGTTAAAGTTTGCATCTCATATGAAAGTTAGATGTGTGGCCCTCTATTAGCTCCTCAGCCTGCAAGAGCAAAGAGAAAGAAGAGCGAGGTAGAATCACAGAAATCAGGTGACCACAGAGACGAACTAACATGTTGAGCCATAAAGAAACAAAGTGATGCAGTAACAAACATGATGGCAGGGTCATTGACGTTCTGGCAAAGATAAACACTAAACTAGAGGTAGCAACCCGAAAGAACAAAAATGATAACGGAAATAAAAGAGCAAGCAATCCAATGGGGAATGGCAACAGCCAAAAAAAAAACCAACAGAAAGTCAGCAGTAGAGCAACTGACAGAGCACCATAGCTAGTGAGAGGAGTTGGTGTGCCCGTCTGTGTGTTCATGCAAGTTTAGGAGAGGGAAAAAAAAAAAAAAAATTCACAATCTTTCAGGCACTTCAGAATGGCCATTCTGGCATGGGCATCTCTCAATGCAGACCGCTGAGTAAATGGCAGCTCAGGATCCTGGAGAATGAAGCAATTGAACTGCACGTGTCACACATACCACCCCACCAATATGTCCATGGAGGGTGTAGGGCACAATAGACTTCCTGGAGGCCTGGCCATGCCTCAACATTGGAGACCAGCCTCTTCCGTAACGAATGTCCTGGACGAAAGGCATTCCAACCAATTAGTGAGTGGGTGCATGGGACATCTGGTAAGGAGGCGTAAGTACCGGTTTCCTTCACAAGAGGGCAATGGGGAGAGGCCAGTGGGGGGCTATCAGTGCAGCATAAGCAGCCACCTCCAGAAGACAAGAATGACCTGGGAAAACCAAAGTAATAAATTCTCACAGGACCCAACACAACTGCTCAGAACTGGAGCTAGCAAGAAGGGGACAAATTAGCGTCCCTGCAAACTCACCAATCCATAATCCGGCAGCTGGGCCAAGTAGAAATGTGGGGTGGTCTCCATGTAGAACTCTGAAAACCGATCTGGTGAAGGGGACCCTGGGGGCTTACATGAAGGCTTCAAATGACTAATGTTATTTTGAACCTAAACACTGTGCGAGGTCTTTCTCCAGGTTTTGGACTATGAATTATTTTAGATAGAAAGCATTAATCCCTGTAAAAGTAGCACGGGTGTCTGCTCAACAGGGTACTTTCTTATGGGCATTTATAATAAGCTATGTTGCCATTGGCCTCCAAGTACGGGGCGGGCGAGGTTAGTGGGGAGGGAGGGAGAAATGCAAGATAGCTTTGCTGTGTTTATGCATGCATAACCGAAGCCATGTATGGATCATTTTCTAGGTGTTCTATATCAGGATGCGTGTCCAAACAGGAGCCTTGTGGCGTTAAGGTGGATTGGTCCAAGTTGTGGCATGCAAGTTGGTTGTACTGATCTTACGTTTTAGGCCTCATGGGGAAATTGCCATATGGTAGTTGGTATGTATACTGTGTGTTGGTAACCTAGTGGAACAGCCAGGTGAAGGCTGCAGCAGCCAACAAGATATTGCTTGTTATAGCTTGCACCCGGAAGAACACACTGGTCTATGGGATAAGAAGTGGGGGGAAACCAGCCACTTCCTTCACGGAACCGGCAAAAGACAAAGTACGTCGCCTGCTGCAGAACGTAAGCCCCCACCCCACCCGAAAACTGCAGTCTGTGTAAAACCTCAGCATTTTCTTACGGATACATGTGGCGACTAACTTATGAGGCTGTACGCAACAATGTATCCGCCAAACTAGAATGTTCCAGTCCTCACCTTTCAACCAGCAGTACTATTCTGGTACATGCAGCAAGAAGAGAACGTTAGCTGAGCGACGGGACTGACCAGGGTAGCTACTGGTGACGCTAGCTGGAACATTTACATCTGTGCCTGCAACCCGCGCATACATTTGTGTAGAAAGACAATTAGAGTAGCCTTAACAGCTCTTCGTTACAGTTGTCAGCTACACCAAAGACGTGATCAGACCCATTCTATCATGCATTATATTTTAACTTATGCTGTGCAAAATGTCTAATGACCCCTTGTACCGCATCTTGGTATTTAGAATCCTGCTTGTAAAATAAGAACAGTGTGTTTGTGAGCTTTAAAACACAGGGCCAGAATAAAGGTAGGCCAGAGGACCCTACAATATTTTCCTGCACTCATGAAAATGTGGGTAATGGCTGCCCCCCATGCACTTTGTAGCGCAATAGGCTGCAATACAAAACAATTGAATAAAAAGTATGTTCCGTGCTGCCTTTCGCCGAGTGTGGCATTAGAGCAAGTGCGTGTTAGGGCTCTTCCCTCGGTATTTAAGAGTACTGGGTAGTCCAGTAACACTGCTTTCTTGAATTGCAGAACCCACAGCTAGTTAAGATCTGGTCACGTTTGTAACTAATAATACCCGAGGAAGCGCAGAAGCAGTATTTTCTTCAGAAATGGGTGACTGCATCCAAATTCGAAGAGGCAGAAGCTAGGTCGAAGCGCCGTGCGGCAGCGTCACCTGCCTGGCCATCAACGTACCCGCCCAAAATCCTTGCGGATACCTAAGTCGGATGGGCAGGTCAGTAAAACGTACACATTAAACTGCAAGCAATTTAACAGGAACCGCACACAAAAAAAACGAAAGTGGCGGTACCTGCGATTCGCAGCGGGGCCTGACATTTATAGCTTAAGTGGTGCCCATATTTCCAAGCATTCCGCGGCAAGGAAATAATTTATTATGGTATTAACCCAAGGTACTAGGTACGCCCTAGCCTCATCCCCGCGTGTCCTTAAAAAAACAGTCTCCCCATTTACAGATCAACCTAGTAAAGTACCTAGGCGTATTCCGTCTATTCACCCAGGACCCTTCTCTTACTGAGATTGTTAGGTCGGTGGCATTTATAGCACCGCTGCTATTTGTATGGTGCCCAGGCCCTCCAGTGAACCTGAAACAAAGTGACGGGAGATACGGAACACAATGACAGTTAAGATATTTAACAAATGCGCACTACAGAATATAAATATGTACAAATACATGGGAATAAACCCAGGGAATTCCCCGCTTGCGATCCCGTGGACAGTTTTATATGCCACCATCAAGAGAATGCCATAAAACTGGTGATCTTCAGGAGCATGTATAGGCCTTTGTGTTTTTTTATGCCGGGGTCGTAATAGTGTGGCACAAAGCAGGAAAGCAACGCATATTGCAAATACAAAAAGCACATTGCAATTACACATTAGCACCTTTTCTGACTTATAACGATTTGTTATGCTGACAAATACACCTATGTGACTATTGCTAGAAATACACAACTTTACAACAGTTAAGGAATAAGTGGCCATGTATAATGAACAAAACGTTGTATTTTTTGAAGTTTAATGTTAATGGACATTTGTACCACGCACTATCACCACCGGAGCGGTCCCCTGGCGCTCCGAAAGAGGAAGGGAGGTTGAGTTAGTGGGAGGAAGCCGGAAAAGTGCAAGAGAGCAGTGATGTGCTGTTGGCGGCCTCAGCCTGGTGGGTCAGTTGGCTGGACCTGGGGCGTTTGCGGGTAGTCGTCGTGTACGTTGTGCGAGTATGTGTTTTTGTTTTGTTATTGTAATGCAGTGAAGTTTGTGCAGTTTGTTGTGCTGTAGGTTTTCGTTGCGTTTGGTTTGGAGTTTGAGAGGTGTACGCAGATGGGGAAATTGTTAGTGGGGTTGGTTAGTTTACATCTCAGTCCCGAATTGAGGCGCTCAGCTTGCGTAATCTCCCCGATGCACCCCTGTCTTGATCTGTGTCCATCTAGCATACAAGGTTCCTTACTCCTCTTCCCCCCACCCGTGGAAGTTAGAATTGCGGAAAGCCATGCACTAGCTCCTAGTTTCCCCATTGGTAGCGCCGAGCTGTGTTTAGCTCCTTCGTGTGGGATCTTAATTGCTAACCCTGCAGCCACCCAAACTACGATTCAAAACTTCATGACCACCTATCGCGCAATGGCGTGTACTCTGCTCCCAGATGGAATACATGTTGTAAACATTCGCGAAGTGTATTACTCTCGTGCCATTGTTCCCCGATTCAACGCGCCTAACACTGAACCCCACTTGTGCCTTTAGCTGGGTGTTCCATAAATAGGATCCATCTCCTACAATCAATACATCCACTAATCACGTTCCTTCTAGGCGCCCCACTGTATATAGAACTACAAGTGTCCTCTGGACATAAGTCTATTTTTGCTCTCTGCAGACAGAGAGTCAACAGATCGTGGTCAATAGTCTACTCCCGTTAGGATATTAACAGGATTGGGTTTATACGGACATAGACAAGACAGAACTTAGAATCGTAAAATAGACGCAAAGATATTTAACAAGGTATCTTTAATAGTAATACTTAAGAGGAAAATATAAAATCATATGCCCAATGACGAGAATGGCAAGCTCAGAATGGAATTCCGCCCATACTTTTTAAAACAGGACAAGGAAAGTTCTCTATACACATTAAGTCTACCACCTGGCACAGTACACACCTTTCCTTGTGTACGAATGCATGCATACACATAAAACAAATAGCGGTAGTGACGACAAGCACGTTCTTTTCCCTCTAATTGAGGGAAGTTTGCGAGTAGAAAAACCAGGGCTTCATTTTAAAGTAAAATCACCACAAATATAAAACGGAACTAATCTTTGTAATGTTCAATGTACAGTCCCCTTCCTCAAGCGGCCCGAGCTGTAGCTGCAAGCGTCGTGGTGTTAAAACCACAGTACACATTTCAATTTAGTCAGACCCCTTAAGAAAAATCTCCAGAATGTTGTTTGGCACTGATGTGCAGGAAGTCCTGTGTAGTACGCACTTGGTGATAGTGCCTATGGTGGTAAATGTCCGTTGTTCAGATTCTTATAAACTTTTGTTGAAGCTCTAAAATTCACGCCATCTTTTTTCATCTGACCTTCTGCAATAAAGGTGAAGCCACTAGGGTCGGACATGTGCTGCGAGGATGGGCTAGTCAATACAATAAAAACAGCATTCCCCGTGTTCACATTGGACTGTTGCTTGTTATTCACCAGGCCACCCTCTTCAGCCGCAAACTCAGGGAGATTAATGGGCTTTGCTACCATCTCTGTCTCGAGGCAACAGGTGGCCCTCGGCGAGGGCTCAGGTCGTCATAATCCCCTCTTGACTGCTGCGCGTAGCGCCCACCTCGAGCTGGAGGAGCACGATCATAGCCGCCTCTGTCTTGCATTGGGTAACCCATGGGGCGCCCTCCGCGGTCATCGTACATCACGGTGAAGCCACCGTAATCATAAGAGTCATCGAAGTAGTTTGGATCATACGGCTGCGCACGGCCTTTTATTGGCGTCTCCGAAATAAGGTCGAGGATGTGCTCGATGCATTCAATAACTTTCTCGGGCTTTCCGCCAATTAAAACAACTCGATCCGTCGACTGAGGGCAGCAATCCCGGAATACGGTAAGGGTGGTCTGCGTCTTCTCTCGCAGCTCCTTGATTTTCGCACCCTTAACGCCAATGATTCCGCCCGCCAAACTCTGGTGAATCAGCACCCTCAGTTCACAGTCCTGGTCACTCCCTTTAAAGTGTTGGTTTTGCTGATTAAACGGGGCCTCTTTGAACGTAGGGAGGATTTTTTTCAATATTTCTACAATGGCTTCTTTGTACGCATTGATGATAAGTATGCGCTCGGGGCCGCTGCTGTCTGCGATTGAAATGCTGGCCTTGTAGTCCGATCGTAGCGCCGTGATGTTTTTGCCGCCTTTTCCTATCACTGCTCCGGCATTTTTCACTTGAAGCATAACGCGTAGCTCTACCTTCTCGCCAGAGTAGCGCGTTTTCTTGGGCGTCTGGTCTTTGAGCGCCTGCTCCTCCTCCGTATCGTCGGCGGGGCGTTTGCCGTTCGCCTCGGTGTTACTGTCCAATTCAACATCTCTTTCAACGTCTCGTTCGGAATCGCTCGCCATTTTGCTGAATGGTCGTATACACGCGGCCTCCTCCGTCTCAACCGCTCTCAGCTAGAAAGGACCGAAACAGGAACAGGAAATCGCTACCAGAACGGAAAGACAAAGACCGAGACTGCAGCGAGAGCAATGGAAGAAAGACTGCTACTATCTCGACGTAGCGGTTGGCACGTGAACGCGTAAGAGTAGACATCTTGGAACACCTTAGTGTACTTTTTTTCCTCTCGAAAATACATTGCATTTAAAAACGAATGGACAAAACCAGGCAAGATTACAGAGAATATACGGTTTGTTGCATAACTGTACTTTTTAATGAGGTATTTGCAAAATGTTATTTCTTACAATAATAATTACATGTATTCGAGCTATTTGCAAAATGTTATTTCTTGCAATAATAATTACATATGTATTTCTTTTCGAAGAAGTAGAAGTTCATCTCATATTTACTAACGAAAAGAAATTGAAGTTATTACATTATGTTTTAAATATTGCATTGTATTGTATGTAATTTATGAAGCCGAACATGAAGTTATGCTTCTCCGAGCTGGCGGGCCTGTTTGTGTGCATACCTCAGGCTCTCGAGGAGGCTGGGCTGGGGTCTTAGTAGGCTTGGCGCCTTTGGATCCTGCGAAATGGAACGATTCAAGAGATGTACAATATGATATGCAGGCCATGAATACCGTGGCCTGATTTGAATTTTATGTCAAGACACGGAGGCTCGGATTATGCTTATCTCTCAACTGTACTTTTTTGTTTATTTTTTTTATTGTGAAAATATCTTAGTTTCTTACAAACTTCACTTTACAATTCACATTTCCACTTTATCAATTAAGTTCGTCACTTCAAACTTTACTTCGTAACACAATATCATAGCTCTCAACTCACACACTTTTGGCGGGTGTCAGCCGCCTTGTAAAGGGCTGACTCACCTGCCAAGCCTCTTGCACGCCCATTCATTCCAATGGGCGTCTCATCCGCCAAAAACAAAATCGGGTGATTTCACCCGCCTTTGCAACACAAATGGTTGAGAGCTATGCAATATGAAAATCAGCAAATTCATCAAATGAGTCCAAATTTAAAGAGGGCACCCCGTTTTGTCAGCTCACGGCTTCAATATACTATCGAAATAGTCCACTACAGCACATGTTCGCCTATAGCTGTCGCCTGCAAGCATTGTCAACCACCAAGAGTCCAAATCCCCATTCAATGGGGCGAAATGTTCTAAGAAAAAAATTATTTTCCAATTTAGGATTTCACAACTTACTCCTGGATGTTTTAGTGATTCTACAGCCTTGGAGCAGAATCGGCATAAATTGTCTGTGGCCTCAGGCAAATGTTTCAGATACTGCATTTCCTTTGTTGCGTACAGGTTTAACTTAATTCGCAGAAATTGGTCACAGTGGTATCTGGATGGAAACATCACCATGTACTTGGGGAGAGGTTTCAGAGATCTTCCTTCATCACCATGTTTAAGAGCTATTACATATTTGCTGCATTTATCCAATGTTGCGAACTTGCGATCCAGTCTCTTTCTAGCAACTTTCGTTGCGTAACAAAGTTTCTAAGTCAATATTTAGATGGGATAACTGGGTTTGGATCTTCTGTACCTAGCATTCAAGAAGCCCTTTAAACGGAAGGCTAGGATTTGGGGCAAGTATTTGGTAAGATTTCACAGTCGGCTGCTCGTTCATTTTCCTCCACAGCGCTACAGAACTTCCATAGCACTATGGAGTATAAGGATTGCACCCTGAGTTTGCTTCTGATCAGCGTCACTGGTACCCCCTTTGGAAGGTGCAGCATCTGTCTCCAAAAATGGCCTTAAAGCACTTCCCAGAACACTTTAGTGATATTAAATCCAGCCTCACTGGCAAACGTCATAACTGCCATTACTTTTTGGCGATAAAACAGGATAACCGGTTTCATCGTGAATTTGCTGTAGGCGGCATGAATTTTCATTCCCTGTAGAGCAAGATTTTTAATTCGAAATTTTAGGTCATCAGTCTATTGTTGCTCACATAGAGATTTAATGAACAAGGGACCCAAATATCTAATCGAGTTGACTCTTTCAAGGGCTTTGCTGGGTACTTGCCACGTGAAATGTCAGATAGATTGCCAAGTCATTTCATTTAGTGATCTTTGGAGGCCAATCTGTGTGGTATCCATTAAGACAATGTCATCTGCGTAAAGAATCCACATAATTTGATGTCCATTTAATTTTGGTGGAAAAGATTTAGTTTTTTCGAAGGCGATGTATACATCTGCCATATAAAGTTTGAATAATAGGAAGGCAAGGGGCAACCTTGTTTTACTCCCTTCTTAGTACTAATGTCAGATGACAACTGTCCTTCTGCATTTAGACGTACTCTAATGGAGATGTTGCTGTGGAGTGCTATGATGGGTTGCAACTGGGCAGGTGAGCAATTCCATTTTTCCAACTTGGTCCACAACCTTTCTCGATCCACATTATCAAAGGCTTGACGCAACTCTATGAAGGATAGGAAGAGCTTCTTGTCATCTCTCATCACCTCGAATTTTAATAAATTTAAGATTACAAAGTTAAGCTCGACCCCCACACCCTTGGTTAAGCCTGTCTGCCTGCTATCAACCAAATCCACATCGTCGGCCCATTTCGCCAAACGTTTCTGCAGAAAGTTAGCAAAAACTTTGCCTACAACATCTAACAAGGCAATCGGTCGGTAGTCGTTCGGGTTTAGCCGATTTCCCTTTTTAAAAACAGGAATGGCCACTGGCGCTGCCAGGATGGAGGGATTGTTGATGAGGCAGTGATTTGTTTAAACAGGATCTGGATAAAGGTTGTCCATTCATTTTTATTCTTCTTTAGAATTAAATTGGTCAGCCCATCCGGGCCGGCAGCACCTGAGTTTTTCAGTTTACAAATGCCCTCTAAGATCTCTGCTCAACTTGTTTCAATTGCCATTGGTATCTTTACAGAGCAGCTGATATGATGTTCTAACATAATCAGAGCACTAAATACCATTGAGTAGTGGTGTTCCCATGTTTTTACATTGATGGTCATTGATAAGTGTGCTTTTTGGGTAATACACCCATCTTTGAGAATAGTCCAAGTATCCCTACTATTTTTCTCACAAAGATGGATTTCAACAAAATCTCCCCTCTCTGCTGATCAAGCAACAATTTAAATGCGATATGCCAGTTGCGATAGCTTTGTCAACGCTTTTTTATGGCTTCCCATGTATTTGGATTTTTTGAAGCTTTTAACAGTCTAATGTCATGCCTTAGGTTCTTTTTTTCCTCTGCAACTTGTTTACTGAACTGATGTTGTCTGACCGGCTGTATCGTTCTTGACCCAATTTTCACATTTTGTAACTGTGTAAGCAGGGAGGTGTAGTTCACAGTTCCACCCGCTGAGTCACTTAGATCAGAAAGCCTATAGCATAGCATTTCTGTATCATTTTGGTTAATTCTTAATCGATTTAGGACTGGGTTAATGCGCAAGGAATTACCGTAGGGATTACGAACTTGTTGGCATTCAGTTACCCAGATCAAGTGTAAAGGGTTGTGATCGCTGTTGGCCGTTGTAACAACTTTAAGAGATTTCAGTGATGGGATCAGATTTTTTAGGCCCAAATGTAATCAATAGTTCTCTTAATCCCTGCATTATGCCATATGTGCTGTGCTGGCATATCACATAAGATGTTACCATTTAGCATTGTAGTTTCTTGCTTTTAGTTCCTGTGACCAACATTTTCAGCGCTCCTCCTCTTTACTTTTTGAATTGTGGTCGTTTAGTATTAACAACCCCTTCCGATCAAACCAACTTAGATTTAAGTCACCGCAGACAATTATGGTTATGTACGCCTACTGACAGATACTGTCATCATTTAGACATTAGAGTTGATATCTTAGCCGGATTCCAATAAGTATTGATGAGTAACAGGAATGTCGTGTTAGACCTATTGGCAGTCATATTTATTATAGTTCCTTGCACAAAAAGGTTAGGATTTATAGAATTCACAATTTTCCACTATGAGTCATTTTTGAGCAATGTCAACAAACCAGAAAAGGGACGACCAATTTGGTTTTTCCCTGCACGGTTTAAAAGAGGTATAGCCATCACAGATTGGCAGCTCGCGGAGCCACGTTTCTTATAGAGAAAGCAGTGAGTATAAAAAAAATGTCCAAGCCACCAGCCTGGAACAGATGTGAACATCCTCTTGTGTTCCAGGAAATAAGAGAGCGCTCCCTTTGTACCAATACCAGTGAATGCTATTGATGACAAGGCCAAATACTTTTATCCAACATTGCTCGATTTGCAACTCTTCCATCTGCATCCCAGTATTTGAGTACCTTCTTCATGGCGTCTCCAAAGATCTTGTCACCTTAGTTCATTTCGTGTCGATTCCTGCTTCGGTGAGATTTGAGTATATTGACAGCGTCTCTCTCTGGGACCTGCCTCATCTTCATATGCAGACATTTCGTAACCATAGGATAACAATGCATCACTACCCGCCAATAGGGTGCTTTCGATCAGTGCTGAGTGAGTGTGTAAAATCACCCAATCCGATCGAAGCTCCGATCCATATTCCACAATGTTAATGTCATTTGTCGTAATTGTACGCAACGCCAGAACAGAATGTAGTAATTTTAAAATGTTGTGTCTATTCAAATTGACCTAATTTCTGGGACCCACGATATTTTCTATTTGTATTTTACACCATAGGTTTGTTGATTGGTGATTCTGGGTCCTGGGCACTCTTCTCACATTTTCTGTTCCACGTACTTGCCCTTGAGTATACTTTGTATTAAGTTCATGAACCCTCATCTGAGCTGAACCGTGGGGGCTGAACTGCTTATCATTCAACGACTTATCAGGTACATTTAATCCTTTGTGGCTTGGTCCACTTACTCCTGCGTGGTCTGAATTCACCTGACTTAGTGCATGTGGGTTAACAACCACTTGTTGTGATTGCTGAGGCAAAGCACCTGTTTGATTTCCGGCTGCGCCCGATCCATCTGCAGAGTCATCCATGCTATTTCCAGAGTTTTCGTCTTCAATCGATTATGTGGATAAATTGGTTAAATCGTCTGATATGGTCATGTGTCATCAGGTAATTTTTCGTCCAGCTTCGGTCGTTTAGACACTTGACTTCTCATCTCCGAGATCATTGTTATTTCATGAGAGCTGGCATCGTTTTCATGCACAGTTGTAGATTTTCTCTGCTGAATTTTTCGTTTAAATATAGCTGTCGGCGGTAGTCGTTACATTTCAGATGAAAGATCTTGAATCATTAGATTTTCTTTTTCTGTTGACGGCACTCACAGCTTGATGCAACACCCTAGAGGAGCCAGTCTTGGGTAGTGATCTTTGGCTGTTGTCTTTTACAAACGTCACTTTGGGTTGTTTAGAGAAAATATCAAAGTCAGAAATTTTACTGAGCGACTTGGTAAAAACCGTAGACTGTGGTGGCAATAAGGGCTCCTTTCTTACATCGGCCGCTGCACACTGCTTTATAGGGATTGCCACGTTCGTTTGGTTTAGAGTGCCTTGAGTATCCTTTCCTTGAATGATCTGGGTCAACAAGGACCCAGCAGGATTTCTCTCTGGTAAAGGTTGAGCATCACCAGTGGCACGTCTAAAGTTCCAGATTGTGAAGTGCAAGGTGGTTTCAGATGCTTACTTTTTTTACGCACTTTTGTAATGGATCTCTGGAATGTTATTTGTACTCGTGAGGGGAACAACCCCATCCACTTTTCTCCCTTGTGAGTGCAGCATACACTCTCACTGGTTCTTCATACCGGTCGACTCGCAGTATGGTAAGTTGTGATGTATCCATTTAGAGCCATCAATCACAGCTTCCACCAACTCGGATTTCCCCTCCAATTCTTGACGTGCAAGATCACTTAGTTGGTTTTGCCACTTAAGTGAGGCCTCAGCTTTGAAGTCCAATCTTTGTTGGATTTGTAATGTAAATGCTTCAAGTGTAGATAGTTTTCCATCCATCAGACTCATTTGTGAAATTTGATTACGCATTGTCATGTTTAGTGATTCATATAATTTCACAATAAGGGCAGCATGGCTGTTGAAGTTGCTGCCATGGCATTATTGTAAATTTGCGTCCCGTAGCCAACAGGTGGCTGCACCTGGGTTACCAGATTGAGTAGGTCTTCTTTCAGCGCGGTCTTGACCTGTACAGTGATTAAATCTATTGCCTCCTTATTTCCCAAGGGCAAAAAGTCTTGGTTTTTTACGGGACGGACCGGATCAGGATCAGAACATCTTGGTTTGCACAAATCAAATGGTGGATTTAGGAAACCTTCATCTTTTGCACCGTGTGGTAGTTTAGGTGCATTTGTGTTGCCCAACCACGGAGGTATCTCTGTGGACCATGCCTCCTTATGCCACTTAGCCTTGCTTGTCAAGACTTCATGGAGTGGTGGGTTTGCAAGCTGTGATAAAGTACCACTCTTTTCACCGCGTAGTAATCCCCCATTCATTGTGTCAAAACTTGCACCAAAGTCAGCTTTTAGGCAACGAGCTAAGCGAGCTTCCCGAATGTGAAGGTCATCACGATTTCCAATGGGCGTGGAACATTGTGATGCTAGCTGATTTTTCTGTGCTGGACCTTTCAGAATTTGTACAGGTAGTTCACTGTCTATGCTACCACCATAATTAACATCCCTTAGTGGACTCGAGAAGTCACTAGATGGCTTACAATTTATGGTTGCCGAGATGACTTGTTTTGGGGGCAACCCGACAGTTGAAACTGGGTCTTCACGCTGATAGACATTACTGTCATCTCGCATATCCAGTTCCTTTTGTACCAATTGTTGGTTGGGATAGATCTTGGGGTTCTCAGCCGAGTTGGGGTATTCATCAAGATTCCACGATGGCATAGTTGAACTGTTGGCAGTTTCAGACTCTGTTCCCAAGTCCACAGTATCAACTTCATATTGAAGACTATGTTCAACCAACTCGGCATCAGTGACATCACTGATTTTGTTCTTCAAAACGGATTGGATGTCCAGTGTAAATTCAGAATCAATCGTTGAACTTCTTTCTTCCATAAGATTAGAAAAATCTTCGCTGGCCATTCGATCAAGGCCACAATTGCTTCCCACCATTTTCTGTTCGCTGTTTGAAATAATGGAACACAGGTTCTTTTCAACATTTATCTTATTTGGGGTGTCGGCTCGCGGACTGTGCAGATTGACAACTTCAGGAACCCGTGGCAAGTGCACAGTCAGGCACAACACCAACCTCAACAGACCCGTTGGTGAGTGCGACTTTAGATAGACCACTCTCAGTCATCAGCGCGCTGCAGGGCAAGTCGATGTCAGTTCCACAATGAGATTTTTGCCTAGTTAAGGGGCCTGAAATTGACATGATTGTTTGAGACAGGTCACCAACTTGAGCTGTCTATTTTAGTCTGTTTTTAGTTTTAGTTGAATTTTGCTTTTCTTTTTTCAGAGTGATTATGGGGCTCTCTAACAACCCCCAAGATACCAATGTTCAAGTCTTAGGGGGTATGCAAGGAGCACTATGCAAACGGACAAAGTAGTCAATTATTGAAATAGTCAATGACACTAGTTCAAAGTTATTATAGCCATGTTGGCCTTCACTCAACCAGTCACTCTACCAATCCCCACCAGACCTCACCTTGGGATTTCTTCTGCTTCGACCTCAGTGAGACTCAAAAAGGGTTTAACTTCCTTCGGTCCAGATACAATGTAAAAACAAATTCGGTGGTGCCTTTGAAGAACGGCGTGTAAATGTGTAAAAGCGTCAAGACGGAAGGGGGTACTTCAGAGGCTTTTTCCAAAGTTCCGTCCTCCTGCACCTCCCGATGCCTCCCGAAGACTCAGGAGACTGCACGACTCTGCGTCCACTCCGCGGTGTTCGTGGGTCTTTGACTGCGTGGCTCCGCCTTCTTTGATGAAGCTGGAGAAAATACTGCAAAGCAACAGGGACTGCTGCACACGCTGCACCTCAGGAGACTCTGCATGACTCCGCCTTTACTTCTCGAGCAGCCATCATAAACACCAAAAATATAACAATAACAAAGGACAAACTACAAGTCCCACTTATAGTCGGTTGTATACTAATTGACCTTTTCACAATTGACCTCGGGAGAATGTACCTAATTTAGAAGGTCAATTAGGACATATATGAGGGGGAAACCCCCCGCAATCCCCTGACTCAAACCAAAACCCCTGCAACCTCCCACCCAACCCCCTACATATATAAAATAACTAAAATAATATAAAGGTCAATTGTGCAGAAGGTCAATTAGGACCACTATAATTAAGTCAATTGTGCAAAAGGTCAATTGTAAAAGGTCAATTTGTGTAATACCTTATAGCCTTTGCTAGTCCAAAAATATTATTGGTCCATGTAAACACGTGCTCACTCCAGACCTATCAAAACCATATAGTCACATAAACACTTGTAACATCTTGAATCTTCCTCTTTCTCGAACAGCAAGATAAGTGTACATTTATTTTCTTCTTTTATCTGTGAGTGTTGTGTGTACTTTAACCGCGCCCACGTTAACTGGGGGAAGCTTAGCGTGAGCGCTCTGCAGGTATTGTGTGTTGGGGCTCATCCACATAGTGTGTTTCGATCGCCTGTCTCCGTACCGGCGACTGCAATTTCAGAGGGTGGGCGCCAGGGGTCACGGAGTGTGATCGGAGTGCGACGGACCAATTTGCAGTTCCGGTACTCCAGATCGCACTTCTGTGATCGTCGTAGAACGCAAGCAGCAAATCAGAACGAGCAGATCATATTGAGTTTATGTTTACCTGAAACGGTGCTCGGAAGAACAAGCGAATAGAATAGAGCATGAACAAAGCGGCAATCAAGCTCAGCGCTCGAAATGAGATGTACACAGTGAGTGCACAGCGCCTCTGCTGGCCAAAGGAGCTTCGACAGCTCATTGCAAGTGATGGGCAAAGTCCCCAGTAAAACCTGTTTGCTGAAATATCAGCTAATAACCTTACAGGAACAGGACCAAGACTCCTGTACTGATACATTATCGCATAATCTCCCATATAGTCACTGCCCATGAGTAGCTCCAGCGATGAGGGCAAGGCACAGATCAGCCAAAAGAGAATTCAACCCAACATGGGGCAAGTGTTACAGAAGGCTTAAGGAGCCACTATGGGGCATGGATCCCACAAGATATTGCGGAAGGAGGTATAGGCTAAAGTTCTCTCAGGGCATGGAAGAGCTCAGGGGAATAAGAGAACATGGGAAAGAAAAAGGAGGAAGAAAGTTATCCCGCCAGGCTCAAGGAGCCCGGACCCCACCCCTCCCCTGGGCACGCCATACAAGAAGAAAAGTGGCAAGAGGAAGACAGTGAGGTCGGTCCTCAGTGAGAGCAAGCAGTTGGCAGCACACATCTCCCAGCAGCTCGGATGAGCAGGGGGATGAGGACTGGCAAGATGATTACACAGAAGATGAGGTAGTATCAATCTCATCCTCAAGCGAAGAGCATAAAAAAGCTCCAAAGAAAAGAAAGGTCACTGTGGATGACAAAGTACAGAGCAATGATTTTGATCCAGAGGCCCTCGTTCAACCTTGTTATTCTGAATGGGAGACGCCAAAGAAAATCGCGGCATAACTCAAAAAACTCATTATGACACCTCTGGCGAAGGAGGTCAGAAATAGGCTAAGGACAGAGTGCCCTAGACCTCACCTTCCTGAGAGGATCGCAGACACCCCAGAGATGGACGATAAGATGGTCACATTTATGGGGGGGTACGTCAAGGACATAAGGAAAGGGCTTGATAGGTTCTCGCAATCATGCCTGGACAAGATGTTGGACATTGTGGGTCCGCTTACAAAGATCCTACAGATGGCCGAGGAAGCAGGTGTAGAGGAGGTGCCAAGCTCGATTCACACTCCAACCACACATTTTGAAGTACCAGGAACGTTCACGCCGGAATATCCGATGTATGATGAGCAAATAGAGAGCCGCAGTTGGGCTCTGTCCAGTACCTATCAGAAGAACAACACCTGTTGAAGTACCGACACCTAAGAGAACCTGGACAGTAAGGTACCCACTGAGAAAACCATATCGACAATGAGACAGAATGATGAATGTCAGAATGCAATCCCTGAAGAAGCTAAAAAGATACTGAAGGAAGATGAATGGTGACGTCACAAGAACCCGGACTAACTCACATATAGGAGATATGACGACCTGTGAATGATGAAAAGAGACGAAACACCATGGACAAGTGACATCCTGAGCCTAAAGTGAAATAATTGATGTCAAGTTGTCAGAAATTATGCCACATGCACGATGAAGATATTCAGTTAGTGTAAACGTGTACATATGCAAGGAACTGCAAGATGCAAGAATTTGTGAGGCTTGCTTATGCTTAGTAGTAAAATAGATTGCGGAAAGCGCCACCCATACATATCTACCTCAAAAGGAGCACTTTATATAAGTATACCTCCACTATGCACAAAAGCAGAATCAATCAAGGGTTACTAAAGGTCTCAAGAGAAGAGCTTTGCAGCGAACAAATCGAGAATTAAAGACAGAGAGAAACACAGACGAAGGCAAATCGTGCCAAGGAGCCAAAGTTGTATCGGCTGAAATAGACGCAACAGTGGATACAATTAATGAAAAGAAGAACAGAGTATCCTATTCAGAAACGTCAAGATAAGCCACAGATGGCAGATGGCTGGCAAAATTAAATAAAATATACAAATTGCATGAAGAATAAGACGATTTTGGGGGCGTGGCTTGAATGCACACCATGCGGCTGTGCTTTCCGTGAGCTCCGCTCTGAGGGGCCCAAGCAACATGAAAATGCTGAAATTTCAGCCCCACTCTGCTTGGCAGAGGATCGTAATGAGTTTCTGAGGCGGGAGATACAATTTGGACCCGAGCCGCATCCCGCGGGGCTCGCTGCTCGACCTCGGGACTACTGTTGTCGGTGCCTTCAGGGAAGAAAATGGCGGCGCGTGCCATCCGAGCTCTGAGCAGGAGACCTGTCGAGTCTCTCCCACTGGTCCGCTGGGGCAATCCGCTCCCTCACCTGGCGTTCCCCACTCCTCCCGCCGAGGGCTTTGCAAATTCGCCCTAAAATATGCAGGAGTCCGGGGGGGTCCGGGAAGGCCCCCCGGCGATAGGCTCGGCGGTGGGGGAGGGGCAGCGCCGCAACTGGCTGTGGATGGAGCGGCCCTCCTGCCGGGTCAGAGGAGATCGTGGTTCCGGAGCTCTGGAGCCCGGGCTGAGTTGGGGCAGACGGAGGCTCCAACCCACCCTGGACCCGCCGCGTAGCGCCGGCTCTGGAGGTTCGTTCGGTGCGGAAGACAGTGTAAGCCCTGGGCTCGGCGGAGGGACGAGCACCGGAGCGGTGGAGCCTTGATCTGCAACGCACCGCTGCCCCTAGAGAGTCGCTCGGGGCATCGCTAAAAGGTAACTCGAGCCCGAGAGGGGGGTGGACTGAGAGGAGGAGCGGAGGAGCACCCGCAGCTGAGAGCCTGCTCTCGCTGGACTTCGCTGCCCAGCCTCACTCCTGGGGGTCGCATGGAACTTTAAATAGTTTAAAGGAATGGCGGCATATATAGATGCAGGACGGCCTGGTCCTTGATACCGGGGAGGGAGGCCGGTGGAGAGCAGAGGGTCTATCTTTTTGGGGCTGTCACAAGGAGGAGAGGTATACGGTAACAGACGCCCACAACTGTCCACTTGAGGGCTATGAGTGACAGTAGCATGCCACAGATCTGCAATCCGGGAATAAACTCCTTTACCCTACCAACTGATGCTACGTTACAACGCCAAAGTCGGCTCGTACACACCGGGGGACCCATGCTCTCACGTCTAAATCGGGTTGGAAAGGGCTCGGGAGCCCTCTCATCACTCTGGGGGATGCCCAAAACAGCCATAAAAAAGAAGGGACAAGGCATACAAGCCTTCTTGGCCCCACAGCCCGTGAGTCCCCCTTCCACACACTTGGTAACGGCCGAGATCCACCCGGCCCCGTCTTCAATCTTGCCCCAAAACATGGCAATGTCCAGGGAGGATTTAGAGCACATGTTCAGATCTCTCAAACAAGACATTACTCAAGAAATTAAGGAAGAGATCAAAACTTCCAAAGAATCTTTGGCACAATCCCTTGCAGACCTGACTTCCCACCTAGGAGGGATTGAATCCAGGGTCAGTGACTTGGAAAACTCGGCATGCGAACAAGCCCATAACAATGAGGCCCTAACAGAAAGGGTGCAGATTATCGAGGAACAGCTAGAGGACATATGGGCTAAGCAAGCCGATCTGGAAAATAGGTCGAGACGGAACAATGTACGCCTCCGAGGAGTTCCTCGACAGATTCCTGATCAGGGCCTATCCTACTATGTAAAGACTCCAGATCCCTCCTGGACCTCCCGCCAAACGAAGAACTACATTTAGATAGAACTCACCGAGTATACTCATCTGCCCAGATCAAGAGGAACCTGGTACCAGACGTGTTCACCCGAGTTCATTTCTTCCGCCAGAAAGAAGCAATTATGGCGGCTGCCAGGAACTCGGACTCGACACAATTCCATGGCACGAAGATCCAGCTCTTCCAGGACCTGGCTCCCTACACTCTAGCATGCCGGCGGCACCTACAGAAACTAAACTAACCTCTGTGATTGTCCTCCTCTCTCTTGGGGAACTCACACAAGAACTCTCCTCTTCCAACCTCGGGCGTGAGACCGTGAAACAACTGGACACTCTGAACGCAACCCAACGCCCTGAACGAACATATAAAGGATCACTGGAATTTCCACGTGTTAATCAGCTTGGGCGCCCGAGTGGATGGCGCCCTGACCTACCTTACATTTGGTTAAAGGTAACTCTGGAGATGGGATTGGTACATTCCGAGACTGAAACAAATTGGTTATCTTGTTTTCTATGCTTTTGCTTTGATTTTCTGTTTGAGTTCAACCTGAAATGCTTTATTTGGTATTATCTCCCCTCTCACCACAGATTTCTTAACAATTACACTGCATTGAGCTCCCTAACCAGATGCCTAATGCCTAGTCCTTTTGGAGGAAGGAAAGGGAGATGAAAACCCATGTGACTACAATATGGCAACCCCGAGTTATAAATGTATTTCCCTTAACGTGCAGGGTCTGAACTCCCCCCTGGAACGAAAAGCACTCCTGCACAGATTAGGATCATTAGATGCAACATTCTTATTTCTTCAGGAGACCCACCTACGGCCTGCTGATGAATTCCGCCTTAACGACAAGCTCTATTCCACTAAGTTCTTTGCCTCAAGTGGCCTAAAGAAACGAGGGGTTGCCATCCTAGTGCGCAGGGGGACTTCCTTTAAAACCATGGGGGTGGTGCGAGATGAAGTGGGGAGGCTCTTGCTGGTCAACGCCATGTTGGATGGTCGTAAAATCACATTGGTTTCCATATATGGCCCCAATGCCAATCAAGACCTGTTTTTTATGAAACTGTCGAAAGCTCTATTTGACCATGCTGAGGGAGAAGTAATCATGGGCGGTGACTTCAATGCAGTGTTAATCCCCTAGTTGACAAGACCCTCCCACCCACGCTGAACGACAGGAACAATTTTAGAGCCTTGACCTCCGTGCTTAAAGAACATTCCCTGATTGAAGCTTGGAGATATTACCATCAGGAGGAGAGGGACTAAACTTACTTTTCAGCTGTTCACGGGGGATTCTCCCTGAGGCGCTCGTAGACCATGTCCCAGTACTACTAACCATAGCTTCCCCATGAGCTAGCCCCCACTCAACTCCCACCTGGAAGCTTAACGACTTCCTCTTGGAGGATCCAGTGACCTGTGCCCACATTCGAGAATCCTTAGACCTCTACTTTAATGAGAATGACACTGATGATGTGTGTTGGGGCATGGTCTGGGATGCAAGTAAGGCAGTAATTAGGGGGTCAGTTTATTGACCAAGCAGCGCAACGAAGGAAAGCTAGGAGATTGCTCCAGGAACAGCTGGAGGGGGAAGTCCATAGGTTGGAGCACATACATAAAAGGAAGCCCTCACGGCGCACACTACGAGACTTACGTATGGCAAAAAAAGCTCTCGAACTCATCACATGGGGAGGGCAGCATATTTGTCAGGTTTCCTTCCCCATTCAGGCTATTTTCCCTTATTCAAGTTTCCTTCTCATTATTTCTCTTTATTATCCTTTTTTAGATTAGCCTTATTTGGGTGGGAAGTTTTCTATTGTAGTTGGTTTGGCCTTAACTTGCTGATTCAGAATCCTGGTTCTGACCCAAAGCAAAATGGAGTCTCACAGTGACAGCTCTGATTGGTTAGAAGACACTGCAGAACAACAATGAACATTCTAAACTGTCACTCTGTGCCTTTCATCATCTAAACCCCAGCTGAGAGGACATGTTTAGTGGCTGCTCCTGCTTTAGACTTGGGCCTGGTGGATTTTATCCTTCAGGTGTTAGCAGTTGAGCGGCTACTTTCTTGGGGGTTCTTGGAGAAGCTATCAGTTGTCAGGAATTCGTTTTTGAAGACAGGAAACTCTTAAGATCCTTATGAATTCGCTCTGGAGATAAGTGACTTTGTGTGTACTGCAGCTCTGTTCATTTTAATGACATTTCCTTGAAAATTCGAAAAAAGTTATCTTTGTACTTGTACTATTGAACTTCCTGAGTGCGCTTGAACGCTATTTGAAAATACGCGTACTACTTGTAATCTGAAATTATCGTTGGACCTTTGCGCGTGCTCGTGTATTCAACTGCGCGTGTGTTTGCCAGCGCGTGTGCTCCTTAGCGCGAGAATCTGTTCGTCTCGTGAGAATTCAAGAGCGCGTGTGTTTGCCAGTGCGTGTGCTCCTTAGCGCGAGTATATGTTCGTCGCGTGAGAATTCAAGAGCGCGTCTGTTTTCCAGCGCGGGTGCTCCTTAGCACGAGAATATGTTTGTTGCGTGAGAACTCAAGAGCGCGTTTGTTTTCCAGCGCGGGTGTTCCTAGCGTGAGATTCATTTGTCGCGCGAGAACTTTAAAGCGCGTGTGTTTCCAGCGCGTGAGTTTCCGGACGCGAAAATCTAATTGCCACGTGAGAACTTTATAGCGCGTGTGATTTCAAGCGCTTGTCTTTTTAAACGCGTGTATTCGATCGCGAGTGAACTCATTGCGCTTGGATTATAAGGCGCGTGTGAATAGGCGCGGAAGTTCATCAACAAGGATATTTTTTAGCGCGTGTGTTTTTTCTGCGCGTGTTCTCGTTTGCTCGTGAATTCTACTTTACGTGTTTAGGCTTGCGCGTGTGTTTTCTGCGCATGGATTTTGCTTTCCGTGCGCGTGTTCTTCAACGCAGGAAGTTTTCAACGTGAACTTCATCTGTATGGAAATAACCCGCGTGTGAGTTTAACACGTGTTTCTTCAAGAATTCACAAACTCAATGGAATTGTAAATAGTTTGAAAGAAAAGGAAAGAATAAATAAAGACAATTTAACTGGACATCTAGTGCATTTTGGAAAAGAGACAATGAACTAAACTTTCCAGATTTGCCCAAAGTAAGAAGTTGCTGTG
This sequence comes from Ambystoma mexicanum, assembly GCF_040938575.1. Classification (NCBI taxonomy): domain Eukaryota; kingdom Metazoa; phylum Chordata; class Amphibia; order Caudata; family Ambystomatidae; genus Ambystoma; species Ambystoma mexicanum. The sequence continues at coordinate 46,187,660 of NC_090922.1, forward strand.
AATTTCAAGAGTCTCAAGTAAGAGAGATTTTCAGCTTCTTTACAAGCTTCTCTAAGAAATTTCAAGAGAAGAGCCAGGTATGATTCTTAATTATTAGTTAAGGATTTAAAGTCTTTCCCATTCCTAAGGTTAAGTAAGTAAATAAAGGAATTGTATCTGCTTTTCTTATATCCTCTGCAGGTTCAGCTCTGGTTAGCCTTGACGCAGTCTGCCTGGTGTTGTTTTGTTATCCACTTCCCCCTTTCCCTTTGGGGTGTAGTTTACAGAGCTGAATTGAAATCTAGTTCTGGGAATTACATTTCAGGGGGATCGTTGGGGGTTCAGCAGCTTCCGTGGACACAGGACCTCTCAGCCTGACACATACATAAAAGGAAGCCCTCACGGCGCACACTACGAGACTTACGTATGGCAAAAAAAGCTCTCGAACTCATCACATGGGGAGGGCAGCATATTGCATGATGCGCACCAAACAATACTTCTATACCAGGGGTAACAAGGCCAACAAACTATTAGCGGCTAAACTAGGGAAACTGACACGACAGAACAGGATTGACCACCTAAGGGATAAAAAGGGTAAGAGCACCACATCCGAGGAGGAGAAATGCCTCATTGTTGAAGAATTCTTCAGGGAACAGGCAGCCCCTCATAGAGGAGATTTGCAATCCACCAAGAGGTTTCTAAATGCAGCAACCTTACGACAACTCCCGCACGCCCTCCAGGAACCCCTAGAAGACCCAATATCCTCTGAAGAAGTAGAATCAGCCATAAAATCACTCCCTATTGGCAAGGCTCCGGGCCCGAATGGCTTCACAAATATATTCTATAAAACCTCTTGTAAGGATCTCACGCCACATCTCACAAGGCTATTTAACGAATGTTGGGGAGCCGGAACGGTCACACAATCTATGGCAGAATCTAGCACAACTTTAATTCTGAAGCCAGGGAAGGACCCTGCGGAATGCTCATCCTACTGGCCCATAGCCTTGCTCAATACAGATGCCAAGATATATAGCAAGATTATAGCACGGCGACTGGGAGAGATCTTGCCCACACTAATAGACAGGGACCAAACCGGTTTTATTCAAGGTCGTTCTGCCCATGACAACATCCGTAGAGCGATTGATTTGATTGCTTTGTCCCCATCAATCACGGGCCCTTTATCCCTGCTATCCCTAGATGCCCATAGAGCATTTGGTAGCATGTCATGGGAATACCTGCAGTCGGTCCTGGAAGAGTTTGGATTCAGCCCTCATTTTATTAAATCGATTTAATCAAATTTCCGAATCCCCTCTACCCGAGTACGAATCAACTCCCGGTGGACACGCCAGATACTCCTCAATAGGGGTACCCGTCAAGGGTGTCCTCTATCGCCTCTAGTATTTGCGCTGGCTATGGAACCTCTTGCACAACACATCCATTCCCGTCCCGACATTCAGGGTTTCGAGGTGGAAGACCAATGCCACAAAGTCGCACTTAATGCAGATGATGTGCTCTGTTTCCTAAGAGATCCCCAAACCTCAGTCCCCCCCGCTTATGGAGCTCCTTGGTCAATTTGCGGTAATCTCGGGATTTAGGATAAATATGGCTAAATCGATAGGCCTGAATTTATCTGAACCACAACAAGTGCTAAACGCCCTCCACAGCACCTACTCCCTCAGATGGGAAAGCTCTAAAATCACCTACCTGGGGGTGCACCTGACATCAACCTACGCAGGCCTATCCAAGGCTAACGTTCCCCCCTTGCTAAAAGAAGCTAAAGATTCCTTGCAGAAATTGGCTCTTCAGGAGATATTGTGGTTAGGACGCATAACCGCAGTCAAAATGACCTTGCTTCCGAAACTCCTTTACACACTACAGGCACTTCCACTGCTCATCCCAGAGCGTGACTTTAAAAATCTACAGACAGAATTAGGCCATTTCATTTGGCAGCGGAAAACGCCCAGGATCCAGCGCAAAATCCTCACTCGAAGCAAACAGATGGGTGGTCTTGGACTCCCTTCCATACTAAGATACTATGAGCAACCCAAATTGCCCCTATCCTGAGCTGGACCAACTCCCCTGACCCCCCTAAGTGGCAGGATATCGAGCAACTGTGTTCAGAAGCCCCTCTCGCTCATCTTCCCTTCCTTCCATGGGAAATGCGAACCTCCTGGAAACCTCTCCTTCCAACCACGAAAGCAACGCTTCAATGTTGGGATAGACATTCTAAATTAAGAGAAATCTCCCCAGGGTTCGGACCCCTCTCCCCAATCACACAAAACCCGGCGTTTACACCAGGGCTCCAGGCTAACTCTTATCGGCGCTGGTTGAGCAAGGGACCTCTGCGATTGCACGAACTATATAAGTATCAAGTCCCACTGACATTTGTCCAATGCAGAGAAAAGTTTAACCTTCCTGAGACCGAGAGGTTCCGATACATCCAATTACGGCACTGGGTCACCAACCCGACTATCAAAAAAGCTGCCCCTAGACCACTGTCAGGCCTGGAACTGACAGCGGCGGAAGGTCAACGCTCACAGAGAGCATCAACCTGCTATCGCCTTCTAGAATGGGTCCCGGAAGAGGAGAGGCTACCATATATGACAGCTTGGGAGAGAGAACTGGGAATTGAAATACCCCCAGAATCTTGGCAGAGAATCTGGGACATGGCACAGAAGTCCTCTAGATGCACTTCAGTGAAGGAATGTACACTTAAAATCTGTTATCGCTGGTATTTCTCACCCCAGAGATTGCATGCGATAAACCCGGAATACCCGGATACATGCTGGCATGGCTGCGGCGCGAAGGGGGATCTGGGACATCTATGGTGGCAGTGTCCGATTTATTCAAACTTATTGACTAGAGATTAGGTCCAAAATTAAGGACATAACTGGAATCTTTCTCCCCATGGACCCATTAGTGATGCTGTTGGGGGACTCCCCAGAGGACGGATCCTACCCCCGCTCTGGCCCTACTGCCCGCCTGATTACCCAATTGCTCATGGCAGCCCGCCTTACACGGGTCTGCTTTTAGAAGGAAATAGACGTCCGCATATAACACTCTGGTGGGTTAAAGTGTGGGAACTCTTGGGCATGGATAAGTTAACTGCTGCAATAGACGGGCAGACTCCTAAGTTCACGAACATATGGGGCCCATTCCTGGATCACGTTGCAGAAAAAGAGCATATGTTCTTTCAGCCAAGAATGATTAAATATCTCTGTCAACCCTGACACGCTTTTGGAACAAAGGAAGTACCGTGAGACGTGGTGTAGAACTGGTTCAAACTTTGGTGAGATTTTCTCTTATTTTTTTTTCCCCCTGTGTCCTTCAATTTGGATAATTATTAACGATTCAATAATCTATCCTATCCCCAAGCGATACCTTCATAGATGCGATTCATAAAGTTATTAAAATGAAATGTTGATGTTGAATTGGAATTTAATTGTTGTTGTACCTGCGAAGAATGTTTTGAAGTTGATCTCCTAGCAATGATGAATTGTAATAGGCAATAGATTGTTTTGATTTGCTATAATTTTGAGATTGACTGCATCACCATCTGTAGTGATGCCTGATGAATTAATGTTCAAACAATATTTCAATTTAAAAAAAACTTAGAAAAAAAAAGAATAAGACGATTTCACGGTGTCGAAATCACATGACCAGACGGGCGAGAAGGGATAAAACTTTCACACCTACGCATGGACCTGTGCCATGCACAGGTGTCTTAACTTTTCCAGCCCAAGAAGCAGTCTCGAGGCGAACCACAAAGAAATAATGGACACATGACCACTTTCTCTAGCTCGGGAGGAAACCCGAGCTAGAGAAAGATACCGGGAGGATACCCGAGCCAGAGAGAGGATACCGGGAGGATACCCGAGGCAGAGAGAGGATACCGGGAGGATACCCGAGGCAGAGGATACGCCCACATAGCTATGCTTTAATATAGCGCTAGAAGAAGCCTGCATTCAAAGTCCTGAAACAAATAGGACGCTATAGGAGACCAAAACGATTAAAAAAGACGTTTTGAAAGGAATGGGCTTACATTCCATGTCGGAATAGTGATAGGGGTATGAGATTCATGTAGCCGGCCGGAGTCTGTCTAGTCTGTTGATGACGACATGGCAGAGGTGCCTGTCTCAGTGTGGACTACATGCCCTTATGACGTAGGCTTGTTGAAAGGAGTCGGGGAAGTTAGGATTACATTGAAACCAGGAGCAATTTTACCAAAAGCACAACAGTATCCCATGTCTAGGGAAGCAGATGAAAGGATTTTCAAGACAATTTCTACCATGATGGAGCAGGGTATTTTGGTGACGTCAGAGTCGTCATGCAATACTGCAGTGTACCCTATCAAAGGCAGGGTCTTGGTGTTTAATCCAGGACCTAAGGCCGATAAATGATATTGTAGAGGCCGAGTTCCCTCTAGTCCCTAAACCGTCCACAATCCTATGTAATATACCTATTGAGGCAAAATATTTCACGGTGATTGACTTGAAAAATGCATTTTTCTCAATCCCATTGGACAAAGACTCACAAGATTTGACGTCATTCACGTTCAGGCAAATGTGTCTGAAAAGCATACTGTTACTTCAGGGGAACTGTGAGTCTCCTTCGATTTTCAACAGAGTCCTGCAGATGGACTTGAGCAATATTGCATTAGAGAGTGTTGTCTTGCAATATGTGGATGACATCTTAATTTGCAGCACGACAGAGGAAACGTGCAGACACAGTTCTATTAAGTTATTGACTATATTGGCTGTGAAAGGATATAAAGTTGACAAAGAGAAGTTACAATATTGTCAACAAGAAGTGCTGTACATAGGCCAACTAATCTCACATGAAGGGAAAAGGGTTACCCCTGAAAGGGCAGAGGCCATATTAAACACTGCCAAGCCACACACGATAAAACAGATGCAGAGTTTTGTAGGATTATGCAATTATGTCAGGGCATGGGTCTTTGACTACAGCTCTTATGCCAAGCGCTTGTTGAAGCCCTAAAGAAAGCACAGATGACGAAAGAAAAAATGGAATGGACCGAAAACATGGACGGCATCAGTTTTAGGGATTCCCAATTATGCAGAGGAATTCTACCTGTTTTCACACACGAATGGCAGTGTTATGACAGCAGTACTCACACAGAGGACCACGTTGGGGTACAAGCCCCTGGCATATTACTGTGGAAATTTGGACCCAGTGATGAGAGGTCACTTCCTGTGCGAACAAAGTTTAGCTGCCGCAGCGTTTGCCATAGGGAAGGCTACAACCATTGTGATGGGATGCTCAATGACATTGTTTGTCGAGCACGCATTATTTGCCATTCTAGAAAAACCGAAAGGCACGTTGACATCTCAGAGAGCTTATGCTTATGAAGTGACCATATCAAATCCATCGATTAAGATAATTCGATGTAAGATAGTGAACCCAGCTATGTTTATAGCAGAGTCAGTCACTGACGGAGAGCCAATCCATGACTGCGCGAACATTAAATAATTCTATGATGAGATTTCCAGAGTGAAAGAAAATGCATTTGCATTGGCAGAAGGAGAAATTGTCTTTGTTGACGGTTCTTCGAGAATCGATCAAAATGATGGGCAAAGATAAACAGGCACCGCTGCGATTAAGCACACAGCAAATGGAGAATTTCGATTACTCATTAGTGTACAATTACCATCTCATTAATCAGTGCAAGCTGTTGAATTATTAGTGTTGATCCTCGCTATCGAGAATCACGCGGACCAAGAAGTGATGATGTACATTGACTCCGCCTATGTGACATCGACAGTGCACGCAGGCCTAGCAAGCTGAAAAGGGAGGGGCTACCTCCGAGCGGACCGCACACCAGTGCAGCATGCAACCTTATTGGATAGGCTCATTAAGGCACTACAGCTCCCAGTGGCATTCGTAAAATGCACCACCCACATGAAAGGGACAGATTTTATCTCACATGGAAATCAAGTAGCAGACACGGAAGCAAAGCGGGTGGCGACCAAGGACGAAATAATAATGAATGTGGAAATAACTGATTTGCATGAGAGAATGATTGTTGCACGATGCAAACCTGAGGGTTATAGTAACATGGGGCAAACCCAGTTAATGGAACTCCAAGGAGGGGCACCATAGGAAGAAAACAATCTTTGGAAGCGGCAAGGGTGTTCTTTAAACCCCTCTGAGAGCTTGTGGCGACAAGACAGCACTGGTAAACCGGTGATGCCTATAGCCCTATTGAAAATAGCACTGGAACAGTTGCATTATCTAGCGCACATGACAAAAGAGAATTTAGCAGCGACAATTGCTGAAGACTGGTTTATACCGAACTTAGCAGAACACATTGCATTTTTTATGGTGAACTGTATAATCTGCCAACAGTTCACAGCTGGACACACACTACGAGTAATTAGAGGAGTCATCCCAACGCCCAATGGACCTTTTCAGCACTTGCATGTCAATTATGTCGATATGATTCAAGTATGTAACGGGTACAGGTATCTAATTGTGGTGTGTCCATTCTCTAGATGGATAGAAGCAGGGTCCATGTACACATCCAGACTCTACCTGTGCGGCCAAATTTCTGGTTAGGGAGGTATTTCTCAGATGGGGAGTGTGTGAGGTCATGAGGTCAGATAATGGTCCCCACTTTGTTAACGCAGTATTTGAACAGATTAGCTTGCTGCTTGGTATAAAGCACAAGTTTTCTTTGGCGTATCATCCCCAAGGTAATGGGATATGCGATAAGCTCAACGGCCTGTTAAAGGAAAGGATAGCCAAGTTGAAAATTACTTTAAAGAAGGTATGGCTGCACTGCCTTCCACTGGCACTGTATGCGTTTAGAAACCAGCTTGGTTCTGATCACCATCTTACACAGCATGAAATTGCGACAGGCAGAAGGATGCACACACCATTGACACCCTGAGATAGAGCTAGATGTGATGCTCAGCCAGAAGAGGAGAGACTATCATATATGACAGATTAGGAGAGAGAACTGGGAATTGAAATACCCCCAGAATCTTGGCAGAGAATCTGGGACAGGGCACAGAAGTCCTCTAGATGCACTTCAGTGAAGGAATGTACACTTAAAATCTGTTATCGCTGGTATATCTCACCCCAGAGATTGCATGCGATAAACCCGGAATACCCGGATACATGCTGGCATGGCTGCGGCGCGAAGGGGGATCTGGGACATCTATGGTGGCAGTGTCCGATTATTCAAACTTATTAGCTAGAGATTAGGTCCAAAATTAAGGACATAACTGGAATCTTTCTCCCCATGGACCCATTAGTGATGCTGTTGGGGGACTCCCCAGAGGACGGATCCTACCCCCGCTCTGGCCCTACTGCCCGCCTGATTACCCAATTGCTCATGGCAGCCCGCCTTACACGGGTCCGCTTTTGGAAGGAAATAGACGTCCGCATATAACACTCTGGTGGGTTAAAGTGTGGGAACTCTTGGGCATGGATAAGTTAACTGCTGCAATAGAGGGGCAGACTCCTAAGTTCACAAACATATGGGGCCCATTCCTAGATCACGTTGCAGAAAAAGAGCATATGTTCTTTCAGCCAAGAATGATTAAATATCTGTCAACCCTGACACGCTTTTGGAACAAAGGAAGTACCTTTTAAATAAACATCTGATAATGAAAGAGCCGACCCCCAGTGAGACGTGGCGTAGAACTTGTTGAAACTTTGGTGAGATTTTCTCTTATTTTTTTTTTTCTTTCCCCCTGTGTCCTTCAATTTGGATATTTATTAATGATTCAATAATCTATCCTATCCCCAAGCGATACCTTCATAGATGCGATTACCACTTAGCATGTTTGAGTGACAGCTAGGACTGATGAATGGGGGTTTTCTGCATAAAAGCAGGGCTTTGGGGACTGGAACTTCAGAAGTCGCCACAGGACCTAAAGAATCCGAAGAGGGAGAAGCTGAGCCGACCTGCAACGACGACACCACCGGTGGAGCCCTGCTGAACGGAACTCACTACTTCCCAACGACAGAGAAGATCTTCTTCCAGGAGAGTCTTCTTCCTTTGAGCTGGTGGGGTTAACCAGTTTGCCCCTTTTTCGCCTTCCTGGATCGTCTCGTGGTCGAATCGCCCGTGCCAAGCACCCCGGCGGCAGGATAGCCACGCTTCACCACTACCGCGAATAAAAGGGTAGTACCTTTTAACCGGGAAACTCTGCGGCTGGTTTCTTCCCTGGCAGTGCAACGACCTCCAGCTTGCCTCCACGTCGAGATCTTTTCTTCCCCTAGACGAAGCACTGACTTGCACCCGCTGCCAGGAACAACTGCCCCCGCTGGAGCTTTCTCGCCATTTCAGGTATTGTGTCCCGCCTGGTCTCCCTTGCAACAGACTGTTCAAGGTGTCCCGTAAATCCTTGACTCTCTATCCTGGGGTGACCTCGGACCTGTTAACTAACTTTTCTGAACTGATCTAACTCCTTTTTGAACTATCTGCAAAGACTTTTAAAGCGTACTTCAACGTGTGATCTTGGGCACATTCAGCCTTGCTCTCACCAAGAGTGGGCCTGGCCTATGAACTTTTTGCTCTACAGTAGACCCTGCCTTCTTGACTTGCTGTGGTTCTTTAAAAGTGTTGATATTATGTGTTTTCATATTTCTGCCCTTTCTCTCCCTTTTTAAATAATTATTGGAGTGCCATTTTGGTTAAGCGCTCACCTCTGTGTTGATAATAAGTGGTGTTCTTTTCCTAAGACTTGTCGAATAATTAATCAGGAGGTGTATACATTTCTAGTGACTGTGTTTGAACTTGCTTGACATATTAGTGCCAGTGTATTTTTACAAGTGTGTTTTTAAATAAATAATTATATACTTTTATACCAAAGCTCTGGTATGTGTTTGCTTGTGCTATTGTATTTTTGTACCTAATGTGTATACTCTATATACTGCCTAACTCTTCTTGAGAGAAGTCTGACTGCTCAGCCACAGCTACCAGGTAAATCTCGGTGGTACAGACTGCTACCAATTGGGTTTACTGCTAACACCTGTAGTCTTAAACTTTTTGCAGTGGTCCCTAAAGGAACTGCACAGGTTTCTGCCTAACAGGCTGCAGCACAAAAAAAAGCATACTGTGCATTGTTAAAGCGGGCCGTGATAAGGAAACGACAGTTCCCATGGGCTAATCTGTAGTCATTGCTCTTCGCGCGCACGAAAGGCTAAGTCTGATTGTGAAGGGACTATTTAATTCTCAGCAACTCAGGGACGCCGGGGGAAATGTTTCACCACCTTCATTCCGAGCCGCGGCAGTGATCACAGGAGCTGTTTTGGTGGATTCAAGGCTCTACAGTTAAGTTCTTGCGGGGAAAAACTGTACGGTGATACGTGTGGGATTTTCTCTGCATAGCGTTACTCGCGCTGTAGCCCTGGGAGAAGGATGGGTTAATTACTGGGTGAAGCAAAACTCTAATTCCACACATAACTTACGAATGGGAATGCGTAAGGGGCATTACTGCTCACAAGTAGATCACTCACATGCTTGCAGCAAGTGCAAAGCTCACAGACATCAACTTCCATAGAAAAGACTACAAGTTCCACGTTCAGTTAGGCAGCATTACATGAATTCCAAGGTTGTCCTTTCAATGTTATGCTTGTCAAGTTTGCTTTTGCCTGCCCAACGGGCTATGTGTTGATGTCTTTCATGAAGGGGATAATTCCTATGTGTGTTTAATTCCGCTTACTCTTGTTCAATATGTGTTTCATGTGCTACAGTTCAATCTCTGATTTATATGCAAGTAAACAGAGGTGCAGCTATTAAGTGTTGTCATGTGCTATATGTGCTGGTGGCAGGCGTCATGTTATGTATGCATACTATGATAGGTTTTTGGTTGAGTACCATTCTGCCACAGGTTATATGAGAACTCTCTCACGAGGGAATAGGTAGGACGCAGGTTAAGGTGTAGGAGATTATGAGCAGGTCAGGTGCTAGAATAAACAGGTTGGCAGGCAGGATTGTTTTGGGATATCAAATGCTATGTGTGCTCTATTTTTTCCCTGAGAATCCCTGATACCCATCCAAGTTACGTTTTCCTTACCCTCTTTCCGGTGTTCCTATAACCCCTTCCCTATCCACAACCTCTCCCTAATCCCTCTCCCCCCTCCATTGGCTGCCACGTGGTCACCTATATTTCTAAAACCAGGAACCCGTGCCGAACACGGCGGAAGGGGTCGATCTAATCTGCTTCTGTGGTTCGGGGGAGGGTGTCGAACGGCGGCACCAGAGAAGTTCCAAGATGATCTGCGGAAATTCTGTACATTTTTAAATCAATGTAAGTTAGATTTTGTGTGCCGTCCACAGGCCTTCCCTGATTCCACCACCACGGCTGCCTTCACCTTGTCCCATCTAAGTGGTATCACAGCCACCTGGGCAAACCCTTTGTTAGAGGGTGATAGTCCCGTACTATACTTTGATCAGCTGGTAGCCGAAATGACCCGAGTTTTTGATACACGCCACAAAGCACAAACCCATGACTTAGAACTACTTGAATGAACACAAGGGAAAACCATGTTAATTGATTATATAACACGCTTTAATCAGCTATCTGTTGAGACCGCTTGGCCTGAGGACAAGAAGTCAGTAGTGTTCTACAAGGGTCTTAATGACCAAATGAAAGATGCCCTTGTGGTGGTACCAGTGCTGCCTACCCAGTACCCCGATTTAGTAGATCTAGCCCTCCACGTCGATGGCCAGGCACACTAAACAAAAAACCGAGAACAAGTAAACAACCCCTTTGTTTACAACAGGTTCAACGACCACAGAATCACCCAGCGAACCCATGCAGATTGGGGGTATCCGCAGTCCCATCACAGCCACAGAACGTGAATGCCGTAGACAAGCCAACGCTGGTTTTTACTACGGAACTACTGGTCACTTTGTCAAGGAATGTCCCAGAAGGCCCAAACTGAAGTTCCCGGGTTTTCAGAAGGCTCGTCCCTAGGACAGGGGGCACGGACGAGCCAGTCTGTACAAACCTACGTTTCCCCCTTCCCTACCTGAAGCCGCTAGGCCTTTGTATCTACAGGCACTCTTGTTTTCCACTGACAACATCAAACACCAGGTACATCTCGTTATTGACTCCGGAGCAACGGGGAACTATGTAGACATATCTCTGGCCGCGTCCCTGAATCTACCCTTGCAAAATAAGACACCCCGAACCGGTACAGGTCGTGGATGGTTCTCCTCTGGTTTCTGGCCCCATCAAACAACAAACCGCCCCTTTAACCATGATTCTACAGGACACACACCATGAGTCCATCACTTTCGATTTGATCACCACCCCTCAATACGGCCTTATTCTCGGCATCCCCTGGTTACGTGCCCACAATCCTGTCATCAATTGGGTCCAGGGGTCTATCGTCTTTGATTCATTGTTTTGTCAGAAATATTGTCTCTTAGCCCCGGAATTAGCGAACACACCTGCTCAGGCTCTGGGGGCTCTGGCTCAGTTATCAATACACGAACCACAAGCTATGGACGTTGATACCCCGGGACATGTAGTGGGTCTCGTTACAGCCCGAATATCATGATTTTGCAGAAGTATTCAACAAGGGGTCCCCTACATCGCCCCTATGATTGCCCCATGGATTTAGTCCCAGGGGCCATAATAACATGCAGGCGTATATACGCCTTGTCTCAGTCGGAGGACTTGATCTTGAAAGAGTATTTGCAACACTCTCTCCAGTTGGGTCACATAAGAGCATCCCAATCCCCCGCTGCCAGTCCGATATTTTTTGTACCAAAGAGAGAAGGTGATCTCCGCCCTTGCATAGACTACCGTCGGCTCAATCATGTCACTATCAAGAATCGATACCTGATTCCTCTCATGACGCCTTTGTTGGACCATCTAACACATGTCACAGTGTTTACCAAATTAGATCTAAGAGGGGCATATAATCTAATCCACATTTGAAAGGGTGATGAGTGAAAAACAGCCTTCTGTACCCGATACGGACTCTTTGAATATACCGTCATGCCATTTGGACTATGCAACGCCCCAGCTACCTTTCAAAGGTTCATGAACGAGATATTCCATGACATTATTGATATCTTTGTTGTAGCATACCTTGACAATATTTTGGTATTCTCACAGTCACTGCAGGAACACATCACACATGTGCGGGAAGTCCTTAGTCGGCTTCGTTCCCACTGTCTCTACGCTAAGCCCGAAAAATGTCTGTTCCATGTCCAGAAAGTAGACTTCTTAGGATTTCACATCACCCTTGGGTGTCTAACAATGAACACCACCAAAGTATGTGCCGTTCTCGATTGGCCTGTTCCCAAAACCATCAAGGAATTACAGTCCTTTCTTGGTTTCGCCAATTTTTACAGACGATTCATTGCGGGATTTTCGGCCATCACTGCACCACTAACACAACTCACAAGTCCTCATGTCCCGTTTGTCTGGACGCCGTTACAGCAGGATGCCTTTGTGGCTCTCAAAACGGCATTTACCACAGCTGCGATCTTACAGCACCCCAATCCCGACCTCCCTTATGTACTAGAGGCAGACGCTTCGTCATACGCTTTAGGAGCCGTACTGTCACAATCTTGTCCATCCACTGGTTTGTTACATCCGGTGGCCTTCCATTCACATAAATTCACTCCGACAGTGAATCATTATACTGTGACCGAAAAAGAGCTCATGGCCGTGAAGGACGCCTTCCAGGTATGGAGACATCACTTACTCTGGGCCAAACACCAGGTTGTTGTGTATACAGACCATCGTAATCTCCAGGACCTGGCTACGTTCAAATGTACCAACAGCCGATACGTTTGATGGCACTAGTTTTTCTCTGCCTATGACTTTGTTATAAAGCATCGCCCGGGCACCGCACATGACAAAGCAGACGCCCTTTCCCGTATACCTGGGGGTGTATCCCTTCCTGTCTATCCTGAGACTTTACTGGAAAATAAACACGTGATATGCCTATGCACGCCGTCTATTGATCTGTTATCTCTGATATGCCAATGGGTTACCACACACCCCGACCAACTACGGCATTGGGATATAGTCATGCACAAAGGTCTACCGTTTATAGAGAACAAACTCTACCTACCCACGCCTGATACATGTGCAATTGCTCTAGATTGGTCCCATGATGCAGTCATCAACGGGCACCCCGGTCAGGCTCGGACAGTAGCTCTGCTCCACCGTTGGTGCTGGTGGCCTTCCATGTATAAGGACACGGTATCTTATGTAGCTTCTTGCTCTGTGTGTGCACAGTGCAAGAATAGGAAGGGTCGACATCAAGACTTGCTGCAGCCCTTACCATTCCCATCTAGGCCATGGCACACCATCACCATGGATTTCGTTACTGACATGCCCAGGGTGAGGGGGTGCGACACTATCTGGGTAGTGGTCGATTCATTCACAAAGATGGCACGTTTTGTCCCATGTAACGGTATCCCCACAGCACCTGTCTTGGCTGGCCTGTTTTTTTGCTGTGTGTTTTGTCTCTTTGGTTTGCCTTCCATCGTGGTTTCTGACCGTGGTTCTCAGTTTACTTCTCGTTTCTGGTGATCCCTCACAAAGGTGCTAGGCATAGACTCCCGCTATTCCTCATCATATCATCCAGAGACAGACGGGCAGACCGAACGGGTCAAACAGACTATGGAGCAGTAACTACGCTGCCTCTCCTTACAACATCAACATTCCTGACACCAGGTCTTACACATAGCCGAGTTTGCCTATAACAATGCACCACATACATCCACAGGCTCTTCACCCTTCTACTTTCTGTATGGTCAGCACCCCCGTGTTCTGCCCTTCCCGGAGCTCTCCCCCACTCATCTGCCTACCATTACCACTTGTATGAGGGACATGAAGGACGTCCACAACCAGACGTTAATGCACCTTAGAGAAGCACAGGACTCTATGCGTCAGATGGCCGATAGGAAATGTACTGTAGCTCCCATATGCACCATGGGAGATAGGGTATGGCTCTCTACAAGACATCTGCCTATACCAGGTTGCCGGAAACTACTGCCTCGTTTTGTTGGCCCTTATCGAGTGCCGAAAGTCATCAATCGGGGGACTTATGGTGTCTCTCTACCTGGTGCATGGCGTATCCACCCTGTATTCCACACATCTCTCCTCAAACCTTGCCCTACTTCCATGCGTATCGTCCTGCCCCTGTCATCTGTGATGAAGGGTTCCTCTGTGGAATACGAAGTTAGTGGTATACTGGGGTCTCTTGTCTGCAGGGGGCGTCTTTACTATCTGGTAGACTGGTTGGGGTACGGTCCAGAGGAGAGGTCCTGGGAACCCGCTAGTGAGGTTGATGCTCCGCTCCTGGTATCTCGTTTTCACAGGGATTATCCTCATAGCCCACGTGGATGTGGGCCCTTGGGGGGGAGGCTCTGTCATGCACACTGTCACGCATCCCCTTACCTCTCCAGTGGTGCAGCATTCTGCTGGGGGTCCAGTCCGGCACTGGCAGGTGTTGCGCTTGCCCTCTACCTCCGCACCTGCTTGCGGGCCGCGCTTGCCCGTTGCCGCCGTGTCTCTCCAGCGCTTTGTTGGCTCCCCAGCTTTGCGGCATCCGTGGCGCTGTTGGCCCCGTTCATGTTGGGGGCAGCCATGGTGCTTACTGTCCCGATGGAGTCCCGGCCACTCATGTGACCGCTCGCATGACGCTCCACAACACAGAAAGTGGTCGCACGTCGGTCACGTGATGCGAGCCCGGCAATCACGTGACCAGGAACAACGATCACGTGACCAAGTAAAGCGATCACGTGACCAGGAAGTCATGGAATAAAAGAAGCCCAATTCATTTGCTCAGTGCTTCTCTGCTGTCCTTACGGCGTTTGTCAACTCCTGTAATTTTGTACTTGCTAATCTTGACCTCTGGATTGTTGGACTTTGTTTCTGGCTCTGGACTGCTTTTGGATTTGCCCTCATTGGATTTGATGATATTTGGACTGCCTACTTGAACTGCTGCTACCTCTGGACTTTGCATACACAGATTTCTTTGTCTTCATGTTCTGATATTCTGGCATTTTGGTATTTGGAATTCATTACCAGGAATCAAGCACCTTTGGCTATCCTTGTCCTGAAATCAGGTTGTACTTCACGGTGGACCCTGTGCTTATTGAGGTATCCTCCATCTCCTCTTCTTTCTTCCAACATCAACACTCACAGGGGAACAGTTAGGTATAGAGCTGTCATTGGTCATTGGTCATCCTACGCGTAGGTGCTCTTGTCTTCCTATACTTGTACACTGTTATAGTCCCTGTACATTGCATACCTAACCCAGTGCTTTCCTTTGCAGCAACCCGGGACCCGGTGTTCTCTGTTCCAGCCACCTGTGGCCTCAATAACCGGTCAGCGAGTTGTTACTACTTTTCTGACTGGTACTTGGGGACGAAGGTATACTAATGCACGTGGCCCTCAGATCTTGACATCCATTCTTCAGCCTCATACCCTGAAGGGGTATCTCGAAATTAAATTGATCTCTGTTGCTCTAACTTACTATAAATTATTGATCACATTATCTAAACCAACCAAATGCTAGACACAGAGATTATTATACCCTGAATTACACGTTTCACATTTGTGAATGTAGCACTGGTGCCAAATGCCTCTATTCAGTGCCCCTTGTTAGTAGCCACATGTCTTCACGCTCATGGATACATTTGATCATTCATTTACTTGACTCTTGATGGTCAAAACCTGAATTACAAAATGTCCACATATTTTTGATCGTAGCACTGGTGATAAATGCCTCTATTCAGTGCTCCTTATTATTAGCCACGTCTCCTAGCTCATGAATTCTCACCCACTCCATTCAATGGCACAATTTCATTTTGGACCTCTGCAGTTCCATAATTTACATCATTGACATCATTGCCAACAGATGTTATTCATAATATCAATCGTTCCGATTATTTAGATCTTACCAATCACAAACCTGTTCCTTTGAACATATTCTTACAAAAAGACCCCAATTTTTATGGTCCGTATTCAGGCCCACCCCGATCGTCCGATAGTCACTGATCATTCCTGCCTCTATCTGTTTTAGATGCTTTTCTCTGTCTCCTGCTCTGGGATTGGGATGACCAATTTCAATCCAGAAAATCGTATTCCAGCTTTATCATACATTTGGTGGTTTTCCTGCCAATGCCACAATAGTGGTAGTCTGGGATCATCATTCCGTAATGCACGTAAATGTTCCCTTATACTTGTTCTTATTTCCCGGATAGTGCCATCAATATATATGAGACCATACACACAAATAATAGCATATACTGCAAACTTTGACCTGCAATTTATGAAATCCTTGATTACATATGTTCACTTCACATTTAGAAATATTCTTTTCATTTCCTTCCCATAGTGACACATGCTGCACGTGCCACATTTGGAAAAAAGCCTGTAATATTTTGATCTAGCCAAGTTTTAGGTTTATCAGTGGGTCATATATAGGAAGGGCTGACCGGAGTCTTAATTGTAGGTGTCCTAGTGTACACAAAAGTAGGGTTCTTACCAATATACTCTGATAATTCAGAATCCAAGGATAATATGTGGGAATGTCTTTTGAAAATTTTAAAAACGGGGACTATCATTTGAATAATTGGTAATCATCCCATGTCCCCCTGCCAAATCACATAGGCAGTTGCAGTGTGTGCTTTTCTTCTGGATTCCAACCAGCCTGCCCGGGATTTGGGGAGAGGAGAAAAGCAGGGCACTTCTTATCACCTCCAGTTGAAAGAGCTGAAAGATTATTGAGAGGACTATCACCACTGCATAGTTGTGCTTGCAGAGAATGCGCCCCAAACCATGTCACTTGCATCTGTCTTGATCAGAGCTGGAATCAGGGGTGAGGAGAAAGCCCCTCAGGAGAATTTCCGGATTGATCCACCACTAGAGAGTGGACCTGACATAGGTGTTTACTGGTACCAAGTCCTCGAAGTCTATTGATATGGGAGACCGGTGATAGTAACAGTAACACAGGAGGGGGCGCAGGTGAAGTTAGGGGGCTGACTAACACAGAGGCCATCACCACTCCCTGATCATTCAGCCATTTTCGTGTTGTAGCCCTCTGCATTTGTCACAGGCACAGTACTTCCTGTATGATACTACTGCTCTTCATGGTTTATATAGGGACTCAACCCTGGTCAGTTCAAAATCTGGCTCTGATAAACTGAAGATCCTGAGTCAGAGTTGGCAGAGATGTTCAGCAAAAACCCATGAGCAGTGAGGCAGTTGCAAGTTCTCCATATACCATTTTCTATGCTTGCCAAAGAGGGGCCCTGAATCAGGAGGACATCCAAATAAGGGCAGAAAATACCCTCCACGTGCAGTCTCCCCACCAAGGGTGGCATGATTTGGTGAACACTCTCACTGTGGATATCCAGCCAAATAAGAGGATAGAAATGCTGGTCAGCAATGGTGAACCAATGATGAGATAGCCTGACAGGGAAGTACACTAGGCATCACTTTGGTCCAAAGATGCATGCTAGTTCATAGATAACACAAGGGGAATGATCCGCTGTAGAATCTCCATCTTGAGGCTGATGTTTGCTAGAGCCACAAATGCTTATTGACCTCTTCTAGATTTTATTTATAGAATTTATTGGGTATTTATAATGCATCTATACACAAGGTGTTTCAAGGCGCAACAAGACAAGAGGGTGGGGGGACAGAGATGAAGAAAAACAAAAATTGTCCTAATAGGCCTTGTGGCATTTGGATCGTACAAGTGCAGTAACAAGAAGTGATGCAGAGAGGGGATGGGGTAAGTGCCGGTCAGGACGGAAGGGTCCTTGGCTTAAGCGAGTGCCAGGGGAGGCCAAGTGGACAGAGCCAGAGTAATGCAGAGAGTGCAGGGGAAAGAAGGTTCACGTGCTAAGTGCGAGGGACGGAGCTGGAGGGGCTCAAGGGGTGCAGGCCCAGCCAGGCCAGTGCAGGGGGAGGGAGCCCGGAAGGGAGAGTGCAGGTGGGGCAAAGGGGAGGGCGGACAGGGGAGACCAAATGCAGGAGTAGACTGGTCAAGGATAGCCTGATGCTCTGTACGAATCCCAGAAAGCCTTGTGGATGATGTAGAGGATCTTGATCCTCGCAGCAACCGGGAGCCAGTTGAGAGATTTTAGGACTGGAGAGATACAGTCCCTGGGCTTGAGGCCAAGGATAAATCTCACATTCCTAATCTGGATTAGTTGAAGGGGGCGGATGGAGTGTTAGGGAGAATTCTGTCTTTAGGCTGAATTTCCTAACCTAGTGAGTCCCCCAGCAGTTTTGCTGGATTTCTGGAGTTTGTTTTTTTTTCTCCTGCCAAGAGTGAGACTCTTTTTCTCCCACTCTTGGACATGATTTATGGTATTCCTTTGATTGGTAATGTGTTTTATGGGTTATGGGGTTCTTTACTCCATAGGGTCTCATGTGTTTTTACTATGTGTGTTACACAGCACCCTCCGTGCAGTAACACAGGGGTGTCATAGTGACACCCCACCACAGACTCCATACCCTGGGACTGACTACTGTCTCCCAGGGCATGTAAAGTCACCATTGGCTTTACTAGTCCCAAATTATTAACAGAAACCAGTACAAACCATCATATTGTGGACGTACTGGTCGGGGCAATTCGATTGCCCCGGGGTCTGTTAGTCGAGGGGGCACGTCTCCGTCCCCCTTGATCGAGTTTTGGCTGGTGGCAGTGGAAACTACTTTATATATTCGACCCCAAATATTTCCCTATGGGATTTTCCCATTGTTCGAGGCTACCAACTTTAATTATTTAATTCTCATAGCCTCGAACATACCGCCGGTTTATTGAATTAATATTAATTCTCCGGTTGGTATTTTTTGCCAAGACTTGATTCTAAAATGGCGTTTGTGTTCTCTTCTGTGACTCCAACCCAAGTCGAGCCTTTTGTTCCACTTTTTGGCGGGCTTCTCCACAGAAGCCTCCAAAAGTGGTGCCACTCTGTCTCGGTACCACAGGGGGTGTCGGAGGGGGTTTAGGCACCCTGGACTGAGTTACCTTGGTAACTCAAGTCGCACTCTCGTGTGATTGGCCCAAGTGGTGAGCCGGCCGGCTCACCACTTAGCATGTTTGATTGACAGCTAGGCTGAGTGAATGGGGTATGCTGCATAAAAGCAGGGCTTTGGGGACTGGAACTTCAGAAGTCGCCACAGGACCTGAGAATCCGATGAGGGAGAAGCTGAGCCGACCTACCACAACGACACCACCGGTGGAGCCCTGCAGAACCGACTCACCACTTCCCGACGACAGAGAAGATCTCCCGGCTGGAGAGGCTTCTTCCCCTGACTGGTGGGCACAACCAGTTTACCTTTCTTTCTTCGCACCCCAGACCGGTTTGTGGTCAAACTGCCCGTGCCAAGCACCCCGGCAGCCGGATAGCCACTCACCACTGAACCGCGAATCAACGGACCGCTCCTTGTACCTGAGAAACTCGGCGGCTGGTTTCTTCCCTGGCAGTGCAACAGACTCCTGTCTTCCTCCACGACGAGATCCTCTCTTCCCCCGGACGAAGCACCGACTTGCATCCACTGCCAGGAACAACTGCCCCCGCTGGAGTGTTCTCACCACTTTAAGGTACCGTGTCCGCCAGGCCTCCCTTTCTAAATATTGCTAGAAGGTAATAATAACTCCTTAACCTTCTGGACTGGGCTGGCCGCCTTGACCCTCTAACTGGTCCCTTTCTTTGGTCCAACT
The DNA here is from genome assembly GCF_040938575.1 of Ambystoma mexicanum. Classification (NCBI taxonomy): domain Eukaryota; kingdom Metazoa; phylum Chordata; class Amphibia; order Caudata; family Ambystomatidae; genus Ambystoma; species Ambystoma mexicanum. The sequence goes on from NC_090922.1 coordinate 46,207,331, forward strand.
CCTTTTTGAACCATTACAAGACTTTTCTGCACTGCAACCGTGTGACCTTGGACACATTTCGTTTCGATCCTCTTAAAGCGGATCCGGCCTACTGACTCTGAATTCACGGTTGTACTTTGCCTTCCTCTCTTGTTATGTTCGTGTAAAAGTGTTGGGATCTATTTCAAATTGTTCTCTGTTTTTCTCTCCCTTTTTAAAACGAACTATTAGAGTGCCATCTACGTTAAGCGCTCACCGCTGTCTGAAAATAAGTGGGGCTTTACTTAAGACTTGTCTAATATTCTTTTAAGGGAGTGTATATCTTTTAGTGACCGTGTTTTTGAATTGCTTACTATTAGTGCCTGGGTGTTTTTCTAGATGTGGTTTTAAATAAATAATTATATCTCTTTTACACCAAGCCCTGGTCAGTGTTTACTTGTTCTATTGTGTGCTCATGACCTATTGTGAATACTCTGTATACTGCCTAACTCTTCTTGAGGGAAGTCTGACTGCTCAGCCACAGCTACCAAGTGAATCTGTGTGGTACAGACTGCTACCAAGTGGGTTTACTGCCAAACACCTGTAGTCTTAAATCTTTTGCAGTGGTCCCAGAGGGAACTGCACAGGTTTCTGCCTAACACTGGTGTACAGCGGTGGTATTTGTATTGAGTATACACTTTAGAGTGCTTGTTGAACACTTTAGGACAACTAACCACAGAGCTTAGCACTAAAAAGCTGATTTTCTAACTATGTCTGCTATGGAGAGTTATACCCTAGAATCATTGTCTGCCAAAACTGCTGATTGCTTAAAAGTATTGTGTAGACATAAGAATCTCTCTGAGAAAGGCAAGAAAATGGAACTTATAGAAATATTGTTACAAAACCAAAGTCTGGGTGGTACAGAGGAATCTACCCCCCAGCAAATGTAGAAAACAGTGATGGTATTGATCTGAATCAAAGTCTTGAGAATGAGTCAGAAGAGGAAAGTGAACCTAATGAAGTTAGCCACTCTGAGCCTCTGTCTGCCTTACTTACTGTACCTACCGGGCCTATACCAGGTCCTACATGTAACCCTGCTTATTTTGAACTTAAAAAATGAAGCTTGAATTATAGTACAAACGTTTTATTGCTCAATCTGAAAGAAACCAAGAGCTAGAGTTCAGAAGAATGAATGCCCAGGCTGAGCAGAAGCAAGCTGAGTTAAGACTCAGAGAAATAGAGCTTAATCATGAATTAGAAATGAAAAAGTTGTCTGTGGAAAATGCTTCTCTCTCCTCTGGTTCTTCTAGGAGTTCCAGTCCCAAAAAACACCAGATGCCTAAAGAATTAGTGGGTATGTATGAACCTAGATTGGATGTGTTGGATTGGTTAAAAATGTTTGAGTATAATCATGGGCTCCAGGACATCACAGGGAATGAGTTACTTCCCTGGTTGTTCTCTAGGCTTCCCCCTGTTGCAACTGATGTGGTAATGGAGTTGGGGGAGGTGGATAAGAAGGATTATGAATGTGTGAAGCTAGCTTTGATAGCTAGATTTGGGAAGACCCCTTCCCAGTACCTTAAGAGGTTTAGGACCCTCAAAAAGCATGATGGTACCCCTTGGGCTACCTGGGTGAGCGAAAGTTTGAAAAACTTAGAGGGATGGATTAAGGGTTACAGAGTTAACACTTATGAAGGAATGAAGAATCTTATAATGTTGGAGTCAATTTATGATGCCTGCTCTCCTGAGCTCAGACAGCACTTGGCTGATTCAAAGGAATTAGATTCCAGGAAGTTAGCTAAGGCTGCTGACTTGTGGGTTGCCAACAGGGCCACTCACAAGGATTCTGGGGCTACTCAGAAAAAGGATGAGGGAAAACAGCCAAAAAAGGACTCCAAAGAGAATTCTAATAATTCCAATTCCAAAGAGGGCTCCAAACAGAACCAAAAGGGTAAGCCACCAGGGAAACCAAATCAGGCTAGTGTACCTCCTGGTGCCAAACCAGAAGGAGGTCAGAGCAAGCCACCATTCCAGAAAGCATTTGGTAAATGCTTTGTTTGTGGCTCTACTGACCATGTGAAAGGAGATCCCAGATGTAAGGGTAAACCTTCAGGGGTCCAGCTTGTCTCCTTAGCCTTCGCTCCAGAGGAGGAAGTACAAATGGCAAGTGGAAACTTTCTATTACTGGCTGATGAACCCATTGGAGTCTCAGCCAGTGTTTCTTTAGTGTCTCTGGGTCTGTGGGAACAACAGAACTTAGATGTCTATAATTCTATCCCAGATAATACTAAAGAGTATTATAAGGACAGTGTCCAGGTGAAGGGTCAGGAGACTCCTGCCATCAGGGACACTGGAGCCAGCATAACTGTGGTGGACAAATCATTTTTTCAGGCTGAGGATGTTGCTGAGGCACCCAAACGCCTCACCAAGTTAGCTGGAGGGCCTGTGCAGGTGCTTCCCCAATTACCAGTTCTCATCCAGTGTAATGACATGACTGTGAAGATACCTGTCAGCATACAAAGTGAGGTGCCAGGAAGGGTTCTGCTGGGTAATGACTTGAAAGCTCTTGGAGTAGTGTCACACACCCCCAGACCTCCTAGTAAAAGGTTACAGGAGCTCACCAGACCTGCAAGGGAGAGAACCATGAGAGGTACTCCCAAGGAGATGACGAAGAAAGAGATCACCCCTGCTCCACTGGAGATGTCAGCTGCTGTCTCTAAGAAAATAGAAGAAAAAGGAAAAACTTAAAACTTCTAAAAAGAACCTCACAGCCAGCACTCCAGTGCAGCCAACAAGGACTTCCCCTAGGTTGTCCAAAGTTACACCAGTAACTCCTCCTCCAGCTGAGGCTGAGAGGGAGGTACAACCCTGTGTGGTTGAACTAGACTCTGAAGAAGAGCTAGTGGAAGGCCAGGAACTCATTGAAGATCTGGATCCTGTTGACCATCCTGAGCTGCAGTCTTTACTGGCAGAAGGTGGACCCAACAGGGCAGACTTCAGTAAGGGACAGAGAGAATGTCCAACTCTGGAAGGTCTTCGCCGCCAGGCAGATGCTCAGGCTGAAGGGCAAGAGCCTGGGAAATATAGGTTACATTGGGAAGATGGCCTCTTCTACAGTGAACCAACCGAGTCTGCACCTGGGGACAACAAACGACTTGTAGTACCCCAAGAGAACAGACCACAGTTCTTGCAGTTAGCCGATGAGATTCCTTTGGCTGGTCACTTGAGTTTCAAGAAGACTAAGGAAAGGCTCTCACTCTACTTCTATTGCCCAAAGATGGGGGCTGAAGTAGATAAATACTGCAGGAGCTGCCACACCTGCCAGACTTCTGGTAAGGTTGGTGTCATGATCTCTGCTTCCAAAAGGTCAGGGTTTTCCCAACTCCCTTGGAAGCAGATCCATAACCCAGGTTCCGAGTGCCAACCAGTCCCAATTGGGACCTTTTGGACCCAGTCCTGGCGCAAGTGGCACCAGGCTCATAAATATGCCCAGTCCCAGCGCTGGAAGCGCCGGGCTCATAATGCTTGGGTGGACTTACCTTCAGCAGACCATGCTGCTTACTTGCCTGCCAGTTGAGCCTCTGATCCTCTTCTGTTTGGAACTACTTTTCCTGTTGGGTGGGGCTGGAGCCACTCCCTAGATTCAGAACACTGGAACTCTTCTGGAAGGCAGGAACTCTTTTCTTACCAGGAACTCTTTTCTTACTTGGGCGTGGCTGTGGAAGGAGACACCTAAGCACTACAGGAGGCTATTTAAACCACACCCGGTGGATGAATCTTGCTTTGCGTTATTCTGCAACCTCTGCAGCAGAACGCTCATCGTGTCTTCTGCATCCGGTCCTGGGCCTAAGGAAAAAGGCTTACCATCCTGAATCCAGTCTTCAGCAACACCTATAAAGACAAGAAAGAACAGGTTAGCATTCCGGCATCTGAAAGGCAAAGGCTTACCATCCTGAATCCAGTCTTCAGCAACACCTATAAAGACAAGAAAGAACAGGTTAGCATTCCGGCATCTGAAAGGCAAAGGCTTACCTACTCTTCGTGCGCTCCGGAGGTCTTCACACTGCATTCCGGCATCTGAAAGACAAAAGTTTACCAACTCTTCGCACGCTCCGGAGGCCTTCGGCGCTGCATCCCGCATATGAAAGACAAAACAAGGTGCGTTTAAAGACATTGGGGAACTTTAATACTCACGTGCCATTACTCCTTTCCACATCTAATCCAGTGGGTATTCCGGCACCCTGCAGCCGCTCCGAACTCGTACCTGCAAAATAAAAAGACAGTTAGAGCGCATAGTGAAGCAGGCAACAAGCGCTTACTTACGTGCTTCCAGGCGCTTCTATTCATCACACGGGCTCCATCTTCAACTCACTTCAGCCCGTCATCCGCCATCGCCGGAACCCTGCAAAACAAGAGACATCATTACTAAAGACTTTAAAGACATTTGAATGACTCGAGACTTACCGTTCGTGCAGTAAACAACGGACAGCAGTCCTCTGAAGTCAAGAGGCCTGCGCTACCTATCCAGTGAAGAAACTGGTTACAGCACCCTGCCCTGAGGCAGATGGAGAACTCGGCATTCACTTACCTAAGGTGAGAGCGTTAACCTTTGGGGGTCTACAGGAGAGGAGAAGAGGAAAGAGATAGGGACACCCCAATAACCCCAGTTCATTAACCCCATATTTTCTATCTGCAGACATCTTACCCTTCGAGTCAGACATACAGTGCACAGAGGTCCAGCCCAAAGAGCCAGCCATGTGTTACACATCACCTTTGAAGATACGGTATACGCCCAGTCAAGACCGGCGCCTCTACGGGAATCAGGTGAGCGTTACATTGGGTTATACCAGTTTAAGGTTATGCCTTTTGGATTGAAAATGCACCTGCTACGTTTCAAATGATGGTAAACCAGGTTCTGAATGGGATGGAGGACTTCTGCATGGCATACTTGGATGACATAGCAGTGTTCAGCAATTCCTGGGAAGAACATGTGGACCACCTGAGATATGTTTTGCAGGCTCTTGGAAAGGCCAATCTGACCATAAAGGCAAGTAAATGCCAGATTGGACAGAGTAAAGTGGTCTACCTTGGACATGAGGTAGGAGGTGGAGAAATAAGGCCATTGCCCAGTAAGATTGCAGCTGTGCAAAATTGGACAACACCTACTACTCAGACCCAGGTGAGAGCCTTCTTAGGTCTCACTGGGTATTACAGGAATTTCATTGAGAACTATGGGTCCATAGCTTCTCCACTGAATGTCATCTCCTCTCCTAAATTCCCTAAAAAGGTTAGGTGGAATGAGGAATGCAATCAGGCCTTTGAAACCCTGAAAAAGGCTCTTTGCCAAGCCCCAGTACTCAGAGCTCCTGACTATCACCAAACTTTCATTGTGCAAACAGATCCTTCAAATATAGGAATAGGTGCAGCCCTCAGTCAACTGGATGGGAAAGGTAGGGAGCACCCCATTTGCTTCATCAGTAGAAAACTGAAGGATCCTGAAACAAGGTGGGCAACCATTGAACGAGAGTGTTTTGCTATTGTGTGGGCTCTGAAGAAGTTTAGGCCATACTTGTATGGTTCTACTTTTGTCATTCAGACTGACCACCAACCCTTGAGATGGTTAATGCAAATGAAAGGGGAAAACCCAAAACTATTGAGATGGTCAATCTGCCTGCAAGGGTTTGATTTCACCATTGAGCACAGGTCAGGGTGTCACCACCAAAATGCTGATGGTCTCTCTAGGATGTATGTCATCGACTAGAGGTATGAGATTCATCCAGGAGTGGATTAAATCCTCCTGTCCCTTAGTCTGGGGGGGGGGGGGGTGAGTGTTAGGGAGAATTCTCTCTTTAGGCTGAATTTCCTAACCTAGTGAGTCCCCCAGCAGCTTTACTGGATTTCTGGAGTTTGTTTTTTTCCTCCTGCCAAGAGTGAGACTCTTTTTCTCCCACTGTTGGACATGATTTATGGTATTCCTTTGATTGGTAATGTTTTTTATGGGCTATGGGGTCCTTTACTCCATAGGGTCTCATGTGTTTTTACTATGTGTGTTACACAGCACCCTCCGTGCAGTGACACAGGGGTGTCATAGTGACACCCCACCATAGACTCCATACCCTGGGACTGACTACTGTCTCCCAGGGCATGTAAAGTCACCGTTGGCTTTACTAGTCCCAAATTATTAACAGAAACCAGTACAAACCATCATATTGTGGACGTACTGGTCGGGGCAATTCGATTGCCCCGGGGTCTGTTAGTCGAGGGGGCACGTCTCCGTCCCACCTGATCGAGTTTTGTCTGGTGGCAGTGGAAACTACTTTTTATATTCGACCGCGAATATTTCCCTATGGGATTTTCCCATTGTTCGAGGCTAACAACTTTAATTATTTAATTCTCATAGCCTCGAACATACCGCCGGTTTATTTAATTAATATTAATTCTCCGGTTGGTATTTTTTGCCAAGACTCGATTCTAAAATGGCGTTTGTGTTCTCTTCTGTGACTCCAACCCAGGTCGAGCCCTTTGTTCCACTTTTTGGCGGGCTTCTCCACAGAAGCCTCCAAAAGTGGTGCCACTCTGTCTGGGTACCACAGGGGGTGTGGGAGGGGGTTTAGGCACCCTGGACTGAGTTACCTTGGTAACTCAAGTCGCACTCTCGTGTGATTGGCCCAAGGGGTGAGCCGGCCGGCTCACCACTTAGCATGTTTGATTGACAGCTAGGCTGAGTGAATGGGGGTATGCTGCATAAAAGCAGGCTTTGGGGACTGGAACTTCAGAAGTCGCCACAGGACCTGTGAATCCGACGAGGGAGAAGCTGGGCCGACCTACCACGGCGACACCACCGGTGGAGCCCTGCAGAACCGACTCACCACTTCCCGACGACAGAGAAGATCTCCCGGCTGGAGAGGCTTCTTCCCCTGACTGGTGGGCACAACCAGTTTACCTTTCTTTCTTCGCACCCCAGACCGGTTTGTGGTCGAACTGCCCATGCCAAGCACCCCGGCGGCCGGATAGCCACTCACCACTGAACCGCGAATCAACGGACCGCTCCTGGTACCTGAGAAACTCTGCGGCTGGTTTCTTCCCTGGCAGTGCAACGGACTCCTGTCTTCCTCCACGACGAGATCCTCTCTTCCCCCGGACGAAGCACCGACTTGCATCCGCTGCCAGGAACAACTGCCCCCGCTGGAGTGTTCTCACCACTTTAAGGTACCGTGTCCACCAGGCCTCCCTTTCTAAAGATTGCTACAAGGTAATAATAACTCCTTAACCTTCTGGACTGGGCTGGCCGCCTTGACCCTCTAAATGGTCCCTTTCTTTGGTCCAACTCCTTTTTGAACCATTACAAGACTTTTGTGCACTGCAACCGTGTGACCTTGGACACATTTCGTTTCAATCCTCTTAAAGTGGATCCGGCCTACTGACTCTGAATTCACGGTTTTACTTTGCCTTCCTCTCTTGTTATGTTCGTGTAAAAGTGTTGGGATCTGTTTCAAATTGCTCTCTGCTTTTCTCTCCCTTTTTAAAACAAACTATTAGAGTGCCATCTACGTTAAGCGCTCACCGCTGTCTGAAAATAAGTGGGGCTTTACTTAAGACTTGTCTAATATTCTTTTAAGGGAGTGTATATCTTTTAGTGACCGTGTTTTTGAATTGCTTACTATTAGTGCCTGTGTGTTTTTCTAGATGTGGTTTTAAATAAATAATTAGATCTCTTTTACACTAAGCCCTGGTCAGTGTTTACTTGTTCTATTGTGTGCTCATGACCTATTGTGAATACTCTGTATACTGCCTAACTCTTCTAGAGGGAAGTCTGACTGCTCAGCCACAGCTACCAAGTGAATCTGTGTGGTACAGACTGCTACCAAGTGGGTTTACTGCCAAACACCTGTAGTCTTAAATCTTTTGCAGTGGTCCCAGAGGGAACTGCACAGGTTTCTGCCTAACAGGGAGGAGTTAGACATATTCAGGAAGAGGCTGTTGCAGTAGTCCAGCTTGGAGAGGACCAGAGCTCTGGAGGCATTGAGTTTCTGGGGAAAGGTGAGGAAAGGGAGAATGCCTCTGAGGAGGTGCAGCTGAAAGTGGGCTTTTTTGCCTCACAGGAGGGTGAGGGGAGGAGGCCCATGCAGGGCGGCCAGAGTGCAGGAGGGAAGGAGGGAGCTGGGGTCCCAATGAGAAGGATCTCAGTCTTACTAGCATTAAGGCAGAGATCGTTAGCAGTGCTCGATGCCTGAATAGCAGACAGACAGTCAGGAATGAGAGAGGAAGAGGAGGAGGCAGAGTAGGAAAGTTTGAAATAGAGCTCTGTGTCATCCGCATAACATTGACAGGAGAGAAGGTGGAGGTCAAATGGGCTAGAGGGGCAAGGTAGGTGTTGAAGAGCCATGGCGGGAGGATAGAGCCCTGAGGGACACCACAGGTGGAGAGTGAGATGGAGGAGAGAAAAGGGCCCAGTTGAACCTGGGAAAAGAGGAAGGTGGTCAACCAGTCCAGAGCCAGGTCCTTGATGCCAAGAGTATCACAGAGCCAATTTATACTTCTTACTGCAGCTGTCAGTTTCTCCTGCAGATCCGCCTCCCAACTAAGCCTAGTCTGCCCCTGCATGTCCCCCTTCTGCAACATATATTCTGGTATTCTGGACACTGACACTACATGTCCACCTTCCGAAATATCATAAAATGGTTCTATCCCTTCATCTACCTATGGCACCCGATCCGTTTCCGGCCATTTTTGCTTTAGTATAGTGATGAGCGAGGCGTATATTACGTGTTGCCCCTCATGTATGCCTGTCTCTGACGTAAGTGCTCCAAAGTCCAACAGCCTGCCCTCCCGTACTAAATCTCTCACCGTTACCACTCCATGGACTCCCAATACTTCCTCACATTCCATCTGAGCTGTGCTGCTTCCTCTTTTAGTGCCACTAGTGTGTTCTGAGGGGGGTAGGGTGTGTCCTTCTCCAGAAAGTGCGTGGCCCTATGCCACACCGTTTTACCTAGTGTCAACAACAGCGGTAGTCTCGTAACTCGCTGCGCCGCCTCCATATTACTTCCTTCAGATAAAATGGGGTGCATGCTGCCTGCAGCAAACGCGTTTCTTGGGACTGCTCGTCCGACAACCAACTCGTAACATACTGCAACTGGCTCAAAGTTGGGTACTTTAATACCCCTCTGATCATATGGCCTCTGTAATTTCGTCAGTGCCATCCTGCATCTTGAGTTATGCCACCGGAACCCATGACATATTGTATCGAGTTTCATAAAGAAACCTTTAGGTATATTATACGGGGTGTTAGTAAAGAAATATAGAGGCCTCGGAAGCACCACCATCTTTAATAGTTATGCCCTACCCGTTACTGAGAGCGGTAACCTGGCCCAAAAGATCACAGATTTCTCAATATTTTCTACAGCTTTCGTCATATTCTGTGTGTATTCTGTTTTAGGATCATTAAAGATGTCCACTCCCAGATATCTAAACAAATTCATTTCCCACTTGATCGGCAGTACTGGCAATGTGTTCAGGAATTTCCCTCTATACCCAGCTAGGGGGAACAAACAAGATTATTGTGCAATAATTGTGATACCAGATAATTCGGCGTATCGCTCAAGCATGTCCAAGATATACTGCAGATTGGTTTCCGGTTGCTGTAAATATAATAACATGTCATCGGCATATAGAGAAATTAGATTATCGGTGCCCCCCCACTGCTATGCCTGCTTGACGATATTCTTCCCTCAGATATGCTGCTAGTGGCTCCAAAGCCAGATTGAATAACATGGGTGACCATGGGCAGCAACCCTGCCTCATGCCTTTCTCCAGCCGCCATTGATCCGAGATGTGTCCTCCCGTCTTAACCCTCGCTCCTAGTCTGCTATATAGCAACTGCACCCACTTTGTGTATAAGGGCCCTATGCCAAACTTCTGAAGAACCACCAGCAGCCATGGCCATCTGACAGAGTTGAATGTTTTGACCGCATCCAACGAGGCCACTGCGTACAACCCTGAACTGTTTTGGGTATGATCAATGATATGGTGCAAGCTCCTTAAATTACATGTGATATTCCTGTCTGGTACGTATCCTGACTGGTCTGGGTGTATTAGCCTAGATATTACCGGCTTAAGCCTGTTGGCCATTAAGGCGGTTCATATCTTCCCATCCTAATTAAGCATTTTGGCTTATTGGGTTTCAATAGCGGAACAATCACTGATTCACACAATGACATTTGCAACCTGGATGTTTCTAGTGCCTCGTTCAGAATGGCTAATAACGGGGGTACCACATCTGTTATGAATTCCTTATAAAATTTGCTGAGTAATACATCCGTTCCCGGGACCTTACCGGTCAGCAAACCTCAAATGACTGATTCTAGCTCCTCTTTGGTTATAGGGGCTTCCAATTGGTTCGCCGTCCCTGTATCCAGTTGTGGGAGATCTATCTGTTACAGAGCTTCATCTGTGTCTAAAGCTTGTTGCTGACGTCTCACTGTATAGCTCTTGATAATACTCCTGAACGCGCTTGTTTATGCTTTTCTGCGTCCTTTATACCTCCCCATTTCAACCGCTGATCTCATTTCCCATTTATATTCACTTTTGCACAGCCAGGCTAACAGAAGTCCCGGCTTATCTCCTTCTGCATGTTGCCGTTCTACATATTTCCTGTAGCTCAGCATGCCTAGTCTATCCCAATGCCCTAAGCATTCTTGCTGCAGTTTGGTGACCATGGTCGATGGGTTTGGTCCATGGTCGTGTCGCCAGCATTCTCCAAGACTTCTATTTTGGTTTCAACCCTCTGCAAGTCTCTTTCTATTTCAGTCTGCACCCATTTCGCTTTAGCTATTGCCGTCCATCTTATCACTACTTTAAAAGCTTCCCACAAAGTGCCCACTGATTTGACACTCCCTGTGTTGTTTACGAAATACTCTTTCACCCCCTGTCTCAGGGGTTCCCGGAACCTTGAATCTCTCAGTGATTCACTTCTGAGCCTCCAATTTGGTATGCATGCCCTAGGGGGGAGCCATGCCATTTGACCACCAGCGGGGCATGGTCCGATAGCACCCTTGCTTTGTATTCAGCCGTCTTAAACTCGTCCAAGGTTTCGTCTCCCGTGAAGACATAATCTAGTCTGGTCCACAAATCCTTGGGGGCTGTATAATGGGAGTAACCCAGAGCTTGTAAGTGTAGGGTCCTCCATATGTCAGCTAAATTAAATGCTCTCAGCAAAGTATTTAGGGCCTTAGGCGCTGGGCATGAGAGCAGCGGCTTGTTGTCGGATCTATCCATTTCTGGGCACAGTGTACAACTAAATTCTCCTCCCCATGCTACTGTGTCATCTCTATCTGAGCCTATAAGGGGGTATAACATGTAGAAATAGGCAACTGTATCATGATTTGGTGCATAAGTATTAATAAACCACTGAACAGGTTATCATGTCTGTTCTTGCGAGAGAGGGGCGCCCGCTACCTTTGTAAAACTATTTGTTAAGGAACCTGGGATTGGTAACCCTAGGTCTCCTGGGGGCAACCAGACGTGGTCTCCCTCTCACTGTGCTTAGAGAGGCATCAGCTTCACCTCACTGATGATCCCCAACAAGGGTGAAACACGTGTATGGGGTTGCTGGTGGTACTCTCGTTCAGATTGGAATTGCCATTGTATTTCGGTGCTGGACTGCCCCTGGGCAGGACAAAGACTGATATGCAAATGGGTATTTCCCATCTGTGAAAGGCACAGTGAGTAAAAGCAGTGGCTGCGAACTCTCAAGTGGTTAATAACCACTGAACAGGTTATCATGTCTGTTCTTGCGAGAGAGGGGCGCCCGCTACCTTTGTAAAACTATTTGTTAAGGAACCTGGGATTGGTAACCCTAGGTCTCCTGGGGGCAACCAGACGTGGTCTCCCTCTCACTGTGCTTAGAGAGGCATCAGCTTCACCTCACTGATGATCCCCAACAAGGGTGAAACACGTGTATGGGGTTGCTGGTGGTACTCTCGTTCAGATTGGAATTGCCATTGTATTTCGGTGCTGGACTGCCCCTGGGCAGGACAAAGACTGATATGCAAATGGATATTTCCCATCTGTGAAAGGCACAGTGAGTAAAAGCAGTGGCTGCGAACTCTGAAGTGGTTAATAACCACTGAACAGGTTATCATGTCTGTTCTTGCGAGAGAGGGGCGCCCGCTACCTTTGTAAAACTATTTGTTAAGGAACCTGGGATTGGTAACCCTAGGTCTCCTGGGGGCAACCAGACGTGGTCTCCCTCTCACTGTGCTTAGAGAGGCATCAGCTTCACCTCACTGATGATCCCCAACAAGGGTGAAACACGTGTATGGGGTTGCTGGTGGTACTCTCGTTCAGATTGGAATTGCCATTGTATTTCGGTGCTGGACTGCCCCTGGGCAGGACAAAGACTGATATGCAAATGGATATTTCCCATCTGTGAAAGGCACAGTGAGTAAAAGCAGTGGCTGCGAACTCTCAAGTGGTTAATAACCACTGAACAGGTTATCATGTCTGTTCTTGCGAGAGAGGGGCGCCCGCTACCTTTGTAAAACTATTAATAAAGCACATACCTCTCCCATCCATAAGTCCCTGCACTACAATCATCCTCCCCCTTATCTACAAAGGTCTTAAGAACTTTAAATGGTACCGTCGGTGCAATCCGTATTAGGTCCCCTCATGTGTATGCATAATATGATGCTCCCAATATCGTCCCCATCCACCTTCGGGCTAGGACAGTCAATTTTTCTGCTAAATCAATTTTCTGACGCCGTAGATAGGTCATTACCCTCTGTTGTTTAATGTAACTATTTAGCTCTCTTACGTTCCACAGGGCTTTTCTAAGTTCCCCCATCATAAATTGGCTTTTGCACTCGTCTCAACAGTTTGATATCATTATCTGACTTTTCTGGCATGCTTCTATAGGCTAACTCCCCTCTAACTACCTCAACCCCTCTTCACACCCAGCCCCCCAACAATTGCCCAGCTCAATGCTTTGTGCTCGGGCATCTCTGCTTTTCACCCCTACCCCAGTTACTTGTCGTCTGGGGTGCAGCAGGCGGATACTCCAACACTGATGTCCGTAAACAGTTTTGCTTTTGGGTGTATAACACTTCCCTTCTGAGGAGCTCCTACGTGGGACTCCTTAACTGGCTCCCACTACCTTCCCACTTTGGTGACTGAATATTGCAATTAAAATCCTTTCTGCTACAAGCCGTTGGGCAAGTCCGGCAATATTCTTCCTGTACATTTGTGGGCTCTCAACACGTGCCCCCCTCTCCCACCTTCTGACTGTACTCTCTAATCATCATATTCTCTGTGTCCATCCATTTATGGGCTTCCTTAGGGGTGTCGAAGAAGAGGGGCTTCCCATTGTTTATTATTTTCAGACGCGCCAGGTACAGCAGCATATATTTGAGGTTTGACGCTCGTAGCCTTCTCTTGACTGGTGAAGTTCATTCTCTGTCGCTGCACCTGCATGTTATAGTCCGGGTATGTAGTAATATCAGCTGATGCTCTATATATCGGGCCCCCTTTACGGAAATGTTCCAGAATCTTCTCTCTATCTTTGTAGTTGAAAATCCGTGCTGTGATGAGCCACGGAGGGGCGCCCAGCAGAGGTTTCCTCATCAGTAGCCTATGTGCTCTCTCCACTGTGAAACCTTGGGTGAGGTTGCCCGGGCCAATTTCCTGTAATAGCAAAGTCTCTATGTAGTTGGTGGGGTTGGCCCCTTCTTCCCCCTCCGGATGTCCAATAATTCTGAAGTTATTTCATCTGGCCCTTCCCTCTGCGTCTTCCACTCTGCCCTCCAGGTTCTTCACTTGTAGTTGCAATGTCAACACATCTCTCAAGGTGTCCTTTAGGCTAGTGGTGTTCACTGCCACTTCCGGCTCTAGCACCCCTGTATGCTCCGCGAGAGCCCAAATTTCTTGTCTCACATCAATGCTGATCACATCCATCTTGGATTCTAGTGCTAGCTTTAAGGCTGCTATAGCATCTAGTACTTGCTGGTCTCCTTTCCCTTGGATCTGCTCCCCCTGCGCAGGTGGGTTCACTGGTGAGGCGGTATCTGCTGTGGTCATATTTGTGGTGAAATTGTCCAACGTGGGTTGCTTAGATTTGTCCTTCTGTGACTTCGAAGCCATGGTAATTCCCTCAGCGCTGGTCCTTCCTCCTCTTTTAGTTTACCTTCGCCGTTGTCCAGACCTCTCCTCTATTCTTGGGCATATCTTGGATCCCGCTCTTGATGTAGCCTGCCGTGAGATGAACAATAACAAAGAACGGAACTCTCAGCGTTGTATATCTCCCGCTTCTCTTCAATATTTCGGTGTGGGAAGGGGTGTATTACTGTTCCACCAGCTGCCACCAGCCATAGTCTATTCCTATTCTTGCACGCTTATCTTAGTTTATGAAGGGTTATCAGAGGGCCACTTTTAGTATTGCTTGTCCTCTCGTTGTTACTTGCCCAGGATTTAGTTGATCACTGTTCGTGTCTTGCTGCGTATCTCAATTCGCCTTTGTTATCTCCTGTAACCTAATTATCTGTCCACACCCCTCCTCTTGCACTCATGTCTCCACGGTTGATGCTGCCTCCGCCTTGGGTTTATGTCAGTCTCCCCCTCACCTTGTGCCTGCAGGGATGTGGTCTGCACTGGGCGCGATGTGCCTGGCTGCGTTTCTTTCTACCTCTGCGCGCTCTTGTCCAATGCAGGCATGTGTCTCAGACTTAAGTTTGCATCCACAGTTTAGCAGAGCTCCCCGCTATTACCCTTGCACTCCCAGCAGGGTCAGCGTAGCGATGGCCAAAGGGGGACATCTCCTGTCTCCAGACTCTCTCCGGCTTTAGCACGTTCCAGCCCCCAAAGCACCCAAAATCCTGCTGTGTTCCCCGTTATGCTGCGTGCCAGCACGTCACCCGGGCTCTAGGCTCTCTGTTGGAGCACCTCATTCGGTCTGCCGCACAATGCCCTACTTTTGCAACGAGCGGTCCATTACTACCATGTGTACCTTGAGGCCCTTCCACTGGGCGTGCATGCTTGTATGCGCCGCTCTCCGTGCTGCAGGGGTGATCCGAACCTTTCCGTGATCAGCTGATGTTTGTGCTCCTCAGGCCTGTTTCCTCCTTCACTCCACAGCAGTCCCCACTGTGGTCCGCACGCTGGGCAGTCCCCACCGTGGTCCGCCCACTAGGCAGATTCCATCTCGGACCGCCCGCCTTCCCACAGTCCTCACCGTGGTCTGCCCATATAGTGCACGACTCTGGAACTCTCGGTGGGGGATTAGGGAACGCATCCGGTGCTGGCTCTCCGTATGTTCCGGAGCTCAACCTGCACAGCGGGCCTAGTGTTGTTCTGTCACCGGTTTTCAGGTCAGCACATCAACCAGGCCGCAGCACTCTGCATCTCCAGCTGCTGTGTGCACTGGTGGCCCGGCGCTCCACCGGCTGCGGTATCGGCCGGCACATCTTGCCACTTCCGCTTCACAACTTACGTTGATGGGCTTGGTTATTGGTGCTGACGATCCCTTACCAGTCCTGCACGGGTCCCGTTCCAGCGCTATGCTATGCTTGCTTGGATGTGGGAAAACAGGAGTTGTGCTTAAAATTGGCTGGGTGGCTGCTGCATACCTGAATGCTTCTGGTCTGCAGTTAGTGGTTTGGGCTAATCATTTGCTGCACGTCTTCCGGCATAGGCTTGCAGCAGATCATTTAGCTTCAGAGGCCAGTATCCCCTGGCCCAGTTTTTGTCTCGTCTCACTGCGGAGTCATCTCAGCATCTGTGCAAAACACAGTAAACCCCCTTGTGTTGTGTGCTGCCTCGATCCCTTGAGCTTTCCGCTCGTCCCTCCTTTGCTTCGTGCTACAGCTTCCCAGTTCTCTTGTGGTGGCAACTGCCTGCGCTCCTCGCTCGGTGGGTTCCATTGTCTCCAGCACCCACGCGAGCTCCAGACCCACAGTACCAATCAGCAGTACACTTAAAGGAATATGACCACGATGTCCATCCAGTGTGGATTCCGGCCAGGCTACTGACGATCAAGTCGTCACTCACGGGGGTTGTGCCGTGTCGTGCAGTCCCGCACCCTCGCAGGCTACCGTCTTCCTAATGCCGCAATCTTTTGTTCTCCGCTTCACTCCGGGTCGCAGACTTCAGGCGGCCTGTTCTCTGCTCTCGTCCCGCTTCCAGTTCCCAGTCCAAGCTTGGTTATTCACATCACCTTTAATGAAGCAATAACAAATTAGCAAATGCTGACGCTCATTTTCTCATCCTTTTCAGGGCAGAATCATTCTCTGATCATCAGGAGCCCCAGGAATCCCGTCCTACAGCATGGCTCTTTAGTCACGCCCCCCCATCTTAATTGTATTTGTGGCCTAGATTACCATGCCTGTGCAGTGTTTTGTTTTGTTTTCCCATGCCGTCCTGCTCATTTTAGGCCCTTCCAGCCCAATCCTCGCCTCTCCCCCCATGCCCGCCCACTCCTCACTTCCATTGGTCCGTGTGCAGCACGCACGTAACCAGAAAACACAGCAACTTCTTCGGAGACCTCTTATAGCACTCCATCTGCCCATTTGACGCATCCCGAGCATTCCGCACCTGCTCCTGGTAAGTGCTTGGCTGCACATTGCTTAATTGTATTTGTGACCTAGATTCCAGTGCCTGCGCCTGTGCAGTGTTTTGTTTTGGTTTCCTGTGCCTTCCTCCTCTTTTCTGGCCCTTCCAGCCCAATCCCTCACCTCTCCCCCCTGCCTGCCCACTCCTCACTCCCATTGGTCCGTGTGCAGCGCACACGTGACCAGAAAACATAGCCTTAAGAGGCTCTCCCAGAGCAGCCCCTGCCAGGTGTGAGAAACCTAGAGGTACTCTCACATCTACGTCCTGAGGATCTTCTGTTCAGGTGGCCAGGGAAGGGCCATCACTTTTGGATCCCCACCCTGGGGGTGGACTAGCGAGGGAGGATCACCTGGGTAAGACACAGTATTCCCCCTTCTCTGAAAGGGACTCAATTTCCCCTTCCCAAGTTTTTATAGGATATTGTCATGCTTACCCTATTGTTTCCCCAGAAGTGAAGTTCAGTACTGGGAAGAAGATCATCCCAACAGTAATGGAGATTACCTATGGAAAGTGCTATTATAGTACTGGAAGATCATCACAAGAGCAATGCTGATTACCTATGGAAAGTTGCCATTATAGTACTGAGACGAAGAAGAGGGAGCCTGAGAGTTATAAATCTGAAGGTCAGGCATGTCCCACTAACAGGCTTAAACAAGGCCAGGCAATTGAGCCCAGGAACTTGCACCTGCAGCCTGTTATCACTAGTCAGGTGTGAGAACCCTTCTGACCATTATGTGGCCCACTATGTGAGCCGTAAACATTCTTCCACCAAGGATTATATTGGAACACCAAGAGCTGTTCATTCCCTTCCTCATTCGTATGGACCTCATTCCCGAAGCGATCAAGGTCGTGACGGTTGCTCCTTTGCTAAAAAAAAAACAGCTTGGACCCAAAAGACTCAAGTAACCTCAGACAAATAAACAGGCAATGGCCCTCATTCCGAGTTAGGACTACACCATGGAGTAAATAGCTCCATGGTTGGCAACCATGGAGCTATTTACTCCATGGAATACCGGCATTGGTGAATAGAGTAATTTCCGGTCCATTCCAAGGTTGGATGGACCGGTAATTCCCCATTCACCATAGCCCTTCCCCATCCCCATTTCTGCCCCCATAGGGCTCAATGGGAATGGGGAAGGAGGTAATTACGGCACCGTAAATTACGGTGCCGTAATTTACTCCAAGGTCACTTTGCGGGTCCCGTAATTTACTCCTGCTAAAAGCAGGAGGTAAAGAGGGACCCGCAAAGGGAACTCGGAATACGGAGGTAAGGGATTACCGCCATCGGTGCCCTTACAGGCGCCGGTAATCCCTTACCTCCAACCTCGAAATGACCCCCATTTTCTGTTGAAAATCCTCAACAAGTGTGCCACATGTCAACTCCAACGCAATGTGGAGGACAAGAATATCCTTCTCCAACAACAATCAGGCTTCAGGCAAGCTCATAGTACTAAGACGGCTCTTATCGACCTGCAGACCCACATGTTTAAGATAATGGATAAAGGGAAAGCCGGGGTGTTGGTCCTGCTTAACCTGTCCGCCACGTTCGACTTACTGGACCATGATCGGCTTCTGCACTCACTCGATCACGCAGGAAACTGCTCAACGGGGACAGTCAAATGGATTCACTCCTTCCTCTCCAACCGAATGTCCAAAGTTCACAGGGGCGATGCGTTCTCCCCAGTGGCACCTATCAGCTACTGGGTACCACAGGGCGCTAGTCTGTCGCCGGTGCTATTGAACATGTACGTGCAACCTCTTTGCTCTCTGTTGGAAGGCACTTGTGTATTCTTTACGAACTACATCGACGATACTCAGCTGGTTCTAGAGCTCAGCAGCGACTATGCCCAGGACTCCAGCAACATCACTGCGGTTTGCAATATCATCGAGGCCTGGATGAACAGGAACTGGATGTGCCTAAATGGCAGTAAAACCGAACTTCACATTATTTGTTCCTGGCAGTCCCGGGTGCAGCTGTGTGCCGAGTTTACAACTTTTGACATCAAAGTAGTCAAGCCCTGTACTAGGTAAGATTAAAACTCTGGGCATCACCCTGAAATCCTCACAGAGTGCAGAAGCCCACGTAAATCAAATGGGCAAGAACTGCCAGTATCACCTCCGCTTGCTTAGACAAATCAGGCCACTGGTTAATTAAAGGAATTGTGCCACCATCGCCCGAGCCACCATACTCTTGAGGCTAGACTACGGCAATGCGTTACTGATTGGAGCCAACAGCGCCTGCCTTGCTAAATGCCAGACAATCCAGAATAATGTTGTGGGTATCATTAAGAACATTCCTAGAGGTGAGCACATCTTTGTGGCTAGAAGAGACAACCACTGGTTGGCGGTCAAAGAGTGAATCTCCTTTAAAGCCGGCTTATTAGTCAATCGGTGCCTGTTTGGAACGGCCCAAGTATATCTTAAGTCACTTGTCACCCCCTATGTACCTAGTAGATCTATGCGTTCAGGCAATCTGTGTCAGATTGAGTGTGCTCCCTTTAAAAGATCCAACGGACTGTGCAGATCCTTTCCAGTCAGAGCAGCAACATTTTGGAACACCGTGCCGACTTCCCTTAGAATGGAAATAAACAACTTGGTGTTTTGACGAGCTCTGAAAACGACCCTCTTTAGTAAATTTTCCGGCCATATGCTAGTTGTCCTGTTTCAACTATGTTGTTTCTTGTCTTTCTGTTGGCACCCTGATGCCAGCAGGCTGCAACACCCTTTAAAAATAAATAGATATAAAATAAAAGGTGGGGCAATCCAAAGCAGAGGTGCATTAAAGAGGCCAGCACAACTTGTGGAAAACCGGAGGATAACGGTACGCCAAGATGCTAGAGGAAGACCTTGTGTGGTGAAGTGTCAATATATGGCGAGGGATCCCTGTCTCCAAGAAGCCAGAGCACGAGATAGAGAAGGGAGCTGTGAAGCTGGACAATCTCAGTGTTGTGGTCAAGAAGTGCTTGTTCCCCTGAACGCAGGAGTCTAGAGGGATGCTGGAGGGGCATGCAATGGAATCCTGACCTCAAGTCCCAGAAAGCAGCCGACTACAAACAAACGCAGCAACCAGTGAGTTTCACTAAAATGATGACCTGAAACCTGGTGCGCGTAAGCAAAGCAAAGATGTTATAATGCATCAGGAGTGTTCACGTGCAGTCGGTACGTCGACAAAAGCATCCAAATAAAATAGAAGGCAAAGGAAAGACATTACATTGTATCCAGAGTGCAGTTGGCACGTCCCTGAATGCCTCCAATTGAAATAGACTAACACCTTAAAGTTCGATAAGCAAGGAAATTAAAGTTGTTAAAATTAAAGATACTGGAAGTCTGAAGGTGCGGCAGAGGGGAGCCAGCAAAGTGGGAGCAAAATACTGAATAAGCAGATTTATTTTAAATCAACTTCCCACATGAAAACAAGAGAACGAGAGAGAAACTTCTATTACACAAATTATTGTGAACCTTTCAGCCTAAATGAATCACCAAGATGACAGAGAGTGGGGCAAGTACTACTGGTTGTGTGACCTGTAATGGGTGGGCAGTGTGGCTCATAAACTGCCAAGACCAGGGAGGTCCCAGCCCATCTAGAAAGAAGCTGAAGCTTGGGGAAGAGAACCCCTGAACCCTTTTGACCTTTGGGTTACAAACCAATGTCGGAAGCTTGAGGAAGTGACGTCAGCACCCTTGGAACTCTGTTCATTGTGACTTTGAATTTGAAGCTTGGGGTAAAAACCCTCAGCTCCCTTGGAACTTAGTTTATTATACATCAGAACTTGAAGTTTGGGTGGGAACCCATGAGCTCCTTTGAAACATTGTTGTTTTGGTGAAACAGTGCTTAAGTTTGGGGAAGGGAACCCAAAGCACCTTTGTGGTTTGAACTGTATCCTGAATCTAAGTAAGGGAACTAGAGATTGCTCCAGACTTTAATTTGGACACTATTTTGAGTTGGAATATCCCTACACTGCATTTAGGTATTAGACGTGAGAGCAAACATAGGTTTTGACACAGACAAAACTTTGCTTTGGACTTCTGGGCATAGATGTTCCTTAGTTTTGTTAGGTAGGGCAATCCCCACCATAGCTATAGGGCCAGTTAGGCGTTACACCCATCATTGACATTTTAAGAAAGGTTTTCAAAACTGTTATATCTATTGTCTGTGTCATCTCTTGATACCATGCCTGTCTCACATATGGTGTCAATAAGTGGGATGCAGCTCAACCGGAATAGATTGAGCAGCCCAAATGTTACTAATAACATTACCACCGGAAGGGAAAAATATTATAGTAAATGTTGAGGACCAAGACAAAATATTGGTCCTCAAACAAGCAGACTCTATTAAGTCACATATTCCTGTCAGAGATCAAGAATTATATTTCCAATGGCAACTTCTTCTTGATACTCTTCCTCTTTCTACCAACCATTTAAAACACTGGCACTATAGCTCATAAAAAATGTGAAAACCCCAGACAAGACCTATTGTCTTAGGATCTGGCAGGAAAAAGAATGTCATCTGTTGATTTACAATCTTCTTCAGTCAAACTGTCCCAAATCATCTTTGATTCATCTAATTTAAATAAAGATAAAACTGAATGTGAGATCGAAGTAGACTTGGAGAATTTCTCCGAATCAGGATCTGAAGTAGGATCTGATAAGACCATAGTTGATCATTCTAAGATGGCATCAATAGAAGAGGCTTTAGCTTGACTAGCAAATCATCAAATACAGCGAAAGAATCAGCTACGAGAAGGTTTCGAAAAAAATGAATAGCTATTCAGGCAAGACCCTATATTCCACAAGGTATTTTACAGCCCTACAAGGAAGGAGAGGATTTAGGAAATTGTTCCTAAATGTTGCATGGCCACCCAATTCCAATTGAGAGATGAATTAAAATGTTATCTGGGTCCATTACTAAAAGGGGAATTTCAAACTTCATATCAGTTGTTAAATCCTCCCGGAACAGCTACTTTTACTGAAATCAAAGATGGCATATTACACTGGGTAGGATAGACTAGTAATTTTTAATGACAGAAACTTTGCAATATCAAATTAAACCCGGAAGAAACTCCTGTAGAAATAGGAGAACAAATAAAGAATACTATGGGCCTCATAACGAGTCCGGCAGTAACCGCGGCGGTAAAACCGCCTGGTTACAGCCGGACTCGTATTACCATTCCGCCTCCGTGACTCCCGGAATTACCAGGGCATTACAGCCCTGGTGTCCCGGGCGTCACGGAGGCGGAATGGTGTTAATCCCCATTCCCATTGAGTCCCATAGGACTCAATGGGGAAGTGGAAAAACCGGCACCATCTCATGATGGTGCTGGTGTTTCCACGTCCGCCTGCAGGCGGGAGGTGTTCAACCCGCCAGGTCAGACCTGGCGGGAAGATCACCTCCCGCCTGCAGGACTCGGGATCGGGCGGTCCTGAATTAACAATGGCGGTGGGTTTACCGCCACTGTTAATTCCGGACCGCCCGACCCGTAATGAGGCCCTATATCTTTGTGGTTAGCTTAAAAAAACCTTACCTGAGGTAATTGAGGTGTTAACCATCGAACAATTTGTTAATTCCTCACCTCCATTCTTACAAAGGGTTGTGTTACAATTAAATAAACCTACCCTAACTTTGGCTATTGAAACCACCCAAAATGTCCTAGACGCTAATTGTCATTTTCATTCTTTAGATCGGAGTGAAGAAAAGAAAGTGAGTGAAAGCCCTTCTGGCCATATGCGATCTCAACAAGATTGAACTGGAATACTTATGAAACCAAGAGAATTAAGAAATAGAGAAAATCGATAGAAGAGCAGATTTTAAAAGGAAAGAAGTTAGAAAAAGAGAGGAGAGTAAACCCAGTAAACCCATACCACTTATATGTTTCTCTTGTAAAGAACCAGGACATTTAGCAAAGAATTGTTTATGTTTATGTTTGTTTTGTTTATTTATTTTGTGTAGCGCTCCTGACCCAGAGGTATATGGGCGCTTAAACATCAAGTTACAGGCAAAGGTGAGGAACATTTGTACATTTGTAAAGCATATGTATGGTTACACGTAAGCAGTTAGTGCATATATAGAAGCAAGCAGGCATAGTGAGGATACAATCATGCATTAGGCATACATGCAAAGTTGGTTATTTATTGAGTAACCAAGTGATGACCTTAGTTCTGAAAGGTTGGAAGGTGGGGGTGGATTTAATATCCAGTGGAATAGTGTTCCACAGTTGTGAGGCAAGAACTGGGAAGCTGGATCCACCGGCTCTTTTAAGAGAAAATTTGGGCACCATCAGTTGTAGTGTATTAGAGGATCTGGTGGTTCTAGTATTCTGTCTTAAAGTGAATATATTGGTTAAATAGGGTGGGGCTAGGTGGTTGAGAGCTTTGTAAGTGAGTCAGATGGTTTTTAAGTCTATTTTTTGTTGGATGGAGAGCCATTTGCATGAAATTCTTGTAGCCGAGATATGTTCTCTTCGAGGAATATTAAGGGCGGCATGGCGTGCATTGTTTTGTAGAACTTGCAGTTCATTGATTGCCATTTTGTTGGCACCTACATAAAGGCTGTTGCAGTAGTCCAGTTTGGATTGTATTAGTGCTGTGGCTAAATTGAGGCAGTTATTAGGGGAGATCAAAGGTCTACAGGCCCTAATTAGTTCACCAGTGTAAGCAGTGGCTGAGGCAGTCATATTAATTTGTTTGGCGAGGTTGGTATTCGTATCTATATAGAAACCAAGAGTTTTTACACTCTTAGCGATGGGAATAGTATTACCGTCGATGGTGAGACTGGTGTAGCTAGGGCTGAGATTCCAGATGGTATTAGGTGAGCCGACAAGGAGCAATTCGGTCTTGTCATCATTCAGGCAGAGACCATGTGTGGCCATCCATGCCTGAATGGTGGAGAAGACTTCATTGATCCGGTTGGCGTCCGAGATTGTAATTGCCGGATAAATTGAGGAGTATCTGGGTGTCATCTGCGTAGTTCGTGTAGGTGACACCCAGATGGTCCAGCTTGTCGAATAGGGGCTTTGTAAATATGTTATACAAAGTGGGTGAGACACATGATCCTTGTGGGACACCGCAAGTAATGGGAATAGGGTTGGCCGCTGCTAAGGGTGAGAAGACCCGCATGGTTCTGTTGTCGAGGAAGGATTGGATCCATGTGACCGCAGAGTGGGATAAGTGTGCTGCCGAAGACAGGTGGTTGCACAAGATTTTGTAGTCAACCAAGTCAAAGGCAGCAGAGAGGTCAAGGAGAAGAAGGATGGCAGTCTTACCTTTATCTTTGAGTTCGTCTATCTGGCTCTTGAGATCAACAAGGGCCGTTTCCGTCCCATGTTGGGGGTGAAAGCCAGATTGGCGAGTTCCTAGTAGTTGGTTAGTCTGAAGGTAATCCTGAATTTGTAAATAAGCCACTATGTCAAGAATTCTTTGTAAGAATGGGACAGTGGTAATGGGTCGGTAGTTCGTGGGTATATTTGGGTCGAGAGTTTTCTTTTTTAGCAGTGGTAGGACCCAAGATTGTTTCAGATTACTTGGGACCGTGTTATTGGAAAATGACAGGTTTATTAATTTGGTGATGAATGGGGAAAGATCCCTGGCAGCATCTTTTATGATCTGTGCGGGGCAACTGTCCCGCTTACAGTTAGAGGGTTTCAAGGATGCTATAATTTTTTGTATTTCAGGTATGGTTACCTTTTTGAAAGTGAAACCTGAGCTTGTGGTGGTGGGTGAAGGAAGGGTGGATCTGGAAGTAGGCCCTTGGGTGAATTGTAGTAATTTGTTTTCAATTTTAGTTTGGAGCCCTGAGATTTTGTTAGCAAGGGTATTCTGGATCCCTGTGCACCATGGTTTATCCTTAGTACAGGTATCTGTGGGAGGAATGGGGTTTTCTAATTCCTTTAGGATATTAAAGAGCTCTTTGGTACTAGAGCCTGCCTGAGAGATCCTAGAATTAAGAGATTCTTTCTTAGCACGAGTAATCTCATTTTTGTAGAGGGTGGAGATATTGGTGAGATTAGTTCTATTATCTACTGAGGGCACTGATTTCCATAGTGATTCAAGTTTGCTTTTTTGTTGTCGGAGAAGTTTGAGCTCCGGGGTGTACCACGTATTTAGGTGGGCTTTTGGTTTCCCTTTGCATATTTTTAGTGGGGCAATGATGTCGATAGCCTTAGCCATGGAGTCGTTATAGGCGTTGACCAGCAGGTTAAGGTCAGTTGTAACTGGTAGAGCGTTCAGAATGGGGGTCATTAGGGGTATTAATGCTTCCGCTGTGATGTTGCTCTTTTTCCTAGTTGCGCAAGCCGGTGCAATAACAGGCCTTTTATACACTAGGTTGCTGATATTAATGTCAAGTGGGAGGAGGAAGTGATCTGTCCAGATGAGTTGTACGGGGTCCTTAAGGGTGATGTTGCAGTTAAGGGCAGTTACCCAATCAAGGATTCTACCCTTCGAGTGGGTGGGTTTGGAACAAAGTTGTAGGAGGCCATGCTCCTCTAATGCCGTGGCCAGAGCAGTGGCTGGGGTGTCGAGAGGGTCATTAAACCCAAGATTGAAGTCTCCAAGTATAATAATTTGTGCTGAAGGTTTGGAGCTTTCAGCTACTAGTGAGGTAATATCTTCCTCAAAAGAGCCAGGTGGGCCCGGGGGTCTGTAGATTAGATGCATAGTGATAGTACTCTTAGGGGAGGTTTGTAGTTTAACTGTGAGATGCTCACATGATTTGAGTGGAGGAGAGGAGGCTAGTCTAATATCAAGCGAAGACTTAAAGATGATAGCTACACCACCTCCTCGAGCGTTAGGTCTGTCTACTCTGAGGATAGTGTAGTTATCAGGGATAGCTAGGGTGAGAGATTGACCCGCAGCGTCATGCAACCAAGTTTCAGTCACAGCAAGGAAGTCCAGGTTGTTGGTAAGAATGATGTCGGCAGCTTCTGTAGAATGGGCGACTAATGATCTAACATTTGGAAGAGCTCCTTTTAGTGTAGGATGGGTGGAATTGATGGAGGTTGCAGTGTGATTGTTAGTCTTGTCGGGTAGTTTGGCTGGGCGTTTACTAGTTCTATGGTGGCTTCTGGCATCAAGTCTATTGTTACAATCGGTAGGGATGGGGGTAGTAGTTTGAGAGACAGTTGGGTTATTCATTGTGGAAGGGCTGTATTCAGAGGTAGGGCAGGGTACTCTCATGTTGGTAAGGTTCCTCTTGGACCTATCTGAGTTTCTATTGGCTAGGATATCAGAAAGGTGTTCCCAAAATAAAAGAGAATAACCAATGGAAATTGGATATTTACTAGGGGAAGTGGAATGGGGGGATCCTGGTAAAGAAATTGAAATTCAAAGTGCCTGTTTTTGTGGAAAACCATCTATTCCACTTATGAACCAGCTATAGTTAACATGATACCATTAAAAGCATTAGTAGATATGGGGAGTAGACAAATTGCTATATGATATGAGCTAACCTCATATCTTTAGAAAATCTGAAAAGTGAAAGCCTGGTAAGGATAACGTGTCCATGGAGACCATGATGTTTATTCAAAATTACCCGTTCCCATCCAAATACGAGGGGCCTATAATATGGTTTTCCGGAGTTCTCCTCACTAGTACAAGAAGTCCATTCAAGCCCCTCAAGGTTTTCACCTCTTTCCACCTGGCAAGAAGAATCTCTTCCTCCTAAATCCACCCCTTGGAATTGCGTAACCTCCCTTAAAGATTATCCAAAAAAAGATCTGAATCGGAAACCAATTCCAAATTTTCCTTAAAACATAACTTTAACAGAATGCAAGAATCTTTGGACTATAGACCTGGTGGTTTCACAAGAGCACCTCAAGAGCAAGATGAGATAATCCTCCCAAAAGCTGCCCCCTTTGCCGTTCCACAAATTTGTAGGAAAAACACTCAATTTCCCAGGAAAAAATTCTTAGAGATTGCTATAGTGAGTAGTTCCAGGATAAAATTGACTGGGACCCATGTTTGTTCCATGTTGTGGGTGAGGTGGTCTGTAATGCATCAGCCGTGGAGGTTTTGGCTCTGATGGAGATACACCTAACACGGATGCAGGCGTTCCGTGTTGCCGGTCTATGCCTTTTCCAATATGGCCACCAGAACGTATTTACGTTACATGCACTATTACTCCGATGCGTTGTATCGTTTTTTTCTAAAACTCCAAACAATATCGATCTCTGGTCTCCAGTGACTCACTCTTTGTTTTCCTCTTTTTTGCTATATTTTGCTGTCTATTTTTCTGACACATTCTGATGCTATCCAGTCCATCTATAATAACCATTGGACTTGTTGGCACTCTTACAATTTACTTCAGAGGACTATACAACCGGAGCCCGACCTTCGCAAGATAAGGAGAACCACCAACTCAGCTCAGGGTTTTTTCAGCCGGTTGGCTTTTTCCCTGAGATTGGGAGCTTGCTCCTTGGGGGCCCCGAGGACTAGGTTACCTTCCGGTCACGGTGGCCACCGGGGAGCCTCACCCCTATTTACATCGCAAAAAGGAAAAGAAGGAGAAGTAACCAAGAAAACCCAGAAGGAAGAAAGAAGTAGAACCTCCTGAAGACTCCTTGGAAAACACAGGTGAGGATGAGTTGAGGGGAGGGGACACCAAGCTTGACATGGTCCCTTATGCATTCCAACGCCACCTCTTGGGGAATACTTGTATAGGGTGCCTTGATGTCCGTGGTGACCATGAGTGGTGCTTTTAGGGGCCTGCAGCGCTTTATCCACCCTGTAATTGCAAGTCTTCTAATGTCAGGTAGTTCTATTAACTATAAGATACACACGAGACATTTATATGTCCCACTCTACAAATTAAGTACTTCTGCCCTGCAGAAGGCTGGTTTTATTGAGAAAATGGAAAACCCTTGAGCCGAAACTCGAGTTGGCAATGTAAAATTCCAATGTTGGACCTATATGATATGTTTTTATGGCTCTTGAATTGAGTTGGTAATAGTTATTAAGTCAACTTTGTCGCCACGTTATATAGAGTAGTGTCAAATGGTTACTTTAGATTTATAATGCCCAATGGGATTGAGCACCAGTTGTCCCAGGAGGATAGCAGAGCGGCAACGTGCTCGCCTTGGAAACAAGACGACACGAAGCAACACAGGTTCGATCCCTGGGTCCGCACTTAAAAACCTCTGGGTATTAAGCGCGTTATAAATACTCAACTAAGAGAAATATTCCTGTAACAGCGACTCGATGCCCCCGGGCTGTGTGAGCGCTTTAAAAATGCAGAATAAAAAACCACAAAATTTTGGTTTGCACAAACTGCAGAGTTTGCACTTTAAACAATCTTTTGAGCATGGGTGGCTGTTTGTTGTGCTTATGAGTTTTTGCGTGTTCTGTGAGTGGGAGGAAGTTGAATTCTATGTCAAGGATGTGGGCGAGCATTATGCTTAAACTTCTTTAATACTGCTTCCAACAGCTTTTCAAATCGTAACTTTTTAAAATAACTTTTTTACATCAGCTTGAGGCTGTGAAACAAAAAACTGTGTGTAAACAAAAGTAGAGAAGAGAAAACCACAAATCCCATGAGTCTTCTCTGAGTGGTAGGCCAGAGCCTCTATTTCAATCCCCAATCAGGGCTTGACCATCTCTATAAATCCCTGTATTCTCAGGTCCTTTCCTCTTCTTTTTTGCTGCTGTTCTGACAGTTAAGTGGCATTTCCATTTGTTGACGTTATGTTTTCGGATATTGCTTAGGGGTATTTGCAAGCTATATTATTTAAAAGAAGAACGTTGCTTAAGCTTTCTGTTACAATGCACTGTGTGGTTCAACTGAATCAATCCCTCAATTTCGCGCGAACTCAAACAGGTTTTTCTCCTCAGAGGCAGGCGGGACTGCGGGCGAACTCGCTCACATCAGGGCTCCGGTCTGCATGTCCATTACGACTGACCTACTATTCAGGTATCTAGACCTTTCCCAGTCCCTCCCAACATACTGTTGTGGCGAGCCGTATAAGGCTGCATTCCAGTCTTCACATGCGTAGGAGTGCTCATGACGCACTAGGCGTGCGATGCGCATGGGCGGATATTTGCATTGGTAAAATGGAAGAAGGCCTTTCTCGTTTGCGGTCCCCGTCTCCGGCTGACAATCATTCGTAGGCTGACTTCCAGGGCGCTTCGGCGAAGGTTAGCAGTGCACGATGGTCCCTCATAGCTCGGGAAGAGGGCGCCTAACCAGGTCCTCTCTGGATCAGTTCCTAAAGACACAGCAGCTTTCAGATCGACTAAGTAGAGCAACAGCAATACTTCTCTTCCACCAGGGCTTCAGGGTTAAGCTTCAGTTTCAATGTCAGTTTCAACTCCCGCTTCTGAACGATTTCTAGCAGTGAGAGGCCCCCAGATTTACTTTTGATCTCCCAATCATTCTGCTGGGTCACACGCAGCCAACCAATCACTCAGAAGGGCAGTCAGTCAGCCAATCAGGCGCACAGTGCATTCAGGCCATTCTTCTCCATCCGGACACTCACAACACAGAATGTGGATTCGGACAAATACCACGCCATTCAACACTACACACTGCATTCATACCAGTTTCGTGCAGGACTGTCTCGGGCATTGTGTCAAACACCAGATATTAGACATCCACAGCACAGAATGCGTATTCGTCACACACTCCATTCACCCAGGTCCCACCCACAGGCGTACCCACAACATACGGTCGTTGGGAAGGCTCCAGCCAGTCTGGTCGGCACTTCCCCACACTACCCTATAAGGAACTTCCAGTCAACAGCCAGTCAGGGGGAAGGGACAGAGTCAGGGCTTTCCGGGACTTTGGGAAAACCAAGGTAACAGGCGGTGGAAGGCAAGAGGCCACGGGGGCCATCTTGTTTCCATCAGGAATCAAGTGATTCCAATGACAGGGCCTGGGCATCCCAAAATGAAGGACGCTCAGGGCACCTGTCAATTCAACACGGATCTGCTACCAGCCCATACCCTGCTCTCTAGGCCACACACAGATGCCGAAAAACATAGACTAGGGGCACAGGGTTGTACCCCCAGCCATGGATGCTATAAGGATATCCCATGGGTCTGTACACCAAACCAAAAGAGAGAGCTGTACCGCCAGGAATCTCACATGAACTCCTGCATGGAAAAGACGACAGAACACATGATAAAAAGCAGTAAAGGACAAGGATACGGAGGCCCTGTCCCTCCGATGCATTTCCAGCATCACAAAACCCACTTTATGTTGGCTACACTGCTGCCACCCAGAGGCCAGCCGTTGTAGAAACTCATGGTGACAAGGGGAAATGCCTCCATACCCCTTTCCTTGTAGGGTATTATATTTCGAGCAAAAGGTAGGTGCAAGGAGCACAGAGAATTGGAAAACCCCTCACTACTAAGACCCAGGGGGGGTAGAGATTGGTCGATTATTGTCACATACAAATCAACACCAAAAGTCTGTCACAAAAACAATGCATTGCAAACGAACTCATTAAGAAAGGAACAACATCAAGCAAACTGGGAGCAAAAGAAAAAGAAAAAAATATGTATAAATCTTATTTTAATCATAAATATTAAAAACAATATATCTTTGTACAATAGTAAATCACGGAAAAAACACAAAAGACAAATGTCTATATGATAGAACATACAATAGGGGAAAGGGGGGGATTTTATCAGTCCTCCTTTCACATTTAAAGAAATAAACTATAGCAAATGGAATTAAACGCTATTCGAGAAAAAGAGTGTCGACATGTTTCGGCCAAATATCAAATTGGATGCGTTCTCAGGTATCCATTCAAAAATAGGTGAAAGGGCCATCTTCAGGACAACAAATTTCTTTAAGATGAGGCTGATGTGTAGTTGCGGAAAGACAACGTGATCTAAAAAGGTATATACATAATTAATTCATTAAACACCATGCATATTTTATTGCAGTAGTTATCTATTGATGATGTTCACATCGTTTGCAATATATGAAAAAGTTCAGAGGGCAGTATCAGAAAACTGTCACCTATACATAGTGGGACGAAAGTTGTACACTTTAAAAATCAGACAACATGAAAAACATACGGATAACTCATAGTTGAGTGACAATTGAATCAGAGCAATCTCTTACTTAATTCCACAGGGTCAAGTGTGTTGGAGTGGATGCAGACGTTCATCCGTCTCGGAATTAGTTTATATTCGTTTGGAGGCACATTAGTGGCACAAATTGTAGAACCTATAGCAAGGTATACCACATCCTATTCTCTTAAATTAAAAGAGAAAAGAGGAAGGAAGGGACATATAGAATTATGTTCACATATTTTAAATGAGGTCGAAAATTTATACTCATATAATGCAGACGATCGTCTCGCATTTTTTAAAAGAAGTTTAAAACAAGTTTTAGAAAGCTAATTTGAAGAATAGCTTAGGTAATCATATTCAACAATTGTGCTGGATGGGGACTCACATGTGGTTAAGTCACCAGCGCTCCTTTCACTGTCCTTTAACGCTGCATCTTTTCATTATGCAGAGGAACTGCATTTAGGAATCGGAGAAGGGTGCACAACCAGGTGGTGAGTGTCTGCCTTTCTGTGGATAAGAACATTAAAGTGGGTCGGAACATTCAAGTCAAGGGTCCAATAATTTGCTTATATGAACCGCAAGAATAAACTTAAGGTGGAAGACAAATTAAGATGTAAAAAGGATGTCTATTGGATGTATCCTCAATAAATTGCATCTACTACCTCGAGCGACTCCCAAAAAAAACTCCGGGAAAAAATTGGGCATATAAATGTCCCATTAACGGGTTAGTTCAAATATACGGCAT
The DNA here is from genome assembly GCF_040938575.1 of Ambystoma mexicanum. Lineage (NCBI taxonomy): Eukaryota > Metazoa > Chordata > Amphibia > Caudata > Ambystomatidae > Ambystoma > Ambystoma mexicanum. Next base: position 46,238,643 of record NC_090922.1, read on the forward strand.
CCATCAAGATCTAGCAAATATAGAGGGCAATAGGCAGCCGATAAGTCTATACGATATTAACAAAGTACTTGCCTACCGAACTAAATTCAAGAATGCAGACCCCTCTAAACTAGTTTTGAAAGGGTTGTTCGAAAAAAAGGGGGAGGGGAGGTTACCTGAGGCGCCAGGGAGCCCGGATCGGTCGTGCGCTTCAAATGTTAATCACCAGAGAACCAGGGTCCGTCGTCCGCTTAAGGTGTTGACTAGCCGCGAAGTGAAATCGGTCCTAGCCGATCGGCTTTAAAAGGTCCGTAGACGAACGTACAAATGACGTGTGTCTTGTATCATGATCGGCGCCTTGTGTGCATGTGATCTAAGTCACATGGTTATCAGTAACTAGAGGTGTAGTCTGGTTTAAAGGTATATTACCTATATGCAGAGACACCCATGGTGGATGGTGTTAGACGGCGCATACTTTGGCAAGATGTATTATACAGACCGTGTCGTCAAGGCTATCCATTTAGACATCACATCGTCAAATGGTTACGCTATATTGATGATGTTTTCCTTATTTGGAAAGGTGATACTACTCTTCTTCAATCCTTCCTTGAGTGGCTTAATAACCACAATCCTTATATTAAGTTCACTATGTCACACGATTTAAAATCCATTCCTTTTCTTGACCTGTTAATTTATAAAACAGCCACTGGTTTTTTGAAAACCAAGTTATTTCGTAAACCTACTGACAAAAACACACTTTTAAGATTTAACAGTTTTCATCCTCGTAGTCTTCGCGAAAATCTACCAGTAGGTCAATTCCTCAGAGTAAGAAGAAACTGCTCTGAGGTTAGTGATTTCATCTTAGAAGGTAAGGACCTAAAACAGCGGCTCATTGACAGGGGCTACCCAAGAAAATTCATTAACAGAGCATATAAAAGAGCCAAACATACCATTAGAGACAGATGTCTGCATCCAGAGCCCACTATTTCAGAAGAAAGAATTACATGTGTAAGTACATTTAGTCCTATTAGTAATGCTTTACGAAGAACAATAAAGAAACATTGGCACCTCTTGGCTACCGAAGATTTTAGTCCGATACAACCGAGGTTTGCCTTCAAACGTCAAAGGAATATGAGGGATATGCTAGTTCATACTTACCCTAAGGAACCGATACGTCCGATTCAAACGACTCTCTGGAACCTCCCACCAGTTTCAGGCCACTATAAATGTGGGCACTGCTCTGTTTGTTCTTTAACAAACAACTTCAAGACTTTGGATCTAAAAGGAAAAATCTGGACCCTCAGATTTTTTTCAAATTGCGCTTCAGAATGGGTCATCTATGGCATTAAATGCCCTTGCAATTTACTTTACATAGGGAAAACCAGCAGAATGATAAGACAGAGAATCTGTGAACACAGATCCTGTCTCAAAAATAAAACTGAAAACAAACCTTTAGTCGCCCACTATATCACAGCTAATCATAAACATACAGAGTTACTATGGTTTGTTATCCAAAAAATCCCATCCTCACCAAGAGGGGGTAACAGAGAGCTGATATTAACTATGGCAGAACAAAGATGGATCTATAACCTCAATACGGTCAATCAGGGTTTAAATTCATCCATTGAATGGAATAATCTTCTATCATAGTACCTCTGCGTTGTTCAGCCGGACGGCTGCATAAAATCTGACATGCTACCTCATAATTCCTTTCAATCTCTTTTTGACTTTGTCAAACGTTACGATAATTATAAAACTAGATCTGTCTTTCCTTGACGACACGGTCTGTATAATACATCTTGCCAAAGTATGCGCCGTCTAACACCATCCACCATGGGTGTCTCTGCATATAGGTAATATACCTTTAAACCAGACTACACCTCTAGTTACTGATAACCATGTGACTTAGATCACATGCACACAAGGTGCCGATCATGATACAAGACACACGTCATTTGTACGTTCGTCTACGGACCTTTTAAAGCCGATCGGCTAGGACCGATTTCACTTCGCGGCTAGTCAACACCTTAAGCGGACGACGGACCCTGGCTCTCTGGTGATTAACATTTGAAGCGCACGACCGATCCGGGCTCCCTGGCGCCTCAGGTAACCTCCCCTCCCCCCTTTTTTTCGAACAACCCTTTCAAAACTAGTTTAGAGGGGTCTGCATTCTTGAATTTAGTTCGGTAGGCAAGTACTTTGTTAATATCGTATAGACTTATCGGCTGCCTATTGCCCTCTATATTTGCTAGATCTTGATGGATGCCGTATATTTGAACTAACCCGTTAATGGGACATTTATATGCCCAATTTTTTCCCGGAGTTTTTTTTGGGAGTCGCTCGAGGTAGTAGATGCAATTTATTGAGGATACATCCAATAGACATCCTTTTTACATCTTAATTTGTCTTCCACCTTAAGTTTATTCTTGCGGTTCATATAAGCAAATTATTGGACCCTTGACTTGAATGTTCCGACCCACTTTAATGTTCTTATCCACAGAAAGGCAGACACTCACCACCTGGTTGTGCACCCTTCTCCGATTCCTAAATGCAGTTCCTCTGCATAATGAAAATATGCAGCGTTAAAGGACAGTGAAAGGAGCGCTGGTGACTTAACCACATGTGAGTCCCCATCCAGCACATTTGTTGAATATGATTACCTAAGCTATTCTTCAAATTAGCTTTCTAAAACTTGTTTTAAACTTCTTTTAAAAAATGCGAGACGATCGTCTGCATTATATGAGTATAAATTTTCGACCTCATTTAAAATATGTGAACATAATTCTATATGTCCCTTCCTTCCTCTTTTCTCTTTTAATTTAAGAGAATAGGATGTGGTATACCTTGCTATAGGTTCTACAATTTGTGCCACTAATGTGCCTCCAAACGAATATAAACTAATTCCGAGACGGATGAACGTCTGCATCCACTCCAACACACTTGACCCTGTGGAATTAAGTAAGAGATTGCTCTGATTCAATTGTCACTCAACTATGAGTTATCCGTATGTTTTTCATGTTGTCTGATTTTTAAAGTGATTTTTAAAGTGTACAACTTTCGTCCCACTATGTATAGGTGACAGTTTTCTGATACTGCCCTCTGAACTTTTTCATATATTGCAAACGATGTGAACATCATCAATAGATAACTACTGCAATAAAATATGCATGGTGTTTAATGAATTAATTATGTATATACCTTTTTAGATCACGTTGTCTTTCCGCAACTACACATCAGCCTCATCTTAAAGAAATTTGTTGTCCTGAAGATGGCCCTTTCACCTATTTTTGAATGGATACCTGAGAACGCATCCAATTTGATATTTGGCCGAAACATGTCGACACTCTTTTTCTCGAATAGCGTTTAATTCCATTTGCTATAGTTTATTTCTTTAAATGTGAAAGGAGGACTGATAAAATCCCCCCCTTTCCCCTTATTGTATGCTCTATCATATAGACATTTGTCTTTTGTGTTTTTTCCGTGATTTACTATTGTACAAAGATATATTGTTTTTAATATTTATGATTAAAGTAAGATTTATACATATTTTTTTCATTTTTTTCTTTTTCTTTTGCTCCCAGTTTGCTTGATGTTGTTCCTTTCTTAATGAGTTCGTTTGCAATGCATTGTTTTTGTGACAGACTTTTGGTGTTGATTTGTATGTGACAATAATCGACCAATCTCTACCCCCCCTGGGTCTTAGTAGTGAGGGGTTTTCCAATTCTCTGTGCTCCTTGCACCTACCTTTTGCTCTTGATTAACGTCCCTGTTTGAGAATTGGCCCCCCGAAAACAAATATTTGTTGGGACTTTGCCTTTTTCTTGCATATCTATGGGTATTATATTTCTCCAGCATGGGGTCTGGCATGGATTCACATGCTCATGAATATTCCCCGTCGTCAGGCTGGGAATCCTCAGTAAAAGAAAAAATCTGTTTCAGTTTCGTTTCTGAACTGTCTTTCTCCTAATAACCAATTACTGGTCTCTGGGTCATACTGCCCCCAGCCAATGACTGCCCTCTACCTTAGCGCCTCCCCAGGCAGCCATCTTCAGATTTTTACTGCACGTTCAAGTGTCCTCGTGCTTTAGCTCTCCAGCTTTTACTGCGTGTTGCATTTTTCCAAAGAGTTTACTCTTTATTTTTCAGTCAAATCGAGCCTCAAACTTCACTGTTTCATCTTCCGTTTAACGGGAACCCGTTTCGGAAATTTCTAAGCCCCTCAAGGGCGATTTTTCATCGAATTTAACTTCTTGGAGGATTCCAGAAGACCTTCGAGTCCTACCCCGCGTGGACATGGCCCAGGACAAAGGAGACTCGACGTCCATTGGATCCAAGCTGTTTAGGATCTGCCCAGGATGCAGACTACAGAACTTTTTCAAGGACGATGAGCACTCCCAGTGCCTATACTGCCTTCATGCCGACAAGTCGCACGTGGAGGAAGACTGTGCGTTCTGCACGAACATGTCCACCCGGACCATGAAGCACCGTAGTACATGACTCGCTAACTGGCTGGAGGCGAAGAGCCCAGCAGCAGGTGAGAAGAAGAAGTCTGAGCGGTCTTCTAAGACCTTTGAGGGTGCTCTGACGACGGGGGCCCAACAGAAGGCAAAGGACCGCGAGTCCGCGGTCACCGGGAGCGCTGTTGGTTCAGGCTCCTCGGCTGCCAGACAGGGCGTGATGTCACTAACGCCGTCACCCACGAGCCAACGCTCCAGCTCGGTGAAAAGGAGGTCGGAGAACCCAGCTAAACTTCAGGAGAAGCACAGGCAGGTCCCGACGGAGAAAGCCAAGGGGGAGCGAGGCGGTGACCCTCCGCCCACGGTGAAGGCCTCAGACGCGCCCAAGGTCGTGAAGGCCCTGATTCACCCAGCTAAGGCTTCGATTAAGGGAGTCGTGGCAGCCCTGGCGAAGCCTGCGGAGGCGACCCCAGTGGAGACGACTTCCAGGCCTAGAGTTTCCCTGCAGTCCCAGAGGGAACCATCTTTCCAGCCTATTGAAACGATCCCCGTGATACCCCGGGATGAGAAAGAGGGTGTGGGGGGTAAGGTAGCCCTAACGGACTCAGATACCTCTTCCGAGGACGAGCTGTCTGTCGTCAAAGCAAGCCTGGACAAGAGGTTCAAGGAGAGGGCCTGCGGGAAGGATCCCGACGAGGCGGACATATAGAGCGAGGGTAGAGCCGATGAAGAATGGCAGATCGACGAGGGACCGGACACCACGCCGCTGCCAGCGCTCCCGTCGCAACCAATGCCACCGCCGACGGACAGGCAGGATGACTTTTTGCTGGCACTGCAAACTCTGTGCACTGAGATAAGGAAGAGGCTACCCTTGTCTCCAGTGGACGATCCAGCGGCGCCTGGACTGTCGGGGAGTCCTCCACCCAAGCGGAGGCGAGGCCATCCTCCTCCACCGAGGGATGAGACAGAGATGAAAACGGCGAGGACCGGGATGGACGACGGTGGTGATGATGGAATGGATCTCCCATCACCCCCTCCCCGGGCTTCCCCTCCTGACGAAATTGGCTCCTTTCATGCCATGATCGCCAGGGCTTCGGAGCTCTTCCAGCTATACCCCGAGGAGCAGAAGAAGGAGGGGTTCCTCTACCAACGACGGGAGGCCAAGAGGAAGACTGTCCTCTCAGTCCCGTTACTGGGCGACATCTGGGACGAAGAACTGTCCCCTCTGAAGAACCCGCCCACGGCCCCTGCGAAGAGGGACCGGTACAAGAAGAAGAACCGGGTGCCAGACTCTGAGCCTATGTGCCTCAGGGCACAGCTGTCCCCGGTTTCGGTGGTCTCCGTGGCGGCCAAGAAGAAATCGGCAGGGGCGACGGCATCAACTTCCACTTCTCCACTGGACGGCGAGGGGAAGAAGCTGGACGCCATGGGACGACGGGTCATCTCGTCAGCAGCGACGACCATCAAAGCGGCCAACGCCCTCGTGATCGTGGCCCACTACGACAGGGATCTCTGGGTTAAGATCGCTCCCGTCCTGGACTTCCTCCCAGACGACAAGAGGGCGGAAGCCCTTGAAATCGTGCAGGAAGGCGAGGTGGCATCGGACCACACCATCACGGTGGCCACGGACATCGCCAACACCGGTTTTTGCCAGATGGGCAACAGCGTTTGCCTTCGCCGGCGCGATTAGCTCAGGGCCACGACTTCCGTCAAGACGTGCAGACCAGGGTACTGGATATGTTCTTCGACGGGAACAACCTGTTCGGCAAGGCAGTGGACGAGTCACTGCAGGCCATTAAGGCAGAGACCGAGACGGCCCGGGCCTTGGACTCTCTCCATCAACGACGGTCGTCCTTTCGGACCTCCGGAGGCAAGTCTCAAGGTGCCTCCAAAGGATTCGGCAGCAGCTTCTCGTCATACTGCCAGGCGGCCCGCTCTTCTTCGCAAGAAGCCTACAGAGGCCGCAACAAGGCCGGTGGTCACCGTTGTCCTCGCCAAGGGGCCCAAGGTGGCAAGGCCTCAGGGAAGCAAGATTGAACCGGCCGTGACGTCGGGCCCCCACCCGAGCACCCCAGTGGGAGGCCGGCTGGCGAACTTTGTCGGCGTGTGGAAGTCCATCTCCACCGACCGTTGAGGTGCTGGATGCCCTGGCCCATGGGCACACTCTGGAGATCCAAAGGAGGTGTCCCCATTTTCCACCAGTGGCCAGGAAGGAAAACCACGTTCCAGAGCTGTTTCTAGAGGTACGAGCAATGCTGAAGAAGGATGGAATAGAACTCGTCCCAAAGAGGCTCCAGGGCTCCGGAGTATACTTGCGGTACTTCCTCGTCCGAAAGAAGACCGGTGGCTGGCGGCCCATTCTAGACCTCCGTCGCCTCAACAAATTCATAAAATCCCAGAAGTTCTGGATGGTCACCCTTCAGCACGTGCTGGGACAACTGGAGGAAGGCGACCTCCTGTCGTCGCTGGACTTATAGGATGCCTACTTCCACATCCCCATACACAAAGAACATCGAAAGTTTCTGCCCTTCTTGCTCCAAGGGCAGTACTATCAGTTCAAGGCTCTGCCCTTTGGTTTGAAGTCGGCGCCAAGGGTCTTCACCAAGTGCCTGGCACTGGTGGCGGTGCGGCTGCACCTGCAGGGGATCCACGTATACACTTATCTGGACGATTGGCTCATCCGAGCGAAGTCAAGAGAACTCGCCGTCGACCACACAGCGAGGACCGTCCGCTTGCTCACGGAACTGGGGTTCTCGATAAGCTTTGCAAAGTCCTACTTGGTGCCATCGCAAAACGCCCTGTTTCTGGGAGCCAGACTCAACATGGTGGCACGGCTGGCATCACCGTCGGAGGAGAGGATGAAGGCCATCCTGGGCAAGGTACAACGGCTGTTGACCACAGAGGTTGCCTGGGTGAGGTCCATCAAGTCCCTGCTCGGCATGATGTCGTTATGCATCTAACTCGTGCGACTGTGCAGGTTGTGGGTGCAACCGCTGCAGGAATTCCTCGACGCCCGTTGGGTACAAGTGATGGGAAGTTTTCGAAGACAAGAACTCCCTCAATGAGACTTTCCGGCAGGCAATCCGGTGCTGGGGCACCCGTGCGCATCTCGCGTGGGCATGGACTTCCAGACCCAGCGCATTAGGAAATGGTGACGACGGATGCTTCCCTGGAGGGATGGGGTGCGCACACCGGAGATCTCCACGCAAGAGGCCTTTGGCTCCCGGAGGAGAGGTCTCTACACATCAACGTCCTGGAGGTCCGTCCTCCTGACCCTCAAGGGCAAAGTGGTACGGGTCTTCACCGACAACACCACCACGATGTTCTACATCTGGAAGCAGGGGGGCACCAGATCCCCAGCTCTATCCAAGGAAGCGCAGGACCTGTGGCACTGGGCCGTCGCCCAGGGGATGTTCCTGGTACCCTTCCACCTGGCAGGAGTAAAGAACACTGTTGCTGACTCCCTCAGCAGGGAGCTGCGCTCGTGCCATGAGTGGGAGCTCCAGCAGGATCAAGTGGATCTCCTATTCCGACGATGGGGCAATCCCCAGATAGATCTGTTCGTGACGGCGACGAACACAAAGTGCCAGAGATTCGCCAGCAGGTTTCCCCAGCCGGGGAGCATGGGCGGTGCATTCTCCTTCCCCTGGGACGACCTGTTCCTCTATGCGTTCCCACCGTTGCCGTTGCTTCTGCGACTCATCAGTCAACTCAGACGGTCCCGGTGCAGGATGATCCTCGTCGCACCAGCGTGGCCGAGGCAGATATGGTTCCCGGACCTTCTTGACATGTCAGCATCCCCACCAGTCAAGCTTCCGATGGACACAGATCTTCTCGCCAGGGAAGGAGGTGCGATCCTGCATCACGACCCAGGATCGCTGAACCTGCAGGCCTGGCTCCTGCAGCACTAGAGTTCGGAAGCTATGATATCCCGGCGCTCTGCAAAGAGGTACTTGCCAAGGCCAGGGCGTCCTCGACTCTTAAGTGCTATGGACATAAATGGTAGAGGTTCTCTGTCTGGTACCGTGCACAGAAGATCAACCCTCTATGGATTACGGCCCCTCAAGTGCTGCCGTACTTGCTGTCACTGGCCAAGGCGGGGCTGGCGCATGCAGCCATCAAAATTCATCTGGCGGCTCTCTCCCGCTACACCAGAACTCCAGGGCGGTCATCGCTGTGGTCGCACCGCCTGGTGAAGTAGTTCATGAAATGACTGTATCAGCCGTTCCTGCCGGTGAAGACTCCGGCCCCGGCGTGGGAGCTCAATGTGGTGGCTCATAGACCCTCCATTCGAGCCTTTGCATTCAGCACCGCTGAAGTTCCTATTGTGGAAGACAGCGTTTCTTGTGGCAATCTCCTCCGCACGATGAGTGGGAGAGATTCAGGCCCTCACCTGTAAACCTCCACATCTGACTTTCCACTAGACGAGGGTAGTGGTGAGGACCACCCCTCCTTCATGCCCAAGGTGCCGTCAGACTTCCATCTCAACGAGCTCTTGGTGTTACCTGTTTTCTTCCCGACGCCTTTGTCGCCAGCTGAGAGGACTTTGCACTTGCTGGATGTAGCTAGAGCGCTGAAGTTCTACGTGGACCGCACAAAGAGTTTTCGGAAGACATCACAGCTGTTTGTGAACTTTGGCGCTGTGAACCAAGGGAAGGCCCTCTCCAAGGCTTCCATTTCCAGATGGCTCTCCGGCTGCTTCATGCACTTTCACCGGTTGGCAAACCGACCGTTGCCCGGCCGTCCGAGAGCCCATTCAACCAGAGCGATCGCTGCTACTATGGCGTTCCTGTCTGGTGTGCCTCTGCTGGAAATCTGCGGGGCTGCTAATTGGAGGTCAATGCATACCTTCACGAGATTCTACTGCGTCGACCGGGATTCCAGGGAGGAGTCCAGAGTCGGCCAGGCAGTGCTGCGCAACCTGTTCGCTTGAAGGTGAGCCTGGTGAGGAGGTAAGAGATGCTTAATGTTGAGTTGTTAAAATGCTTAATGTTGAGCCTTGCCACCTCCCGTGGTTTTGCATGTGTGTACTGCTATGTATTTGTGTATTCATGAGCATGTGAATCCATGCCAGACCCCATGCTGGAGAAGGAACAAGTTACTTACCTGTAACTGTTGTTCTCCAGCATGGGTTTGGCATGGATTCACATGCGAACCTTCCTGCCTACCGCACCTGCGGCTCTTCTCCTGGTCCTACTGCCACTTTACGTGCTACCAAATCTGAAGATGGCAGCGTGAGGAGGTGCTTAGGTAGAGGGCAGTCATTGGCTGGGGGCAGTATGACCCAGAGACCAGTGATTGGTTATTAGGAGAAAGACAGTTCAGAAACGAAACTGAAACTGATTTTTTCTTTTACCGAGGATTCCCAGCCTGACGATGGGGAATATTCACAAGCATGTGAATTCATGCCAGATCCATGCTGGAGAACAACAGTTACAGGTAAGTAACTTGTTCCATACAGCTAAGGTGGCGAGGTTACCTATTTGTAGACCTAAAGAGACCATGATTTTATCTCTCCCTGGTATTAGAGTGTCTTGAGGACATCGGAGGGGATCATTGTTACCCTCTATTATTTTCCGATCGCGGTAAATAGCTTGAGAGACCAAGGAGATAAATTGCACTCCCATTTTCTATACCAACAGTAGGAGGGGCAGTGTTATGCTCTCCATTAATTTCTCCCCATTTAGGGAAAAAGGAGTTTGATAGGATTTGTCTTTATTGGGATTTTCTACTAGTAACGGGGTCCTCCAACTATTACCAAATGGATCAAATCCCACCGTTGACACCATATGTGAGAAACTCATGGTGACAACAAGTAAGACAGACACAAGTGATCACAGTTCAATGGTGATTATTGAACAATGAATTCTGAATGTAGGTTGGAAAAACGCCTATTCTAAACCTAAATCTTAGAAGGGAGCATGCGTCGACCATCAAATGAAAAATAAGGCTGTCCTAGTGGTGTTGTGTCAAATAAAAGGGCCTATACTAAGAAACCTATTGCCAAACCTCACAACTAATACAAAAAGGGGTGTAGGATAGTTCTTAAGAAAAGAAAGAAGTGTTCTCAAATAATATGTTAGGATGCGGTAGCCTGGATCTACCTCCCCCACCTTTTGGACACAGGGTAATATGGGAGCTTGAAGCACAGTACAGTGTTGGGCTTCTCCAGCACGATACGACATTTCCAATGGCTGTTCTCAGGACAGTTGATGGCTAAGTCTTGTTTCCTGTGAAAGTCTCTTGCCTTTTGTCACGCCGCCTGTCCTGGGGTCTCCTTACCCGCTACGGCGCTCCCCGTCGTGGAGGTTGTATCCCCGCTTTCGGCTTCGGGGTCCGGGGCTGTCCTGGGTCTCAGGCACTTCCGGGTCTCCTGTGCGCACTGCTTTGCGCATGCGCGGGTGTCCGCTCTCCGCGCATGCGCGGTGCGCAGGATGCTCGATTCGGGGAGATATGCGGCTCAAGCCTCGTTGTGGGGTATCCAATGCCTGGGAGATGGCACGGCTTGCGTTGCAAGCCTCCCAGGTGCTGGTGGGCCTATTTAAGGAGCCCGGATACTTTTCCAAACCGCGTCTCAACGCGGTTTGTACGGATCGTGTCTTCGCTGCCTTGTGTTGCCTTCCCGTTTCCTGTTGCCTTCTCCTGCCCTTGTTCTGCCTGGGGATCCCCTGTCTTCCTACCTGTTCTGCCTCGCTCCCCTCATCCTGCTTCCTTCCTGATTCTGAGTTCCCGCTGGCCCTCCTTGGTTCTGGTCCCTGTCATCCCTTTCCTGCCTGCCCGGCTCAGTCCTTCCTGATTCCATCTGGTTCTAAGTTCCCACTGCTCTTCTGGTTCCCGTGCCCATCTTGTTTACCAGCCTGCTCCTCTTGCTGCCTAGTCTTCGCTCCTGGAGATACTGTTCTGCTTCTGGTCTCCTGATCTTCATCAGCTTCCGTCGGGATCACACTGCCTCCTGTGGACCTTGAACCTTCAACTCAGAGGCTCCCCCTGCCAGTGCTTGCACTGTCCTGACGCCACGCAAATCAGGGGTGAGCCAACCCGTGGCGTTGGGAGCCGGTTCACCTCCAATCCGGTTCCATTTGGGCTGGTGTTGGGCTGGTTCCCTGCGCCATTAGTCACGTCTCCTCGGATCATCTGACAGCCTGGCCTCATCACCAAGGAACCCAATTTGACGAACAGGTACGCAGCGCTCTCGTGACACTAGTTACAACAGATTGAGACGCCTGTCTTCTGACACCTCGGACTCTGCGATGGAAGAGGATCCGGGTCTTCGTATTGAGCTTCAAACGCTTCGTGCTGAGATGGCGGCACTCCGTCAGGAGAATGTAACCTTACGCCAAATGGTGACACAGAACGTTGGTGCCATTCCACAGCCTGAAGGTCCCATGGGTCACACTGCTCCCATCAAGTTCGATGGAGATCCCCGCCGTGTGGGTGAATTCTGTAATCATTGCCGCATACACTTTCTCTTCCGTTCAACTCACTTTACCAATGACAAGGCCAAGATCGGATACATATTGGGCAACTTGTCTGGAAACGCACTTGCCTGGGCAACTCCTTTGGTCGTTACCAATAACCCAATCCTGAATGATTTTGTAGCCTTCGAGAAGGCATTCTTGGATGTGTTTCAATCCCCCAATCTGGCTTCAGCAGCACAGAACCAATTGATGGACCTACAACAAGCCAATACTGACATCATCTCTTACATCAGCCGTTTCCGTCAATTAGCAACTGACTCCTTATGGCCAGAGGTAACGCAAAAGACCTTGTTTCGCCGGGGATTAAGAGAGGAATACAAGGATGAATTGTTACACATTCCTGAACCTGACGATCTACAGAAACTTATTGATCAAGTATTGAGGATAGACCAGAGGTTGGCCGAGAGAAAAGGAGAGAGACGACGGTTTGAGAAGGGAAACCACTGACTCTACCTACTGGGATGTCAGGACCTTCGGATTCTACCCAGGAACCAATGCAACTGGGAGCTGTAAGGGGCCCTTTATCGGAAGAGGAGAAGAAGCGCAGGAGAAGTCAGCGACTGTGTTTGTACTGCGGAGGTGCTGGTCATTTTCTGGGAACCTGCCCTCTGCGTCCTATCAAGAAAGGGGGAAACTAGAAGACCTGTCGTCTAAGGGAAAGGCTATGACAGGTCCTTTCTTGCTTTCAGACCTTTCCAGCCCTGGGTTACAACTGCCCCCAATGCAGCCTGCCGTCTTGATGATTCTAGAGATCACTTTGAAGTGGCTTGATAAAACGGTTGTTGTCCATGGTCTATTAGATTGCGGGGCCTCCGGAAACTATATAGATGAGGCATTCGCCATCAACATTGGTATGCCTTTACTTACCAGAAGAACTGCTATACCGGCAGAGGTCATCGATGGTACACCTTTGGCTTCCGGTCCCATCCGGTTGCATACAGTCGGCATGCTATTACAAATCAAGGGGCACGAAGAAAGGATAGCCCTCGACGTCATCAAGTCACCTTCGTATCCAGTGGTTTTGGGACTGCCTTGGCTTTTGCGACACAATCCTACAATCAATTGGGAGTCCCGCACTTTGAAGTTTGTTTCTGCCTTTTGCCTCCGTGAATGTTGCTGCCACAACACATCCTTGAAGTCTACAGCCTCGATCCCTCTAGTCTCGGGAGGAGACTCATCTGCTTTATGTTCCCTGTCCCAGATTCCGAATGTTTATGCCGACCTTTGTGCGGGGTTTTCTGAGCCCGGATATATACCTCTTCCTCCTCACAGGACATTTGACTGTCCCATAGACCTGATTCCTGGTGCTGTGATTCCTCATGGGAAGTTATACTCTCTAACTCAGTCTGAAAAACAGGTACTCCGGGATTATCTGGATGATTGCTCTAAGAAGGGTTACATCGTACCTTCCAAATCCTCCGCCGGTTTCCCGCTGTTCTTTGTCAAAAAGAAGGAGGGGACCCTGCGGCCCTGTATCGATTACCGCCAATTGAATGATATAACACTCAAAGACAGGTACCCATTACCTTTGATTCGGAACATCATGGAGTCCTTACGTTCTGCCAATATCTTCACTAAGTTGGATCTCCGGGGAGCCTACCACCTGGTTAGAATCAAAGAGGGCGACGAGTGGAAGACGGCATTTAAGACACCCTTTGGGCACTATGAATACAGGGTAATGCCCTTCGGGTTGTGTAATGCCCCAGCCGTCTTCCACCGGTTTATGGACAACGTCTTTGGCGACTTGTTTGGCATCTCGGTCTGGGTTTACCTGGACGACATCCTGATCTTCTCAGACAATCTGAAGGAACATGTCTTGCATGTCCGTGAAGTACTTCTGCGATTGTCACGTAATCACCTGTACGCCAAAGCCGAAAAGTGTTTGTTTCACCGGAATAGCATGGAGTTCCTGGGATACGTAATCAGCAATGCAGGTATACACATGGATTCGGGCAAAGTGAAGGCTATTCAGAATTGGAAACAGCCACATGATTTGAAGTCTCTTCAGCGGTTTTTGGGGTTCGCCAACTTTTATCAGCGTTTTATCCCACAGTTTTCACAGGTCACGGCCCCATTGACACGTCTGACCAGTGTTAAGATACCTTTCCTTTGGGATCAAGAGGCATCAACAGCTTTTGAGTGCTTAAAGACAGCGTTTAGTACAGCTCCTGTTTTGCGTCATCCTAACGATGAGATGCCATATGTCATCGAAGCAGATGCCTCCAACTTCGCTGTTGGAGCGGTCCTCCTGCAAAAGCATCCTACGTCCGGCGACGAACACCCTGTGGCCTATTACTCACGGAAACTCACCTCCAGTGAGCTGAACTACGCAGTCATTGAAAAAGAACTTTTGGCCATCAAGACGGCGTTCGAAGAGTGGAGGCATCATTTACTTGGTGGTCGTTTCCCTGTAGAAGTCCGTAGTGACCATCGCAACTTGCAGTTCCTACGATCATTGCAGTGTCGCACTGCTCGCCAAGCCCGATGGGCCCTCTTCTTCTCTCACTATGATTTCAATATCACATACATTCCTAGCTCCCAGAACCAGAAGGCTGATGCCTTATCTCGATCTTTGGAAAAGGAAGAAGTGGGAGTCGGTTTGAACACGCCTATGATATCTCCCAAACACTTTCTACTGACCTTAACTCCGCATCTCCAGAAGATCATTCAAGAGACCTTGAGGGATCCGGAACGTGTCAATCTGCTGAAAAAACCCCAGATCTGCGAACGCGACGGTTTTTTGTTCTTTCTGAACCGGTTATACATACCATCGACTGCCCTTCGCTTGGACATTCTACATGGATTTCACGATTCTCAAATAGCTGGTCATCGTGGTATCAAGACTACCCAGGAGTTGATCTTCAGACAATTCTGGTGGCCTGGATGGGCCAAAGAAGTAAAATCGTATGTGGAAAGTTGTCCAATCTGTGCTCAGACGAAGACGCCCAGAAGAAAGCCTTTGGGGCTACTTAAGCCTACTGAAACACCACCCTACCCTTGGCATACCATCGCCACTGACTTCATTGTGGAGCTTCCGCCCTCTGAGGGTCACACTTGTGTCATGGTGGTCGTGGATTGTTTCACTAAATACGCACACTTCATTCCTTTCATGAAGATCCCAACTTCCTCCCAGATGGCTTTGGCATTTCTACACAACATTTATCGGTTACATGGACTCCCAGAGAAGATCATCTCTGATTGTGGTTCACAATTTCTTTCTTCTTTCTGGCATCAGTTGTGTAATCATCTAGGTATCCACAGAGCCTTGAGCTCTGGCTATCACCCGCACACTAATGGTCAGACCGAAAGGACGAATCAAACCCTGGAGCAATACTTACGTTGCTATGCCAATGCCACTCAGTCAAACTGGCTAAGGTACCTGGATCTGGCGGAAGTTTCCTATAATAATGCGGCGCATGCTGCCACCGGCATCAGTCCTTTTTTTTGTTCAGCCGGACAACATCCCAAGCTGGTTCCCTTCTCACCTGTGGTGCCCACCTCTGTTCCGTCTGCGGATCATTTGGTCTTCAATATTCAGAGACAACATGACCTGGCCCGGAGAACCCTTACGGAGACACGAGAACGCATGAAGGAGCAGGCTGATAGGGGCCGAACCACGGAGCCCGATTTCCAGGTGGGCGATCTGGTTTGGTTGTCTTCCAAGAACCTACCTGTTCGGAATTTGCCAACTAAGTTGGCACCCCGGTTCTATGGGCCTTTCAGGATTGCCAAATGTTTGTCATCAGTGGCCTTTCGATTAGTGCTGCCCCTCACTTGGAGAATACACCCTGTATTTCATGTCTCCCTTTTGAAGCCCTATGTGAAGGATGTCTTTAGGCGCTCTGGTCCACGTCCCTCCTCTGTTCTGGTACAGGGGGTTCCTGAGTTTGAGGTTCAGGAGATCTGTGATTCACGGATTCGTCGGGGTGTACTCCAGTTCTTAATCGATTGGAAGGATTATCCTGCTTGTGATCGCACTTGGAAGCCGCGCTGTAATGTGCACGCTCCCCGGCTTATCCGTGAATTCTTTCTTCGTTTTCCCTGGAAACCTGTGGCCCCGGGTCTTTCTGGGAGGGGGCATAGTGTCACGCCGCCTGTCCTGGGGTCTCCTTACCCGCTACGGCGCTCCCCGTCGTGGAGGTTGTATCCCCGCTTTCGGCTTCGGGGTCCGGGGCTGTCCTGGGTCTCGGGCACTTCCGGGTCTCCTGTGCGCACTGCTTTGCGCATGCGCGGGCGTCCGCTCTCCGCTCTCCGCGCATGCGCGGTGCGCAGGATGCTCGATTCGGGGAGATATGCGGCTCAAGCCTCGTTGTGGGGTATCCAATGCCTGGGAGACGGCACGGCTTGCGTTGCAAGCCTCCCAGGTGCTGGTGAGCCTATTTAAGGAGCCCTGATCCTTTTCCAAACCGCGTCTCAACGCGGTTTGTACGGATCGTGTCTTCGCTGCCTTGTGTTGCCTTCCCGTTTCCTGTTGCCTTCTCCTGCCCTTGTTCTGCCTGGGGATCCCCTGTCTTCCTACCTGTTCTGCCTCACTCCCCTCATCCTGCTTCCTTCCTGATTCTGAATTCCCGCTGGCCCTCCTTGGTTCTGGTCCCTGTCATCCCTTTCCTGCCTGCCCGGCTCAGTCCTTCCTGATTCCATCTGGTTCTAAGTTCCCACTGCTCTTCTGGTTCCCGTGCCCATCTTGTTTACCAGCCTGCTCCTCTTGCTGCCTAGTCTTCGCTCCTGGAGATACTGTTCTGCTTCTGGTCTCCTGATCTTCATCAACTTCCGTCAGGATCACACTGCCTCCTGTGGACCTTGAACCTTCAACTCAGAGGCTCCCCCTGCCAGTGCTTGCACTGTCCTGACGCCACGCAAATCAGGGGTGAGCCAACACGTGGCGTTGGGAGCCGGTTCACCTCCAATCCGGTTCCATTCGGGCTGGTGTTGGGCTGGTTCCCCGCGCCATTAGTCACGTCTCCTCGGATCATCTGACAGCCTGGCCTCATCACCAAGGAACCCAATTGGACGAACAGGTACGCAGCGCTCTCGTGACGCTAGTTAAAACACCTTTGAGGCCTGATGTGGTCAAATAACAAAAACACAAAAGTTCCTTTAACTAAATGAAAGTTTGTTCCAATATTCGCTGTGTGATGGATTCACCCCTGCGTCCCCTTCTTCTGGGCACTGACCCTTCCCAATTGTTTATTACAGTTTCACATAGGGTGATGGCTTCACCCCTGGGTCCCCCTCTTTTGGGCGTTGACCCTTTATCTTCTCGGGTGATGGCTTCACCCCTGGATCTCCCTTGGTTGAGCTCGGACCCCTCTTGCCTTTTTATCTTCTGGAGTGATGGCTTCACCCCTGGATCTCCCTTGGTCGGGCTCGGACCCCTCTTGACTTCATATTCACTTTACTCTCAAGTATTATGGGATTTACTTCCCTTGTTTTCTCTCGATGCGGGAGTCACTTCCCTTGCTTTCTCTCAATGTGGGATACACTTCCCTTGCTTTCAAAGTGCTTGTGTATCAAAGTTTTCGATTGTACGGGTATTTTGCTCGACCATCTGTATGACCACTTTGACCCAATTTTCTGGCCTTCGTACGGTCTTCTGGTACTTATAGTTTCTCTCATATGGGGCTCGACCAGAGTCTTTTGAATTAGCACCCACGTGGTGCCGGTCTCCCTTTGCAGCTGGTCTCCCCTTTCACCTTTTTAAAGTACATTCAAAGTTCGTTGAAATTGGTTCAAATTTGCCACGTTGCGCTTCTCATTCAACACAGCCCAGTTCTTATCGATTCTCCCCTTGACTCACCGGCTGAGATGAACCGCTTGACTGTTGCCTCTCTGGAGGCAAGGCCGGTACCATGTGTGAGGGAGCTCCCTTGCTCCTACTTGTCAGCATAAGTTAGCCCTGTGTACCGTTGACATCTGCTGTAGGACACTTGTGCTTTTGTTCGCGGTCTTAGGCTCTCTTCCATGAAGGCTCTGCAGGTCTGGGACGAAAAGGGCAAGGTCACTTCTCTCCTCGCCACCCTCTTGATTCCTGCCGCCTTTCTCCTTCTCTTGAACTGCCGCATGGTAGCCGTCTCGTTGTGCTGTCTGCCGTGCTCGCCTTGTTCCTACTGTACTTTCTGGTTCCACCTTTTATCCCTGTGGGGAAAAGGAAGAGCCATCAAGTGTGTGTTGTTCAGGTTAATTGCCTGACTTTGTCTGACCCTTGTGTCGGGACATGTCAGGTAAACAGGTGTATTACAGGTCTGTCGTCTGTCAAAATGTGAGAAAGTGTTCACGGTGGAAAAGGAGGGTGGTAGAGTTCCTGAGTGTCCTACGGACTAGGATGGAGAAGGTTTGCGAAATGGACGAGAATGACCGGGATGTAGAACAAAACATAGGGGATCGTGGATATGGTAGTATTCTGTCATTGCAACCACTCATCCGCCTCTGGAGTCTTCCCATCCCCCCTCAAGCACTCCCTTGTGCACCCCCTCCTCAAGAAACCCTCTTCCGACCCCTCCTGCCCGGCCAACTATCGCCCAATCTCCATCACTCCCTTCCTGGGCAAGCTCCTGGAGAAACTGGCCATCTCCCAGCTTAACCTCCATGCTGAATATGTTGGTAATCTTCATGACCATCAATCCGGCTTCAGAGCGGCCAGAAGCACGGAAACTGCTCTCCTGAACATCCGTGAGGACCTGCTCCTGAACCTCGATTCCAACACTCCCTGTGTTCTCATTCTGCTCGATCTCTCCTCTGCCTTTGACACTGTCAACCATGCCATCCTGCTCAACCGTCTCCGTGATAACCGGGTATCACTGGTCAGGCTCTGGCATGGCTGACCTCTTTCCTCTCCGGTCGACCCTCCCAGGTCCAAATGGGCTCCTTCCTCTCTGACATCTTTTTCTCCACCTGTGGTGTCCCCCAGGGATCCAACCTCTCTCCCTGGCTTTTCAACCAGTATCTGGCACTCCTTGCCCACCGCATCGCCGCTCTCTGCCCCCACTTCCAGTGCTATGCGGACGATACCCAGCTCATTTTCAGGCTACCCTCGGCCTCCTCCCCTCCTTCCCTCATCTCCGACTGTCTGTCTGCTATCCAGGAATGGTGTGCCGCCAATGACCTCTGCCTTAATGCCAGTAAGACTGAGATTCTACTCATCGGCACACCCACTCCCTCCTTCCCTGCAGCTCTCTGGCCGGCCTCCCTTGGCCCCCTTCCTGCCCCTACCTGCAAGGCTAAAAACCTCGGGGTCATCTTCGACTCCACACTCTCCTTCTCTCCTCATATATCTGACGTCTCTAAGAAGTCACACTACCAGCTGCACCTCCTCAGAGGTATTCTTCCCTTCCTCTCCTTCCCCCAGAAGCTCACTGTCTCCCGAGCCCTGGTTCTCTCAAGGCTGGACTACTGTAACAGCCTCTATCTTAATCTGCCTGCCTCCACTCTCCGCCCTCTGCAACTTATCCAGAACAGAACTGCGAGACTTGTCCTTGGCCTCAAGCCCAGGGACCGTATCTCTCCAGGACTGAAATCTCTGCACTGGCTCCCAGTGGCTGCGAGGATTAAGTTCAAAACCCTCTGCATTGTCCACAAGGCCTTCTGGGGCCTGGGGCCTAAATACCTTCAACTCTCTCTTCCTAAATATCTTCCTTCACGAGCCCTTCGCTCATCCGTCTCCAACTCCCTCATGGTCAGCCGCTTCTCGAAGCAACGAGCTGGGGGTAGATCTCTCTCCGCAGCAGGGGCCTCCCTCTGGAACAGCCTTCCTGCCTCCCTGAAACTTGAGGAGAACCATCTCCGGTTCCGGAAGCACCTTAAAACCTTCCTCTTCGCTTCTGCCTTCTCTCTCCCTCTCCCCTGCTAAACCTGCTTAACTCCCCACTGAACTCTGCACTAAACCTGCATCTTGGCCACTCTTAGCGACCTCGGTCCAGGGCCCAGCCACTCTCCACTTGCACTGCCTCCCTGGCTCCCCCTGCACTGTGGGACTGTCACTGTATCCCTACAGCCCCCTTCCCAGCACTTGCTCTGCACTTACCTCGCACTTGCCACCAGCTGGCCCTTTTATTTATTATTTATTATTTTATTACGCTACTTACCTTGTATTGCACTTTCCCCCCCACCTCCTCCCCTTGCACTTTCTCCTTTTCCCCTTACCTCTGCACTTGCGCGATCTGAATGTCACCTGGCCTAGTAGGATCGTTTGTCTGTCTTCCCCTTGTTTCCCTCCGTCCCTGCCTCGTCGCGCCTTGAAACACTTGTGTATAGGCGCATTACAAATACCATATCATATCATATCATATCATATCATATCATAGGAGATTGGGGTTTTGAAAGATGATAATCAGAATGACGGGATTGGCAGGGTGTGCAGGGTACGCGGGAATAACAGTGTTTGTGACATGAACAAAGGAAAGTGTTTTGTCTGACCAGGTTGGGAATATGGAAAATAATAATACGTGGGACGGGAAGAAGAAGGATGGGGAGTAGTCGAATGGAGACCAGTGAAACAATGATTCAGGGAGTTATGCTTTTTGGGCGTAACCGAGTTTGGGACCTTACAGGATAGATTACGTACGGAGGGGTTGTTGGATCTGGGCCGGCGATATCTAATCGGAGGAAGCGTGGTAGAGGTATTATATCTTATGAAGGCTTCCGGGATGTCATGCACCTCTTCTCCTACATCAACATGATACTGCTTCTCTCCGAGGTTCTTCCCCCGAGCATAACCCTGGGTACCCCTACCCAGGTGATCCTCCCCCACTGGTCCACCCCCAGGAACTGGATCCAACAGCGATGCCTGTGTCCTGGCCACCTGGATGAGGGCTTTCAGGGCCCTACTCAGGAGAACACCTTCAGGTTTCTCACACTGTGCATAGGCCAGCCATGCACAGTTAAACGTTTATTTGACATTTACTGCAAACAAAGTAAATGTTAATTAAAAGTTTCCAACATTCCTTGCGAATGGTACTCAACTTTCATTAAATTTACTTGGCTATGCAAGTGGGCAAAACGACTTTGTGAGTCCTGGATGAGTGTCTGCAAAATGTAAACGGTTAGCTGAATGAATGCACACAAACAGATATGATAAAAAGGCTCTGTAAATAGTTTTGCCAGCTCTCTCCTGCAGATGCTAATATATAATGCATTCAAAGAGCAAAGTAAGCATTGGAGGCTAACTACAGTTTATGGTAGTGCAGTACAGTGTACTGCAGCGTACAATGTAAGTACAGCCTGGATGGAACTATTAATCAATACTATAAATAAACATCTAGTTAGAGGTGCGTATTAATTATGTAAGAGGAAAGAAAGAGACTAAGCAGAGTGGTTGGAGTAGCAGGCAGGGAACTGGGAAAACTAGGAGGAATAGTGTATTTTGCTGGCCATCTCACTTTCAGGGTAGCTGGTATAAAGCCACAGGGTGATAAGAAAGAATGTCAAGGAATATGGCATCAGCTCTTAGGTTGAGCATCATTTGCACAGATGTATGCAACCAGCAAGTTGCAGAACTAGGTTTGCCATCAAAAGTATTCGGCTGTGTGTTTATGAACATTTGCAAAAATGTTCACTCGTCAATATGATGCACTTCACCAACAAAATGAAATATAGTTGGCACTATGAGATTTGGATACACTAACCTAATGTTTACTGTAAAGCATGGAGAGGATGCAGTGTTTTTACAGTATACATACTGTATTTTTGCATTATGTAACAACTTACGTTTTTAGGAATGAAATTGCATGACTGTCAAGTGAACACATACTGACCTTTGCAAGACAGGATATAGTTATCTTAATAAAATTATCACCCTGATTATTTCTGGTTTGCAATGATTTGAAAAAGAAAGTCTTGCCTAGCAGTCCCACTTAGAGTGGAGGAGATGATTACTTCTGCACTCTCTCTCCATTGGCCCCTTTGAACTTGTAGTGAATAGAGAAAAGAGAATGGAGCAAGCCTCAAGGGCAAGAGAGGAATGTGATATGATATGATATTTTATTTGTATTGTGCTCGTATACAAGTGTTTCAGAGCGCGACAAGGCAAGGGAGGGGAACAGGGGAGAACAAAACAACGATCTTACTAGGCCCAGTGACATTGAGATCGTGCAAGTGCATGGGAAAGGCAAAGGGGAAACGTGCATGGAAGGGGAAGAGTGGAAAGTGCAGAGCAGAGGATAAACAGATAAATAATAATAAATACAAATAAAAATATATAATGGAGCAATAAACAGGGGTAGTGCAGCCAGAAAGTGGCAAGTGCTGTGTTTACGGCAGCAAAGCTGGATTTTCTGACACTAGGTGTCCTTTTTCTTAAGTTCAAGGTCCTTATCTTTGAGTTCAAGATCCCTATTCTTGAGCTCCACTTGCTGTGCCAACTCCTCTTCCTTAAGCTCAGCTTCTATTTCCAACTTGCGGTATTCAAAGGCCGATTTCATCCTTAATAACTCAAGATCCAAGGCATTCCCTGGAGGTCAGAACAGAGGAAGCAGGAATGGCGGCATTCCCAGAAACAGATTCAATGGCAACCCAGGGGGCAGGGGTCTCATTGGTTACATCCTGCCCTTCAAGAGCTTCACAATCGGTCTGGTAGTCCACCAGGCCAGCTATCAGCTAAGCCCTAGACTTATCCTCAAAGTCTAACTCCCTGGCTTCACAAGCAATCTGGAGAGCCTCTAAGCTCATCATAGTCAATTTACCATTCACAATAGATTGCATTGCTTGTAATGCAGTTATCTAGGACACAACTAAACCTTAATTTAACAAAGTGCAGATATTTTGTAAGTGGCACGGTTATACACTGATTCTTAAAACCATAAGCATCCCACCACTGCCACCAGGGTAAAGACTGGAGGGGGGGTATCTGTACTTCTGCTCTCTATATGGCAGAGAAGAGGCACAGAGGACTCCAGCCAAGATTCTCTATTCGGTAGCTATGGTCGAGCAATCAAGGCCTAGCTTCTCAGGAGGTGATGCGGGCTGGTTCTTAAGTAAAGTGTAGTCCCCAAGCACCCACAAAGGAATGTCCACACACTGTATTGGTGAAAACACAATCTTTATATAATTAAGGTTCAAGGTTATATACACAATCACAATAACTCATTTTGTGCTCAGTTAATCTACAATGGCAAATATATACAGTTCTAAGTGGTACCACAATTTTTATCAGATTTCATTAAAGTGCATCAACTGTACTCTGATCAAATGTCACACAAATCAACCTGTAAAATAAGGATATACTACAAGCCCAGTCCATATATTGTTCAATGAGTCTTATTTCCTTCTAAAGTGTTTCTACCACCCCAAAGTAACTAGAATAGCAGAGTTCCTTGAGGAGGCGTCGATGGATCCTTCTTGAGTGACTCCCTTTAAAGCAGGAGCCACGGGTCGTCGATGGGCCTCGAAGAAGGTGAACTTGGCATTGAGGCAGCAATTTCGGTCCGGATGGTGCTCATCGACGAGTCGAAGACGTCCTGCAAGGATGAGGCGTGCGGGGCACCTCGATGTCGATAGTTCAGGACCGTAAAGAGTTTGTGAAGAACTGTGGCCCAGCAAGGGCGTCGTTGTCTGGCGTCTCTACAGTCTTTGGGTGGCGGGAAACCCACCGGCGGATGCTCCTCGACGAGTCGACGGCCTGGCCTTCACCGCCGGGATAAGGCGGTTGGCGGTGCGAACGAGCGCATCCGAGAATCAAATGTCTTAGGCAAAGGACTGTTGCAGCTCCAGTGGTCGACGGCACAGCGTCAAGCAGTCCCCGCTTCTGGGCAAATAACTTCGACGGGCCTCCAGCAAACCTGCGAACCCTGGTCGACGACGGTGGACGGCTGTATGGTGCTTCTCTTCGTTTCTCATCGGCGGTCCCCATCTCCGGCTGAAAGTCTTTCATAGACTGATTTCCAGGGCGCTTCGGCAAAGGTTAGCAGTGCACGATGGTCCCTCGTAGCTCGGGAAGAGGTCGCCTAACCAGGTCCTCTCTGGATCAGTTCTTGAAGACACAACAGCTTTCGGATCGACGAAGTAGAGCAACAGCAATACTTCTTTTCCAGCAGGGCTTCAAGGTTAAGTTTCAGTTTCAATGTCAGTTTTAACTCCAGCTTCTGAACGATTTCTAGCAGTGAGAGGCCCCCAGATATACTGTTGATCTCCCATTCATTCTGCTGGGTCACACTCAGGCAACCAATCACTCAGAAGGGCATTCAGGCAGTCAGTCAGCCAGCCAATCAGGCGCACAGTACATTCAGGCCATTCCTCGCCATCCTAACTATCGCCCAATCTCCATCACTCCCTTCCTGGGCAAGCTCCTGGAGAAACTGCCCATCTCCCAGCTTAACCTCCACACTGAATCTGTTGGTAGCCTTCATGACCATCACTCTGGCTTCAGAGCTGCCAGAAGCACGGAAACTGCTCTCCTGAACATCCGTGAGGACCTGATCTCGAACCTCGACTCCAACACTCTGTGTGTTCTCATTCTGCTCGATCTCTCTTCTGCCTTTGACACTGTCAACCATGCCATCCTGCTCAACCGTCTCCGTGATAACCTGGGTATCACTGGTCAGGCTCTGGCGTGGCTGACCTCTTTCCTTTCCAATCGATCCTCCCAGGTCCAACTGGGATCCTTCCTCTCTGACATCTTTTTCTCTACCTGTGGTGTCCCCCAGGGATCTAATCTCTCTCCCTGGCTGTTCAACCAGTATCTGGCACTCCTTGCCCAACGCATCGCCGCTCTCTGCCCCAACTTTCAGTGCTATTTGGACGATACCCAGCTCATTTTCAGGCTACCCTCGGCCTCCTCCTCTTCTTCCCTCATCTCTGACTGTCTGTTTGCTATCCAGGAATGGTGTGCCACCAATGACCTCTGCCTTAATGCCAGTAAGACTGAGATTCTACTCATCGGCACACCCACTCCCTCCTTCCCTGCAGCTCTCTGGCCAGCCTCTCTTGGCCCTCTTCCTGCTCCTACCTGCAAGGCAAAAAACCTCGGGGTCATCTTTGACTCCACACTCTCCTTCTCTCCTCATACATCTGACGTCGCTAAGAAGTCACACTACCAGCTGCACCTCCTCAGAGGTATTCTTCCCTTCCTCTCCTTCCCCCAGAAGCTCACTGTCTCCCGAGCCCTGGTTCTCTCGAAGCTGGACTACTGTAACAGCCTCTATCTTAATCTGCCTGCCTCCACTCTCTGCCCTCTGCAACTCATCCAGAACAGGACTTCGAGACTTGTCCTTGGCCTCAAGCCCAGGGACCGTATCTCTCCAGGACTGAAATCTCTACACTGGCTCCCTGTGGCTGCGAGGATTAAGTTCAAAACCCTCTGCATTGTCCACAAGGCCTTCTGGGGCCTGGGACCTAAATACCTTC
The DNA here is from genome assembly GCF_040938575.1 of Ambystoma mexicanum. NCBI lineage: Eukaryota > Metazoa > Chordata > Amphibia > Caudata > Ambystomatidae > Ambystoma > Ambystoma mexicanum. Next base: position 46,263,892 of record NC_090922.1, read on the forward strand.
AACTCTCTGTTCCTAAATATCTTCCTTCCCGAGCCCTTCGCTCATCTGTCTCCAACTCCCTCAGGGTCAGCCGCTTCTCGAAGCAACGAGCTGGGGGTAGATCTCTCTCTGCGGCAGGGGCCTCCCTCTGGAACAGCCTTCCTGCCTCCCTGAAACTTGAGGAGAACCATCTCCGGTTCCGGAAGCACCTCAAAACCTTCCTCTTTGCTTCTGCTTTCTCTCTCCCTCTCCCCTGCTAAACTCTTCACTGAAACTGCACTGAATCTGCAACTGGACCACTCTCACCGACCTCGGTCATTGGCCCAGCCACTCTCCACTTGCACTGTCTCCCTGGCAACCCCTGCACTGCAGGACTGTCTCTGTATCCCTACAGCCCCCCCTTCCCAGCACTTGTCTGCACTTACCTTGCACTTGCCACCAGCTGGCCCTATTATGTATTTTTATTCTACTTACCCTGCACTTCCCCCTCTCCCCCTTCCCCTTGCACTTTTTCCCTCCCCTCTACCCCTGCACTTGCGCGATCTAAATGACACCTGGCCTAGTAGGATCGTTGTCTGTCTTCCCCTTGTTCCCCCTCCCTGCCTCGTCGCGCCTTGAAACACTTGTGTATAGGCGCGTTACAAATGCCATATCATATCATATCCGGACACTCACAACACAGAATGTGGATTCGGACAAATACCACGCCATTCAACACTACACACTACATTCATTCCAGTTTCGGGCAGGGCTGCCTCAGTCATTGTGTCAAACACCAGATACTAGACATCCACAACACAGAATGCGTATTCGTCACACACTCTATTCACCCAGGTCCCACCCACAGGCGTACCCACAACATACAGTTGTTGGGAAGGCTCCAGCCCCTCTGGTCGGCACTTCCCCACACTACCCTATATTGAACTTTCACCGAACAGCCAGTCAGGGGGAAGGGACAGAGTCAGCGCTCCCCGGTACTTCGGGAAAACCAAGGTAACAGGCGATGGAAGGCAAGAGGCCACGGGGGCCATCTTGTTTCCATCAGGAATCTACTGTTTCTAATGACAGGGCATCGGAATCCCAAAATGGAGGATGCTTAGGGCACCTGTCAATTCAGCACAGAGCTGCCACCAGCCCAGGTTTGCAATTATTTGAAAAAGAAAGTCTTGCCTAGCAGTCCCACGTAGAGTGGAGGAGATGATTACTGCTGCACTCTCTATCCATTGGCACCTTTGAACTTGCAGTGAATAGAGAAAAGAGAATGGAGCAAGCCTCGAGGGCAAGAGAGGAATGCGATATATGATATGATATTTTATTTGTATTGTGCTCGTACACAAGTGTTTCAGAGTGCGACAAGGCAAGGGAGGGGAACAGGGGAGAACAAAACAACGATCTTACTATGCCCAGTGACATTGAGATTGTGCAAGTGCATGAGAAAGGGGAAAGTGCATGGAAGGGGGAGAGTGGAAAGTGCAGAGCAGAGGATAAACAGATAAATAATAATAAATACAAATAAAATGTATAATGGAGCAATGAACAGGGGTAGTGCAGCCAGAAAGTGGCAAGCACTGTGTTTACAGCAGCAGAACTGGGTAAGTCTGATAAGTGCATAAAAAGAAGAAAATGGGGGAATGGGGGACTGTATGGGTACAAATACAGTCCCCAGTGCAAGGGGTGGGCGGGAGGCAGTGCAGAAGGGTGGCAGGGTGAGCAGGTAACTGGGCCAAGGGAACTGAGGGTGGCCAGATGCACAGTGCCAAGAGAGAGCAGATCAGCAAGGGAGAGGGAGAGCAAAGGCAGATGGAAAGAGGAAGGTCTTGAGGTGCTTATGGAACCGGAGATGGTTCTCCTCAGGTTTTAGAGTGGCAGGGAGGCTGTTCCAGAGGGAGGCCCCAGCCGAAGACAGAGATCTACCCCCGGCTCGTTTCTTTGAGAAACGACTGACCCTGAGGGAGTTAGAGGAGCGAAGAGCTCGAGAAGGGCGGTATTTGCCGAGGGATAGCTGAAGGTATTTTGGACCCAGGCCCCAGATAGCCTTGTGGACAATGCAGAGGGTTTTAAATTTAATTCTTGCATCCACTGGGAGCCAATGGAGAGATTTCAGAGCTGGAGAGATACGATCTCAGGGCTTGAGGCCAAGGACCAGTCTCGCAGTCCTGTTCTCGATTAGTTGCAGAGGGTGAAGAGTAGAGGCAGGTAGATTTAGAAAGAGGCTGTTACAATAGTCCAACCTAGAGAGAACCAGAGCTTGGGCAAGCTGTGCCTTCATTGAACAGGGTAAATTTTATATATAAATATTTATGATATAATTTTATTAGCAAACCTACAGAATTGCTAACAAATTAGCCTCCCTGATAGCGTCTGCTATCTGGATAGTCTTGGTACCATTGGGCCGTAATCACTGCTCCTTCTATACTCAGCTTTGCTTATTTCTTCTGCACTAACTGCGCGTCATCCTTCTGCGCATTATCCACCACTTCCTTTTCTTTCTCCTGCTGTTGCCTACAATGGTGTACTATAACTGCCTAAATCCCTGCCTATCCCTTAGCCTCGATCCCCACCACTTTATCCAAATCTTTCTGTGCCTCGTTTGGGAGTCTGTTCTTTAACACATGATAAAATATTGCTATGTTCTTGTCCCATGGTTTCCTGTCTCAGTCCTCCACATTTCCTGAATTTGAATGATATACTGTGCCAGGTCTTCATCTTCTTTCATAGTACACATCATAATTGAATGTATATCCGGTGTGTCGGGATAGGCTGCCATTAAGACAGCCCATACATTCGACGACAATCATTAAAATGTGTCCCATCATGATTATTATCACCCATTCGTACCCCTGGGTAACCAGATTTTTCCATATATCATCTGTTTGGTCTCCTAATAATGCGGCAAACAAGCTTTTCATATACCCGACCGCTAGTGTAATGACTGTGGTCTGTTTTGCAAGTGCATATATCCACTTGCCTGCTCCTGCTGTGAGTGATAGCAGTGCCTTCATCAAATAGTTTCTATCCATGTGTGGCCAGGGCATGTACTTCTGGGACCTTTATGTAATAATGGAAGCTGTGTTCCCACTGGCTTAGCCAGTAGCTTTCTCCAACCCCCTTGCTACCCCTTCACTACTGCGATGCGGCCTGGTCACGGTCCGAGTCTTGGACCCCACAAACTCTCTACTCTTGGTCTCACGTCTCACTGTGGGCGACATCTCTTCTCCCTGCTCCTCATCTGCTCCCCATTTCTGCTCTGCTGCTACTCCTGTATCTATATCTGACTGGATATTTATACTGTCTGAATGTTGTAATACATCTCAATCCCTCTCATTGTTCCAGCCATCACCCTTCGTCTCAACATGTACGTCCCTAATCGTGGTATTGTCAATAAGAAATAAAATATCACCTGCTCTCCATTCATCAGTACCTATTGGTGCTCTTCGCCCTTCTCCCTGTTCTAGCGTTACTCGTGCAAGGTCTGCCTCTGTCCTTTGAAGCACTGTTTCTTAGTCTCCATCACTAATTGGTCACGCGTGGCATTCACTGCTGAGGGCTGTGGGACAAATTTTCCTTCCTCACACTCCCTTTTGCTGAGTGGAGGGATCCTAGGTCCTTCATATACTGGACCTCAACTTTACTTGCAGCGCTGCCTTTCCTCCGCAATGGAGGAGATCCTGTTTTTTCTCTTTTTCTCGCACTATACTGCCATGACATCCCCTTTACGCTCGACGGAGAACCCTCTGGCCAGCTGTGTACCTTTGCCTTGTGAAGCAGGTAAGTGCAATTAGATCTGTGACCCTAGTGGGCCTCTTCTTGCCATTTTGCTCATAATCTTCAGCCCCATCACCTGTTGTACGTCCTCTCCCCTCCCAACCCTCTCCCCGCATCCACTTCCTTGTTGTGATCCCTCCCACCTCCCAGCCTGCCCACCTCCCCTGATTGGCGAATCCTCTGTGTGCAATGCACGAAGGAGAAGAAAGGCACAAACAACACAGAAGTGGGTCGGGGGAGGGTAGGGCTACAACACAGCCACCACTGGGTGCCAGGAAGTGCAGAAAGGTGCCAAGGGGTCGGAGAAAGGTACAGCACTTACCAGGTAATGTTAGCACCACACCGGAGTGAGCAGGAGTGGCAATGGGGTATTGCATTGTATTGTATTTTATTTATATAGTGCACCGAGCCCTGAGGCAACTGGGCACATTTCTTAGGTACAGACAGATATGCATATATACAGTTACAGGCATAGGAAATCAATTTTACAGGCATGGACGGTAAGCAGAATGTATAGCGTAGAGATTATTTACATAGAAATGTACATAGATAGCAGAGAGCACAGAGTTATTTACAAAGATTGCATAGGGTACGAAAGTATCTACAAAGAGATTGTAGATGTTGTGGGTTAGTTTTCATTTTGAATTAGCCAGGATTTGGCCTCATTGCGGAATTTATGAATGGAGGGTTCAAGCCTGATGTTGTGTGGTAATGTGTTCCAAGTTCTGGCTGCGAGGACTGGGAAGCTTCTACCCCCTGCTTTTTCCAGTTTGTACCTTGGTACGGTAAGGCGGTTGGAGTGGGAGGATCTGGTTTGACTAACTGAAGTGTTGAGTTTGAATTTGTCTGAGAGGTATTTGGGTGCTTGGTTGTGTATGCATTTGTGTACGAGGGAGAGAGTCTTGAATTTAATTCCTCGGTTGATAGATAACCAGTGGCCGTTATGACTCAGATCTGTGATGTGTAGTTTTCTGGGGAAGTTGGTGGCTGCTCGGAGCGCATTGTTTTGGTAGATTTGTAGTTTGTATTGACTAGTGCCTAGGTATAGCGCATTGCTCTGGCCAAGGTGATGCAATTTTCTGTTGTCAGGAATGGTCTGCAGGCGTTAATGAGCTTACACTTGTAGGCAGTGGTGGATGCTGTGGAGTTGATTTGTTTTCCTAGCGAGAGGGTGGCATCAATGTACATACCTAAAGTTTTGACGTCTTTGGATATTTTGATGTCATTGCCGTCAATATTAAAGGTGTTCAATTTGTTATCCAGTTTGTTGAGTCTAGCTTGGGTTCCCACTAGAAGTTCAGTTTTGTCGTCATTGAGGCAGAGACCATGTTGTGCCATCCAAGCTTGGATGATAAGGTAAATGTCGTTGAGTCGTTGTGAGTTAGAGTCGTGGTTGCCTGTGGTGTGTATGAGAATTTGTGTGTCGTCGGCGTAATTAGTGTAGGATATACCCCAATTGGTGAAGTTTGTCAAATAGTGGTTTTGTGAAAATGTTGTAGAGTATGGGGGAGATACATGAGCCTTGTGGGACTCCGCATGTGACAGTCGATGGGGGTGCAGAGCCAATGGTGCAAACACTCTATGGTTGTTCTATCGTTAAGAAATGATTGGATCCAAGAGATGGCGTCATCTGAGAAGTGGGCTGCAGAGGAGAGGTGTTTGCAGAGAGTTTTGTGGTCGACTAAGTCAAACGCCACTGATAGGTCTAGTAAGAGAAGGAGGGCAAGGTTGCCTGAGTCCTTAATGTTCTCAATTTCGATTACTAGATCTATCGAGGCTGTTTTGGTGCCATGTCTGGGTCGGAATCCGGATTGTTGTAACCCTAGCAGGTTATTGCTTTCCAGGTGGTGTTGGATCTGTAGGTAGGCTGCTCTGTCGATGATCTTCAGGAGGAAGGGTACCGTAGTAATTGGTCTGTAATTGGAGGGGTTGTTAGGATCAAGGGAGGGTGGCATGACCCAAGCGTCCTTCAAGTTAGTGGGGATTTTATTGGCCTTGAAGGAAGCGTTGATTAGCGAGGTGATGAATGGGGAAATCTCCTTCGCTGTTTCTTTTATGATGGGAGCAGGGCAGATGTCGGCCATGCATCTAGATGGTTTGAGGCTTAGTATTATTTCTTCTACTTCCTTGATACTGAGTGAGGAGAATTTGAATAGGCTAGTTTGGAGAGGGGGTGGGGTCTCGGATGAGTGGGCAAGAAGGTTTTGAGTTAAGTTTGCTTTTTTCGTTTAATTTTCTTTTGTAGGAGCTCAATTCTGTCAGCTAGTGCTTTTTGGATGTTTTCACACCAGGTGATGTCCTTGATGCAGGTAGTAGGAGGTTGTGAAGGTGATTCGAGTTCTTTGATAATGCTGAACAGTTCCCTTGTGTTAGATTTGGCATTCAGAATACTGTTGTTGTAGGAGTCCGATTTAGCTAAGAAGATGGCAGATTTATAAGTGGCGGAGGCTGCTAGGAAGTTTTCTTTGTTAAGAGCCGTAGGTGCGTTTCTCCAATTTGTTTCAGCTGTTCTTTTATTTTTTTCGTAGTGTTCTCAATTGTGGGGTGAACCACGTGTTTAGGTGGGCAACAGGTTTGACTTTGCGAGACTTTTGAGGTGCTAGTTTGTCGATGGCATTTTGAATGGTAGTGTTGTAGAGGTTTACCAGGTGAGTAGGGCCCTCATTAGGTTCGAGGGCCGAGTCCCTATGTAGAATTGGTTGAAGCAGTGGGAGTAGTTTAAGGGCCGTTATGTTGCGCGAGTTTCTGGCTAATTTTGGAGGGACTAAGGTTTTCTCCTGGTTTGGAGGATCTCTAGGAATGGAGAAAAGGATAGCATGATGGTCTACCAGGCGAGAGGGGGGTTTGATGTGATGGTGGTGTTGCAGTTGCAGTCGGCTATCCAATCTAGTTGTCTCCCTCTGGAATGAGTAGCTTGTGTCAGGCGTTGGGTGATACCTAAGTCTGCTATGCTGTTGCTGATCTCTGTGGCGTTCTTATCATTGATGTCATATAGACCCAGGTTGAAGTCTCTGAGGAGGAGTGTTTGCGAGCATGGTTCTGTGTTGGTAGTTAGCATTTGTGATAAGTCTTCTTCGAAGGAGGAGAGTTGGCCGGGTGTCTGTAGATCAGATGGGCTGTGATAGTTTGAAGTTTGAGACGGCGATAGAGGCAGTTTGAATGATAGGTGTTCAAAAGAAGTGGGTGTTTGGCCTGGAATCTGTATAAGGCCTTAGGAAGATTTAGCGATAATAGCTACACCACCCCCTTTGGATGAGGTTCTGTCTTGCCTAATGATAGAGTATTGGTCTGGGACGGCTAGTGACAGGAGGGGACCTGATGCGCTATGGAGCCAGGTCTCCGTGATGGCTAGGAGGTCTAGGTCATGGGATGTTATGAGGTCATTAATATCCAGTGCATGGGCAGTTAGTGACCATGCGTTAATAAGGCCTCCTTTCAGGGTGGAGGAAGTGTTGGTAGGTGATAGTTGTTGGCTGATGTTTTTGGCTGGAGAGCTAGGGTTGGCAGATGGATTACTTGTGGTAAAAGTTTTTTTGTGTGTTGTGTTTTGATGTTGCTTGAGGCTAAGGTTAGGTGAGGTCTTGAGGTGTCTTTTGGGGAATCTGTAACATAGTCTGGAATTCCTGATAGTGGTAGGGCACGGTATGTTGGGTGTGGGTTTCCTACCGAATAGATGTATCCATTGTTCAGGTGTGAGGTCGTGGACTAGGTGAATGTTAGGTGTGTATTTTGTAGTGGGTTGTACAAAGTCTGGTAGGAAGACTGAAGGTTGGATGTTAGCTGAGCAGGGCAGTGTCATGGCCATAGTTAAGGTGCGGCTGCATTCTGACTTGGGGAGTGCGTAGCTACCTTTGGTGCAGTCCATTTGTGGCCCACTGTAGGCTCGGTAGTCTAAGGTGGTTTGTGAACATTTATGAGTATATAAGTATAGGGATAGTACATGGGTTAGTAGGCAGGATAGTAGCCTTACTAGGTTAGTATGCAGAGCGGCCATAGGGAGGCAATAGAGAATGTTGAAACAGGCAGATGGGAAGTTACTTACTAGGATGGACATCTATCAAAATATAGTGGCCAGGGTTCCAGGCGGGCCGTGGTTGGGTGTATCAAAGGATTTGCTTGCTGACTAGAATCGAGACAATGGATCAGTACATTTTCAATGGTACCTTCAGGCGAGCAGTAGCGCATATCAGAACGGCATGTTCATTAGATAAATTACTGGCAGGCATGCAGACCTGCGACTATACTAAGATTTGCAGTCGTAGTTAGGGTCATTTAGGGCAGGCATACAATCAGGCATAAAGCATGAAAATTTACACTTGTGGCATACAACACAACACAGCTTCCAGCTTAGGGTGGGGGGCCATGGCAACGGCTCCTCATGGTGGTGGCCGGTGGGGATGGGTCGTGTCTCATAGGTTGTGGCCTTCTTGGGGTGCCACTGAGACTGTAGGTCGCGCAGCGAATCACAGCTTCAGCTGTCCTGCTAAGCGCGGCTCAATGAAGGAGGCAGCGTCTAGCTGCCCCTGCAGCGGGCGGGCCTCATGGGCAGGCAGCACTGCTCTCGCGTTGTTGCAGGGCTCCAGCCCTGTGGGTGAATGCAGTGGGCTGAGGTGCAGACAGGAAGGGGGCCTTGGGCTCTGTCGTTTTGGCACAAAGGAGATTCTGGATAAGAGAAGGCCCTAAACACCGACACCAGGTTCATCTCGAGTTCTCACTGAACCTAGGATAGGATCCAAGTATCTTGAAACTAAGAAGCCGAGTTGAGGAACTACTGGGGACCCGCTGGAAGGTTTGGCACCCTGAGCCTGCTGTCGTCCCGGTGGACCCCTCTGCATCTGATCGAAGTAGAAAGTCTGGGAAGACGCTCTGGCCCATTAGAATAGTGGGACCAACTATTCTCAGCACCTTCATCACACCCTGCAAGTAAGCCTTCTCGGAAGTGTCCCTGGGCCAACTAGTGGGCTGACCAGCTTGCGCAGGACCTTTGCTCTGGCATCGCTGCCGTTTTGAGGAGACCCTTGAAACTTGGTGCATCGCAATCTCTGTGTTCACAAAACTCTCACACCGAATTCCGTACACTTGGCATTCCCAGGTCTGGAGTAAAGTGAGAGCGCCCGAACCGGAGTACATGCCGTTACTGTGTCACCCAGCCGTGGTAATGAACTTTGCAGCCTTGCTGCTGTTCCCCTCTGTGCCCTGAGACCTGCTACAGTGAAACTGGCCTGATCCATCCACCAGGAGTAGAGAAATCACCACTGTCCCGTTGGGAATCAACGGTGTAACTTCGCCACTGAAAACTGCAGAGCCGCACAACTGCCGCATTTGAACCTGGAACTGAAGTGGACTCGACTGCTGAAGTTTGGTCTGGAGTGCGCCGAGGGTCAGTGAGTGCTTGCAACTCTTACTGGTGGCCCCTAGATCATCCAGGTTACCAGACATTTGGTCGAAAAAAATTGGTCGACCTGACAAATGGTCGAACCAATTTGGTCGAAAACCAAATGGCCGAATTTTTTTTTTTTTATTTTCACCCCTTTTTTCCCCAACCCCCTTTTTTTTCTAAAAACCCATTTTTGTAAAAAACGAAAACCCGAAAAATAAATATATAATTAAAAAAAAAAATTCGACCATTTGGTTTTCGACCAAATTGCGTCGACCAAATGTCATTCGACCAGTTTTAGGTCGACCAAATGTCTGGACACCGATCATCCACCCATTTATACACACAATTGTGCCCTGAGGTCCACTCTCCTTTCCACATATAGCCTGAGCTATCAAACCATTCCCAACTCCTGGAACCTGTTCTGCCCTGTTGGGGAGACCCTCCACAAATAGTGGGAACTTATTCTGCATCACCTCACCCACCTTCCGCAGCTGCTACAGACCCTACAAGAGACCCCATTTTCGCCCTTCGGCACTTTCGCGTGAACCAGCATTTGAAAGTACATTGAGCACTAGGCTCCTCTCTTCGAAGGGACTGGACTGCCTCTCAGTTAGGATTTGAACGTTGCAGAATTGTCTAAAGTGTATTTGCACTATTTGCTCCCTTTCCTTTCAGGTTGTGGATCAATTCTGTGCATTTAACCCTGTAGGACACTTGGTCTTGTATATATATGTATGTGTATATATATATATATATATATATATATATAATATAATTTAGTAGGATTTTGTTGGTTTAAAGGTATTACTGTTGATAATTACTGTGTGTTGAAACTCAAATGCCTTGAATAAATGTATTTGTATTTTTAATATATATACACCTGAATGGGAGTGATTTGTAAGTGTCCTTTACTCTGTGTGCACATTGAGGTCTTTCAGTCACCCCCACCCCTCCTGAGACCGCCACCAATGCTACCATGATTGGTCTGGCTTGTCCAGAAGGTTACCCTGTTCCAAGAAACTAGGCTGGCCTTCCGAACCTCTGCCCATCAGGTCAGAGTTCAGAAATCCATCTTAACACATATGACCATGTGACAATACAACCAAGCTGAGAAGTATATTTTCCTGTTGAAATTGTTCGGTCCTTTCTAAACAACGTTTATTTGATATTGTAATTGTAGAACTCGCCCTGAAGAAGGACCACAGTCCGAAATGCATCGGCGGTGGAGGCTTCTGCTCAAACCATATGGAAAATAAAACTGAATAAAATAAGAGACTTTTGCATTTTACACACACATATGGCGTCATCATTTGTTGTGACTGTAAAGGACCAGAGGGGGGTGTCTGTACTTCCGGTCTCTATATGGTAGAGGAGAGGCACAGAGGACCCCAGCCAAGATTCTCTATTGTGGTAGCAATTGACGAGCAATCAAGGCCTAGCTTCTCAGGAGGTGATGCGGGCTGGTTCTTAAGTACAGTGTAGTCCCCAAGTACCCACAAAAGAATGTCCGCACACTGTATCGGTTAAAACACAGTCTTTATATAATTAATATTCAAGGGTATATACAATATCACAATAACGCACTTTGTGCTCAGAAAATCAACAGTGGTAAATATATATAGTTCTAAAGTGGTACCACAACGATTATTAGATCTCATTAAAGTGCATGAACTATACGGTCAAAATGTCACACAGATCAATAAAGAGGAAACCAGCAGTAGAGAGAGGAAGGAAAGCAAGATGGTTGAACAACTGGCAGAATACTGGTCACTACAGTTAAACACAGCTCTGTGTGGAGATCCCCCCACCTGGGCAACTTGTAGGATAAAGATACAAGCCCAGTCCATATATTGTTCACACTAGACCTCCCAATAGTTCTGCAAACCCAAAGTATCTGGCGTTGTAGCATTCCTCGGCGGGGAATCGGCGGCCCTTCTTGAGTGCCCTCCCTTTAAGGCAGGAGTCACGGGTCGAACGTCTGGCGGAGAACAGGTTGAGCTACGACAGAGAAGTGGCAGCTTCGTTCCTAGCTGTGCTCGTTGACGGGGAAGCGTAAACGTCCTGCAAGGAAGAGGCGTGCGGGGCACCTCGGTGTCGATAGTTCTGGACCGCAAAGAGTTTGAAGAACTGTGGCCCAGCAAGGGCGTCGAATTGTCGGCGTCTCTGTGGTCTTTGGGTGGCGGGAAACAAACCGGCGGATGCTCCTCGGCGTGTCAACGGTCAGGCCTTCTCCAGCAGGATACAGCAGCGACGATGCGGATGAGAGTGTCCTTGGATTCGAAAGTTCTTAGGCAAAATGGGAGCATGGCGGCTCTGGCCGGCGACGGCGGTCGGCGACAGTGGCGGACAATAGTCCGGGCACATCTCTTTGTGGTTCAGCAGCGGTCCCCGTCTCGGGTCGGCAGCCTGTCGAAGGTCTGTCTACCAGGGAGCTTTGGCAAAGATCCGCTGGTGCACGATGGTCCCTCGTAGCTCGGGAAGAGGGTGCCTCACCAGGTCCTCTCTGGGTCAGTCCTTGGAGGCACAGCAGCTTTCAGATTGTGAAGAAGAGCAACAGCAATTCTTCTTGTCCAGCAGGGCTTCAAGGTCAAGCTTCAGTTACTCCAGTTACTCGTCGTAGTGGACTTCAGCTTCTGAACACGATTCCTAGCAGTGAGAGGTCCCCAGATATACTATTGATCTCCCATTCATTCCGCTGGGTCATATTCAAGCATCCAATCACGACTAAGGGCATTCAGGCAGGCAGGCAGCCAATCAGGCACACAGTGCATTCAGGCCATTAACTTCTCTCCAGACACTCACAAGTTATGTGTTTTGAGACAAGTACCCGGCCATTCAACACTCCACATTACATTCATACCGGTTTTGGGCAGGGCTGTCTCAGTCATTTTGTCAACCACTAGATACTAGACACCCACAACATAGAATGCGTATTCGTCACAAACTCCATTCACCCAGGTCCCACCCACAGGCGTACCCACAACATACGGTTGTTGGGAAGGCTCCAGCCAGTCTGGTCAGCACTTCCCCATACTACCATATATGTAACTTCCACACAACAGCCAGTCAGGGGGAAGGGACAGAATCAGGGCTTCCAGGGACTTCGGGAAGATCAAGGTAACAGGTGATGGAAGGCAAGAGGCCATGGGGGCCATTTTGTCTCCATCAGGAATCTACTGATTCTAATGACAGGGCCTGGGCATCCCAAAATGGAGGACGCTCTGGGCACCAGTCAATTCAGCACATAGCTGCCACCAACCCGTACCCTGCTCTGTGGGTCACACACAGGTGCCCAAAAACATACATTAGGGGCACAGGGTTGCACCCCTACCCATGGGTGCCATAAGGGTATCCCATGGGTCTGTTCACCAAAAATCAAAGGAGAGAGCTGCACCGCCAGGAGTCCCACATGAACTCATGCGCAGAAAACACGCCAGAACACACGATAAAAAGCAGTAAAGGACAAGGATACGGAGGCCCTGTCCCTCCCATGCATTTCCAGAATCAGAGTGATGAATAAATCTATCCAGGATAAACTGAGTACTTAAAGGGAAATTGTCCCGAGCGTTCTGGCATGTGTTTTTAAGCATACTGTGATCGATTGTAAAAAGAAATTCCTATGCATCTTACTTTAGTTTTCATCACTTTTACATATGCAAAAACAACGGGTTGGGTGCAGCCATTTTATGCTAATCTTATCCGTTGCTGCATCGCCCTATGGTCAAGTGCCTTCATGGCACTAAATCATATCACAAGCCCCTGAAGCTGACATCACTTCACAGCGCCAATGCACGTCTCATGTCAAGGTACTCTGTGTGCAAGCTATTGACGTGTCTCCATGGAAATGGCCGGACACCTCTTTCCTCAATAAGTATAAACAGACCCCTTCTCATCAGACAACAACAGAGTTGCTTTTTCAATCGCTTCACTGTCTTTTTGTTTGATCACCTGCGACTCGTTTCTGCTCTGTTCAGCTATCTTTTTTGTATACGAACCCCTGTAAACAGATACGTACCCTAGCATTACTATTGATTTCAATCATTACTTGTCTTTTATTTTAAAATCTTGTCGTATAATGGCAACAATACAGCCCTACCAGTACAAGCCTGAGTATTCTCAGGAGAAATTCTTGAAAGAGAAAGATTCAGAAACAATGGGGAATCGAATGATAGTTTGGGAAGATGAATCACTGGATCATAAGCCTGAGCCTAGTCGCATGGAACACGTTTTCACCTGGTGTACCTGCAATCGCTGCAAGGTCATGCCAACCAAGGTGGAGAAATGCTGCTGCCAAGAAAACTCTGGATGCTTGGCCTACATATCAGACGGAGACACACCTGCACTATGCGTTACCAGGCTGCATGACTTCAAGGCAACCTGCCTCACAAGGTCCGTGTTGAGGATTATGATGGTGCTTATGCAAGAACTTTGTGCAACAGTTCGCCCTCGCAATCCAAGTAACGAGTAACTGTACTCTAGATGTGATGTAATTTTGAACACTGAGACGACTAACATTTTACTGACAAATTAATGTATTCTGCAAATTGAATATATTTCTTGCGCTTTTGGGAAATTAGAGTGTTCATTTTATGTGTCTTTCACATTCAACTAAGAAACAATATTTGGGGGCGTGGCTTGGCAGCCATGGAGTAGGCTGCATCTCCACTAGGCTCCGTGATCAGGCCACTGATCCTGAGAAGCGTGAGCTGTCTGGCAGCAGATTACGGCATTAAAATAGCCCTGGAGGTGCATGAAGGTGTCTGGAAGAATAAATGAGTAACCGCGAGCAGATTGATCCAGGTGAGCGTAAGATCTGAAAGTTTGTTGCACGGACTGAGAGCGGCAACAACAAAGACAAGATGGCGGTGTACCTAGGACAAAGGGACCCGTGAGGATATAAGGAGAGAAAGCGGAACGGGCTGTCGAATGAAGCACGACACACCAGCAATGGAATGAAGATATGCGCCTTGTCAATGTAAACACACCCGTACGGGCCAACAAACAAAAGAAGACTGAAGGTGCGGTGCCCAGGGACGAGAGCAGACCGCTGGAGATAGTGTGATACGAAAGGCAGAGTGAGTGGCAGCGGGCAGCCGCGCGCGGACAAAAAGAACTACGGTCACAGCCTCCGCGTATTCCCATGGAATGGAAACGGTAGCGCGAACAGGCGCATGAGGTGAAGGACTGACGGCGAAGACACACCGCTGGCACAACGGTGTGCTTAGGCTTGCGGTTCGTGAGAGCAGCACTGGAGAAGAGGACACTGCAGGACGTATAGCTCGCTGCAGCGGGGACACGCTGTGGCAAACAAGAAGCGGGGGCGGGTTTACGGAAACATGCCCTTAAGAAATACAAGTGCACAAAATAAACATAACCGTTTTAATTGCTTCTAACAGCTAACGTGAACTGTTGTTCCCTGCGTCTACTAATTGGAGCCTTGTAACCAGTTATGGAGTAAGCTTTGTTTTTAAGTGTCCAAAAGAAAACTCTAGACATTTTTAAAGGACATTGATATGTTTTCCTTCAAGCATTTTTAATGTGCACTACTGTTTATCATGCACATGCTACAGCTATGCTTCACAGTAGCATTTCCATTTCTGCTTTGGAATCAAAAATGTCCTTGACACCATCCCTCAAATCGATCAAGCTCAACATTGTTGTTTTGTACCTTGTGACGATTGAGGTAAACGCATTCCACGTTGAGGTGAAAGTCGGTCCGGGTGCGCAGAGCTGGGAATAAAGGCCAAAAGGAACCCTGCAAATCACACGAACTGTAATAGGCGGCAGCCAAACCTGAGCACTAAGAACAAGGGGTGGCAAAGCATAACGGATGATGCGTGGTGAAGCCTGCACTTGCGCAAAGGCTGGGAGATAAGCCTACAAGTAAGGAGTGGAGGGTGTATTGCTGGGAGTGGGGTGCGGAGGGTCGTGTGCCCCCCCAGTGATCGGCAAGGAAGAAGAACTCCTGGAAGGGAGGACAGAGTGGTACAAAGCCCCCCCCTGGGATGCTGAGCACAGTGGCATGATTAAGCACGGCGACCCTATAACAGACGCATTGGCCATCAGAACGAATCAGCCAGTGGATAGCAGGTAGCAGAAACATTGGAATAACAGGCGGGCTAGAGGGCAGGGGAAGACATAATATAAGTCATAAACTGAGGCCTGAGTGGAAGGTAATTGCGGCAGTGGACAACGCGCTGAGATGTGGCTTGGAACAATAATCACTGGGGAGCATTGAAACTCATATTAATGGATGGAGGCACATGATAAGTTGTAGCAGTCAGCCCCGACGAGGACAGGCCCCAGGGCATGAACAGAGTGGAGTAATGTCTGTGAGGGGCGGAAGAGTCAAAAGCCAAACGCCCCGATGGATATCTTTGCAAAGTCACAGCAATCCCCCAATACCCCGGCGCAAGGTAAGGCGACTACAAATCGACAGATGTAGCCACTCCTCGGGAGGACAGAGCAATTCTAGCGGCTATAACAGAACTGAAAACCTCATGGGGGGCAGCGATGGCAGACATGAGAACTGCACT
Organism: Ambystoma mexicanum; assembly: GCF_040938575.1. NCBI lineage: Eukaryota > Metazoa > Chordata > Amphibia > Caudata > Ambystomatidae > Ambystoma > Ambystoma mexicanum. Next base: position 46,279,552 of record NC_090922.1, read on the forward strand.
GGAGAATAAAATAGATGCAGTGGGAATTGAGGTCAACCTGTTGAGACAGGACGTGAGGGCCCTAGCGGAGCGAACCGGTGGCCTAGAAAGTGCGGTGAAGATCAACACGGACACTAGCGCGAATAATGCTAAAGAAGTCCACATATTGAAGCAGCAGGTGGCTAACCTGGAGAATCGTGCAGAGGAGGTGGAAGGACGAGCGAGACGCAATAACGTACGGGTGGTCGGACTCCCGGAGGGGGAGGAAGGGCAAGATCCAGCGAACTATGTGGAGAACATGATATTACAGTAGATAGGAGCTTGTGAGCTCTCTCAAGGGTTTGCAATTGAGCGCGCACACAGGGTGCTGATGAGAAGACCGCAACCTGGGGCCCCTCCCAGAGCAATTATAGCAAGAATTGTGAACTACAGAGACCGAGAGAAGATATTGGAATTCTTCCGGAAAGGGGATCTGCGACCATCACTACATATCCCGATTATACCATGCAGGTGCAAAGACAGTGATAAAGCTATGTGGCGATCAAGAGGAGACTACGCACAGCTGGATACAAATACATGCTCCTGTATCCCACAAAGCTCAACATTTTCCACAAAGGCAAAGCGTTGTTTTTTGATACCCCAGAGGAGGTGGCAACATGGCTGGACGCAAATGGCTGCCCGGAACGAAAAGAGGAGCAAGTTCAGCAAGAACACGATAAGTGATTATAATGCCATGTAATGTGATTGGAGGGAGGAGGGAACCAGTAAGGGGGCAACAGGACCCGGAAAAAGAATAGTGTTGGGAGATTTTAAACAAATGACATTTGGACATGTTGGACTAGAATATAACTAGTGAAATGCAGGACGGGTAGCGAAGAAGGTGCTTAGACTGATATATTAAGCCGGAGCTAATAGCTGGAGAAGGCTTATCCCCAATTAGTAGAATAGTTAGACCACCATTAGGGTGATATTCCCTGTTGAGCCGGGAGTACGGCGTTTGCTGGAAAGGGGCTAGATGCGGGGGCGCCTGAGATCCAGGGATAGAGCTGGGCAACAGTTGTGGGAGGATGGGGGTGGGGAGGGCATTGTAGTGGAAATTGGGGCAGGGGAGAAGGGGGGAGGGTTGGAGTTGGGAATGTTGAGGTGTTTGAAGTTGGGGAGAGTTGGGGAGGGGGGGAAGTTCGGGAAATAGTTGGGGTACGGGCCTACACTCTAGAAAAACGATGTAAGTCATGGGAGACCTTAAAGTAGTTACTTGGAACGTTAGGGGGCTCAATAGCTATTTGAAAAGAAATAAGGTTATGATGTACCTGCGCAGGCAGAAAATTGACATAGCCTTGCTACAAGAGACTCATTTAACGCAGGAGAAACTGGAAATGATATGGAAGAAATGGAGGGGACTGTGGTGGGGGGCAGCATATTCAGCCTATGCCAGAGGGTTAATTAAGAGCAAGGATACCGACATGGCGCCTGCGAGCAGAGGCGATGAAAGACAATGAATTTAGGGAGGACATGCGAGAGGAAATAATACATTCTTTTGAGATAAACACTGGCAGCGTAAAGACAGCGGGCACGCTCTGGGAAGCTTTTAAGGTGGTGGTGATGGGGATAGCGATAGCTAAATCCAAAGGATTACAAGGTGGGATCTTGACTAAACTACAAGAAGCGGAAACAGAGCTAGAAATAGTGTTGAAAAGGGGAGATAACACCAAAGAAGACACTGAAGTAGTACTCGGATTGCAACAGAAATGCACGGGATGCTGGGAAACATTATGTAACCTTAACTATAAAAAGTATATAGAGAGACAGCATGCAGGAGGGGATAAACCAGGGAGAGTGCTGGCATGGCTATATAAAAACGAGACCCCTAGACCTACAATTAGAATGATAGCGAAGGATGATGGGAGCATAGTAGATACATAAGAGGGAGTTAATCAGGAATTTGTAGATTATTATAGGCTCCTGTACGGAGACAAAGAAGGAAGCAACCGTAAAGAAATAGGAGAAATGTTAGAAGATATTGGATTATCGCAGATCAGTGCGGAAGAGAGAGAAGAGCTTGACGCACCGATTACCCTAGAGGAACTGGAGGAGGTAGTGAGGCAGCTGCCTACTAGTAAGACCCCGGGGACTGATGGACTCCCAAGCGAATTCTATAAAACTTATGGAAAAGAGGTACTCCCCCCGCTTTTAGAGATGCTCAATGACGCATATGAGGTAGGGAAACTACCGGAGTCCCTGCCAGAAGCGGTTATTATACCACTTCCCAAACCCAATAAGCCTGGCAGTGACTGCGGCTCTTACAGGCCCTTGTCAATGTTAAATCAGGACAGTAATAATAATAAAAATAATAATTTGGCACTTATATAGCGCTACGAACCCTCAGGTATCTGAGCGCTGCTTATTATTACCCACGGTGTGTGGTGCTCATTTATCGACCTCGGAAGGATGAAAGGCTGAGTTTGGCCCTGCCGGGATTCGAACTTGCGTTAGCAGGCTCTGCACGATGTCAAAGCGAGCGCTCTACTCTACAGTAAAATATGAATGGTGGTCTTGGCAAACAGACTGAGAAGGGTCATCAATAAGCTAATACACCCCGATCAGACAGGCTATGTCCTCAATAGGAATATATCAAATAACCTCAGGCGTCTTCACGAGTCATTGAATACGCGAACGAAGACCCGGGTGAGCTGGCGATAGTATTGCTAGATGTGATAAAGGCATTTGACTCGGTCAGATGGCCCTGGCTAATTGCGGCCCTAGCCAATTATGGCATAGGACCACGATATCTTAAATGGGCTAAACTATTATATAGCGCACCGCTAGCCAGGGTTAAGACAGGAGCTACAATATCAGAGAGATGGCAACTAAGTAGAGGCATGAGGCAGGGATGCCCATGAACCCCTATGCTGTATATTCTGGCCCTAGAGCCCTTGGCAATATGTCTGAGGCAGCAATATGACGTAATAGGCATCACTGTGGAAAGGGAACCGCATCTAATCTCCTTATATGCAGATGATATGTTGTACCTGCGCTATACGGAAGAGAACCTCCAGTACATATTGTAGGTGATGGAGCGATTCGCGAAACTCTCTGGCATACCTGTGAACCCTGGAAAGTCCTAGATATTTCCACTGGGCAGGTACAGAGGGATCCGGTTAGAGCAGTTGCCGACCCTGCAGATACCATGGAAGGTGAACACATTCAGATATCTTGGGATAGATATATATCATACGGTAAAAGCAGAACATAAACCCAATACGGAGGAAACAGTTAAGAAAATAGAGAATAGTATGGAGTTTTGGGCAAAGTTCCCCTTGGCAATGATGGGAGGGGGGCAATGCTTAAAATGGTGGTGTTGCCCAGATTGTTGCACTGCGTGCGAACATCCCATACTTGATACCTAGAAGATTCTTTGCCAGGCTAGACAGCGTATGTAGAGAATTCCTATGGCACAGGACAAGGAACAGAGTGACCCTATGGAAGCTACAAAACTCATATGAGAAAGGGGGCATAAAACTACCAAACTACAAAATGTACTATATAGCAAGCCAGCTACAATATGTAGCTAAATGGCTCTCTGAGGAGCCGACTTCCGAATCCAGACTGTTCCAAATGGACTGCGCCCCATTCTTTTTAATAGAGGTGATATGGTTGCCCAAATCGGAGATGGAAGGACGCCCGAGGATGATGATGCTTGGGTGGCAGATTTGGCGGAAAGCTTGTCAGCTAATGGAGAATCCGTCCCCATGCTCCCCGCAGATCCCATTGGTTGCTGTGGCCGGAAAAATAAACAACTAAGACTAATCATTAGGAATCACTGGGAACCGGTGGGGATAGCAACAATAGGCGATGTGTGGCAGGAGGGGAATATACGGGATTTTGAGGGGCTGGTGGAGGAAACAGGGTTATATGCGCGGCAGTATATTGCCTATCATGGGATGGTGCGGCGAATTAAAGAGACCTGGCCAGATGTAGTGCTAGCAGATGAGCCGGACGCCAACATAGATACGATATATGATATAGCAGAGGGAGGACATGAAACATCAAGATTATATGAGATAATAATGACCAAAGTGGGGAAGGAGGTGGTGCAACTTAGACTGGACTGGGAAGAAGAAGTAGGGGCCCCGATGAGCGATGGGATGTGGGAGCGAGCCCAAGGATATCATAAAAAGGTGTCAAGAAACGCCAGATTACAACAGATACAATTATATATAACTCACAGGGCGTACATGACACCCCAAAGAATAGCTAAATTTAAAAACGCAGGACGTCAATCATGCCCCAAATGTAATGAAGAAAATGCGGGAATGGTGCACATGTTTTGGTCATGTCCAATAATAGAGGGATTTTGGAGAGAAATAACACAGAAAACGGATGGTAAAGGGATCAAATTGGGGGTGGATACAGCATAGGCTTGCCTGATAGGAGGATTTCCCATACCATGTAAACTCAAGCATGTAAGCAAACTGAAAGATCTGGCGTATGTTCTAGCAAAGAGAAGAATTGCTATGGGATGGAAGGTATGTCATAGACCAAGACTGGCAAGGTGGTGGAAAGATCTAAAAAAATGGGCAGAGGCAGAAACTACGGTGTGGAAGGAAGCGTTTACGGGTGGGGCGGAGTAAGAGGCTGGAAACTTACTAGGTTGGAGGCAATTGATAGCTGAATTATTTGGGCCCACGCATGAAGAATTAAGCGACCAGGATCCAACAAGTATCGTTGGAGAGGAATCCCTACTGCAGGATGTAGCAACGGAAAATGGGGGGGGGTAGGCTCGGTGGGAAAGGGGGAAACAGTGGACCTAGATGCAGAAATGTATATTTGATCATTATTTGCACTGTAAGTTTGGTTTGTTGAAATAAAACCAATAACCTTGTTTTATAAAGAAAAACTAAGAAACAATATTTCTCTGTGCCCCCAAACATTATGGATTGAATTGGTGTTCACTTTTGTTATGTGTCGAGACTTCAAAGCCCAAGTTCATTTATCCATTATTAACTTTTGTACGGGCAACTATGCCATAGAATACAGGGTGCATTTCAAGTAAGAAAAGTTGCAACTGTGCCTGCACTTATTTGCGCCAAGATAAATTACTGGTGTATTTCCTTTTGCTATGAATGACAAATCCAAAAGTTCTGTTGTATTTGATAAAGTTTTTTATTTTGAATTTTCAGCCCCTCTTGGATGCATTTCAAGTAAGGTTTGTACAGTTACCAGGTTCATTTAATTACAGTATGTATGTTTCTCTTCCACAGGTGGTACAGGCTGGTGGCCTACCATTCATTTACATGGTGGCTCTATGGGAGGCTTGGATTCCGCATTCGATGAGTAATGCCTGCCTGTGTAGTTGGAGCCATTCGTGCCAAATTCCCCAGTGGCAGCGGACAGTACAGGGGATTTTGACCCATTGTGCTGCAACCTCAAGTTTACAATTTGTAGTTTTTTTTAGCCATCAACATCACCAAACTAAATAAAATACAAATGAGCATATACGAATAGTTGTTTCAAGTTTTCACTGAATCACGAACACGCTAACTCATTTATGAGGGACATAAAAGAATGGTTGGTGCCCTTTTACGCTCACCTGGTCCGCATATATCCATCCCCACTCGATTATCCCACACTCTGGTACAAGGTGGGTTGGAACGGCCAAGGTGCCAAACACCATGTAGACTTCAAAAGGGTTCTTCTGCATGGTGACCATTGTTCTCATGGCCCCTCCAGACCAAGCGTCGCCAGGCCCCCCTCTTCAAGACTACGCCCCTGCAATCCACATAAGTCTGTCTCCCTTCAGCAGTGTTCCGGGCCTTTTGCGCTCGCTTCATGCCCATCCATCCCCCATCCAGTATCAATGGCAGTTTGCACATGTGGCCATGCGCTCGCAAGGGGCCCGGCAGGATGGGAACGGCCAAGGTGCCAAACACCAGGTACACTTCAAAAGGGTTCTTCTGCATGGTGACCATTGTTCTCATGGCCCCTCCAGACCCAGTGTCTCCAGGCCCCCCTCTTCAAGACTCTGCCCCTTCAAACCACATAAGTGTGTCTCCCTTCAGCAGTGTTCCGGGCCTTTTGCGCTCGCCTCATGTCCATCCATCCAGCCCCCCTCCAGTATCATTGGCAGTTTGCACCTGTGGCCATGCGCTCGCAAGGGGGCAGCAGGATGGGAATGGCCAAGGAGCCAAACGCCATAAACACTTCAAAAGGGTTCTTCTGCATGGTGACCATTGTTCTCATGGCCTCCCCAGACCCAGTGTCTCCAGGCCCCCCTCTTCAAGACCACGCCCCTGTAATCCACATAAGTGTGTCTCCCTTCAGCAATGTTCCGGGCCTTTTGCGCTCGCCTCATGCCCATCCAGCCCTCCTACAGTATCATTGGCAGTTCGCACCTGTGGCCATGCACTCGCAATGGGGCCGGCAGGATGAGAACGGCCAAGGTGCCAAACACCATGTACACTTCGAAAGGGTTCTTCTGCACCGCGACCATTGTTCTCATGGCCGCCCCAGACCCAGTGTCTCCAGGCCCCCCTCTTCAAGACCCCGCCCCTGCAATCCACATAAGTGTGTCTCCTTTCAGAAGTGTTCCGGCCCTTTTGTGTTTGCCTCATGCCCATCCAGCCCCCTCCAGTATCATTGGCAGTTTGCACCTGTGGCCATGCGCTCGCCAGGGGGCCGGCAGGATGGGAATGGCCAAGGTGCCAAACACCATGTACACTTCAAAAGGGTTCTTCTGCACGGTGACCATTGTGTTCTCATGGCCTTCCCAGACCCACTGTCTCCAGGTCCCTCTCTTCAAGACCCCGCCCCTGCAATACACGTAAGTGTGTCTCCCTTCCGCAGTTTTGCGGGCATTTTGCGCTCGCCTCATGCCCATCCAGCCCCCCTCCAGTATCATTGGCAGTTTGCACCTGTGGCCATGCGCACGCAAGGGAGCTGGCAGGATGGGAACGGCCAAGGAGCCAAACGCCATGTACACTTCAAAAGGGTTCTTCTGCACGGTCACCATTGTTCTCATGGCCTCCCCAGACCCAGTGTCTCCAGGCCCCCCTCTTCAAGACAACGCCCCTGCAATCCACATAAGTGTGTCTCCCTTCAGCAGTGTTCCGGGCCTTTTGTGCTCGCCTCATGCCCATCCAGCCCTCCTACAGTATCATTGGCAGTTCGCACCTGTGACCATGCACACGCAAGGGGGCCAGCAGGATGAGAACGGCCAAGGTGCCAAACACCATGTACACTTCAAAAGGGTTCTTCTGCACCGTGACCATTATTGTCATGGCCGCCCCAGACCCAGTGTCTCCCGACCCCCCTCTTCAAGACCTCGCCCCTGCAATCCACATAAGTGTGTCTCCTTTCAGCAGTGTTCCGGGCCTTTTGCGCTCGCCTCATGCCCATCCAGCCCCCCTCCAGTATCATTGGCAGTTTGCACCTGTGGCCATGCGCTCGCAAGGGGGCCAGCAGGAAGGGAACGGCCAAGGTGCCAAACTCCATGTACACTTCAAAAGGGTTCTTCTGCACCGTGACCATTGTTCTCATGGCCGCCCCAGACCCAGTGTCTCCAGCCCCCCCCCACTTCAAGACCCTGCCCCTACAATCCACATAAGTGTGTCTCCCTTGAGAAGTGCTCCGGCCCTTTTGTGCTTGCCTCATGCCCATCCAGCCCCCCTCCAGTATCATTGGCAGTTTGCACCTGTGGCCATGCGCTCGCAAGGGGGCCGGCAGGATGGGAATGGCCAAGGTGCCAAACACCATGTACACTTCAAAAGGGTTCTTCTGCACGGTGACCATTGTTCTCATGGCCTCCCCAGACCCAGTGTCTCCAGGTCCCCCTCTTCAAGACCCCGCCCCTGCAATCCACATAAGTGTGTCTCCCTTCAGCAGTTTTGCGGGCCTTTTGCGCTCGCCTCATGCCCATCCAGCCCTCCTACAGTATCATTGGCAGTTCGCACCTGTGACCATGCACACGCAAGGGGGCCAGCAGGATGAGAACGGCCAAGGTGCCAAACACCATGTACACTTCAAAAGGGTTCTTCTGCACCGTGACCATTATTGTCATGGCCGCCCCAGACCCAGTGTCTCCCGACCCCCCTCTTCAAGACCTCGCCCCTGCAATCCACATAAGTGTGTCTCCTTTCAGAAGTGTTCCGGGCCTTTTGCGCTCGCCTCATGCCCATCCAGCCCCCCTCCAGTATCATTGGCAGTTTGCACCTGTGGCCATGCGCTCGCAAGGGGGCCAGCAGGAAGGGAACGGCCAAGGTGCCAAACTCCATGTACACTTCAAAAGGGTTCTTCTGCACCGTGACCATTGTTCTCATGGCCGCCCCAGACCCAGTGTCTCCAGCCCCCCCCCACTTCAAGACCCTGCCCCTACAATCCACATAAGTGTGTCTCCCTTGAGAAGTGCTCCGGCCCTTTTGTGCTTGCCTCATGCCCATCCAGCCCCCCTCCAGTATCATTGGCAGTTTGCACCTGTGGCCATGCGCTCGCAAGGGGGCCGGCAGGATGGGAATGGCCAAGGTGCCAAACACCATGTACACTTCAAAAGGGTTCTTCTGCACGGTGACCATTGTTCTCATGGCCTCCCCAGACCCAGTGTCTCCAGGTCCCCCTCTTCAAGACCCCGCCCCTGCAATCCACATAAGTGTGTCTCCCTTCAGCAGTTTTGCGGGCCTTTTGCGCTCGCCTCATGCCCATCCAGCCCCTGTCCAGTATCATTGGCAGTTTGCACCTGTGGCCATGCGCTCGCAAGGGGGCCAGCAGGAAGGGAACGGCCAAGGTGCCAAACTCCATGTACACTTCAAAAGGGTTCTTCTGCACGGTGACCATTGTTCTCATGGCCGCCCCAGACCCAGTGTCTCCAGGCCCCCTCTTCAAGACCCTGCTCCTGCAATCCACATAAGTGTGTCTCCCTTGAGCAGTTTTGCGGGCCTTTTGCGCTCGCCTCATGCCCATCCAGCCCCTGTCCAGTATCATTGGCAGTTTGCACCTATGGCCATGCGCTCGCAAGGGGGCCAGCAGGAAGGGAACGGCCAAGGTGCCAAACTCCATGTACACTTCAAAAGGGTTCTTCTGCACCGTGACCATTGTTCTCATGGCCGCCCCAGACCCAGTGTCTCCAGGCCCCCTCTTCAAGACCCTGCTCCTACAATCCACATAAGTGTGTCTCCGTTCAGCAGTGTTCCGGGCCTTTTGCGCTCGCCTCGTGCCCATCCAGCCCTCCTACAGTATCATTGGCAGTTCGCACCTGTGGCCATGCACTCGCAAGGGGGCCGGCAGGATGGGAATGGCCAAGGTGCCAAACACCATGTACACTTCAAAAGGGTTCTTCTGCACGGTGACCATTGTGTTCTCATGGCCTTCCCAGACCCACTGTCTCCAGGTCCCTCTCTTCAAGACCCCGCCCCTGCAATCCACATAAGTGTGTCTCCCTTCCGCAGTTTTGCTGGCCTTTTGCGCTCGCCTCATGCCCATCCAGCCCCCCTCCAGTATCATTGGCAGTTTGCACCTGTGGCCATGCGCTCGCAAGGGGGCAGCAGGATGGGAACGGCCAAGGTGTGAAACTCCATGTTCACTTCAAAAGGGTTCTTCTGCACCGTGACCATTGTTCTCATGGCCCCCCACGACCCAGTGTCTCCAGACCCCCCTCTTCAAGACCATGCCCCTGCAATCCACACAAGTGTGTCTCCCTTCAGCAGTGTTCCGGGCCTTTTGCGCTCGCCTCATGCCCATCCAGCCCTCCTACAGTATCATTGGCAGTTCGCACCTGTGGCCATGCACTCGTAAGGGGGCCGGCAGGATGAGAACGGCCAAGTGCCAAACACGATGTACACTTCAAATGGGTTTTCTGCACAGTGACCATTGTTCTCATGGCCTCCCCAGACCCAGTGTCTCCAGGCCCCCCTCTTCAAGACCACGCCCCTGCAATCCACATAAGTCTGTCTCCCTTCAGCAGTGTTCCGGGCCTTTTGCGCTCGCTTCATGCCCATCCATCCCCCATCCAGTATCAATGGCAGTTTGCACCTTTGGCCATGCGCTCGCAAGGGGGCCGGCAGGATGGGAACGGCCAAGGTGCCAAACACCATGTACACTTCAAAAGGGTTCTTCTGCATGGTGACCATTGTTCTCATGGCCCCTCCAGACCCAGTGTCTCCAGGCCCCCCTCTTCAAGACCCTGCCCCTGCAAACCACATAAGTGTGTCTCCCTTCAGCAGTGTTCCGGGCCTTTTGTGCTCGCCTCATGCCCATCCAGCCCTCCTACAGTATCATTGGCAGTTCGCACCTGTGACCATGCGCTCGCAAGGGGGCCAGCAGGAAGGGAACGGCCAAGGTGCCAAACACCATGTACACTTCAAAAGAGTTCTTCTGCACGGTCACCATTGTTCTCATGGCCTCCCCAGACCCAGTGTCTCCAGGCCCCCCTCTTCAAGACAACGCCCCTGCAATCCACATAAGTGTGTCTCCCTTCAGCAGTGTTCCGGGCCTTTTGTGCTCGCCTCATGCCCATCCAGCCCTCCTACAGTATCATTGGCAGTTCGCACCTGTGACCATGCGCTCGCAAGGGGGCCAGCAGGAAGGGAACGGCCAAGGTGCCAAACACCATGTACACTTCAAAAGGGTTCTTCTGCACCGTGACCATTATTGTCATGGCCGCCCCAGACCCAGTGTCTCCCGACCCCCCTCTTCAAGACCTTGCCCCTGCAATCCACATAAGTGTGTCTCCTTTCAGAAGTGTTCCGGGCCTTTTGTGCTCGCCTCATGCCCATCCAGCCCCCCTCCAGTATCATTGGCAGTTTGCACCTGTGGCCATGCGCTCGCAAGGGGGCCAGCAGGAAGGGAACGGCCAAGGTGCCAAACTCCATGTACACTTCAAAAGGGTTCTTCTGCACCGTGACCATTGTTCTCATGGCCGCCCCAGACCCAGTGTCTCCAGCCCCCCCCACTTCAAGACCCTGCCCCTACAATCCACATATGTGTGTCTCCCTTGAGAAGTGTTCCGGCCCTTTTGTGCTTGCCTCATGCCCATCCAGCCCCCCTCCAGTATCATTGGCAGTTTGCACATGTGGCCATGCGCTCGCAAGGGGGCCGGCAGGATGGGAATGGCCAAGGTGCCAAACACCATGTACACTTCAAAAGGGTTCTTCTGCACGGTGACCATTGTTCTCATGGCCTCCCCAGACCCAGTGTCTCCAGGTCCCCCTCTTCAAGACCCTGCCCCTGCAATCCACATAAGTGTGTCTCCCTTCAGCAGTTTTGCGGGCCTTTTGCCCTCGCCTCATGCCCATCCAGCCCCTGTCCAGTATCATTGGCAGTTTGCACCTGTGGCCATGCGCTCGCAAGGGGGCCAGCAGGAAGGGAACGGCCAAGGTGCCAAACTCCATGTACACTTCAAAAGGGTTCTTCTGCACCGTGACCATTGTTCTCATGGCCGCCCCAGACCCAGTGTCTCCAGGCCCCCTCTTCAAGACCCTGCTCCTAAAATCCACATAAGTGTGTCTCCGTTCAGCAGTGTTCCGGGCCTTTTGCGCTCGCCTCGTGCCCATCCGGCCCTCCTACAGTATAATTGGTAGTTCACACCTGTGGCCATGCACTCGCAAAGGGGCCGGCAGGATGGTAATGGCCAAGGTGCCAAACACCATGTACACTTCAAAAGGGTTCTTCTGCACAGTGACCATTGTGTTCTCATGGCCTCACCAGACCCACTGTCTCCAGGTCCCCCTCTTCAAGACCCCGCCCCTGCAATCCACATAAGTGTGTCTCCCTTCAGCAGTTTTGCGGGCCTTTTGCGCTCGCCTCATGCCCATCCAGCCCTCCTACAGTATCATTGGCAGTTCGCACCTGTGACCATGCACTTGCAAGGGGGCCAGCAGGATGAGAACGGCCAAGGTGCCAAACACCATGTACACTTCAAAAGGGTTCTTCTGCACCGTGACCATTATTGTCATGGCCGCCCCAGACCCAGTGTCTCCCGACCCCCCTCTTCAAGACCTCGCCCCTGCAATCCACATAAGTGTGTCTCCTTTCAGAAGTGTTCCGGGCCTTTTGTGCTCGCCTCATGCCCATCTAGCCCCCCTCCAGTATCATTGGCAGTTTGCACCTGTGGCCATGCGCTCGCAAGGGGGCCAGCAGGAAGGGAACGGCCAAGGTGCCAAACTCCATGTACACTTCAAAAGGGTTCTTCTGCACCGTGACCATTGTTCTCATGGCCGCCCCAGACCCAGTGTCTCCAGCCCCCCCCACTTCAAGACCCTGCCCCTACAATCCACATAAGTGTGTCTTCCTTGAGAAGTGTTCGGCCCTTTTGTGCTTGCCTCATGCCCATCCAGCCCCCCTCCAGTATCATTGGCAGTTTGCACATGTGGCCATGCGCTCGCAAGGGGGCCGGCAGGATGGGAATGGCCAAGGTGCCAAACACCATGTACACTTCAAAAGGGTTCTTCTGCACGGTGACCATTGTTCTCATGGCCTCCCCAGACCCAGTGTCTCCAGGTCCCCCTCTTCAAGACCCCGCCCCTGCAATCCACATAAGTGTGTCTCCCTTCAGCAGTTTTGCGGGCCTTTTGCGCTCGCCTCATGTCCAACTAAGCTCTTGCAAGTAACAGCGCCTCAATGCCCATGGGTTACTTGCGCGCTATATAAATTTAAATAAATAAATCCAGCCCCTGTCCAGTATCATTGGCAGTTTGCACCTGTGGCCATGCGCTCGCAAGGGGGCCAGCAGGAAGGGAACGGCCAAGGTGCCAAACTCCATGTACACTTCAAAAGGGTTCTTCTGCACCGTGACCATTGTTCTCATGGCCGCCCCAGACCCAGTGTCTCCAGGCCCCCTCTTCAAGACCCTGCTCCTACAATCCACATAGGTGTGTCTCCGTTCAGCAGTGTTCCGGGCCTTTTGCGCTCGCCTCGTGCCCATCCGGCCCTCCTACAGTATAATTGGTAGTTCGCACCTGTGGCCATGCACTCGCAAAGGGGCCGGCAGGATGGTAATGGCCAAGGTGCCAAACACCATGTACACTTCAAAAGGGTTCTTCTGCACGGTGACCATTGTGTTCTCATGGCCTCACCAGACCCACTGTCTCCAGGTCCCCCTCTTCAAGACCCCGCCCCTGCAATCCACATAAGTGTGTCTCCCTTCAGCAGTTTTGCGGGCCTTTTGCGCTCGCCTTATGCCCATCCAGCCCCCCTCCAGTATCATTGGCAGTTTGCACCTGTGACCATGCGCTCGCAAGGGGGCCAGCAGGATGGGAACGGCCAAGGTGCCAAACTCCATGTTCACTTCAAAAGGGTTCTTCTGCACGGTCACCATTGTTCTCATGGCCTCCCCAGACCCAGTGTCTCCAGGCCCCCCTCTTCAAGACCACGCCCCTGCAATCCACATAAGTCTGTCTCCCTTCAGCAGTGTTCCGGGCCTTTTGCGCTCGCCTCATGCCCATCCAGCCCTCCTACAGTATCATTGGCAGTTCGCACCTGTGGCCATGCACTCGCAATGGGGCTGGCAGGATGAGAACGGCCAAGGTGCCAAACACCATGTACACTTCAAAAGGGTTCTTCTGCACCGTGACCATTGTTCTCATGGCCGTCCCAGACCCAGTGTCTCCAGGCCCCCCTCTTCAAGACCACGCCCCTGCAATCCACATAAGTCTGTCTCCCTTCAGCAGTGTTCCGGGCCTTTTGCGCTCACCTCATGTCCATCCATCCATCCCCCCTCCAGTATAACTGACAGTTCGCACCTGTGGACATGCGCGCGCAAGGGGGCCGGCAGGATGGGAATGGCCAAGGAGCCAAACGCCATGTACACTTCAAAAGGGTTCTTCTGCACGGTCACCATTGTCCTCATGGCATCCCCAGACCCAGTGTCTCCAGGCCCCCATCTTCAAGACCCCGCCCCTGCAATCCACATAAGTGTGTCTCCCTTCAGCAGTGTTCTGGGCCTGTTGCGCTCGCCTCATGCCCATCCATCCCCCTCCAGTATCATTGGCAGTTCACACCTGTGGCGATGCGCTCGCAAGGGGGCCGGCAGGATGAGAACGGCCAAGTGCCAAACACCATGTAAACTTCAAAAGGGTTTTCTGCACGGTGACCATTGTTCTCATGGCCTCCCCAGACCCAGGTTCTCCAGGCCCCCCTCTTCAAAACCCTGCCCCTGCAATCCACATAAGTGTGTCTCCCTTCAGCAGTGTTACAGGCCTTTTGCGCTTGCCTCATGCCCATCCATCACACATCCAGTATCAATGGCAATTCGCACCTGTGGCCATACGCTCGCAAGGGGGCCAGCAGGATGGGAACGGCCAAGGTGCCAAATGCCATGTACACTTCAAAAGGGTTCTTCTGCACGGGGACGATTGTTCTTATGGCCTCACCAGACCCAGTGTCTCCAGGCTTCCCTCTTCAAGACCCTGCAACAAACACATCACATGTTCACATACACAACCACCTTTCTAAACACCTTGACATTTTACAGGAGAACATCTCTCAGCTCTGCAAGGTATCTCTTTACCATACCACCTGTTCCCCGACTACTTGCTCCCCGGCTTGCTGAATCGGCTTATTTGTTCGTCCACGTAAGGGTAGGTCACCTATTTACTTCTCTATATTCATTGATTCCTGATCTCAAATGTTCTATCTATTTCCACCTAATGTACCCAGTATTGTAATGTTCATTTATCTCAATGACTTCACCATTGTCTAATGTTTCAAGTATTTTGATCTCGATAAATAGCACATTGCATCAATGTCAAGTGTAATAGAATGGAATCTTTCTTGGTCCATGTCTGTAAGCATGTTTCCTTTTGATGCATGAAAGTGCATTCAAAGGACGAGTAACAAGTTACAATTTGCGGTATACCAATCAATTCTGTAAGAAGGTTATCGCCGTTTTCATTCGACTAGGTTACACAGGTTTTTGTTCTTTGACTAAAACAGATATTGCATAGAAAGCTGTGATATAATTCCATCAATCACATGCATACAGTATATATTTTTTAATTATTTATATTTTTTTATACAGCCATGCCATGCCAAAGGTCCGGGCACAGTCCTGCATTCATTCCCCAAAGGATATTGATTTAATAAGAAGATGGGTTAAATATTGTGGTTTTCCGGTGGACGATATAGAAAGTAGAGCATAGAATGTCTTGAAGGGCGTGAGGGCCAATCAATTCCGCATCTGCAGCCTGCACTTTACCGACGATATGTACGAACAATCGAAGTACACAAAAAAGCGTTGACCAGAATTCTTTGTAAATTGCTTCCAAATGCAGTTCCAACTAAATGTATGCACACGCTGCCTCAGGTGAGTACTGTATGATGAATTTGCTGTGCTTGTTGTTATGCATGAAGATGGTCTGCATAAATAAGTATTATCTATGATCTCTCGATCGAATTAGGGTAGGGTATTGAAAAGGTAACTTAATGAACAGATTGGAGCTTTCAGTGTATATTTACTTAAAATGTGTCTTACTAAAGTTTCCACAGTTACCAGATTGTACTGAATTTTTTCTATACTACATTTTACTGTACTACATCTGTCCCCGCTTTCTGGAGCCTCTAATAAAGCAAGGAATTATGACCATTAGAAAACAATGCCATAGTGCCCTTTAAAAGTTGCATAATGTTTTCATAATCGGTTGCTTGACATGTCCCTTTTTTCCGATGGAAGCACATGCCCTCGCAAGTGACAAAACCTCTGACACATCCAGTATCCCAATGGTGAGCCCTACCGACATGCACAAAGTGATGTTCTCCAGCGTTCGATCTGCCCACATATGTCATACAACTTTAATTTTCCCTTGTACCACTTTATGACTATGCACTGAAAATGAAGGAGCAAGATTCTGCATCAATTTATTTTCCGGAGTCAACAACAAGTTCACTTGCCTATCAAGTCATTTTATTTTACTTGTCCTTTACGAGAATGTGTTATGCTTGGAATTTCAAATAATATGAAAATGTTTATGTGTGCTATCGGTTATGTACACTAAGTGGCATGTATGGGTGCCTCTCTATATGTACCATTGTCTTCCTCTCATTGTTTCAGTTCCATTTCGCTGTTTTCATCTGTAATAAAACAAGTACAGTGTTACAGGGGCGTGCTGGAACTTCGACTATAAACTTCCTCCTTTGCATCTGGTCCAGAGTATGAGGTATGTGTATTTACAGTTCACTTGCAAGAATGAAAGTAAATCCTACAGAGGATATCATTATAGAACGAAATGAATATAACCGTGCACCGTTTCAAACTTTTCTGATTTCAGTTCTAACGTTACACTTCCTCCCTAATGCAGAATACATTACAAAAAGTTTGAGGGCAACATTACAATTAGTATGTTTTGCACAGTGATCTCTGATCAAGTACATGTGTCATCTAGGAAGGTTATCAGGTGAAAGTTGAATAGTATATTATGACTAAATTACGTACACTGTTTTCGAGATTATGTTCATACAAATGTTCTATTATTGTTGCAACAACAAACCTTGTAGTATATGGTTCTTAATCATTTAATACTACTTTGTGTGTAAGTGCTCTGTGCGATGAAAGATTTTAATTTCCAGTACGATTGACTTTTAATTTTCTTTAATGAATATTCTATTCAAGGAATGTACACATGGTGTGGAATTAGAAGAGGAGGTACATGGACCAAAGGTGAACATAACCTAATATTGAATACAATTGGACATCACATTGCATTTGGAATACATTTTAATGTTGTAGTTTTTTCTGTTCAATCAAGTTGGTTATGTTTGTAGGTATTTACATATGTATGTTTGCGTGGAAATGAAATGTGCTTGATTTAAATCATATAAAAATGCTATTTTTTCAGCTTGCTGATGCATTGGGAAAAGAGAAGCCCACGGTTTCAAAGAAAACAAGGCTAACAAACACGTTTTGTAGAAGTTTTTAGGCTGGTGTTTTATTCATATAATGTTTCTGTTTTTAAAGTGTTATCTGCTGTATATGTGCTATACATTGAGCATGTTTTACAACACACCTCTTAGAGGCCCAGAAGGAGGAGAAGTATAAAGACACAGACAACAAATTGAAACCAAAGATGTTGCTTGCCAAACAGATTTCACAATGGAGCAACTACTATTTGGGGCGCAGAATGGTCCAGGAAACAAGCAGACTTGTGATGCTTATGCCCAATGGCCGGAAAGTGAATAAAATGTGACCGGCGATCCGTGCCAAGTGTCCATGGACCATTGCTACCATGTGACAACTCGACAAGATGACACTGAATATAATGAAGATGCATTGCAATTCCTCGCAGACCCCTTGACACAATGTATACCGGCTAAAAAATTGCTATTCAAGAAATATTCCATGTTACCTGTTTCTCCAATTCATGTGCAAATATCACAACCTGAACTAACAGAGACTGAAGCTTCAGCACAATTGACCGGGGAACTTGCTAGAGATCTCGACTTTAGTTTCCCTACTTTGGGCGATTTGTCCACCACAGTCGATACACAAACCACATTCATGCCAGACGATTAGCTAATAAAGGAGCAAAAATACATTGTATTCGACAGCTGCCTGCTAGAGATTGTACAGATGCTCAAATGTGTCCATACATTCAGCGAGAACATATGCAGGGAGCCTTTGGTAAATGTTTCTTGTGTATTACAAGGCACTAAACTGAAAATCCAAGCCAGCTGTGTCCACCTCCATAATACATTTTCATGGCCCGCTCAAGCGATGCTGGGCAAAGTGCCAGCTGGAAACCTAGTATGTTCAGCAGCTTTACTTTTCAGCGGGTCTACTTTCAGTAAGATTTCCAGTTTCTGTCAATATGTGGGAGTTGAGTTCCTTGCTAAAACCCAGTACTACAAATATCAAAGGGAATTCTTATTCCCCACTATTAGTCAAGCTTGGAAAATTTAACAGATGTCAATTGAAAGCACATTCTCCGGCAAATGTTTCTGGCTAGCTGGCAATGGACAGTGTGACAGCCCCGGATTTTCAGCGGATGACACTGCCCTACATCAGCCAGGAGCAAGCAGTGCAGCGCACAACTGAGGAGAGGAGCAGCGCCGTGGGACAGACCCCAAGCGGTGAGAGACCGAGGGCTGGCACTGGCCCGTACATGGAGAATCCCTGTCTCCTATCAGAGGTAACGCTACGCCCCATCATGGGCAGACCGGACACCAGTCCCAGCTCTACAAATGCACCCGTCATGTGAAGGGGCATAGTCTGAGATTTCACGTTTCATCTACCCGCCCAGTGTCTGGCATCCGCTGGGGGAGGACTAACCCCAAATAAATCCGGGCGATGTCACATTCTGCACCGCCCCAGCACGGTGAGATCTACTGGCAGGAGACGTGTGGGATATGGCCCTGGGGCGGATTAGAGGGCTGGCAAGATCACCCAAGGAACGGGAGGCACACGAGTGCACTGCCTAAAAAGAGAATGGCGAATGCATGAGAGTCCCCCACAACTACTTCAGGTCAGTGCAGTGCTGCCCGTTGGGCCCCTCCCCAATCATCGCACTGCAGACCCCCAGCCCCTATGCTGCACACCCCAGGCAGAGGGGTGCCTGCCCTACCTTCAACCGCAATGCCGGGGGCCCATCTGCGGCAGATAACGCACCCAGCAGAGCGGTGGGAGCAGCATCTACTGCGACCAGGCCGCTGGGACTCCTACTACCGCTGGCAGCTCGCCCCCACAACAGCATGTTTCCAGACTCCTGGGCCGGCGGCGGTTCCGGTGAGGCTAGACCCCAGCCATAGGGGTACATTCCATTGGACTGTTAGCCGCTGTGGTGGACTCGCCTGCCGAGTGGCCCCCTCCACTGGTCAAACTTTTTGCTTTTATTTTTCAATCTGACCTGTACTTTTTGCAGTGCAGTGAAGCCTTAAGCTTCACTGTACTGGCCTTTGCTTACATATTATGGGGAAACTAATATGTCCTTAAGGCTATCAGTACTGGGAAACAGTGTTGTTTCCTTAGTCTTGTGACTATGTTGCTACTCGTGGTTACTTTTGTATCACATGTGGTAACATTTTATCATTGCACACAGCAGCTTACACTGCAGTGCAATGGGGTTCATTTTTGTTTGCCCTAGACTAACACTCAAAGGATTTTTTTGGTTACTCTAGAGGTGCTTAAAAGGTGGGCTGGTGGCAGCAGTGACCTTTCCCCACTTTTTTGGGAATTTCGTTTTAGCTTAACTGCGTTTACGGCGTTTGGCTACTTACTGTGGCTACTGCTCAAACTTAGCAATGACACAAGGTTTTTTGCCCATTCTTTTTGCATCTTGTTGTTTAGCCTTCTTCCTGGCCTCAGAGGCCAGAAAGATCCTTATAAGGACTTCCAGAGCCTGGGAAAGCAGCAGCTTTTGGCAGGCTACTGGAGGGCTTTGTGTGTTTGCAGGCAGGATGTGGGCTGAACCAGTCTGTCTCCAATACACATCCTGGTTTCTGTGTGTCTGAATGGTATGCATGAGTGTTCCCGCCAGCGGTCCCGATTGGACCACTGTGGGGTGTGTGTGGGCTAGTTCTGTCATTGGCTAGTGGGAGTTTCGACTCCTACCTGGCTTTTAGGTTAAGAGGAGGGCCCCTGCATGCGTTTCTCAGAGATCCTGGAAGAACCTGAAGAAGCCAAGAATCCGTCCAGCTGAGAATACCCGCAAAGAAACCTGAAACCTGTCTGAAGAAGGCCTTGAAAGCAACTTCTGCTGCAGTCCTGGTGGAGTCCTGCCTGTCTTGTGATCTCCAGTAGGCCTGCGAAGGTGCTACGACCCCAGGAGTGGAGGGACCATACATTCCCGAAGCCTACTCGGTGCCCAGCACAAAAACCGCCTTTGGAAGTGCCAGGGAATCGTCCTGTTGCTGACCAGCTTTGTTTTTGGGCTACCGGGTTACCTTTGTTGCTGTTCCGAGTTTCCGCCTGAAACCTGGCACACTCTTAGCTGCCACTGTAATGACACCCTCTGGAAATGTCAGCGTCCTAGTGCTAAGGGGAACCGAGAAAGACCCGAAAGTCCGACTGCGGCTACTGAGTCTTGCTGCATCGCTGTGCGCGGTGTGCATGGTCCGAAACCTGCTTTTCTGACCCGCCTCCAGTCCCGAGAAGGGTGCTGCATTGTTTGTTTCTGCATCTCTTCATCAAGAGTCCTTGCACCAGCATAAGATCCTAACCGCAGAATCACTCGAACCTGCAACCCGTGAAAATCGAGGGCCGCGGAATTCGGTGGGAAATGCAAGCCATGGCACCCTTCCTTTGTTCTGGAAAGACTTGGGAAGATTCGGAGGGAGGGGGGTAAGTTTCTGAGCTTTTAACATACCCCTACAATCCAATTATAAGTCATTAGACTTATAATAACTTTTATTCTAACACTATTGGCTTTGCCAGTACTTGTCTTGGCAAGACTTCTGACTGTTTGGGGCAATTTTGGGCACTTGTCTATATTGAACCCTGGCTCTAAGAATCCATCACTGGACCCCAGAGACCCTACCTCAGGGGTGCACAATTTTGACAGCGGGCCGAAAGTACCTTACATGAGGGCTATAGTGGGCCGAAAAGTAAATGTGGGCGGGGCGGTAGGTGGAGCTTGGCAGGAGGCTTTTTCAACCCCCAATTTGTATTAAACACATGGAAAAAGAATATGTTTTTGAGGGGTAACGATTTCTATTGCATTTCAAACTTACATTTTGTACTACACATTTTCCATTGTTATAATTTATTTCGATATAGTTATTGTATATCGTCTGTTTAATTAAATTATATATATTTTATTGACCTATGATTGGACATTCAGTTATTTTGGACTGCTATAGTTTGCTGTTTGGGTTGCCCAAGAGGAGTATGGCCTTCGTTGAGTCAGGTTTCCTCAAAATAGCAAAGGATGTACATCTCCTAACTGTGCCTGTTTTAGCTTTATTATTGGGTTCACTCTTGGAGTGCAACACTATGCCCCATGGCTCCCACCCACAACCAAACACTATGCCCCATGGCCCCCTCACCCCCAACCAAACACTATGCCCCATGGCTCCCACCCCCAACCAAACACTATGCCCCATGGCCCCCTCGCCCCCAAACAAACACTATGCCCCATGGCCCCCTCACTCCTAACCAAACACTATGCCCCATGCCCATTTCCCCCACCCCCCAACCAAACACTATGCACCATGGCTCCCACCCCCAACCAAACACTATGCCCCATGGCCCCCTCACCCTCAACCAAACACTATTCCCCATGGCCCCTCACCCCCAACCAAACACTATGCCCCATGTCCCTCACCCCCAACAAAACACTATGCCCCATGTCCCTCACCCCCAACCAAACACTATGCCCCATGGCTCCCACCCCCAACCAAACACTATGCCCCATGTCCCTCACCCCCAGCCAAACACTATGCCCCCCATACAGACCCAAACCCCCCCACCCCCAACTCAGCACACACTCTCAAGCATGCACCCATGCAGACCCAAACCCCCCACCCCCAAACTCAGCACACACACTCTCAAGCATGCACCCATACAGACCCAAACCCCCACCCCCCAACTCAGCACACACACTCTCAAGCATGCACCCATACAGACCCGAACCCCCACCCCCCAGCTCAGCACACACACTCTCAAGCATGCACCCATACAGACCCAAACCCCCCACACCCTCTACTCAGCACACACTCTCAAGCATGCACCCATACAGACCCAACCCCCCCACCCCCAACTCAGCACACACACTCTGAAGCATGCACCCATACAAACCCGAACCCCCCCACCCCCAAACTCAGCACACGCATTCTCAAGCATGCACCCATACAGACCCAAACCCCCCACTCCCCCATCGCAACATACACAACACAAACACTCAAAAACAAACATTCATACACATCCGACACCCTCCTCCGACCCCCCATCTCAACATACACAACACAAACACTCAAAAACAAACATTCATACACATCTGACACCCCCTCCACCCCCATCTAAACATACACAACACAAACATTCAAACACATCCGACACCCCCCCACCCCCATCTCAACATACACAACACATGTTGTGCACCCATACCTGACCTCCATTTTTTTCTGCATCCTAAGTTCTGTGTTATTGTATCCTGAACAATAGGGCACAAGGCCCCAGACAACGTAGGGTTGGACAATATTAGTTAGGGATCATCTCTGTGGACCTTTTTGTGTGTGATACTCACCTGTTCATTCCCTTGCAGGAGTATTTTGATTGGTATTATGCTCTTGAACCTGTGACTGTATATATGTATTTTAGTTTGATGGTATTGGTTGATAAGTATACCTGCTTGTATTCATTTTTCTTATAGTGTGTTTGGCCATAATTAAATAACTGTATTTGTAAGTGTAATTTGTGACTCCCATTGTGTGACCTCATTGTGGACCCTTTACACTCTCACCCCTCTGAAGAATTTAGCCTAGATCGCCTGTCACTGCTACCTTAAACTGGTTTGGCTACAGCTTCCCAGAGTTGTCCCTGTCACAATATAGGTTGGCCTTCTATACATCTGTCCACCAGGCCAGAGTATAGAAAATCAGTCTTAACAAATCCATCGGGCACCGATCCCGAAACCTGCCGCTGGGGAACGCCCAAGGCCGATCCCGATCAGACTCTTGAATTTTCAACACAAGATGGCGATTTTAAAGGCGTATATAGCGGTGGGGCAGGTGAACATCGAAGGGGTTCCCATCAGGCTCTTCAACGATTACTCTGCGGAGGTCTCGTGCTGGCGGAAGGGATTGAACCCCTTGTTTGAGGCGCTAAGGGGCCGTGATCTGAGGCACTATTTGAAGTATCTGTCAGTATGGTGCGTCCAGATAGAATGTCAATGGCACTCGTACGACGACCCAGAGGACACCAGGTGATTCCTGCAATGCCAAAACCTATTCTCTGCGGACTACCCACGGGAAATCGATCAAAGGACACCGGCACCGCAGGCGACTACCTCATCCGAATTCCCCTTGCCATGGAACAGGGGCAGGAGGCAGAGAGCGGGACGGGGCCTAAGGGGGCCTAAGGGGACCTGATTGGGGGCAGAATGAACCCACAATGTGAAGCTTTGCATATGCTACGCCCAAGACTTTGTGGTTTTTGATGCAGCCCCGGAAGCCCATGGCGACTTTCGCTCAGAGAACAACCTCATACATATATCAATGGGGAGGATAGCTCAGGGGCAACATGCTCGCTTTGGAAGCAAGACAACACAGAGCACCACAGGTTCGATCCCTGAGTCCGTGCTTAGAAACCTCTGGATATTAAGCATGTTATAAATAACCTATCACATCATTCATATCATATCATAACGCACCTGGAGCATGCCAACTACTTTGGACCCCATTTCAAGACTGCCACCATGCTCATTTACTTCCGGGGGGGAGGGGTAGTGATGTGAACTGTCTGCTGTGTGAATAGCTGCGGGCCTGCAGAACTTGACCCCCCACAAACACCGTTCTGACGACCCACTCAACCTCTACGCCGACTTCAGCTTAGTCCAGAACGTGCCTGCGGATCTGATCACCAACCCAAATACCGACAATGCTGCTGATGCCACCCGGACCAGGTACCCCAGAGGGCCTGCACGATTCTAAGCCTCAGGTAGAGGGATCCTCGTTATGCATGGACAAGAGTATGACCTCACAGGTTCGTACTCAGAGACACCATGCATGGGCTGCAGGGCCTAGTATTGGGTGATGGACATCCACGCCCAATGTTATAAGGGAGATGTTACTCTCTGCAGTTTTAGTTATTGTTCAAAGTTCGGGTTACACCTCGGGTTCGGAAGCCAAGGATGGGTGCTGGGAGCTCACGCTGTGCCATCTTATTATAGAACATTTCAGGGGACCAATACAGGGGTAGATTCCTACCATTGGGACCCATCATGATACGCTGATGGCTAAAGTCACACTGATAACCCTAAACGTGCAGGGGATGGGTCACCCCATAAAGCACAGGCGTGTCTTAAATTACCTGAGGGATATCCAAGGGGATATAATGTTTCTCCAAGAAACCCACCTCAATGAGGAAGAGTCAAAGAAACTGGAGAGGGGATGGGTAGGGGCGGCTGCTCACGCCCACTCTTGGGGCAAACGGGGAGTGTCCATCCTATTCCACAGACGGGTACCCTCCTTAATCCAAAACACCGTCACTGATAGAGAGGTGAGATACATATTGGTCCAAGACCTACTACACCAACATCCAATCTCACTCAATATATGCCCCAACGTCCGATACCCCTGCTTTTTTTTAACTCACACCTTTGCCGCGAGCGCACCCTTCATGAGGCGACTTACATTGGTCGGAGGGGATTTAAACATTGCACTCGACCCGGACCTTGACAGACAAAGTACAAGCCGTATGGCCATGGCCAAAAACAAAAACTAGCCGCTCTCACCTCCCTCCTCGCGGATCTGGGTCAGGAAGATTTATGGAGGATTAAGCATGGCGCACGTAGAGACTACACCTGCTATTCATACAGACACCAGAGCTATTTGAGGATAGACGACTGGCTATCCCCATGCACAGTGACACACTCTCTCGATGACTGCTCCATACTGCCCATTACCATTTCTGACCATGCACCCGTCAAGCTCAGCCTAACCCTACCAGATACGCTTTGGAATCCCCTGCGGTGGCAACTGACATGGAGAGCCCTGGCATACCCAGACTTTGCAGGACATCTTAGGGAGGACATAGCTATGTTTGGGACACAAATATCAATTCCTCGTACACTACCATCTTATGCTTGGATGCCGTCAAGGCCTTCATGTGAGGCCAGTGTATTTACAGGTGGGCACACAAACTCAAATAGCGCGTCCGGGAAAATCAACTAACACACGCTCTAAAAGTCCTAGAAAAACAACACAAAGCAGCACCAGATCAGCAAACTCTCACACAACTGCACAAATTACGAGCAGATATCAAAGATGTCATGACCATCGGAGCCCAGAAATCCTTTTCGAGCTGGTCCCAAAAGTACTACTTAGAAAATGATAGACCTTTGCACCTTATGGCACTCACCCTGAAACAGAGATAGACAGCCACGATGATCACCTCTATCCGCGATGTGGATAAGAATCCAATCGTAGGGGATGCTGGCATCAACTCCAGATTTGCAGAATTCTACGCCAATCTGTATGCAAAGCCTAAATCACTTCCCTCGCAGGCGATGCATGGTTTTCTGCACGCAATCCAACTGCCTAAAATCACCCAGGCCCAATAGGAGGTGCTGGATGCCCCTCCCCCCCCCGACAGTGGCTGACGTCCGACAGGCGATACTCGTCCTGAACCTGGGCAAAGCCTTGGGCCCAGACGGGATCCCGATAGATCTGTATAAGATTATGGTCGACGATATCGCCCCGAAACTCCATGCGGTGTTCGCGGAGGTTGCGGACGACAGCCATTTGCCGAGGACAATAATGATCTCCAACATAGTGGTGTCCATATAAAAAGGGAGGCCCAACGATGAGTGCTCTTCATATAGACATATCTCATTGATAAACTCTGACGCTAAAGTCCTCGCAAAATGTCGCCCAAAAACTAGAAAGTCTTACCCTGCTTGGTCCACAAAGACCAGACAGGATTCATATGTAAAAGGCACTCAGGAGACAATGTATGCCGGCTACTCATGTTATCGCAGAGCAACTGGGGCGAGAGGACTCGATCATCACAATCGATGCGGAAAAGGCATTTGACAAAGTCCAGTGGGACTTTATGTTCCTCGCTCTTGAAGACTTTGGTCTCCCCCCTCAATGATCAGATTGATCCGCCTATTGTACACAGACCCAGAAGTGACGGTAACCACCAACGGCCTCACGTCAGCTCCCTTTGCCCTATATTCGGACACCCTTCTGAGATGCCCATTATCGCCCCTCCTATATGCCTTATCCATTGAACCAGTAGCTGTGATACTACGAACTGATCCTCAGTGGCGGGGGCTCTGGAGAGGGGGAGTAGAACACAAGGTCTCTCTCTACGCCGACGACCTCCTCTTATATACTGGCGACAACCCCACCTCCCTCCCTAGAGTGCAGGGCCTCTTACAACAATACGGCCAAATGGCGGGATATCGGGTCAACTGGGCCAAGTCAGAGATTTTACCGCTCCGACCAGACATCCCTTGGGATCCGGGAGGGGTAGCCCCATTCCAACTGCAAACAGACCATATCAGATATCTGGGGGTCAGCATAAGCGCACCCGTCCGAGATCTTCCAGACCTCAATTATCCCCACACCGTCGAGCGGATTCTCTCAGACCTCACTAAATGGGACATATTACCTCTTTTCTTGACCAGCAGAATCAACGCCATCAAAATGAATTCGATGCCCAAACTTATTTATCTAGCGATGATGCTACCATATGCCCCCAGCCCGAAGATATACCAAACCATTGATGCCACATTCTCGAAATTCATCTGACGGGCAAGAAAGCGTGTATCCGCGCGAGGAACCTCACAGCATCCAAACCAGACGGTGGCCTCGCTCTACCGTCATGGAGGAGCTACTACCCAGCAGCCCAAATTTACTGGGCCAAACGGTGGCTGAGCCCAGATGACGGCTTGAGCTGGAAAAGGATGGAACTTGTGTTGATGGCTCCCTTGTCCCCACTGGACATCCTTGCCATCCCCCCAGCGAAGCTATCACAACAACTTAAATCACACCCGGTAGTGGGTCCGACCGTGGCCCAATGGCCCAAGCTCCGAGCTCAACAGGGGATCGATACCAAAAAGGCAACCACATGGTTGTCAATCAAGAGCCTCCTCTCACTTAGCCAGTAGCCTACAATCCACCCGCTACAAAACATCAGGTGGGCACAAATTAAAATACTGGACCTATGCGACGGTCCGAGAATACAAACTCTTTTGGAGAGCGCTAGACCATTGGACCTCCATGGGCTGGAGTACGGCACAATCTGCGATGAGATTACGCGCTACACCACAGAGATCTCTAGACAAGCTCCTCCAGCCCCCTGCGAGATGGAACTCGAGCACCCGATAGATACCCACCCGTTCCTTTGCACCTTTTATTCCATGGCTATCCGGAACAATGTGGGGAGGAACTCCCCCCTCGCGATAGCATGGTCGCGCGTCCTTGACACCCCGATCGAGACGGGCGACGTATACCAGTATTTTGCAGACATCCCGGGGACCTCACTGAACTAAAAAACAGGGAAATCCAATTCGAAATCATCCAACACCTCTATTATACCCCATCCAAAACGTATAAAATGGGACAGACACCCTCCCCTCTCTGCGGGCGTGGTTGTGGTCGATGGGTACTATGGGGCACGTATTATGGTTGTGTCCAAAGATCACACTATATTGGCAATTGGTGCATGGGCAGCTGATCACCCACTTCCCAGACGCCGACATAACACTGGCCCCGGAACATATGCTATTCTGGGTCAACTATAAGCACTGGCACACTGACCCATCAGCATGCAGAGTTATGAACACTGTAGTATTCGCCACCCGCAAACTATTAATAGTGAACTGGAAAGCAACAGCGCCATCCACTGAACCACAATTGACAGCTACTTTAGCCAAAATATGCTCCCTGGAGAGAAGCGCACTAATGAGAACTAACCCGCCCAGAGCAGAACTGAATTGTAAATTCTCGGACTTAATTGACCCCCCCCCCCCACCCCCAAAGAGCCCGCTCCATGCGGGGGCGATTGACACTGCCAGGACAGTGAACCTACCCCAAACACAGGCAGCCCCAGACATATCAGCCGACCATCGGCAGCCCCCAGACACCCTAATCCAGACCCGACATCGACTAGAACACACACGGTATGAGTACACCCATGCACCAACCTTGCCAGGTATTCTCTATAAAAATATATTTCTGATCCCAAACAGTTGTAGTAGTAGTTGTTAATAGGGGGTGTAGGGGGAGGGGAGGCTCAGGGAAAGTGGTTGAAGAGACATTGCTCCTCATTCTGAGTAGTCGATAATGGGCAATTACTGGGGCATTCTGGCACCGCTGGACCCGGTAATTGGCCATTGCCAGGTGCCGGTAATAATTACTCCCCATTCCCATTGAGCCAATTCAGACGTGGTGGGAGAAAAGGCACCTGCGAGCAGACCTCATAGTTTGCCAGTCCGGTAACAACGGTACCGGCAAGCTTACTGGTATCGTTCTTACCGGACTGGCAACCTTATAATGAGGCCCATTGACTTTGCAACGAGCCACGTTGCGTATGCTACAGCGGACAATGAAAGACCAAGCCTAAGACTCCCTCTCGATCACAATTGGGTGCGTGAGAGGGCCTCGGGGGAAATGTTCGACATGGGTTTTGGGGAATCCCCTCCTTTCATTGTGTCTGCTGTTTAATACGGTCGGTGTAGAAACATTTTCTCAATAAAAAGAAATTACAAAAAAATAATAGAATTGCCCTAGCACATCGGTGCTGCACAGCCCATTTGGGTTGCTGAAATACCGATAGGCAAATGGATATTTGCCATCAGTCCAAGGTACACTGAGGCTTGGTGTCTGTCAAACCCTCTGCTAAACCCAAACCACATATAGATACATGCAGTGCATGGCACTGGCATTGATGGCCTATGGTGGGTAAGGGTTTCATAGCAATGATCAATCGCCTGACCTGTGTTAACCCCATAAGTAACAGAACGTTTGCTTTAGCAGTGTATTATTTTTTCAAACACCTTGGCGAGTGGGCACCTTTTTAAACACTCACAGAGTATTTTAGACTTTTAATGTGTGTGATTTTTTGGGTTCTCAATAGCTCTACATAGCGTCCAAATTGTCTTTTCAAATGTATCCTCTTTGTCACCTTTTTGGCAATAAGTGCCTGTTGTTGCTAGGTTGCCATACAGTGTAACTCTGGGGTTTGCTTTGCATGAGCCCCTCCCTGTGTCCTTCCCCTGTGTCCTTCCCTTGTGTTCTCCCCACCGCCTCCCCCAGCCTTCCTCTTCTCTCCTCTCCCTACCTACTCTATGGTGCTCTCTGTCTCTCCTAGCTTTTCTAAGTGCTTCTCTATGGACTATCCTGTTCGCCTCACTAAATCTGGTAGGAGTTTAAAAAGGACATCCTGGTCTCCATCCTAGGTATCCCTATCGCTGATACCTATACCATTGTTTCCTCCAGGCAAACCCTCAATTACATCCTCTTTGTCGTTCCCTCGCCAGACCTATGGACTCTACATATGGTCTCTGTGCTCTCTCCTTTCTCTTCTTCTCCCATTAATGGTAGCACCCGGTGGGAGGCCCTCTTGGCCTCCTTCCACTCCTCTAAGGTTACCGTTAATGTTTACTTAATGCCTCTTAATTAATTAATGTCTCTGTCATTCCTACGCAGGCCTACTCATCTTTCGAATGCCTTGTCTGCAGGCTCCCTCTCTCTCATACTGTGGCTACCATCTGTCGGCCACCTGGTCAGATCTCCTCCTTCCTCTCTGAGTGGGCGGACCTCTCTTTCTCCCTACTGGTCTCAACCACTCAACACCTCCTTCTTGGAGACGTTAACATCTGCATGGATGCTTCCTGTCCTTCATCTGGACTCACATAAACTGTTTCTGTATCCCTACAGCCCCCTACCTTATGTCTGCACTTACCCTTGCACTTGCCACCAGCTGGTCGCACTTTATATTTATTGTCTTGATTTATTTTCACTGTTTATCCTATGCACTGCGCTGCCTCATCCTTTTTTCCCCCTGCACTTTTCCCCTTGCCCCCTACACTGCAATTGCACGATCTCAATGTCACCTGGTCTAGTAAGATCGTTGACTCTGTCTTCTCCCTGTTCCCCCTCCCTTGCCTCATCGACCCTTGAAGCACTTGTGCATAGACGCGTTACAAATGTCATATCATATCATCATACCATATCATGGTTTGTTTTAGACAGACACAAAAGGAATCTTAGGTCACACCAGTCTTTCAGTGGCTTGTAGTATCGGTTTTACTTACCTTGAGTGTAACTGTTGTCCAAAACTAACTAGAAGTAATTGCTTCCCCTACTCTGTGAACTGAAAAGCAACTGTAATTGAATATGACACCCCAATGTCCAACTCCCCTAGAATGACAGTTATCCAGAATACAATTCATAGGTTTATACCGTGCCTATTATATGAGTATCAGTAGATCGGAAAAAGGTATTGTCCGATTTATTACACTATTTGATTTCTTGCTGAGAGTCACAGTACAACAGATAGGGTCTAGTAAAGGAATTCGATGTTGGCTGGGTTAGCCTGCGCTTAGCAGCTATTTTCATTTTTTGAAATCTGATCTGCCACTAAGGGCACATCCTACTCGAACAGTGGGAACCAATTCTTCATCGCCTCAGGCCCCTTCCTGACTTGCTACATCCTCCCCAAGAAGAAACACTTTTTGCTTGACCGTCGCGATTGTGCACTTTCGCACACTATTGCAATGTTCAGCACAAGGCTACCGACTTCTCAGGTCCGCATCAGAAAGTTAGGGAACGAATCAGACAAATTGTCTAACGCTCATCCTCGCTAGCAAACAATTTCTTTATTTTTCAGGTGTATTTCGAATGCTACATTGGTCAGCTGCGCTCATCGCTCCCATGGAGCGACGGTCACTTCGTGGGATGATGCTTATGGGGATAGAAGAAATTAATCTGTTCACACTGACGTGTCTTTTCCAGTATGTTTTATTATTGTGGTATTCTTTCACAAAAACGAAACCTACCACTCATACACGCTGAAAACAAGCTTCAATTGTTATTCGACCTTGGACGAAAGGGAGTAATCGCTAGGCTAGAAGGACAGAAGGTGTGGAATATCTGCAAAAATGATAACATTTACTATATTGAAAGTGAACATTGGAACATTTAGTTTCAATGTATGCAAACCCTTGTTCTGAGCGGACACTCTGCGTTACTTCAAGAGAATGGAACTACCAAACATAATGTAAGTTCAGCTATCCATAATATTTTTGCGATTAAAAACGGCATTTGTGCTGTATGCATATGAAACAATATGCCATTTGATAAAAATAGTGTACACAATACATTGTTCCGTCACTTAAATTTATACTGCGCCATATTCAAAAAAACAAGTGTGTGACTCGCAATTGGTTTATAAGTCTACTAATTATTGTTATTTGTGGATAGTTTTAAGAGGAGCGAGTAAAGGTTTGATTTTTTGACCGGTAATGCTTACTGACATTGTTATGGGTTGTTAGTTGGAGAATATTGTGACGATTATTCATCGACGACCCGCGACCACAACCTGTATTTGAGCTAGTGATATCTAAACCACTTCATCCCATGGACTATCAGGGTGTGCTATCAACATTGCATTATTGGATGTGCCGGGGGCAGAACATTTTCCAAGGGAACTTGGTTCTCTTTTCGATAGATAATATTCCCAGTTCCGTTATAATGCCATCTGTCTGTCTGTTAGGCAGAAACCTGTGCAGTTCCCTCTGGGACCACTTGTTTGGCAGTAAACCCACTTGGTAGCAGTCTGTACCACACAGATTCACTTGGTAGCTGTGGCTGAGCAGTCAGACTTCCCTCAAGAAGAGTTAGGCAGTATACAGAGTATTCACAATAGGTCAAAAGAACATAGTAGAACAAGCAAACACTGACCAGAGCTTGGTGTAAAAGAGATATAATTATTTATTTAAAACCACATCTAATAAAACACACAGGCACTAATATTAAGCAGTTCAAAAACACGGTCACTAAAAGATATTCACTCCCTTAAAAGAATATTAGACAAGTCTTAAGTAAAGCCCCACTTATTTTCAGACAGCGGTGAGCACTTAACGCAGATGGCACTCTAATAATTCGTTTTAAAAGGGAGAGAAAAGCAGTATATAAATTGAAACAGATCCCAACACTTTCACAAAAACACAGCAAGAGAGGAAGGCAGAGTCAAACTGTGAAGTTAGAGTTCAGAAAGCCGGATCCACTTTAAGAGGATCAGAACGAAATGTGTTCAAGGTCACACGGTTGAAAAGTGCACAAAAGTCTCGAAAAGGTTCAGAAAGAGTTGGACCAAAAAAAAGGGACCAGTTAGATGGTCAAGGCGGCCAGCCCAGTCCAGAAGGTTAAGGGATTATTATTACCCTGTAGCAATCTTTAGAAAGGGAGGCCTGCCGGACAAGGTACCTTAAAGTGGTGAGAATACTCCAGCGGAGGCAGTTGTTCCTGGCAGCGGATGCAAGTCGGTGCTTCGTCCGGGGGAAGAGAGGATCTCGTCGGGGAGGAAGACAGGAGTCCGTTGCACTGCCAGGGAAGAAACCAGCCGCGGAGTTCTCAGTTAAAAGGAGCGGTCCTTTAGTTCGCGGTCCAGTGGTAAGTGGCTATCCGGTTGCCGGGGGGGGGTGCTTGGCACGGGCAATGCGACCACAAGACGTCCTGGGATGCGACAAAAAAAAGGTAAACTGGTTGTGCCCACCAGTCAGGGGAAGAAGACTCTCCAACAGGGAGATATTCTCTGTCGTCGGGAAGTGGTGAGTCGGTTCTGCAGGGCTCCACCGGTGGTGTCGTCGTAGCAGGTCAGCTCAGCTTCTCCCTCGTCAGATTCTCAGGTCCTGTGGCGACTTCTGAAGTTCCAGTCCCCAAAGCCCTGCTTTTATGCAGCACACCCCCATTCACTCAGCCTAGCTGTCAATCAAACATGCTAAGTGGTGAGCCGGCCGGCACACCACTTGGGCCAATCACACAAGAGTGCGACTTGAGTTACCAAGGTAACTCAGTCCAGGGTGCCTAAACCCCCTCCCACACCCCCTGTGGTACCCAGACAGAGTGGCACCACTTTTGGAGGCTTCTGTGGAGAAGCCTGCCAAAAGTGGAACAAAGGGCTCGACTTGGGTTGGAGTCACAGAAGAGAACACAAACGCCATTTTTGAATCGAGTCCTGGCAAAAAATACCAACCGGCAAATTAATATTAAATAAATAAACCGGCGGTATGTTCGAGGCCTTGAGAATTAAATAATTAAAGTTGGTAGCCTCGAACAATGGGAAAATCCCATAGGGATATATTCGCGGTCGAATATAAAAAGTAGTATCCACTGCCACCAGCCAAAACTCGATTAGGGCGGACGGAGACGTACCCCCTCGACTAACAGACCCCGGGGCAATCGAATTGCCCCGACCAGTACGTCCACAATATGATGGTTTGTACTGGTTTCTCTTCATAATTTGGGACCAGTTAAGCCAAGGGTGACTTTACATGCCCTGGGAGACAGTAGTCAGTCCCAGGGTATGGAGTCTATGGTGGGGTGTCACTATGACACCCCTGTGTCACTGGACGGAGGGTGCTGTGTAACACACATAGTAAAAACACATGAGACCCTACGGAGTAAAGAACCCCATAGCCCATAAAACACATTAACAGTCAAAGTAACACCATAAATCATGTCCAAGAGTGGGAAAAAGAGTCTCACTCTTGGCAGGAGAGAAAAAAACAAACTCCAGAAATCCAGCAAAGCTGCTGGGGGACTCACTAGGTTAGGAAATTCAGCCTAAACAGAGAATTCTCCCTAACACTCGCCCCACCCAGACTAAGGGACAGGAGGATTTAATCCACTCCTGGATTAATCTCGTACCTCCAGTCGATGACATACATCCTAGAGAGACCATCAGCATTTTGGTGGTGACACCCTGACCTGTGCTCAATGGTGAAATCAAACCCTTGCAGGCAGATTGACCATCTCAATAGTTTTGGGTTTTCCCCTTTCATTTGCATTAACCATCTCAAGGGTTGGTGGTCCGTCTGAATAACAACAGTAGAACCATACAAGTATGGCCTAAACTTCTTCAGAGCCCACACAATAGCAAAACACTCTCGTTCGATGGTTGCCAACCTTGTTTCAGGATCCTTCAGTTTTCTACTGATGAAGCAAATGGGGTGCTCCCTACCTTTCCCATCCAGTTGACTGAGGACTGCACCTATTCCTACATTTGAAGCATCTGTTTGCACAATGAAAGTTTTGTCATAGTCAGGAGCTCCGAGTACTGGGGCTTGGCAAAGAGCCTTTTTCAGGGTTTCAAGGCCTGATTGCATTCCTCATTCCACCTAACCTTTTTAGGGAATTTAGGAGAGGAGATGACATTCAGTGGAGAAGCTATGGACCCATAGTTCTCAATGAAATTCCTGTAATACCCAGTGAGGCCTAAGAAGGCTCTCACCTGGGTCTGAGTAGTAGGCGTTGTCCAATTTTGCACAGCTTCAATCTTACTGGGCAAAGGCCTTATTTCTCCACCTCCTACCTCATGTCCAAGGTAGACCACTTTACTCTGTCCAATCTGGCATTTACTTGCCTTTATGGTCAGATTGGCCTTTCCAAGAGCCTGCAAAACATATCTCAGGTTGTCCACATGTTCTTCCCAGGAATTGCTGAACACTGCTATGTCATCCAAGTGTGCCATGCAGAAGTCCTCCATCCCATTCAGAACCTGGTTTACCATCCTTTGAAATCTAGCAGGTGCATTTTTCAATCCAAAAGGCATAACCTTAAACTGGTATAAGCCAACTGGGGTAGAAAATGCAGTTTTCTCCTTGGCATGGTCTGTCAGGGCTATTTGCCAATAGCCTGACGTCAAGTCAAATGTGCTGAGGAACTTGGCTGCACCAAGTCTATCCACCAGCTCATCTGTCCTTGGCAAAGGTTGGGCATCAGTCTTAGTGACTGCATTAAGAGCTCTGTAATCCACACAGAATCTAAGTTCCTTAGATCCTGCCTTTGGTACTAACACAACTGGGCTAGACCATGGACTAGTAGAGGGCTCTATTACCCCGAGATCAAGCATCTTGCTGACCTCACCTTTGATGTGGGTTCTTAGTTTCTCTGACATTCGATATCCTCTGCTTTTGACTGGCAGACAGTCACCAGTGAGTATGTCATGCTGTCCCCAAGGGGTCCAGCCTGGTGAAAGTTAGAACAGGGAGGCAAACTGATTTAACATAGATTTGCACTCTTCCTGTTGCTCAGGTGTCAGGTTTGAAGAGAGATTTACTCCTTCAATATTTTCGTCTAAGGGTAAGCCTCTGAGGAGATCAGGAAGAGCTTCACTCTCTTCTTCCTCTGATGATGCTAGAAGCAAAGCTCCTACATCAGGTCTGGAGACATACGCTTTTAGTCTGTTGGTGTGGAAGACTGTTGGAGCCTCCTTGGGATTGCCCAAGTCCACCAGATAGTTGACCTCTCCAAGTTTACCCACAACCTTAAAGGGTCCCATCCATTTGTCTTGCAAGGCCCTCTGCCTTGTTGGAATCATAACGAGAACTAGCTGGTCCTGAGTAAACTCAACCATGTTAGCCTTTTGGTCATGCCAGTGCTTGACCAGTGCTTGTCCAGCTTTCAAGTTATCACTTGCTTCTGCCATCATTTGTGACATTCTCCTTCGGAGACCTATCACATAGTCAGTCACTCTGACTGGCTTGGGGGAAGGAGCACTCTCCAACCCCTTCTTGATCAGGGCCAATGGACCTCTGACCGGATGACCATAAAGAAGTTCAAAGGGAGAATAACCTACTCCCTCCTGAGGGACTTCTCTATAAGCAAAGAGAAGGCATGGCAGTAGAAGGTCCCACTTTCTTTTAAGGGGGTCTTCTAAAGCACCTATCATGCTCTTCATGGTTCTGTTGAACCTTTCAACCAGCACATTTGTCTGAGGGTGGTATGCGGTTGAGAACTTGTAAGTAACTCCACAGGTTTTCCACATGGCTTTCATGTAGTGGGACATACAATTCGACCCCTGTCAGAGATTACTTCCTTAGGAAACCCAACCCTGGTAAACATACCAAGGAGGGCCTTAGCCACAGCCGGAGCTGTAACAGTCCTCATAGGAATTGCCTCAGGGTACCTAGTAGCATGGTCTACTACAACAAGTATAAACCTGTTGCCTGAGGAGGTTGGAGGATCAAGGGACCAAAAATGTTGATCCCTACTCTCTCAAATGGGGCTCCCACTACAGGGAGAGGCACTAAAGGTGCCACATTCTTGGAGCCAACATTACCGAAGTCTGGCAGGTGTGGCAGCTCCTGCAGTACTTATCTACTTCAGCCCCCATCTTTGGCCAATAAAAGTAGAGTGAGAGCCTTTCCTTAGTCTTCTTGAAACTCAAGTGACCAGCCAAAGGAATCTCATGGGCTAACTGCAAGTACTGTGGTCTGTTCTCTTGGGTACTACAAGTCTTTTGTTGTCCCCAGGTGCAGACTCCGTTGGTTCACTGTAGAAGAGGCCATCTTCCCAGTGTAACCTATATTTCCCAGGCTCTTGCCCTTCCGCCTGAGCATCTGCCTGGTGGCGAAGACCTTCCAGAGTTGGACATTCTCTCTGTCCCTTACTGAAATCTGCTCTGTTGGGTCCACCTTCTGCCAGTAAAGACTGCAGCTCAGGATGGTCAACATGATCCAAATCTCCAATAAGTTCCTGGCCTTCCACTAGCTCTTCTTCAGAGTCTAGTTCAACCACACAGGGTTGTACCTCCCTCTCAGCCTCAGCTGGAGGGGGAGTTACTGGTGTAACTTTGGACAACCTCGAGGAAGTCCTCGTTGGCTGCACTGGAGTGCTGGCTGTAAGGTTCTTTTTTAGAAGTTTTAGGTTTCCCTTTTTCTTCTAGTTTCTTAGAGACAGCAGCTGACATCTCCAGTGGAGCAGGAGTGATCTATTTCTTCATCATCTCCTTGGGAGTACCTCTCATGGTTCTCTCCCTTGCAGGTCTGGTGAGCTCCTGTAACCTTTTACTAGGAGGTCTCGGGGTATGTGACACTACTCCAAGAGTTTTTAAGTCATTACCCAGCAGAACCCTTCCTGGCACCTCACTTTGTATGCTGACAGGTATCTTCACAGTCATGCCATTACACTGGATGAGAACTGGTAATTGGGGAAGCATCTGCACAGGCCCTCCAGCTAACTTGGCGAGGCGTTTGGGTGCCTTAGCAACATCCTCAGCCTGAAAAAACGATTTGTCCACCACAGTTATGCTGGCCCCAGTGTCCCTAATGGCAGGAGTCTCCTGACCATTCACCTGGACACTGTCCTTATAATACATTTTAGTATTATCTGGGATAGAATTATAGACATCTAAGTTCTGTTGTTCCCACAAACCCACAGACAATAAAGAAACACTGGCTGAGACTCCAATGGGTTCATCAGCCAGTAATAGAAAGTTTCCACTTGCCATTTGTACTTCCTCCTCTGGAGCGAAGGCTAAGGAGACAAGCTGGACCCCTGAAGGTTTACCCTTACATCTGGGATCTCCTTTCACATGGTCAGTAGAGCCACAAACAAAGCATTTACCAAATGCTTTCTGGAATGGTGGCTTGTTCTGACCTCCTTCTGGTTTGGCACCAGAAGGTACACTAGCCTGATTTGGTTTCCCTTGTGGCTTACCCTTTTGGTTTTGTTTGGGGCCCTCTTTGGAATTGGAATTATTAGAATTCTCTTTGGAGTCCTTTTTTGGCTGTTTTCCCTCATCATTTTTCTGAGTAGCCCCAGAATCCTTGTGAGTGGACCTGTTGGCAACCCACAAGTCAGCAGCATTAGCTAACTTCCTGGAATCCATTCCTTTGAATCAGCCAAGTGCTGTCTGAGCTCAGGAGAGCAGGCATCATACATTGACTCCATCATTACAAGATTCTTAATTCCTTCATAAGTGTTAACTCTGTAACCCTTAATCCATCCCTCTAAGTTTTTCAAACTTTCACTCACCCAGGTAGCCCACGGGGTACCATCATGCTTTGTGGGGTCCTAAACCTCTTAAGGTACTGGGAAGGGGTCTTCCCAAATCTAGCTATCAAAGCTAGTTTCACACATTCATAATCCTTCTTATCCACCTCCCCCAACTCCATTACTACATCAGTTGCAACAGGGGGAAGCCTAGAGAACAACCAGGGAAGTAACTCATTCCCTGTGATGTCCTGGAGCCCATGATTATACTCAAACATTTTTAACCAATCCAACACATCCAATCTAGGTTCATACATACCCACTAATTCCTTAGGCATCCGGGGTCTTTTGAGAGAGAAGCATTTTCCACAGACAACTTCTTCATTTCTAGTTCATGATTAAGCTCTATTTCTCTGAGTCTTAACTCAGCTTGCTTCTGCTCAGCCTAGGCATTCATCCTTCTGAACTCTAGCTCTTGGTTTCTTTCAGATTGAGCAATAAAACGTTTGTACTCTAATTCAAGCTTCATTTTTTCAAGTTCAAAATAAGCAGGTATAGGCCCAGTAGGTACAGTAGGTAAGGCAGACAGAGGTTCAGAGTGGCTACCTTCATTAGGTTCACTTTCCCCTTCTGACTCATTATCAAGACTTTGATTTAGATCAATACCATCACTATTTTCTACATTTGCTGGGGGGGGGGGGGGGTAGATTCCTCTGTACCACCCAGACTTTGGTTTTCTAACAATCTTTCTATAAGTTCCATTTTCTTGCCCTTCTCAGAGAGATTCTTATGTCTACACAATACTTTTAAGCAATCAGCAGTTTTGGCAGACAATGATTCTAGGGTATAACTCTCCATAGCAGACATAGTTAGAAAATCAGCTTTTTAGTGCTAAGCTTTGTGGTTAGTTGTCCTAAAGTGTTCAAAAAGCACACTAAAGTGTATACTCAATACAAATCCCACCGCTGTACACCAGTGTTAGGCAGAAACCTGTGCAGTTCCCTCTGGGACCACTGCAAAAGATTTAAGACTACAGGTGTTTGGCAGTAAACCCACTTGGTAGCAGTCTGTACCACACAGATTCACTTGGTAGCTGTGGCTGTGCAGTCAGACTTCCCTCAAGAAGAGTTAGGCAGTATGCAGAGTATTCACAATAGGTCAAAAGAACATAGTAGAACAAGCAAACACTGACCAGAGCTTGGTGTAAAAGAGAAATAATTATTTATTTAAAACCACATCTAATAAAACACACAGGCACTAATATTAAGCAGTTCAAAAACACGGTCACTAAAAGATATACACTCCCTTAAAAGAATATTAGACAAGTCTTAAGTAAAGCCCCACTTATTTTCAGACAGAGGTGAGCGCTTAGCGCAGATGGCACTCTAATAATTTGTTTTAAAAGGGAGAGAAAAGCAGTATATAAGTTGAAACAGATCCCAACACTTTCACAAGAACACAGCAAGAGAGGAAGGCAGAGTCAAACCGTGAAGTTACAGTTCAGAAGGCCGGATCCATTTTAAGAGGATCAGAACGAAATGTGTCCAAGGTCACACGGTTGAAAAGTGCACAAAAGTCTCGAAAAGGTTCAAAAAGAGTTGGACCAAAAGAAAGGGACCTAATAGATGGTCAAGGCGGCCAGCCCAGTCCAGAAGGTTAAGGGATTATTATTACCTTGTAGCAATCTTTAGAAAGGGAGGCCTGGCGGACGCGGTACCTTAAAGTGGTGAGAATACTCCAGCGGAGGCAGTTGTTCCTGGCAGCGGATGCAAGTCGGTGCTTCGTCCGGGGGAAGAGAGGATCTCGTCGGGGAGGAAGACAGGAGTCCGTTGCACTGCCAGGGAAGAAACCAGCCGCAGAGTTCTCAGTTAAAAGGAGCGGTCCTTTAGTTCGCGGTCCAGTGGTAAGTGGATATCCGGTTGCCGGGGTGCTTGGCACGGGCAATTCGACCACAAGATGTCCTGGGATGCGAGAAAAAGAAGGTAAACTGGTTGTGCCCACCACTCAGGGGAAGAAGACTCTCCAGCAAGGAGATCTTCCCTGTCGTAGGGAAGTGGTGAATCGGTTCTGCAGGGCTCCACCGGTGGTGTCGTCGTAGCAGGTCGGCTCAGCTTCTCCCTCGTCGGATTCTCAGGTCCTGTGG
This sequence comes from Ambystoma mexicanum, assembly GCF_040938575.1. NCBI lineage: Eukaryota > Metazoa > Chordata > Amphibia > Caudata > Ambystomatidae > Ambystoma > Ambystoma mexicanum. Next base: position 46,319,255 of record NC_090922.1, read on the forward strand.
CGACTTCTGAAGTTCCAGTCCCCAAAGCCCTACTTTTATGCAGCACACCCCCATTCACTCAGCCTAGCTGTCAATCAAACATACTAAGTGGTGAGCCAGCCGGCTCACCACTTGGGCCAATCACACAAGAGTGCGACTTGAGTTACCAAGGTAACTCAGTCCAGGGTGCCTAAACCCCCTCCCACACCCCCTGTGGTACCCAGACAGAGTGGCACCTTTTTGGAGGCTTCTGTGGAGAAGCCCGCCAAAAGTGGAACAAAGGGCTCGACTTGGGTTGGAGTCACAGAAGAGAACACAAACGCCATTTTTGAATTGAGTCCTGGCAAAAAATACCAACCGGCGAATTAATATTAAATAAATAAACCGGCGGTATGTTCGAGGCTATGAGAATTAAATAATTAAAGTTGGTAGCCTCAAACAATGGGAAAATCCCATAGGGATATATTTGTGGTCGAATATAAAAAGTAGTATCCACTGCCACCAGCCAAAACCCGATCAGGGGGGACAGAGACGTGCCCCCTCGACTAACAGACCCCGGGGCAATCGAATTGCCCTGACCAGTACGTCCACAATATGATGGTTTGTACTGGTTTCTGTTCATAATTTGGGACTAGTAAAGCCAATGGTGACTTTACATGCCCTGCGAGACAGTAGTCAGTCCCAGGGTATGGAGTCTATGGTGGGGTGTCACTATGACACCCCTGTGTTACGGCACGGAGGGTGCTGTGTAACACACATAGTAAAAACACATGAGACCCTATGGCGTAAAGGACCCCATAGCCCATAAAACACATTAACAGTCAAAGGAACACCATAAATCATGACCAAGAGTGGGATAAAGAGTCTCACTCTTGGCAGGAGTGAAAAAAACAAACTCCAGAAATCCAGCAAAGCTGCTGGGGGACTCACTAGGTTAGGAAATTCAGCCTAAACAGAGAATTCTCCCTAACACTGTCTGTTCCATTTATCCGTCAGTTTGTCAATCCCTTTTGGAGCTATACCTACTTCACAGCGATAACCTTTCATGCACATCGTAGTCTCAAATACCCCCCATGTTGTCTGTGCGTGTCCATTATTTGCGGTAGTCTCAAATACCCCCCATGTTGTCTGTGCGTGTCCATTATTTGCGGTTTGTGTTCGTTATTAGGTTTCATCCGGTGCAGATTACAGGGTAAATGGATACTATGATAGCTACACAGATATATTGTACCGTTCTGCGAATGCCATAGTTTCCAGCTACCCTGGGATGGTTTCTTCAACCAATAGTGACAGATACGCCTAAACACATCGATTTGCACCACCCTCATGTGGGACGATAGACCGGGACTGATATGCCCTTTGGCGGTACCAGCGACAAGGAGCAACCTGTCATCGTTTATGGTCTAGCAAGAAGCTGATGCCAAAGCCTTGCGATTGAAGAGAAGGTACATCGAACCCACATCTTCTCCCGAAAGCAACACCATGTGCGTTATTATATAGTTTTGATGCTCTAGCCTAAGGACATACAACAATTGGTTTCTGATCGAAATCAGCGGATCATGATAATGTTGTTTTTGGAGCGTTCTTAGTTAAATAAAAGCACTTGCTAAATTGCAGATTAATGATGTTTCCTTTAAAAAAAAAATCAAATCCGATTTGGGACGCGCTGTGAGAGAATGTGTGTGTTGATCTTCCGGGTTCTGCGTTAACTGACGTTATGACGTGGGTGATGACTAGGCGCGTTTGGCTACGATTCCCACTAACGTCATGAAAATAGGTGGAGCATATCGTTTGGAATAGTGATGACAGCTTCAGGGCCGGGTGATATGATTTAGTGCAGCAAGGGCACTTGAACTTAGGGCGATGCAGCAACAGATAAGATTAGCACAAGATGGCCGTGCCCAACCCGTTTTTTTCGCATGTGTAAAAGTGTGGGAAACTAAGGTAAGATGCATAGGATTTTTTGAGCCCACTTTCCCTTTAAGCACAACATGCAGTAGTTTTTACTACATCCTTTGGCGACCCCAGGTCTGGTGAAGTTTTCACCAGACACTCTTTTGCTTCAGGACTGCAGACTTGGTCAGCTTTTAGACTATTAAACGAGTTTAGGTCTTTTTTTTAAATTCCAGTCAGACACATTTATAGTAATCTGCACGACTAATGGGGAAGAACATGCACTACAAAAGCAAACATTAGATGAGAGGGCACAGAATTGTTGCATGTGAGTAGGAACACTGGCATTTCAAGCATAGCTCATATCTTATTAGAACGTTCTAAACATATTACATTTGTGCATTTTCCTAGTGAAAGTGAACAACAGGCCCAAGAACGCATGCTTCTTGAGAGGCACTAAATCCCCGCATCAAAGTGGAAAAAAAGTGTGGTGAAAATACGACTTGCCCAAAATCACATATTCGCGGTCAAAGGCGGGAGCAAAGATATGAGGTTAGGTTTCTGGGTCATCAATTTGGACGCTGGACTATCTGAATGAGATTTTTGTTAAAGTGTGATACGTGATAAGGGCCCATAAGCATTTCTTTCAAGTTAGCTGGGAGACTACAATGTAGCCCAACAGTACAAACTTCTAAAATACTAGGCAAATGTAGGCAGCTATTGAAAACAAGGCACAGTGATATACTTATTTACCCAGTATCACAATTTGGTCGATTGGGGAAAGTTGAACATTGAGCTGTGCATTGTCACTGTGCAAGTCAACAGCAAACACATGGGTTAACACATTGGCCCAGATCTTTTTGTTAGCTTTTATATAGCACTTCTTAGTAGTCACTCTCTTATAAACTCCGTTTTAACAGATAAGTAGACCGGGGCACAAAAGAGAAGGTCTCTTATGAACTCCGTTTTAACAGATAAGTAGACCGGGGCACAAAAGAGAAGGTCATCTCTTCTCCTGTTTTACTGCTAGTTTGCAATTTAAAATATACACTTTTCACGGTCAACGCTAGGCAATCTACACTTCTACATTTTGGTTAAAGTTCATTTTGCTGCTTGTTTTGTGAACTGTCCTCTGTGCACAAACGGGCGGGTGACCTGTGTGGTTAATAGCTTTTGGTTTGAAATGTTCCACCCTGTATTGCTTTCAGCTTATGTTAGTCTTACATTTTTTAAATTTGAACACATCGCCTTTTTGATAAAGCACCATAGAAAAGTCGCTTCTACCGAACTGGTTTACATACGAATAAAGGGTGTTTTGTCAATTTCTTCAAAAAAGGACATTGTTATTTAGCATCTGTAGAGACTGGAAATCCTCAGCTAAACTGGTCTGTGCACAATAATTTGAGGGTACACACACTGACAAGCTGGATGTTAAAAACAAATATTTGTAGAGTTTATATTCCCACAAATGGGGTCGGGGACGGTTGGTCCCCAAGCACAATTCATCAGGTAAGATTCCTCAATTTAACAACGCATATTGACCATCAAAGTATTCCTCCTTAAAGATAGAGCTCAGTACCTTATGATGAAAAGGAGCATAGGAGCTTATGGTTGCATGTTCACAAATGTTGGAGGATTGGGGGGATGGAGGGAGGCAGATGGACATGGGGACTGAAATTGCTGGGAGCTATTAAGCTACCAGGAGATATTTCTGATTTCCCTGGCCAACTTAGGAGATACTAACATACCCATGTGACTTCACCTGTGCGTTTGAGGCGACGTATAAAAAGGAGCATTACTTTTTTTAATGTATTTATTTAATACGTTATTTCGTTCATCAGAACTTTACAGAAAGTAACATTCAAACTTACACAATCTTTATAATTCAGCCAAAGTTATTTCAATCAATTCCTTACTTACTTAATAAAACATACAGCCTTAAAAGTCATAAAAAACTCTAAAATAATATATTTTTTTATTAATCTTTCAACATTTCTTCATCTATAAAAACTTTAAGAAATGTTCTTTTAAACATACTGCTTAATATGGGGCCACATTTGATACATAGCAATATGTACTGAAACAGAGTAGGTGTTAAGACAGTATTTACAGAATTCCTGATCTAAAATTGCTTCATACCTATGGACCAGATGCCCGAAATAAATCATATACAATGGACCCAGTCTTGGACATTCCGTAAAGATATGTTTAACCGTTTCTTTATTCCCAGGGATGATACAATATCTACAGTCCTCTTGCAGCTTCGGTCGTGCTCCTGTAATAGCGAGCACTGGCAAATGATTAATGCGGAGCAGCAGCCTAAGCCTACGGACTTCAGGGTCAGGGCAGAGCATTAAATAAGGATGAGGTCTCATAAATCTGTGGATTACCGTGGACACCGGAGCATAACCATGAAGTGAAGCCAAATGTTCATAATTACTGGCGGAGTGCATCAGCTCAAGACCTAGATATTTGTATGACGTGGTATATTGAATTTGTCCCAAAGAGCTTTCCATGGCTAACTTATACATTTTCTTAGAGGAAACCAGCATAACATTGGTTTTCTGTAGGTTAACAACCAGCTCATTTTCCTTAGCAAGAGGTCCAATTCATCAAGTAATCCCTTGATTCTAGCAACTGTATGGTTAAATAATATACGATCATCTGCATACAATATTGCTGTAATCCTTTCCAAATTTAGCCTGGGTGACCATTTAGCATCAGCCTCTAGTCAGTAGATCAGGTCAACCAGACATAAATTAAAAAGAAGTGGGGCCAACATACAGCCCTGCTTATCGCCTCTATTTATGCTGATTTCACCTGATACGAAACTTCCGTTTCCTAGCCGTATCTTGGCTGTAGTACTGTTATGAAGGGGCCCAACTACTTGTAGATACCAAGGAGGACAACCCCATTCAGCCATTTTTGCCCACAGTCGGTCTCTATTTACCAAGACGAATGCTGATTTAAAGTCCACGTAGGCGATATACAATGATGGACGCATCAGAAATCAGCCTATCCAAGATTCTAATATTGAGAGTCCTACTGGCGCCTGCACGGAAACCTCTTTGTAGCAGATGTAATAATTTATTTTCATCAACCCATGATTGCAAATGTCTCAGGATACAGGTAGCGAACACCTTCCCTGTGGAATCAAGTAATGATAGCAAACGATCATTTTCGGTTAATAAGCGGTCTCCGGCCTTATAGATAGGGACATGTATAGATTGAGTCCAAGATTGTGGTATCACCCCATGCTGACATACCTTTAAAAACAGGGTACATAGTAACATTTCCCGTTTTTTGGGACCAGCCTTTATAACAGCCATAGCCAGACCATTTGGCCCAGGGGCCCTTGAGTTTTTCACTTTTCCTATAATATCGATTACACTCTCCTCGATAAAATGCACAGGCCATGAGTGCTTAACACCCACTGTATTTCCCCCATTGGTGACCATGACTGAACATTTTAGCTTCAATGAACTCCCGCAAAGTTCGTTCAGGAATTGGGTGTCATACTTATTTTACCTCCTTAGGATCCTTAGCCAGAGAAAGGGAATGCCACATTGTTCTCGGGTTTCGACTCATCATTACATTAAATAGCTGCTGCCATTTAGTTGTTAAACCTTTTGCCTTATGCTTTTTAGACCAGTTACGATAAGAGTTCCTGACTTTCTTAATATTAGCCAAGGCACTTTGATCGAATTACAAGTGCAGCTTTAAATGCTGCACTTCTCTACATAACTTGCGCTTGGCCAATTGCACCTCAATATCAAATGCTACTGCCCTTTTATTCTCAACCGAAGATGGTAGCCTTACCTTTAATACACCCACCTTACTTGTTATCTCCAAAATCCATTTTGCAATGTCCTCTGCAGTAAGCTTAACAAGGTAGTTTGGTCCATCATCTAATATACCAGCAAGTTCCTTAAATGCCTACCTGATGTTACCTGCGGTCCAACGAATACAGTTTCCACCCTGATTTAGTTCCAGGTTCCCCGGACCTCTTTCCCTAAACTCCCCCACTATTCCTTCTAAATAGAGTTTCAAAGAGCAGTGGTCACTATACTTAGTTGAAACAACACTCCAGGAGGAAGCGCACTCTATAAGAGTGTTATATCGTATATCTTAGTTCTTATGTAATACTCATATAGTTGCAACCACACCAGTGTCTAACATGCAGATAATAGAAACATAAGACTGACCAGTTCTTCAGTTACGGCTTGAAGAAATGAGATGCTCACCTAACACACTCTTCCTATGCCTGATCAACTTGGTACCAGAAGAGCGCACCAGGGAAACCCTTGTGGGGGAAAAAACCCTGTGATGCTTGAGAGTAGTCTAAGATGTAGCTAAAGAGCGGAGAGGTATTGCCCACTGGCTTCTGACGAGCGAAGCTCGGCTATTCTCTTGAAATGGCTAGAAAACAGAAGGAGAGAATCAGTAGGGGTTAAATATTCCGCCTTCTCTTTCTACCGGAAGTAAATGTACCTTTCTCGGAGGCAAGATCACTCACTTGGAAGAAGACAGGAGTCGGGACTTGGAATGCCAGAATACAGGTAAACTCCTTAAAAGAGACAAGCTAAAGTGAAAAGATAGAATAAGAAGGTTCGGGTGTATGCGAGTAACTCCCACGTACCGGGAAGGCCACCCCTGAGGATAGTATACCGCAGTGAATGCTGGATGATGTAGTCTTGCTGAGGGAAGGCACCCGTACGATCTACAATAGAATGTCACAAATTACCTTGGGCGGGCTATGAGAGAAGACCGGAATAGTATAGAAAATAGTTGGCCACCTACATTAGTGCAAAGAGGAATGTCTGACTGTTTGAAAGCCGGATCCGTCACGGAGCCGACAGTCGTGCCGCGATCACATGAAGAGTCTCTGGAGCCGAGGGGAAAAAGAGATAGGAATCTCGTTAGAGATGGAAGAAGGGTCAGAACACAGAGACGAAGTATTCACTAGGAATGCAAAGACTCACGTAGCGCGACCACTATAAATAGTAGCAACGCAATGCTGTGTCAGTTCCTGTGTCAGAAGTACTACATCCGGGTGAAGAGGAGGAGAATCCATAGTCTCAGCCTGCAGGACTGGAACGAGACTGCGGGCTGAGGACGCCATTTTGGGGGAACACATACGAAGGGACGACAAAAGACGCCAACGATGCCACAAGGACCAACTCCTCAGTCCCTTCGTAACAAAGAGGACCATTCCCAGAAAAATAATCCAAGGCTCCTCATTTCTCACCGACATTCCAAGTCGGATTGCCAGTAATGTCATTTGGTAGGTGACCATTCAAGGGTGTAAATTCCCAAACTTTTAAAAAGTGGAGGCACTCGCGACCCTTGATATTAGATTCTTTCAGTGTCAGGTTATTCTTGATCAGTATGTGGAGAAAATTCACCATAGGGGAGGATTCACCACATCTTGCGTTCAAATCACCTCCCAGAATGACAATATCAGAATCCAGGTACTACACCCAAAACACAACAAGCTTGTCCATATGCTCAAAGATAGAGTCTGTTGTATCCACACCTGGAGGGTCATATATACACACAATTAACAACATTTTGAATATACCCTCCTGAAACAACCCTACTTCCACAGCCAAGACGTTCCCCCAGCATCCAATGGCTTAATCAGTGAGGTGGGAAAATCTTGTCTGACCACCTATTAACAACCAACCAGAGGGGCGTCCTATCTGCCCTTTCTTTGCCAGGGCCTTATATATCGTATAACCATCAATGTGGAAAGGGTTACATAGCCATGTTTCCTGTAACAGAAAAATGCTAGAGTTTACAAGGAGGTCCAAGGAGCCATTGTCCGATACAAAATGGGAATGGCCCTGCATATTCAATGAAATTATACTAAAAATTAAATCGCTGGATAACATGAAACCTGTTATGACACTCTTTAGCCCATTCCACCCCTGAATATTATCAAAACTTGAGGCCTCACATTCTTTCAATGGCAACACAGGTGGTTGTTCAACCACTTTAGAACACACTTTACAATAATCACAAGCTTTAGGACTATCCTTCAATGCCGGAAGAACATCCAGCTTATATCCAAGAAATTCCAATGAGTCTGATTGAGCATGTATCAAAGATGCAGTAGATGGTAAAGAACAATACATTTTTGACATATTATCATAATTCGGGCCCAAAGGTTGTACACAATCAACGTCATTGGAATTTCAAGAAGACAGAGCAATGTATTACTTTCTTATTAGCAGCAGGCGACACTTGAGTAATAGTTACAATCTGGTTGTCTAGTGCCGGATTGGGGGGGGGAGGGGGCAAAGGGGCCACTTGCGCTGTATCCTGTAAACGGACATTTGTAGACAGATTTATTTCATCAATCGCGGTACCACTAAAGACAGTCAGTACACAGCGTTCACCTGCTGTGCAAACCGGGTCTTCTTCATTTAAAAATATGGCTTGACAGGTGTTATTGGGCCTCATTACGAGTCTGGCGGTAACCGAGCCGGAAAAACCGGCAGGTTACCGCCGGACTCGTATTACCATTCCGCCTCCGTGATTCCCGGAATTACCGAGGCATTGACCGGGGAATTCCGGAGGCGGAATTCTATAAGTCAGAAGTCCCATGGAGTCCTAGGACTCCATGGGAGTGGGGAAGTGGAAACACTGGCACCATGTTGTAATGGTGCCCGTGTTTCCATGTCCGCCTGCAGGCGCTGGTGTTAAACCCGCCAGGTCAGACCTGACGGGAGTGACACCTCCTGCCTGCAGAACTCGAGATCAGCCGGTCCGGAAAGAACGGCAGATTTACAACCACCATTCTTTCCGGACAGGCTGACTCGTAATGAGGCCCATTGTCTTTGAAAAGCCAACTAGTTAAAGTTCCCACACTTTGTTGAAGGGTTTTTTTTCCACCGCATTTCTTTCTTCTTTGCTTTCTTAGACTGAGGAGGGGCCTCAGCAGAGGAAACAATTGTGGAATTTAAAGGTTGGGTATCTAAACAAATTGGAGGAACTGGTCGGTTATTAGGAACCTTAGGATGTAATAACTGGCATTTTTTTAAATGCCTTTAATTACGTGTGGGATAATTTAGAGAGGATAATAGTCTGGCATCTGAAGCCCCGCTGGTATCACCAACCTCCTGAGATTCGACCATTATAGGCTCTACCTCAATTGTACCTCCTCCCCCATCCACAGGTATGTTCACAGGCTCCATATTACTCTTAGTATGCACCCCTTCAAGCAGTCTGCCCATGATGCTACCCTGTCTCATTGCTTCCTTGTGAATGCGCCCACACAATTTCAATAGAATCTTAACAGCAAAATGCAGCACATCATTGCTAGGCTCTATCATGGAATTCAATGCATAATGCAAAATGCTGATATGGTTATTTGAACCTAAATTGAGCGTCTGAGGAGACAGTGGTGTGGGATCAATACAGAGATTTGGAGATGCTAAGAAGCACTGTGTCCTAGGACCAATAACAGAATTTGAGTGTTGAGAGGCACATGACAAGTTTACGGACACACCAGAAACCAGTACTTGATCACAGTTGTTTATGTCACTACCTGCATCCAATACAGGCCGCATAGAATTACTTACAAGATAACACAATTCGAGCAGAGAGTTGTTGTCGATGCCACCAAAAGAAGATTGGAGGTCAGATTTGTTTGCAGAGTGCTAAGCGTGCAAAACGTGTACCGTAATCTGTTCAGTCTCTGTGTTTTTTGGATTGCTGAGTGGCATCCTGTTTTTTAGTGAAAACGTAGAGATTTTTTTGTTTTAAGCGAAGTGATATTAGATAAATCAGGGGACACATTTGCATTCATGGTTTCAGGAATCTTTTCCGCTATTGAGCCGCCCACCCCCTGCATCGGGGCACGATTATATCCATTCGATTTTCCATACAGATTTTGTTTCCGTAATATAATTATAGTTTCTGGCTTTAAGGGGTACTTTGGTTGGGTTCGGCTGCTGCAGGTTTAAGTTAGCTTTAACAGCTCAGCCGCTGCTGACCTTTGTAAACATAACAAAGAGGATGGGAGGGTGGGTGAGATCCCAGACACCGACCCACAAAGTGCCCCGCAGTTGTGCCTGGTCGCTTTTATCTCACTTTGACTCCGTTTAAGGATCCCACTTTGTGAAAGCCTTGCTCAATCCAGGGATATACAATATAAAACAAGCCGTCACTTACTATACACGCTGTGGGTGGAACGGAACGGCTGCGTGCGTAAAAAAGAAGCCCCAATTTCATCGGTTTCCAGCCACTCCACAGAATTGCCTCACTGCCACCACCGAGCCACAGAACACAAGAACACTCTGCACAACACTCCACACCGCTGTGCTATGGAACAGTGCTTTTCAGTGTTCTGGAACCGCCTCTGAGATTTCCTCCGGTGAGCAGGACCAACTGTAAAAAGACTGCCACCAACAACCTCACACAATAACACTCTACAAAGCACACAAAAGGAGCCTTACAGATCAACTAGAAGACATCATAATGAGCATTTAATAATGGACAAAACTTTATAGTTTGCATCTCGCATGCAAGTTAGATTTGTGTCATTATACGAGCTCCTTGCTTCCCAGGAGTTGCGTCTACTTAATTTTAACGCCAGCTTGTCTTTATTTCGATCACAGCAATAGGGGTGGAGGGATTTAAACTGCCTTTTCTCTAAAGTTTATACTCCATTTGTCATTCTGCCTACAGCGGAGTAGATCTCCAACTAAAATTGGTGAGCATCAGACTTTTTGTGGAGGTTTTATTTTAAGGCTCAGCTTTGTTTCAGAAATAAAACCCATAAAAAGAGAAAAGACAGCGTAAACTACAAACAATAAAATGTGATAGCTGCCAAAAAATAAATAATTCAGAAGGACAAATTGATACATGATCACACAATTCCTACGGTTGGGTAAGAAGTCAGCAAGTATCTGTTCTATCAGTAATCCAGAGGAAAAGCTGGCTCAGGGAAAAGGTATAAGGTTCCAACATGCAAACAACCACCGTTGAAACACAAATAAAATAAACAACAAAAATCGATATTAGATACTCGGATACTGAATAATCTAAAATCCTGCAGGGAGGAGCTCATGCATGTATGGGGCCTGGAGTGTTATGCTTAGTTGTGATCATTTTCAATGCTGTGTGATGTGGTGATTTGGAGGTACTTTATACATATATATTTGTATTTTGCATTTATTTGCAGTGCACATAACCCGTAGGTATCAGGGCGCTAGTTAGGTTATTTATAAGGCGCACAGTTTATTTTTGTTTTTTTTTCTTCCAAGCGCGGGTCCGGGTTTCGAACCTGTGTTTGCTCGGTGTGGTCTTGCTTTCAAGACCCGCGCGTTGCCACAGAGCAGGCACCACCACCAATGTATGCAAATGTTTAGAGAATGTATAATAAAATCACAGCTTCTTAAGGAGCATCACAGATAACCTAACATGGCACCGGCAGGTAAACAAATCCTAAATATGAACAAAGATGACATCTTCAGTGTTGCATGCTCATCATACCATTCATAATCATCATAGATATAGCAAACAAGAAAGTCTATGTGCTACTAAATTCTATAGTAATACAGTTTGTGGTGACACAGAAGAAAACACATTAAATCTGGCTTAAGCAGACACATTCAATTTGGCCATTGCATTTCAGAAAGATCCCTTCCTCAGGGACAATCTGTAATACAATGAAGATATTAAAAAATAATGATAATATAATAGACTTCCAATCTGACTAATGCCAGCATATATATTGTCAATACAAACTGCTAAAACCATACCTCTTTGCCTCAAATGCTGTTTACGGCATCTGCATAGAAAATATAGGGTGGAAATCTAATGCCTGAAACATCCACACTGGAAAGGTTAAGTAGACATTCTAAAATAAAAATAAACCTAGAAAAACAGAATACCAAATGTTACAGAATGTTTACCTGTGTCATCTTGTGAACCTGTACAAAAACACATGCTAAAGGAGTAAATACAAAATGTGGGTAAGAGTATGGTAAAGACTAACGAAAAATGTGAAAAATCAAAGTAAGTGTAAGGTCCTGGCTTAAATATTGGAGGCACTCACCAGAGAATTACCCAAAAGGCACACAAAGTGCTAGGAATCTGTAGTGGTAAGTGTGCGGTAGGCTAGAATGGCTGCCCAGACTCTATAAGGTCACTGGTGCTGTGATGTCACAACGGCAACTTGATTATGTCACTGTGTGTGGCGTGAATGCGCCATGCCGAATCGAGGGGTTAAGTATATAAAAAAGAAGAAAAGAGGGAAAAAACAGAAAGGGGGGCATGAACAAAATCAGTAGAATTTGTTTTAGAAAGGGATTAGAAAAATATGAAAATTGAACCCAAAACAAGGAGAGAACTTCACATGGCTCATAAAAAAAACTTGAAGGATGTTTGCCAACCGCTCGGTTCCTTTAATGAGGAGAAAACAACTCCTCTTAGAGGAGGAACTATATAATAATAGTTAAGAAATCAATTTCTGGCTAGATTTTATGCAAAGAACAAAGTATATAAGAACACAAATATATGCAAATAAAGAGTATAAACTTGTAGAATGGGAGTTCTCATATAATCACAAATATCTCAAATTTTGTCAAAAGGGTAAAAACCTGTAACTTATATAGAAGCACAAACTCCAAAAACTGATTTAAAAAAATCCTGAAGGAACCTGGTGTACATATGAAGAATCATTTTGCAGTAAGGTTGAATTTAAAGGAAGCATGATAAATTGCATTCTTCATTCATTCCCCCCACGGTCAGAGCGTCAAGTCTAACAATCCAAAATGCTTCCCTGTAATTTAATATCTTATTGATGTCTTCATGGGATTTGGAGGAAATTACCTCAAGTATGTTAAAGTGTATCTGTGATAGCTTGTGGCAATGTTCTTGAAAGTGTCTTGTGAAGTTGAATTCAAAGTTTTGGTACGGATGTTGGATTGGTGTTCGTTTCAGTGGATGTTTGCAGATCTCCTGGATTGCCCCGCATAATATATTCCGCAAAAGCACTTGATGGAATATACAATCTGTGAAGTGTCACAAGTCGCAAAATGTCTGAGAAAAATCTTTTGCCCCGTTTTGGATGCTAAATAATGTTGCCCTTAATGACGTTATTAAAATGTACACAATGAAGACTAGCAAAAGTACCACATTTAGATTTGTTAGAACTACTTCCCTGTATGTATCTCGTCTTGCCAGTACGTGCCAATATGTTTCTTAAATTATTGCTGTGTTTGAATGAAAAAAATGGGATGAAAAGTAAATCATGTTTTCACTAATCACTGGTGATAACATTCCAGTGTTTGTATATGATCTTCTTTATCTTGTTACTTTGGATGGAATATCTAGATAAGAATACCAGATCAGGGTTGGCTCTGGTTGTAGCTTTTGCCATATTGAAGCTCTGCTTAATTCGTCTATCTTGATATTGGTGGTCAAAAGTTCAACATTTGGACAGATCCTCTGGCCAAACTTACCTACCATCTTTTCCATTTCAATGTCACACTGTTCAGTGTCACTCACAATGTTTAATCCTCAAAAATGTACTCTAGGTTAAGTTCTTGATACGGTTCGGGGGTGGGGGCAGTGAAAACTCAAAACCGTGAAGTTATTTCTGTCAGTTGGTTTGCGATTAACATTAGTATCAAAACTCTATCCACCAGAATTCACCTTTGCATTTAGGAAATTAATACCAGGATTTCCCAATTCAACAGTAAATTCCATTCCATACTTAAAAAATGTCATAATTTCACTGATGCGACAGATCATTGTTGTAAAACAAGACTTCTACGGGGAAGATCAGCCCACTGACAATACAAGGGCAATTTATGCAGGTGACTAGCACCGACTCCAGTGATTGGCCGGAGAAACCCATCTCCTCTGACAATTTCAGAACACCCTTGTTGGTGCTTCGGCCCTTAGACTGGTGGGAACTGTTAGCAGGAATTCCCTTTCCTGACCCAAGTGGCCTCTTTATTTTTCTGATTTTATTTTTACTAGGTTAAGGAACCCTATTCCACTTTACTAGATTTCTCACAAAGTTGGCATATGTCTCATGGGTACCACAACTTTCACACATTATTTCTTACGTGAGTGCACTTCTAAGGTGCGCCCTTGGGGATCATCAATGTTGGGGGCACCCTGAAGGGCAACATACATATCGCAGGGCGACTTTCCTTCCCCGGTAGGTGGAAGTAAAAAGGGCTGGTGACTGATGGGTTTCTTTAACCCCTTTGTGTAAAATGACTAGCCAGCCATCTTGCCTTGTAGGTGTTTAAGAATAACCTGCAAGTGACAAAATGGTGTTTTGTACCCTTCCTGTTTCTCATCGAAGTCCTGAAGGACATCCACCTCCCCCATTGCATGCCTTGCACCGGGGAGAGGATGTGACCATATATTGGTATGTGCTAAATGCATCCCCAGTTTGGGAGAACTCAATAGCCCATGGCCAGTATGTAATGGTTTAAACTGGGTGTTAAGGTTGATTTCTGCAGTTTGGCCTGGTGGACAGATTTTTGAAGGCCGCCCTAGTTTTGGTGTATTGGGTGCTCTGGGAGGTTGGCCAGACAGTCAAGGTAAGCGTGCAGAGTGGCCAGGGCTTGGTCTCGGGGGAGTCCACACTGTGAAGTGTCTGGTACTTCCATTTGGACAGGTAAGTACAAAGGAACTAGATTTGTTGTGAGCCCAAAACACCCACTAATAAATAAAGCAGGCAGGTGATAGTATCAGACAGTACTCAATTATCAAGAACCTTTGGGTTTGTAGGAATGCATACAATAATCAACTAAAAGAAGGTACGTAGTGATGTAATAGAATTAAGCCAGTTCATCAATTTCCCGGCATCCACGACCAAGAGAAGCTATGCCATGGCTTGAGCAGCACTTTAGAGGTATTTCCAGTTGTTGGGGGCATTTTTCACTGCCATTAGTGCTCCTTCATGCTCTGCAGCTGGGAGACCCAGTTCCACCTCCCACCTCCCTCCTCCCCCCGACCGCCCGCGCCGCATCAGATTGGTGTTCCAGGTCCCGGAACAAGATATATTAAGCTCCCCCCCTAGGGCAGCCGGCGAAGGGCACAGGCAAATGGTGCCTACCATCCCAGTTTGCCCAGTGCCCTATCCCTGCCAGTTGCCACGCTCTCCACCTACTCCCAGGTAAGGGATGTTGATTTGAATCTTGCCTTTATTTACATTTGTGATTGTATTTTACCCCAACTGAAGTTCACTTCCCAGTGTTGTTACTATGATTTTCTTTTATTTGTATATGGTTTATTCAAACCTTTACAACATTTTTCACACTTAAAAAAATATACATTGTCAAAACAGTATATTTACGAAAAAAGAAACAGATCATAATATAATCTCCTAATTTCACTGTTTTACACATTTACATAATCTAAAAAGGATTAGCTTCGTCTACAAGATTTCTCCAAAACAGAACCAACTCCTTCTGAGTGCAGGGGCAAAATAAATTCACTAGGCTCTTTTGTTCCAATACAGGCCACAGTCCTTAAATCTATAAAGTGATTTTGATTCATATTCTGGGGTGCAGAGATGGGTAGAGATTGTTGTTTTCTCAGCTAGCATGTTCGTTTTTTTTAATAAGCCCAAAGCCTCCTTTGCTACTTCAGCTAGCAGCTTCTTATCCTCTACATCAGTGGTCTTCAAACTATTTTGGCCTGGGCCCCCTTGAGCAAAGTTTGGGCAGGCCGGGCCCCCCCAAAAGTGCCAGATGGACAGTATGTAGAAATCGCTATGAACTTCTGCGTGCCGTCACCGCACCCTACTCCCAGTACAGACCCTGGCCTCTCCCCACCCTACTTCCACCACTATCCCAGTGCTGCCGCCCATCCTGCTCCCACCACACTCCCATAACACAAGCATACACACATCCATACACATTTAAATAAAAAATAAATTGCTATAAACGTACCTCTCGTGGTTGCTAAAATGCCCAGTTCCAGGTTGCTCTGCCCGTATGTGCGAGGAGGCGCAGGAGCACCCCCTCGCACATACATACATGAAGTGCCCCACCCAGCATTTCCAATGAGCTATGCAAGGCTGGCGAAGCAAAACACCCCCAGCGTTGCATGGCTCAGTGATCATGTGCGGCTGGGGAAATGAACTGTCAAAGGCAAACAGAGTTTCCCTTTGACAGTTCAGCCAGCCCAGGAGCACTCCCTTAGCTGGGAAAAGCAGCTGAGGGAGTGCTCAGTGTTTCACTGGGCTGGCTCCTCGGCTCCTCCATAATGGGTGAGGTGGCCAGTGGGTGGACGCCCCCTCACCCACTATGGATGAGCCGGCAGGCTTGGACTGGCATGTAGGGCAATAGGGCGATGACCGTACCAAAAATGCACAATGCTAGTGTAGGCCAGTAAAAATGGGCCACTTTTCTGGCCAATGTGGGTCAGTTTGAGGTGTTACTTCACTATGCAGCTAGTAGTTATGACCATTGTTGCTGAATAAATATCCTTTAAATATCACCATTTGTTTACATTTGAACAAAAACAACCCCTTGGGTACTATTCAAACAGTCTGTGACTAAACACTGAATATACATTTGCAACTGCTGGCCATTTTTTCATTGGTGCCTAAGACCGTTTTATGGCCCAGTCTGACCATGTGAGCTGCCCCTTCCCATTTCCTCCAATCTAAAAAATAAAAAAAATACTAAAAATGTTTCTTTTTTTTTTTTTTACATTTCATGCTGGGCTCTGGGCCCCCGCCCCCCTTCCGGGATGTGACCGCGCCCCCACGCGGGGGCGTGCCCCACAGTTTGAAGACCTCTGCTCTACATTATTCTTTAGGGCAGATTTCAAGATTTTTGCTGTTAACTCTTTTTCTGTTCTTCGCATTGCATTTGATGTTTCATCTCCTGCAGATCCATATCTAATTTCGTCATTTTTTAATTCACCATGGCAATCAAAGTATTTTGGTCTCTGTAGCTTTCATTAAATTGGTCCAATATTTTTAATAGAGGAGCCACAGCACTTATCGTTGAGGACATCATTGTAGGTCTTAATTCATTGATCACTTTTTCTATGATTTTTGTGGACACGTCCTCAACCAGTTTAATACATCTTCTTTCTTCTACAATCATTTTCATTGCTAGGTCGTTTTTCCACCTATTGAGGGGGAGACGCCTAGGCAACTGTCGAGGAGGTAGAGTATTCTCGGAATCATCAGATGACGATGAGTCAGAGGTTTCGGTTTGTTCTCCATTTTTGGCATCACTTGACTCATCAGCACAGCCCTCCAATGCCATCGCATTTACTGCTATACAACTTCTGTGTCTCTTATCCTTTATTTTTTGACCACTGCAATCATGTCATGGTTGAACTTGACTCCACTCTTCTTTTCTTGGCAGGCAGAATTCTGGAAACCCAAGAGTGTTCAGAGCTCATCGCCACCTTTTCAACATCCAAAACTCTGTGTGGTTCACCGGCACAACTAACAGGCTACTCTTGTTGAATTAAGCCATCAACTTCATTTTGAGCTACCTACGGAAAGGGACACTTTTGGCCTTCCTTCCTGGCATTCACTTTGGCATTCAAAGCCATCAATTCTCTAATGAGATTATCTGCCACTAGGAGAGAATTTCGGCGCTCATTCCTCATCTCATTGGAATCTTCCATTGGTCTTCGGTCTCGCTCTATCAACGATTTCCCAAATGATTCCCAGAGTGATTCCCTTTCAAGTTCCACTTGTTTATATTTAGGCGAATCCACTCTCTTCTCCTTAGATCTTTTAAGGTGCCTCTTTTCTATAGTTTTTTGCCAGGGCATCTGTGCATATTGAAATACAACATCCAATTCAGAATCAGACTGTTCTTCTCTGCTGACTTTGTAGTCTGTATAGATCTCCATGAGGTTACCGTTACCTGCATCAGCCGGTTGATTCGATTTCTCAAACACTCTTTTTGTAAGAATTTTGAATGCTGTAATACTATACTCTATCACAAGGGGCGGGAGGCCACTTAAAAGTTCATTAGTTTTCTGCTGGCCAATTTTCTCATTGTCTATAGACCGTCGAGATTCTTTTCTTAATTCCGTTACATCAGACTTTGTTTCCCTGCAACCGGTAGAGCAGATCTTGGGAGAGTATGCAAAGACAGTCTTGTTTAAGTCTGCGTCAGCCTTTTCCACCGTGTCATTATCAATTAGTATTAAATGAGGCTTATTCACATTTCCAAGACCACTGTTCTTTTGAGATGAACATGGGGCTCTCTGTGTGCTTTCATTCACAGAGAGCTCCTCTGTTCTCGTAACTTCCAAATTATGAGGCGGGAGAGAGAGCCCCCCCTCCTTACCTGCACCGTCGTCAACACACTCACTTACTTGCTTGGCGGGCAAGTTCAGCCATCCAACACAGACCCGATCCCTCACGGGTCTTTCTGGCAGATAACAATGGAACGAAGGAAGGGGCAGACTCTGAGCGTTTGACCTGGGTGCGAGTCAGCAGTTGTATTCTGGCTTCCATAGCAGCTCTCCGATCACAATACCTTGCACACCGCGGCTCCCGTAGTACACGCTGAACACTCCCACACACTGTGACGCTCCGCGTCCGAAGGTGGGTATTTGAAAGGTTAGACTCCTCCTCTCTCTGCACGGCACAGCAACAGTCCAGTCCAGCACATAGCAGGTAACAGCTTGAATGAGGAAACAGAAAGGTGTCTGGGAACACGCAGAACACTCCCACACACTCCGCGACGCTCCGTGTCCGGGGGTGGGTATTTGAAAGGTTAGACTCCTCCTCTATCTGCACGGCAACAGTCCAGCACGTAGCAGGTAACAGCTTGAATGAGGAAACAGAAATGAGTCTGGGAACACGCAGAACACTCACACACACTCCGCGTCCGGAGGTGGGTATTTGAAAGGTTAGACTCCTCCTCTCTCTGCACGGCATGGAAACAGTCCAGTCCAGCACGTAGCAGGTAACAGCTTGAATGAGGAAACAGAAATGAGTCTGGGAACACGCAGAACACTCCCACACACTCCGGGACGCTCCGTGTCCAGAGGTGGGTATTTGAAAGGTTAGACTACTCCTCTCTCTGCACGGCACGGCAACAGTCCAGCACGTAGCAGGTAACAGCTTGAATGAGGAAACAGAAATAAGTCTGGGAACACGCAGAACACTCCCACACTATGTTGAATCTCACCACTCTTGTACTTTGCCACATCTGTATCCTGCTTCCCTGAGTGTTCCCCTATTTGGGGTTTTACTGATGTATTTTGCCACTACCGCATAGTGCCTCAACAGGGCACTCCGATTTGCAGTTCCACCACTATGAGTATCACCACTCTTTATAATTTTGCCAACCTTGTGTTCTGCCTCTCACAGTGCTCCAGATGTATGCATGCTACTCCGAATCTCACCACTGTCTGTATTTTGCCACACTTGCATTTTCTTCAAGCAGTGTTCCGAAGGTAGGTTTCCTGCTGTGATTCTCCCCACTGCTGTATTTAGCTACAATTGCATAGCCCTTCTCAATGTTTCCCGATCTGCAATTCTGCCACTGTGAGTCTTGCTGCCGTTTGTGATTTGTCACACTTGTGTTCTGCTTCTCAGAGGGTCCCAAGCTTGTGTATGTTACATTGAGACTCACCGGTTATATCCTGCCATATATTTGACATGCACACTATTTTAACTATACCCCAACCAAAACATACATCACCTGCGCCTGAGCGCCACCACCCATAGAATACAGCAGAGTCCCATGCACAACTCGGTCCAGCTGTCTACATAGTCTGACACTCTTTACACAGCCACAAACCTGATAATATGGGCTGCTGTTCAATCTACCTTAAATTCAGCTATAAATGCACACACACTTTACCACTCCTCTCCCTACTTCTCAAATCAGACCAGTCTTCCAAAGGGTGTTCAACCTCACAGTGCATCGTGGCCATACCAATGGCAGTAGGTCGCAATACAATTGCCAAATAACATAAATACCTATGAAAAGCCCCAGTATTTAAGATATGTTCGGAGGCATCAAAC
Organism: Ambystoma mexicanum; assembly: GCF_040938575.1. NCBI lineage: Eukaryota > Metazoa > Chordata > Amphibia > Caudata > Ambystomatidae > Ambystoma > Ambystoma mexicanum. Next base: position 46,339,122 of record NC_090922.1, read on the forward strand.
TGCTTCAACTGTCTTGGAGATCAAACGTATCAAAGCTAATTATAGATCTTGGTGTAAGCAGCATAAAAATGAGTTTCTACAAAGAGATGCAGAAGAAATGATAGTTGCTTTAAAGGGAAAAACATAAACCCAGTTTTGGGCACTACTAAACCGTCCAACACAATCTCAACATTATCTACAAGCCAATGGGGTGACTGAAACAGCCTGGACTGCATTCTACACAAAGCTTGAAAATCCTGATCAGGATAACCCTCCTGAAGTCAAGAGCCTGGTACAATGGCAGTTGCCTTATGATCAAGAAGACCCGACTAGGATGATAAAACATCTTAATCCGTCAAGAGCACAGGGCCCGGATGGGATTACTAACCAACTAATGAAGGAAAATCCAGAGCACTGGGCGACAGTTCTGGACACGGTATTGCAACATAATCTGAAGTACAAGCAAATGCTGAGGTCCTGGAAGACTGCCCACATTATCCCAATATTTAAAACTGGCATAAGATAGGACCCTTTAAATTACAGGCCCATAGCACTCTTGGATGTTATGGGCAAACTGTATGCTTCCCTACTATTGAAATGGTTGACCCGTTGGCTAGAAAGCAATAATGTTCAAGACAAACATCAAGCCGGGTTTGTAAAAGGTCTATGCACGTTCCCTCCAGTTTATATCATCCTTCTCCTCAAAGCCAAAGCAATTACATCAAACAAGAATCTACATTTGACTTTTGTGGATTCCACCAAAGCTTTGACAGTCTAAATAGATCACAGCTGTGGACTAAATTGACAGAGAAAGATTGTCCGGTAGACCTATTGGAAAATACAAGGGCCTCTACACAAACACCTCACTAAGGGCCTCATTACACGGTAAGCGGAGGACCAAGGTGCCAATAGCACCTTGGTCCTCTAAACAGCAGGCGTTAAAGTACCTACTAAACAGCAGGCGTTAAAGTACCTACCCGCAAGGGGACCTCGTAGTAAGGTGGTAAGGGTTAACGGTCACCGGTACCATTACCGGTGACCGTTAACCCTTACCGCCTTCCGTGTAATGAGGCCCTAAGAGTCTGGCTTAACACCATGGGCCTCCTGAGCGGGGAAATTCAAACCCGGAGAGGAGTTAAACAGGGCTGTGCCTTGGCCCCGGCGCTATATAATTTTTATATAACTGATCTAGGAGATTATATGGCCTCAATTCGATGTTTTCTGCCGAGCATATGAGCAATGAAAATATCCCATCTCCTGTATGCAGACAAACCTGTCCTTTTGGATTTCACCGAGATTGGCCTGCAGCAGCAATTAGATGGCTAACAGGGATATGCTGAAATAAATAATCTGGAAATAAACACAAAATAAACAAAAATCCTGGTCCTGAAAAAGGACAGGGGAGGAAAAAGGGAGGAAAAAATTGAAAATTCTAATGGTATCTACATTACTAAGAAATCGAAAAGGTTGAATCATTTAGATACCTGGGAATCACAATTTCCAAAAGTCTGGTGGAAACGGAAGCAGTGGATTCTTTGAAACATAAGGTCAGGATCCTGGCGAGTCAGGTCTTGATCCTGAAAAGAAAATATTGCAAATGTTCACTGTCTCCGCTTATAGAGTTTTATAAAACACGTTACTCCAACTTTAACCTATGGGTCGGAAACACTCCTTGATATTCCTGATAAATGGTGGCCCCTGTCAGAAGGGACATTTGGCAAAAAGTTATGGGGCTCCCTCGCTATATTCTGATCCAGATAATAAGAAAAGAACTAGGCTTGAGTTCATTGTTGATGGCAATACAATGGAAGAAACTGACTTTTCTAGCCAAATGCTACAACTACCCCACTGTTCCAATGATTATGGGAATCCAACAGGAACTTTCACATGGAACTAATCCTAGGATCATTTTGTGGGAAAAGAAATGCCTTGTTCTAAAAGCAGGCTTGCAAATCCAAACATCTGATTTATTTCTTATGCCTGTGTCACGATAAGCAGACCAGATCGCCCCAGCCCAACAGCACTGGGAACATTGGGGCACATTAAAGGCCCTGACTGGATCAAGCCTCAAAGGAGGGCCACCTGGGCCCAGTCCTGGCGCCTTTGGCACCTGGCATATGGAGCTAACCCCAAGGAAAACACAGGTGTAGTCGGTCTGCCACTGGATGATTGACTTCTGTGCTAATTGCAGTTAAGGGCATGGCTCTGAGCCATTAGCTTTTGCATTAGTCTGCAATCATGGGCGTTGTTAGGAAAGATTTCGTAATTGTAGGGAATTTTCCTTCCATGTGGCAACCCCTAAACTTTTTGCTGTTGTTTTTCACCTTGTTCTTGACTTTGCCAGAGAAGTGCAGCCTTCTGCCGCACTCCTCTGGGCTTTCGCTCCTTTCTTACGGGGAAACTGACATGCCCTTAAGACAGTCAGTACCGGGGAACGCTGTTTCCCGTAGTTTCTTTTATCGTGTTGCGGCTTTAGTGCAACATGACACAAGAGGGCACTGTAAGCTAAGTTACAGCTCTCTTGGGTCTCTAGCCTTCTACAGACCCTAGATACTCTTTTAGGATGGTATTTGATCGGTGCAAGTCATTCAGGGACTCGAATGGTGGCAGCGATCGTTTTGTTTATTTTGAGCTCCTTTTGGCGTTCTGAGCACGTTTTTCGCACTGAACCCAAAATGGTGGCCTGGCTCCCAAAATGGCCAGACCACGAGGCTCCTTTGTCTTGTCCACTGACCGTCTTGCTCCCATCACCTTCCCCAGGTCGGGCGACCCGGGGCCTTCCTTATTTGGGCATGTACTTTCCCGCGAAACGTGGTTGCTTTCGCGGGCTTCTACATGTCGTTTGTGTGCCTCCAGGGTGTGGGCTGGGATGTCTGGTCCCAATACACATCCTGGGTGCCAGAGAGTCTAGGGTGGTGTGAATGCCTGGGACCACCGTGGTCCGTGATTGGTCCACGTATGGTATGTGTTTTGATGAGCGGATCTCCCATTGGCTCCCCTCCGTTTTGGCGCGAAGGGAACCGTGGATAAGAGGGGGCTGGAAACACCACTACCATGTCGATCTCCTGAGTTCTCACGAACGAAGGAATACAGGAGCCAAGTATCCTGCAACTACGAGGCTGGACCGAGGAATCGCTGGTGACCCGCTGAAGGAATCCTCCTTTGCACTGCTGTCGTCCGGAGAGCCCCTGTCCTCCTTTGATCGAACCAGAAGACCTGTACTGGTGCTTCGACCTTTGGAATAGCAGGAACAGCTATTCCCGGCATCTTCAACCATCTCCTGCCAAGTAAGCCTTCGGAAGCGTCTCTGGGCCATCCAGTTGACTGACCAGCTTAAAAAGGGGTTTGGCTCTGCAACCGCCGCCAGGTTGTGTTGTATTGCGAGTCCTTGTCCCTCTCCCACGCTTCGTACGCTTGGCGTCCCCAGGTCTGAAGGGAGGAGGGTTCATTTGGCTCGAATACACACGGCCGCTCCGTTGTCCTGTGCGGCAACAAAACTGTGCCGGTTTCGTCGATTGGGACGTCTTTTTGCTCTACACGACTACAAAGCGTTCCCTGCTCTTCTGAACCTGCCAGCTGCTGAAACTATCGTGGAGAAGCCTGGGTCTGCTTGCTTCGGGGACCGGTGAGTAGTTTAGCTAGGATCTGGTCGCCCTCCTGCAGTATCCCATTGCTTTTCCCTGCTGTGTAAAAACAGCACCCTTTTGCCGCGCTCGCGCTCTGCTTCTGCCCGCTGTGGAGGCTGCGCTTGAGTTGCGGAACCTGTTCTTCTTCTGCTGTGCACTAACCCGAACTGCCTGACTTCCTCCGAAGAGCTTCCCCTTGTGCCCGGTGGCACCGGCGTGGCAGGTACTTTGAGCACAAGGCTCCACTCTTCGCAGGGCTCGGACTTCCATCTAGTTAGGTGCCTATGAAGGCGAACTGAGTCGAAAGCATTATCGCACTGCCTGTTTTCCTTCCCTGGCAGGTGGACTACATATTTCGTGCTTTAAACGCTTGCGACTGTGTATTTGTATATATATTGTGCTGATATGGTATGTGTTGGTTTAATATTGTGATATTGTGATTTTCTCGCTACGGTCATTGTTTTAAAGGCCTTAAAATAAATGTGTATCTATTTTTGATATAACAACTGTTTGGAGTAGTTTGTAAGCGCTCTTGCTTTGTGTGCTCATTGCGGGCTTTCAGTCACCCTCACCCCTCTTGAGACCTAGTCTTGACCGCCGCGATCGCTACCTTGATTGGTCTGGCTTGTCCAGAGGTTACCCTGTTCCAAGTAATTAGGTTGGCCTTCTGAACTTCTGCGCCACCAGGACAGAGTTCAGAAATCCGTCTTAACAAATTGGTGTACAGCGGTGGGATACGACTGAAGGTATCCAGTGTTGCGCTCGAACTAAGGCATTTCAGGTTATTCCAAACAGTACACGTAGTGAATTGTTATAGTATACCTTTAAAAAGGCCATAGTCCTATCAAACAGTATGGAAACAAATACGTTGTTAACTTTAAATGCTTCCAAATCAGAAACGCTGAAAAAGATGTGTGCGGAGAGAGGTGTTTCCTCTCAAGGCACTAAATTGGAAATGATCCAGAGAATCGTGGCGTGGCAGGAAGCGCAGCTTGACGCTATAACTTCCGAGGACAGTGCAGAAGGTGGTGGGGCTGCTCTCACTGGCAGAACCGACGGTTCTGCCGCTGCACTGATCCATCGCGACCACGAGGACAGGGAGGATGTAATGTCTAATGTTTCCTCTGCCAGTGCTGATGGGGAGGCTATGCTTGAATTCAAGAAGCAAGAGCTGCGGTTTAGGCAGCAGGAGCTTGAATTCAGCATAGCCAAACTAAAAATCGAACAGGCAGAAAAACAAAAAGACAGGGATCACCAGTTGGAACTGGCCAAGCTTCAGGTTGCAAATGGGTCCAAGGGTCCTGGACATGGGTCTGGGGCTTCCTCTCATCCACGGTTTCCAAAAGATCTGCTCAGTGTGTATGAAGAGAGGAATGACATTATGGACTGGCTGAATGCGTTTGAGTATGCATGCGAGGTCCAGGAAGTTGACAATGCTGATAAGATTGCGTGGTTGCTCAGTAGACTGCCCCATTCTGGCTGTAGTGCCATTATGGAAATGTCGAAGGCTGAGCGGGCTGATTTCGCAATGTTAAAGCAAACTCTCATTTTAAAGTTTGGGAAGACTCCGGCCCAATATTTAAAGCGTTTTCGAGAGTATAAGAAAAAGGAAGGTGGTACTTGGGTATCTTATGTCGCTGAATCTTTGAAAAACTTAACTGGCTGGGTCGAAGGCTATAAGGTTTCTACCTTCGACGGCATGATAAATCTTGTCATGCTGGAACACATTTTTGCTTCTTCTTCCCCGGAGCTTAAGCAGCATTTGGCCGATTCGAAGGAGATAGATCCTAAGAAGCTGGCCATTGCAGCAGACTTATGGGTGTCACATCGAGTGTCCCATAAGGACAAAACTCATCCTGGTAAGCAGGAGGAGGGGAAAAAGTCCAAAGATATGGAGGGTGGGGAATCTGCTAAATCTTCTTCCCAAAAGGGCCACAAAAAGAAAAACAAGGGTAAGACACAAGAGAACTCACAGGGTAGTGGAGGTGCGCCTCCGAAACAGAACTCTGGTTACAATAAGCCTCCCTACGTAAACAGACCCACTGGGGCTTGTTTTTCTTGTGGAGCAACTGACCATGTGAAGGGGGATCCCCGTTGTAAGGTTAGACCTTTGGGGGTCCACTCCGCTAATCTGGCCTTCTCCTCCTACGAGGAAGAAGAGATTACAGGAGCATCCTTCTCCTCGGACTCATTTCCCAGCGGAATAGAGGCCGAGGTAGTTTTAGTGTCCCTGGGTTCCTGGGAGCCTAAAGTCGCAGAGGCGTATGCTAGGATTCCGGATAATACCAAGCACTACTTTAAAGACAGTGTGCTGATCAATGGAGTGGATACTCCAGCTCTTAGGGATAGTGGGTGCAGTCGAACTGTAGTGGATTCTACCTTGGTAGACTCAGAGGAAGTTGCCAGAGCTACTCTGATGCCCACTAAGTTGGCTGACGGCCCCCTCCGTATGTTTCCCGTGATCCCTGTTAATCTAACTTTAAATGGTACAGCTGTCAGGATTCCAGTGAGCATTCAGAGAAACGTCCCGGGAAAGGTCTTGTTGGGTAATGATCTCAGAGCTTTAGGGCTCGTAGGAGACACTGCCGAAAGACCCTACACACGGTCTCAAGCACGGGCAGCATTGGCCAAGTCCAATACGCCGCCCCAGCCAAAGGGGCAACCCAAGGCGAAAGGAGTCTACAAGTCAAGACGGGGGAAAGAGAATATTCCCCCGAGCTCGCCTACCACTGCGGTGGAGGAAGTTGGTCAATCGCCCGAGCCTGACGAGGAGGTGGCGATGCCTGAAGTATTCGACCCCAACGATCATCCTGAACTAAAAGACTTGTTAGTTGAAGGAGGTCCTGATAGGGACGAATTCAGTAAAGGCCAACGTGAGTGCCCATCTCTGGAAGGCCTAAGGAGACAGGCCTGCTCCCAGCTTGAGGGTGAACCTCCTGGGAAGCATAGGATTTATTGGGAAGGTGGACTCCTGTATAGTGAGCCCACAGAGTCTACAGAAGGAGACCATAGGAGGTTGGTGGTTCCCCTTGCTGTTAGGCCCTTCCTCCTGCAGTTGGCGCATGAAGTTCCCCTTGCTGGTCACCTCGGTATGAGGAAGACCAAGCAAAGGTTATCCATGCACTTCTACTGGCCCAAGATGGGGGAGCAAGTAGAAAGTCACTGCAGGAGTTGTGCCGCCTGCCAGTTGTCTGGTAAGGTTGGCGCGACAATCCAGGCTCCGTTGGTACCGCCCCCAGTAGTGGGGGTACCATTTGAAAGGGTAGGGATCGACATGGTTGGTCCCCTTGACCCGCAAACATCCTCAGGCAATAGGTTTATCCTGGTGCTGGTCGACCATGCAACCCGGTATCCTGAGGCCGTCCCATTTACAACTGTAACTGCCAAGCCAGTTGCAGAAGCTTTACTCGGCATGTTTACTAGGGTTGGCTTCCCTAAAGAAGTTGTGCCGGATGATGGCAGCAACTTTATGTCGAAGTATAGGCAGGCTATGTGGATAGAATGTAGGGTCACCTACAGGTTCTCTTCTGCATACCACCCCCAGGCCAATGGTCTGGGGGGGCGTTTTAACAGGACGTTAAAGAGCATGATTGGGGCTCTGGAGGAGCCTCAGAGAAGAAAATGGGATCTTCTGGTTTCATGCTTACTGTTTGCCTACCGAGAGGTACCACAGGAGGGTGTTGGCTTCAGCCCCTTCGAACTTCTGTTCGGTCATCCCGTACGGGGACCCTTAGCCATCGTCAAGGAGGGATGGGAGATGCCCACTCCCCCTGTTACTACCAATGTAGTTGATTATGTGCTAGGGCTCAGAAAACAGATGGTACTTCTGGTGGGCTTGGCTAGTGATAAATTGAAGGCAGGGCAAGCGCTGGTGAAACATTGGTATGACCAGAAAGCTTCCCTCATCAACTTTACACTTGGTCAGCAAGTCCTGATCATGAATCCCATAAGGCCTCGAGCTTTACAGGACAAATGGTCAGGCCCTTACCCAGTGGTGGAGCCCCTGGGTCAGGTTAACTATTCAGTGGACCTTGGAAGGCCTGGACAGGCTCTAAAAGTGTTTCACGTGAATAGGCTGAAGGCTTTCGGCCCAAGCGTCGAAATCGCAGCACTGCTACTGGCTTCAGACGTTGCGGGAGAGGAGTCTGAACCTCTCCCCGACCTGTTCCCAAGCAGTCCTTCAGATAGCTCTTTTGAGGGTGTCCGAGTGGCCCCTCACCAAAATGGACAAGGCTCAGTGGTTTACCTTGGACATGAAGTAGGTGGAGGGAGGAGACAGCCTCTACTCAGTCAGGTACAAGCAGTACAAGACTGGCCTACCCCCACTACGCAAACCCAAGTGAGAGCCTTCTTAGGACTCACGGGGTATTACCGCAATTTTGTGGCAGACTATGGTACCATAGCTGCTCCTCTGACTGCCCTCACAACTCCGAAGAAACCCAAGAAGGTAACTTGGACCGACGAGTGTGAGAAGGCCTTCAATGGCTTAAAAGACTCCTTGTGCCAGGCCCCTGTCCTAAGGGCCCCGGATTATCAAAGACCTTTTATCGTGCAGACGGATGCCTCTGACACTGGGATAGGAGCTGTACTATCACAAGTAGATGAGAAGGGTAAGGAACACCCTATCGGTTTTATTAGTCGCCAGCTTAAGGACAGAGAGCTCAGGTGGTCGACGGTAGAGAAAGAATGTTTCTCTGTTGTGTGGGCCCTAAGGAAGCTGAGGCCCTACCTCTATGGGACCCACTTCACTGTGCAGACTGACCATAAGCCGTTAAAGTGGCTAATGAACATGAAGGGGGAGAATCCAAAGTTGCTTAGGTGGTCCATAAGTCTACAAGGCTTCGACTTCACTATTGAGCATAGGCCAGGTGTCCAACATAGCAATGCTGATGGGTTGTCCAGAATGTTTAACCGACCTGAACAAGAGACTCATCCAGGGGTGGATTAGTTCCCCCTGTCCATAGTCTGGGAGGGGCGAGTGTTAGGAAAGATTTCGTAATTGTAGGGAATTTTCCTTCCATGTGGCAACCCCTAAACTTTTTGCTGTTGTTTTTCACCTTGTTCTTGACTTTGCCAGAGAAGTGCAGCCTTCTGCCGCACTCCTCTGGGCTTTCGCTCCTTTCTTACGGGGAAACTGACATGCCCTTAAGACAGTCAGTACCGGGGAACGCTGTTTCCCGTAGTTTCTTTTATCGTGTTGCGGCTTTAGTGCAACATGACACAAGAGGGCACTGTAAGCTAAGTTACAGCTCTCTTGGGTCTCTAGCCTTCTACAGACCCTAGATACTCTTTTAGGATGGTATTTGATCGGTGCAAGTCATTCAGGGACTCGAATGGTGGCAGCGATCGTTTTGTTTATTTTGAGCTCCTTTTGGCGTTCTGAGCACGTTTTTCGCACTGAACCCAAAATGGTGGCCTGGCTCCCAAAATGGCCAGACCACGAGGCTCCTTTGTCTTGTCCACTGACCGTCTTGCTCCCATCACCTTCCCCAGGTCGGGCGACCCGGGGCCTTCCTTATTTGGGCATGTACTTTCCCGCGAAACGTGGTTGCTTTCGCGGGCTTCTACATGTCGTTTGTGTGCCTCCAGGGTGTGGGCTGGGATGTCTGGTCCCAATACACATCCTGGGTGCCAGAGAGTCTAGGGTGGTGTGAATGCCTGGGACCACCGTGGTCCGTGATTGGTCCACGTATGGTATGTGTTTTGATGAGCGGATCTCCCATTGGCTCCCCTCCGTTTTGGCGCGAAGGGAACCGTGGATAAGAGGGGGCTGGAAACACCACTACCATGTTGATCTCCTGAGTTCTCACGAACGAAGGAATACAGGAGCCAAGTATCCTGCAACTACGAGGCTGGACCGAGGAATCGCTGGTGACCCGCTGAAGGAATCCTCCTTTGCACTGCTGTCGTCCGGAGAGCCCCTGTCCTCCTTTGATCGAACCAGAAGACCTGTACTGGTGCTTCGACCTTTGGAATAGCAGGAACAGCTATTCCCGGCATCTTCAACCATCTCCTGCCAAGTAAGCCTTCGGAAGCGTCTCTGGGCCATCCAGTTGACTGACCAGCTTAAAAAGGGGTTTGGCTCTGCAACCGCCACCAGGTTGTGTTGTATTGCGAGTCCTTGTCCCTCTCCCACGCTTCGTACGCTTGGCGTCCCCAGGTCTGAAGGGAGGAGGGTTCATTTGGCTCGAATACACACGGCCGCTCTGTTGTCCTGTGCGGCAACAAAACTGTGCCGGTTTCGTCGATTGGGACGTCTTTTTGCTCTACACGACTACAAAGCGTTCCCTGCTCTTCTGAACCTGCCAGCTGCTGAAACTATCGTGGAGAAGCCTGGGTCTGCTTGCTTCGGGGACCGGTGAGTAGTTTAGCTAGGATCTGGTCGCCCTCCTGCAGTATCCCATTGCTTTTCCCTGCTGTGTAAAAACAGCACCCTTTTGCCGCGCTCGCGCTCTGCTTCTGCCCGCTGTGGAGGCTGCGCTTGAGTTGCGGAACCTGTTCTTCTTCTGCTGTGCACTAACCCGAACTGCCTGACTTCCTCCGAAGAGCTTCCCCTTGTGCCCGTTGGCACCAGCGTGGCAGGTACTTTGAGCACAAGGCTCCACTCTTCGCAGGGCTCGGACTTCCATCTAGTTAGGTGCCTATGAAGGCGAACTGAGTTGAAAGCATTATCGCACTGCCTGTTTTCCTTCCCTGGCAGGTGGACTACATATTTCGTGCTTTAAACGCTTGCGACTGTGTATTTGTATATATATTGTGCTGATATGGTATGTGTTGGTTTAATATTGTGATATTGTGATTTTCTCGCTACGGTCATTGTTTTAAAGGCCTTAAAATAAATGTGTATCTATTTTTGATATAACAACTGTTTGGAGTAGTTTGTAAGCGCTCTTGCTTTGTGTGCTCATTGCGGGCTTTCAGTCACCCTCACCCCTCTTGAGACCTAGTCTTGACCGCCGCGATCGCTACCTTGATTGGTCTGGCTTGTCCAGAGGTTACCCTGTTCCAAGTAATTAGGTTGGCCTTCTGAACTTCTGCGCCACCAGGACAGAGTTCAGAAATCCGTCTTAACAGGCGTGGCAGAGAACGTATGGAACTCATTGCACCTTGGGAGTGGCAGGGCATGGCAGAGAACTTCTGGAACTCATTGCACCTTTGGGAGTGGCAGGGCGTGGTTGGCTATATAAGCCCGACCCTAGCCCTAAGGCATGCTTCGCGTTATTCTGCAGTTAGCGTAACGCTCTCCGAGGAACTCCAGCACTCTTCCACAAACCTGCAAAGAAAAGCTGGAGACCATCGGGCCTCGCATACTCACCTGCTCTGACTTAATTGTGCCTCCAGCAACGTCCCGGTTGTTCAACGAGGACTCTAGCTTTCATCGGTAGCCGGCACCTGCAGAAGCAAGAGAAGGAAAACAAGGTGAATCGCTGAGCTCATTCATTGCGCTCTATCACCGCCGCGCATTACTCACCGCTTCCGTCGCCATCGATCGGATTCATTCATCACACCGGCTCACAGGTACCTGGAAAAGAGAAAGAAAGTATATTATAAAAGAAGGATAAGATGGTAAACTTTCTCTACTTCCACCCCTCCTTCTCCCCCAACGATTAGACACCTCTGACAGATTCTCCGGCACTACAGGTCTTGACAACATAGACTGCGTGCAACATTCCAAATTTCAAAAAACATTTTAGTTTAATACAGAATATTTAAATTAAAACATAAGATACTACCCACACCTAACACAGTGTACAAAACTACCACTAAAACCTACAAAATCTAAAAAGCTAAATTTCAAATAAACCACTTACAAATGGACACAGACGAAATCACATATCACAGTACATAGAAAAAACCTAAATGTGTCACTAAAACAACATATAATCCCAACATGTTTCTGTTCTTTAAAGCCCCTTTCGGGCGAACATTCTTCAGGGGAACCTTTAAAACATCCACTATTCTTCTCAACACCGTGTTGAATGGGTAGTTTCAGGCAACCAGCCTGCAAAGAAGGGAAACAGAGGAAACTAATCAGATCCCCAGGGGAGGGGGTATTACCAAATATAAAAGTGGAGTTGACTCAGTCAAGAGAACAATTCCACAAAAAGGTTTAGAAATTAAACCAATTAGATTTACCTTAATGTGGTGAATCTTCAACGCACGTCTGTAAATGACAGATAGGCTAATTTTTCTTCATTGAAAAACCAAGATACTTCAAAAGGCGTCTCAATCCACCGAAAATATCGTCACACCTAGAAAGGACACATCACACTACCAATGAGCCACAGATCACTACAGGACAACAGTCATGAATTGTTCAGGATATATTAAATAAAAATTACCTTCACGCAAGTGAAGCCACCCACAACGTGGGGCAAGGGGAGGAAATCCCTTGTAATGACAACCAAGTCTGCAGATGATTACAAAAGAGGACGCAGAACCAATCTGTAATATAAGAAGGGCGGTCACCAACCATCTCAAAGAGCATTAAAATGCACCGATACACCACGGCTCCCAAATGTGTAAAAGAAGGGAAGAAAAGAAACCATTTCAAGCCCAGCCTAGGTCGTGCATTAGAGCTCATGCTTCCAAACAGTAGTGTCATACACCAGCGGTCTTCACAGCCATTAAATTTGTTAAACCATGCTGAACGTGACCAAGTAGTGAGAGATAGTACACAACACCTCAACGTTCAGTAAGTCAAAAACTGCGGAAAAGGGATAATAGCCACCAACATCACTAAAAGTAATGTAGCTACTAAAGTTCAAGAACAACATGCTCACCTCTAGATTAGGAGAAACAAACTCCTCGCTAATGACTCGCGGGGTTTGAAAGAAGACCGTGCAGCACCAGCATGTGTTTTCACCAAGTGCAGCAAAACGCTCACCACTTCCTAGTAAACACTAAGAAAGGACTATACTTTTCGATTAAATACTAGCCGGCAAGAAAATACAGCGGCCATCTTTTACATGCAATCTTCCTAGTGAACACTAAGGAAGGACTACACTCTTCAGTTAGGTACTAGCCGGTAGGAAAAAACTGGCGGCCATCTTTGCATCAAACTACCCAACAACAAAGGGAAGCAGTGTTGAGAAGAAAGTGCACTGGGGGGCACAAAACCATTCAAAAGAAATCGACACAGCATTGCAAAAATCAAGTAACAGACATATGCAAATTTTTGCAAATATAGATGGCACAAAATAAGGAAAATTCAAAAAAATTCAAAACACAGCCAAAATTGCAAACAATAGTCAGATAACAGAAAACATTTATGTTTGGCTGACCAGATGCCAATCAATACTCTCTTTGAGCCCCAGAACATTACTTTGCAATTTAAAAATAATTTTTTGTTCCAGGTTCAATAATTTCTGGTCTGTCTCGGCTTTCCTATGGCCATGCACCTTTTTCAAAATAAACCACGTAAAGTCATTGCAGCCATGTTTCATATCAAGAAAATGTTTCACTAAAGGAGCTGCAATCACTTGATTTAGGATGCAGCTCCGATGTTCCACCATACGGACTTTACATTGTCTGTTAGTCTTGCCTACATAATTATAGGCCACAGGGGCATGTGATTAAATACACAACATTGGATGTGTTACAGTTGGTCATTTCATTACACACCCATTTCAGATTAGGTAAAATTTGTATATATCTAATCTCTTTAGTTTGGGCACACATACTACATTTACCGCAAGGAAAATGCCCTTTTATTTCCGGTAAACCCCATAACCTGGTTTGTCTCACCAGTGGTGTACTTTTCTCAGTTACATCATTCCTGATCAAAATGTTCCTTAGGTTTTGACTTTTTCTAAAGGCCACCAAAGGGGGCAAGGCTTCTTTTCCTCTGTATACCTTTTTCCAAGTTTTCATCACAATAGATTTAATTTTGTACGATAAATTTGAAAAAGTATTAACGAAAACAGTACCAATCTTTTTCTTTATTTTCACATTTTTCTCCAAAAGAGCCTCCCGATTATTATTGCATGCTCTTTTTGAAGCAGTCTTAATCACTCTAGGTGGATAGCCTTTGTTTCGCAGTTTCTGAGTAAGTGCGTCCGCACTTAGAAGGAAATCCTCTTTTCTACTACTATTCCTTTTTAACCTTAAAAACTGCCCAAAAGGTAAGTTGTTTTTCAAATGCTTAGCATGATGGCTGTTAAAGTGCAGAAGAGAATTCTTGTCAGTGTCCTTTGTGTAGGGCTTCACTTTTAACACTCCATTCTCATGAAAGATGATAATATCCAGAAAATGAGTCTCAAAGTCACATATGGATCCCGTAAATTTCAGAAAAAGATTCTGTTGGTTCAACCAGGTCATAAAGCACTCAGCTTCTTCTCTCGTACCATCCCATACAATGAGTATATCGTCTATATACCTCAGCCACTTCCTCAACTGATGGATATAAGGATTAGTGGCTGGGTATATCACAATTTTTTCAAAATATTCAACATAGAGGTTGGCTAAATTAGGGGCCATGGCCGCACCCATGGCAGTGCCCTCTATCTGTTGGAAAAAAGTTCCTTGGAACTGGAAAAAGTTTTGCGTAAGGGCAAACTCAGTACACCACAAAATAAAGGCACTGCTCACAGGGTGTCCATCCTCTCTGCCCAGCAAAATTTCTTCAACAACCTCTAATGTCGCCCTTTGTGGTATCATAGTATAGAGGGATTGAATATCCAAACCTATCAATAAAGAATTGCCTTGAACAAAATCTATGTTCTCTATTTTATTGATGGCATCGGTAGTATCCCTCAAATAACTCTGCATTTTCATCACAAATGGGCGCAAATAAAAATCTGCGAACTTAGACAATGGTTCTAAAATGGAGTTGACCCCAGAGACTATGGGACGTCCGGGAGGGTCTACCAATCTCTTATGCACCTTAGGCAAAATATAGAACACAGGTACCCTGCCTTGTTCCCTTATTAGAAATTCAAATTCTTGTTTGCTAATCATCTCTGAGTCATATGCCAAAGTAACTTTTTCTTTTATGATCTTCATCAGCCGAGCAGTAGGGTCACAAGTAAGTTTCAAATAGCTCACACTGTCAGAAAGAAGTCTCTCACATTCTTTAACATAATCACTGCGATTCATCAAGACAATAGCTCCCCCTTTATCTGCTTGTCTGATAATGAGATTCTTATCTTTTGCAAGTTTTAGAACAGAATCTCTCTGGGGTTTACTAAAGTTCGAATTATGAGATTTCTCACAGGATTCTAACTTTAGAACTTCAGCCAACACTTGTCTTTCAAATACCGTGGATTCGGCGGTGTGGGAGTAGCTGGGTTCACAGAAGGTCGACGCATTACGCAGACCACTGCAGTTATTACTATTGTAACCCTCGTGTTCACTGAAATATTCATTAAGGCGTACTTTACACATAAATGCAAAAAACTCAGTACGAAATTCAAAGGGATCATGGGTTTTGGTCATAACAAAGCTGAGGCCCCTGTTGAGAGTATTCTCTTCTTCACTTGAAAGTACATAGTTGGACAAGTTAATCACCACTGATTCCTTGTTCGGCAGTTTTTAAGGTTAAAAAGGAATAGTAGTAGAAAAGAGGATTTCCGTCTAAGTGCGGACGCACTTACTCAGAAACTGCGAAACAAAGACTATCCACCTAGAGTGATTAAGACTGCTTCAAAAAGAGCATACAATAATAATCGGGAGGCTCTTTTGGAGAAAAATGTGAAAATAAAGAGAAAGATTGGTACTGTTTTTGTTAATACTTTTTCAAATTTATCGTACAAAATTAAATCTATTGTGATGAAAACTTGGAAAAAGGTATACAGAGGAAAAGAAGCCTTGCCCCCTTTGGTGGCCTTTAGAAAAAGTCAAAACCTAAGGAACATTTTGATCAGGAATGATGTAACTGAGAAAAGTACACCACTGGTGAGACAAACCAGGTTTTGGGGTTTACCGGAAATAAAAGGGCATTTTCCTTGCGGTAAATGTAGTATGTGTGCCCAAACTAAAGAGATTAGATATATACAAACTTTACCTAATCTGAAATGGGTGTGTAATGAAATGACCAACTGTAACACATCCAATGTTGTGTATTTAATCACATGCCCCTGTGGCCTATATTATGTAGGCAAGACTAACAGACAATGTAAAGTCCGTATGGTGGAACATCGGAGCTGCATCAGAAATCAAGTGATTGCAGCTCCTTTAGTGAAACATTTTCTTGATATGAAACATGGCTGCAATGACTTTACGTGGTTTATTTTGAAAAAGGTGCATGGCCATAGGAAAGCCGAGACAGACCAGAAATTATTGAACCTGGAACAAAAAATTATTTTTAAATTGCAAAGTAATGTTCTGGGGCTCAATGAGAGTATTGATTGGCATCTGGTCAGCCAAACATAAATGTTTTCTGTTATCTGACTATTGTTTGCAATTTTGGCTGTGTTTTGAATTTTTTTGAATTTTCCTTATTTTGTGCCATCTATATTTGCAAAAATTTGCATATGTCTGTTACTTGATTTTTGCAATGCTGTGTCGATTTCTTTTGAATGGTTTTGTGCCCCCCAGTGCACTTTTTTCTCAACACTGCTTCCCTTTGTTGTTGGGTGGTTTGATGTAAAAATGGCCGCCAGTTTTTTCCTACCGGCTAGTACCTAACTGAAGAGTGTAGTCCTTCCTTAGTGTTCACTGGGAAGATTGCATGTAAAAGATGGCCGCTGTATTTTCTTGCCGGCTAGTATTTAATCGAAAAGTATAGTCCTTTCTTAGTGTTTACTAGGAAGTGGTGAGCGTTTTGCTGCACTTGGTGAAAACACATGCTGGTGCTGCACGGTCTTCTTTCAAACCCCGCGAGTCATTAGCGAGGAGTTTGTTTCTCCTAATCTAGAGGTGAGCATGTTGTTCTTGAACTTTAGTAGCTACATTACTTTTAGTGATGTTGGTGGCTATTATCCCTTTTCCGCAGTTTTTGACTTACTGAACGTTGAGGTGTTGTGTACTATCTCTCACTACTTGGTCACGTTCAGCATGTTTTTACACATTTAATGGCTGTGAAGACCGCTGGTGTATGACACTACTGTTTGGAAGCATGAGCTCTAATGCACGACCTAGGCTGGGCTTGAAATGGTTTCTTTTCTTCCCTTTTTTTACACATTTGGGAGCCGTGGTGTATCGGTGCATTTTAATGCTCTTTGAGATGGTTGGTGACCGCCCTTCTTATATTACAGATTGGTTCTGCGTCCTCTTTTGTAATCATCTGCAGACTTGGTTGTCATTACAAGGGATTTCCTCCCCTTGCCCCACGTTGTGGGTGGCTTCACTTGCGTGAAGGTAATTTTTATTTAATATATCCTGAACAATTCATGACTGTTGTCCTGTAGTGATCTGTGGCTCATTGGTAGTGTGATGTGTCCTTTCTAGGTGTGACAATATTTTCGGTGGATTGAGACGCCTTTTGAAGTATCTTGGTTTTTCAATGAAGAAAAATTAGCATATCTGTCATTTACAGACGTGCGTTGAAGATTCACCACATTAAGGTAAATCTAATTGGTTTAATTTCTAAACCTTTTTGTGGAATTGTTCTCTTGACTGAGTCAACTCCACTTTTACATTTGGTAATACCCCCTCCCCTGGGTATCTGATTAGTTTCCTCTGTTTCCCTTCTTTGCAGGCTGGTTGCCTGAAACTACCCATTCAACACGGTGTTGAGAAGAATAGTGGATGTTTTAAAGGTTCCCCTGAAGAATGTTCGCCCGAAAGGGGCTTTAAAGAACAGAAACATGTTGGGATTATATGTTGTTTTAGTGACACATTTAGGTTTTTTCTATGTACTGTGATATGTTATTTCGTCTGTGTCCATTTGTAAGTGGTTTATTTGAAATTTAGCTTTTTAGATTTTGTAGGTTTTAGTGGTAGTTTTGTACACTGTGTTAGGTGTGGGTAGTATCTTATGTTTTAATTTAAATATTCTGTATTAAACTAAAATGTTTTTTTGAAATTTGGAATGTTGCACGCAGTCTATGTTGTCAAGACCTGTAGTGCCGGAGAATCTGTCAGAGGTGTCTAATCGGTGGGGGAGAAGGAGGGGTGGAAGTAGAGAAAGTTTACCATCTTATCCTTCTTTTATAATATAATCTATGTTCCTATTGGTGGAGTAAGATGTGGTACATATAAATAGGATCCTGTGTACCTATTTGATTACGTGAAAAGAGAAAGAAAGAACAGGTTAGATCACGCAAACCGCACATGAGCTCGCGCTGGCCCTGGACACAAGGCAGGCCACCCTGACCCACTGGCTCAGCCGCTCACACGCGTTGCACCAAACTAACGCACACCAAGGTGGGCTTAGTGCCACAGCAGCGACATGAGCCACAACAGTGAGAAGAGCACGGACTGCGGCATGCAGCAAAGGACAACACAGATAACTGGACACAGACAACATACAACGGATTACACGGACAATAACAAGCAGAGCAACACCAGCAACACAATCAAGGGTCAGTGAAGTAACTATTGGGGGGGGCCTAGTTTGCGTTGCGTCTGTGAATGAAAGTCAAACTATTGAGAAGTGTCACTTTTGCTTGCTGACTGGGGCAAGTTAAACATCTGTTCTGTTAATCTTTGAAAAGATAGGTTTTCAGACATTTTCTGAAATTCAGGTGGTCCTATACAGATTTCCCTTGGTTGCGCATTTCAGTCTGTCCACGATAGTGGAAAAGGCAAAGCCTCTGGCTTTCTCTGCTCTCTGCAAGATCATATGTGTTCTAAAAGTCAGTGGTTTCACAATCTTAGGTCTCTGGCTGGTTGGTAGAGTGTGATTTTGTATTGGAGGAATTCTGCTCCTTGACCTTCAAGTGCTCTGTGGGCAATGCAGAGGGCCTTAAACAAGATCAGTTTTTATTGATAGGCCAGAGCAGTGTATCAATGTTGGTGCTATGAAATGTTATATGCCATTTGTCTGGCGGTTACTGCCATTGGTATGGCCTGGAAGCGAAGTGGGAACTAACGTCGTTCGTAGGACCATAGTCTGAGATGTGAAGGAAGGATTTCTAAAATGTGTGGAGTTGTGCAGTTGCTCAGGAGAACAGGAAAGTCTGTCTTTGCTCTCTATGGTGTGAGGGGGAGTGACCGTACAAAACCCCTGATACAGCGGGGAGCAGAGGTGTGCAGTCGCCGAGGAGAACAGGAGATTATGTCTTTGCTCCTTATGGTGTGAGGGCGAGTGACCTTACAAAATGCTCTGATACAGCGCAGAGTGTGCCATAGAGTTGTGCAGTCGCTGAGGAGAACAGGAGAATCTGTGTTTGCTCTCCATGATGTGAGTGGGACTGACCTTACAAAACCCCTGATACAGAGCTGAGTGCGCTGCAGATTTGTGCTGCAGAGGTGTGCAGTCGCTGAGGAGAACAGGAGGGTATGTCTTTGCTCTCCGTGGTGTGAGGGGGGTGACCTTACAAAACCCCTGATACAGCACAGAGCGTGCTGTGGAGTTGTGCAGCAGAGGTGTTCAGTTGCTGAGGAGGCCAGGAAAGTCTGTCTTTGCTCTCTTTGGTGTGAGGGGGATTGACCTTGGAGAACCCCTGATACAGCACGGAGCGCTCCGCAGAGTTGTGCAGCAGAGGTGTGCAGTCTATGCAGTCTTGAAGGACGCTAACCTCTGAACAGCTTACAAAAGCTACAGCAAGGCAAGATTTCATCCTGCCACAGAGGGATTGTAGTGCGGGGGACTGGACTCTCCTCCTGTGAGGTTATAAAGTCTAGCAGGCTTCCCAACTAACACATTGACTTTCTGGCTGTGCCCTAATGAAGTTATTAGGCCCCTGCACTTGCTGCCAAGTAAAAAAGCATGACAAGGCAGCGATCAGTACTCTAGGGGGGTCGATGCTCCCCTCTCCCCGACAGACTCTGCAAGGAGCTGGCCAACCCTGCTGCAGTCTCTACCCTTCCTCTTGCCTCCTGGGCTCTTTGCAATTCCCTGGCCTCTCACTTTATCTCTAAAACCCAGGACATCCTGTCTACCCTCTCCTCCCCGTCCCCTCCTCTCCCATCCCTGTCTCTGCTAGCTGACCCTCCTTCAGCTACTCCCCCCCACCCAGTTTCTCTTCCTTTCCTCTTTTCTCCCCTGATGAGGTCGCTAGATGAGTCCGATCTATGAAAGCTTCATCAAAACAGGTTCATCCCTGCTCTTCTAAAACCATCAAGGACCACATTGATACCCTCGCTCCGGCCCCTGCTGGTTTTTGCAACCTCTCCTTTGCCTCAGGATCCTTCCCCTCCCCTCTGAAGCACTCCCTTGTGCATCCTCTCCTTAAGAAACCTAAAGCTGATTCTTCTTGTCCGGCAAACTATCGCCCAATTTGCATTACTCCCTTTTTGGGTAAACTGGAAAAGCTGGCCATTTCTCAGCTTAACCTTCGTTCTGATTCTGTTGGCTCTCGCCACGACCACCAAGCTTCAGATCTGCCAGAAGCATGGAAACTGCTCTCTTGTACATCCGCGAAGATCTGCTCTCCAACCTGGACTCTAACTACCCCTATGTCCTCATCCTACTTGATCTCTCTTCTGCCTTCGACACGGACAACCATACCATCCTGCTCAAGCGTCTGTGTTAACCTGGGTATCACCGATCAGGCTCTGGCCTGGTTGGTCTCTTTCCTCTCTGATCGACCCTCCCAGGTCTACCTCCCTCTCTACTTGTGGTGCTTCCAAGGGGTGTAACCTCTCCCCTGGCTTTTCAACCAATACCTGGCTACTCTCGCCCACTTCATTGCCATTTTCTGCTCAAATTTCTGGTGCTACGCTAATGACACTCAGCTCATTTTCAGGCTTCCCTCGGCCACCTCCTCTCCTTCTCTCATCTCGGATTGCCTAACTGCCATACAAGATTGGTGTGCCGCCAATGATCTTTGTCTAAATGCAAACAAAACTGAGATCCTACTCATCGGTACACATCTACCATCCTTTCCCCTCACTCTCTACACGGCTTCCCTTGGCCCTCCTCCTACCCCTATCTGTGATGCTAAGAACCTTGGGATCACCTTCAACTTCTCATTGCAAGATTTATCCTTGGCCTCAAGCCCTGGGATCGTATCTCTCCAGCTCTGAAATACCTCCAATGGCTCCCAGTGGATACAAGGATTAAATGTAAAACCTTCTGCATTGTCCCCAAGGCTTTCTGGGGCATGGGTCCAAAATACTGTTAACTATCCCTCTGTAACTACCTCCCTTCTCAAGCTCTTCCCTCCTCTTCCTCGTTCCTCTAATTCCCTCAGGGTCAGTCGCTTAAAACGAGCTGGGGGTAGATCTCTTTCTTCGGCTGGGGCCTCCCTTTGGAACAGCCTCCCTGCCACTCTGAAAACTTTAGGAGAACCATCTCTGGTTCCGGAAGCCCCTCAAGACCTTCTTCTTTGCTTCTACCTTTGCCCCCTTCTCACCTGCTGATCTGTTACTCTCTCTCTGCGCTGATCACCTGGCCCCCCTCTGTCCTCCGGGCCCAGGCACCTGCTCACCCTGCCACCTTCCTGCACTGCCTTTGGGCCACCCCTTTGCACTGAGGACTTTATCTGTACCCACCCGCTTTTCTTCTGCACTTATCTGACATTCCCTGTTTGCGAATACCCAGCACTTGCTGGATGCACTTACACCGTTTATTGCCTTTATTTATTATTATTTATTATTCCATGCAATTTTCCCCTTTCCCATGCACTTGCGTGTTCTCAATGTCACTGGGCCTAGTAAGATCGTTGTTTTGTTCTCCCCTGTTCCCCACCCTTGCCTTGTCGTGCTCTGAAACACTTGTGAACGAGCGCGATATAAATCAAATATCAATCAAACTCTTATCTGGATATTCTAGTCCCAGAGGACATCCGAGGTATCGGCAGCTCAAAATCAGACATGAATGATGTGAATGATGCTGGCGAATCGGCTCTCAAAGACCTGGCAAAGGGGTGGGGGATGAGCAAGGAGTCCGTCCTAGCTCCCAGCATCCCGGTGAAAGGTGAACCGAGTGTGACAAATGGAAGCTGGACTTACTAGTAAATGGGATTACGACAATGGACGAGAGACTGGTCGCTGGCAAGTTGATAGACCCTAAAGCTTTGGCAACAACTACTAAAGATAACAGTGATAAGGTGGGGCCATTAATCCTGACAATTTCTGATCAACAATGGCATCGGCAACCAGAGAACATTGAAGGACGCATTGATAAGATAGAGGGACGTGATGTCACAGAATGAAATGATAGACTATGAAGAAGATTACATTTTTCGGGAAGATGTATTTACCCGGCCGGATTCGCCTGAATATGTGAGACTAAAGTTACCCGATAATACTGCTAATACTCCAAGGCAAGTAATTACACTCCCACCAAGTTGAGTTACTAGTATCCTAGAGCTGCAACATTCTGCCCTGGCAGCTCAGTATCCCACGATATAGCCAAGACTAAAACCACCATAGCTTGGCAAAGAAGGAGTGACTCCACCAATAGTAACTGTTCGACTCCAAGGGTTGTAGCCGAAAATAATGTCAATTTGTTCCCCCTCGTTGTCAAAAGAGGCAGGACGAGTCCTACTGGCAGAGTTTGAACCCACACCTCGAACAAACTTAATTGGCAATGAATTGGAAAATGAAGATTTGCATCAGGGGAGGGAGAACATGCAGAACTCTCAGTCATCGTCCTCATCATTTACTTACTCTCGATTGAGATCACCTTTTATGGGGAATAGGTCCCTGAATGATCATCAATCGCCCTCAGCAGTATTAGGCCAAATGCAGAACATTGTTATGGCAGCTTTGGTGGTGGCGCTAAACCCTTTTACAAAACTCTATTAAACACTGAATGAAACAAAGGACCAAGCAACTCTATTGGCGGTGATTCACACCAAATTAATATTTCTGGAATCCTTTTCCGGGGCAGTTCAGTCACGATTGGATAAATAAGCAGAATGAACTGCTCAATGGCAGGGTAGGCTGTATGACCTTGCAAGAGGGGAGGAGGCGGACAAAACTATCCTGATGATCTCCATACTGGAAGCAATGAAATGGACTAGATCCAACAAAGAAAAAGGTGACCCGAATACCTTTCGACCTATGGAACAAAGGGATTCTACTGCCACAGCTAACAAGCCTCAGAACGCTTTCTCAAAGTCAGGGACTTTTAGGTCTAGGCCACCTTCTGCGGATACTCCGTCTAATGATATTGGAACCCAAGACCTCAAGAGGGTATAGACTCACAGTTGGTGGCAGAGAAATCTGGTGAGGAATGAAAGGTCAGATAGCATCTTCCCGCAATAGATGGTACAAGACCACAATGTAGAGGACTATACCCCTCTACAAGGTGGAGACAAGGAAGCGGAGGGCATGAATACTCTCAGTACGCCATTCCCTAGTTTTAATAAAGCAAGTGTGAAGTCTCTTTCAATATTTGAAACTTCCAATAAACCATGCAAAAAACGCAGCAGTAAATCAGTGGAAAAATCCCCCAAATCTGCAAATAACTAACAAATCTAAAACGAACGGGTCCTGACCTTTCTTACTGAATTTGACAGTCCTAAATATCCAGAAAGCTGATCAACGGATCTTTCAGAAGCCAAAGCGATTAAGCCAAAGGCAAAGTATGGAAGTGAATGCTCCAGTCAACAGTGAGACAGAGAATTGTAACAAAACGATAGAAACACTTATTCTTCTGAATTTGCCCACCTACTCAGATGATATCTCGGAGGCAGAGGAGCTTGAGGAGTTAACATATATTCTGGAAGAGGAAAAGCCTGATGATCGCCCATGCTCCGTTTGTCATGGGCACAACTCTATAGTTGCCCATAATCATACGAGGGCAGAAGAATCCAGGGATACTTAGATGGACAAGTTCCAAACCTTGAAACAAAAGAGGCGAGCGCTGCTGAGAAAAGTAAATCTGGACAATCCACTGATCCCTGATAGAGCACCTTGACGAGAGGGGGTCCAAAAAAAAGGGCTTATAATCGACAGAAAATGACTCCAAGAAACTCAGTAACAACTGAGAGGCTGTATTCTGGAGATGGGCTCATCTTGAATCAGGAAAATGTTTTGAAATTGTTGCATTGTGCTCCAAAACTACAAAATATCGTTCCAGATGATATTAAAATAGTCCAGTTTGTAAATGAAACACACCTGGATTGGGTGACTCTTCACTTAAGTTCGATGCTAGTGAGAAATACTCTTCTGGATGCATCGCCTGATCTTTTACCACTTGGTTACGATACAACTGAAGATCCTCACATAAACTCACCAAGGTTTTCGGATGACCAATGACATCATCTAAAAACATTGCTGGTGGGGGGAAATTAGTGAATGAGCAGAATCTGTGGCTAAATAAAAGCTACCTTACCTATTGAACTACCTACCAGAGGGTATATATGTTCAACAACCTCTGAGAGAGCCGTGACATCAATAAAAGTGACATTTGACTGCTTTAAAGGCAAGGAAAGAAAAGTGAAGGGCAATGGTAGAGGGGAGCCAAAGGGAACAACCCTAGATTGGTTGTGGTTGGCCCGCTCCTTGGCCCAAGACAGTGGAAAGTAACTTTTAAAGTCGTAGGATATTTCTCTACTACGTCTGGGCTCTTGGAACACTAGAGAATTCATGCATCTGTTCAATGAGGAACTTCCAGTTATTAAAAACTTCGATATCCTCTGTATGCAAGAAACTTGGATTTCCTCTAAACCTATTTGCGAGGGCTTTGAGGTTTGTTTTAATCCGCCCACAAAAAGGCTAGCAGGGAGACCATCTTTGGACCTTTTGACATTGGTAAAATTGGGACAGGGTCTAAAAATTCTTGGAATTAAAAACCCTAACCCCTTTGTACAAATGGTGGCTCTGAGCTGGGATAGGCCTATAAATAAAGCAGGTCCTGTTAGCAATTTAATTTAATGTGTATTGGAATTCTGCAGGGATCGGGGATGAAGACTTTGTCAAAAGTGTAACATCTTTAATTGATGAGTTATATGTGGAGCTAAAGGATCCCCAGCCGGTCAAGTGGCACAGCGAGTAGAGCGCTCGCTTTGACACCCGTGCAGAGCCTGCTATCGCAGGTTCGAATCCCGGCAGGGCCAAACTCAGCCTTTCATCCTTCCGAGGTCGATAAATGAGCACCACACACCGTGGGTAATAATAAGCAGTGCTCAGATACCTGAGGGTTCATAGCGCTATATAAATGCCAAATTATTATTATTATTATTATTATTATTATTATTATATAATGATCTACGAGGACCTTAATATAAGATGCATCGATAAGGTTGGTGTGAGGCTATGTGTGTCTGAGCTAAAAGAACAGAAACTATTTATGCTGAATGGTCAATTAAAAGGTGATATCCCGGAAAGGGCGGGTCAGGGGCGACCTGGAATCACACCCGGACTATTATTTTGCATCTGGAAGTTTACTTAAATGGATGTGCACCTTGGTCGTATAAAGCTATGAAAAATAGTGACCACCATTTGTTAACCCGGACATTTAAAGGACTTGATTTACCGCAACAAATGGTGTTGACAAAAAAGGTACAAAAATCAGGGGGGTGGAGGGGGGCAACAGATTTAGAATATTGCCTACAGACGTTCCAGCCATCACTGCCAAATATAAGAAATCCATGTCAATGGAAAGGGTAGGCATGGATTATTTCAGTGTGTTGATGGAATTTCAAATTAAGGCAAGGGTGGGCTCTAGACAAGAATGTAAAAGATTACACTGCCCTAAAAAGGAATTGATGGAAGGAAAATCTACAGTGCAGATCTGCAAAGACTAAACCGCTTCCAGAAAGGGGACGTTTCCCTAAAAAGAGAGGAAAGATCAGTATAGGAATTGGTCATCTAATGAAGCCTATAGAATTCAACTAGATGCGGAAGGAAATAAGGAAATGAATATCTAAAAAAACACACAAGACCCATGGGCTTTGCTTAACAATGAGGACTTCCAACTGGATACTTTAGTACCAGCAGTGACAGAGGAAAATTGAATTACATACTTTACTCATCTTTTTGCCTGGTCAGTGTCTACGGACACCTTACGAGTGTACAAACTTTGTAAAGTGTGGTCAATCAAGTTTGACAGGGAGGATATCTTATTTCTAATTAAGAAACTAAATCCCTCCCGAGCCTCGGGCCTGGATGGGCTGAATAATAACAAAACCTGAAGCATTGGCTTGGCTTATTACAAACCTTTCACTATTTTCCTTAACATTCTCATGATTACACATTTGAATATATACACTTAGAAATGTGTTAAATTGGATAGTTCTGTCCAGAATTGTAGTAATATAAAAATCAATGATTTTTGTTCCCCCAAAGGGAATGAATTCCATCGTTCATCCACGTTGAGAGACAGTGAATCAGGTGGAAGCATATCCCGATATTTGTTTCTTACATGGGAATATGCCGTACAATCAAATAATAGGTGGGGCAAAGATTCTTGATGGGTGGTGTCGTAACAGAAGCAGCAAGTCCCCGAGAGACCATTTAGTTGCTTTCTGTGCGCTAAAACCTCCCTGTTAGGGAGAAGGTTAAGGCTCATTCGCAAAAAGAGGTCTCTAAACTTCGGGCATGGAAATTTCTTTAAATATGGTTAAGTTGGTCCAAGGCGCAACTCTGCTGAGCAATTGATGGATAGTTTATATCTTGGTTTCGCCTCCTGTGTTTCAATCCAGTTGTTCCACCGGATTTGTTTGCTGATCTGGGTGGGATTGGACTTCAAGGTTTCTAATGAGAATCCAAGAGCCACTAGCCACTCAATGCATTTGGATTTCCAGCCATTAAGTAACTCGTTTTGCTGAGTTATAGGGATTGATCTCAATATATCCACCGGTGGTAGATCCTCTTCTAAGAGCATTTTACAAAATAGATCTATCGATTTCCACAGGACCATCGAGTGCATTAACTGGATAGCTAGCTCATATTTTATTCGAGCTACAGGGAAAGATTGCGGCAGCAAGAGGACTTTCCTACAGAACAAACCTTCCAAGTGATCCCAAATCAGTCATGTTAGATTATGAGTGGTTCCTATTAAAATAGGAACAACTTTCTGGCGTAAAAACTGAGAACTGGGAGCATAGAATACTTACATTATTTTCTATGAAGAACCAGAGCTTGTCAGGCCAGAGGTCGGACCTTTGATCTTAAATCAGCCTCCCACTCGTGTTCACTGACATTCGAGTTTATCAAGACTCCTAGGCACTTCGTGATGTGGACCTGAACTAATTTGGTTGAACCTAGGAGTAAGGAAAACTTCCCCTTGGTGGGTCCTTGTTGGTTGCAAAAGGCTAAGCTTTGGGTTTTCGTCACATTTACGTTGAGTCAGTATTCCTGGAAATAGACATCCAGAGCGTTTTATCAAATAGTATCAGATTGTCTGTGTAAGACCATCCAGGGAACGGGGGGCGAGCTCTCACTTCTTTTTGACAGGCAGCCAGGTGTGATATATACAAATTAAATAAAATAGGCGCCAGAGGGCAGCCCTGTTTCAGACCATTTCAAGTTTCGATTTTCTTCCAAATGCCACCTGTCCCCGAAAGCCTCACCTGGACCGAAGTATTTGAGTAGAGGGCCCATATTGCAGCTACTAAATCTGGAGGACAAATCCAAATCAATAGTTTTTGCCATAGTTTTTCGCGATCCACCCTGTCCAACGCCCGTTTAAGATCAACAAAAGCCACGTATATTTTTGTTTT
Source organism: Ambystoma mexicanum (assembly GCF_040938575.1). NCBI lineage: Eukaryota > Metazoa > Chordata > Amphibia > Caudata > Ambystomatidae > Ambystoma > Ambystoma mexicanum. The sequence goes on from NC_090922.1 coordinate 46,366,390, forward strand.
TGATCCAAGTGCTTCAAGTTTTAATAGATTAAGCGGCATGAGGTTGACGCTTGTGCCTACTCCTTTGACAAAACCAGTCTATCTAGGGTCTCTCCTATTATTCTGTTTGATCCAGGTGGTTAGGCGGTGAAGAAGGAAAGAGGCAAACAGCTTTCCCAATGGGTCCAGTAATGCAATTGGGTGATAATTTGCCAGAATAGATCTGTCCACCTGCTTGAAAATTAGGATTAAAACAGCATTTTTCCACGTTTGTGGAATCTGATTGTTCGCCATTATCACAGTAAACAAGGAAGTACAGAAGTCGGCCCAAGCATCTGGATTCAATTTTAATATGCTATTGCTTAAGCCATCTGGACTAGGGGCTCGTGAGGTTCTCAATGTTTTGATTAACCTCTGGATTTCGTCTCTGTCCCACTCAATTTTCCATTTCCTTGGTTTGATGTCATGCAGCCGTTCAACCCAAGTAGTTCCCTTTGCATAGAGAGTGGAAAAATGAGCGATCCATGCTAGTTCTGGGACTGCAGACGTTAATAGGTTAGAATTATTATATTGACCATTCAATAAGCACCATAGTTCTCGTGTGTTTTGTTTGGCCAATGTTTTAAGCATGGTTTCCGCATCCCATTATACACGTTGCGCCTTAGACATAAGCAGCCAGTTCTGATAATTTCGAGGGCAAGACTTAAATTTTCTTAAATCGGCTTGATAGATTTTTCTCTTTTCAACCAACTCAAAATTGTAAGCACAGTCGTTTTTGGAGGCAATTTTGAATCCTTTTACATCTGATACTCTGTATGGTTCCAGCACCCAGTCGTAATCCAATCTCTGAGAGCAAGTGATAGACTTTTTTTTTTTAAACTTTAGTTTTTATTGGCATTTTTAGAATCAAAAAACAGAAAAAGGGGTATCACAGTACCCCCGATCCCCCCCCCCTTATCCAAACCAAACAGAACAGCAGTAAAGAGACCAAACTTTCACATCTTTTTCTAGTTCTTTAGAGCACCGCAACATGTGACCAACTCCATTGCTGGCTTGAGGCCGACGTCGTCCCGGGCCGCGGGGACCCCCGTTGGGAGCTGTCTTTCTCGGTGGCGACCCCGCCCCGACTGTCCGGGTGTACGATCTCAGAACTAATGTACATCCCATCCCCATGTCTGCTGGACCCCATACCAGTCAGCGAGGAATGAGCATGAGTCCTTGTTTACCAGGGCGGTCAATTTGTCCATCAAAAACATATTCTTACGTTTTTTAATCCAATCTTCTTTGGAAGGGGTTTCCGGGCTCTTCCACCTCTGGGCTAGGGCCACTCTGCCCGCTCTCAGCATAGTTTCCTGCATCCTTGAGTACAGGTGTATTTCCCCATCCTCCGGGGGGAGGCCCAGCAGCATGGTCAACGGGCTGAGGGGCAGAGGATCCTCCGTTACCTCCGCTATCCAGTCTCTCACTGATTCCCAGTAGGTCAGCACCTTCGGACATAGCCACCACATGTGACCTCTAGACCCTATCTGGCCACAGCCCCTCGGGCATTCTGGTGATACCCCAGCGAACATTTTCGAGAGTTTTGCCGGGTCCCTGTGCCACCCCTGCAGGATCTTAAAGTTATGTTCCATATCCGCAGTGAAAAGATTGCCATGAAACGATATCTTAAAAATACAAGCCCAGGCATCCTCTGATATCTCCTCCCCCGCCAGATCATTCCAGAACCCCCGGAAGCCCCTCCTGGCCTGAAGGTCATGGGTGTTTTAGACTGTGTACATACTGGAGACCGCTCCCTTTCTAGAGGTTGCTAAATCAAGGAGTTTCTCGAAGGGAGTTAGTTGTCTCCGCAAATTTGGGCCCCATGCAGGGTCGTTGAGGATACCCTTAAGCCGGAGGTATTCAAAAATGGAGAGGGTCCCACCTCCCAGTCCCTCCCGGAGGTCCTCGTAACTCAAGAACTCACCCTCCCTGAACAGCTGGCCCGCCCATTCCAGTCCCACATCAGACCAACGCTGGGATTGTCCGAACCCTCTTCTGCCCAGTTTCAGGGGGGGCTCCCACAAGGAGGTCATGGGGGACGGCCAGGAGGAAAGATGGGCTGTTCGGGGGCACTCCCTCCAGACGTCCCAGAGAACGCCCAGCGTCGGGTGAGATAGTACTTGTTTCGGTATGGATTTGCGAGGGGCCCACAGGAGGTCGCAGACTTTAAGGGGGTGGACATCTATGTCCTCCAAATATGACCAATATGTCTGCAAGCCTTCCTTCATATGTTCTAGGAGGACCCGCAGTTGTGCTGCGTGATAGTACAATTGGAAATCTGGGAAACCAAATCCCCCCTCCTCTCTTGGAAGCGTTAGGGTGGCCCTACCAATCCGTGGGGTTTTCCCCTGCCAAATGAAATCTCGGACCCCCTTGTGCAAATCTATGAAAGTTTGAGCGGGTACCCGGGTAGGGAGGGCTGTAAAGAGGTATAAAAGCCAGGGAAAAATGTTCATTTTAACTGCCGTCATCCGACCTTACCACGAGAGGATCATTCCTCCCCATCTCCTCAAATCAGAGGCTATCTCGGACAGCATGGGCTCATAGTTGGAAGTCCCCAGTTTTGATAAGTCCCTAGTGAGGAGGACACCCAGGTATTTTATGGTGTTCTTGCCCACAGCTATCCATTGAAACCTGGTCAGGGGGTCTAGTACTGGGTCCACAAGGCGCATCGGAAGGAGGACAGACTTAGCGGTGTTGATTTTCAGGCCTGAGAAACGCCCAAATGAGCTGACCAGGGACAGGAGGGGGGAAGCGAAGAGCCCGGGTCCACCAGGTATGCCAGGATGTCATCGGCAAACAGGGAGAGTTTGAATTCCACTTCTCCCCTTCTTATGCCCCTGATGTCTGGGTGGGACCTGACCGCTATGGCCAAGGCCTCCATTGTGAGGACATATATCAGGGGGGATAGGGGGCAGCCCTGTCTAGTCCCTCGGGTGAGGGGGAAAAATTCTGACAGCACTCCATTCACCTGGACTCTTGCGGTGGGGGCTCTATAGAGGGCAGCAACCCAGCTCAGGATGTGTGTCCCAAAGCCCATTCGTTGGAGGAGGAGGATCATGTATCTCCACTCTACTCTGTCGAAAGCTTTTTCCGAGTCCAGGGACAGTATGCATGCTTCGAGATTTGAGTTTTGGGCGAAATGTACCAAGTCTATCGTTTTGTGGATATTATCCGATCCCTGTCTGCCCCTAATGAACCCCACCTGGTCCCCGTGGACTAACTTCTGCATTATCCCCTCCATTCGCCTACCCATCACCTTGGCCAAGATTTTGACATTGATGTTGAGCAATGATATGGGTCGGTAGGATGAGCATTCCCTCGGGTCTTTACCTTCCTTGGGGAGGACGACTATAATGGCACCCATCATGGAATCGGGGAGGGTGCCCCCTTCCAAAACCATGTTGAAGACCCTTGCCAGATAGGGAGACAGGGAGGACCGGAACCTCTTATAAAAATAGACCGAAAAGCCATCTTCCCCCGGGGAGGTGCCCACCTTCATCCCGCTGATCGCCTTCTCCACCTCCTCCTCGGTCACCCGACCCTCCAGCCCCTCTGCCAGTTCCCGTGAAAGGGACGGTATCTGCATGGAGCCGAGAAAATCCTCAATTTGGGCATCGCCGCCGTCATATTCGGAGGCGTATAGTGATTCGTAGTATTGACTGAAGGCTTTGCTTATGTGGGGGGTGTCACAGCCTAGTGTTCCCCTGCTATCCCTCACCTCCTTCACCATCCTGCTTCTCTGGACCTCCCTCAATTTCCAGGCCAGGATCCTGTCCGCTCTGTCCCCCTTCTCGTAATACTTCTGTTTAACCATCTGGAGGTTCCTCTCCGTTTTGTGGAGGAGAAGATCCTTCAATTGGAGCCTATAGCCCTCCAGGGCGGCCACTCGGTCTCGCTCCAGGGTCCGTGCCGGGGAGCCCCCCGGTTGGAGATGTGCTATTTTTTCCCTCAAAATCCTCTCCTGGGTTTCCCTTTCCCTCTTCTGTCGGGAGCCTATTTTTATGAGCACTCCTCTTAGGGCCGCCTTAAAGGCGTCCCAGAGGGTGTGCGTGCCCACCTCCCCGTTGTCATTGAGCTCGAAGAACTCTGTAACGGCATCCAGGACAGTCTGGGCATGTACCTCGTCTCTCAGAATGGCGTCGTTGCATCTCCAACGTCCCCTCCGTTCTCTACACCAGTCCCCTGCCAGGGTGACCCTAACCAAGTCGTGGTCTGACCAGGGGACAGGGTCTATCCTGTAACCTGCTATGTGTGGTCGGAGTACCTCGTCCACGAGGATATAGTCTATCCTTGAGAAGGCTTTGTGGGCGGAGGAATAGTACGAGAAAGAGGGAGTCCCTGCCCGGGGGGTAGGTAGCGTATCCGCCAAGTTCAGGTCCTCATTTACCCTCCGAAAGCAACGTGCCGAGGCGTCTCCAGCGGGTCTGGGGTTTGGTGGACCCACCCGTTGTCTGGATGGGTCTAGGACCATATTGAAGTCACCTCCCACCACCAATGGGCCCTGGACAAAAGTTTTCAGCCTTTCCCCCGCTCCCTCCCAGAATTGGGCCTGGCTCTCGTTTGGGACATATACTACCGCCAAGGTTATGGGCAATCCCTGTAGGGAGCCTCGTACGAAGAGGAAGCGGCCTTCGGGGTCCCTCAGGACGGAGTCTTTTTCGAATCCCAACCCTCTGGCGATCAGAATTGCAACCCCTCTTTTCTTTCCTTTATGGGATGCATGGAAAACCTCCTCGATTCTGCCTCCCCGCAACCTGGGCTCCCTCCCCCTCGCCCAGTGTGTTTCCTGCACGAAAAGTAGATCTAGCTTCGCTCTCCTAAACTCCCTGCTGATTAGGGATCTTTTCGTGGGAGTATAATCGCTGTCACCTTTCCCCTTGGTCACCGATGTCGCATGGTCCCTCCCACCCTGCTTACTGTGTTTTTTTGTTTGGACCTCTTTGAAACGTTTTCCCAACTTAAGCCCTCAACACTTTTCCCACCCTAAAACCCCCAACTTGTAAGCAAACCCCCACCCCCCCTCCCCGGCGTCCAGCCATGTAGTTCTTCCATTCCTGGATTATTGGCTGGACCACCAGCCGGATCCCCCCGGCCAGGCGTCACTTACAACTCTCGTTAACGTAACCCTACCTCCCACCCCACCCCCCCCATCTCGTCTCTCCCCCGAACCTCTCCGTTTGGGCACTGTCCCGGGCCCTGATTGATACTATCCTCGGTTCCCACAGTTGTGTTACCCCCCTATGCCTCCATATACTTGCAGTTCGAGGGGGTGCAGCGAACAGAGCGTCCGCAGGGTCCTCCTGTTTTTCAATCTCGGTGATCTGCATGGGGTCGCAGGTGTCACCCCTCTGAATCGGCACGGTCGTCCTCCATTGGTGTTGGTCGTGTGTTCAGTTTCTTGAACTTCCTTGCGCCGGTTTTTCTTGGGCTGCACGGGGGTGCCCCTGCTGAGCGCCTCCGGACCCACTGGTCCCCTCCTGGGGGTGGGTGCATCCACATTGTCTTGAATAGCACCCTTAATGTCTTCTTCCGTTACCAGCGTTGTGCGTTGGCCTAGGTATTCAAAGGACAGAGAGAAGGGATATCCCCATCTGTATCGGATGCCCTTCTCTTTCAGTTGTTGTGTCAGGGGGCGGCACATCCTTCGTTTAGCTAGGGTATAAGCTGAGAGGTCTTGAAAAATGGCGATTTGTGCGCCGTTATAAGTTATCGACCCCACCTTCCTCGCAGCCTCCTGAACTTTAGCTTTCTCCGTGTAATAATGGAAACGAGCCAGAACCAATCTGGGGCTCCCCGATCTTCCCCCGGCCCTGTGCACCCTGTCGAACGTGAGTTCCGTCGTCATTTCCTCGGCAAACAGGAGGGGGATGATGTCTCTCACCACTCGGGTCAACTCCCTCTCAGTCTCGCCCTCCGTCTCCGGGATCCCGAAGAACCTTAGATTGTTCCGCCTTTCCCTATTTTCATAGTCGTCCATAATCCTGGCTCTCTCTTCGTCCCTCTTTTCCAGAGCCGCAAGCCGTGTATCGAATTGGATTTCCTAAGATGTAGAGGACGATTGATAATTTCCACTTGTAGGACTCTGTCCTCGATTTTGTCTACTCTTTGGTCCAGTTTCTCGAACTTCTGGGCAATGTCGGATCTCATTTCTCTAATCTCCTGGAGGATGGAGGCGAAGCCCCTCTCCATCACCGCTGCGGATTTGCCCTCGGATTCAGCGTGGGCCATGGTTCCGGAGGTAGTGGGGACCTCGGTGGAGTGGTCTGTTTCTTGGAAACAAAACATTTGTAGGGCCTTCTTCCAGCTCATGGGGTGCTGCTGATCCCCTGCCGCGGGGTCCGCTGCGGTCCGAGGGGCCTTTGGGGAGAACACTGTGCCGTCCCGGGACCAGTCCGTAGTGCGTCGCTCCAATGGGGATTGTAGGCAATGGATTATTACCTGCGGTGTGTGGGGTAGTCCTTCAGGCGGGCACTCGCCCCGCCAGCTGAGGACGGGGGCCTCTCACCTGGGTCGCGGGCCGCTTGCGTGTTCAGGGTGGGCCTGGAGTCCAATGATGCGAGGGACGCCAAAGGTGTGTTCCAATGCCCTTGAGCGGCGTGGTCGTGGGGTCTCGCTTCAGGTCTTAATTGTTCAACGCCTCCCAGCTGCGTGGTGCGTCGTGGCCCTGTGGGCCCCTGGAGTTGTGCTGCAATGACCCGGGGCCGTGGTGTTGTGGATGTCTCCGGGGTGTGGGCTTTAGCCCTTATGAATGATGGGTCAGCCCCGCAGGCGGGCACTCGCCCCGCTTACCAAGAACGGGGGCCTCTCACCTGGATTGCCGGCTCACTGTTTCCCCCTGGGGCGGTGTGTCACGACTCGCTCCCTTCGCTCCCGTTCCCGCCACTTGGGGGCATGTTTTGGGGCTTATTCCTTGCTGGACATTTCCTCCGAACCTAATGCCACAGTGCTGTAATGAATTGGGAGCGCTAAATCCCTATTTTCCAAACTACTTCCCTTCCGGATCCATTCCAGGTTTTTGGCAGCCAGCATGCTTCTTTAACCAAATGACTGTGCTTCCCAGAATGCCTGGCCCACTGCTCCACCTCCACCCTTGCAGGACAAGGTTGGGTGGAGGATAGGCAACACCTGTGGCTGCAGGTGCAGCAGTCAGCACACCTGAGGCGTGTGCTCGTTAAACAGCTTTAAAAGCCTCAGTCTCACTTCAGTCCAGCGCTGGTCATCGTTTGCAGTGTTCCTGTTTTTGACTAGTCCCTGGTTCCTGGTTCTTTGCCTTTGTACCTACTTCCTTGTTCCTGTTTTCTTGTTTCCTCCGCCCTGAATTTCGGATTCATGCGCTAATTGATTTCTGCTCCCTTGATTTCCCTTTTTGTCTTCCTCTGTTTGCAGGCAGCAATTCTCAGTGCTTTCCCCTTTTAGATGCAGCCCAGTTTGTCTGTGTTCTATATTTCTTTGACTCTGTCCTTTGCTGCTGTTACCCATTTGCCTTAGCCTTCCTCTTAGTTTAGTTTCCTGTCTTTTCCTTGGAGGGGTAGGGAGAAGTTTGCATAGGTTATTTCGTTTTTTCCCTGCTCCTGATCCTTACTTTCTAGAGGATCCATTCCATGTTTTCCACTGCACTTCTGCATTTATTTTCCCTTTGATTATTAGGTGTGGTGTGCGGTAGTAGCTAGCTCCTGTGTGAATGCTTATGTTTTCCTCACTATTTTGTAAACACTATTCCCACTTAGGTATTTAGTTTTCCTTCCATTGCTGTTCTAGCCTTTCGGGGTCCCAGTTTCTTCAACAGGATTCGTGGGCTAGCTGACATTCAAGAGGTTTATCTCGTCCTCGTGAGTACAGTTCTTAAGTTCCCTTATGTAATACCATCAAGAGTGTTAGTACACAGATCCTGTCATTGCTTGCCCTCCACGTGGGTTTAGCGCTGTCAGTACCTGTAACAGCAATTGGGGGTAAGGCGCTTGCCGACTTTCCTCGCGGTCAGGTGCTTACCCCACATCCCTTTTCATATATTGGTTTTGATGTCACACACTATTTGCACTCCTGGGTTCTAGCATACCTGAGTCGTAGTTCCTGGGTGCACATTTCCCTTGCCATATTCGCTGCCTTTGTACTCGCCTGACTAATCTTGACACGGTGTCCCCGGGGACCTCCTTTGTCCAGCGGGTTCTCGCTCTGGGGCGCAGCCCTGGGGGTCTACCCCTTGTGGTGCCCACGGCCGTGGGGGTCTGCGCCGCCCGCTCTCTGGCTGGGGGCCACTATTGTGACCCAAGGTGGGGAGATCTGGGTGCAGGGTCTCACGGTGGCAGGCATGGATGGTGGATGCCTCGGTTCTCGTGGGGGGAGCAATTCCGCCCCCCACCCGAGGTGAAGCGTCGCTGGAGAGTCTTCCCCTGGGCCTCCTCTGGCGGGGCCTGGCCTCCCGCGCCGTCCCCACAGGCCCGCACCGCCTTGCCGCGGGGTCCGGAGCAGCGCTGGGAAGGAGTCCGTCTCCCCCCTCTGAGAATGGGGGGGGTCGCCGCTGAGGCCCGCACGGGGAGCGCCGTCCCCCTGACACTCGCCTTTCACCTCCTGGGCCCGGGGGGGGGGGGGGGGGGGGCGGCTTTTCTCCTCGGCTCCCGAGCCGCGGAGGGATCCGTTGTTTCCTGCGCTGTACCAGTCGCGCTCCGGCACTCGTGGTTCTCCGGTTCCACTTGGCGTTGGAGGGCCGCCTCTTCGAGCGGGGGCGACACGGGGGGGTCGCCAGCTCTCGCCGCTCGTTGCACTTGCTAGAGGGGTCTCGGGGGGGGGGGCTCAATCCCCTGGATGGGCCCAGCTTCGGCAGGAGCTCCGCAATCAGGCTGCCATTGCCTGTGCGCCCCCTGGTGGCCACCGTGATAGACTTTTTAATGTAATTTGCTGACATCACTGGAACGTCTGAAGGGTGGATTTGTAGCCTGTTTTTCCTGTACGAGAGATTTAAACTCGGAAAATTAATCAGAAAGCCACTTTCTTGCTTTCATTTCCAGGTCAGTGCCAGCAAACGATGATCACTCTTTAAAATATGAGTAACCTTCAAAGTCTCTAACTCTGGGGTAATTCCCAAAGACGTAAATATGTAGTCCAGATATGCTAACGAATTCCATGTTTGCCAGGTGGGAATTGGCGGGATGTCCTCAGAAAGTTGTCCATTTAGGAGAGGAAAAAAGAATCGAGCTGGCTTGTAATTCTTTGCTCCAAAATGGTGCTTTTTTAGGGAGCATTTGGGTATGTACCAAGCCACAAGTGCTCCCAAAAAGTTGAGTGTTCAAGTCCCCGCACAGTAGAATATCCAAGTTCTTATCTCGGGATTGTAGTTCATCTATAGCAAAAAGTAGAGATTCAATAAACAAAGTTTCATTGATTCCTGCTGAATTCCAGTATTGATTGCAAATTGCCAGTGCGTTTTGCCTCCTTACATTCCCAACTATTTTAGAAATGATCACAATCTAAATGAACGGGTTAGGGTTCAACACTTTCTGCACTTTAAGATTACGTGCAGACTTAACTAAGGTTAACAAACCAGATGACAGTCACCCAGCTTTACCCAAAAGAGCAGGATTTAGGTAGGCTATCGCATAACGGCAGCTTACGCATCCAAGTTTCTTGAAAACAAATTGTCATATGTTTGTAATTCCGAGTTTCCGTCTACAAATGGGAGAACCCTTGTGTATTCCATGAACAGAGCCTCAACGAAGAAGACTGCACCATTCCTGATTGCTAGTCTACCTGTGAGGCTAGTGATATTAAAAGAACTTAGGAATCTGTATCCCTAGATCTTGCGATGGAAAGTTATCCATCTTGTGTCTTGACCTTTCTGCACAAGTTAGAGTCAGCTGTATCAAAGTTTACAGATAAGTGACAGAACTTTTCCTCTTCTTTTACTCCACCTTTTATCTTCCTTTCAATGGACATAAGATGTTCATTTGGGTGACATAGGCTGATCCCATTTTGTCTTGAGGTATCTCGGCTGTTTTTACAGACCATCTTTGGCCTCTCCTAGATAAGGGCTGTATAGTTAGTTCAAACCCCAGTGGAAGAAAGGCTGCACTTAGCTCTAGGAAAGCAGATTTAACCCATGGGAGAAAAGATGTCAAATCACCCAATCTGTTCTTTCTTCTTGTACAAATTGTACAAATGTGATGTCCTTCGAATCTATGTTTCAATTTTGGTATAAAATGTAGAGGTATTAGCACATTGGACCGATTTAATATCAAGCAATCCGCTGATGTTAAGATGCGTTCAATGACAACAGAGCAGGTAGCTGAAGATTATCTCGGTATTTCAAAGTTAGGTTGGGATTTCACACCTTTATTGGCCTTTTGTTTCCAAGAATTCTTCTCCGACCCAGACACTTGATTTTTAATAGATACAAGGAGTTTTTGGTCCAAGGTCATAAACGACACTCCTCACGAGGACACCAGTAAGTCACAAGTTGGTATATTTTGTAGGAGAGCAGTGTTGCCCAAGGATGAGACTTTGAGATCATCATCTGATATTTCTTCCAATGTTATTTCTATGATAGTGACAGCAAAATGTTCCTCCTCCCGCTCTTCCTCTGATATCTAAACAGATAAATTCATTAAAATGTCCATTTGCTCCAGTTCTGCATCGGATACCTGCTTTCCCCCCAAAGTAACTTTTTCAGTTTCTTTTAAAGGATTCCACTCCTTATTCGTCACCACTAATTTTGAGGCTGCCTGTAATTTCACAGGGGGTGATCTTAGATTTCGTACAAAGGCTCTCGACCAATTTGATTTTGGTTTAGGGCCTCTGGGTCTTTTTTTCATTTTCTTTTGCATCGATCCAACTTCTGAAGACCTGTTTTGACATTTTTCAAAAATTGTAAAAACTTGTTTCCTGTGGCCATTTTTCTTGCCGTCAACTGCATGATTCATTTGAGTAGAGAGTTCCTCATTAGATAGTTGTAATGAAGTTACCAATGGTTCTCCACCAATAGCATCTGTAACGCTTACCTTAAGTCTCTAAGAGAGCGTAATGCCTTTTCAGCTGAGGGCCTGTGGTCTGGGCACTAGCTCTGCGGAAACAACAATTATAACAAAACCCCTATTGTAATCCCCATTCACAAACTAAAAACTGTGCTACAATATACCCTGAAATAACCCTCCCTTCTCACTTGTGCTTTTATTTTGTGGATCTCTCCATCCTTTATTCTATAGGGGTGCTTTGGGTTGGTGACTTATTCTGAGGGGGCAATGGTGTCAAAAGCTCTTTATCTGAATAGTGTCCAAAACGTCTTTTACGGTATCATGGGCAAGTCTCTTGGTGAAAATAATAAATATATATAATTCATCAGATCAGAATGGTCCCTACGTTGGAAAGATCTCTCTTGCTAGAATTTCCTTTTATCCTTTGCAGGTTTGTGGTTCCCTAACAAGGGCTGAGGCTGTGGTAAGGCTGTAGCTATACTCGTTTTTAAGGAAACCTTAATTCACGTCAGTTCGTGGAAAAAACGGAGTAATAGCTGCCTTCAGAAACAAGCGCAGTAAAAGTTAAGCGAAGAAAAGCCTTGATGAGACTTCAGGTAAGCACATATGAAACTTCTTTCTTTTCTATTCACAAGTTCATTCAGTCATTAAATACCTTTATTTTGCAGGTCTTTGGAGAAACTGTGGAAGAAAATACCTTCGGAACGATGCAGGGACTGCTGAGGAAAACCTTAGGAAGAATACGCTGCGACCACGGACGAAGGCTGCTGAGAGAAGAAATGATGCGGCTGCGACAGAGCTTCTGGCAAGATGCAGAGACTTCGAATATTACTGCGGACTGAGGAAAATTCTTGGAAAACTTTGGTTCGGTAAGTCTTTACAGTTTTTTCTCCTATTCTGTTGATTTTGCTATGGAACAAATATCTTTCACTCGTTTTCTTCTGTTGACAGGTTCTGTCAGGAGCACGCTGGAAGCGTTACCTGCTGTCAGCGGAGCAGACGCGAAGCGAGAGCTTCGGCGGAGGCGGGCTTAAGTAGCTCCGCTCTGCTACAGGTGTAGAACGCACTGTGAGTCATCTATGGGATTAGCAGCGGCCATGTTGAGGATAGGGACGATAATGTAAGTGTAATGAGCCTATGGGTACAATGCTAAGAGTGAGGTAAATGCCTCTTGCACCAAGCTTGAAGCCACTGTTGACCCACTGATGGAAATGAAGTTCCCTGCCTCCCAAGTATTTCTAAATGGGATCTGTATCCCTGTGCTGGGATCATGACAGCATCTGAGGCTTGAGACGGGCCTGTTAATATAGGCCCCCGGACCACCCCAGAATCCTGTGGCTTAAGCGGTGGAACAAGGCTGTCACCATTCACGAGTTGTACCGATGGTAAGCTTTGTTGGGGCATTTCCTCCCCCACCTTGTCAAGAGTCGGAGGCATTCGCTTGGCATGGTCGTGACTTGTCTTTTTCGGGTTTGCCCTAGAAGGCAATATAGCAGCAAGTTGTGTATTTGTCCATCTGTCAATGTTCCCAACTGTAGCATGGTTCAAAGCGTCAGTCTGTTTTGGCACAGCGCACGTTTCGAGCCGCATCACCTTAATCATGTCGACGATTGAAGCCCTCATTGTTGTTTTATCTGCATGCTCGCCCCTAGCTACATCAAACAGCCGGGCCTGCCACTGCGCAGTTAACTCAGCCTCTTTATCTAGCCGAGATTGTATTTTAGCTGTAAATGATTTCAAATAGATCTGCTTAGAATTAATCATAGCCAAGAGAGTCGCTTGGACTTCATGGTCTCACTGAAGGTTTCATACAGTTTCAAAAAATTGAGCTAATGCTATGGTCAAACCAGCCATGAAGCTATTTTGAAGTTCGATCATAGTTGTTGGCCTAGTCAAAAGATCAGCTTTCTCCTTCTTTGAACTCGGCTGAGCAGCTGGATCTATGCTCCTTTCGTCAGCAGGGCTATTGTCTGAGTTGGTAGAGCTGTTTGAGCTAGGTCTCTGGAAGGGGGACTGATCCGTGGGCATGCGACCATCCCAAAAAAACATCCGGATCCTGAGGCCACAGGTAATCTACCTCTGGTCGCACCTGGCATTTTGTTTTCCCCAAGACATTTGGCATTCCGATTTCTGATGGCTGTTTATTGTCGAGGAATTGAGTATCATGCTTGCCTTTAGAGCACTCGGTAGAGATGGCATGGAGATCAAATCAATTTTTAAGGAACCCAATTTGTTGAGGGGTTGCAAAAGACATTTCTTCTTTGTTGGCTGTTAATTAAAGACTTGATTTCCACAATATCAAGAGATGGTCTCGCCGCCCGTGCCAAGGGGCACTTCATGGAGCTCCTAACCAGACTCTGTGTCGAAGCCAAGGGTCCTTTGTGTTTGTGGGGGGCAGGGGAGAAGGGCATCCACAATAGATATGGATGTAGACGTAGATGGTAGCATTCGGTTTTTCAGGTCTCCGTTACACCGCCCCATTAAGTCTCACGCCTCTACATCTACCCCCTTAGAGGCGTCCAACCCTGCAGAAGCCACAAAGAAGCAAATGTGCACCACCGAAGTATCTAGAAGAGGTAGGACGGTGCTTGGTGATGATTGAGTCAGAGGCTCTCCCCCCAATTAAAAATAAATTGCGGGAGGGAGATAGAACATCCAAAACTTCTTCATTATAGTGTTGCATACTACCCAAGATCTCCGCCGTCTGTGGAAAATTGAGACTCGAACCCCACGAGTCACAGGATATGGGCAGTGTAGGATCGACAGTTTGCGCATTATCATCACTTTCCAAATCAAGAGCGCCATGCGTTGGAAGTGGACTGCTCGCAGACACATTTATTTTAGTATTTATTTTATTTATAGAGCGCACCAGGCCCAGGGGCAACCGGGCGCATCACTTAGTTACAACATGAAAAGGCAGACAGAGCATTTATAATTTACAAAAGTTACAGATATATACAAGGCAGTTACACAGTGAACAACATAGCTAAACCTATATACAAAAAGGTAGGGCAGGTTGTTAGTGCCTGGGAAGAGGTGGGCTAGCGGAGGGGGGCTCTTGGGCGGACAACGCTTTGGCCAAGTGTTTGAATCTAAGGAAGGACGGCTCTGCTCTAGCGCATTGGGGAGCGTGTTCCATAATTTAGCTGCCATTACTGGGAAGCTGGATCCGCCTGATCTTTGAAGGTTGAAACGTGGTATAACGAGGCAGTTGGTCTGAGCCATTCTGCGGGGTCTGTTTGAGTTGTGGCGGGCAAATCTGTTAGCCAGGTAGCAAGGTGCTTGGTTGTAGCGGCATTTGTGAGTAAGGGCCAGAGTTTTCAGTGAGATACGTTGTGGGATTGAGAGCCATCGTATGTTACGTCTGGTGTCAGAGATGTGTTGGTGCCTGGGGATATTAAGAGCTGCTCTGATAGCATTATTTTGGACAATTTGTAACTTATTTAAGTTACCGCGGTTGGTACCCAAGTAGAGGGCGTTACAATGATCCATTTTGGACAGCACAAGAGTCCTGGCCAAAATAACACAATTGGTTGTAGAGAGAAAGGGCGGCTGGCGGTGATAAGCTTGCAGGTATATGCAGCTGCGGAGGAGACTGCATTAGTTTGTCTGACCATGGATAGGGTGGAGTCGATATAAATCCCTAGAGTTTTGGTGTCCTTGGCAGTCATGATGGAATTGCCATCGACGGTGAAGGACTTGAATGCAGGGTCAAGTTTGGTAAGTTTTTGGGGCGAACCAAGAATGAGGAGCTTTGTCTTTTCATCATTTAGACAGAGTCCTTGTTGCACCATCCAGGCTTGGATGACTTGGTAGATGGTATTCACGGAGAGAGAGAGTCGGCAGAGTTATCTCCTGAGATCGGGATAAGTGTCTGGGTGTCGTCAGCATAATTGGTGTATGTGACACCCAGATAATCCAAGATATCGAATAAAGGTTTTGTGAACACGTTATACAACGTGGGGGAGACACAAGATCTTTGTGGCACACCGCAAGTAACAGGTGAGGGCGGGGCAGCTGCTAATGGAGAAAAGACACGCATCGATCTATTGTCCAGGAAAGAGCTAATCCAGGCTGTGGCTTTGTCGGAAAAGTGTGCAGCTGATTTGAGATGTTGACAGAGTATTTGGTGATTGACGAGATCAAAGGCCGCAGAGAGGTTGAGGAGGAGTAGTAGAGCGAGTTTGCCCTTGTCTTTTAGGTCTTCGGTCTGAGTTTTAAGATTGGTAAGAGCAGTTTCAGTACCGTAACGCAGTTGAAACCCAGATTGCCTTGGTCCCAAGAGTTTATTGGATTCAAGGTAATCTTGAATTTGTAGGCATGTGGCTTGGTCAAGGATTTTTTGTAGAAACGGGACCGTGGTGATGGGCCTATAATTGGTAGTTATGCTGGCGTCCAATGTTGGTTTTTTCAAGAGCGGGATGACCCAAGCATCCTACAGGTTGTCAGGTACGATCCCTTTGCTGAAGAAGGAATTAATGAGTGTGGTGATAAATGGAGCTAGTTCATGAGCTGCTTCCTTGATGATAGGCGCAGGGCAGAGATCCCCTTGGCAATTAGAGGGTTTAAGGCTACTGATGATATTTGCCACTTGAGAGATGGAGAGTGAAGAGAAGCTGAAAGGAGTAGGGGAATCAGGGATAGAGCTGTTTATAACCGGGAGAGGATTAGATTGCAAGTTGGATTATAGGCTAATTTGTTTATTGTTAATTTTGACTTGGAGGGAGGCAATCTTGCCATGGAGAGCCTCTTGGATATTAGTGCACCAAGTGCTATCTTTAGGGCAAGTATCAGGTGCAGTGACAGGAGTTTCAAGTTCTTTTAGGATGAACAGTTCTTTGGTGTTGGATTTGGCTTGTTCGATGCATTTGTTGTCTTTTTTTGCCTTCCTTATAGTTTAATGTTGCTAAAAGGAGGCAAGATTTATTAGCTTCGGAAGGGTTGCTTTTCCAGTGTGATTCCGCAATTCGTTTTTCCTTGCGCAGAGTTCTAAACTGGGGTGTAAACCAGGAGTTAAGGTGGGCTCGAGGTTTAGGTTTTCTCAATTTAGATGGGGCAATGAGGTCAAGGGCTTTTAGCACCGAGTGGTTGAAGGTGTCAACCAGGGCAGTGGGGTCAGAGCACGCGAGTACCTGATTAATAAGAACTGGTAGGATGAGAGGAAGAAGTCTGTCGCAGGTTATGTCGTGCTTATTGAGTGTGGCAATGGCAGGTGCAACAGATGGAGTGGAGCTAATAGATTTGGCGAGGATCTTAAAGGTAATTAAGTTGTGGTCAGTCCACGCACAGGGTTGGTTGGATATGAGATTGATTGGGCAATTGAGGTCAGCTAGACAATCAAGGATTCTGCCCTTGGAGTGTGTGGCTAGGTTAATGTGTTGCGTAAAGCCTGCGTTCGTGAGCATGTTGTCGATCGTCAGGGCAGAAGTGTCATTAGGGTCGGAGAGGCCGAGGTTAAAGTCACCTAGTGAAGTAATTTGGGAGTTAGTTTTAGTGTTGGCTATGAGAATGTTGGAGAGGTCTTCAGCGAAGGGGATAGTGGCCCTGGTGGCCTGTAGATGAAATGAGATGGTGTGGTTGGGGGCGAGGGCTAATTTGGCTGTTAGCGCTTCCATGGAAGAGAATTGGTGCACAGTGGAGGGGTGGACGTTTAGAGAGTTTTTATGGATGATGGCAATGCCACCACATTTGGAGTGATTGTTATTGCGGTTGTGTCTGATAATGTTGTAACCTGTAGGGATGGCAAGAGAGAGTAATGGGCCAGAGGCTGCGTGAAGCCAGGTTTCAGGGATGGCCATGAAGTCAAGGTTGTGAGTTAGGATGAGGTCTGCCACTTCTAGTGCGTGGGCTGTGAGGGATCTGACATTAATTAAAGCTCCCTTGATGATGTTTGCATCAGGGAGGTTAGATTGGGAGGTGGGTGAGAGCGGCAAGGGGATGGTCCTGACGATGGTCTGAAGGTGTTTATTATGTCAAAAGGCTGTTACCTGGTGGTGAGAGGCACGAGCGAGTCTTGAGCCAAGTCTGGCGTTTCTCATAGTAAGAGGACATGGTTCGTTCGGAGTGGGTCTGGAGGCAAAGTGTTGGAGCCATAAGGCAGGGTTATTAAGGTATGGATTGGTGTGGTGAGAGCTGGTGGGCATGGTTATGGTATTGTTATAGTGAGTAGGTGGTCTCTGGTTCGTGGTGTGGTTGAATGCGGACACTGAGTAGAAGGTAAGGTAGAGTGTGATGGCAGTGTTAATGCATATAAGTTAGGGAGAGGAGGCTGGTGCGGGTGAGAGGCTATTGGGGCTGGGAGCATGTTGGCAAGTGATACTAGTCCTAAATGCAGTTGCTTGCATATAATACTGCGGGTAATTTTGTACAAGAGAGCGTAACAGACAGTTCAGCTAGACTAAAAGCAATAGTGTAATCACATAGGGTGAACTGAGTGGTTATTCAGTAGCCGGTTTGGTCCTATACAATCAGATTGGCAACACATGCATTCAGGTAAGTGGCTGCTACTAGGTGTATTCCAAGGTGGGCTAGAGAGATCAAATGCAATTCCCCATGGTCGGATACATATGCAGTACACATTAAGAGAGAAGTTGCAAAACAAAGAAAGGTGCAGAATACAATCGGCAGGTGGAGGCACGGCGGAGTTGCTGTACTGTTTCGGGTATATAACATTATTGTGCGGGGCACTGGATATACAGCAGGAGAAACGTACATGCAGATGTAATGGGTAGAACTAATTATCAAGGAGACGGAGTAACAGGTGTGATGCCCAACAGCATAAAGTGCTGTAGATAGGGCACATGTGGTAAATCAGGGTGAAATAATGCAGCCACTGTCGTCTCTGAATTGGTAGCACAAAGCAATACGAGTGTGCAAGAGCAAAGGGCACGTTACAGTCTCACTGTGCGGTAGATAAAGGAGCTCCTGCTCCTAGGGAGAGGCTCCAGGGGACAGAATGGGTATTGTGTTGGGTCAGGATTGGATGCAGGTTGTTGACGTGCTGAGTGTCTACCGGCTTTTCTGCTGCAACCCGGGGCTCACTGGGGAGGAACAGGGCCTTTTCCCTCGGGCCTTCTCCCGATGCCGGCTCCCGCCTACCGGTGCAGGGGATTGGTCGAAGAGTAATCAGGTTGCCTAGCAACCAAAAGCAGCCTTGTTTTCGAGCCGTGCTGCGCCCACCATTTTAGGGTCAGGCCGCATGGTTGGGACAAAATGGTGGATCGCCACCGCAGATGTGTGCAGGTACCCAGGTGACGCTCTGGTGGGCAGCAGGGCTTGGATGGTAGGCCCAATGGAGGTGAGAGGAGGCTGTTTGGCCACGCGGCCTCACCAATGCTGTGGATTTCATTGTTGCTGAATCAGGAAAGTCAGGCAGCACGAGTGGAATCTGCGGCTTGGTGCTTCTGGTGTGCTCATGGGGGCAGGGGAGGGCTCCAGCCCTCTCACCCTTCCAAGAGAGCAGATACAGCCGAGTGGATACATTCACCTCAGCCTTAGTTGTAGATCTTCGAACAAATTAGCAGCCTGGCACTGCCCGCAGGATTTGTTCGAGGCGATTGAGGCCATGTATTCTTCAACAGTAATCCAGATTAGGGTGACCTCTGAAGGGGTCCTCCAATAAAATCCATACATTTAGGGGGTTGAAACAGGGCTGCCCCTTGGCACCTGCATTATTTAATCTCTATTTATCGGATATGGAGGCGAGTAAGGAGAGGGTGAAAGCTTTTCCACCTAAAATATATGACCAATGCATCTCCTGGATCTTATACGTGGATGACGTGGTCATGATTGACCAGACTCCGATTGGGTTACAAAGGAGACTAAATCATCTCGAAATATATGTTAAATCTAATGATATTCGGATGTTACTAAAACCACAAAGTAATGGTATTATCCACTGCAATAGATTGAAGTGGTTTGTGGGAACGGAACGGATAGATTGTGTTGAGTCAATCACATATCTGGGAGTCTTAATTGTAGTCTGAACGAGAAACATTGGATGAAGATGGTAAAATTGAAATGCATAAGACTAGCTACTCAGACAAGAATGATACATAAAAGATTTGGAAAGTTAAAATTGAGTCCGATTGTAACTTCCTATAAGCAGAAGGTTATTTCGATCCTCATACGGAGCTGAAACAGCCTTGAATGTACCCAACTTTTTGGAGGTGATGGAGGGTTACTTTTGGAAGAAGGTCCTTCACCTTCCAAAGTGCCTACTGATAGCCCCAATTAGATATGAATGGGGCCTGCAGTCGCTGCATTCTATTATTAGATGGAAATCTTTGGCTCTATTCCAGAAATGTGTAGACTAGTACAATCGTCCTACCTTTGAGATTTTAAGAAATAGGGGAAATGTTGGCACAGACTGGCTCCTAGATATCTGGAAGCAAAACTAATGTATGGTTAAATGTTAAAAGGTATTTGTACCGCACACCGTCATCAACAGAGTTGGTTCCCAGGCGCTCTGGCAGATCTGCAAACGAGAAGGTGGGGTCGGTTAATAGAGTGAAGAGGGAGTGGGATAGCGAGAGGAGTGGTGTTCTGTTGACAGCTTCATCTCAGTATACACCGCACTCTGAGCTTTGGTGCGAGTATCGGAGCAATGTCAGACGCCGTGTGCTGTTGGTGCAGCTTATGTGTTGTTGTGGTGAAGTGCATGCAGCTTGCAGTGCGAGAGGTGGTTGTGCACGTTTTTTGGATGATTTCATTATGCAGAAAGTTTGAGCTTTTTTTGTTAGTGGGTTATTTGTTTTGCAGCTAATCTTCACAGTATGGCTGAATGCCTAGATTTTGGGAGTCCTGCATGGTGTGACAGAAGCTAGACTTGAGAGTCCTGCATAATGGAGAGGGCCACGCCTAACAGAACAATTGAGTATAGTACCGTAAGCAGCTGGATTTGAGAAACAATTGAACAATTCTGTACAATCCTAAAACACAGCTAGATTTGAGAGTCCTGGAGAGGGGCCTACACCTAACAGAACAATTGAGGTTTTAGCCTGGCACTCCCTGTTGTATTCTTTTTTTTAAAACTTTAGTTTTTATTAGCATTTTGTAATAAAACAGACAAGAAACATTGGAGAACCCCCTGCCCCCCTCTAATCCCCCACCCCAACACCGACCCACCCCCCTTCCCCGTGTCCAGTTCAAAAGTGTTCGACAAAGGAGACTTGTAATGCTCACTCCGTTTCCTGTGCCTCGGAGGCGATGCGATATGTGACCAACTCGCCAACTGGCTTGGTGCCGCCGTTCCCTGGGCCCCCTGGTTTATTGCTGTTCCTTTCTGGGCCATATGCACCCATCTCGGGTCGGGGGCGTACCCTTGAAGTCAATGCACATCCCAACCCCAAGTTTGTTGTACCCCATACCAGTACGTGAGGAATGAGCTTGTGTCTTTATTCACCATGGCAGTCAGTCTGTCGATCAAAAACATGTTTTTCGCCTTTTTCATCCAATCTTCCTTGGAGGGGGTTTCCAGGCTTTCTGAGCAAGGGCAACTCTGCCCGCCCTCAGCATGGTTTCCCACATCCTTGGGTAACGGTATAGTTCCACTTTCTCCGGGGAACTATACCGTTCTTCTCTGTTACTTCCGCTATCCAGCCCCTCACTGACCCCCAGTAGGTCTGGACCTTCGGGCAATGCCACCACATGTGGCCTCGGGAGCCTGTCTGACCACATCCCCTAGGGCACCTTGGTGACACCCCCAGAAACATATTTGCCAGTTTTGCTGGGTCTCTGTGCCACCCCTGCAAAATGTTAAAGTTATGTTCCATGTCCGAGGCGAATAAGTTCCCATGAAACGCTATTTTGAAAATTCTGGCCCAGGCGTCCTCTGAGATCTCTTCGCCTGCCAGGTCGTTCCAGAACGTGCGGAAGCTCCTCCTACCCTGAAGGTCGTAAGTATTTAGGATTTTATACATACTGGACACCGCACCCTTTTGGGAGGTCACCGAGTCAAGGAGCTTCTCAAAAGGGGTCAGTTGTCTCCTCAGGTTTGGAGCCCATGACTGATCGCAGAGCATGCCCTTAAGGCAGAGGTATTCAAAAATGGAAAGCGATCAACCCCCCCAGAGCCTCCCTCAGGTCCTCATAGGATAGGAATTCGCCCTCCCTGAACATCTGACCTGCCCATTCCAATCCCATATCCGACCATTGCTGGGAGTGCCGGAACCCCCCTGCTACCCAGTTTGAGGGGGTGGCCCCATAGGGAGGTCATCAGGGACACCCATGTGGTTAGGTGTGCTGTCCAGGGGCCCTACTTCCAGATGTCCCAGAGAACTCCCAAGGACGGTGGGTCCTCACATGTTTCGGGATTGTCTTGCGCAGGGCCCACAAGCGGTCACGGACCTTTAAAGGGTGGACATCCATATCCTCTAAATATGTCCAGTACGTTCCCAGGGCCTCTTTCATGTTCTAGGAGGACGCGCAATTGGGCAGCAGTCTGGCAGCCCAAATCCCCCCTCCTCCCTCAGTAGAGCCAGGGTGGTCCTCCCAGTTCTCGGGGTCTTCCCCTGCCACACAAAGTCCCAGACCCCCTTTTGTAGGTCCTTGAAAGTCTGAGCGGAGACACTGGTTGGGAGTGCTGTGAAGAGGTACAGGAGCTGTGGCAATATGTTCATCTTTACTGCAGTCATCCGACTGTACCACGAGAGAATCATCTTGCCCCACCTCCTCAAATCAGATGTGATCTCTGCCATTATGGGGTCATAGTTGGTGGGTCCTAGTTTCGATAAGTCCCTAGTTAGGACGTCCAGGTATCTTATGGCGTCTGTCCCCACTGCAATCCCGTGAAACCTGCTCAGAGGGTCTAACACCGGGTCCACTGTTCTCATTGGGAGCAGGACAGATTTAGCCGTGTTAATTTTCAGCCCTGAGAAGCGCCCAAAAGTGGCAACCAGGGCCGGGAGGGGGTGGAAATCGAGGAGCTGGGTTCTACCAAATAAGGTAAAATGTCATCCACAAACAGGGAAAGCTTAAATTCCACCTCCCACTTCTAAATCCCTTGATGTCTGGGTGAGATCGAATAGCTATGGCTAGTGCCTCCATCATAAGGACATAAATGAGGGGGGCGCGCGGACAGCCCTGTCTTGTCCCCCGGGAGAGGGGAAATGATTCGGACAGCGACCCGTTCACCTGAACCCTTGCCGTGGGGGCTCTGTAGAGGGCAGCCACCCAACTCATAATGTGTCCCGAAGCCCATTCTCTGGAGAAGGAGTTCCATGTAGCTCCACTCGACCCTGTCGAAGGCCTTCTCCGAGTCTAGCTAGAGGACACACGTGTCAAGCTCTGATGTTTGGGCAAAGTGGAACAGGTCTAATGTTTTACGAATATTATCTGCTATCCACTTTGTGGGGGACAACTATTAGAAAACCTATTCATATAGCTGGATGTAACTATTCATTCCCTCTGTTCTTTATATTACCTTAGGTTCTTTTTTGGTGAGCTCTCCATCCTGCAACTGGCAGGGGCACTTGTTCTGAAGACTGAGGGAACGAGAGGCTAATGATATCGCTGACTGGAAATTGCTGACTAGAAAACTGACAGGTGTCTGAGAGAACACAGAAACAGCCAGAAGGACTCATACCATTAATTCTGCTGAACTGCTGTGTGGACAATGAATGTTTTCAATTAACATTAGTGAGACACAACTGCGGGGAAATGCGAAATAATGTTTCAAAATTTCTTCACAGAAAAATGCGCGCCTAATGTACAGCAGGAAAATAATTCTGCACCTAGACTAGTCATGAAAAAACATGTGCGCATGGTGCTGAAGGAACACTAGCCAGCGACGCATGACTAATTTCTAGAATACGAGTGTCAGCTGAGGAGAAAAACAAACATGTGCGTATGGTGCTGAATGAACTCTAGCCTGTGAAGAGTGACTAAATACTAGAATACGAGTGCCTGCTGAGGAGAGCGAATTCACCGAGAAACTAACGACTTGTCATAAATTAACCATAATGGCACTATTCATGGCGAAACACATAAGATTCACTGGTGCACCACAACATTCCAAAAGTACTCAAAACCTAGGTTACCTTGAAATTCAGTGATTGAATAGCAAGAAAACTGAATCTTGAACAACTCCCAATAAGGGAAACAATACTTGCAGAGATTGTGTAACCCTCCGTACTCCGGGTTCGACGGAATTTGACTAACTTGCTCTCTGTGAAAACTCGAACAGGAAAATACCAGGAAAAACAATGACGTGGGCAGAACAAAGGGCGGACAAGGGAGGGAAAGGAAATACGGGTAAAAAAGGGAAAAATGCTGAGGGAACGCTGCAGGAATTCCGAACCGCGGTAAACGTCCCTGAAGGAAAATCAGACGCGAAGCACGGAACGAAAAAGGGGAGGGGCTTAAATACCCAGTGAGGTGAGAGTGATTGCAACTAGACTGCGAATTCTATTTAGAGGAATTTCATTGGCAGCCATGTTGAAATCTAATAAGTGTTCTACAACTACCAAGGACTATTTCAGCATTACCCCCACAAATACCCTGCTACACTGGAACCAAAGAAAAGCTCTGAAGCGAAACCCAGTGATCATGACAGCTCCTCTCCGTTTTGTGAAGGAGTAGGTCTTTAAGCTGGAGCCTGTAGTCCTCCAGCACGGCCACCCGTTCGCGCCCTATGGCGTGTTACGGTGAGCCTCCCGGTTGGAGACAAGCTATTTTCTGCCGCAGGGTTTTTTCCTGGGCCTCCCTCTCCCTTTTCTTCTGGGCTCCCATTTTTATAAGTACTCCTCTTAGGGTT
Organism: Ambystoma mexicanum; assembly: GCF_040938575.1. Classification (NCBI taxonomy): domain Eukaryota; kingdom Metazoa; phylum Chordata; class Amphibia; order Caudata; family Ambystomatidae; genus Ambystoma; species Ambystoma mexicanum. The sequence continues at coordinate 46,390,129 of NC_090922.1, forward strand.
GCCTTGAAGGCGTCCCAAAGCGTGTGCGTGCCCACATCCCCGTTATCATTGAGTTCAAAGAACTCCGTTATAGCGTCCAGGACAGCTTTGGCGCGAGCCTCGTCTCTCAGTAGGGCGTCATTACATTTCCAGCATCCCTTGCGTTCCCTACACCAGCCCACCGCTAAGGAGACTCGGACCAAGTCATGGTCTGACCAAGGGACCGGGTCTATCCTGTAGCCTGCGACATATGGACGAAGGATATCATCCACCAGAATTTAATCTATCCTAGAGAATGCGTTGTGGATGGTGGAGTAGTAAGAAAAGGAGGGAACACTTGTTCGGGGGGGGGGGGGGACCATATTGAAATCTCCTCCCACCACCAAGGGACCCTGTACAAACAGTTTGAGCCACCACCTCCGATTGGCCCTTCTGCCTGTGGTTCCCTCTATTCTAGTAACCTGCTTGCTGCCTCCTGCTCCCTTTACGTCGTACGACCAGCAGGTGAGTGCAGCCTTCCTCCATTTCACCCCAAAAATATTTTTCAAAAGTATCCCCCAGTCCCCGTGTGCCTGCATCTTCCACGGCATCTCCTTCCTGGTTTTGCCCCTCCCTTCCACCTCCCACCACCTCCGATTGGCCTTTCTGCCCGTGGTTCCCTCGGGTCTAGGGACCCGCTTGCAGCCTCCTGCTCCCTATACTTCGTGGGACCAGCAGTTGCGTGCAGCCTTCCTCCACTCTCCATTTTGCCCAAACAAAACCAAAAGAAAGTACCCCCCAGGACCCATGTGCCTGCGTCTTCCGCTTCATCTCCACCTGGTCATAACTGACCCTCCCAGACCAGCCCCTGCGGCTATGGGCCCCAAGGCCAAGGGCGGATCCTACAGAGGCAGCTCTAGAAAGTGTCAGCAGGTCCGGCTCCTACAGAGGCAGCTCCAGAAAGTGTCAGCAGGTGTCCGTAGCAGATGCCAGAGAAGCCAGTAGCCAGCCGTCAACCAGCATCAACCACTAAATTAAGTGTGGCACTTATGGGGAGTAGAGCGATTACTTTACTCCAGAAATCCCTGCCACTCTACATCATCATTACATTACCTCTGAACTGTGAATGCTTGTGTGTGCCACACAGACAGACCCATCACTGTTAGTTTGCCCCACACCTGGATGTAGTCAAGAACACTAGTCTGCATCTAAGCCGCATTTAGACAGATTTGTGAAATGTGACTTGCGTCGGGAACCCGGACAGATTCACCAACGATAGCAACTGCCTCTTAAGACTAACACCTAGATAGTGTGCCCAAGAGATACTGTGCTGCATACCACCCTCTTAGCCTAACAAATCCAGACAGTGCACTGAATAATTCTCTATGCTACACTCTGCCTCTTAAGACTGTCACATCTAGATGGTGCGCTGAAATAGTGTGCTCCAAGATTACTGTGTTGTACTCTGCCTCTTAAGACTGTTGCATCTAGATAGACCTTGGATGCACTGTGGACTCTGGCCTAACCCTCTCTAGACAGATCAACAACATATCTAAATCGTGTCACTACCATCCAAAAATTCGGAGGTGCATTTTTCCCTACCTCTCCTTCCTGAACAGACTTGCCGCTGTTATGTCCATTGTAATGTCGAGACTGGACGATGACAACTACCTTTACCTAGGAGTCCTGGCATACCATCTTCAACGCCAAAGAGCGCAAAGCGCTACTAGCCCTGGGTCCAAGAGACCACACCTCTCCAGTTCTCAGAACCCTCCACTGGCTCCCAGTCGAAGAGCCACTTTCAAGACCCTGTGCATCGCTCACTGGGCAGCGCACAAGACCAGCCCCCTATACATACAAGATAAGCTAAAACCCTACCTCCCACAACACACCCTAAGATCAAGCATTGCCCTCCTTTTAGTGATCCCAACCACCAACTGTCAGGATCGGAGGATCCTCTTTCTCAGCATTGGACCCGACTCTGTGGAACTTGCTTCCGCCTCACATCTGACACACACAAGACTATATGACATTCCGTAAATTACTAAAAACATAGCTCTTTCCACAAAACCAACATCAACCCTAAAGATACGTCTGAACTGCCAAAAACCCAATGATTAAATACACAATGGGACTCCCTACCACGTGTTCAGTGACCTCTGATCCTACCCACAAGATAGGATGGATGGTGTGGTGAATCTCGGGAGGATAGCTCAAGGGCAATGCGTTTGTCTTGGAAACAAGACGACACGGAACACCACAGGTTCCGATTTTTTAGATTAGGATAAAGCGAATGGATTGAGAGAATGGATGGAATGGGTGGATGAATAGATGGTGTAAATGGATGGAGGGGATTTATGTATGGCGTGACGGATGGAGTGAACAGAGTCGATGGAATGAATGGAAGAGATTGATGCATGTGAAATGAAGGGATTAAATGTATGGCACGGATTCATGTAGAATAAATGGAGGGTATGTATATGGAGTGGATAGAATGGACGAACTAGAGAGAATACATGAAATGAACAGAACAGATGGATGGAGGGGAATGAGTGGATGGATGAAATGGATTTTGGATGGACAAAATAAAAAGAAAGGATGGATGGAGTGAATGGACGCATGGAGTGAGCCAATATTGGATGGCATGAAAGCATGTTGAGTGATTGGAAGATAGGTATAGAGAATTGATGAATGCAAGGGATGGAATTGTCGGAATGTGTATATAGAATTTATTGAGGGAATGGATGAAATTGGATGGAAACTGAAGGATAAAACTGACAGTACATACGGAAGGAAGGGAGCAGAATCGATCAATGGATGGAACGGATGGTTAGAAACAGATGGAATAGTCTGAACAGATGAATGAAATGGATGTAATTGAGGGAGTATATGATATGGGATTGATCGATGGAATGGGTGGAGTAGACTGGAGTGGATGAATGGAATGGACAAAATAGATGGAATACGTGGAGTGGATGAGGTAGATGGAATGGACAAAGTGTTTTACTGTGTTGGAGGGGGTGGGCCTAGAGAGTGTAGCCACAGGTAGAGGGCAGTCTTCCAGCTGAGCGCGATCTTGGTTTTTCCTGGGCTGAGGAGGCGGATGGCAGTCACTCAGTGTCCAGTTTATGAGAGACATGATGCGAGATCTGGGAGGTAGAGCCCTTTGGGATTTTTATGACGATTTGGGCGTTGTCTGCATAGTGCTAGCAAGAAAGGCTATAGTATGGAATGAGTGTGGAGAAGGCTCTCAAGCAGAGAAAGAGGGGAGAGTGGGCAATGGGGGGGGAAGAGTAGAGGAGAAAGCAGGCATGTGTTATTTGGGATCTGTTTGAGGATATCCACTTATGGGCTGCATCCCAGATGCAGAGAGTCGAGTCGGTCCATGGGGGGGTGCAGTGAATGGTGTCAAAGGCTGCTGAGAGACCGAGTAGAATTAGGGAGGTGCCGCCTTCCAAATCCGAGCGTCTTATGATCATCCCAGGTGGATGCTAGGCACGATTCAGTTCCTCATAAGGGTCAGATGCCAGATTGAGCAGGGTTGAGGATTAGGTTGGATCCTGTGAAATGGCATAGATGAGAGTAGGTTGTTCGGTCAATTAGTTTAGCTATGAATCGGTTGTTTGAGAAGTCAGTAATTGGTCGAGAGGGCTTTTTGAGCCAGGGCTTGATGTAGGAGCTCTTGAATTATGCTTGGAAGGTGTCAGAAACTAGAGATGTGTTGAGGATACATTTTGCAATGGCGCCAGCAGTGATTGGAAGTTAGGATTTCTTTTAGTAGATTAGGGAGGCAGGGGTCTTCAGGGGATCCTGAGGGGTAGATGATAGCTTTAGAAATTCAGGGTGGGAGGGCAGAGAGAAGGATGAAAAGGGCAGAAGGCGGTTCCGATGTCCTGGCTGAGGGCGGGAGGGGCGCTGTGCTATTTTAATGACTATGGCAGAGTTTCTTTCTAGGGCTGTGCTGTTGAAGTCTGAGGGGGAGTTGCAGTGTGTTTGGGTGTGGGTAGTGGTGCATGTTGGGGCAGTGAACTCAGGGACACGTTTGTAGAGTTCCCTAGAGGGGTTCAGAGCACTGGTGATTCCATTCCAGAATTTTTTTTTTTTTGCCATTCTGTATTTCTGTCCGGTATGGTTTGGGCTGGCAGGTGTATGCTATTCTGTTTGACAACGTTGGTTCTGTACACCAGCTGCGTTCTGGCATGTGGTTCTGGGAGATTTTTTAGGGCTGAGGTAAACTATCTGGGAGAGAGGCACAGTCTAGGATCTGACTGGGGCGAGTGCTTCTGCTGGCCAAAATCAAAGTGCTGGATGCAGATCTGGCCTGAGTGGAGGTGTGTGGAGGTCAGGTAGACAAGCAAGGGGTCTGTCACGTCCTCTCTTGGCCTAAAGGGGTGCTGGGACTGCAGGAAGGCAACGATAAGCATGCAGTGAACGAAAGAGGAAAGCTTCCAAATCAGTTTTGTGAAAACTCAAAGCAAAAACATGCACAGGAAAGGTTCAATACTAGCAAAACTTGGAAATATACTTTTTTTTTTTAATTGTGTTTGATGGACACATTAAACGAGGTGCAAAACCCTCAGACTACTCCAGAAAATAAAGATCACATCCCCAAATATTTCTTTAGTCAGTTATTACAAGTAGTATACCATTGCAGAAGGCATATATTTTCTCTCTAAGTGTTCAGGTAATGCTCGAAGCGGGGCGGTGAAAAAGTTGTTTATGGTCGCCAAAACATAGCCTTCTGAGTACAGCAAACCAGGAGACGCAATAGCGACACAATTAAAACTTCCAAAGGGGGATATCAAATGAAGCATCAAGTGAAAAAAGAAATGGCAAGAAAGCGACATCACCAGAATTACATAATGGTGGTCAATTGAGGGATCCGAGATTTGAGCCCAGAAAACAAGGTTCTTCGGTTTGCAATTCAGCAGCAAGCGCCAATGCGTCTGAGTGGTGCTTAAAAAAATAAGGCACGCTATATGTTTGTTGAAGTTTAGCGTGTTTTGTCTCGTGCATTTCCCTTCACTCATGAATGGGCCCAGTATGCAGCTGGCAGCTTTCAATTTGAACCGTTGTGCCCGTCCATACACTAGACCACTGAATTCAATAAAAATAAAACTCGCCACATGCCCAATTAGTTATTTTAAGCCCATTTCGGCACATATATGCCGCGGTTTGGAGCGGGCAGACCCCCTGCGGTCCCCATCCCATATTTATCAGTTGAACCCACCTATATACAGGTAAATGCAGCATTTTAGACCGCGCAGTAATGGGGCGATACCACAAGGTGAAACCTAGGATTATCTGGGCCTGCATTTCAACGGCAAAAGTCGCCACTGGGCCAGCGTACACCAAACTCAGTAAAAGTCTGTAGCAATGAATTACCGCTTAAATGGATAACCCTTCTTTTCCCATTAGGTAATTCTAAGTTGGAAGACTCCCCCTACCTGTGCAAATAAGTTATCGGCCAGGTCAGCTTCCTTGTCGATGTTAACAGTGTTTTGCTCCCATACTGCACCCAGAAGAATTGCTGCCTTTGAGAAGCGGAGTTGGATACGGTGTGTGAACTCTCTCCCTCCTTGGCCACGATTAATTAACGTGGTGTGGCCGAATGGCCGATTGTGTAATTGGATGGCGACGGAGGTTTGTATTGTGAATCTACTGCAGCTAGTACTCCTGCTACCAAGTTGCGTTATGGCGCCCCTCTCTACCCGCCGCGTTCCAGGCGGATGCTTTACACATTGCTTTGCGTCTCATCTTCCTGTAATTAGTCCTAGCAGTGACAGGGCTAACATTGGCGCCTTCATCTGAAAACGGGCAGCATGAGACGAAGTTGCAAATAGCGGCACAGAAAGGCGAACCTTTTTTGGCGCTCCCAAAGGGCAATTCAAACGGGCTAGTCAATGCATAGTAACCCACAAAATCAAAGAAAATTCATGCTCTGCCCACACCTTACCCAAGCCAGACCACCGACCCCGCCCAACTAACTACTCATTGAACTCCTTGTTGGCCCCGCCTCCCGATTCTCCTCTTTGAGGCCGTCACTCAGCATCTTCACTTCGTTAGCAACCACCATCACCACAAGCGAGTGTTTTCCAACTACTCTCCCGGTTCCTCTGTAGTGAGACGATCTCACGCATTATCAATTAGTACCCTTCACCGATTCGAGTCCACCCATTCCAATCTCTTTAACCCCTCCGCACCTTTGGACCAGTCTTCGCTAGGAACAAAATAATATCTGCTTTTGAGGATCGCCAGAGCAACCTACTCTACCCCCCCGTGTTGCTCACTCGGTCAGGTCCTTCTAGCTACGACAGGCACCAGCACACCCAAGCCTAGATGGAAGTGCCAAAGGCTTTCTGGCACTGTGCAGTCCCTGCACCCCTCAGTCAAAGGAGAAATACTCACGAGGGAAACAAAAAAAAATGTTCACGTACGGTAAATCTGATGCCGGCAGGAAAAGCGCTCTCGTAAGTCTATCTACAAGACTTTTAGAAAATAGACAACGATAAACTATGTGTGAGAATAAAAAAAAAACGGATGTTTTATTTTAAAGCAAAAAGAGTCACAAGTTATAAAACACCTACAGACCTAAACAAACAAGTGTAAAATTGAACTAAACTCGGTACTGCTCACTGTACAGTGCCCTTTCCCCTGTCGACATCTACCGCAGAAGGCCCACTTGCTTTTCAATAGTCAAAACCCTTACGGAACTCTTCAGATTGCTGCTTGGCACAGTTCTGCATAAAGTCCCGTGCAGTCCTTTTCGGGTCGCGTGATTGATGGTATTTTACCGCGATTCAGATCCTAGAAGAGTTGTCTCTTGATGGAAGCTTTCCTTGAGCACGTTTGCTATCCTCTGAACATCTTTACCAATGGAGCCAGACAAACCTCTGGGAATGATTACTTGCATTGCGATGACAGGCTCGCCAAATTTGCCACATAAACACCACCCTCGTATCCATATGCACTTGGTTACACATCGTATTCACCAGGCCGTCCTCTTAATCACCACCTCTGGGGGGAGAGTGGTGGTGGTGGTAGAGGGAGATTAAAGGCTGTTTTACCACCGCTGCCTGGAAGAAGTCGGAGGCCCTCTGCGGGGACTCTCGTCATCATAATCTCCTCTTGACTGCATGTAGCGCTCACTTCGGCTCGGAGGCGCACGGTCATAGCCACCCCTCTCTTGCATTGGGTAGCCCATTGGGCGGCCGCCACGGTCATCATACGTCATCGGAAAGCCACCGTAATCATAAGAGTCATCGTAGTAGTTAGGATCGTATGGCTGTGCGCGGCCTTTGATTGGAGTCTCCGAAATAAGGTCAAGTATGTGTTCAATGCACTGAACAACTCTGTCGGGTTTTCCACCAATTAAAACAACTCGATCGGTTGACTGAGGGCAACATTCGCGGAAGACCGTAAGGGTGGTCTGTGTCTTCTCCCTCAGCTCCTTTATTTTCGCACCCTTAACACCAATAATCCCACCGGCTAAACTCTGGTGAATTAGGACTCTGAGTTCACAGTCCTGGTCACTTCCCTTGTAGTATTGGTTCTGTGAATTAAATGCGGGCTCTTTGAATGCAGGGAGAATTTTCTTCAATATATCGACGATAGCTAGTTTATTCGCATTGATAACAAGTATGCGCTCTGGCCCGCTGCTGTCTGCAATGGAAATGCTGGCTTTGTAGTCCGTCCGTAGGGATTTTATGGTCTTTCCGCCTTTTCCAATCACAACCCCTGCATTCTTAACTTGAAGCATAACGCGTAGCTCTACCCTCTCGCCAGCGTATCGTGATTTTTTCGACTTCTGCTCTTCCTCTGAGTCGTCCGCTGGACGTTTGCCGTTGGTAGATTTCGTATCTTGTTCGGAATCGCTCGCCATTTTGTACACCAGTGTTCGTCTTCTTAATGAAATCTCGCAGAACCACCTCCGTCAAAGTCGATCACAGCAAAGGCCGCACAGGAAGAGGAAATGGCTCCGTCACGAATCGCGACTAGCAAGACAAAGGCCCAAGCCTGAGTTACAGAAATAGAAGAGAGACTGAAGCGTTTAGTTTCAGTGGGGTGGGAAATAATGCCTGGTTGTAAGCCATTTTGAAATAGTTAGACATTCGTTCAAGGAAATAAAACCGAAATCAATTGAAAGCTAAAAGGAAATATCCAGCAAAACAATAGTAATGATCATATCCACACATAGAAAAATTAAATTAGTTATTTACAATTTATGACAACAGATATATAGATGAGATATCGTAAACAATAAACACGTTATTTTCTCTAATTAATGTAATATATACATTGTTATGTAATTTTATATTTGATACGCATAACTTTTAACATTAAGAATATATGTCTGCTTTTAAAATATTCAGCATCTACTGTTCTAAGATGGCGCTGCATTATATACCCACATCAACCGTTCCGTTCCTGTTAGTCTATCTTCTTGTTAAGGGTGCTTGCGGAGCATGCGCTCTAAACGAACACTTACAGGAGAACAATAAAGTTGATTGATTGTGAAGAGCGCTGGGGATTATGGGATGGCTGCGCGCAGTGTTTGAGGCCCAAGCCGGGAACTCAGAGTCTTGAGAGGGATCCGGCAGTGGTTTGGGGGGTATATGCTAAAGCACGGAGAGTTTGACAACCGAAAGGAGGGAAATCCAGGAGGATTCTGGGTTTGAAGCTGGTGTTGCTTGTTTAGGAACGGGAATCCGGGACCCGGTGTAGTGAAGGCTTCTTCCAGCTTTACAATGTGGAAGGCGAGTAACGTACTATACAGCAGAGCGTTGCTTTTGGAGGGTCGGGGGTGGATGTGCAGTGTACGTTTGATGGACGCCGAAAAGGAAAGTCATACACCTACCACGTAACTGCGGTGTCTTTGCACATTGTAGAGTGTGTGTGTAATATATATGCATCCGGACAGGTGAAACGGGCACTGACTAGCTGCTGGGTGATATTGGGATTTTAATAAAATGTTTGGCTTTCTGTATCTAGGGTACAATTTGGGTAGTTGTGACATGAGCTGTGCACATAAAGGGGCAGATCATTATGACACACCCCCTAGCTTGGGTAACTAAAGTCCTGGTCAATTTAAAACAATTTTTTTTTTTATATCCCTGTGGTCTCTGCAATTGTTACAAAACGCTTTTGGGAATAATCGTACTGATGGGTCGAAGCAGGTACTTGCTGGTACATATCTTTGCTTGTTATGAAAAAGCTGTTCCAGTTGTGGTCCTGGGAAGATACTTTGATCGCTTCGGCCCCTTTTATGACATACCTGGGCTATATGATATCTGTGATGCAAGGTTACGATAAATGGAGGATTGTGTTAAACCAAAAAGCAACCATGTTGCTCTCCCAAATCCTGGTGCTACATAGGGAATTTGGTTCATTTTCTATCATGCCAGCACTGAAATTCTATGTGGGGAAAAGTAATTCCCAAAGTAATTTACAGACCGGAATTATTTTTGGACGCAGCCTTGAAATCACTCGACATGTGGGAAGCTACGATATGGCGTAGAGTGTTGGGAGTTCCCACCTGTGTCCCAATAGCTGCTATAAGATTTGAATTGGGCCTCCTCTCCATTTATGCCCTGGTGGGGTGGAGTCTCTTGAGTTTATTTAGAAGAATTTTCATGCATATTTTTGATTCCTTTTATGTGAACTTTGAGGAGTTCTTGAACCTGTCACTCATTGGGATGTGTCCCAACCTTTTCAGAGTAATTAAAAACCACTGTGGTAGACTCTTAAAAAATTAAACCTGAGCACCGATGTTTTGATCCAAAATCCAATCAAGGTAAAAAATCAACTATAGGACTATAAATGGATTGAAACCCATGAAAAATTCCTTGGTTACACATCCATGGCTTATCGTTCACACAAACCTAAAATGAGGGGTGTTTTGCTTTATATCTTATCACATTTCCTGACAGTCATGACAGGAAAATATTTCTAAAATGTAGATAGGATTTCCTCGGCTAACAGTAAATTCCACCTCAGTGTGGTATAATCACTCCTGAAGACTCTGGGTGCAGGTTCTGTGGTCTGAAGGGCACCGTTGAATCCACCAGACAGCTGCTCTCTTTTTGTAAAGAGTTAAGTGGATATCTGGGTAAAATGTTTCCAACTAATCAGTGGGTTCTAGAGACGCATATCTGGCACAGATGCTTGAGGGGTAGAGTTACACTTTAGCCATTGCAGCATTCTTCAAATCTTTAGAATTGACTGAAAACAGTCAATTTCCTCTGATTCACCGGATACAGCTCTCAAGTAGCTTGTAGCTCGCTTTTTTCTTTTACCATATTGTCTGAGGTTGTCTTGTTTTCTTCTCTGATGCTAGCCCAATTTAATATTCTAGTGGTATCCGTGACATTCATCCAAACTTGAGCGGTTGTTTTGCAATACCCTGTTAATTCAATATCTCGGATCATCATAAGTTTTACGTTCTGTTAAGTTTTGAGTCATTATGAATTTTAAATGTTTACTGTTTTGATTTAGTGCTTTTTGTTTTTGTATCATCTTATGCTTTTGATGTGTTATATACATTTATGTACTGTGACCAGGTTTGTAAAAGTTGTTTAAACCATATACAAATAATACATAAAAAAATAACATTGGTAGGTGCCCCTTTGTGTGTGTTTCAGCTTTTCTTGGTGCTGATTAGTATATTAGAAATGATTTGCTGGGAAATGATACGAATGCATCGTCCTATTTCTTCTTGTCTGCAATCGTTGGAGTGCATGGAATGTGCAAAATAAAATTTTCTTGCAGTTTATGGTCAGTTTAGTAAATCTTCTGGCGGGAGGAACTTGACGTAATGTCATCCGTTGATGTGTTTTCCAAACGGCACACGTTTTGCTGGAAGCTTGCAAGCGGTCTGCTTTGGACTGCGAGGGACGCATATTTCTGTTTGAATAAGTATGGGGTTTCTTGATGTGCCGATCTAGATTACTTATCAGTATTTTTTTAATCTTTTACTCTTCCTCCTCAGCCGTCGAAATTGACGTGACCCACTAGTTAGACACACATTCCAAATCCAAACTCAGCCCCTTTATCCCGTATTGCACCCCGCCCTGTCCCGCTGGACTCACTGCCTTTCAGGTGATGGGAGTGTGATGCTGGAAATGCATCAGAGGGACAGGGCCTCTGAATCCTTGTCCTTTACTGCTTTTTAATCGTGTGTTCTGTCATGTTTTCTGCCCAGGAGTCCATGTGGGACTCCTGGCAGTGCAGCTCTCTCTTTTGGTTTGGTGAACAGACCCATGGGATACCCTTATGGCACCCAGGGGTAGGGGTACAACCCTGTACCCCTAGTGTATGTTTTTGGGCACCTGTGGGTGGCCCACAGAGCAGGGTATGGGCTGGTGGCAGCTCCATGCTGAATTTGACAGGTGCTCTGGGTGTCCTCCATTTTGGGATACCCAGGCCCTGCCATTGGGATCAGTTGATTCTTGATAGGAAACAAGATGGCCCCTGTGGCCTCTTGCTTTCTATTGCCTGTTACCTTGTTTTCCCAAAGTCCTGGGAAGCCCTGACTCTGTCCCTTCCCCCTGACTGGCTGTTGGGTGGAAGTTCCATATATGGTGGTGTTGTGAAGGCCCAGCTAGACTGACTGGAGCCTTCCCAGTGACTGTATGTTGTGGGTACCTCCTGTGGGTGGGACCTGGGTGAATGGAGTGTGTGACCAATATACACTCCTTGTTGTGGTTGTCTGGTTTCTGGCATGAGAGACAAAGACTGAGACAGCCCTGCCCGAAACTGGCCTGAATGCAGTGTGTAGTGTTGAATGGCTGGGTACTTGTCCCAATCCACATTCCTTGTTGTGAGTGTCTGAAAGGGAGGAGTGTGGCCTGAATGCACTGTGTGCCTGATTGGCTGACTGACTGCATGAATGCCCTTCTGTATGATTGGCTGCTGAGTGTGTGCCAGCAGTGTGGATGAGAGACAGAATAGTATATCTGGGGACCTCTCACCACTGGTAATAGGTTCAGGGAACGTTCAGAAGCGTTCTGGAGCTGAGTCTCCACTCTAAGATTAACTGGAACTGCTGATCCTCGACGTCCAGCTGGAAGAAGACTTGCTGTTGCATTTGCTTCGACCGATCCGAAGGCTGCCGAAATCTTCGAAGACTGACCCGAGGGAGGACCTGGTAAGGCGCCCTCTTCCCGTGCTCCGAGGGACCATCGAGCACCGCTCCATCTTCGCCGAAGCGCCCTGGAAGACAGACCCTCGAAAGGCTGCCGACCCGAGACGGGACCGCCGAGGAGATCGAAGTGAAGCACCCGGACATCGCCGCCGCCGAAGTTCATTGCCGTCGACGGTCCGGTTTCCCGCCACCCGAAGACCACAAAGACTCGAACGACTCGACGCCCTTGCTGGGCCTCTGTCTCCACAATCTTTGCGGTCCAGAACTACTGTCACCGAGGTGCCCCGCACGCCTCCGCCTTGCAGGACTCCGACGCCGACGAGTACCGCTCGGACGAAGCTGCCGCCTCATCGACGCCGTTCTACCCTGTTTGCCGACGGACGTTCGACGCCCCGTGTCTCCCGCTTGAAAGGGAAGGCATTCAAGAAGGGCCGTCGATTCCCCGTCGCCGAACGCCGAGTTCCTCGACGCTTCTCGACGCCTCTCGACGATCCGTGACTCCCGCTTGAAAGGGGGTCGCTCAAGAAGGATCTGTCGACGCCTCTTCGAGGAACCAGACTCCACCAGGTACATTGGGGGGGTGGAAACATTATAGGAGGGAATAAGACTTGCAGAACAATATATGGACTGGGCTTGTGCTATATCTTTATTTTACAGGTTGCCCAGGTGGGGGGATCTCCACACAGAACTGTGTCTAGTGGTAGGGGCCAGTATTCTGCCTATTGCTCAACCATCTTATTTTCTCTCCTCTCTATTGCTGGTTTCACTCTATTGATCTGTGTGACATTGTTACAGTATTGTTGATGCACTTTAATGAGATCTAATACAAAGGGTGGTACCACTTTAGAATTGTACATATTTGCCATTGTTGATTTTCCTAAGTACAAAGTGAGTTATTATGATAAGTGTACATAACCTTGAATATTGATTATATAAAGACTGTGTTCTAACCAATACAGTGTGTGGACATTCCTTGGTGGGGGCTTGGGGACTACACTGTACTTAAGAACCAGCCTGCATCACCTCCTGAGAAGCTAGGCCTTGATTGCTCGACCATTGCTACCGTACTAGAGAATCTTGGCTGGGGTCCTCTGTGCCTCTCTTCTACCATATAGAGAGCAGAAGTACATACACCCCCCACCGGTCCTTTACAGGGAGCAAAGCTGGTATGTAATTAAATGAGGAGAAAAAGTAGTATGAGCAGTAATGAAGATGACTAGTACATAATACACCCTCAGAAAGGTGGGGCCCGAACTAGTGCCGCCCACTTCTGGGAACTAACCAAAAAAAAAGCACCTAAAGGAGACACTTGCACTCAAATTGACTTTTTGTTCCACTGTCCCCATTCACAATCCCACTATTCTCAATGCAGACATGCCATACTGTTCAGGAGCAACCGATCTTCGGATGTACACACAATCTATTTTATTCATTTACGACGCAATTAAAATAACACATGTATGTGGAAGAGAGGAAATATTCAACAAGAATGCTGTTGATGAAAACTTCAAAAATGCTGAATCCTGAAAAAATTGGTCTAAGCATATTTATCAAATAAACATTGGGTTTTATTACAAAATAAGTGATATAGAATGTGTTGCACAAAATGTATAAAGCTGCATAAAAACTACAGCAAACACAAAGTAGACAATACAAAACATAAAAAACACGTTTCCAATTTATATTCACCCCTAATTGGACAACAGACAAAATCTACAATGGTCAGGTTTGTGTACATACATAATCGGTCCCTATCCAACAATTACTAGGACATTCATCAAGGGATATCCCCTGAACACACTTGCAGTTTTTGATAGGTGGGTATGTTGGTCTCCACAGCTTTACTACCAAATCACAGGATTGCAAAAACTAGAAAAATCAAAAGAAAAGGTCACACATTTAAAAACACCAAGTTAATTGATCTAAAGCAGACCTAGTTGACACCACAAATGGAATGAAATCTAGTCAGTGCTCGTTTCACACAACAAACGCAAGCTTACTAGGCTTTTTTAGGATACAAGCACTAGCATAGTAGCTCCCAGCAATTCTATCCTTGCTGCTACAAAAAAAAAACATTTCTTAACCTTCCTACAATATCAATTCCCATTTTCCCCCCTTCCCCCAGATTACACTTTCCAGTTGTACTGGGCAAAACGTACATTATAGCAATACATGGCAACCAACTGAGCAAACACTGGCTTTTGGTGCACACATCTAAGAAGTGAGCCATTATACCAGACGATTGGCTTGAGCCTAGTAGTTGGGTTTGTTGCTGGCCTTGCGATTGCTACCACCCACTGCGACTGTGTGATGTTAAATGTATATACTCATGAAATACCTTTACTGTAGTAGAAGTGCTCGCGGGCTACACCACCTGCTGTGCCCAGAACATCAGTAACGATTCTGCTATTATACCAGTGCTGCAACATTTCTCTGAAGGTAGCCGATTTCGGGCAAGAGGGTTCTGGGAGGCTACCGATTTTCAGACCATCATAGCGCACCCGTGAATGAAAATGCCACTATTTCTCAGGAACAAATTACTGTCGTGGGTTGTGCTGTGTACAATAGGGAATCAACTTGCACTCCATGAGAACTATCAGGATGGGTTATCCAAACATTGGTGTTGCATTTAAGGATCAAAATCTGATGTGAGGAGAACGTGGCCTAAGAAAAGGAGCTGAGTGTTAATGAAATCAAAACAATACCTATGCATTTCAGGAGGACTTTATGTTGAAGCCTAGTTGCACACGTTGGAAGAAACAAAAAGGAGGGGAAAAAAACACTAAAGTCATGCATGTCAAACTACAATACCAAACGTTGCTTCAGTATTCGCAGCAGTAGCAAATTGATGCTCAATGGCATGAAACACAAACCGCTTCTGATTAGGCAAAACTGTCAAGTTTCAAGCTTCTAGCCAGACTAAGAGAAATAGGCCACCTGTCCCCCGAAAATCCCATATTCACCAAGGGACGTGCATACAACACACCATTTCTTACTTGCCAAGTTTGAGGCATGACTCAAACATTAAGCAAACCACACAATCCCTGTTTTGTGTCCCAAAACCACTACTTGATGTCATAAGAGGTTTAAAGCAGGTCCTATATCCTATTACAGATTAGTCTATGTATTTTGCATTTATAGAAGCTTGCTTAACCCATAGGCATTTAGGCGATATTACACACAGTAGTATTTGGGTAGTAAATAGTTAGACAAGTTTGTTGAGGAGTAGGTGACAGACGATTAGTTTAACATATGAGTTTTAAGTTTTTTACAGAACAGGTCAAAAGAAGGCTCCTCTTGTAGATGAAGCGGGAGGTTGTTCGACAAGTTGGCTGGGCGAACCGGGAAGCTAGATCCACCAGCTCTTTTGCGCTTCAATCTCAGCAACCTAATTTGCATATTTTTAAAACCAATGAAGCACAATTGTGCTGGACAGCTCAGACCACTCCACTAACAGATGTCTGCCTAAATTGTTTTAAACCTTATCTGTTCAACAAATATCCTGGCTGTAAGAAGTGCTGCTGTCTATCCCCCTTTCAGGGTGTCCCCTCTTTCCAAAATCACCATCAAGCCGTCCTTCCAGCCATTTTAAGAATTCTGAAGCAACTTTTAAGTTGTATGATTTACTGACTCTACAATGTAGAGGGCTACACGACGTTCACTAGGGCTGATTGTGTTTAAACTACATATGCGCCAATGTTGGTCTTGGATAGCCTAAGCTGGGGGTCTGCAACATTTGGCTCTGCAGAGGTTTTAGAACACAATTCCCATATGCCCTAGACCAGCACAGGAAATGTTGATGGATCAACACCCCCTATCCCCCTTTTCTCCACACATACACTTTTTCACAGATCGATTACCGTGAAAGACAACAGAATAACACCAGAGCAGTTTACCTGACATGTCCCAACAAAAGGGTCGGGCAATGGTAGATAATTACACATACCTGACTTCCCTTCCCTTTCCTGATAGGGATAAAAGGTCGGAGCACACTGGAAGCGAGGCCAAACGCATGAGGAAGCAGCTATACCAGGGCGGCAGTTCAAACGGAGGAGAAGGGCGGCGAGACCTGATAGGACATCAAGGAGGGAGTTGCCCATGCCAACCCAGACCCACAAAGCCTCAGACAAAGGAAACGTAAGACTGGGATTTGCAGCTGGGGATTGGTGTGAAGGATGTCTGCAGTACATGGAACCCTCCTGTACTGATAGCCAGGGCGGGGAGAAGCAGTTGTCATTGTGGTACCGTCCTTGACTCAAGAGGCAGGAGACGCCAACAGAGTTCTGCAGAGCAAGTGAGTCGGAAAGAGCTGATAGTAGATTGAACTGTGTTGGGCTCAAGGGCTTAAAAAGCAACATTGTAGAAGGAAAGAAGACTAAAACACAAAGGTCTCTTTCTAAAGCAAAATGTGTATTGGAGTGGTCCGGTGCACGTGAGCGCTCACTCAAAGGACTCCGACTGCTGCCTCTCTCCGAAACAAAGAGAATGTGTTGAACTGAGAAATCAAAGTGGTCATACAAGGGTCAAGCCAAACCGCCTGTACAATCGAAAGTCTTTGGCACGTTGCAAAAGTGATTGAGGAATATGGAAGTGTGAAACTGGTGTTTGAGCCCAGATGAGGGGAACGCTGTGTGAACTGTGAAGTACGCACTTGCCAGAGAATAACAGTGAGACGTGATTGCCCCTTGGAAGCCTTTGTAATAGAAAATGCTTTGGTCTGTGCCTGGATGACGGGGACCTAACTAAACTAGCTAGTTGTTTAAAAAGACATTGAGACTTTTGAATACTGCAAGGGAAGAGATTGTGATTGAAAAACAGTAATAAACCTGATTTAGGGTCGTAAGGCGAAAAGCTAAGGGAAATGAATCGCGCATGGTCGAGAAGCTAAGTGAACTACGTTGTGGTGACAAACGTGAACCCGACTGAGGGATGTCCACAGTGAGTGGTTGGTCTGAGCCCGACTGAGGGAGGCTAACGCTGGGAGAAGGATCAGAGCCTGGCTGAGGGGGATCCAAGGGTGAAGAGTAATCGCCCGACGTGAAGATGAATAGAAGGAACTTTTGTTTTGTTTGTGATACATCAGGCCCTCTGAAGCGAGAGAATTTTCATGAAAAAGACTTGGACACAGAAGGTCCTGATATTGAGGAAAGGAACTGTTACCTCGTGCTTCGAAAGCCCAGGGGTGTGCTGTGCTCGCGAGTCCCGCCTTGTCCCGTGCTAAGAAACGTGGGGAAGGCAGACCCCGGCCATAACATCCAGACTTATTTTGTGAACACTTTTTCTTTTCTTGTGAACATTATCCCAAACATTTTTTAGCATAGTGGTAGCGAATGGCAATAGGTTTTTTAGTATGGGCCCTTTTTTATTTGACTAGACTCCACTAGGACTGTATTATTGTTTGATGGTCGTAGCTTGCTCCCATCTTAGATTTAGGTTTAGATTACACGTTTATCTCACCCGTTTTGCAGTTTAATAAACACCCTTGAACTGTGATCGCCTGTGTTTGTCTACTTTGATACCATGCCTTCCTTACATGGGGGACTTTGATATCTGGTTTGATGTGCCCAACAACAACCCCATGACTGAACCCCTGGTCGACAGCCTAGAGGCACTTAACCTTTCCCGGCATACCACAGGTCCCACCCATATTGGAGTCCACACCATTTATGCAATCTTCACCGCCTCTGACCCCATCTGTGTCCAGCCCCAAACCCCTCATCTGGACAGACCACTCACCCTTACGTTTCTGTGTCTGCACACCGCCAGCACCACCGAAGGCCCGCCCTGTTCCCTCACACAATAGCAAATGCTGGAACAAGGTCAAGCTACAACCTGACCTGGCTGAAGCACTGCTACGCACACTCCAGGCACTCCCGACCTCAGACCCCTACCTATCGAATCCTTTGACTCCTTGCTTGACTCACCCCTCCAACCCCGCTGCCACCCGGAAAAGACTTACCCCAAAATGGTTCACTCCCTGCCTGAACACTTTGGAACCCCATAATTGCTCCCTCAAACGCAAATGGTTGAGCATCCAAAACCCCTCTTAGCAAACCGGTGTTCGCCCACCATCATCGTAACTACAAATCTGAGATCCAAAAAAAGCAGTAAAGAGCTCCACAGGATCATCTTAGACTTTGGGAAACAGCCCTGCACCATTGCGCCGACCACGTCCATGCAAACACGCGACTCCCTATCCTAACACTTCCATTGCACTGGACATGGCTGCCACCCTTCATGCCCAACATTCTATCCTCACCTCCTGCCCAACACCTGCTCCTCTAGATTCCACTACCCTGCCCAGCAGCACCACTTTTGAACTTTCAACGCAAAACCTTTTTTCTTATGACCAGCTCTCTGAAGGTCAGGGTCGAGACACATTTGACGCAACCAGGACTACATGGCCTTCTATAAAGCACTGAACCGGTTTTTTCCCCAATCCATGAAAGGGACCGCCACCAATGGCAGACTTCAACTAACGCCACATTATCTAGAAAAATAGGAAAAGTCGGGCCACGGAAGCAAGCTCTAAAGACCAGCAAGCTCTGGGCTAGGCAGCTGTGAGCTGTACCCACCTAGCTAGAGCACAAGGGCCAGCACAAGGGCCTAGCAACCCCCTTGTGCCAACAAGTTGGCCCTGCCCCCTAGCACTCCAAATCCAATTGTCCACGACTCTATAATCATATACTACAACCAAGCAAGACCACCACTACCCGACCAGACATGTTCCATGCTCTTAAGACCTTGAGATGCCGGTCTGTATATATCAACCTGGAAACTAGAGCTCAACAGCACCCATAACCGAGCTTACTCATTATCATCCCATAATGAAGCATAGCACTTTCACGCCAGGTGATGCCAACCACTGACATACAAACCTATCCGCAGACCCCTACGCACCACCACATTCCCAGAGCGTAATATCTCCTCGCACAGCTAAATGTGACCAGCCCATCTGGGAAATGACATGAAAAGCCACCTCGCAGCCCCCCCTGCCAGCCAACTACGTCTGGCCCTGTTACCTGTTAACCCGTGTCAACGTCTACCCATCTGAGAATCCGCTCACAGAGCCACTACTACAGGGCCTCATGGCACCTATGGTTTATACCACTGATCGGGTACTCGAGGTGGTATATGCTTGATCGGGAAACCCTGGCCTACCCAGGAACAAGGCCAACAACTCCTTCAGCGGAGGCGCTATAGTGACTATGCTTGGTGTACTCTCCTGAGAATCATGCAGTAACCATTAATGTGTCAGGAATTACCCAGCTCCCTGCCATAGACTATGACCGGGTACCCCAAAAATGGGCCCTCTGACACCTACAATCACAGCCTCTGGAAAAGGACTGTCCAACCGCGCTAACTCGACATACTCTGCCAAAGAATCTCTCTCTGAGATCCACTACCGCGAACCACCAGGACAGACACGGCCAGCTCTCCAAGCTCCAAAAGTAACCAGGAACCGGTAAGCACAGACGCAAACTCCTACCAATAGGTTCACTCTCCACTTTACACCAGCGAACAACACGGCTCTACCCCATCAGTTTCAGCCTTGCTGCACACATACATACACTACTTATTTGAACACCTCAACAGTCTGTTAGAACACAGCTGTACCCACGAAAATATCGGCCTAGCCACACACATCTCTTATACAGGCCCATGGCAGCGAGAATGCAGGCTCTGAGACCACCTACAGTATACTGATCTCTCACAACCATGGCACCGCACCTAGCATTAGAATGCAGCCAACCCCACGCAATCTGCACTGGCCGTACACATACTGAGTGCACCCAAGCACTATATGCTATCCTACCCTCTCCACTGACCTGGACTACGGTCCCCAAGGGTGTTCAACCCCCAGCGCTTCGAGGTCATACCAATGGTATATAAGGTGCTATAACATATAAAATTGCTGTGGGGCCAAAATGGAGTGCTGAAAAAGCACCCCAGTACTAGGAGCCATATGGGCTACCCTAGAATCCTGCTTTTCAAGGGTTGTAGTGGAAGGGGCATTCGGCAGAAGCCCATCTGAGAGCAAATCTAGGTAGGCAATCCTAGGAAACAGGACCGGGGGGCAAAGCTCAAGAATCACATAAAATGGGGCAGCAGAACCGACAAAAAGGAGTCTGCCGTCTGCCCTATATATTAAGTTAATATGAAGCATTGAACCTGGTGCACCGCAACGCTATTAAGTTGAATAATTTTGCACTGCAATTGGAATGGGTGTGCAAAAATGTGTTTCAGCTATTCACTTGAGACAGAGGATTAGGATACTGTATGCAGTGAAGGCCAAAACATTCATTTCAAAGCATTGAATTCGGAGAGCATGAGAAGTCGGTGCATTGATTTTGATAAAATCATACTTCAACAGGGTGTTTGGTCATTTGCAGCATTTGTTTGTGATTTTGTTGGCATTGGAGAATGAAGATGGTGCAGTTAGTGTGTTGCCATATTAAATTTGTAGATGGAGTGCTGCGAACCTGTTCATTTCTTGAAAATGTTTATGGAGAGGGGTTGTAGTGCAATCAATTCCTTGATTTTTAGGCTATTAAAAATGAGAGGCTATGGGGGGCATAATTGACATGCTCATGAATTTAAGAGTCCTTCTTTTGATGGCGTTGTTCTCCAATAAAATGGTTTTTGTATTAATGTGCTGCGCTCCTTACTTTACTTTTCAGCAATTTTTCATTGGGCTGCCCAGCTAGAGAAACCTTGAGAGTCATGGAGGAGGACGCCTCGCTCCATCGCCTCGAAGGCAGTAACGCTGAAGCGCAGGTTGGAGGCTTGGTGATCAAGAAAAAATGTGCCTCTGGTGAACAACATGTCTTTAAAACACCAGCTCCAAGGACTTCCCTACTAGGATTGGATCTATTGGCTGCTCAGAAAAGAAAGGAACGAGAGCAGAAGGAAGAGGAGGAGCAAGAAGAGAAGAAAAAATCCAAGGTGTCCTCTTTCAAAGACTGGGAGGAGGGCAAAGAGGATCAGGGCAAAGAGGATCAGGGTGCAGAAGAGGAGTCTGGGGACAAGGCCAGCAAAAGCAGCAAAAAAGACAGGCAAGTAAAGTTTGGATTTGGCTGGCATGCATTTTTCTATCTGCCCCAATGTTATGTTTTAATTGCACAGGACCCCACTGGAGGCCAGGTAAACTGCTAATCAAAAGGACTATGTGTAAACAATATTTTGCATAATTGACCATTGTCTTATGGAATGATTCCTGAGCCCTGGTTTGGTTATTTTTTCCGAGACATTGCGCATGATTGCTGGTGACTACGTAGGAGGGTTTAGCTTTAATGGTGACAGTGGGGCGTATTTCAGTTGATTACCCTGGATAATGTATTTCAAAACTGTAAATCTGAATTTATCGTTTAACCCACTCCTAGAGACACCTTTTTAATTGTATTTTGTTAGTAATAGGCATTCCTCCCCTCACACACCCTTTTCAAGCGTTTCTAGTGTTTCTGATTTGTAAATATCATCATTACAAGTTGCATACAGACGTTCTGGGAAAATATTCCAATCTGAATAAGTATATTGTATTGTATTAATCATTTATATGGCGCTCTTTTCCCCTTTTGTAAGACCTCAATGCGCTTTGTGGTTGGAATGCACTCGGGGAACGAAGTCCATGTATGGGATAGGCTAAGAGTTAACCTTAAAGATGTGTGTGTGCATTTTGCCAGTTAGGACTTGTGGGATGGCTAGGCTCCAGTAAGCGGCCTGTAGGTAAGGCACGTGGGCGGGTGCTGTTGGTGATTTAGGATAGAGTGCTAGTGCCCACGACTCGATGTGTGCCCAGCTAGACCAAAGTTTTTCGTAGGTTGTCGCTGTTTACTAACGGCAGAGGTGTTGAGGTAAGACGGGGGGTTTCAGTGTGGTTGGCTATGCGAGCTGCTAGACAGGAATTGCATAGCCATAGCTGCATTCTTTAGTGCATGGATGGGTGGCCGTGCCTGCAGCCTGTGTCCACAGACGTGGTGCACGGTATGCATACCTTGAACTCAGATGAGTTCATCTTCGATGTCGTTTTCCTAGGTCCAACGCGATTGGTTAGTCTCGCCAGCTGCGGTTCCTTAGATTGAGAGCCTGAGCAGTGCCAAAGGGGCCCAGAGGGACGGGGGAGTGATGTACGTTCGTCTGGGGGCAGAGTTCATCAGTGTGCCACTGCGAATGCTGCCGGCATCCGTGGAGCTTTGGGTGGATAGGTGTGTTGTCTGGTTTGGGCCAGTGTTTCTGTGCGCGTATTAACAGTATAGCGTGCAAGAAGGTTTCAAGAGGAGGGACAGCCAGGTTTTGAGGGGCTTTCTGAATACCAAGTTATTATTAATGTTGCTGATGTGGTGGGGCAGAGGGTTCAGATGATCGTATCTTGGATGGAGAAGTCTAGTGTAGTTTTGGATTCTTAGCAGGTTCTTGGCTGGAACGCTGGTGCGCCTACAATAAAAGGCATTATGCATAGTCTGAGCAGGAGAGGATGATGGAGATGAAGGCAGAGAAATAGTGAGGATATGCCGACATGAAAAACATTTGATTAACTTATTTTATTAGTTTGCATTTTGCAGATGTTTAATATTTAGGGAGCTTTAACTTTTTAACAACGGTTGGCAGACCCTTTGCAAATGACTGATCATAGACCGATGTGTTACCACTTGCTAAAAGATGGACCTACACGTGCACTGGAAAAGGCTGAAGGCAAAGATGTACATATTTGTTTGCCTCTTTCCTAACCATTGTGGCAGGTTTTATGTGAAGCAAATATTGTAATATAGAAATTACTAGTCATCTAGCTTCTTGCTATCGCTTTAGCTTGCAAGGGCATCAACCCCGTTCCTTAAAAAGTCTGGATGTCAAATCCGCATCCATGCAACACCTATGCCCTGGACCAACCTGTTTGCTTCTAAAAACGTCCTTGTTAATTACTGGTTTATCTGTGCTTAGTTTTAATTGTTTTAATTTTAATATACCATTTAATCTACCGGGCGGGTGGGGTGGGGGGGCGGTCTGGGGTTTATCTAGTGTAATGAGTCAGTGGCAACACTGATTTGCTTTAACTCTGACAATCCATCTAAGGACCATTAAACCATCTCGTAGAGCAAGCCTACTCCCACCCCAGCCTTGGCTGTCTTTGTGCACTCATAACACCAGCTAACCCCCTCCACCCCCACAGCCACCCCCCTAGATCAGACCTTTTGCCTTTTTTTTCCATATTAATTGCCTCATCCAATATGTTATAGAGCACTCATATTTCATCCTTTTGCTATACTCTTTCCTTCCATTCTTTTTCTTTCTTGTTTTTGTACAATTATTTCCCTCGGCTACACCCATTATGTTTGTATTATCCATCTTATCATTCCTTTTTATGCTTACACCGAAAAGGCACCTTCCCACCTCATTCCTTTCCACTGCTCAATGTTTCTCCTTATAGCCTTGGATGACTCTCCCTGTTTAGCATATGGACTAGCATTTTCTCTGTCCACTTTTCCATGGCTGCATTTTTGCAAAAAACCTTCTCCATTCTGTTCACCCCTCGCCCCACCATCTTTTATGATTGATGCATTCCTGAGCTCTTAATGCTCTAACCAGCATTAGGAGATGTGTGGGGAGGGGGGGCTCTTATCTGATCACCACCCCACCTGCACACTGTGGCAGGAGACCTCTGTACCATTCCACATACAGTTTAGATGTTGGCCCTTCACTTTACTGCAGCTCAATACTCTGGTAAGACATTTCTGTTTACTGTTCTCCATAATGTCTGTTTAATTTTAATGGGTGTATGCAGTGTATGAGTATAAACAAATGGCAGGGCTGTGGAGATGGGCGGAGCCTCTGTTGGCCCACAGAAGCCTTTATCCGGATAAAGTTGCTATTGTGCCCTACAAGGCATAAAATGAGCAGTGTTGCATAGCAATTAGCTATGCAGTTCTGTAGGTTTGCTAATTCAATTGAGACTTGTGTAGCAAAACTGGCTTTTTAAGTTACCATTTTCAATGAAGGTATGCTCACCATGCATTCCTCTCTTGTCCCAAGGGCTTTCTGCACCCTCTTTTTCTCTGTTCACTGCAAACTCAAAGGGCCTAATGGAGAGAAGAGTGCAGCAGTAATCATCTCCTCCACCCTTAACTGCCAAAGGCCTTTGTGGGAGTCCTAGACAAGATTTTTCTTTTTCTAATAATCGCAAACCAGACATAATCTGGATAATACTTTTATTAAGCTTACTATATCGTATCTGGCAAAGACCAGAATGTGTTAACTTTCTTTTTTTTAAACAGTCACGCAATTCTTCCTAAAAATGTAAGATGTTACATAATGCATAATTACAGTATTGCTACTGTAAAACATTGCATTTTTGCCATGCTTTACAGTAAAGATTAGGTTAGTGGACACTACCAGTCCACTCTAAATCTCATGGTGTCAACTATATTTGATTTTGTTGGGAACATTCATCATGTTAACGAGTGAACACTTGAAAATGAACATGACTTCTGGTGACATTTAAAAAAAAAAAAAAAAAGCTAATACAACATTGCTAATTAAGACAATTTTAATTAGCAAACTCTGATAATCCATTTTTGAAAACTAATTTATGCCTTGCCCTAGATTATGGTGTATGAAAAAACTTTAGTAAAGGTGCCCACATTTATTGCAACAAAACCCTGAAGTTGAGGCATTTCGGACTTGATGGCGTGTTGATGTCCCCCACATTGCCCTTTTGTATATCCTTGTAATTCCTTCTCTTATAATGTATGTGTTCATGGGCTATGCAACAGGAACGCGCTGACATAAAACGGCCATGACTTCCCAAATGCACTGAATTTCTTTTATTTTTTTTTTGCAAAACGTG
The DNA here is from genome assembly GCF_040938575.1 of Ambystoma mexicanum. Taxonomy (NCBI): domain Eukaryota; kingdom Metazoa; phylum Chordata; class Amphibia; order Caudata; family Ambystomatidae; genus Ambystoma; species Ambystoma mexicanum. The sequence goes on from NC_090922.1 coordinate 46,415,070, forward strand.
GTGAACTTCAAAGGTTTTGGTATTCCATCGTTTTTTTCACGCCACTTGCCATGGTCACTGTATATTTTACATTGCCAAGCTGCTAGCCATGGACGGCCACAGTCTTTGGCTGTGCCTACTGTATATTTTACAACACTATAAAGCCACTAGCCATGGCCACAGCCTTTGGCCGTGTCCACTGTATTTTACAACACAACTTGGCCACTCACTATATATGTGTTTTGGGACCAATAGCTGGACCTGCGGCCCTGGCTGGTTTATTTTATGACACTACCAGTCCACTCGCCATGGTCTTCAGCCTTGGCTAGTGAACACAGCCTTTGGCCGTGCCCACTCTGTATGTTACAACATTACAGTCCACTAGCTATGGCCTGTGGCCATTTTGGCAGTGTGTTTTATCTATTTTTTTCTTTTACTTTTTTCCCCCATTACCACAGATATAATCACATTGTACTACAAGTGGCTGGGGTTATTTGTAGTTGTTAGACACCCATGGTTATCGGGGGGGGGGGGCAAGGGAGGTGGGGGGGTGAAGTGACTGGGGAGGGAAAGATTCCCTGCCCCTGCACTCGCCTAGTACTCTTCTCCCTCCCCCACTCCCCTCAAGGCCTGCTCGCCTTCCCAGCTCTCTCCCATTCCCTCTCCCCCCAACACTGTTTCCACGTGACGCAATTTAATTCCTGCTTGCATTTTCTTATGTACCCACGGTTATCCCTGCGTATAATCGCAGCTATGGGAAATCGTTCATGCTCTAGCCCATCTCCAACTCCCAAATTTTACATGGTGACCTCCCCCACCTCTAGCCTGTTAACATTTCGGTTTTTCCTCCTAGACATGGCATTTTTCTGCCTTTTTTAAAAAAAAAGTTATTTTGGGTGGCTCCGGGTATAACTGGTTGTCTTTCATCGGAAAACATAGATTGCTGCTTTCATTTCTGAAAAGCCTGTCTGCTGAAATGCACCATGGGAGTTATCTATGTTTTTTTGGGGGGGGGGAGAGGGCACCATCTTATATGTCAATTATTTAAAAATAAATACTGGATGCGAGAACCCCAGACAACAAAAGGATTGTGAGTCAACGCTCCATGGCCAAGTTGTTTCCGACCTGGTCCAATTCGGTCCAGCAGTTTTCTCTTTGCGGTCTGGTAAAAATGTACCTTTTTTTGTGAATGTGGAAATAAACGGGGACTAGGCCTAGGCCGAAGTGCTTTTTTCCAGCCTAGTGGTACGTGTGTGCCAAATTTCAGACCAATTCATCGGAGGAGTCAAGTGTATTAGCAATTCATTTTTTGGATTTCCTATGGAACTCACAACTTATCTATAGTGCAGCGACCACCTATAATAAATGCATACATAATTCATTCACTGAAATAAACCTTAGTTAAGGTGCAGTTAAGTTGTGCAGATTTAACGCAACTAAACCCTTGAAATTCACTGGACGTGGGAAGTCATGACCAGCTGAACTCTGCGTACTCAACAAAGGTTTTTTTCAGAGAATTTCAAGGGTTGTTATACCATTAGTGTTTTTTGTTTTTTTTATTTTTTTTTACAGGCACTAGCCCGGGCCTTCGGCCATGGGCAATGCCCACGGCTTTCGGCAGTGTCCACTGTACATGTTCTCCCAATATGTTTTTTTTTGTTTTTTTAACCCATTAGGTGGTCACGTCCTTCGGCAGTGTCCTCTCTATACGTCTTTCGGGCCCACTACATCTTTTAAAACTTGTTCCCGCTCACTAGCCATGGTCTTTAGCCATGGCCTTTACCCATGGCTATCGGCTAAGGCCTTCGTCCTTGGCCACTTTGCATGTTGCCCCAATAGCTTTCTTCCATTCCCACTAGCTATGGCCTTTGTCAGTGGCCAGTGCCCACAGCCTTTGGCCTTGGCCACTCTACATATTGCTCCAATATGTTTCCTGAACTGGACCACTAGCCATGCATGACCTTCGGTCAGCCCCGGCCATCAGCCAAGGCCGCACCACTAGGTTTCTTTTGGGCACACTAGCCATGGCCTTCGGCTGTAGCCAATGTCTGCGGACTTTAGCCACGTCCACTTTCCATATTGCACCATTTGTTTCCAAGGGTATCTAGTCTATGCATTGAATGCCAAAGCATCAAATGACTTACCATAGAAAAAATGCATTGCAAAAAAAAAGCATTGAATACATTTTTTTCAATGGTAAAGGATTTATTTTAATAATGGGTTTTTGAGGTTAAAAACAGGGGGGATCGGGGGACCCTCCCCCCATGAAAAAAAATGCATAGAATGCTTTTATTTTATTTTTTTTGCTTTTCTTTTTCTATGGTAAGGCATTTGATGCAAAGACTATAAACCATTTCCAAGTAACCCAGTAGCCATAGTCTTTGGCCACACCCATTATTCTCCACATCACTGTAGCTGTACCATTCCACTTTATTGCTGTTGTATTAATCACATTTTTGTAAACTTTAAAACTTTTTCCTAGAACTGCAGTTAGTATAACCTTGATAATAGATAGTGGGTTCCGGTCAAAGGATCGAAGGGGGGGGGGGGGTGTTGCATGCCATTTTTTTTCGAAACCAAAAGGACGGAAAAACAAAAGTTTAAAATGCTTTTATATCTTTTTTTAGTTTAGGGTGGGAAAAAAAAGTTTTTTACAAAGGAAAACAGGGGGTTGGGTGGGGGGAACCCCCCCATTAAAAAAACAAAAAAAAATGCATTCGAAACTATTTTTTCCAGCACTTTTGGTGTCGCAAAAAAGGCATACAATCCTTTTTGTTTAAGATACTTTCACCTAAAACCATAATAGTAATGTACTAAAAATAACCCTGGTTATTTGTTAAATAGCCCTCGTTATTCATGTGACGCACTGAACCTGTTTGTTTCTTCTAGAACCCCCCGAAGACCCCACCCCCCGCGGTTATGCGTAAATAACCCCGATTATGCCAAAAAAATGTGCGCTCTGAACTTGGTCCCCAGCAGTTTTTGTTGTGCACTGCACACACATTTTTCCTTTTTCATATATATTCTTTATAACCAATATTTCCCAAAATGTCCAGCATGAGGGGGGGGGGGAAAGAGAGGGTCACAACATTTTGTTTGCAAAATAAATACATAATGTAGGGTTATGCAGTGTTTATATTGAATAGAAAACTAATGCAATTTAAATACATGAAAAAACAACTAATGCCAGAATAAAACATTTTGGTACAAAATGGGGTTGGCAGTGGCAATAGTGGTTTTGGGGGTGGGGGAAAAGTATTACTAAAAAACGGGGGCTTTGGGGCTGGGCAACCCCCGCAAAAACAACAAAAAAAGTTACTTTGGTATTCGTTTTTTTAATTCATTTACATTTCATTAGTTTGGTCATTCGATGAAATCGCATGTAACCAACGTAGGCCATCAACAATATTGGCTAAAAATAAACTAGTCCCCTCATTACTTACTATACTTGCAACTTACATCTGCTCCTCAGCCACAAGCATGGACATTCCACACTTAACAACACTCCCCCGCCCCCCTTTGCACTTGCACGTTCTGAATACTCCTAAGGCCTAGTAGGTTCGTCTTTTCCCCCCCAGTGTATATATTTACAGCCTGGGTCACACCGTTGCTGAAAAAACCCACCATGCCTACCAACTACCGCCCCATCACAACTGTACCCTTCCTCCTAAGAATACTCGACCACACGGCCTATCTACAACTCCAAACCCACCTAGAAACAACAACCTACTCGGCATGCGACATGGCACCGAATTCAACCCTCCAGGATCTAAAGATCCAAATCACACCTGAGACAACGGCGACCTTGCTATCCTCATGCTGTTAGACTTCTCGGCGGACTTCGACCTTGTCAACCATTACATCCTCTGCCACTGCCTCATTACTACCTTCCCCTGAAGCGGCTATGTGGGTAAAATCCTTCCTGAGTGAGCCATCCACCAGGGTATCTGTCAGAGCCGAAGTCGCTGACCCCATTCCACTCCTAGAAGGGTCCTGCCTCTCTCCAACACTGTACAATATGTACACCAAGCCTCTTTGATCACCTGGACAACTTGAACATATCCTACACCAACTTTGCAGATGACACGCAGACCATCCTTAGAATAATTTCTGTCACGCGCTTGACTCTAACATTAACTGGACTTACAGCATCGTTCAAGTTTGGATGGCCAACCACCATCTCTGCCTGAATGATGAAAAAACAGAATTGCTCCTTGTCGGCTCTCCACACCTCGAACACCTTAACCCCGCCTTTGCCTCCTTTGTCATCGACGGCAGTATCATCTCTGTTTCGCTGCAATTAAATACCCTAGGGGTCTACCTTGACGCTGATCCAACATGCACAAACATGTGAAAGCTGTTGCCTCATCCACGGCATATTCAAGCAAACTCATAAACCTCTCCAGGAAGTTCCCCTCCCCTACCAACTGCCTTAACCGAGCTAGAGCCATCATTGGCAGCAAACTACACTATTGCAATGCCATCCTCGCTGGGATCTCCACCAAAAACCTAAACTTCAATTGATGCAAAACAACGCACTCAGAGCAGTGTGGGGCCTCAAACGATCAGACCACATCTCAATCAGACACGAAGTACACTGGCTTCCTATCAAGGCTTGCATTGAATTTAAAATCGTGTCCATCACACATCGATGCCTCCACAACACCGCCCCCCCTTTACCTCGCCCACTGCATCGCCAGAAAGTCCACTCCACGCAACCTGCGTTCCTCCTCCACCTCTCTAACTGCCCCTATATTCATCAGAAAAAGAGCAGGAGGATCTAGCTTCACTGCCATAGCACCAGCACTGTGGCACGACCTCCCACTTCGATCAGAGATTTACCTTCCTACCTGACCTTGTGCAAACAAATAAAACGGTCCTCTTCAACAAATTAGCATGATTGTCTGTACCAGTTGTTAACAACACTGTCATGCGTTGTAACCATGTACCTGCTGATTGTATTCTCACCAATGTTATTTTTAACGCTCTGAAACCTCTGGCTCTTGGGCACCAACAACAAATAAAAATGAATATTGTTTTCAATCCCATGTTCCTTCCCTGTTGCCATGTGGGCGCTCTGAAACATAACTTACGTGTTGTATAAGTGCCTAACAAATGCACAATAAATAAAATAAATTACGTAAATGTGCTTCCTCCACCCTAAAGTATTTTGTTTTTCGTTTGCGTAGAAAAATATAATGTATGCCTGCAATTTACAGACACTGGGGATACAGCCCCACAGAGGTTGATGGACAATCAAAAACAGAAACCAAGTGTCCCTCAACACACTCTCTCTCTCTCTTCGTTAGAACAACTCAGTCCGTGGACCAAATAGGTGCTGAGTCTGAATTACATTGTAAACGACATACACATTTACTATGAAAAATCAAATAATCAATGTTATAAAACATGTGACATAACTAACATTGAAACACACATAAAAATAACCACTAGTATTAGAAACCATGTTAATTCTGTAGAATTTCTAATTTCCTACTTTAATTCATGTATGCTTATTTTATTGCAGCAAATTGGAAAATTTCAACCACTCCTTTAGACGATTCTAAGGAGCTAGGTTCGGTTCGCACAGTAATTATTTTTTAAATCTACCTTACCGATGAATGCAACAATTTCTTATGTGAACATTGTTCAACAATAAAACCTACCCTTTTAGCTCCTTATTTAATAATTCTATATCACAATAAATATTTACAAATGCAACTATGCAGTAGCGTACCATTTAACTTGTTCAACTAGTTTATACGCTTAATACACTTGTCTGTGTGTGCGCTTAATAACCATGTATTGGGGACAGTTAATTTTTAACAAGTGTCCTAGTAATTCAGTTACATCTTTTGTAATACTGTATAGTACCAAATATTAACTGCATATTCAAATGTTTCCACTAGTGTTCTATTTACTGTACACGTTACTGTACATGCTTTAGACTTTATAGCTTTTACTGGTGTGCATGCTAAATAGCTATCCATTAGACACATTTAATATTTACAAATTACAATGTACGTTTGGTCCTGCATACAGTACGTTCAACATTCCAAACATACAATTGAGTATATCTTCATGACACGGTTCAACTTTCTATGCTTTACAGCAAAGTTCATCAGATAGAATATATGCAATAGCGTACCATTTATAGGTTCAAGCAGTTTGTGCACTTTATACACTTGACAACTTTAACAGGTGCGCATGCAAAACAGTACCAATAACATTATTTGCTTACCCTAAACAAAAGATTTAACTAACATCACACATAATGTACTGCATAAACTACTCTTCACATCATAAGAATATTCATGTATACATAATAGTTTAAAATACGTCCTTATTGGCCAATTCTGCTTTTTAAGGTGTCACGTTATTATACCTTTTAAAATAATTGCTAATATACATTTACCACATTGTGTATATATAATAAGCTTCATGTTTTACTCTAAACAGTATGTATAACCTCAGCGTACAATTAGCAAAACATTGTACCCACATTAAACATGGTGTACAGCTTATAAAACTGTATGCTTAACCTAATAAGCATAGTGATTGCAACTTTATCTTGTATGTCAGTTACTGATTTAAACATTTAACAGATTACATATTTTACACTAAATGTACCAATTTGACTATTACATTGTCATTAATATGCATTTTTTTTACTATTAGAACATGTCTCTATTTTATAGGTAAAACATCAACAAGACAGATGAAAATGCAAGTCAATCAAATTTTGGCAAAAAAATAAACATCCTACATCTTGGAAGTATAATTGACAGTAAATACAAATGAAAACCTTTGCAAATAAAACTTGTCAACAAAGTACAAAACAAATGTCTCCAATAAAATTAAAATACAGTTGTGTTTTGTTACAACACATTTAATACAATAAAAGCAACATTCTCCTTTAATAAAACATTGCTCTTTGCTATTTAAATAATCATAATGAAGGTAAACAAAAGTGGGCTTTCTCCCAAAAAAGAAACATGTAAACATTGGAAAAAAAGATATGGTTATTTTTAATAAACAAAATTGTGATTTTCAGCTGGAAAATGCATGCATGGAAAAAAAGCTGTAAAAAAAGAAACACAGCAAACATTCCTCCAAAGAGGATCACAAAAGCAAACGAATCAGTGGCTAACAGGAAGTTGAGAAATTTTTTTTCTCGCAATTGCAAGGACATTACAGCTGTTCCCACTATTGGTAATGTTACAGGAGAACTAGTAGAAGATATATTTCATAAAGATCAAGTTAATACGGAAACCAGAATGCTTATTGCACAGGTTGAAGTCTTTCCTTCATTATCCACAAGTCCTTTTTAAACGATGTTAATGTTAAAGGATATTTATACCGCACACTATCACCACCGGTCCCCTGGCGCTCTGGCGGCTCTGAAAAATGTAAAACAAACAACTGAAAATACAAATATGTTTTGTACTACTGCGGCTACCTGTACCACACCTCATCAATTTAATTCACCATGCCAACAGTTAACATTAATGGAAAAAAGCACAGCGCTCAGTCAAAAGTTGTTCAACCATACAAAAAGCTACCATGACATTTTGAGTTTAATATATTTTTATAAATGTATGTATCCTATGTGCGTTACCTTAGCGTTATGGTTTCCAATGTTTGTAGACGTAACTTTTTGTTTAATCTTAACATTTGTAAAAAAAACCTGATATATATATATATATATATATATACACACACACACACACCTTCGCGGTTGCGCAAGGCATAGTTATGGTTAAGACCATGGTGTTTCTGAAAATTACTTTTCTTAGCTTTTGTACTTTCATCGAGGCAGCTGCCTGTGCATGCATAATTTCATATTTCTACATTGTCTTCCATTTTGATCCACCGGGGGAGGGGAGGGGGGCTTTGGGTGTCTCCCATAGGATAAATATTTTTTTTTTTTTTACCAATATCTCAAAATTGCCATCTTGGATTTACCCATTTTTTGCAGGCAACTAGATTTTATCTGGATTTGGTACACTGGAAAAGGAAATATGAAAATGCAGCAGCTATTGGCAATTCACAACATACGCATCCAACCCCAGTGCATGCAAATTACAACATAAGCTAAAGCAAGCAAATAAATACTTCAAGCAACAGTAGCTATATATGACGAATGCTCAATGGCGAACAATGTACAAACTACACACCAACCACACGCACCATACACTCACCCTAATTGCATACACATTACACACATACCCTCAAGCAGGAAAATACATAATTTAAGCAGCAAGCACCACACTCAACATACACACTCACCCCCACTGCATACACTTTACAAACCTACTCAAGCAACGAAATACATAATTCAAGCAACAATATGCCGACAACATTATCATGTCCACACACAGCACAAGCAACCCCCATTTGCCACCCCCGCCTGTCCCAACTCTGTACACATTACAAACATGCACTCTAGAAAGGAACATACTCTGGCAAGGAAATTCATAATTAATAAAAACAGTAACTATGCTGTATACATTAACAAAAGTAAAGTAGCCCATTACTGCAAAATATTACAGAGCCCTTTTAATAATATTGGCTAAATATAATCCCCCCCATTAGTTTAATGTACTCCAACTCTTAACAATGCTTAGACTTTGACTTTTTCTGTTGCTGTGAAAAATTATAATGTAACCCATGCTCATCTGCAAATATATATATACATATATTTGCATTCATTGACATGCTATTTATTTTTCCATTTGCTTTACCAGGTATCCAAGTTTGTTGTCCTACCAAGCATAAAAATACCTTTTTTGTTCCCATGTAAAGTCCTTTTTATTTTATAACCTAATTTAGTTCCTCTTCGAAATCCCACATTTTTTCCTCCAGCCTGGATTAAAATGACATCTGGTATTTTGCCACTGTCATGATAAACAAAAGCTGTGCCATTCCACATTCAAATTAGCAAATCGTAGGATAGTCGGCACTCTTCTCACAATATTCGAGCCCAAAAATCCGGGGATCTTTTTTTTTGTAGGAATGAGCCCAAAAATAAAATTATACCTCATAAATCATGCAAGTACATTTTACTGTCATAACAAAAGTGTACAGTGAACACAGTAAAAAAAAGAAATCTCCACAAATAGTGCCCGTTCTTTGTCAGCAAAAGAGTTCATAGTCCCCAGAAATTAAATAAGTACTGTCTTTGGCAGGTGGGGAGAGTGTGGGGGGAGACAATGTAATTCAAACAAAGTAGAATAAGTGTCCTTTGTGATTTTAATTCAGCTGGAAAACGGGAGCATGAAACATCTACAAAACACGTTGCCAAAAACACCACAAACATTCCTTTACAAATGACAAAAAAGCAACAACCCAGTGACTGACCTCCGTTCTGATGACTTGATTATTAATGAACCAACTGCAGCGCTCAAATCCATATACCTCATGAAAATGTACCAATCAAACTATTACAGTGGAATCGGATTACACACTTTTCTCTTAAAGTACAACATGGTAAGTGTGTACAGCATGGTAACTATAGCAAATATAGAACTATATTGTGTTACTTTTTTAAAATGTTTGTTCTCCAGCATAAAACAAACCATACAATTTGTGAACTCTAAACTATATCATTTGTTTAGTAAACAATTGAAGTAGTTAGTAATTTTAAAATGACTATTAATACATTCCTTTCATTGATTTTTGTTTTTGGTACAGAGTCTGCTGGTGAAGTCTTTCTTCCGTTGCCACAACTCTTTTGAAAGATTTTAAAAGAAAAGAATAAAGTTATGCAGAGTCTTCTGGTGTTCGGAGGAAAATCTGCAGCTTTGAAAGCAGATTTCCACTTTTGGCACCCTGATAACCACCAGGAGGTCTCGACTATATATATTGCTGCCTGCTGCTTTTGGAGGTGGGAAACAATGCTCTTATACCCCATTTTTCGCGAGTGGGGGAGTGTTCTGGTGTTCGGGTGAGAGCGGCTCAGCTTCTGGCAAGTTTGCTATCTAGGACCTGCCGGAGCTGTGGCCATGGCTTTCTGGGTCACCCCTGCTTAATGCCTCCTGTCCTGGTAAGCATTTGCTGGTACACATGCTTTAGCTATGAAGACCGCTAAACACCATTGTTATGGTGTACTTAGTGGGACGGCTCCCAATGGGAAACAACCTCGTAGCCCCTCTGTTTCGATTGCTAAAACCAAAAAGACCTTGTGTTCAAAAAGCTAAATTAACTCAAGCTATTTGGCAACCCAAAATTACTTGTTTCTTTGATAGTGCACCGGCTGAAGCGGGTCAATTTTGTTGAACATTTATATCCTCTGTGTGTTCCAAATCCTGGAAAAAGTACATTTTTCAACTCCCAGCTTATAGATGATAACACATCTCTTCTAAATCTTTCTCAGTCTGCAGAGAAACTCATTGGGGGCCAACCATTGCCAATGAGAATATTGCTGGTACCAATCTTTCTGCTAGTCCCGACCTTAGAATATTGGTGTCTTCTCAAGGTTCTAAGTAGTGAGAGCGATGTCGATAGTGACCGTGACGTTGCGAATTCTACATATGCTAGCAAAGTGACAATTTCATCCTATGGGGATATATCCTGTGCTTCAACGTCAAATGTCCTTGTCCAAATTGGATGCGCTTCCCCGGAGTAAGCTGCAGTTTGTGGCTAAGTGACTCAGCGCTGGACTAAGCTACCGTGAGTGACTGGGTGTTTTTTCTCTATCAGTTGGTAGTTTCCCCTTGTTTACATGCAAGAAGTTGTTCTCCGGTTGTCTTTATTTGCTGTTTCTAACTTTCGGTCATGAACATTTATGACCTGCGGTCACAACCCAGCACTGCTGTCTCTTCCACTCCTTGTGTGAGGAATCCGTCCTCTAAAAAGGCTCTGGTTGTCGCATTGAAACCAAATTGGCTGCCCGTCTCCTCTAAAACAGCTGTGAGTGACTCAGTCTCTAGGGGAAAAATCACAAGTAAGATGGCGGAATCTTCTTGCACAGTTGACTTGGCAGTGGCTGCAGTCGAACATACAGAGGGAAATTTTCATCACTGAGCAGCAGTAGGGGTAAAGCCCATGGACATCTTAACACCAACTCTACAGCGCGCACTGACTGACAGCACCCCTTTCTTTTCTGTTGCCTGCTTTGAAACTGGTCCGATTCCATGCTATTTCTAAAGCATCTACACTGAAACTGCTTACTGTCTCTAGAGCTCTGGTTCTCTCAAGGCTAGACTACTGCAACAGCCTCTTTCTAAATCTTCCTGCTTCTACTCTCCGCCCTCTGCAACTCATCCAGAACAGGACTGTAAGACTTGTCGATGGCCTGAAGCCCTGGGCCGTATCTCTCCAGCCCTGAAATCTCTTCATTGACTCAAAGTGGCTGCAAGGGTTAAATTCAAGACCCTCTGCATTGTCTACAACGCTTTCTGGGTCCTGGGTCCAAAATACCTTCAACTCTCCCTCCATAAATACCTTCCCACTCAAGCTCTTCGCTCCTCCACTTCCTAACCTAGGCTTTATGGACCAATTGGACAAAAATGCCTCAGACATATCCAACACAATCAAGGCACTAGGTCTATCTCAAAAAGTGAATAAATCCACCCACCAAAAAGGGAGAATTTTGGACTGGATAGCGGACTATAACTGTACAGCCACTATTTTATCCGTCCTGCCACTCTCCTGGACAGACTACTCACTGGTGTCCTTCCACCTATCTACTACTAGATCTGTCCCAACGGTTCCCCAGGTAGCGCCTCCATGCTTAACTAGAAATAAAGTATTACGGCACAGAAAATTATCCCTGCTATCCTTCCCACACTTAATTCTTTATCCGCACATCTTGATCCCAGTATCCTAGTCCAAGTATTTAACAATATTCTGCTTACCACACTGGACAGAATTGCCCCTCTCAAACTTAGATCCAGCAAACCTAAGGCCCATTTAAACAAATGGTTCACGCCACACTCAAAGACCTTCGTACCCTATAAAGAAAAAGCGGAACCAATTGGAGACTCTACCCCACTAGTGAAAATAAAACCAAACTAACCTCACTTTCCTCTCATTATAAGAAGGAAATCTGCTTGGCAAAATGCAACTCCTATGATGAGCGTATTGATAACTCCAATTCTAGCATGAAAGAGGTCTTTTCCATACTGAAAGAGCTTCAGTCCCCAATAGCTACACCTGACATCTGTACCAAAGATATGATATGGCATTTGTAATGATATGATATGGCATTTGTAACGCGCCTATACACAATTGTTTCAAGATAAATCTTGGTGTACAGACATCCAATATGCATTGGCCAACAAAATTGCCACGCTCCAAAATAAAATCCAGCAGAAAAAAGATGTGTTAAACTTACAGCACTTGCCCAACATTCCTGTGCCTAATGTTTCACCTCTGGTTCACAATAACCTTCAATTTTCCCAAAATGTCTACACTAGAGGTAGAAAAAATGATCCTGTCACTAAAGCCATCCAATTGCAAAGGTGACATCTGCCTAGCACAGTTAACGATGCCGCCAGAGATTTAGCACCAAACTGATTAACGCCTCCTTTGCCACAGGCACTATTCCTGCCAACCTTAAACAGTCCTGGGTGCTCCCTCTCCTGAAGAAACATACCTTAGATCCACTCATCCCTACCAACTACCGCTCTATTAACACGGTCCCTTTTTTACTCAAAATCCTGGATAAAGCTGCCTATAACAAAATTCAAAAACATCTTGAACAGCACAAACTCCTCGGTAACAGACAATCTGGCTTCCGCCCGCTACACGGGACAGAAACAGCCTTAATTGACCTGAAGACCCAAATAGACGAGCTGAGAAACAAAGGGCAGACAGTACTTCTACTCCTTCTTGATCTCTCAGCCGCATTTGATCTGGTCGACCATAAAGTCCTCTGCAGACACCTCGATTCTGCTGCTCACTTCTCCCCGGAAGCTATTAACTGGATGAAATCTTTCTTGAGCGAGAGAACTATGAGACTCTTCTCTCCCTCAGCAGCAGACGACCTCACGCCCATCCTGTGCGGTGTCCCGCAAGGCTCTTGCTTCTCTCCAACTCTATACAAGATCTTCACCAAATCCTTGTTTGATAGATTCTCTTCCCGCTTTCTGAGGATTACAACAAGGACATGGGGATGGTGAACAAAGTATATCTTATCATCCAAGCATGGATGGCCACTCATGACCTATGCTTAAACAATAAGACAGAGTTGATCATTTTGGGTTCTCAGGCGAACATCAATAAACTAGGTCAGGAATTTGCCTCATTCAACATTGATGGGAACTCTATTAAAGTATCCAAGGAGGTAAAAACCCTTGGCTTCTACTTGGATTCCACATTGTCATTTGATAAATAGATCAAATCCCTGACTTCCACCACAGCCTATACGTGCAAGCTACTCAGAGTGGCAAGCCCTTCCTCTGACGACAGTTGCCTGATCCTGGCCAGAGCTCTAATGCTATCCAGAATCGATTACTGTAATGCTCTTTACAGTGGTGCTAATAAAATAACCATCCACCAACTCCAAACCCTACAAAAGAACGCTTTAAGAGCAGCCTTGGGTATAAACAAAAGAAGCCGCATCTCCCCTATCAGACGCCAACATAAATGGCTATCCACGGCCAATAAAATACAATTAAAGACACTTTCATTGACACACAAAGCCCTTAATAACTCTGCCCCTAGCTATCTTACAGCTAAATTTCAGAGAAAAACTGTCCATAGATTAACCACAGCTGGTAATGCTAATTGTCTTACCATACCTGAACACAAGCTTACCACTATTGGTGGCAACAGCTTCCCTGTAAAAGCTACTTAATGTTGGAACTCCCTGCCCCAAGATTTGAGAGCTGACCAACCCTTCCCACAATTCAGAAAAAAGTTGATAAAACACATCATCACCACAGACCCTTAGCCTCAGACCTGATGGATTATGCCCGTTGTCCCTGTTCACCTGCGTGCCTCAGTAGTACACGGAGGCTCGAAGTATGTCGCATTTTTGCACGCTGCTCCTGCTCATTCATGCAACTACAAAGGTCACTTTATCGCTGTACATATCTGCACATTTTGTATACTCTGTACTTTTGTAATTTTTTTGTGTATTTTTGTATGTTATGTATACTTGTAACTATGTAAGCTTCGCATTTTCATACTGCTGCGCCCTCTTACCTACTGGTTTGGTTCGCATAACAAATAAACAAACTCACTCTCTCAGGGTCAGTCGCTTCTCCAAGCAACGAGTTGTGGGTAGATCTTTCCGCGGCTGGGGCCTCCCTCTGGAGCAGCCTCCCTGCTATTCTGAAACTTGAGGAGAACCATATCCGGCTCCGGAAGCACCTCAAGACCTTCCTCTTTGCTTCTGCCTTCGCTCTTCCTCTGCCCTGCTGATCTGTCTGCTTTGGCTCTGTGCTCCTGGCTCCCCTCTGATTTCAGGCCCAGGTCCCTGCCTACCCAGCCACACACCCGCACGGCCTCCTGACAACCCTTGCACTTGGGTCTATATCTGTAACCCCACAGTCCTACCTGCCTGCACTTATCAGACATCCCTTGTCTGCGCTTTAAACCTCATACTTGCCACCCTGCTGGCTTCACTACCAGTTATTTGTATACCTTGCTCAGCACTTTCCACACCTCGCCTCTCCCTTGCACGTTCCCCTTCCTTCTCCTCTGCACTTCCACGTTCTCAATGCCACTGGGCGTAGTAAGAGCGTTGTTTTGACATCCCTTGTTCTCCTTCCTTAACCCGTTGCACTCTGAAAACACGTGTGTTTGAGCGCGATACAAATAAAATATCAATATAATCAACGGTCTGCCTGGGGGCTACTAGTCTTGGTAAGACACCTTTGAGACAGGCTGTCCCCTGATCCTTAATCTGCTGTCCACTGGAGGGCAGGGACACTTGTCCTGTTCCCTCTAGTCTGAACTTTGTGCCTTGGTCTGGGGGGTCTACCAGCACGAGAACCTGCCCCAGACCTCTGTGAACAAACTAGCAACAAAGAGGATGAGGAGGGTCCTCATCTGGTAATAATCCCTATGGATCATTGCTTTAGGTGCCAGGGCACCTCTAAAGACTTAAAAGCACTGCATAATCAGCAAGAATTGCTGTTGGTGGTGACCAGGGAAAATGCACACACACTGTCTGTTCTGAATAAAAACAATTCTTGAGCGTTTCCTCAAGGATATGTCTTGCAAACAGTTTTTTAAATCTAGAACTGCATAACCAGCCTGTTGAACGGACTGTGTGTGGTATGCTCTAGGAGCTGGTTCCACCGGTCTTGAAAATTCTGAAGGGGTGCTGGTGGAGGCAGTTTTCCCCATTTAATTATATATGCTGCAAATTGCAGAAGACTTCATGGTAGAAGGGAGGGGTAAACAGTTGCCTACCAATGTCTCAGGAGATGACCCAGTGGAAGGTTCCTCCGTGACTTTTGGCTTATTTAATGCACTTCACACCAAGAGAAGTAAAGAAACCAGGAAAAGGGGGAAAGTGAGAAACCCACATTGAGCCAGAAAACCCGTCAAATTGGAAGGGTGCAAATAAGAAAATAGGCCGGGGATTCTAGAAAGTTTCTGCGCTCTTTCACAAATCCCCTTCTCCCGTTCCACCCCCATAATGCTGGCACGCTTCAAACCATAGGCCAGCGTAGTAAAGGGAGACTTGCCCTGGAATAGGGGACCCAGATCTTGGCTGGCAATGTTGCACCGTTGGTCCCCATAGACATGGGGGGAGGCCACAGCGCCCTGACAAGGGCATGGCAGGGTGAATTGGATAATAGCATCTTGGCTCCATTACTGGCTGTGGGACAGTGTCCGTGTTAAGTCTGAGCTTTCCCTCTATGCGAACCTAAGAATCCCTCGGGATTGGTTCAAATGAGTGAAACGAGACCTGGCACCCACTTGACCAACTGTGGGGGGAAAAGAAATGGCTGATTGGGGGTAGCCCCAGGGTTATGACTATGGAAGAGAGAACGTCTCAACTGTTGCAAAAGGAGCCTATTAAGGCTACCCAAGAGGAAAAGCTTGAGACCCCTAATCTGGCATTGGTGTTCAAATGATTCCCTGAAGACTGTCCAGCTTGCGCTGAATAGGCCGTGTCTTGTGGCTGCTGAATAAGATTTCCTCACAGGCTCATGTTACATCAGCAGATTTAAAGCAAGTTGAATTTTGGAATAATGCCAGGCTGGATAAGGTTATAGTGCACTTTAATTCTCGACTTGTTTTGGAGCAGGTGTTATTGGCTTCAGAGCAGTTGAATGTGCAGGGCTTTTTGGTTACAGTCTATGAAATATCTGTCCGAGCCGCTACCCAAACTGTGACTATTCCTTCTTTAAAGATCGACAATAATTTGTCTTACTTGCTTCCTATTCTAACTTTGAAATGTTCAACGGGTGGCCAAAATGGTAGACAAACTATTAACCACCTAAGGGATAATGTGGAGTCAAAGTACAATTCAGATTGGAGCTAGGTGGTGGCCTGCTTCAATGCCCGTAAGAACCAGCTGCTCGTTCCAAGCAAGAAGCTTCCTTTATCACTTGTATCTCCTGGAGCACCAGGGGTTTTGTTCATTGGCTGTCTACCCACGTGGTCCCCTATTTTTGGGGCTTACGTATTTTGTATCCAGGAGTGTTGGTTGACAGATGTGCCAACTGTAGACGGACGGATGCAAATGTTGGCTTAATTCAGCATACAAAGGAGAGAAAAGGAGAACCGTGTCTGGCTTGCTCTTGGGGATCTGCAATAATATCCAATTTTCGGCTTGGATGTTTGCGCTACCTAACTAGTTTGTTCAGGCAGTTTAATTAATATGGGATAGATCCTGGTATACAGGCATGAGTTTTAAATCTTTACTGGAACCCAGGAGCAGTCCAGCAAGACACTTTCTTCGACTCTATTGATTATCTAATCTATTCATGGCAAACTAAGAGTAACTCTAACTCTATTGTAATCTGTGGGTATCTGAATTCAACATGTATTCATGATCCCGCCCCCTTATGTATTACTAAACACAAAAGGGTACTGTAAACCAGGGGTAAAGCCTGGTCCAGTCGTATGGACCTCTGGGGAATGAATCTGCTAAATGGCAATGCGACAGGTGACATCCCTCCAAATTATACCTGGCTCAGAGGTGAGTCGATGAGTGTCCTTGACTACTACTTTGTTTCAGGAGACCTCTTTCAAAAAGTGTCATCGCTGACAATTGCCAAGACTAACGCTAGTGATCACAACCCTCGATTACTACGTTGGGGTGTGGAGAAGCATGGAGGCTCTTGCCGGCCTTATTGGCCGGCACTGGAGGTTAACATTGGGGAAAACCGGGTTGTCTGGAACAATCAAAATAAGCTGAAGTTTTATTCTATTATGAAGAATCATTTCCCTATAGGCGACCTTGCATTAATGCTTTGTGTGGTCCCCATCAGTGTATTTTGAATCTGGTATATGCTTGTTTACCGGGTCCTAAGAACTGTCCAAAGATGATAGGAAACATTCTTATGATTCACTGGTCCAACAAATAAAAAAGGAACCGAGAGGAGCCCTAAGACGACATAAAGGCCTTGCGTTTGGCAAACACAAGGCTTTGTAAGTAATATATAGGCAGTGGCTTTGGTCACATAGACATTCTATGATTCTGAAAGATGCTACTAAGATGTTGTCTCTATTTGAGTCTAGGGGCACGCGTTCCTTATGGCGGGCAATAGGAAACCTTGCCCAACCATGCCCTGATAAACCCCATAGGTGAGTATCTTACCCCCAAGACTGCCACGCATTACCATTGCCAGCCCCCTAGACCGTGAACTGAGTAAATCATTATGATTCTATCTTATAAACAAGCCCTTTGCATCAGTACTTTGTAGACGTATGCACATGTTGTAATGCATTTCTAAATCGTGTATTCATGACTGAAAGCTCTATTCACGCACTTATATACTGTGATTGCTCTATACACATTTCTACCATCTGATATTTGCTGGCCAGCTAGTCACTTCGCACCACCTGAGCCACCTCTGCCCCACCCCACCTCCCTGCACACGCACAAGTACGCCAGCATGTTACCAGGCCTACACCACCAGATTAACACTCTACTACTCCTACGCATGCTACTCGCGACTGCACTTTATGCACACTGGTACCTACACTTCCGCCTACCCAGCTCCAGCAGTATGGCACCATCCCTCTCAAACTCCAGACACCCTCACCCCACGCACAACATCACGCATCCTCGCACATCTACACCCAATAGTTGCACCAGACTGTGCAGACTGAGGACGCGTACCCTACCCAGGTCCTTCTCCTCTCACCACATTCCTACATCGCAGAGAAACCACAGACTAGGTTCCCGTACATCCGCCTCTTATCAGTTTTCGCCCAGCTTCAAACCAAGTACCAGCCTCGCACCTAATTCTAAATCGCCCATCCCCTCCAAAACTAAGCAGAAAAAACTAACCAAACAGCATCCAAACACAAGTCAGCCAGCGCCTATACTCAAATGCGCATTACTTAGCACTCGTTCGCTCACTGCCCATGCCTTTAGAAATCAACTTCTCTCCAGCCTCGACTTAGACCTGCTAGCCATCACTGAGACTTGGTTGCATGAAGCTTCAGGCCCCGCCATTACGCTAGCCATGGCAGAAGGCTACTCCATTCTTAGGCAAGATGGACCAACTAAACTAGGGGGGGTGGGGGGGATCGCCTTAATTTATAAAGATGCCCACCATATCAGACCCACACCCCACACATGGGAAGGGAATGCAGATATACTTTCTGCCAAACTTCCTCTCTCACACCACCATCAACATCCACGTCTATCTACCGGCCCCCAGGACTCCCAGCCGACTTTCAAGGGCAAATCATTCACATTCTCAGCAATAATTTTTAAAAAATCCACCAAAACCTTACTCCTAGGTGATCTCAATATAGGTTTTAACGATCCCATGGACAAAACTGCAGCCTCCTTTCTTAAGGATCTCTCCAACTTGGACTTCACATAAAAAAAATTGTCGCCCACCCACACCAAAGGCAGAACTATAGATTGGATTGCTGATCATAACTGCAACTCCTCTATCACATCCAATACTTTCCTCCCCTGGACAGACCATAGCTGCATACAATTCTCTATCCCCACGATCCCAACCAAAAAAACACTAGTACATAAATCTGCCACCTTATCCAGAAGCTAAAAAAATCTAACAGCAGACAACTTACGCCCCCATCTCAACACCCCATGCCTTGCCCCACCTTTCTCACAAGATCCTAAAATTCTAGCATACAGTTTCAAGGAAACGCTCACTAAAACTATAAATTCCACTGCTCCTCTAGAGGAAAAACAAGAAAAAAAAGTCCTTTCATTCCAATGCATGCTTCACTGAGGACCTCCTAGCTCTGCGCAACAAGCGCCAAGCACTCAAAACTGGCAGGCCAACCCATGCAACACTACCAAAGACCTATACAAAGACATTGCAAAAAAAAACAAAACTGCCATCTTCAATGCCAAATCTGAGTCATACAACCATCGAATAGCAGAATCTAAGTCCCACTCAAGGGAACTCTTCTCTATTTTCAAAGAGTTTACAGTGCCTCCCACCTCTAGTGACGAGGTCATTAAGGACGAAGCATGGTGCAACAGTATCCAAGCCGCCATGCTTAACAAAATAGACCTCTTACAAAAAAAAATTCTGAACCACTACAATACCCTGCCGAAACAGAGTCCGCACTCACAACCTCAATCCTCTAGCAAAACCTTTAACATCCCCAAATTTGCCTTCAACAAAGTTTCGGAACAAGAAGTCCTGGATATTCTGAAACACCTGAAACCATTGACCTACAAAGGCGATCTGCCCCCCCCCCCATATTAATCAAGGACTGTGCTGAACAACTCGCCCCACTCATTTCCGCATTCATTAATTCCTCTTTCATGACCTGCTCCATCCCAGACAAGCTCAAAGAAGCTTGGGTGCGCCCACTTCTAAAAAAAAAAAAAAAAAAAAAACACTCTTGACCCCACGATGCCCAACAACTACAGACCCATTACGACAGTCCTTTTCCTCCTCAAGATTGTAGATAAAGTGGCACACAGCCAAATCCAACTATTCCTGGAAACAAACTCCATCCTAGGAACCAGACAGTCGGGTTTCTGCAAAGGTCATGGAACGGAGACTGCCCTACTGGACCTAAAAAAACCAAATGACTAAGATACTGGACACAGGTAAACCCGCCCTTCTACTTCTCCTCGACCTGTCGACGGCATTCGACCTAGTGGACCATGAGACCCTCGCATCACACCTTTCCCACCATGCACATTTCTCTGACCAAGCCACCTCCTGGATAACATCATTCCTAGAAGGGAGGGCCATGAGAAGTCTTTTCCAACACCTCTAACGCCACACCCTCCACAATAAATTGCGGTGTCCCACAAGGCTCATGTACAGCCCCTACACTGTACAACCTATTCACCAAACCCCTGTTCGATATGCTGGATGCACTTGGGATTGCCTACACCAACTACGCAGACGATACCCAAGTGCTCCTCCCTCTAACTGGCTCATACCACGCAGACACCTTAGCCCTAAAACACATATACGCCACCATTCAAGCCTGGATGGCCACTAACGGCCTATGTCTTAACGGGGACAAGACTGAGATCCTGATACTCGGCCAAATAAATACACTGGCTAAACTAGATGGTCTCTATGCCAACTTTAACATTGATAACTGCATTATTCCAGTCTCATCTTCGGTGAAAACGCTAGGGGTCTATATTGATGCAACTTTGTCTATGGACAAACAAGTTAGTGCCATTGTCTCCGCATCTGCACGAAGCACCAAACTCATCAATGCCATCAAACCATTCCTCACCAAAGAAAACTGTCTCTCAATAGCAAGAGCTACCCTAGGTGCCAAACTTGATTATTGTAAAGCACTCCTAGCCGGCACCTCTTAGAAAAACCTAAACAAACTGCAGGTCACCCAAAACAACGCTCTAAGTGCAGCCTTAAGCATCTCCAAAAGGGAACACCTCTCACTTGCAAGACATTCCGCTCACTGGCTCCCTGTCAAAGAACGCATCACCTTCAAGGTTCTGACTACTACCCACAAATGGATCCACCACGCTGCACCATCATACCTCTCAGACACTATCCGCATACCGACTTCATCCAGACCAACCAGACTGTGCTACACCAACCAACTCACTGTACCCCGCATCAACAAGACCACAGCAGGTGGGCGGGGTTTCCCCTACATATCTCCTAGACTCTGGAACAATCTCCCCGACGCTCTAAGAGCAGAATGCTCCCTGTTGGCGTTCAGAAAAAAGCTCAAAACCTCTCTTTAACTAAACGTTCTCTGCCTACGGCCAACTTGCACATACTGCAAATGCTTTTGTAGCCCACTGTATGCGCTGCTGTTATTTCCCATGTTGTAACTAAGTCACGCTATTTCTGTAACCAGCGCCATCTCTGTAACCAGCGCCATGATGCCTCAGGGCTGTTCCTGTGCACTTAACAAACACGAATAAATAAATAAGGGTGGGTTGACCACTATTCTGAAGTTTATAAGGAGGTCACTCCTGGTGAGAACTACAAAATAGCCTCCTTGACAGCCGCATGGAGTTCACTGAGGACGATAACAAACTAATTATAATTTGCAGTAAAAACTTTAGAGCGCAAGGGCCAGATGGCCTGTCAAACGCGGTTTTAAAGCTGCATTGTTGCTATGGGCATTATTTTGGGGTTTTAGAACATCTGCCCTTATGCCAAAAACATGGGCAAGTCTATTGTGGTCCCTATCCAATAGAAGGGCCTTAGGTTAATTCCTAGCAATTATAGACTGATTGCCCTTTTGGACATTCCTGCAAAGATATTTTCTACCTTGTTTATGAGAGATCTAACTGGGCAGCAAGTGTGGGCAGGTTGGACCCTTTAAAGACAGGCTTTCGAAGGGGGTATGAACAAATGCAAATGCCGTCATTTTGGGACTACTAAAACAAGATGCCATATGGAGATCGAGACCAGTCTATTTGGCATTCGTTGATTTCTCCATGGCATTTGATGGTGTCGACAGACGGCAGTTATGGATTACGTGGAAGCTCTGGGGCTACCCGGAAGATCTGCTGGGGATGGTGGTGGCTCTCCACTCGGGTAAATCGATTAGGGTGAGGCTCAATGGCCATGGTAGGTTGTCTCGAGCGATTGGGACCACTGCGTGTTGGCCCTGGGGGTCTTTAGTGTATTCATTTCAGACATCAGCGGGGCTTTTTGGGACATTCATAGTTTTTCTCTGCAGCTTGCAAAATCTTGCTTACATTATTTGCTTTACGCGGATGACCTGGCCCTATTTGATTATACACCAATTGGGCTCCACCGCAAATTGGATCCATTGGGTTGGTACGCCACGTCTAACAAATTAAAGATCAATACAGTAAAGACCAACATTCTGCTTCTAAGGCCAGGAGCAAAAGTTTACAAGGTTTTGCTGGTGCCTGAATGAAGAGGCCTTAGAGGGATTCCCCAGCTTTGTGTATTCGGGTGTTCAGTTATTTGACATTAAGTAGGAGATCAAGCTGCAGACACATTATCACAAAAAAATGATGGCCCTGGCAGCTCAAGCTCTTGCGATAGGTCGCAGATTTGGTCATTTTTTCACGGGTACCTGTCCTTGATTTCTATATACTCAAAGTGGTTCCAGTAATAACCTATGGTGGGGAAAATCTGAGGCTTCCAGTGTCTCTAGATCGGGAGGCACTGGAGGTGCTTTTTTGGAGGAAGGTTTTACATCACCCTAATGGAGTTCCACCTGCAGTAATTCATTATGAATTGGGACTCCCTTCTATCATATGTAATCTTTTTTCTAAAAATCTTTCCTGGCTTAGGAACATCTGGGGTGCTGGGGAAGGCTCGATATGGTGGGAGTTAAAACTCTTACTGGACAAGAAGTCTTGGCATTCTCTTAATGATTGGGAGAAGCAATGTGAGAACATTTGGAGGGACTGTTGTATTTCGATAGAAATAATGAGTCATCTTGTTGAAGCAAAAAAAAGGAACAAAATGGACTGGGCTCAGACGATTCGAAAAGTAAGATCGTACAAGCTATATGTACATCTGTTAATCGACGTAAGGCCAGTAGGAGTGTATCCAGTATATTTGAGTAGGTCACTGAGCACTAACTGGCGGCAGTTGGTCATGAAGCTGAGGCTTATTCTACTTTCCACTAATGAAATAATGGATGCCAGGACTAATATCCCCTTGGAAGAAAGGTTATGTTGGTATTGCCCAGCGTCATCCCAAGTGGAATCCTTATGGCACATCTTGCTATACTGTCACGCATTAAGGATAGGTGCTTCATTACTTTGCCCACTTGTTGGAAGGTCATAATTACCAGTTTGCTGAAAGAGTGTGACAATTTGACTTCTCATGGTTGAAATCACTGGTTGGTGGTTGCAACACCCTTTTTAAAAAACATGAGGCTAAAATCACTGTAGTTTTGAGTAATTATGAATTGGATACTATGATTTTTGGACTTGAGTTCTTGCTGTTCATTTTATTTATATTTTATTGCACGATTGCTTGATTTTGTTTTAAGAAAAACCATTCTATTTTTATACTATGTAATTAACAAATGAAATGTATTTCTTTGTATGGTTTGTTGAAGGTTATTTTAACCAAATGACAATTTAAAAAAAATGATGTACCAGCCTGGTGGAGGAACAATGTGAACTAAAAAAAAAAAAAACCTGGCTAGGGTGCTTGATGTGATATTTTGCTAACACTGATCTTATCCAAACTTTGGGTTTCAGCGGCTATAGTTCTGACCGGTATCAGGTTGAAACAACTGGTGCATGCCAGCCTGCCTTTGCTATGCTGTCCCAAGCTAAGATATCCCCCATCGTCAGAAATAATGTTTACCTACATGACCGCGTGACTGTAACTGCGGAAACTGGCGAGCATGCTATTGCTGCATTACGTAATGAACTATTGATGATGGACAGACCCCGCCCCCCTCACCCTGTGTGCGCAAAATTAAAAGAAAAACTAAGGTGTTGGCTTATGAATAAGCCTTCGGTTGGTCGCCTTGAACTAACTAATACCATCGCCTGTCGGCCTCACGCTGGTCTGGCGTCTTATAAATCTCGCAGGACCAAATCTGAGTATAAACTGGTTACCGGAGACCAAGGTGATGGCACTGCCAGACAGGTTGTTCTGCATTGGCCCATAGATGAATGGCTTCGCCCTGATTCTACCACTGCAGCCCAGCTGCGACTGTCATCATTAACTGTTTTAAATAATGGGAAATTGATAACCAGTCAGTAGCCCACTTCTCATGTTTCCCCACAACCTTTTACTATGGTAACTCGTTTAATGCGACTAAAGGATACAGTTCCTCTCTCGACACCCTGCTCAAACCGAACATACCACTGGTGTCTGGGAAACCTCCCTATAAATTAATTTTGTAATGTGTCCGTTTTGGTGAAATCCGTTAAAATTGATGAAAGGAATCCCTAAGCTGAGCGTCTGTTTCCGAATAGAACCTTTCTTTTAGCTCTATGGAAGTAGATTCCGGGTCTTGCAGCTATTACTAGTGATTACCTACTTTATGTAGAACTACCGGATTTGCCCAGTCCTACAAACTGGGCATTAATTGAGTTTGTAACATCACTGGTAATTTCCTTATTATGTGTTCCAATTTGCCACAAAATCTGGGTTTTCAACTTGCTGTATGTCGAAAGGAAAAAATTAATATATACGACGACGTCAATGCCACAGGTAATGCGACATCGGTGCTTAACCCTGCTATTGACCACCTGTCTGAAAGATCTGGTCTGTTGTCCTCATTAGTCAGAGCATCTGATAAATCACATTTGTTAAGAGAGACCACATGGTGGGTACCAGAACTCCCTAGTATGGATAAGCAATGACTATCAAATGTTTTTGATTTTGTACAGCAGGTTTGCTGGCGCACTCATGTCCATTGCTCCTTT